>NW_025421464.1:7500000-10000000 GCF_011764305.1 Mustela putorius furo | reverse complement strand
CTGGAGGATAATCTATTTGTATTCATATGTAAATAATCTACATATATGTGTATTTTGTTTGCCTGTTTGTGTGTGTATATATATAGAGAGAGAGGGGAAAATAGCATTGATGTCCACATGGAGGAACAAATACGTAGAGTTTTCCCCTTTAGAAGGTCTTTCTGGGGGTGCCTGGGTAGCTCATTCGTTAAGCCATTAAGCTAAGTGTCTCTGTCTGCCTTCGGCTGAAGTCATGATCCCCGGGTCCTGGGATCGAGCCCTGCGTCCGGCTCCCTGCTCTGTGGGGGACCTGCTTCCCTCACTGCCAGTCCCTCTGCCGTGTTCCTTCTCTAGCTGTCAAATAAATAAACCCTTCTCTCTGTCAAATATATAAATAAAAATCTTTTTTTAAAAAAGGTCTTTCTGACTCTTGAGACCTTTTTTGAATCTCTTAACTTTAGGTGGAGTAGAAACAGTGTCCTGACTCTAATAATATCATCTCGGGTAGAGGGACTTACGAGGTCAGAATAGATGGTGAGGCCCCAAAGGAAACCTATCAGACAGCTTCAGGTCTCAGGCAGATTCACACAGGGTACTGCTCTGGCCTTTGGACCTTTTTGCCTGAAGTTCAGGTTGCTTGCACTCTAACCATTCATCTGGACCTTACCTACATATTTTTGGAGCAGAATGCCAAATAGCTAGTATTCAATACCATTGAAATAGTTTTTCAGATTCTCCAAATCACAATAAGTAGCAGTCATAGATATTGATTATAGAACCAAGAGTCAGGAGGCACTGTGTAAACTGTCTTGCCCAATTTTATCTTTGGTCTCTGCTAAGTGATTTTTTTCTTAAATTGAGGTGTGTCTCATATTTTAACAAATTTCAGTAATTTTCTTCACTGCTTTTTCTGTCCTTCATTCTGTTTTTACTCTAGCAAGTGAATTTATTTCTACTGAATGTCATTTCAGATGAGAACAGTGAATAATTTGAGCGTCATGTTCTTTCACAAGAAAATTTCTACCTTTCTTTATGTTTGAACTGTGCTTATTTTGTATTAGTCTAATAAGAGGTTAATTGGGGTAAGAAAATGTCTAAATCCTCAAGAATCTGAATATTGTAAAAAATCTGATGGTTTGAACAGTTGGCTATCATGGACAGGGATGTGTTAACACAGAACTAATGAGGAAGCTTCCTCAAGTCAGGATCCAAAAGAGATGGATTTATCTAGTGTTTTTCACTCTGCATTTTAAGCTTCAAGCAGTTGCGTGCCACTGGTAAAATTTAATAGGAAAGTCCTCAAGGGACTGATTCTCTAGGAGTGAGAGAGAGGATGGATTTAAAGACAACCTGTTTCTTTCTTTCTTTTCTTTCTTTCTTTTTTTTTTTTTTTAAGATTTTATTTATTTATTTGACAGACAGAGATCACAAGTAGGCAGAGAGGCAGGCAGAGAGAGAGAGGAGGAAGCAGGCTCCCTGCTCAGCAGAGAGCCCGATACGGGGCTCGATCCCAGGACCCTGGGATCACGACCTGAGCCGAAGGCAGAGGCTTTAACCCACTGAGCCACCCAGGCGCCCCAATACAACCTGTTTCTTAATTTTATTTATTCTGTTTACAGATTCAAATGTTGACATTGTATATAATTTTGATAATTGTTGCATCACTAATTTTTCCCAAATTTAGAGAATTTCTTAAAATACTTAGCATGTTTTAGAAAGGACATTCATGTCTTCTAAAACAGAAACAGTTTCTGAATCATCTTCTTGACTTCAGTGCAGCCCTTCCTTTTTAGTAAGTTTTTCTTGGCTGGGGGTGGGGGGAGGGTAGAATTTCTTACCCAGCTTTCTTATTCCTTAGAGAATGGAAAACTCAGTAAAATAGAGAACATAATAACATTTTTGCAGGATTCCCTTTCCATAGGTTTTTTTTTTCTCTTGCTGTGTAGTTATTCTGTGTACAGAGGTCATAGAAGTAAGTATAGGATTTTAGAGCATAGGATCCCTAGGAAAGGATTTTCAAAATCTCACGTCAAACAATTTCATTTTATAGTTGAAGAAATGGTCACTTCTTCAGTTTCATTGGAGACTGTCCTGCATATCTTCTCTTGCTGGTTCCTGAGTGAGGTAGGCCGCTCCTCACTCAAACAATAAACCCCAAAATGAGAGGGAGAAAATTGATAAGGGGTTGAATTTGGTAAAATAGAATTTCAAAATGAATATTATGTTGGACATAAAGTATTAGGTTAATAAAGATGAGCTAAGCATGCATTTGTCCTTGCATGGCCTTCCGGCTGATTGGGTCAGTTCCAATATGCTGCTAAACTGTAGGAGGTTGGCCTTTCATGCCTGGCTTGTGTAAGTGGGCCTTTACCCTGGTCCTAGTTCCTTCAATAGGTAATCAGAGGCAGAGCAGTAGAGCTGGTTTCCCTTGGCATGTAGGATGTGAACAGCAGCAGCTGCACACATGAAGAAAGCTTGAGGTTTCTTCCCACTGGGTTACTGACATTTGTATAAATATATTTTTTACTGATCATTTTGCAAAATGGTCTTTTTCTTCTCATAATTTTTAAGTTGTTTCTTGGGCTTATAAGAGAAGGAGTCACGTCATAAATAAATAATAATTCTGTATCTTTCTGTCAAAGTTACACATCTCATAGCTGTTCCCCATATTCTCTAGAATGTCCAGAGCAGCTCTTGATGGAGGGCATCCTTGTCTTTTTCCTGACTTCTTAATGGGACTGCTTTGGACATTTCACTGTAAGATTTGACTTGGTTTCCAATGGATGTTACTAAGGGATGCTAACTGCTTTAACCAGCTAAAGTACTTAGTTCCACTTTTGACTTTGCAAATTAAGGGAAATACAGAACATAGAAAACTCAGGAGATAACAGAAAATATATCAGGTATTAAATAATATTAAGTACCTGGGAGAATTTATCTTAAAGAAGTATAAGGCAGTAGGATGATTTCATTATCCTCAAGTACAGGTAGGGCCTGTGCTGGCCAGTTAAATCTTCCAGATCATCTCTGAGAATGGAGAAATAGTCTGATGCTCTGGGCATGTGACTGGGGCGGAACATACCGCCAGGTGTTCTATATACTCTCAGGGCGACCCTGTGTAGGGGCGAGAACAAACACAAGCACTGTACTCAGGAGCCTGGAGACAAGCTCCCTTCCTCCTGCGACGTCCCTCGGGCGCCCTCTACTGGCCAAGCTTAACATCGTGCTCTGTCGAGGAGAAACGCTTCAAGAGCTCGGTCTCTTCTCACGGAGCAGGTACTGAAGGGTGAATTTGGAGTTGAGAGGCAGTGTATTGATAGCTAGTACCAAAGCCAGCCACAGTTACTATATAATTCCAACGTAGTTCCGCTTTTATAAGGTATAGAAACAAGGAAACTCTACTGTTAGAAGTCAGGCTAGTGGTTAACCTTGGAGGAAAGTAGTAGTGACCAGAAAAGAGCATGGATGGACCTTCCGTGGTAATAGTGTGCTTTTTCTGAATGTGGACGCTGGTTGTGTGGGTGTGTTCAGTTTGTGCAGGGTGCTGGTTTTTTTGTTTTTGCGTTTAGTTTAGTTTAGTTTTTTAGTGCATATTCTGCTTCAGTAGAAGTTAAAATGTGCTATAGTTTGATTCTAAAAGTGAAAGCTTAAAAGGAAGACCCAGTCTAGAAAAGGGGAAATACAAAATAATCCTGGGTATCTCACTCTTTTGTTATTTTTAAAAACTAATTTGAGGGTTGTACATCTCTCTTTTTTATTTATCTGAGAGAGAGAGAGCACCAGCAGGAGAGAGACAGAGGGACAAGCAGACTCCCTGCAGAGCAGGGAGCCACACTCAGGGTTCAGTCCTGTGACTCTGGGATCATGACCTGAGCAGAAGGCAGACACAACTCACTGAGCCACCCAGGCACCCCGAGAGTTGTACATCTTGAAGTCGAAAACCAGGTGTCTAATTCATTCAGCAAAAATATTCATTGCCAGGCCACCTTTCTTTTCATTTGGGATCAAATTGTTAATAACTGAGGCCACCTATAGAGTAGCTTCTACTTCCTTTTGTTGCCATTCTTCTTACCAAGTCTTTGAACAGCAGCTTATTTTTTTTTTAATGTTTCAGATACAGTGTAAATAAAATATCACTCTTGTTCTCTGTAGGCATTATCTTTGCTTTTATCTTTGTCGTGATATGCCCTTCCTCTTACAGCCACTGACAGATCACTGGCCCATCTTTTTCCTGGCGGAGAGATTTGGAAGCCCACCCTGGTAACTTCCATATGGGGGTTAATGACAGTGGAAACAGTAGATGGTTGGTTCAGGAATTGGTGGTGATAGGACAGACTCGGGGCAGGGGGGTTTAAAAGCTCTAAAAAGGCAGCTTAGTACTATGGTTTGTTCAGGAGTCAGTCTGAGTGCAGAATGGAAGGAATCCACAAGTTGGGAGTCGAACCTGGGTCTAGGAGGTGGATATGGAATCTAGATAGGAGTCGTATTCCCAGAAAGCGAAGGTGGTTAAGAAACTCTGGCAGTACCCTGTGGATAGAACTTAGTGGAGCTGGCTATTTAAAGCCCAGTTGTTATTAAATCAAATTGAAGTGAATAGTGGTAATAGAATTAGTATTACCGACTTTTCTCTAGGGATATTGGTATCTCCACATTGATAGGATAGGAGGTTGTTTTCATGCTTTGAATGGCTGGTTGTACTCTCACTAGTGAGGCTTTGACCAAGGTAAGAGTCGCCACAAACATGTAACACAGAAGGCTGAGAACCTAGAGTGATTGATTCCCTTGCATAAATTGTTTCCTTATATTTCTTGACCTTAAGTCATTTGAGGGTAAAGGGGAAAAAAATAGTGTGACTGGTAAAACTAGCCAATGGGCCTTTCATTCAACAATCCAGTACGTGTATTTACGCAATCTGTATATAGGTATTTACTGTATCATAGGCCCTGTCTTAGGTTCTGGGGACTCAAATGTGAATCCGATGCAGTCCCTAGGCCCTCTGGAGGATCATTGTTTTGTGTTATTCTCTTTAAGGGCTGCCTTTATTCTACTTGTCTGTGACATACAGCTTTGTTACCAACTCTTTTAGGATTCTTTTGAGCCTTTGAGATCTGATACTTGGATTTCATATCCAGGCAAATGAGTTTCCTGACATTTATTTACTTAATTTTATTACTAGTCTGGGCTTATACTGTACCACTAATAAAGGGCTTCACTTGCAAATTTGGCATCTTAAGGAAACGGGGCCCGCGATTGAAGCCATGAATCTCATTGTGCACATGTACTCCAGAGTGGCAGTTTGGAAATTTTCTGTCCTCCAGACTGGTCATCTGTATGTAGAACAGTCTGAAATCACATCACGACAGCTGGTCCTCAGTGCTGAGGGTAGAAGGGAGCATCGGAATGGCGGTGCAAACGTAATGTAATAGAAGCATGAGGTGATGGGTGTTAAGAAGTTTATATCTCAAAAACGGTTGTCCTTTGATCTGAGAATGGATCCTGTTTGCCGAGTAGACTAACAGGCTTTTCTGTGTGGTTTTCTTGCTCATTCAATCATGATTCTAACATCTTAGACCAGTCTTCCTAAAACAGTACCACTGAGTGTTACTTACAGGTAAGTAATTACTTAGGTGTTAGAAGTCAGTGGTTTTAACAGTACGGATGTTTGCTAATACGTTGATTTAAAAGAGGTGACTACATCGGATTACCAATCTGTAGTCAGGTGAACCACGCCTAATGGAGATGGTGTCAACAGCTGTTAGTTGGCTTACATTTGCCGCAGGTGGCTTCTTGACTGTTCAGTTTACTGCCTGCCGCTGCCGCTCTTCGCGCCCTCCTGCCAGGTTCAGAGAACGAGGGCATTTTCTTGGCGAGAGCTTTCTGTTGCCCGCCGCCCACCTCGCCGTTAGGCTGGTGTTGTCCGTGCATGCTTTTGCAAGAATTGCTTATGTACGTGTCAGTAACACAGCATCTTGCTTTCTGTATCGCCCCGCAGACCGCTTCTGCGTTTGTCACAGCTCTCTCTTCCTTTGGGGGGGGGTGGATTTTTGGGATGGGGGAATCGAAGGTGGAAGAGATTTGGAGAACTCTTTCATCTTTTGAAAAATTCATAAAATTCTCAATTTCTATTGAACTCTTAGACCCTAAGGGAAGGGCAGGACATGCCAGAGTTGAACAGGTTTTAGGGACTGAAGTCGGGGTGGACTTGGTCAGGTTGCTGCCTCTTCCTAGTTTTGCAGCCGGCGAGCACACGGAGGATGTGCAAGTTAGGTGTCAGGATTTTTACCTTAAAACTGGAACGTAAGGAAGTTTGTGTCAGATTTAGAATCCATTATTTGTATTTTTATACGACAGAGAAAAGCTCTTTGGAAACATGTTGGCTCTTTATTTTACTTGAACACAACGGAGTTGTAGAAGTAGTGGGAAAGCCCATCTTTTTAGTGTTAGGAATTCCAAAATATAGGTGATGGGGATGTTTACAGATTGTAGATTGGTTTACTCTTGGACTGGCTCCTCTGTTTCCCATAGAATAAAGAATGCTTAGCCTGGATGATCATAAATATGTAATTTTCTTTTATTATTTATCCCAAAGTAGAAACTCTGCTGAGGATCGTCTGTATTATAATTCTGTTAACGTGTTTACTTTGTTTCCCTGCTGTCTTGGATAGCTATCAGATAGGCTTTATTCCTTACTATAAATTACTCCAAAGTAATTTTGTGTAACAGTTCAGAATTCAGATGGAAGGTGTTATGAAAATAGATAAAGAATTTAAACAATTACTTACAGTTCTATATCCCTGAAGATTTTTTCTGTGTTTATGGTAAGAATTAATTCATGAAATATTTTCTTCCCTTTTATGTAATGCTATCTGAAGGGTCCATCCATCTTCTCTAAACACGTGCTTCATCGGTCTTCTTGACAGATAGTTTTATCAAGCTGTTTTAATTGCTTCCTCTTCACTGGTGCATGGATCAAAACCTCCCTCTGTTGTAGCTTGCTTTTTTTTTTTTTTCTTGCTGCCATGTGGGGCTTTCCTTATTCCCTTTTCTCCTCTCCCAGACTGTTGTACTTTATCTGTGGAATATCCACGTAACCTCTGCCCACTCTCTGAGTACCTCAAATAGAACACCTCCAAATCCCGACCTCTCACTTTTGCTATTTTCATTTGCTTTTCATTTGCTCAAGGCAGCTGGATGTAGTGCTGAGAGCTGAATCGGAACCCTGGAAATGCAGTTCTCATGTGTTGGAATAATTGTGAGCGGTTGGGCAATCACACTCCTCTGACCCTTCCTTTCCTTATCTTAAGATAAAAGGATTGCTTTGCCTAAGCTTTAAGTTCCCTCCCTGTTCTTCAAACTTAGCCTGTCCAAAGTAGAACTCATCCCTGTCCTCTCCCAAGAGGTGGTTTTTGTCCCTCTTCTGCAAATGAAGAAACTGAGACCCGGGGAGATTGAATAAATTGCACAAATCATACCATCCTTGTGTCCAGAACTTAAATATCTTCACTCCCCGGTCTACGGGTATTACTGTTTGCCCACAAAAAGGCATAAAGTGTGACGAGTCAAAAGATCTTATGTTACTTGGTGAAGCCCGTTGAGAGTGCATATGGAGTATTATTTCTTAAGCCCTTTGTCTTCCCCCAGAAGGTTATAGCTTGCGTTTTCCGGGCTCTGAACCTTGAGCTGTACTGTCAGGAGATTGGTTTCTTCAATCCTGTGTTCACTGGTGGGATCATTCCTGATCTGGGTCAGTTGACATGATGGCATATGGTCTAATAATAAACAGTAGTGATAAACAATGATCAACTAATTTCGCAGTACGATAATTTGATACAGCTCTGGTAGGGCCTGGCTTTCTTCTACTACTGATCTTAATGGTGATCCATATCAAGCAAGTTGATTTTTGTCACAGGATTAGGAAATAAAATGATTTTCTCTGATTGAAGAGAGCATTTTGAGGTAAGTCAGTGATTCAGAGAAAACACTGAAGGTTTTTAAAAAAATTTAATTAATTAATTTTACAATGCAGGTTTTTAAAAATTTTTTTAAAGATTTTATTTATTTGACAGACAGAGATCACAAGTAGGCAGAGAGGCAGGCAGAGAGAGAAGGGGGAAGCAGGCTCCCTGCTGAGAAGAGACACCCCCCACCACCACCCCCCATCCCCCCCAACCCCCCAACCCCCCAAGACCCTGGGGTCATGACCTGAGCAGAAGGCAGAGGGTTAACTCACTGAGCCACCCAGGCACCTTACAATGCAGGTTTTAAAATGAGATACTTACTGGGGTGCCTGGGTGGCTTAGCTGGGTAAGTGTCTGACTCTTGGTTTCAGCTCAGATCGTGTTCACCGGATCGAGCCCCGTGTCGCACTTCTCTGTCAGGGTGGAGTCGGCTGGAGATTTCTGTCTCCCTCCCCCTCTGCACCTCCTTTCTTTCTCCCCATCGCCCCTGCCCCTGTGTGTGCACCCACACTCTCTCTGTCTCTCTCTCAAATAAATAAAATCTTAAAAAAAAACATAAAATGAGTTACACAGAATTTTCTTAGCACAATATACTTCATGGCTTAGCTGTGAATTAGATATTGATTTAATAAATAATGGTGATAATAAGTATATTGGGAAGCTAAGACTTCCATCTTCCATAACAAGAGCTTATCTGTTTTTGTAAGTAAAGTTTTATTGGCACGCAGCCAGACCCATTCATTTGCATATTGTCTGTGGCTATTTTCATGGCAGAATTGAGTTGTTGCAACAGAGATCACATCCTATGGCCTGCAGAGCATAAATGATTTATCATCTGGCCTTTATAAAGATATTTGCCACCTTGTATTCCTCAGGAAGAAATCAGTAGAATAGTGTTTAAACTATATTTTTTAAAGATTTATTTATGTATTTATTTGAGAGAGAAGAGAGAGAGAGAGAGAGAACATGAGCTGGAGGGAGAAAGACTCTGAAGCAGACTGACTGCCGAGCCTGACTGGGCTCGGTCTCAGTACCAGAACGGAAATCAGGAGCCAGAGGCTTAACCAACTGAGCCACCCATGCGCTCCTAAAATAATGTTTAAAATTGGAAAAATCGGGGCACCTGGGTGGTTCAGTCTGTCAAGCATCTGTCTTCGGCTTGGGTCATGATCCCAGGATCCTGAGACCGGACCCCACATCAGCTCAGTGGGGAGGCTGCTTCTCCCTCTCCCGCTCCTCCTGCTTGTGCTCTTTCTCTCTCTCTCTCTCTGATGGAAAAATCTCTAAAAATAAATAGATAAATTTGGAAAATATCTAATAGCAGTATCAGCATATTTTGCAGAAAGATTACGGAAAGGAGTAGAAGGAATGGCTCTAGATCAAACGGTTTCTAGTGGGAAGAGTAAATCAGGAATGGGGATGAGTGAAGTAGGGGAATACTACCTTTTTTTTTTTGGTAGAGAGTGAGATACTGAGACAGCACGAGCTGGGGGAGGGGCAGAGGGAGAGGGAGAAGCAGGCTCCTCACTGAGCAGGGAGCCTGAGGTGGGGCCCCACCCAGAACCCTGGGATCATAACCTCAGCTGAAGTCAGATGCTTACCCAACTAAGCCAGCCAGGCACCCCTGATTTTTTATTTTCTTTTTTTTTAATAATTTTTTTCAAATATTTTTATTTATTCAGCAGAGAGCACAAGTAGGCAGAGCAGCAGGCAGAGGGAGAGGGAGAAGCAGGCTCTCCACTGAGCAGAGCGTCTGACGTGAGGCTCAATCTCAGGCCTCCAGGCCTCTGTTGCAACAACTCAATTCTGCCATGAAAATAGCCACAGACAATATGCAAGTGAATGGGTCTGGCTGCGTGCCAATAAAACTTTACTTACATGACCTGAACCAAAGGCAGACGCCTGACCGACTGAGCCACCCAGGTGCCCCAGGTTTTTTATTTTCAAGTAATCTCTACACCCAAAGTGGGACTTGAGTTTACAACCCTGAGATCAAAAGTCACATGTTTTACCCCCTAAGCCAACTGATTCTACAGGAGTACTTTGTGTGTTAAGCTTTAGATTATTGAGTTCTTTTTTTAAAAAGATTTTGTTTATCTATTTTAGAGAGAGTGCGCCTGCACAGGTGATGGGAGGGATAGAGCGGGAGAGAGAGACAGCATCTCAAGCAGACTCCTATTCAGTGTGGAGCCCAACACAAGGCCTTGAGATCATGACCTGAGCCAAAACCAGGAGTGGGATGCTTAACCCACTGAGCCACCCAGGTGACCCTAGATTATTGAATTCTTAAGCTAAGTGCTTGTATTACTTTGAGGAAGTATGAATGAAGATTACTGAGAAATTTGATTGGACTAGGAGAATAGAATAAACAGGAAAGGGAAAAAAGAGCCGACCAGCTACGGTGAGGAAAACAGGGACGCAGAGCCTTTTCTTTAGCTTTCCCATTTACTCACTTACTCATTCCGCACATAATCATTCCAAAGTCCAGATATGAAGCTTCGTATGACAGAACAGAGTTCCTTCCCGGAGGGTGCTTAGGCACTTAACAGCTGATGCACCGGCAGACAGGGAAAACGGGAAGAGATGATATCACGGTGATAGAGTTACTGTAATTATTAGTGCGTTTCACAGGATGTTTTCAGGGCTTAGGGAAGTTAGGTCAGACATGACACCAGAGTGGAGTTTTGAAGGATGAGACTGGAGAGGAAAGGCGGTGGAAGGATTTTCGAGATGGAGACAGAAGCCCAGCCTGAACAAAGATCTGAGCAAACAGGGCTGGTTTCAGACGTGCAAGCATTCAGAAAAGTTGGATGAATGCAGGAAGGTAATGTCAGAGCAGGAGACCAGGACCAGGGGCCTGATTGCTTATGCAGGGCCCTTCGCTGTGGGGGATTTGTATTTCTGCAGACACTACAGAGATACGATCTAATTTTCTTCACACTTTGGGAAAACGTGCTCCCGGTGCAGTGAGGGATGGGATGGGGGTCGGAGCAGGAAGGATAAGGGCACTTGGGAGGCTATTTCAAGTTTAAAAAAAAAAAGGCCCCAAAAGAGTGGGAATAAATTCAAGTGGCCTGGGGAAGAACCAAGGAACTCGGGAATTTTGAAGGAGTTAGGGGAGAGGGAAGGAGTTAAGGATGACTGAATTCTGGGCTGGGTGGCAGACTGTGGGACATTAGCTTCTGAGGAGGGAGCATAGGAGCAGGTGTGTATGTGTGCAGAGGTAGTACGGAGTTTGATTTGGAAAGAGCTGTGAGTTTTTTGTTTCATCTGTTGAACGCCTAATTGGAACTGGCCAGGATATGGTTGGCTTTGTCTGCTTGGAAGACAGGAGGAAGGCTTGGATTTGGGAGTGCACAGTGGTCATGGTGCAGAGAGAGGAAGTTTAGGAGCTGAGTAGAGAACTCAGCAGGCCCCAGGGCTAGTAACAGTGTTACACCCTGGGGACACTGACATTTAATAGGCCTTATAATAGGAGAAGACTCTGGAGGAAGCTGAGCTTTGGAAGCCTGTAATTAGAGGAAAATCGGCAGAGCATGCTCTCCAAGAAACCAGTGAGATGAGAATTTTAAGAGGGGGAAATGGCCCATGGTTTAAAATGCTGCAAGACAGAATAGCGTCTAAAAATGCCCATTGGATCTGGCTCCTAGGGAGTCATTGCTAAGAGCGGCTTTGGGAAGTAATAGGGGAAGAAGAGAGAATACAGGTGGGTGAGGGTTGGTTAGCATAGTTACTACTCCAGAATCAAGTTTAACCTGCCTCTTTGTGGAGGAGAGAACTGGAGAGAGAGAGAGGTTTAGTGATAAGGAGCAGAAATGATTCTTCTGTCAGCAAATGTTTATGGAGCACCTGTTGTGAGCCCGGAGCTTGCTGTTCAGACTCAGAGTACAGCAGGAACAAAACAGGGCTCACGTTTGTGTGCGTGTGCACGTGTCTCATGGGTAAGACATTTCTAATCAACTAGACGTAATGTCAGGCAGTAACTGACAAGTGCCAGAAAGAAGCGTACAAAGATAGAGAGTCAGGGGTGAGGGCAGTGGTCTGTTTTCTATGGAATGGTTAGAGGGAACATCACTGACGTTTGAGGAGAGATACCTCAATGAAATGAGGAAGGACCGACTGCACAGGAGTGCAGAGTCTGAGCTCAGGGTGCCAAGTGGGAGAGGTTGGGCCCAAGTATTGATGGAAGGGCTAGTTGTCCTCAGGAGAGAGCCACCTTCCTCTGATGCTGGAGGGAAGCCCGTAGGACAAGCAACACCAGTGGCTGCTGTGTAGTTCGTGTTCATCGTGTGACAGACACTAGAGATTCTCATCCCTTTTAATTCTCCTGAATCCCTAAGAGGTAAGGATTGTCACCATTGTACAGGTGACACAATAAAACCGGAAGAGCTTTTACCTGGCTCATCATTTACACTTCTTTTTGGCACTTCACACTCTTGCTGTTGTCCTCCTGTAGATTGCTCCAAGCCTAGCGACAGACAATAAACTTACACCGTTTGTGATGGGTGCCAGAGTTGTGAAGTGAGAAGTTGAGGGGTGTCTCATCCATTGGACCCTTTTTGTGGTCTAGGATGTCTATCAGGCGCTCTGGTAAGGGGTCCTTGAACAGGGCTCTAAGGAAGGGGGCATGACCCAAGACCTGTCTGCCCTTTTCATAAACTCACCCCAGGTGAGATGTTGCCCATGTTCTGTTCCTTTCCCTTCTAAAATCCCCACCCTGTAATCGTGTGGGGTCACCTTATCTGCGCCTATGGTTGTCAGAGCGGTTCTTAGGGACCAGACTTAGGGCTGAGGGTGAGCATAGATAGATGGTAAAAATACATATTCACTGTGGAAACTCAGAGGTGTGCCTGATTTTTAAAAATGTTTCCCAGGTACTCTTTGCTCCAAAGGGCCTGATAGAGTTCAAGGCCTGGGAGCCTGTTGACAGCAAAGGTCCTTGTTCTCCCTGCGGCCA
The DNA here is from genome assembly GCF_011764305.1 of Mustela putorius furo. Lineage (NCBI taxonomy): Eukaryota > Metazoa > Chordata > Mammalia > Carnivora > Mustelidae > Mustela > Mustela putorius. The sequence goes on along the minus strand of NW_025421464.1, from coordinate 9,987,106 downwards.
GCCATGTCTCGTGCTGCCCTTGTGAATATGAGGGACCGTGGGAGCAGTGTACCGTCTGTGCACTTGTCTGCGCGTGTCAAACCCATGTTCTTGAAATGAATTAGACCCCCGGGACTGAGCGGGGATTGTTGGGATGGCAGAATTCTCAAGGTAGAGTAAATAGAGATAATTTCTGGATGAATGGTGGAATAGTGTGTACCTGATGTTTTATTTATTTTTCAAAGCGTCCATAACACAGCACAGAGGAACTTCGAAATGGCACAGGCGCGCTTGCAGGGTTTTTGAACTGGAGAGAGAGAAAGGAATAAAACAGAGTAGCTTTCAAAATGTTACTGCGGAAACCTGGCACCCATTTTTCTTGACAGAAGCATTGTTAGTTGAGTGAGTATAAGAAGGAACGGGAGTTTTTACATTTGCTTTTTACATTGTTAGCAGGTTATCTCGTGGAGGTAATCAAAGGCTAGGTTCATACAAAAGCACTGCAACGCAGTGAGGAAAGCCAGAGTCCTGCCAGTTTTCTTACAGTTCAGAAGGCGTGATTTGCCTCCCTGTAGATGAATTTCCTGGTTTGCGCACATAGTTGGGTGTTTCTGAATATGTCTGTATTCTCTCTCTATTTGAGTGGTGGGACCCGAAGTTATTTCGTTTCTTATTGTGCCCAGAGGATCTGCTCGCCACTCCAGAGTGAGGGCAGCACAGCCTCAGAAGTTGGGAAGCCACTTCTAGTGTGGTGTGGAAGGACACGCATTGGCTTCTGTTTGTCTGTCCATTCCTGCTGCGTATAGCCTTGCAAAAAGATGACATAGTTTTAGTTTTATATTTTTTAAACGTGTGCCATTCAAGGCAGGTAAAAAAGTAGAGGTAACTCGAGGTGGTGCTTTGTAAAGTATTAGATAGTGTTTGGAGAGATAGAAGTCAGTAAATGCTTATTGAACAGCCGCTGATGTCGCTGGCGATGTCGGCCATTTTGTAGGGGGCGACGTGCTGGTGTGTGGTGATCCTTCGGGGGCTGTGAAGGGTGTCACAGTCGTCTCGTGAGGCTTGTCGGAGCTCGCGTCTAGGGACCAGAGCCATTGTTCTTACAGTAACCGCACTCGGATTTCACACTCGCTCTCTCTCTCGCAGAGGATGGCGTGGGGTTACCTATGCAACCTGAGTATGAGTAAAGGTGCCGGTAGTAGGATCTTGCCCGTGAACAAATTGGCGGCTGGGAGATTTGGGGAAGAGGCCGTCACCACCCCTTTTTTCCCAAGCTTTCTCTTTGTCGGGTCATCAGCCTCAAGCCATACCTGGGTGAGCCCACCTCTTCCTCGTCCTCCCGCTTGTCCTTTCCTTCCCTCTCTGGTGGGCTCAGGTCCCGTGATGACACAGGCCCGAGAGCCGGCCTTGTCACACATCCGGTGATGTCACAGGCCTGCTGGCTCTCGGGCCTGTGATCCTCGTGGACACCCCATTGCCCGGGCTCCACTGTCATGGGCACGTTCGCACTTCCCGCCTCCTCCTTGGCCTTCCGCCCTGGCCCAGCTTTATTTCCTACTGGCTTATTTCTTGCCATGTATTCCTTAAAGTGGAATCGGCAGATAAAAGGACTCACCAGTTTATAGATCCAGTGGCACCTTGCCTGAGTGCTCCTCAGAAAGCTTGAAACAATTAGGGAAGTGCCATTAGCGATGATAAGTTGGACCTGTTTTCCACACGTTCCTGGCAATGCTGTGGACCCGCTTTTGTGCATGCTCGTTAGTCCTACTTAATCAGAAACGGTTTCTTGATGGCTCTTCTGCAGTATACTTATTCTTCAGATGTTAAGAAAATAAGTTTTTTAAATGACTGATTTTAATTTTGTTGGGCAGAATTTTGAGTGCTTATGTCTGATTATTGATAATACTCCCTTTTTTTTTTTTTTAAAAAAAGATTATATGTATTTGTTTGACAGAGACTCAGCGAGAACAGGAACACAAGCAGAGGGAGTGGGAGAGGGAGAAGCAGGCTTCCCACCGAGCTGGGAGCCCGACCTGAGCCAAAGGCAGACGTGTAACCAACTGAGCCACCGAGGCGCCCCTGTTCCTTTTTTATTAGCTGGAATTTATTTTTCCAGCTTCTTTCTTCATTTCAGAATTTCTGGCCATTTGTGATGGGTGAGAATGTTGATGATTTGAAGTTGACAACAGATGAAGGAGATAAAGTTGTGCTCACATAATTTACCTAGAGTTGACTCCAGTATGATGAATATTAGGGGTAAAATTCTTTTAACTGCCCTGGTTAAGAGCACTTACCATTTCTCTGGATTTCATGATTTTCTTGAAGTGAATGCTTGTTTCATCAAATGCTAATCCTCACAGCAGTTCTTAGAGTCATCATTTCTAACTTGACTTTCTCTTTCCCTGATTTGGCCGATTCTTCTCTGCTCTCTTCCCTTTCCCCCCGACTCTGTCCACTTTGCAACAACATTAGCTCAAGTTGGAGGCTGTGTTGTTCGGGAACAGCAATATCCTGATAGCATTTTATCATTCTTCCTTTTTTATTTTTATTTTTTTTTTTAAGATTTTAATTATTTATTTGGCAGAGAGAGGGAGAGAACACAAGTAGGCAGAGCAGAAGGCAGAGAGAGGTGGGGGGAAGCAGGCTCTCCATTGAGCCGAGTGCCCAATGTGGGGCTCGATTCCAGGACCCTGAGGTCATGACCTGAGCTGAAGGCAGAGGCTTAACCCAGTGAGCCACCCAGGTGCCCCCTATGGTTCTTCTTACAGGAAATCCCTCTGACTTTTGGAGGAAAAAACCCAAGTGGACAGATGTTAAACCGATGAACTGTAATTGTGGCTCCAAGGATGCTTGGAATCACAGATCCTTCATTTTCCTCAGTTTGCATCAAACATCATGAACTCACTTAAAAAACAATCCCTCACACTTTAATCTTAAGTTCTGCCTGCTGCCTACACATCATGCTCATTGGGATATAAGAAATAATTATGAACATAAGGATAATTATGTGTCTGCGGGATGGTTTCCTGAGGGAGTGGTGTTCTTTAGCTCTGTGGAACGTCCAGGAAATCAAAGTACACGATAAACACGAGGCAGTATCTGTATCCGGGCTAGAACTGGGAGCTGAAATTCTGGGATCCCTCTCTTGTTTGTATATGAGGAAGGTGAGAACTTTAGACCTGATGGACTACTAGTTAGTGATTCAGGTAGCCCCAGATTCCAGATTTCTTAGACTCGGGTTCTTTCTGGTTCCTGGGATGTACCAAAGCACTTCTGGACCTCTAAAGCCAGGCTCTTAACTGCTGTGGTCCTCAAAAGTCATTTACAAAAAAAGTTCAATGTCATCATGAGTGTTATGGTTGGGGCGGAGATGGGGGCTTAAATCTGGGTATAGTAAAATCAGTCATTTAAAACTACCAAATACTGGAATGGAGCTTATTTTGTCAAATAACATATGTATGTGGTTTCAAACATCAGATAATACAAGGGGGCATGTGACGACATGGCAGACTGACCTGGCCTGTCTCACACCAGCTTCCCTCTCTGGCCTTCAAGAGAACCACTTTTAAATCCTTTAGATCTCTCTCTCCCTCTCTCTCTCTCTCTCTCTCTCTCTCTCTTTTTTTTTTTTTTTACAGTGTACATTCCTATTTCTTGATTTATCAGTTGTGACATATTTTACTGATTTCCTTCCAGAAGAAATGAGGACTTGTTTTTACACCCCTCTTCCACTCCTCTCAGTATAGTCACATCATTATTTTAAGATTCCTCTTTTAGTTTACTTTGTAATTTAATATGCCAGCATCTCTTATAACTTATTTTACCTACAAAGATAGTTTCTTTTTGACTCCACCCATCTGAAGCAATAAATTAGGGTTCGGGTTTGGGTTAGATAGGGTTAGGACCATAGGGGTGGGGGCACACAACACCTGGGTGGCTCAGTCAGTTAAGCCTCTGCCTTCGATTCAGGTCATGATCTGGGATTGAGCCCCACGTGGTGCTCCCTGCCTAGCAGGGAGCCTGCTTCTCCCTCTGGCACTTCCCTTGCGTGTTTCCTCTCTCCCTCTCTCTGTCAATTAAATAAGTAAAATCTTAAAAAAAAAAAAACAAAAAAATTCTAGGGGTGGCTATTGACTGTTGTTACACAGTTGTAAATGTTCTGTAGAAGCACCCTCATTTCTGTGTTTTCTAAATGTGTCACAGTTAATCCTGAGGTCACCTTAAATGTTTCATTTTGGATTTTACCGTAATCCTTGCCTTTTTTTTTTTAATCTTTTAGAGATACAAGTATCTTCCTTCAATAGATGATAATGAAAATACAAAAGAAAGAGAAGCAGGTAAGTGATTGTATATCTTTTTTTTTTTTCTTCAATCACGTATCTTTAGGTGAATGCTCTCAGCCTACTACGCTCCCTGATGCTTCTTTATCCCCATATTACCCCATACAGTTGCTGGCAGTTAGGGCTTAGCGCCTAGCCTCTGGTGGTTACCCTGCTGCTGCTTTTCCCCGTTCTCCGCCTGGTCACTGAGAGCTGTGTTTTGAATGACTTAATTTTTACTTGTGCTCAGGTCAGCTCCATATGGGAATAAGTATAATGAAAACTGTAAGTCAAAATATTATTCAAAATTAGCTATATGGAAGAGAAATTTTTTCCTCCCCTGGAAAAGCTTTCTGAGATGTGGTCAATTCTTCATAGTTTATGTATCTATCTTTTTGGATGTTTGCTTAATCTAAAAGCATTCTCATTTAGAAAATTCATACTCATAATGACCTGTGAAAGTTTCCTCCTAGACAAAATAGTGAACTAATTAGAAGGATGTGAACACCAGCTATTTGGCATTCGATTTCGTGAAGGGGAGAATTGATTAAAAAAAACATTTGGCCAGCGTGACTCATTCTGCCAAAATCTTTTCCTGGTTGAAACTTCTGGTTCCCTATTCAGAGGAACCAAGAGACCCCAACCAGTGTGGCTCAGGGAGGAGTGTTTAGTCTCTTAGAAACAGACTGTCTCTAAAGGGCTGGCTTTCCTTTTACAGAATTGAAGGACAGTCCGGTAACTGGGGATATCTGAACCCCTGGCCTTCATGGAGACTCTGTGCAAAGAGGTTGGTTGGTATCAGCCACTTTGCTCTCCGCTTCTGGGGAGCACTGACTAGTCAGATACAGGGTGACCTGGGGATATGGTTACAAGGATTACTCTCTGGTCTGTCCCAGTGGATAGGTCCTTGTGAAACCAAACCAAAACAAATGGTATTAGGAGAAAATCGACACACCTGCTGCCAGTTCTCAACAGGAAGAGTGATGACTAAACACTGTCCCCCACACTGATTTCTTCCCGTCCTGGCTCTCGAGCGTCCTCATCTGGTAGACAAACACTACAGCAAGTGCTGTCCCATCTGCCAGGAGTTTTTTCTATGGAGATACTCAAACAGGTGTCGACTGGGTGAGCAAAGATTTTCACTGCTGCTTTGCTTATAGCACAGAAATGGAAATGAATGTACATTTCCACCAAACAAGGGACTGTTTATATCACAGCATATCCACCTAGTGGAATATTACAGTTTCTGTTAAAAAGAACACATTACTGAAGAGAACCCCAAGCCTTTAAAACTATCATCATTTATGATACATGGGCAGGTGTATGTTTCTTAAAAATTCTGCATATTTAATGTTTTAAACATTCTTTAAGGTAAGCTTTTATTTCAGTTAAAACACTTTTTTTTTTTTTAAGTAATCTCTACACTCAGCATGGGACTTGAACTGATGACCTCTAGATCAAGAGTCTCAAGTTCAACCAACTGAGCCAGCCAGGCACCCCTCTCCCTAAGAAAACTCTTTACCAGAATTACACCAGCATGAATTTATGTTTCTTTCTCTTGAGATTTTACTGGTTCATATGAGACCTTAGCCTGTCAGCCTGCTATCACACAGCCTCAGTTAGATGAGTTTTCCTTTCAACTGTAGTATTGACCAATGGGGCAGGGTTTCTCCTTAAAAATTAGTATTAGCTATGGTAGAGGAACAAGTTAATTCAGTGGAGTTACTTTCAGGAGGAATTGATCCTGCTTCTTTTCCAGGTGATAGACCATACTGATGACTGAACTACAGGGTGTGAAAATAGAAACTTAGGTTCATGCCAAAGCAATCTCTAGGTACCAGGATTGAGCACATGTGTAGAGTTCAGTGCCTGACAGAGATTTTGGTAGAAGGAGATCGAAACTGACTACCACATCACTGTGTGACTTTGGACAAGTTCAGCCTGTTTTCCTATCACTTAGACGGAAGCAATCATACATGCCTTCTAAGGTATTGGATTCAATAGGATGGCTTATCAAGTACTTGGCATTCAGTGTGTCAGTGGCAAGGAAATCATCCAGTAGAATGAGAAAATTAACCATCAGACTTTGTCCTTTCCCTTACTGTATTTCTAAGGTGTTAGAAGTAACAGCAAATAAAATGTCCACTCTTTAAAAAAACCCTCATTGCTATCAATTCATTTTTCCTCTTCTCTGGAGGTGGAAAACGACACGTTAAATGTGTTCTGATCTTGAAAAATCCTCATTTCCTTGTCCAAAAATTTATCAAGGTAAATTAAACAGGGATGAAAGATTTTACAAGTTAATCAGAATTTAGTAATAAATAACCATACTTCTTATTAACCAGAAAGGGCATAATGGAAGTAATGTGCCAAGGACAAGGGGTTTAGAGATTGACTCTGTATTGTCTAAAGAAGTGTTGCAAGAAAAATAGACATTAATAAAATATTTAAAAGTTAGTCACTAGGGCGCTATAGTCTTTTATCTGTATCAAAAATAAACTTCTTCTACTAACAAATGTATACATTGTAATGCCTAAGAAGACCAAGCAGTATTAGGCAGAGAAACATTTTGCTAGAGGAATAAGATGTGCACTCTAATCACTGAAAACCCTTGCACGCTACTGTTGTGGAGTAACCAATGCTTTGTAAGGGGAAGAGCTGTAGTTCATGTTAGCGGTAACAAACCTACGGTAAGGAAGTACTGATTGTTACTCATCCCAGCTCCTTGCATGGCACTGAGAGAAGTACAAGATATGGTTAATACCATTTGATAATGATACATGGTAAGGGGGGTTTTGGTGCACATATTCAATGTAGAGGAAAGTTCATGAGCACAGGTGCAACAGGAATAGGTATAGGATTAAAGCCTGGAGCGCTGACCAGGAGGTTAGCCTAGACTTGGAGTAGTTAGGAGAGAACCTTCTCTCCAGACCCCATGACCAAAAGTCAGATCAGTAGAGCCCCTTATTCTGAGACTTCCAGAAAAGGTGCAGCGGAAAGTGTTTTCTTCAGATATATGGTGGGAATCTCAACAGCCTTAGGATTGTTAGACCCTGTTTCCTTCTCTAGAGTGAATATGGATGTAATTTGTTCACTAAACAAATATTTGTTGAGTTTTTCCAGCAGTTAGTCATCAGAAAATATTTGAGGGTCTGTGTGGGGCCAGCTACAAAACTGACAGAAAGTTAGGTTTTCTTTTCTTACGGAAGTTCAGTCTGGTTACAAACAGGCAGTTACAGTAGGGGTGGCAGAAGCCTCAGAAGACTCAGGGTTCTGCACTGCAGATGGCAGAGTGATGCTGTGGAACTGGCGAGTGTGGAAGTTTGGGGCACGTCAGCCCCACCAGAGAAATCTGGGAAGGTTTCCAAGAGATGAAGTCTTCTGGGTAGAGCCTGGCTTAGTCAGGCTTGGGAGGGAAGAGAGAGGTATATGGTTGGGTTTGAGAAGGTGAAGCATATGAGAGTAAAGGAGAGAGTGGAAGGGCCTGGAGTGTGGAGTGCTCAACTTTGGGTGGTGACCAAAGATAAACTAAGGTAAGAGGCTTGTTGGATTGGGGTGCCTGGGTGGCTCAGTTGAGTAAGTACATATGAGTAAGCATATGACTCTTGATTTTGGCTCAGGCCATGGTCTCCAGGCTGTGAGATCAAGCCCTGAATTGGGCTCTGTGTTCAGTATGGAGTCAACTTGGGGTTCTCTTTCTCTCTCTTTCCTTCTGCCCCAAACCACCCCCCACAACTTGCACTCTCTCTCTCAAATTAAATAAATAAATTAAAAAAAAAAAAAAAAAAAGCATGATGGATTGAGCTGGCCATCAGATCCCCAAACAAATTAGTCCCAGATGTGCTCTATAGTGGGGGGAAGGTGAGAACTCCCCTCCCTAAGATGGTGTGTACCACCAATATACATCACCACAGTTCAGAACAGTGAAAGAGGAGTAGCAAAGTTGATCATATGGATGAATAAATAATTCATTTCTTTGACTTTTCAGTGTCATATTGCAGAGGGTCTTAAGAAACGAGCTGATACCAGCCAGACCTTCCATTTGGCAGTCACCAGAAGGCCTTTTCAACATGCCTACAGAGGGAGTGTTAGTAAATTTCTCAGTAGAAGCAAGCTTTTAAACAGCCTCACCCTGGAGTCATGTTTCAGAAGGACTTAAAATGGACCTTACCCAAATTCTTCCTCCTCCAAAAAAAAAAAGGAAAGAAATTTGAGCATTGGCTGTTTTTCTCTATCTTTTGACGTACCTTGACAGATTTTTTTGTTATTGTCCTAATTCGTTCTGTGTTCTGAAGCATACTTGAGAAGCCTGAGCACAGTGATGAAGACGGTCAAAGAACGCCGACTTACTTCATATGAAGTATGACGGATGAAACTAGGATTACGTAGCCTAAAGAAGGGAAGGTTTAAAAGCATCCTGTGAAGAAAAGAAATTAAATGTATCTGTCGCTGGGCCTGTGGATGCGAATGGTCCTATGGGGAGCATTACTGGAGGGCGGGCAAGGTGCTTGGGAAGTATTGTTTTCTCTCTCTCCTTCTTACTCTTCACTGTCTGCATCTAAATTTAATAATCTGCCTGCCCCGGGTTTTGTTACTGCCCGGAATTAACGAGGTTTAGATTGACTTTGCAGGTCTAGAGAAGTTAAATCTCTGAGACTCTTGAAACATGGTGAGAGAAAAACGCCCCCGACCCCCAGGTTTTAAATGCAAAAGTGTGATAATAGAGATGGGGACTAAGAATGACAGATTCTAGGACTCTGGCAAGAGGGAGTTTGAAGTTCGCACATCTGTCCACCACTCTTCAGTCCTTAATTTACCAGTTTCTCAGCAGCACTGGATGTCTGTAGTCATTCTGTCTGGAAGCGCTCTTATCTTCTGGCTTCTGTGATACCACGCTTTCTTACTTTTTCCCCCCTACATCACCAACCCGATTGCTCTTTCTCACCCTCTCTGTAGGTCTTCCTTTGGGGACCCTTAATATTAGTGCTTGGCAGGTTTTGGTCCTGCTTTCTCTTTGTCTGTTCTTCTCTGACTCATTCTTATAGAAATATCTTTTGGAGGGGGTGCCTTGCGGCTCAGTTGTTAAGCATCTGCCTTCAGCTTGGGTCATGATCTCAGGGTCCTGGGATTGAGCCCCCGAATCAGGCTCCCTGCTAGGCGGGGAGTCTGCTTCTCCCTCTCCCTCTGCCCCTGCTCATGCCCTCTCTGTCTCTCTCTCAAACAAAAAAACAAAATCTTTAAAAAAAAAAAAAAAGAAGAAGAAGAAGAAAGGGAGAAAGGAAGGAAAAATGTCTTTTGGAAGTTATACCTGAGAGCTTCCTGGACACCTATACCTGCATTATCCTTAGATTTTTTTGAAACTGACCTCCCCACCTCCTGGCGCTAACCAGCTGTGACTATGTGAGGAGCCACATCAGGGTCAGAATTCTTGCTCTGTCATCCAGAGCACAGCACTCCTGGGTAAAGAGGGGTTGAATATTCTAAATGGAGGAGGAAACACAGAAGGACACACACACACACAGTTGGACATTGTTCCTGGGTCTTGCTCACCCAGCACAGCTTGTTTGCCAACTGACTGAGCCCAGTGCAACGGCAGTAAGGTGAGGGAATGTGGGTTTTCGCCTTTAGTCTGTCCCATGGTCAGATAACCATAGGAAATACTCTTTTAGAAGAAAGTAAAGGTGAAAGAGTAAGACGTCTGAATTTTAATTGGAAAATAACTTTTGCCACCTGAAAATGTCTGCAGACCGAATCATTAATAATAGTAGCGGATTTTATTTTCATTTTTATTATTTAGACGTTAAAAAAGGTCAGAAGTTCTCAAATTTAGATAAGCTATTCTAGCTAATTTCTTGACATTAAGTAAGTCTAAACATAGAGCATTTTCATCTTCCTGCTGGAAAAGATGGTAGACTATGAGGCAGACAGCAGCAGGAGCTGGGCCTCGCTCACCCTTGGGTCCAAGACACACCGAAGCGCTTTGGGACGGAGGGCGTGCGGGGTGCTTTCTGACCAGAAGGCAATGCGCACTCTCTTTGCCCGGCACTCAGTCAAGTGTGAGTGCCGTTATGGTAGTTTGGAGGAGTATGAATTGTCTGGCAAGAAAGCTTTTTCTGTTCATTATTAAAGTCTTTTAAGATTTTTCTGTTACATATATGTGAAAATATTTTTATTACAGGTATTGCAAAAGTAATATCCTTGTTACTGAAAATGTAGATGTCTATGTAGAAAAATTAAACAACTAAATTTGCGCAGCCTCAAATGATGACTGTTAACTTTTTATCGATTTTCTTCCATTCTTTCTTCTATACACAGGAATTTGGTTTTTTTTTATTTACATGTACAATTTTATAGACTTCTTTCTGTTTTTCACATTGAAAATACTCATTCAATAAGTGTATGATGGAGTTTTATCATAAGCCACAAAGATTGGGGAATACCTCAGTTACTGCAGCTTATATTCTCGTCGTGGGAGACAGATGGGAACAAATAATAACTTCCAGAAAGTTATAAAGAAAGAAGTGAATGTTACCCACAGTCCTATCACCCAGACATAATGATGGTTAACATCTGGTATGGTCCTAATTTTATTTTAAAAAGCTAGTGTTGAAAAATAGCATTTTTAAAAAACAAAAATGAGATTAGATCATAGATTCCCCCCCCCCCCACTTTCCAACATGTTGTGGACTTTTTTTTATGTTAACTAAAACTTGATAATTAATAATAATATAATACAATATGATAAGGTAACAATGGCTGCATAATACTATCCCATATAATGGATGTGCTATTAATTTAAACATTTTACTAAAGGTTGACAGGTTATTTATAGTGTCCCCCCCCCCCCCGTTAGAAATTATGTATCAGATATTCTAAGTCTTCAGAGAACCTAAATGTTTCCTTAGCTTGTGCTATAAAAGAGAAATCGCTCAGTTTAAAAGCATATCCATAATTAAAATTTTGGTATTGTTACTATATTCCCCTGCAAGAGTCTTAATAGTTGACAGAGCTGTCGGCGATGTCTGAGAGGACCATTTTCAATTTGTTCTTACATTGGATTTTTAAAAATTAAGATATAATTCATATTCTGTAAATTCTATTATGGGTTTAAGTTGTGCAATTTAGTGGTTTTTAGTATAGTAACAAGATTGTATATAGATCACCACTATTTGATTCCAGAACATTTCATCATCCCCAGAAGAAACCATATGCCCATTAGCAGACACTCCTTATTTCCTCTTTCCTCAGGCCCTGGCAACCACTAATTTACTTCTTGTCTCTCTGGATATGCCTATTCTGGGCATTTTGTATAAATGAAATTATACAATATGTAGTCTTCTGTACCTGGCTTCTTCCACTTAGCATGTTTTCAAGGTTTGTCCATGTTGTTCCATGGGTGATTTTCTTAGTTAGAGTCTATTTTGACTTTCAAGTACTGGAGTGATTCTTGGGGGAATAACCCTGGTTTGTCCTTGGACCTCTGTTTGGGAACCATTGACCTAGGCCGTAATCTCTCTGTTAGTTCTTAAATCCTTTACAGCTGACCCAAATCCAGTTTATCTGGATTCGTATCTTTAAGTGTCTTTTCCAGGAATATCATAGGTTGCTAATTTTGAGTCAAAGAAGTGGGTTTTAGTGCTAATAGTGCAGTTTATGAGCTAGTGTTGTTGAGTGGTTTTTTTGTTTTGTTTTGTTTTGTTTTTTTGTTTGTTTGGTTTTTTATAGCTGGCCACTCCATTTTATCCTGTGTTCTAGGTGCTCATCTCTGTTTAGTAAATTGTCAGTATACTGTGCCCATCATTGCCAGTCTGTCCCCTTTAGGGCCATTTTCCAAGTGGTGATTTACTATCTTTCTTGGTAGAGGCTGAAAACAGTTTATTGAGGCCTTTGACTCTTTTCCATTGACCCTGAGACACATGGAAGAAATATTTCTTGTTAAATTTTTTAATCCTCAGCAGATGTCTTTTCCAAGCTCCCCAACAAGGTGCCTTAAAACATTTCGGGTGGGTTATTGAATTTGGGGATTTAGTTTTATTTTTTCAATACTAATATCTTCCTCTTGGGATACTTCTCCCTTTTTAACATTGACTAATTGTGCTGTGTTTCTTGGAGTTCCCTTCTTCCTGTAGGATGTCCCTGCTCTGCCGCTCCTTAGGAATATAAACTTTTTAAAAAATTATTTATCTATTTGCCAGGGAGAGAGAGAGAGAGAGTGAGCGCACAAGCAAGGGGAGCAGCAGGCAGAGGGAGAAGCAGGCTTGCACTGAGCAGGGAGCCCAATGCAGGACTCGACCCTAGGACCCCAGGATCATGCCCTGAGCTGAAAACAGACACTTAAACAATTGAGCCACCCAGGCATCCCAACCTTTTTTATTTTTTATTTATTTAATTTTTTAAAAGATATTATTTCATTATTAGAGAAATCACAAGCCAGGGGGTGAGGAGGAGGCAGAGGCAGGAGGAGAAGCAGACTCCCTGCTGAGCAGGAAGCTTGACACAGGGCTCTGTCCCAGAACCCTGAGATCATGACCTCAGCCAAAGGCAGACCTTATTTGACTGAGCCCCCCAGGTGCCCTGGAATCTGACCTTTTGACAAGTTGCTTCATCTCTCTGACCTGTCTTTTCTGTAAAATGAAAGCAGGTAACTATTCGTGATTCCTCAGAGTAGAGTTGCTGGGATGTCAGCTAGTTCTATGTTTATGTTTATAAGAACTACCTGACCTTTTCCCAAAATGGTTGTATAGGCCAAGTCCATTTAACATTTCTTTCTTTTTTTTTTTTTTTAAGATTTTATTTATTTATTTGAAATAGAGAGAGAGATCACAAGTAGGCAGAGAGGCAGGCAGAGAGAGGGAGAAGCAGCTCCCTGCTGAGCAGAGAGCCCGATGCGGGCCTCGATCCCAGGACCCTGAGATCATGACCTGAGCCGAAGGCAGAGGCTTAACCCACTGAGCCACCCAGGCGCCCCCATTTAACATTTCTAAGGAAGTTCAGTCACACTGGTCTTGTGGCCAGCAGTTGTGGTTTCCTGGGATGTATGTCATAAAGTTCTCAGTGAATTGAGCACTAGCTCTTGGCTGGAAGGTCCAGATCCAAATTCCTCTACTCACTAGGTGTATGTCTGTGGGTACATCGCCGAACATCAGTAGTCGTCTGTTTGTGTCTTTATACTGACCTTTCAGGGTTGTTGTAAAGATAGAGATATCAGGAAGCATGTTTGCATAATTCTAAGTATATCCGTATGATACATGGCCAACAAATGTTAGCTGTTGCTGTTGCTACTGCCCCAGTGATGGAATGTACAGTTTCCACTGCCTGCCTCCATCTGCCTCAGCTCTGGAAGGCCCTAGCCTTCAAAAGATAGACCTTGAAATGGGGTACGAGTTGAAAAGAGGGTCCCACTTTTATAAAAACTACAGAGAGCTGCCTTGGTAGAATTTGGTCTTGAAGATGTCATCTTTGAAAGGCTCTTTAGTAAACTAACTTGTATCTCTTGCTTTTTTAGTGTTTACACCCTTGCACACTAAGCAATATCTTGTTTCCTGAGGGTCAGGTGTCCCTGGCACAGAATTCAGTAATATCCCAGGGATGGGTGTGTCCTCTCAGGTTCGAGCTTTACCAGCGTACCTGTTATGCACTCTTACGTTTCTTATTGCCTTGGTTTTTTTCTTTTTATTGTGGTAAAAAGTGTAGCATAAAATCTACCATCCGGACCACTTTCTTGTGGTGATTTTAAATTCCTTTTAAGTTCGCAGCTTCTCCTTTTGCTAAGCCATCCTAAGCACTGAGTCAGCAGTGAGGTAGTCAAACTGAATTGTATTGTTTTCTTTTTCTTTCTTTCTGTCTTTCAAGTAGTAAATGCTGCCAGAAAGACCAATTCTTTCTGGACTTAGGCTTGTTTATGACACTAGACTTTATTTATGATAAAGATCCAAAAAAATCCTTCTTTTCTTTCATCTTTTTCTCCTGGGATTCTCAGTGTTGTGTTTGGGAGTACTGGAGGAGGGGAGGGAGCTGCACAACCCAGGAGGGGAAACATGCAGCTGAATTTTGCACTCCATCACTCCCAGGGTGGGCCAGGAAGTCTGAGCACAGATTGGGTAACCAGAACACTGGAAGGGTAAGCCATGCCACCTAGGCAAGTGTCTGTGCCCTTTAGCACTCACCAAGCCTCTTGTTAGGGGAGCGGACTAGTCACAAATGGTGCTGTTTTTAAGCCATCACGCCAAGATGATTGTAGCCAGCTTCCTGGAAAGCCTGCTTGTCCTACCCAGGCTTTCCTTAAATTATTTCCTGAAACCAGCACCCACATTATCGGATTATTGCCAACCTTAGCTTGGTGGTGAAATGACAGATACACTCTGTGTAACCAGACCTGAGAGTCTGAGATGAAACTTCTCCTTCCAAGGGATGTTTCCTGAAAGTGGCCACCTTGGGAAGCTGCACCTCTGTTTAATGGTGCTCAAAAACAGCTTCAGAACTTCCTGTTTAGGAAGATGCCTTCAGCTTCTCTGACACATTCCTTCTAGTGGTGTCTTTCACAATAAAGCTTTCTCCTATATTGGCAGGGATTTTTTTTGGTGGGGTTTTTTGTTTGTTTGTTTGCTTTGCAAGTGGCCAAAGGTTATTTGGTGCTGCATCTGGAGGCTTAGGTGATCATACAGAGGAGAAATAAAAGATGTAGGTTTGAATGATCCAGGCTTTCTGTTGAAAATCAAACCTGCTAAATATTGATGCAGCTTGAAGATAAGTGAGAGCAAAGATTTGGGGAAATCCGCACCACGCTGTTTGCTGCTGCGTCCTTGCCATCCAGTGATAGCACTTTTATTTATGAGCACATTTGAGCAGAACTTTTGTGTGCTCATGTGAGAAATGCCATTCTGGGTCAACAGTGTGCCTAGGATCCAAAGGTACCTTGTGGGACATCATCATTGTCTGTTCAAGACGTGGGACTTCTAAGGTGTTTCAGATTTTGGCGCACAACATGGAAATCCTTCAGAGTGGTAGGGTTTTGGTTTTGTTTTTTCGTTTTTTTTTTTCCAAACATACAAATTTTTTGTATGCTAACAGTGGCTTGGTGCAGGTCCACAGAGGCAGAGGCAAACACAAATAAAGTGTGTCCTGGTTGCCACAATCTCCCCAAGACCCAGCACATGAAGAACTAACACATGGTAGGAAATCAGTAAATGTTGAGTAAATCATGCGTTCAGACGTCGTAACACTTTTGTAGGAAGCATGCAATGGAAAAGTAATGTTCTTGTTTCTCTCTCTTTTACAGTTGTCAAATTTGAAAGTTCTGAATCACTCCCCAATGTCTGATGCCTCTGTCAATTTTGACTACAAATCCCCCTCCCCATTTGACCGCAGCACTGATCAGGAAGAGAAAATCGAAGATGTTGCCAGTCACTGTCTGCCTCAGAAAGACCTGTATGCTGCAGAAGAGGAAGCCGAGGCCCTTTTTCCTAGGAAAATGACATCCCATAATGGAATGGAGGACAGTGGAGGGGGAGGCACTGGAGTAAAGAAAAAAAGGAAGAA
This sequence comes from Mustela putorius furo, assembly GCF_011764305.1. Classification (NCBI taxonomy): domain Eukaryota; kingdom Metazoa; phylum Chordata; class Mammalia; order Carnivora; family Mustelidae; genus Mustela; species Mustela putorius. The sequence continues at coordinate 9,971,270 of NW_025421464.1, read as the reverse complement.
AAAGGATCCAGGAGAGCAAGAGGGTCCAGCAAAGGGAAGCAAGGACAGGGAGCCCAAGCCAAAGAGGAAGCGAGAACCTAGAGAGCCAAAGGAACCCCGCAAGGCCAAGGAGCCCAAAAGGGCCAAGGAGCCCAAGGAGCCTAAGCAGAAGGACGGAGCCAAGAAAGCGCGGAAGCCCCGGGAGGCCTCGGGCACCAAGGAGGCCAAAGAGAAGAGGAGCAGTGCCGACTCCATAGGCAGGACGAAGTCCAAGAAGGCCAGGTGCGTCTCTCCCCACCCCCCAGAGTGCCCCCCAACCCCAAACCCTGGCATGCTTGGCTCTGTGCGCACAGAATGATTTGCCGTTGGCCTTACTCCAGCCCCTGGACATAGCTCTCCTGCTTCATCCAAAATGAACCACTTTCTCACCTCCTGATGAGAGAAGGATAACCTCAGTACTGGCCATGCCGTTTCTTACATTCCTTTTGGATTAAGAAAAATGAAAATACCTCCGCACACCCAGGGTATAAGGGTGGGGACATCCAGGGTACCACACAGGGAGGGCAGTAGTTTGGGGGACAGCAGCAATGTGGAGTGGTCGAGGGACAGCTCCCAGGGCTGTGCCTGGTCCCGGGAATCAGTGTTCGGGCAGTCTGGGGGAGCCGTGGGTGTGCGCAGACAGGAGAGGACTGCCCGGCTTCCCTTGGCCACAGACTCTCTAGTATGGGGCCACTCCTGGCGTGTTTCTCTTGTTCAGGATCTACCGCAGTGCCAGACGCCTGAGAGTGCTCAGGAAGGGGGGCTGCTTAGAGGCCAGTAGAGACCCCAGTGGAGAGTTCAGAGGGCGTGGGGTGGGCGGCATTAGGGGTCCCGGCTAGAGATTCTGTCAGCATCCACAGGTCCTCTTCACTCAGGAAACTTCGTATTTGCAATTGTGTACAAATGGAATGTTTTTTATTTTGTCTCTCTAAATTCTTCACGCAGAACATTATATTTAAACTTGGTGGGGAAATGTAAAGCAAAAAATATGTAAGCTCTACATAGTTCAAAGGAAGTTGAGGAATTTAAGTTCCTAAAATCACAGTGCAGAGGCAGAAGGTAGAGCAGGAACACCCATAAAAACCCAATGATCGATGGGAATGTTGACGTACAGTAATGAGACCATCAGACCTGTATGGGGTCAGGCATGGAGGAAGTAAGTTTTAAAGAAAGGAAAGCATTTTGGATGGTTTACGCTATGACTCAGAATTACCATATAGTTCCGTTCATTTTCAAAAGGATTTTGTTGGGACCGGATGGATAACTCCATAATCCAAGTTAAAACTGCCTTACAATATTCATTCCCTTCTCCATGGCAGGGGATTGCATCTTTTGTCTATCATAGACGCTTGTAGTAGTTTATAGACAGGACCTAAAGTACCTTATAGAAGGTTAAGAAAGGTAGGTAAAAATCAGGATTTCCACTAAGAGGAAACTTGCGGGCTCTGTTTCTTAGGTGAGCGAGTGAGCGTACTCTGATCTCTGACGTGTATGTGGCGTGGCAGAGGTGAGTCTCTGTCTTCTGCTCTAACTCTCATCTCTAAGTTACTTTGGAGAAGCTGAAGTGGTTCTTCAGGGCAGTAACACATGCGAAGGAGCAGCAGATGTGAGCTAGTGGGGTGACTTTGAGAGAACAGAGGAATTCCTGAGGATAGTGTTTTAGAATTAGGGTCATAGGAAGAGAGTTTCCACAGCTCTGCTAAGGATTTGATCTGTTTGTAGGAGGGATTAGAAAGCCATAGGAGTCCGAGCTCACTAGCACTGGTCTCTCCTACTTACCTGCTTAAAGCATTTCACATTTACTTTGTGTGAGCTATGAAACACGGAGACGAGCGTATAGACATTGCCATAATTTGGGGTCCACGAGGAGGCATTTCACAGAACAGCTTTAGGTGTCCTGTATATGTGTAGCAATACTGTTATCACTGTCCGTGATCTTAGTAAGCTGTATACAATATAAGTGAGCTGGAGAAGTGCTTGGTAGTGTTTTCAGGGGCTGCTGACTTCTAGCAGCAGAAGATACCCTTTAAGAAGATGCTGGCAGAGCTGGTTATCTCTTCAGCAACATGGGCAAGTTACATGAGGCTTTCTCTCTTGATTTGGGGCCTATGTAAAATTGACTTGTAACATGATAGAATTCTGTGTAGCTTGGTGGGATTTTGCCCTGGTGAGCCTTTCATGTCTTGTCCTTTATATATTTAGCAAATTGCATTAGTTCCTTTAATTAAAGATCCCACTGGTCAACAGAAGCAGTTTTAGTTATGAAAGGACATTAATTGAAGGAAAATGTTGGGAATTGAGTCTCAGTTTTTTATGCTTCTCTTTTGCTTTCTTGCAGAGTGGCTCAGGTGCATGTTTTGATTTGAGTAGGTATTGATTGGTATATTGGTAGTTGCAGATCATTCACTGGGCACTTGGATTATCGTGGGAGCTCCATAATTGATTTAAGGCTTCCGGACTTTTCCACCTTTGATTCATCTTGCCAGCTTCCACCGGTGAATCTTTGAGAAGCACTGTCACTGTCTTATTTCTGTTTGTAGTTGGAAAAGGTGGTGAATCAAATGCCTTCATCCTCTCTTCTTTCCAAATCAGTTTGGAAATAGTCAACAAAGATGGAGTTGCAGTGATCAGCTCGGTTATTATAAACCGGGTTGAAGAGCCTCCGCCATCTTGTGCCTGGAATGGGGCTGCTTGTTACTCCCTCCGTTGAGTTTGTCTCCCAGAACCGCACGCACTGAAGCCTGGAGCACATGCTGGGCCATGTCTGCGCTGTTCCTTTTCCCAGTCTCTCCAGTCCGGGAGGTCTCTGATCAGAGACATGGGAGGAGTTTGAAGAAGGGCTGAAAGTCTGTCACCAGTATTACTCCCTCCTCAGGAGTAAAACCGGGGGACCGGGGAATGAGATTTCCTCCAACAGTTTATGCCTGCTGTGCAACTTCTGGTTGTTCCTACTGCTTCCAAGACAAAGTCCAGACTCCTTTCTCTGTTATTTAAACCCTTTGGAGTGTGACCCTAGCCCCACTTCTGGTCTCTGACAAGCGACCTCACCAGCTAGATTGTTGTCACTGGCCCCTGAAGACACTTGTCTTGTTTCTTCTGGATCGCTCTTGCTATATTCCTCCCACATGACGCCCTTGTCCTTCTCCTAGGACCCCAAGTCCTTTCCATTTCCAGATCTGAGTGCAAGTCCTGGTTCTCTATAGAGCTTCCCCAAACCAGTGGGCTGGCGTGTCCCCTCTTCCATAGCACTTGGAGCCTTGCTCTGCATTGTGAATCATAGACTTTTTCCCTGGGAAGACTGAGGAGAACGAGTCTGACCTGTCGTACTGCAGCCAGGAAGAGGGAGATGCACTGAGAAGTGACTTGTGTACAGGGGTGTGTCATAAACTCAGACCTCCTGATCCCCAGTCCTGTACATTGCCCTTCGCAGATGGTGCCTTTCAGTCATAGGCTGTCATTGTGTACGACTTGTCTCATCAACATCAGTTAAGTGCCTGAGGTCCGGACCACTGTGCTTTGTCTTGTATGCTCTTAGGGGTCAGTCACCAGAGAGGTTTGCCAGGATGTTCGGTACATTAAGAGTGTTTTTGTATTTATGTATTATAATATATAATTTACATACTTTGCATATTTGTATATTATATATGATTATGTATTATACACTATATATCTTATGTATATAATTTGTTTTCCTAGAACAAATATGTATATATTTTCTTTTCCGTGAAAATAAGACCCATGTAAGATATAATAATTCCCATTTTTTTTCCATTGTTAAATAATAGTAGGTGGTGTCTCGACTTTAACTAAAGACATAAACATCTTAAAAAATAACTTGTCTAAGGCACAAGACTCATGGGCAGCACTATTGGGATTTGACTCTGGGCTCCCACTTTTTTCTCCCACAGCTTTGCACCTGTTAATGCCTCACTGGGAAATGTTGGGAAAGGAAGATGGTGGGGAGATTCCAGTGTCAGAGAAATTATTTTTTTTATTTGTAGGAAATGGTCCTTCTTCTGTAGAATTTCAGTTTGTGCACCCACAGTGTCCTCGAATCCTCTAGAGACTGTGAGGTGGCTCCGGCTTTTTCCCATGCTGCTTCTGCACTTGAGACAGCAAGCCGATAACCGAACGTGTCTCCTCTTCTGAACAGGTGATAGAGCCTAGCAGATTGTCCTTTTCAAGGGTGATGTCAGTAGTGATGCCCAAGTAAGAGAAGGGGGAAACTAACTTTTAACTACCGTCTCGTCCTTTCTTCTCAAACTGACGTGGAGTTTGAGCACTTCTTTATTGAGTAAAACTTAAGCAAAAAAGCTCTTCTAGGAAGAAGCCATATTAAGGCTGTCATTTCCCTGACTCTGATATGTAAATTTCACTTAGTATAGATTAATTGCTTTTACAGCTTTTTAATTACAGTACCTTTTCCCAAAGAGGAAGGGGCCACTGGTGTAAGAAGACATACAGACAAAGATACCCATGCACCTATACACCCAAACACATACACAGACCTATCCAGATGTAGACACACAGGGCCTGTCTGGGTGCAGCAAGGGCATCAGAAAGTTGGGCAGGCAGCAAGTCCAATCCTGGGGGCCACAGAATGTCGATAGGGCTTTGGGAAAATGCTTCGGTATTAGGAAAGCACCTTGGCACTTCCTTAGGGCGGCCAAAGAAATTTCTCACTAAGGAACCTTCCAAGATGTAATGGATTCTGTCCTCAGCAACAGTTTTAGGATCAGGTGCTTCTGCGTGCCTGTGAATTTCATACTTCTCTTTCTTGAAATAGCCATTAGTAAAAGTTAGCTTCATGGCATCAAAGCATGGTTCGATGAGCAGGAAAGATGACGCATTCCAGTGTGTGTGAGGCCATCTGGTGTTCTTACTCCATATCTAGGAGGAGTGCCTGAGGATTAGGTTGATGGCCTTTAGGCTTCACTCTTCTCAAATCAGGAGCTGAACATTTGGATGGAGCTGGAGGTAGTTTTTTAAGCCAGGGTCTTGAATGTTAGTGTTCATTTTGTTGGAGGCAGAACACAAGCTTTGGAGTTTCCACTTATGTCAGAATGGTTTATATTCTGTCTCTCAAAAGTCCAGAAACTGACCGGTGGGGGCACTGGGGTGGCTCTGTTGGTTAGGCATCTGCCTTCGGCTCAGGTCATGATCCCAGAGTCCGAGATGGAGCCTTACATCGAGCTCCTTGCTCGGCAGTGGGGATTCTCCCTCTTTCTCAGCTCATGCTCTCTCTCACCGTCTCTCAAATAAATAAAATCTTAAAGAAAGAGAGGGAGATAGGGAGGGAGAGAGAAAAGGTAAAGGTAAGGGTAAGGGAAGAGGAAGGGAAAGGAAGAAAGAAAAGAAACTGAACAGTGAACTAGCCTATGTGGAGGAGCGTCTGCTTGGATCTCCGAAGCCCAAACTTTGCTGTGCCTAAGGAATCACCTGGACGGCTTGTTAGGAAAGTAGATTCCAGACTACCTCCCCAGAGTGGGTGATTTATTAGGTCTCAGGTAGACCCAGGAACCTACAAATTCCAAAGCTTGCCAGATAATTAAAGTGTACTTGGTTCTTAGACCATCCTTTGAGAAACAGGTAAAAGATCACTGGGAAAGTGGAGCATATTTACATTTTTATATTTAACATGTGCTCGGCATGGAAAACCAAAAAGAGGGAAAGAGACGAACGGTGTGATGAGTCTGTGAAGTAATAAGAACTACATGTATTGGTTTCTGCCCTGGTTCCTGGCACAGAGCTCCTGAAGCCTTTGTACATTCCTGAGTGGTAGAAATACCAGTCTCCTCTCTTATTCTAACATTTGGTCTTCGACCCATCCTTGACACAAGACTCCTAAAACTGTTGTAATCTTTGCAGTGCTAAGAACACGAGGAGCATTCCTTGTTCTACCGTTTGTCTGTGACCCTGTTCCTGACACGAGGCACCTAAACCCTTCCAAACTCCTAAGCGATCAGAATACTAGAAGCATCTTTTGTTCTGGTGAGGTGACTCTGGGTAGACTTCTGGATGGTGACTGGTCATGAGAAAGACCAACCATGATTAGAAGCTTAGAGTTTTCAGCCCCACCCCTCATTATCCAGAGAGGGGGGAGAGGCTGCAAGTGGGGTTAATAATTGATCATGCCGATGTGGGGAAGCCTCCTTAAAATCCCAAAAGTAGCAGGTTTGGGGAACGTTCAGGTGGGTAAATACATCCACGTGCCAGGCGGGTGGCACAGCTCAGCTCTACAGGGACAGAAGCTCCTGTGCTCAGGGTCCTCCCAGACTTCGCCCTGTGGATCTCCTTATCTGGCTATCCATCTGTATCTTTTGTCATATCCTTTAACAAACTGGAAAATGTAAGTAAGTGTGTCCCTGAGTTCTGTGTGCTGCTCTAGCAAATTAATGGAACATGGGGTGGGAGTGAGTGGATGGGGGGGAGTGGTCACTGGAGCCTCCGGTGTATGGCAGTTGGTCAGAAGCACAGGTGAACCTGGACTCGGGACTGGCATCTGAAGTGGGGAGGCCAGGTAGGGGCAGAATTGTGGCAGTGCGTCCACAACCTGTGGAATCTGATGCTCTCTCCAGGTAGATAGTGTCAGAGTTGAGTTGAATTCTCAGATACCCTGTGCCTGAGAATTGCTTGTTAGATGAGAGTTTTTTGGTTTTGGTTTTGGTTTTTTGGAGATTTTTTTCCAAAACAAACTCCCAAGTTTGGGGCCTCAGCTTTTACCCCCATTTATTTTGACTTGCCCACCCAGAACAGAATATTATTTCCCAAATCTAGTAAGTCTAGTAGTATCCTGGAAGAAAGGTTTTACCTTTTCTAGTTTCCTTCTTGAGGGGTTGCTTCTAGGAAGTTAAGCCCAGACCTTCCGGTTCCATAACCCTTAGAGCTGTGAGTCAACCACCACTGTGATGCAGGAGGGCAGTGAAACTCAGCCCAGCTCCGTGTCACTGCTTGAAGGTCAATCACCCATCTTTGTTGAGATTGCAGATCTTTGCTGAGCGGAGCCGGGCTTAGGCGCAAGAGTGTGTGTTGACAGCATTCTTTCTGTTAGGGGACTTGTTTTTATATTCTGACCGGTTATTAGAAGGAAGAAGACAAATGTGAAGACATACGAGTTCTGAGTAGAGAGTGCTCGGAACCCACTGGGCTTTATGGGGAGTAGGGAGGAACTGCGAATGACAGTGGCAGAGACCCACCTCTGAAGTTTCGGATTAAGTCTCCATTCCTGTTTTTCTAGGAGCACCTGGGGTGCTTATTACTCTGTCCTCAGGGCTTTTTAAGTTAGGCTTGGGTACACAGTGGGCTTTACTGAATCTGAAAAGAACACTTAATAAATACGAATGCTAGATGAATACCTGCCTCTTTTTTCTGTATCTTGTAGTGCCTCCTGTGTGCCTTTATTCATGAGTCCTTTCGGTGGGATTGGGGTAGTGGAGGGAAGAAGGTGGCATTGAAGCGTCGTCTGTGCTCCTCCCTGTCCCAGAGGAGCTTCACGGGTTAGAGCAACAGCCCTGCGAGGGTTCCAAAATCAGGCAAAAACATAAACAAGCAGAAGGCCCTAGTATTACCGTATACAGAATAACTGGAAGGATTTGGCAGATCAGGAGTGTTTCAGTTGTGCCAAAGTCAGTCCCTTGGAAGTGGTGGGTACGGAGCCAGGTATTAAAGGAGTTAATAGACAAAAGACTTAAAGCAAAAAGACCAAATAAATATTTAAATGAATATGTTAAAGGGGGGGAGCTTTTCCAGTTTCGTTTTGTTTTTTTTCCTGCATTTGCTTTTACTTGCGTTTATTTTATGTGGAAATGATTCCCAGGCCATAAGTTTTTTGTTTCTTCTGGGGTATCTTGTTCTTCTCTGCAGCCGCCTGGTTTAGGAACGGTCTGCTCTTTATCAGAAAGGCTCACCTCGTGGTCCCAGGAGAGCTCGTGTGCGAGTTAATCTGACTGTGAACTGTGTAAATTCAGCGCCATGTCTTGGGGTTTGTTCACCTGGGTGTGCTCAATGGCCAGAGAATCTGCATCTAAACCCTTAAGTCAGCATTATTCTCAGCATTTTTAAGCCTGTGCGGTAAAACTTTAGCACTGCTGTGGGCCCCGCACCCCACGTGCAGCCCCGCTCCTCAGCCTGGGCCCACCTCCCAGCCCCAGGCAGTAGCACCTGAGTACCTCTCCCCGCTTCTGCACAGCGTGGCTGTCACATACTTGGGGCTTTTTGGGGTGGGCTTTGCCCACCCGAGATGGCCTGGGCAGTTTCACGTGTGTTCTTGGAGTGAACCAAAGATTTGAACCTCTTGATTTGCATGATTTCATAGGGTTTTCTGGGTCAGGTGAGTAGCAGATCATTTTCAGAGCTCACAGCAGGCTGCTCACGGGAAGAGGAAGAATGATGGCTCCTGGGAGAATCCATAGCAGGTTGGGGGAGGGGTGCTACTAGTTTGAACACAGCCGCTGAGCATACTTTTATTTTCACTTCTTAACCAAATGATAGCGAAATGCCAGGAAGGACAAAGGGGAATATATCTTTAAAGATGAGAAATGTGAATTTCTGGGCAAGGCAGGCCACTGTATCATACTGGTGGATGACAGTGGGGGGATCCCAGCATGCAGGATCTCCTTGTAGTAGAGATAGAAATGCTGCTTCCTCACAGTGGACCTGTCAGCTCTGGAGAAGGGGTGGGAGGCAGGCCAGAAGTGGAGGTGATTGAAGGGACTGCATGTAGTGGCTTTATGGCTGGCCAGCTCCAGGCTGAAATCAGGTAGTTACTCTAAAGGTATTGAGCTGTTTGCCCCAGGGGATGCTCTCGGACTCCCATGTGGAGACTCCCATCAACAGGAAAGGGACTTCAGGCTATTGCTCTGCCTTTTCCCTGCCAATACCCTAAAAGGTATTGTACCTGTGTGTACAGAGTACTAAGCCAGGCTTCTCATTCGGGGGTGAGACTTGGTCTCACCAGCTACCTGTATTATCAACCTCATTCATTTTACTTTATTTTTTATTATTTTTTAAAGATTTCATTTATTTGACAGAGAGGGAGAGAGCATAAGCAGGGGGAGTGGCAGGCAGAGGGAGAAAGAGAGAGAAGCAGGCTCCCTGCTGAGCAAGGAGCCCTATGTGGGGCTGGATCCCGGGACTCTGGGATCATAATCTGAGCCGAAGGCAGACACTTAACCAACTGAGCCACCCAGGCGCCCCTCAACCTCCTTCATTTTGAACAAGAGCAATCCACCAAAGATCATGAGGCCATAGAGGAAAATTTTAAGCAGCAAAGAAGAGGAAAAGGGAGTGAGCAGAACAATTGTCCTCAAAAGAAAGAAGTCCAGGAAAAAACTTGTAAAGATGTTAAATTTGCATCCTCAGATTCAAGGTGGTATTTTGTCTGCAAAACAAGGATGAGTTATGAAACAGGAGCAGTCAGAAAACAAGAAAGAATTAATGAAAATTTAAAACATACTGCCTAAGAATTCAACAAAAATATTGAGTAGAGGAGAGAGTAGGGGAGATACGTAAGATCTAAATTAATCAGCTTTCCTACCAGGATGTCACTGTTACTTAATGTTGACAGGTGGAGAACTAGAGGCATGAACACATTGGAGTTAGGGTGCTCTCATTCAAAGGCAGTTCTTTCTAGAAAGTGGGATTTGGTGGAAGTAGGGATGGCTTGTCATTTGAAATCTACATTTTTTGAAATTTTATTTGCTTTGATAACTTTTTTAAAAATGTTCAGTTAGCCAGCATATTATAGTACATCTAAATTTTTGATGTAGTGTTCAGATTCATTAGTTGCATGTAACACCCCTTTTATAACTTTTAATAAGATTGCTTATTAAAACTGTACTTTTTTATCTTATAAGTATGTAATGTTTTTGCTAGGATAATATCACAAACTAGTGTAATCTTTGTTTTTGATGGTGCTAGTGATAACAGTTAAAGGGACAGAGGACAGGGTAGACTTGCTTCTCATTTTGTGCGCAGTTGACTATATCTATACCAAAACAGTTCTGTGTATGTATGTGTGTATATATATATATATATATTTTTTTTTTTTTTCATTTAACCAGCATTTTTGCGATCTCTGCCAACTCAGTTCTCGGTGTATAGACTGAACCAACATGGGCATTAAGTAAAAGTTGCAGTAAGGGTACAGGGGGGCTCTTTGGGGGTAATATCCATGTTTATAGTATGTCCTTCTGGGAGGAGGATCAGGGCCTATGGCAAGGCCTGGACTGGAAGCTTCTCTGAAGGGTTGTTCCTGGAGTGGAGGTAGTTCCTGGGCTGTGTGCTCCCCAGCCACGTGCATGTCTGTGAAGGTAGTAACTGGCATCATGTGCTCTTTTCAGTTCTGAATTTGGGAATTACAGCAACTCCCTATGGCAGTAACTGATTTTTCTTGCTGACTTTAATGGATATTCTATAAGTTTTAATTTAAAAATGGGATGATGATGGGGTTCCTGGGTGGCTCAGTAGGCTAAAGCATCTGCCTTCGGCTCAGGTCATGATCCCAGAGCCCTGGGATCGAGCCCCCACATCGGGCTCTATGCTTAGCGGGGAGCCTGCCTCCTCCTCTCTCTCTGCCTACTTGTGATCTCTGCCTGTCAAATAAATAAATAGGATCTTTTAAAAAAATAATAAAATAAAAAATAAAAATGGGATGATGAATTATTTTGAAATAGTGGGGTTTGTTTGATAGATAAAAATTCTTACTATCTGGAATCTATGGAGGCAGAGTCATGAATGACTCCTAGTAGAGCAGTGTTGTGACACATACCCAGATCTTTCTCATATTCAGATCTGGTGCTAAGTTTCTAACTCTCAGTTCTACCAAAGAAACCTGGAGGTTGGGAATTGGAGACGAGGCTGGGAGGAAAGTTTGAGAAAGTCTTGTCTGTCTAGTGCTTTTATATAATTTTCTGTAAGTAGCTACTGTATTGTAGTTTCCTATTCAGAAGGCCCCCAAATTACTTATTTTCCTAATACAAACTGCAGAAAGTAAAGAAGTAGAAAACCTTCTTGGCTGATGAAGCTGTGTAGAAGACATCCGGAGAGCTTTGGGGTGAGGCCTGCTAATCAGCTGCTGTTAGTTACATGGGTTAGTCGTCCTACTTGCGTGGTACATACATGTTTTATTGTAAAATCAAGTTTGACTTCTACTAAAAATAAGTGCTTTGAGCTTCAAAAATCTTGTCTGTCATTTTTCTTTCTGTCCTTGCAAGTTAGTTTGTTCTAACCCTGAAAGCTAGAAAAGAGGATTATAAAAATGAAATTGCTTTGATCTAGCCCTGTGTGCCATTAAGTGGTGAGAGTATTATTAGGTCTTTGTGTTATACAGAACTCCCTTGGTTACAAGTGACGTAAACCCAACTTGAATTAAGTTAAAAAAAAAAAAAAGTAACAGAGGGTTCACTGATTTTAAGGATCAGAACCGGGAAGTATCGTTGAGGATTCTGCTAGTGTTCTTTGCCTCCAACACTCCCTTGCATCCTTCTGGGTGTCAGCTCCATCCTTTGCTTTTCTTCTGGAAGTTGAACCGCGGCGGCCTGCAGCTCTGGGCTCACAGCTTAACAACCTTGTAATGCAGGAGGAAAGAGACTCATTTTCCTATGCAGTCCTGCCAATTTTTTTTTTTTTTTAAAGGAGGGACTGCTTAGTTGGCCTGGCTGGGTCATGTATCCATCCCTGGATCAGTCACTGTGGTAAAAGGAATAGGGTACTGTAGTCCCGCCTGACCTTCTGCCCACTTTTGTAGTCTGGAAGGTCCATAGTGGTTATCAGCAAAACAATGCTGAACATACACAGTATCCACTCCAGTCATGGCATAGGTATATATGAAAATAATTACGTTTTTTCTTGAACTATTTGAGAATAAGGTGCATGTATCCTGATTTTTTATCCCTAAGTACTCCCGTGAGTTTTTCCTAAGAGTAGTAGGACCATTTTCTTCCCTAACCATTGTCTAGTTGACTGCTTTTGTTCACTCGCAGCTAATAAGCACTCTGTGGGGAGACACTTCAAGGTCATGCAAAAATCCTGCTCATCTTCCCATGTTCTCAACAGTCATCCATTCCTGGATGGTCTGGACTGGACTCGTCTTTCCTCTAATGGTTGCAGAATGATCTTCCACCTCCACATTTCCTCTGCGTTTACCATTTGGGCTCTTTAGGAAGCAAGAGCTCTCCCTTCTCCCTTACACATTCATTATTTATCCGTCTATCCGTTATTGGTTTGGATTCCTGTTGTTCTCAGTTTCCGTAACTCATTACAGTCCTTAGTTGCTTTGGTGCTCAGATGGTCCCAGTTTTGACCCACAAGAGCTCTTCAGGTTTACTCCTGTGTCTTTTCACCAAGCTGCCTTCATTTTTTGAGCACCCCTTTACTTTCTGACATAGCAAGAATGTTTCAGGCTCATCTCATATCTTCCTACCTCAGCCTTGGAATTGGCTATTTCTGGAAGGAATTTTGGTATTACAGACCAAGGTGTGTGCGCTGGGTGGGTACATTGTGACTGCGGCGTCTCCACTTTTTGGCTCTTTCAGTTGTCAGAGTGAGGGGGAACACACACATACATGTGCACATTACATGCATGTACACACAACTATATGCACACAAGCATGATACATCCATAATACCCGTGTGCGCATTTATATGCATGTGTTCATATATGTGCTTATTTTAGAAATCCTGAGTCCCTGCTAATGCCTGCAGTTCAGATCCCCTGTTATCTTCCTCGCCTTAACAACATTTCATACTTACATCTTCTCTCTTCCTCATTGAGAACCACGACTCCTCACATCAACACATTTACTCATTTGCTTAATCCTGTATCACATCTAAAATGGCTTCAAAATTGCTTCATCCATATGCCTACCAAAAAGGCCAGGATTTTTTCACTGCCCCAAAAGCTGAAGGTATGTAGTCAAATACAGTTGACCCTTGAACAACACGGGTTTGAACTGCATGGATCCACTTATATGCAGATTTTCTATAATAATTACAGTATAGTACTGTAAATGGATTTTCTCTTCCTTAAAATTTCATTAGTAACATTAGCTCACTTCGTTGTAAGAATACAGTAGAATATACATATACAAAATAGGTGTTAATTGACTGTTTATATTAAGGCTTCTCGTCAGTAGTAGGCTACTAGTAGCTAAGTTTATTTGCCAGAGAGAGAGAGTGTGTGCACAAGCAGGGGGAGTGGCAGGCATGGAGCCTGGTGTAGAACTAAATCCCAGGACCCTGGGATCATGACCTGAGCTGAAGTCAGACCAACTGCGCCATCTAGGCATCCCTGTTTTTTAGTTTTATTTTACATTTTTTAGAGGGACAGGGGGAGTTTGTTTGTTTTTTTACGATTTATTTATTTGAGAGACAGAGCAAACATGTGGGGAGGGGCAGAGAGAATCCTTAAGCTGAGCGTGGAGACTGGCATGGGGCTCCATCCCAGGACCCTGAGACCATGACCTGATCCGAAATCAAGGATCAGCTGCTTAACCAGCTGAGCCATCTCGGTGCCCTGGGAGGGAGAGAATCTCAAACAGGCTCCACGTCCAGCATGGAGCCTCATGTGGGCTTGATCTCCCAGCCCTGAGATCATGACCTGCCCTGAAATCAAGTTGGACACTTACCTGACTGAGCCACCCAGGTGCCCCTCTTTTTAAAATACAAATAGACATATTTTCTTATTTTCCCTTTTTTCTTCCACGAAAGGTAGCATAATATGCCATTTTGCACTTAGTTTTTCACACTTAGCAGTGCATCTTGGAAACCATTCCACATCGGTGTGTGGGATTCTTAGTTGTTTTACAGCTGCATAGTACTCTACTGTAGGTGTCTGAATTTGTTCACTCTCGTTTCTTTATGTAGATAGTTTCTATTAACTTGCAGTTACTAAATAATGCTGCAGTGAGTAACCTCACTCGTATATATTTTCGTATTGTTGGAGGTGTATCTTTAGAGTATATTCCTATAAATGGAACTGCTAGATCAGAGGGTATATACATACGTAGTTTTGTTACATGTTATTTGACCCCTATTTTTGAAGAGCCTGGGGTTTCAGGGAGCAAACAAGCTTCCATGGACTGAATCTGTCTATAGGTAGAACAATTTGGAGGTTAAATGTCTTCATTTGATAAAACTCTCAAGCATTAAGTTTTCAGAAGTTATTCCAAAGAGGGAGAAAACACATTTCATCTACTCTTCCTGGAGAATGAATTTGGTGATATTTTCTTGTGTCCTATTTGAAAATCCCATTTATGAGCTTACAAAGAATCTTTTCTTCCTGATACTATCTGAAGAGCTCCAAGAAGAATTTTTGGAACTCAAAATTGATTCTGTTGCCAAAGGTAACCCTACAGGAATCACTTAGAAGATTTCTGAGCTGGAGTATTTTCTAACTTACCCACAAATAAGCAAGCAGGTTTCACCAGTTGTTTTCCTGTTTTACCAACATGTATTTAAGAAGATGTTCCTCTACTCCCCCTGGCCCCAGCTTCTGGCTAGGAAAATCTAGTAGTGTCCCAGGCTTGACTTTGAAAGTGCCTCAGTAACTTGTCCTTATACTCATTATTTAATGTGAGTCTGAAAAATGGAAGGCAAATATAAAATATATACAGATCATGTAGCAAAGATGCATATTTTGAGGAGGTTCTGTTCCTTAATTGTGGCTTGATCGTGGTTTAGGTTTGAGATTGAGTTTGAGTTGAGTACTTCTTAGTATATACACAGATAAATACATATAATGAAGAGTAAACATGTAGACAGAGTTTTGTAACATAATGAAGTTATATTTAGTAGTCAATAAATTGATTTCAGTTGTTGGGAGAAAGGATTTCAGATTTTACTAAAGATTAAACAGGGCCCTGAACATGTGACTGTATTATGGTGACTCTTAGTATATTAGTATATTAATCAGCTATTGTTAAATTTGTGTCCAAAAAATTAAGCACAAACCTTCTTTTGTTAAGAGATCCATATAAAAAACTGTCAACAACTATGGATTTGTGGATTTATTTTTCTGTATTTGGGTCATTGGAATATTTTGTTGCTACTTCTTTTGGTCATTATTTTGAGATTCAAATAACATTAAAGGAGATTTGAAGTTTTTACATTAAAAGGGAGACTGGGGTTTAAGAAGAAGACAGAAAACAAAATATGGTGTTAAAAGCCACCAGCTGTGGGTCAGATGAGCTGAGTGTGGGCCTCTGCTGGTGACTTTGGGACCTTTGCAGCTTTTGAACCTGTTTTCTTTATTTGGAATTTGAGGTTCATTTACCTGCTCTGACTCCCTCATGAGACTGTGGTTGTTAGTAGTGAAATGAGATGTGGAACACACAAGCGCTTCATAGAATGTAAATTGCTTTACAGTTTTCTTAGTGAGGAGCTATATAACATGACATGAATATCCTGCAAAAATTTAGGATCTTTGTAAATTATGTCACCTGTGTCTCCTGTTCTGAACTGATCAGTAGAACCTTTGTTTGTTCCTCCGTGTTGGAGAATACAGGTCCCTTATTAAAATGTATAATCTCCAAAATGGCAGGAGCCCTTAAGTTTAATTTCCTCAGGTGGGACAGAATAATTTTCGTAAAGACCTTTCCTGTGCGGTAAACAAGCCATTCTTCAGCCCGGAGACTTCAAGGACGTGCTATTTGTGCTGACCTGATTGAGGGTCCATGGGCAGTGAAGGGTGTTCAAGAGAGAGGCAGGCTGATTCCAGCAATCATCACTGATTGGTATTCCTGACAAAAGTTCGTCGTGCTGGGTCTCCCTCTCTACACAAGGCCATCTGCTTCCTTCTCTTCCGCCCACCTTCTGATCTCTTACCTGATAGAACATGGTTCTGGCTCTTTTCTCATCTTCCATGTTCTGTCCCTTGCTCACACATACTGGTTTTATTTCTCCTGGATCTTTTAAATCATCTTCACCTTTGAGTTTTCATTGATTATATTTAGCCTGGGTCTTCATTTCCTCTTGCCTGGGCTTGTCGTCTGGCTTTTGTCACACAGAATGAAGCCAGAGCGCTCTGGCTGGGTATGTACCAGTTTCCTTGCAGCCTCATTACTTAGTGCTTCTGTTCACTTGCCCTGTCGTCCAGCCATGCAGGCTGTCCTCTAATAGATGTGTGCTTAGCACTCTTCCATTCCCCCTAAGAGTGCCAGGGTGGTTAAGAGCGTGCCTGGGCTCACATCCTTTTCTCACCATTTACCAGCCATATGACCCTGGAAATCTAACTGAGCCTCACCGTGCTTCCTGATAAAACGAGGATAGTAGTACCCTCTGCCTCGTAAGGTGGATGTGAAGACTAAGTGAGGTAATGCATGTGAGAGACTTAAAGAGCTGTGCCTGTGTGTAATTGGTGCTTTATAACTAGTAGCTACAATTATTATTACTGCTACTGTTATAACTTCTGTTCCATGCCCATCCCTGCTCAGTTGCATTTTCCCGTATCTCCCCAGTGACGAGTGACCTTGATGCATCCGTCTATTCAGTAAGCGTCTACTGGGTACTTACTAATGTAGAAGGCATGAAACTGCTCACTGTGGGGAATACAAACCTTAATCAGATACTTACTGTCCTCTAGGAACTCAGAGTCTGGTAGGAGAGATCAGAGATGTATAAAATATTTATCCACTTACAAAGGTTTGTGGAGCAGCTACACAGGAGCCAGCCACTCAGTGGTTCTGAGACTGATGTCACAGTGAAAGACTAACTTTGGTGAAAGACAGAGTTGGTGTACCTTAGACAAAGCATTGCCGAGGTGCTTTGGGAATATGGAAAAGAGGCTTTATCAGCTAGGAGGTCAGGAAAAGCTTTTTAAGAGGTGTTGCCATCTTAGGACCATTCAGGATGGCTAGACTTTGCCTGTCTTCACCTCTCTCTGGAGACATTCAGCTACCCTTCTGGGCTGTGGCTGTAGGTGGCCTATAGGATTTTCAGAATTGTAACCTCCTCAAGGGCAAGGACAGTATTATTTTCATTTCTGAGTTCCTAGTACTTACTCTAAGGCTTATATAGACCATTTTCAGTAGAGGATGATGACAGATTAGGGAAATGTCTCTTCCCATGTAACTCAAAGGGAGATTAATTGACTGATTCTCAGTATCTTAATATCTGGCAATTAACGTTACTAGAGAAGACATTTATATAAACTGAAAGTGAGGTTTTGGGGATGTTCATATTATTTTATTTCTTACCACATTAATCATAGCCAAAGTAGTTATGATAGGGGTTTAAAAAAGTGAATTCTGCCTCAAGCCATATTTCTTCCCATCTTTCTGTGTAGTTCTGGGAAGAAACTCTTGTAGATTCCCCATTAAAGCCTACTCCGGGACAAGAATTCCAGAATGTGATACCATAACTTTCATCCCTTGAGCGCTCTTAGTTTTAAAAACTGCACAAGAGTTTTAATTCTGAATTTCTCCTTGTAGCAAGGAGCAAGGACCAACCCCAGTGGAGAGAAAGAAGAAAGGAAAGAGGAAAAGTGAAACCACAGTGGAGAGTTTAGAGCTGGATCAGGGCCTGCCGAACTCATCCCTGCGGAGTCCCGAGGAGTCCACTGAGTCTGCAGACAGCCAGGTACAGCTGTGAGCGGGAGCCCTGCTGGAGGTTACGGCCACCGCACAGATCCCGCTGACGCCAGCTCTGGTGCCCTCCTCTCCGTCTCCAGCCCACACCCCCTGCGCACAGACCCAGGCTGGGCTCTCACTGTTGGGTGGGTGAGCACCGAAGACCACAGGCTTTTTCCCCTAACATCCTGATCCTTATACTGATGGTCTCCTGAGTTTTTTTAGTGGTGTCTGCTTCCTTCTTGGGAAGTGACACGCGTCAGGCTGCAGAAAGAGTGAACGTGGGAAATAGAATTGTGGGTGCTCTGGGTAGACTTGGAGCGCCTACTGGCCATGGAGGTGGTGCTTTTAGGGCCCAGAATGCGAGGCCAGTCTGTGTAAGGACATTTTCATAATCCCAGATGCTGGGAAAGTCAGGGACAAATGTATTCATTTTGCCAAAATACTCAAGGAAGCTGGGCCAAACATGGAAACAAGGAGTTGCCCACATGAATGAGATTTCTAAAACTGCTGAAGGGAGCTCATGACTGGTAGGAATTTCCTCCCTGAGTTGAGGCCACCTGTCTTGGATAGCATTTCTGATATTTGGAAGTGCTATTTCCTCTGATATACACAGCAGTTGATCTGGGCTATGATGCCGCTGGGGGACCACGTGAAGTCATCCGACTACTGCACCTTCAAATATCCTCTGAATCCTCACAGATTCTAGATGGTCCTCACTGTAGGAGAGTGTCAGCTTCTAATGTCACGGTGGAAATTAGTAGTGTCTGGGGTGTCCGAGCAGCGACCCTCTCCATCCCCATGAACTCAGACTGTTGGCTGCCAGGTGTCCTGATGGGCCAGGCAGCGGCCTGTCGGGTTGATGGGAGTTGGCAGGGTTTTGAGTGTTTCCAGGATGGTAATCTGTACATTGGATGGGACGGGGAGCAGGATTTCATGAGGAATCCCTCATGGAAAGTTAAGTGTCATAGAGGTGACCTAGTGAAGAAACAGTGGGAACACAGAGGCCCAGGACGTATGCTTTAAAAAATAAGGGAGATAGTGTTTGGTTTTGTTTTTGCCCTTTAAGGTTGAGGTTGGAGAGAGAACCAGCTGGTGCATGGTTCCTAGCACTGTCTCTGCTGCTTGGATATGATGTGTACATGAGACAAACCATGTGCTTTTATGTTTGAGGAAAGCCACGGGGCTGTTTAGTTGTAGAATGTTGTCTCTCTAAAAGGTCACAAGTTACTTAATTATAGATGAGTCCTCAGATGGTGACTCATGAATCTTGTTTTGTCACACTTAAGATGTCTCCTTGCTTTGCAAGTAGTGGTATGAGATTCTCAAAGTAAGTCCTAATAAAATTGGTACTACTTAGAGTTTAAAGAAATACAGTAAGTATGTTGAATTTGACCAAAACCGAAACAGTAATAACTCCCTAAAGCCGGAGCTTCCAGCCGTGCTGGGAGAGATCTGAAAGATGACAGAGTTGACTTCCCATCCCTGTTTTACTGGAAAGGAAATTGGTTCCAGAAAGGAGAAAAAAAAAGCCACTGTCATTAATGACCACAGCACATGTCACTGGATTTGGAGACTATGTGGACCTTCTTCGCAGGGAAGAGAAGAATCTCCCTCAGCTACCTTTCATTTGGAGTGAACTTAATTCTTTAAAGAGTTGTGTCTAAGGAAGGCTGCTTGTGTACAGCAGGCGGGGTCTCCCATGCATGTTAGTGAGCGTCAATGAGTGTGTTCTTTCTCGTGCTGGCTTTTGCTTTTGACTCACAGAGCATGTTTGTGGTCGGTGTGTTTGCCCTGCAGAAGCGACGTTCAGGACGGCAGGTGAAGCGCAGAAAATACAACGAGGACCTGGACTTCAAGGTGGTGGATGACGATGGAGAGACGATCGCCGTTCTCGGGGCTGGCCGCACCTCCGCCCTCTCGGCTTCCACGCTGGCTTGGCAGGCAGAGGTATGGCCTTCAGGTTGGGGTACTGGCCTTGGCTGGACAGTCGTTTGGGCCCCGTGTTGGGTTTAGAGATTAGTTAAAATCTTTAAACTGAGCATGGGTGGCTCAGTTAGTTAAGCAACTCTTGATTTTGGCTCAGGTCGTGATCTCCCAGCAGTGAGACAGAGCCCTGTGTTGGGCTCCACACTGGGTGTGAAGCCTGCTTAAAATCCTCTCTCCTCCTCTTTCTACCCCTCTCCTACTGCTCTTGTGCTTTCTCTCTCATTAAGAAAAAAGAAGAAGAAGAACGTGCTAGATACAGAGACCACTCAGAAGGGGATGTGGACAGGAGAGGGGGGCAGTCAGCATTTTAGGAGAGGCATTTCCAACATGAACTAAAGCCCACAACCTGAATGGTACCATGGGCTCTAGTGTGATAGGCAGACGAGCTCAGCTGGATGGTGGGGTCTGATCTGAGGCGTCATAATGGGAGATGAGCCCTGAGTGGTAGGAAGAATCACATCATGTAGGGCCTAGATACTGGCTTAAAGTATTTGGCCTTTATACTGAAGATCAAATGGTTGGGGGCAGGGTATTGAGGTCAGGGTTCAAGCAGAGAAGAAACAGGATGGCCCTATTTGCACTTTTGGGATTTCCATTGGCAGCAGTTTCAAGGAGGAAGAGGGACCTGATATCCAGATGCTAGAAGGAAGAGAGGTAAATGTTGAAAAGGTCTGTGCCAAGGAGCTGACAGAGAAGACATTAGAAGCAAGAGAGGAAACAGGTTGTGCACATGGGAGGGGCACCATTGCCAGCAGCACCTTCTGGGACCCAGCCTGGCTCTTGTTCTGGGGTCCCTGTCACCGACTTGGCAGATTGCGTGCTCTGCGTACATGGCACAGCGCAAATTCCAGCCCTTCCTCCTGGGCACCTGGGGGCAGGGGTTGCTCCCTGAAGCCGGTAATGCTTTATCTTTCTAAACCACCTTGCCTCCAGCTTAAAGCTTTTTCATATACTTTCACATATCCTTTCCCTCTGTGCTTACATGGAAAGTAGCTGGGAGCAGGGGTTATTGTCCCCGTTTTAACAAACAAGAAACAGGCACAGAACCGTCTGGGTCATGGGATAACCTAGCAGCAGCTGACCAGTGACTAGCATGTCAGAAACGATTTCCGGTCTCTGTGCCAAGAGTCACCTAGGCAGTGGACACAGCACTTACTAGGCATAGTATTTGGATGTTCTGTCAGCGCAGCCCTCTTCCAGCAAACAGTTAAGAGTAGTGCTTGGAAGACTGCTGGGAGGCGACAGGAATCTGTTGCTCCAGAATGGATTTTCCTTCCTTGGAGATGTTACGGTTGGTTTGGTCATTAAAACACTATGAGGGAATTTATTTTCTCCTGGTAGCCATTTAGCCCGCCGTTAGCCATATTTCAGCTGTTGTTATGACTTCTTTCGTGGTACCTAAAGGGCAGCATTAGCTGATCTGACAGGAATAATTCAGGAAATTTTACATATCTTAACAAGCCTCTTTTTATCCTCTTGAGGATACAACAGAGAGAACTAATCTATGGTGAAATATAAGATGAAACCTGAATTCGCATTAATTATGCCTCAGAAATTGTTACTAAACTTAGGCAGAAAGAGGCCTGGTACGTGGTTTGGCGAGCCCGGGGGTCTGGGCCAGCAGGCGGGGCACGTGGCCCTGCAGGGGCGGCGAGTGGGTTTTGGTCAGCGCCCCACGGAGCCTGCGGCAGCATCTGGTTTGCATTTGGGGCTTCCTGGGGAGGTTTGAACAAAGATTTCCCAGGCTGATGCAGAGTTCGAAAACCCTGAGTCTCATCTAGGATTCCAGACAACCCTCAGTGCCCAGTAGCACAGAAAACCAGTTGAAGAAGCTCCCTTTTCCCGAGGTGTTTTGTTTGGCTGTTGCGCCTGCTTGCTGGCTTTGGCTGGGGGCAGAGAAGGGTGTGAGTCACTACCGGGGAAGCCCCGCTGCTCCCCCGTCGCACCTCTGGGCAGTGTGTTAGCAGCATGCCCTGCCTGGTCCTGTGGCTCCCGGCCCCTGGTTCAGCCCCAGATTGCGGCCTCAGCGTCAGTTATCCAGTGGGGAGTTTCGAGAAGCATCTTCACACCAGCTTCCCAGGAGCCCAGGACGGGTATGGTGGCACAGCTCTGCCCCAGAGCCTGGAGGACAGTCCCCTGACTGGGGTATGGGATTCTGGGGCAGGAAGGAAGTTTCCATCCTGACGGTGACTCTTTGCTTTCTTAGTCTTTGTCCAATGGATGTTGGTGCCTGGAATAGGGATGGGCTTCTGCAGTCGCTGCACATTTACAGTGTCGATTTTTACAAGGCTCTCTCGGTTTCTGCCTCCAGGAGTTTGCGCAGCTTGCATGATTTGCCTTTTAGAACAGAGGACTGTAATTTGAATGAGGCTTCAGTTCCCTGGGTCCTCCTGGGCCTCATTCTGTCTCTGCAGCCTGTACCCTGTTTTGCCTGGCCTTTTGCTGGGCCTGGCAGGCTGAGCCCAGGTGTTTCCTTCCCTAGGAATCCCCCAGGTTCCCTGAGCTGAGGCGGCAGTACCCCTGCTCTGCGCTCTAAGGTGGTTGCTTCTTAACGCCTAGATTAAATCAGAATTCCTTCCTGATTTTTTTTTTTTTAAGTAGGCTCCATGCCCAGCACGGAGCCTAACACAGGGCTTGAACTCTCGCGACCCTAAGATTAAGACCTGAGCTGAGATCAAGAGTTGGACGCTTAACCGACTGAGCCACCCAGGCAACCGCTGCCTGGTTTTTTAAACACACTATCTGTTTGCCCTCATTTATTCCCCTCCTCATTCCGTGTAGTGCTTTTGCTCCCCTAAGACTGTTACTTAGTATTCCGTACATGCTTCCTGCTTTCCGGTGGACTCATTCGCTCATCCTTTGGACTCACTTCAGCTTTCCTTCTTGCTTGTTGTCTTCTTCTTCTTCTTTTTTAAAGATTTATTTATTTATTTGACAGACAGAGATCACAAGTAGGCAGAGAGGCAGGCCTTGAGAGAGAAGGAAGCAGGCTCCCTGCTGAGCAGAGAGCCCAGTGCGGGGCTCGATCCCAGGACCCTGAGATCATGACCTGAGCTGAAGGCAGAGGCTTTAACCCACTGAGCTACCCAGGTGCCCCCTGCTTATTCTCTTCTTAGGAGCCACCATTAAAATAGGCTCAAACCTCACCTCTTTTGTGAAATCTAAGCTGTTCTTGCTTTCTGTGTTCTTGTTTGACTTAGGGCTCCTGTCACACCACTTAGAATTTATCCTGGGACGTTTCTAAGAAAAATGTTTTATGTTGCTTTCCCTGCATGCATGTAAGCTCCTGAGACTGCCCATCTTGTTTGATGCTACCTGTGTACCCTCTGTGGCACTCAGTAAATATGTGGTGAATTGAAAAGTGATTTGCTTCTTTCTAGAGCCTCTCCCATGTGCCTACCTAAGTAGAAATAAATCAGGTGGTTGGTTGAGGTTGGGGGCAACTTGGGTTGAAAATTTTTGAAATTTTCCCCAAGGAAAAAAAGTTTAAATTATATGAGTCTCTGACAGGAAGGAGAATGAATTAAAATGGCCTTCTTTGAAGGATAATTTGAGAAAATTCCAAGTAGCTGAGAACAGATGGTTGTTATGGAAGTGTGTTTGGCAAGCAGATTTAGTTTATATCTGTGTGTATCTGTATACACTGAGTGTTTATACACATATGATCGTGCTTATGCACAATCTCTGTTTAGAAAAGTCCTGATTTTCTAGTTTCCTTCCTACTTTGATGTGTATTTTGGAAAGGCTGTTCCCATTCCCTTTTATTAGGATAGGGTAATACCTGCTCACGGTATTTTCATGATAACCACTGCTTTTTTTTTTTTTTTTTAACACTAGTGTTCATCCCTCTTTCTTTAACCAGTGCCAAAAGATAAATTGAAACTTTATTTCAGATTCCTTAATTTTTTACTTGAAAATTTTCTTTGGTAAAGAATGTTTGAAGCCCTCTTCCCATTTATTACTCAGAGTAAAGTTCTATCCTTTCTTGTCCATGTGTTAACCTTTCCTTGGCTTTGGCTGGTCCTACTTAAAAACTCCGAAGAGCCACCAGAATCCTACGACTAAAATCTTATCTTTTTCTGTTCTTCATGAAGACAAGAATAAGAATGTGTGAAACAGTCTGGTAGTGAGGAAGAGGTGGTTGTTCTTTCAGCATGTGTGTACATGTATGAACGCTCCCTGGCCAGTAAGGGTTACACGGACTCGAGAGGAGGTAGGAGAGGTCGTCAGCAATTCTGAAAGTTTAATGCTGGTTAACAGAGATCTCACACGGTTCCCTATCTTCTGTGTTCCCATAGCACTTGCTTTATACCATTACGACCATGTTGTATTGCAAAATCTCTTACCATTATTTATTCAGAAATACTTACCGAGCACCTGATACCTGCCACCGACTGTTTTATACTGGAGATAATCTCAGGGAACAAAAGGAACAAGGATCCCCACTCTTGCAGAGGGAACCACCGCAAGTGGAGGAGGAAGCCTGCGAAACTGTGCACGTGCTCTTGCCTTCACATTTGCTGCATTTTGAACCTTGTGAGATAGAAGGCCCAATGGTGAAGCTCAGAGCTTCCAAAGCATGGAAATAACAAGGGAGAGGCTGGGAATAAACCAAAAAATAGTAAAATTGTGTAGTTTTTTCATGGTGGTTAAGTGCTATGAAAAAAAAATCAGAAGAGTGATGTGGAATTGACGAAAGAGGGTTGTAGTTTTAAATAGGGTGGTCCGTTTTGGCCTCACAAGGGTATCATCTGAGCAAAGAACTGTAGAGGGTAAAGGAATGAGGGAGTCATGAGGGGGAAAAGAGCATTTCAGGTAGAGGGAATAGCTTATGCAGTGTCAGGGGTAGACCCAGGCTGCCAGCATATATGATGAAAACACAGGGAGATGGAAAGCTAATGGGAGATGGGAGGCTTGGTGAGGTCCAGCAGAGTTTGTAGGCCTTTGAACAATCCTTGGTTTTACTCGGAGTTAAAAGGGAACCCTTTTAGGGAGTTTAAGTAAAAGAGGGACATAATAAAAAGGGCCATTCTGAATGTTATATTACAAATAGACTAGTTGAGCAGGAGTATCAGGGAGACTAGTTAGAAGGCTTTTGGAAATCATCTGGGTGAGAAATGAAGGTGGTTTAGACCAGGGTAGAAGCAGTGGAAGTGGTGAGAAATTGTTGGATTCTGGGTATATTTTGAAGATGGAGCCAGCATGATTTCTTGGCTAATCAGGCATGGTATGTAGAAAGAAAAGAGGAATCAAGGATCACACCAAGAAGGGCATCTGGGTGGTTCGGTTGATTGGGTGGCAGCCTTCAGCTCAGGTCATGATCCCAGGGTCCTGGGATTGAGCCCCACATCAAGATCCCTGCTCAGTGGGGAGTCAGCTTCTCCTTCTTCCTCTATCCCCACCCCTGCTTGCGCTGTCTCTCTCTCTCAAATAAATAAAATCATAAAAAAAGAGAGAGAGAGAGAGAGGTTACACCAAAATTTTTTGGGTTTGAACACCAAGAATGATTGAGTTCTCTGTCACTCTGGTGGGAGAAAACTGCAGGGGGGTAAGGGTGGGAGGTTGGCCAGGGTGGCCGGAGTTCCTTGTAGACATTTTAAGTGTGAGATAATCTGTTTCACACATTCTTATTTTTGTCTTCATGAAGAACAGAAAAAGATAAGGTCATCAAGTAGAGATGGTACATAACAAGTAGATACATGAGTGTGAGAATTGAGGAGAAGTTCTTAGCTGGTGTCATGATGTAGCCCGTATTTAAAACCACTTGACTGGACAAGATCATCGGGTAAATGAGTATAGATGGAAAAGAGTAAAAAGTGGGCCCTAGGGAGCTCCAACAATTAGAGTTGATATTGGGGGATTCCTACTTCCAGGGAAGATACAGTCAGTCATAGCAGGGTAACACTCACTGTAAGGGGAAAAAAAAATGTAAATTGCAAAGAATTTTTTTTTAATATTTATTTATTTGACAGAACCCACAAGCAGGCTGAGAGGCAGGCGTGGGGGGGGGATCAGGCTCCCCGCTGAGCAGAGTCCCCCGACACGGGGCCCAATCCCAGGACCCTGGGACCACGACCCAAGCTGAGGGCAGAGGCTTTAACCCACTGAGCCACCCAGGTGCCCCTCAAAGAATGTATTTTTAAAGACATCTGATATCTGTCTAACAAGAATTAGACAAACTAAAATTCCAGACAGCAAAGAGCTATTCCTAGATGAGCCAACAGTTGCAGACTGTTTCTTCTCTGGGAGCATTCCTCAATTCTGGGCATGGGTTGAGGATCAGGCTTGGCACAAACAGATTATTCTGGGTTGAAGGGAAAGCCATCTGACCCTGCTGGTGATGGATTATACAGGGTTGGTGAGATGATTGGAAACTAGAGGAATCCCCAAAGCAAGGGGCTTTCCCCAGGAGACTTGTTGAATTCTGGGGTAGTCCAGGAAGTTAGTGGCTCATCCAGAAGGCAGATTGAAATCTCACAGTCTTACGGTACTTGGTGGGAAAAATCTCACTAAAGGGGTGGGCCCAGTATAGACGAACAGACTCTCCCTTAGGAGAGATTTTTAACCTGCTTGGGATTGGAGACTCCAGGGCTCAGGGGTAAAAAAGACGTGCCAGACTCATTTGGTGGTAACCTTGGACATTCATGCTTGAGAAACAGGGTAAAATGAGATGGGCTGAATTTTACTGGTAACACAGGCCTGACTCAGTTTAGTCTCTGACTGGACTCAAGGGAACACCCCCTCTCATAGTTTGTCCAAGAGAAAATAGGGAACAGTTGTGGAAAATATTGTTTGGAGCTGCTATGTTTTCCTTTTTTCACAAGATCTACCATAAGTAAAAAAACTACTATTCATTTGAAAAGGCTGGAAAAAATGTGACTAAAAAGCAAGCAAATACATATATAATACAAACAGACTCTAAATGATCCAGATATTGGAGTTAGCAGAAAAGAACTTTAGAATAACTATGACTGTGTTGTGAAAGAAAATAAAAGAAGATGGGCAAAAATGTTCTAAAGTGACAAATTCCAGTGGAGAAATGAATCTGTAAAGAGAATCAAATCAACAGTCTGGAACTGAAAATTCCAATTAAAAAACTTAGAACACAGTGGATAACTTTAAAAGCAGATTAGATACAGCAGAAGATAAGATTGGTGACTTTGAAGACGATCAATAGAAAATTTCTAACCTGAAGCATAGAAGAATGCAAAGAACAGAACAAGACATAAGAAACAGTTGGGGTGCAGTGAAAAGTTGTAGTGTATATCTGATTAGAGTCCTAGGCAGGGAGGAGAGATGGGGGCAGAGGAGTGGTTGAAGGTAATATTAATGGCCAAGACCGCCCCCCCCCACTCCATAAACTGTTGGGGGATATCAACCAATAGATTGAACATCAGGTACAACTCCCATGCAGAAAAAACACAAAAGTGAAAACCATACCTAGGCATATCTGAAACTGTAGAAAACCAAAGAGTAAAAAACCACTAGATAAATACTGAGTACTAACATTGTATTAAATGGTAGGATACGGAATACTTTTCCCTTGGATTTGGGAATAAGAAAAAAAATTCAACTATTATCATTATATTTAGAAATGTACTGGAGGTCCTGACTACCACAGTAAGGAAAACGAAGAAATAAAAAGTTGAAAGAATGGAAAGGAAGAAAGTAAGATTCATTATTTGTGGATGACAGGACCATGTATAGAAAATTCAATAGAATTGGCATGCCATTAGCGTTAAGAAATGTGGATTTAGCTAAATTGTTGGCACACAAAGACAATATATTCCTATAAACTAGCAACATGAAATCAGGAAAGGAAAATTGTAAAATGCCCTCTGTAACATCATCAAACATATCAGATCCTGGAGTAACTCTCAAAAGATATGTAGGGTTGGGTTCAGGTCATGATCTCAAGGCCATGAGATTGAACCCGCTGTTGAACTCTGCACTGACCTGGAGCCTGCTTAGGATTCTCTCTCCCTCTCCCTCTGCCTCCCCCCACTCCCACCCCCCGACTTGTGCACAGGTGTGTGTGTCCTCTCTTTCTCTTTAAAAAAAAACCAGAAAAATTAAAAATTTAAAATTAAAAAAAAAAAAAAACCCACAGAAAAATACTTGAGCAGAAAAACAAAAGCTTTGTCTATCTTCCCGTCCCTTCCCCATCCCCTGTGCCCTGGCAGGCACAGTTCAGTTGTCTTCACGTGGAGTAGTGGGAAGATACTCTTGTCATTTTGGATTAACTTTGGCATGGCACCTAGCACAGTGCCATGTGTCTAAGGGAATGTAATAAATATTTGTAACCTTTGGGAGCATCTGTCAACGCCTGCTGATCTCCATACCTCCATACTTCTTTTCTACCATCTGCCCTCCTCATCTTTTTTTTTTTTTTTCCTTTCCTGTATTTTTTTTCTGGGGGAAAGCTTGATTTAAGATCTTAGAAAATATGTTTTCTGTCAGGGTACGGCTCTGGAACAGCTGAGCCCTCCAATGGGTAGGACTGAAGACAGTGAGATGTAGCATAAGTCATTCTTCTGGAAAGTTCTGATCAGGAACCCAAGTTATTTTGGGAGTTAGGGCTATCATGATGAGTGTTCTTCTCGTATACTGTTGTACCAGATCTGACAAGGTCATGTAGTGCTTATGAAACCTCGGAAATAGAACGGCTCCAGTGGAGTCCTAGAAAGAATGTCAAACACAAGAGCGTTCTGACTCAATGCACCCTTTTTAAGTTTGTCATTGTTTGATAGATACTCTGTAGAAAGAGATCTCATGGAGCGCAGGAGCTTAGAAATGTTGATGTGTATCTGGGATAGAAAGATAGAAATTAATTTGTTTCCAGTTAGGATTTATAGTCAGAGGATGATCAGTGAAACAACCATTTCCAGCCACAGAGGGGAAAGATGGTATCATTTAGTAGAGAATAATTATACTTTGCATTTGCATAGTGCTTACTGTTCCAAAAATATTTTCACATACCATTTTATCCTCCCAGTAACCCAGTGAGATAAGTATTTTTAACTCCTTTTTTAATAGATACGGAAACTAAGAGGTGTTAATTGACTTATCCAAAGTCGGTAGCTGGTAGGTGTTAGAATTAGGACTCTCCGATTCCAAGGCCCCCAGACTCCTGTATGTTACACCTTGCTGCAAATTTTATGCCACTGCATGTAGGCAGATTTGGCAGAGAAGGGAAGTCCTAGGACCAGTTTTAGTGATACTAAACACAGATCTGAGATTGAGTCTGAAAAGCAGAGTGACTTCTCTGCTCGTGCGGAAGAAGAAGGTGTTAGGGTTGTGCCCGGAGGTTACTATGTTTGTGATCTTTGAATCAGTCTGTGGCCTGATAGGAGGGAGGCCTTGGTGCTCACAGGTGAACTTTCAGACAGACTAGTACCTGCTATAGTACTTCTTACACAGTTATTTGTTGGATTCTGTGGTGCCAGTAATTTTCTGTCTTTTCAACTTTTCTGTCTCCAGGAGCCTCCAGAAGATGACGCAAACATCATCGAGAAGATCCTGGCATCTAAGACCGTCCAGGAGGTCGGTGGCCCATGTGCCTGCAGTCCTGTCACTAGCACAGGCTATATACCCTCTGTGAAGAGATACTTGGCTGGAGAACCTGGAATGGTCGTGACTGGCCTGAGTGAGAGCTAGGCAGGAACATTTACCCCCATGGAAGATTTTAGGTCATAAAATTCTTAAACATTTAAGAGTAGAGACCCAAATCATTTTTTCCTCCATAGTGTTCCTAGCAAAAGATATCTGTCCCTTAGTTGCTGTAGCCCTAAGGGACAGTGGGAAGGGAAGTCCTCAGTGGGCGGAAGAGAAGACATGGAAAGTCCTATTGAAAACCTTTGCTGGGGGGCGGGGGCTTCTTTAGACATGCTGGGGCCATCATAGGGATCCTCTAGAGAGCATGCCTGGGGCAGAGGGCGTGTGTGCTGGTTGAGAACACAGTTTCGCCTTCCAACTATTTATGAGAGCAAACGTCCTTACTCTGCGAGTGAACAGCACTGATGTTTCAGGGTGGTGGTTGCGGGCATGCCAGGGACCCAGGTTTTCACTCGCATGGCAGGCTCTGGTCCTGCTCAGCCCTGGGCCGGTTTGGGTTTCTCAGCCGAGCACTGTCCCAGCCTGGACGCTGGAAGGACACCAGGAGGATCATTTTTACCTTCTAGCTAGCTGTGGATTTATCCTTTGGGAAAGCTGCTCAGTAGGAGTCAGGAAAAAGACTGGGAAGATGAGAACGTCCTCAAGAGATTGGTACAAAAACCAGGAGGGGTGTTGATTCACCTGTGTTCTCGTGCTGCATAAGGGCAATGGCCTGGCTGTTAACTGCTTGCTGTTGGTTACAGGTTCACCCAGGAGAGCCCCCGTTCGACTTGGAGCTGTTCTACGTTAAGTATAGAAATTTGTACGTCTTTTTCCTGTATTATTTGTATTTGGATTTCTATGAATAAGATTTCCTTTTCCTCAGCAAATCATCTTCTGCATTTTCCAAGAATGGTCCCTGAGGCCTGACCCACAGATCCCAGCTGACTCAAGTTCACCTTAGACAATGGTGGGCTCACCTTTGGCTGCACAGTCACCAGGGAAGCCCTTCCTCCACTCAGGACCAGCTCACTCAGACCCTGGGAGTCAGTCCCAAGGATCGGTGCTTTATTAAAAACGCTCTCTGCCGTTCTCATTTACACTCAGGGTGGAGAACCGTGGTCCTGTGGGCCACACTTTCCCTCGCAATTTTCTTTATTTCTGTGCTACGTGCCCACTTTCCCTGATGTGCATTAATGATAACCTGCTTATGCCTGCCCTCGCTCTGTTCTGAGGCCATTCCTGTAGAAGGCGTAGAGGGTTTGGTTGTTTGGAATCTTGGCACTGTTGTTTCTTTTCGCCCTTAGTGCAAGGCTGTCTCAGTCCAATCTCTAGCAGTTTCACTACATACCACTGTTTCTGGGTTAGATGGTCACCCTGTTTACTGAAACACTTTAAAGCTCAATGATTTGGTAGTTTGCACTTGTCTCACCATTTATGTGTCTTCGGATAGTTCCTACTTACATTGTAAATGGGCCACAATGGAAGAGCTGGAAAAGGATCCTCGCATCGCACAGAAGATCAAGCGCTTTAGGAATAAACAAGCCCAGATGAAGCACATTTTTACTGAGGTGAAGCAATATTTACCAACTAATTGATTGCTGCTTTTCTTGCACTATTAAATGCTGAGTTTAAGTTTCTTAAGTCGAAGTCCTGGGCAGATCCATTGTGCAAGTCACATTGCTGAATGTGCACTGATTTGCAGCAAAACCAATCCAGATTTAAGCCAAAGGGAGAAAATTATCCACTGAGTTACAAAGATTGAACCTTACAAACTGACAGCTCATGAGAATGTGCATCTTGGTCAGAATATCTATTAATAGCTAGGGCCAGACAAATCTGCAGAACTCTTTCATTCCCTCCTCCCCCCACCTCCTGAAGCAGAAATCCAAAAAGACATAACCTTCAAAATGTAAAAAATAAAAACTATTATTAAATATATTAGAGAGTAAATAAATAAGGAACTTTATATAAACTTGGGTATTTCTAAGTATGGTGCCTACAGTGAGAGGAAGGATTGATGGATTGGGGCATTAAATGAATCTACAGTGTCTGTATATTAGAAAATACTCCTAAACAAACCTTAAAGTAAATAATTAGGAACTATGTGCATTACATACATAAACATTTTTCCTAAGAATATAGCTTATACATATACATAAATATGTGGCATACATTCTTATCTGGTATGGGAGCCTTCCCATTTATATAGACATACATGCACACGACAAATCATTTTAATCATTAGAAATGCTTATTAATCTTATAAAAATGTGGCCACTTTCACTAGTAGTCAAAAAAATGCAAACTAAAATAGGAATTTTCTAGTTTTTATTTACCAAATACTTGCAGGTTTTAAAAATAGGTATTACTCATTGCTATTGAGGGTGTAGGGCAAAGACTGTCTTGTGTCTAGCGGGTGGGAACATTACCTAGTACGACCTGTCAGAAGAACAGAATGGCATCAGATGTGTAATGTCTCAGAATGTTCACATCCTTTGTCCAGCAGTTCTAATTCTGCCATATATTTTAAGGAAACTGTTGAATCTTTGTAGTGTTAGCTATGATAGGCAGTCATTTTTATTGGTAAAAAATTGCAAGCAAACATATTGTTAGATAATAGACATCTGTTAAATTATGTGTACATCCCTTAGAATACTCTGCTCTAGTAAAAGTGATATGGGAGAACAGTCATTAATGACACAGGAAGAGGCTGTAGTGCCAGATGACAGCCTCTTACAGTATGGGGGGGGGAGTTCATTTCAGGGAGTGCAGGAGAAAGGAGGCACCGTGATAATGCACGGAAAATGTCTTGGATATACATGAAAACGCTGGTGTCATTTTCTCTGGTTGATGGGATTGTGGTGGCTGATGTTTTCTTTTCTAAATAGCATGTAGTTTTAAAATTTTATACAGATGACTTTAATGAAAAGAAGCCTTAAAAAGTATTCTTTTTTTTTTTTTAAGATTTTATTCATTCATTTGACAGAGAGAGAGAGAGAGAGATCACAAGTAGGCAGAGAGGCAGGCAGAGAGAGGGGGAAGCAGGCTCACTGTTGAGCAGAGAGCCCGATGCGGGGCTCAATCCCAGGACCCTGGGATCATGACCTGAGCCGAAGGCAGAGGCTTAACCCACTGAGCCACCCAGGCGTCCCCTTAAAAATTATTCTTAAAATGTAGTTTACAAGCTCTGGTCCTCAAGAGTGCACTCAGGTGCCATCAAGCGTTAGGACATTGCTGCAGTGTTTAACCAACTCGTTCTTCATGTTGTGCACCTTTTCTCGAGTGACGGAACGTTATTTTAGGTTAATGTCAGTAAGTGTTCTTCTCATCCCAGATTCATCTTTAGCCTTAGTGTTTGGCCCCAGCTTTCTCCAGGATTGTTTCAGAGAATGTGAAAGCATTGCTCGTGGCATTGTTCTTGTCATAGAGGACTGGGGGAAGAAGTCGACAAGTAGAACTGGAAGACCGTCGTGAGGCCCCACTGGATACTTGCCCTCTGTTGTTGGAACATTTTATTTGCACCTCTATTTTAGCAGGGATTTGCAGTGTAGTAACTTGTTTACATGTCTCTTTCTTCCATTTTAAGTCCTAGGAGACAGACGGGGACATGTCTCCTTGTATTTCTGTCCTGGTACCAGGCACAGGGTCAGCGCTCAGTAATTATTCGGCTGCCCCCTGACGAGGGACAGGGTTTGCTTACACACTTCGCCTGCTCCAGACCCATCAGTGCCTCACGTTTTCTTGAAATAAAGTCCACAGCCCTTCACAGAGCCCCACGTGTCTGTTTTCTGCTTTATTCCCAAGGAAGTGATTTTTACTGGGTTGGAAATAGAGGGCTGAAGCCAGGTCATACCAGGAGCACATAACTCTTGTGGGAAGGAAAGGCTTTCGAAAAGATCAGAGGACGACATCCTGAGATTGAGGAGGAGGGAGAGTGGCGAGTAGTTCCTATAATGCTGTCTTCACTCTCGACCTGTACAACATTTTTATTAATGACTTGGGTAAATAATAGTCTTAGGAGATCAATAATGACTTAGTTTTGGATGGAGCTTCTTCATATCCATTATTTCCAGCTGCTTTGTGAAGTAGCCAGGGACACCTGTGCAAGAGACTCAGGCCCGAGAGGCAGAGGCTTCTGGAACTCTGCAGGAGTAGAGGCCTTCTGACTGCACCCAGACTCTTGGAAACCAGACCCGATGCTGGGAGAATAGATGACTAAATCAATGTTCAGCTTTACTGGACAGGCTAGGATTAATGAAAGAGAATGGCAGTAAATGTGGGTGATGTCACACATTTGTGGTTTTTAAATCTTTGTAACCTCAGAGTGGGGAAAATGACGGACTAGCAGTCCTAGAGAGAAAAGATAGTGCCCTTTAAATGACAAATTTCCCATTGGTCAGGAGGAGGGGGTACAGCTGCTTAAGAAGTAACAGTAATCTTAGAACATTCCCCAGTGTTCTGTTCATTTGAGTGTCAGGTTCGGGGGGACTTGGTGGACCTGAGTACAGCTGCAGGAGGACTCTTAACTGGGGTGAAGGAAGCTCAGTTGAGAGCTTGTCAGCAAACATGGAAACTGGACTGCACGGTGCTAGGAGCCTGGGCTCTGGAGCCAACCTGCCAGGCTGCAGGTTCTGCTCCTCCCCCCGTACCCACTCCCACCACTGCCACACACATGCGTGCGTGTGTGCAGACACATATGGAATTCAGTGGCCTTGGGCCACTTGCATAAGCTCCTTTGGACCCAATGTCCTCCTCTGTGTAAAGCAGAACTCCTAATAGCCTCCCAGAACACCTGTGAGGATTAAATGACACAGGGTTTACAGAAGTGCTTAGCATGGTGACCCATGGCCACTATTCCGAGTGCTAGCTCTTTCCATCACAAAGGGATCTGGAAACATGGACCCCCAGAAGCAGTTGAATACCTTGAGTAGTTTTGGCCACACTGGGTGGAGTTTTTTGAAAAGCCGGTGTAGAAGGAGAACGAACGTAGCTACTGCTACCTTGGAAGAAGCGATCACACCAGCAAGCCCCAGTTACAGGAGGGAGACTGGGCTGTAATTGAATAAAGATCTTGGTGCTACCACTGGGCAGGCAGAGGTAAAGCTGTCTTGGCAGTGGCTCAGGTGGTAGAGGGCAGTGAATTCCCAAACGGAATAAGGGAATCTGAGAGAGGTTTGCCAGGGAAGTTATAAAAAGCATTCCTGTGTTGAAGGCGAAACTGGATAGCCCCGAAAGTGCCTTCTGACCAAAGGGGCAATAAGAACCTTCTAGCAGTGCGGGAGGAGGGCTTCTGGGTAAGAAAGCCCTGGGTAAATGTTCGAGTTCACACAGCTCTGTGACTTTTGTCAGTTTCCTCATCTAAAAAGTAATGATCGTTTCTAGACCATAAAGTGATTTTGAGACTTACAGCATTTAGCATTACTCCGGACACAGGTTAAATATTTCCAGGTGATGCTTATTATTATTTCGTAAGTGCACTTTTTTGGGAAGCGTAATGTACATGAAGGTAAACAGATCCTAAGGGTGCAGTTCAGTGAATTTTTACAAAATAAACGCACCTGTGTAGCTACCACTTAGATCAGGACCTGGAACATTATCAGTTCCCCAGAAGCTCCCCTCATGCCCCCTTCCAATGTTTGCTGCTATTGTGGGTATATGGAAGAAAAAGAAACTAATTCCTGAGTTTCCAAGGTTATCTTTGGAACAAGAAGCAGTAAGAAAAAGGGAATTCTTGTGCTGAATTTTGTGCAGTACCATAATGACCACTAGGAGAGTCTTACTCTGCCCATGGTATAACCTGTAACTTCAGTCACGGAGAGAAGATTTGGGGACAGTGAAGAAATGTCTGTGCTGTGACTTTTATTCTCAAGCTGCCCCTTCCACTCTGTATTTCCCTATAAGCCCAAAGTAGGGGATTTTGAGGGTTGGATGTTGGTTTCGAGGGAGGGGGACACTTTCTAACTCTTCTCCTTTGTTTGCACTAGCCCGATGAAGACTTGTTCAACCCAGACTATGTAGAAGTGGATCGTGTCCTGGAGGTGGCACACACCAAAGATGCAGAGACAGGAGAGGTGGGGATTTAGTCCTTTTGACTCCCCTAAAGAGCTTTTCTCCTTACTGTGTATTTTGCTTGTTTTGTTAACACACAGTCCTTGTTTTAATGGCATTTGCATGTGATAGGGTGGGTTTTTCAGAGCTTGGCCAGAGTGTGACAGACTCCTTTAATCTAGTAGAACATGAACTCCTCTCCTGTGTCCCACCAGGAAGTGACCCATTACCTGGTGAAGTGGTGCTCTCTGCCTTACGAAGAAAGCACGTGGGAGCTAGAAGAAGACGTCGATCCTGCAAAGGTTAAAGAATTCGAGTCTCTCCAAGTTCTCCCTGAAATTAAGCATGTGGTAACGTATCCCTGTTTGGCACCTTTTGTAACATGTAACTTTATGACCTTGGCAGTCCTGGATGGCTATGGGGCTCTGCTCAGAAGTGGTCTTTGTTTAAAAGAAAAAAAAAAAGAAGTGGCCTTTGTTAGTGTCTTGCCTTTGGCCACTCTCTGTTGAACTGCAGTTCAGCGTGCTTTTCTCCCCAGATCAGACTTTGCTAGCACTCTGGTCAATGTTAGGTCTAGACTCTTATTCTGGTGTGTGTGTGACATTTAAGAACCTTGAATACGAGCTTAGATGTCTTGGTATAGGGTGCTGTAAGGAGTCAGTGAGGTAGAACATGGAAGAAACGCCTGCATGGGAAAGAAGCTCAGTAAATTGTTAGTGTCTTTCTTGTTTCCTACTACCTCTTGCTCCACCAGTGATCTTTTTTCTTTGTTTTTGACCTCTGCTTTTACTCAGCTGGAATATTCTTTTTTTTTTTTTAAGTTATTTTTATTTTTTAGTTATTTTTAATTTTTTTTAAGATTTTATTTATTTATTTCACAGACAGAGATCACAAGCAGGCAGAGAAGCAGGCAGAGAGAGAGGAGGAAGCAGGCTCCCCACTGAGCAGAGAGCCCAATGCGGGGCTCCATCCCAGGACCCTGGGATCATGACCTGAGGCTTTAACCCACTGAGCCACCCAGGTGCCCCCAGCTGGGATATTCTTAAGGGGAACTGTCTTATCTCTATAGATCCTGGGCTTCACAGAGAGAACATAGGTTTTCAATATGTATTTATTCAATCAGGTTTTTTGAATCTGGATAATTCCCACCGAGCTGCATAAATGTCCCAGCACACCTGACAAGTAATTGTATATAAAGTTTCAGTAATTAAAAAGTTGTAGAATTAGGAGAGCCCGATTAAGATGTGACTCATTTGGGAAGAGAATCAGAGTTGTTGAGTATGGCTATAGACTGGAATGTTGAGTTTCTATTTTAAAAAGTCACCACTTATATATGAAGAACCTTTATCCAATTCCATATTATTTGTTGTTTTTACATCCCTGTAAAGACAGGACTCAGGAGACAAGAGCTTGACATTGAACTTAGATCTCTGTCAGAATCTACTGAAAAGCAGTGTTTTGTGTTTTGTTTCTTGGCATATGAAGTGTATGGAGGAATCCTGAGCTACAGAACAGTGGTTAGAAATATGCATAATTTTTAATGGTGTTTTTGTCTACATGACTGGTTAATAAATTTCTCTTTCAACCTCTCTACAACTGTTGTCTATTGTTAATTCGTCAGTCATTGTTAATCATCTGCTGTTGGCTGACTCTTGAGTGACATAATAACAAAGAAGGTGCGTGCCCAGCCCCTGGGAGCTCACAGGTTAATGGGAGGTGTGTGTGTGTGTGTGTGTGTGTGTGTGTGTGTGTGTGGTCACACACGGCACCAGACTAGTGGGGGTGTGTGGCACAGGCAGGGACAAATCGCTGTGGGGCAGAGAGTAGAGAGCCTTTCCGTTCTGAAGCTAATTGTAAGTTAGTATCTTGAAGTAATCAGGATTCTTACTCTCTCAACCCGAATCCCACTTATTTCCTCAGACTGACTACATGCATTTGGCAAGAATATGAATTCTCAAGTGTTTTCGGGCAATTTCACTTTTCCTTTACTTCTTTGCTATTGTGATGCAGCTGTTTTTGTCTCTCCGTGAACCATCGTATTATTTCACACTTGTCCCTTTGTTTGACTTATTTGTTCTCTAATTTAAAATGCACAGTTTGAAATGTTATCTCAAAAATTCTAAATTGGAATAGTAGCTCACAATATAACTGAAGCTGTCTTTTTATGTGTTAAGAAAAGGACCAGCTCCAAACGGGAGTTTACCTGAATAATTTTTTAAAGGGATCTATGCTGTGCTTTGAAGTTGATGAACAGGACGTTTTATACCTGAAAGCTTTTGGTAAAAATCAGTTACCCATAGATAAAATACAGAACTGTGAGAAAGCAAGAAGTGACATTGTCTGAGATGATTGTGCAAAGTTGGGACAGTCTTTTAACAGGCCAGAGCCTCTTTGGAAACTCCAAGAATCACTTCTCCTTCAAGGTTAACTAAGTAGCCGTTGACGGTTGTGGAACCCTGGGGTGTGTTGTTTCCTGTAGTCTGTACTACTTATGAATCAACCAGAAACGTCTAGTTGAATTCAGGTCTTGTGTTCAAATGGCTGAAGTTTCTGACCAGTAGGTGATGTTAAACTAAACCCTTTAGCACTGGAGAGGGATGGAAAGACAGAGGGGTGACTGGATTGGAGAGTGATTACTCTATTGTAGAGTGCTACCAAGGCAGCAAAGTAGAAATCTGCAGTGAAAGTCCATCCTCCGGCTCTTACGTGATGAGAGTGAGCCACTTAAGTCACTGGGAACACATTCCAGAAAGTCTCTGCACAGTATCTGGTAAAGTAGGGAAGTGTGCCTGATTAAAGGGGTACGTGGACTTTGGGGAATCCATGCTGACTGGTTCCTGTAGGTTAAGAAGAATGTAACTTCTTTAAGGAAACAGAGCAAGAGGGTTTATATAGGAATATCTTTGCTTAAAAGCTTTTTCTTTAAAATCATTGTTTTCTTACATATTGAATTATTTTCTCCCTAATAAAATTGAGCACCTGTACCTGTACATTAGTAATAATACACTAGTAATAATTTTCAACAGAGTCCTGTGTTATGGGGCTTAGCCTAACCACAGCTGGTAGTAATTTTATAGGTAAGCTGTGATACATATTTTTCTGGAAGATCATAGATTCCACTTACATACCTCCAAATATCAATGATGTAATTGGGCCCATTTTGTTAATTTCACATTGCAAATGGTTTAGTTTTAGTTAATGATGTATTTCAAGGGGCAGCTGGATGCCTCAGTTGGTTGGGCGTCTGCCGTCAGCTCAGATCATGCTCCCAGGATTCTGGGATCCATTCCCACATCTAGCTCCCTGCTTAGCAGGGAGTCTGCTTCTCCCTCCCCCTCTGCCTGCCATTCTGCCTGCCTGTGCACCTGTACTCTCTCTGTCTCTTTCTCTCTCTGTCTCTGTCAAATAAATAAATAAGACCTTAAAAAAAAAAAAGGTGTTTCAAGTATAAACTATATTGTAGTACTCCAAGGCAAAATTACCAAAGACTAAAACTGTTTAGAAAAGTTATAGTCTTAAAAGTTCTCATTCGTAACTATAGCTAGAATTAGGAATTTTTAATCTGTCAGTTTGTCTGACAGTCTGAGTTTGTCTGTAAGCAAAATAACCAAGTCTATGCCCAAATAATATAAAACCTAAATAAAATTTTGGGGTGGGAACTCTACACACCTAAAGATTTAAAAATTTCCCCTGATTAATTAAAATCTCAATGGGAATTAAAAGAACTTGACAAACTGATTCTAAAGTTAGAGAATAGGACAGAATAGCAAATAAGATAGAATAGCGGAGATATTTTTAAAAAGTAATTCCCTAATCAGATAAAAGCCTATAATAATTCTAAACTGGGTTTTGTGACAGTATAGATAGTCTAGTGGAACACAATAAAGAATCTATTTATGGCTCCATGGATGTATTGAAATTTAGTATGTGATAAATAGGACACTTCCTATCAGTAGAGAAAAGATAAATTATACTTAGAAATTAGTATTTCATATGGGAAAATGTGTTTTGGGGATATTTAAGGAATTTGCAGTTTTGATTTTACAGGTTTTTTGCCTTACATTGACTGTAGGAACTAATCAACAAAATATTTGACCCACTGTAGTTTCCTGAGCTGATGCCATATGCACACAGAAAAATTATCTGTAGAAACCAAAACACCTGACTCCTTTTGGTTTGCAGGGAGATGGAAGTGTAAGTGGGAGTGGCATCCCAGAGTCTGAGTAAAACAGTGTAACACTTATCAAGATGTAGGTGGGTCTGTTTCCCTCCTTCGTTAATAACTTGCGAATTTTATAGAGATGTTCTTAGTTCAGTCTGGTGAAAGCTAGAAAATGTAGGAGCTTGTCTTGTGTGTGTGTGTATAAGCTAGAAAATGTGGGGGCTTGCCTTATATCGGTGGGGTGTGTGTGTGTATATGTGTGTATGTATGTATGTATGTACGCCTTAGTCAGATCATAGTAACTGCAGCTTGAAGCCAACCAGCTTCAGGACAGTGTTGTGAGATTTGCCACCTTCCCCATTATTATCCTGTGTCCCTATTCGTGTTATACTCCTCAAACATCATTCTCTGTGTGTTTTGTTCTGTCTGCCTTCCTCCACTAGGAGAGGCCTGCTTCGGACTCCTGGCAGAAGCTGGAGAAGTCTCGAGAGTACAAGAACAGTAACCAGCTCCGGGAGTACCAGCTGGAGGGGATGAACTGGCTTCTTTTTAACTGGTATAACAGGTGAGGAGCCGGAACCAGGGCTGTCTGCACAGGCAGTTACCTGCCCCCCCAAACGTCGTACCTGCTTGGAGCAACAGTAGCTAGCAAGGTGGTGAGAGGGTGTAACCTTGCCATGGTTTAGGGTACTGATCTTTGTACATGAGGCATGCCAGGACTCTACGCCAGGTGATTCTCCAATTACAGGAGTGATTTTAGACATCGTTGACTTTGTGCTTATTTTTTCTTTACCATCCCAGCCAAAAGATTAGGCCCAACCTCAATGAAACAAAATCCAAAAGATCGTTCTATTTCTTTAGCAAAGATTGGCTGTAGAAAGGAAACGGATCTGGATTGGAGCCCCAACTCTGCCACTTGTTGGTGAGCCCTGGATCCTCTAGACTTGGGCTGTACCACTTACTTTTGGACTCATCATGCTTCAGTTCCCATCAGAATCTAGATGAAACAGGTGACATTTGAGATTTTTGTAACATTCTGGAGTGTACCCCTAGTCTGAGTTTAAAGCCAGCATGCTGCTGTGGAGAACACATCAGATGGGGCCCTGGTGACCTGTGCCCTAGTGCAGTCTGTGCCACCTACTCACAGAGCCACTTGGAGCACTGCTCCCCTGAGCTTTGCAGTGCCTACCTCTGGATCTTACCTCTGATCTTTGTACATGAGGCATGCCAGGATTCTACGCCAGGTGATTCTCCAATTACAGGAGTGATTTGGGGGGGGGGGCACCCTTTGAGTGCCCCAGCTCTGTGTAGTCTGGGATTCTGGATCACCAGGAGAGACCAAAATTTTTACCTTGATAAGAAATTTACTGTGTGGGTTAAAAGTTCACCCTCGATAACACAAATAATAGACATGAAAATCACGTAACTTATCTTCTTATTTTTGCCTTGGCTTCCATGAAGTTTGTCAGGTATAGAAATGGGCTTAAGTTTGAGGCATATTTTTTCTCCTTGTGTCTCACTGTTATTTTAACTTTTAGTATTTTCAGCTTAGAGTATATGGATTTTTTTCCTATATTTTCTCTCAAGTTACCATAATTCCTTTTTGGAAGTAGGCAGGGTATGAATCATAAGAATAAAAATGAGTCTCAGTTGCATCTCTAAAAAATGCACACAAGGCCCTTCACTGATGACCTTTACAGGTCAAGGTGTGCCTCTGAAGTATCTTTTTAGTTACACCCAACCTCTACCGCTTTCCTGTATCAATGATGAATTATCTGTATTTCTTATTCTCTTCAGAAAAAACTGTATTTTGGCTGATGAGATGGGCCTTGGAAAAACCATCCAGTCCATCACATTTCTCTCGGAGATTTTCCTCCGGGGGATCCACGGCCCTTTCCTTATCATCGCCCCACTCTCCACCATCACGAACTGGGAGCGGGAGTTCCGGACGTGGACAGAGATGAATGCCATTGTGTACCATGGCAGCCAGATCAGCAGGCAGATGATCCAACAGTATGAGATGGTGTACAGAGACGCCCAGGTGAGTCTCAGAGACCTGGAGACAGCCTGATGTCATCGTTCAGATCAGCCTTCCTGTCACTTACCTTCAGGAGTTTTAATGCCCTGTACCCTGGGTTACCGTTGACTGATTTTGTAGAGTCTTCTGTTAATGGAGGCAGACTTCCTGCTCCTCCTTGATAGTTTAGTTTGTGATAAAACATAGGATTTGTAGGGCATGCTTTCCACTCTCTGAAATATGCCAGAGGCTCTTTTTAGGATACTGAAAACTTGAATTCTTCATTGGCTTATGAAGTTGCTTTGATGTGCAGAAGACTTTATGTGACTTGTTATATGCTCAGTGAAAAAAACTGAGTGGAAGAATTGGTGTACAGAGGATGGGTTCTTAGCCAGGGAGTTTGGAGAGGAGGCTAACAGGGAAGGATAAAGAGAAGACAGGATTTAAATTGTTAAAAGCGTAATAGACTGTGGGGCTTCTCGGGGTTTTGTTACTTATAATCACTTTACTGAGTATGCTTGTAAGCTTGTCCTGGGCACTGGTTTTTATAATCAAGCAAGGTAAAAAATGAATCCAACCAGAGGAGGGCCAATGCTCTCCCCCGGAGATTTCGTTAATAGCAAAAGGAGACACTTAGAAGAAATTTAAGATGTGCTCTAACATGATGCAGCTCTGCTCTTTCATGACAACACTAAGATAGGTAAAAGACAAAGATGTGTCTGCCTGGTAGGTCTTGTCCTGGTAAATCAGGAAGCGTATTTTGAACCTATGCTAGAACCCCAGTTACAAAGTAACTGAAAAGGAGCAAAGAAGGTCTCCTTGGGTATTCAGGCTCTGTGTGGTTGAGACCAGTCCTGGCTGGCAGTGTGTGAATCAGTACCCATCTGCTTTCCTTACCATGGCAGTTAATAACTAAAAGGCTTCCTTGCTCTGTCTTCTGTATTTGCTCATATGTCTCACCATTGTGAGGGCCCATGTCTCTTAACTTGTTTCATCAACGTAACGAGGTCTCTCTCTTGTCTTAGTAGCTGGTTCATCCCTCTATTCTCTCTTTTCCAAACAAGAAAGTACCGTGCTTACTGGCCTCTCTTACCTAGGCCCTAGCATTTCTCCGTGCTGCCTCCTCTGCTCCCACTGGGAATACCTCAGCTGAATTCTGTAATCATGGCATAAAGCTTCACCTTCCGTTGTGTCACCCTCAGGGAAACCCCCTTTCAGGAGTCTTCAAGTTCCATGTTGTCATCACAACGTTTGAGATGATCCTGGCAGACTGCCCGGAGCTGAAAAAGATTCACTGGAGCTGTGTGATAATTGATGAAGCCCACAGATTGAAGAACAGGAACTGCAAACTTCTGGAGGGTCTAAAGCTCATGGCCCTGGTGAGAGCTAGCGAGCTCTTTCCCTTGACACAGGTTCCGTCTGCTCACAATGGAAGCATCCCGCAGCCATTCTGCATGTAGCTTACTTGTGCATAGTCTGTTTATTCCTGGTTTTCTTTTTGCCGTCTATATCTGTGATAGTGCAGGCATCAGAAGGTTTTGTTGTTACAAACTGGGTCAACAGTTTGACCTTTGCCACAAGTAGATTCCCAAGGGTATCCAGGGGAGTCTTAAATACCATGAAATTTGTGACCAGTAAACGTAAGGTATTTCAGCTTGGTACCAAGGATGACGGCCTTGGCACAGTGCCCAGTATGTAGAGAGTAGTAATGATGGATGGATGGATGGATGGATGGATGGATAGATGGATGTCGTTTTCACTAACGTGAAATTGCTGCTGGAATCCGTGATGTGAAAGG
The DNA here is from genome assembly GCF_011764305.1 of Mustela putorius furo. Lineage (NCBI taxonomy): Eukaryota > Metazoa > Chordata > Mammalia > Carnivora > Mustelidae > Mustela > Mustela putorius. The sequence continues at coordinate 9,928,077 of NW_025421464.1, read as the reverse complement.
AAGATTGATCTGTGAACTCACCGTGCCTGCCCTGGAACGGTGGCGTCCTGTCTTTTCATTAAAGCAAAACTGAATTGCCCCATGAGCACAGAATGCCCTGACTTCAAAAGCGTACTCGCGGGCCAGCTCCAACACTGTTGTCATGTGCTGTTGGTTTGTGCAGGAACACAAAGTGCTGCTCACTGGGACGCCCTTGCAGAACTCTGTGGAGGAGCTCTTCAGCTTACTGAATTTTCTGGAGCCATCCCAGTTTCCTTCAGAGACTGCTTTCTTGGAGGAATTTGGAGATCTGAAAACAGAGGAACAGGTAAATAGCGGCCTGAAAGACTGAGGAGACTATGTGATGATTACCTTCACCATGAAGGCCAGAACAAATCATTGTGGGGACAGGCATTAGCAAGTTCTCATATCCCTGCTAAAATGAGCATTACCTTCTTTATTTAATTTGTTTATGTTGAGGAGGGCAAACTGATTATTAGGCGTTCCTGTTACTCTGGAGGTATAATGAATTGACATCCAAATAGCCTGTGTTAGCCTATCAGGCCTCTTGCCTTCATTGATCTCACATAGGAGGTCAGTGATTTTCTTCTACCCTGAACTCAGGAGCTTGGTGCCTTCCTTGGCTTTCTTCATCCTTCATCCTTCCTCCTGCATAATCTGCAGCACGTTCCCAGGCTCATCTTTTTTCTTTTTCTTTCTTTCTTTTTTTTTTTTTAAAGATTTTACCCATTTATTTGTCAGAGATTGAGAGAGAGCACAGTCAGGCAGAGTGGCAGGCAGAGGCAGAGGGAGAACCAGGCTCCCTGCCGAGCAAGGAACTCGATCCCAGGATTGTGGGATCATGACCTGAGACGAAGGCAGCGGCTTAACTAACCGAGCCACCCAGGCGCCCCATCCCAGGCTCATCTTCTTGAGTATGACAGACTACACAGGTAGTAAGGAAAAGAAGGCAGTCATATACTAGTTGGTAAGTCTAGTTTTGTCCAAATCACCCAGATTTCCTCGGTTTTCAAAGATCTAGTCTTGAGTCTAAGCTTATTGGACTAAAATCTAATTCAGAACAGCCAATATTAATAAGTATCTGTCTGTGTTGGGTAGAAACCTTGACTAGAAATCACAGAAGTAAGCCAGACAAGTCTAAATGCCGTAGGAAGGACAAGTAATAGAATTAGAAGAGAGAAGGTCACCTCTGTTTGGGAATCAGGAAAGCCTTCATGGAAAGAGAACAGTTTGAAAATGGACTTTGAAAGGTGGGTGTATTCTCAGTTGTGGAAAGAAAGGATGATGACTGCATTGCAAAGAAATAAAAGACACCTGGCATAATCAGCTATGGAATGTCTTCAGTTATAGGGAATCATCTGATTGAGCTGGAAGCAGGGTCGATGAATTGTGAAGTGTGAGGCTAGAGGGGAGAGAGATTGTGGGAAGGCCTTGGAAGATGGTTTAAAGAATTTGGGAGGTCTTAGGGAAGCAACGCAAGGCTTTGATTGCAGGAATGACATAATTAGTTCCGCTGAATTAAGCTAGCAATGGTGTGAGAGTGGGTTGGGGCAGAGACTTGGGGACTAAGAAGGTTTGGGGATTTCACTAACAGATGTCAGGAGTACACTCTGTGGTTCAGTTCTGTTTGTTTGTACTTCTGTGGCAAGTCAGACTTTCAGAGCAGTGAGTAATCAAACTTCATTTCACTTCTCTACGTTTGCAGTAGCTCTTGATCTTTCAAAAGCTAGCTCCCAACCCTCTCTCCATTTTTGGACCATTTGCAAGGTGTCCTTTTCTCCCGTTGCACTTATTTTGTGGTATGCATTTTTTCTTCTAGACAATGACCTCCTTGAGGACAAGGCCCACCTCTTCTCCAAAGTTGTGTTTGTTGTATTGACCAGCACAGTGTCTGGCATGTAGTATACTCTAAATGATTCAAGGTAGGAACCAAGTGAAGGGTAAAGCTGAACCCAGCATGTGACAGATTGGCATTTGTCCATATCTTTAAAATGATCGAGTTGTGTCTTTTCTCTTTGGGCTCTTACACAGTAATTCCTGATCCACTTGGGGGATAGATTCCTAAGTACCATGGTTGGTGAAATCAAGGTTCCATGAATGGGCTAAATTTAAGATTGGGGTTAGTTAGGAGAAAACCACAAAAATGGCATCAAATGCCTGTATTTTAAATCACAGGAAATAGAAGTCCCAGAAGACATCAGCTTCCAAAGCAAAGCATATTTGTCAGTGTTTAAGATCTGCTCTGATAACTCTACTAAATCACTGTCTATAAGTCACTTTATATTTTTTCCAGGAAGCATTGACACCGCACACAGCTTATTTATGCAGAATGTACCCCCTTTTAAAACATTTTTTTCAAAGATTTTATTTGAAAGAGAGCTAGCAAGAGAAAAAGCATGAGCAGCGGAGAGGGCCAGAGGGAGAGGGAGAAGCAGGCTCCCCACTGAGTAGGGACCCTGACACAGGGCTCAATCCCAGGACACCTGGACCATGACCCGAGCCGAAGGCAGACACTTCACCGACTAAGCCTCCCAGGTGCCCTGAAACATTTTAAACAGCCCTGAATGAACTTAGAACTCAATCCTTTGCTCTTGCCCTTCCTTACTTTATTTTCCCACCAGGATTAATCTTATTGGTACCATCTTAAAGCTCAGGGTTAAGTCAGGTGTCTTGATTTTTGAATCCCTTCTCTGTCGTTGTCTTCTTGGAACAGGGAGCAGGTCACCTTGCCAGTGCAGTCAGGTGAGTGGAGATCTGCTGTCCAGGTCCGGGCTGTTAGCAGAAGAACAGACAAATCATAGCAAAGACTGCTGTCAGCTCAAAGGGCCCCTGATTCGACAGCTTGCTTGATGGCATGGGAGACATCGTCTTACAGGATTAACTCTCTACATGCTGCTACTCCAGACATGTTTGCTGCCATTACTTAAAAGCTGAAGGAGGGGTCTGCCTCCAGATTGCTTCTACTTTTTTTTTTCTTAACCTGAGATATGATTGACATATAACTTTAGTTTCACGTGTGTTTGATAATGATTCAGTATATGTACATGTTATGAAATGATCACCATACTAAGTGTAGTTAAATATCGGTCACACCCACAGTATAGTTTTTTTCTTTGGTGATGAGAACCTTAAGATCTCCTCTCTTAGCAGCTTTCAGATATACAGTATTATTTACTATAGTCCGTATGTTCTGAATTACATTCCCGGGACTGACTTATTTTATAACTGAAAGTTTTCACCCCTTTTGAGCCTACCCCACACATTTTGCCTTCACACATTTCGCCTACCCCAGATTGCGTCTGCTTTTTAGTTTGTTCTCTCAGTATCTAAGTCTCCCCTTTGCAATGTGTCACTTGTCCCTCCTCACACAGCTACAGTTGTCCTCAGGTCAGTTGCTGCACCGTGCATACATGATAGAGCAAGAGGGATTTGTTTTCTCCCTCCTAGAGAGTAGGTACTGTCTTTTATACGTATCTCCCTTTATCTCTTGTAAGGTTGCCACCTGGGTTCTCAGTGACTACTTGGGAATTAAAACCAGACCCCGCCTTCTTTCCTCGAGGTCTGATTACAGACTCCCCATGTTTGGGGATTAGTCGTGATCTTTTATTCAGTCTACCACCATCGCACTGTGATTAGCTGCTCAGGAGAGTGTAGTGAAGGTTGGACTACCCCAGTAACCAGTCATTAAAATCAGGTATGGGTAGGTGAACAGCTCTCGTTTCCCCGGACAGGTGAAGAAACTGCAGTCTATCCTAAAACCCATGATGCTTCGGCGGCTGAAAGATGACGTGGAAAAGAACCTTGCCCCCAAACAAGAGACTATCATTGAAGTAGAGCTGACTAATATCCAGAAAAAATACTACCGCGCCATCTTGGAGAAGAACTTTTCCTTCCTGACCAAGGGGGCAAATCAGCACAACATGCCCAATCTCATCAACACCATGATGGAGCTGAGAAAGTGCTGCAACCATCCTTACCTGATCAACGGTGAGTCCGGGAAGCAGGCGGCCGCTCGGGCCTGCTGTGGCCTCGGCCAAAAGCCCATGATAACCACCAGTCCTGCCTGCATATTGAGTTCATTCAGTGTGAGGATGTGCGGGTTCTCACCTTCTTCCGGCGTATGAAGCTGAGTGTCAGAGAGGTGGGCGGATCTGGGTCAGCCATCTCGTAGTCAGTGCGCAGAGCTCAGCTCTCGACCAGCTCTCTGCCGTCAGAAGACGGACGGCACTCACCAGTCTGCTGCCGTTTGTTGACCTGCAGCCTGGCCCACACCGTGCCCTTCGGGACAGGGAGTTGTATTACTTAGCTGAATAAATGATCATGATGCAATCCATAGGTAAATTAACAGTTAACTGTAGTAACCAGAGAACATGGCAGAAGCTTTTTTTTTTTTTTTTAAGATTTTATTTATTTATTTGACAGATCACAAGTCGGCAGAGAGGCAGGCAGAGGGGGGGGGGGAAGCAGGCTCCCCGCCTAGCAGAGAGCCCGATGCGGGACTCGATCCTAGGACCCCGAGATCATGACCCGAGCCGAAGGCAGCGGCTTAACCCACCGAGCCACCCAGGCGCCCCCGTCAGAAGCTTTTTTGATGATAAAGCTTTCTGATAAAACTTTAACTCAGAATGGGGCTTGGATTCACTATTAGCTAGATTTTATGATGTCAACAGTATGTCTTTTTGTTGCCTTTCTGTGGAGGTTTCTTTACTTGAATGAGTCAGCTTGGTATCTCCAGTTCTTCCTCTACCTGGTAAGGTTTCCCAGGAAGGCAGAGCACTTGTGTTCTCTGCACGATGGCCCCACTCCCACCGCAGAGTCCTCTGCTGAGGGCACGGACCAGGTGTGCATACACCGTGTCGCCTCGACGGACTGTTGGTCTGGATCTAGCAGTTCACTATAATTCTTTTTTCAGGATCTGTAAAGCAGAGAGCAACTTTTACCCTCAGAGTTTGTTCAAGGAATAGTTTTGTTGCATTCCTTTTCAGGGGCAGAGGAGAAAATTCTGGAAGATTTCCGAAAAACCCACAGCCCTGATGCCCCTGACTTTCAGCTGCAGGCCATGATCCAAGCAGCAGGGAAGCTGGTGCTGATTGATAAGCTGCTCCCCAAGCTGATCGCAGGTGGTCACAAAGTCCTCATCTTCTCCCAGATGGTGCGCTGTCTCGATATCCTGGAAGATTATCTCATCCAGCGAAGGTGAGAGCTTGACTCAAAGCCATGCATCAGGTGCTGCGGGCAGTTCTCTCTTGGGTACCTTTTTGATTCATCTAAAAACTATGCTTTAACAACTAAACATTCAAACATGGAGAAGAGTTAAATCTGTGACCAAATAGGCCCAGTTTTAACTGCCTAAAGTGAATTTCTCGGGCTATGATATGGAGCCCTTGGTTTGCTTAAAAAGGAAATTCTCCATGTTTATTTGTATCCTCTTTAGTTGTAAGAAACAGAATTCAAAAGCATTAGAGAAAAGAAGGTTAAGAAAACAATGCATTTGCTTTTTTTTTTCCCTTTCTTTTTTTCCCCCTTAATAACGATGAGAGAAATACATCCTGGAAAGCATCACTGTATCAAGTTGCTAAAAAAGTGCAAGCTGATAGTTCACAAAAAGAGAATTGGGGATACTTTACGTCCCTTGTTAGCAAACCCTCCAAGGTTTATGATACACTAGCTGTGGCATTCCGATCTGTGTTCTTGTTCATATTCCTATAAATTCCGTCACTCACGCAGGTGGAAAGTGTGTGATGTTATGTTATATGGGCTGTTGGGATTCTGTGTGGGCACTACGCTTGTTACTTTATACAGTGGGCCTTATGTTTCCAGTCGCTGGGATACATCAATGATCCCAAGATAATAAAGGGATTTTTAAGAATTTATGCAATGGTAAAAGACTTTTCAAGGTCATAGGAACTGTTAGCTTAGGCATTGCTAAGTTTAAAGGAAAGCTTTGGTTTCATAAAATAATCATAGCAAATCACAGTTGTTTTAAATATTCTGATCCTTAAAAATTCTGTTTGCTGTTGTAACATGTAATTTATAGAAGGAGTGTTAAAAGAAGTGACGTTCAATTATGGGATATGCTGATATTCAATGAAACATAAATAAATTTCCAAAACCAAATTAGACAATAAAAGACTTTTTCAGAGTCCTATAGTGAAAGTCTTTGGGTAGGGAATTCTTAGACTTACATCATTTTTTTCTTTGAGGAAGGTATAATGAGTAAATCAAAACTAGTTAAAGCAGTTTCATATTTTATAAGTTCCCTACAATTAGAAACCCACATTGCCAGAACACTTGCTTCTTATAAATACATCATCTTGCCCTTCAAAATATATAGAACTACTAGTTCACAGTTTGTTTTTTTAAAGAACCCTCACCAAATGAGCTACAGTGTAATTAACAGACTTCTACTAAGTACAAATCTCAGTGTAGCTCCTTTTTATCCTATTTGTCCTTATCATCTATTGCTTATTTTGTTTTCAGATATTTTAAGTATTAAATGTCTCTTGAAAGTACAGGCGTATGTAACCTCACCACTGTCTCCAGGCTCCCACTCACACTCAGGGGTGTGAGGTGTCTTTTTCATTTTGTGCAAAGAAGCATTTAGTTTTGTTGTCCATTAGTTTATATTCTACGTTCTACCTTGTAGTTCACCTTTTTATTTAATATATCATGATCTTTTTTAACTCATTTTCTGCAACATAATTTTGATGATTCTCTGTCTCATAGGTTGTTCCCCAGTTTTTCAGGATTTTAAGGAACTCTGTGGTTATCCCTTCAGGGTCATTGTGAATGTTCCCAGTTATTTCCTTAAGATAAATTTTGATGTACAGTTTTAAAAGCACTTGATACATATTTCCAAAACACCCTCTAGAAAGATATTGCTACTTTGATGCCTTTTAGCAGTGCTTTCCCCTCCACATACTCTGATCAGTAATGTTTTTGCCACTTAATCTTAGCTCATCCTATGAGCCAAAATTATGGTTTCTTGTTTTAAGTTGTATTTCTGAGTAATAATGAAAGTAAATATTTTCCGTATATATTAGCTATTTACAGTTTTGTGTGTGTGAACTGCTTATTCATGCTGTTCCTCCATTTTCTGTTGCTCTTTGCCTTTTTAATATAAGAATAACTTGTTTACTTAAGAATATAGCATAAATACTTCCCCAGTGTGGTTTTTGACTTTTTGTTTATGGGTATGGGTTTTGTTTATCTTTTTTTTAGAAGTTTCAAGTTTTGTAATAGTCAAAACTCGCATTCTTACAACAGCTTTAAATTAACTTAAATGCTTATTTATACTTAAATTTAAAGTTAAATGCGTAAACTAATAGGCTTAAAAAGGCTTCGCCTATTCCTGAACCGCACACTCATCTAAATATTCCTAAGTATTTTCTTTACACTTTTTTTTGTGGTTTCTTCACCCTAGCTGCATCCAGCAGTGTTCTTCTGGCCTTAATATCCTCGTTAACTTTTCTCTTTTTAATTTAGTTTTTATTTCCAGCAAAGTTATACACGCACATACTTTAAAGAGCCAAACTGTTTTCTCAGACTTTTGAGAAAGCGCCTTTCTGGATAGCACCCTTCCCTCCCAGCCCCAGAAACTCTTACTTTAAATTCTTTTTATGCTGTTTCTTTGAGTACTTATAGCCATACCTAAATAATGTTAGCAGTTGTAATTTCTTGATGATTTGTAGTTTTCGGTATTACCTGTTCCCAGTGTGGGAGACGAGCACAGTCTTCTCTCCTTGCCCCCGTCACTGCCGCATGACTTGGGCAGATACTGAGCGACAGCCCAGCCGTCTAGTGTGCTGTTTATGATCTTTTTTCTACCTTTTTTTTTTTTTTAAAGATTTTTTATTTATTTATTTGACAGAGAGAAATCACAAGTAGTCGGAGAGGCAGGCAGAGAGAGAGAGGGAAGCAGGCTCCCCGCCGAGCAGAGAGCCCGATGCGGGACTCGATCCCAGGACCCTGAGATCATGACCTGAGCCAAAGGCAGCGGCTTAACCCACTGAGCCACCCAGGCGCCCCAATTTTTTCTACCTTTTTAAACTAAAAATTATCTTTTTATTTGATTGCCTGGTTTTCTTTTTCTATTTCCTTATTACAATTTCAGCTCCCAAACATACCCTGGTTGTCTCCATCTCCGCAGTGTCTGCTGAGGGCCTCCCCTCCCGCACGGGCCCTCCCCTTCCACATGCTTCCCCTTGCGCGTACCCGCTGCCACCTCCCCCTGCCTTCATCACGCTGGCAGGTGTCTTCCCTTCCCACTTGGATGAAATCTCCGTGGTAGATTCCATGGATGGCTTCAGGGAGCTTCTGAAGAAGGTAGATGATAAGGGAATGTGGACAGTCCCTGGAATGTTTTCAGGCCGCTTTCCTTGAGTAACAGTCTGGCTGGGTTTGGGAGTCTAGGCTAGGAATAATTTCCCCACAGAATTTAAAGGATTTGGCCCACTGTCATCTAGCTTCCATGGTTGCTGCTTAGAAGTTCAAAGCCCTTGTGCTTCGTGGTCTGAGCATGTGACATGTTTTTCTGTTCAGAAGCTTTGATTTTTCCTCTTTTTCCCAGTGCTGTGGAATTCTGCACGGAACTGTCCTTTGTATGGGATCCATTAAACTTGATACTGAGCAGGTCTTTCTCATCTGAAATCGGAGTTCCTTCAGTTCTGGGGAATTTGTATTTTATGTTCCATTTAAAAACTTCTTGTTCTGTTTTCTCTTTGTGGATCTCCTGTTGTTTATATGTCAGACCTTCTGGACCAGTCACCTGATTTTCTTTCCTTACCATCTCACTGTGTTTTGCTACACCTCTGGTGGAATTCTTTCTTGTACTCTGTCCTCCCTCTTTAACCGCTCAGTTTTCATTATGTAATTATATTTTCAATTTCCTAGAACATTTCTTCTCTAAATTTTCAATTTTCATAGCATTTAACTGATTGTTTCACAGATGCATTGTCTGCCTTTCTGAGATATCATTATAGAGGGTTGTTTGGTGGTGGTTGTTTTTTAGTCTTCCTACAGTGTCTGTTTTCTCCAAGTCAGATTTTTTTTTCTTTTCGTTCGTTTGCATCCCCTTCACGGTAGGACTCTAGGTTTGCGTTTTTTCTCCTTTGAGCCCTTTTAATATTACTCCACTGTGTTCTGGCCCCACGGTTTCTGACAAGAAGGTCTGCTGGCATTTATGTCCCTCTTTCTCCTGTACGTAATCTGTTGTTTTACTATGATTTTATCTTAAATCATTTGACTGTGATGTGTGGCCTTCGCCCTGTGCAGATTTCAGTGAGCTGCTTAAATTTGTACGTGTTTATGTTTCATCCAGCTCTGGAGGGCTTGGTCGGTATTCCTTCAGGTTCTTTTTCCCTTTTGCCCCATTGTTTTATTTCTTTGTGAGCCTCCAATCACCTGTATGTTTGACCTTCTCTTATGGTTCCACTTTCCATAAGCTCTGTTTTTCTATTTGTCTCAGTCTGTTTTTTCTGTCTTCCGGCACCCTGACTCTCTTCTCAAGTCATTTCTGCCCTGCTTATTACTACACCCCTTCAGTGCTTTCCGTATTTTAAAGCTTGTATTCTAGTTCTAAGCTTTCTACGTGTTTCTTACCTTCAGGTTCCTTTGCTGTGATGTCCTGTCTTTTCTTTATTACATACATTCCTTCACTGAGCGTAATTATAATAGCTGCTTTAATTATAACATTTTAGATGTGACACCTGTTGATTGTCTTTTTCCTTAATAATGGGTCACATTTCTCCTGTTTCTTCACACAATTTCATTGCATAATTTTGGGGTTTCCCTAGAACATAGTCAATATTTTGTTGTGGACGTTCAGGATTCTGTCCTGCTCCTGCAAAGAGAGTGAGTTTTATTTGGAGGCAGTTAACTAGGTGAGATTCTGCGTGCTCTTCCTGTCGGTGTCTGGTCAGCAGCAGCTCTGGCCTGAGCTGAGGCAGCCTTCAATCATGTGCGAGTGGGAGACGTCAGCCTGTCTTCGGTAGAGTCTAGAGCCACAGTTTGGGGTGTACCGTCTCTGTGTCTCTGCTTTCTGTAGATCCCTTCTCCCTGCTGGCAGTCCTGGTTGCCCCAGACTCCTTCCTCTGGTGCGTCTGGTCCAAAAGACAGCAGCTGTTTATCCGAAAGGCAGCTGCCCTGTACCTCTGCGGCCGTGACAGTGGCGTCCCCTCTGGCTGGAACTGTACGTGTCTGGTCCTCCCCAAAATCAGCTTTCTTGCCTCAACTCTCCAGTGCCCTGAGATTCGTTTTTCTCTTCATTCATGGCTTTTTTTGGTTTTTGGTTTTTGGTTTTTTGTGTTTTGTCCATTTGTGGTTGTTACTTGCTAGAGGGCTGGCATGTGAGGACCTGCCCACTCCATCCCTGAAGCAGAGCCCCTGGGACTCAGGTCAGAGGCTTCCTTCCTGTGCGTGAACACTGTCCGTGTAGCTGGACCACCCGTGTCTGTATGTCAGGACGTCTCTCCCTCTCTTCTGCATAGAGGATGGGAACTTGATTGTACTGGGAGCCGATTGTGGGGAAGCGCTGGAGAGAAATAGCTGTGGTTAGTATCTCATGGGGTAGAGCACAGTACAGGTCTTCTGTTTCTACCCTCTTCGAGGCTGGGGTGGGGGAATCTATAGGCTGGTACTTGACCTTCAGCCAGTTCCTCTGTTTCAGACTCTTTGCATCCCCATTTTCAGGATTACCTGGTACCACCAATGCCTGATCCTTTTGGATATTCTGCAGTATTGAATTAAGTTATTTCTTTCTCTCTGTCTTTCTTTTAATTTTTAAGTAGGCTTCATGCCTGGCATGGAGCCCAATACGGGGCTTGAACTCACAACCCTGAGATTAAGTCAGATGCTTAACCAACCAAGCTACCAAAGCACCCCTTGAATTAATACGTTTTTCTCACCTGAGAATCTTTAATTGGATTTCTTTGATTGCCTTTTATTTTACATTTCAGTCTGTAGTCTTTCTGCAATTTTGGCACGTGTTATATATAATGGGGATCTAATTTATTTCCAAATGTGTCTGATTTTTTATTAGATAGTACATCTTTTCCTCCATTCATATAAAACACTGTCCATGAAATATACTTATTATCTATGTTGGTGTGTGTTTAACCTTTGTCTTCTTTTGATCAGTATTTCTATTCCTTTGCTCATATTATTGAGGATAAACTTCAGAATTATTCTTTTTTAATCTCTCCCTGACTGTAGTCCCTGACTACAGAAAAAAATACGTGCGTATACACACATATGCATATTTGTATTTATACATACATATATCCATTTGTTGGGATTTTGATGGGCTTTTTCACATTTAGTAGGACATCTTTGCCAAACTGAAGAACCTCATATATTTACTGCACATACTCAGGTCTTTTACATACACTGTTGCCTCAGTAAACTCTTATGAAGTACCTGCTTGGGCCTTGAACCTTGTAGGCATTAGGGACACGGTGAGCAAGGCAGCATGGGACCTAGAGTCATGTTCCGAGTCCAGCATAGTTCTCACTCTGAGCCTAATCCTGAGTATTCTGTCTGGGTCTGGCTGTTGTGAGTGGGATTTTATTTGTTTAATTCTTTATGTTTCCCAGCTAGTTATTGCTGAGAGATGAAAAAGCTTTCATTTCCCTTCAGGCCTTCTGAGGTCAGCATTTCCTGTTGTGCCAAAAGCGCGTCACCGCCTCCCTCCCCAAAACAAAGCACACAGGTTTTCCAGACTGCCACCTGCTTCTTGTTGAAATTTGACAGTGACTGAGAATTACAGTTTGATGAGCCACATAAACTCCCTGGGACTTTGTTCAAAATGTAGTTGACGCAGAGGGTTAATTGCTGCACTGATGTGTGGTCTGGAGAATTTTTTGATGTCTGATTTCTTCATTCAGACTTACTAGCCCTCAAGATTTTCTTTGTTCTCGAGCCTTGTTGCCTCTCCAGCTGTCAGTTTGGTTTTGTTCCCGTTTAATTTCATGCCATATTCTCATACCGGGGTGAGGGCATAGCCAAGGGATTTGGCTCAGAAAGGAGGGGGTGAGGAACAGTTTAAAAGAACTCACATAATGGGATGGATTTTTAGTTTTGTGTTCTTTGAGAGCACTCCCTCAAAACTGAACAAGTAATAGAAATGAGAATTAATGCTTCAGTCATCCTGCAGTTTCTATAACTGGTGTTGTATCATAGCTGGCAAAACCCTCTAATTGTATGGGAACTTTTTCCCTGGGTTGAGCTCTAGCATCACTATTCATCGATTTCTCCTCCTCCCTAAAGCTGTGCTGATTCCCTGCCCGCCTCGAGCCGTGGGCATCCAGCTCCTGTGTGATGGCTGCTGGGTCCTCTGCGCCTTTAGCATTACTTGTTCGCACGGGTGATGGTGGGGGTGGTGGCATCTCCTGTTTAATGGAATCTCAGCCTTGTCCCCTGACTCCAAGTCCTGTGCTGCTTCCATGCCATCACCCACGTGCCCAAACTCCTGAGTGCCCAGTACAGACCTCAGTGTACTGGCTTACCAGAACCGTGTCGGTGCTTATCGTTTTTTCCAGCTTCCACTAGACTGACAGCTTCCGAAATTTACTGATGTCTCTTATTTATCTTTAGTTTTCTCTTAAGTGTTTAGGGGAGTCTTTCCATCCTCCTACATTGAAGTGTAGGGTACAATATGGAGGCCGTACAGCAGACTGGCTAAGAATGTGAACTTGAAGTCAGATGGGTCTCAGTTTAATTCACTCACCTGCTCGGTGGCTGGGCAAGTTAGTTTGCTTGTGGGGCTTTTGTTTCTGGTTTTGAGGCTTCCTCGAATGTACAGTGGCGATAACAATAAAACCAGCCTGTAGAGCCATCATGAGATGGAACTGGGATGGTGCATATCAAGCGTGTCTCACAGTGCCTGGCACAGAGCTTGACTCCGAAGAGCTTGCTGCTGATGTTACTGCTGTGGCTCTTGGTAATGCTAATGACCATTGTCTCTAACTACCCTTCTGGTTTTATGGAATCCAGACATACAGCCCTTCACTCATGTCTCCTGACCCAAGTTCATTCTAGTCTCCTTTCTAAGTCACTGCCTCCTGGTTTACGTGCTACATAGTCCCACGTTATTATGCTTCAGCTTATTGCATTAAAAAAAGAAGAAAAAGGGGAAATCTACACCTGTAATTCCAGGTGTTGATGCACTGTGGCCTTATAAAAGACAGTGTTTTCAGACTTGGTTCTTGGCTTTGCACGTGTCCCTTTTGAGCCTGAGTTGGTCTTGTTTCTCTCCATGTTATATCCTTGGATGGTTTCTTTACATGGATTTTCCTTTTTCTCGAGAAAGTCAGGATTATATTGCCATACTCTGTTTTCTAGAGCCATTCGCTCAGAGTCATCTACCCTTAGGGTGTCTGTCCTTATTCTCTTACCAGTTATTTATCTGAAGTCTTAGGAATCTGATTTCCCAAACTGGGCTGCTGGTAAGGTTTTTGTCAGGATCCATGATCTTGACTGCCGTTGGGTCCAGGACGACTTGGTCCTTTACTCACAATGTTCCTTTTAGTTCTACTTTACCAAACAGTTCCTGCTTGGTGGTCAGATTGGGCCGAGGGTAACATCCCCTTATGAATTTATTCATTGTTAGGGTAAATAAGGAAATAGATGTTAGCAGCTGTCTGCATTGCTACTCTGTTTCAATTCTGTATTAATCACATGATTCCTTGATAAAGATACCGTCTGTGTACTTCAGTTGAATGGACAGATAGTAATATGTTCCCATAGCAGTTTTAGTTTTATTCTTCATTTTACCCTGTCCCCCCATCATGCTTTTCCCCCTTGTTTCCACACAGGTATGTGCCTTCTTAATGATAGTCCGCTTCATTTCCCCATTTTATTTCCCTCTAAAAAGTCCTCAGTTGTTGTCCCCCTGCCCCCAACACAGCTCAGAAACCTTCCTGTGGTTTCTGCACATGGCAGTGTGCTGCCGGGAGAACTGATGGGCCCGAAATGACCAGCCCAGGTGCACAAGGCCTGCGTGTGGGTGCGGTCTGCTTACCGTTTTCACGGCACCCCAGAGCAGCTACACACTGACTTGAACTTCGAGTCCTTGTTTAAGAGCAGTACTTCAAGTAGATGTTTGAGGCTCTTACTTGCTTTTCCTGGTCTTATGATTAGATTCAGTACAAGTAATAACTGGGAAATACTGGAGATTAAGTTGCTCATGCTGTGGGTTCGTGGCTGTTATTTTTGGTTTGGTTTGGTTTTTTGTTTGCTTGTCTTTGGGGGGTGGGGCACGTTTTACAGTGCAGTCTTAGGCGCCTGCCCTGCTGCCCGTGTGGACGGGGGGGGGATTCCTCACAGACCGCTGTCGGTTGGTCCAGATTTAGAAGTGAGGGAGGTAAGGCTGCGGGTCAACAGCTTCCTGAGTTGTTTGCTGCTCTCCATTGAAGTATGATTAACACCTGGGCTTTCGTTCGTTTGGGTCCCCTCAGATACACCTATGAGCGAATTGATGGGCGAGTACGGGGAAACCTGCGCCAGGCAGCCATCGACCGGTTCTGTAAGCCAGACTCAGACCGCTTTGTCTTTCTTCTGTGCACCAGAGCGGGAGGCCTGGGCATCAATCTCACAGCCGCCGATACCTGCATCATATTTGATTCAGACTGGAACCCACAAAATGACTTGCAGGTAACCACTAGGATGATTGCTGTTTGCCTTAGCTGCCCCTGGGTCTGAGAACATCCCCGCGGGGCCGGCTTGCTGTAGAGCCTCTGCCCTCCTCGCACTGTGCTGTCAGCAGGACGGCAGGCTTAGGGCCTCGGGCAGGGGTCAACTGAATGAAAGTCAGTGTTGGCCTTTCCCACTGATCAGGGAGTGGCTCTTTCATTTTGCTTTAAGCCAAATAGTTTTTCACAGTGATAGCCTCCAAATATAGAATAAAACTACTGTTTATTTTTATTATCCGACATAAAAATATTAAGCCTAACTAGTTCTCTAATTCTCGATAATACAGAGTGATTCAGGCATTTTCACTGGTTGGTTTCTTAGATGGTCATATGTCCTGTGTAGTGAAGGAGACAGATAACCCAGAATTCCATTGCATGGCCCGGAAGACAGGCACCCGCCCTCTTCCATTTGCTCTCAACTCCGTGCTGCATGCCAGAGTTTATGTGTGCCCAGTCGAGAGAATTTGCTGACATGTTTTTTAGTTTTAACCAAATTAAATAATTGGTGGCTTTAAGATTATTGTAAAGATTAGAGTTAATACAGTTTTTAAAATAAGCATAAACAAGCAAGAAAATGACAGAGCTAACAGTTCTCCGGGTCAGAGTCCTCCATCTGCCCTGCTTCACAGTAATGGCATTCTGGCCACATTTGACACTATGTCAGCCAGAAAGATTCTGACTTGTCAAAAATATGATTTCTAGATTGACATCCGTTTTCATGAATGATGAACTCACCCTTAAGTATATATTGTGTCATGGGATATTTGCCAATACTAGGATTATGGGTGTGTAGTGGGGAGGGGGTGGGTAGCTCAAAACCTTTTCCATGATACAGGGGGTTGATGAAAGACGTTTAGAGGCTGCTGTGTCACAAACCTGAAGGAGATTTCCCCCCCAGGGGGCCCTGTGAGGGAGGCAAGCCAAGCAGAGGAGCTCAGCTGGGGGCGTTTGAGCTGCTGCCTGGCCCGCCACTTCACACAGTCGTTCTGCTTTGCCTTTTTCATTTAATGAGTTTCTAAATAAGATTTTATTTGAAGAAAGCAGTCTACTAGTTGAAAAAATGGCAGTAATTAAATTATTAAGTTGGTGACAGTTGGCTAAAATTCAAGGGGTAAAAATCATTTGTAAAACAAACTGTGCAGCACTGTGTTGGGTGTCCAGCTTCAGAGAAAATCAGTGGACATGACTAGTTCCCCGTCGGGCCTCTCTACTGGTGAAGGGATATTTGGGTCAAAGGTGAGTTGCTAGATATAATAAATAGCCACTTTTTAAAAGCGTAATGTACTTAACACTGGCTTAAAAATAAGCAAAAACTAACATTTGATTAGGTAACTAGCAAGAACCTAATTAGGATAGTGTTATTGACCACGTGGTGGGAAGCTATCACCTGTTGGCAAGCTGGTTTGAAGTAGTTTGATTGGAATACAGCCACACCCAAACACGTGCCCTGTCCTGTTATGGTGGCAGAGTTGACTATCACAAGAGACCATAGCCCACAACATCTAAAATATTTACTGACAGATGCTCCCTTAAGTCTTTGCCAAACCTGTGAAGCTCTGTGCTCCTTTGCCGTGCTCCCCTGACTATGAGCCTGGGTACCTGGGAGATTGATGGGATGAGATGCCGAAATGAGATGGCCCATTTGAGCCCATGATGGCAAGGCATGCCTGGAGGAATTTCCAGGGTGGAAATCGGAAGCATGTATCTGATATCTGGAGGCAGGTCATGGTCACGACAAGGACTTGGGGATCACCACGCTTCACCTGGTGAAATCCTGGACATGACCAGTTGTGATTAGGTGCCCGTGCCAAGAGATGGATCTGGCAAGGGTGAGAGTGGTGGAGCCTGGTGGGGAAGGCGAAGTCATCCGAGGTGATTGCTCTGTATGCATAGCAGCCAGAGAGGGTGGGTGGGGCTCTCCGGAATCGGGGTCTGGGGAGAAGGAAGAAGCTTTGTAAAAGCTGTTTTTAATGTCCACTGCTGGGGAGCTGGCACAAGATGAATAAAAGGAATAGCAGCAAAGTCGGACGGAAATTGGACTGTGTGAAGCGTTTAGTCTGCGGAGTCAGTTTCTCGAACTTGCCGTAATGCTCAGCTTTGGTGGAGGAACAAAGACCACCACCACCCTGGGCCATCCAGGGTGGGAACTTGAACCAGAAATGTGGCAGAAGGTAAATGAGTGAGGGTGGCAGTGGCAGTCCTGGGTCCAAGCTAGAGGGAAAATTCCTCAACTCGTGGCCCCCAGACTCTCCACTGAGTCTTCTAGATCTCCTGCCTTTTGCTCTATTGTTATTGTTGTTGTTTTTATGTAAAGGTTTTATAGCTTAGAGGGAACTGTCCCCGTTTTTTTGAAATGTCAGCCAGACTGGGTAGAAATGAAAGAATTGGGAAGAGTAATGTTAGGGCAAGGAAGTCAGATCAGTGCAGTGTTAATGGGGAGTGGGATTTGTGGGCTGTGAAGAGGACATGATAGAGAAAGGACAGTGTGGTTCTGAGTCACCCACAGAGACGGAGCAAGGTTGTGTACTTGTTTGGCCTGGGGAGGAGCGTGAGGCTGTCCCCAGAACTGTGCACGTTCAGTGCGCATGCTCTCCCTGCCACATATCTCGTGCCGTGTGCGGTAAATACAATGTGGGGGAGAGAATCTGGACAATGGGACCATGAGACCATCGTGTGGTCCCCAGCACTTCAGCTAAGTTCAGCTGTGAACATCAGCAAAATGCATTCCTAACCCTAATAGAAAACTTAACCGGACTGTTCCCTGGTACTATCCTTTAGTTACATCACGTTTACTTACACATAGTTGTTCACACGTATGTGCAAAATCTAATATTTTCCGTAAAACGAGTGAAAGCTTTCAGTCATCCGTATTCTCTATGGTTATTAAAGAACCACAATTCTTGCTCTGATAGAAGATGATTGTATTTCTTTTGGAAGGTGGCCTTGGCACAGAACATTTATCTGTGGGTGGATTGAGGTGTGTTCTGCCTAATGTAAATATC
Source organism: Mustela putorius furo (assembly GCF_011764305.1). Lineage (NCBI taxonomy): Eukaryota > Metazoa > Chordata > Mammalia > Carnivora > Mustelidae > Mustela > Mustela putorius. The sequence goes on along the minus strand of NW_025421464.1, from coordinate 9,910,388 downwards.
AGAGCCCCAGAAAAAAGAATCTCATTATGAACAGGGTCTTACGCCCTACCCTAGTGGGATTTCAGCAATGCTCCAGAGGCCTCAGTTCAGATGATAGAAGATGTGAGTGTTCACTCTGGTCTCAGACAGCCTGGAAAGATCTGGTACAGTCCATGGATATCCCCAGGGAGGCCCGCATGGGCAAGCAGTGCCAGTGCTGGGAAGCTGTTTCTTGACTGATTGAAGGCAGACCCTCTCAGGGCCTTGAAAGTGAACCCAATCTGATTAGGGGAGGCTGGGCTCAGCTAAGTAGGCCTGAGTCCCTGAGGCAGGTCTGCAGGCAAAAGCTTCCATGGCTGGCGAACATAGCTCCTTTCTCTGAGAGCTCAGCTGAAAGTCAGACAGCACTGTTACACCTTTTCTGGTGCTTTTTCACTATTGTTACTGTTAAACACTGTTGTCATTTTTATGTAAAGGTTTTGTAGCTTAGAGGCAGCTGTCCTTTGTTTTTTGAAATGTCAGTGCAGATTCATCATTTTCTTCTGATCGTATGGCTGGGATTTTCTGTGCTTTGAGGATAGAATTAGGCTTAAGAATCACTAAGTGTTTTTATTTTTTTTAATCTAGGTCTTCATAAAACAAATGACATCAGGTGTCTTACGCTCCTTCCTTTGGTCTCGTTAGAGCCTGAGGACTCCAGTAAATTCTGTCCCTCTTTCATGCCCAGATCTGAGCCATTTAAGAAATAGACACAGCAGGGGATCAGAGGATGATCTGTAGGGGCGCCTGGGTGGCTCATTTGGTTGAGTGTCCAACTCTTGATTTTGACTCGGGTCGTAATCTGAGGGTCATGAGATATGTTGGGCTCCACAGTCAGTGCGGAGTCTGCTTGAGATCTTTCTCTCCCTCCCTTTCTTGCTAAAATAAATAAGTAAATAAAATCCTTAAAAAAAAAAATATCAGCTCTAATCACCTGTGAAGGTGGATTAGATGACACAGCTTGACCTGTTGCCAGAATGAGGCTCTCTCAGACTCCTGTACTTACACACCCTCCCTGTAAGGTTGACCGGACCCACAGTGAGCTGCTGGCGGCTGTCTGTGGACAGAGGCTGCACCCTCTCACCCCAAGGTTGACCGGACCCACAGAGAGAGCTGCTGGCGGCCATCTGCGGACAGAGGCCACCCCCCTCACTCCAAGGCTGACCTGACCCACAGAGAGATGCTGGCAGCTATCTGGGGACAGAGGCCACCCCCCAACCCCAAGACTGACCCGACCCACAGAGAGCTGCTGGCAGCCGTCTGTGGACAGAGGCTGCCACTGATCAGGGCTATGGCTGATAGAAGAGCGTCTGCACTCCTCAAGAGAGGAGGGGAAGGGGCAAGAACGGTTTCACTGATCAGCCCATCTCCTCCATTTTGGAAGACGGACAGGGAGAAGGAGGGTTGAGAGCAGACACTTCCTCTGGAAGCACAAGGATGGGGACCTAGGACTTCTGCTCTGTGAGCCTGGCAGCACTTCCCTCCCACAGCTCCCTGTCCTCCCTTCCAGAACAGTGAAGTTTATTAGGATCTAGGATAGGAGCCAGGCACTACTCAGGGATAAAGAGAGAATCGGGGGCACCGAAGGACCGCACCTGTCTCAGAGGTGAACCAACTCAAGGTCCCTTTAACAGGCACATCTTCCCTAGAGGTAGCCGGTAAATGCCACATCTTCCCTCAGATCTTGAATGTGTCTGTGTTAACTTCAGTGCATATAAGACAATCAAGAGCGTAAGTTCACCCTTTCTCCCCTTCATTCGGGAGGCACAGCTGTGAGCCAGTTCTGGTACGTCAGGTTTCCCAGAGCACCAAGGTAAAGAAATAGTAAAGGTATTGACTGTAGCCCGAGCATGAAAACGAGCAGTGAAAAGCGGGTTTCTGTTCTTCTGGTTTGCAGGAAGCCAGCAGTATTGCTAGCTGTGAGGGCAGAGACCGGCCTTCTGGGAGTAGTAGGGTACCATGCGTCCCCTCACAGAGGCCACCAGCACCTTGCTTTCTTATGGCCCTCTGACACCTCAGATGCTCCTCTGGGAACTTTTTGGTCTTTTGGACCAGAGTTCCTAAGGGCCGGACGGGGTCAGGGGTCACCGTGGTAGGGCCGGACGTGGTAGGGCCTGTCCCTCCTGTGGATGAGGTCCCTGGAAGGAGGGTTCAGAAAGCATGGGAGCAGAGCTGCTGGAAGAGGGCACAGCTCCAGGGGAGTGTGACAGCTGCCTGTCCACAGCATTTGGGAAGGGAGAGGGAATCCCCCCCTGAGGAGCGAGAGCCCTTTCCACGGTCCGTTCCCAGGGGCCTGATGCCCTGCTCCAAGAAGGGAAACTTGGCGGTCTCCTCGGCCTCTTCCTCCATGGCCGCGCGTTGCCGGCACCGACCCTGTTAACAGTATGTAGGCCTGGACCTCGGAGGGCTAGACTCCACTGGCGTTGCTTTTCTTTGCTGGAAAAAAGTTGGGAATTTGTGGATGTTCTGTTACATGTTCTATGCATTCAGTATTTGCCGAACACCGGGGCATGCCAGGAGCTGTTCATAGGGCTGGAGACACAGCAGTGAGCAAGACCAGTGGTTAGTGCTCTCGTGGGGCTTTCGTTTCCGTGGGCCGACAAGGAAAACTAGATGAGCTAGTTGCAGATCGCCATCCTCGTTACAAAGAAGCTAAACAAACTCAAAGGATGAGAATGGTGGCGGTCAGTGCCCTGTCCTAGAGTGTGGTCTAGGAAGCTTTCTTTTAAGAAGGTGACATCTGAGCAGAGACCCAAGTGAGGGGTAGCATCCAAATCTGAGATCAGAAGGAAGAATGTTCCAGACCAAGGGAACAAAGGGTGGGAACAAGCATAGGTGGCGCCCCTGGGGCAGCTGGAGAGGGCCCTGAGGACGCACCACCGGCTGCAGGTAGTGAGTCCTGCCTCCTTCCAACGTCCTCCCCTTGTCACTCCCCACTTTTTTGGCTGCCCTGAAGCACCCTTTCCCCATGCTACTCACGCTTTTCTCCTGTGCTCAGCCTGCTCTTGGCTGACTTCTTGACCCCTTTAGTGAGCCCTAGACAGAAGCCAGGCCCTGGGGAGACAGCAGTGCTCAGGACTTCGGGTGATAAACTGAGTCACGCAGTAGAAATGGAGAGGGCAGGTATCTGTGCTATTTCCCAAAAATGTTTACATTTTAAGAGAGGATCATGCCTTTCCCAAAGGAACAGATTTGGAGCCAGAAACTTCTACTCCAAAGCAGGCCTGCAGAAGAGATGGTTAAGGGAGGACAGCGCCCAGCCCACCCTGGCTCCTGCTGCGGGGAGAGCCGCTGCCGTCCTTTGCAACAATAGTTGGCCAGTGGATGCAGACTTTTAGAGTGCCAGGAGAGATGTAAAATTGCTGGGCCTGAAATAAAATATTAGGGCAAAGAAGGTGGGCCTGGGAAGCCATGCCAGCACGCTAGCATGGGGTCGGGCTCAGGCCGCTGTTTTTGTGTTCTCTGAGACGCAGATGTTCACTGAGGACTAAGTAGCATTGTAAATAAAGTATTAGAGAAAACGTATTTTTAAAATGTAGGTCATGATTTGAAAAAGTAGATCAGGGTCAGAAGAGGAGTCAACATTATGCTTGGTTCTTTGTACGAGCTCTTTAATTGTTAGGTGATCATACAAGGTTATGCCACATTCTGGATTTGGAATCGACAACAGCTAAGTCACGGGCTGGTACCAGTTTGAAATCTATTGCTGTTCAGTTCAGCTGCTCCCCGGACTTCTTCCCGTTGCGGTCACTGGGATCTGTGCCTGGTTGTTTGTTTCTAATTTTCTGAACGTCACTGCTTGTTTCTGGTAGGCCTGTCTTTGTTCACTTCGAACGTATTAAATCGTAAAGAACAAACCGTGAGGCGGCACATCATGCGGGAAAGCACGAGAGCTCCCCGCCCTGTCCTTGGGGGCGGAGGTTCTGTGCCGTCGTGTTTGCACGTCATCTCAGCTGCTGCCCTGGTTCTGAGCGCTCCTCCATTTACCACGTTGTTTTGTGTGTGAGTTCTGGTTAGGGAATTGAGGACTGCCATGGGGGGTTAACCGTGAAAGGATGAGTATCTTAAATGTGACAAGACTCATCCTCTTATCTTTCAGGTAAGTCCTCTTGGGAGAGCATATATGTATCTTCTGGGGTCATTCAGCTGCTTGTGACAGTGTCCCCCACCCCCCAAAACAGGTATGATTTTCTCCATTAACAAGGAATCTAGAGATGGGTAGTCCAAGGTAAAGTGGATTTAAGGTATCATCAGAGCCCTGCATTCCTTCTGTCTTTCTGCTCCAGCATCCTCAGGGAATGCAAATTATATCCTACGTTCCGAGATGGATACTGCAGGAAGGATAGGGAAGGAGCTTGTGATGCATTCCTCGGGGGAGCGGATGTTTCCCAGAATCCCCATCGACTTCTGCTGCATCTTACTGTCCAGGGTGTTCCTCATCATCCCGGGGAGGCTGGAGATGGTTTCTGGTGGACACGCTGCTGCCCTCTGCAAGGATCAGGGTTTTGGGAGTGAGCTATAAAGGGAGTGTGGATACCAGGAAGGTAGTTAGTGGTGTGTGCAGCACTCCTGTATCCGACCTGTGCTCAGAACATTTCTTAAACTCCCTCTTGTAATTTATCTTCAACATCAGATGAACCAGAGAAAGAAAATCAGTGTCCCTACTTGTGGCCACATATTAATATTGCTTTACATGTCCCATGTGCCATATTATTACCTTGTTCCCTCCCATCAAATCTTCTAATAGATCTGCTGCCACTAAAGATACTGAAAGGAGATGTGACAACTAATTATAATAGCCAAAGGCTTAACAACTTAGCTGTCTAGCAATAGAAGACTGATTGACTAAGCCATGGTATTTTCAACTTTCATAAAAGAATGAGGAATGTGTCTCGTCTCTTGAGTATATTTTTGGGTGGGGGGGAGATAAGGTGGAAAAAATATGTATAGCATGCTAGCGTTTATCTAAAAAAAGCTGTGTGTGTGTCTTGTCTCTTTCTGCCCTGCCTCCCAAAGGAAAGATAAAACAAACAAAAAACGCTTTATTTTTAAATTGTTGCCTATAGGGAGAGTGAGGGAACAGCATGGAGGTGACAGGGATAAAAGCTACTTTTTTCAAACATGCCTTTTTGTATATTTGACTGTGGAAGCACCCTGGGTATTTTATAACATTATAAAACAAAATTAACTTTTAAAAACTTTAGTGTCTGGGGTGCCTGGGTGGTTCAATCAGTTAAGCATGCGACTCTTGGTCTCAGCTCAGGTCTTGATTTCAGGGTGCTGAGTTGAGACTCTGTGCTGAGCTCCACACTGGGAGCGTTCAGAAAATTAGAAACAATTACAAAAAAAAAGTTAAAAAATTTTTATTCTGAAATCATTTTAAACTTTAAAAAAAGTTGCAGAATATTGCAGAGTTCTAGGACCCTTCACCAAGCTTTCCTTAATGTTAACATTTCATGTTATCATAGCCTACTTATTGAAACCAGAACATTAACATTGACACAATAATCTATAGACCATACTCATATTACTTCAGTTTCGTAGAAATGTTATTTTTCTGGTCAGGGATCCAATGCACGTTCTCCTATTTCCTTTAGAAATCCTGACTCCTTAGCCTCCTCCAGTTGCGACAGAGTCTGTCTTTCCTTATCTTTCATGACCTTGACACTTTTGAAGGGTTCTGACCAGCTGTCCTTCAGTTTGTGTCTGCCCAATGTTTTCTCATGATCGGATTTGAGGTTACGCATTTTCAGCAAGAATATCATAGAAGTGTACATGTCCTTCTCGGTGCATCATTTTGGGGGTATATAGGCTAATACATCTTATTGCTTGTGATGTTAACCTTGATTACTTGGTCAAGGTAGTATCTGCCAGGTTTTTTCACTGTAAAATAACTATTTTATTTTTACTTTGAAACTTAATTAGTATCTTGGGAGGGGATATCTTGAGACTCTGTAAATATCCTGTTTCTCACCATACTTTTGCCTGTTAATTTTAGCATCCATTAGTGGTTTTGCCTTCAACAGTTACTACCATGGGGTTTGGCGCCTCGTAATTTTCTATTTCTGTCATTTCCTTTACACTTATTAATTGGAATCCTATAGAGAACAGCTCCTTCTCCCTCTTTATTTCCTTATACCAGTATGGACTCATTTTATTTATGGCTTGTACTCTCTTACTCTCCTTATTTATTTTGTTGTTCATACTTGGTCACTAGGAGCTCCTTCCGGTTGGCTCCTGTGTCCTTTCGACCTGCCCTCATCAGTTTTTGAGCACTTCCTTTCTGGCCCCACAAGACGTTCAGGCTCCTGTTGCATTTTTCCTGCCACAGCCGTAAAATTGGCAGTTCTTCCAAGGATCACGGATTCCTTTCATGTAAGAATGGCATTTACGGGCACCTGGGTGGCTCAGTCAGCTAAGCGTCCGACCCAGGTCATGATCTCAGGGTCCTGGTATCAAGTCCCGTGTTGGGGTGGGTGTCCTGCTCAGTGGTGAGTCTGCTTATCTCCCTCCTCCTGCTCACTTGCTTGCTCTCAAATAAATAAATAAATCTTTAAAACAAACAAACAAAAAAAAAGGAATGGCATTTAGCCACCAAGATCTGGCTACTAGGGATGCCCATTGCTGCTAGCTTCTAGACTCTCTGAGCAGACAGAGCTAGGACATGCACGTACATGTACTTGACACAAGCACTTACATCACACATCTTTACTTCTTCCTATCTGTCTACCCTCAGTGGGTGCTGATTCCAGTCCAACAACACAGGATTCACTCCAGCCTTCCCCTCTTCCTTCTTTTTAACTCCTTTCTCTGTTTCTCTTTCTCCTTCAGTCTCATAATAACACAGTATATTTACTCATTTGTTCAATTCTAGTATGTACATAAACTCGTTGCAGAATTCCTAACCCATATTCTGTAAAATAAATAAATTTACCACCATACAATGGACTGTAGTAGTGGGTTGGTTTTTTTGTATGTTTGTCATTAGTCTTGCGGTATATAATCAAAATACCATTTTCCAAAGTTACTTGGTTTGGTTTTCTTCTTTCCCACTCCCTTCATTATGGTTAAATTAATGGGGGGGGGGGATCAGTCCTTAAAATGCAGAAGCAAAATGAAACCATTGAATCTAGCTGTATATCAAGGGGACGGGGTGTAACCCCAAGGGAGAAATTATTTCAAATGTTTTATTTAATATTTTTGACATTTTCATTTTGATATAATTTCAGTTTGCAGATTCAGTATAGCCTTTATCCAGATTCACAAACTCTTTATATTTTGCCCCATTTGCTTCATAATTTTGCCCTCTCGCTCCCCTACCTCTCTGAGTACATAGGTAGACTTAAACAGATGTGTGCACGCACCGTTTTTGGTCTGAACCATTTGAGAGTAAGTTGACCCCCCTCAAGTACTCTAGTATGTATTTCCTAAGTACAAAGATATTCTCTTTTTTAACCACAGTTTTGTTCTCAGAATCAGGAAATAAGAAAACGGTCTTTAGTCCACAGTCTGTATTCAGATTTATCATTTATTTCAGTGTCTTTTATAGCCGCTCTTCCCCAGCCTGAAGCCCGTCTAGTCCAGGAGCACCCATCACCTTACTGCCCACATCTTTAGTCTTCTTGAGTCAGAAGAGTTCCTCAGTCTTTCATTTTTTTTTTTTTAACAACCCTATGTTTTTAAGGAGTGCAGGCCAGTTCTACATATTATCCCTCCTTCTGTGTTTCTTATTTCCTCAGGATTGGATTCGAGCTTAGTAACACCACTGAAGTTGATACATCCTTCTCAATATATCACATCAGGAGAAACATGATGTCTGTTTGTGTGTTAATAGGCACTTAGATATCTTAGTTAATGGGTGTCTACCAGAGGTCTCCACTATAAAGTTGCTGTTTTTTCCTTTGAAACTAATAAGCAATTTTGGAGAGATACTTCAAGACTGTATAAATAAATATTTTTCTAAGCTTTGTTACTTGAACTCTTGTTAGTCATATTCTACTATAAGAAAGTTTTCCCTTTTTTCTCCCATTTATTTATGTCATCATGTACTCATGGGTTCTTTTTTCGTTCAGCGGGCTATATTGCACTACTATGTTTATTTCGGTACTCAGATCATCCTGGACATAGCCAGTGGTGAACCTCTTCAGGCGGATGGTGTTGTCTGGGCATGTCTCCATTCTTCTTCGCCCACTTCCTCATGTTCCGGCACAATAGTATGTTTGGGGCTCGTCCTGTACTTTTTCTGCCTCCAACCCTGGGATTAACTACTTCTCTCACATACCTAGGTTTTGTCTTAATGGAGAATCTATTTAGAAACCAAGATCTGGGAGTGAGTTATGGCCTTTGATATTGAGATACTGTTGCTCCTGGGTGCATTTGGTGGAGATACCTAGAATACAGACACTCAGAGAATATAAATGCACAAAGATACAAAATATGCATTCATTTGTATGTGTGTATATGCACATGTATAATAAACCTAGAAACACACATATATCCATATCTGTTTCTAGACCTGTACGTATGTGTATGTTTATATCCACACAGACACACACCCAGCCACGAGTTAATGCTGAAACCTCTCCAGATCCATTCTAATACCACAGTTACTCTAGGTTTTTTTTTTTTTCTTTATGGATTTAGAACTTCCTTCTTCTACGAAAACCCTAATTCCTATTTTCCTCAGTATATTTACCCATTTCCTCAAAGTTATATTACATAGAAAGTAGTTTCACCTTTTCTGACCCCACCACTGGGCAAAAAAAGAAACCTACCTGCCACTGTGTATTTAAAACACTGTAATTTGAGTGTACATACTTAGTGGGATATAACCCTGAGGGGAGGAAAACAAAAATCTTGCATTGTTTTTAGTAATTATGTTTTGAGGAGATCATAATAATACAGTTTTTCTGAGACTGTTACATAAGTTGTGGGATAAATCAAATGAACAATGATACTGGTATGGTTGAGAATTGAGCCTTCTGACATGGTTAGAAAGAGATACAGATGTGTGGTTGGTAAAGTTAGAATCCCATGCTTTTAAGTTTGGATTACAAATAATGGTATGATCTTATGATGTATTTTGCCTTATATATGCACATGGTTGTATACACTATACACACACACACACTTCTAAATCAGCCTAGAAACAATGACCTACCTAATAACAAGGAGCACCTCTGGAGCATCCAGACTGTCACTGAAAGAAATCAGGACTCCCGGAAGAACATGGCCGAACTCCAGGTCTGGGCAGGAAATCTATAGTAGGAACAGGGAACATGTTATACCAGAAAGCAAACACAAATAGCCTGTCCATATCCATTTCTTTCCATATGTATGTGTGTATGCGCACGCGTGCGCTCACACCCACCTGTAACCATGGGCTCATATGGATACCTCCAAATCCATTTTAACACCAGAGTTTATTCTCATCATGCTCCTTTTTGTATTCAACTGGATCATGTCAAAAGAATTCAGGAGAAATTTCCCGCGGGAGAAAGAATAACGACAGTGGGATAAAACATAGCATATATATTTAAATGCATAACCTCATTGTGGTGTTTAAAAAATAAATAGAAAAGTCTTCATTGGTCACCTTTTAGAGGATATTATTTTGGAAACTGATTTAAACGAAGAGAAGGAAGGAGCACCTGGGTGGCTTAGCCATGTCCCATGTCTGACTCTTGGTTTTAGTTCAGGTCCTGATCTCGTGGCTCATGGGATCGAGCCCCGCGTGGGGCTCCACACCCAGCAGGAGTCTGGTTGGATATTCTCTCCCTCTGCCCCTTCCCCCACTTGTACATTCTCTCACTGCCTCTCTCTAAAATAAATAAAGCTTTAAAAAATAAAGAAAGAATCAGGCATTTAGCTTGTCTTTTCTACAGGAACGGAACATCAGGATAACCAAAAAATTCATGAGGGATTGTAACCTCTAATGAAATAGTGGATCTAGCCAATGATTATCACTAAGAGAAAGACAACGGGACATCATGTGCCTCCTGATGGAAATTCAAACACCACCAAGAAACACTTGCCAAAAGTCAAATCTTAACCTGATCAAGTCTCAAGATGTCCAGCTCCCAGTTTAGAGGAAATACAGGGAACATAGGAATGTAGGAACTTGTTCAGTGACACAGCCAGAACACAGGTGGCAAAATGTGGATTTGTCTAGAGGACAGAAACCTGGTCTCTCCAACAAAAATGTTGCATTTGAGGGGCGCCTGGGTGGCTCAGTCATTTGAACGTCCGACTCTTGATTTCGGCTCAGATCATGATCTCAAGGTCATGAAATAGTGGATCTAGCCACTCAGTGCAGAGTCTGCTTGTCCCTCTCCCTCTAGCACCTTCCCTCTCTAGCACTCTCGTGCTCTCTCTCCCCCTCTCAAATAAATAAATAAAAGCTTTTTTCCCAAAGTTGTATCTGAAAAAGGGAGAGGTCGAGAAAGCAAGGAGTGTCTATAGATTGAAAGAGACTTGAGACCTATCAACCCGCTACAACATATGGGCCCTATTTACATCCTGATCCAAACAAGTACACTTAATATGCCTATGAGATAAGCAGGGAAATTGGGACACTGATGGGATGGTTTCTGCCAAGTTTTCATGTTTTGAAGTGTGGCAGTGGCAAAGACCAGAGTCCTTATCTTTCGAATTATACGTTAAGTATGTAAAGATGAAACCCTAGGATCCCTAGGATTTGTTTCATAATAGTCTTAGAGGGTAGAGGCATGGTAGAGATGAGACACGATTGTCCATAAGAGATCTTTCTACTTTTCTCTACTGTTGTCTCTGTGAGAATTTCTTCCTAGTAAAATGAGAGAGTGCTGCTACCAGCTCTGAAGCATTTGCCCAGAGAGAGGGACAGGCTCCTGGGAATGAGCGCCTACCCTCAGACGGCAAGCTGGGGATGGTGGGAAGCCATGTCCTTCTCATCACTTTATCCCAGCATATGGTAGTCGCTCCGTAAATAATGGTGTGAAGAAATGAGTTGAGTTTGAAGGGGCAGCTGACATCTGGGTGAATTTTGTTCCAAAACTCGTCCCGTGACTCATAACTGTGAGAGCCAGCCACTCACGCCACATGGTATTTAAGTGTTTCCCTGTTCCTTGGGCTGCTGCCATTATATCTGGTGACATGATGTGTATGACCTTCCCTCCTTCCCAGGCTCAGGCCCGATGTCACCGGATAGGCCAGAGCAAGGCCGTGAAGGTGTATCGTCTCATTACTCGGAACTCCTACGAGCGGGAAATGTTTGACAAGGCCAGCCTGAAGCTGGGCCTGGACAAGGCTGTTCTTCAAGACATAAACCGAAAGGGCAGCACCAATGGAGTGAGTATGACAGTACCTACCCAGGGTCCCCAAGAAGCACTCATCACACCGCCGGGGCCCCTCTGGAATCTTCCTTCCTACAGCTGTTTGGAGAGTCACATTCACTGAATGGAGTCAGCTCACACGGCTTTGTTGAGTCATTCCCCACAGCAGAAAGTAATTCCGGGTCAGCTGTCCACGTTTTACAGAGGCATAAAGGAAATCCGTAGGCTCCGTGATGGGGTAGGATCGCCCAACATGCAGCAATGTTTCAGTGAGCAGAGTTTCCAGCCATGCCCGTTAGAAGTCAGTAGATCTTCACACTTAACACTCGAAATATCTCTTGTCACCATATGCTCCAGACTTTGAGCCTCCTGAGGGTAGAGTGGGGCCGATTTTATCTGTATCCCACATGGCCCTTGACAGCACTCGGCATATTAAAGATGTTCAATGCATGATGGTCCGTGGAAAAAAATGAATGAATAAATTAGCAGCTTGCGATATGACAGTTAATAAAATCTCTTTCCCCCTCCACGGGAATGAAAAATTGCAGCTAAGATTCCTAAATCGTATTAAATTTCAGGCCAACAAAGCAGAGTATCTCCTTAATCTCTGGACTCAGGGCATCAAAGGTTGGGAATTAAAACCTTCTAAATGAGTTCTCTTCAGCCCAGATGTTCTATATCCTCTTAGCCGTGCATATGTTGCTAAGTATAATACTTCACGTTACCAGTGCTGGGAGTCATGGAATCCCCTCTTGTGACTGATAGAACGAGAACCAGATTCTTAATGAGAACCAGGAAAGGGTGTTTTGAACTCCCATTTCCTGTTTTCAACAAGCAGTTGAGAGGATCACACTTGGCACAGGATCCTTTCTTTAGTTGAGAAATGACATCATTTCCAATACTCATGTATTTATTTAATAATGAATAAGTCATCATTCTTTAGCTCGTTAGTACATCTGGAGGTTTTTAAAGATACAGACTCAAACTAAAACATTAAATATATCCTCTTCATGGTATGTAGTTTCAATGACTTGTGACATTTGATAGTAACTAATGTCCTGAGGAATGTTAGGGCCACTGGGTCATGTACTGGCTTTTATTCCAGAGCTCCCCATCGGGGATTATCTGCCTGCCTTCTCCATGGTTTTCTTGAGGGTCTTTATCTGGGCTTCAGTTTTCTTTCTTTCTTTTTTTTTTTTAAGATTTTATTTATTTATTTGACAGAGATCACAAGTAGGCAGAGAAGCAGTCAGGCGGGCAGAGGGAAGCAGGCTCCCTGCTGAGCAGAGAACCCGAAGCGAGGCTCAGTCCCGGGACCCCGAGATCATGAGCTGAGCCAAAGGCAGAGGCTTAACCTACTGAGCCGCCCTGGGCTTTAATTTTCTAAAACTTGTAGCCCCTATCTTTATTCTGACATGTGCAGTTAGTGGAGGAAGTGTGTACTGAATCATGAAGGCCAGATTTGAGGCTGTTTCTCTCCTGTGCATTTTCCGCTTTGTGAGTAGCCTTTGGTGACCTGTCCAGGTACAACAGCTCTCAAAAATGGAGGTAGAGGACTTGCTTCGGAAAGGCGCTTATGGAGCTTTGATGGACGAGGAAGATGAAGGCTCCAAGTTCTGTGAAGAAGACATAGACCAGATTCTGCAGAGAAGAACCCACACCATCACCATCCAGTCCGAAGGGAAAGGGTCTACTTTCGCCAAGGTATGGCACCCTCTGTCCAGAGTCCGTGTGTTCGGAGCGGGAGCAGAGAGAAAGCTATTCTTTGATCTTCACTGGCCAGGCTTTGTTTTCTCTATATCAAACCACTGAGATTGTCTACACATGTGTTTCGTGTGAGACTAAAAATGCAGGTTCTCGGGGGGGTGGGATTCTGAGTGACGAGCCAGAAGCTGTATGGAAAGAAAACAGCACTCCTGACTTCAGGAGCTGATCTTCATCAGGCAGGAAAGACACCTTGGTTTACAGCTTTGCACTGTTCACTCTTCACAAAGACGGCTCTGACCTCTTTGAGTGCTCCTCTGCATTTCCTCGTAGAGCCCTCCTTGACCCCTGTCCAAGCCCTGCAATTCTGATGAACATTCCATTCTCCAAACTGAAGCAAGTGTTTTTGCTCATTCCATGAGAAAAGAGATGTTAGTCTAGATTCCCATCTGCTAGTCTACATGCCCCTTTCCTCTGCCCTTCAGCTCACTGGATTTCGGATTGAACTAATGGGACCACTTACCAGATCACTCTCAGGTCCCTGACCACAGACTCAGGAGCTTTGTGGCCTGTGTGATTGACTTAGGTAGGACTTCTTCAGTGGGACAGCCTGTGCGTTACAGGTGCCCCTCATCTCAGTGCCCCTCACTGCCCAGCTCGGTGCCCTTTCTGCAGCGGTCACTTAGAAAGTGGTGAGCTGGAAGAAGGATCCTATCTAGGGAAGCTGGAATAAGCAGCCATTTTGCCGGGAAATGGACATCAAGTGACACATTGCCATTGTGTTCCAGGGGCTTTCTCTTGCTTCCAACTTCCAGTTCCAAAAAATGCTACATGTTGAATTTGTAATTTCCATACCCTATCTTTAGAAAAGAACGGTATTTTTTTTTAAGATTTTATTTATTTGCAAGACTGAGGACATAAGCCAGGGGAGGGGCAGAGGGAGAAACAGGCTCCCCGCTGAGCACAAGCCTGATTCCGGACTCGATCCCAGGACCCTGGGATCATGACCTGAGTCAAGGGCACAAGCTTAACCCACTGAGCCACCCAGGTGCCTGTAGAAAAGATCAGTCTTGAGATTTTCATATTCATTTGGGAGGCTCTATTAGGGGTTTTGGTTTCAAACACAGCTAGAACATACTTGAGATTCTGGTATGTTTGCTGTAACACAGGTGGTGCTACCAGTTTGTACTATGTTCAAGTGCAGTTTATTGACTTTTGTTATCTCCACAGGCTAGCTTTGTGGCTTCAGGAAACAGGACAGATATTTCCTTAGATGACCCAAACTTTTGGCAAAAATGGGCCAAAATAGCTGAATTGGACACTGAAGCAAAGAATGAAAAGGTACAGTACCAAGAATGTTCGATTCCATCACAACTTCTGTGTGTCTCATAGGACCATAAATTCCCAAACAGCTCAAGTCGTTATTCAATCCTGAGGCTTAGGTCATACGTGAGCTGCTGTATGTAGCATACTTAAAATATGCCTGACACATAGACAGAGCTTGATGGATGTTCGCTGTTAAAATTTTTAAATGACCTAATGGAACATGTAGTCGGCTGGACACCCGAGAAGTTTGACAAAGGCAGTTAGAACCGGAGCTCGCCACACACAGGTCAAGTTTAGCTCTGACCCAAGCCAGCATCCCATCCTTGGCATGTGACTGTCTCACCTCTGCTTCCACACTTCCTGTGAAGGAGACTTCGCCTGTGACAGCTACTCTGGAGGAGACAGAGCAGGAGGAAGGGGTTTGTTGGTCTCCCCTCCATTCTCCCAGTAGCTTGAGTTCTTTACTTCTGAGCATGAGGAAGATACTTGCCCTGGAACAAAACCAGAGTCTGACATCAGTCCGCCTCTGACTGTGTGCCTCTGGGCAAGGTAGTTGGCCCCACTGAGATAAGTGAGCAAGACACGGGACAAAGGGAGGTGGTGATGTCCCCTCACAGAGCTGGCGATAATACTTGTGAACCCACCTGCCCGGGCTATGGGGAGGTACCCCGTACATGTTCGTCTCATCCCTTTCCTCCATCCCTGGCCCTGGCCCCTCACGCCAGGATGCCCACACATCGCTGGCTGACTCGGTAACCAGCACCCAGCCATGGGGTCACCGGAGCTGACCCGGTCCACTGTCTTCTCTACAGTAGGAGGGTCTGAAGTCCCTTGAGTAACCTGTTCAGTAACACCTGTTGTAACAGGTCACAATCAAGAAGTTACCATGTGTGCTGGACGGTTGGTGAGGGTGGGGAGCAAAAGCTCGTTCTAGAGATGTTTAGAAGCAGCCGGAGCATGCAGGACGGGGAGCAAGGTGACAGAAGCAGGGGTGATGCCACAGTGTATCAGGGCTACACAGACATGTATACGGAAGCTGAGCTGAGCTTTGGGAAGAGGTGTGGGGCATGGGGGGGGGGGGGTAAGGAGCAGGGGCTAATGGGGACTGTTAAAAGAGGTGATGGTTCTGGCAGGGGAGCCGCAGGAATGGGCAGAGAGAGGATCCCAGGCTGGGCATCATGTCTTCAGTGAAAGACAGAAGGGTTAGCAGTTCATGCCCATGGAAAGCAGAGAGTAAAGGGGCCAGGAAATATGTGTGTCTTCAGAAAGCTGCTGAGCAGGTGGACTGGTCCAGCTCCTCCTGTCTGCAGAGCACAGGCTGCATGCTGGGCCGGACAGCTGGGGTGTGTCCCTGCAGCCTTTCTTGGCAAGAGCGGACCGCCGTTCTGGGCGCTGGGGGGTCTTGCTCGCCATACCTGCTCTGCTAGCAGGACTGCAGAAACAGCAAGTGGTGGTGGACAGCGCTGGCAGCTTGGGGGAACCTGCCATCTCCAGGGAGTCTCCAAGAATCCCCTCTGCTTGTCGTGGACATGGCACATGTACTGGGAAGAGCCTTTCCTGCTGGAGAGTGAGGCGAGTGTGGTTTTCTCCCGCGTGTGTCCTCAGGACCCAGGACTGGCCACAGGATATGCGTGTGCATTGTGATGGGGTAGAGCAAAGAAGGCCTCTGTCCCCAACCGACCTGTCTGTTTCTAGGAGAGCTTAGTGATCGACCGGCCTCGAGTGAGAAAGCAGACCAAACACTACAATTCCTTTGAGGAGGATGAGCTCATGGAGTTCTCCGAGCTAGACAGTGACTCGGATGAAAGGCCCACGAGGTCCAGACGCCTCAATGACAAAACTAGGCGCTACCTCCGAGCTGAGTGCTTCCGGGTGGAGAAGAACCTGCTCATCTTTGGGTGGGTATTGGCTTTGCCTGTGTGTGACTCTTCTCCAGTCCCTGAGATGTGTCCAGCTTATCTCCCCAGTCACCTCTAAGAGCTCCGGGCTGATGAACGGTCTGTGAGAGCAGAAGAGAAATGTGCTTTTTGCCCATGGCTCCCTCAGTCATCGTACACTCTGCTGCCCTGTTGTAGATGTGCCATCATTTTCTCGTGTGCTTTTCACAGCAAATCTCTGTTACTAATTCGCTGCCTGGTACTGATTTCCTGCTTTCCCCCGGAGGGACGCGTGAGGAGTCCACCTACAGATGTTGCAGTTAGGCATGATTCGTGCAGGGCTCTGGTTCTGGTAGAAGTAGAAGGTTTAGCTTCTGACACTTTACCATTGCTTTTGAATAGTGCAGCTGGACTCTCTTAATTCCAGATTTATCCCCTGCCCCAGAGAGTTGCATCCCTCCCTTGTTAACATCCTGGTGGCCATAGGAAGCTCTCAGTGTCCAGGTCACCTTAGTGACATTTGGTGTGCTACAGCATGTGGTCCTTGAAGACCTTTCAGGGCATAGCCCTCAGGGTGATTAGTAGACCTGACAGAGGACAAGAAGCACCCTGGGTTCCTGTTTATCCTGCGGTGTTGAGGGCACGCGTGCCCTTCCTCCCTCCAACGCCCTTCTGTATTTCTCTCAGCTGGGGCCGGTGGAAGGACATCCTGACTCACGGGCGATTCAAGTGGCATCTGAATGAGAAGGACATGGAGATGATTTGCCGGGCCCTGCTGGTATACTGTGTCAAGCATTACAAGGGGGACGAGAAGATCAAGAGTTTCATTTGGGAACTGATCACACCTACCAAAGATGGGCAGGCCCAGACCCTCCAGAACCACTCAGGTGAGCGGTGGCAGGGCTGTGTCTGCTGGCGGGAGCTGCTGTGGGCTCCCATTCCTCCTCCCGTGTTGCCCCAGGTCACTGTGCTTTGCAGACTTCTTTTCCTCAGATGCACTGGAGAATGTTAGCTGTGGCAGAGGAAGAATTCTCTGCAGAATCCCGCAGAATCCCCCAGTGTCACCCTCACTGTGCTGTGGAAGTCCAGTGGGGCCCTCTCGAGGTTGCACCGACCTGAGCATCACAGGGCCTGTCCTCTGAACCGGGGCCACCATGTGCACTGTGGCTCTTCTTGTGCCGTTCTCCGTTCTCCCGGTCCCAGCTGCCCGTGCCTTCGCTTGTGCTGTGCTTCTCCTTCCCTGTGTCTGGCTGTAGCTCACCCTCACGTTTCAGGTCGGGGGTGCCTTTTCTCCTGGCCAGGTTGTAAGGTCCACAGGGGACACAGGTGACGTTCTTGATCCGCGTGGGTACACCTTACTGCGTGACTGAGCGGTCCTGAAGTTGACTGAGCTGGGGCCTAGGCGTTTCTCCTCACTATGGGCCCTGCTTGGCAGACCGAGGAGTGGGGTCTGTCATCCTGGGCCACCACGCACAGCCTGGCTGCCTCTTTGCAGCCCCAGCCCAGCTCTGTTCTGCCCCCCCCATGTTTAAGCTGCCTAGGCTCATCCACCTGCCTTTCTGTTCCAGGATTGTCTGCTCCGGTGCCCAGAGGGAGGAAGGGGAAGAAGACAAAGAACCAGCTGCTGCTCCCAGAGTTAAAGAATGCGGACTGGCTGGCCACCTGCAACCCCGAGGTGGTCCTCCATGATGACGGCTATAAGAAACACCTCAAACAGCACTGCAACAAGTGAGTGTGCCCCTGCTCTCCCCACTCCCCCCGCCCCTGGCAGCTCCACTTGGGCTGTCCAGACTCCTGGGATCGCCGTGGGCCTGTGGGGGACTCCTGCTGATCCTTACCTCCGTGCACGGTCTGGAAAGGTAGGATGTGTGGTCTGGGTTGGGTCAGGATCCCATCACCTAAAGCCTGTCTTACTCCTTTAGCAACATCTCCTCTCCCCCCTAGAGCCTTGATTCTCTGCTAATGCAGCCTGTACGCCTGAGGGTTTTCTGACTCAACTCTCTAAATCCAGTTAGGACACCGGTGATTTCATTGTTCTCTCTCCTTCTGCCCCTGAGGGCACGTTAGGGAGAGCAGAAGATGGACCTTAGTGGCCACTGCTCTCAGCCTCTTCCCTCCCCCCATGCCAAGTTGATTCCTCTCCTAATTCACTGTTGCTGCTTGTGTCTCCTGGTGTTTGACAGACACGCATTTGAGTGTATCCCTGTATCCCTGGGTCCTAGGCTAGCCCCGTGCAGAGGGAGGAATGCGAAGGAAACCGTAACAGAAGATGAAACTGCCCTTGTGTAGTTGAGGTTGGGGAGGTGGGGCACCTGAGCCAGAAACTCGCGTCACGGTATGGGGGATCTGTCAGAACTTAAAAGGCCCTTGGAGATGCACCCCCCACCCTCCAATTCCAGCTTCCTAGGCCTGGCAAGGGTGATCTCCCTGGCACTCCTGCTCTGCAGTGAGCAGGCCTCTGCTGCCGCACCTCTGGTTGGAACCATAGAATTCGAGTGATAAGTAAGAGTTTAACTTCCTAATTAGTATGTTTTGATAGGGCTTACTTTCCTCCCTTTGACATCACCCTAATGGTCCTGTGGTTGTCGCTGGGTTGTATTCTTTATCTTTTATGTATGAAATCTGGTCCTTTACCTCCATCTCACCGAACCATTAAAGAGAGGCCTCATGTCCCAAACTGTAAAAGTCGCACAGAAGTATAGGCTCTTTGGGACCGAGAATCCAAGGGCACGTCCATGCTTGATGGTGGGACCTGCCTGGGGCAGGACCTGGTAGCAGGCTCCACGTGACTGACTCAGAGTCACCACAGATGGTGGTGACTTACCGCAGCCTCGGTACGAGGACTCACAGGAGACCTCGCACTGCAAGCTAACTGAGGGTGCTCTGCTACTCTGAGCAGCCATCTTTCTTGAACAAATGAGACATATGGTAAAAAAAATGATGTTTGAGGAGAAAAATTAATCTGACAACAGCAAGATGGAGTAGGTCAACCTAGAGCAGAACGGCCATCTAGGAGTGTTCTGTCATAATTTACGTATTGATCTTGAGGACCTAGAGGAGGGTAAGTTGGGGAGAAAGGGTCAACTGTGAGAGGCATGACCAAGGAATAACGCTAACTCTCTGATCACGAGCTTCACTGGCTGAGGGCCTAATGGTGCTTGGGCCAGGACAGAATCAGGATCCTTACACTCACTGACCGAAGAAAAGCAAAACAAAGGACTGGGGTCTTCCTGCCCTGCTAAGTCGGCGGCAGCAGCATTTGGCTGTTCTATTCACAGCTGTACATGTGGGTGTAGAGCACTGAAAATAGGCTGAACCGGAGAGGTTGATGGAGAACTTCCCTGGGCAGCTGCGGCGATGATCACAGAAGGTGACCAGAACCTTTTGAGGAAGGCCTTAATGTTTTTAACCACCACCCCCAAGACGTCTCCCGAGTGCATGCCTGACTTGAGGAATGCAGTAGGAGTGCCTGGCTGGCTCCGTCCACAGAGTGTGCGACCTTGATCTAGGGGTTGTGAGTTCGAGCCCCACGTTGGATGTAGATTACTTTTTTTTTTTTTTTTTTAACTTACTTGACAGACAGCACAAGTAGGCAGAGAGGCAGGCAGAGAGAGAGGGGGAAGCAGGCTCCCTGCTGAGCAGAGAGCCCAATGCGGGGCTCAAACACAGAACCCTGGGATCGTGACCCGAGGCGAAGGCAGAGGCTTTAACCCACTGAGCCACACAGGTGCCCCGGGTGTAGACTACTTTTTAAAAAGGAATGCAGTAAAGCATTTCTCTGCATTCAGAGATGCTAAGTATTATTGTTACCGTGAATCTTACGGATACGGCTGTCCTCTTCAGTTCTGGCTCGGGAAGAGTCCGAGTCTCTGAGTGGGCAGGGACCTTGCAGCTCTTCCCACTTGGCGGGGGAGTTCTGTGGGCAGTCCCCACAGGGAACCTTCAGCCTGTGCTTGAGCCTTCCTGCTGACGGGAAGGCCCCTTGCTTACCATTTCTCAGCAAGGCTCATTTAATTACCAGATGATTCTAATTAATCATCCTTTGTATATCGAATCTAAAATCTGCTTCCTTGAGACTTCCACCCATTGGTCTGGGGTCCTTGTTCTGCCCTGAGGCACCTTGGAGAACAGGAAGACTTTTTGCAGCAAAACTGGACTGTGTGCTTTTAGAATTGTGGGCTCTGTTAGCAAATGTGTTGCCATTCCAGCACCTGATAAAGTTTAAGACAGACTGTGAGGTCAGAGCTGCTTGGATTTAAACCCCGGCCCTCTTACCTATCAGCAGGTGCATGACTTAACCTCTTTGTGCCTTCTTTTTCTTTCATCTAGAAAATGAAGATGATAACAGTCCCGTCTCTTAGCACTGCTGTTTGGATTAAGGGAGCTAACACACACTGCCAGTAGTCAGCGCCCAAGGCATTGTTCAGTAGCAGTGGAAGCACAGTTTTTAAGGATAGGAAATTGTCATCAAGAGAATTTTTAAAAGTTTAAAGAGCAGCTGCTTCAGATCCAAGCTGTAAGCCAGGATCCTGAGTGGCCATCCATTTGGGGGTGGAAGTAGTGACTGGAAGGGGACCGAGGGAGCCTTCTGCTGACATGTTCTGCTTCCTGATCGCGGTCCTAGAGTCACAGTTTGTGGAAATTCATCTAGCTATACGTTTACCTAAAGTGCACTTTCTGGAAATATAGTTTATATCAATAAAATGTTACAGAGTTTTTGTGTTTGTTTTCAAGAAAGAGATGAAGGAAGAGCAGTGATGCCACCCACATGTTAATGGGTTTCGTTGGACTCCCGTGAGGGTATTACAGACCTATCCCAGTTCTCCTTCCCTTTGAGTTTAGGGGTCAACGGGGCTTATCCTCTCACTTGGGCAGGATTGCCCCATCCGTCCTCTGAACTGATTGGCTTCTCATTGAGAGAAAAGCGAATACTATTTACTTTAAATTCTGTTCCCTTGTGCTGTAGATTTTTCCCAGTATCAACACATCTCTGTTTAGAAAAATAGAGACAGCACTTTCATTTTCAGGAGACGCTTCCTCCAATGGGGCTAGCTCTAACCAGGCAGGATTTCCATTCCCAAGGCCTCCTTGTTCCGGTTCTTACTGAGGAGGCCAGCAGCTGCTGTCGGCAAGGTAGAAGGGTCAGTGACTGTTGTAAGTTCTTCAGAGTTGTTACTATCTGAACTTTAAAAAAATAAATCTCAGAATCATTTGAGTTAACTGACAGCTGAGGTAAGGAATGGCTACCAGAAAGATAAGTGGGTTTTTTCCATTCTGAAACTTCTACTTTGTCTTTTGCCACCTACTACTCGAGCCCACAGTGGCACTTTATATATTTTTTTAAAATTGTCAAAAATAACCTTTCCTCCCTCCTCCAATTCCCATTCCCTGCCCCCCAGAGGCAACCACTGCTAACCTGGTTCTTCCAGAGATATTCTGGGTATGGACCAGCTTAGGTGAATGCACAGCCTTCTTTTATCTTCCCTAAAATAACATGCATTTTACATACTATTTGTGCTCTGTGCCCTCTTTCTCTCTCTTTTTAAAATAACTTCTGTGGAGGTCAGTTCCTGTGTATGTAAATGGGACTTTATTTGTAACAGTAGCTGGCCTTTACTCCTGCCTGGTTTTGAACAGGTTACCAGTCCCCTTTGAAGCCCCTTAGCCACTCTGCTGCGGATGTGAAGCATCTCCTTACCGCGGGTGACGTCCCCGTGCCTGCCCTCCCCTTCAGCCTGGTTCTGGGTCTGTCGAGCCTTCCCCACCCTCGCCCCCCACCCCCTGCTCCTCTTCTGGGCTGTGATTCTTTCCTGGTTGGTCTCATCTCACAGTTAGACACTGTAGACACGTCCAGAGCAGGGCCAAATCCCTTACATTCGTCGTGTGCCTCACGGGACCCAGCGTGGAGCCCAGCACACAGTAGTTGCCCAACCAATACTTGCTTAATTGCCTTGTCTTGAACTCGTTTGGTGCCTGCCCTCGGAGCTTGAATGTGCTCTGTGCAGAATCCAGGGAACTGAGCCCCTCAGGAGAGAAGACGTGGTATATCCTAGCAGTTGCCATTAAAAAGAGTCCTAAATATCCAGTTTAAAACTGTGTGCAGGTGAAACTGAAGGCAGCACCATTCAGCCTGACCTGCTCTTCAGGAGATGAGAAAACGTTAACCAGCCTCTCAGGGGATGGCGCTGCCCGGGAAGTCTCTGTGGGAGGGTTGAGTATGCTTTCATAGAGCCCGGGGAGCTGTTTGTGCTGCCGCCCAGGGCTCACAGGGTGACCCGGCAGGTGATGGTGAGATGCATTTTTCCATGTTAAGTGGGGATAATCCCAGTAGCATCTGTCATCAATACCTTGGGTTTCGTTTTTCTAGCGCTTTCTCATATATCACTTCCCGTCACTAATAATGTGGGAACACCCGGACTTTCCCAGCATCCACCTGGGGTGGCAGCTTACAGGCAGCTCGTGGCTCTGACACCTGTGCATTCATGTGTTCACCTTCCACAGGGTACTTCTGCGAGTCCGGATGCTCTACTACCTAAAAGCCGAAATACTGGGAGAGGCAGCTGAGAAAGCGTTTGAAGGAACCCCTGCCAGGTAAACCAAGTCAGCTGGAGCTCTCCGAGCTCTCGGTGCTACAGAGCTGCCACACGAGGCCTATTCTTGGCGAAGGACGAAACCTCCTGTGCTCCTGGAGGCCCGTGTTCACACCCAGCCCGGGGTCAGTTACCTGCACGGTCGGGCAGGCAGGCCCTCTCCACGCGAAATGAAGGAGAAACCGTTTCTCCGCACTACAGCTCTTGGTGAGGTCTTGAGTTGGTTTGCTTTTCCCAGTGGTGGTGTAACATTGAACAGTCAATTCTCTGCCTTAGCTTGTCACTGAGGTACAAGTGTTCATACCCTGATACATTTGGTGCGACAGGTGTGTGCTGGGCGTTTTGGTCAGAATCCTACTCTTGGCCACGGTGCTCTTCCACATTTGGGGAGTTCTCTTTATTTGCTAATCATACTAATAATACCTGGTGCCCTGTTTGATTGTTTGCACCTTAGTTTTGTAAATAAGTGTTCCTACAGCTGTAGAGTCCTGCGGAACTCTCCCAAGATTGCGGAGAATCAGGCCGCCGTGCTCCCAGTTACCACTAGATAAAGCCAGGCAGCCTCCTTCATCTTCCGTAGATAGGCTCTTTGTTCTAGGCCTCTACAATGCCTGTCGTAGCTGGAGAAAACCAGAGGGGGTGGGATTTCACCTTTGCTTTGAGATTACCTGTGGCCATGGTTTCTTCTTCTTCTTTCTGTCCATTGGGCAATGCTGATGGCTTTAGTGGTCACAGGGTGGGAGGGAGGACAATAAAGAAGGAGAGCGGTAAGCAACATTGACCTTCCTACCCACTGGGCAGTTGTAGTGGGGAGCAGCCATTACTATGACCGTCATTACCTGATAAAGTTTTCTGTAGTTACTGTAGTCATTTCTAATGGGTATAAGGAGGTTGAGTGCTTTGGTGAAAGGTTCAATTTATGGGTCATAGAAATGCAACAGAATCCAACCTGATGATTTCTATGAGGTGTTATCTGGCAGAAGTAAACCACCTGAATTTTCTCATCCCACCATGCTTTCTCTCAGAACACGTAGATGGAGGGATCCGGATAGAACATGGAGAGTCCATTACCCACACCCTTCCCTCCTTTCTACTCTCCTCAGTCTTGGCTGTCATTGGCCCTTATTGTGCCATGAGGAATAAAAAGCATTCATCCCCGAAAAGTCATTCAGCTCATGGTCACACCCTGGCAGAGTGGGCCCTACAGTGGAGCCAGATAGGGAGCACTGCCTGGAAAGGTGGGACCCTGGACCGCCATTCCCACTGAGGGAGCTGGGCCTGGGGAGGGGCAGTTAGCCGTGTGTCACAAGAAGAGCCTGTTGGAAGAAGAAACTTAAGATGCTACAGAGGAGCCATCCAAAACAGCTGAGAGGTGGGAGAGAGGAGCCATTAGGTGGATTTTTCTCCCCCAGACCCAAAGCCTTAAAGTAAGGATGGTGCTCAAATGAAGACAGTGAGCCGAGGGTCCATGTGGGCTTTCAGAACACGGACAGAATTCAGTGAGGGGCTGATGGTACAGGCCCGCTAGTGCTATAGGCCTGCTCCTGCGATCAAGTTACATTCATCCCTTTGGCCAGGAGCAGTGGAATTAGTGATCAGTTTTGACCCAGCAGACCACTGCCAGGAGGTGCCACCTACTGTGGGACTCTGAAAGGCTGTCTTCAGCTCCCAGCATGTGCCAGTGCTGACTGTCTTCTTCTCAGTGCTCAAGATCTCTACTTATTGAACCAAGATGATTCAGGGAGTTTTCAGCATTTGATTATGTGTGAATTCGACCATGTGGGCGATGTTCTACCTTCAGTTGACCAATACATTGATGACTTTTGCTGTGGTTCTCAACTGAAGATGGGTGTCTACATCTTACATGTGGACCCCAATTTCAGACGTACTGATGGGTTCTCCAGGAGGTGCTTCAGAGTTTTGTGTCAGTCAGCCTTCCAGTCAAATAAGCCTGGGAAGCAAGTACATACGTGGGAATAGCTTCCTGGATGAGGGTGAGGGGAGGTCCTGGTTAGGAAACCGTGGTCCACAGCCTTCTAAGTCCTTGTAACTTCAGCCTCTTAGCATGTGACTAGGGATGTGGCTTGGTACAGGGCTCAGCCAGTAGTTCTTGCATTGTTTTCTGTCTGCATTGAAGGAACTCTGAGTCCACACCCTTCCTTTCACAGGGAACTAGAAGTGCCTCTGCCTGACATTGACTACGTGGAGATCCCGGTGGATTGGTGGGACGCCGAGGCCGATAAGTCCCTTCTGATAGGCGTGTTCAAACACGGTGTGTATTTCAGTAAATGCTCTCCCCTTCCTGAGAAACTCCATAACCTGTGCACATCTCTGCTAGAAAGTAGCCTCACCTCTGTCCTCTCAGCTGAGTGTGTGAGTCATGAAAATATGGTGAATGTTTGTAGGATCGGTGAGGAGCTTCACAAGGGCTGCTGTGGCAGCAAAGAGCCTGTCGGGCCTTGGCCTGCCTCCTTCTCCCTCACCCTTGGAATCCCAGCGCCTGGCCTGGTTCCTGGCATACAGTAGGCATGTAGCATTTCTTGAGTGAAGGAATAAATAGGGAAAATGTTAGGTTTTAGCGTTTCATATGTATGTAGAATTCTAAAATCATTCTAGATAATCTACATGTTTCTAGTGTGTATCTTTTTGTCTCCTTGGTGTAACAATTAAGAATACAAGATGGTACGAACCTCTTTTTTTAAATATGGTAACCAAGAGTCCAGAAGACTGAGGGAGGTTTTGAATATCTTGGAAGAACTGAAGTACCTCCTTTCCTCACTTCTGGCAGCGTCCTAAGCACCTGTCCCTCCCCTCAGCCAGCGGTCAGGGTCAGTGATGGAAGTGCCATGTGACAGTCAGTGTAATGTGCCTGGTAAATCCCTTCCTTGCCTGGTGAATAACTGAAATCTTAAATTGGAAAGGATTCAGAGTAGGGAGAGTTGGTCGTATCTGACTTTCACTGTCAGTTTGCCACTTACTAAATTTAAGACCTTGAACAAATCATAAATTTCTCTGACCAGTTTCCTCACCTGTACCATGGGATAGTATCAAAGCAGCCCACCTAGAGAGGGTGGTTTGAAGATTCAGTGAGAGCAGGCCTGTAGACTGCCTAGGGCAGGGCTAAGCAGTAGATAGAAGCGGAGGAGATGTTTAGAACTATTCTGCTGTTACTTATTCCTCTCCCTTTGGAAAGTTAACTTTCTCAGGTATGCGTCATCAGTGGTATTCCGCATTTGGAGGCCAGCCAATCATGTAACAACTATGCCTATACTTATTTTAATGAGGAATCCCATCAACACTTGGATTCTGGTGTTAGAGCCGAAGGCCCAGTGCTGCCCAGAGCCCTTTGTCAAACCACTGGGGTTAGGATGAGCAGTGCTGTCCATTAGAACTACCTGTGATGATGGAAGAAATGTCCTATCTCTGCACTGTCCATTGTGGAATCCGCCGGCCACATGTGACTATTGAATATTTGAAATATGATTGATACATGTGAGCAGCTGTATTCCTAATTTTATGTAATTTTAATTAATTGAAATTTAAATAACCACATGTGGTTCCTCTTTGGGACAGTGCAGGGCTGTGCAGGAACTCAGCACTGAAGTGGGAAGAAACACATGACCTCTCTATTGAGCTCAGGGAACCACGGTGCAGCCATAACTTGGTTTATCTAATTTGGGAAAGAACCCAAAGACCAGTTGCTAGAAGCAGCCAAATTAGAGCATCTGAACTTGGTGTGCAAGAAAGTCTGTTGACCCTGTGTTTCATTTCAGTGGTAGTTTTAGGGCACATGGCCACACCCTTGGAAGAGAGACTGTGAGGTAGAAAGGGGACACAGCTTGAAGCCCCAGCAGGATGGCAGACAAAATCTACACACTTCCCCTCCGGCCCTCCTCCGGCCCAGCACACACACGCCACAGACATACAGAAGGCCTGGGTAGGTTAGGACAATAATGTGAAACTACCGAGCTGCCCATGAAACAAATAAAGGGAAATCCCCGAATGAAGAGGTCACTTAAAGCCGGAGCTGAAAGCTCACTGCCAGGACAGTAAACCAGAGGGAACGGGTTTCTGATGCCCACACAGAAAAAGGAAACAGGCCCCTCCAGGAAAAGAGGGCAAGAAAAGGCTCTTTGGCCCAGGGAAGCGGAGATGGAAGATGAGGTGGAAGAGAGAAGGTAGTTGCCATGGGAGGGCAATGCAAGGTGTGCCAGGCAGATACTGACAACAGCCAGAAACCGAGTACGGAAGACCTAGAATACCTGGTATGGCGAAGTCCGTATCCTACCAAAGGTCTTTTTTTTTTTTTTTTTAAGATTTTATTTATTTATTTGACAGAGAGATTACAAGTAGGCAGAGAGAGAGAGGAGGAAGCAGGCTCCCTGCTGAGCAGAGAGCCCGATGCAGGACTCGATCCCAGGACCCTGAGATCATGACCTGAGCCGAAGGCAGCGGCTTAACCCACTGAGCCACCCAGGCGCCCCTCCTACCAAAGGTCTTTAAGGAAGGAAGGATAGTTTGGGATAAAGAGAGTCTTTGCACAACGATGGTGGGTGTAGTTCACGAGGAAGATGTGGCCAACAGTGTGGCCTCAGAATGCATCAGAGAACAGGACTCCAAGGGGACACAAGACTTTCTCTTGTAGGAAAGGCAAGTTAGCACTGGCACCGCACCTACTAACTTGATCATCCTTGAGCCAGCTTTAGGATAGTAGGATTAAGCAGTTGATCTCTCTTAGTCTTACATTAGGAATGTTCAGGGGTCAGCCAGATGGTGTCAGAGGTCACTTCTGTATCTAAAACTGCTCTGCTTCCTGAAGCAGTTTGGGAGGGTCTAAGTGAATCATTCCTAAGCTGATCATTTTCCTGAGGTCCTAAGATGATGCATCACCCATTCCATTCAGATTCCCCCAGATTGCCAGTTGAGGTGAACTCAGTAGTCTTAGAAGGCAGGTGCATGATGCCTGAAGTGGCTGGTTGTGGCGTATGACGACTTCAGACACTTTAAGGTGTACCCAGCATTAGGGAATGGGACCTAAGCCACACATGCGCACTCAGCCCTGTTCGGTTGAATGTTGACATGAACTCATCCTCCTTGGAGGCTTCCAGAATCCAGATCACATGCTCCCCCTAACTGGATGCTACCCATCAAACATTCCGTGAATGTAGGCTCAGACCCATCCTCATCTAGACAACGTACAGGCCACTCCTGTGTAACTTAGCCCCCACAACAGGTCTTACCAGGTGACAGTCGAGTCCCCAGATACCCAGCAGCTGGTAGAGGTATGAGGTTCCCAGAAATCCAAGCTGTGTAGTGTTCACTTTTCAGGAATTTGTGTTGGGAAGCCCTCTGCCTCTGTTTCTATCTCATGGAGACCTAAATATGAGCTGTGATGCTGCCACCATTTTCTTTGTGAAGAAACACAGCCGTCCATTGTCTGAAGTTCCTGGCTCCTGCAGGCCACCCCAGACATACCCTGCTATGAGCAGATCAGAGGGGTAGAGCCATGGTTCCATGTCCGAGCTAACCCCAGTGAGAGAAATGCCTGCACCTTTGGTTGTTTGCAGCAAGAAGGGCCCTGCAGCAGACCTGTTCTGAGTGATGCTCTCGGTAGCTCTCTGTGCCCTCTAAGGCAACCTGGATTTACACAGTTTGTATTAGGATACGAAGTTTAGCATTTCTGTTGACATTCGTAGAAAGGAGCTTCTAGACTGAAGAGACGAGCAGCCCATACCCCTCAAAGGCTGTCACCTACTCTCTGTTCATTGGCATTGTTCTTAGAGGGCCTGCAACTCGCAGGGCAGTTGTTGGGGTTTTCTAGGACACTGAATCAGTGACTCTTCCTTGCCTCCAGCTTCTTAGCTCAGTGAGAAATAGGAATGCTGAATCTTGTCTGGTCTTCAGACCGACACAAGATAAGAGAAAGAGTGCAGAGTGCACTGCAGCCAGGTGGTAGGCTTCCGAAAGAACCTGGCCTGCTTTATGCCCTTGTCAAGCACAGAGCACCTGAGGGCAGGACACCCGGACAGTGAGCCTCCCTCGGGTGTAAAGGCTGGCAGCGAAAACTTTCAGCCTCTCACCCTTCAGAGGAAGCACCCCTCTTTTCATGGGGAGCAGCAGGTGGAGATAGCAGGACTTTCCTCAGGGGAGCAGGAGCATTGAGAACATTCCTGTTTTGCCACGAACTATGGTAGAACACAAGGGAGAGGGTGCAGATGGCTCTTTTACAATGATTATTGGAGAAAATCTGGGCAAAACTGACCTCCTTCGATCTAACGTTGTGCGTGTGTGGTGTTAGGCCCCGCACTAGATACAGAATGTGTAATGCTGAGAAAACAGGGCCAGATTCTTTCCCTAAGGAGCCCACAGTCTCCTGAGAGAGACTGACAATAATCCAGTAATCGTCCTAAGGAACAGCAAATAAAGAACATAAGGCCTCACAGTTTCTTCTGCCATATGCCTCATGCGGGCAGCACCTGTCATTGAGATGGCAGAAGAGTCACTTTGGATTAAAAGGTGAAGAACCTGCGGCTCGTTGGAGAGCCAGGTGCTGCCTGCAGGGCGGAGGACAGAACTCCAGCCATAGGGATGAGGGAACAAAAGCCAGCATGGAGGCCACACACCCGGCAAAGTGAACCCGAGTCTGTTACTAGCACCCATGCGGGTTCTCCGCCACCTGCGATGGGCCCTCTCTGTACGTGCTGCAGAGCTGGAAATGAACCTTGTTTCCTGGGAGCGATGCAGAAAGGGTTTTGACCATCTCGAAAGTGTTTCCCTCAAGATAGGTTGCTACAACAATAGATTTGGATCTTTTCTGTGACCAGATCCTGTCTCAGATTCCATGCATTTAAAAAAAAAAAAAAAACACAAAAATTCTCATGCCTGGGATTATCAAAGTAAAAGTGATGTTATTTCATTGTTTTGGCTCCCTTTCAGGGGTCTCTTCTGAGTGAAATATGCTCATTCTCTGTTTGACTTTGGGGATGTGGTGAGAGGTAATTCCAAAGCCCTGGCCAGTGGATTAGGATTTCATACTGAGTTGGTGAATATGGAGGCAATAAATCACTTTTAATCTGATTAACAAGCACCATAGGCCTCCTTGTATTTTATCCCCTGTATCCGTCACTTGGTTCAGTTTCTGTTTCTAAGACATGAGAGAAAATCAGACTGTCAGAAAACAAGTCCATCAGGAGGTAACAGTGTGTCCAGAGTTCGGGGTTAAGAGAAGAAGTTGCAAAACCAACTTCACTGGTCCCCTTTGCTGTCCAAAAGAAGTAAACAAGTGAGCATTACATCTGTACCTTGTGTCTCTTCATGGACACAGAACATTTACGTCAGCTTTTGTTTTTGGTCAAACACTTACTCATAGGTATCTACTTTAGCTCAGGGATCTTCTTCTGA
This sequence comes from Mustela putorius furo, assembly GCF_011764305.1. Taxonomy (NCBI): domain Eukaryota; kingdom Metazoa; phylum Chordata; class Mammalia; order Carnivora; family Mustelidae; genus Mustela; species Mustela putorius. The sequence goes on along the minus strand of NW_025421464.1, from coordinate 9,880,160 downwards.
TAGGAAATCTTACAGGATTCAGTTAATCTTAAATAATGTTTCTGATTGTTTTATTTTTCACTCAATAAGGGAAACCATGATTGTGCAGGGCCCAGGGGAGAGTTGGTGACTTCTAACATTTCTCGTTACCCCCGATCAGGGTATGAGAGGTACAATGCCATGCGAGCAGACCCAGCCCTTTGCTTCCTGGAGAAAGTTGGGATGCCAGATGAGAAGTCCCTTTCTGCAGAACAGGGTGTTACGGATGGGACCTCAGACATTCCTGAAAGGTGAGCCAGCCGTGATGTGACATGTTATGCCGTGACTCTCTGACCTCCTCTTTGGATATCCAGCATTCTCACAGTCTCTTCTCACAGTCCAGCATGTCCCTTAAATCTTGCCATGCTGGAACCACTTTCCAGGACTGCCGCATTCGCTAGATCCTGTTACATCTCAGACCTTTTCTTTGACTTCTAAGCATTTTGAACCAAATACTAGTTCTTTTCTTCCTGGGTTCCTCAAGCTGTCCACCATCCTACCCTATTCATCTCTTGTCTGGTCAGAGGATTCTTGAGGAAGAATTCAGACCTCTCATACCTGGCAAAAAGCTAAGAGGTACTGCGAGTACAGTCTTCGTGACCTTGAAATTCCTCAGATGAAATCCTGGCAGCATTTCAGAATGCATTGTTCATGCGTACGGTGAATTTAGGAGCCACTGCTTCATGGCTGTGGCATCTAGGCCTTATTTATGGGTTGTGTGCAAAAAAGCATAGAAGCATCTCCTTTGGCTGAGTTTTACTTACTGTTGGCATAGCCTCCAAATGTGTAAATTTGTTGGAAAGCTAAATAAACGGCCATAAACTGCGGTGCACCCATACATATGCACTTGCATATACCCACACATACGTGTGTGTGTGTGTGTGTGTGTGTGTAAATATATATATATATATATACTTACAGGGAAACATTTTATGTTATCTCTTAGCTTGTGTTTGGTAAGCTTTGAACTGATCTTCTCCCCAAAAGTAGCAGATACTGCTTTGCATTGCCTAGGGCTGTGGCCAGGCCCAGCCAGGGGGACCTGCACTGCCAGGAGCTCCTGACCACTTGCTAAGGCCAAGAAAAGGGTGAAATGGATTTTCCATCTGTCCTTAACCCATGATGAACACTTTAGCTACTAGAACATTCTCTGCTCCAAAGAGAAATTTCCTCTGTGCAGATAATAGACTCATTTGGAGAGATGTTAACAGAAGCCCAAGTGAGCGGTGACACTGATCATAGATGCGGGGGGAAATGCTTCATGGGTGAGGTACCTGAATGTGGCAGAAAGCTTACATTTTTGTCGGGCGTCCGAGAGATAGTTAGGGTAGGTGAGATTCTCCTGCCTCCTGAGCAGGAGCAGCATCGATGAGAATCTTTGAGACAGGAACACTTCAAAGTCCATGTAAGATCGGGCATCAGCTGTGATTAAGCTCATAAGACAGAAGACTTGAGACAGCTGAGCTCGAGGTAGGTGTCTGCTGCTGAGAGGGCAAATGTCCTTCCTTCCTAGCAGGAGCAGCTCCGCTCCCTCTTGAGGAAATGGCTGCCACCACATAAGGGATTCTGCCTGAAGCTTCACCCCGCTGTGGGGGAAGAGGGTTGGGAGTGCTTCTGGACTCGCTAGATTTGCACAGGCTTCAGTCTCTGGAGTCTCTTCTCTTATTTAAGGCCCATGTTCAGATAACTCTCGATGGGCAGTCGTGACCTTGTTAGTGACAGTATCACTGTCAGACAGCTGGCCTCTGAACTTGCAGTAGACAGCAGCCAGGTGGTAGGCTGCCGGAAGAAGCTGGCCTGCTTCATGCCCTTGTCAGGCACAGAGCACCTGAGGGCAGGACACCCGTGTGTCTGAGTAGATCGTCTCACGCTGTAGTTTCAACTGAGTGGGGGTCCTTGCCCGTAGCAGTTACAACACTGGTAGAAACCAAGATTTTGAGGCCTGTGGGCAAAGGGTAATTTTCCTTTCAGTCAGTGATTCAGGGGGGTTTTCTTGGTTTTCTGGTTGCAGAATAGCTCCTGGGTGGTACATGATGCTTTTTATTTTACTTTCATTCAGAGGCAACATGGATAAAGAAGACAACACTGAAGACAAGTCAGACAGCCCGCAGAAGCAACCGGTGAGTCCCGCTGCTGTGTTATTATCCACGTGGTGTTCAGGGTCAGGATGCGTCCTCGTCTCGGCAGCAGGCTTGGGGAGCTTGGTTGCAGTGCTGCAACTGCATTGCATTCTGCCCAGCATTTTAGTACAGAAATCATCAACATACAGACTGCATTGACTTTTAATCTAGTTGATTTTGATACAACTATAGATTTTAGATGCGCTGTAAGATATAATACAGGGTGATCCCGTGTCCCTTTTTTTTTTTTTTTAAAGATTTTATTTATTCATTTGACAGAGATCACAAGTAGGCAGAGAGGCAGGCAAAGAGAAAGGAGGAAGCAGGCTCCCCACAGAGCAGAGAGCCCGATGCGGGGCTCGATCCCAGGACCCTGGGATCATGACCTGAGCTGAAGGCAGAGACTTTAACCCAATGAGCAACGCAGGCGCCCTCCTGTGTCCCTTTTATCTAGGTTCCCCCATGGGAACATCTTGCCAAACCATAGTCCAGCATCACAGCCAGGATGCTGACATTGTTAGAGTCAAGAACAGGACGTTTCTATGACCACAGAGATCCTTCGTGCTGCCCTTAATGGCCACATCCCCTTCCCTCCTGCCTTTTTCCCTTTGTAATTGGTGGTGACCACTAACCTGTTCTCCGTTTCTATAATTCGTTACTTTAAGATTATTTCTTAAGATATGTACTAAGAATTTAAGAATATATATTATTAAATGGACTCATAACAATAAGGGCCCTAGGGGGTTAGCTTTTGTCCCTCATCATAATCCCCTGTGACTCCTGCAGGCTGGTTTCTGTAACAGTACTGCCCTCCTCTTCATTGCTGTGTAGCAGTCCGTGGTCTGGATGTCCGAGTGCAGGGGTCTGCATTGTCTCCAGTTTCTGACTGTTAGAAATACCTTTAGAAGCATCTGCACACAGATTTTCCATGACCACGCATTCCCGTTTCTGTGGGATAAATGTCCATAAGTACAGTTTCTGGATGATATGGTTACTGCATGTTTAGCTGTTTTTTTAAACTGCCAAGTTGGGGCGCATGGGTGGCCCAGTGGGTTAAAGCCTCTGCCTTCAGCTCAGGTCATGATCCCAGGGTCCTGGCTCTCTGCTCGGCAGGGAGTTTGCTTTCCCCTCTCTCTCTGCCTGCCTCTCTGCCTACTTGTGATTTCTGTCAAATAAACAAATAAAATCTTGAAAAATTAAATAAAATAAGATAAACTGCCAGGCTGTTTCCAGCATGGCCATATCCCTTCCCATTGCCTCCAGCCCCGCAGGAGTGGTTGGTCCACTTTCTCCTCATCTTTTGTTGGCTTTTGGAGTTGTCATCATTGTAATTGAGCCATTCTAATAGGTGTATAGTGATATCTGGTTGTTTTAATTTACAGTTCCCTAATAACTGATGATGTTTAATGTCTTTTTATAGGTTTAATTGCCATCTGTAAGCCTCTTCAGTGAAATGTTTCATCGTGTCTTTTGCCCATTTTCTAATTGCATTGTTTGTTTCTTTGTTTTCCTGTTGGTATTTGAGAGCTCTTTATGTAATCCGCATACCAGGCTTTTGTCAGACATGTGGTTGCCGAGTACTTTCTTCTATCCATAGTTTGTCTTTTTATCCTGTTTACATTGTCTTTCACAGAGTAACAGTTTTTAATTTTGAGGAAGTCCAGCTTACCAATTTCTCTTTTTATGGGTCATGCTTTTGGTTTTAAGTGTAAGAATTCTGCCTTTCTGTGGATCTCAAAGGTTTTCTTCTTTGCTTTTTACTAAAAGTTCCTTAGGTTTAACATGTAATTCTGGGGTCCATATTAAGTTAGTTTTCATGTAAATGGAGAGCATTAGATTCAGGTTCTTTTTTTTAACCTGTTGCTGGCTGGTCGCTCTAGAACCATTGGTTTTAAAGAGCTATCTTTTAAAAAAACAAAACAAAAAACTATCTTTCCTGCATTACATTGCTTTTACACCTTTGTCGAAGTATCAGTTGAGCAGATTTGTGTGGATGGATTTCAGGCTTCTCTGTTCTGCTCCATTGTTGCATTTGTCTGCCCCTCGGCCAGTAGCATGTAGTATCAATTATTGTAGCTATATCGGAAATCTTAAAATTGGATAGACTGATTCTTCCCACTTCTTTTCCAAAATTGTTTTGGCTTTTCTTATTCTTTTGCCTTTTCATACAAATTTTAGAATACTCTTATCTGTATCTACTGAAGTTCTTGCCGGAATCTTGCTAGGAATTGCATTAAACCCATATATCTCTTTCAGAATTGACCTTTACTATATGGAATCTTACTATTTATCTCCCCATTGATTTCAAGCTCTTGATTTCTCTCACCACTATTTTATAGTTTTACAGAGAACAATTTCTGTACATGTTTGTAGATTTACATCTAAGTATTTCATTTCCTTTGGTGTGATTGTAAATGGGGTATTTATGTTTATCTTGTATCCTACAAACTTGATCAGCACTATTTCAATTTAAGGTATTTTGTGATTTTCTATGTCAGCAATCCTGTCATCTGCATATACAAGGGTAGTGTTATTTCTTCTTTTCTGACATATATGCTTTACATTTCTCTTGCCATATTGCGTTGTCTGAAGCTTCTGGGACTGTGTTGAGTGAATGCTGAGAGCAGAGGTTCTTGACCTTGTTCCTGATACTAAGGAGGAGGATACTCAGTCTTTCATCATTAAATATAACGCTAGGTCTAGGTTTTTTGAAGGTTGTCTTTATTGAAAATGAGGCATTTCCTTGTATCCCTAGTTTTCTGAGAATTTTTATCATGAATAGATGTTGAATTTTGTCAGATAAATTTTTTGCACTGATTAATATGATCGTGTGATTTTTCTTATTTAGCTTTTACTGTGGTAGATTACATCGACTGATTTTCAAATATTGAATCAGCTTTGCATCCCTGGATAAACTGAGATAAATGCCATTCAGTCATGGTGTATGATTCTTAATGTTAAATTGTTTTATTTTCTTATTGTTAAATTCTATTTGCTAATATTTTGTTAAGGATTTTTGCATCTATATTCATGAGGAATATTGGTCTGTAGTTGTCTTTCAGTACTATCCTTGTCTGCTTTTGGTACCAGTTTAATGTTAACTTTATAAATGAATTGGGTGTTGCCTCCAACTGTTTTTTGATAGAGGTTGTCTAGAATTGGTATTAATTTTCTTTTAATATTTAGTAGCATCCTCCCATGAAACCATCCTGGAGATTCCTTTTTGAGGGAGTTTTAAAATTATGATTCCTACTCTATTTTATATTGAGTAAGTTATAATCGTTTTTTAAGGAATTTGATTTATTTCATTCAAGTTGTCAAATCTGCATGATGTTTATTGTATTCTTTTATCCTTTTGAATTATAGTGCTGTTCCCTGTTTCCTTCCTGATGCTGGAAATTTGTGTCTTCTCCCTTTTTTCTTTATCTGTCTTACTAGAGATTTGTCTACGTTATCTTCTTCAATAATCAGCTCTTTATTTCAGCTCTTTGTCTTCTCTTTTAATTTCACTGATCTCAGGAGCCTGGTGGCTCAGTCAGGTGGGCATCTGCCTTTAGCCCCATGTCAGGCTCCCTGTTCAGTGGGGAGTCTGCTTCTCCCTCTCTCTCTGTGTGCGCGCTCATGTTCTCAGTCTGTCTCTCTCTCCCTCAAATAAATAAATCTTCTTTTTTTTTTTTAATTTTTTTGTTACAATCCCACAGGCTCCTACTGCTCTTTTTTTTTTAATCTATTTTTCTTTTTTTTAGATCAGGTACTTTATGGTTTTCTGTCTTTGAGTTCCCTAATTTTTCTTTTTCTCCTGCATTCTGCTGTGGAGATTGTCCGTCGTTGTTGTTTTGTTTTTTAGAGTTTGGTTATTGTATTTTTCAAATCTAAAATTTCTTTTTGGTTCTTCTTTAGATTTTTGTTTCTTTGCAGAGATTTTTTTCATTTGTGGCATGCATGTTCAAAATTGCTCATTTGATGACTGGTTTAAAATTCCTTTTTTTTTTTTTTAATTATTAGGTTTCTTTTTAAAGATTTTATTTATTTATTTGACAGTCAGAGATCACAAGTAGGCAGAGAGGCAGGCGGAGGCGGGGGTGGAGAGAGGGAGCAGGCTCCCTGCTGAGCAGGGAGCCTGATGTGGGGCTCGATCCCAGGATGCTGGGATCATGACCTGAGCCCAAAGGCTGAGGCTTTAACCCACTGAGCCACACAGGCGCCCCGACTGCTTTAAATTCTTACGTCAAATTCTAAGATTTCTGTCATTTCAGTGGTAGTATTTATTGTCCTTTTTCATTCAGTTTGAGATCTTCCTATTTCTTGGTATGAAATGATAAGATTTTTTGCTAAAATCTGGATATTTTGGTATTGTAAAACTTGGGATCTTACTAAAACTTCTGTTTTAGCTGACTACTTCTGACTCCTGTCTTGCAGGGGAGTCGGGTAGGGGATGGATGCTGCCTTGTTGCTGCCAGGTAGGAGTAGAGGTTCACATTTCCAGCCAGCCCCCAATGAAAACTGAGGGGGATATTTTTCATTATTGCTACACCAGAATGCAAGTTCACCTCTGCCCGTGGTCTTTGCTAACACTGTGGATGGGGATGGGGACCTCATTACTCCTTCTCAGCGATGAAAGTCCCAGCTCCCTACTTGGCTTTTTAACACCACCCCAGCAGGAGTATGGGGTGTTCTGTTGCAGCCTAGTGAAGGTGGAGGTCTAGATTCTCCACTTGGCCTTCGGATGTGTTTGGCCATGGGTGTGTTGAGCCAGTATTTTTGTGTTCTTGGGCTAGGAGGTAGCAGGTATTGCCTTAACATTTTGTGTACTCCTAACATGCCTTTGTCTCAACAAAAGTTTTGTGTTGTTTTGTCTGTACCCTTTGGCATTTCTAGGTAGCCAGCTTCTTTCTTCCCAAATCTAGTAATAAAAGTTCAAAAAGAAAATCATGAAACTCACCACTGTGTCATTCTCTGGGTCCCAAAGTCCCTAGCTGGTTTGGCATTTCTAGGTAGCCAGCTTCTTTCTTCCCAAATCTAGAAATAAAAGTTCAAAAAGAAAATCATGAAACTCACCACTGTGTCATTCTCTGGGTCCCAAAGTCCCTAGCTGGTTTGCTTTCTCTCACCTTTCAGAGTTCTCTTACGTTTGTTTCATATATAATGTCCCGGGTTTTAAGAGGGCTTAGAGTGAGCAATAGGGATGCGCGCATTTTCCCAGAAGTCTGCATTGCATTTTACAAATGAGTTTCTGGGGCTTTCCATAAGCAGACTGAGACCTTACCAGGGCCCCAGCACCATTTGACCACACGTGTTCCCTGGCTTTGAGTTAGAGAGCAGATGAATCTGGTAGGATTTCATGGATTCTGAATCCCAGAGGTTACTGTACAGTTGTCCCCAACTGAGTGCATTGCCAGGATAATCTCAGATCTTCTCTTCACCACCACCCAGAAGTTACCAGTTCTTTTCTTTTGGTTCTAGTTGGGAGAATGTGTGGTATTTACTTTGGCTTCCATCAGCTTTAATTCCTGTAACAGTAACAATGACATAACTTCCCCAAAGTAGGAAATAATTATTGTTCAAAGTTTTGTTTCCATATCTCCCCTTGGTCTGAGAAGCAGTGGATTGAAGCAGATCAGCATGAAACTTCTGACCCTGACCTAAAGGAAGTTGGTTTCTGATGTCAGCAGTTGAAATCCAGGTTCTGCTATTCCGGTCCCTGGCTTCTCCTGTTACTCCTTTTGTCTGGAATTTAAGATGTGTTTTTCTGTAGAAGCAATTCAAGTACCAGAGAAATGCAAGTAATGCCTTATACTTCATGGAAATTCACTTTTTCCAAAATACTTTCTCCATTTGTTGCCATCGATCCTTACCTCATCTGAGGACATAAGCACTTCCGATGTTACTGCCCCCCTTGGAGGGCTGCGGTCACTTAGGCCCAGGAGCTTTAAAGAACTTTGCCAAATTCGTACAGCTACCAGGGGATAGAGTTCAGACTAGATATTTTCTGGATATCCTCGTCTCGTGTTCCCTAATCAGGTATTGTTTTCATAGCCAAGAAAGCAGAAAGTATTTCAGCTGCCATACCTACCGCTTCTGTGGAAAGGCTGCCACCGCCAGCCGGGCTCTGAAAGATGTTCACAGTCAGGCTTATACACTGAGCCTGATCCGTCTTTGATTGTGGAGACATCTGGGCACCGAATGCCTTATGACAGAATTGTAAAATAACTCGTTTCCTTACAATAGGGTTAAACTTCTCTAGAACTACATTTTATTCCTTTTTAAAATTAACACCTGTATTGTTTATTTTGCTTCTGAAACCCTAAAACCTGGGCTATAGAATATAATCAGAAGCAGATAGAATGGGGCACGGCTTCTGCCAGATTCTGAGGTGGACAGATTATAAATAGATTAAGCTCACCTCTGATGTAGAGGGAGAGTCAACGTCTGAACGCAGTCTGCTCTCCCACCCCTGCTTCCCTCCCTTCCCATACCTCCTGCCCCAACCCCAAATACACTGGCTGGGTGTCTCCTTCTCCTAGTTCTGTTCACAGGCAGATCATCAGGCAGGGCTAAAGCTGCCCAAAGAGCCTGTATTGTCTAGAACTAGGGGAATTCCTCTGAATTAAATACACATGGGCACAGGGGACAGTTAATAGATTGGCACAATCCCAGTATCACAAGGAGCCCTAACATGTGTGTAAGTGGTTTCTGAATGTTCTGTCCCCTCCGCAGCCTTGCCTTCAGGTCATTCCAGGTAGGTTTAGGTAATTTCTCAGAGTCCATAGGAAGAAGAAAGAGAAAAAACTGGCTTCCAAGGAGACTTCCTTAAACCGTCCCAGAAATCTGGCTCCTAGTTCGTTCCCTGCATTCTGTTAGTTTTCTCCTGGTGCTGCAAAGAACAAAACTGTTCTTTCTTTCCTCTCTGATAGGATTTTAAATTTTTTTAATTATTTATTTATTTGACAGAAATCATAAGTAGGCAGAGAGGCAGGCAGAGAGGGCGGGGGGAAGCAGGCTCCCCACTGAGCAGAGAGCCCTATGCGGGGCTTGATCCCAGGACCCCAAGATCATGACCTGAGATGAAGGCAGAGGCTTAACCCACTGAGCCACCCAGGTGCCCCAGGATTTTAAATTCCTGAGGCCAGCTAACTACTAACCTTCGTGTTTTTAATGTCTCTTCAGGTGAAGTGCCCCTAGTTCTCTGCTTTCTTTGTATTGTGTTGTCTCCAGACCCTCGCTGTTCCGGCGCCTTCCAGAGCACACTATAGATACAGCCCTCTTAAGATGTCAGAGGGTCAGAGAATCAGGATGTCAGAGTTAGAAGGGACATTTGAGATCTAGTTTATTCCGTTTCCCCCACGCTCTCCCTGCTTTAATACCAATAGAACTTGACTGGTATACAGTTACAGATTGCCCACGCATCTGGAGTCGTGAATATGCACAGACTTTGTGCAGCGGTTAGGCTGAAAGTTTACTTGTGTTTGGAATGGTCTAGAGCTTCGAACTGTAAACAGAATCTCTCTTTATCAAACACGGTATGATATAGGGAGAGTAACAGCTCTTTTCACTAAAACGGTGACAAGGAGCAGCCCACTGATACAGTCACATCTTCTAATGAGGTGTCTTGTCTTCGCTCTGCAGCTGTGCCCACTTCTGACACAGAAGGTCTGTCGCTGGAGGAAGAAGTCAGAGCCAGAGTGAGCTCAGAAAAACTCTCTTGAGAAACTTAATGCCTAAAATGGTCTAAATCCCAACGTAAGAAGAAGTCAGTTAGGAAGTAATAATTACTCTGTTCTTCCAAGTTCAGACATTGAGGGTTCTTTGCACTCGGTAGCAATGTCTGAGTGTGAAGTACTTCCCAGCTAACAGCGTGCTTCCCCTCCAGTTAGGCGTTACTCTTATCCCATTCTAGTGAGAGCAGGAAGCTGAAATAGTTTTCATCAGCTTCAAAAAAAGAAGTCCTACTGGCTAGAGGGCACGAGAGCTGTGTCTCTCCTCCTCAGTGTTTTTCTGTACCCTGCCCTCTTGCCCTGTTAACTTGAATCACTTTAATGACATTTGGTGTGCATCTACTTTCCACATGAAGTTTATGCAAGAGTAGAATGCTGGATATGTTGTCCTGTGAAATGGAAGCCACAGTGGGATCCTTTTAATTCTGCCTCTGTTTATCCTGTTGCCTCTCATAGAGCTCTTAACTTCTGGCCACCTCCTCTTTGTGTCCCTCAGTAGGGAGCTCAAAAGCCTCGTGTACGTCTTTCCCCCTATTTGATTTGGGTCTGGTAGAGTTGGTGACTCTGTCTTATTTTCCCACTATGTTTAGGAGCACTGATCACACAGCCTGGCCAGTATTCTCCAGCATATCTCTCATGACCTCCAGACTATGGGCCCCGGAAGGACAAAGGTTCCATTTTTCCCACTGGTACAGCCCTTGGATCCAGGGCAGTTCCTAGCACTCGAGACACTCGTTTGCTCAGTGTAAGAGGACAGCTCCTTGCCTGTTGTGTTGATCCTAGGGTTTTGTTAGAACTCGGGAGACATTCCCCGGGTCTGCAGGTCCCACGGGGTCTTTGCTGCTGCCACCGCCTCCATCCACGTCAAGGCCAAATAGGGCAGGCAGCCAGGCCCGAACGGGCCGGCCACAAACAAGGAAGACTGGACCTTCTGTTCTCAGTAACTAGGAGTCCGTGCATGTCACTGCCCTCAGTGGAGAAGTGACGTGTTTGGACTTAGTTCATGAACACTGCTCTGGATTCCGCCCCCTGTTGCTTCCACTGGCCAGAGCAGTCCTGCCCAGTGGTTAGAGCTCAGCCTATGAAGTCAGATCTTCAGGGTTTCAATTCCACCTTCACCGCTTAATAACTATGTATGATCTTGGGTGAGAATGATCATCCTCCCCATTCCAGTGTCCTCCTGTCTAAATAGAATAATGAATGAAGGGAAACTGCGTCAGAAGTACCATAGTGTCTGGAGACTCTCTGACCCGGGTCCCAGGAGACCTCCGTGGCTGCTGCTGCCTGCGTCCTCCAGCCAGCCTCACAGCACACAGCGCAGGTGAAAGACAGGACCAGGGAGGTTCTGTCTGGTAGTGGGGACTGTTGATCAGCATCTTACAGCCCCCACCACCACTCGGGAGGCGTTTGCTTTGGGCCAGCATTTGGTTCGACATGGGACGTGATCGACTCATTTGTGCTCCACAGTCACCCTATAAAGATTACTGCCTCCGCTTTGCAAATGAAGAAACGAGCTGGAGAGACTGAAACAGCGTGCCCAAGGCCAAGGGGCTGGGAACCCTCAGACTGCAGACCCAAATCAAATCCCACGCAAGCTCCAGATGGGGACACGCAACACATGGTGTGACCCGTTTCCTTTGTGTTGTTTGCTGTTGTTGCCTTTCCAGTTGCCTTTATTTTGCGGTTCTTGCGGTCAGCAGTCTGGACCCTTCATGCTGAAATGACAGATTCACACGTCCTCGAAAATGAATACTAAATTCAGATCGATCCACGGTCTGAGAGAGCACACGTTGAAACGCTCAACGCTAGCCTGTGTCCTTCAGACGCAGGACTTGCCCGGGGGTTCCCTGTGACCCCGCCCACCACGGCAGCCGCACAGACCACGCTCACTCTGCCGCGGCCGTTAGCTGAAGTCGTGACGGCTTTCCCACTCGGGCTGCTGCTGGGCCAGGTGGTCTCCGTGCTGTCATTTCCAGAGGGAGGAAGTGCCTCCAGTAGAGGGCAGGGTACAGGGACAGGCACTGGCCGATCCCACAGTCTTGCCTTATTCGAGAGTCCGCCTGAGGCCATGCACGTTCCTAACTGTGCACCTGCAGAAGCCATGAGCGGGACCCAAAGGGAAATGTGCACGGCCTGCGTGTCTGCCTCACCCCAAGCTGGGAGCCCTCGTGCAGATCTGGGGTTTGGGGAAGCCCAAGTTAGCCACCCGTTGACGTAATAAGGAGCATGGTGGCTCTGGCGCCTCACTCCCATGTTTTGTAGGCTGTAGGACGTTCCTCCGTCTAGAAGCATCTATAATTATAAATGAGAGCATTCAGAGGATCTTTGCGGGTTCTGTGAGGATACTCAGACATGTGCTCTGTGGCAGGAAAGGATCCAGGACATGGTTGGTAGTGTTTTGCTTGTTTTGTACCCGCCCAAGAAGCGGGAAAGGACGAGGTAGCATATTTAAGTACCACTCCAGAACGGTACAGCACATGAGCCTGAGGCCACCCTCTCCCCACTTAGATGGCCAGAAGCCGTGTGGGCCAAGCGAGAGAGTTTGAAGTGATGTCCTCCAGCTCTAAGTACGTTCGCCCTCCAGAACAGACCTTCAACCCAGACTCTCGCTTTCCCTTTTTTTTGGATGGTTGGAGTGGTTGTCATCAGACTACTGTGTGTGAAACCCAGCTGTGTGACCTTGGGCAAGTTACTGAACCTTTCTAGGGCTTGTTTTCTGCATCTGTAAGAGGAGGAGAGTCGTAGTTTCTACCTCATGAAGCACTTCTGAGAACTAAAGGAGATGAGCCACGTAAAGGGTTTCACATGTTCTCCGTGTTATTTTGTAACAGAAAATGCGCCCCTGCTCCTCTCTGCCTTTTCAGTTTTCTCTTTTCAGCCTCTTCCGTGGTATTAGGGACGTAGGACAACGGATAGAATTTTTACTGTTTCCAATCACAGGTGTCAGTCCGTTCCTACCGAGCCTAGATTCCTGGTCTGTGCTGTGTGCACTCGTCCAGGAGGCCGCGGACATTTCCGGTAAAGGACCCGGTAGTGAGTATCCTAGGCGTGGGAGCCACACTCAGTCTGTTGCACATTCTCTGCCTCTCCCGTGTGCCCATTTTCTTCTTCTCCCTTCCCGTTCTTTTTCTTCTTCCCTTCAAAGGTGTAAAAACTCTTCGTAGCTTGAGGGACATACAAAGACACTAGAGGCCACACAGATTCCTGACCCTTACTCTGATATGACCCTCCCTAACAAGGCCAGAGTCTCAAATCCTGGGGTTACTCTCTTTCATCATTCAGGTCAAAAGACAGTAAGTTTTCATGTTAAAAATGGGGTCCAGTTGAAAAATAGCACTCTCTCTTCTCCCATCCCCAAACTCCCCCACACACCATACATAAAGAACTTTCAGAGTTCCCTTCTGAGACCAAGAAAGGGTTTGTAAAGGGATCCATTAGAGCTAGTTTGACAAACACTCCAGCTTGGATAAGCTCATGCCTGCAGAATTACTCCAGATTCACTTGGAGCCTCAGTTGTGATTTTAATTTTAAATTCCTGGGGGTTTTGCACCATCAGGACTCATGTCTGGAGCAGTCACGTTTTAGGACAAGAGCATCTGTTGCTGTGAAGTAAGCTAACCGTAATGAACATGAACATGATACTTTTCCACAGCAAAGGAAAAAAAAAAAAGAAACCAGAATGCAGGCACCACCTTTGTGAAGTGGCAGTATTAAATTGCAAGAGATGCTGGTAATGCAAATATTTAAATTCACAGCTAAAGTCGTGCTTGTAAAATGCAATTGCCGGGGAGAGCACGCCAGCTCATCGTTCTTTCGGCGGATTTTCTGCAGGCAGAATCATTACAGAATCATTCGTACAGTCCCAGTTAAAAATGCTCATTTGAAATAAACTGCTTTCTGGTTCTTTTAAAACTGCACAAGGAAGCTTTATTGACCGGGGACGATTGAGGTCTTTGAGGTGTTCGTGGGCAGGAAAGAACTCCTGCTCTATGAGGGCTGTCTGAGCTAGTTTGTCCTGGGCTGCAGCTTTTGCTGATGGCGTGGCTTCCTTTACCCCTTAGGAGAGTTCCAGTGATGGAGGCGATGGCATTTTTGGCGAAAAGAAGGAGGACAGCCGGGCAGGTGAGACCACGTCCCTCTGAAGGCAAAGAAAAGTAAGGTCGCGGTTTGTAGTTATCTTGGGGTTTACATGTAGTAAAAATAGGCTTTTTTAAGGAGGCTTTTTAAAGCCAAGTTGACCTTCATCAGACTCTCCTGGAGTCCCACACAGAGCTTTAATGTAGCTCTGGCCAGCTCCCACCACCGTTCTTAAAGTTCAGAAGTGAGATCTGTGGTATCTGAGGTCAGGATGGAGTCAGAGAGAGAAGGAGGAATTGTGGTTTTATTGATTTATTATTTATTTAATTAATTTAGGGAGAGAAATGTTAGAGAGGGTTTGTTCTCTCGTTTTGTTTTTTTCTGAATTTGAACTCAATAAAATGTTCTGCAGTTGGAAGACTCAGCTACACAAAAGCCCGTAGTTCTATTATGGAGAAGGCCATAGAGGGTCTGCTTGTTCCCATGCCTTAGAGCAAGATCCTTGGATCAGTTCTGGCCTGTGGACGGACACATCCGTATGCGAGAGATGACCGAGCCAGCCACAGCGAAAGCTGTTTCTAGAGCAGAGTCGCAGCCCTTCCGGCCCTGCCGGGCTTCTGAGCGGGTTGATCTGGTCCTTGAGTCAGCTGTGGCTTTATTTAAACAAAACAACAAAATAGCCGCCTTTGTTTTGGTTCCGTTTGTAAATACTAATATCCTCACTGATGTTTGAAGCCCAGGATGGCTCCGACCCAGACAAATCACCCTGGCCAGTTTCATCTGCTCTCACGGCTCGCCTCCGACGTCTGGTCACCGTGTACCAGCGCTGTAACCGCAAAGAACTCTGTCGACCAGAAATTCTGGGACCAGTTAACCAAGGATACTGGGTCCAGGAAGAGATGTTCAGGAGAACCTCAGAAATGGATCTCATCAACAAGGAAGCTCAAAAGAGGTAAAAGTCAAGAGCCGAAAGGGCATACAGAGCTGCCGATGAGTAAAGGTGACCAGGGGATGCTGATAGAGCTAGAGACCAAACATGTTCAGTGTGCTCATCTTGAACTTAGGTGGTCTCCAGAACTAATTCAGTCCAGCCTCCAGTGATGGTGTTGGCTGAGGAGTTGACGAGGTCTAGGGAGTTGGCTGGGGAGTTGATGAGATCTAGGAAAACCTTTGTTCACAATCCCCAGACTTTAATGATTTTCCAACTTGACCCTCTTCCTTAAGTTGGACCGCAATCCCTGGAAATGTGGTTTAAAACTAGCATATATATCACATCACGTTGTTTTAGCAGCCAAGTAAATAGCGTGCATTGAAGCTGCCATATTGTAGCTACCAGTCCTTATCAAGCCTGTGAGAGCAGAAAGTACTATAAAATGCCAGCCCAGAACGAGGAGATGAATTATCAGGAATTACTTGCCCATCTGAGAGTCACACCAAAAATGGCTACAGAAGACCAGCACAAGCTAGGAGTGATGCCACCAGGAAAAATCAACAAAGCTGTAGTTCTTAGAGTCTGTCTATCCACCCTTCTGATGTACCATCTAGTGAATTAAAAGAATACCAAAAACAAAAACAAAAAAAAAGTAAAACCACCTTCTGACTTTATGAAATTTGGTAATTCAGGGAAAATACTGTCTTTCACAACTCCAAAGAGAAGAACTCGAGCCCGTCTTCCCTGCTTCTCGCTCCTCCACCGAGCCCCGAGCCCCACATTCCTGGCCTGACTCGCTCTGGGGATGGAGAGTACCGTGCCCAGGAGCCCCTCATGAAGACTGTGGGTAGGGGATAATAATCCAGCCACTTCCTGTCATTATCTCAACCGTGAAGAATGTAGAGGCTGGAGAACCTTAGCGTCCCAGATACAGGCTACGTGCCTACATAAAACCAAAACAAAGCCAACATGAACTAGGGTGGGGAGAGTTGTGTGGCTCAGGGAGTTGCTTCCCTTCTCTGGACCGGTCTCTTCATCGGGAAGAGAAAGGGGGTGAATTTCAGGTCCCTCCAGGATTCTGTGTTGTCATACATACATAGTATTTTAAGACCTTCTTCTCCCATCAGTGGAAACAAACTAGGTAGTCTCTAAAATTAATAAATGAAGAGATCACAAGTCTGCACACGTGACTTAAACATAGATAAATACTGGGAGAAAAAGTTGAGATTTGAAAGTGGTGGTAGGATACGGGCTGTTTTCATTATAAGCCTCTCACCCCAACTTAACTTAAAGTATAAAGTAGGCAAACCAGGCCTAGCTGCTTTCTTGAGTCCGCGGACTCTCCTAGTAGGCTCTCATTAAGTAAGTAGTTGTTGGCTTTTTTTTTTCCTTAAGGGAAAGCAGCTCACTCTCCCTTTCTGGTTAAATCCCAAGGTGGACTAGGAGAGAGCAAGCAGACTTCTACAGAGCGGTGTCCTCCTTCGGCGTCGTTTATGATCAAGAAAAGAAAACTTTTGACTGGACACAGTTCCGCATCATTTCCCGTTTGGACAAGAAGTCGGATGAGAGCCTGGAGCACTACTTCTATAGCTTTGTGGCTATGTGCCGGAACGTGTGTCGTCTGCCCACGTGGAAGGATGGCGGTGAGAATGCTCTCCGTCCGTGGGTCCCCGATGAGACAGGGACAGGGTACAGAATCACTTCAGGTAGGCTCGGTTCTAGGAGTAGAATCTGCCTGAAGAATTCAGGGAAAGACAAGTGAGTTTTCACAAATTCGTGAACTGCTCTTTGGGTCCACTCTCATAAAATGAAATCTCTCTCCCAAAACGATGCCATGTCAACAGAAATTGAAATTGAGGTTAACGGGGCGTCTGGGTGGCTCAGTGGGTTAAAGCCTCTGCCTTCCGCTCAGGTCATGATCCCAGGGTCCTGGGATCGAGCTCTGCATCCAGCTCTCTGCTCAGCAGGGAGCCTGCTTACCCCTCTCTCTTCCTACCTACCTCTCTGCCTACTTGTGATCTCTGCCTGTCAAATAAATAAATAAATAAAAATAAAATCTTAAAAAAAAAAAAAAGAAATTGAGGTTAACACTGCACAGAAGTATTGAGAGGCTAGTGTTAATTACCTTCTCCAGCGTATTGTTAAGTCTCAAGAGATTGACTCTGGTGAACTTCGCTTCTGCCGTACATTATATTGTAAGAACTTGAACTCGTTTCCCGTGTATTGACTTGTAGCTACGGAAAGTAAATGGCTGTCTTTCCACATGCTCCAGCCGGGAGAGACGCCTTCTGAGAAATTGCTTCCTGGCGGGGATGCAGCCGCTTCCTCCTCGTCCCTCTCCCGCCTCGCGCCTGTAGGTGAACTAGATACGGCCCATCTGACTGCTGTGAAGAGCTAAAACAAGCCTGGAGTCCAGCCCGTGTGGGTCCTGGGCTGACAGCAGCATGCCCCGTGTGACGTGGTTAGGGTGTTTTCATTAAAACCAGGGAGCTGGATAGATTGTAAGGACCTGGGCTTTACAGCCCCACTGACAAGACCTGGCCTCAAATCCTGGTTCTGGCACCTGGAGCATATCTGAGCTTCCTTCCTCATCCTTCAGACGGGGGCAATGATGCTACAGCCTAGCATTGCCGTGAGAACTCAGTGACGTGTGTACAGTACTTGGGTACAGAGTACATGCCTACTAAACGAGAGCTTATCTTCTAGAACCAGAGTTCTCGTGCTCCTCCCTCACCCTCACTGGGTCTGTCCTAGTTTCATAGAAACCTTCCCTTCTCGTAGCTTTTCATGGTGTCAGGGGCACACACACCAAAGACTGTATGCCAGGGAGGAAAGCACTTAGACCAGAGACACGGGGGCTCAGGTGGGTGGCGGGTGTCCTGGGGCTGCCTTCAGTGATGGGCTCTGTGTTGGCCTTTCCAGGTCCCCCAGATCCCAGCATCTACGTGGAGCCCATCACTGAGGAGCGGGCCGCGAGGACTCTGTACCGCATCGAGCTGCTGCGGAAGGTCCGGGAGCAGGTGTTGAGGTGTCCGCAGCTGCACGAGCGCCTCCAGCTCTGCAGGCCCAGCCTCTACCTCCCGGTCTGGTGGGAGTGCGGGAAGCACGACCGAGACCTGCTCGTCGGCACCGCCAAACACGGCCTGAACCGCACTGACTATTACATCATGACCGACCCCCAGCTGTCCTTCCTGGACGCCTACAGGAACTACGCCCAGCACAAGAGAACGGACACCCAGGCCCCAGAAAGTCTCTGTTGCCTTTACCAGACCAACTCTAAACTATACGAATCTCTCACGTACACTCAGATGAGCAGGACTTCAGAGCCCCTTGAAAGTGAGCCTGAGAACCTCGTGAAAATAGAAGGTAGAGATGGTCACTCCACTCCACCTGGGGTCAGTTTATCTGACATGACTTGTGAAAACTTTATTTCTAAAGTTCAGGATGTCATGTCCGTCACCCACGATGAAAGTCTGCTGCCCGAGTGCTTGGAGGGCATGATGTATGGTAAGAAGGCCCTGAGTCGGGAGCCAGGCTCTTTCCAGGAGAGCCCCACTACCAGGACAGAACCCAGAAAGGATGCGCTGGCCCTCTCAGCAGGCGAGGACGGGAACTGCCAGCCTGGTGGCCGAGAGGCAGAACTACCTGCGGGCCCCTCTTTTCTGAGCAGCTTAGAAGCAGGAGTAGCTCAGATGAACATCAAAAATGGAAAACATCTGTTGCTCTCTCTTTCCAGGGAAGGGGACTTGTGCAGTGAGACAGGGCAGAGACCTGAAAGCATCGGGCAGCTGGAAGCCAAGTGCTTAGCTTCCCCTTCCTTGGATCAAGGAAATGAAAGTGGGTTTGTAGACATGTGCAATCTTAGTGTCTGTGACTCCAGAAGAAGCCTGTCATCAGATCAGCAATTAATTGATTTATTAGAAAACAAAAGTTTAGAAAGCAAATTGGTTTTGAGTCAGAACCACAGCGATGAGGAAGAGGAGGAGGAGGAGGAGAAGGAAGAGGACAACGCGGGCGCGGCGGCAGGCCTGAGGGGACGGCCCGAGGTGGTGCGTCTGGCCGATCCCACAGCCCACATCCATCCCACAGCCCACATCCTGAGGGAGAAGAGCCGAGGCTTCCATGTGGAGGAGGCCAAGAGAGGAACCCTGGAGGCCGTCAGCCAGAATCCTGGACCACGGGGGGCGCTTCCTCAAGCAGCCTGTCAGTGTCCCTGCAAGCACACGGGGAGGTGGACGCGTGGCCTCGAGAACGAGGAGTTTGAAGTGGAGAAACCCAAGGGTTATAACGCAGACGCGTACAAAAGCAAAACCAGTAGCATCCCAGTGGAGGCTGAGCCCCCCGCTCCTCCCGCAGAGCCCGCCCAGGGGAAGCACGAGCTGTTGAGCGAGCCTTGGAAAGACAGTGCAGAGGGGAAGAAAGCTTTCGCTGTGTATCCAGAAGCCAGTGAGCTCAAGTCTGAAGACGCGGATTTTGAGAGCAAAGATGATTATGACAGAGAGGGGAACGGCCACACTCAAGGTACAGTCGGTGAGGGCTGTGGTATTTTTGGTGAGCCGGTCCTCACGTGGCGGGGTGCGGGGTGGGGAGATGTGCGGCTTCTGAGTCACACCTGTACACGTTCCCTGCGGTCTAAGACCAGGCCTTGTCTGAAGGTGAGACAAAGTAGCTTAACACTGATCATTCTAGAACACTGAGGAGGATTGTGAACAGTGGTAGCACCTTTGTTGCATCAGCCATGTAACTTGGGAGGGGCTTACAAGCTGCTTTCTCCGTGGTAGACACTAGATGCCGCTCGGAAGGGAAGGAACTTGTTCTTCCACCAGGTGAGGACCTTCCAGCTGGTTAAAGTAGAAAAGCTTAGGAACATCAAGAACCTACAGTTTTCTAGAGGGAGAGTTAATTTTTCAGGAACTCCACAAAAATACGAGTAAACGTAATCTCATTTAGGTGAGCAAAGATAGTGCTGTTTATTCATATCATTATCCAAACCTTGTGATTGGATATTGGTGCATTTGGTTTAGATTCATTTTAATAACAGGGATAAAAATAACAATTACAAGTAACTCAACAAAAATACAGATAGATTTGAGCTTTTTAAATAGGGAAGTCTTAAATAAGGCTTTAAGTTAAGAGGACTTTTTAAATTTAAGAGTCTAAATGACTCAGATATTTCTGTGCCTCGGAGGATTTAAATACATTGATTAGAGATTCTGAGCAACAAGAAATGGTTTTTAACTTTTTTTACTGTTGTTTTTACTACTTTGGGCCCAAGAGGGCATATAATAGTGAAGAAAGATCATTCTGTTTGTCCTTATTACTGTCCAAAAAAAAAAAAATCCCTGTTCACATCTGGCCTGATGCCGGGACTGGTATTCAGGGATTAAGAGAGACAGCCATCTCCTTCTGCAGCAGTGACTTTTATATCACAGAAGGAAAGGGAGGGGAGCTCAGGCAAGCTCCCCTGCGTGATCTAACTTTCCTTTTTTTGGTAAGCTTACCCTTGGTCTAGTCCTTGTGATTAGTGACTCCCTTGAGACGGGTTCCAAACTCAAGTTAAAATTTACACACTAGCTAGGATAATGAAGAGAGGCTACTGAAAGGAATTTGACCGATTTGTTGCCCCAGCTGACACAGGGCGGGGGGTAGGGGAGCCGTCTCTGACCTTGTCTGCCCTCAGCCTAGGCCACAGAGGATCACTGCCATGTGTTAGATTATAAAACGCACATTGTTCTTTTAACCTTGTTGTGGGGGAAATCACCAAATAGTCCGTGGAAATCGAGGCAGTGAACTGAGTACAGAGTTTGGGAGAGTATGGGTTAGAGGAGAAGCATCTACCAATGCCGTCTGCTGCATCTTGGCTGAGCGGCACACACACCCATGGGTGGGTCCCCTTGCACCAGTGCTTTTCCGAATGCTTTTGCAGCACTCAGAAGGGGTCTTCCACACACAGTAGACATGGAACAGGTCGGGCAGAAGGGCTCGGTCTGTTTCTGCACCTGGAAATCTACCGTAAAGGAGCAGTGACTTTACAGCTGTCAGGGCCAGCCCCAGATCTCCTGGCTGTGTTTCCAGGGTTTTCTCTCACACATCATTACTTTTTCTTAAAACTCAAATCCAACCTCTCTGCTTAAAACCTTTCAGTGATGCCTCCCTTCAGATCGAGAATAAAATTCAAATTGTCTACCATTACAGAATTCAGCATTATCTAAATGATTCTACCCTTCTGCTCTCACCTTTGTACTTTCCCCCAGGAAAGTTCCTCAGCACGTCCAGAATAACCATTGTCCTCCTCTTCCTGGGGGCTCTCTCCTTTGAGAAGCCCTCCCTTCCGCCCTCTCTTACTCCATATCATGGCAGCTTGTTTCTTTTCGTAGCACTTGCCGCTGTTTATAATTGTGTTCATTTATTATTACTGTTTTCCTGACTGTCTGTCCCCCGTGAACCTTAAGAGCCTGAGGGCCACATCTGTCTCGTATATCCTTGAATCCGCTGGCCTAGCAAGGACCTGTTCGTGGTGAGCGGTCCCTGCAGCTCCCTAGACTTGGTGCGCAGTCTCCAGTGAAATCTCCACATTTCAGAGGATCAAATTCCATGTCATTTCACCAGAAAAGAGGCTCACAACTTTTCCTGCACTGGATGTTTTGCTACTCTGTGCTCATTCCCTATCATTCCCTCCCTTAGTAGTAAGTGGTAGTAAGTAGTAAGTATCCATTTCACACGGATAATAAAGTTTCACCACTGAAACTTTAAAGAATGAGCTGCATTTCCATTTCTTTCCATCAGTGAAGTAATTTGAGTGTTCTAGCTTTCTTTGCATCATTTTTTACGTGAAGCAGGTCTATTTTACCTTTGTTGTAAGTTTCAGGACCTTTCACCTATTGTCATTAACATCAGCATCTTGCTGTGTTACATTTCAAAGACTGTGCCTTCAAACGGATAAGAGTATTACAGTGTTCAGTTCCGTCCTGCCAGCCGCACTGCATGCACAAGCCTCTCGGTGCTCATTCCACTCTCACTCTTGGGTACACAGGACAATCTCCTGTTTTCTTTGGTTGTTTCCTTTGGTGTGTGCATGCAGAGTTACCACATGACTTGCACGGGTAGCCCTAGAGAAAGGATCTGCATGTATGGCTTAACTGATAGGGTTCTGCCAGAAATAGCATGGTAATTACTGTTCAATTTCAAATAAGCACTAAATGGGCTAAGTTTTTGAAAAGATAGATCAGGTGGCCTAATCGTTCAGCTCATTACTGTCTCCCAAGTACCAGATTAATTTTCTAAACCCTTCTTTGCAGATTACCCAGGGAAGTACTCTGAGGAGGAGAGCAAAAGCTCGACATCAGGCATCGCAGGAGACCTTGGGGATGACCTGCAGGAGGCTCGGGCTCCCACCATTGCTCAGCTGCTCCAGGAGAAAACCCTCTTTTCCTTCTCCGAGTGGCCGAAGGTACTCCCCAGAGCATGCGTTCTCTACCCAAAGCATTCTCAGCTTGTAGAGTATTTCTGAGTATAAACTCAGAGAAATGTGTAATGTCTTGAAAAAGTAGGGGCGCCTGGGTGGCTCAGTGGGTTAAGCCGCTGCCTTCGGCTCAGGTCATGATCTCAGGGTCCTGGGATCGAGTCCCGCATCAGGCTCTCTGCTCAGCAGGGAGCCTGCTTCCCCCCCTCTCTCTCTCTGCCTGCTTCTCTATCTACTTGTGATTTCTCTCTGTCAAATAAATAAATAAAATCTTAAAAAAAAAAAAAGTATTAATAATGTCACATTTAAACATTAAAGAAAGAGACACTTGGCTAATTAGACCAGAAGATAAAACTGTCTTCATATATAAAGCACTATGGCGGGACGCCTGGGTGGCTCAGTTGGTTGGACGACTGCCTTCGGCTCAGGTCATGATCCCGGAGTCCTGGGATCGAGTCCCGCATCGGACTCCCAGCTCCATGGGGAGTCTGCTTCTCTCTCTGACCTTCTCCTCGTTCATGCTCTCTCTCACTGTCTCTCTCTCAAGTAAATAAATAAAATCTTTAAAAAAAATAAAATAAAATAAATAAAAAATAAAGCACTATGGCTTTAATTTTCACTGTCCAGACCATAGAACTTAAGTATTTTAAGACTTGTAAAGTGAGTACATCTGAGTGTGCTATCTTCCTAATCAGCTCCTCCTGGTTAGAAAAAGGTGACACGTGATCTCTATGGACTTTGTGAATTTGGATAGCTTGGTACTTACTCCTCAGAACTTTTTGTCTTTTTTATAGGATCGCGTAATAATCAACCGCCTGGATAATATCTGCCATGTGGTGTTAAAGGGGAAGTGGCCTTCCAGCCAGCCGTACGAGCCCTCGGGCACACTGCCTACACCAGCCTTAAGCAGCAGTGCTGGTTCTCGGAGCAGCGCCTCGGAGCCGGAGGCCTCGGAACACGGCTTCAGCAGCAGTGCGGCGCTGGTGGCCCAGATCCAAAAGGTGAGGGCCGCTTGGCACTTCTCACTCGAGTCATTCGTTCAGCAAATACTGCGTGGAGAGGACTTCCTTCTCTTTCTACTTTTGGTTTTCTCTTTGGTTTCTTCCTTTTCCTTCTATAAAGTCAATGGTATTCATTGAAGAATTTAGATTTTGTCCTGTAGACAGCAGGGAGCTACGGAAGTTTGCTCCGCGAAGTGCATGGTGAAAACAGGGCTTTCCAGCTCAGCAGGAATAAGTGGTGTGCAGGTCCTTGGGAGAGGAGGGTCGGAGAGAAGAGGGCCAGAGGCTGGGAGGCCGAGTGGGGATCTGAGGAGGAGATGAGGTCTTCGACCAGGCTGGTGGCGAGGTGGGTACTAACAAGAGGGCGGGCGTCGGCGGGCACGGCCCGGTGACTGGCGAACATAGAGAGGGAGGCGTGAATGGACCAGTGTGTTCCACACTTAGAAGACCACGAGAATGATGGCAGCTGATAGAAATTAGGGAAATCAGAGAACGGCTTTTATAAACTCAGGCTATAACTCAAGTTTAATGTGAGATACATTGTTAGCACACAGGCTCGCGCTCTCCCAAGTGCACATGCGAACCTGTAGGGACCTTGAAAAGCTGCTGGTTTTGATTTAATGCGTCAGGGCTGTAAGACTGAGCGTTGGGATTTTTTTAATTTTCCAGTGGATTCTAATGTACAGTTGAGGTTGATTCCCCAGATTACGGTCCTGCACCTCTGGGGGTAATTCATAGACCAGCGGCGTTATCAGCACCTGGAAACCTGTTAGACCTACAGAATCTCAGGCCCACTGAAGGGAATTGACATTTGAACAAGCTCTCCGGGCGAGGGTGCCAGGATAGCTCACTGGTTAAGCATCTGACTTCAGCTCAGGTCATGATCCCAGGGTGTTAGGATCAAGTCCTGCATCGGGCTCCCTGCTCACAGGGGAGTCTGCTGCTGCCTTTACCTCTGCTGAGCGTGCGTGCACTCTCTCTCTCAAAATCTTTTTTTAAAAAATTGAAAACAAGCTCTCCAGGTTATTTGGTGCTAAAATCTGAGAAGGCTTGAGTGGAAAGAACTTCTCAGAAGTTGATTAGGAACCCTAGTCGGCCCAAGGAAGTCAGGCCCGGAGAAGGAGCTGCCATTCAGCCGCAGAAGTGGCATTCAGACCTCTCTCGCCACCTGTGTGTGTTTGCAGGAGAGCTTCCTGGCTCCAGTATTCACAAAGGACGAACAGAAGCTCAGACGTCCCTACGAGTTTGAGGTGGAGAGGGATGTGAAGGCCCGGAGCCTGGAACACTTCTCTGCCACCCACGGGCACCCCCCCGTTGTCCTCAATGGCTGGCACGGGGAGTCTGCAATAGATCTCTCCTGCACGTCAGAGGGGTCCCCAGGAGCCACGTCTCCTTTCCCGGTGAGCGCCAGCACCCCTAAGATCGGGGCTATCGGTTCACTTCAAGGAGCCCTCGGCATGGACTTGTCTGGGATTCTGCAAGCCGGCCTGATCCATCCAGTGACGGGACAGATTGTCAACGGAAGCCTCAGAAGAGACGACGCTGCCACGAGGAGGCGGAGAGGGAGACGGAAACATGTTGAAGGAGGGATGGACCTCATCTTTCTGAAGGAGCAGACGCTTCAGGCAGGAATCTTGGTGGGTATATGGGACCATTAAATAAAAACCTTGACCTTCCCACCCTGAGTAATAAACCCTTCCTCAGACACACGATTTTTAAATTTGTGGATCTTTTATCCCATTTCAAATATCCTGGTTAATTTCTCTTGTTACAAGTTGCCCAGTCTTTTCTAGAAACACATTTTAACCCATTACAGACCCTTCACCTGCATGCAACCTGAAGATATGAGCCAGGGGTCTTGCCGTTTCAAACACACACAGCCCAGACACCCGGCCCCGTGTTTCAGAAGAGATGCTGGTGACTGAGTGAAGCAGAACAGCGGGGCTGAGTTTGTGCCAGTGGTGCTCTGGGTTAGCGGGTTTTCCAGGAGCTGGGCTTTGCGGGGGGAACAGGGGTCAGGATCCCGACTCTGCTCTCTGTGTTGATCCTGGCTTTTCTACTTGACCTGCTGGGTTCCGTGGGGCACACCGCGGAACCTCACTTGCTCCTCTGTGAAGTGGGCCAGTCGCATCTCCCCCAGAGAGCTGCTGTGAGGGTTCACCAGCGTCATGCCAAGACAGCCTAAACCTAGAGGAGATCATTGTAAACAACAGATAAGGCTCGAAGCTGTATGCCTGGCCAAGAGAGGTTGCCTCAGACTTTGCCTAATGTGTCAAAGACAACTGACTTCCCTTTGTTTTTTGGTTTTTCCCATTTATTGAATTTCAGGCTCCAAAGCAGAAATCACATTTCATGTTTTCTTATTTTAAAAGGAATAATAATAACCAGTATTCATTGAGTGTTTGCTCTGTGCCAGGCACTGGGTTCAGGTGTTCGTGTAACTGTCCTATTTGATCTTCACAACTCTGTGAAGATGTTGTTATTACTCCCATTTTATAGATGAAGCAACTGATGCTAACAAGGATTGAATAACTTGCCCAAGATTATCCAGTAAGGTGGCAGGTCAGGGAACCAAGCCAAAGACATTGTTTACTAGTGCCTGTGAGCTTTATTATTAAGCTCTTTTGTTTGGTGTATTTTAAAGTTTTGTCTTCTAGACTTTCTATATAATTTGGGAGGCTGAGGTGACAGGTTCTTTCCCTGCCCAATCCTGCAAGCTTTTAAGACAGTTGTCTCATTTTTTAGAAGTGCAAAGCCATAGTTTCTTCTGTCGTGATCAGAGTATTTTTTAAATGTATCATGCAGACATTTCTTGAGTGCCACATGGTACTTTGTAGACCTATTACGGGCACTGGGAATGCAGAGATGAGTGAGACAGGCATTCCGCCTATAGAGGGAGAAACCGGTAAGTGAATTGCAGTGTGGCATTTCCTGGTATTAGAAAATCTGTGAGCGGTGCTGGGGGTCGGGGGTGGGAGGCAGCGTGCGGGAAGTAGGGTGGCCTTGGACTGTCCCTGACGGTGGCAGAGGCGGTAGCACAACCCGAGCAGACGGGAAGGTGAGGAGCATGAGAGGGAAGGCCAGCGTGTGCAGCGGCCCACGTGTGGGTCAGTGTTGCGGAGGATTCTTGCCGAAGCACCAGCACAGTAATACTCAGGGAAAAGGGTGGGAAGACACAAGGTGCATTTTCCTTTCAGAAACCAGTTTTCATTCTGTCATTCACATACTTGTTTCTCCTTTGTCCAGGAAGTCCACGAAGACCCAGGGCAGGCCCAGCCGAGCACCTCACACCCTGAAGGGCCGGTGCCTGCCGCTTCGGCCCCCGAGCCAGCCCCAGCAGCCGGCATCCAGGCCGAGAAAGCCATTCCCAGCAAGAGTCTGCTGGACTGGCTGAGGCAGCAGGCGGACTACTCCTTAGAGGTTCCCAGCTTTGGAGCAGTAAGTGCTGTCACTGCTCTGACCCTGCCGTTTCCTTCCTGCTGATGTGCTGCCGCGTTTGATAAGGAGCGTGCTCGGGGAGACCAGGAAGTTGGACAGAGATCTCTGTATCAACTGAGAACATCATTTTCAAGTTGGGGTTTTGTTTCTCAGTTTACATTTTGATGAAGTTTTCTAGTAACAGAAATCACAGCCCACATCAGAATGCTGTGCCAGGTCGTTGCGCAGCATCTTACAAGGACAGGAGTTGCCTAAGCTCAGCACCCCCTTCCCCTAGAATCACCATGCAAGATCTAAGTGCACGGAGAAATCTTTAGGTTGATAAAACACTGCCAGTGCAGGAATGTGTTTCTCTGTGTTCTTTCTGAGTTAACACATCACCACCTTAGGGGGTGGGAGGTGTGCGTTCTTTGTTTGAGTCACAACTTTGCCACTCTTCCTTCAAGTCCTCCGAACTGCCTTTGCCCGAGATCCTCCAGATTGGAAGTCTGTAGGAGCGGGCTCCTGAGCGCTGGTGTCTCTTCTTGGTGTTCTTTTCTCACGTGCTCGCCTGTCCCATCGCCATTTTGTCCTGGGTACATCCGACTAATAAGATGTGGATGGTGGAGAGCTCACGAGGAGGAGGAGAACGCATTCACAGACACACACCCTCCAAAGAGACAAAGCCCGCCAGATAGGTAGCCGTGGAGAGAGAATCTGGAAATGAGGAGGAGGAGAAGGCCGGGGAGTAAGCAGTACACAGAGAGAGCACTGGGTCGGCTCTAGTCTGACCCAAGAGGCCCACACAGCCTGTTCTCCAGTTCCATGCAGGAACGCCATTGTTTCAAAGAAAGCCTGGGTGAGGGCCCATTAGCTCTTTCCTTTGTCAGCCTAACCTGACGGGGTCCTGTACAGAGGTCCATTAATGAGAGAAGAGCAAAACCAGCTGAAAAACACGACCCTCATCAGAAGAATCTGTGACAGGATGGTTTGTAATGTTGGTTTCCATTTGCCTCCTAGAATTTTTCAGACAAACCAAAGCAGAGGAGGCCACGCTGTAAGGAACCTGGAAAATTAGACATCAACTCCCTGAGTGGGGAAGAGAGGGTTCCTGCTGTCCCCAAGGAGCCAGGACTACGGGTAAGGAAGAGGGATGTGTCCCAGTGAAGCCAAGCCTTGCAGACTCGGGAAAAGCTCCAGCTGAGAAGTAGGGAGCCAGGGGCCGTCTTCTCAGAGGACAAGAGGCCGGCACAGGAAGCTGATAAGTCGTGATAAGTGGTATCGGGGCCTCTTGAGCAGCAGTAGGGCTTCCCGTGGTCATTTGTTTTCAACCTTTACCACCAAACCTTTTGGTTTAAATTGGTAAAACTATTCCCAAAATTTGATATCCGGCACCCCCCGTCCCAGTACAGTGTAGAGCGTTCAGGGAAATAGACCTTAACGCCTATCAGGAATCTCTTTCTAGTGTTAACAAATGTCATTATTGGAAATTTCCATTTAAAACATTTCCTCCTAGTCCATCCCCACTGGCAATGAAAAGCAGCCGACTCCAAGCACTGCCCTTTTCCTCATATAGAATCCTGAGCCTGGAAGAGACTTCAAAAGACATCTGTGAAATAGTTGTAGTCTAACGCATCTGAGTTAATTATAGCCCACAGAGGAGGACCGATTTGGAATAGAAAAGTCATAACCTCTAGGGGGCAGTAATAACATTCCAACCTGAAAATGCGTCAGGTTTGGGCAAATGATCCGTAACTGTGCTTTCAACCTCGGCAAAACGGAGCGTCGGAAGAGCATCACGGGCATCTGCTCTTCTCGGGTTGTCCCCCCAGACGCACAGGCTTCCCCGAACGCCTTCTCCTCGAGGCTCCGCCAGCTGCAGCTCTCCCTGGGAATGAATTCCCTTCCTAGTGGGATGGCCTGGATGTGATTTCTTCTTTCAGCTCCAGAAGACCACCCACCCTAGTCATTTCCTCCTTTTGCAAAAGAAAGTTGTAACTTAATGTTTTCAAGGAGTCTGTGACTGATGTTGTCACCTGTTGGATTGTTCCATCAGCTCTGCAGACAGAACTGCGCCCCCTCACCTCCGTCCCCGACCGCAGCCGCTGCAGGAATGGGGCCGGGGCCCCGTCCCAAGGTTGGCTGCTTGTTAGAAAACTCATCACATTGGGCAGGTGCCCTTTGGCCCCTGTCTTGTTCTCTTGTCTGAGGGTGTCTCTAGCACCGCTTTGCTTAGACCAACCTGTGCTGTGCACGCTGGTGCAGCTGCAGTCCTTAGCCCAGCGGCCTTTCTCCAGCCCGTAGGCCGCCCCCCCCTCTCCGGGCGTTTCCACACACGGCATCACGCGAAAGTCATCCAGGACAGACTCTGGTCCTTGCTTTGTTGTAGCCTCTTAGCTCTTGCTGTAGACACACATCAGAAAAAACACATGGTTTCCTCCTTGGCTTTTCCATTTCTTTCTACATGTCTAACAGTTTCCTTCGTGTTCTCTGGAAATTAATGTTCACGCTCCTACAGACTCTGATGCCTTGCCAGAAAACCCATTTCTAAGCTGTTCTTGCAAGCCAGCCTTTTACCAGAGACGCATTTTTCCTCCTTCGTGAAATAAACACAAGTCCCTGCCTCAGAGGCCCTTGTCCTGCAGGAAGGTGAGGCGAGGAAGCCCTCGTGCACCTGGTCCCCAGGGCTGCCCAGCCTCCCCAGTGGGGAAGGGCCAGCATGGCGCAGGCTGGACACTCTGCCTGACTCCAGGAGGGCCCGTCTCCCTCAGCTCCTGCTGGGACAGGAGCCCTCCCGGGTGTGCTGCGCTCGTTCTTTCCCGCGGAAACCCCCTGCTTCTGGAAACAGATTCAGATCAGGAAGCCTCTCCCTTCCCTCAGCCCCTTCTGCTGTGGGCGCTGTGGCTCGGCTGGGCAAGCGCCATGGGCTGCACGTGGGATTCAGCTCCCAGGACGGCCAGTACGTGGTGGTCACGCGTGAGAGGTGTATGGGCACGTGCACGTGTAGGTGGAAGTTACCTTTGTCTCACAGATGTGTGTGTAGGGTTTTCTGCTCGTTTCTTGTTGAGTCATTGGACAGTAACTTGCAGAGATAACCCGTCACCCCTAAACACTTCAGCCTGTGCCTCCTAATATTTTCCTACCTAACTATTACCATTACCACACACGGGAATGTTAATAATATTTAGTCCACGTTCTGATTTCCACAAGTTGTCCCCAAAAATGTCCTTTTTTTTTTTTTTTTTTTTTTACATTTTGTTCTTGTGTTTGAGAGAGTGAGCAAGACAGAGAGAGAGCATGAGAGCGGGAAGAGTCAGAGGGAGAAGCAGACTCCCCGCTGAGCAGGGAGCCCGACGCAGGGCTCCATCCAGGAGCTCCGGGATCATAACCCAAGCCGACAACCAACTCTCAACCAACTGAGCCCCTCACACGGCAAACCTCCCCGCCCAAAAAAAATATCTTTTAGAGCCAGTTTTTGTTTTATTGTGTGTTTCGGAATTTTAGCTTCATTCCCACATGTACTTCCTTCTTTGCTTGTCAGGCCTCCCTCCACTCAGTGAATGTTTGTGGGCTAAATCTCCTCGCCTTGCTGGGAAGAGTAGGGAAGTCTTGGTCACCACCTCCGCTCCACCTCTACTCCGGAGTTCAGCTCGAGAGCTGTAACCCATAGGCTTTGGAGTAAACGCTACCGGTGTTGGTGAAGATGTCTTGAGTTGGAATGCCCGTGTACCATCTGGAAAAGCACATGTGCCTCCAGTGTTGCTTAACATCTGACTCTCCTTTTCCTTGCTCTCCTTGCCTTCTCCCCAGGCTTCCCCTGGAAGAGGAAGCAGGTTTGCTCTCGGGGTATAATTACCAGGAGGGAGAGCTGCCAAACCCCAGCTTGGCCGCTGTGTGTGGTCGCTGAGCGGCTGGGAGGGGCAGCTGAGGGGGTGGGCAGCAGCTGGGCGGCTAGAGGGACTCTCGCTCCCACGGGAAGTGGTGAGATCCGACTTCCTGTGCCAGCACCCCTCTTGGTGTCTGTCGCTGTAGATGAGGAGCTGTTCTCTTCACCCTGGGGCCTTTCTGCTGCTGCCCCTCCGATCCGATCCGAGCAGGAGAAGGCAACTCCTGCTTGCCTCCTTGGCAGGGTCCCAGTTCCGAGAGGGCTCAGCACTCTCTCTGCATCAGAGGCTCACAACAAGGGCAGCAGAGGGATGCTTCTGGACGTCCTGATACCTGAGGAGCGTCGTAGAGTCCTGCGGGATGCAGGCTGGTCTGGATGAGCTGTCTGGCCCTAGATGCCCGGTTGAACTCCGAGTATGGTAGAGAGCATCTGAGTGACGGCAAGCTCTGGGTTTGCCTCCCAACCTCGGACTTCTGTCCGCGCCCTCCCCGCTGGAGACTTACAAAGGAACTCCGTGGGCATGAAGGAAGAAGACACACCCCGGCGCCTTTCCCTGGCTCTTGGCTGTGGGCGGGCCTCAGGGAAGAGCTCTTGGAAATGCCCAGGGGTCCTGTTACGGTTCCCCTGGCCAGGGCCATCGGCTGAGCTGGTGTGCATCAGAAGTCCTGCTTTTAGTCTGGCCCTGGTTCCATCAAGCCCTACTTTCTGTCTCCGGAAATAGGAACCAGGCGGGAATGGCTCTGCAAGTGATCGTCCCCGGAGCCGGAGTGAGCGGCTGCCCCACGAAGAGCAGGCTCCCTGTGCCCTGGGGAAGCAGGTCCCGTTTTTCTTACTCTGTGAGAAAGAAGGGGCGCAGAGCGTAACAATCTCATTTCCCTCTGCTATTCTAAACCAAGGCTTTTTTTTTTTTTTTTTAAGATGTTATTTATTTATTTGACGAGAGAGATCACAAGTAGGCAGAGAGGCAGGCAGAGAGAGAGGAGAAGGCAGGCTCCCTGCTAAGCAGAGAGCCCGATGCGGGGCTAGACCCCAGGACCCTGGGATCATGACCTGAGCTGAAGGCAGAGGCTTTAACCCACTAAGCCACCCAGGCGCCCCTAAACAAGGCTTTTTGAGAAGAGTTTTCTTAAGAGTCGACCATCATAAAGCATTTTGCTCACGATCCAGTTTTTCTTGAATATTGTTCAAGACTTTGAAGGACAGATGTAGAATTTCAAAAATGACATAATTCCTGGGGATTTGGGAACATTCAAGTACACGTTTTTCACATGTCTACAGATCTTTAAGTTCTTTATGAAATGGCTGTGATGATTGGGCTGGTGCTGCAGGGTTGGTGGGATTGCTAATTGAGATAATGCGCACAGAGCCCTTAGCATCTGCCTGACTCGGGGTCACAGCGTGGTGAGTGGTGCTGTCGTTCCTCCTGCTGCTCTTCCTTTCCCTGCCAGCTCCCTGGGACGGCCACCGTCGCCGGGCTCCCGCACTGCCCACGCCATGGGCCTCATGCCTGCCTCCCCAGCTGCTGCCCCCGACGTGTGCTCCTGGAGAACCTGAACCCATGTTATCCACCAACCCCGTCTCCGCAGCTGCCCCTTTGAGCAGAGAGGTGTTGGATTTTCGAGGGATTTGACTTCTTCAGCAGTTAGGCAGTGAGCTGACCGGGGACGCCAGAGCTCCTGGAATCAAGTCCAAGTGGGCGTCCTCGGGCAGGCTGTGAGGAGGCCTCCTGCCTGTGCGCACACCTGGCTGCCAGTCTCAGCCCTTAAGCATCTGTGGGCTCCTGGCCTTCTTGTCCTGTCTCCTTTGGCACTCCAGCCCTAATAAAAGTGTTTCTCGGGCCCTTCCCACGTCTCTTGGTTTGACCTGCATCTGGGTCCCTGAGTCCGAGCCTCCAAGTAGACAGTTGGACCCTCAGCCGTGTCTTGCCACGTCCCCACCCCCACTCCCCACTCCAGCCCTGCAGGAAGGGAAGGTATTGACACAGCTGAGAATCCTGCAAAGGCAGCCGAGGTGGCTCTGGAGAAGCGTGGGCTCCTCCAGCCTCAGCAGCGCCCGGAGCCTCACTCCCACCTGCTGCCTCTGTGCAGGGCCCCGTCCCTGCTTCCGCGTTCCGGCCCCAATGGCAGCATGCATCCCCAGGACAGACCCAGGGTTACAGGTCCCTCGGGGCCACTCTGAACATCTGGGGGCTCACCGTGGCTGTGATCGAAGAGAAGGTGGTAGAATGATACCAGCTTTGTGACAGGAACGACAAGGAGGAGAGAGGACTTCAGGGGCCCACAGGGAAGGGCGTCTTTACGCGCCTCTGTACGGAGAAGACAGATTGCGTGGTAGCCGCAGCTGTGCCCGGGCACCCCCAGTGCCGTCCGCAGTGGGGAGGAGGGGTGGGGCTTCCTGGGGGAAAAGATTGCTCTGGATACAGAGATTATTCAGGCTATTTTGGAAGCAGATTCGAGTCAGACGCTTGGTAATTGCGGCAGTAGTTCCGCTCTCTCCCTGCAGGCGGGCAGTGGGCCCTGGCACAGCAGGCTCCCCAGGGGGACTGGTGCGGCCTCATTGCCCTTGGGGCTCCTGGGCCACAGGCACAGAGGAAGGAGTGAGTGTGGCTGCAGCAAGCCCACTGCCAGGCTCGCACTGGCCCTGCGGCTCCCTGCCTCTCTGGCATCCACAGAGGCAGCGGCGGGGTGTCCCATGAGCAGGGCTGGTGACTCGGGGGCCGGCGTGGCTGCACATCCGTGGCGCAGTCGCAGTCCAGGCTGCAGGCACTTGGCCCTGGGGGTCTTCGCTCAGCAGGAAAACGAGCACAACCTAGTCCTCTGATCAGAGCAAAACTAGATTGTCTCCCTTGAGGCCACCCAGAACGTCACTTTGATGCGATGCCTTTCCCCAGCAATGTGCAAGAGTGCCTCGTCCTGGCACCTGTGTAGGCTTCCTGATCGGCGTCTGAGCGGTGGTCCTGCAGGCGCTTGGGACCCAGGGGGAGTGGGGTGCGCGCAGATACTGGCATCCCTTCAGTGAGCACTTCCCGTGGGCCAGATAACGTCTTGCACACTTGGTTTTCAGTAACTGCCAGATAGCTGTCGCGGACCTTTCTCCCCAGAACTCTGAGAGGCTAACCTCTGTGGCTCAAGTCCCACAGCTTGTTACGGAGTTGGGACCAAGGTCCAGGTCCGACGGCTGCAAAGCTCTATCTCCCCTCCTCTGCTTTGTTGCTGTTGCTTCCCATACAAAGCTTCCTGTGTCACGAGGAAGAGGAATGCTCGCTTTGGTCAAGCGCTCCAGCTGCAAGTCTCAACTAAGACCTGGGTGTCCTTATCGGGGCTCCAGCTCCCAGAGCCCTGACAGGCTTCTCCAGAGCAGATGCCGCCTGCTTGTGCTAGTTGGTGGCTCTTGGCCTCGGAGAGAGTGACTTCAGGCAGGCAGGCAGGAGCTGGCAAGGCAGGCAGGCGGGAGTAGGGGGGGTGGGGGGGACTCCCACCTGGGTCTGTCGTGCAGCAGGGACAGGCCAGACTGGTGCAGAACCCTGGTCTTTGTCCCCAGACCGTGACGTGCCACCCGGTAACCTTGCGCATCCTGTGTTTCTTTGTCCTTTTTCAGGGGTTTCTCCCAGAAAACAAGTTCAATCACACCCTGGCTGAGCCTGTTCTTCGAGATGCGGGCCCCCGCAGAAGGGGGAGGCGGCCTCGGAGCGAGCTCCTGAAGGCACCGGCTATCGTGGCGGACGCTCCGGCGGGGATGGGGCCCCTGTTCATGAATGGCCTCATAGCTGGGATGGACCTGGTAGGACTCCAGAACATGAGAAACGTGCCGGGCATCCCCCTCACGGGCCTGGTGGGCTTCCCGGCTGGCTTCGCCGCGATGCCCACGGGCGAAGAGGTCAAGAGCTCCCTGAGCATGCTGCCCCTGATGCTGCCGGGGATGGCCGCGGTGCCCCCGATGCTCGGGGTCGGGGGCCTCCTCAACGCGCCCATGGCCGCCGCCTGCCCCTCCGCCGCTCCCGCGCCTCCGCCAAGCACAACGAAGAGTGGGACCGCAGCGCCCGAGAAGACTGTCGAGGACAAGCCAAGTAGCCATGATGTAAAAACAGACACATTGGCTGAAGACAAGCCTGGTCCTGGTCCGTTTTCTGATCAGTCCGAACCCGCAATAACTACCAGTAGTCCTGTGGCTTTTAACCCGTTCCTCATCCCAGGAGTGTCTCCTGGACTCATTTACCCATCCATGTTTCTCTCCCCTGGCATGGGCATGGCTCTGCCGGCGATGCAGCAGGCCAGACACTCTGAGGTGTTGGGTCTGGAGAGCCAGAAGAGGAAGAAGAAGAAAACAAAAGGAGACAGTCTGAACCCCAACCCAGAGCCCGCTGCCGGGTCCGAAAAGGAGCCAGGCAGCGACCAGAACTGCCCCGAATCCAGGGCCCCCAGGCCCGCGGATAGAGAACATGCAGCCCAGGCCAGGGAGGGGGGCCTCAAAGACTCTAACAGTGACACCAATTAGAACTTTTTCATTTAAGAAATGATTGTGACTTGTAAGTTTCTTATCCCATAAAGGTTTGTTACTTCCTCACTTCACCTTCATAAGAACCTGTGTTTCCATGAGTAAGACTATCTACCTAATTTTCTGAGAACTGTGGTCACGGATGTTAATAGTCGCAGGGTCTTGCCACTTCATTAGCTGAGTGTTGTCGACCTAGTGTAGGAGGCACAGAATTCTCGTTCTGCTACCCACTCGTTCATTCCAGCAGCCGTAGCTGATACAGTACTTGGTGACACGCCCCCTCCCCCGCACCTCCAAGTTTCCCACTAATTTGAGGAGGGACAATGGCAAAAGAGAGCTGTCTAGGGACTCCCCATGGAGGGCCGAAGAACGGAGACCGCGAGGAGCTGCTCTTTTCCCTGAGCTGTGTTGAATGGGAAGCATGTGATGGGGAAACCGAAAAGCACAGAAACAGGAAATGCTGGTGCATATTTTTTCGTTCCAATATTTCCCTATTTTATCATGATGACTAAATGAGTAGTGTAGACAGAAGTATATAACTAACGGTTGAAAATGCATATATTCATTTCTTTATAAAACAAACCTTACTGGTAGCAGCAGGACATCCCCTTCATGGTACTCAGACACGTGTAGCAAAGAGAAACGCTGACCGGGCATCGGCACGCGCACGCGTGCTCTCTCCCCCGGGTCGGAGGCTCACTCAGGATGAGAAAGCTTTACACCCCCAGGGTTCTTGCCGGCCGCGGGGGGCTGGCGAAGGGCTCGCCTCCAAGGGGGGCGCCACACGTGGCTCATAAGCACGCGGCTGGCATCTGGTCCCCTTGTTCTCAAGAGTCGCTCCGGCCGCTACCGGGGCCCGCACGGGTTTTTACCTTGTGCTTCCCTTCAGCAAGAATAAGGCTCTTTCTGGAGCCTGGGAGAGTAGCGTCACTCAACACTTTTTACACTTTGTTAGGTCCCTTCGTCAAAATTGTTTGAGGTTGTCAGAACATGTGTGTGCCACCTTTTATAAAATGACTGTGAACGTTTGTTTCTTCTGTTTTTGTTTTTGTTTTTTTTTCCCTCTCTCCGGTTTCCATTTTGCAGTTGGACCCAGATTCCAAATCAAGTTAGCTGAGACCGTTGCAAATCAACATCATTTTCCCTTCTTCCTCCCTCGGGAAGCACCTGCCTAAGGGGCGCTCACCCCACCTCTGCCCCTCCCCACTCGTGTTCCATCCTTCCTGAGGGTCTTAACTCTTTTATCGACCGTTCACGCTCTGAGACTTGAAATAAGCTCATGGGTCAGGACTCGGGGGGGGGAGGGGGGCACAGGGCTGTGCAGGACCGTTGGAAATGTTGGAAGTGTTACTGGTACCAGTTTCACTTTGTGTTGTCACAATTTACTGTATTTTTTACTTTTTCTGTTACAGTTTTGCTAATTTATCAGAAGGTCCAAAAGTTCGACATAACTATTTCAGTTTGCATTATTTATTTATGATGCTTTTGTCATTGTCTTTTATACATTTGGGATTATAAATTATGTAAATGTTAAAATGAGCATCTCAAAGAAGTCTGTTAAATTGTGACCGGGAAAAAAAAAAAATCAGATGTATTTTCAGACAGTAGAGTCCCAGCGTTATGAATCAGATAAAAATAAGGAATTCTGTAACTGATCACATGAGTATGAAGAAAGAATCCAGCGAATGAGCAAATCCTATTTAATGACATCTTTGTAGCATAGATGGTCTAAATGCTGACAACAGATTTCTTAGAAATGCTGCTCTCTATTTAACTAACATTTTGTTCAGTTTTGCCTCCAGTGGAAGCAGAAAGGGTTTTTTCAGCTGTTAAATCCTAAAAATCAATATAATTTATTTATGTAAAAAAAAAAATCACTCAATCGATATATTTTTGAACCTTTTAAGTACTAATTTTCTTTTTATCAAGTAGAAAAAAAAATGTATTTGCCCTAAATCCTTAAAATACAAATGCTATAAAAATTCATGTATCTTGAAAGCCTTACTGCAAATGAGTATTATAGACATCCAGCAGAGCCTGGGTTTCCCTTTGTCGGTGTCGGCGTTGTTTTGTATGGAAAAGCTGCTTTCCCCAGGTTCCGCTTAGAACCTCCCGTAGGTCACAGGGTTCAATATGGATTTGATTTAAAAACCCACCAGCATGCTGAATCCCTTGTTATATCTTACCGAACCTGTATGTTAACTCTCTGGGTGTTTAGGCTTATCTTTGACTGCTATTGTGTCCCTGTTTGCAAAATGAAAATGACACTCTGTGGATTATTTGCTCTGTAAGGCATAAGTGCTTCTTATGATTATTTTTGACGTTTCCAAGAGCAAAAGCCAAATCTAAAACTCTTCAGCAAACTTGAGCCTTTTCATCTAAATTCCATGTCACTCACGGCCATAACTTTCCTTCGTCATTCTTCACCCCCGTGTCTCACATAATAAATTGTCTGTGGTCTTGATCCTGGATTTAAAAAAAAAAAAAAAAAACAATTTCAAAAGTCAAATTCAGTGGCACTTGGATGTCTCTTGCTGCCTGGGCCCCTATGCACACAGCAGTCCACAATCTTTCCGAGGTGCTCAGTTTATTCTGGGCACACTGTTGGGGCTCGTTAAGGATTCACTGGTGGGGGTGGATTGGCCGGATCTCCTCACCGGAACACTGCTTAAGACCTATGCCATGGAGGGGAGCGCAGCCAAGTTCCCGCTTCCCAGGTTTGGGGCCTGAACACTCAGCTGATGCCTCAACCATGCGACTTTCTTAAACCCCTTTCTAGAAGCTCGCCCCTCAAATCACACACCTGGGACTTCGGGGGGGGGGGGTACCTCGGTGGGCTCAGAACGGGCTCGAGAACACAGGAATGCCTCAGTAGCTGGGGTCCTTGAGGCTCATTAAGGATTTGGTGGTCTTTAGTCCCAGACTGGGAGCAGGAGACCCACCCAGTTTCGCCCTCGCTGGGTCCCTACTAGGTGCCTCCCACCCACAGATGGTGGCTGAAGAGCAGGGAGGGCGCCTGAGGGATGGTTCACCAAGGCCTCGGAGTCTCCCGCTGCAGCTTTCCGAGGAAGGATGTACCACAGTCGTCCTAGACCTCCAATCCAGATGTGCGGAACCCTCGTTCTGGGCAGGGTGATAACTGATGCAGCAAGAGCAGGAAAGAGGCTTGGGTTCACTCTTGACCTGGGAGCCTGCCCCAGTAGATTCCCCCTCCACGAGGGCAGAGGAGAGCATTTGGAGCACGCTGGGCTCGTGTTGCCGTGTTGTGTGTGTGTGTGTGTGTGTGCCGTAAGTGACCTCACTTGTCTTCAGAGCGTCTTGGTTGCTGGGTAGAGGGACGCTGGCATCCAGGCTGCCGGATGAAAGCCAACAGAAGGCTGCACAGCTATGTCACCAAGCGCAGCGAGCAGAGCTGGAGCTAGGTCCCACCGGCCTGAGGTGGGAACAGGCCAGCCTTTGTGATGCCCATCTGAGACATCACATCTCTCCGCCTCAGAGACCAGATAGGACTGAGTGGCACTCAGAAACATGGGCACCGGGCGCCTGGGTGGCTCAGTGGGTTAAAGCCTCTGCTTTCGGCTCAGGTCATGATCCCAGGGTCCTGGGATCGAGCCCCGCATCGGGCTCTCTGCTCAGCGGGTAGCCTGCTTCCTCCTCTCTCTCTGCCTGCTTCTCTGTCTACTTGTGATCTCCGTCTGTCAAATAAGTAAAATCTTTAAAAAAAAAAAATGGGTACCAAGGAAACCAGAACAGTTGTGCCACACCCTCTGGAAACCTCTATGCTTGATGCATTTATAGCGAATTCCTTAAAATGGTTTCTTGCAAGAATTGCTGTTGATCCGCCTGGTCAGAGGAGGATCTCTTTCGTAGGTCAGCAGTGGGGTTCACCAAGCCCAGTAACAAGCACGTTGGTTCTAGACCGTGGCTGCTCAGAGCCCTAGCTCACACGCTCCCAGGGGCCGGCACCTAATCCAGCCCCCCTCCTAATCCAGACTCGGCGGGGTCTGTGGGGTGAGCTGGGAAATAAGGGAAAGGGGTGAGCTAAGTATAGCCCCTCGAGGAAGGTGGTGTGAGCGAGCCGTTTGGACATGACTGAAGCTGGCCCTGTGGAGACTGTCCTGTTGTCAGTTCTGGCTCTCAGCCCTTGTCTGAGGACGAAGGGGCCCCCAGAATGGAGAAAACAGATGCCTTCGGGGTGGGGGGGCACATCCCTACCTTCTCCAACCCTGTTTCCTCATCCGTAGAAGGAGGGAAAAGGGAGAATTCTAACTCGCACCCAGAGAGTTGTTGATGGGGTTGATGCCAATGACCGACGTCCGGTGCTGAAAAGTAGGCTTGTACCGGAGCAGTGTGTCTTGACTGCTTTTGAGTAGCCGGTGAGGGAAGGAGCACTGGTCCCCTGGAAAGAGGGTAGTGGAATCAAGAATGTCGCTGGGAAATCACAGAAAAGGAAGGGCTTGCTCCGGGCCCAGGGCCCCTCCAGGATCCGTGGAGCCTCCTTGAGCATAGAGTTGCCAGATGGAGAGAAGAAAATGACACCCGGTTAGTTTTAATTCCAGATACACTGACTTTCTTCATGTAAGTATACCCCATGCAGTATTCAGTACGCACTTACTAAGAACTTTTATCTGGAATTTGAATTTAACCAGCCAGCCCGTATTTTCTCCAATAACCTCCCTCAGCGTCCTAGGGCACGTTTCCGAGGCGCTTCCTCGGGTGGGGGCTCGCTCTGAGGGCTTTGCGGCCATATTCTCAATCCCCTCGATGATTCAAAAATCCCCAATTTACAGATGAGAGCACTGAGGCCCAGAGAGGTGAAATAACTTGTCCAATTCACCCAACCAGTACCTGGCAGAGCTGGGATTTGGGGGCCCAGGAAGATTCCAGAGCCATCCGCTGAGCAGATCGGGATCTAGTCTGAGGCCTGGAGCAAGCCGCCCCTCCAAGGCAGCTTTGGGAAAGATGAGCTGGGGGAAGGGGCCATTCTGGTGCCAGCCACCCTGAGCCCAGTTATCCTGGGGGAAGGGGTCTCCTTCCTATCCGCTCTGCTAGCCGAAGGGTGTTCTTGGAGTCTCATTCATGGCCTCGGACTCACCAGCCCAGGTGAAGGGGGCCCCGTGAGAAGCAGCAGCTGGTCTTCGTGAGAAATGGCAGGGGGTGTGTAATGTCTCAGCTGGAAGGGGCCGGGGGAAGTCCGGGACTGAGGTGGGGGGCAGCTGGCCAGTGACAGCAGCCCATCTCTCGAGGCGGGAACCGAGGGTCCGCGACAAGGCTGGAGTACGCAGGACCAGAAACCCCAGCTGGGAGAGCTCTGATCCAGCTTTTCCGTGTGTAGTCTGCTCACCCCTCACCCCAGGGTGTCTGTCCGTGGGTTGCCTGCCCCCCCCCCCCGTGCTGGGTGCTGCAGGAGCCGCCAGGGAAGCGCGGGAGGTGATACAGCTCCTCGCCCCCACCCCCCCGGGGGGGGGGGCCCGGCCATGACCGTCCCCTGTGGAGGCTTCAGCTCTGCCTCCTGGCGTCCATTCAGTTCTGCCCACTGCGCTTGGCCGTGACATGCGGGAGCTCATCCCACAGCGTGTCCTCCACATGAGGACAAGGCTCAGGAAGGCTGTCACCTGCTATCAGCGGGAATTCCGGGGTGGGTCTGACGGGCGGGACCACAGGCCCAGCCCCGTCCCAGCACTGAGTCCGTGGGTCTGCTGCTGCCCGGCCCCCAGGCCAAGAGGGGACCCGACGTTTGTCAATAGTGGAAAAATCGAAAGATGAAGACTATTTCGTGACATGTGAAAATCGCACCAAATTCCAGTTTCAGAGCCCGGAGCCCAGGCCACACCCATTCCTTTCTGTCCTTTCCGTGGCTGTTTGTGGAT
This sequence comes from Mustela putorius furo, assembly GCF_011764305.1. Taxonomy (NCBI): domain Eukaryota; kingdom Metazoa; phylum Chordata; class Mammalia; order Carnivora; family Mustelidae; genus Mustela; species Mustela putorius. The sequence goes on along the minus strand of NW_025421464.1, from coordinate 9,839,169 downwards.
TGTTGCACAGAAGCGCCAGGCCTCCAAAGCCAGAAGTCTGCACCGTCTGGCCCTTCACGGAAACCACCGGTGACCCCGGTCATAGAGCATCAGTTTTATTCACAGATTTAGTCCAAAAACTAAGTCATGTAAAGTACTTTATTTATTTGAACATGGTTTTGCCTAAATATGAAGCATATAGTAGTTTGTAAGAGTGACATCTACTTTTTAGATAAAACAGACTTCAAGATAGCACGGGACCGTGGACATGCGTCCTGAGGGGCCACCTCCCCCTCAAGAGTGCTGGAGGACAGATCAGGAGCTAGGCAGGTTTTAGAGAGAGGACCCAGCAGGGACAGGAGGGGCAGAGTCAGGAGGATACGGCCCAGAGGGAGACGTGTGACATGGCCTGAGGACCAGAAGGCAACACCCCCCCGCCCATGCCTTGGGAAGGGGCCGGTGACACAGGCCTCAGCCAGTGGCTGTGAGCTCTCTACCTGCAGAGTGGCCAGAGGGGAAACCTCCAGGAAGACAGGCCTGGGGGAGGATGCCTCGTTGGTCACCTTCACCCAGAGCCTGGCAACAGGAGGCCGGACGTGGGAGCGCGGAGTGCAAGTCACCGTGGCTGGGAGCCCTCCGTGGCTTGGAAGCAGAGTCGAGAGGAACACAGGAAAGAGCAGCTGGGACCACATCTGTACAGGGATGAGTGAGTTTCCATCTCTCCGCCTCCCACACCTGTGACCGAGGACAGCAGACACACCTCATCGGGCACAAGCCCGTGGCCAGTTCAACCTTCATTTGACCTACAGCAGGGGGGCCCTGAACACTGCCTGACCCCCGGCCTCTTCAGCTGTGCACTGAGCGAGGCGGGGCTTGGGGAGACAGATCAGACAGCATTCTGCGGTTGGGGACCCCAGAGTCTGGCCGGGAGGACAGCACTGGCCCGAGGAACCGCTACATCCGCCAGTCGTCCCGGTCTCCCGACCTCTAGTGGGATTACGGCAGGGCAGCCAGAAGGAGCGAAGATGGGCCGGCAGGCACCGGGCGCCAGCAGTCGTGGGCGGTGGCAGAGGACGTTTTCAGGAAAGGAAGGTGGGCGATCCGGCTAACTCCGTGTGACATCAACCCTAGTGGGCACCATGGTCAGAGGGATTTTTAAAGTTGTGGCAGGGGTTATCAAGAACTTGTCAAGCTGGGCGCCTGGGTGGCTCAGTGGGTTAAGCCGCTGCCTTCGGCTCAGGTCATGATCTCAGGGTCCTGGGATCGAGTCCCGCATCGGGCTCTCTGCTCAGCAGGGAGCCTGCTTCCTGCTCTCTCTCTCTCTGCCTGCCTCTCTGCCTGCTTGTGATCTCTGTCTGTTAAATAAATAATAAAAATCTTTAAAAAAAAAAAAAAGAACTTGTCAAGCCACACTTCTCTCCACCTTCTTTGGGCCAGGGGAGCAGCTGTGTGCGGGCAGAGTTCAGTCCGTCCCCGCCTGAATGGCCAAGCCCGAAGAGGACTAAGAAACTGTGGCCGTGTTTGTGGACTTTCACCCCTAGTGGTCGAGGCGGCTGACGAACGAACATGAGGGCCGGGGGCCGGATGTCAGGCAACAGGAAGGGGTGTGGATTCTGGAAACCAGAAACCTCTTGCCCTGACTGAAAGGGACAGCCCAAGGATGCCACGCGGGAGGGTGGCTGTGTGTCCCCAGTACCCTGACTGGGTTTTTGGGTTTTTCTCTCCAACAGAGGATGAAAATTCAGATTTTTTTTTAAATTAATTAATTTATTTATTTGACAGACAGACAGTGCAGGTAAGCAGAGATGCAGTCAGAGAGAGGAGGAAGCAGGCTCCCCGCCGAGCAGAGAGCCCGATGCGGGGCTCGATCCCAGGACCCCGGGATCACGACCCGAGCCGAAGGCAGAGGCCTTAACCCACGGAGCCCCCCAGGCGCCCCGAAAATTCAGATATTTTAAAACCCCCGATTTGTAAATGTATGCAGTCAGCTCGGTTTTCAGAAAACAAAACCCCCCGGGGCTGCCAGAGACGTGTGTGCAGGTTGGATCCGGCTCCCAGAGCACACATTCCCTGCATGAGGAGTTGGGGCTCCTCCAGGCACCGGCGGGCTCCCTGCACCACCAGCGCTGACCTGCAAGACGCAGAAGGGGCAGGCGTCGTAGGGAGGGGATTGTCGTGTCACCCCTGGTGCTCAGAGCCAGGACGCCAGGAACGCATGCGGAGCCCAGGTCAGTGCAGCGCCCACAGCCCACAGCCCCCAGAAGGGGAGAGCCCTCCACCCCGGGGGCGACCCACACTGCAGAGACAGACGCTGGCCAGCAGCAGACAGCAGGCCCGACAGCCTGACCTCCTCGGTCTCATTATGAGGCGCCCGGACTCCATGGTCCTGCTGAGTGTGTGGCCCGTTGTTCCCCTGCCCCCCTCAGGACGATGCTTGGGCCTCCCCCTCCACTCTCCTCATGCACTTGGGTTCACCACAAGTCCTCAGGGACTTCTGAAGAGGGGGCGACAGCACCCAGGGCCACCCTGCAGGTGCGAGTAGAGGGAGGCAGGGGTGAGGGTGGTCCGGGTTGAGGAGGCCAGGCAGTGACTCAGGACGGCTGAGGTGTTAAACCTCTTTCCTGGCTCTGACCAGGAGGAGGCCAGACCAGGAAAACTCCAGACACCGCTCCCACCCACGCCACCCACCCCCTTCCCCAGTCCAGCTCTGAGCCAGGCTTTTCCATTCACAGATCCCAAACTTTCCAGGCCAGTGAAGAGCCAGAGGAACTGCCAAGGCCCGGATGAATGTCTTTGGGGAGGAGTGAGGGTCGCACGTGCAGGCCTGTCAGGTGGATCACAGGGCCCTGAGGAACCCCGGCTTCTGGAGGACCCCCCCAAGTTGCAGGACCCTCCTGCTCTGACGCAGTCCCTTGTCAATGTCCCCATCAGGAGGCAGAATATACGTGTGTAAGGACGAGGGCCCGGACTCCAGTGGTGCCAGGGTTGGGGTGCGTCTGAGGCAGGGACAGACAGACAGAGGGGTGGAGGCAGGGACAGACAGACAGTGGCCCGGCAGCAGGTAGACTTGCTACTGAGCCCCCGCAGCCACTTCCTTCCCTCCCCCAGACAAATCGGAGATAATTAGTGTCCCATGGAGGAAGGGAACAGAAGGGGCACTCTTAGTGCACAACCCAGCACCCCAAACAAGCCCAGGGCACAGGGGCCGTGTTCCACTGCCTGGACCTCACTACTCCCCCGCCCCCCAGGGCGACTGGAAAGACACTAAACATCCATCCAAAGCGGTACTTTGCAGAGTCAACTGGGGATGCACTGGAGATGTTCTCGAAACCCTGACCTTACTGGCATTAGTTTTCCGTTTCCCCTGGATCCTTGGTGCCACTCTCCCTCTGGTGCTAAGCGAGGCAGCCCGTCTGTGCTCATTTCTCAGAGATGAGATGCAGCAACGGGCGGCGAGAATAGAGACTCTGCCTGGCTCTTGCGTTCCAAACACAGTCCCCGGCCTGGACACACGACAGGTCAGAGCAGAGCTTCCCAGTACTGTACCTCCCCCTCCCCATTCTAGGGAAAGATTCCTAAAGGCAAGAGGAGAGGGGCCACCGGGGTAGGGGCCGTGGGGATTGGACAAAGGAGCCTCTTCAAGCATGTTCTATCCAACTCCAGGACCCAGGAGCCTCCTGGAGCCGAGTCCGCACCACAGACATCTGGGACTACTCTTCTGGGTGGCCCCAGCCTGCCCTTCCCTGTGGCTGTGGTACCTCCTTCAGCACCAGCTCACGTGTCCCCATGGACAGCCACGGAGAGTGGCAGCCTTCTGTGCTCTGAACTCCACTCGGGATCAGATCCCACCCCATTGGACAACCCTCCTTCCAACATCCTGGGGCCCCTGCGTCCCTTATGCCATTAGAGGGTGGTGCCCCCCATATCAGCGTGGGGAGAACGGAGCAGAAGCCCCCACTCCTGCGCTTTGGTGGGGCTGGGAGAATCAGTCCAAGCAGAGGGGTGCAGGGTAAAACCCACCCTGAGATACCAGCACGGTGCAAACTCGAACCTTCTGATTTGGAATCCAGAGGCCCTGCGGGCCAGGAGCCTCGGAGCCTCCCACTAAGGCTGTCAGAGACTGGCAGCAGCACCCACCCTCCCTGAAGGCGGGCAGACCCAGGGTGACCTACAGAAGGCTCACCACGGACCTGCCCAACAGGATGCCTGGAAGGGGCTCAGCTCCCTAAACGGTCTGGGGCACCTCTCTGGGTCTTCCCTTCTCTGTGCTCGGCCCCCTCGGCCAGCCTGGGTATGAGGCCCTGAGTTGCTGTGCCCCTTCCTTGAGAGTGGGCTGTCCTCACACCAAGCACAACCTCAGGACCCAGGGTCCTCTCCCTAGCTGACGTTCAGCTGACCGATGCTCCCAGTTCATCTTGGTGGGAGGAGCGGGGGTCCTGAGCCCCCTCGTGAGGTCCCCACCTTCTTGTTGGGCTCTTCCCCACAAGCCTTTTTATAAAAAGAGTCGGCTGGGAGCCAGGGAACTTTTGGTAAGTATATGGGCCAAGCCAAGCTGTACAAACCTGTCTTCCTCCCAGAGCTGAAAGGGGCCAGGTTGTTCCCAGGCAAATGCCGAGGCGGGGGCGGAGGGGAGGGGAGGAGGAAGGGGGTTCCTTTAGGAGGCCTGGCGCACTGCAGAGCCCCCGCCAGGGCTGGGCCAGGGTGCGGAGGCACGGCCAGAGGCAGAGGAGTGGGAGGGCCGGGACCAGGTGTCTCCTGCAGACTCACATACGAGACCTACACGGACCCCAGAAGCACTTGGGTCTGCACCCAGTTACACAGATACACAGGCCTGGAAACATGTAGAGACGTGTGCTGGTGTACACAGAGACCTGCGCGGGTCCCCTGTAGCAGACAGGCCCACACTGAGCTGCGGGAAAGCTGTGGGGACACGCTTGCACGTACAGACCCGCCCGGCACGTCCGCCCCGAGAACACACCGCCCAAGACACGCACAAAGGACGCACAGAGAGAAACACCAAGACAGACCCGGGAGGTTGAGAGGGGTCGTGACCACCCTCACAGCCCGGCTTCCCCGGAACCACACACCCGTGCACCCATGCATGTGCACATGCGCGCATACACACACACACACACACACACACACACACACACCCTGGGAGGGAATCACTTCTTAAGAACTTTTGGACTCTAGGCAGCCCACGATCAAGACCCTTGCTGGGAAAGAAAGCGCCTTTGTCTGCTGGGACCAGGGCTGCGGGAGCAGCGGCGGCCCCCTCCAGGCCAGGGGCCAGGCCTGTTCCTGGCTTTTGGGTAGGAAGGTCAGGTGGGGCCGGGGCTGGGGTGGAGGGTGGTGGAGAGAGCGCCAGGGCCTCCGGCAGGCCCTGCCCTCACCCCGGGACACTGTCTTCTGCGGGCTGCCCAGTTGTGCCTGGCCCTGTCCCCAGAGTGACCCGTGCTTCTAACCGTGGCCCTGGTGGCTGGCTGTGGCCGTGGAGCTGGCCCCGGGGCTCCACGCCTGCCTTGGGCCAGCGATCTCGCTTTTTTTAGCAGTGAAAAAAGGTCAGGCTCTGGAATTAGAAAGCTGTGACACTGAATCCTGGCTCTGTCGCTAGCTGGGTGACTTTGAGAACAGACCCGGCCTTTCTGAGCCCTGTGTTCATTCGAGCCCCCATGACGTGCTCGAAGCCCAGATGGAGGCCCGCCTCTTTCCCCAGCCCGCAGTAGCCTCCTCTCCAAGCAGGCTGTCCCCGGGCCTGGTGGAGCTGCGGGAGCGCCCCGCTGTCTCCTGCTGCTCTGGCCACAGGGAGGAGTGGGGCGCCCAGAACCACGTCTGACACCCCTGCAACTCCCCTCCTTCCTTCGGTCCCTTTCCTTCCTCTTGGGTCTTTGCCCTGGTGCCAGGTGTGGCCCCCTCCCCGCTCTGCCCCTCTCCTGCCATAGGCCAGGCCCACCCTTGGCTGGGCCAAACCGCCAGTGAGAACAGTCCCGTTTTCTAGCCCGAGAGGATTCCGTCTGCGGACCCCCTCCCGGTGGACTTCTGCACCATCCCCGGGCAGCTCCCGGACCATTTCCAGGCGTTCTGTCAACACACTTGCTGAAGGCCTGCTGTGCATTAGACACGATTCCAATGCTGGATATTCAGCAGGGAACCGGTAGAGCAAATCCTCTGGCCGTGCGGGCTCCAGTCCCCATCGCCACACCACACACTGCTGGGGGGTCTTGCATGTCCTCAGACACGGTTCCCCGCACCAGCATCCTGCAAGCACGGCTTCCCTCCTGGGGTCACCACGAAGCCTGTGAATGTCACTCTCATAGCTCTTCCTCCCCTCCCCCTGGGGTATCTCTCAAGGGCAGGGCATGTCTGGTTCAACACCTCATAGGAGACCATGACAGCCAGACCCAGCAGCGGCTCACAGAAGTTCAAGGGCATTGGGCCATCACTGCCCCTGGGTAGGTTTCCTTCTTTTGTTCTTATGGTGACTTGACACCTCTCCTTTCACGTATTTCTCATAATTGCACGACAGTCCAATAATTTGCATGTCCTTACTGTTAATAAAACTGTACTATTTTAGGAAACACTCTGATTGACCCTCAAGCTCCACAGAGCAAGTCCAAGCGCTCAGCTCTGTCGCTCACGGTAGGGTTCACTTGTGCATGTCATGTTCGCACACCTGCTCCCTGCCGGACCTGGAGCCATGGGGCGCTGGGGGGAATCCCACAGAGAGCCCTGTCTGGAGAGATCCAGAAGAAGAGTCCAGCAGAGGACCGGGACAGGTAAGTAGGAAAGTGTGCTTTGGTGGCTAGAAGGCTGGGCAGGTGCTGCGGGAGCCTGGAGGGAGCTCCTCCATCCCCATCCCCGGGCAGCTCAGAGATGGTTTTGCACAACAAGGGACATTTGAGCTGAGCTTTCAAAGAGCAGCTGGATTTTTTTTTTTTTTTTCCCCTTCTGGGAGAGATGAGAGAGGCTGAGCTCAGCAGAGGGACCAGCATTTAGAAAAGTCATGGGAATGGGAAGGATCTGATGTGTGTGAAGGAATGGGAAATGTTAGATGTGCTGGGGCGGGATGTATGTCAGGCTGGGCTGGAGAAGCTGGCACCAGATGGGACTGTGGATGCCAGGGAGACTGGGGAACCCCTGCCACATGGAGGACACCCAGCCCTGGAGCTGCCCCACTGAGCTCTTCACGCCCATTCTGAACCCTCTGGCCCAGCCCTGCCCGACCCACCTGCAGCCTGCCCTAGGAAACTCGGCTTTCATTGTGCTCTCCGTCCCCTCTGTTCTTGGCTTCGAAGAGAAAAACTGTGGGCAGGAGTTTTTGTAAGAGCTCTTTATATATAGAAATTCTTGATTCTTTGTTACATAGCTATCTTGTCTTTCTCCTGTCTCTTTCTCTATTTTTGCCATTTGGCTTTAATTTTATTTTGTTTTGATGGAAAGGAGCCTTCTATATTTTTGTTGTCTGGTTCTATCTATTCATGTTCATTTGACGTTTTCTTAGAAAATTCTTGTTTATCATAAAATTATTGTGTAGGCATCAGGATTCTTGATGGTTTAACCTTTTTTTTTTTTTTCTCCTTATGGTTTAACTTCTAACATGTAAATCGTTAAGCCATCTTTGGTTTATTTTGGTGTAAGGCAGGAATCTAACTTCGTTTTTTTCCAAACTGTTAGCCAGCTGTCCAGTCCCGTTCAGTGAGTAATCCATCATTTCCGAACTGGTGTATTTTGTTCAAAATTCATCTCTCATCTTTTCGATGTTTAAAGTCATACCTGCAACCTAAACAAAAAAGAGAGACAGAAGGAGAAGAAGAAGAAAGAGAAGCAGAAGCAGGAGGGGAATGAGATGGGAGAGAAGTAATCCGATTGTCATAGACGTCGATGACTCAGAAGGTGAGAGTGCTTCCCCGGGCCCAGCTTCCTGAGGTCACAGCCCCCAGCAGCTTGCTCTACGACCTTTTATTGTTAGCGTCTCAACATTTATTAGGTTTCTCTTTTTTTTTTTTTTTTTAATTTATTTATTTGACAGAGATCACAAGTAGGCAGAGAGGCAGGCAGAGAGAGAGAAGAGGAAGCAGGCTCCCTGCTGGGCAGAGAGCCCGACGCGGGGCTCGATCCCAGGACCCTGGGATCATGACCTGAGCTAAAGGCAGAGGCTTTAACCCACTGAGCCACCCAGGCACCCCTGAAATGCATTTCCTCACCACATTCTACCTCTTGCGCTGTAGACAGGCCCATTTCTGGGCTTCCAGTTTGCTGTGCCATTTCTCTGCCTGCCATGCCGGTGCTGGTCCCATCGGTACGAGGCCGGTCCTGCACAAGGTATTAGAGTGTGAGCCTGTGTTGTGACAGCTTGCTGGGGGAAGTCCTACCTCACCGCTCTTGGGTCTCCATTCAGGCCGCTGGACCAAGCGCCACAGACTGGACAGTGTGTGAACAGCTGTGTTTCTCACGGTTCTGGAGGCTGAAGTCTGAGATCAGGGAGCCCGCACCCCTGGGCTCTAGACAGGGCCCTCCTCCGGGTCACAGGCTGCTGGCTTCCCGCTGTGTCCTCAGGCCACAGAAGAGGGGCCAGAGTGCTCTGTGGGACCCTTCCATGTGTTCTCGAATCCCATGTATGCAGGCTCTGCCTTCGGTCTTCATCACCTCCCAAAGGCCTCACCTCCTGATAACATCCCCTTTGGGGTTTAGGATTCCAATATATGAATGGGGGGAGTGGACACAAACATTCAGTCCCTAGCAATTAGTAACTGTATTTATTTTCCATTTCAATTTTTCATTTTCAATAATTTGCAATTTCAATAAATCAATTTTCCATTTCATTTTTAAGAATTTCCATTGATATCGTAGGCTCGTCCCCCCCAGTTTGATTGGAATTTTGTTGGACTCACATTATTTTTATGGATTAATTTGGGGATGATTATCTTCTTCACAGTAGTGAAGTTTTCTTCTGGGGATAAAGGTGTGTGTGTGTGTGTGTGTGTGTGTGTGTGTCTTGTGACTACCTCCAGGTTGTGTGATCTTTCTTGTCTGGGATCTTGGACACCCCTCCTCAGGGCACCTAAAGCTGCATCCATCTCCGTTACAGCAGCAGCCACCCGGCAGGAGAGGGCCTGGGGGTCCGAGTCCCTGTCTTCCTCAGGTACACGGGGAGTGACGTGCTCAGCAAGGCGCCAGAGAGCCGAAATCTCACCTCAGGGGAGAATAGCCACAGGGCCACGAACCCAGCCTCAGGGGGAGGTGGTGAGAGCCCGGTAGTGGTACTGTTCCAGTGTTCTGAGGGAACATGTCGCTGGGGCTGGCTAGGGGTTCCCCAGCTTGGTGGGAGAGTCGGGAAGTGGTGGGTTACGAGGGCCTGGTCCCTGTGCTGTAACCAAAGGAAAAGGCCCAAGGCTTCCGGGATCTCCCCTGTGTCCTTTCCCTACCCCGCCTCTCCCACGGCCCTGAGGGCGGAAAGGTGCTGACCCACTTCAGGTCGGAGGACAGTGCAGCTCAGCAAAGCCAAGGGACCCAATCAGGGTCATCCAGTAGCATCGGGGCACCTCAAATCCCAAGGCACACACCCCTCAGGTTGCCGTGATTGTCCCCTAGGAGCCCCTGTTCAGGGACAGGGCTGGCTATCGGGCAGCTGGAGGGACCGCCCTCTCCACTCCCTGGTCAGGGGGCAGCGCTAGGCAGGTGAAGGGCCCAGGAGGCGGCGGGCTGGGACCACCAGCTCCTCTCCCGTGCCCGGTTCTGCACGTACGTCTGCCTCTCCCCCCGCCCCGGGGCAGCTCTCGGCTTGGCTCGTGGTGTCCTCAGGGGGCCAATGGGCTTCTTGATTCCAGGCTGCACATCTGGAAGTTGACGCTATTAAAACAAACCCCATTATATAACAAATGGACATCTGGAACCCGTTAGCACTGAGTTTTTAGAAAAAGAAATTGTTTTGGATGTGCTCTCTCCTAAGAATGTGGCAAAGCGCCCTCACTCTGGCTGTCCAGGAACCCAGAGCCCAGGCCACCTCTCCTGGGCCCATTTGTCGAGGTGACTCGGGCCAGACCAGAGGTGGGCCAGGGCAGAGGCAGGGACAGACTCCCTTTACCAGACCGGATACTTCACTGGCTCCTGAGGGCCACATGCTCAGGAGGCCCCTCTCGAATGTCATTCAAATATTTATTCAGCCCTTGTGCACCTACTGTCTGCTGCCAGGTCCTTACTGTTATATGCCCACCCCCAACCCTTCATGCCTTAATTACCCTGTCATGGCTTAAAAAAACAGATCGCGGTGTTTCCTGGATTCCAAACAGCAATGCTTGAACAACCCTGTCCCTCAGTTTCCTCTGACACCTTAGCCAGTCCCTGGAACTCCCTAGGATCTTCAGACCTCTGTCTGTGAATTGTCTTTCTACCCTTCCCACCCAGACCAAAACTCCAGAGGTCACCTAGGTACCGATGACTTTGGCTTGGGGTCGTGGTGGTTCTGTGGGTGGGCCTTGATCTAGCACTGAAGAGGCTTTATGAGAAATGTCTGGTGAACATTTTGAAATGGAAATTCATATATATATATATATATATATATATATATACACACACACACACATACACACACATATATATATAATTACCCCCAACATTTTGTGATGAAAAATTTCAAGCATATGGAAAGTTGCAAGAATTGTGCAGTGAACACTCCTGTTAATGTACCACCTCGATCCTGCAGTTGTCAGCCCGCTGCTGACTCTACCCTTCTATTCACCCCTGATGCAGATGTCACTATATTTCACCCCTTAACACTGGGCATGCAAACAACTAACTAGAATTCAATGTTTGTTTCTGATTTTCTCGCAGGTGATATTGACATACAATGACACGTGGAAGTTTTAAGTGTACTATTCTGGCAAGGCTGGTACCTCTGGGACCCATACTCCCGTCAGTGAGTACAATTTACCATTAACCCCAGGAAGTCCGCCACACTCCTTCCTACCACCAGTCGTCCCAGAGGCAGCCGCCACGCTGGCTATGTTCACCGTACACTAGGTAGTTTGGACTGACGAGTGTTCTCCCAAAATTCGTAAGTTGAAGTCCTGACCCCAGGACCACAGAATGCGGCTGTATTTGGAGATGGTTTCCTTGAAGAGGGAAGAATGAGGCTGTTTGGGTGGGCCCTAATGCAGTATGACTGGTGTCCTCCTAAGAAGAGAGTGGGACACAGATGTGCACACACATGGGAAGAAGACCCAGGAGAAGACAGCCTTCTACAAGCCAAGGAGAGAGACCGCTGCTGGGTCCTCAAGCTCAGACTTCTGGTCTCCGGGGCTAGGAGAAAGTAAGTTTCTGTTGTTCAAGCCACTTCGTCTGTGGCCCCCGGCGCAAAGGAACAGGCCAGGTTTACCTTTTCTAGAATTTCATATAAATAAAATCCTACACTAAGTATTCCTTGTGTGTGGCTTAGTTGGCCCAGCGTCTCTCTTGTTGCTGCATGAATCAGGACCGTGTTCCTTTTTCATACCCGAATAGTTGGTTTAACCCACAGTTGGTTTAGCCAAGGCAGTTTATTTTTTAACAGAATTGTTTCAGAACATTTCCCTCTAGGGGTGCCTGGGTGGCTCAGTGGGTTCAGCCTCTGCCTTCAGCTCAGGTCATGATCTCAGGGTCCTGGGATCAAGCCCCACATCGGGCTCTCCGGGAGAGCCTTCTCTCTCCCGCTCTCTGCCTGCCTCTCTGCCTACTTGTGATCTCTCTTTCTGCGTCAAATAAATAAAACCTTCTAAAACAAAACAAAACATTTCCCTCTACTGTCTGTCTTTTGTGTCATCCCAGTGACAGAGCAGACCGCAGCCCCACTCAACGGGCAGCTCCAGAACTACACTTGAACATCTAATCATCTTAAAATGTATTAAGATGCATTGTACTTCCCAAAATGAGTTCTTTTTTTTTTTTTTAAAGATTTTATTTATTTATTTGACAGACAGAGATTACAAGTAAGCAGAGAGAGAGGAGGAAGCAGGCTCCCTGCTGAGCAGAGAGCCCGATGTGGGGGCTCGATCCCAGGACGCTGGGATCATGACCTGAGCCAAAGGCAGAGGCTTTAACCCACTGAGCCACCCAGGCGCCCCCCAAAATGAGTTCTTAACTAGATTAAAGTAGTAGCACATTATTTTTATCTCAGCAGATGCAGGCAAATCCAAGACATCAGAGGGATCTCAACCTTTTGGTTACAGATGACGTAGTGATCGTAGTGGCTTTGCTGCGAAGGGCTCCTGAATTCGAGTCTTACTTTCTGTGTGATCTTCTTGGGCAAGTCCCTGGAGCTCTCTGAGCCTCATTTCCTTCACCTGAGAAGCGAGGCTAATAATCCCTTCTCTAAGTGTTGCTTGAAGATGGAATGAACTCGTGAGTTCAGCGTGTTTCCAGTGGCTGGAAAAAGTGAGGACTCAGGAAGCATTTATCCCACTGGGCCGCCATCAAAAGCCAGAGCCTCTCTCATGCTAGGGCAGCAGAAGTGGGTTTCTAGGCCACAGAGAGTAGAAAATGAGCTTTCTGCCCTGCCCGGCATGATCTCGGAGACCAAGAGACGGGGCCGCTGAGAACAATCAGCCCAATGCAATCCCAGCAGAATGGGTGCTTTGGGGGATTTAGAAAACCCACCCTGAACGGAGGGACCCTAAGTGCTCCCAGGCTACGTCGTAAGTCGCGCCCATGTTTGACCATTTCTGTTTGTTGTTTTGTTCCATCTGAGTAGGGAAGTTCAGAAGTTTCTTTCACTTTGTCACCAACACTTCTAGGAAGGGCTTCATTTCACTCTCATAATCCAGGAGCCCCTCCTTTATAATAGATACTGATTCAATACTGTTCCTCTAAGGAAGCCAAACGAATGCACCAACCGAATCACCACCATGCACTTTCTTTCCGAGTTCCTTCCTTCCGAAAGAAGGACTTTTCAACTTTGAAGTCCTTAGGAATTGGTTTTTGGCATAAAATATCCACTCTGTCCCAAGCGGCTTTGAAATGTTCCTAATTTCTCTCAGATGATGATCTTTTTTGGATTTTAGAGACAAAGAAAGCATCTATAGTTTCACTTTGAAGCTCTTCAGAAAAAAATTCCTGGGACACTTACCATGCGGTAAAGAAATTTAAAACATGAGATAAGTTCAAATTCAGGACCAGGGCCATCCACCGGACCCCCCGAGAGCCGCAGGGTGAGGAGGGCCTTTTACGACGATAGGCTGTGGCCTCCTGGCCTCGGAACATTCTTCCTCCCAGCCACGGGGGTTCTAGAGAAATCATCTCAGCTCCCCCCACACTTCCTCTGCACCCCACTTCCAGAGCCCAGGGAAATTCCTTCAGGAGGCGCACTGTGTCGTGCCAAGAACATAACGGAGGCCATCTGAGGTCGTCCTTCTCCTTACGGAGCTATTACCTGAACCGAAAGACGCCCACCTCCTCAAACTGCCTTCAGTGCCACTCAGCGCGCTGGTACCTTCCAGATGCAGTCAGAGACCTGGTGTCACGTTCAACTCAATTCCACTTTGCTGCCTTTTTTTTTTTTTTTTTTTTTTGCAGGTATATTTTTATGACCCTGCAGGAGACCATCGATCCCAGTCAGCCCATTAGCATCCATGAGACCCAAGAACTTCTTTTTTAATGAAACCTCCTGGAGAACTTCCCCCCTGCTTCCCAACTCCAAGTGTGCTCCTACAGCAAGGCTCCCTGCGGCAGGAGTGGGGGAGAGGGAAGGGCCCTAGAATGAGGGCGCTGGTCCCCCCCACCACCCCGGCCAGACAGGAGGGGTTGGCAGCAGAGAGCGACTTGGGTGAGACTCAGATCTGCCCAAATCCAGGGTAGAACCTGGTGCAAGGAGCCACCAGAGAGCTGGGGCCAGCAGCCGCGGGCGGTCTGGAAGGACCTGCAGAATCCTTCCCTGTCCCCAGGAGATGGGGACACAGAGCCCACCCTCCTGGGGCACCTGCAGGCACAGCCAGCCTAGCCTGTCTGCTCCACCTAAGCCTCCAGCCGGTTCGAGCTGCAAGAATGTGTAGGGACAGACTTCCCTCTCTGCACAGCTATGGCTGCGTCCCCTAAGTTTTGGGACGCTGTGTTCTTATTATCATTTGTCTCAGGGTGTTCTTCAAATTCCGTTCCGCTTTCCTGTTTGACCCTGTGGCCTTTCATAAGCGTACTAGCTGGTCCCCACCTACTTGTGAATTTTCTCATTTTCCTACTGTTCATGATTTCTAGCTCCATTTCACTGTGCTTGGAAAAGATACTTGGAATGATGTCGGATGAGCGGACAACGAAAACGTGGTATATATATGTATGTACCGTGGAGTTATCACTCAGCCACGAGAAAGGAGCAGATGCTGTCATTTGCAACAACATGGATGAGCCCTGAGAGCGTCGTGCGAAGGGAAATAAGCCAGACCCAGAAAGACAAACGCAGCAGGATTTCACGTGTATGTGGAATCTAAAAGGAGTCGAACTCCTCAAAGCCGAGAGGACAGCAGGGCTTGCCAGGGGTTGGGGGGCAGGGAGAGAGGCTGGTCAAAGAATACAAAGTTTTGGTTATACAGCACGGACGAGCGCTGCAGACCCGAAGCACAGTGCAGCCGCCATGGTTAACAGCCCTGTATTGTATACTTGACGTTGGCCGAGAGGGTCGATCCCGAGTGCTCTCCACAAAGAACCCACAAACACCTGTGAAGAGACGGACGCATCCGTCAGCCTGATTGCGGCAATCCCTCTGCCACGACCAGAACCTCACCTTGTGCACTTACATTTGTACCAGTCTTTCCTGTCAAGTATACCCCAATAAAGCTGAGGAAACGTGGGATGCATATGGACATCCTGGGGGGAGAAAAGATGCAGAGAAGAGAGTGAGCTCCAGAGAGAACCAGCAGTCGGGAGAAAGCCCGTCAGAGCCGCGGGTGGAGACAGACCACAGCCTGCACACAATGACACAAAGGAAACAATCAGGGCTTTTTTTTTTTTTTTTTAAATCAGATGCATAAGAAAATACTTTCCAAACAGGAAAGCATGATTTTAAATTTAGCACGAACTGAAGGAGAGCTGGGAGCAGGTGCAATAGATCAAACAAAACCCAAGCAAAAATGGAAGAAGACATGGGGCGCCTGGGTGGCTCCGTGGGTTAAAGCCTCTGCCTTCGGCTCAGGTCCTGGTCTCAGGGTCCTGGTCTCAGGGTCCTGGGACTGAGCCCCGCATTGGGCTCTCTGCTCAGCAGGGAGCCTGCTTCCCTCCCCCCTCTCTCTGCCTGCCTACTTGTGATCTCTCTCTGTGAAATAAATAAGATCTTTTAAAAAAAATGGAAGAAGATAGAACACATGTGGAGGAAAACCAGAGCCTAGGAGGGGAGAGATCCAGGAGACATGATATGCAAAGCCTAAAAAAAGCCTACAAGGGGAGAGAAACCCCAGGAAACGGAGGAGAAGCAATAACTTTAAAACAAGAAAGAAGATTTTCCGTGGTTCAAAGAAAGACTCTGGTTTGCAAGGGCTCATTGAGTTCCAGGCAGGAGTGATGGAAAAAAGCAGACATCTAGGCACGGCCTGGGAAGAGTCCTGAATTCCATGATTAAAGGGAAAACTCTTACAAGCTTCTCGAAGGAGGAAACACGTTCCAGGGAGGAAAAGAGAATCAGACAGAAGCCACACATCTCCTTGACAAAGCGAGAAAAGAGCAAAGCAGCCTATGGCCAGCCAAGGTGCCGTTTGCCTCATGGAGATACAAAAGATGCCCGGCCCCGAGCAAGGCTCCCTGGACAGAGGGAAACACCAGATAAAGGAACCTAATTGGGCGATAATTGAATCCGACTGCAGGCAAGGGAGATGAAGAAAAGAGGAGCCGGTCCCCCAACAGCGAGCCCCCCAACAGCGAGCGGAGAGCCTGCTAATTCATGTGTAGTTAGTGATAAAGTTTGCAGCATAAGCACCAAATAAGCTTTAACAGCAACAACAACAAAAAAAAAAACACATTAGAGAGATATAGTAACACTGCCTGGTAGCTTGCAGCTAAAAGCGCAAAATAGAACTTTTTGGAATTCCAGAAAAAACAGAAAAGGGGAAGGTCAGCACAAGCGCAGGATGACCTAGAGTGGAGCTTCCAAAATGGGAAGGGGAAAGAGGAATGACCAGCGTCTACTGTCACTTGTTCCATCTTTTCTTTCTCTCTCTTTTTTTAATTAAAAAAAACTTTTATTACGGAAACTTCTAAACACACACTGTAAGCGAGGAAACAGCACAAGGCATCTCTGCGGATCCAAATCTGAGGTTCGTTACTCATTTTTTTCCCCCCCAAAAGCCAAGAAAACCTTGATTGTTTCAAAACTGTGACATTTGTTTTTATTTTTCCTAGCGATTTACTTAGAACTGGCACACTCCTGTAGATCCCCCCACTCGTCCTTACCGATGAAAAGACGTCTCTTGCCTGAGTCCTTTTTCCGATTTCCAGCAACCCCCTAATGCCGCCTTCACGCAAGGACTGACGAGGCACGCTCTCATTCCAGTAAACTTCCCAGCTTTCACACAGTTCATTCTTGTTATGGTCCGCAAGCTGGCAAAAGTCACAAAACGCAAAATCTCATTACCAAGACTCTGAAAAAAAAATCCTATTATCATTTGCACAAAACTTGTGTATTTTACCAGCGTTCACTCAGGAAGCGGCACCTGGCTCCGAACAGCCGCACGCCCTCACGCCCTTGGACTTGGGCGCCAGGTGTCCATGATTCTGGAAAAGTGCATACCATCACTTAATCAGCTGCGCAGCCTCGAGATTCCTGGGGGGACATGACCACAGGCTGTATTTAACTGATCACAACTACTAAGAAAGAACCCACAGCCGACTTGGGTCAACACGTTGGAAACTGAAGAGTAGGAGATGTTTGCCGGCCCCGTGAGTAACAGGCCGGGCCGAGGGGCAGGCTGGGGACACCGACCGGGTGGAAGAGCCCACGGAAACACCAGTTGGGTTGCTTCCAAACATTTCACGTTTTCCTCCATTGTTTTTTTCTTCCTCATTGAAAATGGGTGATTTTCTCTTTCCTTTTTCCACTGCTTCAAGACGAAGAGGAGAAGCCATGCTTCGTAATATACGTAACCAGGTGCGGTAACTTGGGAAAAAGGCACTGTCGTGCTTCTGCTGATCCTAAATTTGTTTGCATCCAGGAAGCTGGGTCCAGGAGCACCCAATCCCGACTCTGCCTGGTGTTCCCTCCCTCCCCCAACCCATGCTTATAGCCCTGGATAAGCCCTGTGAGCCACGGCTTTGCCCCCACCTTCAAACTACAGTGTCTCTGCCACAGACGCCATGGTGGAGCCTCTGCATTTCCCCTTGGCCTTCTCTAAGTATCCTCCCCTCCCCACCACCACAGACCTCCTACTCCCCACACCCCCTGTTTCAGCCCAGCCTTCTTGGCCCTAGTAAAGGGGCGTCCTGCCTTCTCTCCAGGTCAGGAAAGTCAAGGCCTCCCCTATGGCTTCCCTGAGTCTCCTGGAGACTTCCCTTCCCTTGTCTAGGCTGGCATCTCTCTCTTCCTCTCCCCGGCCCCCTGCCACCTCCCCCCAGCCCTGTTGCTCCTCTGAGCACATCTCTCTGCTCTCCTTCAATGCCTCTTCTTCCTTGGTTCTCGCCCTAAGTGTCCCCAGCTTCCTTTTTACACCACACGAACTCCTTGGGATACCTCTTCATTCCCATGACCTTAGCTTTGGTCAAGGAATTAACTTGTAAATTCAGATGAACCAGGCAGGGCAGTTTTTTTGAAACTTCCATTTGTTTTTGGCACAAAAACTTCTTTTTTTTGGTCTTTATTTCCTCCTGAATTAAAAGTCACTCAGCCCATTGGGGCGCCTGGGTGGCTCAGTGGATTAAGCCGCTGCCTTCGGCTCAGGTCATGATCTCAGTGTCCTGGGATCGAGCCCCGCATCGGGCTCTTTGCTCAGCGGGAGCCTGCTTCTCTCTCTCTCTCTGCCTGACTCTCCGCCTACTTGTGATTTCTCTCTCTGTCAAATAAATAATAAATAAAATCTTTAAAAAAAAAAAAAAAAAAAAAAAAAAAAAAAAGTCACTCAGCCCATTTGGGGAGGGGAGTCCCCCCCCCCCCCCCCAGGGCAGAATGTAGACACCTCCCACCTCTTCCTGGGAGGGCCATCCATGTGCCTGGTCCTGGAATGTCGAAGTCATAAGCCCTGAAGGTGGGAGAAACGACTTTTTCTCTTGCTGCCAGCTTGAGTCCCAGATACAGTGGGCCCTATCAAGGCTTTTCCTAATTATGGAAAAGGAGAAGGAGGAGATTTGGGGGAGGAGAAGGGGAGGGCAGCGGGGCAGGAAGCCTGCAGAGACCAGGCAGAGAGGAGGAAGGATGAAGACACACCACACAGCTCAAAGCGGTGTTGGTGGTGGAGCAGCTGCCTGGGAGGTGCCAGGCCAGGAAACGAGGGACAGCAGGGCCATGTGGGGCCTCTGCCAGCTGCCCAGACAGAACTGGGCCTCTGCGAGGAAGGAGGAGACCATGACGATGAGCTGGCCCCTTCCCCATGGCTCCGGGAAGAACCCTAAGCCGCAGTGGAGTGGTATGTCTTGGGCAGACCTCCTGACCTTGCACTAGAGGGCCTGCTGAGGACACCCCAGCCCCCCAAGCTGCGAAGGGGCAGCAGACAAATGAGACACCCCAAATACGTGCATTTCATGGACACCCTTCTCCTCTAGGGTATCTGCAGGCCTCCCTCCAAGCTTGTGCCTCCCCTCTTTCTTTGTCTCGGCAAAAAGGACCCCCAGACTGGAAACCTAGAGGCATCCTGTAGCTCCTCGGAACCCACCAGGGTTTCCCCGTCCTCCTCATGTTCCCGGATATGTTCCACTCCCTTCCCTCCTCACCTCCACACACGAGTCCTGACCTGCACCCCAGGCACCAGCATCGCCTCCTAACCTAGGATCTAGCGCTAACCTAACCTCCTAACCTAACCTAGCACTAAGATCCCTTTCCTTGGCCCCCACGAGGGGGCTGAACATACAGTGGGGTCCTTGGCCAGACAGACACACAGGAGGAGGAGGAGGTGAGGGCAAGAGGAGCTGGGATTGCTGATGCATTCAGTGGCCTGGTCGGTGAGAGGCGCTGGGAGGACACAGCAGGGGTGGCGGCGGGGGGGGGGGGGGGGGGGGGGGGAGTGGGGGGGTGGCCTTCCCCTCCTCCCAGCACAGCCCTGGGGCAGGGGAGGGAAGGGAGGGATAAAGTCCCACCGTGGGAGCCTCCTGCCTGCCCTTTCCCAAAGGAACTGAGGCCAATGCCAGTGTAGCCGGGAATGTGGGAGTCCCTGGCTGCAGAAGCTCCGCGGGTGGGGGGGGGGCGGCGGTGGGGAAGACCTCATGGGTCCCCTGGTGGGAGGCAAGAGCTGGTGGGTGGGCTGCTCTGGGGAACTGGAGTAGTCAAGCCACGGCAGGGAGCCCTCTGAATAAATGCCGAATATATGGCCAAGCACCAAGTGTGAGATGGGCGGGGAGACAGGGATGGGACCCTGCCAGGGTGTGAGTCCACACCGGGACCTTGGCCCTGACCCATCTTTCCAGCCAGCGCCATGGATGCCTGGCAGCTCCCTCTCATCGCCAGCATCTCCTGCCTGTGTCCCGCACCAGCCTCCCCAGGGTATCCTCCTCGTGGCTCCAAGCGTGACTAAAACCTCCAGTTCACCATCCAGCAAACACAGACAGGAGGCGTCCCCTGCATCAGTGACCATCAGCCTGGAGGGGGCCTCTGGGCAGAGACAGTGACAGGCCGGTGTAGGGGCTGGCGAATGAGTGAGCTCACCGGGGCTGAAGTCCAAGCATCCTGCACCCTCAGTCCTCAGCCTACACACTGCCCCCCCCACTCCACAAACACCCCTCACTCTCTTTGCCCCCTCCCCTCCCTAGGCCCCTTTCCTGACCCCTCCTGGGACTCATACCAACTCACAGCCACCTCCGCATGCTCCCAGTCTCCAGTGCCTGGAGCTCAGCCTGGAGCTCAGCCTGGGGCCCACCTGCCTGTGCTTCTAGCACCGAGCGGGTGCCCAGCAATGTCCTAGAGAATTAAGGAATTAAGGCAGAGCAGGTATGAGATAAGGGCATTGTCTGTGTGGAGGTCAGGTTCTGCCTATCCAGGCAGGAGTTTGCCATGGCAACGACCTACCTCCCCGCCCCCGGCCCCCGGCCCCCCCCCGCCCCCGCCCCAGTGGAGGGCAACCCCCTTCCCCGGGCCCATCGCATGCCTGCCTCCTGTGGTACCAGCTGGTAATCCAGTGTGGTTTCTACTCCTGTGCTCATGAATAGAAGAGCTGGAGGAGAGCGGGGTGAACCACTCCAGGGGCCCTGTGGGTCTCCCGCCTCGCAGGGAGCGGCCCCCAGCCTCCCCGGGATCCCCCTGCCTGTGCCGCCACCTGCCGTACCAGAGGCCTCCCTGTCAAGGCTCTGGCCGGCCGTGGCTGCCTTGGAGCAGCACAGGGGGTGCAGACTCCTGTCCTGGACAGCTCATTAAGTCCTCCCTTTCTCCCCACACTTGGTCACGTACAGTCACCCCTGCCCTAGGCCTGATGTTTTGTCTTCCCTCTGCCTGGCACCTTGTAAACCCTTCCCATACTGCACAGCCCCCACATCAGCCACCAGGGCCCGTCAGCCTTCTGTCCTGAAAGCTTCTGGAATCCACCCCCGTCACCCCCACTGGACCCTTGTCGCCCTTGTGGCTGACAGTTGCGGCCGCGCAGCCTGCCTCCAGTGCCTGGTCTGTGTTGCAGCAGCCGGGGGACGTTTTTCAAAACTATTTGTTGTGCGCTGGTACCTTGGTGTTAAGTCCAGACCCTTCCCTGAAGTAGCCGAGGCTCCTCTTGTCTGGCCCCGGCTAACCTTTCAGGGGACCTGCCCCGTCCCCACCCAGAGGTCGTGGTATTTCCCAGACACACCAGGCCATCTCCTGCCTCCATGCCCTGTGCAGGCCGTGCCTACCACTTGGGAGGCTTTCTCCCCACAGGTGAGCTGCAGTGTTGCTTGTTTGGGGGGATTCTGCCCACCCCAGAACCAGCTCCCTGGGCTTAAGACCCTCTGCCTCCTGAGGGTCCTGGACCATAACAGTATCACGTGCTCCATCCTTCTCTGTTTGCAGGTCTGTCCCCTGTCTTGGGTCAGGTTCCCCAGCAGCAGAGCTGGAGACGGGATTCAGGACTATGCAATTTACTAGAGAGAGACGCACACAAGAGGGAAAGGAGGGGAGGGGAGGGGAGGGGAGAGCCAGAATAAAATGGGATCTCAGGTGGCATCTAGATGTGGTCTGAGCCAGGGGACTCTAGAGCCTGTCTGCATTGCTGAGCTGCCCCTGTAGGCCAGGAGACCAGCCTTCTGTACCCTGGAGCAGCCTGTCATTCGCTATGCAGAGGGGCGGGGTGTAAACTTCCTGGGGAGATGGCTGTCCTCTGCTAGGGGCAATTTGCCATAGGGGTGGCGCTGAGCATTTGCAGTCACCACTCCCACAGTGCGGAGATGATGGAAGCACCCACCGGCTGGGGAAAGGGGGATTGGCGGGGGGTACCAACAGCATCTGCCCTGCCCCCTGGTCAAGTAGGACCTCAGACAGATTTCTAAAGAAATGAAGACTATGTGGGTTCTTGGCCCATCCGGCACTGACCTAGCCCAAGGTCACAGCGGCACTGCTGACCTTGGAGGAGGTCCTGCCCATGGCAGCCTCAATTTCAGTGAGTGGAGAGAAGTCCAGACATCCACCCCCTACCCAGGGAGGGACTCTGAGTCCTACTCCCTCACTAAGGCTCCCATAGATGCCTGACCTTGCAGATGGGAGCTTTTTAGCCAATGTTCTCATTTAGTCCTCGTAGTTACCATTTTACAGATGGGAAGACAGAGGCTCAAAGGGGTGAAGTGACTCCATGAAAGTCGAGCAACTTGTGAGTGGAAGAGATGGACCTGAGTGAACCCAGATCTGCCTGGTTCCTCTCCCACCCCCCGCCCTCCCCCGTATGTGAATCGCCTTAGAACTCAAGCCTCCCTGCCCACCATAAGAGACTGGCACGTCCAGGGCCATCTCCATGCCCCACGGCAGGGCTCAGCTAAAGTCAGGGTCCCTAAGGCCTGCATCTGGTATTTGCAATAGTTGGGAGGCCCACGCATGTATTTTGCATGTATTTGCATAATGATTTGCATCTGGTTTGCATGTGTCGACGTTGGGGCCCCATCAGTACAATTTTTAAGTTGCTTCTAAGCAACTCTCACTCAGTAGAAATCCCCCCAGGGTTTACAGAGTCCAATTTCCATGATTCTGGCCTCTCTCCCAGGCCCCCACCTGGAGGACTCACCTCTACGCACCCCCTGGGGCCCTGGAGAAGCCCTGCTTCTTCCTCACTAGAAAGGGTCACTCCAAACCCCTGCCCCAGAAACACGTATGGACTTGACAGTGACTGTTTTTTATGGTGTGGGTGTAATCAAAACACCGATTGGGCTTTGAGCATGCTGGTGTTTATGTTGGGGAGAGAGTGAGCCCCGGGGAAAGATCCTCGCTGTGCAGATCTTCCAAAGGTGGCCCCTTGTAGGGAGGGAGACTGTGTACACTCAGAAGAAAGGAGACAGGGTGGGGTTGTGGGTAGGGACAAAGGGCTGATGGAGTCAGGAGCCTGTATCCTAGGGCTGGCGCCCCCACTGGTTGCCCCACCCACCAGGCAACCAGTGGGCGCGCCTGCCTCTCCCTGTCGCGGGGGCTCATCTGTGGTTAGAAGGGCTTGTGCCACAAAACTGGTTGTTCCAGAGCTTTCTATTCCTGTCTCTTTTAGGGGAATTAAAAGATGCAGAGGGCCTGGATAAAGCAGGGAGGGCATCCTGGGTGGGGTGGAAGGAGCCTGGAGAGGGGAGAGGAAACTCCTTGGCCCCTGAGAAGGGCATGGAGGTGAGGAGGAGCTGTTCCAGGTGGGCAGGATGCCAAACGCCGGAGTCCCACGTGGCCTTACCACCAGGCAAGCCTGCATCTCTCTCTCTCTCTTTCTTTTTTTTTATTTTATTTTTATTTTTTTAAGATTTTATTTATTTATCAGAGAGAGAGAAGGGGAGAGAGCGAGCACAGGCAGACAGAGTGGCAGGCAGAGGCAGAGGGAGAAGCAGGCTCCCCGCTGAGCAAGGAGCCCGATGTGGGACTCGATCCCAGGACGCTGGGATCATGACCTGAGCCGAAGGCAGCTGCTTAACCAACTGAGCCACCCAGGCGTCCCTCTCTTTCTTTTTTTAAAAGACTTTATTCATTCATTTGAGAGACAGACACAGCACAAGCGGGGCAGGGGTGGGCAGAGGGAAAGGGAGAAGCAGACTCCTCACCGAGCAGGGAGCCTGCCACGGGGCTCAAACCCAGGAACTGGAAATCACAACTGAGCTGAAGGCAGATGCCCAACCGCCTGAGCCACCCAGATGCAGAGCCACCCAGATGCAGAGCCGGCATCTCTGCAGCTGCCAGGGACCCAGTTTCTCCTCTTCTCGATCCCCAGACACCAGTTGTTCCCCTCTGCCCTAGACAGCCCACGGAGGCAGGAGGGACTGCAGTATCTGGCGGAGGCTCCCCCTCATGTTCGCCCACTGGGCTGATGGTCCCCAAGTGCGAGGCTCCACTATCCCTGTCCAAGGTTCTCTTGCCTTCCTGATGGCCTCCTCCATCACCCCTGGAGAGAGAGGTGGCTTATCTGTTACCAAGGGCTGGGAAAGTATGTTCCTGCGTGTGTGTATGGAAGTTGGGTGTGTGAGAAAGAGACAGACGGACAGAATGTGTCGGCAAATGGATGTGTGGGTCCTTGTGAACAGAAACTGGGATCCTATGTGTGGCCCCTCGGCCTGGCTCCATCCAGGTGTTGAGTCTCCAGGCTGAGTCGGGGGGAGAGGGGGCGGCGGGGGTGGAGGGGAGGCAGTGCGGGGGCAGGAACATGAATGCCTCCCTCCCCGTCTCTGCCTTCCCTAGGTCTCCTGTCTGGCAGATGCGGGGGAGACCCCAGCCTCTGGCAGGACTGCATCCCGCCAAGACCCTGAGTATCTCCTCTGCCGATGTCCTCCGCTCAACTCGCCTCCCCCAGGACGTGGCCCCAGGGCTGGCTCCCGAAACTGTTCCAGTTGAAGAGGTTGTTTGAGGCCAGCCACCTGGGAAGGGGGAAGTGGGGTCCAACTGTCCTTTTAGCCCCCTGTTATGTGGACTTTTCCAAGTTCAGACAGGGTCCAGCTTCCTCTGTCTGAGTTTTGGGTCCCACATCTGGGCTGGGTAGGGAGTGAGAGGCAGGGCTGGGGCCCCTTGGAAAAGGATCACAGCTTCTGTAGTATGGGGGAGGGGGAGGCAGGGGCGGGTTCTTCTAGAACTTCCTGGGAGGTGCTGCCAGGCAATCAGAACCCAGCCCCGGAGTGAGGAGTCTGGCTCTGTTATGTCCCACCCAGATGTCTCTCACTGTGAGTGCAGGGAAAATCCAGTGGTTACAAGGTCAAGAGCATGTTATGGATACTGTGTATCCTGCCCCCAGCAGAAGGACATCTCTATTAGAGGCTGGAGAATATAAAAGCACATTCAGTGGAATTGTGGCAAAGGACCAAAGTTGTCTTAGACATCATTGATTGGCATCAGAAACCCATTTGAGCTAGCTAAAGTGAGGTGGGTCACCAGAAGCAGACAGGGGAAGCCCATTACCAATTGGCTCCTCCCACACCTCTCCCAGAGCACCATACCCTCTGGACAGACCCTACTCTCCTCTGCCAAACTCTCTTACTTAACCTTTCTCTAAGTCCTGCATAGCTATGCTACAGCACAACAGGGTCCGTCCCTTCACCAGCTTTCAGAGACCCTGTTGCGGACTAAATAGTATTCCCCCCCAAATTCACATCCACCTTGAACCTTAGAACATGACCTTACTTGGAGAAAGGGTCTTTGCAGATGTAATGAGTTAAGATGAGGTCAGACAGGCTTAGATTGGGCTCTAAGTTCAATGATCGGTGTCCTTATAAGAGGAGAGGACACAGACACAGAGACAAAGGGTCTGTAGACACACAAGTCAGAGGGCCACCTAAAGACAGAGCAGACAATGCAGTGAGCAGCTCCTAGCCAAGGAGCACCTGCGGCCAGCAGAAACTGGAAGAGGCAAAGTATTCCTCCTGAGCGCCTGAAGGGAGTGTGCCCCTGCTGACCCCTTGATTTCAGACTTCTAGACTCCAGGATCACGGGAGAGTAAATTTCTGTTGTTTCAAGCCACCACGTTTGTGATCGTTTGTTACAGCAGCCCTAGGAAACAAATAAGCCAGGAAATTCCCCGCCTGGGAGCTGGACCCCCTCCGCATGTGTTCCAAAGCCGAGGACAGGGAACAGTCGGCCCACTTTGGTCAGGTGTCTGCTTCCCCCACCAGGGACCCACGAGCCACTGGGGCTAAGAATGGGCAGGGGACACAGATGTGAGTCTCAGAGCTGTCCGCATTTACACCCTCATATGGTCGCTTTACCCGGAGGGTGTGGATTCACATTTCAGGTTGGAGGAAAGGGTCTCTCCAGGTATGCCTGGGAGTTCTGTGACTTCCACACATCAGTCAGCAACTTAGGTAAAGACAGAAGGCTGCTGTCACTTGGGCAGATCGATGGGACAAAGCCAGGAAGAAACGCGCCCCTGTGGGATGACAGAATCAGGATTCAAGAAGCTCTTTGCAAGTTAGAAAGTCAACACCATGAGATGATGTTGAATGAAAATGAGGGTGAAGGCCAACTCTTGGGCTCCAAGAGTTAGTCTCACAAGGGAAATATGGCTGAAGCCTGCCTTAGCAGCAGCTCCTTGTGAGAGAGAACTAAAGACTGGCTTTGCCCCGGGGGGCTAAGGAGCCAGTGCTGTGGTCCAGCTGGCTAAGAGCTTTGATTGCCCGGAGAGAAGCAGAGCAGCTGCTGCTTGGCTGGAGAGGCGATGGGGTTCTGGGGCTCCCGGCAGCCCACACCTAAGAGAGACAGGGAAAACACGGACCCCAGCAGGGAACCAGAGGGACAGCCTGGCCCCTGACTGGGCAGCAGAGCGTTAGTTGAAGATGCCACGGGGAGGGGTCGCCCCAGAGTTAGTTATCAGTTGTCGTGGGCACCTCCAGGCTGAGGAGGCACAGCTAACCAACGGGGACCTTCTGGGGCCTGTTCCAAGGCGGTGGCTGCGGAGGTGTTGCTGGGGCGCCCCCAAACAGGGTCATCTCAGCTGCAGAGCCTGGGCCTAGGTCTCTCCGCACGTCAGGGCTTTGAAGAGCCGCGCCGGGCGCGGGGCGCACGGTGCAGGGTGGGGGTAGGGGGGGCGCTCCCCTGGAGCCCAGGGGGTTCTGGCCGCGCTTCTCCGCTGCGCACGCGGGCGACCACGCGGGCGACCGTGGTGGATGGGTGTGTTTCGGGGCCTCCCAGGGCGCGACAGCCTGCGCTCCTGCCACCCCGGGGCTGCTCCCTTCTTCACCTCTGGCTTGCAGGCGGCCCCTCGGGCGTCGGCTCGGGGCTGGGGCGGGGGGCTGGCGCCCGAGAGGGGGCCGGCGGAGGCGAGCGACGCGGCCCCAAGTTTATGCTAATCCGCGCAGAGCCCGCCTCCCGCCTCCCCTCCGCGGCCCCAGCCGCGAGCAGCGCCGGCCACTCGGCGGGACGCAGCCGCTGCGAAGCGCCAGGCGGCCGGGCCAGCGAGCTCCGGGGGCCGCGAGCGGCGGCGGGACCCGGCGGGAGGGCGAGTGGCGGGGCGGGGGGACGCCGGGCGGGGGCCCCGCGCGGGGCCAGGTGGAGAGCCGCGGGCCGCGATGGGCCGCCGCCTGCCGGTGTGGCTGTGCGCCGTCGCGGCGCTGCTCTCGGGGGCGCAGGCCAAGGGCACCCCGCTGGTCGCGCGGCCCGCGCCGCCGGGTGCCCCCCGCTACAGCCTCTACACGACGGGATGGCGCCCGCGGCTGCGCCCGGGGCCGCACAAGTAAGCGCGGGCCGCGTCCGGGCGGGAAGCGGGCGGGATGGGGCCCGGGCGGCGTTCCCACCTGCGCGGACCGCGAGCGCGGGAGACGGGGGCGCCGGGCACCCGAGGCCGAGCCCCGGCCGGGGCGAGCGCCCCACGCTCCGGGAGGCTGCGGGACCGGCGAAGAAAAATAAGCCGAGGGGGCCTGGCGCGGCGGCTGGGACCTGGCAGTGCCCGCGGAAACCTTTCCAGCGAAGTAACATTTTCCAGCTGCGCTGTGTGCAAACTCCCCGCGCAGCGCACCAGGTGGAGGGAGAGAAGGGAGGGCCGCCCGCGCGAGGCACACGCGGGACTCCCCCATGCATTCCCCCGCGCGGGCCCCCCCTTCTCTCCTCTGTCCCTCCAGGTAGGAGATGGGAGCCCAGCGCCCTGCAGCCCGCCCTCCAGCCACCCCTTTGGGAACTCCAGCATGTTGGGGCCACAGAACTGGTAGTGGCTCCTGGGTCCTGGGCCCACCTGTGGCCCCAGAGCCCAATAACAGCCCATTGGCCGCTGGCTTTTGCCAGGCCACTACCGCCCCAGCCCTTGTAGCTTGTGAAGGTGGCTCTTGCCTCTCTGGGGCCCTCAGTTTCTTGTCTTTAGTAGCCAGTGGCTTGGGAACTGGTCCCAGTTAGGTGAGTGAGGGGCTCTAGCTGGAGTGCTGGCTGAATTGGACCGCAGGAGAGTGCTAAGCCCATAGATGACATTCAGCTGGCCTGGTGCATCAGGGCAGGGGTCCTGGAAAAGGCAGTAGGAGAAATGATCAGAGAGCAAGAACCAGGAACAAAAGATGGAGAGGTGGTGTGTGTGGGTGGGCTGGGTACCGACAAGATGGCACCATTTCCCAAGGAGTCAGGGGAGTAAGGATGAGTGTGGTCTCCTAGGAACAGGGAAAAGGGAGAGAAGAGAGATGGGGATCTGGTCCCCTGGGGAGGCCCCAGATGAGGAAGGCAGGTATAGGATCCTCAACAGGCCCAGCCAAGGCCAGATAGTCCAAGGATGCCCACTGTTCCCGCTTGCAGGGCCCTCTGCGCCTACGTGCTGCACAGGAACGTGACCTGTGTCCTACAGGAGGGAGCAGACAGCTACGTGAAGGCCGAGTACCGACAGTGTGGATGGGGGCCCAAGTGCCCCGGGACAGTCACGTGAGTGCACCCCTATCTGGCCCACTCAGGGCTGCTGGGCAAGAGCCCCAGGCCGGCCTTCCTCCCAGAGTGGCAGCCAGAGCCACAAGAGGGTGTAGCTCCTTGGATTCCCATGCAGGCCGGCCGGAGAGGGCTGGGGAGGACACATGGCAGGTTCAGGTCAGGGCCCACAGTGTGGGGCACAGGAGGGTTCCCAGAAGACACACAGGTCAAGGCAAGGAAATAGCAATAGAAGCAATGCGGGTTGGAGGTGATCAGAGAGGGCAGAGGGTCACACTGACAACCGTGGTACCAAAGGGGCCCTGGGAAGACCCAGGGAGGGCTGAGGGGACACTGGAGAAGGCAGGCCAAGGGTGAGGGGCCAGAAGGCAAGTTGCTGGGGCTGTGTGAGGGCATGTGGGATGGTGCACAGGTGTGATGCCCAGTGCATGTCTGAAAACAATCCCATTTGCTCCAGTGTGTCAGTGGGTGAACAGGTACGTGGCTGGGGGTTGGGGGGTGGGAGTGACCCTGGCCAGCCCTGACCCACACCCCTGGACCTCCCTTCTGTGCTCAGAATCAGGGGCGCCCTGTACCCGCCTGGGTGGCCAGAGCTGAGTTCCCAGAGTAGACTAGGAAAGGGTAGAGAGAATGAAGGGAACTGATGGAAGCCAAGAGTGGCCCCGGCACCCTGAGAAGGGCTGCGCGCCCCAGCTCCCAGGCGGCACCCCCTTGCACACCCATAGGGAAGGAGCCGAGGTTGTTTCAGGATTCTTCTAGGTAAAAGCCAAAGCCAGAGTGAGATTTCTGATGGCAACGTGAGCTAAACGGGGTCCAAATGGGCCTTGGGGACACTGGGGCTA
Source organism: Mustela putorius furo (assembly GCF_011764305.1). Taxonomy (NCBI): domain Eukaryota; kingdom Metazoa; phylum Chordata; class Mammalia; order Carnivora; family Mustelidae; genus Mustela; species Mustela putorius. The sequence goes on along the minus strand of NW_025421464.1, from coordinate 9,810,249 downwards.
GATCCCTGCTAGTGTGCTCCCTAGGCAAACAGGATGGGGTGAGGCTTCACCTGCATCTGCTCCTCAACCCTTCTCTGACTCTCTCTGCAAAGCCCATCTCCATCCCACCACCCTGTCCCCTCATGCGCAGAAAAAGGAAAAACTCTGGCAGCAGTGTGGAGGGGGGCGGGGAATCCCGAACTTCTCCTGGGAGCCCGGAGCCTCAGCCCGCAAGTACAAGATCCTGCCCCCATCCCCCCTCCCTGGCTCAGGTACCGCACAGTGCTCAGACCCAGATACAAGGTCGGCTACAAGACCGTGACAGACCTCGCCTGGCGCTGCTGCCCTGGCCTCACGGGAGAAGGCTGCCCCGAGCACCTGACCGATCACGGGGCCACCCCAGCCCAGCCAGAGCCTGAGCCCCAGATTCCCTCAGGGCAGCTGGGCCCAGGGCCCCGGCTGCCTTCTTCTGGCCCAGCAGCCCCCAGCCCCTATGGTGAGTCGGCCCACAGAGGCCCTGCCAGGTGAATAGGTTTCTTGGGGCTGGTGGGGAGCGGGGGGTTGACCCAGGCAGGCTGAGCTCTGGCAGGGCTGGGGAGGGTGCCTCTCGCACTGGGCTTGAGGCAGAGCTCACAGAACTCACAGAGCATCCCCTCCCTTCCAAAACTAAGAGAGCTGTATGCTCAGTGGGAAGGTCAGCTTAGAACAGACGCTCTCTCCAGTGGCCTGGCAACAGGACAGCCGGAGGGAGGCAGGCCAGTGATGGCCCTGGGGTTCTCTCCTTCTCTTTCCCAGGAAGGAAAGGCCCCGGGCTGTTTGGTGAGCGGCTGGAGCGCCTGGAGGGTGACGTCCAGCGCCTGACCCAAGCATACGGTACCCTCAGTGGCCTGCTGGATGGCCACAAGGACCCCAACAGGATGACTGGTAGTCCAAGGCTTCCTGCTGCCCCCGTGGGCTTTGGGGTCATCTCCGAGGGCCTCATGAAGCCCAGAGACAGAGCCGGAGGGCCACTTCCGCCCCCCCTGGACGAGATCCTGAGCAAGGTGACGGAGGTGAGCAACACGCTGCGGACCAAAGTGCAGCTGCTGGACGAGGTGCACGGGCTGGCCCTCGGCCACGAGGCTCACCTGCAGCGGCTGCGGGATGCCCGACCGTCTCCGCTCACGTCGCTGGCGCTGCTGGACGAGTACGTGGACCGACGGCTGCACCGGCTCTGGGGGAGCCTCCTGGACGGCTTCGAGCAGAAGCTCCAGGGTGTCCAGAGCACCTGCGACCTGCGGGTGCAGGAGGTGCGGCAGCGGTGTGAGGAGGGCCAGGCGGCCAGCCTGCGGCTGCACCAGAGCCTGGATGGCCGCGAGCTGGCCCTGCGCCGGGAGCTGTCGCAGCTCGGGACCAGACTGCAGGGCCTGAGCGCGGCGGGCGGGGGCAGCTGCTGCGGCCGGCTGGCCTTGATCAGCGCCCGCGTGGACAACCTCGAGAGGAACCTGCAGGCGGTCACTGAGGCCCAGAGGGGCCACGGCCCCCTCACCAGGGACGAGCTCGAGCGGCTCTCGGCTGCCATGCTCGATGGCCATGTGGATGGGCTGCTGGAGGGCCTGGAGACCCTCAATGGGACGGAGGGCGGAGTGCGAGGCTGCTGCCTGGGGACAGAGGAGGGGGGCTGGGAGGCGGACGGCTTCAGAACGTCGCTGGAAGAGCGTGTGCAGAACCTAGAGGAACGCCTGGTGACCCTGGTGGGGGAGCTGAGCCCCAAGAGTGCCCCCCCAGGCAGGTCAGCCCGGCCCCTGGTACAGACAGAGCTGGCCGTGTTGGAACAACGGCTTGTCTCCCTGGAGACCTCGTGCACCCCTGGCACCACCTCAGCCGTTCTGGACAAGCTTGAGGCAGAGGTGAAGGCCTGGCAGAGCCGGAGCGAGGCCCTCCTCCGCCAGGTGGCCAGCCACGCCGCCCTGCTCCAGCAGCTCAACGGCACCGTGGCCGAGGTCCAGGAGCAGCTGGCAGAAGCGACCGGCCATTCCCTTCAAGGCGAGATCACCCTGCTCAAGGTCAACCTGAACTCCGTGAGCAAGTCCCTCACGGGGCTCAGCGACTCCGTCAGCCAGTACTCAGAGGCCTTCCTGGCCGCCAACTCCTCCCTGGACGAGCGCGAGCGCAAGGTGGAGGCTGAGGTCCACGCCATCCAGGAACAGGTCAGCAGCCAAGGCTCTCGGCTTCAGGCTGGCCACAGGCAGGTCCTGAGCCTGAGCGGGGAGCTGGAGCAACTCAAGGCCGGCGTGGCCGATGTGGCCGGCGGGCTGAGCCGCTGCCAGGACACAGCCCAGGAACTGCAGCAAGTGCTGGGCCACTTCGACCGGAGGGTGGCTGACGTGGAGGGTGCGTGTGGGAGGCTGGGCCGACTGGCAGCAGGCCTGGACCACTTGCCCACCGAGTCACCCCAGCCCAGGGAGGGCCTGTGGGGCTACGTGGACCAGCTGAATCGCACGATGGCTCAGCACACGCAGGACATTGCCCGCCTCCAGGATGACCTCCTGGACTGCAGGGCCCAGCTGGCCGAGCAGGCACGGCCCCAGCCAGCTGACTAGGCAGGCCAGACCGAACCCAACCCTGGATCCCAGCAACCCTGGGGATACCTCTCGAGCCCAGCCTCGAACAGCAGTGACTCCCAGCCTCCCTGGGCCAGCGTGGCTACCACTTCAGAGGCCATGGAAGGAATAGCTGTGGTCCAGCTCCGTAGGACTGTCCCAGCCACAAAAATCAACACTCAGTGCCGTACCAAATGGACAACTCAGGATCGTGGTCAAGGCAAGGACATCACGCCTGAAGGCCAGGGCGGACCTGAGTGACCTCACAATCCAATGTGCACGTTGCTCTTCTGCAAAAACACCAGGGGCAGCACCTGGACAAACACCCAAAGGCCCAGCCACCTGTCCGCATCTCCCCTGGTCCTGGCAACCGCCCCCACGCTGTGGAGGCTTCTGGTTCTCTTGCCTCCTTGACTTCTCTCCCTAGCCGTCTGGGCTCATTTTCTGCAGGAAGGTGGCACCCACTGGCACTGTCCTCATACCTGGCAGCTTTGTGGCTACAGTTTCTGAACCAAGGACCAGAGGTTTCCAGCTCTCCCCATCCTCTGGTCCTTCTGGACAGAGCAGAAACACAAAGACTCAGCTGAGAGTTCTTTTTATTCCTTTTGACTCTCCTCTCGGGTGAGGGCTTTCTTAGGCAGCTGTTCATTCCCTGAGTAAAGGACCGGCCCCAGACCATCTCTTTCGAGACCCACATCAATTTATCCTTTTCCTTCTCTTTCCCAGAGATGCTTCAGGGCCTCTGGTCCTCACAGCCTCCTCTCCTTTCCATGTGGGGGGGAATCCTGCCCACCCTCCCCCCACCCCAGGTTAGGGCCTATCTCCAGAGAGTAGATGTCATGGTCTAAAACGAGGCCAGACTCTGAACAGAAAGCCATGGGAGAAAAAGGGCTCCAGGCCTCAGTCTACAGCATCCGAGCAGAACCCCAGTCCCACCTGGGTGTTCACTAAGTGATGAGAAACTCAGGCCCAACACCATCAAGAGATAACCTGAAAACAGTGTTCATGCGGCCTGCAGAGCTCCCAGAGACCCTGATGCCCGTCTCTGCTGAGGCTGCTGGCATCCGTTTCCCCACAGCCACACAGGACTTCTAGTGCTATGTTCCAGGTCTCTATACCCCTGCCTTCTGGTTTCTTCCCTCCACTGTAGTGCTGTTGGTGGAGGGCAGGCCTGGATTAAAGCTTTTAGCCTGTCTAAAGGTATTTTCTTCCCCAAGGACACTAGGCTGGAAGGCTGCAGTGGGCTGCCAGCCTGGCTTCCTACAGCCCCTCAGGCAGGAGCTCGCTCAGCAGCTGTGTGGGCGCTGGATGGACTGGCCAGGTCTAGGGCGGGAGGGCAGGTCACCGCACCCCACCCCCTGCCCGCCCTGGCAGGGTTTGGGGCCGTGTCCTTGGGGAGGTGCTCAGAGGAGCAGGAACAGCAGCTGGGTACGGGCGAGGCCTGGGGGGAGCCACACACCTTCAGCCCTCCCACTGCTCTGGAATCCCCGTTCCTTGAGTTCTGAGCTCCCAGGGCTGGGATGTGCTGAGATCCTGGAGGACAAGGGAGAGAGCAGTGAGGTCCGGCTCCAGAGCTGTGGGAAGGGCCCGGGGTTGTGCAGGGGTCTGGCTTCAGCGGGTTACGGTCCATGCCGTCTGGACACTGCTCGGCCACGCCCCACCGCTGCCGCCAGCCCCTTCCTGGCAGACAGGTCTTGAGCCTCACAGGCCTTTGTCTTCTCCCTGTCCCATCAGGGGTCGAGGCAGTGTGCTGGAGTGACAGGGACATCAAGGGCATGGAGAATCCCGCAAGGGCTCAGGTCACCATCATTTAATTGCCACAGGGCAGTTAAGAGCCTGGAGCAGCCGGCCTGCCTCCCACAGATCAGCTGGGGAAGGCAGGAGATAGGACATCAAGGAGAGAGGGCCTCTGTGTCTGCCAACAAGCCCTCAGCCCCTCCCCCGCCCTTCAGGGGACTGGCCCTGTGGCAGCCAGCTTCCAACTTCCCACTCCCCGGGACTCCCAGTCAGTTCTGGGCCTGGCCAGGGAGGAGGGGGCCGCGGGGGCCGGTTCAGGGCAGGGCATCGAGGTCCACAGTCATCAGGGGCTCCCGCCAGTAGCAGAAGCTGCTGTATTCAGGATGGGCCAGGTCTGTGCTGGGGCCACGGGCCACAGGTGGGAAGAGGAGCTCAACCACCTCGCCCAGCCGCTCATACCTGTGGGCAGAACAGGGTCAGCACTGAGAGCCTGAGCAGCCGCCAGGCTCCTGTCCCCATCACAGCAGGCAGAGATTGTGTGTCCCCTCCGCCCCCGCCCCCGCCCCCCAGCACCAGGAGCCCTGGGTAGAATGGAGACCCAAGGAGAGGCTGGGGCATGGGGATGTGGGAGGGCGTTGGGGGACCCATGACAGGGTTAGGCCTCACGTGGATTTGTGGTTCTTCATGAGCTCCTGGATGAGCTCTCCCCGGGGGTTGACTGTGAAGATGCGAGATTCAGGGAGTCCCACCTGCCGGTAGGCAGTGACATCCTGTGGGGGACATGGAGAGGCTGATGGGCTGGGGGACAGGGAGGAGGCGGCCTAGCCCCGGGGGGGAGGGGACACACTCACGTTGGGCCTGTTCCCAAAGGCAGCATAGAAGGGCTGTTCGTTGGGCAGGAACAGCTGCCGGATGTCACTCAGGCAGGCAATTTTGAACACCTCTGGTTTCTTCTCAATCACCTCCCTGGGGCAGCCGGGGCCATGGGCAGGAACAGAAACCGAGGAGGGGCGGCCATCGGAGGAGGGCAGGGTCAGGTGACATGGGGTTGGACTTAACTGACCCCCAAGCAAGGCCTGATGCTGGCCTGGCCTGAACAGGCAACGAGCCTGTCACTACCCCCCGCAAGGGCCCCTGGGCTCGAACCTGTGGAGGGCAGAGAAGAGGCTGCTGGGAGACAGCAGGATGGGGCCCTTGGGGAGGCCGCAACCCCGCTCGCTCACCCACCGCAGGTAGGCCTTGGTGAGGTCAGCCATGCCGATGGCCCGTGCCGAGCAGTACAGGAACTTGTACCCGTTTCTGCAGACAGGGGGTGGGGGTGGCGGGAGCTGTCAGAGACCAGCGGTTCTCCATCCCCATCTCCCTTGGCTTTGGCCAGCTCGGCCCAACCCCAGGGCTCTGGCCTTCAAACCCAGAGGCCTTTGCAGGGAGGGGACTTAGGGGAAACATCAAGGAGAGGTGGCCTCTGTGTCAGGGAGGAGTAGGGACAGCATCCCAAGGTAGACCAGCACGGACAAAGGTTTAAGCAGGTCTGTAGGCCTCCCCTCCACCATGAAGACCAGCAGTGTCTTCATGGGAAGACACTGGAGACAAGTGTTTCACGGGAGAACGGAAGACCACCCCGGGACATGCCCAGGGTTCCTTTCCCTGTGGGTCCCCAAGCCTGGCTTCCGGGGCAAGGGCCGTGGTGGCCTCAGACATCCTGTCATTCCCTCCCTGGGGCCCTGCCCCAGCCCAGGCACTCACAGGTGGATTTTGTGGTAGAGACTAGTGATGCCCTGGTGTGTCCAGTCTTTCCCCAGCTGGGGCAGAATGTGGCCCAGAGCATCCGACCTAGAGCCACAGAAGAGGGGTCGCTCGGAGGCAGCCCCACGTAGCCCTCGTGGAGGGCCTTTCTTGACGTCCCCCTTCCCCCAGCATAGAGGAGGCCAGTCCCAGGCCCTCCCTCTCTCCCCCGGCCAACCAGGCCTCACTTGGTAATGGTCCCGTCGATGTCCGAGATGACCACCTTGTCGTCCCACTTCCACAGATAGATGGTGGCCCTGCACCGGCAGGTGCCCTGGTACTGGGTGGTCACACTGAAGACCACGTCATTGGCACCTTCTTGCAAGTTCAGGCGCCGCTGGGTCCGGGCAAAGGGTTGCGGGGGGGGGAGCTGTGATCTGACACAGCCTGGCATGTCCACCCCTCACCCCCCGCAAACTGTGGTCTCTGATCCCCACAGGCTTCTTGTTACCCTCTTCCTCCCGACTCAGAGAACCTGCCTGAATTCACCAGAGACAGCTACACGCAGACACATCCGGACGGGTAGAGGGCGGCCTCGGGGAGTGAGGGGGTGTGGCGTGCCGGTCACGGCCTGCTCAGGCCCAGACACATGAGTCCTCACCTCCCGTCCTGCCCCGTCGGGATGAAGCTCACAGGCCGTGACTCCCACCCACGCTGCTCAGGTCAGCCCTAAGTTGGGCACCGCTCCTGGCACGGAGACACCCCACTCCACAGAAGGGACCTTCTGGAGATCCTCACAGGAAGCCTCCTGCCTGGGGCTAGGGCACATGTGACATCCCTCCAAAGGGACACCTAGCCCTGTCCTTGGTCCTTAGAGAAGAATCAGGGCAGCTCTCAGCCCAGCCGCTGACCAAGGCTACTGGGCCCTGGCTGGCCCCAAGGTGGGTGTCACACTGGGGTACCAAGGAGACAGTGGCTGCTCTGTACCAGGCTGTACCTCCTGATGGAGCCCCACTTGGGGGCCAGGGACTAAGCTCAAAGACAGGACTTGTCTTTGGTAGGTAGGGATGGCCTAAATCCGAGGGGCTGTATCAGCCTTTGATTCCTCCAAAGTGGGCTCCAAGAGCTTCCCCAGAGCCGGCAACCCACCGCAGGTAGATCCTTTAAGACGGCATAGAGAAAACCTTCCCCATAAGACATCCAACAAAGAAATGGACTCGTGCGTAAAGCAAGAACTTGGCCCAAGGCTTTGAAGCAGAAGCTGCCAGGGAGACTGCCAAGGGGACAGATTCTGGGCTTTGGGAAACTCAAGTCCCTCGGAGCTGAATTATTTCAGCCCCGGGCCCCCGCCCCGAACACAGCCTCGCACACTCACGATCTGATTGGAGGAGAGCCGGAGGGACTTCTTGTAGGTGGGAGTGTAGGCGGGAGGCGAGGGCGGCAGAGAGGGGGCCTCCAGGATCACAGGGCTCTCCGGGGCTTCATCCTCACTACTCAGGACATCAGTCTTCCCCCTGCGGGCAGCCCGGCTCTCAGGCCACTCTCCCCAGCCAAGGCCCTACACACCCGGTAGACCATCACCCCTCAGCCCAAGCCACAAGGAACCTGGTGCCGGTCTCTGCCCCTCCAGAGGATCAGAAAACCCCCAAGGTGCCCCCACTTTCAGAGAGGGGGGACGGGGGGCCTGCGGTATACACCCAGAAAGGGGCCGCAGAGCTGGAGCAGGGAGATCCCAGGGATCCTGGCCCTCAGCACACAGCCAGGATAGCCTCGGAGATGTTTTCCTATAAAACCCCCCAGGGTGCATCTTAGGGTTTATTACCCATCCCACCTGCTTTGGCTTCAGCTGACCTGCCCTTGGTTATCCCCCACCCAAGCCTGGGTGTTCTGGTCACTTGAGAGATGAAGAAGGCAAGGTCAGCCTGCCCCTGGCAAAGAGGGGAGGCCCCGCCCCTCTGTAAGGCAGTAGGCCCTTGTCTGGGCCAGGAGTCTGGGTACCCGGTTCCCAGTTCTGGGACTTCTGGTGTAGCTCTAGGCCTCAGTTTTCCCATCTGTGAAACGGGGACATTCCTCAAGACAAAGAAAGGGTGTAGAAGTGATTGGGGAGTGACAAAGAACCACAGCTGGGGAGAGGTGCCGGCGCTGCCCCTGCCCCCACGGGCATCTCCGCGAGGCTCGGCTCCAGCCGCAGAGCTCCGGGCAAGAGATCCGACTCACCCCTGCTGCTCCCTGGCCGTGGTTTTCTCCGTCTGGGCACTGCGCTGTGGGAGGACCAGACATCCAGTGAGCCCCGCCTCCTGCCTGTGCGGCCCACACCCTTTGACCAAGGTCACTCACCTCCTCGGCTGGGAAGTCCCGGCGTCGCCAGGAAAACCACCACCGCCCACCCTTCCGGGGCATCTTCTCCTTCTCCAGCTTGTCCACGGTGCTCTACGGGCGGATAAAGGCCATGGCATTTTTCCCTGCACCACAAAAACCTACCTTTCGTTGCCCCCACAAACCCAGAGTCTGGGGCTGACCCTAGAGCGAGGCGCTGTCCGACGTCTGGAGGCTGAGGAAGCACACCCAGCTCCATCCTGGGGCTCCACGCAGCGACTCATGGAGCTAAGCACGGGAGACCAAGGGCCATTCCCGTCAATCCCCACTCTACCCCAGCCTGACCCCCAGCTCTAGCCCCGCCTCGGCCTGGCCTCCAGATCCTTGGGCCGGTCATGGCTCCTAGAGTAACTGAAGGCCATGCTTTGGGAGCTTCTCAGAATCTAGTTACTGTGTGATGCCACCAGGTGACAACAGGAAGAACAGCCTATCGCCAGCATGCTCTTCAACCCCCAAGGTCAGCGACTCTGTCCCAGGCTCGGCCTCCCTCTCTCTCAGTTACCACTGCTGTCTGGTGGGGCCAACGTGACCTGGGGAAGATGCTGACTAGATTCAGGCTAGGTAGCCCCAGGGGGAGCCCTGGAGAGCCCAGGCCTGGGCCCACCCAGGAGATCTATCAGCGTCCTACAGACAGAAAGGTGAACCGAAGTTAAGAGGACATGACCTGGAGGTAGGTCCACCACGGTACCCCACTGAGCTGGAAGCAGCCTGGGGGGAGTCTCCCAGGGGCCTCAGGGGTTGGGTCTTTCTGGGGGAGGTGAGGAGAGCCAAGCAGGAGAGTAACTGTCTTCCCTCCCACAGGCTCTGGTCCTAGCTCGGACCCCTAGCCAGCCAGAGGACAGAGCCGAGTGCCAGCTGTCAAAATCTGGTTGGTGACGTTCTTGGGCAAGTCTAACTGAAGAACAATGGGCCAGATTGGGGTTGGGGGGTGCAGATCAGGGTGGGAGGGGCAGATGCAGGTCGGTGAGGGTAGAAGTTCTGGGAAGGGCTGAAAACACTAGGTTCCTTCCCACCTCTGAGGATATGCCGTTCCCTGGCCCTCATCTGCTTACAGATTACTCATCCTCCAGCTCTCTGCAGGGGCCATGTACTCAGAAAACCCCCATTTAGCTTCTCAAAGCAACCCAGCCCCTCCTGCCCGATACTCACGGTTGAATTTCATATTCATCTGGCTGAGTCTTAGGATTAACCGTCTTTCTAGGAGGACATGACTGTGCCCAGCCTGCACACAGCAGGTACTCAACGAATGCAGGCCAATCAAGCAAGCAGTGCCCGCAGTCCAGCCCGGAGAGGGCCTTGGGTAAGATAAGGACTGGGCCCTCTGTCTCCCAGGCCTCATCTCTGAGATCTAAAAGCCTCCTGTGGAAGGTTATCATCCTCCCCGAGCTCCTTTGAAGTCAACACCAACCCCAATAGGATTCAGCCAGGCCAGGATGGGGCTTTGTCCACACGGCATGGGGTGAGGCTCCAGGGGCCCTCGGTTGCCCCAGGCCCATCTCTGCCCACTCTCCACTTCTTGGCCCAGGGCCCCGTGGCTGGGCTCACTTTCCTCAGCAGGCCCGGTGGTGCTCTAACCATTACCTTGGGCAAGTTCCTCTGGAAGGCTTGCAGGGAGAGGATCATAGGGGCGGCCACAGCCCAGTTATAATGCCTGCGGAGATAGAACAGAGAGTCGGGGCTGCAGCAGCCACGGGGCAGTGGAGGGCCGGGCGACCCCGGGGCCACCAGGGGCCCAGGCTTGGTACTCACTTCTCATTGATTTTCACCACCAGGTTTGGGTGCTCAAGGAGGCCAGGGTTTTGGACGAGGTCCTGATAGGAGACGATGTGCTGGTTGAACTTCTCTGGGCACAGAGGCGGAGAGTAAGGAGCGAGGCTGACATATCCGACGGGACCCGCTTCCCCAGCCCCTCCTGGCTCCCCCCACACTCCAGCACTCAGGCCTCCTGCAGGCTGGGTCCGGGACCCAGCAGGCCTCCTCCCTTCCTGCGGTGGCTCCACGGGCACAGGAGAGCAAGGGCGCCCAGCCTAGCCTCACACCTCAGCTGTCCCCCAGACTCTGGGGGCCTCCCCGCCCTCCCCCAGTCCCTGGGCTCAGTGCCAGTTCTTGGAAGGGCTCAGGCCTGGGTCGGACATACCCAGGGAGATGTCCCGGCCGTCAGCCAGCCCGCCACAGAGGGAGACCGTGATCATAGCCACCACGTCCGGAGTGGGTTCTGGCTCCCGTTCGGGGCTGGGGTCGCCCAGGGGCTTCTGGCTGTTGGGTTCACTCCACCTCCTGGGCCCCAGTCCACAGTCACTAGGGGCAGAGGGGTCAACAGTGAAGTGACTGCAGGGATTCTGAGAGGAGGGGCCCACCCCTCTGAGGCCCGTGGTAGATAACCCCTGGCCCCACGGACCCCCAGACGCCCAGACACCCAGCTCCCAGACACCTGCGGGGGAAGTAAAGGGCTGCATTCTCAGAATCCAGAGAGGGCAAGTCGTCCAGATAGATGTCACTGGGGCCCAGGTGCTGGCTTCTCTTCAGCGGGCCTGAGGGCAGAGGGGACACCTCTAGTCCCAACACGGGCTTCGCAGCATGAGCCCGAGGTGTCCCCTTGTTTTTTAACACCCTAAAGCAGCACTGTCTGGTAGAACTTTGGGGGGCGGTAGACATGTCCCCGTCTGCCTGCCCAGTACCGCTAGCCACGCACCACTATCTGCACACTGGAAATGCAGCGTGACGGAGACACGGAGTGGTATATGTTATTTAATTTCCATTAATTTTAACTACACTTTACATGACCATATATAGCCAACAGCTACTGATTTCAGTCCTAAGCCTTCCCACACTCCTCGGATAAACCCCAGCTCCTGCACCAGCAATGCTCTAGCATCTGCTCATCTCGTCGGCTTCCTCCCCCAACCTTGCCTCGCTCAAGACATACCAGCTGCCTCCCTTCCTAGACAAGCAACCTCACTCCCACTTCAGGGCCTTGGCACGTGCTCTTCCCTCGGCCCCGAATTCTCTCCCCTTGATCCTCACTTGGCTGGGTCTTTAATGTTCGCGTCTCAGCTCACGCCTCCCCCACTCGGAGAGGCCTTCCCCAGCCGCGTGATGTAAATAGCTCCGTGCCCACCGACTCTGTCCTGTGACACCCATGACATGTCTTCACCGCAGGCTTCATCTAGCTCCCTCACCACGAGCCTGTGAGGGCTGGTGCCAAGCATAGTGCCAGGCACACAGTAGGTGCTCAAAACGTGCTTGAAGTACCAGAGTCCACCCTGGGGGTGATGCGAGGCCAGGGAAAGAGCCCTGGGAGAGGGCGAACCATCACTCACCTTTGCCCCCAGAGCTCCCCTCGGGCTGCCTGGCGGCAACTGGGCCCTCCAGGGTGGCCCAGCTCCGGGATTTCGAGGGAGGGGGCAGGCTTGCCTCCCTGCGGCTCTGAGGCTTGGTCTGCTTTCTCCCAGGAGTGGGAAGAGGGGAGCCCACCAGAGCAGGAGGGTCCACGTCTGTAGGAGGAAGGTCGACACAAGCCCCTGCTTGCAGGATCAGGGTTCCCGAAGGGTCTGCACCGGCCACAGACACGGAGGGGGCGCTGGGCTCTTCCTGAAGAGGAGAGGCTGGCCCAGCCCTGCCATCAGCGACCTTCAAGGACTCAGGCCACTCTGCTTTGGCCACCTTCGGTCAAACAAATGGGGGAGGGGAGAGGATGTGACCAGTGCAGAGCCTGCCTTCCGCTCCCCACAAGGCCTTGGGGGTCCAGGTCTCAGTCACTGTCCTTCTGACCTGCAGGAGACCCCCAAGCCCCTGAAAGGCAGAGACGGGAGAATGACGTGGAGACACTCACCTTCGGCAGCCTCCCCCAGGCCCACTGTATGTGGGACTCAGCTCGTGGGGGGACGGGCTCAGGGGTCCGCAGCTCCAGCTCTGAGTCACTCTTGGGGGACGTGCACCCACCCGGCGGGAGGCTACGAGAAGCAAGAACTTAGAGGCCCCCAAGCCAGCCTGTTGCCCCCGCCCTCTGGTGCCCACCCCAGCCTTGGGGGGGGGGGATATATTTGTAACACATATTTATGCTTTTGCTCGATCCAGAATGTATAAATACATGGAGAACTGCTACAAACCAACAATAATGAGACAAGCTAGTAAAAAAAAAAAAAAAAAAAAATGGCAAAGACTTGAATAAACACTTGGCATAGGAGATGTAGAAATGGCTGGTAAACAAACTAAATGTGTTCTGTGTCATTACTCATCAGGAAAATATAAATAGAAACCACTCAGAGACCTTGGCCTTGGGTCTCTTGCCTACGGGCCACCTGGACTCTCACCTGGCCTGGGGACCCCACTCGCCATCAGAGTAGGGGTAGAAGTCTCTGGCTTGCGGTGAGGACTCCCCTTCTGACTGGACACTGCTGAGGGGGCTACAGGGAAATCAATGGTCATGGACAGGCCCAGGTACCCCTGGGTGTCAGAGGCTCGGGGAGGTGAAGCCCAGAGAAGTCAAGGCCCTTGTCCAGGGTCACAGAGCATCAGCAGAGGAAACAGTGCTCGAATCCTGGGTGGTATTCCCATGCCCTTAGCCCCCCACCTGGTCCGCACACACCCTGAGGGCTCTGGCCTTGGCTTTTCCAGCAGGGACAGCTCACTCTCAGCGCCAGTCTCCAGCTCCTCCGAACTAGAACTGGCTGCGACTGCGTCCTCTTTCCTTCTGGGTTTCCTCCTGCGGAGCCTCTTCTTCCGCCCCGTGGAGGACACCCCCTCAGCGAGGGCCTCGGGCTCACTGGCTGTGCTCAGCTGGGAGTCTGAGGGGAACCCGGACAGGTCCCCGCCAGGGATGGGTGATGTGCACAGACGGGGAGGCACGTGTTCCTGCGGAACAGACCAGGGGTTATAGCCTGGGGGGGGCCACCCTCGCCACCCAATCATTCTGGGCCCTGCCGGAGCCCCAGGGCCTGGGTGTGAGCTCATCTGGGGTCAGGAAAACAGTCATGGAGGCTGGCTGGAGGCAGCACCAACATGGGCTCGCAAGGGCCACTGGCATCCTGGCTCCCTTTCAGAGATGCAGCAGTCGGGTCCTGGGGACTGCACGTACCCCTAGAAGTTCATGGCAGGCCAGGTGCCACACAAACCACACTGTCCAGGTAGAACCCTGGACCTTGGCTACTCATTTCTTCTGCCCATACCTACTTTTCCTTTAAGAGTCAGCCAGACATCACCTCCTCCAGGAAGCCTGCCCTGACTAACCCAGCCCCAGTTCCAGCCCTTCATTGCCATGACCATAGAGTTCCATCATCTGTTGTTTATATGTGTGTCTCCCAGGCTGGTCTGCGAGCCTTCTTTGCAGACAGGGGCGACCCCTCATCTGAGTCCACTGCAAGGTGTCAGGAATAGGAACAGGGGCTTCATTAAAGTCTGTGCAGCTCAAACTGTCTAAACAGCTCTGCTGGCTTGTGTTGGGCTCTGCCTCCTTTCTGATACACCTCTCTCCTCATCCGTCATCCTTCCACGTTCTAACTGCACCAAGCCAGCACGAGATCCAGAACAATCCATCTCGTGCTTTCCTGATGCCCCCCTCAAACATGCCGTAGCACTCTCCTCCTTTTCAGGTTGCCCAGGGAAGGTGTCCTTTTCACCCTCTGGGAGCTGGCTCCAGTGCCCTCTTCGGAGAAACCTTCCCCAACTTTCCCTGGGAAGGAAATCCGCTCTTGCTGGCCCCCTCCTGATTCTACTCAGGCTTCAAGAGCATGCTGGGAGTGCCAGCCCTAGATGATGCTGGATGTTCCCAGGGGCAGGTCAGTGACAGGCCCCAACATCCTGCCCAGAGGGGGCAGGTGCCACAAGGTACTTACATCATCACTCTCCAGCTCCTGAACGAAGAAGGCCTCCCCACTGTCCCCCAGCTTCATGTGCAAGTCCACAGGCTCCCCATTGATCTCGATGTCTACCTGTAAAGGGGCATGGTGGTGCACAGTCCCTACCACTGTCCCTCACCCCCCACACTTTAGTCTACCAGTCCCCTGCCCTGCGGAGCTTTGCGCTTGCTGGAACTCCTGTCCCCTAGCCGCTGGTGTGCCCGGCTGCCCCCACCCCGAGGGTCTCTGCTCAGGCTCCCCTTTGCAGAGAGGCTGGACTGAGTTCTCACCCACCCCGCCATTTCCCCATTCTCTGGGCTTTCTGGCATGTACCACTGTCTCATATCCTTGTGTTTGCCTTGGTTTCTGTTCTTTCTGCCACACCCCATCAGAACAAGACATGACCCATCTTGTCGCCACTGTGTCCCCAACCCCCAGAGTCCTTGCTGATTACATGAACAATGGTCCAAATGGCCATTTTTCTGGGCACCGAATGGAGAGTTTGAGCTGGACTCTCCCCTTTAACCTTCCAGCAACAGTGAGTAGTGGTTCTGATCATACCCGATCATACTCTTTACAGACATGGAAAGAGAGACCCCAGGGGTGTTAAGAAATGTACTGGGAGATGGCCAAGAGCAGCTGAGAGCCACAAAGTCTGTCCCAGCTCTTCACCACCACCCCTCCCCCAGAAGCTGACGCTTTCCTGTTAGGATTCTGGCATGTTCCCAGGAGCCCCAATGTGAAGGGGATCTGGACCCACCAAACCTCTTGTCACACTCCAAACCTCAGTGCTAACAAACAGCCATCATGTTTGCCTGGACCCAGAGAAGACAACGCAGTTTTCCGAAGGGAGGGAAGCTAACCTGTCGGGTGCCTCCCACGTACCTGGCCGTGGGACATTGATATCAGCTCCTACCTCATTCTCCCGCATCTCCCCTCCAGCACCAGGTAGATGAGAGTGTGCGCCCATTTCCCTAGGTGACGAGACTTACCCAGAATGCACAGGGGAGGTCTTAGGAAGCTGGAGCCAGGCCAGATGGCCCTGGCACCAGGACTGCCCCACGGTGCTGCCCCCACAGGAAAATGGGAACCCTCCTGGACCCAAACCCCCAAACCAACCCAAAACTGTTGGAGAAAATGCAAAGGAACAGATGCTTGTCCAGAGCGCAGATCCCTTCCTGAGGGAGGTCTAGGTCTCTCCTGGGACTGCCCTGGCTTTCAGAGCCCACCCTGCTGTGGTCCCCAGCTGGCCAGCACTTACCACCTTCTCCCGAGACCGCAGGACGCCCAGCTTGCCAAAGCGCACGTGGAAGGGCGAGCATCGGAAGGAGCCGTCCGCCTGCTCCACCACCAGGACGTCAATGCCACCGCTCAGCGTGGCCGGGTTCAGGCCTCGGTATATGTCCTTCATCGTCCCCAACACTGTCCCTGCCAGCTGCCCCACGTAGTTCATGGCTGGTGCTGGCAAATGAAGGAGGTGCTGGTACCAAGGCTGGGGTCACCTCCCTCAGTGGGGAGGTTCTGCGGCCCGATCCCCAGGACCCCAAGCACGGAAGGGGCAGACCAGGAGTGGAGGGCAAAGGTCTCCCCAGGCTTACAGTGTGTTGCCCTCGGAGCACCTTCACAGACAGGTGGCAGCTGTGCCTGCAGGTGTGGGTTCTAGCCCTGGCTCACCCACCAACCTGCTGTGGCGCCCTTGGGCAGCTGTCTTCCTTCTCCAAGCACCGATCTCCACATCTGTCAAATGAGAACACCAGGTAAGGTGATCTGGGGTGCCCTGCGTCTCTAAATGCCATGAGTAATGATAATGACCATGGTTTCAGCGGCAGGGCTCGTTCCATCTTCACAACAAGCTGCGAGACTGGGCTGGGCGGGTGTCATTATTGCTGTTTACAGACAAGCCAGCTGAGGCTCCGAGCGACGGGCCCAGGACCACAACTAGTAAGGACGGGAGCCAGGACTCAGACCCAGGCCTGTGTGGCTGCAGAGCCCTCAGTGTGAACCACTGAGTTGGCCCAACTGCAGGGACGGGGGCAGGCCAGCACCCCTCCCTGATGCGATGGGTGGCAGTCTCATGATCTGTTAGACCCAGGGCCCCGCTGGGTAATGGGGGACAGCCCTAAAGCCGGATCTCGTCCCAGGAAGTAGGGAGGAGTCTCAGTTCTTCCAGTTGGGAAGTGGGTTCATCTGTCTTGCTGCTTCCTGGTCTTAGGAGTTGGAAGGGGACTTGTTGCGCCATCGTGGCTGATTTGGGGAGAACTGGGGGTAGGGTGCCCCAGGTACCTAAGGCTCTGCCCAGCTCTAGTCCTGGGGTCAGATACTCGGGGGAGGGCATCTCCTATGGCTGGGGGTAGAGTGACCTCCCCGTTTATGGCCCCAAATACCAAACTCCTCCCCAGTTTCCCTGGAATAGGCAGGAATCCTATCCAAGGTCTATAGCCTGACCCCGGTGTCTTTAGGCCACAGTTCTCAGGCCTGACCTCCACTTCTGAGACCCTGGCTCAGCTGGCCAGGCCCTGAGACCCACATTCGGGCCTTGGGCTGGCCCCTACCGCATTGAAGCTGCTTCTCCTTCCCCCAGTCAGACCGGTCTCTCTAGCTCTCCCACAGCAGGCAAAGCTGGGTAAGCCAGAAGCAGAAGGCCCTGGCAGCAGTGGAGAAGAGCCAGGGCCATAATGAGAACTGCTTCCACGCTGGCACGGTGCCCACGCCACCAGCAGCAGCTCATGGCCCCTTCCCTGCCTGCCCGGCCAAAGGCCTTCTGTCCCTCTGGCTGCCGGGATCCAGGCCATTCCACCTCCTCATGGCACTCCCACTTCGCAGACCTTGCCTCAGAACCCCTCCAAGACCACTCCCCAAAGAAGTTAAGTGACTTATAAGCCATAGATGGGGAGGGACAGGGACAGTGATGACTCGTATCCTGGTTTCCTGCCCCCGTATCATGGTTCTTGTCACCCCACAGTTCCCAAACCACACCACAGTTGTCTGCAGGGAGGGCCCCGCCCCAGCCCACCTCTGCACAACCCTACAACGCCTTGCCACTCAAGATGTGGGCTGTGGCCCAGCAGCGTCCGCATCACCTGGGAGCTCGTTAGAAACCTAGAATTTCGCAAACATAAGGTATAACTAGAATTGCTCAAATGAAAACTTGGGATAAAACGAAGCTTTCTGGATCCTGAAAATGGCATTCAAAGCTAATATATAGTTTATCTGCAAAGCACCTTCTGCATGTTAGGTGAAAACTTCTACTTTGGTTCTTTCCTACCACACCAAAATCTGTAAATAAAGGTCTCAGAAGACAGACCAGGCCAGACACGTGATGTGCAGGTCTTTAGATCACTGTACCCAGAAGAAGTAGAGAAGACTCCAGAAGCTTCCAGGAATAGAGGAGCAAGTATGGGAGGGGCAGACCACGAGTGGGGGCAAAGGTCTGCCCAGGTGGAGGCTCAGACATGAGCTCTTTACCCTTCTGAGGACAAAAGATCTGGGTTGGGCAGTGACAGGTTCAGCCTGACCTTGTCCAGAATTTCTCAACTTCAGAACCGCTGCCAGTTGAGACTGGACAATCCTTTGCTTTGGGGGCATTGTAGGATGCTCAGCAGCATTCCTGGTGTCTACCCACTGATATGACTACTACACCCCTCCCTGCTAGTTGTGACAACCAAATTGTCTCCAAACATTGTCAGATGTCCCCCAGGGAATAAAACTGCTCTTGGTAGAGAGTCACCGAGTGGCAGAGATGGCACCCTCTCTGGGGGCACTGGGTCCTACTCTGATCCAGCCATGGGTCAAGTCACACGCTAGCCTCAGTTTCCCCTTTAAGAAACAAGGCCCCAATTTTTCAAACCCTCCTCAGCCTAGAATTCATTCCTCCCCATTCCCCACAGACTATGAGTGGATGTCCTCCACATCTGCCTGCTCAGCATTTGGGGGGGGGGATTCCAGCTAGCTAAGCCCTGGGCCCCCCTCTCTATCTGTACCCATCTTTGAAGGCATCTGCTCTCCCCCAGGACCCGGCTCTGCCTCCTTGGTCTTCTCCAAAACCTCTGCTTGGCTCCCTCCTAACACCCTTCACCCCAAACTAACATGTCTAAACTCAAACACTTCGTCTCTCTGAGCTTCGATTGAAATGGGGATAGGGCATGTGTGAGTAATTAATGAGATAATTCACGCAGCATTGCATTGCCCCTGCCCACTGTTGAGAGACGTCTTTCCATATCATTCGAGGCGCTCTGCACGATGGTGGCCTGCTGTCTGCAAAGTGAGCAGGCAGACTCCAGGCAGGCCTCATGGGGTGCCCAAGCCTCAGAGCCCACTTTGGGAACACACACAGGCCTCCCAGGCCAGCACACAGCTCCACCACAGGGTCTGGGCTCTCAGCCTTTCTGGGTTCCCAGATCTGGGGAAGGTACAGCGCTTCTCCTAGGACCAGAAGAAGCAGGAGGATAAGCATTCCTATAGCCCTGGAAAGGAGAAAGCGTCACTCCGGGCTCCCCAGCAGCTGTCCCCCCTACTGAGACTCACCCCATCTCCGCAGGGTGAGTTTTGCTACACAGGACACTGAGTACCAGAGAGGGTGGGTGGCCTCCCAAAGGTCACACAGCCTGGGGTGAAGCTGGGCCAACCTTCCCTGAGAGGTTTTGGCATCTTATCTCCTGATTCCATATTCTGAACGCCCGGGGTCCCGCAGCAGCTGGGCCAGGGAGGGGGTCGAAGTGAGACTGGCCCCTCTACCCTTGGCTACCTTCTGATGTCTAGAGATGGTCGCAGGCCCGCGGACAGGAAAAAACGTGGGTCAGATGGCAGGACAGATGGGCGGGGCAGGGCAGGGCTAGGGAAGGGGTACCTTTTCTCAGGCCCGGGTTAGGCCCTACCTGGGGAGCTGCCCACTGGACCTCCGGGATCCGGAGCCGCCGCCCAAGTAGCACGGGGTCAGCAGTAAGTATCGTCCGCCCCGTACTCAGTCGGAGCTTCCGTCTCCTCTAAGACCGGGTGAGATCCCGGCTCCGCCCCTTCCACGAGCCAAGGCGGGCGTCTGCAGGCCCCAATCCGCCCAGGCTCCACCCCTCGAAAAGACCCCGCCTCCGCCCAGGCCTCCGCCCAAGGGCGCCCTTTCGCCTATAGAGGCTGGGCGGAGCCGGAGTTCAGGCCCCGCCCCGCTCAGGCTCCACCCCGGCCCCGCCCCGCGCCCTAAAGCAGCTAGATGGGATGTCCGGGTGCCCTGCTACATGGATTTTTGAATCGGGCGGATTTAAGCCTTCCTGGCTTTGCTTCCACCTCGCTGTGTGACCTAGGGTAAGTTTTCCCCAACCCGAGCCTGTTTTCTTCTTTGGATTAGCCACCTTGTAGGATTTTCAAGATTACATGAAATGACTGTGCGGCACCTGGCACTCACACATCCCCTCCTCAGGGGCAGCTTTTCTTGTCCGTCCCTGACCACCCCATCCCCCACGGCATTACACCCCCTAGACTGGGCAGGAGCCTCGCGTTATACGCTCACATAGCCCACAGTTGTAATTTCATATTTGCTTCAATGACTATTTGATTATTGTCTGCCTCCTCATTTGAAGTTGAACTTTGTGAAAGCAGGTCGCGTTCATCCTTACACCCCAACTCCCAGTTCAGTGCTTGACATACAGCAGGAGCTCAATAAATGCCCGCTCCTTCATTCCATCTGTCCGACCGACGCGCGGAGCGGCAGCGGGCTCAGTACTGCAACCGGCCAGCAGAGGGCAGGCGGTGACCAGCTTTCTGGCCCAGCTGACCGTCCTCTCCGCCGGCAGGCGCCACGGGAGGGGACAGGTGAACCCAGGTGCGCCGACTTCTGAAGAATCCGTGGGCCTGCGAGCCACGGCCGAGGCGTCGGGCTAGGGCACGACCTTGCCCTTCGAATCTGTAGCTCGCGGCCTGACGTGGATCAGCAGACCCCTCTGCCAACCTGTATGGACGTACTGAGAAACGTGGGTCAGATGGCAGGACAGATGGGCGGGGCAAAGATGCACAGAGAAGAATCAGGAGTTGAGGGAGTTTGCTGTGAAGGGGGAGGGCACCGAGGAAAAACTGGGGGGGGGGGTCGGTGCGCAATTGTAAAGACCCCGGCTTAGAGGGTCCTGGGTGGTCAGGAGTGGGAGGTGGTCGCCATTGCTCTTTGACCCACGGGTCACACACTCAGGGGTCCCCACTCTAGCAAAAGTCATGTGGTAGCAGTCCTAAACCCAGGCGGAGTCTGGCTGGTGTCTCCGAAGAGTCCTGTTGGGAGCAGAGCTATGTCGAGGTGGCCCCAGGGCAGCAACGCTGGGAACAGACCAATGGACGTATGATATATACCCATGATATTTAACCGTGGATACAGGAATCCCTCAAGCGGGCCTGGGAAGAAAGGAGAAATCCAAGATTATGGCTACACAGGCCGCAGTCACTCTTTGAAACTCCATTTTCTCATCTGCAAAACGGAGAGAACACCTGCCTTACCACCGTATTGTGACGATTAAGCAGGTTGAACTATACCAGGGGTTCTCAACCTTGTGTGTGTGTTGAGTTCGCCGTGCACCGGGATCACCTGGAAAATCTGGGGGTGACTGCAACGTGCGGCCAAGGCTGAGAACTACTGAGCTAAATAAAAAGCTGAACACAGGGGCGCCTGGGTGGCTCAGTGGGTTAAGCCGCTGCCTTCGGCTCAGGTCATGATCTCAGGGTCCTGGGATCGAGTCCCGCATCCGGCTCTCTGCTCAGCGGGGAGCCTGCTTCCCTCTCTCTCTCTGCCTGCCTCTCCATCTACTTGTGATTTCTCTCTGTCAAATAAATAAATAAAAATCTTAAAAAAGAAAAAAAAAAAGCTGAACACAGCACAGGGCACAGATGAGGCATTCAGTAATGTTTATCACATTAAAAGAATTTTTTTTAAGGAAAGGAGCACATATTATTTTCATTGTTACTCGTTAGAGGAAAAAAAGTTGGTATAAAGGTTGTTGCAGAAATTGGATTTCTGACAAGCTTGTTTCCGGAACTGTGAATCATCTGGGATTTGGTGATTATGGGGGTGGGGGAGACCGAGGCAGCCTCTGATAGTATGACTTATCTCAATGCCCAACTGAGCTGAAGGAGGCAGGCGTATCCCCCCCTCATTCTAGTTTGTCATTTATGTAACCATTTCCAAGGCATCCTGCAAGCACAGGAGCAGCCTGAGCACTTGTGTTGATCATTTCTGGGGTTAAGGATGGAGGAGGCTATTTTCTCCTCTGTGGGTATTCTCAGCAGGTGGGCCTGTACCATTGGCAACTGTTTGTTTCTTGAATAACCCCCCCACACAGGTGATACCTCCTTCTCTATGGGCCTTGGTAACTTTATGTGCTTCATTAAATTACAGCCCAGTGATTATTTACGGTGCCTCACCATTTCTTTGCTGGGCGAACCTGACATGAAGTGGGAGGACCTGCTCACCCAGACCCGCAGCTGTGACCACTTGTCTTGGCAGCAAGACCGGGCTCGGGAGCAGCTCCTCAGTCACTCCTCGTGGCCTCATTGAAAGGGGAGAAGAGAGGCAGAGGGACCTGTAGCTCACTCCCTCCAGTATGGAGGCATTGGGGCAGGCAGTTGATGTCTGGCTAGGACTATCAGATTTAGCAAATAAAAATAAAGGATACCCGGTTAAATCTGAAGTTCAGATAAATAACAAAAGTGGGGTTTTTTGTTGTTGTTGTTTGCTTGTTTGTTTTACTGTAACTATGTCTCATGCAATTTGGGACATATTTATACTAAAACAATTTCATTCTTTATCTGAACTTCAAATTTAACTGGATATCCTTCATTTTTATTTGCTAGATCTGGTTGCTCTATGCCTGGCCAACCAGCCAAGGAAAACCCAGCACAGGGAATTTGCTGCTGTGCCTCCTGCTCAATGTTGCCACATTTAGCTTCCACCTGTCACTGCCCTGCTCCAGAACTGTGCATGGCTCCCATCCACCTCCATAGCACAACCTGAACTCCCTGGCTGCTGTGCTGGGCCTTGCTCTTCCTCCAGCCCAGCTGACGTGCTTGGGCCCTGACCCACATCTACTGCTCATGTTTTCTCTGCTGGCATGTGGCCCGCCCACTCCCAGATGCAATTGCAAACACTTATTGAGCCCCTACTGGGTGCAGGCACCATGCTTAGTTCCTCATCTGCATAATCTCATTTGATTCTCACAAAACCTCACACCCGGCAGGGAACAGAAGTGACCCTATTTTATTGATGAAGAAACATGACCCAACCCAGTGATCCTTAAAATGAGTTCCTGTGTCAGCAGCAGCAGCAGCAACACCTGGGACCTTTTTAGAAATGCAAACTCTCAGGCCCTGTTCCACACCTATGAATCAGAAACTCTGAGGGTGGGGGCCCACCCATCTGTATTTTAATAAGACACCCCCCCACCCCACCCCACCCCCGCCAGTGTTTCAGATGCACTCTAGTTTGAGATCTGCTGTTCTTTTTTTTTTTTTTTTAATTTATTTGACAGAGATCACAAGTAGGCAGAGAGGCAGGCAGAGAGAGGAGGAAGCAGGCTCCCTGCTGAGCAGAGAACCTGATGTGGGGCTAGATCCATGGACCCTGGGATCGTGACCTGAGCCAGAGGCAGAGGCTTTAACCCACTGAGCCACCCAGGCACCCCGAGACCTGCTGTTCTGAGAAGTGAAGTGACTGCAGCAGTTACCCACCCAGTATTTGGCATCCAGACCTCTGCACCAGGCAGAGGTCTAGAGGATGGCAGAAGACTGCCAGGCAGGGTGTTCATGATCTCACTGAGCACCTTACCTGGGCCAGTCACTAGAGATACTGCAGGGACCCCACAGTCTTGTGATGGATGGGGAGAAGAGAAAGGACAGACAGGTAGTCTGGCAATTGCTACCCAACATAACTAGGCTTACAGGAGCCCATAGCAGGATGGGAGGGTCAAGGACGGCTTTCCCAAGTAGATCCCCAAGCTTGAAAAATAAGTTGTAATTAGTTAGATGAAGATGGGTGGATATGATGTTCCAGGTGTAGGAACTACTTTGTACAAAGGCCCGCAGAGCTACTGGAGGGTGGTTCAGTCTTGAAGATGAGGCAGGGGCGGGGGGGGGGGGGGCGGAGGAGGTATCAGATTGTGGGAGGAGGGTTCTTTGCCCTCAGAGCAAAGGAAACAGCTTTAATGGGTATTGAGAAAAGCCCTCTGGCTTCCTGGTGCAGCAGGCACTAGGGAAGATGAGGGCGGAGTGTAGAAATGCAGGGGTGCCAGGCCTTCCCCCACCTCTAGACTCAGACTGCTTCTGCCCTGCAAGGCATCTGCAGACACTCAACCCCCACTCGCAGGCGAGGGCAGGTGCTCAGTGCCAAGACCCCCACCGCCGAGCTCGAAGCCCGCTCCTTCCGGGACTGAGAGGCGGGACTGGGGAAGCAGGGCCCGTCACTGCCCCACCCTCTGCTGGCCCCACCCACCCTCCAGCCCCGCCTGCTTCCTGCCCCGCCCCCTGCCTCCGGCTCCACCCTCCACCGCTGGCTAGAGGAAGCCGGGCTCTGGGCTACTGGCCTCGGTTGCTTTTGCCTCCCGTGTTCCCTTTTCCCTGCTGATGTGGCAAAGGCCGTGGGCCTCCTGGGGCCTCTTCTCCCAGCTTTTCAAGGACAGGCCCTAGATGTGGCCAGGGATTCCTGGGCTGGAGCGCAGGACACTTGCGTAGCTATCCCCTCTTCTTGCCAATGAAGCCTTTGTTGCCAGCCAAGGACTGACCCGGCTTGGCCAGGTTGCCTGGCAGTGTGGACGGAGACTGGGCAGTTCCCGATTCCAACTGTCCTTCCCGGGAAAACGCCAGTTTGGCTGACCCTTAGAATCCGTTTGCAATTTCGAGCCTAGGGAAGAATACTGTAAGATCATTCACCACTGTGTGAAGTGGAGTTTTCTGAGGTCTAAAAGCTCGCAGGACTTACCAGCTGCCCCATGGGCTTGACCTTCAGCGGGAGAACCTCCTGTTCTTCCTCTTTTTATTTGGGTATATCTTCTGCCCCCACCCAGTATCTGGCATCCAGGACCATGTTTCACCATGCTTTGCAATTCCACGAGGACCCAGCATGGTGCCCTCCACTTAAATAGGTGTTCAAAAATATTGTT
Organism: Mustela putorius furo; assembly: GCF_011764305.1. NCBI lineage: Eukaryota > Metazoa > Chordata > Mammalia > Carnivora > Mustelidae > Mustela > Mustela putorius. Next base: position 9,785,892 of record NW_025421464.1, on the reverse strand, counting down.
TAGGGAAGATCAATGCCTGCTGGGCTCTGAGTTCTATATAGATGGATTGTGTATCGTAGGGCAAGGGCCCTCTAAGTGGGTGGGGTGGTGAGTAAAGGCACAGATGCTGGAGAGAGAAAGTGATGTGAGGAGATGACCCATCTAGCCTTGAATATTGGGCAAAACCATGGGCGCTGAGGAGCCATGGATGGTTGTTAGGCATGAGAGGCACAACACTGCTAGTCATTGGATTAGATCCTTTGTGAATGTTATTGTACTGTGCGGGCCCTATTGTTCTCTATACCTAGACAGTTCCCCCTCTGCCCTCTATCTGTGTAGTTAATGCGACTCCGTTTTCATTTTTTATTTTTATTTATTTTTAAAAGATTTTATTTATTTACTTGTCAGAGAGAAAGAGAGAAAAAGCACTAGCAGGGGGAGTGGCAGGCAGAGGGAGAAGCAGGCTCTCTGCTGAGAGAGAGCTCGATACAGAACTCAATCCCAGGACCCTGGGATAATGACCTGAGCCAAAAGCAGATGCTTAACCAACTGAGACACCCAGGCGTCCTGCCAACTCATTTTTTAGTTCCCAGCTCCACTGTTACTTCCTTGGGGAAACCTTCAGTGGCAGACAGACCCTAAGGTGACCCCCCGTGCCCCCACCTCCTCACGTTCATGCCTTTGTGGAATTCCTTCCTCCTGAGTGTGAGTGGGAATTGTGACTTACTTTTAACCAATAGACTATGGCAAAGGTGTTAGGATGTCACTCCCGTGACTGTGTTATGTAAGAGTCTTGCTAGCAGAGGCGCTCTGGAGACTCTCCTCAGTAACCTGGTGAAGTAAACCACTGTGTTGAGGAAGCCCACATGGCAGGCAGCTATGGGCAGTTCTAGGACCTATGGCAGCCTCCTGCAGATGGCCAGCAAGAAGTCCGGGTTCTCAGTCCTGCAGCCACCAGGAAATGACCTCCCTCAACCCAAGGGAGCTGGAGCCCTGAGTGGGAATATAGTCCCACCGTCACCTTGATTGTAGCCTTAGAGGAGTCCCAGAGTAGAAGACCCACCTAAGCCATGTTCAGACTACTGACTCAGAAACTGAGATAATAAATGTATGTTGTTCCAAGTCTCTAAGTCAGTAGTGGCTTGATACAGAGCAGTAACTAACTAATACACTTTCTGGCTAGGTTAACTCCTTGATGTAGGCTCTTGTAGCATCATATGCCTTTTCTTTCCTTCTTTCTTTCTTTCTTTCTTTTTTTTTTTTTTAAGAATTTATTTATTTGACAGAGAGTGAGAGAAGGAGAGAGAGCACAAGTGGGGGAGCAGCAGAGGGAGAGGGGGGAAGCGGGACTCGATCCCAGGATCCTGAGATCATGACCTGAGCCAAAGGCAGAGGCTTAACCCACTGAGCTACCCAGGTGCCCCTCTTTCTTTCTTTTTTAAAAGATTTTATTTATTTATTTGACAGAGAGAGATCACAAGCAGGCAGAGAGGCAGGCAGAGAGAGAGGAGGAAGCAGGCTCCCTGCTGAGCAGAGAGCCCGATGTGGGACTCGATCCCAGGACCCTGAGATCATGACCTGAGCCGAAGGCAGCGGCCTAACCCACTGAGCCACCCAGGCGCCCATCTTTTTCATCCTCCTCTTTTTTGTGGCTATTTATTTATTTATTTATTTATATTTTTTCTAAGAATTTATTTATTTGACAGGAAGAGACACAGCTAAAGAGGGAACACAAGCAGGGGGAATAAGAGAGGGAGAAGCAGGCTTCCCACTGAGCAGGGAGCCCGATGCGGGGTTCGATCCCAGGACACTGGGATCATGACCTGAGCGGAAGGCAGACGCTTAACAACAGAGCGACCCGGGTACCCCTGTGGCCATTTATGTATATATACCATTTGATGAATGCTGTGTCTTTGTGAGGGCAATTGTGCGCATCACCTTGCTGCCAGACTCTCTCCTGGTGCCCGACACACAGAAGAAAATCTACAAGTATTAGCTGCATGTGTTAGTGAGTCAATGCTCTTATTTAATCTTTACGACAACCTGGCTAAGTGGGAACCGTTGTTACATACGAAGAAAAGGAAACCAGTTATTACCAGACACTTGAAGGTATACTAAACAAAATCTTGTTATCTTATACCTACAAATTTTGGTTTACATATGCCACCGTATCCTAATTTTTAGTGTAACTACAAAGAAATGCTTTAGAAGCAGGGGATAGATCGCATGGCATGACACCCTTCATGTATTTTGTGTGTTCTAAAAAGCGCGACCATCCAAAAATACTTGGCGGCTCCTTTGATTTTCCCAAAGACTTAACTCTGACTTAAATCATTCTTTGGAAACTCCCACCCTGTCACTGTCCTTTTCTGACCTGACACAAACAGGCCCTCACTGGCCAGCGCTCCATGTGATTCTAGCTCTTTGCCAACATCATGCTCATGGATTTCATAAATTCTACGTCTCTGGCAAGATTTGCAGGTTTTTCTCGGTACACCCCATGTGCCATACTCCCAGGGGTCAGAGCCATCTGACTGCAGGACGCTGTTAAACTCCAAATCCAATCTGCTTGGATCTCTGCTCAGAAGCCTCCTGCAGCTCCCAGTCTCACACCTCCAACTGCCCGCCTCCTCTTCCACTCCGCCCCCTCCCCCACTCCACAGCCACCCATCTACCACCCATGGGTCCACAAGCACACCAGGCACACTCCCCACTTTGCCCTGGCAGTTCCCACAGTGCTTTTTCCCCAGACACCCTGATGGCTCGTGCCTTCACCCCTCTCAAGATGCCACTTTTCTACCCTGACCACTCCTATCCACCTCTGTTGTTCTAATCATTTCCAGGACCATGAGTGACCTTTTTATATGCTACATACTTTACTGATTTATGATATTTGCTGTTTGTCTTCCTCTCCACAAGAACGTAGGCCCCATGAGGACAAGACCTGTCTTTGCGGATATATCCCAAGAACGGTGTCTGGCACAGAGGAGGTCTCCAGTAAAGGTCAGTGGGTGGGGGTCCCACATCTTTGATGGTCTTGCTTCTAACTCAAATTCTCCATCCCCTGCCGCTGACCCATCTCCTTCTGGCCTCTCTGCCCAGGACTCCAGCCCCTGCCTCGGTGATATGACTTGTCACCAGCGTCTGCAGGACTCCGGAGGGCCTTCCCGGGGCACCAATGTGTTGACCTCACTATGTTCCTGCCACGTCTTCAGCAGGCGTGAGACACTAAATTCCTGTTTGTGTTTTGTTTAAGGGCAAGAGGATTAGGGAGGAAGGAGATGATGAGGGAAGCAACGGGCAGAGTGGAGAGGGAGGAGAGAGGACCGTCACCGGTCTCCTTGGGGCCCCCACCCAGCCCTCCCTCCAAGCAGCTCGGAGGAGCGGCCAGCCGGCGCGGGTGAGGGCTGCGTGCCACGTACCCTGAGCCGAGTGCCACGTGGCCAAAGCAGTCCCGTTGAGTCACGGGACACATAGCCACACTACTTTGTAGAGTTTGGTGTGTGGAGTATTTTTGTTTTTTTACAGCCCAGCTGTCTGTGTAATGACTTCCTTCCCTCGGCCTTGTTCACGGAGGTGTCCCTGAGCGACCAGCTGAGTCACCACATTCCTCGCGGCTTAAAACACTGGCCCCAGCACCAAGGCCCAGTTCCTTCATGGAGACGGGACCTCTCGAGGCAGGCAGGGGGTGCCCAGAAAGACGGGCTGTGGAGCTCCCCTTTCGAACCCGCACCCTTCCTTCCAAAAAACGTGGTTAAGAACCGAGTAAAGATGGAGAGAAATTCCATCTGCTAAGCATGAGGAAGAATGGCCACTCCGTGTGCCACAGCCCGAAGAATTATTTGTCCATGACCATGAAGTCAGTACCAAATGAGGGAGTGGTGGGGGGGACAAGGCACGGATGTTCGTGTCGCGTGAAGAGACAGAAACACAAAGGAAGACTGGGGACTCTCAGTGCCCGGCTGGCAGGAACAGAAAATGGCTTAGTCCTTCCATAAAATAAGCAGGTAATTCTCAGTAACATTACGTATGCATAGGACACAGAGGTTAGCCATTTCACTCTTTGTAATAAGTTGGAAAGTTTGCTCAGATGCACATAAAACGAGGAGGTTATTTAGAATAGCATTATTCATGGCATAGGTGAACGGGAGGCAAGTGATGTGCTCAAGGAAGGAGCTAGTAAACCACGGTGGAGGCCTACTTCAGAATTCCACACAGCTCTGAGAAGTAATGCCTGCTGGAGCGTGGACTTGCAGAGAGCTCAGTGCGAAAAACAGTCCAAGAGCTTGAAAGCACAACGCTTCTCATTTTATTGAGATGGAACCGATGTACAGTAAACCACACTTATTTAAGGTGTACTATTTGAGTTTCAACATGTGTAATTACCCATGAAACCACCACCATGATCAAGATAATGAATATATCGATCACCTCCAAGTACAAGTACACCAGTATGGATTCAAATGGACAGAGGTCTAACACCTGTGGTTAAGTTTTTCTTATCTATTTATTTATTTTTTTTTTAAGATTTTATTTATTTATTTGACAGACAGAGATCACAAGTAGGCAGAGAGGCAGGCAGAGAGAGAGGAGGAAGCAGGCTCCCTGCTGAGCAGAGAGCCCGATTTGGGGCTTGATCCCAGGACCCTGGGATCATGACCTGAGCCCAAGGTAGAGGCTTTAACCCACTAAACCACCCAGGTGCCCCTGTGGTTAAGGTTTTTGTTTTTTTTTTTTTTTGCCAGAGAGACAGTGAGAAAGAGCATGAGAGAGAAGTAGGTCAGAAGTAGAAGCAGACTCCCCATGGAAGTAGGAGCCCGATGCGGGACTCGATCCCAGGACTCCAGGATCATGACCTGAGCCGAAGGCAGTTGTTTAACCAACTGAGCCACCCAGGCGCCCCTATGGTTAAATTTTTAAAAAGTTCAATGGTGTGTAATATAATCCCATAGTTATGGGGTGCCTGGGTGGCTCAGTGGGTTCAAGTCTCTGCCTTTGGCTCAGGTCATGATCCCAGCGTTCTGGGATCGAACTTCACATCAGGCTCTCTGCTCAGCAGGGAGCCTGCCACCCCCACTCTCTCTGCCTGCATCTCTGCCTACTTGTGATATCTCTGTCAAATAAATACATAAGTAAATTTTTTTTAAATCCCATAGTTACATTAATGAAAAATAATTAGATATCCTGAAAAAAATCTGGAAGAACACACATAAAATAAAATTATGTTCATTGTTGGGGATCTTGCGAAAATAGCCTGGCCCTGTTCGGCTAGTGCATCTGGCATTTCAGTAGGACTCTTGCCCTACTTTATGGTTTCCAGGTCTCCTGTGAAGGTTTAGTACACTAGAAATTCATCATTATGGTCCTCTAACTTTGAGTAACTTTATTAAAATGTCACTGAGGTCCTCATAATGAACCCCAACGTAAGGCGTGCCTGACTCTTGTTCTCCATCCCCACATCAGACTTCCTTCCCCCCACTAACTTCCTTCAGCTCACATCTAGGACAATCATCATACCTCCAGACTGGAGATATTCAGCAGAGGAGTGGTTGTGGCTGGGGACAAAACTGATTCCCCAGCTTGTTTGCAAATCCATCTTTTTTTTTTTTTTTTTTTAAAGTAATCTTCATGCCTATCATGGGGCTCGAACTCATGACCCTGAGATCAAGAGTTGCATGCACCACTGACTTAGCCAGCCAGGTACCCTGCAAGTGCGTCTTTTATTTTTTTTAATATTTTATTTATTTGAGAGAGAGTGAGCGAGAGAGAGAGAGAGAGAGCAAGCACAAGTGGGGGGATGGGCAGAAGGAGAGGGAGGAGCAGACTCCCTGCTGACCAGTGAGCCGAATTTGGGATTTGATCTCAGGACCCTGGGATCATAACCTGAGCTGAAGGCAGATGCCCAACCAACTGAGCCACCCAGGCACCCGCAAATCCATCTTTTATTACCATTCTTCACATATCTCATAAGTACAGGAGGGGCAAAGATTTTGGGGGTAGGGGGCATGTTTAATTTGTCTGGTTATGGGTTTTATATAAAAGCAGTCATTAAATGTGGTTGTTCTTTTGTCCCTGGCTTCTTCCACTCCACATTGTTTATGAGTCTCCCATGCTGTTGTGTGCAGGTGTGGTTCGTTTTTTGTGCAGTATGAAGCATTCCTTTGAGTAAATATACCACAATTTATCCTTTCTACCAATTGCCATATGGGTTGTTTCCAGTTTGGGGCTATTTTAAATAATGCTGCTGTGAACAGTCTTGTACACGTCTACGTGTCTCCCTGGGCATGTATCTCTCTTGGGTATATACTTTGGAGCAGAATTGCTGGGTTATAGGTATTCCTATGCTTCATTAAAAAAAATAATGCCCAACTGTTGCCCAAAGTACACTCCCCCCAGCAATGCATGAGAGCTCCCCTTGTGCATTCACCAACAGTTTTCATCGGGAACTGGTACTATCAGACTTTGTATTTTAGCCATCTGTTCGGTTTGTAGTAGGTGTTCTCTCTGCTTCATTTCCCTGATTACTAATGAGGCTCAGCAACTTTCATGCATTTATTAGCCATTTGGATTTTTTTTTAAAGATTTTATTTATTTATTTGACAGACAGAGATCACAAGCAGGCAAAGAAGCAGGCAGAGAGAGAGGAGGAAGCAGGCTCCCTGCTGAGCAGAGAGCCCGATGCGGGGTTCGATCCCAGGACCCTGAGATTATGACCTGAGCTGAAGGCAGAGGCTTTAACCCACTGAGCCACCCAGGCACCCCCCCATTTGGATTTTCTTTATGTGAAGCCAAGACCTCTGTTCTTGCCCATTTTCCCACTGCTCTGTATTTTTCATTATTTCTTTATAGTAGTTTTGTATATATTTTGGATATAAACCCGTTGCCAGTTATGTGTGTTGTTAATCTTTCTCCTCTGTGGCTAATGGTGTCTCTTGATGAACAAAAGTTCTTAACTGTAAAGATTTTATTTATTTATGTGTGTGAGAGAGAGAGAGCACGAGAGGAGAGGCAGCAGGAGAAGCAGACTCCCTGCCAAGCAGGGAGCCGGATGCAGTTCTCGACCCCAGGACTCCAGGATCATGATCTGAGCTGAAGGCAGTCGCTTAACCAACTGAGCCACCCAGGCATCCCTAAGTTCTTAAGTGTAAAGAAGTCCAATATATCAATCTCTCACTTGAGGTTAGTGTTGTTTTGGTCTTGTTTTAAAAAACTTACCCTCCCTTGAGGTCATAAAGATACTGTATGTTATCTTTTAAAGCACTATTGGTTTACCTTTTGTATTTTAGTCCATAATCTAATAGAAATTTGGCTTTTGAGTGTGGTGTGTGATGGGATTCCAATGCCATTTTCCCCATATGGATAGTCCATTGACTCAACACTATTTATTCAAAAGTTCATTTCCCCACACTGTTCTGTGATCTAACATTAATCTGTCTTTTTTGGGGGGGTTCTTTCTTTTGTCCATTGGTTTTTGCCTACTCTTATGCCAATACCACACTGTCTTAATTATGAGAGCTTTATTACAAATTTTGTGAGCGGATAGAATAAATCCTCTCCACCTTATACTTCATCAGGAGTAAGGTTGGCTGTTCTCAGCCTTCTGCAGTTACATATAAATTTTTATTAGAATGATCTCATCAAGTGCCATGTGAAAATCAACTGGGATTGCTTTGCATCTATAGACCAATTGACAGCCTTACAGTATTGAGTCTTCTCATCTATTAACACGTTTACTCTCTCCGCCATTCATTTGTTCTTTAATGTCTGTTAAAATGTTCAAGGTTTTCTCCATAGAGGTCGTACATGTCTTTTGTTAGATCCATTTTTGGAACTTTGTATTTTTTTTTTCTTTTGCTATTTCAAAACTCTTCTGACTATTCTTAAAAAATAATTTTCTGACATTTGCTGGAATATAGAAGTGAGGTTGAGAGTGCCTGGGTTAAAGCTCTGCCTTCGGCTCAGGTCATGATCTCAGGGTCCCGGGATCGAGCCCAGCATCGGGCTCTCTGTTCAGCAGGGAGCCTGCTTCCCTCCCCCAACCCTGCCTGCTTCTCTGCCTACTTGTGATCTCTGTCAAATAAATAAATAAATAAATAAAAATCTAAAAAAAAAGGAAGTGAGGTTGAGTTTGGTATATTGATTTTGAAACCTGGAAAAGAGCCTTCATCAGAACCTGCCTGACAATGGTGTCACCCTGATCTCAGCCTGCCAGCCTCCAAAATGGGAGAAAATAAATTTTTGTTGTTTATAAACTATCCAGTTTGTGATATTTTGTTATAGCAGCTACACAAAGGCAATAATTTATTGGTTCTAAAAATTTATTTGAGATTTCTTAGGGTTTTCTACCTATACAATTGTGTCATTTTTTTAAATTTAATTTTAAAAAATATTTTATTTATTTATTTGACAGACAGAGATCACAAGTAGGTGGAGAGGCAGGCAGAGAGAGAGGAGGAAGCAGGCTCCCCACTGAGCAGAGAGCTTGATGTGGGGCTCGATCCCAGAACCCTAGGATCATGACCTGAGCCGAAGGCAGAGGCTTTAACCCACTGAGCCACCCAGGTGCCCCCAATTGTGTCATATTTGAAGAAAGACAGTTTTACTTTTTCCTTTCCTATCTTTATGACTTTTTATTTTCTTTTTCTTGCCTTATTGCCCTGGCTAGGACAGCTTGTAAAGTGTTGATTAGAGGTGGTAGTAACTAATATTCTTCTCTGTTCCTGATTTTAGAGAGGAAAATGCTCCCTATTTTACCATTAAGAATGCTGTTGGTTCGGGGCGCCTGGGTGGCTCAGTGGGTTAAGCCGCTGCCTTTGGCTCAGGTCATGATCTCAGGGTCCACCACAGAGCTCAGGTCATGACCTCAGGGTCCTGGGATCGAGTCCCACATCAGGCTCTCTGCTTGGCAGGGAGCCTGCTTCCCTCTCTCTCTCTCTGCCTGCCTCTCCGACTGCTTGTGATTTCTCTCTGTCAAATAAATAAATAAATAAATAAAATCTTTAAAAAAAAAAAAAAAAAAAGAATGCTGTTGGTTCTAGATTTCCCCCCCGTATCTCATATATCAGATTGGAAAAGTTGTCTTCTATCTTTTTTTTTTTTTTAAGATTTTATTTATTTGTTTGACAGACAGAGATCACAAGTAGGCCTAGAGGCAGGCAGAGAGAGAGGAAGGGAAGCAGGCTCCCCGCTGAGCAGAAAGCTTGATCCGGGGCTCGATCCCAGAACCCTGGCTGGGTCTTGACTTGAGCCAAAGAGAGAGGCCTTAACGCACTTGAGCCACCCAGGCGCCCCGATTGTCTTCTGTCTTTAGGTTGCTGAGAGTTTTTGTTGTGAATAAATGTTGAATTTTGTCAAATGCTTTTGTTTACCATCTATTCAGATAATCAAATTATTTTTCCCTTTTAGTCTGCTAATGTGGCTGGTTGATTTTTAACTGTTAAACCAATTTGCATTCCTGAGATAATCTCTACTTGGTTATGACTTCTTATCCTCTTAATTTTTTTTTTAAGATTTCATTTATTTATTTGACAGACAGAGATCACAAGCAGAGAGAGAGGAGGAAGCAGGCTCCCTGCTGAGCAGAAAGCCCGATGCGGGGCTTGATTCCAGAACTCTGGGATCATGACCTGAGCCGAAGGCAGAGGCTTTAACTCACTGAGCCACCCAGGTGCCCCTTATCCTCTTAATCTGGTCTGTATTTGATTTGCTAACATTTTGTTTAGGATTGTTGTACTGATGGCCATGAGTGATAGTAGACTATATTTTTTCTTATCATGTTCTTGCCAGGTTTTGGTGATACAGTGATGCTGACCTTATAAAATAAGTTGGGAAGTGTTCGCTTTATTTTCTAAGAGAACTTGTATAAGATAGGTACTACTTCTTATTTAAAATTTTAGCTAGAGTATTTTATCTTTTAACCTACAAGTCCTCATATTAAAATGTGTCATAAATATCCTGTAGTTGAATCTTGTGTTTTGTTTAAATTTGCCCTGTTGATCTTTTCCTTTTTGTTAGACTATTTAGTCCACCTACATTTAACATAGTTATAGATAGGGTGACAAACCATTCACATCGACAGTCCTGTTGCCTGCTTTTTGTCCTACCTTGTTTTTGTTCCCATTTTCCTTTTTTTTTTTTCTTCTTTTGGATCAAGTATTTTTTTATTATTCTATTTTATCTTTCCCATTAGGTTTTTCCACACTGTGGTAAAAGAAACACAACATTTGACATCATAACTATTTTTAAGTGTAGTTTCCTAGTCTTAAGTACATTCACATTTTTGTGCAACCAGTTTCCAGAACTCTTTTCATCTTGCAACACTGAAATTTTTTTTTCCTTCTTGCAACACTAAAAACTTTAAAAAAATGTAATTAAACAATAATTTCCTATTCATTCCTCCTCCCAGTCTCTGGCAATTACCATTCTGCTTTCTGTCTCTGTAAATTTAACTATTCTAGGTGCTTCATGTAAATGGGGTCATACAGTATTCTTTTGTGACTGGCTTATTTCATGCAGCATTATATCCTCAAGGGTCATGTATATTGTAGCATGCGTCAGGATCCCCCCCCTCTTTTTTTTAGAGAGAGCACCCATGCGGTAAGAAGAGGGGAAAAGGGAGAGGGAAACAGAATCTTAAGCAGGCTCCACGCCCACCACAGAGCCCAACCTGGGGCCCTATTTCACAACCCTGAGATCACGATCTGAGCCAAAAACAAGAGCTGGTGTTTAACCCACTGAGCCACGCAGGCATCCTGAGAATTTTCTCCCTTTTTAAGCCTGAATTATATTCTTTATTATTTTTTAAAGATTTATTTTATTAGGAGAGAGAGAGCGCGGGCATGTGTGAGCTCGGGGAGGAGTAGAGGGAGAAGGAGAGAAGTAGACTTTCTGCTGAGTGGAGAGCCAGGATGTGAGGCTCAATCTCACGATCCTGAAATCATGACCTGAGCTGAAATCAAGAGCCAGCTGCTTAACTGACTGAACCACCCAAGCCTCAAGGCTGAGTAACAGTCTATTGTGTGTATATATACCACATTTTGTTTTTCCATTCATCTGTCAATGGACATTTGGGTTCCTTCTACCTTTTGGCTATTGTGACTGTTGCTCTTATGAACAAGGGTGTACAAATGTCTGTTCCGAGTTCCTGCTTTCAGTTCTTTTTGATATAAACCTAGAAGTAGAATTTTTGGTACATATGGTAGTTCTATGTTTAATTTTTTGAGGAACCATCATACTGTTTTTCCACAGCAGCTGCACTATTTTACATCCCCACAAATAACACACAAGTGTTCCAATTTCTCCGCATCTACGCCAACATCTGTTTTTTTCTTTTTCTTTTCTTTTTTGGATAATAACCATCCTGATGATTGTGAAGTGGTATCTCATGATTTTTATTTGTCTAAGCTTGGCTTTTATCTCCATGAATGTAATGTGTTTGGCTGTTTTTTGGTCTCTGATAATTTCTTTTATTTGGGGTCATCATAAGTCTGCTTCTTTGTTGTTTTACTTGTTTCCTCTTGGGGTGCCTCGTCTTCTTATGTGTCTGGCTGCATTTGTGGATTAGACATTGTAGTGCTTTTTAAAAATTGTTTAGAGAAACTCTTTTAAGGTTAGAATGGTATAAAACCTCCTCAAAAGAGGTGCTCTTTGAAAAAAAAAAGTATTTATTTGATTGAGAAAGAGAGCAAGAACAGGAAGGGAGAGGGAGAGAGAAAATCTGAAGCAGACTCTGCACTAAATGGGGAGCCTGACATGGGGTTCAATCTCAATCCCTGAGACCTTGACCTGAGCCAAAACCAGGAGTGGGTCACTTAATGGACTGTGACACTCAGGCACCCCAAAGACACTTTTCTCCCCTAAGTCCTAGGAGGGTTAACATTTTAGGATCCTTTTGCTCTGTATTCAGAGCTTGACTTTATCTAGTCCACTCAGATGACTTGAAACCATCTGTGAAGGGAATGGATCACTTCCAGTTCACAACTTCTCTTAAATTAAAGCTCTTCAGGATCCTAGATTAAAGTAAAGTGTAAAGTTTTGTTGGCTCAGGGCTTGAATGTCACACTGAAGAGTCTAGAGAGGGGATGGGCAGTTACTGGTCAGTCTGCTTTGTCAGGAGCCAACATGTTGACTCTTAGTTCTGTGGTCCAGTATGGGAAAAGGAGGAAAGCAAGCTGGGCCAGTGTGGGCTAGGGATACAGAACCAGGCAGAGAGCTAGTCTGTCCTCGCTGATGTGGTATAAGGCATGGGGTCTACCAGGTGGACTATAGCAGAGAGAAGCCAAGACTGCAGAGAACCTGTAAGTCATAGTTCACTTGGGTCAGAAACAGTTTCTCTTCTCTGGTCCTGGGCAGCCTTTCTGGCCAGTGACTCTTCTGGGCTAGCCAGTGACAACTTGTGTGATCTTGGCTGAGCCTAGATGCCCTGGACAGCTTCATTATGGTTCTCTCTGGGCCTATTCTGATCCCTCCTTTTTGGTCTCCACTCACCATATTGTCCCTACTCAGTTCACTTCAGTAAAGCCTCATTGCTCTTAGGATAGGACTTAAATTATTAACAAGAACTTCAAGGCTGTACATGATCTGGCCACTGGCCACCTCTCCAGCCTTATCTCCTCCAATTATCTGCCTCATTATACATTTTCCTTCTTTTTTGTTTAAAGCACCACGTATCCTTGATGACCACAGGGCCTATGAATGTGCTGTTCCCTCTATAGGGAGTATTCTTCTTGCCCCTGTTTGCCTATTGTAATGGACTAAATATATGTATGCCCCCAAAATTCATATGTTGAAGCCCTAACCCCCAAGTGTGGCTGTATTTGGAATAAGGGGGTCATTAAGATTAATTGAGGTTATAAGGGTAGGGTCCTGATCCACTACAATTAGTGTCCTTGGAGGAAGAGACACCACAGAGCTCATTTTCCCTCTCTTCCTGCGCACAAATACTGAGGAAAGGTCATATGAGGACATAGCAAGAAAGCAGCCATCTGCAAGCCAGGAAGATTGTTCTCACCAAAAACCAAATTGGCTGGGGCTTTGATGTTGGATTTCCAGCCTCAAGAACTGTGACAAAATTTATTTCCCTTGTTTAAGCCACCTGGTCTATAGTGTTTTGTTATGCAGCCCGAGCAGACTAATACATCTAATTTAACCCCTATTTTTCCCTTTAGGTTCCATACTAACTATTTCCTTAAACATCTTTGAGCCAAAGCCTCCTATTAGTGGATCTCATGGTACCACGTACTGTGTAAGATTTATGTTTTTGATTATTTGACCAATGTCTGCCTTACTTACTAGACCGTAAGGTACATGAAGGTCTCTGGATTGTTTTCAGGGCTGCATACTCAGAACCTAATACCAGGCAAGGCACAATGTGCTTTGGGGGGAGGGGGGAAGGGAGGTGGGTGGGGACAAAACAGTGCCTTGAGCTGGGAGTGTTTTATGGACATTCAAACCCCTCTCTGACCCAACAGAAACTATATATTTATAATCAAGATGTGACTCTAGGATCCTGTGATAAGCCTCAGGATCCTGCCCGTCATGTCTGACTCAGGTCCTGAGCTGAACTGGGCTGGGCTGGTCCAGCAGAACCCCATTTATAAGGACAGGCAAAGGACTGGCTCTGACATCAGGACACCATTATATGTCTCTTACAGTGTTCTCTTGAGGATGAAGTCATGACTTTGTAACTACTATTCTATATTATACACACAATTGTACTTCCCCTACCTGTTCCCACAAATTAGTTTGTTTTTAAAACCAGAAATTTGTCTAATGGGCAGTTGGGGCCACTGGTGTATCCGACAGGGCTCACTCAGGGTGCAGAAACCACACCAGTAATTTGAATAAGGGACCTTTAATATGAAGAATTCTTAGCTAATGAAAGATGGTCAGTAACTAAAAGGGTCGAAAGAGAGCTCCCAAGAATGTAGGCATAGTAACTATAGACTGTACCTACCATCTCTAGGGCTGAGGCAGAGTGACCAAGGAGAAGACAAACTAGTAAGTGCCTGTCCCCCAACCCCAAGGTGAGATTGGGGCCTTGTTAGAGCAGAATGTAGCCCAGTGGATGGTGGAGACGGTTGATGGATGGCCACAGGCTATAGACCAGAAGCAGGCCGAACAGCTCACTAGAGGGTGAGCACCACTGGGTCTCCCTAGACTATGGGCAACCACAGGAGCAAGAATCAGGAAGGTTCTGAACCAGGAAGCCCCTTGTGATTTTTTGTTTTATTTTATTTATTTAATTTTTATAAATTTCTCCAACCTTCTCCACTGACAGAGCCAACAAACATTGTGCCACTAGCAGAAGGGAAATGTTTACAGAATTCAGCTCCAGGATCACAGGGCAAGCCAAAGAAGGGAGGCTTTAGAGCCAAGAGACAACAAGTTGGCAAACTAGATTCAGGATCTTTCTTTTTTAAAATTTATATTTAAAGATTTTATTTATTTGTGTGTGTGTGTGTGAGAGAGAGAGAGAGAAAGAGAGAGCGAGAGCATGAGCAGAGGAGAGGGGCACAGGGAGAAGAAGTCTCCCCACTGAGCAAGGAGCCTGATGCAAGGTTTGATCCCAGGACCCCAGGATCATGACCTGAGTTGGAGGCAGATGCTTAACTGAATGAGCCACCCAGATGTCCCAGAACCTTTCTTTCTTTCTTTCTTTCTTTCTTTTTTTTTTTTTAAGATTTTATTTATTTGACAGAGATCACAAGTAGGCAGAGAGGCAGGCAGAGAGAGAGGAGGAAGCAGGCTCCCCGCCGAGCAGAGAGCCCGATGTGGGACTCGATCCCAGGACCCTGAGATCATGACCCAAGCCGAAGGCAGCGGCTTAACCCACTGAGCCACCCAGGCGCCCCCCAGAACCTTTCTTAAAAAAATTGATGGGACATCCTTTTTACCCACTGAGTCCTTATAATGCATCACATACTATGTTAATAGTAAGAGGAAGTATCTCACTCGATTGTCATAACTACATTAGGGATTTAAGAAAGTTACTTAAGTTCACACAGCAAGTAAGTGGGGGAGACAGGATTCAAGCCCAGTAGTTTCGAAGTCAAATCCTCCTTACCTACTGCACGGAACTGCCTCCTGGATTCTTTCACTCCAGACTTGATAAATGCAACAGAAATGTTTAGAGAGGGATAGAACACTCTGTATGAAACCAACTATGTACTATTGATTAAGCCGGAGGCCTGTCACTCTCCTGGTTCTAGAGGATCCTTCTCCTTCGAATCCTTGGTTCTCAGCTGGTTCCTGTTCCTTGTCTGTGCTCTGCCTGCATTGTGATACCTTGTTCTAGAAAAGGAGCTGGCATGTAAATCACAGAATTTTCAGCTTCTCTTCCTGTGATTGTTTAAAGTACAGACATTTTCCCCCTTGTGATTCTGTAGTGCTACCTACTGCTCAGAACTACGCAGGGAATACGATAGGAGAGCCACAGCGGGAATGTTTCTGGGGACTAGAAAACCCAACTCAAATGAGAACCAATAATATGGGGGAATTTATTGATTTACCTGACTTTATTGGTTCAGGTTAGCCTTAATCAGCCCTCCAACTCTGTTTCTCTGTGTTCTGACTTTTCCTATTCATGTGTTGGCTTCATCTTTAGGCTGACTGTCTTCATGGTCACAAAATAGTTGCCAGCAGCAAATAGTCCTTCACTGACATCCAAGGAAATAGTGAGGATTTTATTCAATTATTGTGATGGGGAAAATATTGGATTCTGATAGATGTAGGCCTCGGTAATAGATCATTCCTGAAGCAAGCAGTACAAGGTAGATGGGATTAAGTCAACTGACTTAGCAGAGAATCCACACTCACATGTGGGGAATGGGGTCTAACCCACCCAAATTGCCTCCGTGCTGTACAATGGACAGTGGGATAGACTGGATGTTAGAAGGTGTATCTATCGGGATAGACTAGGTTTTGCTGTGGTAGCAAACAAGCCCCAGTCTTTTTATAACAGCAAAGTTTATTTCTTGCTCCTACTACACGTGTACTGTGAGTCCCCTGGGGGACCACTATTTAATGTCTCCTCCCTTCAGGACCCAGAATGATGGAGCTATCACCATCTTCAGCGTTGTCTGTTGTTGCTGAGGGAAAGAGAGTATACAGAATTGCCTACTAGCTCTTAAAGCTTGGACCTGGGAGTACATCTACTCACACATTATTTGACCAAAGGAAATGGCGTGGCCATCCCTGACTCAAAACTCTAAGGAAGTATAATCCTATCATGTGCCTGGAAAACACAACAGAAATGTTTGGTGGCTAGCATTAATGTCCACTACCACAGGAGGCCAGCAGAATACGGACCACAGAGGGCTTATGGAGACCACCCCAGTTTTTGCCCACTTTTTGTTGGGAAAGGAATAACTTATGGTTATGATTGCTATGTAAAAAGAAGCCTCCCTATTCTGCAGAAATCAGGAAAACTCAGTACTCACTTTCTGTGTGACTATTCAAATGCCTCCCAGGTGTTTTGCTGTTAAATGGAGTTCACGGTTGTTTGAGGGACTTCTTTTAAAATATTTCCTCAACTTGGGGTGCCTGGGTGGCTCAGTGGTTTAAAGCCTCTGCCTTCGGCTCAGGTTATGATCCCGGGGTTCTGGGATCGAGCCCTGCATCGGGCTCTCTGCTCCATGGGAAGCTTGCTTCCTCCTCTCTCTGCCTGCCTCTCTGCCTACTTGTGATCTCTGACTGTCAAATAAATAAATAAAATCTTAAAAAAAAAAAAAGATATTTCCTCAACTCAAAGCAATTCTCTTTTTTTGTGGTCTTGATCCACAGAAGTGAGTTTCTCATGGACTACGTGACCTGTAAGAAGGTCATGATTGTTTTGGGGGAGGGAAGGGACACCTGACACAAGTTGGGTCAATTAGAATCTCTTCTCTGAGATTTTGGGATTGGAAAGATCCCACAGAGACTAAAAAATTAGTATAGCTGGAATTATATCATGTACTTGGGAGTAGTTGGTAGACGTATTTTTCCATTGTATTACCTGGAAGGAGAGAAAACAAGCTTGTGGTGAGAGTCTTACTGGTAACCCTCTGCTTCCAATCCATCCAGAAGTCCATCTGGGTTCTTGCTGGCCTAAGAGACCCATCCCTTTGACCCCTAAAAAGCCATAAGATAAATCCCTCCTCCTTTTTTTTAAGTGGCCTGAGAGAATACTGGTACTCGCAGCCAGCAAACTCCTAAATGGTACAACTTCTTTGGCTCTGGACCTTGACAGACAGACAGACAGACAGACACACACACACACACACAGTCACAGGTGTAGCCTATTCCAGTAAAACAGAAGTCAGGTGTCGATTCTATTGCATCAACTATACTTCTGGCAGTTTCTTTCCTGCTTCAGAAAGCTCATCAGGGGGCGCCTGGGTGGCTCAGTGGTTTAAGCCTCTGCCTTCGGCTCAGGTCATGATCTCAGGGTCCTGGTCCGCATCGGGCTCTCTGCTCAGCGGAGAGCCTGCTTCCTCCTCTCTCTCTGCCTCTCTCTCTGCCTGTCTCTCTGCCTGTCTCTCTGCCTACTTGTGATTTCTCTCTGTCAAATAAATAAATAAAATCTAAAAAAAAAAAAAAAAAAGCTCATCAGAATGTGAGTGGGTTCAGATGACATTATTATAGCAATCACCTGGAATCTGCTTATTTATTTAAAAAAAAATAATTTGTCTCCTTGGGTAAATACTATTTGTGATATACTTCCCAACTGGTTATATTCCTAACTCAGTAACTGGTTATTGAGTACATGCTGTTTTCTCTGCCTGGAGTCCGTTCCTCCCTCAATTCTTCAGACTCAGCTTCCATGGAAGGACTTTCTACACTCTCCTATATTGTATTAATTATGTCCTTCTCTCTGCTTCCCAAAGCAGGTAGCACATACATGTAGTGTTACAGATTTCCTTCCATTTTTTAAGGGTTTTTGTTTTTGTTTTTGTTTTTTTGGTTGTTGCTATTGTTGGTTTTAAGGATTTTATTTACTTGACAGAGAGGGAGTGCACAAGCAAGGGGAGCAGGAGACCGAGAAGCAGGCTCCCTGCCGATCCCAGGATGCTGGGATCATGACCTGAGCTGAAGGCAAATGCTCAATGGGCTGAGCGACTCAGGTGCCCCATATTTCTTCCAAAAGTACTTCTTTTGAAATGCCAATTGAATATTACCCCCACCTTAAAAGACCACCAGAGACGTGAGTCAAAGCCAATCAGCAAGGGTCATTTATTGCAGGTTCGAACCTGGACCTCTGCGCCGCTCGTTGCCGATAACGCCGAGAGGTCCAGAGCTGGGTTGGTGCAGGGTTTTGCTTTGTCCTTAGCCAGCCTCCTGCTCCTTCACTTTATATGTCTTTCTCATTTGAAACTCTGATTTCCTTAGTGCTTGGGAGAATGCCTTGTTTACCTCCATATCCCACAGTACCTGGATTGGAATAAATGCTCAAAAAGTTTGTTGAGTAGATGAAGTTAACTCTAAGCAACATGTTCCATATATACTTTTTTTTTTTTTTAAGATTTTCTTTATTTGCCAGAGAGAGAGAGAGTAAGTACACAAAAGCAGGCAGAGAGGCAGGCAGAGGCAGCAAGAGAAGCAGGCTCCCCACCCAGCAAGAAGCCCGATGTGGGACTCGATCCCAAAACCCTGATATTACGACCCGAGCCGAAGGTAGTGACCTAACCAACTGAGCCACCCAGGCGTCCCTCCATATATACTCTTATTCATTCAAGGAATATATAGTGAGCACCTCACCATGTCAGGTCATTTTCCAGATACTGCAGATGAGCAACACCAATCCCTGCCCTCAGAACATTACAAATGATATTAAGGTCATAAGGGCTATAAGGAAAAGCAAAGCGGGATGAGGGGAGAGAGAATGATGGGGGAGGGTGGGATCTGATGTTTTAGTAGAGTGGTCTAGGTAAGTCTGAGACGGTGACTTTTGAAAATTTTGAAATTTGGAGTAAAGGCACATGCCTTTCTGAAACCTTGGGGGTATGAAACAGCAAATGCAAACATCCTGAGGTAGGAGTGAGCCTGCATGTTTCAGAAATAGGAAGGAGGCTAGTGTGGCTCCTAGAGAGGCAGAGAAGGGGAGGAGTGTTGGGGGGTGGGGGGGTCATCACAGTAGGCTCTTGGAGGCCCTTGACAAAAGGGTTTGATTTTTGCTCTGAGTGAGATGCGAAGGCATTGGAAGCTTTAGAGAAGGACAGAAATATGCTTTGATTTATGTTTTAACAGAATCCTTCTAGCTTCTTGAGAACAAGCTCTCTGAGAGCAGAGTGAATCAGGGAGAGCAGGTAGGTTACTGCAATATTCCAGGGAGAAGGTGACAAAGGCTCAAAGGAGGGTATTTTAAAGGTATTTGCTATTGGATTACATGTGGGATATGTTGATAGGAAAAAGAGGAGTTAACTATGACTTCAAGGTTTGGTCAGAGCCACCAGACAGATGTAACTGATCTTAAATGAGGTGGGGAAGACTGGAAGGAGAAAATTGAGGGGCCAGTTCCAGAGTTTGGCTTTGGACATGTCAAGTTTGACACATTGCTCAATACTTTATATGTTCACTGTTTTTCAGAATCTGAGGGTTAAAATGCAACCTGATGTTCAAGTCAGCTTTATTTATTGAACACCAGGTACTGTGCAGAAAGCTTAATGGGTGCTGTCATTTAAATCTTTCAATCACTTCTACTGGCTTAATTACTAATATTTTCATTGCTCTTTTTGGATTAAAAATTAAGTGGCATGTCCAGAGTCACCCAGCCAATTATTAATCTGTGAGTACGATGGAGATCCGGGATGCCAACCTAGATGAGTGAGACTGCAGAGCTCTTGCTGTGTATTAATCTCTGGATTCTAAAGGTGGGGATCACTTTCTGAGCCTATCTGCCATAGACTTGGGCTCCATGACAACACAGGTATCTGCGACGTGTGACGAAAAAAACACAGAAAGGCCCAACCCCATCCTGGGTGTTACAGGTGACACAATGGAAGCTGTTAAGAAAGGACGGCATTATTGTACCTGCGGGGACTGATGCTTGCAAGTTCTCAAGTACCCGAAGATTTAATGTTAAAAAGCCATCAGAGGTTGTTGTCCTTTAGAAACAAGAGACTAAAAACTGCAGTGGAGCATGGGTGGGAGGAAAGAAACACCAAACTCCCAGGCGATGCTTGTTGGGAAACACTGGACTGTAGGGAGAGGGGCCGGGCAGGGACCTGGATCCCTGCCCTGCCTACATCCTTTCCTAAAGAGTAGCCTTGTGTGACCTTCCTTAGGTGGTCCTCCCTAAAGACCAGGATATGGAGCACAAAAGCCGGGAACCTCTGGGGCCGCAGCATCCGCCCCCTGTGCCCTCCTTCCCCGCCCCCTTCAGTCTCCAAGCGGGCAAAAGCGGGACGACGCCTGCGCATGCGTCCGGGGCAAGGTCCGCTCCCCGCGACGTCAGGGGGCTCGCGCCCGCACTAAAGCCCCGCCCCCCCGGGCGCCAGAAACGACCCGGGCGGGGGGCCTCGGGCCCCGCCCCCAGCCGTGCCGAGCGGGGCCGAGCGGAGCCGAGCAACCCCGAGCGCGGCCGAGCCGAGCCGAGCCGAGCGGCCCGGAGTCGGTTGGTGCAGCTGCGTCCCCGCCGCCCAGCAGTCCGAGGCTCCGGCGTCGCCGCCGCCTCCGCGGGCCCTGCGCCGGCCGCCCGCCCGCCCGCCGGGAGGGAGGCCCGGAGCGCGGGGAGAGCGGCCCGGCCGCGGGCGCCGCCGCCGCCGCTGCCAGGTGAGCGCCCGCCGCGGCCCGCCGGCCCCGCGCGCCCCCGCGACTGTCAGTCTCCGTGTGTGTGTCTCTCTCTGCCTGTCAGCCCCCCGTGTCTGCGCCAGCTGCCTCCCGCCACGCCTGACCCCCCGGCTCTACCCGCGGCCGCCGCCAGCCCCTCCCGCCCGCTGCCCCGGGTCTTTCTGTCAGCCGCCAGCACCCCCATGCGCGCAGGCTCCGCCCCTTCCCCCCGAAGCCCCGCCTTCGCCCCATCTGTCAGCACCCCCCCCAACTCAGCCCCGGGGCTCGGGCGTCCTGGGGCTCGGTGTAGACCCCGCGGGCCGCAGCCGCGACGGGAGCGCCAGGGGGCACGGAGGGGAGGGGGGCGTCCGCAGATGCCCGGCCGACCCCGCGAGGGTGCGTGTCCCAGCGCGCGGTGCGGGACCGCGTGGGCGCCCGGGAGCCCCGAGGCGGGGGGGGGGGGCGCGCGGCGGGGCGGGGATGCCGGGTCGCCCGGAGCCCCTCGCTGCGGCTCCCGCGGGCCGCTGCGGGCGTGGGGCAGCCCCTGCCCCTGGCGTGGAGAGCGCCAGCTCCGCGGAGGAGGCAGCTGAGCCGGGGACTCCAGCCGCTTGGGGGTACAGTAGAGCCCTGAACCCCGGGACCCCCGTTTGCCCACGCGAAAACACTCACCCTGGGCCCGGGGAGCCCGGATGCCGAGAGTGGCGTGTGAGCGCAGGTTGGGGTTTCCATTCAGAGCAGCCTGTCGGAAGTGATTGAGGAGCGGGTGGGATGTGGAGCTTAGGTGCAAAGTGTGTGAGAGCTTGAGTCACTTTGAGCTGCGTGGTTTGCATTTCTGAGCAGTGATTGCCCTGGGCTTGTGCCCTGGGAGAAACTGTTCTGTGGTGGGGAGGAGAGGTTAGGTAGAGGAGCAGGGGAGGGCACACTCCTTTCTGTTTTTATCTGTGTCATGTGAACACATAGTATTTATTCAGGAGACTCCACACATCTGCGGTTTAAAGAGGGGCGACAGTAGTTTCCATGTATCCGTGTGCTTGTGCGTTGTTGTGTTGACGTTCTTTATTTGTAGTAAACTTGGCATCGCGGTATTTAGAGACCAAGAGAAAACGCGTCCTGAAACAATTGGTATTTTGCCGGATTGTCCTCAACCGCGGGGAAAGAGCCAAACGCGCACTTCATTAGCTGGAACAACTTATTCGGGCTTAATTTGTTTCTAAGAGACATACAGTGGAAAAATCCAGAAGCAGCAAAGTAGTATCAAAGAGTCTTAGGAAATTAATGAAAGGGCCCTTCTATTGCTGCCTTGGAAAGATGGTATCAAAGTAGCTGTAGAGGACAGAGCTACTATGTAATGATAAACATATTAACCAAGTTGGTTTTGTGACCTTGATACGTGGAGCAGCGCTTGATTTGTGCAGTGCTTTGTAAACGGGCAAACATTGCATGGAAATGGGGTAATTTTTGCAGAAAATGTTCTCTGTGTTTTGTTTTCATATTTAAGCATGGTTTCAGACTAGAGCAGTCTCCTGGTAGGAGTTTTTTTTTTTTTTAAGACAATATTAAAAATTACAAAAGTAATTCACCTTTAAAGCATTAAACTAGAAAAAAAAAAAAAGCTTGAGAAAAAACTCGTAATGCCACAAAGGATAGGAAACCATGGTTAGGTATTTATCCTTTTAGT
The DNA here is from genome assembly GCF_011764305.1 of Mustela putorius furo. Taxonomy (NCBI): domain Eukaryota; kingdom Metazoa; phylum Chordata; class Mammalia; order Carnivora; family Mustelidae; genus Mustela; species Mustela putorius. The sequence goes on along the minus strand of NW_025421464.1, from coordinate 9,763,490 downwards.
CTGTTGTTCTTCTGCATAAGTATTTTTTCTTACAAAAATGCTACTATACTAGGTGATTGTTTTATCATATGCTTTTTTCCTTATAATTAGATTATGTATAATCTTACAGATTATGCCTCATACATAAAGGCATGAGAGGAGGAGGATGGATGTAAGGATTTAGTGGTGATTATACATAATTCTTTGCTTAATCTGATTTGCAACTTTAAAATACTCTGAAGCTGAAAGTGTTGTGTCCTCTTCTGTAGGTATGTATTGGACCTATTTATTACTCATAAAACTTGTGTATGAGTAAGAACGTGTGTTCCCTTTGTGATACTTAAAAAAAATAAATTGGATCCTCTGCTTAGAGCGCTCCAGTAGCTTGTCATTTTAAAGTAAAATACCAAGTCCTTGCCCTGGCTAAGTAGGCTACCTCCCTGTTCTCACTTCCAGTTTTGCCAAACACATCTCTTTGCTATTCCTTTAAAACTTTAAGCGTATGCCACCCTCAGTGCTTTTGCATTTTCTATTCCTTCTGCCTAGAACTCTGTTCCTTGGATATCATGGTTCTTGGCTCAGGTCTCTGCTCAGATATAACTTTATTAGGCTTTCCTGACCCTTCTGTGTAAAATACACCCCATTCCCCTATTCTCCTCAACCCGCCTTAACCTTACTTTTCTTCATAGCACTTACTCCCACTGGTTCGTACATATTTATTTGTTGGTTTATGTCTCTTTTCCCCCATTCACCCAGAAATGTGAGACTTTTCCACTGATGTGTCCTCAGGGCTCCAAACAGCACCTGACACATTATAGCTGCTTAATATTTGTTGAATGAGTGAGTGAATGAATGCTTGTTATCTGTCCATTCCTACCACCTTCCTGTAGCCTCCTAGGCTTTTAGATCGGTCGGTCTATCCTGGAGTGGGACAACAATCCCTTAGAAGTCAAGATAGTCCTTTCCTTTACGTATCTGAGAAGAATTTTACAAGTGAGGCTTATAATCTTAGAATTATAGTCTTGATCTAACTTGAACAATCGAGGGAAGAAACATTTTTGGCAGTTGTGACTGGCTCTCCTTTGTATGCATTATCCCTTGTGTCACATTGGAAATCTTCGAAAAGTATAAAGTATCCAGTTATGTTTACAGCTGTGATTTCAATTCGGTAGTTCTTAGTGATAGTACAAGCCTCAAGAGCACAGTGAGTTTTTTTGTGTCAACAGATACCCAGAGATATAATTACAGCTTTAATGTGTTTTCATTTGAGGAGTAGCTGTTATATTTACTTATTTTCCTGGCAATTCTATCCTTTTCAACTCCTTATCAGTTTTTGGATGGCCTCACAGGTATACTTAAGATTTTTTTCCCCCTCAACATTTTAAAATAAATCCTTGATCTCTGAGCATTTTACGTCTCTCATGTGACTCTTGAATGGTTTGAAAGTAACAGTTTCATCTTTCAGTATGAAATGATATCTGTAGTAAAACATAATTGCATTTTCATTATAAGGATGGGGAAAATTGTATCTTGGGATAGAATTTTTACAGAAAGGAAATGGCATGAATGTAAGCCTTTTTAAAAGTTTGAATTTCAATTAAGCTAGTTTTTGAAAAAAAAATCCTTGTTTTTTGCTCATAAGGAAAAAGATTCCTTTGTATACAATCCAGAGACCTTCAAAAATGGTTTTTTTTTTTTTTTTTATGCCTCAAATATACAAGAACTTGGGGGAAATTTCTAAATGAAAGTTTTCTTTTAATGGCCTAAAAGGAAAGCATTAAGAATTTATTTTTACTTGTTCCTTAGGCCTTTATCGAGCACATAGTTGGGGCAGTTCTGTGTGTCTGTACATGGGCTGCGTGACCATGGCAATCACGCTCAGTTTTAGATTACCAACCTGCTTTCTTTTCTTCCATTTTTGACAAAGGATTTTTATTTTATTTGACAGAGAGATAGAGCAAGAGCACAAGCAGGGGGAGCAGAAAAGGGAGAAGAAAAGTCCCCACTGAGCAGGGCGCCCGGTCCAGGGCTCTTTTCCAGGACCCTGAGATCATGACCTGAGCCAAAAGCAGACGTTTAACTGACTGAGCTATCCAGGCACACACCAGCCTGGTTTCTTATTATTTCTTCTCTTTTGTCATTTGGTTACCTCCCTTCTGTCATCATATTCTCTCCCTAAATGATCTCATCCATTCCTGGGACTTTAATACCCTTTGGATGCTACCCCCCTTCCCTTGGTTAGACCCCCTCCTGGACCTTTCTCTCATGCTAGTCTTGCATTTTTACCCATAGCCTTCCTGCTGTCTCTACTTGCTGCCCCATTGTCATCTCAAACCACCTATGCCCCAAGTATCTCCCTCTCCCCCCTCCAGATTTATATCCCTCATTCCTGACTCCTGCCTCCCCTCTCTCCCAGCTTTCTTCACCCCCTGCCTTCCCTGTCTTTGTCCTTACTGTCCTCCCATTGTTCAAGCCAAACACCTGAAAGTTGTCTTCGATTCTTTTTTTTTTTTTAATTTATTTTCAGTGTAACCGTATTCATTGTTTTTGCACCACAGCCAGTGCTCCATGCAATCCGTGCCCTCTCCAATACCCACCACCTGGTTCCCCCAGCCTCCCACCCCCCGCCCCTTCAAACCCCTCAGATTGTTTTTCAGAGTCCATAGTCTCTCCTGGTTCACCTCCCCTTCCAATTTCCCCCAACTCCCTTCCTGATTCTTCACCTCACATCCAACCCATCAGCACAGCCTGGTGACTGGGGCTCAGAATACCTCAACTCCTGCCTGCCCTCCATCCTCCTAATCCGGCTGCCGGCCTCTCGGCCGGGTGACTGCTTCTGCCTGTACTTGGTCTCCCAGCTTCTGCTCCGGCCTGCTCCTCCCTTCTTCTAACCCCTGTTCGTTCCCATTGTGGCCGGAGTGATGCTACTAAAAGCAAACCAGGTCATGTTACCCTCTCCCCAACCCCGGCCCCTGCCTCCCCACCCTGCAGTGGCTTCCCACTGCACTTAGACCCACACCCACACTTCTTAATCTGAGGTGCTGGGCCTCTGTCTCTCCCTCTGCAACCTCTGCTACTTGCGCAGCCATTCTTTCAGGCTGGAACTGTCAGTTCCTCCAATGTGCCAGCTCTCCTCCTCTTCTGTACAGGCCCTTCTCTCTTCCTTGGCACCCTTCCCCTACTCTTCTCCTAAAGATCCTTCGCCCACATTTGCTCTCAGCTAAAATGTCCGTCCTTGGAGGGGCCTTTTCTGATCACCCCTTACCTGGTAGCTCCCTCCCTGTTGTCCCCTCTTAGTACCCGTGCATTTCCTGCTTAGTGCTTCACCAAAATTCTAAGTATCTCATTGATATGTTTCCTTCTTTTTTGTCTGCTCTCCCAGGACACTGCAAGACCTACGAGGGCAGAGAGAGCCTTGGCCCGTTTATGGTGCAGTCCTGGCAACCAGTGCTCTTGCCTTGAATCCAATGGGTGCGGGTCCTCAATACCTTTTGAACACTAGGTGTTTTTTTTTTTTTTTAAGATTTTATTTATTTATTTGACAAAGAGAAATCACAAGTAGGCAGAGAGGCAGGCAGAGAGAAAGGGGGAAACAGACTCCTTCCTCTCTGAGCAGAGAGCCCAATGTGGGGCTCGATCCCAGGACCCTAAGATCATGACCTGAGCCTAAGGCAGAGGCTTAACCTACTGAGTCACCCAAGCGCCCCTTGAATACTAGTTTCAATAGCAGCTAATGTTTTTGGAGACTTACTGTGTATCAGGTCCAGTGCTAAGTGCAATCATGTATTATCTTTTTTTTTAAAAATCATGTATTATCTTTAAATCTTTGGGAGAACTGATTAAGGTGACTGTGATTATTGCACTATCATTTCTGCATCCTACTTGGAAAAAATGAGATTAGAGGAATAAATTTTACAGTTACGAGGCTGAGAAAGTGGTGGAGCTCGGATTTGAATCTATGTGATCTGACTGTAGAAACTTTCCTCCTATTCATTACTGCCTTCTGATGTGAATGCAGGGATGAATGAATGTGAAATAGGCCATAATAGTAATGTTTGAGGGTTCTGAGCATACACTGGAGTATAAAAATTGGATTAGGGTGCTGCGTTTCCTGGGAAATTGCTGTTAAAAATCACTATGCCAAAGCACATAGATTAGTTTGAGCTTTGTTTTAATTTTGCCTTTGCTGCTTTCTAACTGTAAGCCTGTGGGCAAATTACTTAACATGTCTAAGTCTGTTTTTTCAGCTGTAAATGGAGAAAAATAATAGTTCTTATCTCACAGGGTCATGGTGAGTAACATAATTATACACAGAAAACAGTGAATGTTGGCTATTAATGTTATAAGGAGGGGAAAAAGCCCTCAGGAAAAGACTTGTAGCCCCATCAACAAATTCGAATTTGGGTAAGAGTGAAAGACCATAACTAACAGTATTGCTTCACTGATTCTGGCGTTGAATTTATAAAAATGACCAGGGAATTTACTATTTGGCTTGTGATTTATAATCATTCTAGTGATACATGACTACTTTATGTTTAGATTCATACTTGTTAAATGCTTGAGGTAAGATAGTTTTTAAACTCCTTTTATTTTTATTTATTTATTTATTTTTTAAAGATTTTATTTATTTCCTTGAGAGAGAGACAGTGAGAGAGAGCATGAACAAGGAGAAGATCAGAGAGAGAAGCAGACTCCCCATAGAGCTGGGAGTCCGATGCGGGACTTGATCCCAGGACTCCGGGATCATGACCTGAGCCGAAGGCAGTCGTCCAACCAACTGAGCCACCCAGGCGTCCCGATTTTTTTATTTTAAACTCCTTTTAAAACTCCTTTTCATCTTAAAGATTCTCAGGTTCTCAGGATAGATCTTTTGAGAGGCTGGCCGTTTTTGAGAGTCTGGCTGGTTTTTTCTTACATCAGAGAGATACTCACCAGGGGAGCTTGGGTGGCTCAGTTAGGTAAGCAGCAGACTCTTAATTTTGGCTCAGGTCACAATCCTCAGGGTCATGGGATTGAGCCTGGCGTCAGGCTTAGCTTGGGATTCGCTCTCTCCATCTGCCCCTCACCCCCCTCTAAAATAAATAAAAATTAAAAAAAAATATTGGGGCACAGTTGAATTTTCTGGTGGGTTGGTTTAGGATCAAGTACTCGTTTGGTCATTTCCAACAACCATGTGAGGTAGAGGGTGAGGTTGTCTGCTAAGACTGAGTGAGAAGAGGTCAGAGGGAGAGGAAGGAGATTTGACATTTAACTGAAGTCAGGAAGAGCGAACTTAGGGCAATGTCCATGATTTCCTGACAGTATACAGGGCTCTATTGAGGTCGGAGACCGTGGGTGGATTGGGGTATCAGCACCATTCAGCTGCCAGGTTTTGGGAGCATGGAAGGCATATGGTTGGATTGAGCCAGGGCTGAGGTTTGCTGGCAGAAGATTGGTGGGGCAGATGCTCTGGCTATTGGCCAGGGAGTGCTTTACATGACAGGTAAGGGTTTTTAGGCTGGATGAGGAGGAGAAAAGGACCAGGGGTGTTGGTGAAGTCAAGGAGTGTGTGTTTGTATTGGAGTGATCGAGTAATGGGAGCACATGGTTAGACAGGGACATGTGAGTGGAAGATTGTAGAGCTGGAGCCATTAATTATTGGACATGACGGGCTCCTAGGTTTTGCCACAGGCACGATGGCTAAAATGAAGTGAACTCAGTGAAGATGAGTGACATCAAGGAGGTCAAGTAACTGAGAGGCTAGAGAGCTGTTTGGGTCATCCATGTGGTCAGAAAGCCCATCCCGGGGATGGCAGGCATCTGAGATGGAGAGAAGAAAAGTGTGCCAGGTCTTCAGTGAATGAAGTACCAGCAAGAGAAGAGGCATGACCACCCTGCAGGAGCTTCAGAATATGAGGGGGTTTTGCCTGAGGACAGTGGAAGAGCAAAGACCTTTCAACTTTATTGGTTGCAAGGTCTTTCTGGAAGGAGTTGGCCTTGGCCCAGGTTCATTATGCTTCAGAAGAAATCCCCCATTCAAGTGGGCAGCACCCGTGACACATTGTGTGTGTTTCTAAGCTTGGTCATGAAAATCATCTGAGGCCGTGTGTTAAAAATACAGGTGTCAGGCCCCTCTCCCAGGGCCACTGGATTCGAGTTTATAGGAGAGGAGACTGAGAATGTATATTTTAAACTCTCCCACTGCCACACACATACCTGGTAATTCTTTATAATTAGGCAAGTTTGGGGAACACAGGTATAGTATTTAAGATCATGGGGTCTGGAAACTGACTGTGTGGGTACGAAGGAGATGAGGCCGGTAGGCATGTGCCTTGGCCCATGACTCTAAATAGCTTGGCTTTCCAGGTCTGTCTGATATCAGAAGCAGTGAATTAAGGGACCCACTGTTAGAGGTGAACACGTTGACCAGAGCAAGGAGAGAAGCTGGTGATGACAGAGCTGGAAATGCTGTATGAAATAAGTCAATGGACAGCAGTGTGGGGACATTCACTGCCTCAGTGGTCCCGGAATACATTAACTAATCATAATTGTCCTGTTCAATGGGAAGAGGTCAGGTTATGAGGCTGAGAAGGAAGTAATACAACTTCGAATGCTTTCTGTCCTAAGCTGGAATGTTGTAGTGCTTCAGTTACCCTTCTCATTAACTTACGTGACCCATTTCTGTCTCTGAGGATGTGGGACTAAAACATTTACTCCTTGACAAGCTAAAGACAAGAGCGGTGATTATTCCCAAGGGGCCGTATACATGGTTAGATATTTAATATCACCATGGCGGCAGCCCTACTCCCCCCACCCCCTTCTCTGTTTTTTCACCAAGAAAATTCTGTTCCTTTTCATGACAAGAAAGAGGACTCCTGCAAAAGAATAGCTGCTGGGAGGGAACTTAGAGTTAGTCATTCTTGGCTGACTATTTAGAATCCCCTGTTGCTAGTAAGGAGGTTTGAGTTTGAGTCGCAGTGTTTAGAATATTTAAACTTCATTTGCAGCCTGGTTTGTCATACCCAAACACTAAAGCTGCAGGAAAAGAATGCTGTCAGCCTTGCTAGAAGTGGTTGCTATGGACCTGAAGCCTAAAACTCGGTTTGCTCTATCATGTGTTCCATTTCTTATTTCCTTTGAGCACGGCTGGTGCTGACGAGCCTGGCTTTCAAACTGCTGAGCTGGGTGCCAAACGTGGCACAGCATCTTGGTTATACTCCTGGCACTTATACATCCTTCCACTTACTGCCTCATCTCCTTGGTGAACTGCAGGGCGCCACCTGAATGCACATCTTGAAACCCAGAAAACGTGGCAATGGAAGTTTAGTAATGCCAGTTCAACCAGAACTTTCCCTTTGCAAGTTGAGATTTTTTTAATAAAGTAATTCCACTTTAAAAAAAGAAAATAGAAATTCAGAATATTTTTCTGTTAGGAAAACATCTTCTAAAGCTGAGAAATACTGAACAGATGCCAATGAATATTTTCATGATAGTAGTTTAATATCATACTTAACTGCCCTACTCAGCTCAGGAACCCCTGGATTCTGTTGTATTATACGAAGGCTCTGTATTTTGGTACTCTTTATAATGTTTCAACCACTCAGTGGACTCAGTTCATGAAGTGTTTGTATGCCTACTGTGAACTAGGCAGCAAGGAGTTAAAAAAAGGTCTCTGTTTTTAAACATTTTGTAAGAGTTAGACAAGACGCATTTAAATCTCTGACCTCAAGCAGACTTTGCTGCATGGTATAATAAAAATGTAGGCTCGCAGATGAAAGAGAGGTTATTTCCGGCGGTGAGTGGAAGTGGAGAGGGGACGGGAGGGCGCTTTCAGAGAGTGTTTTATTCACACAGGATTTTGAAGATTTGGTAACATTGGAACTGTTATATGCGATGGTCCCTGTTTACTAAGACGTCATTTATTTTAGCTAGACTACAGAGATACGTTGGTGCTTACCGAATTAACTTGTACTCATCCAGAATGCCTCACTCCTTAATTATTTTGGGTAACTGGTCTTTGTAATTAAGTATAAAGTATTTAGGAATGTATGGTGGAGAAGGGCTTTTATGGAAGCCCTTAAGGGGCACCTGGGTGGCTCAGTGGGTTAAAGCCTCTGCCTTGGCTCAGGTCATGATCTCAGGGTCCTGGGATCGAGCCCCACATCGGGCTCTCTGCTCAGCGGGTAGCCTGCTTCCTCCTCTTTCTCTCTGCCTGCCTCTCTGCCTACTTGTGATTTCTGTCTGCCAAATAAATAAATAAAATCTTAAAAAAAAATAATCTTGGGATCATAGTGTATGTCTCAGATTCCCAAAGAATTGGAAATCCAGTGCTATGGTGGTAAAGAGAAAACCAGATAACCAGTGATAATGGAAGGTATATGTTTAGGTTTATGGTTTAGGATTTGAGAGAAGAAGGAACTCTAAGTGAGACTGGTGAGGCCTTTATAGGAAAGGAATAGTCAGCCATGTTAGGAGACCTCTTGAATACTCACCATCTCATTTCCGAGTGTCTTTCTTGGGAGTGGTTGGCAGTGAGGGCAGGAGAGCCCTATGGGCTGGGGCCATGATAAACAGAAGGAGGCCAGCTCCTCCTCATTCTCCCTTGTTCGAGTATGGGTAAGAACAGAGGGTTTTACAGAATGGGTCTACCTGTTCCAGGCCTCTGCGTGCCTTGTTTCTGGGGTTGGCCTGCCTCAAAGCTACATGTTTGTGCCAGAGTAAAGGCTCTTTGGCTGATATATGTCCATTTGGGTGAATCCTCCTTTGGCAAGCTCATTTCTTGCCATGATAGGTTAGCTACAGCTGGACCACTGCGCCACCCTTTTGCGCATGGTCATTGTTAGATCTGAGACCTTGTGGTCAGTTTTTCCTTTCCCATATAAGACTGAATTTTCCCCTCTTCTCCTTGCCCTGTCAATTCAACACTTAATTTTCTAGGAAGTTGAAAACATACCATTTGCCACCTTTGTGCTGAGTTAGGACCCTGGCTCAGAATTCTGATCTTTTTTGGGAATCAGCATATACAGTTTGAAAAAAAAAATTAGTATTTTCTTTGTTTATTCCTGATAATGCCAGTAGCATTTTAATAGCTATTTGGCAATACTGTACACCCCCATTTTACCATGCAGGTAACTAAAGCAACTCTAAGAAAATGAATCCAGTCACTCCCCAATAATGTCCTTATTTTGCGCCTCCTGTATATCATGTTCTATGCTAGACACCAGTGGGGAGCAATTAGACATGGTCTTTCTCTGGCCTCATGGTCTTTCAAGTCTGGTGGATCCATGGCTGGGAAGCCATGATAGATTTATACATAAGTAGGCCAGGAGGCAGAAAGGCTTGGGATGTAGTCCTGCTTGTGCCATTCACCAATGACATGATCTTAGGCATTTGACTCTCTTTTCTGTCAACTGTAATAGAATCTTTTAAGAAGGTTTATAAGAGTTTTATAATAAATGACACTACCTAGAAGAGCTTTGAGAAGGTCAGTTAGCTATATATGCAAATATAGTGGGGGTAATCAGTCCCTGCTTTGACTAATAGGAATGGCTAATGGAGGGTTTCCACTACTCAGTGGCTTCGGGGAACACTGTGTACTTCAGAGAATCCCCAGATGTAATACTGAAACTAAATATTGTTAATATTTCATTAATTTTTAATGCTTTTAAATAATTAGAAAATGAACAATTTTTTGGTGTCTGGGGTTAATATAAGCTATGTAGTCATCCCTAATGAACTATAGATTTAATACATACTGGCATTATTTCAGAAAACAGTGCTTCTAGATATTTACTATCTAACAAGAAATTTATTGCTCCAGCAGTGGCTTTGTGATGATACTAAGATTGTAATACATAACATGGACTTACAGAGTAGAGACAAAAGTTTTTCTGAACAATAATTAAAATAGAATAAAAGTATCATTTGTAAATTGTAGAAGATATATTAGTTTTTACAGATTTAGGTAGATAAACATCTTAAATCCGAAATCATCCATTTTGGACTATCTGGTTCCTTTTTGTCTGACATTCTGTTGTTTTATGGTCACTCATCGTGCATATCCCTGAAGATCTAAGACCTTTCATTGTGGATATTTTTTGTAGTAACCTAGACAAGACTTTAGTCTTTTGAAACTTTAGCTTAACCATAAATTGTGCCTTTTCTTTGCCATATCTACTTCACAGAGTTGTTGAGACATTCAGGCAAAGGACTGGAATGGATGTGCTTCTGTCTGTGTGATGGTTCTCATTCAGGCATAGGTGTAGTGGTCGGGTAATTCTGGCAAATAAATGTCTCAGAAGGACTGTATTTTGATTTATAATACAGCCTTATTCAAGTTTCCTGATTCTTTCTCATTAAAATGCACAGCTGTCCACATCTTTTGGTCTGGTCCCACTCTCATTTAATAGCATTTCACTTTATGCCTCGTTAGCCATTTGCCAACAATTACTGAGCTTCTGCTATGTATAGGGTGCTGGTAGTGTAGAGGCGAGAGGGCCAGACCTTCCTCTTGCCGGTTTGAGTGGGGAATGAGCCCAAGTCTACAGCATCAGCTTTCGTCTGAATGTCCAGCCTCCAGGCCTTCCCTACATATTTCAGACTTGCCAGTTCCTACAATTGTGTGAGCCAGTTCTTAAATCTCTTAATCTGTGCATGTGTGTGTATACTTAACACACATACGCACATGTATCTTACTGGTTCTGTTTCCCTGGAGACCCCAGACTGATGCAGGACTTGACAAATGCTCTCATTTAATGCAGAAAGAGGAAGAACAAGTGGGGTCAACAGAAGGCTTAGTGTGGTTTTAGCCATGTGGAGTTTGAGGTGCCCGTGGAATCTACCTGGAGACATGCGCAGGCAGATGCAGCGAGGTCGAGAAGAGCTCACACGACTGGTCTGGGCTGCCGATGTAGGAGTTTGGAAGTCACTGGCTTGGATCTGTGGGTTGAAGCTATGTTTATGATTGGTTTCAACCACAGAGTATGTAAGGTAAGAGGAGGTGTCACAATGGAACCAGGACGGAGCAGGGGGGAGCCAGGATCAAGATGAAGTCAGGAAACACCAGCATTTGGAGGAAAGGCAGAGGCAGAGGAGCCAGGGAAGGATGCCAGGAAGGGGTGGACAGGAGGATAACCAGGAGAGAGCGGGGTTCTGGAAATCAAGGCAGGGGGAGAATTTCAAGGAGGGAGTGCAGCACTGTCAAGAGCCTCAACGTCAAGAGAAATGTTGGTACATGTCCACTGAACTTAGCTCCGAGGAGGTATCATTAGGGGTGATTGTTTCAGTGTCGTAAGACATGACAGTGGGTGGAATGGAGAACCCGTGGTTGTGAAGTGTGGAGAGGCACGTTTGCTGCTCTTGTTTCTTCAGGGAGATCACTTCTGAAGCTTGCGGACTAGAAGGGGCTGTGGGAAGGGATGATTTTAGGATGAGAGGGACTCGAGCGTGTTCAGAGGCTAAAGAGCTAGAACTGGAAGAAAGGAAGAAGGCAGAGATTCCAGGGAGAGAAAGTTATATTCTTGCTCAAGTGCTCCTCCAGGGGTAGGAAGGTACGCATAGGGGATGGTCAGTAATGTTGCCAGAGGGGGAGCCCCTCTTTCACTTTGTATGCAAAGAGGTGAGACTATTTGGGGATACAGAGATGGCTACAGAAAGTAGGAGACCAGAAGTTCTGCCCTTATCAAAGCTTCTGTGTTCTTTGCGACGTGGACATTTGGCAACAACTGATGGCCTGGATGAGCTGTGCAGCGAGGTCTCCAAGGGTGTAGCGTGATTGCTGTGGGGCTTGAGGTGGAGGCTGACTATGGCTCCCCACTGTTGAATGAAAGTTAAGCTCCGCAGTCTGATGTTTGTACAGAAGACCTCCACAGTCCGCCTTTAGCTACTTCTGCCAGGCTGCCTGTCTTTTCTGGGTCATTCCAGAGCCCCCTGTACTTCAGCCCCAAGCGTTTCTTACTTTCTTTCTTTCTTTTTTTTTTTTTTTTTAAAGATTTTATTTATTTATTTAATAGAGAGAGAAATCACAAGTAGGCCGAGAGGCAGGCAGAGAGGGAGGGGGAAGCAGGCTCCCCACCCAGCAGAGAGCCCGATGTAGGGCTGGATCCCAGGACCCTGAGATCACGACTTGAGCTGAAGGCAGAGGCTTAACCCACTGAGCCACCCAGGTGCCCCGCCCCAAGTGTTTCTGCCATAGCACTCCCTTGAATGAGGCTTGGAGAGACTGGATGCTATAGGGAAGATGCCATTGGATTTGGAGTCAGGAGTCCTTTGTCTCGGCGCCTCCATTTGCTAGCTATGGGACCTTGGACACAGCTTACCTTCTCTAGGTCTGTTTCTTCATTCTTACCCATCTGCTATAACAACAGTAGTAAGTGATGGTGGTGGTGATTGTGTCAGAGGAGAACATGTATTTTAAAGTACTATGGAGAGGGTAAGTACTATATAAACAGAGCTGTGTCATGAGGCCAAGAGTAACCCTAGCTCCAGGCTTTAGTATAAATGTTCTTTACCACTAGAGCCCGCCCTGTTCTGTCCAGCTGTGTGAGTTCAGCCTCTATTACATAGAGACATGCTAGCTCCTGTAAGGTAAACCCTGCTGGAATCTCCGTGGCTTAACACGGTCGACATTTTCATGCCCATTTCAAATCCAATCAGCTCTGGGGTGTGGAGGGGGCCCAGACTGATGGATGCTGGAAACAGGGGTTCCAAGGTTTCCCTGAGTGTCCATGTCCCACCAGCAGAGTGGGGAAGAGAAAAACATGGATGACTGTCTGGGAGACTTTTATGTACGAGGCTTAGGATGGGAGCTGGTGACCAAGGCCAAAAGAGAGAGGGCTGCGGGAGGCATTTACTGGGTGGGAGGTGAATTTGGAGTGTGTGGGTTTTCACTTGTGCTGAGTGGTGGCAGGAGCAAGAGGCAGGCCCTGTGAGTGCTAGGACAGAACAGACAGGCTGCCCCTCCTGCCGTGGTGGACAGAGCGTGAGAAAGGCCAAGGGTCTGGAACTGTTTCCTGGGGAAGGCCAGCGCTGCAAAGGTGGGAGATGTCCTCGGGTCAGGGGACATAGGCAGGTGAGAACTGGTGTTTACACCCTTCTGAGATGAGCTTCCTACCAGCTGGGGAGGCAGGCACTGTTTCCTTTCTTCAAGATGAGAAAACTGATGAGGTGGCGCCGTGACGGAAGCCGCACAACCAGCAGCAGAGAAAAGAGCTCGGACTCGAGTCCCCGACATCAGAGCCCCTGGCAGGGAGCTGGGAAAGCTGCACTCTGCAGCTGGTTGGTGGTGAAGCCCTAGGCACAGGGCAGAGGAGGACCTCTGTGGTGGCCACTCCTTTCACAAGCAATTCACCTTCTGGCTACTTAGTTGGAGGAGGGCAGGTGAGACAGGAGCATTCCAGGCAGAGGGAGCAGCCTGAGGTTGCCCTGTGCTTGCAGGGTTTGGGGACTGAAAGGAGGCAGGCTCGGTGCATAGCGAGCAGGAGGGCGATTTGCCTACAAAGATGCCAGAGAGGGAAGCGGGGCCCGCATCACACAAGAATGTCAGGCTATGGCAAGGAGTTAAGGTTTTATTCTAAGGGCAGTGGGAAACCATTGTACATTTTGCGTAGGGGGTAGCATAGTCCAATTTAGAGCTTAAAAAAGACTGCTCTGGCTATTGTGGAGGATGGGTGGAGGGGAGGCCATGGCACATATTGAACATAACAGGTGAGGGAAGAGAAGGAATTTAGTAGAAGTGAGTCTGGAGCTCCAAGCAGAGGTTCAGACTGGTAAAGAAAATTGGATCATGTATTTCCTGTTAGCTCACTCCCTGTTCTTAGCCAGGCTTCCTGCCAGTAGCTTTATCCAGTGTCCACTTGCTTACCTCCTCAACTCAACCTCTGTGCCCTGCCTCTGTCAATGCCGCTTCCCTGAAATGTCTTGGGCAAAGGGCATGGCCCTCTGTGGTTAGCCAGGTCCAAGCCTTTAGCTCTTGCCTGGCTTGATTTGCACCCAGTCACACTGTTCCTGCTTTGGAATGCTCTTCTCCTTAGCCTCTTGTCTCTCCGGTTCCTCATCTTGTGGCCCCTGTGTTGTCTCCCAACTCCTTAGCCCAGCCTAGAAATGATCACGTTCTCTAGGCCTCTGATGTTGGTCCTCTGAGTTTCCTCTGTGCCTTTCTGAATAGAGAGAGCCCCGACCCCTTTCATTACACCAATACCTACTTGCCTTCCCAGCTTCATCTCAGGTGCCCCCTCCTCCAGGAAGCCTTCCCTGACCCCTCAGCCTGAGTTAGGTGCTGCTTCTCCTTTTCCATTTCTCCTGGAGCATAAAATAGATGTGATAGCACTTAGTACCCTGCTTATTTACTCGTCTCCCCAGTCTAATTGTGCTCGAAGGCTAGGATTACAACTAAAGGCCCTGTGATCTAGGACAAAGATTGCTTTCTGCAGTTTAGGAGAAAGCCACACTTTGTAATGAAGGTATCTACACCTGATTGTATGTCCTTTAGTAGAGGGGTCATTTCTCACTGGGTCCCAGGGCTGTGAATTCTAGTATAATATCTTCTTTGAACAGAAGGAATTAACTTAGAAGAATTAGTAATTGTCTCCATCTTCTGAAAGGAAAAGAAATCTGAGAATTTAAGAATATGAATTGCTTCAGAAGAGCCTCTAAAAACCTGCTCTGCCTGGCAATTTGGTTCCCCACACCCTTGCTCCCACTTCAGAAATGTGCCTCCAATTTTGTGATTTCACAGTTCTGGGTTCGATGCTACTGTTGCCTCTTGCAGTAATGAACACTAAGTCTCCCTGGCTGAACTGTGATAGCCTTGAAAGGCAGTAGCCGGGGTGAATGAAAGACCAGCTTCTGCCTTGATCCCCTCCCTCCTGCTAACCAGCTCACTGTGGGAGAGAAAGGAGAGATGGGCAGAGACAGTGGTGTTCACTCAGGCATGCAAGTCGCAGCCCTGCAGTTCAGCAGGATGGTGAAGGCCACGAAACCCTCACTTCCTCCAAATGTTGTCTACCCTTTGCGTTCTTTTGTTCTTCTCCTGGTTCCGAACCCACTTTATCCTTTCTTTGGTAGGTGGAACAAAGAAAATAAAATGTTGAAACACTTTTTTTCCGAGTGGCTTGATTTTTAGGATCTTCCTGGATTTTTTTCAGTGTTCAGTTTTCTGAGCCTGACTTGACCAAAAGGCAGAGATGCCTTTGACTGCAACTCTTTGATTACTCTAATGCTACAGGTTGTACTCGTGCCTTGTTGATGTGCTGTGAAGCGGATTAGTTTTTAAGAAAGAACACTATGGGGTTGTTGTCTGTTTTTAACTGTAGACATCTATTGTCTAGAAGAAGAAATAAGACTGCCTAAGCATACGTAATTGTGGACTGAATTTGAGCCCCCATCTTACTCTCTCAAGAGTTTCTTGTTATTAGGGTGAGCAATGCTTATGCATGAGCTGCGCTCTATTGATTCTGGGCATGTTTACTTCTGGTGTCCAAACAAGACATTAGGATTGCGGACTCTCAGATGGGAAGTGACATAGAGTTTTCCAGTATGCCCACTGGTGAGATGCCAACTCCCCTTCTCATTGCAGGGTTGGAGGGGGGGACTTCTCTGTTAGTTAGCCCAAGAAAATTCTCCCTCACAATAAGCTATGATCTGTTTTGTGACCTTTGACCCATTGGATTTATTTAGTTTTTCCCACCATATGCAACATATACAACCCTTCAAGTATGTGAAGACAGAGATCATCACTTTCATCCCCCAGGCCTTTCCCCTCCAGACTGTGATTGCTCATTTCTTGGGATGTTCCTTATTGTATTTATACATACTTTGATTCTAATAGAGTATCCCAAGGTTTTGTTAGTCTTTTTCTGGTGGCTCAATCTCTTGTTGGATGTGCTCTCAGCCAAAATTCACCTCTAAGTGGAAGCTTTAAAATGTCTACTTAATGGACTCCTTTTATCTCAGTGGTCTTAACCGTAAAGCATTTTGTCACATTTGGTAATATTGTAATATGTTTCACCCAAAGAAAAGAAAGACTTTTAAGTCCTGGAATGCCCTTACAATGCAAGCAAACCCACCGAAGTTGATTTCTAGCCACAGCGGAAGTAAGCGACTACATTTGGGTCTGATAATAAAAGGGAGCACGGCTGAGCCCTCGTAGCCTGCCAGCCAAGGACTGTGCCAAGGACTGCTATGCATATCATTTAGTTTAATATAACAATACCTGTTGATAAAGATATCACTGATACTAGATGCTATTACTGACCTCATGTTAATGTTGAAGAAACTGGGGCTTAGAAGAGTCAAGACTTGCCCAGTTGTCCCATGTTTCAGCGTAAGCCAGAACTTGAGTTCTTATTACACTACTATACTGCTTCTCGAGCGGTTGTTTTTTTGTTTTTTGTTTTTTGGGTTTTTTTTTGCTGGGTAAAGCTCTGTGTACACTGCCCTTCTCCTGTGCTTCATATTTAGCTTTCTGGTTTTCTTACTTAAAGTGTAAATTTTGAAAAGAAAGAATTGGATTGTTCTTTGCAACTCAGGGCACTTAGAAGAGTGCTCTGTTACCTGGTGGGTGCTTACAGTAAACCTGAGGTCCTTAGTTGTAGGTCTCCAGACCCAATAAAAAGAGATTAAACCTCTACAAATTCTTTGGTCTTGAGTGGTCTCTAGTTCCCCTCCAGACACATATGACCATCTTAAACCAATAAAAGTCAAATGCTATCATGGTGAGCTTGAACTAAACCTTTGATTTGCCTTTGGGCAACTGACTAGCACAGACCAAATGGGACAGAGTATGGCTGTGGTAGTGTAAACTAGGCAGGCAGGCAGATACTTGCATGCAGTCCTGGCTCTGCCTTACACTCTGTGTCCTCATTTCCTGGGAGTTGGGAGAGAGAGAAGGCCTGAGGAGTGGATGGGTGAGGGGAGAGTTTGTTAATCCATGTTCTTTCCCCGCTCTTTCAGAGGTTAAAATAGCTCCTTTGGTATTGGAGATTCAGTTCTTGTGCCCTGTTTCCCAACTCCACACTTGAAACAGTGGCACAGTTGGAAGGATGGGACTTCGGGAGGCTACTCTTTCTCCCAGGCCCCAAGAGATTGGTGACTTGGACACAATTATTAGCTTGGATAAAACTGGACTCATTAATTGCTTGTACTGAGGAATTGAAGTATGGGTCTGTCTAGAACTTCTCCTCCAGTTCCCAGGGTCCCAGGGGTTTAGGGACTGATGGTCTGTGTCTGTGGTCTGTATGTATGTGTAGTGGAAGGTGGAGAAAAAAAGTATGTGGTAAGCATTTCTTGAACATCACCCTGTGCTAGGGACTTTCTTATGATTCAATCACCTTTTGGGGGTAAGTTGTATTATCTCTGTGTTAAAGATGTGGAAAATTTGAACCCAAATCTCTTGGCCCTAATTCAGCCCAGTCCTGGCGATCACTGTGGTGACAGATGGGAGCCAGATAGCCTTCACATCTGACTGCCGGCAGCCCACTCCAAAAAGGCGCAGTTCGTGGCTTTGCTGGGAGAACAGGAGAGGACTGTAAAAGAAGGGCTGTATAATTTTTCTTCACATCTGTGAACTTGAAGAGAAGGGGAAAAAAGAAGGAAAAAATTCAACTTGGCATGAATGATTTTAAGTGAGATCAAATAAGGTGAAAAGCAAAATAGAATCCAGAAATTTAGTTTTGCTCTTACCCAGAGTTCATTGGCGTCTGCTGTACAAAGTCCTTTTTACTTGTCACAACTGTTGAGCCCTTTTCATAACACAAGCCTCATTATCTTTAACTTTTGTTTATTTATGAACTTAAATAGCTTTATAAAAGGCCAAGGCCCAATTGAAAACAAACTGTCACCTTTATTATTTCATTTCTTGCTAATGTATAAATTGTTTTTTTAAAGATTATTTCAGTGAGGGAGAGTGAACACAGTGGGGGAGGGGCAGGGAGCGAGAGAAACCAAAGCAGACTCTGCACTGAGCATGGAACCCCATGTGGGGCTCGATTTCAGGACCCTGAGATCAGACCTGTGCCAAAACCAGGAGTCGTTGCTTAACCGACTGTGCCACCCAGGTGCCCCTGATATATAAATTAGTACGCTTATGAGTTGAAATTATTTTAATTCCTAATATATTCATTGTAAAAGTATTTTTTGAATAGTCAACAGGAAGTAGACATTTTATTTTTCTTCTGTTTGTTTCATTATTTGAGAGAGAGGGAGAGAGAGGAGGGGCAGAGGGAGAGCAAGTCTCAAGTACTCTGTACTGAGCACAGAGCCCCACACGGGGCTCCATCTCATGACCCTGAGATCATGACCTGGGCCGAAATCAAGAGTTGGATGCTTAACAGACTGCGCCACCCAGGCGCCCTGGGAGAACTCTGAAGTAGAAATTTTAAATAAAAGAGGAATCCTAACACTCTAGAAAATCAATTTAAAATTTTTCTTTTTTCTCCTAGTTTTGTTGCACGCATGCGTAAATTTTATATGGCTGGAATTATACAAGTTTACATTGTTTTCTTGTCATTATGAGTATGTTTTCATATTGCTGTGTAACCTTCATAACTATTTGTAATAGTTTACCAATTTACCTTAAACATTCTCCTACTTGGATGTTATTTATTTACCCTGCTTCATGTCATGAAACAGATTGGCAGTGTTGTTGAACATTGGTTTATTGATTATTTTTCTTTATAAACATTGCATGTTCATTTGCATCTTCATGCACTAGTTTCCCACCCCTCCTTCTTTTGTTCTTTCTGGCAGAGGGAAAGGAATTGTTATATTTTTAGGATAATTTCTCAGAATTGAAATGAGCAACTCCAAAGGTATGTCAAAGAACATTAAATATGGTAGTTTTAGGAGTTACCGAATCAAGATTATAATTAAAATGACTCATTAAACAAGGTTGTCACTTAAAATCTTAATGTGGATTTTTTATTAAGTTCTGTGTTTTAAAAATTATTATTAAAGGACAAATTAGATATCATTGACATTTACATACAAAATTTAGCCGAAACTCTAAGTTGTGATTAAGCTTTAAAAAACTTTTGTTCGTGACTAAATTGAACACAGTGTAATTCTGAACAGCTCCTGTATTTGATTAATGATATTGGCCCCAGTTATCCTGAAGCCTTGGAATATTAGCATTGGCCTGGCAGCTTCCTGGGTTCTTCCTGGGTGGTTGTCATCCCCTCCCTAACCCATTCTGCTCAGCCACTTCTGCATGTCCATTCCTTTGCAAAGCTGGAGCCCTCTGGCCAGAAGGGCTTCCTTGTACGGTGCCTTTGCCCCTCTACTTGCTTTCCCTGAACCATAGTTCTGCTTTCTCGAGCAATAGTCACATTTCTTCCACTGGCCAGGAAACTTGAGAAAATCAGAGATCAGTTCTGGTTTTTCCTCTCTGCGTCCTTAACTTCTGGCATAGTTCCTGGCACATAGCAGATGCTCAAAAAATTTGTAGAATGAAATGTCTCGAGACAGTCTTTCAAATATATGGATATAATCATGTTTCTTCACCTAGTCACCTCTTCTTCAGGTTTAATATTGTCCAGTTCGGCCATTCCCCATGATAGAATTTTCCAGAGCCTTTTTCCTCTGTCAGTTTCTCACCATTGTCCGTGGTCACAGTTTGCTGTCAGTCATTCTGTTAGAATATGTGGCCAGATTGCCAGCCATTTCTCTAGAAGCAGTCTGATTTGCAGTGATAACAATCAAGTGGGCATTAATTTTTTTTCCCCTCTGTGGCAAATCACTGCTTGTTTATATCTTTTCATGTGATCTGCTGTCAAGCCTGGTTTCTTCTAAGAGGTGCTTGTGCAGTTGAGTGTTTCCTTCTAGAGCATCCAGTTTTTGTTTTGTTTTTTTTTTTACTCACTTGGGATTTGATGAGGGCTGTTCAATATCCTCATGTGAGTCATCAGTAAAAATGAGAAATGGGTGGCCCATGGAAGGGCTCTTTGGAAAACTCCCTTCAAATTGACAGTAATCCCCTAATTCCAGGCTTTTTGACCTGGGGTGTGCATACAGATTATCTGGGAATTTGGTTAAAATGCATTTTCTGATTCAGTAGGTCTTTGTGCAACCTGAGATTCTATTTTTCTAATAAGTTCCAAGGTGATGCTGATGCTGTGGTCTGTCAGGTCATACTTAAGTAGTGAGGCAAGATTTTTGAAGTTGGTCACGAAAACAAATCATCTGGCGTCTGGATAGCTGTACTGTACCCGCCAGAGCCCCCAACAGATGCTCTCTGATGCAGTTACTTGACCCCATACCCAGAGGTTTGTCTCTTACCTTACTAGGTAAGTGAGGAGAGCAAGAGTGGTTCTATTTCACCAGCTTCTAGGTGGTTGTGTACCTATCCATGCATGTTTGATTGGACACTTTGTTCTAGCATATCCAACATATTTAGTATCTTTTCAAGTTTCTTGCTATCTGGACATTTGATAAAGTGATCATGTATACTGAAGGCTTTTTAAAGTTATTTATCTGGCATACTTTAGTATACCAGAAAGTTACCCAAAGAGAAACTAAATAGGTTTTTAAACATGGGTTAGAAAGTATAGTGTTACTGATAAAATTCTTTTATAAGAAATGTTTTAGAGCATCCAGTTTTTTTTTTTTTTTTTTTTTTTACTCTATTGCAATTTGGAGAAAATGGACGCATTGTTGAAATTACTGAACTAAAATTCCTGAACTGAAAGATACTCATGCAGCTGGCAGCCTTTCAGTAATAGATTAGCAAATGAGTTCTGTAGAACCCAGGTTGTGGAGGTCATGAGTGTCTGATGATCCCCCTTTTCGCTGAACTTTTAATCTTTTAGCTTGGGGGACAGGTGCTTTTCTTATTTTGCCTTTTGTATAAAGCAGAGAATACTATGTCCAAGACTTTTCGGGGGCATTTTAAGAGATGATTATTATGTCAGAATTTGAATGACAGAGGCATTTACACTTGCTTATTTTGTGGAGCTCAGTGATCTGCTCATAGGGTGTGTTTCTATGTTAGAGATTCCCTGCCTCTTTGGAGATAGCTCTTATTTCCTCAAAGCTGTAGGATGAATAGAAAGAAGTATTCTGCTAAAGTTCTTGAAAGAAAAGTTTTGCTTTGAATCATTCCGCAGGTTAAGCACCTTCTGAGCTCAGATATTGTGGTTAGAAACTGACTAGCATCTTCCTTTCCCCAGCAGACCTTTGGGATGCGGTGTTCTTGAGGAGAGAGGATATCCGAGTCCCTTCCAAAGTGCATTCTACCCAGTGCCCTCATCAGGGCAATTTTACAGCAGAGAGCCTGCTACGATGATGCGGGGCTCTGCCCCAGCACCCTGAGATCATGACCTGAGCCGAAGGCAGAGGCTTAACACACTGAGCCACCCAGGGCCCCCTTTTACCACCTTTTTATTGAAGTATAATATACATAGGGAAAAATGTATGTAAATGTAGAAGCTGGTGAGTTTTCACAAGCTGAATGAACCTACATAACCAGCACCCAAATCAAGAAGCAGAACATTGGGGGGCCCGCATCAGGCTCTCTGCTTGGTAGGGAGCCTGCTTCCCCCCTCTCTCTCCGGGCCTGCCTCTCTGCCTACTTGTGATCTCTGCCTGTCAAGTAAATAAATAAAATCTTTAAAAAAAGAAGCAGAACATTACCAGCACTAAGCTGTGGACTGTTTGGGTGAATTTAATGTTAATCTTCAATTTGTCCGTTACTGAATATTCTGAACCTAGTCTGGTACATAATTGAAGCTTTTATGGTATGTCCACAATTTATCTAGGCAAATATAAATAAGCTTTCACTCCAAACATATGAAACACAATTTGACTCCAGCTCTGTTAAAATAAAAAAACAAGTGTTGCTAGTCTCAATGAGTTGACTACTTAGCCACTGTTGGTTAATATGTTTAGATAATTCTGACTCCTAAATAGTAAATACCATGTCTTCCAAAGATGTCATGAAAGTTGAGTACTGTTACTAGACATTAAATTAGGAAAATCCCCATCAGAGGAGAAAGACAACAGTAACAGAAATTAAGCCTTGATACTGAAAATAATTGGGCTGCTTTATTTTCAGTGAAAAATAAGCAATGATGCCTATATTCAATCCAGCTTGAAAAGTAATGATGAGAATTGAATAGTAGAAATTAAACCCACAACTATTGTGCCATTAACCTAAAAATAGCAATATCATCTAAATACTCAGAATATTAAAAATTTCCTGATTGCTCAAAAATGTCTTTTAAGACTCATGCTTTACTTTTAATTGATGGTCCATATAAAAATTGTTCAGAAAATATATTTTATTTAAAACATTTTTTTAAAGATTTTATTTATTTATTTTTCAGAAAGAGAGGGAGAGAGAGCGAGCGAGCACAGGCAGAGTGGCAGCCAGAGGCAGAGGGAGAAGCAGGCTCCCTGCCAAGCAAGGAGCCCAATGTGGGACTCAGTCCCAGGATGCTGGGATCATGACCTGAGCTGAAGGCAGCCGCTTAACCAACTGAGCCACCCAGGCATCCCAGAACATATATTTTAAATCTCTTATTGTTTTTATATAACCACAGTTTTATGTGGTAATTAGGCTCTGTGCTTACGAAGTTATTAAAAAAGAAAAATGTAGTCCTTTCTATCATAATTATTGTATCTTTGTTTAGAAGAGAAGATCTTTTTAAAAAAATATATTTTATTCATTTATTTGTTGGAGAGGGAGAACACAAGCAGGGGGAGCGACAGGCAGAGGCAGAAGAAGGCAGAGGGAGAAGCAGGCTCCCTGCAGTGCAAGGAGCCCAACGCAGGACTCAATCCCAGGATCCTGGGATCATGACTTGAGCTGAACGCAGGCGCTTAGCTGATTGAACCACCCAGGCATTCCAGAAGAGAAAATATTTTAAAAATTGATTCATCCAGCCTTTCCAAACCTATACTAACTTGGTTTAGTATAATACCTACTTACAGATTCTGCCATAGCCCTGCTTCTGCAAAGTCATTTGTATTCTAGTTTTGCCTTTCTTTAGCAGAATTTCTTATCCATTTCCACATATTATTAAATTTTAATGTGAATTTTATTCTCTGATCTTTCTTTTTTTCTTGTGGTAACCCACCTTGTGGTTATGTGACTCCCCTTTTGGTAGTGGAAGGAGTACTACATAGGGAAAAAAAAAAAGCCTGGGTTCAAATCTCAGTTCTTCCTCTTACTAACTGTATGATCTGAGGCAGTCTACTTAACATCCCCATTTATGAGTAATACATTTAATTTCTCTTCAGTGGCTTCCATCAAACAATACCATAAATTCTTTAAATTATCCTAAAGTTCCCCAAACTTGTAGGCAGGGAGGAGGCAAATTATTGTGTCACGGCTTATCTTTATTACAACTTAGGGAGCATTGCCTAAGGAGGCAGGTTGGGAGGCCTCTAGATGGAAAAAGGGAGAGAGGAGACAGGGAAGGAGGTGGTAATTAATATTTATTGAGTGTCTGTAACCACTTTTCCACGTGCTCATTTGGACCTCACAGCTGCTCTGGCAATTTTATAATTAGAGGAGAAGCTTTGGCTTTGTCAGCATAGCCAGCTGGTTAAGAGCATACTCTGGGTTGGGGATGCCTGGGTGGCTCCGTGGGTTAAGCGATTAACTCTTGATTTCAGCTCAGGTCACGATCTCAGGGTGGTGGGATCAGCCCCATATCTGGCCCTGTGCTCAGTGGGGAGTCTGCTTGAGATTCTCTCTCCCCTCTCCCTCAACCCCTCTCGCTGTTCGTGTACATGCTCACAGGCCTGTGCACACTTGTTCTCAAATAAATAGATCTAAAAACAAAACAAAACAAAAACCTAAAACAACAATACTCTTGATTGAAACCTCTGCCTTGCCACTGTGTGACCTAAGGCAGGTCCCTTTGCCTCTTCGTATCTGATTTCTTATCAGTAACACGGAGATAACAAGGTCTGTTTGGTCTGGGACTCCTGAGGATTAGCTGGAGTAAGTCTGTAAGCTGCCGAGCGCAGTACCTGGCACGTACTCAGCACTCCGCCAAGCAAACTGTTTTCATCTTCTGCTTCTTTTTAGGCTTACAGTCTTTTTAAGGGAAGGCTGTGGAGTTTTAGTAGCTTCATAGCATTCAAAGTTGTGACTACGGATTTCGCAGATTTTCCAATAACCGTAACAGAACTTCGTCAAACATATGAGTACTCTTCTTTCAGTTGGGTCATCTTGAAACCCTCTTCCTTGTTCAGATGTTGCCTTTGCTCAAAATGTGTTTGGACTTCCTGTTACTAGTTTTTAGTCTATAGGTGTTTGTTTTTGCTACCATTACAAGTAGAGGATAGAGGTGAATATTTACATAATGAAATTTCATTATTGGTTCACCAAACTTTTACTGACCACCTAGCATTTGTTAGACATACTGCGAGGCACCAGAAAAATAGCAGTGAACAAGTAAGACAGGGTCATTTCCCTATGGGATTTGCAGTTTAGGGGGCAAAATGCTTTCACCAGTACCTTGGATCATGTCAACAATGTGACTACTAAGTAACGTTTTTAAAAACTGCCGAAAGGAAAATGCAAAACTTTGGATGTTTTGTAGATCTATCCAATACTTTTATTGGTACAACAAAATCTTATCCTTGATATGTTACCCAAAGGAAGACAGATGTCTTCTTCATGAATAAAACGATATGTACTGAGGACACTCTGATCTGTAACAGTGCAATGATGTGAGCAGCCCTTTAAATTCCAATCTGAAATAAAACAAGGAGGTCCTTGATTTCCTCTCTATTTGGCTGTGACTTTGGAGCCACTCACTCATGAACTTGAAATCGGAAGCACAGTTACATTAAACAACACAATTGAAACTAAGTTATTCACCAGTGACTGGGTAATTGAAAATGGTTATATATTCAGGAATATTTGTTAGGTTCCATTATTTAGTATGTCTAAAAAATGCATTGATTTCTTCTTATAACTTTCCAAATATTTGTATTTATTCAATTTAACACCTTAATATTAAGTACTTACTAAGTACATATAGTTAAATACAATTTTAGAGTCTGAAATTTAAAAGGGACTTTAAGGATAATTTGGGATAGTCACTCTTACAGTGCAAAAATGCCCTCAACCTACGCCTAACACTCCTGGTGATGGAGATAGACTAGGGTCAAAGGGATATAATATAAAGTAGGAATTTGTCTGTTATAAGATAGGAGTGGTAGTTGCCTGTGGGAAACTTTTGGGCCCTCTCTGTAAGTACAGGTTGGTTGGCTGGTTTTATTTTTTCCGGGTAACATTCTGGTCAGCTGTAACTTCTGCACTCCAGTTTCTGCCTATGGACCTCCAGGTATCACCTTTTTGGTAAACTTAGGTATTGGCTAGGGAAACATCCCAAGATCTTTTTAGTTTTCTGAGTTTATGATTAACATTATAGCATAAATTTTTAAGTATTTATTTGTGCAATGAATATTTATTGTCTTTTGTGTGCCAGTCACTGTTCTAGGCAAAAGGGATGATAGCATTGAGCAAAAAGTCACTACCATTATGGAGATTTTAAGTTCATGAATAAGTAGCTCAAAAGTTGCTGTCAAACATGAAATAAAAGAAATGGATCAGGTCTGAAGGAGATGATGATTCAGGTTTGGGACATGTTGAGCTTGGGAGGCAGTGGGCCATCCAAGAGCAGAGAGCTGGTAGGCAGCCCACTCTGTGCTTGAGAGAAAGCTCGCTTTGGGGATTGTTGGCGGGGTGGGATTTGAAGCACTTGGAGCAGAGGAGGAGGGCAAGGGAAGTGAGTGGTCTGAGAGCAAGAGATAGTCTAGGGTGATACGTCCTTGGGGCCTTGTAAGTACCAAATGTTTTAGAAGTCATTTATTTGGTCAACAACTGTAATCCTTTTAAAGTCATTATGTAATAAGCATTACTTCTTTGGTAATTGTAACATGAAGCAAGTACAGATTTCTCATTACTTTGGAGAAACTTTTTTTAATATAAAGTCTTTATTTTTATTTTTCTTAAAGATGTCATTCATTTATTTGAGAGAGAGAGAGAGACAGTGAGAGAGGGAACACAAGTCAGGAGAGAGGGAGAAGCAGGCCTCCCACTGAGCAGGGAGCCCAACTTGGGCCTCAATCCCAGGACCCCAGGACCATGACCAGAGCCGAAGGCAGACGCTCAACCGACTGAGCCACCCAGACACCCCTGGAGAAACTCTTTTATTATGAAGGTTTGAGAAGTAGAAGTTTTAGGTAATCTTTCTCCTTTTTTCTTTTTAGAATTATGTAATACACAAGCATACACACATACACACTTGTAACAGCCCAAATATTTACAAGTACAGAGGGTACAGTTTGAACTTTTCCCTTTCTCCTTACCCCTTTCCCACCTAAGACCTTACTTAAGACCTCTCACCTTAGACCTAACTTTTCTCACCTAAGACTGTTCTAGAGAAGCTATGTTCTGAACAGAGTTTATCTTGGAGATTGAAGCATGCAATTACTTATGTTTTTGATTCATGGAGACCATAGATAAGATAAATTAATATTCCGTGATGGCCTCCTCAGGGGATGTATTTGCCTTTGCCCTTCGTGGTGGGCAGACTTCTATAGGAAGTCCTTCAACTGCATAGGTAGTGGATAGCTGAAGCTCTGCATTACGGACTTTGGGAAGAAGAGCTGGACAGATGCAGGTTGGGGGAAGATCTCATTTCCAGGATATTAGAAAATCACATACACACAAAGATGGGACACTTAAAGAGTTATGAATTATCTTTGGTGAGGCCCTGAATTTTGAGTGTTATTACTTGTACTATTCAGGGGTTGATCAAAATAATTGTGAAAAGTAGTCACAAGACACTATACAGTTTATTAGGTTTCTTGTTTCCCCAGTTTTACTGAGTGTAATGGACCTAGGTTTCTAGAGTTGATGTTTGGCTGTCATTTAGAGGTGGACCGCATTAGAAGCATGGAGAACCTACCTACTTGTGTCTACTGACCTCTGAGGCATTGATCCTACAGTGTTAAATAATGCATAAAAATGTGTACTTGAGGAAGGTGGTTACTTGGCAGAGAAGGTGAGAGAGAAATTGTGTAATTGCCCTTGGTGTTTGCAGCATATCACAGAATCCAGAATTTAAATGAAAAATTACTGCGGAGGAAAAGCACCAAAAGGGCACTTCGTATTTTTTGGCAACTTGCTGATCTCTAGTCTTCCTCATCTTGGTAAAATGATACCTTGAAGAACTTAGCTATTAAAGTCCTAAACCTGGGAGTCATCCTTAGAACTCTGTTCTTCATGCCCACTCTAACGGGAGGCCTGCTGATCCTACCTCCAACATAGAAAACCCGTCTCCAGTGCCAGTACCCAAATACAGGCCGCTGTCACCCAGGACTTCTGCAGTCACAGTCACTTTGTGCCTTCTCTTTCAGCTTCTCTCCAGTTTCATTTTACACCCATTTCTCCCATCCTCTACCCCTCCTACTCACCACCCCCTGTCTCTGGCAACCACCAATATGTTCTCTATCTATGAGCTGCATTTTTTTTTTTAAGATTCCACCTATAAATGGGATTCCTGTCCCATCTATGTGTCTTTTCCTCTCTGAGTTATTTCACTTAGCAAAGTGCCTTCAAAGTCCATTTATGTTGTCTCAAATGGCAGGATTTCATTCTTTTGTATGGTTGAAAAATATTCCATTGTGTATATGTACACTAAATTTTCTTTATCCTTTCATATTGAGGTGAATACTGAGGTTGTTCTCATATGTTGGCTATTGTGAATAATGCTGCAGTGAACATGGCTGGGCAGATACCTTTCTGAGTTAGTGTTTTCTTTTTCTTCAAATAATATGCAGAACTCCACTTGCTGGATTATATGATAGTTCATTTTTAATTTTTTGAGGAGCCTCCATACAATTTCTGTAGTGGCTACACCAGATTACATTCCCACTTGTGGTACACAGGGTTCCCTTTCTTCACATCACCAACCCTCATTCTTTTTTGCCTTTTTTGATAATAACCATTGAACAGATGTAAGGTGGTACCTCATTGTCACTTTGGTTTGCCTTTTCCCAGTAATTATTGATACTATCTTTTCACAAACCTATTGGCCATGTGCATGTCAATTAGCGTTTTTAAGGGTTTATTTATTTATCTGAGAGAGAGGGAAAGAGAGTGCAACCAAGCAGAGGAAGGGACAGAGGAAGAGAGACCAGCAGACTGCCCGCTGACCTGGAAGGCCGGTGTGATGCGGGGCTCCATCTCAGGACCCTGAGACCGTGACCTGAGCCAAAGTGAGATGCTTAACTGACTGAACCACCTGGGTGCACCTCAACTGGTATTTTTTAAAAGCTCCCCAGATGATTCTGATGTGCGGCTTTGTTAGGAACCCTGGCTATGTGATCAGAGCGGCAACTGTCGCAGCTTCCCGCACTGTAGGTGGGAACTGTTCTTCCAGGAATGAACTCAGAGTACAGGAACCCCGGGACTGCTCAGTGGCTGCGGTATTGCCCCGGGTGGATTGTTCCAGGTGGATGTATGTCTTGTCATCTGTGGTGCTATCTCTTTGGTCTCCAGTCCTAGGCTTTAGGTGGTGGTCCCCTACTGCTGATCCCATCTTTACTGTAGAGAGCTGTTCTCGTAGCTTAGCCTTCCTGAGAATGTTGGGGGCTGCAGCTATTCTACAGATCTTTTATTACTTCCCTGACAATCCCTGGTCCAATTCAACTTCTCTACATCCAGCTACCACTGTTTCTGAATTTGGGTTTGTTTTCCCCCCACGATTCTCTTAGACACACTGACATTTTTGGAAGTCTTTTGCTTGGTTCAAGTTGAAGGTTCCTTTAGTGGTTAGCACTTGTCACCATTCAGTTCTGATTGCTTGGGGAGTGGGGAGCAGAATTCTGCGCTGTCCTCCTGATGGCATGTGTCCAGTTTATCCTGTGCTGCTGTGGGCTTACTCTTCCTCTTATATTTCTATAATGTATATTCTTACTGTTAAATAATTACATAGTCTTTTTTATTTGTCATTTTAAGGAAGGGGAGAATTACGTTCTACTGCTCCCTTATTTGTCATGAACCAGAAATCCCCAAACACTTTCTGGTTACCTCCAAAAAGTGTCACATATACAAAGGATTAAGCAGACTCTTCAGAGATGGGGAGCTATAATGGTTTAACCAAATGAAAAACAACTTCATTCCATTAGTGTAAAATGCATTTAAAGTAATAAGAAATCATTTTCACATATCACATTAGCAAGGTGTGTTGGGGGGGGGAGTTATGGTGGAAGGTGTGGTAGGGAGCTTATGAGATGTGGGTGTATATGTGTAAGAGAGAGAGAATTTAATGCCATCAAGGGTGTGGGTTGTGGGAGTACAGATATTTTTATATACTGTTTGTAGAATGCAAATTGGTATAATTGTCAGTGCAGTTTGGCAATAGGGCCTTAAAAATGTTCATACTTTTGGGTTAAGCATCCGACTCTCTATCTCAGCTCAGGTCTTGATCTCAGGGTCGTGAGTTCAAGGCCAGCGTGGAGCCTAATTAAAAAAAAAAAAAAAAAAAAAAAAAAGGTTCACATTTTTTCAACCCAGGGATTTAAATGGCAAAATAACCCAAGGAAATAATCATAGGTTAAGACACTAATTTATATACAGAGATGTTTATCTCTACATTATAAACGAAATAAAAACGAAACCACAAAGAACATGTTCAAGTGCTTGACACTGAACAGTTGTTAAATTATGTACATCTATGCAGCTAACAAAATTCTATGAACAAAATGAAGCTAAAAAAATAAATATTGAGACTTTAATGACATAGGGAAAATGTTTGTATGGTTTTTAAGGATGCTAAATGAACAAAAGATAGACTCTAAAACAGATTTATCCAGAATATCAATTCTGTAAGAAGAATGTGTGTGCAAAGAGAAGTAGAAATAAATAGTAATTGTTTTTACAGCTTGGATTATGTGAGGTTCCCCCCTATATTTGTATACTCTGGTATTTTCCAAATTTTTACAGTGTATGTGGTAAGAAAAAAATAGTTTTTAAATTGCCAAGTTGTCTCACAGAGAAATAAGAATGGCTAATGATCACATGAAAATATTTAACCTTAGTAGTACTAATGAAAAATGGGAAGAATGCTCAGTGACATGAAAATGCCTGTTCCATATATTTAAGTGGAAAAAAAGTAAGAATATGTACACCATGATCCCAATTTGGTTAAAATTGTGTGTATATCAAAATGTTGACAGTGATTATCTCTGGGGAGTTGATGTTTTTCAGATGACTTTTAATTTTCTCTTTTATACTTGTGATTTGGATTATGTGAGTTTTATGCCCCTATTCTTCTGTATTTTCCAGTTTTTCCTACATTGAGTATGTGTTCTTATAATCAGGGGAAATTTTTCACACATTAAAAAATATCAAGTTAGTCTTTTCATTCTCTACACCATACTTTCTGCTCTTAAAACATGCTCAAAATACTTAACTTGGATGTTAGAGTAAGGGAAATTTGAGGGGACTCTTTATGTAATTCGGTCTTAAGAATTAAATGTATACAATGATACAAATTTCTACTTAAAAAAATTTTTTTTATTAAAAGATTTTATTTCTGGGGCACCTGGGTGGCTCAGTGGGTTAAGCTCTGCATTCCGCTCAGGTCATGATTCCAGGGTCCTGGGATCGAGCCCCGCATCGGGCTCTCTGTTCAACAGGGAACCTGCTTCCCCCCACTCTCTCCGCCTGCCTCTCAGCCTACTTGTGATATCTCTCTCTCTGTCAAATAAATAAATAAAATCTTTTTTTAAAAAGATTTTATTTATTTATTTGACAGAGATCACAAGTAGGCAGAGAGGCAGGCGGAGAGAGTGGGAGGAAGCAGGCTTCCTGCTGAGCAGAGAGTCCGATGAGGGGCTCGATCCCAGGACCCTGGGCTCATGACCTGAGCAGAAGGCAGAGGCTTTAATCCACTGAGCCACCCAGGTGCCCCTACTTTTAAAAAATTTTTTAAAAAAGATTTTATTCATTTGTCAGAGAGAGAGAACATGCACAAGCAGGCTCCCTGCAAAGAGGCCAGTGTGGGGCTCTGAGATCATGACCTGAGCTGTAGACAGATGCTTAATCAACTAAGTCACCCAGGGGTCCCTCTGTACTACTTTACAGAGATTTATCTTTGTTTTGTCTAAAGTATATTTGAGTCCTTCAAATATTTTCTTATATGGTTAGTCACATAAGTGCAACATAATGAAAAACTGTCTTTTTGCATTTTTTTTTAAGATTTTTATTTATTTATTTGACAGAGAGAGAGAGATCACAAGTAGGCAGAGAGGCAGGCAGAGAGAGATGGGGAAGCAGGCTCCCCGCTGAGCAGAGAGCCTGATGCGGGGCTCAATCCCAGGACCCTGAGATCATAACCTGAGCCGAAGACAGAGGCTTTAACCCACTGAGCCACCCAGGCACCCTTTGCATTTTTTGTGAAGACTTTTTAGCTTTTTTATTTCTAAAAACTGAGATATCATTGACATACAGCAAAATGTGCAGATTTTAAGTGTATAGTCCAATTTTGACAAATGTTTATACCCATATAAATACCACCCCAATCAATATGTAGATTGATTGTCACTACAGAAAAGTTCTGTCATGCTTCCTTGTTGTCAGTCTTCACCATCCAAAGGTAATCTTTATTCTGATTTTTACCACCATAGATTAATTTCACTTTTTCTAGAACTCCATATAAATAGAATCATATGTCTGGCTTCTTTTGCTTAACATGATTTTGAGATTCATCTATATTGTGCAATGGATTTTTTTCTTTTTAATTGCTGAGCAGTATTCTGTTGCATAAATCCCACAATTTGTTTTTCCATGCTCATGCTGACAGACATGTAGGATGTGTCCAGGCCTGGGTTAGTTTAAAATCAGGGATGGTTAGTTTGTAGCTGTCTTATAAACACCAGCATGCCACTCTGCTTCTCTTTTTCTGTCTAGCCATGCTTGCTCTGAAGTTAAGGGCTTGTTTCTAGGAGCTTGTAACTAAGACCACCACAGAGAGAGCAGAGAACAAAACTAAACTGACCAGACAAGTCCAGGGCAGGTGCCTCAGGAGTTCAGCTCCTGGGCACAGAATGGCAAGCCCGAAGATTAACTGAGAGCTCGTTTTAGAGAAAGAAGCAAGGGAGGGTGGAGAGGGAGAAAGGAAGGAAGGAAGACAGAGAGGAAGGGAGGAAGGAAGGAAGGGAGCAACAAGAGAAATCTAAGCAGTGAATGAGCTCAGGGCATCCCGTCAGGGACCAAGAGAGCCACTACCACATGGAGACCAAATCAGAGCAGCTGTTTGAAGTTACTCAGAATGCTGAGCATTGACCGTGAGAGTGGGGTGGGGTGCTGCCTCACCCCAGCTGGCCCCGCACCAAGTGTTGCCCGCCTGAGTGCCCACCTAGCCTCCCTTCTTCTGGGGCTTCTGGGGTAAGGAGCTCCAGCAGGACATGAAGCACTTGCTGTGCAGCCTGTGACTACTCTTCCGGTGTGTAAGAAACCGGTGTGAGCTGTGTAAGAAACCCATGACCTTGGGGGCACATGGTCTGATGACTAGAAGAACCTCCTCGCCTCAAGTGGCCATCATACATGCAGATATTCAGTGTTACCCAAGAGCAGGGATTGTGAGTTCTAGGTTTGAGAGATCCAGGATGCGTATCGCTGTGACAGAATAGGGCACAGCACCTCCTCCCCTAATCTCATTCGTTGTAGAGTTCATTTCCATCTGTGCCATCACCAACCAAGGGGAATATGGCCTTTGTCCCATTTCCTCAGGCACTGCCCTTTTATCCCATCTGTCTCCTGAATCCTGACACAGAGTTCAGGTTAACAGAGTGCAAACAGAGCTGAGGAAATGTGGGGGGAGAAGTACAGTTATTCAGTTAGCTTGTTGAGACACTCTTAGAGGATGGGATATCATGGCAGCCCTCATTAGGCAGTGGCAAGACCAAAGGAGAGGGTACCCTTCACCTGCCATGTTATAGAAGAATTTATGGCAAAACTCTTGCCATGAAGAGTAAGTTGATCACAGATGTTATATTGACCAACTTTGTTGGTAACTGTGCTGAAAGGGTCCTCTGACACTTGGCAGTGGACTCAGCCTGCAAGGAGTCCATTCCCTGTACACCCTGGGCCGGCTTTCCGCCTCCCTGGGCTGTTGTCTCTCTGCTATCTCACTGTGTCAGGTTCTTACCTGATTATCTTCTGGTTCTCACTTCTTGTTCTGGTCTATTTTTTTTTTCTTGCCTCCCTTTTCCTTGCCCTCTTCAACTTAAACTTTCTGATTAAAAAGCAAAACAAAACAAATATCAGACTTTCTAACTTTGCATTAGCTAACATTCTCTGCCAAGGCACTGACCCTGAGCACCTGCCAGAAGATATTTTTATTACCTTTGGTTTCATTATAGATCCCAAAGTGCATGGAATTGGGTGTCTTTTCCCCAGAATTTGGTTTCTAGTTGTTTATTTAAAAACCAGATAGAAGGAACACCTGGGTGGCTCAGGTGGTTAAGCATCTGCCTTCAGCCCAGGTCATGATCCCAAGGTCCTGGGATTGAGCCCTGCATTTGGGCTCCCTGCTTGGCAGGGAGCTTCTCCCTCTGCCACTTGTGCTCTTCTGCTGGTTCACTTGCTCAGTCTCTCAAACGAATAAATAAAATATTTTTTTAAAAACCAGAATTTTCTGATTGAAGTTATTTATAAGCAACTTGATTCTTAAAACTCTTTTCTATATTACTGAGATCACCATGGACCGTGTGCCCTATGTGACCCATATGTTGAGAGGAGTTGTAAATTGAAGCTTTGAAAAGCTGACATTAAGTGTGGGAACTGAAGCACTCACTGCCGGTCAGACTAATAATCTAGTCTTAAGATGACTCTTATTTGTGGGGTATATATCATTTACTTGAATTTAGTAGTCTTAAAAAAAGCCACTGTAATTTTTCATGGGTTACTTTGTTATCTTTGGTTACAATTTTGAAGTAAGAGCAAAGAACAGGGGCGCCTCAGTTGGTTAAGCATCTGTCTTCGGCTCAGGTCATGATCTTGGGATCCTGGGATCAAGCCCCACATCAGGCTCCCTTCTCAGTGGGGAGTCTGCTTCTCCCTCTCTTTTTTTTGCCCCTCCCCCGGCTCATTCTCTCTCTCAAATAAATAAAATCTTAAAAAAAAAAAAACCCAAAACTGGAAAGAACAGATTGTGTCCATGCCAAGTTACATTTATAACTTCAAAAACTGTATTCTCACAGACTTTAGCAAAAGAAAAATTTAGAGAAAAGACCTTTGGAATCTTTCTTCTCTCCCTGCCAGTCTTTAAATTCTAAGTAACCAACTATGTTTGAACACATTCTTTGACAAAGTAGTTAATATTTCATAATCATTTTTTGGGGGATATGAACTATATGGAAGAAAGTTTATGTTACCATTCTAATGAAGCCTATTAAACAACTTATTCTTGGGCACCTGGGTGGCTCAGTGGGTTAAAGCCGCTGCCTTCAGCTCAGGTCATGGTCTCAGGGTCCTGGGATCGAGTCCCACATCGGGCTCTCTGCTTGGCAGAGAGCCTGCTTCCCTCTCTCTCTCTCTCTCTCTCTGCCTGCCTCTCCATCTACTTGTGATCTCTCTCTGTCAAATAAATAAATAAAATCTTAAAAAAAAAAACAATTTAATCTTGGGGCACCTGGGTGGCTCAGTGGGTTAAAGCCTCTGCCTTCCGCTCAGGTCATGATCCCAGGGTCCTGGGAGCAAGCCCCGCATCAGGCTTATCAGTGAACATACAAGATTCCTGTGTATAAATTCCTCTACTGGGAACTGAAAATTAATTATAAATGAGGGAAATAAAAATCCTTGAGTTCTTGCCTTTTCTGTAGGCAAAAGTAAGCAGTAAGACCCTGAGTAATTGACACTTTTTCTCTGGGATATGAATATTGGGCTCTCCATGACAAGTATAAACTTCATATTTGTGAATTACTCCAGGGCGTTGGTAGATTACCATAGAGATACAACTAAAGAAAATTACTGCATTACTTTATCAGGGACATTTTAAGACAAGTTAAAATTACGTCATAGAGCAGAAAGATAGTCCATGTTCATGGATTGGAAGACTTAATAGTATAAAATTGGCGGTACTACCCAAAGTGATCTACAGATTCAGTGCAATCTCTACCAAAATCCTGATAGCCTTTTTTGCAGAAATGGAGAAGTTAGTCCTAAAATTCAGATGGAATTGCAAGGGACTCTGAATAGTCAAAATAGTCTTAAAAAAGAAAGATGATGGAGGCATAAAACTTTAAATGTTAAATTTTTAAAAAGCTACAGTAATCAAAATGGGGGGTGCTGGCATAAGGATACACCTATCGATTAATGGCATTGAACTATAAATGAACCCATACATCTATCATCAATTGCATTTGATGCAATTTGATGCAACTAAGACCATTCAATGGGGAAAAGGACAATCTCTTCAACTAATAGTGCTGGGACACTTAGACATCGACATGCTAAATAACGAAGTTGGATCCCAACCTCACACTATATACTACAAGTAACTGAAAATGGATCAAAGACCCAATTGTAACAGTCAAAACTCTTAGAAGAAGACATAAGGGTAAATCTTCATGACTTTAGATTTGGAAATGGATTCTTAGAAAGGCACCAAAAGCACAAGCAGTGAAAGAAAAAGAAATAGCTGAATTGGACTCCATCAAAATTTAAAACTTTTGTGCATCAGAGGACACTATTAAGAAAGTGGCAAGAAAATCTAGAGAATTGGAGAGGACATTTGCAAATCCAATGAGGGCCCAAGTATTTTTAATATATTAAAAACTCTTACAATTCAGCAATAAAAAATAACCCAATTAAAATATGGACAAAGACTTGATTGGACAGTTCTCCAAAGAAGATAGAAAAATGGCCAACATACCTATGAAAAGATGTTCAACATCATTGGACAGTAGAGAAATGCAAATAAAAAACTACAGTGTGGTACCACTCTATGCCTACAAGGATGGCTGTGATAAACAGAAAATAAGTGTTGGTGAGGGTGTGGAAAAATTGGAACCCTCACGCTTTGTTGGTAAGAAGGGAAAATGATGTAGTCACTATGAAAAACAGTTTGGCAATTCTTCAGAAAGTTCAACATAGAATTACTATATGACCCAGCAATTCTGCTTCAAGGTATATACACCAAGTAGTTGAAGATCTATATTCAAACAAATACTTGTATACAAATGTTCATAGTTGCATTATCCACAGTAGGGAAAGGCGAAAACAACCCAAATGTCCATCACTGGATGAATGAACAAAATGTGATATATCCATACAATGGGATATTTTCCAGTCTTAAAAAGGAATGAAGTACTGATTATGCTACAATACAGAAGAACCTCAAAATATCATGCTAGGGACACCTGGGTTGCTCAGTTGGTTAAGTATCTGCCTTTGGCTTAGGTCACGATCCCAGAGTCCAGGGATCGAGTCTCCTGTTGGGCTCCCTGCTTGGCAGGGAGCCTGCTTCTCCCTCTGCCTTTGCTGCTCCCCCTGCTTGTACTCTTTCTGTCTTTCTCCCTCTCTCTTTCTCTTTCTCTGACAAATAAAATCTTAAAAAAAAATTTTTTTTAAATCATGCTAAGTAAAAGACGGATATAAAAGGTCACCTTTCATGTGATTTACGTTTTTCTAAATACCCAGAATTGGTAAATCCATAGGGACATAAAGCATAGTAGTGGTTGCTGGGGCTGGAGCAGGGGGGTGGCAGTGGCTACTTAATGAGTACGAGGTTTCATTTTGGGGTCACTGAAATGTTTTGGAACTAGGTAGAGGTGATAGTTGCTCAATATTGTGAATATACTAAATGCCAGTGAATTGCTCACTTTAAAATCGTTGATTTTATGTTATGTGAATTTTTTTAAATGACGTCATATCATTTTTATGATCTCATAAATAACGGTGGCTTTGCTGTCATAGTTACCTGGTGACTGTTGGAATCCACGTGCTTTACGGCGTTTGTCCACTGGCGAAGTTCTTTCCAGCTGTGGGCAGGAAAACTGGAAGATGGATGATCCCACGTGGGTTTCCTTCTAAAATAACAATTAAGAAATACAGTTTTGCTTTTCCATTTTTATTTGTGGAAGCTGGTTAAACTCCTAGAATGGGCCCTGGGTGGTTTTAAAATGTGATATGGACTAATGTTAGTTAGTTTCTTCATTTAACTTGAAAAATTGTGTTTAAAATAACTATATTATTTTGGATATGGAACAGCTTTTGGTTTTATGAAGATTAAGAGCAATTTTAAAAGAGGAGTGCCTGGGCAGCTCAGTCAGTTGTCTCCTTTCAGCTTGGGTCATGATCCCGGGGTCCTGAGCTCTGCTCTGGCTCCCTGCTCGGGGGTGGGGGGGTTGCTTCTCCGTCTCCCTTTGGTCCTCTCCTCTGCTCCTATGCTTGCTTAATTTCTCTTCCCTCTCAAATGAATAATAATAAAAAAAGAATCTAAGCTATATACATGCAATTGCAATAAGATTTTTCTAGTGGTTTGCCACACTGCACTGCTAGAGATTTTTGTGACAATTTCTGAAACCATAAACGATCACATAATGCTTTATTGTCAGTGGAATTGGTGTCAGGCATAAGAAAGTTCTGTTTTCAGATCACGTAGAGCTTGTGCAAAAACTGAAAATCTGAGTTTCTTATTTTGTAACTTCTTTGTTTTTGGAATGAAGGAATTTAGGTTAGATTTTGGCAAAATATCTGGCATTGAGAAGAGTTCTCAGAAACGTAGAAGTGCTTTGTCAATGATCGTGATGTTTTCCTTTATAATGAAATTGGTGTTTCTGTCCCATGGTTCTGCTTCTGCCCCTGTGTGATGGTTGTGGATAGTTTCTCCAGCAGATGTATTTATGTTCATTGTCTTGCACACTCCCACCTGATTCCTTATAAGATCCAGAGTGCACCGTCCAGCTAAGAGTTTGTAGACATGAAGCAAACAAAGCGAAGTGATTTGTAGTGGACTGAATCCATGGCTTTTGGCATCATTAGCATCGTGTCCCACTCAATTGAACTAGAGTGTGAGAGAATAAATGCTTTGGCTGAGCCAGTTCTTTGCAATTTCAAAGGAAGAAGGGATCTGGTAAGCATAGCAAAGTACCTGGAATAAATATCATATGCTGAAGGTGTGGGTAAATGTGAGTGTTTGGCTTATAATAATTATTGCTTTTGACTTCCACAAAATTAGGAAGATCTCCTTTTTGTTATGTTCACTGGATAATGCTTAATATTTTTTTTAAAAGATTTTATTTATTTATCAGAGAGAGAGAGGGAAGAGAGCGAGCACAGGCAGACAGAACAGCAGGCAGAGGCAGAGGGAGAAGCAGGCTCCCTGCTGAGCAAGGAGCCCGATGTGGGACTCGATCCCAGGACGCTGGGATCATGGCCTGAGCCGAAGGCAGCTGCTTAACCAACTGAGCCACCCAGGCGTCCCTGCTTAATATTTTTTAAAAAAGATTTATTTATTTATTTGAGGGAGAGAGTGAGTGAGAGCATGAGAGGGGAGAAGGTCGGAGTGAGAAGCAGACTCCCTGTGGTGCTGGGAGCCTGATGCCGGACTCAATCCCGGGACTCTGGGATCATGACCTGAGCCCAAGGCAGTTGCTTAACCAACTGAGCCACCCAGGTGCTGTGGATAATGTTTTAAAATAAAAGATCAGTTTTTAAGTTGTGTAGAATTCAAAGTTCAGTTTTTCAGTCAATTATTAATTAGGAAAATTCTCCCACAAGAGTGAATTTTACTGGACATGGTGCTGTCCTCCCATGACAGCAGTAGAAGAAAGTGAGGTATGCTGAGGACACTGCCGCTTACTGTGGGTTTCTGTTTGCCCAGGGACCCCGCCTTTGAACAGCAGCCTAGTGCATTTCCTTGCACAATTTACTTAACTTTTCCGTGCCTTAGTTTCCTCACCTTGGGGATTAGAATAATGGAATCTATTGCATATGAATGTTATAAAGAATGAATAAGTTAATGTAGTCAGAGCTCTTAGACCTAGAAGCTTGAGATGTGAACGTTAAAGATGGAAGAATATTGGCAAAGGATGAATGGGAGCTGCTTTGGTGAGGGCGGACTTGTTTACATGCACAGACGCTTCTAGTTCTGACCCTGTCTTGTGTGCCAGCGGACTGTTCTATTCGAAGTTCTGAGAGCCTCTGGTACACTCACTTTAGGGCTACCTTCCTGCTAATGGGCATCTCAACCAAAGAGAATGCTTTGGGGAAAAAAAAGAAGTAACTCAAAAGCAGTGGTTTTTCAACTGTTTTCCAAGAAATTTTAACATTGCATGCAGCATCTCTCGTGGTTTGTTGAAAACACATAGTCTTTGTCTCATGCATTCGCCGAGAGTTACTGTTTACCCATCGTTGATGCTGGGAAGAGTGGGACGACATCAGGGTAAGAGTCAGAGACCAAGATAGGGATAACATGGTTCCTTGGCCTGGAACTCACAGTCCAGACCATTTTTGTACCGCTAGAATCCATGCCCAGAAAGCCCCAGGGCTTTGAATGGAAGAATATCAGAAAACAACCCATTTTTAATGGTGTGCTTTCTTGGAGTTGTAAGGCCACACAGAGGTTAGTTTTCTCATCTCTGTTACGCCATCTCATATGCAGCAAGACAGAGGGACAGGGAAACTCACTGGCGTAAAGAGTGTTAAAATTACTCATTTTACGAATCATCTTGTTCTGATGTATTATCAGAGAGAATTGAGTTTGTCTTACTTCCACTCATTATTTTTTCAGTTTCTACTAGCATTTTTATAGTTTCAAATTGCTAGTTTGTATTTGTGAGTCCCTTTTTACTCTCCTTCCTCCCGCCCCCAGCCTTGGCTTTCCTGTTTGTGTGTAGTTGTGGTGGAAATGAATTAGGAAAGGAGATTGGCGAGCGAGGATCGCTTCACTTCCCAGAGGTGCTTTATCTCTTCTCATAAAGTAACGGTTTGCTGCTTCTTTCTCAGGACTGAACTGCAGCTACCGAAGCAACAAGTGGACCTTTCAAGATGCATACAGGGCTGCGAGAAATGAAGGGAGACGCTGGAGAGACCAATGAAGGGAGGAAGAAGCATGTTTCCTGGGTAAATAGTATGCTTCTGGATTTTAACAAGTTTCTTGCCATATCAGTTACCAGACTTTGCAGCACCTAAGTCTCCGGAGCTATATTCAGTCTTTGCATTGTTGTTAAACATCCTTCATCTTCTCCTCCCTCCATTTTCATTGCTGAGCTCTTTGGTCAAATGATTCTTCTTTTTATTGATGAATCCAAAAATCTGCATTGAATATACAATTTAGGTGATTTGTTAGATCACTTGATAGGAACTTCTTATATTTTAGGCTGACTGTTGGCTATACAAAAGTTGAGTTGTGTGTTGTGTCTTTGTAATGTGCAGGTTTAGTCTGAGGCCAGCTTTTAGTCTTGGTGCGAGACTTAGACTTCCATTTCATTAAATGACTGACTTGAAAAACTAGAACACTACTTTGAATACCAGTTATCCAAGCCACACACTCAGGCTGCCCTCTGGAATAGGAAGCATGTTTCAATGCTAATGTAATAACTAAAGACAAAGCAGACAGGCAAATAACCAGTGTAAGTAGACCTGGCCTTCACTCGCTGAAGTACATGTGCCCTTAAGGTTTTTTGGGGTCATTGATTTATTTGAGTTGTGAACTCAGTACACTGAGTTCAGAAAATACATTTTGTTATTAAGACACTCAGCTTGTGGGGCACCTGGATCGCTCAGTGGGTTAAGGCCTCTGCCTTCAGCTCAGGTCATAATCTCAGGGTCCTGGGATCGAGCCCCGCATCGGACTCTCTGCTCGGCGGGAAGCCTGCTTCCTCCTCTCTCTCTCTGCCTGCCTCTCTGCCTACTTGTGATCTCTGTCTGTCAAATAAAAAAAAAAAAAAAAAAAAGACACTCAGCTTGTGCTCAGACTTTGGGGTTTTGTGGTTGTTGCTGCTATCGTTAAAGCTTTTTAAGTAAAGGAAATCTATTGCATTATTTTTCATATAAAGTTAAGAGCTTTTCTTCAATGTGCTAGCTAGAAATTTTTGGAAAGAGAAGGGGAAGAAATGGAGTCAGAGCCGTTGATGGTGCATCTTGCTGGAAGTTCTGTGCACGTCATCCTGACTTAGACAACTCCGTGGCAGCAACCACTCCTCCACAAGTCTTGGGCCACGCAGTCCGCGGATATGTTTCTACTGTTATAGCTTCTGGAACTTCCTACCTTATGGTGAATTTACTCAGGGCTACTGTTAGATATATACACCTTCCAGCATGCTCATTCTCTAACTTTGAGTTGTAGACTGAATAAAAATCATTGAGTGGCCTTGTATCTGAGTCCTCTAAACTAGAAGTGGTGTAAAACAAGCTTATTCACAAGTGAACTTTATGCACATTTTCTGGTGCTCACCTTCACGCCAGCTGTTCTCATCATACTGGTGGCCTTGCTCTCCCAGTCAGTCCAGAAATGCTCCTGCCCCAAATTTTCTCTTCTCGGGGACACCTGGGTACCTCAGTCAGTTAAGTGTCTGACTTTTGATTTCAGCTCAGCTCATGATCTCGGGGCTGTGGGATCAGGCCCCGCATTGGGCTCCGTGTGGAGTCTGCCTGACATTCTCTCTCTCCCTCTCCTTCTGCCTCTCCCTGCTCTTTGCACTTGCTCTCTCTCTAAAACAAATAAATAAAACCTTTAAGAAAATCTTTTCTGGGGCACCTGGGTGGCTCATTCAGTTAAATATCTGGTCATGATCTCAGGGTCCTGGGATCGAGTCCTGCATGGGCTCTCTGTGCAGCCGGGGGTCTGCTTCTCCTTCACCTGCTCCCCCTGCTCATGCTTGCGCACTCTCTCCCTCTCTTTTTCTCTCTGCCAAATAAATAAATAAAATCTTTAAAAAAAAATCTTTTCCTCTCAGATAGCTGCGTGGCTCCTGCCCTCTTTCACCTTTAGGTTTCTGCTGAGGGGACAAAGTTGATAGGAAGGGCAAAGCCAAATTGGAATCACCAGAATTCTCTGTTAGTCTCTGCCCT
The DNA here is from genome assembly GCF_011764305.1 of Mustela putorius furo. NCBI lineage: Eukaryota > Metazoa > Chordata > Mammalia > Carnivora > Mustelidae > Mustela > Mustela putorius. The sequence continues at coordinate 9,721,489 of NW_025421464.1, read as the reverse complement.
TACTACCTGGTAACACTGAGCCTTCTTGTCTCGCTCCAGCTGAGCTCATCGGTCCCACTCCTCCTACCTATCAAGTACGAAGTTTTCTTTATTCTACACATCATGCTTTTTCTAGTTCACCTTTAAGATCTTTTAAAATTGGCCTTTCACTTTTAAAGGCACATACATTTGACTCAGCAATTGCATTTCTAGGAATTTTATTTTTTTAAGATTTTATTTATTTGACAGAGAGATAACAAGTAGACAGAGAGGCAGGCAGAGAGAGAGAGAGGGAAGCAGGCTCCCTGCTGAGCAGAAAGCCCAATGCGGGACTCGATTCCAGGACCCTGGGATCATGACCCAAGCCGAAGGCAGCGGCTTAACCCACTGAGCCATCCAGGTGCCCCATCATTTCTAGGAATTTATCTCACATCTAACCTCATACAGTTATGCAGGTAACGCTGTTCCGCCTCAGCCTCTCTTGAATCCCCATACTTGCTTCCTGTCCTCCATAGCCCTTGAGCAGAGACTAATACCTCTTGCTGCCATCATTTCATTGTGGCCAGGGGTCATGTCCCCTTCCAATAAAACTTAGGCAACTGCCCGCTTCTTTGCCTAAATTGCAGTGTATTGGAGACATTTGCACAATAGCTAATTATACCCCCTTGCAGGTTTCTTCTTTTGAACTCCTGTTCCCTTACACAGTCTTTGTCTTCCCATTCGCGAATATCTCAAACGGTTACACTTTCTGCATTGTATTTTTTAGATATTTAGATAACTAGACATATACGCATGAGTCGGTGGTCACTCTACTTGGCTGCACACTAGAATCATCTCAGAAGCTTTATAAAATACTAATGCCTGGTCACACCCCCAGGGATTCTGAGACAGTTTGTCTAGGGTGAGGCACAGCATCAGAATTTTATTTGTTTTTTATTTTTAAAATAATTTTTTTAAAATTCCAGTATAATTAACTTGCAGTGTTATATTAGTTTCAGGTGTGCGCTACAGTGATTCAGCATTTCCTTACGTTACTCATTGACGATCATGATAAGTGCTCTTAATGCCCCTCACCCATTTCTCCCATGCTCCTCCCCGCCTCCCCTCTGGTAACCATCTGTTCTTTATAGTTAAGAGTCTGTTTTGTCTCTCTTTTTCTTTGTCTATTTGTTTTGTTTCTTAAATAGCAGATATGGGTGAAATCATATGGTATTGACCTTTCTCTAACCTATTTCACTTAGCATCATACCCCCTTGATCTGTCCATATTGTTGCAAATGGAACCCCTAGAATTTTACATTTTAAATAGAAAATCCATTTATCTAAGTGGTTTTTTTTTTTTTTTAAGTTGGCACTATGCACTATGTGGAGCCCAACATGGGGCTTGAACCCATGACCCTGATATCAAGGGTCAGATGCTTAACTGACTGAGCCACCCAGGTGCCCATCCAAATTTAATAAACACAAGCTACCTCCCCTACAATTTTATTGCCTTTCTTTATTTTCAGTTGTTCCAACTTCATGCATTTCTTTTTTTAAAAAAATTAAATTTACCATAGTATCACTTTTAGTCTCTTCACAGAAACTTGTAATAGAAACATAAAACTTTTAAAGAGGAAGAGGCAGTGAAAAATCAGTTTCCTACTCCTGTTCCACAGGCAGGCACTTACCTCTCCTAAAGCAGCAACTCCTATCTGTTTCTTGAGGTTCCTTCCAAAGTATTCGGTTTTTGCTTTCAAAATAACTAACTCCTAGACAAACCATAAGTGACTCTTAATCTCACAAAACAAACTGAGGGTTGCTGGGGGGAGGGAGTTGGGAGAAGGGGGGTGGGGGTTATGGACACTGGGGAGGGTATGTGCTTTGGTGAGTGTTGTGAAGTGTGTAAACCTGGTGATTCACAGACCTGTACCCCTGGGGATAAAAATATATGTTTATAAAAAATAAAAAATAAAAAATTTTTTAAAAATTCAAAAAAAAAAGAAAAAAAATAACTAACTCCTTTCTTTAAAAAAAAAAGTTTCTCTTGGTTTTCTGGGTTGTTTCTCAATGTTACTAGTTGTGCTTAGTTTTTACTTTTGTTTCTTGACAAAACTCAAAGCAATGTTTGTCTTCTGTTCTTTTCATTATCCATAGATTCTTTATGTGGTGATTTTGTAACAATTTCTAACTTCTTCATTGTCATTTCAGAGCTTATCTCTCCCAAGCAAAATATTGTTGGATTTTGTCTTCTGTTCAACCGATCTTGAAGACTCTATGACTTACAGCTAAATTCATCCTCTTTAATTCATGGTTGCTGTTGCATTTGTTCTATTTTCTGTATGTAACTTGTTTCTTGATTTTTATACTTTTTAGTTGTCTCTTTTCTGTTACATCTTCAGTTTTGGGGAAATGCTTTTCTTTCCTTTCAACTTTTGAACAAATTTTAAAGGTGAACAATCTTTCGAGTTTTCTTAGTGCCAGGAATAACATTTGTTTCTATATTTATTTACTATGATCAAAGCAAAAGCAGGAACTTTCCTTTCCTTCCATATAAGGAAACTCAGTTTCTCCCTGTTTTGGCATCCCCTCTCCCTATTCCTTATCTACCCCCTTGTTTTTTTCTTGCACACTTTGCATTTGTTCTGTGAGGTGTACTCATTCTTCTGGACTTCAGCCTGGTACTCAGAAGTATTTTTGCTCTTCCTGCATTCATTTAGTTAATGACCACCGAGGCGTCACTCTGAGCTGGGTGGATGCTGAGGTAGGTGCAGGAGCTACGAAGATAAAGGTGGTTCTGACCCTGCCATCAGGGTCCCCACTCTGGTTGAGGAGGTAGCACGCACGCAGACTAACAATGGCAAAAGGTGTGATGTGTCAGGTGTCCTGGAGACACAGAGGGAGGGAGGGAGGGAGACATGAATGGAGGGAGTCATGTTTGGTGAATCAGCAAAGGCATGCTGGGAAGTGCTGCTACTGTACCAGGAGATCTTCGTGAGGTAGAGGATAAAGCAAAAGGGCTAGGGCCTGAAGGTGCCCACATTTGTTGCCCAAGTTCATCAAAGCCTGGCTGGAGATGAGACTGATAAAAGGAATGTCGGGCCACATTGTGAAGCACCTCAAATGTTTGACCAACAGGTTTCCATATGGGTCCTGTGGGCTGTGTCCCAGAGGCTTTAAAGCAGGGGAGTGCCATGCTCAGGTATGTGTTCAGGAAGATAACAGGCTGTGATGTGGAGCACGGACAGCAGAAAGTCAGTGAAGCTGCTCTGGCAGCCGTCCAGGTAAGCAGTGGCGGGAACTCGAGCAAGGTGGTAGCAGAGGTGATGGAGAAGAGAACATGACGTGTTTTGAAGCAGTGTCTAAAAATGCTAGTGTTTCGCTCAGGTGAGACTGGAAATGAGAGGCTGACTGAGAGGGGTTTTTTGGTTTGTTTTAGGGAAGGTGATAGCAGATGGTGAAAATATTGACCAACTTATGGGGCAGGGCAAAAGGTGCCGAGGGGATTGCAGAAACTCATTTGGAAAGAGACAAAAAAGAGTCTGTTTTGGGATTTGTTGAATTCAAGAACCCATGAAGAGATCTAGGGAAACATATCTAAGGGTAGTTGAAAAAATGGGTAAGAAAGTCAGGGATAGGCTGTGAGGGCTGGAGATAAAGTGTTAGGACATGCTTGCTCCAAGGATGTCAGAGTCATGAAGTCATGAGAATAGACATAAACCCACAGGTAGAACATGTAAACGAAAAGTAAAAGGGCTTAACATGGTCTCTGGGCAAAGACCGGTTCTTTAGGTGCAGGAAACTGAGACGTACTAAGCACTGTACTACACGTCCCACACAGGGTGGCAAGAGCTTTTTCAGGTGACTTACTTTATCTATTCTCTATAGCTCGTATAAGGAAATTATTGCTACTCTACTTGGCCAGAAAACTAAGACTCCATGGCATCATTACTAAGCTAGTAAATGGGATTGCAGACAGACCAGAATGCCAAATTTATGCTAGAGGAAGAGGTCGAGGAGAAGTAGAAAAGAGCCATGCGGAAGAGATGATTTTCCACAAAGGCAGTGGCCAGCAATGGCCACCCAGAGGTCCAGCAGGATAAGAAGAAGCCAAGCCACTGGTTTTCTCAATTAGAGAACTGGTAGCAATGTGAGCCGGCCCAGTTCCCACAGAGTTCCTAAGTCAGCTCACACTGGAGTCAGGAGGGGCTGAGGAGATGCAGGTGGCTGTTGACTATAGTTTTTGGAGATGGCTCAGTGGCACAGGATTGACAGGACTCCTGGTCTGCAGGGTGGCGTCATTTTGTTTGTCTACAGGTGAAAGCTTGAAATATTTTGATTTGCTCATCTATTTTTCCCCCCCTTTGAGGTGTTACATCTTACATCGCCTTGTTTCTGGGCTTCTGCTAAAAAAAAAAAAAAAAATCAAGACTCTGCTAGATTCTCTGTCATATAATCTGCTTGTTCAGCTTGTCTTCTTAGAGTTCTTTTTTCCTCTTTCCTTCAGAACATTGCTCTCAGATATTTCCAGGCTGTGTCTTAGTGGCCCTCTTTGATCACTAATTATGTGAGATCCTGGGAATTCCTCCTTGTTTCTTCTCTGAGGTCTCTCCAGTCTGGAGTGGCTTCCTCCTGTCATTTGAATCTTTTGTTCAATTCAGCTTTGTCCCGAACTCTAATTCATGGCCTGTGCCTGCCTTCTGGGTGATAATTTGTTCTTGTACTCTTTGACGACAGGAGCACCTAGTGCGAAGAGCATGGGCTCCGGAACTAGGCTCTACCAGCTACTAGCCAGCTTGCCCTTGGGAGTTACTTAGCCTTTTTGTGCCTTGGTTTCTTCCCCCATAACTGGAGGCAATAGTAATACCTTCTGCCAAGGGTTGTGAGGAGGAGTAAATGAGCTAGAGCGTCTGAAGTGCTCAGATGAACAGTGTCGGCAGCAGGCTGTGTGCTCTCTGCTGGTTAGCTGCTCTCATTCCTGCTGCTGCTGTTGTCCTTGGGGAAGACAGGACAAATGACCTTTTCCTGATTGTCATTTGGACCACACAAATAAGTGATAAATTTATACACTATTGGAGCCTTACTTGAAAAACTAGAAAGAGGTAAATTCTGGGAGCTAGGTAGCGTCTCCCCAAGTTTTTAAGGAATTCAGCAATAAACAACTTTAACCTTGGTCCAGATGTGGCATCTGGAGTTGCAGATGTCCACTGTGTGACCTCACACTCCCCATGGCAGTGTTGGATTGCTCTCACTTAAATACAGGCTATAAAATTTTTATTTCTATCTTACTGAAGAGTTCTTCCAAAAAAATTGTTATTTAATTTTGCTTACCCCATCTGCAAATAACAGATGCTGGCCAGCCAGCGCATGAGAGCAAGTGACTTGCCTGAAGTCCCTGGTGGGGTTGGGATTTTAGTCCATGGTATCTGACTTCAGTGGTATTAAAATGGAAAAATTTCACTTTGATATATGTGTGTGTGTGTGTGTGTGTGTGTATACACACATATATGTGTGTATATAAATATCTCAGACTGTAATGCTGTCTTAGTTCAGGCTGCTATAACAAAATACCACAGACTTGGTGGCTTATAAACAACAGGAATTTATTCCTCATAATTCTCGTGGGCAGAAGTTGAGATCAGGTATCAGCATGGTCAAGTTCTGGTGAGAGCCCTCTTGGGTTGCAGATGGCCTTTTTTTTGTTGTATCCTCATATGGTGGGGAGGAGAGAAAGCTCTCAGAGGTCCCCTCTGTGCGGGCACTAATCCTATTCAGGAGAGCTCCACCATCTTGACCTAATCATCTCCCAAGGCCCTGCCTCCTGATACTCTTATATGCGGAGTTAGAGTTTCAGCATGGATTTTGTGGTGGACACAAACCTTTAGTCTATAGCAAATACTAATCTCTAAAAGTACAGTTGTGAGCTGTCCATGACGATTATTTGTTTACAATGACATTATGCTATTTTTTTTTAGATTTTTTTTTAAAAAATTTATTTGACAGACAGAGATCACAAGTAGGCAGAGAGGCAGGCAGAGAGAAAGGGGGAAGCAGGCTCCCCACTGAACAGAGAGCCCGATGGAGGGCTCAATCCCAGGACCCTGAGATCACAACCTGAGCCAAAGGCAGAGGCTCAACCCACTGAGCCACCCAGGCACCCTGCCAGTATGCTATTTTTATAAGCAGAAGAAAATTTTAACTCCTTGAACAAACAGAAGAGTAATAGCTAAGTGTTTGTATGACAGAAATAATAAAGTAAAATCGTATCAACTAATTTCTTAGAGTTTTTAGGGAAAGTGAGGGAGATAGTCCCTTAAGACAGAATTTGCCTCTTCTCAAATAAACTCTCAAAATGTTTATTAACTATAAAGGAAAGAAAAGGTAATAACTTTGTAGCAGAGAAACCACCTTAACCAAATGATCAAGGTCAACAATCACCAGTAATAAGACATATTGATATCATGAACCCTATGATATGATTTTCTGTGGTGTTATTGTCAGAAATGTATAACCTGGGAACCTGGGGGGAGGGATGGGTGAAATAGGGGAGGGGAATCAAGCAGTACACTTGTCGTGATGAGCACAGGGTGGTGTGTGGAAGTGTCAAATTACATCTTGTACACCTGAGACTAATATGGCATTGTGTTAACTAATGGGAATTAAAATAAAAACTTTTAAAAAATACTTAACTTTTCACTGTAATCAGGAGAAAACATCAGGCAAACCCAAATCAAGAGACATTCAACAAAATAACTGATAAATATTCTCTCTTTTTTAAAGATTTTATTCATTTGGGGGGGGGGAGAGAGCACACACAAGCTGGGGGAGAAGCCGAAGGAGAGGGAGAAGCAGACTCCCCATTAAGCTCAGAGTCAGATGTGGGAGGGATCCCAGGACCCTGAGATCATGACCTGAGCCAAAGTCAGATGCCTAACTGACTGAGCCACCCAGTCTCCCCTAAAATAACTGGTAAATATTCTTAAGAAGTGTCAAGGACACAAATGACAAGGAAAGATCAAGGTTCTGTCACAGGCTGCAGTAGGCTAAGAAATGACCACGTACAGTAGGCATTCTGGATAGGATCCTGGGGCAAAAAAAGGACATTAGTAGGAAAAAACTTGTTCAATTTGAAAGAGATTTTTGGTTTATAGTATTGTTCCATTGTTAGTGTCCTGGTTCCGTTCAGTGCACTAGGCTGATGTAAGATGTTAACATCAGGAGAAGCTGGGTGAGGGGCATATGGAAACAACTATTCTTGCAACTTTTCTATAAGTCTAAAATTAGCTGAAACTAAAAAAAGAAAACTTTGACACGATCCGTCACCAAATTTTTCTGTGTCCTCCCTATCTCATTTTCTTTTCAGTAAAAAGCCATCGCAGGCTAGAGAACCAATTTGGTCCTGGATAGAAACTGGGTTAAGAATAGGAAGCAAGCTTGGAGTTCAGTCCCTCTTTCTGGGAAAATGAGAATGGTGGCTTGCCACAATGTTGCCTTGGGGTCATTTTGTGATGTGTTGAATTTCCCAGACATTTCTAAAGCTATGCTGATCAGAGATTTTTCTGAAATTTTTATGAGACCAAGTGGGCAGAAAATTAGTGCAAGATACTGCATTTAAGGAGAAACAAAAATCCAAACCAGACTTACACAGATTAATGGGTCCAAAGCTATCAATTATTACCCTGGCATTCTCTGAGGATATTGCCTCACTGCTTGTTGCTAAGACCAAAATGGGCTTGAAAATTGGTGTCCACCCAGGCAGAGGTGACCAAACCCAACGGGTCCTCTGGAAGCATATGTAGATGAAAGTCTCTCTTGGGTCACGAGGAAGCAGCCAAGCTTTAAAGCTTGTAAATAGCTTGAAAATAGAAAAGTCATAAAAGCTAGAGGTTTATAACATGTTCAAAAGAAGAATGTTGCAAACGGTAGCAGACTGGGAGTCTGCATGGAGTCGAGGAGGATTTGGACTGTCAGAGTCCAGATGGGTCCATCCACAGGATGGAAGATGCCCTGCTGGCCTGGCACAGACATTTTGGTTGTTGCAAAGCTGGGCTTGCTACCTATGTGGATTGAAAACCTTCTTTAGAAGCTCTACATTTTTACCTGATTAGGAATAGCCTGATTTAGGGATTCTGCTTCCCAGATGCCCCGATGTAGTGAAGGGACAACTCCACGTAAGTGACAGAACAGAAAGGCTCCGGAAAGCTGTGCCCCCTCGAAAAATGAGTGGGAAGATCTAGTGTGTCTCCATTGAGGTTGGTTGATATTAAACCAGTTCTGGCCTACCTGATTAAGAATTTCATAATCTCAGTGAACTAAAAACTGAACAAAACAAAACAAAAAACATTGTATTTCTGAACTTAGTAAGTTGGAGACTAGACCATTTTCAGTCAACAAGTATTTTGTGAGCATGCCATTGTGTACCAGGCACTGAGTTAGGCCCTGAGAATATCGTGATGATCGAGAGAGTCATGGTCCCTGCCCGCATGGAGCTCACAGACCAGGAGACTGCACCCCTGAGTCTGAACCAACCCACCCACCTCCCTCATTCCCTAAAACTCTTTTAACAAATCATACCTTTGCTCCTTTGTAGCACAACTAACGAATGAAATTTGTTAAAGTCGAAGTTGAAATCTCTGATCAAGACTCTTTCATGTATAAGATACTTGCTTGCATCCTGAATCCCAACTCAACCACTTTGTTGCTTTGGGTAAAATTCTTAAGATTTTGTGCCCCAGTTTCCTCATTTGTTAAAAAAAAAAAAAGTGGGGGCATCTAGTATCTCTCTCAAAATAATGCCATAGGAAGATCAAAGGTGGCTTCATGGTAAGGGGGGCAGGAACTGGACGATCTGGGACCTGAAGGCAGAAAAGGGCAGAGAAAGCTTGGTGATGCAAAAGTACGAGGTACACATAGCCTACTAGGGCATAACAGAAGTTATGTAGCGGTGGGCTGGAAAATTTGTGGCTGGAAAGGGATCAGGATCAGATGATGGAAAGCTCTGCTGATGAATGTAGACTTTGTTCTGCAAAAGGTACTTTGAAAAAAAAAAATGACCATTTATGTACTCTAGCAGGTTAGTGGAGGTGAGCCTTACAAATTAATTGTCAACCAATAGCTTATCCTTGATTTCTCTGGTAAATGAGAAATGCTATTTATCACTTATCTACTGTACTTTTTAAATAGAATAACTAAAAATTCATAATCATTAGTATTTTACCAGCTCAGATAATGAGGACAAGTCTCTACTTAATAAGAAAGCCCAGAGCCTCTGGAAGGAGCGCCAGGCAAGACATTACTAACAGTGCTGTGGAATCAGGTTAGTTAGCATTACTCTAGCTGGTTCATTGCTTTGAGGTTCAACTTGGAATCCGATCTGAGCAATTAAATTCAGGAAGGGAGAAGTGTCTATGCTGCAGGGAAGAGCCGGCTCCCTCTGGACACTGCCAGGTGGCCAAGCTGCACCTCTCCGAGCTCATGATGCCTTGGTAAACATATTTCTGATTGCCACATGCACTGAGCAAACCCATAAAGCCTTCCCAAAGCATCTTCAACATCAGAGCCTCAGAGGAGTGGTCCAGAGAATGGAAATGATGTTTTCTGATTAAAGTCACCAAATACTAATTCAAAGTTATATAAGTGAAATGTTGAAGTATACATGCAAACACCTTTTAAGCACTGTTGAAAGGAAATTAAAATAATAAAGTATGCATAAAGAGGTTTTTAAATTCTAGGATTATAGGGGGCGCCTGGGTGGCTCAGTGGGTTAAGCCTCTGCCTTTGGCTCAGGTCATGATCCCAGGGTCCTGGGATCGAGCCCCTCGTCGGGTTCTCTGCTCAGCGGGGAGCCTGCTTCCCTTCCTTTCTCTCTCTGCCTACCTCTCTGCCTACTTGTGATCTCTCTCTGTCAAATAAATAAATTTTTAAAAAGTTTTAAATAGTACAAATTATAATTTATCATTATCCCTGCTACCGTCTGCATTCTGTGTTGAATCTCCTTTATGATAATAGATTGAATGTAGAAGTAAAGGGTAAAGAAGAATTGAAGATTACTTTGAGGGTTTCTTACTTAAAATACCAGAGAAAAAATTGGGCCTATTACGGTAGGAAGGTTATCAAAGGGCTTCTGGATAAAGTTAGGAAAAGACTTTGAAAAAGACAGGGAAATGGGGGTGTTAAATTGATACCAACTTGACAATTTAAAGTAGAAGAATTCCTCTTCTGGGCTGTTCTGTCATTTTCATTTGATTCTTAATAACTTCTGTTTCTTTGATGAGGTTTTCTATTTTTTAATTTGTCTCAGGAGAATTTATGTTTGCTTATTGAAGCATTTTTATGATGGCTGCTTTAAAGTCCTCTGTAAGCTAATTCCAACATCAGATTCATCTTGGTATTGGTGTCGGTTGGTTATCTTTTCTCATTCAAGTTATGATTTACATGATTCTTGGCATAATGGGTGATTTTCAGTTCTCTTAATATATATATATATATATATATATGATTTAATCTTTTAGTTCGCCAGTCATGCTATTAAGGTTTATTAGCACACAGGTTGGGATCTACTTTTGTGGGTTTTGGTCCCACTGACAGTTTCTTTTTAGAGCCTTTTTTTTTTTTTTTTTACTATTTTGGTTTGCTTGGTTTATCTCACTGGTCCCTGCTGGTGCTGATGGAGGGAGTTTCCCCAGGCCATGCTGTCTGGTGCCTCTAGGTGGGGGTAGGGAGTCTCTATCCTGCTGGGTTGAACAGTAACTCCTGGGGCCCTGCTGGGAGGGTGATTCCCCAGACTGTTTGACTGTCAGTGGGCTCCTGATTTATCTTTGTTGGTGCTGCCAGCAGGACTCCCATTCTCTAATGGGAAAGGATGAGCTGACCTGGATTGCCTTCTGTTCCTAGGTTGGGGCTTGGGAAACAGTGGGTCTTGGCCACCTTCTTCGGTTGGACTGGGGGAGGGAGGCAGTCATAAGGTGATTTGTTGCTGTCTTGATCCTCCAGTCCTGGGGTCACTGTTGGCCTTCCTTTTCCCACCTTTCAGACTTCTCCTTTGGTTGCCCCTCATGTTATTTCCAGGGTTTTTAGTTATACTTAGCAAGGAGTTTGGGGGAGAAACCATTTACTTCGTCTTGTCTTAACTGTGATGGTGTTCTATTTAACCATTTGTTTTTGGATTGTTCAGTGGTTTTAAAGAGTGAATTCTGCAGACATCATGACAGAGGGGGGTGGCTTCCAACAGCCTGGAAATCTGAAAGGCTTCCTTACCACACAGACCCACAGGCCTGGGCCTGGTTGGCTGCCCAGCACAGGCTGTTACTCATCTGTCTTCCGCTTGCTTGGCTGGTGATGTCAGTTCTTTTTGTCTGCTTTAAAAGCAGACATTTCTTATTGTTGTTGTTCTTATGCTCACTGAATAATGCAATAGTTTGTCACACTTCTAGCATGATTAAAACAGATAAACTATTGCCTTTGTGGAGCCTTAGCCTATCATTTTTGTTGATTTTTATCTCTCTTTTGGCAAAGATTTTGTATTAAATTCAGCCATGCAGTTGTATCTAATTGTGATCTAACTATGAGATACTTAATTTTTGTGTGAAAATTTCTGTTTCAGAGCTTCAAAACAATGGCCAAGTTTTTTCATAAATTAGTGAGAGAATTTTTTTTGACATTTCCCACTTGTGAATGTGGAATTTGAGGTCATCTCAGTTCTTCACAGCAAAATGTGCTTTAAAAAAAATCAGAGTGGGAAGTCCTTTAATATTACAAGCCACGGGTCCCTTTGTATAGTTTACCATAATAGTTTTGCACAAATAATTTCAGGTTAAAATTGCATACTATTTATTCCCACCCATTTCCTTTATTGGCTGTGACACACAGGAATTACGCCCATTGCTTGACTAACCTTTCTGACCTTTTGTTACTTGGCTATAAATTGACTTGGGTCTTTTGCAAAAACACTGTCAGGGGGGAAAAATCTTTTTGTTAGAACCCAGCCAATTCCTGGTTCAGTGCAGAACAGTTTGTTCTCCTGAAGAAATGAGCCAGTTCAGTGAGCAGAAAAACATAGCCAGAAACTGGCATCGCCAAAAACTGCAAAAGCGATTGCCCACGATCATTCCACAGAGCAGGGAATTTTGTAAAGGAATGAGGCTTTGGGGAGAAAAATGTAGTTCTGAGTTGCACGACATCTAGGTAAATGTAATGGGCGGCATGTTAGAGTTGTAACTTTGGCGGGGGGGGGGGGCTTCTTTTTCTGAGCTCTGGCAGTCACCAGCATTCGAACATTTTCAGTGGGAATGTTGGATGGCTGCTCTCTGAGTCGCAGACTGCCTTTGGAGCACGTAAGCCCTGCACTTGAGTTGATCTTCCCACTAGGTCTAGGCTGAAAGCTGCTTCTAACCACACAAACATTTCCTGAGTGACTGCTCTGTCAGTCTGCGTCCCAACTCCATTGCCCAAGGAAGACATTTTATAGTGAGCTAGCGAGTTACACGAAAATGTGAAAAACAGAGACAGCGTGGCAGCTGCAGTAACCAAACTGTACAAGACACGAAGTCATTACCTGACAGACTTCGCCTCATTTGAGTGCCATTTGTAGGTTGTCTAGAAGTTTGCCACGTAGACAAGAGGAGAAGGGTGCGGTGGGCAACGAGAGAGTGCGTGTGAGGTTGAACAGTGACAAGACAGCGTGGGTGTCCATGTACTGTGAGTAGGATTGCTTGGGTACAAAGTATGAGGAGGGAAAGAAGTGGTGGACCGTGGAACTGGAGAGGGACAGGGACCAGATAGTGTGTGTCTCAAATGCCACGGGATACACCTTGGAGGTTTATACTATAGGCCGTGGGGGCCGTGTCAGGGCTTGAAGCGGGGGCGGTCCTGGCAGAGTTGGAATGGGACACTGGGGGTATGCAAGGAAGCATGAGCTCAGGAAGAGTGGGTTGGACCAGACTGAGAAAGGACCAGGACCCCAGGCTGAGTGGGTGGACTCTGGCCTGTGGGGCATCACAGGTGATGAGAACTGTGTTTCGGAAATGCAACTGTGAGGGCACCTGGGTGGCTCAGTCAGTGAAGTGTCTGTCTGCAGCTCAGGTCATGATCCCAAGGTTCTGGGATGGAGTCCCACACTGGGCTCCTTGCTCGGCAGGGTGCCTGCTTCTCCTGCTGCCTACCACCCCCCCTGCTTGTGTGCTCTTTCTCTGACAAACAGTAAAATTGAAAGAAAGAAAAGAAATGAAAGACCGGTGTGGTTGTGATGCAGCAGCCCATGTGGGATGAGGTGTGTATGCACAGGTCATGTATGTCACCGCAACAGTCCATGTGCTAGAGGAGAGGGACGGTGCTTAGAAACCATGTGGAGGAGGCACGTTGGGGACTGGGAAGTGCGGGGAGCACAGAAGAAAGCAGGAACCCCGAGACTTCTGCTGAACTTTCTACATGCCTGGTAAGGACACCTTCACATATACTACCTTGTCTCGTTTCCCTAGTGAACTTTGCCCTGTATACACTGATACTTCCATTTTATAAAAGAGAAAACTGAGGTTCAAGAGTTTAAATACTTCACTAAGACCCAAGTGACCTGCTCTAGGAAGTTGCCGAGTCTGGGTTGGAGCTCCGGTTTATCTGACTCTGACATAATGTCCTGCCAGCTTTGCTCTAACTGAGCCCCCAGTGTTAGCCAAGTCTCAGAGTGCTTACATCCTCTCTGTAAGAGCTATACCTAGAAATGATAGCTCTACTCAGACTTAGACTTTAGTAGTAATGATACAGTTCATATTTTGAAAGCTCACTTTTCTTTTTCTTCTTAACCTGTCCTCCCATGAAAATATCAGATACATGATTTTATTCCTTAAAATCTCACCATTTTGGAAGAATTGGTGGGAAGAATATGGGGAAAGGCCCAGCCAAATTGGCAAAAAGTATGAATAACTGAATATCCTAAAAGAAATGTAATTTTATAATGTTCAACTGAGTGTGTATATATAACATCTCATATTAGAATAATAAACTATGGCTTTCAGTAATTAGAGAAATTTTTAGGACTAACATAAAGCCAATATGGTAATTTTTAGTAAATGTATGCTTTTAAAGGTTTCAGAAAACATTTTTTCAGGGAACCACACACTAGCTGCAGGACAGGTTTACCAAGTAAAAACCATCCTCAGTCAAGTCCCAGGGAGAACGAATGATTCTGGCTGTGCAATACTGATTCTGCAATCATGAGGCCTGGATCCAAGGGTTAAGACCCAGGAGGCAGAGGGGAAAGAACCAAAAAACAAACCTAGCCTAGTCCGTGTCAGAACAGTGTTCTTGGTTAATGGATCAGCCCCTAGTTAGTTACCAGAGGGAAACACTGTCCCATTTGGGGCTGGAGCCTCAGCCCAACATGAGAGACGATAATTACGGAGTGTCGCAAGCTGTCTCTTCAGCATCTCATGTCACCCTTTTTTTTGCTTCTCAAAGTGGAACCAGAAATAAAGACTGCTGTCGAGGTAGAAAAATGCTCAAAATGTGGGGAAAAGTATCTGAATGTGACACTAAGTCTGTATCATGCATTTGTGGCATCACTAGCAAAAGAAAATTGCTGGCTTTTTAAAGAAAAAATTAATATCTAATGTGACGGAGCTGTAGAAGTGTAGCGTGCTCCCCTGCCAAAACGGCTTATATATAGCACAGGAAAAGCAGCCTCCTTCCTCCAGCGGCTGCCGACCAGAGCCTAGCGGGAGAGACGCTTACGCAAGCGGTTGTGCTGAGCCGTCGGGCTGTGAATTCACACCGCTGGGCCGTGGCGCGTCCTTTGTCTCCTCAGGTTAGGTCTCGCTGCTTCCTCCACACGTCTAGGACCTGTCCCTGGCACGTAAGGAAGTGCTGGAGACACAGAACCCAAAACACAGCCCCTGACGGTCTAGCCTAGTGCAGCAGACAGACGGGCGGCCCCTGCTCACGCGGAGCAAGAGGCTGTGGACCCTGGAGCAGACAGGAGCACGCACAACGCCGAGGAAGCCGCCCACCGTGGCTGGGGCCTCTGGTCAGACGGCAAGGCCCACGGTCTATGAACAAAGACGAGCAAAGACACATCGGTTGCATCCCTGCATCTCACTTTCCTCCGCCATGAAAAGAGAACACCCACACTGTTCGCAGGTGTCCCACGACGCCGGGAAAATCGAATGTGATAACCCATGGGACGCGCCTGACCCAGAACTGGCGCTCTGCGGGCCTTTTGTGCACATTCCTTCCTCTGGCTCTTTCCTTTCCGCAGACCCCCAGGCCAGTTCGACGACTTCACTGCCCCCTCGTGAACTCAGTCTGTCTCTCTTTTCCTGTCTTTCTCCCCCTCTCTCTCACCCTCTCTCCCCCAGATCCTCCCATCGGCACTGCTGCCTTCTCCTCTTTCTCTCCCTGTTTCCCAGGAGTGGGTATCCCAGTTGCTTTTGCCTTGTCTGAGCGGCAGCAGCTCAAGGGGGAGATTGTGTGTGGGGGGGGTGGCAGGTGGCCGGTGAAGGCGTAGCTGACGTTGCGGTCGTAGCCACATCACACACCAGCATTTCTCCTCATCCAGGTCCTCTCACGTCCTCTTCCGTGGGTCTGCGCCTCTTGCTCCAGGCTACTGAAAGGAGAGAAGAGTGAGGATTTGCCCTTACCAAGGTGCCTCCATCTAGAATCCTTTCTCTCCTCCTGCAGACACTCTACTCCCAGCCAGGGTCCCGCTAGGCCTTCTTCAAAGGGACCCCATCATGGGATCACATTTGGCTCCATTTGTCTGAAAGTTGTCCGAGTCCGTACCTGGGGGAGTTAATGAGAGGACACTGGGGACATCTGCTCCCCTTCCTACTCTCCAGCCCCCACGTGCAGCCAGGCCCTCGTGGCTGCCCACCTTCATGGAGGGCAGAGGTTCTCCGCAGGGCACAGCTGGCAATGTCTGCAGACCTTTTTGATTGTCACAGTGAGGGGGCAGGTGGGAGGTGCTGTAGGCAGCTAGTGGGTAAAGGTCAGAGACATTGCTAACTATCCTACAATACACAGGACAGCCCCCTAAAACAATGACCTGCTCTAAGATATCAATACCAAGGTGAGAAACCCTGATTTAAGGGATCTCCCAGCGAGTTTCTTTTCTTTTTTTTTTTTAAAGATAGATAGATTTATTTATTTATTTATTTAAGAGAGAGAGAGAGAGAGAGAGAGAGAATACATACCCAGGAGAGCATGAGCAGAGGGAGGGGCAGAGCGAGAGGGAGAAGCAGGCTCCGAACGGAGCAGAGAGCCTGATGCGGGGCTCCATCCCAGGACCCCTGGAATCCTGACCTGAGCCCAAGGCAGATGCTTAACTGACTGAGCCACCCAGGTGTCCCACCATACGAGTCCTTGTGCTTGTCTGCCTCTGTGTCTGTGCCTGGTGTCAGCTGTTAACCTCAAGAGCCCCTCTTCCCGGTAGGTGGCCTTACCTCTCTGAAGTTTTTCTTCATCCCCGCCCCAGTCAGAGTTGGTCCTTGCCTAGACATTTCCAGACTGCCTAAGTCCGTTCATTGCGGCACCTGACCACTCTTTTCTGAAAGGCCCCCGCAGTGTTGCTTACTCTTTTCTCTTTCAAGGGCAGTAAGAGCTTGGTCATAATGACAGTGAACATCCAAACTCCAGTTTATAAAATGATAATATTTCAAGGCCCCAAATCTTTTGCCCTAGAAGAGTCCGTGACACAACACTGGAATGAACACTGGACTTGGCACTAGGAGATTCAGTCTTATACCCAACTATAACATTCCAGCTCTGTGACAGTGGACATAACTTTCCTTAGCTTCAGCTTCCACACAGGCAAGATCAAGGTAACGCTCATTTCCTAAGGTTTTCTGAGGCTGTGAGGACAGAACTACTGGTACACAGTAGTCAGTCAAATGTGGGTTGAAACTGAAAAATGAATCCAGGGTCCCTGATATGACCCTGAAAACAGAATTGTTTTCCATTGCCCTGATAGCACTAACCTTAATTCTAGGTGGTACCTAGCCGTTACACCGATGAGAATGAGAAGCCCTACTGTCTCTGGGCCAGTAGCCCAGCCTTTTCATTATAGAAGTACCGAAGTGTTGAAATTTTTACATATTTCCACTGAGTCACTGGCTTCTGACTTCCTACTATTTGATAAGGAGATATTTCTCTCTCTCGGAACACTGGGATCCTAGAACCATACCCTGAAGGTTAGGAGGTCACCCAGACCTGAGGTAAGCAGGTCAGCTGCCTGTAAGGAGGCTCATCATCCATTCACTCCCACGGCGTTCTGGTACATGGAGACCAGCACAGAGGAAGTAGCAGCACAGTTTGTTCAGACATTGTATTACTTTTACCTTTTCCCACAGTGCTAAGAGATTAGTGACAATTGATCCCACGTGCAAAGGCAGTTTTCATAATCTAGGGCTAGGGTTGTAAAAACCATCTAGATACCCAAACAGTAGAAATACCATCTAGTAGTTGCCCAGAGGATTTCAAACTTACTTTTTTTATGTATGGCCTGATCTCTAGAACAGAGGAAGAAGCCAGTGCATGTCAAAGAAAGAACTGATTCTGTCCTCAACAATGGCTGTGAAATGTCGTAAGGCCTGCAGAAATTCCATAGGCCATTTATCAGTGGTTAAATGATCTAGAAATATTACCTGAGTGGGTCACGAGTCAGAGGCTGGGGGATGGATGGTATGTGATCAGCTGAGCGACATCAGCAGGGCTCACACAGCTCAGAGTAGCTTATGATGGCTCATCCTTGCACAACATGCTTGCTTTGGTTTCCTCCGAATCCTGGGGCGCTTAACTCTACGTCCTAGAACTTAGCTCTTCACTTTAATATACTGTCCTGTACTATTCACTCTTACGGGATATTGGTGTCTGTGTTCTTGCCAACCAGAGGTGCCGTGGGTAAGAGCATAGCTTTGGAATCCGGAAGACCTAGATTGGAATCCCAGCTGTTGCGTGTTGCTTGTGTGACCTTAGCGAAGTTACTTAGATATCTATCTTTGATTTCTCAACTTGGTAAATTGATTGATGATACTCAGCTCATAGGGCTGTTGTGAGGATTAAGTTCAAAGAGGAAATAAATGTAAAGCAGTTGGCACAGTACCTGACAGTATTTTATTTGGCCATTGGTGGTAGTGATGGTGGTGGTTCTCCCTGAGGGCAGAGACATTGTAGATTTGAATTCTCCCATCTCTACCATATTTCTTAGCATGGAACTGAACTGAACATCTCATGGCACTCAAATATTTTTTATTTTAAAAAAGTGACAGGAACATGCACCTGTATACAAATACACGCTCAAGAGGAACATCTGATAATGACAATAACTTTAAAAAAAAAAAAAAAAGCTCTAGCAGTCCTGTTTTAAAATGTTTTTGGCTCATTTTTTAAAAATCTGATACATGAGGAGGAGTCTAAGGTAAGTCGGTCCCTAGTCTTTGCAGTAAGTTAGATCGTTTGTATGGAAATCATCTAGACCATTTCCTCTCAGCCCTTTGCCTGGTGAGGATTTACTGGTATGCCCTCTGCCTTTTATAGGATCAATGTAAAAAATGGCCGTTTGAGTGTGTTTTGTGTTATCTTTCCAAATGTAGCCTGCCTCCTCACCATTACCTGTTCCCCCTTATGAAGAATTCTGAGACATGTTTCTCCTTGAGTTTACCTCCAAGAGACTTTGTCTCTGTGTAAGAGTGAATGTCCATCTTTGTTAAATAACAAAGTGCTCAAAATGCATTTCTGTGTTGCCCTTGATACTAGGGATCTCCAGGTCAGATACAGTGACAGGTGAGATGTGGAGAACATTGTAATTGTCCTCGTCCGCCCCCCTCCCCACTCCCTTCTGTGACAAAGAGACAGTATTTGTTTTTGTCTTCCAGTAGAGAGCGATCAGTCCTGCCGTTAGCTTCGGGAGTAGGTTTTGGCCACGTAAACCCAGTCAGGTAGCCCCTTGTATGTTGCTATAGCGATTAACCCAGTGGCAGTCAGTGCCAAGGCTCAGTGCTGGGCAGGTGACCGAGTTCAGGCCATCAGAATGTTTGCTGAGGATTTGGTAAAAAGGCTCCCCAGTGTTTGGAGAGGACTTCCCAAAGCCAGTCCTCTCTGTGTCCTTCTGGATGGTGTGGGACATGAGGCCTGGGACAGCCATAGCCATCTTGCCCTCATTAGGGAAGCTACTCCTAGGACGCAGCTAACACAGTGGAGAGAAAGAAAACAGGCCCTTGTTTTCATTGGAGAACAATGGAACCAAACCCAACCTCTAGACTTTCCAGTACATTAAAACCATTAAAACCCCTTCATGATATAAGCTGTTTGAGTTGGTGGATTTCATGACTTGTACCTTAATCCAAATGGCACTTGGTAGATAAATTTCCTTGAATTTTGTATATATTAGTGATTCTAATCTGTGGACCAATACACTACCTTGGAGCAAGGGGAGCAGGGGTTAGAGTGCTCCATTTTGGGAAAGCATGAATTGTTTATGTGTTTCTGCAAATTAAGAAAATGTCTTGCATATATATTAATATTTTCCAAGTTTATCTGAAGATTTTGAATAATGAAATACAAAGTTAGGAAAACAACTGGATGTATAGGTTTCTATTGTGTTTTCACACTGGACAGAGATTAAGCATCATGTAAATTTCTGCAAAAATATTTGTTGGTGGAGAAGGTATTGCTTAAGTGCTTCCCTTCTTCCTCCTCCCTCCTTTCTCTAGCTCCTTCTCTGAATCCTCTATCACCCTTTATCTCTTTCTATCGAGTCTTGCTATCTCAACCTTTCTTAGAAATAGTTGAGATATAAATTCTAATTAATCCAATTTAGATGTCTACACTAAGTTTCAGCTCAGCTTTCCAGGCCCTGCACCTGTCTGCTCTACACACAGGCAAATAAATGCCGGGTACCGGAGTGCTTGAGTATCAAGGGAACTGAGCTGAAGTTCAGTCTCAGGCAACAAATTGGGTCTTGGATGGGAATGCTTATAATTATGTCCCCCGCCCTTTTTTGCTAGTAAAGCAATACACTGCAGGTTAAGTCCTGTAACCAGTGTGTTTAATAGATGCCCACTGTGTACATATCATTGCTGAGGCTGAGTGGTCCTGCGCAAAGCCCTTACCTCAGATCTTGCAGTTTTTTGAAAAGACAAATATACGCTGGACACTATATGAGCCAGGGCTGTTTTTATAGAAGAAAATATCAGTGAATCATTCTGGATCCTCTATAGAATCACCGTACCAGAAGAGCACTCCAGAACCTCGCATTTGGTAACTGTCAGTCACTGCTATTATGAAATAGCCCTTTTGCTGTTGCTCAGATGTGCTTTTCTTTACCTTCTTTATTTTGCCACGGATTCTTGACCAGTAATTCTTAGCTTTTTTTTCTTTTCTTTTTGAGCAATATACATTGGTTTTTTGACATGGAACCAAAATTTTGACACCCTTCCCAGCCATGCGCACACAGGTACACACAGAGAATTTGTTGCAAGTAGAACATTGTTATATTCCTAACCACAACTCTCTCATGGAAAAGAGGCTGCTCTTGGCCCAGCATGGGTGGAAGTGAGCTAGCTGAACGCTATTCATTTCTTTCCTATTAAAGTACAGCTGAATGCAAGGGAGAGAGACGGAACGTAAGGACAACCTTCAACAAAACTTACCAACTCTGGTTTTTCATGTCAGCAGTGACGTAGTTTTGCTGAACTCCGGTATTGGCCTGGCCCTGTGTGCTACTTCTAGAAGGCCAGGCTGAGACCGCCAGCTGGCTGTGGAGCTCTTATTCTAAGACTGTGCTGCCACTTTCTTGTGACACTGGAGTCAGAACCAAAAGGGGCTGCCAGTAACCTGAAGGGCTGTATTCAAGCACTGACCTATTTTTACACTGTAATCGGTTTGGGTTTCTCTCTTCCCTCGTGACACAGTACTCGCCCATTCTTTTGAGAGCTTGAGAAGCCAGTTCTCTGGTACTTCTTTGGCTTGGTTGTTTTTCGGTTTGACATAGGTCACTGTTAGCTGGGAGGTAGGGGTTGCTCTGTGAGGGCGGAATGACAGAAAGCATGAGCCAGGTGAGGACGGTAGCTTATGAGGAAGAACGGAACAAGTGAGTGATAGGGGAAGGTATTTGGGATCATAGGACCAGGGCTCTGCTCTTTACCTCCTAATCCTGCGTATGGACAAATGACTTTACTCATCGAGTTTGGCTTCAGCTCCTTCTGTGCTGAGTGATGGAGGCACATTGATAAGATACGGCCCTTGCGGGGCACCTGGGTGGCTCAGTTGGTTGAGCATCTCTCTTCAGCTCAGGTTGTGGTCCCAGAGTCCTGGGATCGAGTCCTGCAATGGGCTCCTTGCTCAGCGGGGAGCCTCCTGCTCCCTCTGCCTGCCTCTCCCTCTGCTTGTGCTCTCTCCGTCAAATAAATAAATAACATCTTAAAAAAAAAAAGATACGGCCTTGCCTCAGCCCCCAGGCTCATGGGGTAGGGAGCCAGTTCCGCAGTTACAGCACAGCGTCGCCAGTACCGCAAGGGAGATGCAAGGGAGACGGGCTCTGGCAAGGCCGCTGGCTTGTGGGGCAGGGGCTTCCCAGCCAGGCAGGCCCCTCACCTCCCAGGCCTCTCCACCCTGGCCCGCTTGCATCTCCCATCAGGCCAGTGCCCAGTCCGCATCATTTTTGTTTGTTGGCTGCTGCTTAGGTGTGGGCTTTGTATAATGCGTAGGGGTCAGTGTGTTCAGGCACATTTGTCACTCCAGCATTTCTCCTCTAGGAGACCTTTGCAGTAGGAGGGAGAGCACGTTACATGGCTCTGTCGTCCCGGTGGTGACTTGCCTGGGAGGCGTCTTCTCACCCTTCAAGACCTGCTCCCACAGGCCTAAGTTCTACTCTCATGTCCTGAGGAACACTCAGATAGTTCTCTGGTGTTTCCACCGCCTTTCTCCTGACCTCCCTCAGCGCTTACAGCTTTGAGGGTTTGCTTTACACCGGTATTTACTTATACCTGTGTGTCTCTGTCTCCCCCACTGGGCTGTGAATCTTGGGCACAAGGCCTGTGCTTTCTTCATCTAGGCTATACCGGCTGCTTCGCAGAAATGAATCACATGAATAAAGTGTGCGTGTCATGTAAATGAAGTTCCTACCCAGCACCAAGGGGACTGAAACTACGGAGAGGACCTCAACTCAAAATGTTCTTGAGTGATTTCCAGACTTTTTGAGCTGGTATAATATGTTTTATACTTAAAAATCAAGGAAGGGATATGCAGAAAGTCTGGGAGCATATAGCATAGGAGGACGTAAAAAGTGGTCTGTTGGCATTCATGAGACGGAGAGAGATTGGCAGGGCAGGGCCCTGGACACCATGACAGCTCAGGGGCACAGACGGGAAGAGGGTTTCCTAACTTCTTCATTTCATGTCCTCTTGAGTGCAGGGCAAGGTTCACATGATCTGGTAGAAAGCATTGCCGTGCCTCATAATGAAATGCTTATGTGCCAGCTGATGTATCAAATTCTGAATTAGTTCAAAAGTTGATTGGGAGATAACCGTGATTAATGTTCACAGAAGCTGAGGCTGTTTGTATCAGAGCCTTCTTGGTTCCCAGTGGGACAGTTCCACAGTAGGCACAGGAGAAAAAGGGAGGTAGCAATGAAACGTACACGAGCTCTCACCTAGTGTCAGCTTTTCTTGGCTCTTTCCTGGTTTGGACTTTGTATTTTGGGAAGTACTGTTATATGTCAAGAATTTCCCTTGACAGAAAGACAGTTATTAACACCAGAGGGTGCTGTGTTTCAATTCTAAGGTTGTATGTTTGAAGATGAACCAGCTGAGGATTTACCCTCAACCAAAGATTGTTGGAGACCTAAACATACCCCACCCATTTGCCACTTTCTTAGGATAATTAAAGGCATTTGGTTGGAAGTAGCCATACCACAGACATTCTGGGTCAGCTTTGCTGTATACTGCTAGTTCTTAGCTGCTAAGTTCTTTCTTTAAAATTAGACTTTTCTTATGCTGCAGCTTAAGGTCCATTTTCAGTGTTGGGTGGTTTTTTTGTTTTGGTTTGGTTTTTTGTTTTTTGTGGGGTTTTTTTTGGTGGAAATGGAGACCATCTGGTCACCATCATCTGTGTAATAACAATGATTGAAGATGGTTTTTAAGTCACCCTCCGGCCTTTTCTCTTGTCTAGGCAGCATTGTCTCTGTTCCCGTAGCCATTCCCCATAAATCTCATTTTCCAGCCCTTTAATCATTTTGGTGGCTTTCTGTGGAAACGACATCAAAGGTTCAGTTTCAGTGCCTCTGTTCTGGTGGGATCTGGGCTGTCAGCTAATGGATACAGAATGTGGTGGTTTTAACCATCCAGTTTCTGTAGCTAGTCCCCACATTTCCAAGCCATTCAGGATCTGCTAACCCTTAGGTGGCTGGTTTACTACCTCTTAATTGTGACACACTTTATAAATATAAATATTATTAAGGTGCTGATTTAACTTAAAACACAGCTTGTGACTAATTCTAGCTTTTTGTCCCCCTAGCCTAGTTTATTGCATTTAAGATAATTTCTGAGCTGTTTGATTATTCAGTGGATATGTGATCTCTTGTTGGAGGACAGTCTGCATTTTGTTGTGCGTCTTTCATTCATTTATTCACTCAACATCTATGAATGCCCACAGAGTGTCAGGCCTTGTGCTACAGATTGAAGACCCAAAGATGAACAAAACCCCTTCCCTAAGTTCAAGGATAGCTCAAAGATTTTTTTCTAGAGGAAATATCAGACACATGCTAAAAAGAGAGAGAGAGAGTATATAAAGTAAAACGTACACGTAAGTGCAGTAGAAATTTAGAAAATTTAGAAAAGCTTCACTAAAGATGTCCTATTTGAAATGGGTCTGAGCATGTATTAGTCTTCAGGAATAAGGGAGTTAGAGAAGTCTCAAGGGAGGGGCCTCTAGTATATGTGAAGGCAAGGAGGCTGGAGTGTCAGGTTGCAGTGAACTTAGGGGTACCCAGGCATGAACTTGAGTGGCTGAAGAGGTAGGCAGACACCAAACCGAAAAACTGCCCATACCAAGCCCGCAAGTATCCAACAGACATACAATCTGAGCTGCATATGTCATTTTAAAATTCTAGGAGCAACATTTTAAAAATAAAAGTAAGGGACGCCGAGGTGGCTCAGTCGGCTAAGCATTTGCCTTTGGTTCAGGTCATGATCCCAGGGTCCTGGGATTGAGTCCTGTATAGGGCTCCTTGCTCAGCAGGGAGACTGCTTCCCTCTGCCTGCAGCTCCCCCTGCTTGTGCACGCTCTCTCTCTCTGACAAATAAATAAATAAAATCTTTTTTAAAAAATTAAAAAATAAATAAAAATAAGAAATGAGCTATCAAGCCTTGAAAAGACACGAAGGAACCTTAAATGCATGTTACTAAGTGAAAGCCATTCCAAAAAGGCCATTATTATGTGAGTCCAACCATATG
Organism: Mustela putorius furo; assembly: GCF_011764305.1. Taxonomy (NCBI): domain Eukaryota; kingdom Metazoa; phylum Chordata; class Mammalia; order Carnivora; family Mustelidae; genus Mustela; species Mustela putorius. Next base: position 9,697,095 of record NW_025421464.1, on the reverse strand, counting down.
ATATTCTGAAGAAGGCAAAACTGCGGAGACAATAACAGGGTCAGTGGTTGTCAGCAGTTAGGGGGAGGGAAAGGTAGAAGGTGGGGCACCGGGGGTTTTTAGGACAATAAAGTGATTCTGTGTGATGCTGTAATGGTAGATACATGCCACTATACATGTGTCCAAACCCGTAGACTATCCGGTGCCGGGGATGAATTATAACGTGAACTCTGGACTCTGGGTGGCAATGGGTCTGTGCAGGTTCATCCGTTGTAAGAGATACACCACTTTGGTGGGGCATGTTGTTAATGGCAAAGGTTATACGTGCGTGAGAGTAGGAGTGATTTGGAAAAATCTGCTGAATCTCGCTGTGCAACTAAAGCTTCTCTCTCAAAAAATCTTTTAAAAATAAAAAACAGGGGCCTGGGTGGCTCATTTGGTTAAACATCCAGCTCTTTTTTGGCTCAGGTCATGATATCAGGGTCGTGAGATCAAGCCCTGCGGACCCTGCGGCTTTGCGCTCAGCGGGGAGCCTGCTCTGCTTCCCCCTCTCCTCTGCTCCCTGCACCCCACTTCTGTGCACTTGAACATGTGTGAACTTTCTCAAATCTTTTAAAAAATAAAAAACAAGTCAAATTATTTTTAGCATATTTTTATTTAACTCAATTTTTAAAATAAATACTAATACTTTGGGGTATCTGGGTGGCTTAGTCGATTAAGCCCCTGCCTTTGGCTCTGGTGTGATCTGGAGTCCTGGGACCAAGCTCTGTGTTAGGGTCCCTGCTCAGAAGGGAGTCTGCTTCTCCTTCTCCCTCTGCCTCACCTCCCCACTTGTGCTCATTCACTCTCAAATAAAATCTTTTTAAAAATGTTAGTGGTTCAACTCATAATTAATATAAAGGTTACTAACGAGATACTTCTCATCACTTTTTTTGGTACTAAGCCTGTGAAATCTAGTCTGAGTTTGACACTTAATAGTGCATCTTAATTTGCACTAGTCACATTTCAAGTACTTAATAGGCCTATGTAACTAGTGGCTGCTGTATTGGACAGAGCAGTGGGTCTTGAATATTGAAACTTGAGCTTGCCTGATTAAAAAATACCTCAGTTTTCAACCACACTGCTTTCCCGATCCCTAAGTGCTGTAATAATAAACACAAAAAGAAGGGAGCTTACAGACTATCATTTAATCCTACGGTGTCACCTCTTGCTCTCCACACTGCCTGGTGGCCCAAGTTCAGAGCATTGAGATTAGCACTGTCAAATAGAAATATAATACAAGCCACATGTGTGGTTTAAAATGTTTTAGGAACCACATTGGAAAAGTAAAAAGAAAAATTAATTTTAAGAATGTATTGAACCCATTATATCCAAAATATTGTTTCAATATGTGCTTAATATTAAAAAAATATTGATGGGGCGCCTGGGTGGCTCAGTGGGTTAAGCCGCTGCCTTCGGCTCAGGTCATGATCTCAGGGTCCTGGGATCGAGTCCCGCATCAGGCTCTCTGCTCAGCAGGGAGCCTGCTTCCTCCTCTCTCTCTCTGCCTGCCTCTCTGCCTACTTGTGATCTCTCTCTGTCAAATAAATAAATAAAATCTTAAAAAAAAAAAAATTAAAAAAAAAATATTGATGATGACATATAGACCAATGGAATAGAATAGAAAGCCCAGAAATAAACCCTCATGCATACAGTCAAACAATTTTTTACAAGAATGCCAAGACCATTTAATAGGAAAAGGGACAGTGTTTTCAACAAACGGTGCTGGGAAGATTGAATATCCACATGCAAAAGAAAGAAGGTGGACACTTGCCTTACAGCATATACAAAAATTGCTTTAAATTGGATCAGAAGGGGCGCCTGGGTGGCTCAGTGGTTTAGGCCTCTGCCTTCGGCTCGGGTCATGGTCTCAGGGTCCTGGGATAGAGCCCCACGTCGGGCTCTCTGCTCTGCGGGGACTCTGCTTCCCCCTCTCTCTGCCTGCCTCTCTGCCTACTTGTGATCTCTGTCAAGTAAATGGATAAAATCTTTAAAGAAAAAAATAAATAAATAAATTGGATCAGAAGCCTAAAGGTAAGAGCTGAAACTGTAAAAGTCTTAGAAGAAAACATAGAGGAAAAGCTTTATGACATGGATTTGGCAGTGATTTCCTGGATATATTACCAAAAGCACAAGGAATAAAAGAAGAAATAGGTAAGTTGTGCTACATCAAAATGAAAAACTTCCTGGCGACTCACAGACCTGTACCCCTGGGGCTACTAATACATTATATGTTAATTTAAAAAAAAGAAAAAGAAAATCTTCTCCGGTTCAAAGGACATGTTCAACAGAGTGGAAGTCAGCCCATAGAGTGGAAGAAAATATTTGCGAATTATAACCCCTGATGAGGGGTTAATATCCAGCATATAGAAAGAGCTCCTACAACTCAACAACAAAAACAAAACCCGTTAAGAATGGGCAAAGGACTTGAATAGACATTTCTCCAAAGAAGTTATGTACATGGCCAAAAAGCACATGAAAATATGCCCAGCATCACTAATCATTGGAGGAATGCAAATAAAAAACGCAAGATACTACTTTATACCCATAAGGATGGCTACTATATATATGGAGAGAGAGAGAGAGAGAGAGAGCAAGAGCACACACATGCAGCTGCTGTGGAAAACAGTATGGTAGTTACTCAAAAAGTTGAACGTAGAATTACCTTATGACCCAGCAATTCCACTTCTGGGTATATGCCCAAAAGAATTGAAAGCAAGGACTCAAAGAGCTCTTTGTATACCCATGTTCATAGCAGCACTAGTCACAATAGTCAGAAGATGGAAGCAACTCAAATGTCCATGGGCAGATGAATGGATAAATGAAATGGATAAATATATATACAAGGGAATATTATTCAACCTTACAAGGGAATTCTGACAGATGGGTGAATCTCGAAGACATTATGCTACGTAAAATAAGCCAATAACAAAAGGACGAATACTTTGTGATTCCACTTATATGAGGTCCCTACAGTAGTCAGATTCTTAGAGATAACAGGATGGTGGCTTCCAGGGGTTACAGGGAGGGGAGTGAGAGTTAGTCTTTACTGGAAACAGAATTTCTTTCTGTTTTGTAAGATGAAAAGAGTTCTGGAGGTGGATGGTGGTGATGGTTACATCACGATGGGAATGTGATTAATGTCACTGTACACTTAAAAATCATTAAGATGGTAAATTTCACATTATGTGTACCTTACCACAGTATTTTTTAAAATTCCCTCGCCTTCCAAAAAAAGATGTAATTACTTCTGAGACCATCCATGAACATTTCAAATGGGAAAAGAGATGAAGAAAAGAGCCATGAGTAAAGGGACTAAGAAAAATAAGAAGCTCTCAAAAACTAGAAGTATAATGATTCAAAAAGATAGTTTAAAGGTGATTTAAAAGATACTAGATCACCTGATTTAAATTTGTTCTGTCACTGCTTTAAATATAGAACCCTGTTGTCTTTAAAAAACTATCAGTGAGAAAGTTTACATTCCTTTTCTTACTAAGTCTTCAAATCCAGCGTGCCTTAGACGTTTAATCCATCTCATTGTGGACAGCCCACAGCCGATGTGCTGACTGCCACATGTGGCTAGTGACTCTGGTATCAAGCAGCAGAGATGTGTAGAATCTTCTGACTGGATGCAAGAAGCCAGCAAACATCCTTAAAACCAAGAAGTGACCTGAATAGACTTGTTTTTAAGGATGTTGGACAGAAAGGGACAACTAAGGGCTGGAAGCTTGGAAGGTTGTTTTGGACTCCCAGCCAGCGCAGACAGGGGACTGAATTACAGTAAAAGACACAAGGATGACGCCAGTAGCCACTGTTCATGGTGCTCTCGCTGGGTGTAAGGCATAGTGTGCACCCCTTACACCTCTGTCTTTATTCCTGCATCAACCCGAAGAGATTGAGGCTATCACTTCCAGTAACAGAGAAGAAAATGGAAACGCAGAAGACAAAACACCTTGCTTAGGTTACCAAAACTCATAGGTAGCAGAACCAGGACGCAAAGCAGGCTCATCTGGCTCAAGAGCTTAAGCCCTTAAGCACTGGGCTGTGTCTTGCAAGGATGTAGACAAGAGGTCTGATCTGAAACATTCCCAGATGTAGAGGATTTGACAGCAGAGGAAGGTGGGAGAGTGGAAGACGCCAGAGGGCTGCCTAAAGGATGCGGCATGGATTCGGATGCAGGTCTCTTGCCTGGAAATCTGGACGGATGGTGAGAAGTAAGGTGAAGATCTAGGCAGTAAAACATGATGGCTGATTTTTTTTTTTTAATTTTGTTTTGTTTCTTTTGAGGGGATGAATGTCAAGGTAAGGGGAGGCAGAGACTAAGTGTATAGTTTTTAAAGACCCAGAGGGACCAGGACTCCTGGGTGGTTCACTCAGCTGAGCCTCCTGACTCTTGATCTCAGCTTAGGTCTTGATCTCAGGCTTGTGCTCCATGCTGGGCGTGGACCTACTTTAAAAATTTTTTAAAAATAAAAAAATAAAGACCTACAGGGACCAGTAGCATTTGGAAGTGATGGATTTGGAGCTTGGCAGGTAGTTTAGAGCTGGCAGGGTGATCTGGATGTCACTTGGGTCCAGGAGATTACAAGCCCCTGGGCAGGGGGTTCGTTGCCTTGTGAAGGGCTTGTAGAGGCGCAGGTCGTAACCTTCTTTGGGTCCTGAATGACTCTGAGACTGGCTGAGAAGTTGGAAAGAGCCACTTGACCGATGACCCTGGTGCAAGTAGTTTGGGCAGAGTGGGAGGAGGGAATGGAGCCTGCAGTGTGCCAAAGACTGACCGAGCAAGGAAGTTGAATAAGCAGGATGGTGGAGGCTGGCTCTGTGGGGGAGGAGAGAGGATGGGAAAGGGCCAATTAAAGGGATGATTTCTATTCTTATGAGAGTTAAGTGGTGTTTTAAGTAAAGTCAGATGAAATTTTGTTGTCCAAGATTGTCATAGAAACACCACCACCACCAAACCAACATGTAATATTAAAGTAGCCTTCAAACAATGGATACACAAATACCATTTTTACCAAATTTATGATGGTAAGCACATCACATCAGTTCTCATATATGCCACCAAGAGAAGTTCTTAGAAACTTTTGATTTAGGCTCTGGAAAGCTCATGGAAAGAACATAAATATGCTTACTAGTTTGCATCAGAAGTTATATGTCCCCACACACTCTCCTGAGTGTGTCCGTGGTGAGTGTGCCTATGTGTGTGCTCAGGTACCATAGGAAGAGGGTTGAGGTGGGAATAGGGAGATGTGTGTACGTTATTCCTGGTCTGAAAATAGTCGTGAATAAATAATTGTTGGAGTTTTATATTTGCACAGTGACGGCCACTCTTATTTTCATGATTGTAGTGGGCTTTACCGATTTATAGACTAGAGAAGGCTCAGGTGCTGGGACCTACCTCTCCTCCTTACTCCTAAGGTTTCTCAAGATAGCTCCAAGAGCCCACAGAAGGCCCTGAATGTGTGTTCAATCTGACTTTCAGCACCTGTATGCTGCCAGCCCTCAGGACAATAGCTTGAAAGTGACTGTGACCCTGAGGAGTTCCAGGAAAATGTGGAACTTATTGATCAAATCCTATTGGTTCTTCTGGCTGGATATTGTAAGATTGGAGGTGGATCTATGTGGAACTCCCCGGGTTCTAGGTCACAGGACTGATAAACCCAGTGAATGTTATTCAATCTTACGTGTCAAAGGAAACTGGTAACTTCCAGATGAAATACTACCTTCAAATCATTACTCATCGGGTGAGCATATTAAAACTGTCCTGGGCCTGCTGAGGCAGCAGCACAGCCCCATCCCATTCCAGGGCCCAGGCCCCAGGCTCCTGCAGCTCTGTTCTGCTCAGGCCGTGGGAGGGGGGGGGCTGCCCTATTCTGGACAAGGGCCCTGGAGATTTTCCAACAGAGAGGGTGAAGGAAAAGTTTACTTTAGCTTCCCTCCCTTTTTGACAAGGAAATGGATTTGAGGTTTGACTGTCAAATTCACTTAAAAAATAGGGGAATCTGGACGGCATCAGAAAGGGCTAGGGGACGAGCTTAAACAGAAGATAATTTGGTGACAAAAGCTGCTGGGTGAAGGCAGCTATGGCTGCTATGACTGGTGGCTGTGCTGCTGGCATCACTGGAATGTGGAGAGCTTAACAAAAAAAAAAATGGTGTGTATATCCAAGAGAATTGAAAGCAGGGTCCCAAAGAGGTTTTGCACACCCATGTTCATTGAGGCATTATTCACAACAACCAAAAGGCAGAAGCCACCAGAATATCCCATCGACAGGTGACTGGATACAGAAAATGTGGTCTCTAACATGCAGTGGAATATTAGTCAGCCTTAAAGAGGAAGGAGTTTCCCTTCCCCCAGATAAATAAAATCTTTAGAAAAAGCAAAAAACAACAACAAAAAAAGGAAGACCATCCTGTCACATGGTACAACAGAGATGATAAACCTTGAGGACATTATTATAAGTAAAATAAGCCAGTCACAGAAATGCAAATACTGCATAGTTCCACCTATAAGAGGTATTAAAGTAGTCAGACTCTTGGAAACAGAAAGCAGAATGGTGGTTGCCAGGGGCTGGCGGAGTGGGGGAAAGGAAGTTGTTCAGTGGTTATAGAGTTTCGATTTTGCAAGATGAAAAGAATTCTGGAGATCTGTCGTGCAACAGTGTTCATAAAGTTGACACTACCATACAGTGCACTTAAGAATGGTTAAGATGGTAAATTTTATGCTATGTTTTTTACCAAAAAAAAAAAAAAAAACAAAACCCAAAACCGAGCCAGCTAAAACAGCTGATGTACCTTTTGCTGTTATGCTTAATTGTCACCCTCCCATGGCCAGCTTCTGTGTGGGAGGTGGCGGGGTTAGAGCAGCAGCTGCTGCCGCAGTCTCTGTGACTCGCTGAGCGCCCACTGTGTACCAGGAGGCACGCTCTAGCCTTTCTTACCCTCTGAGTCAGTTCACCGAGCAGCACAGCAGCCCTGGGAGGTAGGCATCACTGTCTCCATTTTCCAGTGAGGAGTCAGATCATGAGGATGAAATCATTTGCCCGGGAATATGCAGGTCATGATGGTAGGGGTTTGGGGCAAGCCCAGTTCTGTCTGATATTAGACTCTTAACCGCATTCTCAACTCCCATTTCTTCATCCATTCATTCAGCAAAAATGGTTACTGTGTGCCAGGCCCTGTGCTGCATGCTAAGGATGCTGTGGAGATAGGCCCTGACCTCACAGAACTCAGAGCCTAGCTGGGGCGAGAGACAGTAAAGCAGGAAACGATGGGAACAAAAACGTAGACGCCGTGACAAATTCGGGTAAATGGTCTGAAGACATAGAAGACTGTTATGCACACTCTTCAGCATGGAGGTTGCGGACTGTCTTAGACATTTAAAAGGGTGTTCAGAGAAGGTCCTACAAGGGCTGTGATTCTCAGAGAAGAAAGAGAGGCATACCACCACCGCCATGGCCCTCTGGAATTTGCAAGAGCCACAAATCTATGATCCCAGAAAGCGTGGCTGAAATAAAGGACAAGAAAGTAAAATTCAAAGAAGCAAAGGGGAAGCAAGCCCAGAAAGCCTGCAGTCTCAGGATTGTAGAATGGCCTATGATGACAGAATCCTCGTCCTGCCCAATTCCAGCTGTGTTTCCTTGTCCCACAGCCCACTTCACCTCTCAGGTCCTCAAATTCATCATCTATATGGGGAGAAAAAGACCAAGAACCTCTAGTTAGAGAGATTCGGGTGGTACTAGTTAGTAGTGGTAGTGGGGTAATGACAAAAGTGCTTCTGTTTGTTCCTCTTCTGGTTGGGCTGCATCTTGAATGCTTGTTCAGCTCTGCCCGCCACATTTTGAGAGCGCCACGGACAGATTCTAATGCTTCCGAAGAGCAGGTCCCTAGAGAAAGTGTGGAATGAGGTCGGGAGGCTCAACACTGCGAGGCAAGGGCCAGAGTGGGGAATGACCATCTCCAGTGTGTGAAGGCTGACGGGTGGACCAAGAGGTTGACTGGTCACACCGTGGAGAGTGCTCACTTGTTCTGTGTTTCTTCAAAAGGCAGATCTAAAACCTGGGAATCAGACCCAATTAAGAAAGGAACTTTGTGACAAATGGTTACCAGTGGTCATGGGTTCCCACACCATGGGCAAACTCAAATGGAGACTGGGTGACACGCTCGCTGCTATAGGAGTTTATAATTGGGAAAGCAGTTACTCGGCATATAGTGTCCATATGTATTGTTCCATTCCTGTTTCTAAGTTACCTTAGAACTATGGCTTTAAGCTGGAGGCAATGGAATATATTTAAATGGAAGTATTATATTTGGTTGTAGATGGACCGGCCATGTACACCGCTACAGAAGTTCAGCCAAAAGCCCATCTGTGTTTACTAGAAGTTTGAAATGTAAAGGAGCTCCGCATGGCATTAACCTTCACCCCAGATTCTTGTCCTCCGCCCCAACCCCGTTAGCTTCTCGCCTTTTCACTCATTGCTATTTGTAACAACCCACAGGCTTTCGGTAATGGGCTAACATTTTTTCCATTTACATATTAATTCAAATTTTAATCTTTTGTTTTGAATACATAGCACATTCACATTGTTGAGTATTTTTAAAAAAGATTTTATTTGAGAGTGAGCAAGCGGGGGATGGGGAGAAGCAAACCGCACCCCCCAGCCCGATCTGGGAGCCCAACGTTGTGCTCCAGCCCAGAACCTTGGGATTGTGACCTGAGCCAAAGGCAGATGCTTAACCAACTGAGCCACCCAGGTGCCCTGCACATCGTGGAACATTTAAAAGGTTTCACAGGGAAGAGCTTCACTGACTCCTCATTCCCCTTTCCAGAGGCAACCAGGGGTACTAGTTTCTCATGTATTGTCTAGAGATATTTTAAGTATGTGTATCTGTATCTGTATATATGTATGTATATATATAGTGTGTGTGTGTATACACATGTATGGATATGTGTGTATATAGTGTGTGCACATATACACACTGTATACATATGTACACATAAGCACATCTATTTTTATTCCTCACGTGGCTTTTTAAAAAAAACAACATGATCTTGAAGATTAAGCCCTAGTATAAAAAGTGTTCCCGCATTCTTTTTCACAGGTACATATTATTCTGTTCCCTTTTTCGTGGACAATCAGATTATTTCCACTTGTGCTATTACAGTGTTGACAGCAGGTTACCTTGTACATGCAGACCGGCCTATCCAGAGGCTACGTTCTGGAGACAGACTGGCTGAATCAAAGGGAATGAGCACTGGTAATTTCATTAGCTACTGTTATGTACTTCTCAGTAGAGAATTTACCAGTTTTCACTCCTGCAGGCGGTGTGTGAGTACCTCACTTCCTCAAACCCTTGTCAACTCAGTATGTTGTCAAACATTCTGAGCTTTTCCAAAGTAAACAACAACAAAAAAAAAGAGAGCCTAAGTGATTTTAATTAGTATTTCTTTTACTGTGAGTGAGATTGGCCTCCTCTCCCCACTTTTTGTGCCATCTTGCTGGGCTTCGTTGCAGTAAGGCCACTGTTATCAGTGCAGTGCAGACAGAGCCTGCCGTAGGCGGGGGAGCATCCTATCCACAGGGGAGAGCCAGAGAGTTCTTCTTTCAATCAGTGTTCTTGAGAGGTTCAAGCCGGCCCACTCCCCTGCAAGCTATTTTGCCTGTAAACTCTCTGGCCCACACTGGAAAAATTCAATGAAAACAAAACAAATGTAATTCAGAAGTAAAACCACATCCAGAACAAACCATTTATAGTGTTTTTTAAAAATTTTCGTTTTAAATTTAATAAAGTAATTTACTTTTGTACTTGAAACAAAATTTAGGATGCAAGTAACATAATGTTTAATTTTGAAAGGCGCTGTCCCACACTTCCAAGGGTGTAGGCTCTGACTAGTTGCCTCTCAAGGTATCCTAGGTTTGTTCCCAGCCACCTCCTGTCCCCAACACCTCGCCCCTGGCCCCACCCCGCTTCTTCCGACTTCCCCCTGCTTTCTGCAGTTTCTCTGTGTGAGAGCAGGTTTGAGCACAGAGCAAAATCTTTTCACTGGGGGTATTAGCCTGGCACAGCCTCGCCACTCATTAGCAGCCTGACCCATTACTCATCTAAACCACCTCGGACCAAACCAGCTCCATCTGCTTGCACCTGGACAGGGACCTTCCAGTCCTAGCAGCACACACGTGCTTTGGGTTTTTGCAGGTTCAGACCTATCCTGGTGGTTGGTGGCAGTGCCATCCTTCCAGTCACTCGGGTCCAAGACCTCACAGGCCTCCCAGATTGCTCTGCATTCAGTGCCCACGCACTCCATCCAGTCCTTTAGGAAATCCTGTCAGCTCTACTTTCCAAGTGTATTTAGAATCCAGCCCCTTCTCTTTGCCTCCATCTGGGCCATCTCAGTCCCTACTGCGGTCCTCTACTGCCTGGATTGCTGGCATGACCCCAGGACAGGTTTCTTCTTCCTCCACGTGCTCGTCCTGCCGGCTGTTCTCTGCGCGGCCAGCAGAGGCGCCCGCAGCACGCACGCTGGACCCCGTCAGCCCTCTCTGCTCCAAGCACTCCCCAGGGCTCTGCAGCCCCAGACAGAACAGGTCCTCACAGGGCCCTGCGCAGTGGGCCTCCTCACCTCTCCGACCCTCTCCTCCTGCTTTCTCGACTGCTCCCACCCCATTAACTGGCCTCCTTGCTGTCCTTTAACCAGCTGGGCACATTCCCACTTCAAGCTCCATGCGCCAGCTTGTGCCTCTGCCTAGAACACTCTCCCCCACATCCAGATGGCTCACTTCCTCACCTCCAGGTCTCTGCTCCAATGTCACATTCACAGAGAGAGCAGTCCAAACACCCAGTTTAACACTGCGACCCCATCCCCTCCCCACCCAGTGTGGACTCCTCCCCTTCCCTGCTTTATTTTTCTCCATTGCACTTATTAATTTTTTTTAAAGATTTTATTTACTTATTTGACGGACAGAGATCACAAGTAGGCAGAGAGGCAGGCAGAGAGAGGGGGAAGCAGGTTCCCCACAGCAGAGAGCCCAATGTGGGACTTGATCCCAGGACTCTGGGATCATGACCTGAGCCGAAGGCAGAAGCTTTAACCCACTGAGCCACCCCTGCACCCCTGCACTTGTTACTCTTTAACACACAATTTCATTTATTTGTTTGGTTTATCGTCTTCCCTCTTCCCCCTAGAATGTGAACTCCAGGGAGGTATATATATAATATATATATATATTTATATTTATATATATTTTATATATATTTATATTTATATATATTTTATATATATATATATATATTTTTTTTTAAATCTCACCCATATTATAATGTATAGAACAGTGCCTGACACCGGGTAAACAGTAAACAGTTGTTAAATGGATTTACTATCCCCTCTTTTCTGTTAAATGAATTAGCTATCTCCTTTTTCCTCACCAGACTTGTTCCTCAGAGTCTGTCAAACCTAAATGGAATCAAACAAGTGTATTTTGGTACTGGTGATGTGAATTAAAGCCAGGAGCACTGCTTCATATTTTTCTGAGGAAGCTCACAGTATAAATACTCTGGCATCATTTGGGTAAAACTTTTATGGCAGGATTAAGTATGACATAAGATATGCCACTAAAGAAAGATAAATATATGCAGACTACATCTGGAGGATTTGATGTAGATTCGGGGCCACTCCTGAGACGGCTGTAAACAAACAAGAGCATATTCAGAAAAAAGCAGTGGCTGGTGCAGACTCTCCAACCTGTGACACAAAGGGCAGGGAGAGGGAGGTCGGCTTGGGGGTAAAGCCTGCTAGGGAACGGGATTCCTTGTGTCACATGTTGCAAAGGTATCACGTGCAAGATGACCAGGTCTAGTAATCGTTTCCTTATTCCCCGCGCCCCATCCGAAGCACATCTAGCTTTTGTGGAACCTGAACATTAGGAAGGAGGCCTTAGACTTAGGTATCAATAATATAGAAATATAAAGACTAGAAGCACAAGTTTATAAAAAATATAGATAGAGGTCATTGAAGGTACCCAGGCCAGGGAAGGTCCTGAAAGCTTCCACTTCCTCAGTTTCGTGGTAAACCCACCCCATTCACACTGCATACGCCAGCAAAACTGAGCTCCTCGTGGCCCTCCACACATGCTATGTTTTCTTTTCCCTCTCTGGCTCTGCAGAGTGTTCCCTGGGAACACTCGTTTCTCAACAGTAACCGCTCATCCTTGAACTTCTCATTCAGAGGCTGACTCTTCTGTGAGCCCTTAGCCAAGTCCTCCAGATAACTGAGATTGATGGTACGGCTTTTCCTCTGCCCTCCCTGAATCTTGTACCTGCTTCTACTGCGGTGCTTGGCTTATTGTTTGCTTTTGCTTGATCGTTTGTCAGACTTTGCTTATACTGTGTATCAGTCAGGACAGGCTGGATTACGCTGTAGTAACAAGCAACTCCGAAAACCATAGTGGCTTCCAACAGCAAGGTTATCCCTGGCTCACACTCTGCTTACATTGTGGGTCAGCGTTTGTCTTCAGTTTGCACGAACAAAGTAGCCGCAGTCTGCAACATGGCCAGTTGAGGGCCAGAGAGTAAATAGTGAAGCAAAGCATGTCCTTTCTCGTCAAGCTTTCCCCTAGAGAAGGCCCACTTGCCTGCGTGTTATTGGTTGTGTCTTGTCTTCAAGTTTGCAGAGAACTCCAGCATGTCCAGAAGAAGAGCACGCCCCAGGATACTGGTATAGAGCCTCAAGGTCACAGCAAACAATTCTCTTCTTGAGGACAGGGATCACATCTTTCTAAAAATCTTTGTGTACCCAGTATCAAGCACATGGTACTTAGTACACAGTAAGTCCTCAACTATTTTTGAGTGAAAAATTGAGAGAGCGAAACCTACAAGCGGGATGTCTCTGTCTGCTTACTACAAGGAACCATTCCCACATCATTTCAACCTCCGTAGAGGCTGACCCTCCTGTCAACTGGAAGTATTCAAACGTAGAGATATTTTCGAGATGATTCAGGCAAAAATGAGAGATTGAAATATGTGGTCTCTCAAATCCCTCTAATTCTGATTACTCTGTATTTATATTATGATCATCTTTCTGAGTTTGAGAAGGAATCAATTAGTGTTCACCAAAGAGGTGATAACATCTGACTGGAGCAGGCTATTTCTGTTGGTGACTTGACAGAAACAATTGTTCGAGGGGGAAAAAACAAGTAGAGAACTCTGGCCGCAAGCCCTCAGCTGAAGGGTGATTACTAAATGCAGAAAGTATTGTGACCCTTACATATCCAGAGAGTAAAATGAGGCCAGCTCTGGGCTGGCGTGGCTTTGACACTTGAGGATTCTGGCTTAGAAACAGGCTGGAATTCTTTGTAACTCCTTTCTTTGTTTCAGCAAAACCTGGTAATTGTAGCCAGCAGATCTGCTGGCCTGCCAAGGTCCTGCCCACACACATTCCTGAGGATGGACGGTTTCCTTGTGCTCTTTTTGTTATAGATTCTTGATGACTGACTTGGTCTAATCACTTGGCTCTGCTGTAACAGAGCTCTTTACTCATACCTGAGTAAATAATGTATCCTCTCTTCTGACAGTAGAGATGGTCACACATAGTAAAGATCATGGTAGCCTTCACAATGTCAAGTCATTCTAATTTAAGACAACAATAATAACATTGGAATAGATCAGCTCGTAAAACCTTTGCACCCTCTGTAAGAAGGCTCAAATTAGGGGTGCCTGGGTGGCTCAGGAGGTTAAAGCCTCTGCCTTCGGCTCAGGTCATGATCTCAGGGTCCTCGGATGGAGCCCTGCCTGGGGTTCTCTGCTCAGCAGGGAGCCTGCTCCCCCACCACTCCCACTGCCTGTCTCTCTGTCTACTTGTGATCTGTCACTAAATAAAAACTTAAAAAAAAATAAGTCTCAAATTAATATAATTAATAATGTAAAACTAATTATAGGTAGTGGGTTTATTATTCAGTTGGTATTCAGAGTGAATGTGGCCTAAAAAACAGAGTAGGATGTAGCATCAGGACATTGGGCTCATCCATAAACCTGCTCTGTGATGTTGGTCAGGTCCCGTCCCGTCCTTGCTCACTGCTCCTCAGTGCTAAGATGGGGAAGGGGTGATAATGACCAATTCAGGAGGCTTTGGGGATGGATCAAAAGAAATGAAAGCACTTGGCGGGCTACGAAGCACTTTGAGTGATAAAATTATAGTAAATCCGGTTTCATAGTTGATCTTGGAAATTTCTCAGCCTTTCTTTCCGACATAGCCATGGCGCCGTTGGGGCAAGTCAGTCCTCTTGTGTGTGGTGTTATCTTCTCCTGCAGAAGTCTCTTGAGGTTGAACCCACTGATTGAATTTGGCACTTCTGGCAGTGGTTCCCAGTGCCAGCCGCGGGTCCCCACTACTGGGGACCAGCCTGAGTTGTGCCAAACAGTGATCCAGACAGGTGTTCCCACACTCCATTGCTCCCAGCCCCGGCTGCATTCACATGAGAGCCTGCCGGGCATTCTTTTTTGTTTGCACATCTGGCCCGGAACCACTTTTTGACACTTCCAGTGTGTTGGGTCGAGGAGCGCTGGGGCTGGGAGGGTTCACAGATGTTTTTCAGCTACCAAGTCTAACTGCTCACAAGTGTGTGATATTTAGGATGCTTGTAAGTAGGGCATTTTTAAGTGTCAAAAGTGCATTTCAAGGACTCTGCCTCTGTTTGTGCCTTTATGGATTTCAGGGTGTCCGTGGTTCTACAAAGTGGTCAAGTCTGTTGATGGATTGAAACTAGTATTTGAAAACAGTGAATGGTCACATCCCCTCCACCTCCCCGGAATAGATAAACCCATGGCGATTGTCGTTTGTTGTTCTAGTTGAATGACTTCCACAAGACCAGGTTGCCAAGCAAATGATAAGCTAGGGCTACCAGGTGGGGCCTCCATTTGGAAAAAGCCTGGGCACCAGTCCTGCGCGCACAAGGTGGTTCATGTCACCGTGAAACTCCCAGCTCTAAATGAGAGCAGCTCACAGACACTGCCTGGGCAGGGTGTCCTGCTCACGGACACTGTTACTTTTAATGTATTTCAATTCTTATTGATACTCTCTAATTCCTACTGATAATCTTTAATTGTTATAATCAACACACAATTATAACAAATTCAAATGATATAGAAAGCATAAATTTTTAAAAAATAATTTAAAAAGATTCCTTCCTAATAAAGTCACTCACGATTTAATGAATCAGTATTTATTCTTTGTTCTTTTATTTATTGTTTATTTGAGAGAGAATGCACACCTGAGGGGGTGGGCAGAAGGAGAGGAAGAGCAAGAATCCTAAGCAGGCTTCGCACTCAGCACAGAGCCCGATGTGGGGCTCATGACCCCGAGATCACGGCCCCAGCCGAAACCGAGATGGTCACTCAACTGACTGAGCCATCCAGGTGTTCCTGTTCTTCATTCTTGTAAATGCTGTTTCTATTCAAGCCAATTAGGTCTACACAGATTGTTCTTTATACAATGAAATATATTTTATTATGCACGACACTACATAGTTTATTAAATAAGTCTTGGAAAGGCACCTGGGTGGCATAGTTGCTTAAGTGTCTGCCTTTGGCTGAGGTCATGATCCCAGGGTCATGGGATTGAGCCCCCCCCACCCCGCCCCCCCTCCCCACCCCCACCCCATCAGGCTCCCCGCTTAGTGGAAAGTCCCTTTCTCCCTCTCCCTCTGCCCCTCTCCCAGCTTGTGCATGCAGGTGCACTGTCTCTCTCAAATAAATCAAATAAATAAAATCTTTTTTAAAAAGTCTTAGAAATGTATTTGCATCAGTACCCATAGGTCTTAATCCTTTTGAATGGCTGCAGTTCATTTCCAAGCACTAGTTATGTTGTCTTATCATGACCCAACTACTCAACTAACGGATGTTGTTCGTGCTGTGAACTGATGGAGTGAATGACCTGACTGGTATCTTCGCAATCATGTGCCTCTTTTTTTTGTACTTCATCAGATAATGTGGGTTCTTCAAAGGGAAATGGCTAGATGAAAGGAGAGCCCTTTTCATCTGTTGCTAAATTGACTTCCATAAGGGCACCTGGGTGGCTCAGTCTATTAAGTGTCTGCCTTTGGCTCAGGTCATGATCCCAGGGTCCTGGGATCAAGCCTGGTGTTGGGCTCCCTGCTCGGCGGGGGACCTGCTTCCTCCTCTCACTCTGCTGCTTCCCCTGCTTGTGCTCTCTCACTCTCTCTGTCAAATAAGTAAATAAACTCTTTAAAAAATAATAATAAACAAGTTGCCCTCCATAAAAATTTCACCAATTTATACTCTCACCAGTGGTGCATGAATATGGCAAGGTCTGTTTTTCTGATTTTTGCCAATCTGTGAGGAAGGGAGAAGAGCCTCATATTTTAAAAAAAGATTCATTTATTTAGAGAGAGAGTGAGCAAGCAAACGTGTGGACTGGGTGGGGGTTGAGGGATGGAGAGAGAGAGAATCCCAAGCAGACTCTCTGCTGAGCCGACAAGGGGCTCAATCTCACAACCCTGGGATCCTGACCTGAGCTGAAATCAAGAGTCCAATGACTTGTGCATAAGCCTTGTTAATGGTTTCCTTTAGTATTCAAAAATCTGTAGCATTTATGAAGTCAAATCAATCAACCTTTTCTTTTGCAGTTTCTAGGTTTTCAGTCTTTCTTGCACAGGAAGAATTTTTCAGCAAAACTTAAGTTTTTTACTATATTTTTTCTAATATATTTGCAATTTTTCTTGTTATATTTCTCTGTTAAATTCACCTGGAAATTGGGGCGCCTGGGTGGCTCAGTGGGTTAAGCCACTGCCTTCGGCTCGGGTCATGATCTCAGGGTCCTGGGATCGAGTCCCGCATCGGACTCTCTGCTCAGCAGGGAGCCTGTTTCCTCCTCTCTCTCTCTCTCTCTGCCTACTTGTGATCTCTCTGTCAAATAAATAAATAAAATCTTTAAAAAAAAAAATAAATAAATAAATTCACCTGGAAATTATTGTTCTTTAAAACATGAGTTAGGCTTGAAGTTAGTTGTCATACTTCTTAATTTGTCTGTCTTTTCCAACCTCTTTAAAAATAGCACTGCTTTCATACTCTGAAAATCCCATATATGCAAAGTGCAGCTAGATGAGCCATCCATCCATTTAGTTTCTTACGCTGATAACACATTATTTTAATTACTCAAGCTTTAACATATGTTTTCCTGTTAGGTAAAGCACGTTCTTCTAAATAGCTGTTTTAGGACTTGTAAGCTGCTTTTTTTCCCCTTCCAGAGGAATTTCAGATTCAGCTGGTCAAATTGCATTAAAAAATCCTCAAACATTTTAAAATTAAATTTTAAATTTTATTAGCAATTCTGCAAACATTTTTAAAAGTTTTTTTAAAGATTTTATTTATTTATTTGACAGACAGAGATCACAAGTAGGCAGAGAGGCAGGCAGAGAGAGAGGAGAGAGGAGGAAGCAGGCTCCCTGCTGAGCAAAGAGCCCGATGTGGGGCTCGATCCCAGGACCCTGGGATCATGACCCGAGCTGAAAGCAGAGCCTTTAACCCACTGAGCCACCCAGGTGCCCCAAACATTTTTAAATAAAATTTTCAAACATACAGAAAAACTGAAATAATTTTTAGTGAACATCCATATACTCACCACCTAGATTTTACTATTAACTTTTTACAATATTTGCTCTACGTGGTAGCATTTTGATTGTGATTGTGATTGTGATTATAATTGTACTGAGTTTAGAGATTAACCTAGAGAGAGGACTGATAGCTACACAGTTCTTAATCTTTGCCTCTAGGAATATGCTGTTCTTCTCCCTTTGTTTAGCTCTTCTTTTTTTGTTCTTACTGAAGTTTTGTAGTTATTAACATATAGATTTTACACATCTTACAAAGGTTTATTCTGCGATCTTTTCCACATATGGTTGCTAATGTGAGTGGGCTCTTCTCCCCACCCCCACCCCCCATTTCCTTCCCTAATTGATTATTTTCGGCATATGGAAAACTTTGTGATAACTGTGTGTGTTACAGATGTGTCTTATCATATTACCCCATCCTTTACTAGTTACAATGATTTTTCAGATTTTCTCGCTAGCTAGTCTCCTCATATGCAAATAAAACCAATTTGTCTTCTCTCTTTCTCTCTCTCTCTCTCTTTTGTTTTACTGCATGTCTCTCACATTTTAAGAAATCATATTTTACTGTTTAGGATCCCATTACAATATTAAGTAATGATAGTGGGAATTCTTAGCTTGTTCCTGACTTGACTATTTCACTATTAGGTATAATGTTTTGGGGGTTTCTGGTAGAAATTCTTTATGTGGGAACATTTCCTTCTTTGTTCCCCTCATTTCCTTTATTTGCTAAATCTTTTCAAGAAGGCAAGTTTACACTGGAATGGCACCTTAGACCAGTTGGACCTGAGGGGCATACACAGAACACTCAACAGCAACAGAATATGCACCTTCTTCTCAAGAGTACCTGGGAGTTCCTCTGGGATAGATCACATAGTAGGATACAAAACAAAGCCTTAGCAAATTGAAGAAGATTTGAGATTTTACAAAGTGTCTTTTCCAAACACAATGATATAAAGCAAGAAAAATAGCAGAAACTGGGAAATCCACAAATAGTTGGAAATGGAACAATATACTCTTGAATGACCAATGGATCAAAGAAGAAATCACAAGGGAAATTAGAAAATATCTTGAAATAAATAAAAAAAAATACCCAAACTTATGGATGCAGCAAAGGTAGTATTAAGAGAGTCATTTACAGTCATAAATGTCTACATTTAAAAAAAAGGAAGATCTCAAATTGACAACCTAACAATATACCTTAAGGAACTAGAAAAAGAAGAACAAAATAAACCCAAAGTTAGCAGGAAGAGAGTAACAAAGATTAAAGCAAAAATAAAATGTCTGGGTTATAAAATGTGCTATGCTATCAAAATGGTAATAAGAACATACAAATGACCTGATGTAATGAACTGGACCAGATTGCCAGATATCATATTTCATACCAGAAAGATTCAGTGCTAAGTTTTAAAATGGCCAGCTATACTTCGACTGAATTATAACTCATTTAACTTCTTTCTTTGTGTACAGTATTATACATTAGTCAGTATTAGAGTAAATAAGTATGTTGGACAGATGTAAATAGGCTGTAATAAAAAATGTTTTTCTTCTTTCAAAAAAAAAAATAAAAATAAAAAAAAATACAGAATAGAAACACAATAGAAAAAATTCAATGAAAGAGTTCTTTTTTTTAAAAGATCAACAGAATTCACACACCCTTAAAAAAAAATCGGCACACTCTTAGCCAGACTAAGAAAAAAAGAGACGAGACCCAATAGCAAAAATCAGAAATAAAGAGAAGAGAGTACCACCGATGCTACAATAATAAAAAGGCCCATAGGAGACCATTATGAACAATCATATGCCAACACATTCAATAGGCTAGAAGAAATGGATACATTCTAGGAAACATACGACCTACCAAGATTAAATCATGAAGAAATTAAAAATCTGGTCAGACTTATAACTAGTAAGGAGATTGAATCAGTAATCAGAAAACTCCCAACAAAGAGAAGCCCAGTACCAGACAGCTTCAGTGGATATTTCTATCACAGATTTAAAAAATAATTAACACCAAACCTTCTCAAACTCCTCCAAAAATTGAAGAGAAGGGAACACTTCAAACTTATTTTATGAGGTCAGCATTACCCTGATCCTAAAACCAAAAATACTACATGAAAGCTATTGATCATCTTGCTGATGACTATTGATATGAAAGTGCTGAACAAAATATTAGTAAATCAAATTCAATAGCCCATTTAAAGGATTATGATGTACCATAAGCAAGTGGGATTGTTCTTGGAATGCAAGGATGGTTCTGCATATGAAAATCAGTGTAATACACCACATTAACAGATTGAGGGATCATAACCATATGATCATCTCAATTGATGCAGAAAAAGCACTTGATAAGAGTAGACATCCTTTTGGGGTGCCTGGGTGGCTCACTGGGCTAAGTTTCTGCCTTTGACTCAGGTCATGATCCCAGGGTCCTGGGACTAAGTCTTGCTCAGTGGGGAGCCTGCTTCTCCTCCTCTCTCTGCCATTCGCCCTGCTGGTGCTCTCTGGTTCTCTCTCTTTGTCAAATAAATAAATAAAATCTTAAAAAATTAAGATTAAAATTAAAAAATTAATAATTTCATGATAACACTCAACAAATTAGGAAGGTAATTACCTCAACATAATAAAGGCTGTGTATGAAAAGCCCACAGCTAACATGCTTAGTGATGAAAAACTGAAAGCTTTTCCTTTAAGATCAGGAGCTGCCCATCTCACCACTTCCATTTCAACATACTACTGGAAATCTTAGCAGAGCAATTAGTCAAAAAAATAAAAGTCTTCCAAGGAAGAAGTCACATTATCTCTGTTCACAGATGATAGGATCATATATGTAGAAAACCATGTAAAAATTCCACAAAAATAAGTGCCAGAACAAAAGAATTCAACAAAGTTGAAGGACATGAAATCAACATGCAAAAATCAGTTGTCTTTCTGTATACTAACAGTGAAAAATCCAAATAGGAAAACAGTCTCATTTACAACAGCATCAAAAGAATAGAATTAACTTAATTAAGGAGTCAAAAGACTTGTACACTAAAAACTATAAAACAGTGCCTGACAAGATTAAAGACATAATGAAAAGGAACACATCTCATGTTTATGGATTAGAAGAATTAATATTGTTAAAATGCCCATACTACTCAAAGCCATCTATTGATTCAATGCAATTTCTGTTAAAAATCCTAATGGCTTTTTTTTTTTTTCAGAAATGGGGGGGAAAATCCTAAAATTCATATGGAATTTCAAAGGACCCTAAATAGCCAGAACAATCTTGAGAAAGGAAAGCAAAGCTAGAGGCCTAATGCTTCCTGTTTTCAAAATATATTAGAAAGCTACAGTGAGCAAAATGGTATGGTACTGGCATAAAGATGGCTGTAGACCTATGCAACAGAATAGAGAGCCTAGAAATAAACTCTTGCATATATGGGTGAGTGATTCCCAACAAGTGTGCCAAGGCTACACAGTGGAGAAAGAATAGGCCCTTCAACAAATGGTATAGGAAAAACTGGATCTCATATGCAAAAGAATGAAGTTGGACCATTATGTCACACCACATTAAAAAATTAATTCAAAATAAAGACCTAAATGTACAAGCTGGAACTATAAAACTTCAAGAAGAAAAACAAGGGAAAAGCTTCATGGTATTGGTTTGGTGATGATTTCTTGGATATGACATGAAAAGCACACGCAACAAAAGCAAAAGGCGAATGGGACTACATCAAACTTAAAAACTCTGTACCTCAAAGGAAACAACAGAATGATAAAGTGACCTATGCAATAGGAGGAAAATTTATAAACCATGCATCTGAGGAGGAGTAGTATCTAGGGTATCTAAAGAATTCCTACAACACAATTGAAAAATTGTTTTTGATTGTATTTTGATTGTGACTTTGATTATGTTCACTGATTGAAAAATGAACAAAGAACTTGAATAGATATTTCTTCAAAGAAGCTGTACAAATGGCCAAGTATATGAAAAGATGCTCAGCATCACTGATCCTTAGGGAGGCGCAGATCAAACCGTGTGAGGCATCAACTCATACCCGTTAAAATGGCCACCATCAAAAAACTCCCAGGGGGCACCTGGGTGGCTCAGTGGGTTAAAGCCTCTGCCTTCGGCTCTGGTCATGATCCCAGGTTCCTGGGATCGAGACCCGCATCGGGCTCTCTGCTCAGTGGGGAGCCTGCTTCCTCCTCTCTCCTCTCTCTCTGCCTGCCTCTCTGCCTGCTTGTGATCCCTCTCTGTCAAATAAATAAACAAAAATGTAAAACAAAACAAAAACCTCCCAAACAAACAGAAAATAGCAAATGTTGGTAAAGGTGTGGAGAAATCCATTGCAGTGAGAATGTAAAATGGTGTGACTGCTATGGAAAGTATTATGAAGGCTTCTTAGAAAATCAAAAATAGGATTACTGCATGTCCAGCAAACCTCCTTCAGGGTATGTATTCCAAAGTAACAAATGCATGGGCTTGAAGAGGTATTTGTATAACCATGTTCACAGCAGCGTTATGCACAACAGGCAAAACATGGAAGTGACCTAAATAATCTTCAACAGATGAACGGATAAAGAGAATGTAGTATACATGTACGATGGAACGTTATTCAGCCTTAAAAAGGAAGGAAATCCTGTCAATTAGTATAACATGGATGAACTTGGAGGACATTACGCCAAGTGAAATAAGCCAGTCACACACAGACAGATACTGCATGCTTCTAAGTTGTTGGACTCACAGAAGCAGAAAGTAGAACGGTGGTTGCCGGGAGTTAGGGAGAGCAAAAAGGGGGCCTGTTGTTGTTCCGTGGGTGAACAGTTTCCGTTTTGCAGATGAAGAGAATTCTTGAGATCGGTTGCACAAGAAAGTACATAAAGTTAACTCTACTGTATTATACACTTAAAAGTAGTTGAGATGGTAAATTTTATATTACATGGTCTCACCACAAGAAAAAATTGAGGGTATAATTTTATTAAATGCTGTTTTAGCTTTCCTCCTTTATTAATGAAGATCTTTTTTTTTTTTTTTTTCCAGAAAATTCCTAATATTGGGGCACCTGGGTGGCTTAGTTGGTTAAGTGTCTGCCTTTTGCTTGGGTCATGACCTCAGGGTCCTGCAATCGAGCCCCACGTCGGGCTCCCTGCTTGGCCCAGAGCCTGCTTCTCCCTTTCCCCGCCCCATCCTGCTTGTGTGTGTGCGCTCTCTTTCTGTCAAAAAAATAAATAAATCTTTTTAAATAGTTTAAAAAAGGGGAGAGAGAAATTTCCTAATATTTAAGACACTCTTGCAATCTCACTATAAACCACAGCTTCATTTGTGACAGATGAGCCATTTCCCTTAATATAGAGAGGACTCCCTACAGTGCTAAGCAAAGTAAATCAGAGAAAGACAAATACCATATGATTTCACTCATATGTGGAATGTAAGGTACAAAACAGAGGGGGAAAAAAGGCAAACCAAAAAACGGACTTTTAACCTATAGAGAACAAAGTGATGGCTACCAGAGGGGAGGGGGTTGGGGGAAAATGATGGGGAGCACGCTTGTGATGAGCTTTGAGTCCCATGTGGAATTGTTGAATCATTGTATTGTAACCTGGAACTAATGTTAAGGGCACTGTATGCTAACCATAGTGGAACTAAAAAAATAGATGGTGGACTTGCAAAATCCCATAGAAAAGTAGACAAAAAAATAATTTATTACAAAATGTCAGTGATAAGTGAAAAGATTTTCAACCATGCCTATAAAGAAATGCAAGTTAGAACCATAGTGACCAGTTCTTTATGTACCAAATTAGCAAAGACTAGAAATAGTAGCAATACGCAGTGGCAGTGAGGGCACTTGTTCTGCGGTGGTGAGAGTGAAAATCATCATCTGTTTGGAGGGAGACACAGAGAGAGAGAGCGCGAGAGCACGCGAGCTCGCACACAAGCAGGGGGAGCAACAGAGGGAGAGGGAGAAGCAGAAACTCCGGGCTGAGCAGAGAGCCCGATGTGGGGCTCGATCGCAGGACCCTGAGATCATGACCCAAGTGAAAGGCAAATGCTTAACTGACAAGCCTCCCAGGAGCCCCAGGGAAATTTGTATTTTCCTAACAATATTTTACTAGTCAGAAATTCTTGTTTTGTTTTGCTTTTGTTTAAGTGGGCTCCACGGAAGCCCAATGCGGGGCCTGGACTTATGACACTATTAAGTCACAGCTAAGCTTTACCAACTGAACCACCCTGGCACCCCCTGGTCACAAATTCTTGTAAGAAATTCAGAATTTTAGAAATTCTCAAAGGCACAAAAGTATATGCAGGGAAAGTTATTGAGCCATTGCTTGTAATAGTTTAAAAACTAGAGAAATGCAAATGTCTATTAACAGCTAGATTGGTGAAGTAAATTAGGATGCACCCATAAATTAGAACATTGTTTAAAAGAGTGAGATATACTGTAGACTCTAACACTCTTCCCATTGTCGTGGGAGGAAAATCAGCAGAATGAAGGGTAAAAATACAACTCTATTTTTCGTGTGTTAAAAAAGTGGTTATACTTTCTCCTAATGATGAGTTGAGCCCTGCCACTCGATGGGAGAATCAGCAGAACCTATAGGATCTTACTTGGAATTGACATTCTCTATTGAAATTTTGTTCCTGTTTATTTTTAAATTTTCTTTTTGTTTCACTGGAAAGATGATGCTCAGTTTTAAACACTAAAAGTGTACAAGTTGCTTTGTTACAATAAAACTAAATGTGTACACATACATACACACAAAAGTGGTTATAGTAATCTGTGCCTAGAAATTATTTGAAGTAATGGACACTAGGTATCTTTGGAGTGAGTAGGGCAGAATTTCACTTTTCTTCATTGTTTCTGAGAGAGAAAGAAATTTTTTTTTTAAAGATTTTTTATTTATTTGACAGACAGAGATCACAAGTAGGCAGAGAGGCAGGCAGAGAGAGGGGGAAGCAGGCTCCCTGTTGAGCAGAGAGCCCGATGCGGGGCTCGATCCCAGGACCCCGGGACCACGACCTGAGCCAAAAGCAGAGGCTCCAACCCACTGAGCACCCAGGCGCCCGAGAAAGAAATTTCTACAGAAAGAGCATAATTTGAAAGAGGAAGTAAAAAGGATAAATTTCAATGTAAATTTATATTGCTAACATTTTTTTTAAAAGGGAATGCTACCTGCAAGTTTTTGTGTTGGAGTGAGTTGAGATTTACATGTGGTTTATTATATCGCATGACCAACTTCTAAATATGTTTCATGGCTTTTTTTTTTTTTTTTTAATTTGACAGACAGAGATCACAAGTAGGCAGAGAGGCAGGCAGAGAGAGAGAGGGGGAAGCAGGCTCCCTGTTGAGCAGAGAGCCCGATGCGGGGCTCGATTCCAGGACCCTGGGATCATGGCCTGAGCCGAAGGCAGAGGCTTTAACCCACTGAGCCACCCAGGCGCCCCTGTTTCATGGCTTTTTAAAAAAGAATATGAAGTTGGAGGACTGTGAGTGTCACTATTAAAGTCGCAGGAGACAGCCCAGTCCTGTGTAGCCCAGGAAGCCTTACGGGCCCCCCACAGTCATGCACCATCAATAAACTATTCTTACCCCCAGAATAGGAAGTTGATTATCGTAGAATATTCAACTCTTCCCGTATCTGTCAAACTAGCCTCCAGTAGGAGTCACATACTCTGCCTTCAGTGTTGTCTACTTGATCTTTCAAAACCACAGCATCATGTCACAGTCTCTCACTGTGGTTAGGTTTCTGTGGCTCTGTCAGCCGCTCTCATGATTCTTGTTCTTACTGATGAGTCGTGGGCTGTTCCGGAGTGCTGCAGCCGGACCTGGTGAGAGTCTGCTGAGCCTCGCGTCTCTAAACATTTCAGTCATCTTGTCCAGCTTACTGTTCTCCTAGTTCTTTCCTCAGAATTAAAAAAAGACAAAAAAAAGTTATCTTTAAGAATTTGACCTATAAACTCATACTTTGTCAAGGCCTGCGTAAGTTAGTGAATTGATCGACTGTCTCTCAGTTCCCAAAGACACATTTTTTTAAAGTTACATGCTTTTGTTCTCATTTTGTTAAAATTACTAGACAGGAATTTTTATGACAGAGTGTGGAAGAGATTATATAAAGAATGATGAGGGATGCCTGGGTGGCTCAGTCAGTTAAGCATCTGCCTTCAGCTGAGGTCATGATCCCAGAGTCCTGGGATCGAGCCCCACATCAGGCTCCATGCTCAGCAGTGAGCCTGCTTCTCCCTCTGCCTGCTGCTCCCCCTGCTTGTGTGCTTGCTCTCTGACAAATAAATAGATAAAATCTTAAAAAAAAAAAAAATCCTGTTTAAAAAAAAATGATGAACATGTAGTTGTCATCTGGACCTTCTCCGTAAATCTTCGGCAGCATAAAACCTTGCATGTATATCAGCCCCCGTCACTCAGGGCTTGATTTAGGAAACTGTGTTTCCACATGGTCATTAAGATCTCCTTAGTCAGAGCTGCTCCACGAATGTCTTCTGGATGAATGGTTTTCTGAATAATTGGGGCTTTACCCTTTAAGTACCTATTCTATTGGATACCCTTTTAAAAGTGCATGACAGGGGCGCCTGGACGGCTCAGTGGGTTAAAGCCTCTGCCTTCGGCTCAGGTCATGATCCCACGGTCCTGGGGTCAAGTCCCACATTGGGCTCTCTGCTCCGCAGGGAGCCTCCTTCTTCCTCCTCTTTCTCTGCCTACTTGTGATTGCTGTCTGTCAAATAAATAAATAAAATCTTTAAAAAATAAAACTAAACTAAGGTGTATGACAAACTTACCTAAATGGGTAATGTTGTTCAAAAGAGTCCCATGGTAAGCATTCAGGTGGTAAGTAGTTGGGTGTTCCCTGAAGAATTCTTTCAACTCTGTTAAATGTTTGAAAATTTTCCTAATAAATACTGAGGGGGGAAAGATCACTTTGGAAAGTCCTGTGGCCCTCGTTTCAACAGCCTTGCGGTTACTCAGCTCAGCGCGTGGAGCAGCGCGGTTCGCATGTTTCCATCCGTGTAGTAAGTAGCACGCGATGGCACCTCAGCCCTCCGCCAGATGGACGGACCTGGCTTGGTTCGCGCATCCGCCTGCCGGCGCACTCGGAGGTGGCTCCTACCTCTTAGCCATTATTATGAAGTCATGCGTATCTGTGCACAGTGTTTGTGTGAATCTATTGTTACTTCTTCTGTGTGTATACGTAGCACTGGACTTACTGTGTCTTACGGTAACTCTTCATTTCACTTCTCGAACTGCCGAACTAATTCACAGAGTGGATCTGCTAATTTACAGGCATCTCACCGGCCACAGAGGAAGGCTCCCATCTCACCCTGGGCCTCACCTGTGCCTGTTGTTATCTGTCATCGTGATGAAAGCCATCCTGGTGGGTGTGGCCGGGCAGCAGGCCGGGGAAAGGCCACAGAGGGGGGCCCGGCTCCTGTGGGCCGCCAAACACCCCTTCCTCCCCCATTTCACACACGGCAGCTGACTTTGGCCTCTGGGCCTGACTTGGGAGAGGCAGAGGCGGAGTCTTGTTCTCATGTGTGGGAAGGCTATGAAAAGAAAAACCCTTGTTGGCCCAAACATTTAAACAAGAATTACACTGGATGTTTTGTTCTCGCTCTGACATGGTCAGAATTAATTTGGAGATCGAAAAAAGGATTATTTTATTGTTATTGTTGTTGCTTGGTTTTTGAATCTGAGTTACTTAATACAAGAATACAGAGGGAAATAACAAAACAAAACACATGTCTTAAGTCTATTAAATGGTACTAGAACCTCCCCAGGTCATACTTCAGGGCCCTACTTTGTTGGTGTGTGGGGGCTCCACGTTCAGGCTGCTGGGGAACTTCTCGAGAAAAGGTCCCTGTGATAGAAGGCAAGCTGCAGGGTTCGTCTGCGTGTCTGGAAGTACACAGCCAGAGCCTAAGAGATCATGAGCGTTTTTTTTTTTCTTCCTCCTTAGGTTTAATAGGAAAAGCTTGCTTTCTGCAAACAACTGAGAAAACTTTCCTTGGAAACTGTTTCTTTGGTCCATATGGAGCAGCTGGAACGTATTACGCTGTGAGGCCCTTGACGGGACAGGTGCTTACCCCTGGTCAGCCAGTGTGATTGTCGCCATGGCTAGCAAGAGGAAGTCCACCACCCCCTGCATGATCCCTGTGAAGACCGTGGTGCTACAGGACGCCAGCGCGGAGGCCCAGCCCGCCGAGGCTTTACCGGAAGGACCCCAGCAGGAGCTGCCCCCCAAGGTGCCTGCCAGCAGCAGCGAGGCTGCCCCGACATCCAGCAGCACTGATGGCCCCGCCCTGGCCAACGGGCACCGGGGCACGCTGGACGGCTATTCGTTTTCCTGCAAATACTGTGATTTCAGATCCCAGGACATAACTCAGTTTGTGGGACATATGAACTCAGAGCACGCAGACTTTAATAAGGATCCAACTTTTGTATGCACTGAATGCAGTTTTCTGGCAAAAACTCCTGAGGGCCTTTCTCTGCACAATGCCAAGTGTCACTCGGGAGAAGCCAGCTTTGTGTGGAATGTGGCCAAGCCAGACAATCACGTGGTTGTGGAGCAGAGCGTCCCCGAGAGCACCTGTGCTCCTGACGCACCGAGTGAGCCCAACGCTGAAGGGACTGACGGACAGGCCGAAATCATCATTACCAAAACTCCAATCATGAAGATAATGAAAGGCAAAGCTGAAGCCAAAAAAATTCATACGCTCAAGGAGAACATGTCCAGTCAGCCTGTGGGTGACACGGCCTTACCAAACCCACCAGCGGGGGAGACCGAGGCGAAGGAGGGGGACCACCCCTTTGTCAATGGGGCAGTCCCGGTCAATCAGCCGGCACCCAGCTCGGCCAAAGGGCCACATGCAGCCAACGGGCCCCTGCTGGGAGCGGTGCCGGTTCTGCCGGCCGGCATAGCGCAGTTCCTCCCCCTGCAGCAGCCGCCCCCCGTGCACGCCCAGCACCACGGGCACCAGCCGCTGCCCACGTCCAAGTCCCTCCCCAAGGTGATGATCCCCCTGAGCAGCATTCCCACCTACAATGCGGCCATGGACTCCAACAGCTTTCTGAAGAACTCGTTCCATAAGTTCCCCTACCCGACCAAAGCGGAGCTCTGCTATCTGACCGTGGTCACCAAGTACCCGGAAGAGCAGCTCAAGATCTGGTTCACAGCCCAGAGGCTGAAGCAGGGCATCAGCTGGTCCCCCGAGGAGATTGAGGATGCCCGGAAGAAGATGTTCAACACGGTCATTCAGTCCGTTCCCCAGCCCACGATCACCGTCCTCAACACGCCCCTGGTCGCCAATGCCGGCGGCGTCCAGCACCTCATCCAGGCTGCCCTCCCGGGTCACGTGGTGGGGCAGCCGGAGGGCACAGCGGGCGGCTTGCTGGTCACGCAGCCGCTGATGGCCAACGGGCTACAGGCGCCCAGCTCGTCCCTGCCGCCCGCCGTCACGTCGGTGCCCAAGCAGCCCCCCGTGGCGCCCATCAACACGGTGTGCTCCAACACGGCGTCGGCGGTGAAGGTGGTCAACGCGGCCCAGTCGCTGCTCACAGCGTGCCCCAGCATCACCTCGCAAGCCTTCCTGGACGCCAGCATCTACAAGAACAAGAAGTCTCACGAGCAGCTGTCCGCCCTGAAGGGAAGCTTCTGTCGGAACCAGTTCCCAGGGCAGAGCGAGGTGGAGCACCTGACCAAAGTGACCGGCCTCAGCACCAGGGAGGTGCGCAAGTGGTTCAGCGACCGCAGGTACCACTGCCGGAACCTGAAGGGCTCCAGGGCCGTGCTGCCCGGCGACCCTGGTGCCATCGTCATTGACCCCGGGCCCGAGGCGCCCTTCTCTCCGGCGGTGGCCAAGGCCCCCGAGGGGCCCTGCGTCCCGCCAGCCGCCACCCTGGCAGCACCCCCTTCCGCCAGACGCCAGGCCTGGCACCAGACCCCCGATTTCACCCCAACCAAGTACAAGGAGCGAGCCCCAGAGCAGCTCAGAGCCCTGGAGAGCAGTTTTGCACAAAACCCCCTTCCCCCTGACGAGGAGCTGGACCGCCTGAGGACTGAAACCAAGATGACCCGGAGAGAGATTGACAGCTGGTTCTCGGAGAGGCGGAAGAGAGTGAGCGCCGAGGACCCCAGGAGGGCCGACGAGGGCCCCAGCCCGGATGAGGAGGCGGTGGCGGCTGCTGAGGACGAGGCGGGAGAAGGGGAGCTGGTGGGGGACCTGAGGGTCCCCGGCGAAGACGGCTCCCTGGAAGGGCTTGGCAGCCACTCCCTGGCAGAGCGCAAGGTCAGCCCCATCAAAATCAACCTCAAGAACCTGCGGGTCACGGAGGCCAACGGCAGGAGCGAGCTCCCGGGGCCAGGTGCCTGCGAGCCTGAAGAGGATGGGCCCGGCAAGCCCGCCGAGCAGCCCCCCGGTAAGGCGAGCTGCAAGAAGACGGCCCAGCAGCGGCACCTGCTGCGCCAGCTCTTCGTGCAGACGCGGTGGCCCAGCACCCAGGACTATGACGCCATCACGGCCCAGACCGGCCTGCCGAGGCCCGAGGTGGTGCGCTGGTTCGGGGACAGCAGGTACGCCCTGAAGAACGGCCAGCTCAAGTGGTACGAAGACTATAAGCGGGGCAACTTCCCTCCAGGGCTGCTGGTCATCGCCCCTGGCAACCGGGAGCTGCTGCAGGACTACTACGGGACGCACAAGACGCTGCGGGAGGAGGACCTGCAGAGCCTCTGTGACCAGACCCAGATGAGCTCCCAGCAGGTCAAGCAGTGGTTTGCAGAGAAGATGGGCGAGGACACCCGGGCTGTGGCGGACACGGGCAGCGAGGACCAGGGCGCCCGTGAGCCTGCAGCCATGCACAAAGGGATGGGCGACGCGTATGCGGAGGTGTCGGAAAACAGTGAGTCGTGGGAGCCCGGCGCCCCTGAGGCCAGCTCGGAGCCCTTTGACACCCGGAGTCCCCAGGCTGGACTTCAGCTGGGTAAGGAGCCCTCGGGGTCTGGGGCCATCCGCTGGGGGGGAGGGCGGGGCTCCTGGTTTGGGGACAGCAGGTACACCCTGAAGAACGGCCAGCTCAAGTGGTACGGGGGTGGCTGCTGTCCTAAGCTCCCTGGCAGCGGGACCAAGTGGCCGGCTGCTTCAGGGGGCACCTGGCAGCAGAAGCTATTAGAGCGTGATGGAATATGACCTACAGTGTGATGTGTTTCCTGTGTCGTTAGGGGAAGGAACACAGTGGGCCTGTAAGTGTGCAAGCTTTTCTAGACATTTCCTAGCAGTGGGAGAGTAGGTCAAAGCATCCTCAGAGTCAGGCGGAACCACAGCCCCCCGCGTGTAAGGAGAGAGGAACAGGACTGTTGAAATTCGACTCAGGACGGCGAGCAGAAGGAAAGGGGCTCAGATTGCCCTCAGATGTGGGAAGTGCTTTAACGGAGATGGTGAAAGCCCCGTAATCTGCATTTGTTGCTCTTTCTGATTTGGAGAAATGGAAAATCATCTTCCCTCTCAGACAGCTGTGGAATCAAAAGCTTGAGTTTTGTTCCTCCGTTTCTCTGGATCGTATCCCTGGTATTAGCTTGAAAGAAAACTTTAGAAGTTACCAAAGAGAGTTTTGAAGCCCCAGAGAAGTCACTTTGGCAGTATCAGGTCCTGAACCCCGGGCTCCCACCTCCCCTTCCCCTCCCCATCATTGGGGGTTTGTCTCCGTAGAAGCCTCATCACAGGATGGCCAGCAGCCGTGGAAACGGAGCAAGTGTCTGGATTCTCAGATTCTCCGATCTGGGGTCCTTCAGAAGTTGGTTCCGGGTCCAATATTTCCAGACTTGGCCTTGTTTTCCTCAGGCCCCCATGAGTCAGCGAGGCCCTCACAGGCAGCGGTGGGCTCCAGGAAACAGGACTGGCTTCGCGGGGCTGGTTGCCTGGGGCACCTTCTCCAGCACTGGGCACCCTGGCTTGCTGGCAACTAGAACAATCTAGATTCTTAAATTAAAATTTCACTGAAGTATATTTTGGGGGTAGCTGGAAATAGGGTGGTGGTTACAAACCTTGTGAATGTATTTAAAGCCATTTAACCCTACATTCAAAAATGATTCAATTGATAGCTTTTATGTCGTGTATGTTTTATCACAATTAGAAAAGCTAACGGGAGGTGGGAAGAGTGGGTTTGAGTCACAAGGACTGCCGTCCCCCGCCCCCGCTCCTGAATCCACCGCTAGGCCAAGTGTGGTGTCCGGGGTTGGGACAGAGCAGGTGTGGCACTGTGGCCGCCTCCTCTTGTCTGAAGCACATAACCCTTGGCTTCAGGAAGGGCTTGTCTGTGTGTCTGTGCTTGGTTTCTCCACCGCCAGCCTCTGTGCACGGGCCATGTCGGCGAGCGTCCGGGACCGTGGGCCTCTGCAGCACCCAGCGGGGGCCCGGGCTTCGGGGGCGCCGGTTGGCGGGGGGCTCTGCGGGCCCCTTGGGCTGCGGGACAGGCGGGCGGCGGGTGGGAGCACGCGGCCCCTGTCCCGGCTGCCGGGAGGTGGGGGCCGGTCCAGGTGGCGGCCACTGTGGAGGTGACAGGCCTGTGTTTTCTCCTCAGAAACAGACTGAATGGGAACTGCTCACTCTGAAGGACTGGCCCGTCCGGGACGCCGCCTGCCACGGGGGAAGGGCTCACCCCGCCTCCGCGGCCACTCGCCGCTCCCATGCCCGCCGCCGCCGGGCTAGCCCGGAGCTTCTGGAGGCCTCGCCGCCTGCCCAGAGCCTGCCGCCACCGCCCAGTGCGCCCGGGGAGAGCAGAGCGCTTGTCAGTCCTTCCTCGCACCATGTAGGACCTTTCCTTTGCCTTCCAGTGGATAAAGTAGTTCAGAGTTTATATTCATAGACACGGAATCAAGTTTTTAACCTATAAATCCGCCTATCCGCATTTAATAAAACATCCGATTACGAACGCTTTCGTCACGTAGAAAGCTGGGTTGCCCAGCAGCGCGGTGTCTCCCGTCATCTCTGCGGACGCCCTGGGTCTGGCTCTGCAGGCGCGGAGGCCGCGCGTCCCCTGCACGCGCAGAGCAGAGCCGGCGGAAGCCCTGGGTGTCCCCGCGCTCCTCAGGAAGGCGCCGTCCGCCCACGAGGCTGCCCGAGGGGGCCTTGCCCTGCCCTGCCCTGCCCTGCCCTGCCCTGGGGGCGACGCGGCGGGCGCAGGCCACCGGCTAGTGCTCGCTCCCGGGCTCGGAAGCCGTTCCAGCCACACTGCTTGTTCGTGGGAGTTTGAATCATGGACCAGAACTTTTCAGTTATCAGATCAAGTTCTTGAAGCATTTGTTGTCAAGTCCAACGTACTGACAGCTGTGCCCACGTTTTTACTGTTGTTTTTCAGTCTAGATGTCCTGAGAGGGAGAGGAAGACTGAGGAAAGGAGCAGGCAGGGCCGAACGCAGAAGTGCATGGCCCCAGCGTGCGGCTCTGGCTGCTGTGGTTGGCGGAGCCCTTGACCCCCACTCCCTTCAAGGCCGCCAGCGGTCTGGGAAGGAAGACCCGCGCTCAGCTGGGAGTAAGAGCGAACGCTCTGGGATCTGGGGAGCCAGGAGCTGTCAGAGCGGGGGTGGTCCTCAGCACGGAGACCTGCAGATGGGGGGTCCTGGCCAGACACCCAGGGTGCTCATGCTCATGGCCCCCCGTGCCGAGGGCCTGGCTGCGTGCTGGACATCATTGGACAGGCCCTTGTGAGGATTTTTCTTAAGTTCTGCATTTATATTCCCAGATTTGGAAGTAAGATCTTCTTTAGCCTAATTCTCAAACCATTTTTTTAATTGAGAAAAATCACAGGAAAAGGTGCTTTTGAAACACTGGGCAACTTGCTTACAAAGCTGTACTACTTGGTAAATCGCTATTTCCCCAAAACTGGCTGTTCTGGGAGCAGCGGGCGATATCCCCGACAGCTCTACTCGTCTGCCGGAGACCACCTGCTTCCCTAAGCCTGTGAGCTTCCCCCAGGCCCTGTGAGTATCCTCCTCCTGGGCCCAGAATGGGGGCAGCACAAAGCGGCCCCGGAGACAGAGGGCAGGGGCTTCAGGCGCGACAGGCCGGCGGGAGGGTAGGCGGGAGGGTCTTTCTCCCTGACTCTGCCCAGAACTGAATGGGGTGCGGCCCCTTGCTGGCTTGGCTCCAAGGACGAAGATGGTGGTGGCACCTTCTGCCTTCCAGGAGACGGCTTTCTCCGGACACCAGAAGCCCTTGAGCCCCTGCTCTTCTAAAGCGTCTTCTCCCGCTCTCCCAGGCCCAGTAGGGACCACCTCTGAGTTGTTTCAAACATGATGTATGAGTACTTGGCAAGTTCCGCACCGTGTTTGTGTCCTTTTCATTTGAGTGTGAAGCTCTTTAGCCCCAAAGACCCTGTGGCAGAATTGCCCGTGGTGAGTGATTGCCTTCCTTCAGAGAACAGACACCTGGAATTTTTCCTTTAGGGTTTATGTTCGGTTTATGTACATGCAGATTAATTTATATATACACATAGATATAGTACAGATGCTCATTCGATACTTGTAAAACGTCCACCTGAAGTATATACCTGAGGGAGCTCCCGGCACGTGGCTGCTGGGGAAAGGAGCCTGTGTTGGAGGGAATGCCAGGCCCAAGGTGCCACTGTGGCGGCCCAGCCGGAAACCATCTGAGTGTTGGCGACACCGGCCTGCCGGCCTCGCTCTGAGCCCCCCACTGGCTAGAGGGCTTTAAAGAGAATTTTCTCAGTTATTTAACTAGCGTTCATATTTCATTTACAACCCAAACAGCAACACAAAAAATAAATTTCGTGGTGGACAAGTTCATGCAGGACATAGCGACCAGACGCAGCACCAGCCTGTCTCTGGAAGGTGGAGAAGCTGCAGGCCTACCCGCCTGGGCGTGTGCTCCTCACAGCTCTTAGCCCTGCCCATGAATGGCAAGACGGCCCAGGTAAGGCCCCCAGCAGCCTAGAGAGGCCCACTGCCTTGCTCTGGGCTTGGACCGGAGCAAATAGTGGGTTGGAGCCTCACGGTCGCAAGAATCACGGTCACCGGTGATGGCAAGTGAGACGGCTGATCAGCGAGCCGGTGCCCAGGGCTCTGGGAGCTCAGGGAATAATGCTCACCCGGCACGGAGACCCACGCAGGCCTGGAGGGTGGTGGCAGGGCCTTGGGGGGAGTGTGGGACCTCAGCAGGCAGCCCTGTGTCCTGTCACAGGACAGGTCACCGTGGTTTTGCATGCTGTCGAAGCCTGTCTGTGATGTCGCCTCTGGCAGAAGGCGGTCTGTGGGCTGCAGAGTTGAGACATGGGGTTAGTCCCCCCTGAAGAAAAGCCTGTTGTTTACGGTGACTCCTCTTTCTCCTCTGTATGCACGTGGCCTCGTCACAGATAGTAAACATTTCAGTGTTTCTTGTCTCCTGTGTCTGGCACATGTTTGGTTTGTTATATATTTTACCTGGGGTTGTTGTAGTAGGTGAAACCAGATCATCATCTGATCAAGGAAATCTGGATTTATGATACATAGACCTTGCATATTTTGTTACTTATTTTAACTCGACTATGAGAGAGCTTTTTGATTTGAGAGGAGAGTTGTCCTGTTCAGGAGTCACGCGTTTCTGAAACAGAGCACCCTGCTCGGATGGCCCTGTTGGCATTTGGGGTTTGGTAGCGCCACGTGACTTGGAGCTCCTGGCCTCGCCGGGTGACTGGCGGCTGTCCCGGTGGACCACAGTGCTCCAAGCAAGCACCGAGCAGAGGCCCTGCTCCGTGTTCTCCAGAAGCACGGGTGTGGGAGCCGGGCAGTGTGGACTGGTAGCTTGTCCGCTCCCCTGTGCACGGACGGTGGCGTCCCAGCCGGCCGTGGGGGCTGTCCCACCAGGGAGTTCCAGCATCTTTTCCAGGCTAAGATGTGGCTCTTCATCCTGCTCAGTCGGTGGCTCAGTGACAGGTCCTATGTCCCCTTCCTCCCCGCTCTGGCCCTGGGACATCTGTGCCAGGCTGCCTTCCATGGAGGCTGGGCGCTCGGGCTCTCCCCACCTCCTTCGGCAGCTCCCAGCGGGGCTGCCTGGTCGCCGGCCGCGTTGCCTCTGGTCTTCGTGTTCCCTTCCCCGACTGCAACCCTTGCGCCGCGGCATCCTCGTCTGTGTAAACACCACGGCTGCAGTGCAGAAAGGCGCTTTGTAGGAGAGGAGAACCGGCCAACAAGAAAGCGTGAAACCAAACCAAACCTGGAATTTTTAAATTTTTATTTATTTTTTTAAATCAAACCTGGAATTTGGGCTTTTTCTCATTTTTCTCCCCCTTTCCTTGCTCAGAGTTTATCTGGGGCAGGTTATTGGTTTGACCCACCTTTTGTATTAGGTTTAATCATCCTTAATTTTCCCTTACCCACTGACACACGAGGCTCGGTCGAATGCCGGGTAAGACCCTGGAGGTGGCTGAGGGTCCACAGGACCAGCTTCTAGGCCGGAGCCAGCAGTCCCTGGCCCGGGACGCTGACAGGCTGGGCTCGCCTCACTCCCGTCTGGAGTCCCATGTCCAGGTCTCCTGACTCTGCTTCCTTTGTTCTCTTTCCTGAGGAGCACAGGCCCGCCCAGCCTTCCTGCCCAGACCTGGGGGGGCCAACTCTGCGTGCCTGGAGGAGCCCAAGCCTTCTTCCGAGCAGGCCCCGCTCCCGGCCTGGCTTCGGTCTGAGGGAACCAGCACGCTCCTTCTCTGGCCGTTTGCAACAGCCAAGTGGTGTGGCGCCAGGGCTGGGGAGGCTGGAGGCAGCTTCTCAGCCAAGTGACGGGTTTTGATTTAGGCCGAGTGACCGTGGAGTGACGACTGCGGGTGCGCCTTGGCTGGCTACCTAGCCCAGCTCTGCGTCCAGAAGGGACGGAGAGGCCTCGGTGGGAGTTGGTTTCTGCCCTAGCCTGTGTGGTGTTCCTGGCACTGGGTTGTCCCGGGCGGGGGCTTCTCTGAGTGGACCCAGCAAGGGCATGCAGGGGGGCAGTAGAGCGCTCAGAGCATTTGGTCCTAGGGGTGATCCGGAGCCTGCTTTTCTGTTTCTCAGTCCTGAGTGACTTCTCAAGACTGGCCACCAACCTGTACACTCCTCCGAACGGGCCCCCCCCAGGCCTTCCCCAGACGGGAGACTGGACAGCTTGGTTCCGGCAGGAAGCAGCCATTCTGTCTGCAGAGGCCCCGAGCAGGGGCGGAAACCTGCGGGCCCGGCAGGCCCAGCTGGCCCCAGTCATCACACAGACATGGGGGACAGCAAGCACCTGCCGCCTTGATTTGTAAAAACACTGTCTTTTGGTTAGCAGGACCACCAGGATCCACCAAAAACACATGAGTCCTGCTTTGCTGTCCCCAGCCCCCCGAGGCTTCTGCTGCCCTCAGAGCCTGGCCCTTGTGGCTGCTCAGGCTGGAGCCAGAGGGAGGAGCGAGCACAGCGCGCAGGGCTTTTCAGGGGTGGTTATCTTCCCTTCTGCTGGGTGTCTTTCCCGTGGCCCGCGGGGGACAGGGGGCAAACCAGGGCGCCCGAGAGTCTGCAAGCGACCAGCTGTTAGTGCCTCCTCCTCCTCCGGAGCCCGGCTCTGCCGCGGTCGCCCGCGCACCAGAGCGCTTGCATGGGAGTGGCGTTTCTTGGTGCTGCCCTAGGACTGTTCTTCGTTCCCATGCTAAGTGGGGGACTTGGAAGTATTTCAAATATTCGGCTGGAGCCTTAGGTGAATTGTCCAGGGTAGAGGCTGTTTGGAGTCACTGGATGTAGAAAGCTGCAAGTGTGTGGTCGTTCCCAAGGGTCAGACCCCAGAGTAGATCCGCTGGCGGAGAGTGAGAATCGCCGCTCGTGGTAGCTGTTCTGTTACTTGTGTTTAAGGAGAGAGACTGTCACTCGTCCTTGGGTCCTGCCCACACAGCGGTCTCCTGGCGGTTTGCTTGAGATGCTGGCTGGGCGGGAGCCCCAGGCTGAGGGGCGCCGGCTGGAGGGGGCCCAGGGAGCCCGGGTGAGCGCCAGGGGATGGGGCGCCCCGAGTAGAGGCGTTCCTGCGGCACTTCTGGGCACGCGCGCCGCTCCGCTGTCAGGAGGACCGGACCCGGCCGTAATTGTTACAACGAAGAAAACACCAACCTTCCTCTCTCCCCTGCCGGCCATCGTTCATTGGAAGTTTGCTGAGCACAGTCTCGGGGGAAGTCAGGGAGGTTGCCGCAGCTGCCGTTGCTTCCCGACGGTCCTGAGTCCTGCTTGTTTTCTGCCGCCCACTTACCTTCTGGTCTTCGGTGCCACGGGAAGGCCGGGAGTGGCTGGTGGGCAGTTTGCCCCGGTGCGCTTCTCGTCGCCCAGAGACGCCTGAAAGACGGGATCCTCTTGGTGCTAAGAAGCAACTGCCCTGTTTGTCCAGAGGCAAATGGAAACTTCACCGAACTATACTAGAGGGTCCCTACCCCCTGCGGCCCCAGGTGTGGCACCAAACCGAGGGGCATACTCTGCGGGTCAGGCCTGGGGATGGGAGTTCTTTACCCCGGGGTAAGAGTTTTAACAGAAAGACGAAACTTGCCTTTGGACCGTGGCTGTGCCAAGGCGGTGGAGTGGGCTGCCCTCTCTGGGCTGAATCTCCAGGTCTCATGAGGTCCCCCGTGGGGATGCTGCTATTTCTAAGATGCAAATTGCACATTTCCTAGATTTTGTATCTGTGGATTTGGATGAAGGGAGCAGGGCCAAACTGCTTATACAATTTGATATGGGCCGAAATGGTACTTCAAATCTTTTGATTGTTCCTAAATAAAAACATAAATACATTTCCCATCTGCTGAGTTTATTTTGTGGCGGAGCCCGGAAAACTAGGAACACTTGACATCTGCTGATTTATTTAGTAGGTGAGCCTGACCTTAAACGTGGCTGGATGAGCAGGGCCGTTCGCCTTGGCCCACTTCAGAGGAAAGTCCCACTCGGCATCTCCCACGTTGCTGTGTCCACACAACTGGCTTCCACATGACGGAACCGTGATGTTTTTAGAAATGACACCACAGACAAAGGCAGATGAGTCAGACCCGGAGTCCTCAGGTGTCTGGTGAGAGGATGCTGGCAAGTCCTTTCCTTTCCCCCTTCCCCATGAGGATGGTCAGAAGCAGAGCTCGTTGTGTTTGCTAGGGAGGGGCTGGTGAACCTGCGTAAGGACTCAGGGCCTAGAAGGAACGTGAGAAGCCTCATTCCTGGAGTCCGAGCGATTGCATCTTGTTGGGGGCGACTCTGAGGGCCTGTGACGGGAGGAAGAGCGCCCACAAGTCATATCCCCGGGAGCAGAGACATAGGAAGGTAGTTCCTGTCCCAGGTGAACACCAGGGTCTGTCCCTGGAGAGTGTGTGTCCCTGGTGTGTCCCTGCTGGAGACTTGGCCCTGTGGAGGCCAACTTAAGCCTTGAAAAGCAGCTTTGTGCCGAATGTAAAGCAAGTCTGTGAGAGCCGGACCAACCTGGTGTGAAGCCCTGAAGCCAGTCACCCGAAGCCCCCGGGTCTGTGCAGGCTCAGGCGGTGGCTTCTTGGAACACAGCTGTGGACAGAGTTGGCAGCAGAAGTCTGCGGGGCGGTGCGGGGTGGGGGGCGGGGCCTCCGTGCAGGAAATAGAAGCCCTGCTTGACTCCTGGGCACGAGTCCCCTGGGGGTTCTCACAGGAACACCCAAGGATTGTCAGGCTGAGACAGAGCTTGAGCTCTTGAACTGAAATGTGAGGCAGGACCTTATTTTGTTCCGTGAACTAGTTTGGTGGGATAACCTGATACTGCTTGAACTGGTTTCTCCCCTCAAAAGAACAGCAGTGGTGAGAGATGACGGGCTCAAACGGAAAGATGAGGGAGTTTCGAACCAGCCCCGGCCTTCAGGTGTTGTTCAGGATGTGCCGGTTGCGGGGTAGGGGTGGGGGGCTGTCCTCTGCTTGTGGCCCCAGATCCTTGTGAACGGCCCTGGCCTCCGCTGGGTGGTGCTGTGTGCGCGCACCCACTGGCTGGGAAGTCCAGGCCTGCTGCTCGGGGTCCCTCTCTTCGTCCCCGCGGTGCCAGCCAGCCAGGACTAGTTCCTGCTGGAGACTGTGAGAGAGGGCACCCTGCAGGGACCCCTCCACGGCTGGTCTTTGCCCTTGGTACCACGGACGTCCTCCTCCTGGCCGTTTTTTTGTTTGGGCAGAGGACACCCCCCAAAAAACAAACTGGTGAGTCTCAACTCTGACTACTCATTGGGTTTACCTGGGCAGCTTTTGGAAAATAGCCCTTTGAGCTCTGGGCACCGGCATTTTCAGAAGCTTCCCAGGTGATGCCTAACCCAGTGCGGGGGAGGCAGTGCCAGCCCAAGCTTCCCACTGCAGGGACAGGGCCTGCACGCACGGTGAGGCCGTGACCCACCACAGGCCCAGACCGTCAGGCTTCACCAAGTGTCTCCCTTCACCCCACCTGCTTGGGGGGGCCTCCCGGGGCAATCAGTGAGGTTAGGTCTGCCTGGAGGAAAGATCAAGACATTGGCCATGAAAGGCAAAGGCAGTGTCGCAGGGAAGGTGGGTGGGTGGCAGGGGACAGGCATGCCTCAGGTCTGTGAATCCACTGCAAGGACTTCAGAGCTGTTCCTCCCCAAGTCACACTCTAGAAAGATACTTGTTCAGTAAATGAACATGTTCTGATTAAAATAAAAATGGTCAGTACCAACAAGCCAAGCCTGCCCTGTGATGACAGACAGCCCCTGATGAAAGACCAGCACAGAACCTCTTTCTTCATAGATTAAAGCTCTCTCCTGGCCACAAGAACCTGGAGTGGGAAAACATGGCTCGGGGAAGTCCAGGTTAACTCCCACCCACCACCTTGTCTGTGAGAAAAGGACCATCCTGAGTAGGCCAGAGCAGCTCTAGAAGAAAGCCAGGGGGCCACCAAGCACCTGAGCGGTAGGAGCCCTGATATGGATTGCCGAACCTTCTCAGTGGGCAAGAAATATTCTAAACTATCCCAGTTCTCCAGGTGGGTGGTTCTCGGAAGGACCTACAGTGAACCAGGACTGGCCCCCAATCTGTGAGCTTGGGAACTGTTAGGTCTTTGTGGTCTGACTTGTCAGACAGCAAAGGGATGCTTGGAATCTCCGACTCTTCATCAGCCTTGGACTTGGCTTAAAAATCTTGGTATCTCCACACTTCGTGTGGTATGTGAATTACCACACGGGGGTATACTAATTTCCATTTTAAGGAACAACTAATTACACTCACCTGCATCTTTTCAGTGACAGATCTGCTCAGACTCCCTGGGCTGACCTTTTAGGCCTGTCACCACCCATCCACCAGGCAGGCAACTGTGTGTATGTGCGTCATTTCTGATCTACACCGGCACAGACCACGGGGAAGGTAAGGCCACGGCCTTTTCAGCCAGATGTGGGCGTACAGACTGGGTTGCAAGCCAATGAGTTTTCTCACCCGAGGTCTGAGCGCTGCGTTGTTTTGAAAGGAGAGGCTTCTGCGGGCTGGGAGGAGCCTTGGGTTGCTTCCCACTCTCCACCACAGCTGGCAGGCCCCAGAAAGCTGGGCTAGCTCACAGGTGGGCTAGTGGCCACACTTGACCCCGACATACCGTCTGCAGTCAAGCAGGAGAGGGTGGCCTCACCCCACCTCCTAGCCCAGAGGAGGGGAGATCTGCTTGACCTGGAAGTTGCCGAAAACCTCCTCCCGCCTCCACTGCTGAATAACCACCCAGCAAATAGTCCACAGGTACCGGTCTCCAGACAAGTGGCTCTCCTGAGTCCCCCCGGAGGAGCCCACACAGGCACCCGGGGATGGCTTAGCTGGCAGCCAGATCTCAAGGCGCCAACATGGCCAGCAAGTGGCTGAGCCCAGAGGTAGGCGGCGGGCTTGCGTGTGCTGGCTGTGCCGTGGGGCGCCTCTGTGCCCACAGGCCAGGACCCCAGCCTCTGTCCTTCAGTGGGGCTGCTTTCCCAACCTTTTCCATCTCCTTTCTGGGACCTTTGCATCAGCTAGACAGAAGCAGCCAGAGGCACAGCAGCTGCCCCCACACCTACCCACAGAGCAGACAACGCCTTAACCCTCTTTCATTCCTAAGGGAAGGCACACTCGGTCTCTTTGCTTTCAAACCAACCAACCACCTGACCATCTGGATAGTCTTTGCTGGTTCTTTTCCTCCAATCCGTACCTACCGCATTCCTGCCAGCCTCACCGTCTGCAGCCCAGCTGTCCCCGCAGGACGCAGCAAGTCACAGCCAGCCTGTCTCCTCCCCTCCCCTGGGCTCTGCCCCAAGGATACCTCCACAGGTGAGGAGCAGGAGTAAGGAATTTAGCAACTAGCCTACTGAGAAGAAAAATACTGTTGTTTTCTTAGGTCCTTTTAAAGCTTTTCCAGTAAAACTTAAAAATTTTGTTAATATTTAAATTGTAAGCCAAATGCTGGCAACCATATATAATTGTTTGCTATGGAGAAGACTGGGATATCATACTTGCAGAGACAACTTCGGAATTAGTTTAAATAAACCAATACGTTTTCTCAGAAATTAGTATAATTTCCTTCGGTTTACAATCCATGATATGGAAAGTTTAATAGAATGTTAAATAATTTACCTTCTACCCTAAAAGTAAGCTATAGAAAATGGAATCACTATTAGGATCGAATAATAACAAGGCTTTAACGGCTCAGTGGTTTTTCTTAAGAGTATATAAATATATAAATCTTGAAAAGATAACACTGTTAGTTGAGCTGTAAAATCCATAAAAATAACAGTTCTGCCACAGTGCACAGACATGTTCGTTCATTTGGCTCCCCCACCCTCCAAGCAGCTTTCCGGTTAGAAGTGGAAGACCTAGAAAATCAAAGACCTACGTGAAATAATGGAGATAGTGAGAAACGGGTGTGCAAAAAATAACCTTTAAAATTCCATCTCCAACATCACAGATGCCCAGTAACAGGACTTTCAACTGGTTTAGTGAACACCCAGGACCGTCTCTGCATCCTCGTGCTGTGCTGGCTGCAGGCTCTGATCCCAAGTCTGCTGCTGCACCGGGGAGAGGGGTCTTCAGTCGTAACTAGGATGGGGGGGGGTCCCCCTCGGCGGCCCGCGGAAGGGCGCCCTGAAGGAGGCAGGTCCATGTGTGCAGGAGTTTCCTGAATGTACTGGGGAAGATCCCCGCCACTTCCTCCTCCATCCTGGCACCCATGTCCAACCAAGGCCTCCAGTCAGTCTTACCATTAGACCTTCCGCTTGTTGGTGGCACGTGTCCGTGGCCTCTGCGTATGAGGCATGCCCTCGCCAACCACGTGGCAGGAGTGGCTGCGCGGCTCAGCCAGCACATCCACAAATTCTGGCCCCCAGGGAGCAGGTCTGTGTACTCCAGGTTCGCCT
This sequence comes from Mustela putorius furo, assembly GCF_011764305.1. Lineage (NCBI taxonomy): Eukaryota > Metazoa > Chordata > Mammalia > Carnivora > Mustelidae > Mustela > Mustela putorius. The sequence goes on along the minus strand of NW_025421464.1, from coordinate 9,654,130 downwards.
CCAGGCCATCCACCTTGGGCTGCCCATGGCTTCTGGCAGCAGGCAGACGGTGTGGCCCGTGGTGACGCAGGGCGACCAGGTCTTCCTCCTCCTCCTGAGGTCCTGAGGTGCTGCTATTCCTCCTCCAGGCGGCGCCCTGGGGCTCTGCCTCCTCAGACCCCTCAACACAGTGGCCCGAAGGGTAACCCTCCCGGGCCCACGGCAGGCCGGGCCACCCGCTGCTGCTATTACTAACACTATCCCCTGTATCTTGCAGGCTGGGTAGTGTCCCCAGCCGCGGGCAGCGCGCCCTTGTGCTGTGTCCTCTTCCTCAAGCAGGCGGAGCCCCTCTGCAGGCAGGTCCTGTGCTGCTCCGCCCTGGCTCGGGGCCAACCACCCCCACCCCTGCCCAGCTGCACTTTTAAAGCTCCAGGACAATGTAAACGTGGGTTTGTTTCCCTGGCCCGGTGAGGCTGCTGCTCTCTCGAGAAGGTCCGGGGTTCCTCAGAGCCTCCTATGCCGCGGGCTGAGGCAGCCTCTCTCCCAAGGGGCTACAGCCATGGTCCTGGCCCCACAGATGGAAGGCTCCATCTCCAGAAGTCAGGACTAGATGTGTGTGCTTAATTAATTCGAGACACAGTACAGTTTTTGCCTTCACCCAGAGCCGGGGGCATGGAGGCCCCAAACGGTAATACATCTCGTTAATGGCTTGGTTTTGTATAGCAGTCACTGCTGGAATCCAGGCTCCGGGCCTTGGGGCCAGGATGGCCACCACGACAGGCCACTTCCCAAGAACCCAGCTCACGGCACTCCATGAGGCACGCGGCACCTGCTGCTCTCAACGAGGCTGGCGCACAACTAGAGGCGGTTGTCTCCGTTGACCCGAGTCCTTCGTGGGGCCCTGGACAGAAGGAGGGAGTGTCCTTACCAACAGTGGGGCCTCGCAGCCCCGTGGAACAGCCCAAGCCAAGGAAAGCCAGCCGTGGAAAACCTCTACCCAGGAGCAAGAGAAGGGCCCAGAAGGGGCCGCAAGTCGTCCTTCCCGTCTCCCCGGTGTGCTACCCATCCTTCACCCCCTCACCTCCGTTCCCGACTGTCAAAATGGTCTGCCAGATGCTCCTGGGAGATACGAAAGTCCTCAAATGGCTGCTGATAGCGGGCTTCAAAGGAACCTTCCCGGGCCCGGCCATGGAACAGCGGGCCTGAGGCATCAGAGCCCCGCTCCCGCAGAGACATGCCGAAGGGACTGAGGTCCCCGTTCTCCTGCTTCAACAGGGAGGGCACGTGGGGTCAGTGGCTCCCTGGGGCCTCGTGAGGATGCAGCCCGCCGGCCCCCCAGCCACGCTGCGGTTACCTTGGCAGGGAAAAGCTCGATCTTGACGAGCAGGGAGGCCAGCTCCAGGTCCTCGCTGTAGTTGTTCTTCAAAGGCACGGCTCTGTACCCTGGAGGAGAAGGCCTAGCCCTCAGCCTGGGGGGATCTGGGCCGCGGGCCCGCCCCCCACACTCCTCGCACCCCTAGGTAGGTCCCAGGCGCTGTCCTAGGAAGGGTCCTCACCTGTCTTCAGGCCTTTCACCGGGAAGGTAGCCTGAGCCAGGAAGTTCTGGTCACTGAACATGTCTTCCTCATACACCACGAAGCGCAGAAAGGCGAATTCAGGGTTACTGATCTGGAAGTGGAAGGGCTTGGCAGGCCACACAGGGTTCAGTCCATTGTCCACTGCGGAAGTCAGGGCAAAAGGCCTCAGGCCACCGGCTCGAGAGGACAGAGCTGCTAGTGTGGAGGGGCCTTCAGGGCATGGCGAATGGGGAAGGCAGACCTACCCACGAACTCTGTCTTCTGCTTGACGCTGTCATACTCCGCTCCAGCCACCTCAATCTCCACAAAAGGACACACGATGCCTCGGCCGTTCTTTGGCAGGTGCCGGGCCCCCAGTACCTAGAAGGCAGGCCAAGATGGGCCGGGGACTGTCCTTTCTGCTCCTTCCCAGGCCTCACGCTGCAGTGGAGGCAGTGCGCCCTCTGCTGGGCCCCAGGGAGGCGACCCGCTAAATGGCTCCCAGCATCAAGGCCAAAAGAGCAGTGGTGCCTGAAACCTTTGCTTTACTTTGCTTTAGCCGCAGCTTTCAATGGAGTTTCTGCATCTACCTCATTAAATCCACGTCCGTTCTAACACAGACCTCTCTTAAAGGACTCCGCCACAGGGAAAGGAAACAGAAATCTCTTCTCGGGGGCAGAGCACATCCTCCCTGTGCTCTCTCTCCCCAGCCCTCCTTCCAGACGGCTCAGCCCCACCCACCCTGAAGCGGGCAGGTGGCACCAGCTCCGTGGCTCAGGACCGGGTCTCCAACAGAGCTGGGGGCAGGAGTCACTCACTCAAGCCCCATTCTCGCTGGCCCCTCTGGGTGGCTCAGCACTGGCACTAGCTCCCTGTCCTGCCAGGCGGCGGCTACCCACGGCTGGGCCTCACTGGACAGTGTGGCTCTTCAGGGCTGAGAACCGGCCCCAGTGAGCCCACCTGCCTTGGGCCTTTACCACTCTGGGCCCAGCCCCACAATGGAGGCTGCTTAGTTGCCTCCCACCTCAGAGAGTGGTCAAGCCTTCCTCAAGCTCAGAAACCATCCCGTGCCCCCTCCCCACCCGTCACGCAGACCCCCTAACACTGACTCTGGACAAGAGCCCCAGCAGAGCGACCCCCGCCACCCTGAAGCCCCTAGGCGAGCAGCACGCACCTCAATGCAGACGGCATACGGCTCCAGGCCCCGGAGGCTGCTCTTGTCGAAGGGATCGAAGGCCTCATCCCGCATGGTACTCGGCTGCAGTACGTAGCCGCAGCGGCCACCCGCCATGAACAGGGCCTGGTTCATCTGCATCGGCTTGTCTGGAAGAGCCGGGTTACAGCGGACTCCCGCCCAACACCCCACAGGGCGGCCCCCCCCTCGCCCCACAGAGCAGCGCCTCACCTGGGGTCTGGAAGTTGAGGGCCACGAGCTGACTGCCGCAGATCCACATGGGCAAGGGGTCGTAATTGGAGGAGTCCAGCCGCTGGCCCTTGGGGTAGATGCGGGAGAGCTGCAGCCGGTTGTACTGGAGGAATTTCTTGCCTTTGGCCTTGTTCACGTATTTCTCAGCCTTGGTTTCCGGAAAGGACGACATGTCCCGGTAGCAGGCACGTTCTGTGCCAATCTCTGGGCCAGACAGGGAGAATGCTGACAGAGCCCACCCCCCCGGCAGCTCCCCCAACCCCCATATAAAGGGACGGAGTGCTCCTCCCTCTTCCTCCGGCCGGCGAGGGCCCCCAAACCCACCCCGCTGGGGCCGCGGCCCTTACTCTCTTCATCGAAGGGAACAGGCCGACAGTAGACAACCAGCTCGGAGAGCTCCAGGGCGATCTTCTTCCTGCGCTCCATCATCTTCCCCTCTGTGAGCTGGTGACACACGCAGCCTGTAGCCCCCGGCCGGCAGAAGGGTGCCCCCACAGCACAGATGTTCCCCGAGCCCTTCCCTGTCCCCTGCCTCTTCCAGACCCTACTGGACGGTAACCAAGAGACCTCTGTCCTCATGCCCCACCTCAGAACCATCCTTCCTCTTCCCTGCCTTAAAGGGCACACGTGCCCTCCACCACTCTCAGAGGGTGGGATCCTCACCACCACCCATGCCTCTGGGACCCCTCTGGGACCGCTCAGGGTCTGGGGCAGGCTGCGCGCTCCAGCGATGCTGCCTGGGTACTCCTGTCCTCGCCGCCCCCCCACCAGAGGCCCACTTTCTTCGATCTGGGGCTCCTACATTCATAGTCTTAATTTCCTCTTTCGGCCCAGACCCCAGAATCCATCCCCCTAACCAGCATGTCTGCCAGTAAAATCTCAGCACCTTCCATACACTGAGGGACTCAAAGGTCCCCGTTCTCCAAAGCAGCCACAGACCTGTGGCCTTCTAGCCTTCTCTCCCACACCGACCACTGGGGAAACAGCCGTCCCCTTAACCCTGACCAGTACTTTCCTCTCCGTCACCCCAGTCTCAGAAGAGGCCACCTCCTCCCCGCTGGGTCCTCCAGCAGTCGGCACGCGAGACTGCCCTGGCTCTGGCCCCGTGGAGATGCACTCCCTTTGCCACACCCCACTGCCCACGGCCCCCCAACCCTGGCCACCACACTGCCATGGTTCCTTGTTGTGGCACTAGGGCCATCTGCTGCTGCCAAAACCAAGGGGCACTCTCAGGTTCTTATCATGCCTGTTGGTACCTCCACAGCCCCCAAGACATCGGACTCCACCCACCCCGGCCGGCTGCATCTAGCTGCTCCCCCTGCCAGCGAAGCCCTTTTCCCATACCCCACCGCCCATTCTTCCTGCCTCCAGCCCAGGACTTCTCTGGCCTCCACGCTACCTTGTCCAAGTGCCCACCAGGCAGAGCCAAGGGGTGTCCTACGGCCATGTCCAGCTCCGACAGCCACAGGGCTGGCTCCGTGGGTCTCCCACGGCCCCCGCCTAGAGCGGGGCCCGATGCCGCAGGCCTCACCCCCCAAGAGGCTCACAGGCTGCCAACGCACCCCCTGCATCCCCCCAGAGGTGCCTCACCCTGGCATCTGCCGTCTGGGCCACTTCTCGGATCTTCTTCACCCAGTCCTGCAGCTCCTCCTGCGAGTCGGCAGCGACATCCAAGGACCAGTGCGCCACCGAAGCCATGCTGATGGAGAAGACGAAGAGCCGGTTGTTCTTGCCTTCAGGACGGATGGCTGGGGGAGCAAGAACAGAGCTGGCAAGATGCTTCTGCGTCCCCCGCACCACAGCCCAGGCACGGGGCTCCCTAGGCTCCGAGTCCCCTCACCACCTGTCCTCCCCACACACCATGAGGCGGACAAGGCTGCTGGGCCAGGCCCATGTGACAGCAGAGGACCACAGGGCTCCGAGCAAAGTCCCTGCTGGTAGAGGCGGGCTGGGGCTCAAACCCCCGTCTGTTCCCCCTGGGTCCCCTGTCCCACCCCGGGACCCTGCCTGGGAGGACAGTGGAGGTCCACGAGCCGTCTGCGTCTCCCATAGTGCCTGGCTCCGGTGAGCACGCGGGGCTCAAAGCTGGAGATGAAGACAGGAGCCCGGGGCATCAAGGGAGACTCCAAGCACAGGGAGAGCTCTGAGGGAACGCAGCCTCTGGCTTCTTCCCTCGGCATGTGCCCACAGCCACAAAGGAGAGCCTGACCCTAAGGAACGGTGGGCTGGAAAGCGGGTTAGGGGCTCACCAATCTGACAAGCCGGCACATCCAAGACCCCCCGGAGCAAGTCTCCCAGGGGGCTGTTCTCGTCCAAGTGCTGTGGAGAGCAAAGCCCACAGGTGCGTCAGCATGTCCGCTGTACACATGCATGGATGGGGGGGTCCCGTGTGCACGCAACAAGCACACCCCACAAGCACACACATGACAACACAAACAGCACATGTGTCCTGGAAACTGTGGCCCCTCAGGGCTGCAAGTGGACTGCAAGTGACAGTGGCTGTGTCACTGTGTGTGACTGACATGTCCCCCCTGCATGGCTCTGCACTCACCTCCCTCTCAGGCTCCAGGGCTGCGGGGCTGACCATCTCCTCCACATAGTTTGACGGGAACCACAGCTGCTTCTTCCCCCCGTAGTCTCCCCGCCACCTGTGGGAGCAACATGGCACGGACCTCAGCAACCACCCCTGACTTCCACAGGAGGGGAGTCCTTGCCAAGGCCCCCCACGGGAGCCAGCGACAGCCAGCCCACGGGCGTGTCCGCCCCACCACCCCACCCCCGGATCCACGGCTGTGGCTCCGGGCACCAGGCTCACCAGCCGCCGTCCTGCTTCTCCACGTTCTGGATGATGGCATTCTTCGTGAACGTCAGCTCGTCCTCCCTCTGGGCCTTGTAGTCAAAGAGGGCCTTGACGGCGCACTGCAGGGGGGCAGCAGTGAGAGCAAGCTGTCCTCACCTGCCTCCTGACCTGGAGCCACCTGCCCAGCTCCAGTCCTCACCACTGGACCTACAGGAGACTCCAGGACAGATGTGACGGAGGACAGTCCCAGGGCCTCTACCACGGAGACTCCTGAAGTCCAGGTGGACTCCTGCAAGCCCCACAACCTGGACCCCAGCGAGAACCTTCCATCTGTCCCCAGGAATCAGGGCTGGCAGGCTAGGCGGAAAGTGTGTGGGGGTGCCTCCCCTGGGACCTGAAAGCCTACGGGCATGGCTGGGACCCCATCAGTCCTCATCTGGAAAACAGAAGAAAAGAACCTCCTTCCCAGGCTCCCTGGCTGCTGAGGGAAGGGGCTGAGAAATAGGGCACAACTCTCCCTTACCCCTTAGAGAAAAGAGCAGAAAGAGGAAGATGCTCTCTGACAGATCTTCATAAGGTGAGGGACTGAGGAGCAAAGAAAAAAGTTTTCTGGCCAGTGTGGCCTGCCCCTGCCCTGCTGCCACCCAGGAGGAAACGGGAGTTACCCTGGGGAACAATCTGGAAGGGTCAGTGCGGACCCCCAGGGACAAGGTCTGGGAGGGGGTCAGCCCAGGGAGAGCTGTGGTCATACACAAACCACACATCTCACAACCTCTCAGGCCTCGGAAAACCACAAGCACCACTTCTCCACAACGACCACAGATGGGCCCCTGAGCACAGAAATGCAAGCCCTCAGCCACTGGGGACCCCCCGCCTCCGCACTTCCTGTACCAGAGGCCTGATGCTATACCTTGAAAGTTGGCATAGGATTCGCCTCCACGTAGAAGCCAGGGTTGCGTCCCTCATACAGGGCTCCATAGTCAGGCTCCTGCAAACGGGACCAAATGGGATAGGTTAACACCCAGAGAGAACAGTGGTTACCGGCTGCCCCAGACCCCTCGATCGGTGCAGCAGGCCCACGTGTCCTGCTGCACAAGGCCAAGTCTGCCCCTTCCCTGGCGTCGGGTCCACCAGCATCTCAGACCTCAATGGGTGTGGCCTGGCCCTCCCTACTCTCCACTTTCTTACCCTTGAAACCCTCCCCACGATTCTGAAACCTCTCTGTTCCTGAAGGCCCAAACTGCTGCGGAGCTGTCTGCAGCAGGCTCCCGCAGGTGCCCTGCCCTCAACTATGTAGCCCAGGGGCTCCCTCCCTCCCTCCGGGTGTCCCCGCCCCAGTCCCGCCAATCCACCAGTCCAGCCCCAGGCCCCGGTGGGTGCAGACCCTTCCCTGGACACCTGTGCCCACTGATGACAAGTCTCAAGGGGACCTCCCGTCCTAGATGCCTTCCTTCTGTCCAATGCCATGGTCCCAGGCCTTGGTCCCAGGTCCTGGCCCCTAGGCCATCTGTGCAGCCTTCTGCCTCACTGTCTTACCCGGGTGTCTCTTCCCTCCATAGCCGCCCTTCTGTAGCCTACTCTCCCCTCTGCCCCCGCGACAGTCTAGTCCAAGCCCAGCCGGCGAAGCCTCAGGCCTTGGGCCTACTGCTCCCTGTGTGAGTTCCAGGACCTCCTCACCCCAGAACTTAGCTCGCAGCCCCTAACCTCTTCCCCTAACGCGTGCCATTCCTGGCAGCCACACCCGCGCAGAGGACACATCTCCCAGGACACTGTCCTGGCACCTATGCCATGGCCCCCAGCTGGGCAGAGTGACCTGTCCAGGAGCTCGCACAGCCAGACTGTCCCATGAGCACCCAGCAGCTAGCCCAGGGTCCCTGCCTGCCACGATGCCCCCAGCCCCAGGCCCTCACAGCAGTGCCGATCTTCTCCAGCGCCTCCTCGTTGATGGGGTAGCGCAGCTTCATTTTGCGGTACAGTGGGTGCTTCTCGTAGTAGCTGATCAGGTCCACAAGGCTGTCAAACTCCGAGTTGCCCAGCATCACCGTCTGACCCTCCTGCTGGACACGGCAATGCTTGATCTTGCCCTCGGCCCTGAACAGAACGGTCACGTGGGGTCAGGGAAGCCCAGATCCAGGCATGGCCCCACACCACCTAGAGCACCCCAGGCCACGCCCCTCACCGGAAGGAGATGGCGTAGGAGTTGGGTTCGTTCCGTTTTCTCACCAGGAAGGCCCCGTCCCGGGGGACACGCATCAGCATGTGCTCGGCCTGAGCTCTGGTCAGGCTGGCGTGGTACCACCTGAGGACAGGCCCGAGTCAATCCCTGGCCTCCCCGACTTCGGTCCCCCCACCAGCCCTCAGCCACCAGGCCCTCCCTCACTCTTTGCTCTCGTGGGCATTGGTCTGCGGGACAGGCTCTGAGAGGCGCATCTCAAATTCATTGCAGCGCAGGGGCACCTGCTGGTAGTGCGTGATGAGGTCATAGAGTGAGTCAAAGACCAAGTTGTCTGTCAAGAAGAACTTGGGGGCCCCAGCGTCCTGGCGGGAGTGGATCCGGCAGTGCTGGACTTTCCCGTTCCTCCTGCGGGAAGACATGGAGGCGGTGAAGCAGGTGTGGCCCAGAAACCATGCTCCAGCCCAAGTGAGGCGCCCGAGGTACTCAGCGGCTGGGCAGACCCGCAGAGGGGCTTCAAAGCACCCAGAAAAGTATGTGTGTGAGGAGATCACGCTCCATGTGAGAGCCTGTAACAGAGACCAACACCAGACAGCGGTGGTCTTGGCAGGGGGGCACAACAGAGTGCAGCACACGCGCTGGGACTGGGTTACCAGAAGGAGAGGGTGTAGTCGCCCACGAAGGTCTCGCTCTCCCGCACAAGGAAGGAGCCGTCAGGGGCCCCGGTCTCGATGCAGTACTCGGTGAGCAGGCGCTCGGCGATGTGCCGTCCGTCCCGGCCCGCGCCAAGCTTCCCATGGAACCACTTCTCACTGGAGTGCAGCTCCGTGCTGCCACTGGCCTGCGGGGGGAGGGCGACAGCAAAGACACTCGGTGACTCTGACCCCAGCCCAGCCCCCAGCCCTGGGCTGGCCCCTCACCTCCTTGGGCTCCTCCTCATCCTCATTGCCCTGGTCACTGCTGGTCTCCTCGGAGTAGTAGATCTTGCTGCTGGTCAGAACGAAGTAGTGCGGGTACCACTCCTGGGAGAGAGCAGAGCGGGGCCCATGAACGAGGCCGCCTCCCACCAGGCCCCCACGCTCAGCCCGGCCTGGCACTCACATGGTTCACGGGGTCCTCCAGGTAGAGGATGCCGTTCTTGATGGAGTTGCTGATGTCGTTCTCGGAGTACATCACCGACGTGGGCACCTCTTCATAAGCGCTGCCCTCTGCCAGCTTCTTGTGCTGTGGGAGCAGCGGGACATGCAGCGCCAGCCCAGTCCGAGCCCCCGCCTCTCACCCAGGCTGAGGCCGCCGGCTGAGCCACGGCCTGGGAGAGGCGTGCGGAAGGGTGGGGCGCCCCCAGCGCTACCTTGATGAGGATCTTCCTCTTGAGCTGGTTGGGTGAGGGGAGCCCGTCTGCAGCGATGTCCACGGGCTTGGTAAGGAGGGTGTCCCCAAGCACCTTCTTGAAGTACTGTGCCATGTTTCTCTGCTGGGCAATGCTGCAGTGGTCCTCGATGGACAGGATGACCGGGTACCTGCAGGGTAGGGAACCAGTGCAGTGACGGAGACCTTACAGTTCTGAGCGGTCAACACCCAGTCCAAACAGCTGCTCAGAAAAGGTGTTAGGAAGCAAGGGTCCGTGTCTAGAGGGCAGCTAGCCAGAGAAGAGCTTCGTTCCTCCCCAGCCCCTGGAAGGAAGCACGTGGGGCGTACGGGTTGAGCTTTAGTTTGTTCCATGAAAGGGGCGCAGAGGAGGCAGGAAGCAGGAGGGCTGCGGAAGGACGGCTCAAGCAAGCGGCAGGAGGGGAGGCCAAGAAGGACAAAGAGAAAAAACAGGGAGTGGGGACAGCACTGGAGGGGACCCTCCGTCATAGGAGGGAGCCGTAGCCCCGCTGACCCCCACCCCCACTCACTCTGAGGCCACGAAGGCATGCTCCTTGATGGTGTGCAGAACATCTGAGAACTTAATCTTGGTGGTAAGGGTGTGTCCGTGGTAAATGACCGGCATCCCGTCTGGGCCATCCCAGCAGTCCACTGCGCAGGAACATGACCACGGTCAGGAGGGCAGGGCCCCCCAACCTACCCCCCCACCCCGGCCCCCACGCACACTCAATGCAGCGACAGCCCATTCGCAGGCAGCGGGCGTAGGCTTCTAGGGAGGACTCGCTGGAGAACTGGTCCCCGGTCAGGTACCTGCACAGGGAAGGAAAGGCAGGGGTGGTGAGTGCCTCCCTCCGAAGCCCGGGCCAGGGGGGCGGGCGTGCCAATGGAGCCACTCACGTGTTGTGGGAGGAGGAGATCCAGTAGTGGGAGAGAGGGTTGTTCATGGTGTCCGGGCACACGGCATCCAGCTGCGAGTTCCACACACTGTTCTCTTTGGAGAACAGGAAGGTGACAAACTGCCCGGAACAGGAAGGAAAGACCAGAGTGAGCCACTACCCCAGACCCCTGGCTTGGCTGTGGTGGGAAGGAGAGGACGCTCAGTGTCTGTCACTGAGGTGGACAAGGTGGTGGACAAGGTGGACGGCGGGGAGGAACAAGGTGGCAGCCCTAAGGAGAATCTGGCTCCTGGGACCCAGGTGGGGTTCCGGTCAGTGCCCCCCATTCTGATGTATGGGGTGTGAGAGTCAGGGCTCACCTCGTCCAGGAAGAAGTATGGCTCTTCAATTTCCCGCAAGGGGTCTCGAAGGAAGCTGAGCATGAACTCCTGCACCTGAAGCCGGTCAACAGCCCACAGCTCCTGGTGGGGGAGGGGGGCGCATGAGAGGCTACCAGCGACGAGCCCAGCCCCCCGCAGCCAGGAACCCTGGCCCAGCCCCACCCAGCCGTACCCCCTGGTACTCGAGGAGGAACTGCTGGAACTCGGGAAGGGATACTCGACAGAGCTCCGGCCGCTCCCCCGCCCTGTGGGAGAGAAGGGAAGCACCTGGCAGCCCGGTGGCTGGTGCAGCCCCCAGACAACGAGGGCCCCCTGGAAGGCAGAGCCCAGCTCCCAGCCAGCACAGATGACCAAGAGGGTCCAGCATGGCTTACCCCTTCCCACTGCCTCCCACCTGTACCAGGAGTCGCCAGGGGAGAGAGGAAGGAGGCCCCGGGGAGAACCCCACCGCCCCACTTCAAACCAAACCTCAGGGCACTGGCTTCCAAGAAGGGGAGGTCCATCTGCAGGAGACAGAAGCTGGTCAGAGCGAGAGCCCCTGGGAGGCCACATGGGAAAAGGGCTTTCAGGAAGAAAGGCTGGGGCAACAGACAGGGGTGGGCGGGCCTCAAGAGAAGAGCTGGAGAAATGGCACCGGAAAGCCCTCCAGCAGGGCGGCAGGGCTGAGGCAAGCAGGGCTGGGGCTGGGGCGGGAGAGCAGGGGCAGGGGCCACGGGAGGGCAGGTGGCTCATGCACCGTCTTCTGGGCGCTGTACATGAGGCTGCGGTACAGCTGAGCAAACTGCCCGTAGGTGATGTCACTGCTGCGCTGCTCCAGGTCCTACGTGGCACAGGGCAGGACTCCGGTCAGGCCTACGGCCAGGGGCTCCCAGGCTCCCTCACTGCCAGCGGGTGGCCCAGGATGTGCTTACCGTCAGACGCTCTCGGAGGAAGCGCATGTTGGGGACCCGGTAGTTGACCTGGGACAGCATGTTCTTCAGGTCCTTGGCTGATATACTGAGGAAACAGGGACATTCCCAGGGGCCTCACCCAACCTCTCCTGACCGCTGACTTGTCGGCTGAGTCCAGCTGGGACTCAGTCCCTCTGGGCTGGACAGATAAGCACTACTCCTGGCACCTGGAGTCCTGAGGGGGCTAAATCAGAACACTTGGGGTGACCAAAGGAAGTCCCCTCCTTTCTCTAGGGCTCAGTTTCCTCATCTGGGCAAAGAAAAAGGCCATGATTCTGCCAAGAAAGGAGTGAACAGGCTCAGTGAAGTGGGTCAGGCATGGGGGAGGAGAGCCAGTCTTTAGGTCTCAGTGGTCAAGCCTGTCTGTACCTCTGGCCCCCCGACAATCCTAGGGGCTGTTGGCTCACCCAGACACAGGAGGCAGCCTTGCCCTGTGAGCCTCCAGGCCCCGCACAGCTCACTCACATACTCACTGGGGGCGACTCCACAGGGAGTCCTGACCCGCTACCCTAGAATGCTGGGAGTGTGTGTCTCAGCATCCAGCATGGGGTGGGGGTCTGAGGGGGCTGGTAGCCAGAGGGGATCCTGCTTGACAAAATACCACTGCTGGCGACTGGGCACTCCCCCGGCGTCTGACAGGGAAGTCTGCCCAGGATGTGGGACTAGGGGACCCTGCCTGGCGAAAGGCTGGAAAAGATGGGGGACAGGGAAGCCTTCGCTCCTGGAGGCTGGTGTCAGGGAGGCGACACCTCTTCCTCCTGCCCGAGAGCCTGGCAGACATCACCAACACTCCCTTCCAGAATTCAGTCTTGTACCACATGGCCCTGGCCGCTACTGGCAAGTATGCTTCAGCAGGTGCTGCTTCTGCCCGTGCCAGCTCACCTGACCCCCAGGTGCCCAGAAGCAAGGCGCTCAGGGTCCTTGCTCTGCAGGTTAGGAAACTCTAGCCGCTGCCTTCGGCTCAGGTCATGATCTCAGGGTCCTGGGATCGGGTCCCGCATCGGGCTCTCTGCTTGGCAGGGAGCCTGCTTCCTCCTCTCTCTCTCTCTGCCTGCCTCTCCATCTACTTATGATTTCTCTCTGTCAAATAAATAAATAAAATCTTTAAAAAAAAAAAAAAAAGGAAACTCTGCATCACCGAACTCTCTCTCAACTCTCCGCTATTATCCGTTCCGCCAAAACACGGGTCTCGACCCTGCTGCCCTCTCCGCCGCCGCGCCCTTCTCCGCTCTCCTGCACAGCTGCGCCTGAGGGAGCCATCCGTGCTCCCTTTCCTTCCCTGAACACCGCTCTCTGCTCCTCAAGGTCACCAACACCCTCTGTGCTGTCAAGTCCATACCTGGCGAGGCCTGGCACAGCTCACCAACCCCTCCTCCCCAGGCTTCCAAAACCCCACCCTCCCAAGTTTTTCTCTTCCCTCACAAGCCGCTCCTTCCCCTGGCTATCTCCTCCTCGCCTCCCTGATCCCCAGTGACCGAGTGGCCTGGGGTCACGGCCCCCTTCCCTGCTCTTGCTACGTCTATCAGGTGATCTCCAGCCTCATGGCCTAGGGAAGAACATCTCTATGCTCCCGCGGCAACATCTCCCGCCCCAACTTCTCCCTTAAACTCATTCTACCCACCTGCCAATGCAACATCTCTACCTGGACGTCTAAGGGTATCATAAAACTGAATATGGCCCAAATGCATCCCTAAGCTCCCCCAAATTTGCTTTTCCCATGGCCTTCCCCATCTTAGTCAATGGCAACGCCACCTTTCCAGGTTCTCCAGCCACAAAGCTTAACTGTTACCTCAGACTCCTCTCTTCCTCTTGCACACTAAAATCAATGTTCGGAAGTTTTACTGGACTCTTACCTTCAAAACACAGTAGAGTCCAAATCCGACCATGTGCTACCGCCCTCCACCCCGAGCCACGACCTCTCATCTCGCATCCAGAACGCTGAAGCAGCTCCCTGCCCAAGCTGGCCAGCTCTGCCCCGTCCTGGGCTCTCCAGCCGCAGCCGGCAGTCTGGTGCAACCGAAGTCAGGTCACGGGATGCTTCCTTTCAAAACCCTCCGTGGTTTTCTAGCTCTATCACAGCAACAGTCAGAAACCCTCACCATGAACTGATCTTTGTCCCCCATCTCTCCCCGGCCCCCCTGGCTGTCATACAGTGGCCTCAAAGCTGTGAGCTTCAAGGCACTCCCTCACGCACTAAGGCCACCACCGCCTGCTCCGCAGGACACCCAGCACCAGTCTGCACCAAGGCCCTCAGAGGACTTTCTGCAGGATGTTACCTGTGCCAGAATGCTTGCCTGCCCCTCAGCCCTCCTAGACATAGGCCCCCTGAGTCCTCTGGTTCTCCGGAGAGCTGATCAGGGCTTGGCTACTGTTCTGGCTGCCACAACCCACAGGCAGAGCTAGAGCCACACCCCGGTACCTACCGATCCTCACGGTTCCGATCCACGGAGTAGAACTGCTTCCGCAGCCACCTGGAGGGAGAGGAGCCTAAAGTGAGAGGCACTTCTCCAGCCAGACTAGGTCCAGGGAGGTCAGCAGGCGGTGTCTGTGCACACAAAGGCCTGTGTCCTTGCTGCTGCTCCCTAGAACCTTTTCTCTTACGTCACAGGCTGCTCCTTCCCCTGGCTAGTTCATGGGGAGCTATGCTGGGGGTGGGGGTGCAGGGTCCTCACCTCTCGATCTGCAGAGGCGTGGCCGCCTGCAGGGTGTCCTCCATCAGCCACGTTAAACCCTTGACCCACATGTTCACTTCATCCTCAGATGTAGCTGTGATCAAGGGGCAGGGAGGTGAGCTGGGAACACGCACTCCGCGCTGAGCCTGGAGCCAGTGCCTATCTGCCCGGAGCTAGCCCCGACCCCCTCCAGCCCGGTGACGCCTACCCTGCAGGCTCAGGGTCTTCAGGCGGAACTCCATTCCGTACAGGATGACAAAGCAGTGTGACTGGTCTGGTCGGAAAGCAGGGTCCTCTTGGTAGCGATCAAAATCCCGTGACGTCTTCCCTGGGCGGATCTCCTTGATTTCCCGAATGTCAACTAGGAGGGTAAAGAGACCAAGGTCAGGCTGGGGTCTCTGAGTCAGTGCTGAAATGAAGGCAGCCTGGTTTCCTCACGCCCCCTCAGCGAGGGACCACAAAGAGAGACACCTCATCAAGGGGCAGAGCCAAGAATACTACTCACAGGCCTACTGGGTGACACCAGAGAGGGAGTCCGAGTCTGAGGACAGACCTCTGCTAGAAGCGGAGCTGTCTGGGGGAGCAGGGAGCCCCAGCCTCTGTACCTTCCCTTGCTGAGAATGTAGGCAGGTCACTCTGACCTGGAGAAAAGCTGGAGTCTAGAGAGAGAACTGGGGAGGGCTGAAGGCTCTTCTGTGAGGATGATTTCCTGACACAAAGTATACGAACCAAATTGTAAAGTCCCAGGTTAGGGTGAGGCAGACCCAAGTGTGTCTCAGGACCCGTGGGAAGAATGAGGGGTCAAGCTCGGAGAACTGACACATCCCTGAATGGCCCACCACCCCAAAGACATCCCCAAGCAAGTCTCAGCAAGAGGCCTCGTCTCCCAAGGCAGCAGCTATCCAAAGGGATGTTACCCACCCTGGCTGTCCAAGGCAGACGACCTGCCTTGGCCACTAACATGGGAGATGACACTGAGTGACTCATTTAACTTCTAGTCTCACTTTTACCAAATATAAAGTCGAGGGCTTGACTGAATTTCTCTAGAAGGCAGGGTGGTAGAAAAAACATGCGTGGACTCTGGGACCAGACTGCCTGCAGCAGAATCCCAGCTCTACCTTCCGTTAGCTGTGTGACCTCGGCAGTGACTGCTCTGATCCCACTCCTTCATATGTGAATGCGGGTAACAGTAACAGTGAGGGTGCTGGGAAGATCCAAAGTCCTAAAAGTCAAAAGTGCCCAGCACCATATATGGCACACGGGAGCTCATTCGATGCAGGTTCCCTCCCTCCGCTGCCTCACCAAAGTCCGCTAGGGGCACAGGTTCTAACCAGGCTAGGAGAGGGCCCCAGCAGTGCACAGCACAGGGAAGGGCTACACCAGCCACACGTCCACACGATCCCCCCGTGCTGGGTGGGATCCTTGATTGGGGGGCTGGGGGTGGGGGACAACGGACTTTCCAAGTCAGATAATGAGACAGATTTAGGGAGGAGCTGTCCAAGCAGAAGAAGCCTGGCTGAGTAACCAGAGAGGACTCTCCCTGAGCACCGCCTTGGCACCAGAGCCCCTTCTAGTGCTCTCAACCCAGACTCGCCCGGAAGATCTGGAGCCAGGAGCAGCCCCAGCAAGTTGCCAGCTTGTGTCTGTCCCAGAGCCCTCCCAGTCCAAACTGTGCACCACCCAGGCCACACTGTCCCAAAGGGCCCAAATCCCTAGGCTCTCTTCCTACCCCTTCCAAGCCACAGCTGTGCCCCATCTGTCCCACCTCAAACAGAGGCACTGCTTCTAGCCCAACCCCGGCTCTCCACCACAGCATTACGGGTTTTAACTGGACCCTGTTCTCCCTGCTCCGTGTGCCTTCATCAAACCCTCAGGCCTGGGCCTCTCATTGAAGAAGCCCTGCCTGCCCGGCCAGCAGCCCTGCCCCCACCCTCCTCACCAAGGAGCCACTCTTCTGAAGTTTTCAGAATCCTTCTAACACCGTTCTGATTCCTCCTGTGGTTGCTCACTAGGGAGAACATGTTCCTTCTGTGGCCTTTTCAAGGCCCTTCCTGATGAGGCTCAGTGATCTATTCCCAGCTTCTCCCCTCACATCTTCTCTGCTCCATCTAAACTAAGCTGGAGGGGTGCCTGGGTGGCTCAGTGGGTTAAGCCTCTGCTTTCGGCTCAGGTCAGGATCCCAGGGCCCTGGGATCGAGCCCCACATCGGGCTCTTTGCTCAGCAGGGAGCCTGCTCCCCCCCCCCCCGCCTGCCTCTCTGCCTACTTGTGATCTCTCTCTGTCAAATAAATGAATAAAACCTTTAAAAGAGGGGCGCCTGGGTGGCTCAGTGGTTAAGCCGCTGCCTTCGGCTCAGGTCATGATCTCAGGGTCCTGGGATCGAGTCCCGCATCGGGCTCTCTGCTCAGCAGGGAGCCTGCTTCCTCCTCTCTCTCTCTGCCTGCCTCTCTGCCTACTTGTGATTTCTCTCTGTCAAATAAATAAATAAAATCTTAAAAAAAAAAAAAATACCTTTAAAAGAAATAGGCCGGACCAAGAGCAAGAGCAGTCAGTGCTTCCTGCCCCCCCATTTCATCCGGGCCCCTAGGGTGGACTGTCTACCTCCCAGGCTCCATTCTCTCCCACCAAAGACCCAACTCAAAGCGGCCTCCTGCGGTAATCATGCCCTTGACTCCTCATGACCCCACGTGAGACGCGTCATCTCCGCCCAGGCCAGGCAGAGCCCAGGCAATACTTGCTGGAAGACTGAAGGAGCAAACGAGAAAAGGAGGCACCCAGGTTGGGGGAGGGGCCACAGAATGGCAGTGGCATTTAAAAAACGAGTTACACTCGGGTAGAAACAAGGAGGGTCGGGGAAACTGACTCACAAAAACCCAGCCTGAGAAGACAGTCTCCAAGGACGGAAGGAGGAGCTGAGCAGGGGAAATGCCCAGATCAGAAACTGCAGCATAACCACAAAGCCTGCCCTTGAAGACAGAAGCCCGTATGCTTTTCCGGCACAGAGCTGCTGTCATCCCACACCTCGCGCACAGGCACACCGCCTCACAGACACAGATGCGTGCAGGCCAGGGTCTCAGGGCTCAGTGCCCGCCAGCGTGAGAGCAGCCCATGACGTGGCAGCTGCTTGGCAGGCAGCTGGAGGGTCAGTTCAAAGCCTGAGGCCGGATATGTGTAGCCCTGTGTGCGCGCGCGCAGACACACACACACACACACACACACACACACACACACACACTCCACCAGCAGGACCCAGGAGAACCTCTGGCCTGCCCTGTGCTCCTGGGCACATTCCCACGGAGACCAGGCTGGAGGCCGACTGGGCTCCTGCCCAACACAGGAACCACACAGGCACGGAGCAGCTCCAGGCCCGGCGTCCAAGCTTCCCAAGCTCTGGCTTGGCCACACCTGGTCCCTTGTACCCCACGCCACCAGAAGGAAGTGCCAGCCTGGGGCTGATGCCCTCCAAGCGCATCACGCCAACGGGAGGCTGAAGGGACAGGACGCCAGCGTGCGACGCCCTACCACGTTCTTAGACATCCTGTCCTGTGCCACCTCCCTGCCCCACTTCCATCCTCCTCGTCCGGGAGGCAGACACAGAAGGGTCCTTTTTGCTGAGAGAGCCAGGGCCAGTCCCCCAGGGACTGCCATCAGGGGAGGAGACTCCCTGGGACAGGCATGGCCTCTGCCCTAGCTGGGGGCAGGGGGAGGCCGAGCCACCCCAGCTGTCTGGGTCAGAACTGCAGTGGGACAGGAAGGGCAGGGACAGACACCCTCCCAGGACCTGGGAGCTTCGGGAGGAGAGGAGAACTGCTCAGAAGAGCAGGAGACTAGCACCCTGTTCCCAGAGACCCATGACCCAGCACTCATCCCCCACTCAGACCATGGGAAAACAACATTCAAGGAACACTGGGGAAAAGAAAAGCCAGGGTACTGAGAGTTCCTTGCTAGGCTGGAGACACACGAGTGAGACAGGGGAACTCTCTGAGGGAAAGGCCAGGATCCCATAGCCAGGGGGCCAGGCCAGCCTCCCGTGTAGCAGAAGGGTGCAGGCCTTCACCAATGACAAAGGTCCATCTTCAAGCTTGCTCCAACCTGAGAGGGCCTGGGGTTCCATCAGCAAGCATGGTATGTTCATCCTCCAAGGACCAGGTCCCCAAGGCACATGCTTCAGGAATGGCATGTGTACCACCACACCACATATGGCTGTAGCAGACAGCGACAAGATAAACTGCCTGGGCATTTAATCACCCACATGCTCTCATGAAGATACAGAAACCACCAGTCCTCCTCAAGGAGCTCTGGGGTAATGAGGGACTACCCATGCTGGGTCAGGGACTGGCATCACAGGCCAGCTCTGAGAACTGAGGACGTTCTGATTGCCAGACTGCCTGGTGCCCTGGGCAGAAGCCTGGGGGTTCTGGTGGCAACCTGCCCTCTCTTGCTCCTTCAGGAAGCCTGCCCTGACCATCCCCCTTCCTAAAGGCTGCCCATGCCTAGCAGAGGAGAACCACGCAAGTCTTAAATCCCAGCTGTGCAGCCCTAGGCAGGCCCTTACTCTTTTGGCCTCTGTTTCCCCATTAGTACAGTAAGGTCCTTGTCAGGAACCAATGATCCCACTGATATCTGAAGGAGACTGACCCCCGGCCTGTGTGCCTAGTGCATCAGCTCAAGGCCCAGAGAAGCCAGCAGCAGGGGAGAGAAATGCAGCCAACTGCCAGGGCTTTGCTGGGGTTGGGCCCAAACCTAGGAGAGGTAAAGTTAGGCTGTAGCTGCCTCAGCCCACAGGAAAGAATCCAAGCAGCCATTTCTCTGGCTCAAAAAGGGGTCTTGCAGGGATGGGGCACCATGAAGGCTTGGGGCTCCTGAGGCCAGAGTTCAGATCAGTGCCTGCAGCTGTGCTCTAAGCCAGAGGTGGCTTCCTGAGTCTACAGCACCCAACCTGCACACTCACCACGTGTTGGCGGCACGTGCACCCCACCACCTCACAGAGGATGCATATCAGAATGGGAGACCCAACAGACTGAAGTCACCAAGATCAATTCTCAAATCCTGTTTGCAAGCATATAGATGGGCCTTGCTGGCAGGTGAGGGATAAAGCAAAGCTTTTCATTAGGGGTGGGACAGCCATTAACCGTTCACATGTGAACAGCCAACTACATAAAAACATTCACATGCAAGAGTCAAGCCTGGCCTGCCTTGACCACCCCCAACCCTGGACTGGTTTCTGTTTTGACTTTTATGCAGAAGAAAACATGCGTGTTGCCTGGTGGCGGGGGCTGGCCCTAAGCATTGAGGCAGAATGCCACAAGACCGAATCGGCAAAACCAGAGCCTGCAGGACCAGGCAAGGAAATCCTCCCTTGTCTCCTGTCTTGGTCCAGGGACAGATTCCTTGCCAGAGACCATGAGACTAGAGATCAGCACTTACTCAAAGCACAGAGCCTGGGTCCGTCAGGCCTGGAAAGCAACTGCCTTCAGGGTGGAAGAGCGGTGGTGGCTGCTTTCCCTTTAAGAGCCTCAGTTTGCTTATCTGGGTCACACAACTCATCCCAAGCACTTTGGGAGGCCGGCATCTAGACAGCAGCAAAAAGTAGTGTTGCTGCTCTCAGGGCCAGATCAGAGCTTGCCTTTACAGGAAAGTAGGTCCCCAAGCCAGGGACAACACCTACTCCCCTGGGTGAGGAGAGGGTGCCATGAACGGGACAAGCTCAATGGCAGGCAGCCAGCCTACAGTCTGGGAAGGGACTGAAGACAATGACCCTAGAGGACTTGTCTGTGCAAGGTTCTTCTGAGGGTAGGGCTGCTTCTGGTCTTAGAATCCTGCCCCCCACCCGCTCCCAGACATCAAGCTGAGCCACAAGTGCCCCACCAGTCATCCCCCTGCCCAGTGCATCAAGACAGCCGTGGCAGGGAGGTGCAGAGAGGCAGCATTCCTGGACACCAGGCAGAGTCCCCAGGGAAGAGAAATGCAGAGAGCGGGGGCAGGGCACCAAGCCTTTTCCAGGGTATCTTGATGAGTCCAGCTCCTGAGAGCTAGCCAATCCTGCCCCAGAGCAGACTTCACTCTGACCATGGCAGGCCCTGGAAGGGACAGAAGGGAGCCCACCATCCAATCTAAGATTCTAAATTAGACCCAAGCTTCTGAGTCAGGAACAAGTGCTGCCAGTGAGGTCACCTTCCAAATAGCCCTACACAGACAGAGGTCCTGCAAACCTACTGGCCAATTAACTACCCATCAGACAAGGGGGGTGTACAGAGAGGAACGAGGAGCACCAAGCACCGGCAAGGCAGGTGGGAGGCACAGCCCCACCTCTGAGCCTCATTTCCCTTATCCGCAAAAGAGGATCACCACTCCTGGCCCTTCTTCACTGAGTAACTGTGAGATGTCAAGAGACACTGAAGCGATCTCATCAGAAAGAGACAGGAGGGCATACTGAAAATTAACCTCCCCACAAATGATGAACATAGAGCCAAGAACACCGCCACCAGCACAACAAAAAACCAGAAGGCATATATCACAAATTTCTGGGCCTGAAACATGCTTTCACTGAACTATTTTTCTTTTCTTTTTTAAAAAATTTTTAAAGACGATTTTATTTATTTATTTGACAGAGAGATCACAAGTAGGCAGAGAGGCAGGCAAAGAGAGAGGGGGAAGCAGGCTCCTCACTGAGCAGAGAGCTCGATGCAATCCCAGGACCCTGAGACCATGACCTGAGCCAAAGGCAGAGGCTTTAGCCCACTGAGCCACCCAGGTGCCCCTGAACTATTTTTCTTAAGAAGATCATTCTTCCTGGGGCGCCTGGGTGGCTTAGTGGGTTGGGCCTCTGCCTTCAGCTCAGGTCATGATCTCGGAGTCCTGGGATCGAGCCCCACATTGGGCTCTCTGCTCAGCAGGAAGCCTGCTTCCCCCTCTGCCTCTCTGCCTACTTGTGATCTGTCTGTCGAATGAATAAATAAAATCTTAAAAAAAAAAAAAAGAGCATTCTTCCTTTTACAAAGTACATAAACTAACTGATGTAAACTGTAGAAGTTACCCAAAGAGAAATACATGCACCTACATTTTGCAACTTAAAAAAATTTCAACTCATGGTAAACATGAAGAGTCTTGTTTTTTAATCTGGAGAGCTTGAAAGAGGTAAGTGAAGGTTACCTGGCCTGCACAGGTCTTTCCCCTCTGGGGGTTTTCATTACCCTGAACTCATGGGATGTGAACCCCCAGATCCCCTCCAGGACTGGCTGTCCAGCCCTGTATGGGCACTGGGGGAAGGTGGGGAAAGCCCAGCCCTCTCCAGAAGGCCAAGTCCAATCCAGGCTATGAGCTGCAAGGACCTCAGGATATCAGCTCTCAGCCCATGCCCCTCCCTCCAAGCCTCTGCACGGGCCAGGCTGGTGGCGTAGCCAGTGTTCCACACTGTTGTCACATTCTAGTGCTTCCAGGGATCTAGATCACTGGCCTGTGAGCTAGCTCCTGAAGGCAGAAGCTATGTTCAATTCTTCTATCCGTTCCCCAAATTCAGGTCCTAGGAAGGCCTCAAAATGTATACAGAGTGCTAAAGAGCAGGAATGAACACACAAGTTAGATTCCAGAGTTCATTATCTAACAAAGATAGCAAAGGCCACAGATGCTCAAAGATGGTATCAGGGATGGCTTCCTGGAAGAGGTGCTGCAGTCGACAAAGGCTGAGGAGCTACAACAAATAAGCAAATACAGAAGTTGATGAGGTTTACTAAGGGGACAGAAAAAAGAAGGACCAGTTACCGCTGCGGCATAGGGGTGAGGGCATGGCCTCTCTGGGGGTCAGGGCAATCTGGGAACATTGGGAAGTCCCTGCACAAAGGTTCCTGCAACTGGTGGGAACCATGGGAAGTTCATGGAAGTCTGAGGAGTAGAAAAGGCAGGGCTCCCTGAGCACCCTGTCCTGCTTGGCTCTAAGTCAAGGCCACCAAGAGATTCAGAAAGCGAGGCCCAGGGATCAAGAAAGGTGTGCAAATCTTACCCCAAATGGGGCACATGGCTCCTTTGGTAGATCATGTGACTCCTGATTTGGGAGTTATGAGTTTGAGCCCCATGTTGGGTATAGGGATTACTTAAAAATAAAATCTTACTAAAAACAAAAACCAAAAAACCCCCACAAACTTCCCCCTAAATGCTCTCATTATAACCCGCTCCAAACCCAGCGGGGAATAAACAAATGGGCCATTCCCGGCTGCGCCCACCCCTCAAGTCAGCCACCTTTCATCACCCTCCAAGGACTACACACCCAGGGCAAGGGAGCACGAATGGAGCTGAGCCTTCTCCCTCAAAGGATGCCGACACGGAGAAAGGAAGCCACAAGGGAAATGCTCTGTGGCCAATTCCTGGCCCTCTCCCCTGCCACCCTTACACACAGGTTCCTGCACGATGCCCCAAGGGTAGGGTAGGCACTGCACCCCAGAGTCCCCTTCAGAGGGAGCCAAAGACCAAGGGGCTCTGCAACCCCAGAGTAGCTGTACCAACTGAAAGATACAGCTTTTAAAGAGTCGTCAGACCTCTGAAGGGAAAGATGGAGGTGACCCAAGGGGAAGAAAGGACAGAACCTGGGCACAGGCGGGAAGAGAACCTAACGCAGCTGGAATGAGGGGCACTGGACCGGCTAGCAGTTTCCGTGCTGCGCGAGACCTCTGGAAGGAGTGAGAGACCCCTCCTCCCCCGCCTTCCATTCCCCTCTCTATTCTGAGACTATGAACTCCCCCCTCCTATCTTCCAACAGAAGCCGCCAGAAGCAGCTCCCAGATCTCACCAGAGAGGAAATCAAAAGCAGAGGGGTCGGAGCTGTCTACCTCCATTTTACAGACAAGCTTGGAGCCTGGGAGACCTGGGGTCCGAGGGCCATGTGACACAGAAAAGGTGAGAATGGGGCTTTTCTCCTTCCCATGCCAATGTAGCAGCAGGGGAGAGAGGCCACAGCCCCTTCCCAGGGTCCTGGCTGAATCCTGGGAGTCCAGGGTGTACCAGGGCAGAGCTCAGCATCTGCTTCTGGCTGGGGTTTCATCAGTCACTGCTCCCTAAACACCTGACCGAGAAGAGCAGCCAGGCCTGACTGGGCATCTGGCCCTCTCCCACCTTGATAAACAGGAAAAGGCCATTCAGACAGCTGCATGGAGGTCTGCAGGGTCCTCCTACACAGGACCTTGAACCCGTATGTACTAACTGCTTCAGGTTACAGCTGTAAAGGATTGTTGCCAGCACATGAATCATCTAGATTCTAGATGACTCTCCTCTTTGGAGCAATGAGAAAATGGAGGCTCCAGAGGGTTTTGTCAGGATCACACAGTGGTTCATGGCAGAACTGGGACCCTCTGCCTGGCCCCAGAGCCTTCCCACCACCCAGGCAGGCAGTCCTCCTGCCTAGGACACTAGACCAACCCCACCCATTTCAGAGGTGGGATCAGCCCGCTCAGGCCCCAAAGGAAGGAAGGGAAAGAGGCCCCACCCAGAGAACTCAAAGCTGGGAGAGAACTGAGCGGTTGCCCCTTGACGCTAGTTCATTCATTCCATCATCTAATCAAACACGTATGGGACACCTATCTCCTCAGTGTCGGGCCCTGGGTTGAGTCCTGGGTAAACAGAGATCAATAAGGCCCTTGAGTTCCTGCCCTTCAGAAAAGCCCCGGCTGGTGGAGGAAACAGATGGGGAAGTAGATAACCATGAGGTCGTGCAAAGATGGAACAAAAGGGAGATGTCTGCGGTGCTGGGAGCACAGAGAAAGTGAGAAGCGCTCTTTGGGATTTCTCAGATTGCTCTGCAGAAGGCAGGTCTGGAGGGTCATGTCAGGCACAGGGGATCGTGGAAGCCAAGGCACCAATGGAGCAGTTTTATTGCTGGCGGGGGAGGCATTCAGTTTCACGGTAGAGGGGTAAGGACGCTGGGCCCACAACGGGCCTTTCCCACACTAGTACAGTATGGACAAGGGCTTGCCCCAGCTTTGCTGCCCAGGCCCAATAACTCCCCAGGAAGTTCATGGGTCAGCCCCCAGGGCATAGGTCCTCTGCACTCTGCCTCCACTGAAGGCTGATGCTGTCCAAGTTTTTTCTAGATGTCTTGTGTCTGCCCCGCCCCCACCCATCCCCCCAGTATATTCAGGCTCCCTGGAGAACAAGAACACGGAGTGTAAGTCACTTTTCCATCCTCCTCTTTCCCAACCTTCAGAGCAATAAACATGGTTCACCATGCCCTCCCTCCTGCTCGAAGCTCTGCCCTTGGCTTCTCCCTCATGACTTCTGGTTTCCTCCTTCTTCTTGGGCTTCAGGCCTATCCACATTACACACTGGCCTTTGTCCAGGCCGAGGCCAAGGTCCGCTCTTCCCCTAATGCTCTACCTCCTCTCAGTCAGTCATGGATGCCCACAGATTCCATGGCCTCCTTACAGACAATGCAGTCCCCACCTCTAAGCTTCAGGTCCTTCGGTCCAATTGCCTACTTGCCACCTTCACCTGCTCACCCCAAAAACACCTCAAAGTCAACCCCTCAAACCAAACACATTACCTCAAACACACTCTTCAACACGTCTTTCACCAAAACCCAGGTCTCTTGCCACACCTCTTAGGTCAGCTAACAGCATCACCTCCCAACAGGTACAGAAACTAGAAACTTTAAAACCATCCTTAACACCTTTCTCTCACCATCCCTCATCTAATCCTTGGACAAGCCCTAATACTGGCTTTATTTGTCACAACCATATTTACTGAGCACTTAGATGAGTGGGAACCCTATGAGCATTTTAAAGCTATCTGACTGACAATCTTCTCAATGGAATACGAGCTCCTTGAGGCCATGGACCATACCTGTCAGTTTTAAGGCAGGACTAGCAGGAAATGGAATGCATTAGAAAACAGGAAAATCTGCCCCCCTCCAAGGAAACAGTAGGAACCTCTGGCTAGAGATCTAAGGGATGGGCTGAAGTGGGAAGACAGGTGGAGAGACAGCAGAGGCCTCCTATACAGAGCTCCTTATGGAGCCCCATGCCTGACCTGGCTCCCCACCTCTTCGGTTTCCACGTTATCACCACCACACATCCTGCTCATTCTTGCAGGCATGGGGTGGGAAGAAGGTGTAGGGCCAGCCCTTAAACCACCAGCAGAGTCAACCCTGACCAGGAGGTTGGAGACATGCTAAGCAATGAAGAAGTCATGAAGGCAAGATCTGTTGGCCCACACATCCTCTTCTGTGCACCACACTAGGCCTCTCACGTTCTGGAACTGCAGAGCTCAGCCACTCCTCAGCATCTGGCCATACTCCCTCTGGGTCACACCAGCCCATGCCAAGACACTTTCCTTGTCCTCATTTTGCTTCCTAGGGAGGCAAAGCCCTGATGCAAGATCTAGCCCCTGACCCTACTCCAAGGTCACCGGGAACTCGCTGACTCCCCAGGAAGCCCATCTAGGATTCTTGGAGGGTGCGTCCCCTGTCAACAGGAATGCCTACCTTGGGACTTCCCACTCCTGATTTTCATTTCCTAGTTCTATACTCTTAAGACAACTTCTGGCCTCACCTCTCCTAGAAGGCTTCTTGCTGCCTCCCACTCCAGCCTGTAGAGCTTCACCCTTCCAGTGTGGGCCAGTTCTCAGGCCAGGGACCAGGACATGCTTGTGGAAATGGTCCAGGCACCAGGCATTCCATTGTCACTAGAAGGGATGTTCTCTGTATTTCACTGCTAGGCTCAAGAGGCCCTGGGTAAAATCCTTGACAAAGTGAAATATGCTACCCTTTTTAACCTCCTCGGTGGGTATACTAAGAGTTCCCAAGAAAGGCCACAGGCACATTATACTCCATTCCTACTTCAGGTAGAGTGGCTAGGGTAGGGGAGGCCATCAGGAGGAATGGGGTGGTGGGGAGAGGGCTGTGCAGAGCCCCTGCACCCCGTCACTGCCCACCTCCCAGCTGACCTTCTGCCCCCAAGTAGGCTGAAGGCCTTTGGGACCTGTGGCCCACTCCTCTCCTTCCCAGGGTTAGTCACTCTATGAATTCAGCCCGTACTCTTGGGGCCTGAGACTGATGTCATTCAGTCCCGCAGGGTTAGAATTCACCCACCACACACCCACAGCTTCACAGCCAGAGGTCCAGTGTGGTCAGTGCCCTACTCCCCCCACGGACAAGGCCAAGCCAAGGACACTGTGACCTGGGGGCACCCCTTAAACAACTACTTCCCTCAGGACATTTCAGCTAAGCCATATCCCCAGGTGTCCAAGAAAACAGGAAGCCAACCCCAAAGTGAACGGCCCACCCTTACTGAGTTAGAATTAGATCTCACACAAACAAGTGGTCAGACTTGCTGTGGCCCAGCCCCTCACCAGTCTAGTCAGTGTTCACTGCCAGGGCTTGGAGCTTCCGTCAGACCACCCACTCCTCACTGTGCCCACGCCTTGCTCCCAGGCACCTCACAGCCTTTGTAAAGATTCTCTAACCAATGCTGGCTTGCCAGCCAGCAGGGGGAGGAACTCCACAAGGGCAGGATGGGCTGCAACAGAGAGAAAGGTGATTGTGTCTGGACCCTTGGGTTCAGCCTACAGTACTTCAGGCACAACTGTCTCCTGCTGGCTCTGGGCTTTCATGCTTTTCTGCATGTTCTAGATTGCAAGCTTCCCAGGATCGAAGATCGAGCCACCTTCTTTTCTTGCTTGCTACCCCAGCCTCCTCTGTGCCAGGCATGGGCACAGAAAAGGAGATGCCAGTCTTCTGCAGGAGAAAGTCCCGCCCATTTATTCTGCATCCTGAGTCCTGCTGAAGCCAGGGCCACCCGCCAACACCGGGAAGGGCCCGGAAGGAAGCAGCAGAGCCTATACACAAAGCCTACATGTGGCTATAAAAAGGAGCCCTCCCTGCTTCCCCCAGGATGGGCCCGGTTCCTAGGAGGTGATGAGTGGGGGAGAGAGCTAGTACTTGTGCCTGGGCACACAGCCACCGTAGCCTCTCCAAGGCTAGCCAAGCGCCACCTCAAAAGGAACCAGTGTTACAAGGAGAGGAGGGAGAATGTTGAGAGTGGAGTGAGGACAGCAAGCAGAGCCTCTCAAGCCCCATCTCCTGGGACCACCGACTCCCTGAAAGCAAAAAATTCTCTGTCCCCAGTGCCTCTTCCCCCAAACCAAGTATTCACAGAAGACCCCTCTCCCACACTTCTCTACTGCTCCTCCTCCTCTCCCCGAGGGCACCCTGTGGAGGCACCAGCATATCCAGCCAAAGAGCTCTGGGAGCAGCTATGAGGAGACAATGAGGCTTTACTTCGGGGGTGACAGCAGGAAAGCCGCCGCAGCAACAAACGAGGCTCAGGGGCAGCTCAAGGAGGGGCACAGCAGGAGAGGACAATGAAGCAGCGGCCCTGACAGGATACTTCAAGTATGAACACAAGGGTACCTGTTGCAGAGCCCAGCCACGCAGGCAGCAGCCCATGTGCCACCACAGCAGAGCCAGCCACACCACTGCCCACGCCAAGCCATAGAAATTAATCCTGGCCCCCAGCCTCTGTCGTCCAAAGCCCTCTCCAGCCTAGTATGCCCAGCGTTCGGGCCCTGCACCAGGACGGTGACCCAGAGCCACTGAGGCCATTCTGCAGAAACAAGTGGAGTGGCTTGTCATGGTCACACACGTGTAGCAGAAGTGAAAAATGAGCCTCAGTTGTTGTCTGCAACTGAGAGATCTGGATCGTTCATTGTCAGAGCACCCTCACCTCTCCCGACTGCCGGAACAGCCTCCGGTTTGTTTCCTCCACAGCACACTGCAGGCCCTGTAATTATTTTTTCTGTCCAGTTGCTGGTGTCCTTTCTGGCTACACCTATCTTAACCTTTACATTTTTACCAGACAGGTGCTTGGCATGTCAGCAAATGCTGGAGTCCAAAGCCAGGGTAGCACAGTGGGGTCCTGCTTGTTCAGTATGCCACAAAAGGTCCAAGAAGGTTGGGGTTTGGGGGCTTTTCCTTGTTGTTTTAAGGAGAAAAAAAGTAGCTATAGTGATAAAGCACACCAGGGCAGAGACCTACTACCATGGAACAAGCCAGAGCTTGCAGTTCTCACATCCAGCTTAGCAGACGTAACACACAGCAGCACGCCCACAGTCCACACGGGCAAATGCAGGGACACACTGGATGAATGAGTGCACCTGAGCTTGCCATCTGGGGTCCTGGAGAGGCCCTTCATGGGGCACCTGGAGCACAGAGCCAGGTTCCCACCTCCCTGCAGAGGCTCAGGTGCTGTTGTCATCATGAACCCATCACAATAGGTCAGAGCAGGGCTCTTCTGTCCCCCTATCTCAGATCACCTGCTACCTCCACCCCCAGCAAAAGTGTGGGAAAGCATCTTGATGGGGTTGCTACAGGAAGATGAAGGCAGCAGATAATCTAGATGGAGGGTCTAGGTCCAATTTGTCCACGGACAGAAGCCTGGGCTGGTCAAAGAGCACATCTGGCCAGAGGGCAGAGTGGAGATCAGATCACTCTGTCCATATAAACAAAAACAAAAACAAAAACAAACCACACTGGTCCTACAGAACAATCTATCTTCTTGTCATTTTCTCAAGAGTAGAAAAATAACTGAATGTTGTAGTGGGAATCAGAGATCCGAGGCTCTGATCCTGGCATTGCCATGAACTTGCTGTGTGACCTTACCCTTGGGGCCTTGGTTTCTCATCTCTAAGAGAGGGCTAACCATTCTTGCCTTCCTTCAGTTCACGGAGCTGTGGTGGC
Organism: Mustela putorius furo; assembly: GCF_011764305.1. Taxonomy (NCBI): domain Eukaryota; kingdom Metazoa; phylum Chordata; class Mammalia; order Carnivora; family Mustelidae; genus Mustela; species Mustela putorius. The sequence continues at coordinate 9,625,211 of NW_025421464.1, read as the reverse complement.
ACTCAAACAATACCACGGATGAGAATATGCTCCATGAACTCTACTGCACTAGGACAAATACCAATTTTCCTCATGCCCCAGTCCTCTGTGTACAGACTCAGGGAGGGAACAAAGAAGCGAAGCAGGAAACAGACTTCTAGCCCAGACTGTCAGAGCAGCCACCAGTGGCCACACTTGGTGGGGGAAAGAGCTGGAGCTCTGTAGTTCGCTAAGGTGAAAGCAAAGGAAACGAATACTTATTAAGTGCCCACAAGTAACAAATGCTGTGCAGAGCACTTTCACATAAAATCTCTTACTCTCATATACAACCTCACTTGACCATTTTAATATACAGCTCTGTGAGGAAGAAATTCCTCTTGTAACTGAAAATCAGTTTCAGGTAAGTTAAGGTTACTTGTCCAGTCATGGGAAGAGCTGAGACTCAAACCCAAATCTGATTCTAACCACAAATTTTCAGTCATACAGAGCCCAATTATCAACAGCCGCTCGAAGCCACTCGTTACCTTGGCTCTGCCTAGTCTGGTCATCTGTTACCGTGTTGCTCTCAGAGAGCTCCCTCAGGGAAGCACAGGCCCCGTGCCTCTCTGAACAAAGCGCTCTGCACGGAGCACCAGCACAGTCCCCTCCTCCGACCCCGACCTCCATTTCCCCCATAACTCTCCTCAAAGCCCCCCGACTTCTCCAGCTCTACGGGAATAGAGAGGGAGGAAAATTCTCCTATCCCCTAGTATCAGGCCTGTGTGATATTAGGCCTCACTTCCCCCCCCCCCCCACTTATCCATCTCTGACCTCTTTGAAGCCGTATCAGAGGAAAGGGTACAGAATGGGAAGAGATGCCATGAGTTAATGAAGACGGACAGGAATGGTGACAGAAGACGCAGAGACGGGACCTATCACACTGAGGGGGTAGCATGAAAGCACTTCCTATGAGAGAGGGGTCTCCAGTCAACGTGCTCAGACAGCATTCACTGGGGCAAGACTCACAGAAATAGGCCAGTATAATACCACAGTAGCTGCTTTCAGCCAGCTGCTCTGTCACCTTGTAAAAGTCGGCAGCAGGAAAGAGCCCCTACAACAGCGGGGCTGCTGAGAGCCTGGAGCAAGAGAATGGGTAGGCCTCCTCGTCTCCCAGTCAAAGGGCTTGGTGGCCACACTCCAGCCCCTCAATATGACAGGTCCATGGGCTCCCTTCTGCTACTGGGTCCTCCCGGGGTACTTACTCCTCCTCCTCCTCGTCAGAGAACCCACCTCACCCCAGTCCCTGTGAACCACTCTATGAAGATCTTCCTCAAACCTTCACAAAACCCTTGTGAGACAAATGCAGTTTGTTACCACATCCCCCTTCTGTAAACAAAGAGCCCAGAGAGAAAGGCACACACTCAAGGTCACAGAGCAAGTAAGTGGCACAACGGAGGCCGTCTGAGTTCCCAACCCAAATGCTAACCTGCTGTGCTCCACCGGCTCACCCCTCCAGACCCAGCCCCGACCCTCCACAGCTGCTGCGTCCCGCCGGCCTCTAGAGGAAGTCTTGCCCCTGCTCATCGGCTCTCTCCTGCAAACGGCAGTAGCTTTACTGGTTTCCCTCAACCTCTCTGAGATAAAATGCAAGACAGCCCCACTTCAGCCACGGAGCAAAACCCAAGAGCATGGCACCCTGAGGCCCTCCCTAAACTGCTCCCAACCAGCCCCAGCCTTATCTCTACCACACTAAATACACACCTGAGCCCTGCACAGGGATCTCCCGTGCTCAACCTGGGCACAGGTAACTTCTTCAGTCAGTCAAGCACTGCTCACAGGTCACCCCCCTGCCCCAAAGCCCACCCTGGCTCTCTCCCGTCAAGCCCAGCTCACCAAGCAGAGCTTACTACTCTGCACTCACAGAGACCGTGGATAGATCTCGATTATGGTACACAGCACACATGGTTATAATCACACGCTCCCGATTCTGTCTCTTCCAAGAATGTGGGAGTTCCTCAGTGGCCCAGTCCATATCTGAGTCACCCTTGTGCCTAGCACTGGGCAAACAGGAGGTGTTCAAACACTATTTATTGAATAAGTGCCCCTCATTCCACAAGGCTACACAAAACAAGGTTAGTGGCCAAGATCTCTGGCCACTGACTCAAGACCATGCATCTGTGTGTGTGTACACACAGACACATGTATACACACACACACACACAAACACACACACAGTATCTTGAACCCAAATAGGACTAAGTCTAAAGCCACAAATCTCCAGTTACTGTGGTCAATTACCAAACGCTGCTCACGGCCATTCCTTATCCCTGGCTCTGCCTAGAATCTTTGTCACCTGTTACTACACTGTTCTCAAAGACACCCCCCCCCCAAACAAGGAGGCATGCTTCCCCGAACAACGCAGTCCACAAGGTGCACAAGAACACACCCCTCCTCCAACAGTACCCCCCTCCTTCTCCTAGGACCCTCCTCAGCTGTAGGTATGTATGGAGGGAGGGGAAGGCGGGGAGGGCTCTGCTTCCCCAGTCATCTGCGGAACAGGCCCCTTTCCTAGGTTCACAGGAAACAGAGCCCCAGCTGGACAGGGGCGCCTGGCAGAGCTGGTTTGGAAACCTACACATCAGGGCAAGTGTCGGGTGTTGAGGAAACACTAAGAGGTCTGACTTCCCCTGGAAAAACTATAGTCAGACAGGAAACACATAGGCAGGGATGGCTAGCTCTGGAGATCCGGACACGTGTTCTCGCTCCTTTCCCACTGGGAGTAATCAACCAGTACAAAGAAAACCCGCATGACACCCCGCCTGCCTACCTCAGACACCTTGGGCCCAGTAGGCAGAGCAAGCCTCACAGACTGTCTCCTCACCAGCCTGACAGCCACAGAGGTCAAGCCCCAGACAACTGGTCCCAATATCACCTCCTCTATGAGCCTGACTGCCTTGTCTGAGCGGTTTGCTCTCTTCCGCCACCATTCCTTCCCCCACCCCATCAAAGGTACAACTAGGAATTATCACTGTCTGTTTCCCTGAGGGCAAGGACGTGTTTTCATTCACCACCTAAGAAGGCCTGGCATCTAGAAGAGTGGGGAAGAACCCAAGTGGAAAGAAAGCGTCAGGCTCCAAAAGTCCCCACAGATGAGCATGACTGTCATTCAGAGCCCTCTGTGGAGACTCCACCCAGGCCACGATGCCCACGATGACCCTTGACTGAACCCCAGAAAGGTATCAGAAGACAAATGTGGAGCCAGAACCTAGAGGGGCTGAGGATCTGTAATGCAGGGCTACACACAACAATTTCTCCTTAGAGGAGCAGCAGAGACCAGTGGGTATGGGGCCTAGGGGAGGCCCACTGGCAGCACAACCCCGGGGCTGAGAGTCCTTTTGGGATGGCCGGCCAGTCAGGGCCTGGAGAGCTGGGTCTGGGTGAGACTGTCACATAGTAGCACTATCAACCCATGGAACAACTCACTCCCTGTATTTTCCATTTTGCATCTGTAAAATGGGGTGGGACTCCAGACCCAGCCCCACCCCCAAGAAAGTATGATGAAAAGTCTTTGTAGCACTCAGCAGGAAGTCTGTAACTGCTCTGTATTCACTTAGGTCAGTATCTGCTACATAAAAAGCCAAACATCAACCTGGTTCCTGTCCCATCACCATGACAACTAGTACCAAAGTACTTTCCCACCCCTCTTTTGAGCCAAACTCTAGAAATGAGCACGTGGCAGCCCCATTTCACAAGTGGCAAAGTGAGAAGGCGCAGAGTTAGGTCCGAATGAGGTCTGCTGCATGGGTGCTACGCATTTTCATTGACCCACAGTACCCCTCCTTCAGGTCCAGACACTTTGGGGGTAGCAGAAGTGCCTCTCCCCTTGGCCAGGCTACAAGCACTACATGGAACCCTGGCAGAGTCAGCAGGAAAAGGCCAGATGGCAGGGGACACAGCTGGCTCCCCACCTTCCGCAGAGCCCGCAGAGGGGGCTGCAGGGACCAGCACTCATCAGCAAGGTAGACCAAAAATGGGCAGAAGTTGGGCAGCTTCCGCCGGAGGCTCCATTAATAAGATGTGAACTCTACCCAAGCATCTACTAGCATTTTTATTCAGACTCCTTCAATCTGGGCCTCTGAAATCAAAGGGCCAAGACTCTGACATTCTTTGCCTATACTCCCAGCTGATGAGATCTCCGAATCTGTACTTCTCTAGCTGACCTACCGCTGGGGGCTGGGACCTCTGCATTCCTGTCACTGTCTCCTGAAGCCGGGACACACCATGCACTAGACTCTTCCCTCTCCACACCCCTCCCTCCTGTTCAGGCCCCAACTTACAAATAAGATAGCTACACCCAGGAGTCAGATGTGCAAATCTCCATAGATTTACTCCATACATTTAACTCTGTCATGTACTGTTCTATATATGATAGGTGGGTGGGTGAGGAGATGGGTTGAAGCAAAACAAAACCATTTCCTCCCTTTTTCTGGGTAGTGACCTAAGTGAAATGTGCACTTGGTTCCCATCCTCCTCCCTTCCTATACCCTCAGGCTCTCCGAGAGCCACACACACACATTCTCTCTCAACAGTCACAGTCCAGAATGGAGGGCAGTCAAAGTCCATTATTTCTATTGTTATTAAAAACAGCTTAGGTTTATTAAACACTTACAACGTATCAGGCACTTTGCTAGAGGTTTTACAACAATTCTCATTTAGTCTCCAGAGCAACCATATATAGTGTATGTATTACTACTCCTGCTTTACAGATCAAGAAACTAAGCTCAGAAAAAAATAAGTAACTAGCTAGATACGTAACTGGCCCACAACTAATATATGGACTTCAAATCCAGGCTTGCCTTCAACCACAGTGTTGCCCTTACTGCCTGCTGATCCCATGCATGGTTTGAAGTGCAACCTGTTAGTTACCCAGGAAATCTCTAGCAGGGAACCTCTGGCCAGTGCCACCAACTGAGCAGAGCACAGGGAGCACCATAAAACCGAGAGCCTGGAGTCTGGATGTGCCTGGAGTCTAGATGCCTGGGTGATGTCCCCAGGACTTGCTGGTTCCCTGTGGTGTCTGTCCTCCCAGAGCTTTGGAATCCAGGCTCTCAAATCACTAAAATTTTCTCTCCAAAGCTGACAGGGCTGTTGGAGGCACCGAGGAAGGCAGCTGCCATTTCTAAGTTCAGCAGCAGTATCAGATCTGGAGTTTGTCGTTGAGGATGGCTGCCTCACCACAAGACTTTCCTTCCTCCAAATCTCCTCAACCCATCTACACACCATACCCAAGGAGGTCTGTAGGACCCTCCCTTGGGGGGGGGGGGTGTCACTTCCTGATGCCCCTCCTCCACAAGGACCTGATTCTAACCCTGGCTCTAACACCTGTCTCTAGGGGAGTCCTTGCAGGAAGCAACCCACAACTTAGGGTTGCAGACACACTACCTCTCACACCTAGTGTGAAGGAATGGAGGGCCGAGCTGGGTGCCCATCCGGCCACAGCACAAGCATGCACTAAGTGGCATAACACTGAAAGATCTGGGGTTTTTCAAAATCCCCCAACTCCCTCCTCCCAACTGAGACCTGTCCCAAAGCAGCCAAGTTCAGGCCTGAGAAGGCAAAGAGGCAGGAAACCAAAAGTAGCTACTCCCGGCTCCCTGCAGCCATGGAACACAGAGCGGACTGCAGGACATAAAGGGCTAGACCGGGATCCCAAACTGGCTGCACACTCTTGAAAAAAGTACCTGACTCTAAGGCACTGAAGCTGGCTCTTCTGGGCCAAGCTCTTGAGCATGTGCTTCCAAGGGCAAAGGGAGCCTGGCCCCTTTACCAAGAGTCCCTGTCCTGGCTCTGAGTGTCTGCCCACCCACGCAGACCTCTAAAATTCAGCTTCAAGACAAAAGCAGCGGGGGGCGGGGGGGGAGGCATTGCATTTTCTTGGGCTTTTCCAAACCAAACAGGACCACCTTCCACTCACTCCCCAAGAGACAGATGAGTAGGCCTGACTCTGATCCAAAACCAACCCTACCCCAACATCTAAGTTCTACTCAGGGAACGCAAAGGTTCCTTTACAAATGGAAACCAACCCGGGGGGCCCAGAAAGTTTCACCATGGGGAAAAAAGGTGATCACGGGCGGTGACCGTCTGGGCCGGCCCCTGCTTCTGGGGCTGGGTGGGTTGACCCGCCCGGGCTTCCCTGGCCTCCGTCAACACCACTCCCCCCGCAGGGGAGACCTGATGCCCGCCCCGCCGGTCTCCAACCGGCTAGGATTTTTAGGCCTCTGGGCAAAGCGCCTGGAACACTCCCCCCTTCCCAGGCTGGGGGAGGGGGTGTCCTGTCAGGTGACTGAGGACCCGGATGCCCCCCGCCCCCGGTGACCACCCGGGCAGAGGCGGGGGCGGGGCCGGAGGCTGTGGGGGAGGGCCCGAAAGTTTACCCAAGTCACTCCAGCAGCGGCCGGGGCGCACCGGAGCCCAGCGCGGACTCCCGCGGCCCCCGCGCGCAGCGGGCCCGGGGAAGGGGGCGTACTTACTGGCCCCCTCGATCTTGTCGGCGCCACGGCTCCACGTGATCTGCCGCGTTTCCAGCTTGACCTGGAAGGTCTTCCGCTCCGGTCGCTGCGACTTCTTGGAGTAGAACAAAGTCATGACGGTGCCCACCTCGAGGCTGCGGCAGAGGTGCAGCACCTCGGCGTCCGAGGGCGCGCCGGGCCCGCAGCCATTGGCGCAGGGGGACGCGGCGCCCGCCATGGCTTCTGCACTGGGGGTGGAGGTGGAAGAGAGGGTGGCGGCAAGCGGCGCCGCCGCGGCGCAGGCCGGGCCGGCGGGAGCAAGCGGCGGCGGCAGAGGCGGCCGGCGAGCGGGCCCGGCGGCGGCTCCTGCGGGCGGAGACGGGGCGGGGCCTGAGCGGGGGGGCGGGGCGGCTCTGCAGGCCCCGCCCCGGCCCGCGCGCAGGGAACAAAGGCGCCCGCGCGCCCGTGGAGAGGACCCCCGCCCGCCGCGCCTGCGCCCCGCGACCCCCAGACAGGCCCCGGGCGGGGGCGCGGGGCGCAATGGCGGCGGGAGCGCGCGCCGCTCGCGGTCAATGAGCTCGTCCCTCCGTCCCGCAGAGCTTCAAGCTCACGCTGCCCCGGCTGGCCCCGTCACGCGCGGCAGCCCCGCGCCGGCCCGTCAGTCAGTCGCACACGCACAGGCGGCCGCTCAGCCCACTGTCCCGCACAGGCCCCGCCGCAGCCGTTTCCTCAACCCCGCTCCCCGCGCGGCGTCCGGGAGAAGAGGCGAGGGTGCAGAGCGCCCCCAAGCCCGCCGGCCAAACCCGGTTACCTGGGCGGGCTGCCCGGCGGAGGGAGCCAGCCAGGCCAGGCCGGGCCGCCTCACACCCGCGGCGGCGGCAGCGGCGGCGGCGGCTGCGGCGGCGGGTCCTCTGCGCGCCCTCCTCGGGAGGGGCGGGGGCGGAGCAGCCTGCGGATTGGCCGGCGAGCTCTGATGGACAGCAGGCCTGTCCCGCCCCTCCCTTTTGGCCGCGCAGGGCTGGCCCTCAGGCCGCTCCTGCGACGGCCGGACTCACGTCTGTCCTGCCCCTCTGGCCAGTGTGACCTTCGATGGACCCGTCATTCGAAGAAGCCCCCAGACCTGAGCCTCCCCTGGAGGGCCTTTACATCTGTGGCCCCCGGTGGCCTCCATCTCTGCTTCTCATCAGCCACTGCCCGCCCCACCTCACGCTCCGCCTCCGCGCGCCCCTCTTGCAAACGCGCTTTCCGGAGCTTTGGTTTTCGTGGCCTAAGTCCCCGTGTTTTTCTCCTGCGTCTCAGGCCTCTGCCTTTGGGTCCCAGAAGTTTCTCTTTCTGGGCTGGGTCCTGAGCCAGTTCCTAAGGCGACCTTTCCCATGGCTTCAGCCGTAGCACCAAATCTGTATATTCCCTGCCTCCTGCAGCTCCACGCCCCCCATTTAACGCGAGCCTCTCCCCTCCCTCCTCAAACCGCTCTTCCCACAGTCCTCCCTTTCTCGGAACGTGGCATTAAGTCTTCTAAGGCGCCTGGGCCAAGACTCTTGGAGGTATCCTTGATTCCCCTGACGGCCTCCACCGCCCAGCAATCTAGCAAGGCCTTTTAGCTCTACCCTTGGCTACCTCCACTCCACCCACAAGCCTGACGTCCATCTTTTCTCGTCCAGACTATTTATTCTCCCTGATTTGAACTGCATCTATTCTTCATGCTTTAATCTTTAAAAAGAAATTAAATCATGATCCCCTACCTTCCGCCTCAAACCCTCCACGACTTCCCACCGCACTTAAAATCCACAGGCCCTCCTGTCTCAGCTGGTCCTGCATGCTCGGGCCCCTTTCTCTCTCTCTCACTTTGTCTCTCACCACCTCCCCTTCACTCTCCATGCTGCAGCCACAAGACCTTTTAGTGGTTATTTGAATAATTCATACTCTGTCTTCCTGAAGCCATTCCCTAGACTTGCACCTGAAGTGTAGCCGCCCCCATCACAGACAAACTGAAGACACCTGTGACACCGGTCACAGGGGAGCTGGTCTGACAGATGTTGAGTCAGGCAAAGCAGGACAATTGGAGAGCCCAGAGAAAGATCCAGGTTTCAGCAATTCGTGAGTATACGCGTGTGGGCTTAGACCCCTTACCCAGCTGGGTGGTGACTCGTGTCCAGGGCTGCCTCTTTGTCTTGCTGCAGTGGTAACGTGTGGGGTTGTATTTGGAGTCCCTCAAGTGTGGCCCCTAGGAAGCTGAGAATCCAGCAGGAAGCTGAGCCTTTTGTTGGCTTCAACCACCTGGGGGAGGTGGAGTGATCCGATGTGGACTGCCACCTAGTGCCCACCCTTTAAAGTGGGAGGGAGGGCACTAAAGTCGACCCAGTGCCTGGCCTAGCACTACAAGGCTTACAAGTGTGGTCACACCTGATCCTCATAATTACTATCTAATCAGGGATTATTGTCCCCAATTTACTGATGAGGACCCTGAGATTCAGATAATTTCTGCAGTTTGCCCCGAGGCCACATAAGTAACGAGTGGGAATTTGAACCCAGTCTGTCTTGAGTCCATGCATTTTTTTTTTTTTTTTTTGCTTCACAAGAGAGCCTTAAATAGGTCCTGGTGGTCAGCAGTCATGGGGCACAGAGGCTAGCTCGCTAGTCAGTACCAGTGAGGGGAGGCCCCGGGCATGGCTGGCTCTAGGCACACAGGGAATGCTCATAGAGTATGGCTTGGACTGTCCCTGAGCTGCCCTGTGCTGGGCCATCGTGTCCTGGGTTGGAAGAAAAAGAGAAATCCAGCACTAACCATCCAGGAATTCAGGCATTAAACAGATAAACAGTGTTATGTAGGGACGATTGTGACGGCAAATAGGAAGAACACAGAGGGCTACGAGATAAAACATGAGGGACACCTATTTTATCTCTCTCTTAGTAGAAAAGAAAGCCTCTCTAGAACTCAACAGAGGTCTACAGGATGTGAGTAGCTGGTCAGGTGAATTATTAGAGATGGGTTGGACGAAGGTACTTTCTAGGCAGAGATAACAACATGTACAAAGGCCAGAGAGAGCTTGAGGAGTGTAGGAATGAAAAGGCTAGAGTTAAACTGAGGCGGAGCACCTCAGATGATGAAGCCAGGGACAGGTGGGGACAGAATGGGGCCTCTCTCGGCTTATCTGTTCTCGTCCATTTGTCCTGGACACCCCCTCCTAAGTGCTATAGTCCTCATCGAGCTTCTTGTGTTGACTTGGGTAGCTGTGATACACTTTTAAAATCTCTCCATTTTCTGAGAGCTTCCTAGCACTCAGACCATGCTTTCTTGCTTTTGCCTTTGCCTCCAGGGCCAGGCAGGCCCCCAGGGGCTCCAGAAAGCTCTGTCAACAGGAGCTCATGTTTTCAGTCTGCTGCCAGGCCCCGTTTCCTTCTGGGATTTCTGAGCTAGCTTCTCAGGCCTCAGGTGCCTCCCTCCACCAAAAGAGATTCAGGAAAAGCAGGCCATGCAGAGGGGTGTGGCTGGTTTGGGCTTCCCCCAGCTCAGCATATATATGGGTACGTGGGTGTTCCTGGCAATGTGTGCAGCTGCGCTGGCTTGGAGGGAGCAGCCCAGAACCTACACAAGATACACGCCCTGACATCACCCAGGCTAGCCCTGCTTGGGCCTATTTCTGTCAGCGCTCGTGCTTTAACATGCCTCAGCCCACACCGTACCTGGGTGTGCCCGTGTTCTGGGTAAGGGTCCCAGCTCAGATGCCCCTTTGGCCTCATAGGGCCTGACCTCTTAGGTGTTTATTTATCGAACACTTAGAACAGCACTTGGCATAGTGTAAGTCCTATATAACTGCTTTACCTACGTTGGCTCATTTACTTATGATAGCATCCTAAGTTCTCTTACTATTCCCAACCTATAGATGAAAAAACTGAGGCACAGAGAGATTGAGAGACGTGTTTGTGGACACACAGCTGACAGATGGCAGAGATGGGATTCGAACCCAGGCAGCCTGGCTCCAGTGTCAATGCTGATGTTGCCTCCCGTGTAGGTATGAACTATTTCGCTGTGTGTTCTCACCCCCTTCCATAATACCCCTAGCTGATGTGTTTTCTATTTTTAGTTCTAGCTCTTCCTTGCCTTATGATGGGGTTACATCCCAATAAACCCATCATAATTTGAAAATACGATAAGTTGAAAAGCACTTACCGTGCCTAGCCTATCTTTAATGTACTCAGAACACTAACATTAGCCTCTGGTTGGATAAAAATCACCTAACACAAAGCCTGTTCTATATAATAAGGTGTTGAATGTCTCATGAAGTTTCCTGAATACTGTAGTAAAAGTGAAAAACAGAATTGTTGTATGGGTGCAGGGTTGTAAGCGTAGGGGTTATTTACCTTCTTGATTACACAGCTGACTGGGAGTCATGGCCGCTGCCCAGCATCTCAAGAGAGGCTCACGCTGCATATGGCTAGCCGGGAAAAGATCAAAATCCAAAGTACAGTTTCTATTGAGTGCATATCACTTTTGCACTATCGTTAAGCTGAAAAATCGTGAGTCAAACTGTCATAAATCGGGGACCATCTGTATTTGGTTAAATGTCACAGATTAGGCTCTTTGGAAGCAGACTCTAAGTGGCAGAGGCTAGCATGCAGAACCTTTGATAGGGAGGGCTCTTGGGATCAACACTGTGAGAGAGAGAGAGGCGGAAAGAGGAGGGAGCACAGGGAGAAGTTAAGCTGTGGCACAGGCCTGGTGACAGCCTCAGCCGACGTCCAGGGAGCGCTGTTGTCTAGTGCTGGCTCGAAATGGCTGGGCCTTCAGAGTCCCACTTCAGTCAGCCCCGGGAAGAACACAGCCTCGGTCACATGGCTGTCTGGAACCCAGACGATCTTTGAGGGCTGATGGGTCTCCCAGCAGTGGGGGTGATAAGTGCTTCCTTGAAGGAGAATCTCAGTGGCACATGGATGTGCCCACCTCAAATATATTCCTTTCCAGTCCTTTAGAAACATTTAGAGCATTTAAACCAAAGAACAAAAATATTGCACTGTAGAATTGGAATAGGCTATATAAGGAGGAGGAATAGAAGATGGTTAGTAAGGGTTAACACGACTGCTGTCACTGAGAATCAAATGTAACTGAGCTTTTTATTCTGTTAACTGATTCCCCAGGGGAGAAACATTTTCTCCCCTGGGGTGAAATTATAAAAGAAGTTTCTCATATGGACACTTATTTGATTGAGATAGTGGAGAATGTTCCAACAGATATGCAGTTTTCATTGATTCCTTGTAATAAATATAGAAGGGATAATATAAAAGTGTAGCTCAATGAAGCCCCTTCCACAATTGAAAGTAGGCAGAGTTATAGACTTACAGTCTTGTTTCCTCACATAAAACTTTATCCTTTTTCTTTAAAGCTGTTCTTTAAAATTTTTGCTTGGTAGTTTCTTATTTTAGGTGTCTGACCAGCTCATCTCTGAGTTTGAGCCTGCTAACCTGTACCTCTGTATACAGCTGGTACTGTGTACTCAGTGTACCTTGAGCTCCACCTCACAACCTGCAGTTCAGATTCTTGACCTCTGGCCCCAATATCTATCTATGGCTCCAACTTAGTTGCTGGATCTCATGTTTCTTGTTCTTCTTCCTTTTTTTTTTTTTTTTTTTAAATTTCACTTACTTGTTTGAAAGAGAGAGTGAGCATGTGCATGGGGAGGGGCAGAGGGAAAGGGAGAAGAAGCAGGCTTTCTGCTGAATAGGGAGCCCAGTGTGGGGCTCGATCCCAGGACCCTGGGATCAAGACCTGAGCTGAAGGCAGGCACTTAACCAACTGAGTCTCTTCCTTTCTTCCAACAAACTCTCCTGATGCTCCTCTATAGTGGTAACAGCGGAGATGAATCAGACCAAGTTCTCACTCCACTTTTGGGTAAAGAAATGCCAACAGAAATTTGTCAACAGATGACAACTGGCTGTGATAAGGGCCCCTGGAGCACTGAGAAGAGACATGTATTGCTAGCTGTGAGAGTAGAGCTAAGTGAGAGAGAATGTATATGCCTAGAGATATGGAAACTCCCACCCAGTATAAGGTGATGGCTTGTTTTTGCAGTAAGGGCACTCCAGATGTTTTGAGGCTTCTTGGCAACTAAAATAGAAACATTCTTAGAGACACATGATTCAAATGGCCAGTATGACAGCTTATTTAGTTACATGAACATATTCTAAATCACATATTTAAAGCAGCATATTAATTTATGGATATGTATTTTTCCCACTCTCACCTTTGCAGTAATACACTTATGGTCAAGCTCTCTACAAATCTTTGATTTCTATGTAGTTATCCCCAGGAGAACTACTATGAGTCATCTAATATAAATTTCTGAAAGCGCATCACCTTCAGTGCTAAGTTGTTTTGAGAGTAGTTTTGAAAAATCAGCTTGATTGAGGAATAACTTACATACAAAAAAAAAAAGTGGACCCCTTTTTAAGTGTAAAGTGTGGTGAGCTTTGATGAATGTAATACCGTCGTGTAACCTCCACGCAATCAAGGTACAAAACACTTCCATCACCCTGAAGTTTCTCGGTGCCCCTTTATAGTCAGTCTCCCCTGCCCTCCCGTCCAGCAACACTAACATACTTTCCGTCACTACAGAATAGTATTTGCCTATTCTAGAATTTCACATAAAATGGAACCAAGGAGTATGTAACCGTGGTCTACATTCAGCATGTTTTTGAGACTCCTCTGTGTTGTTGAAGAGACAATACTTACCGAGTCAGTATCTAAATTTTAATCTAAGCAGAATGACCTTTTGTGTAATGTTAAAACAGCTTTCTTTTCATTTCTCCCATAGGTATCTATTAATGATCTGCATAATAACTACTTACTGTTACTGCACTAAAAATTTTATGGAGAATTTCAAATATATGTAAGTGTGGACAGGATAGTATAGTGAACTTCCTTGTACCCATCAGCCAGCTTCAATTTTGAGCTGATGGCCACTCTGGCTTCACGTCAGACTCCACCAACACCTTCCATATTTTGACACAAATGTTAAGTCTGTAGTAAGTATGTTTTCCTGAAACCGTTAAAATACACACACACACACACACACACACACACGTGTGTGTATCTATATGTAGCATACCATTGCCAAGCCTTAAAAAAAAAATCAATGTTGTCTTGCTATTAAAGTGACCTTTAAGAGATTTGTTTATATGTAATACTTGGGATTGTGAGAAATAATTACTAAGTCTGTGGTAAATTTCTCTGCCTCCTTGTTTACACATTTTGTCAGGGGACTACTTATAATCGTCCAAAACTAGCTTGAGAGGTCATTTCAGGGTAATGTCTTTTCTCCAAAAAGTGCTTTTTGGTTCAAAACAAGTTGAGAGAGTATCCCATTATATGAGGGATTTTTGTAAAGACCAAAATATAAGTAAACTCTTTTCTGAGTTAAAAAAAAAAAAAAAATTTTTTTTTTTTAATAAAGCTTTTTGCCTATGTGGCATTTAGGAGGTGATTTCAGAGTTGCTAATTTACTGGATGTGGAAGTAAGAGAAAGAAAGGAGAAGGCTGGTGGTGGCCCTGGACTCTGGTTGAGGGGCAGAGCAGACAGTGGTGCCTCTCTCTGAGAGGTGAAACAGCCCAGTGGCCACGGAGTAGTTGGTACTGAGCTCCGTTCCAGAGATCGGAGAGTGAGTAGCTTGGGGACCTCCCTTCCAGCTCCAGCATGGGTCTGGAGCTCAGGAAAGGGGTCTAGGCTGGAGACGGAGGTCTGGGAGTCCACTAGGACTGGAATCCACTAGGCCCCTTTCTTCTGTGCAGCGGAGAGAGCCACAGCAGCCAGGACCTGAGAGGGGAGATGACCAAGATGAAGCAGCCTGAGAGAGACAGGAGTAGAACCAGGAGAGGATGCCATCGTGGAAGCTACAGAGAAGTGCTTGGAGAGGCGAGTACTCACATGTTGTGGCGTTCCATTTGTCTGTCAGGTCCACCGGAAAAGACAAATTTATAGAGAAAGCAGATTAGTGGAGGCTGGAGGTGGGAGTGGGGATTAACTTTAAGTGGGCATGAGGGAACTTACTGGGAGGATGATATACTAAAACTGATTTATGATGATGGCAATAGCCCTCAGTAGTTACTAAAAATACACTTGGAATGGGTGGATTGTATGATATGTAAAATGTTTTCAGTAGAGCTGTTAAATGGAAGAACGGTTAAGTGTCCAGTGCCACAAAGAAGATACACAATGCAGAGCCCATTAATGGGTTTGGTCACTCATTCATTGGCGACTGTGGTCAGAGGGGAGGGGGGATTCGGGGTCAAGGTGGGACAGAAGCTGGTTGCAGTGGGTGGAGGAATGACCCGGCAGAGTGGATGACTCACTCCAGGCACTTGTATGTGAAGTGGGAGATGGAGGGGGTGGTGGCTGGAAACAGCTGGGAGTAGTGAGACCTTTTTTTCTTCATTTTTTTTTACTGTGATATAGGCCCAAGGTGGACTTGACAGAGACTGGACAAGAGCTGCTGAGCAGATGCAGGGGGTAAGGGAAAGAGGAGCCAAGCAAGCACACAGATACACTTGGCATGCGGAAGCCATCCCACTTTGCCCAGAGCTGGACTCGAGCATCACAGAAGAGCCTGTTAGGAGGGAGTTTTTCAGACTCTGCACATCAGGCTTCTGCTTCTGGACAAGGCTGGAAGTGTGAGGAGGGACACAACCTACTGGAGGAATAAGCGAGGGGGTGGGTCTTCTCCCAACTCCGGACTCAAGCATTTTTCAGGGCCTGTCCCATCTGGCCCTCACCTACATGTCCAACCCCTTCCCTCATCCCCACTGGCCAGGTCAGCTTCCATCCTCTGGTTTGCTCTCCCAAGCATGCTACCACCAAGGGTGCCCTTCACAATTGCTCTTGACCAGATCTAGATGCTGTGCACCTGCCCTCAGAGGACTTGTAGGACGATCCCTACTGGGAAAGGTAGGCTCGAGTTTATCCTCATCAGTAAAATCTTATGCATGCAGGAACTCCTGTCCCTAATTTCTAGTTCTGGACCAAGGTTTGTCCCCTGGTTTTGGACAGTCCTGCTCAAGTCCCAAACCCAGGTCCAAATTCTTATCACCCACCCCTCAACCATGAAGTGTATTGATTATCTCATGAGCCTCTGTGTTGCCATTCTTTATGTTCAGTGGTGGAGCTACCTCAACACCACAGAATTTACAAAACTTGGCTGTCATCAGCTCCAAAGCACTGATGGCCACTTAACCTCCTTTTTTCCCTGGTGCGAATGCTCCCTCCCTCACTGGCCAGTGAAATGCAGACTGCCAAGAAGGATCTTCCAGGGTTCTCTTCAGTGGGCCAACACCAGCCCAGCCCTTGGTCCCAGGGAGTTGAGACTGTCAAGGAGATGGCTCTCCTCCCAGAATATACCTGGTACATGCTAGCAAGCCAGAGGGTGTAGGGCTAAGTGACCAATTCTGACCACTGGCCTTCCTGCCCCCTGCTCTGTTTGGCCAGGATTAACTCATCCTTCTTCCTGAACCATTTTTGTAGGGACCCTACCAACATGGGGACAGGAGCCCTGGGGAGTAATTAACCAATTAACATAGGGAGTCTACATTTGGGCCTCTGGGATCCACTGAGTACTGGATTAAAACTGGCTTGGTACCCTTAATTCCTGCCATCCTGACTGCAAGTTTAGCCACACAAGCAAACCCAGACAAGGTCCCTGATGCTTGTGGCCAGCACATATAGAAAGCAGCAGGTCTGCCTCCCAAATACATTCATTACATCTTGGCTCAATACATACTATCTATCCTAGGCTCCAAATAGTTGTTGTACCCCACCTGTTCTTATAGATTTCCTATACCATCCTTCACTTCCTGGGCTTGCTTTTATTGAAGGATGTGGACTTGGGCTCCCCTCCCCACAACCACAGCACAGGATAGGTGCAGCCCCTTCCAGGCCCAACCTAGCCCCAGCTCCTGGGGAGGGAGGGAGCCACCCTTACTGAGCTGAGCAGTGAGACCACATCCCACATGGAGTCCCAGTCCTGTAGCCCCAGTTAGGCTGGGAACCTGGCTAACAAAGAGGCAGACACTAGGTTTCCGTTAAGTTGTAGGAATTTATTTTAAATAACCTACAGTTGATTAAAAGGGATTCATGATAAAAATAGAAGATACTTGAGGAAAGATGTGGGAAATGGACTCTGCACACACACTAAACTAACAATGCCTCTAAAACTAATGATTATAGCAAAAAATGTCTTCACATT
Source organism: Mustela putorius furo (assembly GCF_011764305.1). Classification (NCBI taxonomy): domain Eukaryota; kingdom Metazoa; phylum Chordata; class Mammalia; order Carnivora; family Mustelidae; genus Mustela; species Mustela putorius. The sequence goes on along the minus strand of NW_025421464.1, from coordinate 9,608,514 downwards.
AAAATTCTGCTTTTTATGTTTTTTTTTTCCATTTTTTACACAATTACAAAAGAAAAAAATAAAAGCCCTAAATTCTTGATTATTTTTCCTTTTTTGGACCAAATACTCATTTTCCTCTAAATTATTGACTTGTGGAACTTTTTACACAATAAAATCTTTCAAGTGAAAGACTGGCTTTAAAATGAAAAAGATGGATATCTGAAGGGTACAGAGAATGCTCAAAACAAAGGATGATGGGAAAATGGTTTCAGTCACTGATTATTTCATTATCCTTAGACTCACTCAACCCCTCATCCCTCCCCGACCCCAATCTACACGATCTTTAAGATCAAGAAAAAGGTTTAAATATTTTAAAATAATTAAAAAGAAATAAAAATTCACATTTAAAAAGGAACACTCAAGTCAGGAAATATTTTCCCATCATGCTTTTCTGTGAACAGGTGTCTGAACCAAAACACTGCCGATGTCACGACTGCTTCAAGTTTAATGAAAATTGATTCCCATGACAATAGATAGTGACAATTCTCACTAACAGGTGCGCTGGGTTTTTGTTCTACTTAATTTTAAATTCCTGAAATGGGGGAAAAGGGAGGGAGTTTAGGAATTCATTTCTATTAAAATATAGAAGTTATTGCAAAACCCTAACTGTAAAAACGCACCAATATAATCGGACTTCGTATACAGTAGCTAAGAGAATCCAAATGCTTCAGTGAAACAGTGAATTTGCCTGGCAGAACTCTGACAAATTCCCATCCACTTGCTCTCTTGAAAATAAAAACAAAATTCAAAACAAATCATACAGCTAGAATTTTGATATCTGAAATATTTTTAAATAAGTTGTCCATAGGACAACTGGCTCAGCTCTTCCTTATAATAGCTCCAGGTTTATCTTTTCTCAAAGATGTTGGTTTGTTAAGACTTGCTGCCTCTCTCCCTCAGGTGTGAGGGTACGCAAGGCTCACAGTTTATCCATCTTCCCCAAACCATGCTGTTCCTTTTCACAGAACTCTGCCCCTCAAGACTGGCTAGAACTCGTAGTCCTCATCGGCCATGTCGATAGCCCAAGCAAACTTCTCCCGCTGGGTTTTGTTGTAAATTTTCTCAATTGGGACCCCCCACTTCTTGCACCTGCACACAAAGGAGAAAGAGAGGGATTAGTGTCTCAGCAAGCAACAGCCCAGACCCAGGGTAGGGGTTTGAATGTACCTCCTTCTTCATCCCATCTGGGGAGAATGAATTTTAAGAAGTGTGCCGGACATGTTCGAAGAGCATCATGAGCTCATTTAAATCATGACAGTGACCTCTAAGGTAGATGCTACTTGCTACTACAGATGTCCTAATCAAAAAGGTGCATGTGAAAAAACTAAGAAAGGGCGCCTGGGTGGCTCAGTCGGTAGAGCGTCTGCCTTTGGCTCAGGTCATGATCTCAGGGTCCTGGGATTGAGTCCCGCATCGGGCTCCTTGCTCAGCAGGTAGCCTGCTTCTCCCTTTCCCTGCTGTTCTCCCTGCTTGTACTCTCTGTCAAAGAAAGAAAGAGAGAGAGAGATAGAGAGAGAGAAAGAGAAAGGAAAGAAAGAAAGAAAGAGAAAAAAGAAAAGAACTGAGAGAGATAATTCAGTAATTTGCTTACATCCTCATGCAGCTGGGAGCATAGAGCTGAAAACCGAACCCAAGCTGTCTGGCTTGAGTCCATGCTCTTAACCACTGCGTATACTGTCCCTCAAGCTAACCGAACCTCTAGCATCCAACAGGGCAAAAAGAGCAAAAAGGGTGCAACAGCTGGGCGGAACCCCTGGCCCAGAGGAGCACAGAGATGGATTCTTCCACCTAAGCTTAGAACAATTCAATAAGCATCTTTAAAAAAATAAAAGCCAGTTATTTTGGATGTCATTTTCTGACTGTGTGGGTAAGAAGGGATACAAATAATAGAGAATATATCTGCCTTTGTTATAAGCTTCCTCTCTTTCTGTAGGTTGCTGAGATCTATATTCTCATTTTTGTTTTTTTCTGCTTGTTTCTTTCTGCCTTCACTTGTAAAAAAAAAAAATTTATTGAAAAGTTTTGTTCAAGTGTAGACAGACTGGCTCTTTTAGTTTTCCTTTAATGAAGGCTAAGAATTCCTATTCTTGTCCTCAAGTTCCATAAAGGTAGGGGCTGCAACTGGCTTTTAAAAACAGACACAAATACATTCCAAGGCAGTATAGCAATATTATTGACCACTTAGAGCCATTAGGATGTTCTAGTGCATTTGTAGTATGCATAGTCGAAAGGCAGGGGTTTCCCCAAGTACTTCAAGTGTGAAGTGCAGGAATGGTGTGTGAAGGCCTACAATGCTCTTGAACCCCCTTCCTCTCCCTCCACCACCCCGTTACCCTTTTCAAGCCAGCAGCAGGAACTCAGGAAGGGCTCAGTACTTACCAAGCCACTGTGATCCTCGGGTCCAGATAATTGAGCTTGGAGGTTCCCAAAGCAATTTGTTTATTCTCTTCTCGGTCTGTGGCCTGAACTTCAAGCTTCATTAATTGCTCCTCCAGTCTCTGCACAGCCTTCTTCTTTGACTCTACCACCCTGGAAGAATAGAAGTCATTCAACCACCAGGCCTAGCCTCTGGAGAAGAACACTACGACCCCACCCTGCCATTGAGGGGCAGCAAAAGCAGGAAAACCCTAAATACAGAGATTTCCAACAGATTCCACTCGGAAACCCTAAAAAGGTTGGGGCCCTGGGGGCCTGATATTGTCCCCATCGTTCTGTTGACCAAGCCCCAGCTCTGCACAATACCAGGTACATACTTCTTGGTCTTTGCATCCTTCAGGACCTTGGCGTCTGCCTTAGCACTTTTCAAGTCTCTCCGGGCATCTGCTAACTGTTCCTTCTTGGCATCAATCTAAACAAAGAAGAACATGAAGGTTTAAGAAAATCAGCCCCAAATGAAAAAAGACAGGTTCCACCCGAGATGAAACCTACAAGTTGTCTCCACTAGGTAGGCAGGCTGTCAATGGTGTGCCAGGTAACAACCCTCAGCGGTGATTTCTTAAGGCACAGAATACATGTACAGTGACTGCTGAATTCGACTGCTATGTGGCCATTTATGTTCTTCACTGACCCTTCAAGAAGTAAGTGAAGAAATAAGTATAGGCAGTGACCCAGGCCCTCCTTAATCCAGAAGCTCAGGTTAAGGAAGGTGCCGGGACTGGGCATGTGCTAATCTTTCACTCCTAGCTTTAGACACCGGGGAGGTCGATATCCTGTGCTAGGGCAGGCTGTGGCTTCCATTCTAAGAATACTACAGGAGATAACTCTTTTTGAAGCGGAAACAGGATCCTCGCACCTGCCGAACCCAGCTCATTCCTCAGATTCTCCCAGTATTCTGGTAAGGAGCTGAGAGCTTCTCAAGAAAAAAGGATGCACTGAAGGGAATACCCAAGGGACTTAAAAATGGCAACTGAAATACCCAGGAAGCAAATAGCTCAGCCAGTCTGTTCAAACCTATACACAGCATGGCTTGGCTTTGGCATTCTGTTTTTAAAAGAAGAGAGAGCCGAGATGGCAAGGAAACTGTAGTTGTCACTCAGAAAGAGGTCTGAAAACATTTTTAGCTATGGAGCACTTTCTATAACGGAAGAAAACAAGGACAATTTCAGTCTTTCTTGCTTACAGAACCCTTGAAATACCTCTGGAAAACCCAAGTTCTCGGTTCCTTCTTAAGGACAGCAGTAGACACCACCATAAACCAGAGCCTGAACTACTCAGCTCATGCTGCTGGGGGCAGCTCAGACGTGCTACTGCCTTGCTAACCTGCGAGGTCAAGGGAACCTCTGAAGAGTAAATAAATATTTGCCTGATTCAACACACACTGGGCTGTTACTCTCAGCCTAGAATTGTCTGTTAGGTATACACAGACAGCCTAAGACTAGAAACAGAGGCCACCATTGTGAGAGAATCATTAAATGCATTTTACTATAAATGGCTTATTTCCAACATCTATGTTGTCCAAAGTCAAGCTTAAGGAACGGATTCTGTACACAAAAGCATCACAGACACCACTAGCCAGATTCTTCTCAGGCTAGAAATGTAACTGACCACAATCTTTTAACCATTTCTGTGGATGCTAAACTGGCAGGCTGTTTCAAATTCTCTCAAAGCATCAAAGACTCCATTGATTCACTTGGCAAACAGGGGCGTGTGTTTGCTTTGTGGGCACACAGGAGAGGGTTCCTGGGCTTGGAGGGCTCGTCTGGCAGGCAGCCTAGGCTGCCCAAACAGTGGTTCCAGAGTAAGATCGACAAAATAACTCCTCATGCTCTAGGGAGGGGTAGCCTGAATTGGGTAAACAGCACCTGAATATTCATGCTTTACATTTCTGGCTTGGAATAATAACACAGGGAGAGTAAATGATACCAGATGATCATTTAAAAGAGTGGCAGCAAATGAGAGCTGCTAGGAAGGGTGGTCTATAGGGTTCCTGGCCTGCCAACCACATGGTCTAAGGCTCTGAGAGGTCTAGGGATGTATATTAATTTACTCTGCACATGTGCATCCCTTCAGGAAAACCAGATGGCTCCTGTAGGATCAACTGTATGTTGTGGATATTTTCTGATCCAGATGTACTACTACTACTGGGTATTTATCTTAGAAGAAATTTCAGTAGAAGGAAAAATATGGTGGACCTGAAAATGTGTATGTAGCCTCACTGTATAGTAGCCATTTTTTTTTAAAGATTTTATTTATTTATTTGATAGAAGACACAGTGAGAGAGGGAACACAAGCAGGGGGAGTGGGAGATCGAGAAGCAGGCTTCCCGCTGAGCAGGGAGCCCCATGTGGAGCTCGATCCCAAGACGCTGGGATCATGACCTGAGCTAAAGGCAGATGCTTAACAACTGAGCCACCCAGGTGCCCCTATAGTGGCCATTTTAAACTCCATTTGTCCTTGTACAGAATTCTGTGAATGTGGACAGAAAAGAATTGCATCTCTAAATTCACCAACCTCTATCTGAAACTCACCATTTCTTCTTCAATTATCAGTGTGGGCAACAAACCATAGTAACACCAGTAATCCCTAGGACTTCACCACCAACGTATGCATGGTTATCTCCCTAGCATTGTAACTGTGGCAGAAACCTTGAAGTATCATTTACACATTCATTACTATGCTTGAAATTTGTAGTCATTATCAGACCCACCTTAAGATCTTAATAAGGGAGCACATCACAGACATTGAAATTTATTTGGTAAGTTTATTTCAAGATAATTGGTCCTTTGTAACCCTGTGTGTCTGCTCTAGAGTGAAATATTGCAAATTCTCTTGTGAGTGAGGGCACTAGAACAGGTTAGTTATGTAGCCATTGCTAACACAGAAATGCCAACCACCCAATGTTTAGTGCCTTGTAGCTTACAAGCACATTACCAGGCAGAATCATAGGGAGGAGAGGCACACGAAGGAGGAACAGCATCTACTTGTTTGCATGTCAGTCTCTCCCTCTAGGGCAGCAAGTCTGGCACAAAGCCAGTATTCAACAGATGTTTGATGATGAGCTACATAAAAATATGATTCATGTGGAATGTGTAAAAATAAAAATAGTTGTGCTAGGATAAGGGGGCAATTAAAGATCACTGTTTCATCATCTTTTCAATTTGAAACAATCTAATTTGGAAATAGTTGTCTTTCTGGGCCACAGCAAGGAAGTGTAAAGACTCTCTCTATATCCCTTACCTTCATTTATAGTAAAGACAATGATTAGTAGTATTTCAAAGGTACATCAAACTTAGGTTTTCAAAACAGGAAGTGGCCATTGCAGGATTTCTGTTTGCAGAATGGAGACGTCCTAAACTGGGTACCTGATACTCAGTATCTTGATCAGGGGTAACTCCTAGTATATTTCCATTTGTTTATCCTTAGCATGGACCTCTTTCAGAACAGACCTAGAACTGGCCTCATATCCCAGCCCAGAAGGCCTCCTATTTGCAGACTATCTATCCACAGCAGATGGGGTTCCTGTAATTTTGCTACCCCTCCATCCAGACCTACAGTACCTTAGACTGCAAGTTCATCATTGACTTCTCAAAAGTTTTGGGTGGTGCCCTCTGATGGTTACAAAGAATTGCAACAGCTCGGTTGGCACGGTTGTACGACAGGATCTTTGCTGGGATGTTCTCATCAGCTGTGAAGAAAGAAACAGGAGGGTAAAAGAGTCAGTATGCATACACGAGAACACACAACATGCTTCCCCAGCTCTTCTTCCTCATGACTTTGCCAGCCCTCATCTCGCTCTCATGATCAAGTTCTCCCAAGACACAAAGTCAAAACCCAGGAGTCAAGAGTCAATTTCCATTTGTCTCAAAGGCTGCCTCCCCCACCTAGCCACCCAATATACCCTGAAGAAAACGTGAACAGAAAAGGGACAGAAAGGGTCTGTAGAGGAGAGTAAGACAAAAGGATCACAAACTTTACATTTTAAAATCACAAAGCAGTTACCTATTTTACAAAGAAAACTTAAAAGCATGAGGAATATTTTACTTAATGTCACATGGCATCCTTTCTCCCGCTCTCAAACACCTTTGGATTTTCCAACTCATATTCTAAGGCATCTGACATACTTACAGAGGACAGGGGAATTTAGCAGTGACTGGGCTCTAGGAAAGAAAGCTTATGGATCTTGGTTGTGTCTTCTGCACTTAGTTTTTAGGAGAATACTGCCTACTATCTTAAGGGGGAAAATGACAGTAACCTCAGGGGAAGGATGTGCTATTTTACTTTTTAAATAGATAACAAGTAGGCAGAAAGGCAGACAGAAAGTGAGAGGAGGAAGCAGGCTCCCTGCTAAGCAGAGAGCCCGATACTGGGCTGAATCTCAGGACCCTAAGACCCTGACCTGAGCCAAAGGCAGAGGCTTATTAACCCAGTGAGCCACCTAGGCACCCCATGGATGTGCTATTTTATTTTATTTATTTATTTATTTATTTTTAAGATTTTATTTATTTGACAGTCAGAGATCACAAGCAGACAGATAGGCAGTCGGGGTTGCGGGGGTGGGGAAGCAGGCTCCCTGCTAAACAGAGTGCCCGATGCAGGGCTCCATCCCAGGACCCTGGGATCATGACCTGAGCTGAAGACAGAGACTTTAACCCACTGAGCCACCCAGGCGCCCCGGATGTGCTATTTTAAAAAAATAACAATGAGGGGCGCCTGGGTGGCTCAGTGGGTTAGGCCTCTGCCTTCGGCTCAGGTCATGATCTCAGGGTCCTGGGATCGAGCCCCCCACCGGGCTCTCAGCTCAGCAGGAAGCCTGCTTCCTCCTCTCTCTCTCTCTCTCTCTGCCTGCCTCTCTGCCTACTTGTGATCTCTTTCTGTGTCAAATAAATAAATAAAATCTTAAAAAAAAACCAAACAAACCATGATAACCTTATTCTCTCCAATTTAATCAAACATCACAGCACCCTGTGAGTTTTCAAGTAACATACATATAAAACATCAAATGCAGGCATTTTCAGAGCAGACAGAAACCTCCTGTCAGCATTCCATGAAAATTAATCTTGAAGTTGGGGTAGGAAGGGGAAAACTGCACTGATTTTATGTTTATACAACTAAGCCTTGGCTCGCTATTAGAGCTGTAGAAGGAAAAGTTTCTAGTCATAAAGTTAAGGAGAAAAAGCAGAATGGATCTAGGACTTAGCTGAGCAAGGGCAGCAGACCTACCAGGAAGGGTGCAGGCCCATCTGGTCAAGCAATACTTACGAGCTGTGAGTTCCTTTAGCTGCTGCTGTAGCGTGATGGAGGCATTGTATGTACGGAATACCTTGGCTGTCAAGCCCTCCATGAGATCCTGAAGATGTTTATTTAGAATACCAGTCTGGAGGAGACAAAGCACAAAGAGGATATTGGGATTTACGCAAAAGCCATACCACTCCGCCCCTTCTGGCAAGCTCTAGGACATTTATGCCAGTGTAATCTCAATTTTGCCAAGTTTATGGCCCTGCCAGTGGGAAGTCATGAGAGAGAGAGAAAAGAATTCCAAAATATAGGTTTGCAGGATACCTCTCTATCAAGTACTTTAATCTTAAGCAGGCCAATAAAACAAAGTTATCCTTCCCTATTAAGATTTTCCCTGAGAAGCTATCAGAAATAGGCCTTTAGTCTCCACCCGAGATGGCTGAGCATCCAGCCAAGAGAAGACTGCAAGAGCCAGAAGAGAATAAAAGGCAGGGTTTGTCCACCTGTCTCAGGGCTTTGCCCATGGATTCACTGTGTGCCTACAGGAGGAAGAGTGTATAGGATGCCACAGGATTGACTGAAGGTAGAGTCACTGTCACCCCCAGGCAAACCTCTCCTGTAGGAGCTGGTAGTGAGGCTCTGGCTGGGCCCCTCCTTTAACCCACTGCACTCTGTCCACTCACATTGAGTCTATCAAAAAGATCATCCTCAGGCTGTTTGTTCTCCATAAATAGCTGTAAGTTCTTAAAAACCTAAAAGAAATAAGTAGGACCTGTTATTGAAAAAGCTTTTAGTCTGGAAATAACTGCAGGCTTACAAAAACTTGGAAAATAAAAAAGCCCAAGGCACATCCACATCTTTTACCAGATTCAACAACCATTAACATTTTACACATCATTCACCATCTGCACAGTACACATTTGCCTCACTCCTCTCTACATGTGTGTGTATGCACCTAACTATTTCTTTCGAACCATTTATGGGTACTTGTAGTATATAAAGCCCTTTACCCCTCAATAGCTCCATGTATTTCCTAAAAATTTCTAAGGCTAGAGATACTCCCTTCCATGTGCACAGTATGTATTAGCGTCATCAATTTACATGCATATACACTATAATCTATTGTTCCTATTCCAATTCGGTCAGTTACCTAATGATGTACTCTACCTCCCCAGGATGGAACCCAATCTAAGGTGAGGTATTATATTTAGTTGTCATGTCTTTAACCTTGTTTAGTATGGACCACTGCCACAGCCAGCAGAGCCTGACTGACTGACTAAACATCAGACTGTTAAAGGGCTGGATTATGGAGGCCCAGCACCCTGCTAATCTCTGGTTCAAGTCCAATACTTGGGGGAAAACATGAAGCTGCAGCGCCCTCTTCGGCCCTAGGCTCAGAGATTTGGGGACTAAAGGAATACTGTTCTGCTCAGTCAAGAGGTGGGGAGGGGTTGAAGTAAAGCTACAAACATGACAGATGTGCAACTTGACCAGGGGGTACTGAAACGTGGCTGCATCATTACAATAAGGTGAGTTAAATCTTAAACTGAAGTTTGCCATGAGGGCCAACTCTCTACAGCATGCTCTATTGAGTATTACTATAGAATATGGCCCCCCATCTCCAGGAAGGTGTAGCACAGGGGGCTAGTGAGGGAGGTAAAAAGAGGTACCACAGACACCCACCAACACCTCTCCCCTTTCAAAACCATTTTCCTAGTGGCCAGTGAAGTGAAGAGCATACAAAAAAGCACTGAAGAAATGCTTCCTGAATGAATGAATGAATGAATGAATGAATGGAAGGAAAAAAGGCCAGAAAGCACAGGCCACAGTAACTTACTCGTTTCTCAACAGGGACTTTGTTGTAATATCTGATTGAATCCTTTCCAAGGAAGTCAAATTCAACCACGTATTCCTGACCATCCAACTCTGGGTGCAGATTGATATGCTCCACACGAAGCGAGCAGCAACCTACAGTGTCCGCTGTTTCTCCTTCCTCCTTCTCATTGCCTGCTCTCAGAGCAAGCTGTCCAGGGTTAGAGGGAAAAATGAGAACAAATGAAAAAACTTGTATCTCTTGGGTCTCTAGGAAACCCAAATCAGAAGTCTCCAAGCTCTCTTTGGAGAAAAAGAGCAACGTCTGCAAGGCATGGGAATTCTGGATTCTAGACCGTTGCTTCTTCCTCTATAAAATGAAATATGGAGAATCATAGTGATATTATCCTTTCTCAGAAAATCAAGTTTCTCTTTACTCTGTTCTCTCCAATGGGGATGGAGGAAAGGAAGGTTTCTTTGTTTTGTTTTCGTTTTTGTTTTAAATAAAGCAGCACATGAAGGAGTATTCCTATTCTGGGTAATCAAACTCAAGAGTCTCTTTGTGCTCGGCAGTACAAAACTGGGAAAAAACCCAAATCTTCAAAAAAGTACTGACAAACTGATCTCTGCTAGAGAATGGTCCTTCAAACTGTAGTTGTGATACATTAATGCATTGTTTAACCAATTTTAAGGGTTATAACCATCCTTCATTAAAAAACAATAAACAGAATTTAAAATGTCAGAATTCACCACTCATAGAAAGGCTAAACATTGTTTTGTGCAACTTTTGTTTCAGTTACACACAAATACAAATCTATTTATGTGTGTTGGGTCGTGATGTAAAAACAGAATTTTTTTGGTGGCTTCTAGTCAAAAAGAGTTTGAAAATGTCTAACACAAGGCCTGGAGGAGTGAACAACCCCCGCATCTTTGACAAGCTGAACATATTAGGTAACTGGACAGGAGGACACTCACCTTGTCGATGAAGTACAGAGCTACAGCTCTCTGCCGGACTTTCATCTCTTTGGATTTCCAGTCTTCTCGATATTGGTTCCGGATCTTGTCCACGCACTTCTTTAGTCGCCGAGCAGTCTCATATTTCTGCCAGTCTTTCTCACCCTGCAAAGACCCAACTCCAAATGTGGATTGTTTAGGGATGACAGAGGAAAAACACACTTTGAATATCCAAGTTCAGAGCTCTGAACCAAAGAGAAGGAACCTGAGCTTAAGCAAGGCAGAAAAAGAAGAGTACTGAAGAGAAACTGTAGAGCATCTAACCTGCTGGGAACGCAGGCTGTCCCATTCCACTGTCAAGCCCAGCTGGCTCCTAACTGCTAAGAAAGCTTCTAACTTTCATTCTGTAAAATGTTTATGTTCTTGGGAAAAGCCTCCATGGCATGTCCTAAAAACTGACTTCTGTCAATACAAAGGGTAGAAACATTCCCATTCCCCTATCAGTATCACCACTCTGCTGCAGAGTCTAAGACCCAACAGCAGTTTTCTGCTGGGACTGAATTTCATTAAATCTAACATGACCATTTAGTCTGATGGACTGTCAAGGAAAGCTGAACCGAAGATGACAACACAGAATTACTAAGAACACAAAGACTTCCAGGAACAGTGGTAATTATTCACCATTTTCTAACTTTTGCATTTAGGTATTCTTTATTAGATTGAGTGGAAGTTTTTTTTTGTTTGTTTTTGTTTTTTTAAACATTAGTGTTTTTGGTACAAGGTTTAAAACTCGACTCTAATGCCGATCAAGTTTTTTTAGAAGGGTGTGAAAAGACTGAATCTAATCAATAGTGACAGATGATTATTTCTGCTACCATGCTGAATGGAAACATTCATAAGCAAGGACTGATAATGTCAAGTGTGAAAGATAAGAAAAGGAAAATAAACAAAAAAAAACAAAAAAACTTGGGGTGCTTGGGTGGCTCAGTTGTTAAGCTTCTGCCTTCAGCTTGGGTCATGATCCCAGCGTCCTAGGACTGAGCCCTACATGCAGCTCCCTGCTCAGCGGGGAGCCTGCTTCTCCCTCTCCCACTTCTCCTGCTTGTGTTCCTTCTCTTGCTGTGTCTCCCTCTGTCAAATAAATAAATACAATATTCAAAAAAAAAAAAAAAAACAACCCAAAAAACATTAAATCCCAAGAGGGACAGAGAGTATTCTAAGGCCTGACATGAATAAAGGGATGGAATTTAAGAACCCAAGAATCTCAGGTCTTAATATCCATAACCACAACAAGAAAAAGGGGTAGTGATTTCTAATGACAAATGCCTAGTTCCCACCTGACATGGGACATGGGACATGGGGTTCTTGAAGCGTAAGAACTGTGGTCAAGGTATCTAGTCTTCTGGGCATGCAGAAAAGTGGGCTATGTGACAGCAAGAAATAACTTCTCCTTCTAGCTCTAACAACGCTCAGAAATGCAAGCTTACCCAGGTGTGCTAAGAATTCATCAGCACTCTCCTACAACTGTGTGTGGCCACGTCGTATGTACTTGTTTAGCTACAAAACAAGAGGTTCAATAACTACTTGTTGTGAGTGGGCGATTTAGCAGTTGGTGATACAACATCTAAGAAGAAATATCTAACTTCTATTTCCTGACAATGGAAAGCTGAAAATTTCTCACTGATTTTTCTAAGTACATACTGACATTTAAGAGGGTGAAGGAAAAGGTGTGATACCAGCTGTCCTCATGTGTAAGTCAATAATAAATTTCCATGACAATCATGTCTCTCTCTCACACACACATACACATACAACTAGACAAGAACTAATCTTCAATAGTACAGTCTCCAGCTCAGGAGTAGGCTCTTGGCCATCACTCTAAAGCACATAGGGCTACCAAAACCTGACTCCAAGTCTTCTAAGTCCTGTAGGTTCACATTTGCACAATTCCTTAGTCATGCCACTAGAACAAGTTTTAGGAAAACCCAACAAGTAAGTCATTCACAGAGGATACCACAAGACCAACTTTTCTTTTATAGGCTGGCTGGGCTCTTGACACAAGGATCCAGGATTCTTTCAAATAAAGACACAGAGAAGAGGGTAGGGGTAGAAGCCACCTTGTCTAGGTCTAGGGGAAGTCTGGCCTCCAGGAAGCATACCTACCCCTGCTGCCTTCAGTTTCTCAAAACAGAATCCAGACAGTTAAATGCACCTGAACAAGTTTTCTTAGACTACTAGAAGATAGAAATACCCATTCTGGTCTTCCAGACAAGGCCGTCATCAAAACCATCTCAGTAAAACAAGGAGACTGCTATAGAGGGACTGCCTTTAAGTCCCTCTCATCCTCTCCTAGCCAGTCAAACTTCTGTTTGGGTAAGAATCTAATTTGATTTAGTTATACAGGATATTCTTTGGGTGATTTTTTTTTTTCTTTCAACTGGTGGGCTTACCGTATTTTCTGTTTCCAATGTAACTGCTTACTCATTAAGCACAGTGGGTAAATGTGGTGAGGATCTGGATTCAGGATACAAACTGGGAGATGAACTAAATCCCATTCTCTAACCCTCTCTCAGAGATCTGTCTTGGGGAATGATGACATTTGCCAATATTCTTAAGTGGCTTTTATCTTCTTTTATTGCTTTTTTTTTTTTTTTAAAGTAATCTCTACACCTAATGCTGGGCTCGAACTTAAAACCCTGAGATCAAGTCACAAGCTCCACTGACTGAGTCAGTCAGACGTCCCTTAAGTGGTTCTTTTCACATAGTTGGTGATCCCTATGAGTTTGCCATTCTGTAGAACACCAAAGAAGGGTGACTGGCATTCTGAACTCCAAACATCTATTACTTCAGTCTTTAAACAAAAGACTCCACAAACTGACCATATATATTAATACCATGTTCAAAGAGAAAATCCAACTAGCTTTTCATACATGCCCATTTAAAAAAAGTTTGTCTTTTTATTGCTGATACACAGAGGTATTTAAATTCTTTTCCAGATATAAGCAGTGCATTTTATTCCACTATTCCATTCTGAATAAATCTTTTAAAAAAAGATTATGCCATACAGATTTAACTGTATAGTTTGACCAATTTTGACAATTTTTTTTAAAGATTTTATTTATTTATTTGTCAGAGAGAAAGGAGCGAGAGTGAGCACAGGCAGACAGAGTGGCAGGCAGAGGCAGAGGGGGAAGCAGGCTCCCTGCCAAGCAAGGAGCCCGATATGGGACTCGATCCCAGGACGCTGGGATCATGACCTGAGCTGAAGGCAGCTGCTTAACCAACTGAGCCACCCAGGCGTCCCAGTTTTGACAATTTATAACCCATGTAACCCACACCCCATCAAGAGTATTTTCTATCATTTGAGAAAGTTCCCTCATGTCCCTTCCCAGTTAATCACCAACTAAACAACCACTGGTCCTTTAATCTGATTTCTACCATCATGGATTGGTTTTGCCTAATTTAGAGTATTATATAAATGGAATCATACAGTATAGACTCGTGTGTCTGGGTTTCTCAACATAGTTTTTAGATTCATCCATGTTGGGGTTCCTGGGTGGCTCAGTTAGTTGGGTGTCCGACTCTTGATTTAGGTTCAGGTCATGATCTCACTGTTGTGAGACTTAGCCCTATGTCGGGCTCCACACTCAGTGCAGTCTGCTTGAGATTCTTGCTCTCCCTCACCCACTGCCCCTCCCCCAGCACTCTCTCTGAAATAAAATCTTAAAAAAAAAAAAAAAAAAAGTCATCCATGTTGCTGCATTTATCAATATTCAATGCTTTCAACTGCTGGTATATACAGTGTAATCTGTAACTGACCCTAATGTCTCTGACAAGACCATGTGTTTTTTCTGTTGATGGACCCCTATAATGTTCCAGTTTGAGACCTGCACAAATACAGTACCGCTATAAGCATTCTTGTACATGTCTTTTTGTGGGCCTAAATTTTCAATTTGATTTGGGGCAAAAATACCTAGAACTGGAATTAGTATCTCACTGTGGTTTAATTCTGCATTCCACTGATAATTAATGATATTGAGAACTCCTTCACGTGCTTAATTTATTGGCCATTCCTCTATTTTGTAAATATCTATTCAAATCTCTCGCTTTTTTATGGGGGATGTTTGTCTTTTATTATTGAGTTACAGAATTCTTTGTGTATTCTGGATACAAATTTTCTGTCAAATACACATGCTGCTAATATTCTATCCGAGTCTGTGTTTAACAGTGTCCTCTGTTAAACCTAAGTTTTTTAATTTTAATGAAGTCCACTCTGTCAAATTTTTTTTTTATCATAAGTGTTTATTTTGTGTCCTAGGAAATCTACACCAAGGTCTTATAATGTTCTACCCATGATATAATCTAGAAGTTTTAGTGTTTTACTGTTTATACTTTAGAATTTTACAAAAGGAGTCAGTTAGGATTTTTTTTAATATGCATATCTCTTATTTTCTCTAATAAAACACCAAAATCAAGAGCTTCCCAAGCATATAAAGCTTTATAAGTACATTTTCCTTCAGTCTAGCCCTTCAACACCCCGATGGTTAATAAAAAGTTGTAGGTATATACATCTCGGAAACCTCATAGAATTATAAGCTCTAAAGAGAGAAAAGGCAGAAATGGGTCTTTTGCCCTAAGAATATTTTAATAGGATTGAATGCAGTATAACATCAACAACTGATTCTGAAGTTTGTTGTTCTTCATTTGAAAAAAAAAAGAAAGAAAGAAAAATTTTGTTTGTAAATTTAAGACTGGTTGAAGAACCTCACTTTTACTAAGGGTTACTTTACAGGTTATGAGACTAGGTAATGTTTCCAACCTTGGCAGTGGGTTGGAGTTAGCACTGAGTACCTTAAACAAGCAGTCCTTTTGTAACCTCTAGATCTACGGTTTATCTGGAATCAGCTTTGCTGAAACTACTGGTTTCAAGAGGCTGGCTCTGCCATTTTCCTGCAATTTCAGATTCTGTGGGTACCAGCACAGAGTGGAAAAGGAAGGGAATGGAAATACCTGCAAGATATCTGAACAAAGCAGAACAAATCAGGATGAGCACAGAAAAATGTGAATGAGCTCAGGATAGTCTTCATCTGGAGCATGCGTTCCTATGGCTCTCAAAGGTCCTGATCCTTTCAATCATCTGTGAGGCTATTTGTACTATAACCCCGGCTCCAACTCCCAAGTAGACCAATCCAAGTTGCCAGAAAGGGGGATATTAAAGGGACACACTTCAGCTGAGCTTTTTTTCTTTTTAAAGATTTATTTTATTTATTTGACAGAGATCACAAGCAGGCAGAGAGAGGAGGAGGAAGCAGGCTCCCAGCTGAGCAGAGAGCCCGATGCAGGGCTCGATCCCAGGACCCCAAGATCATGACCTGAGCTGAAGGCAGAGGCTTTAACCCACTTAGCCACCCAAGCGCCCCCCCCCTTTTAAACCCTTGACTACCCAATTTTTTTTAAGTTGTCAAAAATCTCTAAGTCACATCATGCTTGAGTTAAATTTCTTAATGGAGGAGAGATGGGGTACAATGGTATAATAATATCACATGGGGGGAAGTGAGTAAGTAAAATATAGACTGAAAAGCAAGCAGAAGAGTCTTAGAACAGGAGAAGTCTCTGGAGGCTGAGCGGAAAGGTACAGAACAAAGCCTCATGACAGTCGTCTCCCATGTTTTGGACCTAAAGTTCACCAGGAAGTAAAGCCACCAATTACTACCCATTACTCTCTATAACAAATACTTATCTTTGTAGACTTTTGGGTCAGATCAGGCAAGTGAAATCATGCTTTAATCCTTAAGTTGTTCCAAACATATAGCAATGAAAGTGCTCCAAGCAAGATGGGGAGAGCTAAAGTAAGGGCACTTGTGTCAGCCTGGGCTGAGCTGAGCTAGAAGACTCCTAGGAGAAGGAGCGGAGAAGTGGAGAGCAAAGAGCAAAACGGAATGATACATGGACAAAAACTACCTCCCAGTCGAAAGTTTACAGGTTAAAATACATTCGTTATCTCACTCATAGTCTAAATATCTATACATATATATCCACATTGAGATACAGAATAATAAAAATAAACTTTTTTTTTTAAAGATTTTATTTATGGATTTGACAGAGAGATCACAAGTAGGTAGAGAGGCAGGCAGAGAGAAAGGGAAGCAGGCTCCCTGCTGAGCAGAGAGCCTGACATGGGCCTTGATCCCAGGACCCTGATCTGACCTGAGGATCATGACCTGAGCTAAAGGCAGAGGTTTAACCCACTGAGTCACCCAGGTGCCCAAAGATACACTCTTTATTAGAGAAAAGATACATTATGAGGATGAAAATGAATTTTTCAGCGAAACAAAGGGAATTTGCCACCTACAGATTCTCACTAAACAGTGAACAGTGTATTGAACAGTGTATTTCAGTAAGAAAAGCAAACCTAGAGGGAAGGTATTAATATAGAAATTAAACAAATATCTCATTCTGACAACTGCTAAATGGAGAGAGGATTAGGGTTTTAAGGATGACTGTGGATTTAAAATAAAAAGTAATACTTCCAACAAAAGAAGTATGAGATAGAGACACCTGGGTGGCTCAGTTGGTTGAGCATCCAATTCTTAATTTCAGCTCAGGTCATTAACGTCAGATTCCTGAGACTAAGTCCTATGTCAGGCTCTTTGCTCAGTGAGGAGACTCCTTGAGATTTTTCTCTCTCCCTCTTCCTCTGCCCTTCTTCCCACCTATATCTCTCCCTCCCTTAAAAAAAAAAAAGTATGAGGTATAAGTACTAGAAATGATTTATAGGTAATTTACTTGTCTATGTGGCAAATCCAAAAGACAGGGACACTTCTAGAATAAGAGTTCAGCAATGTTGTCAGATACAAAATATTAAGAAAATCAACAGCATTACCACTCTAATAGTAACAGAAATGTAGTAGAAAAAAAGTCACATTCAATATAAACATAAAAACAATTAAGGGTTCTAAGAAAAAAAGGTTTTAAGAATATGTAAAAGTGGGGTGCCTGGGTGGCTCAGTGGGTTAAAGCCTCTGCCTTAGGCTCAGGTCATGATCCCAGGGTCCTGGGATTGAGCCCCACATAGGGCTCTCTGCTCAGAAGGGAGCCTGCCTCCCTCTCTCTCTCTGCCTGCCTCTTCCTACTTGTGATCTCTGTCAAATAAATAAATAAAATCTTAAAAAAAAAAAAAGAATAATGTAAAACTATGGAGAAAATTATAAAGCAATCCTAGACGGTGTACTCTTAAGACATGAATTAATGGAGAAGTATAACACGTTCACAGAGTGGAAGACTCAATGTTGTCAAAACTTCCCCATTAACCCCATAAGTTCAATACAATAAAAATCTCAGTAGTCTTCATTAGAACGTGACAAATTTATCACAAAATGAATGCAAAACAGCAGAGAGCCAAGAACAGCCAAGACAATTCTGAAGAGTAAGATGAAGGAAACCTGTCCTAGTTGGTAAAGCTAGAGCAGGTAGGAGAGCATGCCACTGATGAAGAAATAAACAGGAGAGCCCACAAACAGACCGACATATACGTAGAAATTTGATATATAAATAAGGAGGGTAATGTAACTAAATAGTTCGGATATTCATTTGAAAAAAATATATTATACACCTCATACTATACACAAAAATATATTCTAGTTGATCAAATATCCAAATGCAAAAAGCAGAACTTTGGCAAAGATATGGAAGACAGAAACGTGTGCACCATTGGGGGAATGGTAGTGGTGTAAACTGATTGGGCACTTTAGAGAACAATTAAAAAATATCTGATGAAGGGGTGCCTGGGTGGCTCAGTGGGTTAAAGCCTCTGCCTTCGGCTCAGGGTCCTGGGATCAAGCCCTGCATTGGGTTCTGCTCAGTGGGGAGTTTGCTTCCCCTCCCCCACTCCCCTGCCTCTCTGCCTGCTTGTGATCTGTCAAATAAATAAATAAAATCTTAAAAAAAAAAAAATCTAACGAAGAATTAAGGCAAATTTTCATTCATATATACAAGGAAGATGTATTTATTCCAGCACCTGTTTATAATAAAATATTATATACAACCCTAAATTTATTTTTTTTTAAGATTTTATTTATTTGACAGAGAAACAGTGAGAGAGGGAATACAAGCAGAGAGAGTGCAAGAGGGAGAAGGAGGCTTCCCGTGGAGCAGGGAACCCAAATGTGGGACTTTATTCCAGGACCCTGGGATCATGACTTGAGCTGAAGACAGAGGTTTAACGACTAAGCCACCCAGGCACCCCCCAACCCTAAATGTCTCTTGAAGAGTTATTTTTTATAAAACAGAACATCATCTAGCAAATAAAATGGATAAATTGGAAGTGTATGTCAAGGTAAAAATGCTAAAACCAAAGCCAAGGGAAATAAGTAAGTTACAGAACGATCTCAATAACATACCTAATTTAAAATTATACCTTGTAAAAACAATGGTACGTATTGTTTACCCACAGAGAAATATATTGTAAAAACACAAAATATATACACAAGGAAAACATTAAGTTGCTTATAGTAACCTCCAGAGAAGGAGGTAAACAGTACGTAGGGGACTTCAGCTCTGTTTATCAGAATGTTCTTACAAAACGAAGTAATTGAACAAATAGGACATTATGTTAAAGTTTGACACAGCCAGATGGTTGGCATGGGCTTTCACCGTACTGTTATCTATTCTTGTATATCTGAAATATTTCATAAAAAATAAAACCCCTAATGCTTGCAAGCTCCCTATTTTTATCGAGAGAATGCTTCTCCTGATGGCAGTGTATTTAAAGACTATTCAAAGCACTGTCAAATCCCGACCTCTAAAGTTCTTACTGCTCTGTTGAGTGGGAAATAGCCAACAACTACTGGTAAAAGCTGAAGAAATCACATCTCTTTTTCTCTTACCAGGAAGTATGACTTCCCAAGCCTTGAACCATCTTTACTGACTCTTAGATCCAAACTGAACTGAACAGGTTCTCTGTCTTGGGTATAAAATTCTAGGCAGAGCCTACATGTGGATGACTTCTAGACTCACTATCATAACCATCATTCAGAAACCTGCACAAATCCCTACAGTATATGGTGGTGATCTGGATATTGTCAGGAAGGAATAAACTGGTGGCTCTCAGCCCTGGAGGTCCTCCAACTAGTCTATCAACAACAAAGATGTCAACCCTTGGAGGCTGTCCTACAATCAGGCTGAATCCCAGGTTTACAAGGATGCAGTATACATGTATTTGGAATCTGTTCACCTCTCTCCACAGACACTGGCATCATCCTGTCCAAGCCATCACCATTCACTGCCTGGAAGATGACAGCAGCATCCTATTGGTACCCCTACTTCTGGTAGGTGTCCAATCCAATCTCCACAGAGTTTTAACACTCAGAATGATCAGTTATGTCACAGGTTTCTAAAACACAAACCTGGTATTGTTCCCCTTATTAGAACCCAGTACCTGCCTACTGGATTTAGGATAATATAAACAATTTTAAGGAAAAGTATGAAGATCTGGCCTGCATCCTCCTCTAAACCTCTTCCTCATGTCCCTTTCTTGCTCACTGTACCTCAACTAGGCTGCCCTTCTTTCAGTCCAAGACCACCAAACTCATTCTCACCTCAGGGATTTCAAAAGGCTATTTTCTTTGGAACACCCATTCTCCTCTCCTTTCCACGGATAAATCCTATTTGTCTTGTAAATCTTTTTTTTTTTTTAATATTTTTATTTATTTGACAGAGATCACAAGTAGAGAGGCAGGCAGAGAGAGAGGAGGAAGCAGGCTCCCCATGGAGCAGGGAGCCCGATGTGGGGCTCGATCCCAGGACCATGGGATCATGACCCGAGCTGAAGGCAGAGGCTTTAACCCACTGTGCCACCCAGGTGCCCCTTGTAAGTCTTATCTTAAATATTTTTCCTCAGAAAGGCCTTCCTTGAACCCAAGGCCAAATCAGATGCCCCGGTACACTCTCAGATGGTACCCTGCACTTTTCCTTTGCATCATTTACAAGAGTCTATGTTTACTGGTATGACTGCATATGAAGCCTGTGAATTCTGCTTAAGTGGGGTTATGTTTAAGACACTCCTCTGTTAAAGCCCTTCAACAGTTCGCCACCAGATGCAGAATATGGGCCAGTCTCTTTAGCAAGACACTTAAGGCTGGCCACAATTTGGCAATAGGGTATCACACGAAGGCATAAGGAGGCTAAAGATCTAAGTCAGAGTTACCAACTACTGGATTGTGGGCAAGTTTTCTTGCTTCCCAGAGACCGAATTTTTCTATAAAACAGTGGCAATAGTACATTTGATATGGTTGCTAAGATAATCTAATGTCAACTTATGTGAAAACACTTAAAAGTAATCTAATAATATCCATTACTTTCGGGTTTTTTTGTATGTAGAATACACGTAAAAGTTACCATTTATAGCACATTCACAATGCTGTGAAAACATCACCACTTGTTACTTCTTTTTGTTACTTTTTTTTTACACTTCTTCCTCTCTGTCCATAATGATTTGGAATACCTCTCTTTTTAAGACCTAACTGTAATCTAATTCCCTTCACAAATTTATTCCTGGTCTGCAAGTGCTGGGAATAATTGTTGTTATTTACCTAAAGATACTTAATGCTTACCTTTCTTCTAATACACTTGAATTCTTACCCAATTTGCCCATTAGCCTAGGAGTTCTTTGAGAGCTAACACCATTGTCCATTACCTTCGTTTATTTCTGAAGAATAGAACATTTCTTTAGGTGATTTCTGCTTGTGAAGGTTTTCTTTCTGATTCTATACTTACTCTAAACCAGAAAAAGTGACATTTCTGAATGAATGGCAGAAAATGAAGAGATGGTCTTTTTCATAAAGGAACAAAGAACTCTAGGAGTGTTGTAGTGTCAACAAGACAGCCTTTTGAGATACGGCTTTCATGTCTTAAGAGATGTTTAATGACCTATAAACCATGATTAAGCAGGTCTTTAAGTCCCAGTCCCCTGCATGTTAACAGTCATAGTCTACAGAGAACTAGTTTGTTGGCTGTTGTCTTTAGAACTCATTTCTCTTTTAGGTTGCTATGGACATTTCCATAGTACATCAGAGGTAAGAAGTTCATGGGACTCTCCCAAGCAGGATATGCCTAGCAGGCTAATAAGAACTTGACTGCCCTTGCAAGACAGCCTTCCCCTTTCAATAATACTATTAACAAATAACAACACATGGGTATATAATAGTTTACAATGTGCTTTCACATACATGATCCCATTTAGTCCTAGTAGAACGTACCCAGATAAAACCCTAGGAAGCCAGAAAGACTGTAGATTTTACAACTTCTTTCTGGATTCAGAGCAATCACGTTCCCTTCCTCAGAGCCAAGAAAGGCGAGGAAGAAAGCCACAGAAGCCAATTTACATTTACTGCACTCTTTTAAAAAAAAAAAAAAAAAAAAAAGATTTTATTTCAGAGGGAGAGGGTCCCAGGCAGATTCCATGCAGAACTGGACACAGGGCTCCACCCCAGGACCCCGAGAACACAAACCAAGCCAAAATCAAGAGCTGGACACTCAACTGTGCCACCCAGATGCCCCACATTTATTGTACTCTTTACTACATTTCAACCACCAGCCAATAAGCAACATGAAGGCAGGGACTGCATCTTTTTTGTTCACCGACACAATTCCTAACATCATGCATTCACTGTGCAAGGTACATACTGGAATCTCAGTAAATATTTGTGAATTAATAAATGAATCAGATTATAAAGTGATGCAGAAAATGGTTATTTCTTAGGATGGTCACCAGATAATGCTAAGCACAAAGACACCTGCCTTATTTTGTGGAGAGTTTGCAATTTGTCACAGTGATTCTGGAGACCAAGAACACTACATTTCAACAAAAAAAGATCAGCCCCACTAACTGGTGTAGCTCCTAGCTACCCCTTACCTTGATTCGTGAACTGGGGTTTAACATGATATATTTAATGGAACCTTGGATGTTCTCTGTCCAGGAGACCAGCCAAGTAACCTTGTTATCATGTCGGACCTCTTTCCATTTATGTCCTGTAGGAGGAGAAGGAACCTTGGCATCTCTGTGAAAATAACAAAGTGGGAGGGACGTGAAATGAGAAGAAGCCAGGGACAGTCTGACCTTTCGTAACCTAAAGTGGACAATTCTGCTGAGCATCTACTTCCATGTTTCCTCCACATCACCAGTCAGTAACTGCGAAGTACTTGGAGATCCGTACATGGAGATACCATGTTGTTCCCAACAGTTCTGTGCAGCCTGAAAAGAATCCCAGCAAAGTACTCCCAAGAACAAAGGACCCCCTCACCTTGATTTCTGGCCCAAACAATGAACTGCACTCACTTGCTACAGTTGATGATGATATCTTCTGGCATGATCCGTCTCTTCAGCATGCCCATCTTGGGGTGGTTGCCACGGCCACGGAAAAGCCCAGGAGGTTCTATCTTGAAGTTGGCAATCCTCTCTCTGTGGTTATCCATAATACAGAAGCCATATTCTTTCAGTAATTTTTCATTCTCCTCTTTGATTTTCTGGAACACAGCAAGGAAGTAATCAAAATGGGCTCAAATTGCTGTTCCTTATTCTTATTTTATCTCTTATTTGAGAATAGTTTGAGGTAGAGAAAGTCTAAAAATCACTAACAAATAAATGCAAATATGGCTGCCTGGCTGGCTCAGTAGGAAGAGCATATATGACTCTTCATCCCAGGGTCATGAGTTTGAGCCCCATACTGGGTGCAGAGATTAAACAAAATATTTTTTTTTTAAAGGTTTTTTTTTTTTTTTAAAGATTCTATTTATTTACCTGACAGACAGAGATTACAGGTAGGCAGAGAGAGAGGAGGAAGCAGGCTCCCCGCCGAGCAGAGAGTCCGATGCGGGGCTCGATCCCAGGACCCTGGGATCATGATCCGAGCCGAAGGCAGAGGCTTTAACCCACTGAGCCACCCAGGCACCCCAACAAAATATATTTTTTTTAATTTTTAAAAAGTGGTATGAATGCAAATAAGGATAATACAGTTTTCAAACTTTTAAGTACAGTAAAATTCCCCAAAATATCTACCTTTGAGGACTGATTCCAACTACAGATTCAAAAGAGATTTCTTTTTAAAAAAATTTTTTCAAGATTTTATTTATTTAACAAAGAAAGACACAGTGAGAGAGGGAACACAAGCAGCGGGAGAGGGAGAGGGAGAAGCAGGCTCCCCACCGGGCAGGGACCCCGACGCTGGGTTCAATTCCAGGACCCTGGGATCATGACCTGAGCAGAAGACAGATGCCTAACGACTGAGCTACCCAGGCGTCCCTAAAACTGATTTTCTTATTTTAAAGGATTTATGTGTGAGAACATGTTACTTAGGTATTTTTAAATATAACTTTAAAAGCTAACATCATTTTGTTGAGCAGTGTCAAAATGGCAGATCAGGAAGAGTCTATGATGGAAAGGCCTCACAAAGAACATCTCCATGTTTTCTAACACGTTCCAGACACATTTAGTTGAACAGCATTTCAGGTTTTTCAGGCTCACACATACCTGTCACAGATTATTTCTCCTAGGTGTATGGGGACATACATTGCATACTTTATGATCCTTGCTCCAAAAAAGGAGTGTGAGAGTGGAACATGGAGCCTCCGAGCCCTCTGCTGACTCTATCTTCATATTATACTTAGAAATTCAACTTACTAAGTCCTGCTGCCTTGTAGGTGGGAACAGATTCAGAACTTGTTGGCAGCAGGTGTCCTTGGCCAGGGCTCTGACAAGGTGATACTTGTGAAACCTCCCTATCTTTGGATCACTATTTGCAAGAACAAAGCTCCAAAGCAGTTTTAAGCTTTAAAACACCCCTGAAGTAAAGAATAAACCAAGTTTCACTAATCTGGAATATCGAGAAGACTAAACTGAGCTGAAAAGTCTGAAGTAATTATCATTCTTACAATAATTCATAGTTTTTAAACTGAAGGTCAAATAGGCACTATCAAACAATGAATTAGATAATAAATACAAATGCCTATGGACACCTGGGCGGCTCAGTGGGTTAAAGCCTCTGCCTTCGACTCAGGTCATGATCTCAGGGTCCTGGGATCGAGCCCCACATCAGGCTCTCTGCTTGGCAGGGAGCCTGCTTCCCTCTCTGTCTCTGCCTGCTTGTGATCTCTCCTCTCTGTCAAATAAATAAATAAAATCTTTAAAAAAAATTACAAATGCCTACATTGTATAAATGTGCAAGTCCTTTAAAATACTGAAACCATAAAGTTTTGAAATTCCTTAAAATCTTTAACTTCTGGACCTCCAGCTTGGGAAGAAACGGCAGACAAGACAAAGGAACTCTAGCCTGATTTCTCTAGATCAAGGGTTGGCAAACCTTCTGTCAACAGAAAAAGAAAACCTTTCTCAACAGAAAAATTTGAAGGCTATATAGTCTCTTTTTGAAACTACTCACCCCTGCCACTGTCACAGGAAAGCAGCCACAGATTATATGTAAACAAGTAGATGCGGTCGTGTTCCAATAAAACTTTCGTGTTCCAATAAAACTTTTTAATAAAAATAGGCAGCCTATACAGTTTGCCTACAGGTACTCTAGAAAAAAAATGGTAACCCACCAGATACTGGAAAGATCCTTCTGGGATGGAGATGGATGTGCATGGCTAGATTCCAGGGTAAAAGAGAACGAACAGGAACGTACACAGGCAGTATTACTGTAGCTGTCTTAAAACCCTAAAATTCAGGTCTGCCCATCCTTAAATACAGTATTACTGGAGTTAACTGAGTGGATTTTAGGTCACAAAAGCACCAGGTTCTTACATTGAGCCATTAAATAAAGTGCCTATTATTCACAATCTTCAGTCTATGTAAAACCCTTAAGAAAGCTTAAACATTAGGCCAAGCGTCGTAAAGCTTAGTACAGAGCCATCTGAAATTACTAAAGTCATATCTGTATTTTAAGAACCAAGAAGAAAATTAGATGAACATTATTCCAAAGTTCTCCAGAGGTTTAAGAAATTCCGTAGTACCAGTTTCTCTTCCTTGCTCATCTGTTTCCGAGCTTCTGACTGGGCTTTGAAATACTGGCTCATCTGGGTAAAATCACATTTGCTTAGGTTGGTGATAATATTCTTCTCTTCATTAGTCATTTCCTAGTCCAAAAAAAAAAGTGGGGGAGACAGAAGCAGAAGGTAAATACACCATTTACCCCCTAGGTTTCTTTGTGATTACAGCAAAGCACCACTTTTTTCAGCTGAAGGTGTCTAGAGAGGTAGTCTAATTTCATGAGTTTTGAAAAAAAGAAACATAACCTTATTACTTTGTTCTATTCTATTAAACAGAAAGATGCTGTAGGTGATTTTTTCCTTGAAGAAGGTTACAGAACTCTTACGTAATTTCTTGGGCTCCTTATACCCTGCTATGTCTGCAAGCATATGTATCCCAGTTGGAGAAACATGAATAGATATCATTTGCTTTAGTAATGAGAGAACTATCTCCATACTCATTCTCTCTTAGAAACATTATCCCTGCTCTACTCACTTATTAAATGTTATTTCCAGAGCTATTCAGAATGTAAGCTTCAGCTCAGCCTCTGTCCACATAATCCAAATTGAGAATGAGATTGTTTAAAATCACCTAGACAGATGCAAGAAATGTGATATCAAGAGCAGAAAGTACCAAAAGGAAGTAAGAAAGAATCAAAAGGGAATGGAACATCACATTAACATCTTTCTTTGCAATAGCAGACAGAGGACAGGCACTCCTGCAGAGATAAACTTTCTCCTGAGGTTTTTTTGTTTGGCCTACTAAACTCCCTCCTACAGCCATATGAGTATGAGAGGAAAGAAATATTAAGTATTCTTATTGGATAGAAACCCTATATAATGAATGAATAGGGAAAAAAGAAAATATTAAAATATAATAAAATTCATAAAGCTCAAATTTTATACCACACAATTTTCTGTAAAGTTACAGTTTATGTAGTACTTGATTAATATTTCTACAAGGTGCTAGGATATTAATACATGGGCTACAATACCTTTCTCCAGTCTTTAAAGAAATTTTTCCTAAATATTTCCTTAGTAGTATATTCATGGTCGAGCATTTTTGCAAAGAAGGTAGCCACTTCTTCTGCTTTGGGGCTCAGCTTCATGACTTTACCTAGAGGAAAAAGCGGTTCCAAAAATTGAGGTGTGTAATTCATGTTTTGTGTATAAATACTGAACTCTGAAGAAGTCTTCTAACTGATGGTTTACCTTCCCAAGGTATACAAAGGTCTGGTGACACATGGTAACAACAACAATGACAATACACTGATTTAGATCTAGTTGTAAATTCTCCTTCTCTTTAGCAGATATTTACCTGGGTCATTCTCTGGAGACTATGCCAGTAAACTGTTCCCAGGTGCCTGCTCAGGACAGGGATGAGCTGGGGGAGGCCCAGCCACTCTTCCTTTTCCTTTCAGCAAGCAGGGTCCTTTACACCTCTTCAATGGTTTTTAAAAATCAAATCCTCAGAGGGACTCCTGCCACTGCTAAGCTAAGCAGCCTCTGTTCAAGAAGGGGAGGGATAGGGCAGGGAGTGGAAGAAAGGAATTGTGGGGAAAAGAAATAGGCATCTTTCTTCTTTAAAGTTAGGTGGGTGGAATATGAATAAAATAATATAGATCCATAGCAGGCAAGCCCAGATATCCCACATAAGAAAATCTAAGTAAGACCTTCCTCTAAAACCTCTGTACTCAAAGTGTGGTTCACAGACCAGCAGCACTGGCATCACGTGGGAGTTCTGTTAGAAATGCAAGTCTCTGGGGCACCTGAATACTGCACGTGACTCTCAGTTTCAGCTCAGGTCGTGATCTCTGGGTCATGAGAACAAGTCCTGCCTTCGGCTCCATGCTCAGCAGGAAGTCTGCTTAAGACTTGCCACTGCCCCTCCCCACCATGCTCTCAGTCTCTCAAATAAATGAACGAACAAATAAATCTTAAAAAAGGAAAGAAAGAAAGAAAGAAAGAAAGAAAAATGCAGACTCTCAGGCCCCACCCCAGATCTACAGATTCAGCAAGTGCATTTTAAGAGACCTCCAGGTGGCCCGGGTGCATAGTAGAGTTTGAGATGATTGCTCTGGAACACAGGCACTATGAGGTTGCCTCTTTCAGGGAAGTAAGACTTATTCAGAGCATGAGGGATGACTGGGGTTCTTAGTAGTGTGGACGTGTAAATAAAAGCTGTTCTAAAGGAATCCTGATGTTACACAATAAAAACTGCTAACTTGTAAAATAAATCGAAGGAGGCCTAGGGGTTTTGTGTATACCTAACAAGTAATAAAGCAATAAAGGAAAGTACTTGGGGAGTTTAATGTACTTTTCAAATACAGTATTTTTAACAAGTACTCTTAGGGCCAATTTCCATTTTTTTTTTCTTTGACTCTCCAATTTTGCAACACTATACGGAACTAATCCATGGCACAATAGTTTGTTCCTAAAATGAGGTTAAACACCATTCCACTGCCTATTATATAGGTACTAATGATTCACAAGGATTTTCACTTTCATTATAGAAAACTAACACTTAACCAGAAATCCACTCATTTCCAAACTCAGAACACACCTCATTTTATGATGGTTGGGAAGGTATCATCTGTAATTGCAGGGATGAAAGGAACTGTGGCACAAAATTGAAATTGTCAGGACAGACAAGAACCTGCTTGAAATCCGTAACCCAAATGGCCAACAGGTGGCGCCACTTTCCCCTTTCAAATCACCGCATAAGCTCCTGCCTTTCCAAGAAGACACTTGAGGGAGGGATAGGGTTATTAGCTTTCAGGGGCTTCCTGCACTTCTTTGGATCTCCCCAACTCAGGTCTGGACTAAAGTTGCCAGTAAAGTTGTAACATGCTTCTAATATAAAGGAAAACATTTAAATGACTAAAAATAAATGAAATAAAAGGCAAGAAATAATTAAACTGTTCTTGGGTCTGTTTGGCATAAACTGGTATCCACACATATTTGAAAAACAAAAAAATGGAGACTCTTTGGGCAATGTTACTGAATTCTGTACTGACAGAGGAAGAAACTTTGATGCCGGTTTTAGATGAGCCTTCAAAAGAGGAAATGACAGCTCCCCAGCAGCAGAGTGGTGGGAGGATGACTTGAAGGTTCCTGGCAGTGGGAGCACTTTGTGGAAAAGGCTGAGCTCCAGGAAGAAGAAACTGCTGAGTCAGAGCTGAAAACTAGAGGTTCTCAGCAAAGGCAAGTCACTGCTTCAGCCGGCCTATGCCCTACCTCCCTGGCAGGTCCAAAGGAGTCTGAGAACTCTCTTCCCTAGAGAATAGGCAGGACTACAATATTGATTCGGACTAATAATTCTAATACAACATCCTGACTTATTACAGAGTGGGAGTTTACAATCAAAGGGAAGAAATCCCAGCCAGAAATCCAAATGAGAAAATGATAGCTGGAGCTCCTATAATGGAGGACTGGGCAGGAATGGAGGAAGGGACCACAGTGACCAGTGATCCCTGGGGTTCAGGCCTTGGCTTCTCGTCTTGAAAAGAGAAACCCAGGCGCCTGGGTGGCTCAGTGGGTTAAAGCCTCTGCCTTCGGTTCAGGTCGTGATCTCAGGGTCCTGGGATCGAGCCCCGCATCGGGCTCTCTGCTCAGCAGGGAGCCTGCTTCCCCCTCTCTCTCTGCCTGCTTCTCTGCCTACTCATGATCTCTGTCAAATAAATAAATAAAATCTTTAAAAAGAAAAGAAAAGAGAAACCCGGGGACACCTGGGTGGCTCAGTTGGTTAGGTGTCTGACTCTTGGTTTCAGCCCAGATCGTGGTCTTAGAGTCATGAGAATTGAGCCCTGCGTCAGACTCTGCACTCAGTGTGAAGTTTGCCAGGGACTCTTTGCCCCTTTCCTCTTCTCTCACTCTAAAGCAAATAAAAATCTTAAAAAAAAAAAAAAATAGAGAGAGGGATAGAGAGAGAGAGAGAACCCAGAGATACAGAATCTAGCTTTCTTTCAACTCACTCTGAATCTCAAAGTGGGGCTTTACTAGTTGAGCTTTCTAAAGCTCTTGGTAAGACCAGACTTGAGCTACAGAATACACCGATTTTCAGGATTGTCTTCGTCAAGGTTCTAGGCTCTTTTTCCTCATCAGAGTTTGGCTGTGGAGTCATATTTGAGCATCTCCAGGAATGACCAACTATAAGAGCTAATAGATTTCTGTCCTGTGTGCTCTGGTAAACTTTAGTCAGAATGTTTATCTGATGTAACCATTTGTCACTGAGGACACATGATCAGGGATTAGTCAATATTGTCCACTGCTGGGTCTTAATGTGTAACACAGGGACACTGAATAAACTGTGTTTTAAAAAATGAATTCCAGCTTGGCAAGTCTGACATGTCCCCTTGCAACACCCAGCCTTCCAGTATAAACTACTACCTTTATCTGTAAGTATCTGTGGCCCTAAGGTCCCTGCTATTGGATAAAGAGATGCACCAGAACTCTCAACTGCTGACAACTGATGCCTCTCCCAGCACTTTTCCTGCCCAGTATTTCTCAAAGTTTGGTCAGCAAACCACTTTGTTTAAAAGCACCCAACACTATTATTCTACATCTATTAAATGAGCCCAGATCTACCTGGTGAATCTTAAGCACATACGGGTTTGAGGGGAAAATGTTCTAGCCCCTTCTGGATAGAACTCTTGGAATGAAGGAAGTCAGTTGAGCATTCCCATCTGCATAGTGCTACACATAGTGCTACACTGCAAACAGAAGGAGTGTCAGAGATAGACTCTTTTTTCCCCCCAAAGACAGACTCTTAAATTCTTCTACTCAAGGACAGAAACACCAATGGTAGTTGGTATTAGACAGACTCTTAAATTCTTCTACTCAAGGACAGAAATACCAATGGTAGTTAATGGACAATTCTGAGTGTTCTAAGAGAACCAGGCAGAACACTTCTTCACAGCAGCTCATAAAATTTGACTGCACATAACGGCATAGTGTTGTGCTACATATATAGTTAATGACAGACACTTACCAGCCCTACCTAGAGGCTGATGGCTAATTAATCTTCAACTAAATACTAGTACTATTTTGTCATCATGAAAAGCTTGTCAGCTTACACTGTATCACTAAAGTAAAATACTACTATACAAGTACAGCTTTTCTAATAAGTCTTACAAAGAGTAGCTCCTCACAAATGAAGTTCAGATAAAAACATTTAACTTTGGGGAATCAAGTGCTGTGACCTATGTAGATGGACATTTTGGGGACCATGTAGTTGAGACATTAACAGCCTCTTTCTCAAGGCACTTCTTCATCACCAAATGGGCCTTTAGGATTTAAGTAAGACCCTTCCCCCAAACCAAACAAGGACAATAAAACAAAATGAAATAAGCAAAAAGGATTATATAGCACAAGGTCCTTCTCATTTTCTATTCCTAAATAGAAGCAGACTCTTTTCTTGGCCAAGAATTAGGCAACCTTCGAACTCACCATCATAGTAAAACTTGACAGTCTCTGGAAGAGGCTCATATGGTGGAGCAAATACAGGGCCTTTATGTTCCAGGAATTTCCACTTGATTCCTTCAGGGTAGCGCTCTTCTTCCCACCTTTAAACGACAGAGCATAACCTCATTTAGTGATCACCTAATACGGAAATTATCACCTAATAAAAGCCCAAATAACTAATCTGCTCAATTGACTGATGCTCAAGGATAACTTTGGGCCCCGCATTCAAGGCCTGGATCAATATAACCATTATTCTTCACTTTGAAAAAGCCAGCACTCACAACAAATACAGTGAAATACTCAGGTGAACACAGGAAAACACAGTTCAACAGTTCAGTTTTAAGACTGAGTACAAGGGATCCCCACTCAAGGAGCTTGGCAACTGGAGGATATGGAAATGCAAACAGTTGTTTTACCACAGTGGTACACATAGCAGAGGTATTACTTAGCTGTTGATACACAGAAAAAGGCCTCCTGGGAAGGAGGTGGCAGGTGAAGGTAGAGGGAAAAACAACTCTGTAAGAAAGTACATAATACAACAGAAGACTGGGAAATAATAGTTTGGTTGGGGTATACTGAGGTCAAGGTATTTATGGGTTAGCTAGCGCTGTATAGGAGACCCTGACAAGTGAATGTAAAGTTTAGTGGAAACAGCTTTTAAAAAACCTTTTTACCAAAAACTAAAAAATAAAGACGAAATAAAAAGCCTTTTTACTTTAAAAATGGTTAGACATACAGAAAAACAAATATAAAAGGAATACCAAATACCCATCACTTACATTCAACAACTGTTAATATTATGCTAAGTTTCCTATCTTCTGCTGAACCAGCAATGTACTTTGCAGATATGACACCTCACCTCTAAATAGTTCAGCAAACATTTCCATAAAAATAAGGCTGTCACAAAACCACAATACTATTATCACATCTAACAAAATTAGCATCTAATACCTAGACCATACTAAAAACTTCCCAATTATATTCAAAATTTTAAAAAAGATTTTATTTGTCAGAGAGAGAGAGCAAGCGCATGCACACCTGTGCACAAGCAGGCAGAGGTGGAGAGAAAAGGAGGCTCCCCGCTGAGCAAGGAGCCCGATCCAGGACTCGATCCCAGGACTCTGATCATTACCTGAGCCGAAGGCAGTGGCTTAACTGACTGAGCCACCCAGGGTCCCCAAAATGTGTTTTATAGGCCAGAATACTATTAAGGATCATGCACTGCAACTGGCTGATGTCTCGAAGTCTGTCCTTTTTTGGAATTAGACATAGCTTCTCACCATCACCACCATTTTGTTTGAGACAGTCAGTTGTCTTAACAGATGGAATATTTTAAAACTTCACAGATTTTGGGGGTGTCTGGGTGGCTCAGTGGGTTAAAGCCTCTGCCTTCGGCTCAGGTCATGATCCCAGGGTCCCGGGATCGAGCCCTACATTGGGGTCTCTGCTTAGCACGGAGCCTGCTTCCTCCTCTCTCTCTGCCTGCCTCTCTGCCTAGTTGTGATCGCTGTCTGTCAAATAAATTCTTTAAAAACAAACAAACAAAAAACTTCACAGATTTTAATCTTCACTATTTCTACTTTAAAACTAAAAGCCCTAAAGTTCTACAGAATCCTTATAAAGGCTAATTATGCATATTCTATTACTTCTGATCATCTTTTAACTCCAGCATTTTTTTCTAACTCCAATGTTTTAAACAAAGTTTAGAAACATTAAATAAAAATTATACACATCAAACTGCTATAATAAGAGCATCACTAAAAAAATCAAAGTCAACACAGACGGTCAAGTGATTTTTGACAAGGATCCAAGAGCATTCAATGGAGCAAGGAAATCTCTCCAACAAATGGTGTTGGGAAAACTAGATGAATGAAGAAGAAACTGGCAGAAGAATGAATTTGGCCCCTTACCTTATACTCTCTCTATCAAATAAATAAATAAAAATCTTTAAAAAAAAAAAATTAAAAAAAAAAGAAAAACAAGCACTCAGACATCAAAATGACTCCTCTACAACAGGCTTATGAGTTCAAGGCAGTTATGCATTTGACAGTAAAACAGACTTGAAAAGGGGAAGGTGGAACCAAGGACAGTTTCTCTGGTTTGAGAAGAGGATCAATCCATATCCCAAAAATACCTTAGCACTATGACTGACTTTTTATTTGTGAGTCCTGGTCTTTGAACACTAATTCCTTACATTATAACCTTAACTCCTTACAGCATTTTGCCTTTGCTAAAAGAAACTGAAACCTCTAGTTAAAAGTCACCTAACACCAGCAAGAAATTTCCCAATTTCTAGGTCTTTTTTGTGAAGAACAAACACGGGACTTCTAACAGGTCAGCCCTGATTTTAAAAAAAAGTATATTTAACTCAAG
The DNA here is from genome assembly GCF_011764305.1 of Mustela putorius furo. Classification (NCBI taxonomy): domain Eukaryota; kingdom Metazoa; phylum Chordata; class Mammalia; order Carnivora; family Mustelidae; genus Mustela; species Mustela putorius. The sequence continues at coordinate 9,575,181 of NW_025421464.1, read as the reverse complement.
GCAGACCTGAACCTCCCAGCACACCTATAATGGGTAACACTTAAATACAGGGGGATCTCAGTTAATTAAGTTTTCCCACAGGCCTGAGGATACCAGCACCACTTGTAACATTGTCTCTATGGGGAAAATGTGATACAATAAAGAAACCCAGAGGGGATCTGAACCATTTTCCCTTCTTCACAATTACCAAAGAAGAGATAAAGATCAAAGTTTTGCTGGTTTCTTTTTGGCAACATTAACAAATCTTTAGACTTTGGAGAAAGCAAAAAGTCTGCATGTTTGCCAAACTGATGAAGTATGTCTTTCAGTGGGAGAGCAAGAGGAATAATGAAAAAAAGCTGGTACCTGCTCAGTGGCAGTCACTGAGAACTGGACCACTGATTTCAGAGTACAGCAGGCAGCCTACCATGATGGGAAGAAAGGGCAAGCTATCAGCTAAGAGGCTGATAATTTTTGTTTTCTACTTACAAAAACTTACAGTGTGCCATCAAGCAATGTGCTTAAGGAAAGCACAAAATTTAACAATCAGACTTAAGGACGGCATGCACTGGAGGCTGTAGAAAAACTGCTTACCCGCATACCAATCATCTTTACTTGAAGACTAACCAATCCCACTTAAACCAAAATAAAATAAAAATCAAAGGTTAAGGTCTCTCAGAATTAATGTGTGGCAACACTGATAAGGATTTCAACCACAGAAGCAAAATTAGGTTTTTAGGCCCTTTCAGAGTATTTAATTCCATACAAGGCAAGACCAGGGTAAGAGTGTATCTGCTACAGAATCCAAGGAGAGCCAAGGCTCCAAAGGAAGGGGGAAGACAGTAGGGAGCTAGTGATGATAAGGGAATGATCTTGTTCATTCAATGAACACTTATTGAGCACCCACAATAGAACTCTGACTTATAAAAGACTAATGAATTACTAATCCACCATTCTCATAACTCCTAACAACCCCTAATTTCCATAATTGTTTCATTTTATCTTAGGGTGGCTAGGTGCCTCAGTCAGTTAAGCATCTTGATTTTGGCTTAAGGTCAGGATCTCAGGGTCATGAGATGGAGCCCCATGACAGGCTCCTTGCTGGGCATGGAACCTGCTTAAGATTCTCACTGTTGGTGGGAATGCAAATTGGTGCAGCCTCTTTGGAGAACAGTGTGGAGATTCCTCAAGAAATTAAAAATAGAGCTTCCCTATGACCCTGCAATTGCACTACTGGGTATTTACCCCAAAGATACAAATGTAGTGAAAAGAAGGGCCATCTGTACCCCAATGTTTATAGCAGCAATGGCCACAGTTGCCCAACTGTGGAAAGAACCAAGATGCCCTTCAACGGACGAATGGATAAGGAAGATGTGGTCCATATACAGTATGGAGTATTATGCCTCCATCAGAAAGGACGAATACCCATATTTTGTAGCAACATGGACGAGACTGGAGGAGATTATGCTGAGTGAAATAAGTCAAGCAGAGAGAGTCAATTATCATATGGTTTCACTTATTTGTGGAGCATAACAAATAGCATGGTGGACATGGGGAGTTAGGAGAAGGGAGTTGGGGGAAATTGGAAGGGGAGGTGAACCATGAGAGACTATGGACTGAAAAACAATCTGAGGGGTTTTTAAGTGGTAGGGAGGTGGGAGCTTGGGGGAACCAGGTGGCAGGTATTAGAGAGGGCACGGATTGCATGGAGCACTGGGTGTGGTAAAAAAACAATGAATACTGTTATGCTGAAAATAAATTAAAAAAAAAAAAAAAGATTCTCTCTCGCCTTCTGGTTTTGCTCTTCCCTTCTTTATTTCTCAAAAAAAGGGGGTCGCCTGGGTGGCTCAGTGGGTTAAATCCTCTGCCTTTGGTTCAGGTCAAGATCCCAGGGTCCTGGGATCAAGCCCTGCATCAGGCTCTCTGCTCAGTAGGGAGACTGCTTCCTCCTCTCTCTCTGCCTGCCTCTCTGCCTACTTGTGATCTGTCAAATAAATAAATAAGATCTTAAAAAAAAAAAAAAGGTCGGGGGGTATTTCATTTTATCATCAAAAACTGTTTTAGGGGTGCCTGTGTGGCTCAGATGGTTGAGTATGTGACTTCTTGATTTCAGTTTAGGCCACAATCTCAGGGTTGTGAGATCGGGCCTCGTGTCAGGCTCTGCTCAGTGGGGGCCTGCTTGAGATTCTCTCCTTCCCTCGCCCCTGCCTCTCTCTCTACAAATAAAATCTTTTTTTAAAGAAAAATGTTTTTAAAGATTTTATTTATGTGAGAGAGAGAATAAGGGAGACCATGAGAGAGGAGAAGGTCAGAGGGAAAAGCAGACTCCCTGAGGAGCCAGGAGCCTGATGTGGGACTCTGGGATCATGACCTGAGTCGAAGGCAGCGGCTTAAACAACTGAGCCACCCAGGTACCCTAAAAATTGTTTTTAATAAAGATGAATATTTGGGATGCCTGGGTGGCTCAGTTGATTAAGTGGCTGCCTTCGGCTCAGTCATGATCCCAGCGTCCTGTGATCAAGTCTTGCATAGGGCTCCTTGCTCCACAGGGAGCCTGCTTCTCCCTCTGCCTCTCTTGCCACTCTGCCTGCCTATACTCACTCTGTCTCTGACAAATAAATAAATAAAATCTTAAATAATAATAAAGGTGAATATCTATCTCTGAAAAACTTTGATCAGTTCCAAATTTAAAAAGGAGAGGGAAAAAAAGAAGAATAAAAAAAAAAAACACACTTATCCTTTTGTTTCCTGGTTCTGGCTTTGGAAAGGCCCAGAATTCCTTTGCTCTGTGATTTTTCTTTTCCATACTTTCATTTTAACCCCTTATATGTTCACACCAACAATGCCAATTACACAGCTGTGCTGGGCATTTCTGCCACTATAGCTCTGCTGCTCTCAGACACCTCCCTGGTCACACTTATCTCTGCCTTTGCCTTAAGCGTGCTGTGCTAGGGAGATTACTATTCTAAATGATAAGAGCCATAGAGTAAACACATACAAATGGGTCTGGAACACTACATAACAAACTATGAAAAGTGGTTACCTCAAAGCTAAGAAAGGAAAAATGGGAATCAGGGAAAGAAATTATTTTTTTCTAACTTACACATCTCTGGATCATTTGACTCTCTTCAACACAACTACAAATCATGTATAATTGGTAGAGTAGTTAAATCATACAAAGTTTTAAGAAGTACCAGTATTAAAAATACTTAATTTCGGGGCACCTGGGTGGCTCAGTGGGTTAAAGCCTCTGCCTTTGGCTCAGTTCCTGATGGGATTGAGCCCCGCATCGGGCTCTCTGCTCCGCGGGGAGACTGCTTCCCCCTCTCTCTCTGCCTGTCTCTCTGCCTACCTGTGATCTCTGTCAAATAAATGAATAAAATCTTAAAAAAAAAAAAAAACTTTCACAATTTGGAATTTCACAATTCCAAACACCAAAATTTGTTAAATAAAAAAATCAAAATTTCCCACCTAAACACACATCTCAAAAGTAATCTGCTATTGCTATTCTCCTCTAGAAAAGACTGAATCTTTACTCCCAGTGAGGCCACCGGTTTTCTCAGACACAATCCTAGACATTCTGATACTCATTAATGTTTCCTAATTAGAGATTCATCATTCAAAAAGATTCATCATTCATCATTTTCTTGGAATTTTTCTTTGCCCATATTTTAAGATGTTTACTGATCACTTTTGTAAGACTGTTTCCTTCATTTTATTTTATTTATTTATTTTTTTTAAAGATTTTATTTATTTATTTGACAGAAATCACAAGTAGATGGAGAGGCAGGCAGAGAGAGAGAGGGAAGCAGGCTCCCCGCTGAGCAGAGAGCCCAATGCGGGACTCAATCCCAGGACCCCGAGATCATGACCTGAGCCGAAGGCAGCGGCTTAACCCACTGAGCCACCCAGGCGCCCCTCCTTCATTTTAAAAAGAGCTTTTTCACATTAAGAATCTTAGCCCTTTGTAGTGTAAATATTCCCCCCCCTTTTAAATTAATTTTTTATTTTTTAATAAACATATATTTTTATCCCGAGGGGTACAGGTCTGTGAATCGCCAGGTTTACACACTTCACAGCACTCACCAAAGCACATACCCTCCCCAATGTCCATAACCCCACCCCCCTTCGCCCAACCCCCCTCCCCCCAGCAACCCTCAGTTTGTTTTGTGAGATTAAGAGTCACTTATGGTTTGTCCTTTTAATGGCATGAGTTTGTTTGCCATATACAACATTTTAATTTCTTTTTTTTTTTATTAACAACATTTTAATTTTGATTTACCAATGTTGTAAACCTTTTCCTTATGGCTCTGGTGGTATGTCCTTCCTCAAGAGATCTTCATTACTCTACAATTTAAAAATATTTATCGAGATTTTCTTGTGGAGGTTTTTGGTTTTTTTTGTTTGTTTGTTTTTTTTAATGAATAGGTAGTTTCCTGAACATGATTTATAAAATACTCCATCTTTTCCCTATCATTTTAAAAATTGTGTCCCTCCCATTTTATTTTTTTATTAAAATATAATGTATTATTTGCTTCAGGGGTCCAGGTCAATGAATTAGCAGTCTTACACAATTCATAGCACTCACCATAGCACATGCCCTCCCCAATGTCCATAACCCAGCCATCCCGTGCAACCCCAACCCCCCAGCAACCCTCAGTGTGTTTCCTGAGATTAAGAGTCTCTTATGGTTTGTCTCTCTCCCTGGTCCCATCTTGTTTCATTTGCTCCCTCCCTACTCACCTAGACCCCCTGCCCTGCCTCTCAAATTCCTCATACCAGAGCAATTGTATGAAAACTGCCCTTCCCTGAATGACTTATTTCACTTAGCAAAATACCATCTAGTTCCATCCACATCGTTGCAAATGGCAGGAATTTGCAGGCAGGGGTGTGGTTGACGGCTGCATAGTATTCCATCATTCATATATATATATATATATATATATATATATATATATATATAATGACACAGACACATACACACACACCCCCACATCTTCTTTATCCATTCATCCACTGATGGACATCTAGGTTCTTTCCATAGTTCGGCTACTGTTGTTCCTATCATTTTAAATGCAACTTTCTTCATATGCCAAATCCCTACACACAGTCTACTTTCATAGTTCATTCTGTTCAACAGGGTGGAACCTCGTTTTTAGATTCAATAAGCTGAAAGCTAGTTAGCCTTCTCACTAGGATCTGGAAAACTTATTTCAGAATGTTGATATTTGGAGTTTTTTTTTAAGTACTTCCCTCCTCCTCCAAACATCAGGCTATTAAATTTTAGTAACACTCTTGCTTAATTAGGCTGTGGAATCCGAGAGCTGACATTGTAATCCAGTGCTGCAATGTTACCATTTCCACTTCTGCTCCTCTTCTTTCTTCGGCTTCTTTTTCTTGCTATCTGGTTCAGGAACTTTTTTATCTTTATCTTTATCTTTATTCTTGGGTTTTTTCAATTTACCATCCTACAAAGAAACATGGTAAGAAAGCACTTAAGTAAGTACCAACCACATTTTAAAAGTAGTTTTGAAGAACCATTAAGAAGTAAAACTGGAATCACAGAATATTAAAACTGGAGTTCTTAAAATCTAATGCTCTCAAATTTGATAGAGTGAAAATTTATTGGTCTCTTTCTCTAGGGCAGTATTTCCCCAAACTCCCTGACAAATGATTACCTGACAAAGTAGTTAAAAACACTCATTTTGCATGGCAAGAGCCTGGGAAATTCTATATTTTTTTTACCCTCAGAGGAATGCTTGGGAAAGCACTGCCACGGAGAGTCATCCCAGTTATTATCCCCACCTGTTTTCAAATTCTACTCATCTTCAAACACCATCTTCAAAATCCTCCTCAAACACCATCCAATAATAGGAATAGGAGATACTGTATTTAAATAATATGTAACTTGAAAGGAAATTCCTGATTGAATCTGAGAGGGGCTGTGGGAGAACACCACCTTATCCCTGGTTGCTTGCATACACAAAGTCAGGAAGCAGTAAACAAGTGTTAAGGGGTTCTAAAATAATAACCAATTCCTATGAAAGGATTTCTCTACAGCTCTTCTTTGAACTATGACCTCACATGAGCTGTCACTGTGGCACAAATATAAACAAATATAATTTGGTAACAACAGGAAATAAGTCTCAAAACACAAACATCCAGACAAAAATGTGCAATTTGACAAGTGGGGTCCTGCTCCACAGGATCTAAACTCTTTAAAAGAATATTTTCCTTTGTCTTATCTATCTAAGATCTTTATTCAACGAGTTTTATATAGCTATGAAAAGCAGTTTTTTTTTGTGTGTGTGTGTGTGTGTTTTAAGATTATTTATTTATTTATTTATTTGACAGAGAGAAATCACAAGTAGGCAGAGAGGCAGGCAGAGAGAGAGAGAGGGAAGCAGGCTCCCTGCTGAGCAGAGAGCCCAATGCGGGACTCGATCCCAGGACCCTGAGATCATGACCTGAGCCGAAGGCAGCGGCCCAACCCACTGAGCCACCCAGGCGCCCCTGAAAAGCAGTTTTGAGTCACCTTAAAATCAATTACAGAATGGCAGAGCTTGAAAGACCTTTACAGACCATTTGACTTGACATACCCAGTTATAATCAAGGAAAACTCTGGAATGGAAGTTTGTTCACCTATTCAAGGTCATATAGTTGCTACTGACCATGATGAGAGCCCAGGTTTACCAGAAAAATCACAGCGTGTCTCATGGGAATGACTGGAATATAAAATCATTCTAGGACTACATGATAGGATAGCAATCAAGATAAACTCCGGATTTTAAAGCAAATGATCTTTGGGACAGAAGGAAGGGAAAGCTACAAACACTAGACATATTTTAAAATAGGGATAGAGAACTACAATATGTAAGTATTTTGGGGAGAAGTACTAGAGGATCATATTAATTCGGATAATGTTTACTATTTTGCCTGAAACACAGCACAGGAAAGGGAACTGATTTTCAGTTAAAGACATTCTCTGAACAGCTTCTGAACAGGCATACAGATGGTCCCATCAGGAAACTACTGGCTACACTTTATGTTTTCAAGCCTCAAAATGGGATAATCAGTCGCTGAGAAACTTCAGAACAATTCCCAGAAATGAAAAAAACCACAACCAGTGAATGAGGTTTTAGGACTGTTTGTGCCATCTGGGGTCCCAGCCATAAGAAGACTGTGTATTAATTCTAAGTCTTTCAACCTGCATTTTTTTCCCCCTGCAGGGAGAAGGCTACTGAAAAGATTAAAAAAAAAAAAAGTCAAGTGGTTTTTTTGTTTGTTTGTTTGTTTGTTTTTTAAGATTTTATTTATTTATTTGAGAGAGAGAGACACTGAGAGGGAACATGAACGAGGAGATGGTCAGAGGGAGAAGCAGACTCCCCATGGAGCTGGGAGCCCGATGCGGGACTCAATCCTGGGACGCTGGGATCATGACCTGAGCAGAAGGCAGTCATCCAACCAACTGAGCCACTCAGGCATCCCTCAAGTGTCCTTTTTTCCAAATGGTTTAAAATAGTTATTACTAACTCCTTCCAAATTCACAGAAAGGTTATTATTCAACAACTCAACGAAGGCCTAAAGGCAATATAGAAAGCATGGAAGGCTAAAGTTTTACACTTCTTCACCAACTAGTCTATACTGATCATCTACATAAAAGTGCAGTGACTGCCATAATCCCTCAACATTTGACTCTTCACTCCTTGAGTTGGTGCTCAGAAACCTGACAGACAAAAGCAGACCTGTTGTTAGAAAAACCACAGTTCTCTAAACCTAGCACCTGATCATCTCTCTATGGCTCATCTACTCATTAATATTTTTTTTAAGATTTTATTTATTTAATAGAGTGAGAAAGCACAAGCAGGGGGAATAGCAGAGAGAGAAGGAGAAGCAGGCTCCCTGCTGAGCAGGGAGGCCAACATGGGGCTTGATCGCAGGACCCTGGGGTCATAACCTGAGCTGAAGGCAGACACTCAACTGACTGTGCCACCCAGGGACCCCTTTGTTAATATTCTTAATGTGATTTCATTAAAGGCGCTTCTTAATTTCTGCTTTAAAGAATCAGCAAAGTCACACCGGAGACAGACTAACATGGTGGTTAGTGCACTGGTTCTGGAAACAGAGTGCATGGGATCAAATCCTTACTTAACTACTGAGCAGCTGTGTGACTTCGGGCAAATGATCTCAGCCTCTATACCTCAGAGAATCGATAGTAGCAATATTTACCTCATAATGTCTATTGTAAAGATTAAATTGAAATGCTTCATATAAAGCATTAATAGTGTTTGGCTCATTGTAAGCATCTATTACATTTTATTTTTATTTTTATTATCATTCTTACTACTACAATAGATTACACTCTTAAAACTCACTGCTCCCCTACTATCACTATCTTTACTGCTCATACTTCCATAAGCAACTGACTTAATACTTGTGAATCCATTCTGCCCATGACTGCGGCTAACCACAAATGCAGTGTAAGAGCTAAGAACTCACTCAACCCCTTCTCTTAGGAGAGTGTAAGATTAAGACTCCTGTGAACTTCTGACATCCCTCTCTTGAATTACTTGCTAACAACTCTTTAGTACAAGAAACAAGAAGTGTCAAAAGGAACCATATTAAAGTATTTTTAAATTGGCCACAAGCCTAAGTAATTAAGTTGAGCTGAGATTTTAAGGAAGGTGATAAGGCCGGAGAAGGAGGGAGGAAGACCATGTGTGTTCCAGACAGGGAACAGCATGTGCTCCATCAAGCTCTGAAGCACAAAAGAATCTAGTGTGGAAAAGAAACAAAGGAGGCCAGTGTGGCTGGAACCAGCTAAATTAGAGAAGAGGCAAAAAAGATGAAAGCAGGCACCAGATGCAGGGGTCAGATAGGGAGGAGCTGTGGTAAAGAGCTTGGGTTTCATCATATGTGCAAGGGGCACCCAATTAAAGGCCTGTAAACACACAAAGTTACCCCGAGTAAGTGATGAGCAAGGTTAGGTATGAGAGTGCTAAAAAACAATCTTAAGGAAAACTCTTTGAGATCGAAAGCCTAAGTATGATTTGTTAACACTCCCTCTGCATGGATGAAGATAGTGCAGTTTCTCCAAAAACATCAGCTGGCAGCAGCACTACGGGCACACACCTTGAAAGGCTAAGAGAGATCTTAAAACTCACAGTACCACGGCCACCATTACACATATATGAGTTTTTCTCAGTGTTTCCTCTACCACAGACCAATACATTCCCTAAAATTCATCTGCATTCAAAAGTTGTTTTATGAAAAACTCCCTACTCCAAACCCAAGCCTCCAAGGGCCACAGTTTCTTTTACTAACCTCTTCTTCCTCCAGTTTTCGTTTCTTCTCCTTCTTGATATCTTCTGTTTTAATTTTCTTAGGTTTATAATCAGCACTACAAAGGGGAACATGAATATGCAATTAACACAACTTTGACATGGTAGTTCTCACCAACAGCATTAGGACCTCTAAACTCCTCTTGGAGGCTTTCAATGCAGGTGTAATTCTTAGCTGGACATTCTACAGTCAGAACAGTAATGAAGAAAGAAGGCCTGACCAAGGACCAACAGTTACAGTCCTACACAGAACAAAACAATTTATACTACACATAGGCCTGAAAGAGAAGGGAGTGAAGGGCTACCTATGGAAACAGACACCAAATGCCCAGGGCAACAATGGCTACCACAAGGCAGTATCTGGCTGGAAAGGAGAGGAAAGAAATACTATATACATTCTAAATGAATACAAATGAGTTCACCAAGTATTTCTCTCCTCCCTTTCTGTCCACTTTGTACCACAAATCCTCTGTAGATTCCTGAAGCATAATAAGCTATAAAAGACTGAACATAAGGAATGGAACTTAACCTCACGGAATCTAAGAAAGAGGTACACATAAGCCTCAAATAACTGTTTTAAGAGCAATTTTATTAACTATACACTGAAACATCACTTAGAATTCACTGACAGGTACAGATCCTAGGGAAAATTGCTTTAACAGTGAAAAATTATCTGTGGCAGGAAATAATAAATTAAGGGCAACTTAAGTAATTTAAATATTCTTTATCAATTCTGTATTATTTGAAATTCATATACTAAACAAGCATTACCTTTTTAATATGAAAAAATAATAAAAATATGTATTTTCCATAGATACACTACTTATTTGCTTAGCAAATCCTGCATCTCATAATTCAAAGATAAATATCAAAGATAAATAAGTTGCCCAGTCTAAATTCTAAATGACTAAAGTCAATTAATAGTTTTTCTGTGACTGGAGAGACCTATATCACATTTCTCCTTTAAACAAATGCTTTTTGTTTTCAAAAAATAAAGAATAAAAAAATACTCACTCATCCTCTTCTCGAGGTCTCTTTAATGGCTTTATATCCTCTTTAGGAGGAGCAAAATAGCCATCATCTTCAGGTTCATCTTTAATTCGTGGTGGACTAAAGAAAAAAAAAAAAACTAGTAAGTCTGAGAATGTCTACATTATGTTAAATAATCAGTAGGAACAAATCACCTCGATGAGAAGTAGCTAATGTAAGGATTAACAACATGAATTTGTATATGTTGTAAAGGTTTCCTGTAAGCACTTGTTTTCACTTAGTATCTCACTACAACCCTGTGACGCAGGCAGCACTGTCCTCACTTTACAGATGAACAGGCAATATCAAGTTCTGGGATCAGAATCTAAGTCAGTATTCTTTTCTATTGCATCTTAGCTGCCTTTGCCAGCATGACCCAAACAACAACAGGAACAAACTTAAATTGTTCCCTCACCTTGCAGGACAGATCTACTATGTATCCAAATCCTGCAATGACCCAAACTGGTTATTCTAGTACTCCAAAAGCTGAATATAGCTTTTACAGGAAGGGAATAAAAATTTATTTCCCAAACTTGAACCTTAAAGTTCCAATGAAAACTAATCTTAGTTATATGGGAAAATAACTAAGCTGACATTACAACAAAAGAAGGGCATGTGCTAAATGAGAGAAGAGGCTGTGAATAAACTAAAGCCATTCCAAACCAAATTCTAGTCATTGTTCAACTTCCTCCCTTGGTTTACTTACTTTATACACGGAAGAGTGCCTTGTTCTACTTTTGTTAAGACTTTTTGCCTTCTGAATGTAAAAAGATGATTCTGTTAGACAACTATTTTGAACCAGAAAGAGGAAGGAACAATTTGGGGGAGGGAGGAGGACAAAAACAAAAACCCATGGCGCCGGCAATCACCACAGCCTTGAGATGTTCCCTGGCCCAACACATCTAGGCAGAACCTCTCACTGTTGATGGCCAGAAGAAGCATATATGAAGCTAAATAACTCAGTACAGAGACCACCACCCAACAAACCATCCACCTCTAAGGGGTCCCAGGGAGAAACATCCAGATTTAGCTGCCAGGGTCAAGATATTCGTGGGGTTTCAATGCTACCACCCTGCAAACTCCCCAAGCATACTGGATCCCTCCGCTTGACAGAATCTGAATGTTTAAAGAGATTAGCTTTTCTTCCTTATTTCTGCACATTCCTCAAATGCCAATCTCTATAGCTGCTTCCCCTCACCATGGAAATCACTAACATAGTCAAGAGTCATTTCCGAATGCTTTGCACCAGAAGGAAAGAAAACTGCTACTGACCCAACCAGTTAAGTAAACGCTAGATCTTAGTACTGTCATGGGTGAAGTTAACAATATGTGGGAAGGGTTACTAGGCCTGAAGCAAGAACTTCTAAAACAATTTATCAGAAAACTGTGCTCCACCCAGTAAAGCATCTGGATGGTCTACAAAGACAAACATGCAAGCTAGCAAGCAGTCCAGCAAGGTGAACACAGAGGCCATGGCCTGGAAAACGGTGTTCCTGATCTTCTAACATGGGAAGTACGAAACTGAATCCTGGACTACACACCAAGTCCAGAGAGTCTAGTCACACCTTAGTGTTAGTTTATAAAAGTCCTAGGTGGTCTTTTGGCAGAAAATAGCCACCCTGTAATCACTTTATCTAAGAAATCAGAACACCTAGGATAGTTTTCAGCTCTAATGCTTCTTGAATTGTATTATTCCACATTCCTAGAACAGTTACAAAACGTGCCTGAAGAGGGCACCTACTTCTCCCAGTCAAGGGACTCCGAGTAGATGGCAGAATTTTCAATAATGTTCCCAGATGAAACTGAAAGGTCAGAGTTTCAAGGAAGAAAAACCTCCCAACACTTTGTTCTAGTCAATATGCAAACCCTTCCAACAACTCCTAGAAAAATCCATTCTGTCATTCAATGGAGCAAGTAAGAATATATGACCATAAACTTATTTTTAAAGCTGGATTTTTTTTTTTTTTTTAGGTAGTTGAGGCAGATGAGGAAAACAATCGAAATGGCAAAAATAGTACAGAAAAACCAACCTCAGATTGTATGCATTTTCCTCTTCTTGAAAAGAGATAATATATTTCTACTCAACTCTACATCTATCCTTAAAATGTAGACCAAGTAGGCATAGTTCTATAAACTAGAGATGAGCCTTAGAATACCGCAGTCCACTTCCTTTCGCAGGGAATATATTCCCAAGACCTCCAGTGGAGGTCTGAAACTATGATAAGTACTAAACCCTATATATACACACCACAATTACTCCTATACATACATGCTTACGGTAAAGTTTAATTTACAAATTAGGCACAGCAAGAGATTAATAATAAAAACAAAACAATAATAATACACTATAATAAAATGTATGAGAACATGATCTCTTTCTTAAAGTATCTTATTATACTGTACTAATCCTCCTTCTTGTGATGATATATAATAAATGCCTATGTCATAAGATGAAGTGAGGTGAATGACACAGGCAATGTGGCATAGCATTAGGGTACTAATGGCCTTCTGACAATGTCAGAATGAGGATCACCTACTTCCTGGCCGTGGCTGACCATTGCTAAATAAAACCAAAGAAAGCAAAACTGTGGATTAAGGTCGGGGGCAGAGGGCAGATGGGAGGAGGACTACTGTATTTCTAACGAGGAATTCAGAGTAGGGTTTTCAGGAAACTCCATAATTACTACTGACTGAATATGATGTTTCCTTTGGGGAGATATAAATGTTCTGAAATTAAGATAGTGGGGTAGGGGGAGGTTGTACAACCTTGTGAATCCACTAAAAACCAATAAACTGTATAGTTTTAAAGGGTGAAATTTCTGGTATGTACATTGTATCTGAATTTTTAGAAATTTCTTTCTGTTAATCTCCTCCACTCAAAACAGCCTTCTGGAAAATGGGGTCAATTTCACTAAATGACACTTCAGAGAACTCAAATTAGCTTACAACAAGTCCTCTCACTGTCAATCTCCTTGGAAACCTAGAGGTGGCCAGGTCAGTACATTTTAGGTAGGTTCAGACAACACTACAACATGAGGAGCTGGCCAAGAGAGCAGCCAAGGTACCAGAAAAGTCTTACCTAGAGAAGCCATTTTCTTTCTCCTTTTTTATTTTTGCATCCCCAGAGGCTCTAACCTGAAAATAATAGTAACTGATTAGTACCTTGAAGAGACTAAATTTGAAAAAGCCTCTTTCTTATTTGAGAACATTTGGCCTCAATTCTTCAAGCATCTTGGATTGCAGACTCACTCTTATTATTAGCAAAACTGAACAGGTAAAGCAAAGGTCTTGACATTTTCCTAAGACTGGTTTTTTTTATAGTTCAGGGTGAATTACCCAATTTCCTGAGAAATGTTTCCCCTCAAAATGGCAGCTTTTTAACTTTTAAATGATGGCGGGTACCCCTTCCTCAATAAATATACTCTCTCTCAAGGATTTGTTCTTGGCAGTGCAGAGAAAATAAAAAACAGAACAAAACAAAATGCAACAGTCTGTTTCCTGCCTTCTCTGATTTAGGCAAAGTAAATTCACATTCCCCCTCCTTTTCCAGACACACTTGGTCTTTCAAAAATCTTCAGACATACAAAAGGATACACACACATATGTATGCACACATGCACACACACAAATATGGTATCTCTAGAATTAAAAAAAAATAGTATAGTAGCTGCCTCCAGAAAGAGAAAGATAAAGGACAATGAGCAAGGGGGTGAAAGAAAGGTGTAATTTTCTTTTCTTTTCTTTTTTTAACTTACAACCCTGAGATTAAGACCTGCGCTGAGATCAAGAGTCAGATGCTTAACTGAGCCACCCAGGTGCCCTAAGGAAGGTGTCATTTTCATTACATTCCCTATTTCATATTGCCTGAATTTACCAAGTACCAAAGTTACTTTTTTCCAAACAGAAACTAAAATAAAAAATTTTTTTATTTTTATTTGTTTTTTATTTAAATTTAAAAAAAATTTTTTAAGTTTTTATTGGGGCGCCTGGGTGGCTCAGTTGGTTAAGCCTCTGCCTTCGGCTCAGATCAGGATCTCAGACTCCTGGGATCCAGCCCTGCATCGGGCTCTCTGCTCAGGAGGGAGCCTGTCCCCACCCCACCCCCACGCCTACCTCTCTACCTACTTATGATCGCTCGCTCTCTGTCAAATAAATAAAAATAAAATCTTTAAAAAAAAAATTTTTTTTTAAATTTATGTAAGCAATCTCCACACCCAACAGGGGGCTCAAACGCATGACCCTAGATCAAGAATCACACAGGCCTGGGACGCGTGGGTGGCTCAGTCAGTTAAGCTGCTGCCTTCGGCTCGGGTCATGATCTCAGGGTCCTGGGATCGAGTCCCGTATCAGACTCCTTGCTCAGTGCCGAGCCTGCTTCTCTCTCTGCCTCTGCCTGTCACTTTGCCTGCTTGTGCTCTCTGTCTCTGACAAATAAATAAAATCTTAAAAAAAAAAAAGAATCACACAGGTTCTTCGGACTGTGCCAGCCAGGTGCCCCAAAACAATTTTTTTTTTTTTAAAAGTCTATACACCATAACCCTTATTTGCAGCCAGATGAGCCTAGAAATTCTGAGAAGCTTATGCTAGTTATGCTAGAACCAAAAGCCACAAAAGCAATCACTGCTTTCACTCAGGAAGGACCATATTCAACAGAAGACAACATGGCACTAGACCTTCTCCCAAACCCAGAATTTTCCCCGTGAAAGAACACAGGCATTTCCAGAAACCCTAGATTTTTAATTTATCCATTTGCCATTTAAAGTAAGATAATAATGTGGATTGATCTGGTCCTGTGAAATTCAGTGGTAAAGGGCTTTGGTTTTTGTTGTTTAAGACTGAGACTGATGCTTAAGCTTCCTGACAAGATACTTTTCACTCAAAGGCCGTGGGATCTTACTGTGCAGTGAAGGTACTTTCATTACCTGCTTTTAAAGATAAAGAAAACAAAAAGTACAACACCCATCTCTTCCTTCCCCACTGGAAAATTCTGTACCTTTTCCTCCTTTCGTTTTTCCTTGTCTCTGTCTTTGTGTTTGTCTTTATGCTTTTCTGAACTTCCATCTTTGTGTTTGGTTTTCTCCTTCTCTTTGTGTTTCTTTTCAGAATCTTTATGTTCACTGTAAAAAAAAAAAAAAAGAAAAAAAGGAAAGAAAGAAAAGAAAAGAAAAAAAAAGACACACAGAGTTAGCCCAGAGTAGGGACCACAAGGGTTTATTTCACAAGATCAACTCACAAGATAGCCTGAGATAACATGAAACCATGGAAACTTATGATGCCTTAAATAAACAGTCCTGACAGAAAGTTCAAGTAGACACTCTTGGCAACTGGACTTTCTCTTGTTTGATGTTTTTATTTTTTTGAAGGAGCAAAGGAACCAAATAGAGAAATGTAGTCATTCTAAACATACCAGGACTTTTTTTTTTTAAGTCACTAAGAATGTACAGCAAGCCTGCTGTTTCTACATTCTACAGGCAAAAACTACGACAGATGAGTGCTCCAAACTGAGCATTCAAATCTGATATGAGAAGGTAAAAACAATTCACCAAAAAAAAGAAAAAAGAAGAAAGAAAAGAAAAGCATTTGGTGGCTCTGTGCAGTGAACAGCCCCAAAACACAGTAGATGCTTCCTGTTAGCTTTAAGTAGAAAAGGCTAGTCACTTCTTGATGGGGCTTAAAAACCCTGCTTGGTCCTTCCTTCACAGTAAGAAAAGATCTAGCTAGAAACAAAGACATGTCCTCCTGCACTAAACATTTAAAAGCCTCTCTTCTAAAGGGGTTTGTGGACATACTGGTAAGCACCGTAAAGACACTGCTCCTCTGGAGAAGGACATAGAGAGCAAGAGCCATTGAAAGGGTTTATACCCTAGGATCTTGCTCCTGGAAATTTCTCTTTGGAAAATAACATTATAAATGATGTTCGACGTTTTCCATAACAAAAAACAAGTAAGAACAAACCAATGAAAACCAAGAAAGAAGATACAACTGTGGTAAGGAACAAAAGGGGGAACGTGTGATGTATCAAATTACACAGGCTTCCACTGAATTTTGTGAGCCCTATGAATATAGACAATGTTTATGGCCACACATGGAGAATAGGAATATCTAAAGGGACTGCAACTATATAAAAACACTGCATGAGGCAATAAGCAACACTTACAAACTATGGTTTAGGGTGGCAGAACACTGGAGGACTGTATTCTTCTGTGCACTGGGCAGGCAGTTTAGGAACCCTGTTTACTGCACCAACTGATATAATCCAGAAGTTAACAAAAGGGACTTGAATTCAAGTACTATGAACTGGGGAGCTCACCCCAGACGCAAGACAGCTGGCAGCAACCCCAGCTGACAGAGACAGTCATATAGTAAGCATTGGTTCCTGCCTTTCCCGCCACCAGAGACTGCCACTTCCCATCTGTCACATTTAGCCTTCAGCCCAGAAAAAGTAGGTATTACCAGCAATGAGCTCATAAGACTATGTCTATCCCACGGAGTTTGTTCTAAAGAGATTTCGCCAGAACACTTGGGTACACCGAAGGCCAAAAAGGGAGAATAAAATGATGGCAACCAGTTAGGTGAGAGCCATAGAACCTAGATCAGAAAAGCATCTTGTGACACACATCTTTACACGCAAAGAGCCTCAACTCAAGATCGGCATTTGGGTAATAAATAACCAGGGGCAGGAAGACATCCCTTCGAATGGGCTAACAATAATGTATAATGATGTATAATAATAATAACATATGTGAAAACACCAAGCACAATGCTTTCTTATTAAAGTGGGAGTTTTTCTTACTTTTTGTGTGGGGAGGTGTGTATCCATAAGTACTGTGGATATAATTGTTCCAAATTGTGTAGATGAACATGAATTCCTCTTACAATTAATGTTTAAAAAGCTCTAAAACTACAGTGCTTGTATAATGGAATAGGAAACTCACACACTTTGCTGGTAATAGGATTTCATACATGTAAGCTATGATCTCCTATATGTAAACTCCTGAAGAATCCATTACAATCTCGGCAACTTAGCTGTTTCACCAGCCATTCTGAAGCTGGAGAACTTAATGAGAACTGGAAGTAGAGTGCTAACAAGCTGGGAGCCATTTTTGTACAAAGTACAGGATTTTTTGGTAAAACATTGCATTTCGGGAAAAACGGACTATAAGAACACACACAATGGAGAGTGACATCATAACTGTGCTGAGATCAAGAAGCCTGGTGGGAAAATTGGTGACCATGTTGCCTCCATGTACACTGGAACTAGGTGTAGCCCTCATGAATTCAAAGTCTGTTCATGGAGAAACTTGTTGCTTCACTGCGTGGCACAACTAAATAACAACCTGATGACAGCAACACAAAGGGAGGAGTACATAAACAAGAGAAAGTGGTCATTGTTTTCTTTCCATCTGACAAGTTCCTGGATCTTCCTAAACCTGTAGTCCTGTTTCTTCTAGTCCCCCTGTCCTCCTTGCTTGGAGCTTTCACATATTATTCCATTCAATCCTCACAACATTCCTGTGAGGAAGACTTTATTCTCCTCTTAGATTGATTTAGAAACAGTGGTTCAGGGGCGCCTGGGTGGCTCAGTGGGTTAGGTCCTCTGCCTCAGGTCATGATCTCAGGGTCCTGGGATTGGGCCCCGCATTGGACTCTCTGCTCGGCGGGGGGCGTGCTTCGGTGGGGGAGCCTGCTTCCCCCACCCCCACGCCTGCCTCTCTGCCTACTTGTGATCTGTCTGTCAAATAAATAAAAATTAAAAAAAAAAAAAAGAAAGAAAGAAAGAAAACTGTGGTTCAAGGTCTAATTCAAAGTTATAATGTTAGAAAGGCTAGTTGAGATTTGGATTTAACTTGGTATTTCCACCGCTAAGTTCAGAGTACTTTCTGCTAAATCAGTATCATCACATGTCCGTGAAATTGATACCTACCACTTAAAGAAGATTGGTTTTAGAGACAAATGCATGGCCAGTGTGAGACTTGATATATAAGGTCAAAACTTTATTTTACCATCTAGAAACTTTCTAGGACAGAGATCTCGGATATCTGAAGTGATAAAATCTTTGGGATAGCTGCTCCTTATTTTGTCCTCCCATGAAACTATACATAGTTGATTCAGGAATCTGAGTTTAGGAATGCTCGCTCTTCCTCTATGTTCTACCTTCCCCCACTCTCTTTCTCAATGAAAGCAATTCCTAGGGACAATTCGTAGAAAGAACATTAGTCTGCTTCACTAGCAACTGGCTTTCTGGCCTTCCAGGGCACCCACCTGTTAAGTGTATACACAGCTCTCCAGTTCACAGTTTGCTGTTCATTATCACATGGAACAGAGATCGGGAGAAGTCAGCAAATGACAAACCTATCAGACGGTACCCAGGCCACCCCCAGGAAAATGCAAAAAGTCAATGATACTTTCTCTGCCTACTAACCAGAGAGAAATCTATTCAGGAAATTCAAAGTTCCTGCTAGAGTAGTAACCTTTTTATAGGTCATAATTAATCAAAGACCAGAATGAGATGGAACTATAAACGTGTCTTTCCAAAGGAAACCACTCTCCTCTATTCCTAACTGTTTAGATATAAGAGAGCAGGTATGAATTTCTATATACCAAGTGAGCTCAGACAATTCAAGACTGAGGACATCTTGTGGTACAAGGCATCCCATTATAGACTTAAAAATTTGGGTTTATGGAGTCCTGAACATGGTACTAACAGGTCTACTTGTCAAATGTGATCCTGTCCCTGCCTCCAGAAACAGATCACAGAGTACTGCGAGTCCTACCGCCTCATCCATAATTCCCATTGCGGCAGGAAGGCTGGCAAAGAGCAAGAACCAGTGTCATTTTTTCCTAGGAAATCTACCTGAAGTAACAAACGCATTTGGGGGACAAAGTTCTGTGATAGCGAAGCATGTCTAAGGCTGTGCACCACTGGAAGGTTAGAAGCAGGATTTGGCCAGTGGTAGAAAATAAAGCCAAGGAGAAGAATCAATGAAACAAGATGGGATTGGGAGGGAGACAAACCATAAGTGACTCTTTTTTTTTTTTTAAATATTTTATTTATTTATTTGACAGTGAGAGATCACAATAGGCAGAGAGGTGGGCAGAGAGAGAGGAAGGGAAGCAGGCTACCGGCTGAGCAGAAAGCCCAATGTGGGGCTCGATCCCAGGACCCTGAGATCATGACCTGAACCGAAGGCAGCGACCCAACCCACTGAGCCACCCAGGCGCCCCCATAAGTGACTCTTAATCTCACAAAATAAACGGAGGGTTGCTGGGGGGAGGGGGGTTGGGAGAAAGGGGGTGGGGTTATGGACATTGGGGAGGGTATATGCTTTGGTGAGTGCTGTGAAGTGTGTAAACCTGGTGATTCACAGACCTGTACCCCTGGGGATAAAAATATATGTTTATAAAAAATAAAAAATTTAAAAAAAAAAAGGAAAAGAAAAGAAAGCCAACCTGGGATCAGTTAGATTGACTAATCCTCATTCAGGATTTCCTAACATGTATCTCTTTTTCCAAAGAGATAGGCTTAAAACTAGTTTTGACTTTCATGGTGGCTTGAAGAACACCTTATCTTTTCCACTGATAATGAGTTGACAGAAGGTCTGACCAATGTAGAAGAGGAGTTCGCATGTTGACTGTTTTAAGAGATGTTACTCTTTTCCTTATATTAATCCTGCTACTTTTCCATACATAATAGACACAATATGTCAAAGTCATAAACAAAGCTTCAGTACAACTGAAGGCTACAATACGCCAGTTCAGAGGCAGTGCACAGATCACTGAAGCACGCACTAGAAAAACTTCAGTGGGGCGACAGGGGACAATAAACCAAAAGAAAGGCTATTACTGACCACAGTAAGAAACCCAAATATCTGAAGAAAAAATACATTTTGGGGTGCCTGGGTGGCTCAGTTAGTTAAGCATCTGCCTTCAGCTCAGGTTATGATCTCAGAGTCCTGGGATCAAGCCCAGCATCACACTCCCTGGGCTCTGCAGGGAATTGGCTTCTCCCTCTCCCCTCCTCCACTCTCTCACTCATGCTCAAATAAAATCTTAAAAGAAAAAAAGAAAAAAGAAGAAATACATTTTAAGAATGAGTGTAGTCTGGGGTACAGTGAAGGTCAAAATACACATAGTAGCTAGCATTCCTAGAACCTCTATAATGGTCACATTTTTGGATGAAATATGAATTTCACTGGTAGAACTCGGGGAGAGAAAACACCAATTATTGGCCAGGTTCAGAAGCTGACTCCTTGGCTCAGGACTCATGTCTCTCTGGGAATAAGATCCACCACACTAGCAAAACCTGGACAAGCAAAAGTCAATGCCAAAGAGAACAAATGGGAAGATTCAAAGCCACATTTTCAGAGTGTTCATGCTTGTCTTATGTTTCAATTAGCTAAATTCCACTAAGGAAAAATGTAACCTACACTATTTTTAAAATGATAGGTTTAGTGAAACCTCTGGTCTTTGACTTCTGCTGAGGTTGAGCCAACCAAGAAGACTGATCAGGGTTCCTGTAAAACACTGAGACAGAGGTGTAGAAGTAGGGAAATAGCAGTAGGAAGCTAGGAGGAAAAAGTATTTTCCCGTTGGCCCAGGAAGGCACCTGCTACCCCTCTAGGGGAACAACAACATATCTGTGTCTCATTCTGGGAAACTAGGATTTTGGCTGTGGGAAACTATTTAAATCTATTTAAGAAAACAAAAAAAAGTCTGTCCTCTATCGCCAATAAAAATATTTAACAGATATTTGAAGAGGATAAGGGGCCACACACTCTTCTAAACAGTTTAAATCACCATGACAAAACTCTGAGGTTAAGTATTAGTACTCAATTTTACAGATGTGGAAACTGAAACAGAAAGGTTAAGTAACTCATCCAAGAAAACACCTCTAATGAGAGGTAATAAGGATTTAAACTCAGGCAACCCAGTTCCAGAATCATGCACTTGACCATTCTGTTACATGACTTCTCAACAAAACAAAAAAGAAACACTGCCAGAGAGATAGGATATTGCTTCCTATCTTCTGAGAAAAAGATTTAGCCACTAACTGCTAAGAGAATAAATACGTCCTGCTACAGGCCCACTCTTAAGGGCAGCAGAGCACAGCGGGGTGCAAACCCATGGAATCATAGGGAATTCCTATGAAGAGCCTCAAGAGCTTCCAGGCTATGGAGGGAGGAGATATTCACAGCCCTTTCAAGGAAACCAGGCAGTTACGGCTTAAGTAACATTTGCTAAATTAAAAATTCTAGGTAAATTCCAAAGTTGTCTCTGGAAAGCAGCGGTCAGTTCCTGAAAGGCTCTAAGAAATGAAGGTTTCCTAATGCACATCATCAATTACAAGTTACTAAACAAAATCATAAGAATTATGAAAACTTTGAGTGAAATGGAATTTTAGAAATTATGTATAGACCCCTCATGCATTTGGTGGCTAAGTCCTCTATCTCCCTTTCTCAATTATTTTTTTTTAAAGATTATTTATTTATTTATTTGACAGGCAGAGATTACAAGTAGGCAGAGAGGCAGGCAGAGAGAGAGGAGGAAGCAGGCTCCCTACTGAGCAGAGAGCCCGACGTGGGGCTCAATCCCAGGACCCTGGGATCATGACCTGAGCCGAAGGCAGAGGCTTTAACCTACTGAGCCACCCAGGCGCCCCTCAATTATTTTTTAAAAAATTTTATTTATCTGAGAGAAAGAGAGTGAGAGAGAACATGAGAGGAGAAGGTCTGAGGGAGAAGCAGACTCCCTGCAGAGCTGGGAGCCCGATGTGGGACTCGATCCCGGGACTCCAGGATCATAATCTGACCCGAAGGCAGTGGCTTAAGACGGAGCCATCTAGGCGCCCTCCCTTTCTCAATTATTATTATTTTTTTTAAGATTTTATTTATTTGACAGAGAGAGAGAAATCACAAGTAGGCAGAGAGGCAGGCAGAGAGAGATAGGGAGGAAGCAGGCTCCCTGCGGAGCAGAGAGCCCGACATGGGGCTCGATCCCAGGATCCTGGGATCATGACCCGAGCCGAAGGCAGAGGCTTTAACCCACTGAGCCACCCAGGTGCCCCTCTCAATAATTTTCAATGGCTTCTTGCTCCCTTCAGATTTAAGTCCCAACTTGGTGAAACAACACTTAATATTTGCCTCAAGCTGCTTTTTTGGGCCCCATTTTCTATCCCACCTTCTGTTAACCCGGGTTCCACCTAACTGGATTCTTCCAAGAACAAAGTACATTACGGAGTGTCCATGTTTTTGTAATGGTTTCCCACTGTCTGGATGCCATCTTTCTAGCCATTACCTTCCCTTGTCAAGATCTTTTTAAAATAGATATATACATTCTTTGAGAGGGAGAGATCACAAGTAGGCAGAGAGGCAGGCAGAGAGAGGGGGAAAGCAGACTTACCACTGAGCAGAGAGCCCAATGCGGGGTTCTATCCCAGGACCCTGAGATCATGACCTGAGCTGAAGACAGAGGCCCAACCCACTGAACCACCCAGGCGACCCCTTGTCAAGATCTTAACTATTTTTCAGTGGCTAGCTCATGAACTTTAAAAAAATAAAATAAAATAAAGAAAGATTATAGTTCATTATAATACAGCTCGATATAACTGAAAACCAGGGTTCCAAACTGGATGTTATCAATAATTAACTACTAAATTAGATTCCAAGATTACCAAAATTAACAAAGATTACCAAAATTAAATTAGATTCCAAGATTACCAAAATTATCTGGAGATAATTTTTATAAAAATTTTAAAAATTTTATTTTTTTTAATCTACCAGGATTTATGGTAATCACCACCACACCATCATGTCAATTATTTAGTATGTTACTGTTTCCAAAGAGCTTTCATCTGCAGAATTCCAATGAATTCTCCCCAACAAACCTAAAAGCTTGACCAGATCAATACTGCTATCAACACTTGACCAAAAACAGAAAACAAGACCCAGAAGTTAAAACAGCTTCAATTAGGACACACAACTAGTAAAATGTAGGACGCCATTAGTAAATGATAGAACCTGGCCTCTCAACTTCTATTTTTGTGTGCTTTTCACTGTATCATACTGGGTCCCCCGTGAATGGTGATGGTACTTCAGTTTCCTTCTTTCTAAACCACCAAACTTCTCTACCTACTCAGGTTAACTGTCCACTTCTCCCCCCAGACACGTAGATACAGGAATATGCAGATAAATTAAGGGCTTTGGCAAACAGTTCACAGATTAGGGAGCAAAAATGTCTTTTAAATTTGATTCTGTTAAGAAAAACTTCCCCTGAGAACTGGTTGCTTAATTCCAGTGCCTAGGATCTTACATTCTCTCAATTCTAATTCAGGTAGAATTTGGAGCTCGGAAAGCAGAAACCAAAAGCATCCTTATCCTCAGATGTTTCTCGCATTTACTGTACAGATTAGCACTGCCAACATGGCTGGAAAAGCACTTCCCTTACTATTTCACAGCAGTGCTTTTCTGTCTTCCCTGGCTTTCCACACATTTGTCACTCCAGCCTGAGTGCCAGGCTTACAATTGGCAAGAGATACACAGTCAAAAACTAGCAGGAGGGGTGGGGGTGGGGGGACCTAGCAGGAAGAACCTTTTCACATATGAAGTCCTTTATTTCTAAAACCACCCCCCCACAACTGCTTTTAATAATGTTGTTTATATAAGGTCTAGTATTGAAGATAATTTATGACTAAAGATGCAACTTTCAACAAAAGTATCTGGTGCGATCCTATAAGCAGTGATTCTTAAGCATCTAGAAAGAATATTCCCTTTGTTTCTTTTGGGAGGATTTATATATTTTTTAAAAGGACCTGAAGTGCTAAATGTTAATGCCACCAGAAAGAAGCAATGTCAGAGACAAATAATAGAAGAAATTATTTTTATTTAACTTTGGCATAAATTCTTCCTGCAATATTATAGGCCAAAAAGGCAATAGTTGGAGATGGGGTTTCCGGAGGATCATAACTTAATGAGATTAATACCTTTATTGATAAAATCTTCAGGGACTTGGGGCCCATAGAGAAAGAGGCAGTGCCTGAAAGGATCTGGCATTTTAAAATCTGAGATGCCAACTACATGCACATAAGAAGGAGGTGCTTGTATTTACAGTTTAGCTACACAACAAACCCTCCTTAGGAAAGATCCTTTTCTTTTACTGAAAGGAAAAATGCAGTGGAGAAAAAAAAAACCCAGAGGCCCTGGTTGCTCATCCTTGCTCTGCTAATACACCATCATGTGACTTTGGGCATGTCAACTCAGACTCCCGACCACACAAGGAGAGCAGATGGAACGATCTTTTAATAACCTCTCCCTCATTTTGTACCTTAAGTAAGAACAATATAGGAGAAAGTGTATGAGTAAGATGGGATCTCTTGAGGGATCTGGGTCCTAAATGAGAAATGATTGATGCTAATATCCAGCAGAAGAGGAAAGACACAGAAACACTTTAGTATAAAACCTGTTTTCTTGTAATAGCAACAAAATCATGCTGAATTTATTAGCAAATACTGGAATAAGATGGATATAATAAAATGAAGCATTTTTTTAAAAAAAGATTTTATTTGAGAGAGAGGGAGAGAGGGTTCATGAGTGTGGGGAGAAGCAGAGGGAGACGCAGAAGCAGACTCCCTCTGAGCAGGGAGCCGGGCACAGTGCTTGATTCTGGCACTCTGGCATCATGCCCTGAGTCAATGGCACATGCATATGCATAACTGACTGAGCTAACCAGGTGCCCCTAAAATTAAGCATTTTTGAAGAGAACACGTTAAACCTTAAATATCCTGGGCTCCTTAGAGGTGATCTAAACAATCGTCCAAGTTTCTTTAATCTGCTACAGAAGGAAAATGAAGAAGCCCAAAACTACTAGAAAGATCAGAAGTCAAGTAAAAAAGGAACACAGTGTACAGGATTTACTGAAATACAGATATGTAACCAATACACTCTTTGTTGCAAAGAGGTAATGTGTCAGCAGAGATCAAAACAGGAAGTATTTAAAAGTCTGTTTACAATGCATCATCTGGTTAAACTGTCTTAAACTTATATGTGAATTAAGATTCAGGGCTAGACTTAGTCATGTGTAAACAGCAACCCAGGCCAGGTTTTTCCAATGCCTCTTGGAAAACAGACCATTATTTCTTAATATTTTGATTAGAAATGAAGAAAATATTAAAAGGCACAAAATTGTGTTCGAACAAATTCCTGAATTTGCCTATGCCATCATTTTAGGGAAGTATGTTTGATAGAGAGGTACAAAATACCACCTCCTCTTATTTGTGAAACAGTTCAAAGTTGAAGAGCTTTTGTATTTCTTGACTACCCTAGATTCCCCCCTGAAGCATGAATAATATGCAGGACCTGAAAAGTTAAGTTGAGAAAGGTCAGGTAACCTAATCAAGTCATGTGGACCCTAAGCTGAAGCACCAGGATGAGGTATTCCTCTAGACAAACTACAATGGACTTTTCAAGAAAAATGACACCAAAACCATATTCTTTTTTTTTTCCTTTTTACAGATTTTATTTATTTGTCAGAGAGAGAGAGAGAGAGAACGTGAGCGCACGCACACAAGCAGGCAGGGTGGCAGGCAGAGGTGGAGAAAGAAGCAGGCTCCCTGGCAAGCAAGGAGCCCGATGTGGGACTTGATCCCAGGACTCTGGGATCATGACTTGAGCCAAAGGCAGTGGCTTAACTGACTGAACCACCCAGGTGTCCCATACAGTCTTTATTTTTTAAAAAAGGAGATTTTGGTAAAGCAGAGAGGGCCAAACTGATGTACCAAAGCCTTTTATGCCACTTCTACTTAATCTTTTCTCCCACAACGATAAATTTTGGTTGGTAAAATCAGATATGGCAGAGAAAAAGGGATCAATCTTTAAATGTTGATTTTTTAAATATTAACCTGTATTTTTTAAAAGTTTTTTTGGGATGGATTCATGGTAACACAGAAATCAGCGTTTCTTTATATTAGCATTCTCCTCGGGTGATGAAGTTTTTCATTGTCAAAGACTGCCTCATTTTTTGGTACTTCACATCAGCCAGCACAGCATAAACATGGAGACAGAATAAAAATACTTGTTTGACATGATCCAACAATTCCACAAACATGGAGACAGAATAAAAATACTTGTTTGACATGATCCAACAATTCCACTCCAAAGTATTTATCCGAAGAATCGAAGGCAGGGACTCAAATACTTGTAACACCCATGTTCACAGCAGCGTTACTCACGATAGTCAAAAGATGGAAACAACCTACACATCCGTCAACATGGGAAAGAGATTTCTAACTGTGGTGTAGACACACAATGGGAATATTATTCAGCCATAAAAGAGGAATGGAATCCTGAAATGAGACAATTATGGATAAGCCGTAATAATGTTAAATTAAGGGAAATAAGCCAGACACAAAAAGGATAAATATTTTGTGATTCCCACTTATATGAGGTACTAGGATAGGTAAATTCATAGAGACAGAAAATAGACTAGAAGGTGCCAAGGGATGGGTGCGTGAGAGGAAAACGGGAAGCTATCATTTAATGGGTTCGGGATGATGAAAAATTTCTGGAAATGGACACTGGTGATGGTTGTACAATACTGTGAATATACTTAAAGTCATTTCAAAATGGCAAAACAAAACAACAAAACCCCTGGCAAAACACATTATACATATTTTACCAAAAAGTAAAAACTTGTTTGAAAAATGGGATGGCCAAGGGGAACAATCCTGTAGAAGATTAAGACTATGTGAAAAGAAGAGAGAAGATGGTAACTGATGTACCCATCGGTCATGCACTCACTGATTTAATACATATACATATAGATGAGTTAAGTGCCAGCTATCTGCCAGATACTATACTAAGCCTTGAGAATGTAAAACGAATCAAACAGACATCAACTCTGCTCTCAGAGACCTTCAAAGTCTAATGAGGAACACAGAGAAGTAAAGAGACAATCACAACACCAATGCAACCTGGCAATCACTATGATAAGAACACGTTCAAGGTACCAGAGAACACAAAGAAGCGGCACTCCGTATGAAGGGGCGGGCTGAAAGGATGCCTGAAAGAAGTCAAGTCTAAGCCTCAACAAAAAGGACAGTAAGTGGGCAACAGAGAACTCCAGAACCAGCATGTTTAAAGGCCTGTGGGTGTCAGAAAACATGTTGTGTTTGAGGAACTGAGAAGTTCCACCAGACTGGATATGGAATATGAGAGAAGGGGCAAACGGCAAGAGAGGTAGCAGAGACAGCCAAAGACAGAGGATTGCTATATGCACTGGAAGGAGGAGATGAGAAAGGTGGTCAGAAAGGTGGAAAAGAAGAGAGGCATGAAAGGCAAGCGAAGTGGTCTTAAAGGAGGGCTGGACTCAGAATATGGAGTATGTAGGCAAATGTGCCATGTGCCAAAGATCTGTATTCTGCTGTTGTTGCATGGAATACTCTATGAATTTCAATCAAATCAAGTTAGTTGGTGATGTTCAAGTCTTCTACCTCATAATGATTTTCTCTCTGCTTATACTATCAACTGAGAAAGAGGCAGTAATATTTGACTATAAATATAAACGGTCTATTCCTCTGTAGTTCTTTCAGTTTACTTCATGTATTTTAAGGCTCTAATATTAGTATATAAACCTGCATAATTGTTATGTCCTTCCAACTGGTTCTTTTTTATCTTTATGAAATGAACTTCTTTATTCTTGGCAATATTCTTTGCTCTCAAATCTACTTTGGTCGATATCAATATGGGCTAAACAACTATAAACTGGAGAAGATACATGGGAACTGAGACTGAATTCATCAACTACTGGCATTAAATTCACCAGAGTAACAAAAATGGTTAACTAGACGATCAAGTGGTAAGAAATGAGTGAGCGGTAAAGGAAAAAAGACCACAGAAGTGGTAGATGATACATAATGTCCCCACTAGAGAAAATCTAGTTATTTTAATGATTCACAAAGACTTATTCATAAAAAGATTCATTAGAAATATCTTAAAGTTTTTAATGGTCCATTAAAAAAAACAGACTTAGAAAGCAATTCTCACTTTTAACTTGTCTGGAAACAATAAGCCAAGCTAATAAAGCAGTTCCAAAAGACTCAAGGCTGGACACACTTATTCCAATGCACAAGTGGTCTTTACATTGCCTCCCCCCACTTTTTAAAAAAGATTTTATTTATTTATTTGACTCACAGAGATCACAAGTAGGCAGAGAGGCAGGCAGAGAGGGGGAAGCAGGTTCCCTGCTGGGCAGAGAGCCTAATGTGGGTCTCAATCCCAGGACCCTGAGATCATGACCTAAGCCAAAGGCAGAGGCTTAACCCACTGAGACACCCAGGCTCCCTTACATTCCCTTTTAACAAAACTTAGGCCACTCTGAGAGTATCAGATAGCATTCTCCCCAACTGCCTTTACCTCAAAACGGAAGCGTAAGTCCTTATTTTCAGCAAGGGGTCACATATGCAAAGATACCTTAAGTCTTTGGGTTTACCACTTGTTTCTTATACCCCAAAACAGGAGCAAAACAAAAAGAAAACATCTTTCTGAGGCTTGAATCCAAAGGCACCATTACGGAGTTACATTTATATTGGTGGTCATTGGTTTGCGTGAGAACTAAATGCTTGATAATCTGATGAAACTAAGAATGCTCTCTTCAGGAAAATCTCAGATACCCAACCTTTTGCATATGATTTTAGGGGCTCACATACCACAGAAGCCAAGGTAAGAATTTTTTATTTATACCCGTTAAAGTACAGAAAGAATAAAAATATATGTACATAATGCCGATCCAGTCACCTTTTATCAAGGCAGGTTCTCTGGATATCATGCATAACAATCAATTCATAGCTTACTTATGAGAAGGAGAGTGAGAATCTTAAGCAGGCCCCATGTCCAGCACAGAGCCCAATGCACGGCTTGAACACACAATCCTGAGATCATGACCTGAGCCAAAATCAAGTGTCAGACCATCAACCAAATGAGCCACCCAGGTGCCCCCCAAATTTTATCTTTTTTAAAAATGTTATTTATTTATTTGAGAGACAGAGAGCAAGAGAGTAAGTGAGTATGAGTGGGGAGAGGAGGAGAGGGAGAGGGAAAAGCAGACTCCCCTCTGGGCAGGGAGCCTGACGCTGGGCTTGATCCCAGGACCCCAAGATCATGAGCCAAAGGTAGATGCTTAACCAACTGAGCCACTCAGGTGCCTCCCCCTCCAATTTTATTTTTAATGAGCTATATATTGAAAGAAAATGGTACGTCTTGATCCGAACAATAGCATGCCCAGTAAGGCATGAATTATCAAGGTTGTACTCTTCAGCAACTCTGGAATCAAATACAGTCTCTGTTTACTCTGCTATCCATGTGACTTACCTGTGGCTCAAGTTAAGGCCTATTCCAGGTGAGCCAAGCCAGCCACCCCACTGCCAAATGATGAGGGACCTTGCTGGTTTAACCCTTACCTGTTGCTATGTTTGGACTTTTCTCGGTCCTTCTCCTTATCTTTCTTGTGCTCTTTGTGCCGGTGTTCTCGATCTTTGTGTTTATCTTTGTGTTTATGAGAATCTGCAACCATAAAAGATGAGTCAGTTAAGAAGAGCCATAAGCTATCTCCTCCTCACCTACCTTGACAAGCTAGTCAAGAAGCACAATGATAGGATTCAAATGACAAGGTAGTCCTAACAGCACATTCCACTGGAAGGAAAGATTTCACAAAGCCACACAGACAAGGCATCCCATTACCCTGCCTCTAAAACCAAGACAAGTGTTAATGAACATGAAGGGGAAAAGGGAATTAATTCTACTGTAAAAGGAAGCAACTATTTGGCATTCTTCTCCCAGATCTGGTACTACTGAGACTAAATCATAAATGATACAAAAGGATAAATCTTGAACACTGACTCTCAGATCAAATGGTTATCTAAGTTCTGGAAAATCCAAGCCTCGAGATATTTTTTTAAGAGAGATGTTTTAAAACCAACTACGATAAAGTATAATTTCTATGCAGTAAAAATACACATTTCAAAGATACATCATCCAAGAAAGTTTCCCTTACACCCATCCCCAGTCAATCCCAATCTTTCAACCCCACCCAAAGCAACCAATAATTTGCTAGCACTATGGATTAGATGATATCTAAAGTTTTATATAAATGAAATCATACAGGATTTACTCTTACATCTGCCTTTTTAACATGTTCTTTTTTGACATTCATCCATGTTGCTGGATATAACAGTAGTTGGTTAAGATTTTACAGCTAAGTGGAATCCCACTGTTATGAATACACTGCAATTTATACTTATCCATTCACTTGCTGAAATACAATTGAGTCATTTCCAGGCATAGCTATTACGATTAAATCTGCTATAAACATTCATATACAAGTCTCTGTGTAGACATGTTTTCATTTCTTTTGGGTACATACTTAATGAAATCACTGGGTCATTTGGTAAGTGTAACTTTAACTTTATACAAAACTGCCAAACTGTTTTTGAAAGTGGTTGGTTGTACTATTATACATTCCAACCAAAATGCATTGGAGTTCCAACTGCTATAAATTCTCTTTTTAACACTCAGTATTACCAATCTTCAATTTTAGTCATTCTAGCAGGTATGTAGTGGTATCTCAATGTTGTTTTAATCCAGTTTCCTAATTAAATAATGGGCATCTTTTCATTTGCTTACTCGCCACTCATGTATCTTCTTTGATACATGAATTTTTTGATACATCAATCTTTCACTCATTTAAAAAGTATTTGTCTTATAACTGAGTTGTGTAAGAGTTCTTTATACAAAAAAAAGTTCTTTATACACTATAGATTACAATTTTTTTGTTGGATATATGTATTGTGAATTTTTTTCATAGAAAACATTTTGAGTTTTACAGAAGTAAAAGACAGGGTTCAGGGAGCCTGGGTGGCTCAGTGGGTTTAAGCCACTGCCTTCGGCTCAGGTCCTGATCTCACGGTCCTGGGATAGAGTCCCGCATTGGGCTCTCTGCTCGGCAGGGAGCCTGCTTCCCCCTCTCTCTCTGCCTGCCTCTCTATCTACTTGTGATCTCTCTCTGTCAAATAAATAAAAATACAATCTTAAAAAAAAAAAAAGACAGGGTTCATTTTTTAATTTACAAAGATGTCCAGCTGTAGCACCATTTTTTGAAAAGATGACCCTTCCCCCCAGTGAATTGCTTTGGCCTATTTACTGAAAATGAAGTGGCCATATAATCCAAGTCTATTTCTATTCCAGCTAAGTGGAATCCCACTGTTATGAATACACTGCACTCTATTCTATCCTTACACAAACACACACTATTTTGATTCCTATAGCTTCACAGTAATTTTTTTTTTTTTCACAACAAGTTTTGAAATCAGGTTATAAAAGCACTTAAGTCTTAATTTTTTTTCAAAACTGTTGTGGCTATTCTATGTCTTCTGCATTTCATAGAAGTTCTAGTTTCAATTTGTCAATTTTCAAAAAGGAGAAGAAGAAGAAAAGCCAGCTGGGAAGTATGTGTTCATAGAACAATTTGGAGAAAAATGACATCAAAACATTTTTGTGTCTTTTGATCCATGAACATGGTATCTCTCTCCATGTATTTATGTTAGTGACTCTCAAATTTTATTGTATTTAAGAATTATCCCAAGAGTCTATTTAAAATGTAGCTCACTGGGGTGCCTGGGTGGCTCAGTGGGTTAAAGCCTCTGCCTTCAGCTCGGGTCATGATCCCAGGGTCCTGGGATCGAGCCCCATATCCGAGCCCCATATCCGGCTCTCTGCTCAGCGGGGAGCCTGCTTCATTCTCTCTCTCTCTCTGCCTCTCTGCCTCCTTGTGATCTCTGTCTGTCAAATACATAAATAAATCTTTTTTTTTTTTTTTAAATGTGGCTCACTGAGGTCAGGTCACCCCAATGTTGAACATGCATCAATTGGAAGTTTATGTACCCAACACATGTGTGATGGGTTTTAAAATCTAACAGTCCAACAGATTCTTTGGTATTTCTCTGTTCAAGGGGTATGGCCTAATTTTCTGCTCCTTGAGTACAGGCTAGACTTAAAAACTCATTCCTAAAAAAACAGGGTAAGACGGAAATGTCAGTAGGTGACTTCTGCCACCCGGTCATAAAGGCACTGGATCTTTTTCCTCGCTCTGGAGGAAGCCAGGTGCCATATTGTTAGGACACTCAAGCAGCCCTAGGAGAGGCCCATGTGGCGAGAAATTGCCACGTGAGTAAACGGTACTGGAAGTAGGTCCTCCAGTTTCAGGTAAGTCTTCAAACAACTGCAATCTCATGACAGACCCTGAGCCAAAATCATCCAGCGAAGCTGCTCCTGGATCCCTGGCTCACAGAAACTATATGAGAAAACAAGTGTTTGTTGTTTTAAGCTGTAAACTTTGAAGTAACATGTTTTGTATAAAAATAGGTAACTAATGAAAATGTACAGGCAGTGTATATGTTCATCCAATTCCTGGCTCACAGCAAAAAAGTCACATTTGATATAATCCACTAAGCATTTACTCTGTGCCAGACCATAAGGAAACAAAAACTTGATGACTGTGTCCCTAGGTATAATAAATTCTCATTCCACAGAAATGGGAAAAATAAAATCATATGGTGTCAAAAAAAGCAGAACTTAAACCCAATCTTCCATGTAGCATACAGAACCCTCTAACTTGTCTCAAGTCTACAATTCTAAAATGCTGAGTTAATCCAATACACAAAGGTGGTGACCCCTATTCACTTGACAGTAGTAAAAACCCACACAAATGCAAGCTGGTGCAGCCACTCTAGACAACAGCATGGAGGTTCTTCAAAAAGTGGAAAATAGAGCTACCCTACAACCCAGCAATCGCACTACTGGATATTTACCCTAAAGATACAAATGTAGTGGGGCGCCTGGGTGGCTCAGTGGGTTAAAGCCTCTGCCTTCAGCTCAGCTCATGATCCCAGGATCCTGGGATCCAGCCTCACATGGGCTCTCTGCTCAGCAGGGAGCCTGCTTCCCTCCCTTCCTCTCTCTCTGCCTGTCTCTCTGCCTGCTTGTGATCTCTGTCTGTCAAATAAATAAATAAAAGCTTTAACAACAACAACAAAAAAGATACAAATGTAGAGATCTGAAGGGGCATGTGCACCCGAATGTTTATAGCAGCAGTGGTGTGTATGTGTACACACACACACACACACACACACACACAGGAATACTATGCAGACATCAAAAGAAATTAAATCTTGCCATTTGCAATGACTTGGATGGAATTAGAGGGTATTACACTGAGCGGAAATAAGTCCATCAGAGAAAGACAATTATCATATGATCTCCCTGATATAAGGAACTTGAGAGGCACACTGGGGGGAATTGAGGGGTAGGGAAAGAAAAAATGAAACAAGATGGGATTGGGATGGGGACAAACCATAGAGACTCTTAATCTTACCAAAAGACCTGAGGGTTGCTGAGGGGAGAAGGGGTGTGGAGAGAGTGGGTTATAGACACTAGGGACAGTATGTGCTATGGTGAGTGCTGTGAAGTGTGTAAGCCTGACGATTCACAGACCTGTACCCCCTGTGGCAAATAATACATTATATGCTAATAAAAATAATTAATATAAAAACATTAAAAAAAGAACCCACATGACAACTGACCCCAAACTAAGGACTTAACCATAATAACAACAAAACATACTACCAGCTCTACAACCTGGAATGAAATATGTGTTATCTGAATTTGTTTATAGGTCAGATTTAACAAATAAGAAAGAGAACATCAGGATCTGCTATATTATGGCCCGTGAGTATGGCAGGGACATAGTATCTTTTTTAAAAAATTGCTTTGTGCATAATTCAACAAACACATAAACAAACAATATGGAAAAGACTAGAAGACAGATACCCAAATGTAAAAGTACTTATCTGTGGGTGGTAAATTTATGAGTAACCTGAGATTTTGTGTGTATACTCTGCCATTTCCCCCATGATGAATCACTTTTATAATAAAAAATAAGTTATTTTTGGGACACCTGGGTGGCTCAGTGGGCTAAGCCCCTGCTTTCAGCTCAGGTCATGATCCCAGATTCCTGGGATCAAGTCCCACATTAGGCTCCTTGCTTGGCAGGGAGCCCGCTTCTCTCTCTCTCTAATAAATAAATAAAATCTTAAAAAAAAAAGTTATTTATAAAAAATTAACCAAGATTTATCGAAGATTTGGCAAATACCCATGTACATGAGGAAAAGGTAGCTTAATTCACTAAAAAGCACTAAATTTAAAGAAAAAGGAAATTAAGTAAAAGATGAACTGAAAGTAATTCCACGTAGATTTCAGATAACTAGTCTGCCAATAATATTATCTTTTATTTTTTAAAACATTATCTTTTTAAGGGCACAAAACTTCAAAACTGATTTTAGAGGTAGGTCCCCAGGTCTTTTAAAGCAATTTCAAATGTAAAAACTCAAAAACTGGAATATCTGGTAAGAAACTTAAGGCTATAGCTAAATAATTCCAGTGATACAAAAAAGACCAAAGATCTGAGTCCCAAGTGCCCTTAATTTCAAAAGTTAGTACATGTCTGTCATATGCTCAAACTGTGCTATGTGTGGTATGATAGGTACCAAAAAGTTGAACAATTTCAAATATTTGAATGGCCATAGTACAGCTCCACACGGCAGGGTGGGTCCTCTAAGAAGAAATGATAAGAAAAACAATACGGGGCACCTACAGAACACCAATAATGTATAAACAAACAAAAATTACCAACTGACAGAGAAATGCAGAGATGATCTACATTAGGGTAAACTGATAGAGAAATAGCGTACTGAAGTACTTTCAGGTGAATGATGTCTGGAATTTACTTTATTTTTTTTTTTTTAAGATTTTATTTATTTATTTGACAGAGAGAGATCACAAGTAGGCAGAGAGGCAGGCAGAGAGAGAGGAGGAAGCAGGCTCCCTGCCGAGCAGAGAGCCCGATGCGGGACTCGATCTCAGGACCCTGAGATCATGACCTGAGCCGAAGGCAGCGGCCTAACCCACTGAGCCACCCTCAGGCTGGGGCCTGAGTGGCTCAGTCGTTATGCATCTGCCTTCCGCTCAGATCATGATCCCAGTCCTGGGACTGAACCCCGCAACCTCCCTGCTGCTCGGTAAGCCTGCTTCTCTCCCTCACCCTCTCCCTCTGCCTGCCGTTCCCCCTGCTGTTGCTCGCTCTTGCACTCTCTCTCTCTCTCTGTCAAGTAAATAAATAAAATCTTTAAAATATAGTTGCCAACCTGTGGAAAGAACCAAGATGCCCTTCAACAGATGAATGGATAAGGAAGATGTGGTCCATATACACAATGGAGTATCATGCCTCCATCAGAAAGGATGAATACCCAACTTTTGTATCAACATGGATGGGACTGGAAGAGATTATGCTGAGTGAAATAAGTCAAGCAGAGAGAGTCAATTATCATATGGTTTCACTTACTTGTGGAGCATAAGAAATAACACAGAGGACATGGGGAGATGGAGAGGTTCTCCATCCAGATGGATGTTCTCCATCCAGTTGGGGGAAATTGGAGGGGGAGATGAACCGTGAGAGACTATGGACTCTGAGAAACAATCTGAGGGTTTTGGGGGGAGGGGGGGGGGAGTTGGGTGAGCCTGTTCATGGGTATTATGGAGGGCACGTATTGCATGGTGCACTAGGTGTGGTGCATAAACAATGAATTCTGGTACACTAAAAAGAAATTAGAAAAATAAAAAATTTAAAATAAAATACCCTCAGGCCAAAAAAAAAAAAAAATCTGGGGGTTTGAGGAAAGATAAAACAAGACTGCAAAAAGTTGACAGTTACAGAACTGGGGGTACAAGACACACGGGAGTTTATTATATACTACTCTCTCTCTACTGCTGTTCATGTTTGAAACTTTTAATAACAAAAAGCTAAACACTATCTTTAAGCTTCTTCCCCTCCAGTGCCTATTTTTTCTTATTACATAAGGATTCAACAAGATGACCAGTAGCTTAGCCCAAGAGAGCATTTGTGTTAAGGAGCAGTAAGAGAAAGGTGAAGTTTGACAGATAACATTAACCCAAGGGCAAGGGTTTCCTAAGGATGACAGGGAGCCACTACACAAGCAGAAAAGAACAAAATAATACCCACACTTAAGCAAAATTAATTGAAGGGCAACGTGGGTAGAAAGGTAAAAGCAAAATGCGCTAGCGGTTTTTAAGCAGTCTACCAGGAACTCCATAAACTGGCTGTGTATAATAAATATATTCAGAGGAAGAATCAAAGAAGTTTCAAAATCTTTGGGTCCAAGTGATTAGCAGAAAAAGGTGCTTTCGCAGACACAGGAAAGCTGTGCAGAACAAAGATGGAGAGGAGAGGAGGAAAGGACTAAAGAAATGATGAAGCTAACTGAAGTCATATACTGTACTTTGGGCAACAGCAGAGTATCTGACTAAAGATGTTGGTCAGAAAAGCCAGTAAGTGAGAGAGGGAAGCCAGTAAGAGCAAAGTTATCTACAGCCCTCATGGTAGAAATATTTATAGACAGTAGACTAACGGCCTTAAAGATTACTTCAAGTAAGTATGTACCTTTTCCCCTGAACTGGAATTCATCTAAGAATAGACTGTTAAAATGTTTTGGACAAAGGATTTTGCCATTTCAAGCATCTGTTAATGCAAAATGAACTGTGTTGAACTTAACAGGTAGATTAGAAATGGAAGATGCAAACCACTGCATATAAAATAACCAGAAAACCTCATTCGTTGTGAATTCAGGTCACCTAATAACCTGACAACAACTGTTCCAAGTGCATGCGTTAAAGAATCTGAGATGGAGACATGGGAGAACAGCCCTGAAATGAGGCAGCCCTAAGAAAACAGAAGACGCGTAACAACTGATTCCTTTCACTCAATAACGGAAGTTACTCCATAAGGATATATGGAATAAACATCTTTTGTTATTATTATTAAGGCATTCTTTTAGGTTAATAAAGATTCTAAGTAAAGAGACTTCCAAAGACAAGAGAGGAAAGTATCTGTGTTCTCTCAGGACATATTCTCAGGAAAAACTGCTGACTAGCGTAACATAAGGACTTCACGGTTAACGTTCAAAAGAAAAGGAAATCTCTTATTACTGGGATATGGAATTATATTCTTAGGGTTAATTCGGTTTACAGCTACTTTTAGTATCTTCTTAAATCCAAAATGCCCTGCTAAAGACTCATCAGATATGAACTCAACTCACAGAGCTGACAATCCAGTAAGGTAAAGATATGAAGGCGAAGAGCCATGGCCCAAGGCACTCAAGAAAAATGGGGCACTAATTTATGTACTAGAACCATGCTAGAGTACTTAGAAATGCTGTTTTAGTCAACGTTCTTACTACTCTTATGATAAGGAAATACCACCATTTCACAAAAGACAACAGTAATAGCTATCTCCTACTAAGTGCGTACTCTGAGGTAGTAATGCTTCATGGGTCATCTCTGGTTTCCAAAACTCTGGGTGGTGCCAATTTCAAATTTGAGACACATTTCTGCCTCTTTTAACACCTTGAAAAAGTTCATATAGTTCATATAACCCCTGTGGAGAGGGACTTTAGCAGTGTCTAACAAAACTAACAAACACAATCTCTTTTCATGACCCACCAATCCATATGTAGGAATTCAGTGTGAAGAAACACTTCCAAGGCAGAAAATTTATGCTGCTCCATGCATATGTGAAGGCAGAGAAAAATTAAGTCAACAGAAAAGAAACCTTTCTAAATTTGAGACTTGCTGAAAATGTATTAAAATTCCTTTCCTAACCCCAAAATCTCAATTGTCAAATGATTAACATTAAAGTAATGGTTTTCATTGCATCACGATGCTCCTATTTTCAAAAACTACACACACTTTTTATAATGGTAACAGATATTCCCCCACTGTCTTCACATGAAACATAACGGTGCTAGGACCTCCATTTCTTACACAGGGGCAGAATTTTCTTTTCTATTTTTCTGCCTCCTGCTATTTTTCTGAAAGGATAGTAAAACAGTTACCTTTTAAAAGAGTCTTAAGAGTAAAAATAACTGAATCTAAGCTTAATACCTCTTTTGTAAAGTAAAAAGTAAAACGATAAGGGGAAACAGCCTGATTCCACCAGAGAACAAGAAGAAATAAAGAGCCTGGGTCCCAGAGGGCAGTGAGGAGTGAACACAGGCTCCCTGAAGGAGGTAGTGTTTAAACTAAGACTTACCAAAGGCAAAAGAGTTAGCAAAGTAGGAGAGGGCATTCTTGGCAGATGAGCAATTGAAGTCAACTCTTATTATTTATTGTTTGACTTTTTTTGCTGAAAAATTCATCTTCTCATGATTGAGCAGAATTATGTGAGATATACTTTCTGCCAGGTAGGAAATGGTAGACTTGATTCTTGCAAGGGACAAATTAAAAAACAAGATCCCGGCGCATGTGGGTGGCTCAGTCAACTGAATGTGTCTGCCTTTGGCTCAGATCATGATCTCGGGGTCCTGGGATGGAGCCCCATGTCAGGCTCCCTGCTGGGCGGGGAGCCTGATTCTCCCTCTCCTTGTTGCTTCCCCTGCTTGTGCTCTCTCTTTCTCTCAAATAAATAAATCTAAGAAGAAAAAAAAAAAATCCAGCATATTTAATTTGCCTCTCTAAAGCCATGTGTTCCAAAAGCATTTTCTTAAAAAGATATAGATATAGATGGGACTCCTACTTCTTGTGGCTTTAGAGTCTTAATCTCAATTTAGATAGAAGGGAAACAAAACACCTAGAAATAAGAAACTCCAGTATCAAATAAATCCAGCAAAACTGAATTCAACTGTTACCAAGTCCCTGAATGCTGGCCTAATCCCAGGCTCACAATGAAGCTGCAGGTTTGGTAACCACCTACAGAGTCAGCTCCAAGTAGCCAAATCAGTGTCAAACCAGGCATAAGATGAAGAGTTCACTCCCCACTACAGAAACAAGATACACACACACACTATATGAAAAAAGAAACCCACTTTATTAAATATGCTCAAGAATGGGGGCGCCTAGATGGCTTAGTCCGGCTCCTTTTGGCTCGGATTGTGATCCTGGGGTCTTGGGATTGAGCCCCACACTGGAATCCCTGCTCACCTGGGAGTCTGATTCTGCTTTTCCCTCTCCCCTGCTCACACTCTCTCACATGGATGCTCTAATAAATGAAATCTTCAAAAACTAAAAATAAAAAATTATGTTTAAGAATGATGCAGTTAGCACAAGATATCATGGCTAAACCCTAACACCAATTACAGACATTACAAAGTAGCAGAGAATGCTGGAAAAGACTTCTGAAGGACGGGGGAGGAAGTTTCACTCTGGCTCAACAGAGCAAAATATACCGGACTCGAATCCTTGTTCACTTAGTGTGTGATACTGGGTAAGAAGTCACTTAACTACTGGATCTATAAGGCAGCAGTGCAGGTCAGTGATTCAGAGCTTCAAATCTCTGTTCATCAACTTAAGATACCTGTGACCTCAGTAAGCTCACCTCTCTTACAGATGAAGAAACCTAGGCTCAGAATATTTAAGTGACCTTAAAGAATTTTCTTTCAAAACACAGTCAAAATCCTTGTGTATGGCTGTAATGGAATTCCTGGCTAATCTCTACAAAATTACAAACTGTCAATAAAGTACAACTATTATTGAGCCCTCTTCATGACTAATTTACATAAAACTATATCAAGCCTACCCAATAACTCCAAATAACTCAGAGTTCAGGTTCTATACATGCACTTAAGACAGCAACCAAGCCAATTCACCTTGCCCAACAAGCCAATGATGGATAAAAGGCTATCTGATTTTCTTACCTGTCCACAGATACAGGAAAGAAAAGCACTTACAAGTAAGTGAAACTGGCTTGCTCTACAATCCTATACCCAGAAGCCTAAAAAACCTACCTACAAGTTTTAAGGGATGCACTGATAACACCAGTTAACACCATCCTCATAGAAATATTTGCGTAAGGTTAACTGCAATCAAGGTGGCTAACAGTACTGCCAAGCTTATTCTACTCAGGGTTTCTAATGCAACTGCTATTTAACCCTGGCATGAACATTTACACTTTGAGAATAGGCTATGGAACTGGCAAAGATTACTGATCATTTTATCAACTATTTCATGATCTTAAAGCATTCTGGTGCTCCATCACTGTCCTAAACTATTCGAGTAATCAGATCAGGGCAGAAGAGAAGAATCCTCTGCTTCTGTGTAAACAAAAGTAGAGATTTTTCTGATACAAAAGAAGAGCTCTGTGCCATGTTTTGAGCCAGACCTCATGTACAGTGACCTCTGATGACAAGTTTTAAGACTTAAAACAGCTGTATGATATGATGGGCTCCTCCTCCAAAGATAATCAAGTTTATGAAGGATGGGGGTGAGGAACAGTTATCCACTAAATGCTGCCTGCCTTCCCCAAGGAGGCAACTTTGTCAAAGATAACCTCTGCTCATCTCTGACACATCAATATACAACCACTGCATTAGGAAGGTGGGCATGGGAATCATATGGGTAAAAGCCCTGGGTGAAGAAATTAATTTTCTAAAAAAGATATTCACTACCTGCTGCTCATTTATTAAATCATGTTTACTCGGATAAATCCTTGCATCTTCTCCTTGCTCCCTGACTTTCAAACCCATGGATACCAAATCCCCAGAAGCTGGAATCTAAACAGAATCAACACTTAATACTCTATACCCGGGACACCTGCATGGCTCAATCGTTGGGCAACTCAGGCCGTGATTCCTGGGTCCTAGGTTCGAGCCCCGCATCGGCTCCCTGCTCAGTGGGAGGGCTGCTGCTCCCTTTCTTGCGGTGTCTGCCTCTGTCAAGTAAA
Organism: Mustela putorius furo; assembly: GCF_011764305.1. NCBI lineage: Eukaryota > Metazoa > Chordata > Mammalia > Carnivora > Mustelidae > Mustela > Mustela putorius. Next base: position 9,534,004 of record NW_025421464.1, on the reverse strand, counting down.
TAAAATCTTAAAAACAAAAAACAAACCAAAAACAAATAAACTCTATACTCAGTAGGTTCTAACACTTTAAGACTGTTTCTGTCTAGGACAGATAACAAGCTGGTTTTGGTGATAAAGACCAGCACCTGGGAGTGTGGTCAGTATCAGGGCTGTGTGAATCTCCCCAGGAACTCAATGCCAAACTAAAAGCAGTTAGGAAGGCTCAAAGCCCATTAAGTGGAAGAGAAATTGATTGAGGTATGCAAGAATTCTACCCTTCCCTCTCCCCTACCACAGGTGTCTAAATTTGGACTTTACCAAATGTGACTGGTTTAATCTAGGAAACTGTGATCCATCCTAATGGCGGCCAATTTCAACAGCCCATAGAACAGTCCTTATCAATATTTTACGGCGATTCTCAATAACCATATTTCCAAAATTCCAGGTCATAGTTAATAGCCTTTCAAAGCAAGCAGGACAGATGGTATTCTGGCTGAAAGCTCAAAGAGCTCTGGAATTTAAAAGAAAACTGCTGGGAGGATTCAGCTCTAAAGAAAATCCAGAATGAGGGAAGGGACTAGTAACATTTCTAATTTTTGAAGTCAAAATTATCATTTGTTCTCTGCAGATGTGTGCTAGATGTAAATTAATACCTCTAGTCACAGACTCATTTATTACTGTAACTAATGGGGTTCTCCCATTAGTGACCTAGTATTCTCAAGCTGATAAAACAAAAGCCAACTCCAGCTGAGAAGTATATCTCTTCTTCCCACCTTAAGGCAGTTGGGGTTCACAGTATTCATTCATTTGCATATATATCCAATGTCAACTCTGTGTCAGACATTGTTCTAGGTGTGGAAACAGAGCAGCAAACAATACCAAGTCTCTGCCCTCATAAAGTTCCATAAAGAACATAATAACCACCCTAACTCCACCCAACACCAGTAGCTGTTAAATGAGTAACTGTGGAAAGGGAGGAGGTAAAAGGGTCTCCCTAACAGCCCAAGTTTCCCTGGACTCGGTTCTGTGAAGTTCCAGTGTCAGACTTTAATGTTTCAGCTGGAGAAGACCTTCACAATAAGTTATTGAGGCCAAGGAAAAGAAAGGGTCAACTTTAATCAAATGAAACTTGCCAATCATTCTGCAAAATGCTTGAGTCTTTCTCCTCAATTCAATACTTGGTAAAAACTTCATCATCAGAAACTTCTAGTACACTGCATTAGGAAAACACAGAGTTGCTCAAAGACAGAAGCCCACGATTTTCAAAAAAAATTTTTTAATCAACTTTGCAACACAACTTCAAATTTCTAAAAACAATCACATTTTTCCAAAGTGTCTACAAGTTCACGAGAGACAGTACAAATTGACTTAAAAACCCTTACGAGAACTTACTGTGGTTCTTAAACATCAGCAACTCTGTGAAAGGAGTGACCAGACACTGTCTTTAAGGACCTTTCATGAAAGACACAAATGAAGCAAGCAGCCAGCTGGTTTGCTTTAGGTCTTAGTCCCACACACCAAAAAAAAGGTTAAATGGTCAGAGGGTTTTCTCTTCCAGTCAGTCTACTTCCGCATTTAAATTTCTTGGACTTCTTTTATGCTTTTACAACACTACAATTACCTTAATCTGTCTTTTTAGCCTCTTCCTGTCTAGGCACCCTATGTTAACTTACTTTAACAACCTTCTCTCCCATTCTGCTCCTTAAATTCAAGTTCATCTTCTCTTGGTTCTCATTCCCAGGGACTAATTAATTACATTAAAATTTTTAAAAAGAACTCAGATTTCAGTGATGGGACCACCACTATATATTATAATATTAAATATATATTATATATTTTCCAAAAAAAATGTTACCTAATTAAATATAAGGTCTTTTGAGCTGTAGTTTGTAGACACAATTAGGGTCCAGAACAGTCTGTTCACTGTTGTATTATCATCCCAGAACTAAACAACATATTTTAGGTCAATTCCTTAAAGCAACGGAGTCTTTTATGCAGAGTCCTGATGGGGAACTTGGTTCATTTATTTCTCTGATCTAGTCTGTTTTTTCCAATCTGTAAGATGACCTCTATTGACACCTACACTTCTAGTCAAAAGAATCCTATGACCTTAGAAATTGTTTACTCAGGGACACCTGGCTCAGTTGGTTAAGCATCTGGCTCTTGGTTTCAGCTCAGGTCATGATCTCAACATGGTGGGATCCAGCCCTCCAGCAGGCTCCACCCTCAGCACAGAGACAGCTTCAGCTTCTCTTCCCCTTCTCCTTCCCCCCTCGACCCCTCTCCCTGCTCACAATCTCACTTTCATTCTTAAAAAAAATTAAATAAAGTCCTTTAAAAATTTTGTTTTAGGGGCACCCAGGTGGCTCAGGTGTCCCTAATCAACCAATCAGGCGCCCCAATCAATCATCAATCAATCAACCCCAAATCAAACAATTCTTGATTTCAGATAGGGTTATGATCTTGGGGTCCTGAGATCAAGCCCTGCTTTGAGCCCTGCCTCAGATTCTGAGCTCAGTGGGGTGTCTTCCTCTCCCTTCCCTCCCCCCCAACCAAAAAAAATCTGTAGGGAAAAAAAAAAACAAAAAACAAAAACCTTGTTTTAATTCAAAGTTAAAACAGATTAAGGTAAAAAGAAAAAAATTAAATCCTTGATACTAATGGTTCTTAAAACTTCCCTGACACCTGGGTTTTAGATCATTCCTAGATATGTATATTTTAACTCCCCAGGTGAGACTTAGATTATCCCTAGATATGTGTATTTTAACCCTCCAGGTGACCATAATCTACATTGTCCAGAATCATATTTTGAAAAACCCCACCTTCTTGTTTCTTGATCCTCTGAGCAATAATTAATACCAAATACCAGCCACCCGCAATAATGGACATGCTACTGATTTTATTTCCAGTTTCTATTTCAATTGGGTCTCCATTCCTTTAAAAGGCAGGCACAAGGTGCTGAGTCGTTCCCTGGTGACTTTATATATTTATTTATTTCATACAGCTGAGAATGTTGAGTCTCTACAATTGAGGAAGTAAAGAGGTTGTTTTTACCTGCTCTCTCACAACCTGTTTGAGAGGAAGAGGTAACATTGTAAGAGGTAAGAGATAACATATGTAAGAGGTAACATAGTTTAAGTAAGGAGTAGGGTAGTCAAGTTCTTTCCAATATAAACTTTCTTTGTTGTTTGCACAACCAGTGCAAGAGACAGGTAACTTGAGTCTAACCAGTAGGACTCTGTTGGGAAAATGAATGAAAATGAGTAAGAAAAAAAATGGATTAAAGACTCAATGAAACTGCAAACTTAGAGTAAACTCTTGGCATTTTTCTTATACAGACTCCTTTGGGAGCTACAGGCTACCAAGTAATATAAAGAGAATCTTGTGAGCTTTCTGTGACAGATACAAGCGCCACTCAGTCAGGTAAGCACCTGGCACTACTCACCAAGCCAAGGGTTAACAACATTTTTCTGTAAAGGGACAGGTAGTAACTAGTTCAGGCTTTACAGCCCATTCGATTTCTGTAGCAGGTACTCAATGGCCACTGTAGCAGAAAAGCAGCCACAGATTATATTTAAAGGAATGAGCATGGCTACACTACAGTAAAATTTTAATTATGGACACGGAAATTTCAATTTCATGCAATTTTCCCATGTCATGAAGTAACTTTTTTTTTTTTTAAAGATTTTATTTATTTATTTGACAGAGGTCACAAGTAGACAGAGAGGCAGGCAGAGAGATTGGTGGCTCGTGGCGGGGGGGGGGGGGGGAGGCAGGCTCCCCGCTGCGCAAAGACCTGGATGAGGGGCTCGATCCCAAGACCCCAAGATCATGACCTGAGCCAAAGGCAGAGGCTTGAACCCAATGAGCCACCCAGGAACCCCGAAATAACCTCCTTTTAAAAACCAAGGTATAACATATAACATTAGTTACTGGTATATTTAATAACATTCTTTTTGAAACTATCCCCAATATACCCTGTGAAGACAGGTGCCGTTCTCAAGCTCAGTGTGTTAGTGAAGAATATTCCCCCGCTTTACCTGTTCCTATGGCTCCTCTCTCATTCCAAAGCTTTCTCCTAAATGATAGTCACACTAAGTCCAACTTACACCATTTTCCTTCCTTCAAAGAGCCCAGGAATGGTCATTAATCAACATAATTTAAAAGTAGTTAAAATTTACTCCTAATCTGTCTAACTAGATAAAGTAAATCACATGAATGATAACTTTGAAGAGGAGGCCAATGCAGAGCCCACTGCCATTTCAGCTTCTTAATTAGCAAGCTAGCTAAATTTGTTATTCATCCCCCTTGAGGTGGGAACAACATTGTACTTGTTCACATACTGCTAAACAACACTGATGAAATTCCTTCATAAACAAGCAGACTTCAGAGATCCTTCTAAAACAAGAGGGTGGGAGAGTCTAGTTAATCCCCGGTTAAGAAGAAGATCCTTTTTCTTGAGTACTCAGATAAAAGGAGGTTTTACTTATTTCAGGAATAACTGGCTCCAAGTACAAGTTGAACTGCTAAAAAATAAATTACTCTGGGGTCTTTTTTACACAGGCAGTCAGACTTCCCTTAATAGGGAAACGATTACACACTGTATTAAATTTCAACAGAGGGGCGCCTGGGTGGCTCAGTCAGTTAAGCGCCTGCCTTTGGCTCAGGTCATGATCCCAGAACTGAGTCCCACCATCAGGCTGCCTACTCTGCAGGGAGTCTGCTTCTCCCTCTGCCTGTCGCTCCCCCTGCTTGTATCCTCTCTCTCTGACAAATAAATAAAATCTTTAAAAATAAATAGATTTCAGCGGAGCCTACTAGTCAATGATATTTGTCTGGTAAAGATCCACTGTAAATGAAGGTGAGTGCTCTGACAGCCTTTAGTCTAATACTATATGGGTAGCTCTAATATAGCCCACAATTCCCAGGAGACAACTGAGTCACCCAGGTTTGCCTTTACCTTGTCCTGTGTCGCCTTTTAGAACTTAGGATGTTGAATCATATAGGCCTAGATTAGTCTTCCAGTCTACACAGCCTTCAGTCTCAGTTTCTTCAAAAGTAAAGTGGAAATAGTAAATGTTCAAATATCTATTTGTTTATTCGTAAATTTTTTTTTAAGATTGTATTTATTTATTTGACAGAGAGAGAGATCACAAGCAGGCAGAGAGGCAGGCAGAGAGAGAGGGGAAGCAGGCTCCCCAATGAGCAGAGAGCTTGATGTGGGACTTGACCCCAGGACCCTGAGACCATGACCCAAGCCGAAGGCAGAGGCTTAACCCACCGAGCCACCCAGGCGCCCCTTATTTTATCCCTAGTCCACTGCCTCTTACCACCTCTAAAATAAATGACCATAATCTGAAGCTAAAGCTGGAGGAAATGGATCTGTTCCTGGCCTTTAAACAATTCACCGAAGTTGTTCTCTGAGACTTCACATGTCCACTATGTCAGTGGTCCTCATAGTAGCCAAGGCTACAGTCCCATTTTAGGCCATTAGATGAATACTGTCTAGCTAACTGTGGACCACAGTACTTACAAGTGAGATGCAGTCGACATTCACTATGAGCATGCAAATATGCAAATGAGAGGAGGACCCCAAGTAAGTTGCAGAAATTGAGTTCTGATCTGCTTTTACTGTAATCAACACTTTGAGATGAGTTAATCTCTCAGGTGTTATTTGTCTGCCTATACAAATTTTTTTTAAAGATTTTATTTATTTATTTGACAGAGAGAGAGAGATCACAAGCAGGCAGAGAGATAGGGAGAAGCAGGCTTCCCACTGAGAAGAGAGCCCGATGCAGGGCTCGATCCCATGATCCTGAGGTCATGACCTGAGCTGAAGGCAGAGGCCCTAACCCACTGAGCCACCCAGGTACCCCACAATTTTTTTTTAAAGTAAACTCTACCTTCAACGTGGGGTTCAAACTTACAACCCCAGTATCAAGAGTCATATTCTCTACTGACTGAGCCAGCCAGGAGCTACTTCCTATACAATTTCAGATTTTCTACCACTTACAGTCAGATAGTCACTTATTATGGACTACTATTTAACAAATACAAATTAATCTCTTATTAGGGCAACGTGCTAAAAATTTGCAATTTCAGATGAAGACAAATTCCAATCATTTTAAAGGATAAAAATCCATAAAGGTATATATAAATATAAGCTAATCTGTTTTGTCAACTACAAATTATACATGATTTATCTAATAGAGCTGCTGAGATGAAATGAGAATTTATTCAAGCCCAAGGACCTTAAATGCTCACCTCTGAGCAATACTGAAGTGGTCAAGTAAAATGCAAAACTGTCAAAACTTCCACCTGCTCTTAAAAAACACCACTGTGCCTACCAGTTGTAAGTCCTCTTAGCAGCATAAGGCAATGTAGAATATATAGGACTATACAGAAGGAAGACTTATTCAGACTCACCAAATTCACACCTTTTGGATTTTTTTTTTTAAGTTCCAAGTATTCCAACCACACATATTCCAAGCAAAATCTAAACCTAAATCTCTCTGCTCTTATCTAAATTTAATCTAGACCTATGCTGTCCAATTATACATGTAGCTACTTTAAGTAAAATAAAAATTTTAAGTTCTTTGGTCACATAAGCCACATTTCAAGGGCTCAAAACTACTCTCATCTGGCTGGTAGCCACCACATAGGACAGCACAGATACAGAACATTTTCCTCATGAGAGAAGGTTCTACCAGGACAGCACTGACTGAAAAGCTTGGATCCAGGTCAACATCTTCCTTTCACTGGTACGGAGGGCATGAGGCACTATGTTATATGATTCATTCTGGTCACAACTGGCAAACTGAGGAGTAAGACTTCCCTTGTCCTGACTCTCCACCCCACCACCAACTCCCCTGCTGGAGGCCAGTCAAGGACCTTTACCCTACATGGCAAGGCACTATGCTGTGTAATTCCTTAAGGCCAGCCAAAAGTTTTCCTGGCTAAAATGGCAATCTCAAAAGCAGGCCACTTTTGCACAGAGTCCCTGGAGAATCAGAGCCTCAATGAGTGCTTCCCAGAGAACATTTCAACTAAGGTATTAGTCCACTGAGGCAGAAGTCAAACCTAGATAGTACAATTATTTTAAGCATCCAAGGTATGGCAAACAGGGGCGCCTGGGTGGCTCAGTCAGTTAAGCAACTGTTTTCTGCTCAGGTCATGATCTCAGGGTGCTGGGATCAAGCCCTGAATCGGTCTCCCTGCTCAGCAGGAAGCATGCTTCTCTCTCTCCTCCCCAGTTGCTCATGCATTCTCTCTATCTTTGTCTCTCGCTCTCTCTCAAATAAAATCTTAAAAAAGAAAAAAACAAGTATGGCAAACAAATCCTATTCAACGAACTCAATTTGTTCTCTAAATACAAGACAAAGTTAGAATGTTTTACTCCTGCCTCGCCGAGTAATTAACCTGTTACAAGACCCTTAAAATGGACATCTACATTTCATATACTCTTCAGCAGTGAGTCATGTTTTCAGGGGACATCCCGGAGCGAAAATGCTACTTCTTTCCCAGGAGGCAGAAAGGAAAAAAGGACTTGTCTAACCTGAAAATGTACCTTCTCAGGCCAGCTCAATTAGGACAGGCCCATTCCTGCAGGCTTGTCCTCCTTTGCTTCTATTAAGTGAGCCCTTAATACCTGGGAAATAGTGAAAGTGACTACAAACCTCCAATCTATGCTACACAGACATCCATCCACAGCTCAACCTAAGCCGCCCTTGTTTTCAACAGAGCCTGGGCCTCAAAATGCCCCCAAGTCTACACCCTGTTTGGCTAGATAGGAGTCAAGGGTGTTGATGCACTGTCTCATGCATCCTATTACTAATTCAACTAAGGGGCCCTCTTGGCCTAGAGTTACCACTACTGATGGTACTTGAAATGCACAGGCCATATTCTGGGCAACTGGGTGGAGAAACAGTAAGCCTGAACACATATATGTTCTTCAGAAGCCTTTCTCGTCCTATTCATGTAACAGGCTCCTTTTTATGCTCCAATTATGAATTACTCCAACTTCAAAACTGTAAGGAAGAATAAGTAATTGAACAAGAACTGAGGTCTAGCCATGGGCCTTGTAAAAAAACACAACAAAACAAAAACACAACAAAACAAATAATAACTGCTTGAGATGTTTAATTACTACAAAACTAGTTCTAAGTTTCATATGTATGTCAGGACTAAATAATTGACCAGAAGCTTATTTTGATATATTTATCTTATTTTTGTCAATTATTTGATGTTGGGGATATAGTAGTACCAGACACTATTAGGTGCTCTTTTATAGGACTCTGAGATAGCTATTATCCCTCTACTTTTATGGATGAGAAACGAGGACCAGAGTTATAACTTGCTTAGGGCCACCAGCTAACCAAGTTTATCTAGCTCTGAAGTCTCTATTTCAATGGTAAGCAAGTGGACTTTTTGTCCACGTTCTTTCATTCCTACTAAAAATGTGAGGCTCAAAAAAAAAAAAAAAAAAAAAACCTAAAAATATAAAATAAAAATGTGATGCTCAACAGGAAAAGGTGAACTTCAAAACTTAATTTATTCCACTGGTTCTGAAACGTTAGTGTGCATCACATCACCTGGCTGACTTGTTAAAACATCACTGACTAAGACCCTATTCAGAGTCTGAATGAGCCCAAGAATTTGCATTTCCAACAAGTTCTTAGACAAAGCTAATCAGGAAAACACATAAAAACTACTGTTCCATTCAAATCCTCCCATGTCAATCAGTGCCATCAGTAGCTAAAGACCCCTAATTTAATCTCTAAAGGTAGTGACCCGCCATAGATAAGATCTTCAGCCTACCACTAAAATGTACCAGTAACTCCACTTACCTATTAATGCTCTGCCTTAGCCATTCTAGGGATATCACTATGAAAACAACCTCTTGCTCTTTGTGCTCTACTTAGTCACCCAATCCTAAAAGATGACATCAGGATCAAATAATGGCTTGTTAAACATGAAGGAGGAGAAAGGATTAGGATTCTGATGAGATACATAGTAAAACAGCTGCAAAAGCAGTTAACTATCTCTACTATTTAGGTAAATGCTCACTGAAAGGCAGAAGATATTGAGGATAAATATCAAGCTTCTATAAACATATACTGAAAAACACTGTTCTGGTCCCTCAAAATCAAAAACAAAACCAACCATAAACTGAATAGCTTAACCAACAGAGTACCTTAACCAAACAAAGCAAAACACACACACATCTTTGTCAAGTAAGACAGTGAAGTCCAGATGGCTCAATTTCTCCAAAGATAATTTGTGGTCAGCTGTATTAATCAGAATCAGCCGGGATTGTTAAATAAATATTTAAAAACGCAGATTTCTGGGGTAGCTAGGTGGCTCAGTCAGTTGAGTGTCTGACTCTTCTGACTTTGGCTTTGGGTCATGATATGAGATCAAGCTCCTCCACACCTAGCATGGAACCTACTTAACATTCTGTCTCCCTCTGGCCACCCCCATCCCTGAGTGCTCTCACTCTTTAAAACATAAATAAATGAATGAATGAATGAATGAATGAATGAAATAAAATCTCAGTCTGTGCCACTAAGGAATCAACTTAAGAGTCCTAGGAATAGGTCTTTTTACCAAGTGCTCCCAGGAGATTCTTAAGCATATTAGCTTGCAAACAAAAATGTAGGATTCCTGACTCGCTGTTGGTGGAGTATGTGACTCTTGATCTCAGGGTTGTGAGTTCGAGCCCCACACTGGGTGTACGATTACTTAAAAATAAAATCTTAAAAAGAAAGCAAACTTAGGACAGAGTTCTCACTTTTTCTCACTTGATTTTCAACCAGCTAATGGGCTAGAAGAGAGAGGGGTCCCAGCTCATAATTAAAACATTTGTTGAAAGCATCTGTACTATCCATACAGGATGAGATAGTGTTATTTTACACTTCATACATCGTAAATAACCGAAACATGTAAATTTCTCCAGTCCAGAATGAAAAATTGGAAGAAGAGGACAAGAGAAGCTCAAAGCCAGAGAAAAGTGGTTGCTTCTGACTTGGGACTGCAGACAGATTTCAGGAAAATGGAAGGGGAATATCCATAACTATGCCTTCAATGTGGATTAGCTGTTGCTAATCCCAAAAGGAGTTTACAATACTTAGTGCCTTCCTAAATAAATCATAAAATGGAGAAGGGCCATTTGCATACTTATGCAAACTGTACCAAATTCTAAAGACTAAGAGATACTCCAGAGTAAAAAGGAATACTTGAACAGAACAAAACAGGACTGCAGACTTGTGGGAGAAGAATACACACTGAACTTTATTCCTGGAAGATAGAGCTGCTGCAGAAGGACCTTTAAAAAAAAAAAAAAAAGATTTTTATTTATTTATTTGACGGGGGGGGGGGGATACAAGCGGGGGAGGGGGAGAGGGAGAAGCAGGCTTCACACTGAGCAGGGAGCCTGATTGGGGGAGGGGGGCCTCCCAGGGATCATGACCCAAGCTGAATGCAGACGCTTAACAACTGAGCCACCCAGGGGCCCCAGAAGGACATTTTTTTAAATCTTAGTCAAGTTTTCAGTAAGTGTACTTTACAAAATTAGCTTCTCTTTTGTACAATAGTACCTACTGACATGCATATTTACATATGTGCCATCGGTATGGATCCTGCTTAATATTCTGGTAGTCTTTTTTTAGTTAAAAAAAATTTTTTTTAAAGATTTTTATTTATTTATTTGACAGAGAGAGAGAGAGATCACAAGTAGGCAGAGAGGCAGGCAGAGAGAGAGGGGGAAGCAGGCTCCCCGCTGAGCAAAGAGCCTGATGCGGGGCTCGATCCCAGGACCCTGGGATCATGACCTGAGCTGAAGGCAGAGGCTTAACCCACTTAGCCCCCCAGGCACCCCAATAATCTGGTCATCTTATACCAACATTTCTACTGTTTTCAGTCACTTATGGATCCAACTGAATCATATTGAACTATAACTTTAAACTATTGCCCTAAAAACTTGAGCTCAATACAAACACTATCTGACATAAATTCCACAGATTAGCTCCAGTCCTAAAGAAGTTCTATAGTATTTTCAGGAAAGAGGAAAAAGTTTGGCTTCTTGTTTGCCCCACTAGAATCCAATTTTCTACAGAGCAAACAACCATACTTCTGCTAATAGACAACCTTCCCGACATTCTGAAATTAGGAAGGTGTAACCATTTGTAAAGGACTATAAAGTTCTGCTGAAGTTCCTATTTTTATATCACACTGCATTTAAGGGAGAAGGGAGGTGATTTGATTTTTAAGGGGGGAAAAAAGTAGTAATTATGGTCAAACAACCACCAGCTGAACATGCACAGAGGACACTAACCCAGAGACCTCTCAGAGCTGGGGCTGGGGGAGGGTGAATGGGGGCGTCTAGCCTTAGAGAGCTTTCTGCCTGGAGGTCATGTAAGAAGCCAACAGTTACAAAGACTAGACAACACATGTTCTTCATCCCTGCTTTTGTCTTCTTTCCTGGTTAACTGGAACCATGAAAAACTATGAAACAGATCCTGAGGTATGATCAATTCCCCGAAAGACTCTTGTTTCCTTATTTCTGATGTTAAACAGCAAGAACTAGTGACACTGCATTCATTCTTGTGAAGACCCACTGATTATAATAAGGCATGTTCAGTCTAACATTAGTCTGGATTACTTTTCCATATTCAAATCATTTTAAGTAATAACACTACATACTCTGAACCTTTCTCTGAGGAGTTTAACAGGTTTCATATCAAGACACTTTCATGGACTGGAAGCAGTAACAATACTAATATACTTAAACTGCTCCACAAAATTAGTTTCCCAGGACTTTAAGTACTGAGTCTAATCTCTTAAGATTTTAGTTCTTCAAATTTATGAAGATGGTGATTTTATACTCTATTTCAGGCAATTCAGTTCAAGGATTTAAACCATTTCAAGCAAATATTTGAATTAGCTATTGTCACATGTTTTCTCAAACCGAATTGGAACATTTCTAGTCACTGACAAATCTACCTATTCAGGAAAACCTGAAAACTACTTTTCTAAATCTTATGTAATACTGCTGATACAGAAAGATATGGGAAATACACAGTACTTTGAAATTCTATTCTAGGTGAAATAACTTAATGAGCTTAAAGTTATCCTAAAAGAATTTTTTTTCCTTGAACAGTTAAGAATTTGGATATCTTTGGAATTAAAATAAGGTCCTAGGCTTCCAATTTTTGCAAGGAGGGAAAAAACAAACAAGCAAAAAACCTTTTAGATTGGCAATGAATGGAGACATCACTCTTTCACTGATTTAAAGTATTAACTGCTAGAAAGAACCTTCCATCTCTATTCAGTCTGGTATGTCAGGAGCCTCTGTGAAATATGGAATATCAACAGAGGAAGTGAGTTATAGACCTGCAAGTACTAACTTCAAAATGTTTGTTCTGGGAACCATATGGACTTGTCTTGTTGATCTAGATCTAGTCGTTACTGGTATTTACTTTCTCAATGTTTGAATGAATAAATATGGCAGCTTATATTTTCCATTTGCAATTAAACATGAAATTTTTTATTTTCCTGAGTAGATCTATAAATATTACACCATCCCAAGTGCAAACGGGGAAAAGTTACTGGCTGCCAAAGACTCTTAAACTGTAATTTAAATGTGAGAAACAAAGTGGTTTGTACACAGTCACAAAGTCTTACCCATCTTGAGCCTCCCCCGTCTGGATCCACAGCAACAGTTATCATATTCAAAGCTCCCTAGTGACCCTCTCCCTTGGGTAAAATCTCACAATACACAAATTCAAAAATTAAAGTCGTTCCCTTTGTACGAAAGACTAAAAAAGCAGGGCACCTGGATGGCTCAGTCAGTTAAGCATCTGCCTTCAGCTGAGGTAGGATCCCAGGATCCTGTGTTGGGCTTCTTGGTGAGCAGGGAGCCTGTTTCTCCCTCTCCCTCTGCTCCCCCTGCATGTGCTGTCATATGAATAAATTAAAAACAAAAACTAAAACTAAAAAAGCAATCTCTGAAAAAGGTTTATTTATATATATATTTATTTATTTATTTATTTTTAAGGATTGGCAAGGAACTCAAAATTCTGTACTAAGCTCCACCTTTCCGACAGTGATCCTCACATGCTCTTTAATCCTCAATCTTGTGAGTTAAGTATTAGACCTAGTTTACAGGTAAAGAACTAAGGCTTGGAGATTAACTTCTTGCTACTGAGCAGAAGCACAAGAACTCAAATTCAAATCTCCCTGACTCAGTATCTGTCTCCTCCACTCTATCATGATTGATTTGGCTGGGACACACACACGGACAGGGACACACACATACACTGACACAAAAACACGCATGCGACCATTCACATTCTGAATCAGAGAAAAAAGAGGAGAAAGAGGCCTAAGTTCTGAAGACTTTAAATTCAATTTTGGACATTCTCACAAAATGAGGGCAATATAGCCATGCACTATTAAATAATCACTTTTCTGCAAGATATTTTTCTCCGTATACTTTACAAACCATATTATTCCTGAGATGTTTATCTTTAGAAAACTTTACCTTTGAAGATTCTTTAAAATTAGACCCAATTTTGAAATTATTTTCACTACCCAACCTTTAAGTGAATACTGTGTTTGAAGTCTGCTCCTGTTGTGATGCTGCTATGATAATCCTTCTGATCAAAGGTGTATCTACTAAGATCCACCCGCTTAATCTAATGGACATTAGTAAACATATCCCACAAATGATTTTGGCTTATTTTTCTTTTAAGGAGCACTCACCATTAGCTAGACTTATGAGCCATTACTGAAATTTCTGCTTACCAAATTTTTTCATGAAATCTCCCAAATGCCTATACTCATGTGTAACTACTAACATGGAGTTCCCCATTTAAATTCTTATTCCTAAGCTTTATTATTTAAGGCATTCTTGTTGCCAAGAATTACTATTTCACAGAAGTTGAGTTGGTCCCTTTAAGCAATATATAAATCAATGAAAAATTAAGGTAACTCTCAGATGCTTTGAGACTTCACAGTTTAGAAATGTTTTGGAGGATGGGGTGCCTGGGTGGCTCAGTGGGTTAAGGCCTCTGCCTTCGGCTCGGGTCGTGGTCCCAGGGTCCTGGGATCGAGCCCCGAGTTGGGCTCTCTGCTTTCTCCTCTGTCTCTGCCTGCCTCTCTGCCTACTTGTGATCTCTCTCTGTCAAATAAATAAATAAAATCTTTGAAAAGAAAAAAAAAAGATGTTTTGGAGTGGGGCACGGGGTGGCTCAGTGGGTTAAAGCCTCTGCCTTCAGCTCAGGTCATGATCCCAGGGTCCTGTGATTAAGCCCCGCATCAGGTTCTCTGCTCAACAAGGAGCCTGCTTCCCACCCCTCCACCCCCAGCCTGCCTCTCTTCCTACTTGTGATCTCTGTCAAATATATAAATAAAATCTTTTTTAAAAACTGTTTTGGAGGGAAAAAATAAATATTTTTTAGGGGGAGAAGACAATAGTGGCCTTTAAAAAAACATGGTAACACAAGACATACTGAGTTCTGTCGTTTAAATAAAAAATTACAAATAATGAACTTGGCATTTCACTTACTAAATGCATCTAATAAAGACAAAGTTCTGGGTACCTTTTTTAAAACTGAGATATAATTCACATATAAGTTCTGTATCTTTAAGAGAAAATCCATAGTTCTACTAAAAGGCTGAGAAATTAGCCACAGCAATATAGTTTCTTCATTTCTAAGCCCATCCCCTCAGAAAAAGAAGCTCTTTCAGCAATGACAATCTTGTCTTATTCTTATACTTAGAAAAATGGGAACCACGTACACATTTGGCTCCTTCTTAGCCTAAACCTAGATACAGATAACACCTTTCCTTTTATAGTGGTTGTTAAATAATCAGAAGAGATCAGTGTATGGTTGTGAAGTTTATGGAGGTAAAGACTCAACCAACTCTAGTTATATGCTACTGTTCACTATGTAACTGTCAGAAAATTTAAAACGTTATCAGGGAATACTAGTGAAGGAAGGAGCCACCAACATCATACCTGAATCCTAACATTCAAAATGAAGATCCATTTCAGAATAGAAGCTGTCTGACCGAAGTTTAAATTTTAAAATGTGGGCAAAGAGGCTCTCTATAGCGGCACCTGGGTGGCTCAGTGGGTTAAGCATCTGCCTTTCGCTTGGGCCATGGTCACAGGGTCCTGGGATGGAGCCCGCTTCGGGCCTCTCTGCTAGTTGGGAAGCCTGCCTCCTCCTCTTTCTCCGCCTGCCTCTCTGCCTACTTGTGATGTCAAATAAATACAATCTTTAAAAAAAAAAAAAAAGAGGCTCTCTATATACTTAATTAAATTTCAATAGTTGGTGAAGCATAGAAATATCATCCCCATCTATACATGACAAAACAAGCTTTAACAGCCAGAGTTAAGTTTCTTACTAAGAATAGGGACTTATTTAGATTTTTCTACTCCAATTTTCTACTTACCACAGCTGCTCAAGATCATTATCTTCCCACAGCCTCCCTCTTCATCACTTTTACCCTTTAATATCAATCTGGTTCCAGCCTTACCTCCAAAGCATCTCTTTTAAGACCTAGCTCCCCAGATGCCAGGGGTCTTAACTATCTCTACCAGCACATAATTAAGGGCAGGCTGTGACATCTCTCACTAGAAGCTTACCAATTATAGTCTGGGATTTCTGGAATCTAGACCAGGCAGGATGCTAAGGGGAGCTGAGAAGGTGTAAATGGCAAAGTTTTCCTTTCTTGGTCTCAGGTTCACCCATAAACCTATGCAATCTCTACTATTCCCATTAAATTTAGATTTAATTAATACAAAAATGTGATGTCTACTAAGCTCTCAAAATTTGTTCCTTTCCTCCCACTTCCCCTTCTACTCTGTAGCAAGAGATCAGGTAACAGAGTACAAATGAAGAGGCTACCTTATAGGAGCTGGATAAAGTAAGAGGTCTTAGCCAATGAGATCCCCTAATTTACTCATCCCGAAACCTGCTAGGTTTATGTCTTCTGCCCAACCGGTATTCTGTTTATAAACCTTTATCAATCTGGGCATTCTTTTACAGCAACAAGATTAAAATATGGACTTTAAAGAAGTGGCAAAAGAGTACATTTCTAGTGTACTCTATCGTAGGACTAACCTTCACTTAAAGCATCTGGGGTGTGGGGGGCGGGGGGATAAACTCCAAATAGCCAAGGATATCTCCTCCAAGACAAGATCCCAGGCATCTATCTTTGCTAGACTGTGCTAAGAAAAAATACAAAGAATACGGAGTCCAAGAGTTGGCAGATTTTTGTTCTTAAAACATAGGAAAATGTCAGAATACCCAGGGATCTATGAAACTTGTTCTCAACAAGAAAGACCAAGAGAATTAAAGACCCCCATAATGCTGACTGCTTTAACACCTTTTGTTGGGAGTCTATCTAGGGGTATCTCAGGAATGCTAATGAATGGGAGTTCTCTGGGTCCTTAAGTCTACAGAAACAAAGTTAACTTCAAAGACTCAGAGGGAAATTAACAGCCTAGTAGAGATACATCTTTACCCTAAATCTAAAGGAGAGGGCATGAGGGAGATGTAAATAAAAATATCTACTATAAATTCAGGAAAATTCTCAATAACAGTACACAAAGGTAAAGGCAGCAAGCAGGGAGATAACTGAATAGATATAAAAATTTAAGCCAACAAACTGAAAATGAATACCATCCAAAAAAGAAATTTAAACCTTAAGCTGTCTTTCTCCCTTAGTTTCTTTCTCTACTAAAATTTAGAGACTAAATAAATGACAGATAAAGGTAGATAAATAGGGTTCCAGCTTGATGGTATTACAAACTATAAAGACATACTTGAGATAATCAGTAAAATCACTTCTCTCCCAGTATGAAAAATACTTAAGACTCTTTCTTGAACATACAGAATAAAAAATCACGTTAAACAATATCCATTTGCAACTATTTCAGCAAACTATCATTTCCTATAGCCCTACCAAAAATACCATTAATATCTAACATATTTTACAAGCTTTTTCCCACTTAATAATAAAGCCTAGGCTACCAAGATACCCGCCCCCCCCTCCCCCAATCTTTATCCCCCTCAACAGTACCCAGGCATTGGTGCTATCAACTCAGAGCATACAACACACACGAAGATAGGCAGGTTGGGGGGGGGGGGGCTGGTGGTGAAATGCTAATTATTCCTTGCCTTGTTAGATTTCCTACATCAGTAACTGGCCTGGAGCCACAGAAAGGAAGGCTGTATCTCAAAATTCATATAAAAGGCATGGAAATACAGAGAAAAGACTTGTTCCAACTCTTACTACTCAAAGTTCAAACACAATCTGAAAACTTCCTTTTAAACACAATACCTCATTCACATCTTAAAGGCCAGTTAGGAACTTCTCCCATCCCAACCTTTTTACCTTAAGAAGCCATATTCTCAACAGTTTGCCCAAATGCCCTTATTATGCAAAGTTAATGTTCAAAATAATTAAGGAGATTATCTAAAACACAGGACACAGAAAAAGTCACTCAACTGACTCTCCCCCATACAAGTGCAATGAATTGACTATATTTTAACATTCTTCCAAAGGGCTTTTTTTTTTTTTTTTAAATCTCAGGGTCCCACATCAAATATTCATTTAAAGCATTTCCTTAGCCTCATTCAAAACTAAACAATTACATTTTAATCCATTTTTCCAAATAAAGCCAAAACTTCACTGGAGTTCAACATGGTTTCACATGGTAAGTATGAAACCCCTCACAAAAACATACTTCTGTGGTAAGAACTTCGGGTTTCAGGAAAATTAGTTTTATTTTGCACTGCAAGTACGGCAAAATTTTGTTAAAGACCCATAACATATATATGCATTCATACCCAACTAATATGAAATAACACACACAATTTCATTATAATCCAAAGGCTCCTTAAAATGAAACCTATCCATAAAGTACAAAAGAATCGCTTCCCATACCCTTACCAGTAGAGAATAACTGTTACTATAATTAACATACACACAAACCTTTCTCAAACATTTAGATTTAAAAGGCTGACAGTTTTTGCATCCGTCCCCCATGCTGAAAAGAAACAATCAAAAAATCCCAATGGCCGGGGCGCCTGGGTGGCTCAGTGGGTTGAAGCCTCTGCCTTCGGCTCAGGTCATGATCTCAGGGTCCTGGGATCGAGCCCCACATCGGGCTCTCTGCTCAGCGGGGAGCCTGCTTCCTCCTCTCTCTCTCTGCCTGCCTGTCTGCCTACTTGTCATCTCTGTCTGTCAAATCAATAAATAAAATCTTTAAAAAAAAAAAAAAATCCCAATGGCCTAATTTTGGAATATAAGATTTAAGACATGTTAAGAATCCCTGGTTCTTGTATACTGTATGAATGGATACCAATTTACTAAGACCCAGAACAAATTAATGAATCACTCTTTCAAACTCTCACAATTCCTCATTTTTATGCTGATGTTTGTTAAAGAAAAAAGCTAGACAATTCTTTTTTTTTTTTTTTTTTGCTGCTATTGGTTAAAATGAGATTTGGGAACTAACTCTGGATTTCTACTTTCCATTTTATCTACTTACCAAAGAAAAGTATGAGCTGGAGACATCAATATCACCTAGTTTTCACCTTTCAAACTATGAGGTATTTCTGTTTCTTTAATAACTCCTAGACATTCTAGTTTTACCAGAAACATCTGAATCTAAAATTTGTTTGATAACTCTGATATGCTAGTAATCGAAAAAGCACATGTTGACAAGCAATTTTATTTCATGTCTAAGTGTAGTATAAAGAGTCCACAGCAGTCACTAATTATGAAAAGATGCCCCAAGGAGTTTGGTTGTAGAAGGAAGAGAAAACACCAGAGCCCGATGTTTTAAGTGTTTCTGGATTGGGCAGGAAGATGTGCCAGATTTCATTTGAAGGTACCATCAGTTTGCAGTTTTTAAAATGTGATGGGAATTTCCAGATAGACACATCATCAATCTTCCCACCTCAATCTGCAACTAACACACAGAAATATAACTATTTGTTACCATCAGAAACAATTTATATTTAATTCCTCCATACAACCTGAATCCATTAAGCTAACCAGAATCAAAACAACAGGATGTCAAACTATGATCCCATATAACATTAGACTAACTAGTCACTAATTTAATTAAGCCTTATACTTTGCTCATCCCTGGGAGGGAGGAACCCCACAAATCCACAGTAGAGAGGCAAGTCCTTGAAACAGCAGAAGGATCACTAAACCCCAACATGACGTTACCATTATCAACTCCACAGATAGCTCGGCAGTCTGCACAGTACTGTAATAATGACTCAGCCCCACTATGGTTAGTGCTACCAACACTTAGAAAGGAAAGAGGTAGGTAAAAGATTATGTACAGTTTCTGCTCCTGAAACTCCAAGCTCACTATCAATACTTTAAATACAAACGTGCTTCACAAGTTACAGATTTTTCCTAGCAGTTGAGTATGGGTCAGAACGTTCTAAATTCTAAACGAAGAGCAACAGTTTTAATTGCTGTAAAGAATGAGCTCAAAAGCGCAAAAAGTCTTTTAGATCTTAAGGGATGAGGGCAAGCAGAATGAGGGACGTTTGCATATATGAACTTGCACAGTTAATCTGTAAGTTGGGTTAAGTCCACTTAAGATCATGTTTAAGCAAACTCTTCTTAATACAAAGATCAATAATGACATGTCTGAGTATCATTAATCACATTTTTATTTTTTAAAAACTGTCTTTCATAGTTGCATATATTAATCACTGCTTACCAGGGTATTAGTTAATAGAGCAAGCACATAGTTACTAACATTACATCTTTCTTCTAGACAATATCTGCAAAAATCATTACTCCAGTGTCAGACACTTAGGATGGTGGAGAGGCAGTTAAAAGTGCTTTTTCTCTTGAAGAAGTAGCTTTAGTTAAAAAGTAAGCAGATAACAAACAAACCCTTCCCTCTCATATTTATCAGCTTTGTAAGAAAGTAGAGATGTGCAGCTTTTAATTTTCTCATACTTCAATCATATATATATATAGCATACTGGCTAAGCTTGGGAGCTTTGGAATGCCAGACTCACCTGCCTGTGAGCAAGCTAATAAACATACCTAAACCTCAGTTTCCTCATCTGTAAAATAGAGTTAATAGTACTTAACTCATAGGGTCCTTCGAGGATTAAATCAAATTAGGCAACCCATGGAAAGACTGGGAGGTTGCGCCAGGCAGACACTAAGTATTCAATAAATATTAACAATTACTGCAATTACAAATGATCACATTCTAAAAGTCAATATACTCAGTTTACTTCGGTTTCTATAAAAATGGCATCAAAGATCAATAATCTACGCAACCTACAATCATCACATATTCAATAATTCCTTTGCATAATTTAAGTGAGAACCATGGAGATTAATTTTCTGAAGAGAAAGGACTAAACTTTTCTTCCTTACTAAATACACGACCGACTCAGCTGAATCTTAAAGTCAAAAGAACACTTTTCCTGGGTTAAGCTCCTACCTTCCTCCAAGAGAGGTAAAAAGGACGCTTTATATCCTCATCTGCCACACCCTTTCTTTGCTCCCACGTCCCAAAGAAACATCTATTACTTTTTGCAGTTTTCTCAACTGCAGGGGACTCATCACCCTTTTAAAATCCTGACAGGTTAGCTAAACATAGTTAAGAAATACTCCAACTCCTGACACTCACCACCTAGTCTTGCACAACACTCACCTCAGAAGTCACCTCCTCTGAGAAATTTCCCCACGCGCAGACAAAATTAAGTCCCCTAGTTTCTCAAAGCATTTTGGGTGTACATACACCTCAGCACCTACCTTATAATTAACTAATTTATGTCTCTCCCAATAGACTAGATTGAGGCTGAGAAGCATTGTGACCAAAGGTTCAGCTCTAGCACTACACACAGTTTGGCACATATTAGGTGCTCAAGAAATGTTACACTTTAACCACACTTCTTCCTAGCAGAGTCACATCTCTTGTTAGATGCCCCACTACAAATCTGAACACAGGACTGCTCTCAGTAGAGCAGGCTAACACGATGGACTGCTGATTACAACATCAAAAAACCTACTCATCAGCTTCTCCCATTGGAGAGGTTCCCGGAACCCGAATTCAATTGAGCAGGATTATGTACCATCAGAATCAGTGGGAATTCCCAGCACACTACAGAGGATACCTTCTCCTTCAAAAAGACTGTTGAAAAGCCCACAGGGTGGGCTTTTTATTGGGGGGAATCTTCACTGAATAACTGAAGTGGAAATACTCAAAGAATAAATGCCTTAATTTGGCTGAAAAGGGGTCAAAAACGTAGAGATCTGGGAAAAGCAAGCTAGCTCTTAATTCCTGAAAAACAGCGGGCTTCTGAAAAAGAACAGGAAACAGGGGTGGGTGCTGGCTACTGTTTCAATAAATAAAATCTTTTTTTTTTCTTCCCCACAGCCCAAAAGAAAAGGCCAATACACCAGGTCCAGAGGAGAGGCTCAACAACCTTTCCTCCTGACAAGTACACTAAGCCGCGGCTTAAAAAAAAACAAACAAAAAAACAAAAAAACAAAAACAAAACAGTGTATTAGGAACCTCAGCCACCAGGAAAAGTTCTAGTCAGGAATACTTTTTTTATTATTTTTTTTAATCCATATGCCCGAGTCAAACATGTACATTGGAAGGCCCACAGAGAACTTGCAAACTTTCTGAAGGGAGGTACTACTACTACCTTTGCAAAGAACACAAGTTGGGAAAAACAACCTCAAAATATGATCAACTCCACAAAGGGTGGCTTTAGTTTTAGAGCCCTACTTCCCCTCATAAACATCTTACACCCCCACTCCCCACCCCCCACAAATCAACAGTTGCCGAAGGGTATCTTTCATTCTGGAAAACAGAAAAGGAAACAAACAAGCAGCAGAAAGGGAATAACCCCCAAAATAAAGTTCTCCTTGGAAAAACGAGTAACAATCCCGTCTGCCACCCTTCCCTCTCTGGTGAGGTCTGTGATTTATACGGCTTTGCTCTGCAGAAAGCTCTTTCTGGGCAGCTCAAGGAAGGAGCCGAGGGAGGGAGAGAAAGAGACACAGGCACAGAAAGGAGAGGAGAGAGAAAAAGAAAATGGCGCAGAGACTAAGTCCCGACTGTCGACAAGGCGACTTTCCCGGGAGGAATCCGGGCCGGGAAAGGCTGCCCGAAGCCCGGCGGCGGGCGACGCCGGGTCTCCGTTGCCCCCTCTTGGGATGGCCGCGATCTGGGGGGGCTGGGGTGCCCGGAAAGGGGGTCCAGAGGCGGCCCGATGGGAACAATGGGGCCGGTGAGCGAGGAGCCGGGACTTAGTCTCTGGGACGCCATGTCTGTCCTCTGCCCGGCTCCGGCCCGGCGCGGGGTAGGCGGCCGGCAGCTGGGGGACCCGGGGTCGGGGCGGGGGGCACACTCACCATTCAATCGGAAATCCGCTTCAATCTGGAGAGAGAAAACGAGGGACTATGAACAAACAGGCTCCTTTCACCCCGCGGGAGGCGAGCGCGCGGGGCCGGGGGCCTAGTCCACCCTGAGCCCCGGGGATAAGGGGGCCCCGGGAACGGCCGTAAGGGGCAACCATCCACCCAGTGTGTAACTTCGCGGCTTTCGCGCGAGGCCTAGGGCGCTCAGCTCCGCCGGCCGGCCGCCTCTGGCTGGGGGCTCCGGCCTGTCACAGCGGCCGGGCCGGGGCTGGGGCCTGGGCCGGGGGTCGCGGAGGGCCGGGGCGGGGCTGGGGCGCCGGGAGGACTCGGCCGAGCCGTACCTGGGAATCGTTGTGGAGATGGTCCCCACTCATGTCGGCCGGAGCTGCGAGCGCGGCAGGCGGCGAGGGGCCCCGAGGCGGCGCAGACGGTCGGGACCGGCCTGTGCGGGTGGACGGGGGCTCCCGGAAGCTTCCGGAGGCGCGGGTAAGCGGCGGCGGCTGCGGGCCTGAGACTCCCGGAACGGCCGAGACGGCGACAGCGGCGGCGACGCTGACTGACTGCCGGGCGGGCGGCGAGAGCGGACCCCAGCAGTTGTGTAACAGCCTAAGTTCGCATTTCGGCTCACTGCGCCTGCGCGGCCGCTTTTAAACGAGACGTCGGCGACGTCAGGGACTCGCGGAAAAGAGGCCGAGGGTTGCGGGGCCCGCCCACCTCGCGCTTCCAAAGGGGGACCTACTTTGCATCGCAAGCTCCGCCCCCCAGTCCATGCGAGCCGCTGTGATTTGCATAAGGAGCCGACTCCTCCCACGTCCGCCCACCCAGATCAACCTTGCCTTCCTCTCCCGGCGCCTTTTCTCGGAACTCGTACTCCTCTGCCAGGCAGTGCGCAGGCGCAGCCGGGACACCGCCCCCGGACCCCGGCCGGCAGCGCGGCCACGTGGTGGGCCTTTAAAGGCCGCGGCGGGACTGCGGCAGCCCCGGGCTGAGCTGCTGTCCCGCTTTTGCATGTCTTTGCTGCTGAAAATACCTTGGTACCCCAGACCTTTCACCAGCTCCTTTTCGCTCGCTAAAGGTACCCTTAGGCCACCTGGAGGCAGGAGCTCCCTCCTAGTCTTTGTCCAGGCCTTCCAACATTCTGGATGGTTTCTCTACACTTCTTAAAATTTATTTTTAATTTTTTAACCAACCAAGGTCTAGTTTAGCTCCAGTTTTGAGCCGGGTCCATGTAGTCCTGGGTCACGGGAGTGCTGACTTCATTCGTTCATTCCACAAACATTGAGCATCTACTGTGAGCCAGGAATTGTGCTGAAAAAGGGGGGGGGGGTGAATACAAAAGGCCAAATGGAATGGGACCTCAGGGTAAACAGAACCTGGCACGGCCCATGGCTGTATCCTTAGCAGCCTATGGGGCAGAAGTGAGATGAATAGGACGAAGAACTGTCCTTTATAGAGCTCCTACTGTGTTTTCTGATCTGAATCTACAGGGTAGCTCTGTGGGGCTATTTTATTACACTGTGTCAGGGGTAAGTGACCTACAAACTCCTGTCTGACACCTACAAGTGGATACCTCACAAGCTTCTCCAGGGCTGAATTCCCATCTTCCTCCACCCAGCTAGAAAAGCTCCACCCTGGACATCTTCCTCCTTCCTTTCTCATTAGTCCCGCTGACTGCATCTCTTAAACCCATCTACCTCTTCTGCCCACACATCTGTCAAAATCTGCATTATCTCTTGCTTGGATTATCATAATATATACTCCTAACAAGGGTCCCTGCTTCTGCTGTGGCCTTCTCACAAGCTGCTAGCCAACAGTAGCCGAAGTGAACTTTTTCTTTTTTCTTTCCCATAGTGAACTTTTCAACTTGCAGATCTAACTTATCCCCTTCCCACAATACTTCCCATCACGCTGGTATAAAGCTCAGAATTCTTAAAGTAGCCACCAGGGGCCTACTATATAATCTGCTTCATTCAAGTGTGACGTTTGTGAATTTTGTCAAATCTATTAACCACTTCCACTATTATACTTAATATTTTAATTGATCCCCCTCTTTACTTAGCTTCCTCCTAAATAATATCTATGAAATAATAATGTCTATGAAATTGTTCACCGATAAATACAAAGAGTGTCCATCCATGGACCGTTGAAATTGTCTCTTATCACATCTAGTGGTGAGCACTTTGGGGTTAATTCTTGTGAATGCGTCAAAGTTCAACTTTAATATCACTTTCTCAAAGTGATCCCCCCTCCCACATTCTCTGACTCTGTCTTTCCTCACCCAGATCAAGTGCCCCTCCTAGAGTGTCTTTTTCTTTGTAATACTTACCACAATTGTTATTAAGTTACTCAAGGGAGTAATGAGTGATTTTATGTCTATCTTCCCGACTGAACCAAGGTTTCTCTTGGTTGATGCTTCATCTCCAGCATCCAGCAACAGATACTACAGAAGAGACATGCCATCAGTCATGAATGAAAAGCAGGGTAATACAGTGGTCAGGGGCACACACATGGAAGTCAAGCCAGTCTAGTTGTGAATTCTGCTCTGCTGTTTATTAGCTGTATAACCTTAGGCAGGTTGATTAACTTCTCTGAGCCTCAGTTTCCTTCTCTGGACAATGATGAAAATGGTGGAATTTTATTTGACTATCAAAAAAAATAATAATAATAAAGTTTCTAGAGAACACACTGCTAGTAGATACTGAATTTTGGATTTAAACTCAGGTTTCCCTGACTCCAAAGCTTTGTTTTTACTCTCAAGCAATCTGCCAGAACCAGTTTCACCTTGTTAATGGTGTCTTTAGGTAGACTTCCCACCTCAGGATCAATCCTAGGCCGACAGGTGAGGCATTTTGATTCTATCTGTTTGTTGCAGTTAAGCCAAGAGAATTCAAGGACTGCCTTAGGGAATAACATGGCCTCCTAGGACTGCTTTACTGCCAGTCCCCAAAGCCCAGGGAGAATCTGCATTTAATTTCTAGGTCCCTCCAAGGAAGATCTGGGTAGGCATAGAAACAGATCACAGTCTCCGAAATGGCATAGCAAGTGTGGTCCCATGCCCAAACCTGGAGGTGTACAGGCATCTTATCATAGGTTGAATTTCTCTGCCAGCATGCCTGACTGGCAGTACACAGAGGTTGATTAGCTTACCCAAGCTCACGTGGCCACTCTGATCCTTAACACCTCATACCAGTGTCCCCTAGCACTTGAGAAAATGAAAGATAGTGCATAGACAAATACTTTTACTTTAATTGTTATATGTATATTTCCATGTGTATGAGATAAAAATATTTAGCCACCACATCAGATCCATGATTTTAAGGATATAACTGTTAAGAACAAGACTTTTAAAAAGTTGGTTAATTGGGACAGTTGGGTGGCTCAGTTGGTTAAGCATCTGCATTCAGCTCAGATCATGGTCCCAGGGTCCTGGGACTGAGTCCTGAATCAGGCTCCTTGCTTAGCAGGGAGCCTGCTTCTCCCTCTGCCTCTGCCTACTGCTCCCCCTGCTTTGCGTGTGTGCTCTCTCTCTCTCTCTGGCAAATAAATAAATAAAATCTTTTTAAAAAATTGGTTTATTGAGGGGTGCCTGGGTGGTTCATTTGACTAAGCATCTGCGTTCAGCTTGGGTCATGATCCCGAAGCCCGGGGATCAAGCCCCACATCAAGCCCTACATCAGGCTCCCTGCTCAGTGGAAAGTCTGCTGCTTCTTCTGCCTCTCACCCCATTTGAGCATGCTCTCTCTCTCTTGCTCTTGCCCTGTCTCTCAAATAAAAAAATAAATAAAATCTTTTTAAAATAAAAAAAATTAAAAGTTGGTTGATTGATTTAAATAAAAATATCAAATAATATCACAGAGGGAACGTATAAGACAAACTCCAAGAAGGTCGTAGGCAAATAAATGAGGCTTGGGAAAACTCTCTTTAAATCAAGGCTGCTCACTCATTCATTGACTGTCCCAGCCCCTATAAAAATAACTAGCAGATGACAACTGATGTTGCAGGCCTGTTTCCAAAGTATGCACTCTGAAAGGTGGATGATTTATAGATATTCCAGTAAAAGAAGGGCTCCATACACACACATATTGTTATGATTTAAAGCAAAACAGTTCTTTTCCCATAGGACTTCTCAGATTTGTGAACGCGCTAATACATATGTGAATCTTAAAGAGAAGGACATGGCATGCAACATCTCCAAAACGTACGTGTGCTCAGAAGCCCTTGTTTCCACACTACCTTTTGAGATAGGGCTCTTTGGAAGGACCAGACTTCATGCCACCTGCTCTAGGTTGTCACCCAAGAGTCAGCCGGCATTCATTTGCTTCTGAGTCTGTTAGGATCGTTCTTTATGACTTTGGCCCAACTCCTGGCTTCCAGAGACGAACACCGAGAAGGTTATCTGAACAAGCTCTGCTTTTCAGGGAACTGTCCCTTCTGCACATCATACACATATGTACAAATACGCTGCTGTCCCTGCGGCTACAGTTGTTTGAGCCAGGCCGACTCAAGATGAGTCACTCAGATCAACTTCCTTGAGACTTTGGAGCTGGGAAGGAGGGAGTGGTTTGGTTTCAGTTCTGTGGATGGATCTACAGTATGTACACTGGGGAGCTGCCCTGGTGGGGGAGAGAAGGAGAGGAGGAGAAGAGAAGGGCTTGGTGGAGTTCAGGGCTTTGGTTCCTACTATGTACTCAGGCCTTATTTCACTCCTGTTCCTGTACCTTGAAGTTAATTCCCAATTAACTCAATTAAACTCCAATGGGTTGCTTGAGACCAGGAGCTCTGGGTAATAGTCCTAATCTATACCTGACTCCTAGGTACTCTTCAAGGCCTGTCACCCTTTGGCCCTAGCTTTGGGCCCCTGATATTAGGCCACCTGGATGCCCTTCCCAGCATTTTGACCCTGGATGCTGGCACAGTCTCAGTTCTGCCAGTTCTTGGGCAGCAGTAGCTTCTGGAAGTCCTCCCCACCTGTAGCACCTTGTTTAAGGACCTGCTGCCTTTTTGAGGTTTGGACACCCCAGAAAGGAGACACAGATTAGCGATTCCAGTAACAACTGGAAATATCCTCTGGCCACTGTAATTAAACAGCAAAGTTGACATTTGTGGAATAAAAGAAAAGAACAGGAAAAGTGGCAACCCTTGAGCCATGGAATGATAGGACAGCAACAAGAATGTAGGAGCCTGGCCGTCTGGCTCAGGGCAAGGGGGAGAGCTCACTTTCATGTACTTCCTTTTATCTTCCTGCCAGAAGACATCCATTCTGTGATGAGGACATTTATGCATTCAACCAATATTGAGGAATGAGGAATGACGGAGTGGGGACTAGGTGGTAGATAGGAACTCACTACACCTTGAGAGTATAGCTCTTAGTAAGACCTAATCCTCATTTTGGAGGTCTTCCTAGTCTGATAATGAGACAGACATATTCCCCAACTGTTACCATAAGATACAGGAAAGAACAGGGAAGAAGCGGCCAGCCACCAGTTGCTGTCATGGGGACAATATGAGGAAAGGTCTCCAGTCGGACACCATTCCTGAAAGACAAGAAGGGATTGGCCTGTGGAATAGAAGGGAAGGTGTTGCGGCAGGAATAAACCATGAGGAGGTAGAGAGTGATAGGCATGAGAGTAGATGTGATCAGAAGGAAGCAAAGGGTACAGGTGAAACACACATGGGGAGGAGGCTGGGAAGGTGGCGAAGCCTCTCCCAGTGACTGTGGAGCCATTTCAGGGTGAGTGGATGTGAGAATGACCAAGGGCAGCAGAGTGGGGACCATCTGGCAGAGCTGGCACTAGAGACAAGCAAGCTAGTCAGGAGGCCCATGGAGCCTGTAGCAAGTGTTTCAGAAGCATCATTTACCATGGCGAGTCCCTGGGAAAGATTATCAAGATGCAGTCTGTCACAAGGGGACAGCCCAAGGAGAAGTTGTGTCGGTGGCTCTATCCGACGTTCCCTCTCACAGAGTGTGCCTGTTGGGATGTCCTGGGCCTGCTCAGGTTCAGCTGCTTCCAACCCGAGGGCAGCAGGTGTGGAGAGGCAAAGAGGCAGAAACCAGGGCTCCAGGAGATACTGGAAAATTCTGGGAGTGAGAGAAACCCCAAGCTGACCTTTTTAGAGAGCATGACTCTAAAAAAAAAAAAAAAAAAAATGAAACAAAAGTGGTGGGCTGGTTTAATAATTAGTCCAAATCAGGGTTTTTTTTATTTGCTTTTTTTTTTTTTGGATTTTATTTATTTATTTAACAGAGACACAGCGAGAGAGGGAACCCAAGCAGACGGAGTGAGAGAGGGAGAAGTAGGCTTCTTCCTGAGCAGGGAGCAGGAGTGGGGCTCGATCCCAGGACCCTGGAATCATGACCTGAGCCGGAGGCAGATGCTTAATGACTGAGCCACCCAGGTGCCCCATGGTTTGTTTGTTTGTTTTTTAAGATTTATTTGTTTATGAGCGGGAGAGTGAGTGTGCATGGCGAGGAGGGGCAGAGGGAGAGGCAGAGAAAGAGAGTCTTGAGAGGACTCCCCACTGAGCACAGAGCCCAACGCAAGGTTCAATCCCATGACCGACCCTGAGATCATGACCTGAGCTGAAATCAAGAGTGGGATGCTTAACTGACTGAGCCACCCAAGCGTGCCCCCAAATCAAATTTGCTTTCTGTCTTATTTCCCATCCCTTAAATACTGTCGATCTGACTTCCATTCTAAACAGAGACTTACTACTTTCAAAATAGAATACCCTCATTCTCCTCTACCTCCTTGCAGCGCTCAGTGATGTGGATGGGCACATTCCCTGGGCCCATTCCATTTGGCTCCAATGACCACGAACTCTCTTGGTTTTCCTCCTGCCTCTACCAATGCCATTCTCTGCACTTTGCAAACATCCCCCAAGCCTTCTGCCATCAATCTCTCCTCTCTCTACCCTCCTCCTGGAAGTTTTACAGATTCCATATTGACTTCAGTAGATAACCTCTCAAATGGGAGTCTCTCATCTTGACTTCTCTTTGGAGCTACAGAAAAAGCTACCCATCTGCCTGTTGTATATGTCTGCTTGATGCCCCCCCACCCCAGTCCCATGCCTCTGAGTTCAACTCTTCCCTGAACTTACCTTTCCCTTCTATGGTCACTGCCTGATGAAATAGCTCCACCTGCTTCCAGTTGTAAAGGCTTAAAGCCTGGGAACCTCTTGAGTTGATCCTGTCCTCCATGTCCTATTAATGCTACAACATCTGAGAGTGGCTAAGACCTGTAATTATTTGTTTCTCACTCCCTAGGATTCTCTTGGCATCTACCCCTTCGCTGCATTTCTCTCTCTCTCTCTCTCTCACACACACACACACACACACACAGACACCACAGATGCAAACTCCAACTACAAGCCAGGTACTCTGCCTAGTGCTAGGGATTTAGCCATGAACTAGACAGATGTGGTCCCAGCCCTCAAGGGCCTGGTAAGTGGGACAGACAAGAGGGCAAGTAATTGCCATCTACTGTGACAAGTGCACTGGGGATAAAATAGTATGTTTGTTGTGGGAGCCCTTTAGAGGAGCTGTCATCCCAGAATTGAGACAGGCAAGGCTTCTCAGTGGAGATGACATCTAAAGGGAGGCCTGAAGGTGGGACCAGAAGTTGGCCTGGTGAAGGTTAGGGCGGATAAAGAAGGCAAGTGGAGATGAGCACTGGAGGTTGAGGAACATCAGATGAGCAAAGACTTGGAAAGCGGGCAGAATATGGTTCACTGGGGGAGGTTTCAGTAATTCAGGATGGCTGAGGGGCAGAGTAGGGCATGGTGGTGAGAGATGACACTGGAGGGTTAAGCAAGGCCTAACGAATGCAGGGTGTTTTGTGTTGGTTAAGGAGTTTGGAATTTATCCCGAGAGAGATAGGGCACCACTGATGAGTTTTAGGCAATAGAGATTCATAGTCGATATGCATTTTAGGAACTATCACCTACAATATTAAGAAATGGATTTGAAGTAGTCAAGATTAGAGACTTATTAAGCCACAAGGAAGAAGGTTGATATTGCCATCCAGGCAAAAATGATAGTGAGAATGGTTCTGATCTGCAAAACCATGAGGACAAAGAGAATTGTATGCATTTGAGGGATATTCAGGACAGATGGCTGATGTATCAACAACTGAGTATACATGTAAGAGAAAGGGAGAAGGGCAGATCAAGAATATGGATGAAGATGTCATTCACAAAGGCAAGGAACACTTGGGGGTGACCTGGTGCGGGGGAAAGATGATTTCAGCTCTGTACATTAACTCTGAGGTCAGCCAAGTCAAGATGTCTAGTGGACATCTTGGATATTTGGATATATGGGTTTGGAGTTCAGGGGAATGTCAGCATAGGGGTGGTACCTGAGGTCATCAGACTAGATGAGATCATCTGGAAGAGCCTGGAAGAAAAGCCTTATTTTAGAGATGGGCCTGAGTTAGGAAATGAATAGCCAGTGAGGAAGTAGAGCTTAGCAAGTTTAGACAAGTTGTTCAAGAGATTTAGCTATAAACAGAAGGAGGAACATAATGCAGGAATTAGAATAACCTGGAATTAAGAGGGGTTTTGTTTATTTTTTATTTGTTTATTTGTTTGTTTGAGAGAGCACAGGGGGAGAAACGGGGGGGGGGACCGGAGAAACAGATAATCTCAAGACAACTTTGCATTGAGCCAGAGCCTGACACGGGGCTGATCGCAGGCTCCTGAGATCGTGACCTGAGCTGAAACCAAGGGTTGGACGCTTAACTGAACGAGCCACCCAGGTGTCCCTGTCTGTCTGTTTTACAATGGGCAAGACACACTCATATCTAACAAAAGGGTCTGTTGATTTCTAGTAGGGTCTGTTGAATCATCCCAACCCCTTTGATAAAATACTAGCACAACTGAACTGATAGGCCTCCTTACCTTTCTGGGTGAGATAAGGAGTTAGGTCCTTTTGGAGGGACCTGCTTCAAATCTCACCTCCAATATTCTGGAGACTTTCCCACCAGAACTCGCTCGAGGATTGACTCAGAGAACTTGTTTCTCAGGATGGCTCACCCAGGCCCCTGGGGATTGTCTCCTCCCAAAGTCCAGTTGTGCAGGCTCTGTCTCTATCTTTCCAGGACTCCACTGCAGGTGCTAAGGATGTGGTCTGCCAGATAGCTACTCTGGTGATGAGCTAGAGAAATATACCCACAGTTCACGGGGTGGACGTTCCTCCTCAGATTCTCTGATGATGCTGTCAAGTTTTGTTTTGTTTTGTTTTGTTTTTAAGATTTTATTTATTTATTTGACAGACAGAGATCACAAGTAGGCAGAGAGGCAGGTAGAGCGAGAGAGGGGTTAGCAAGCTCCCCACTCAGCAGGGAGCCGATGCGGGGCTGGATTCCAGGACCCTAGGATCATGACCTGAGCCAAAAGCAGAAGCCCCAACCCACTGAGCTACCCAGGCACCCCGATGCTGTCAAGTTCTACTAACATTTCCTGATGCCTGTTTGGTGCTGGGCCCTGGTGGTGCTGTGATGGACTATAGGAACCAGAGTCCAGAAGAAAAGATGTGTAAGTAAAGCATCAATCACGAGACAGTGCTCTGAGAGCTTTATGAGATGGCCCTTGGGGCTGGGAAGCCTGGCAAACTCTTGTGCGGGAGCCTGGCCTCAAAGGTTTGATGGCAGAAAGGGGAAAACTCGAAATGCCTCTACCATCCCTGACCCTGACTCTCCTACTA
Source organism: Mustela putorius furo (assembly GCF_011764305.1). Classification (NCBI taxonomy): domain Eukaryota; kingdom Metazoa; phylum Chordata; class Mammalia; order Carnivora; family Mustelidae; genus Mustela; species Mustela putorius. The sequence goes on along the minus strand of NW_025421464.1, from coordinate 9,501,888 downwards.
TTTTGAAAGAAATGGCAACACAATCTATTTCCAAATTTATTTATTTTTTCCTCTGCACACTTTTTCATTTTTGGTGAGCATTGTGTCTTCAGACCTGGGAGACAGAACATTGGGAAAATATTTGCACAAAACCTTTCAGAATGTCCAAGTCTAGCCTTGGAACCCCCACATTAAGAGCAGGTGAGGCCACCCTTGCTGGCAGTTGGGAGGCCCCTGAGCTCAAGCCTCACACTTCTTCATTCCCTTCCTTCACTGCCTCACCCATTCCTGGGGCTTTAAATAGCAATTATATACAAAGAAGTCTTAAGTTCGTATCCGTAATCAGGACCTCCCCCGTAGGATCCACCCCACCCCACCCCCGACCACCTTGGACTTGTATATCCAGCAACATACACAGCCCCGCTGTTTGGATTTCCAATGGGCTTTGTAAACACATACCTCAAACCAAACTTCTGTCTTTCTTCCCAAACCTGCTCATCCCTGGGTCTCCCCCATCACAGTTAATGGTTGAGGCCAAATCTTCAGAGTCATCCTCGACTTCCTCTTCCCCACCTACCCCCATCTCCGATCTGTTAGCCAATTGAGTGGATACCGCCTTCAAATATCCAGATGCTCCACATCTCTCCTCGTTCCTTCTGCCAAGCCTTCACCATCTCCACTGGTTTAGGTCAGGAGCCTTCTAAGGGGTATCCTGGTCTCCATATTGTCTTTCCATGGGACATCCTCAACACAAGTGATCCTCTTAAAATGTGAGAGCCTGCCTCTGCACAGCTCAAAGCTCTCCAGTGGCTCCCATCTTACTCTAGGTAGACGCCAGAGAAACTTAGGTTGGCCCCTAAGGCTCCACCCCCCCCCCATGCCCCTTTCCCTGACCCCTTGATGTCATCCGGTAGTGCCCTTCACCTTGACCGCCTCTCTCCAGCCACACTGGCCTGTTTACAGTGCCTGTCACTTACAGCTCACCCTCCCATCTCAGTACCTTTGCATTTGAGGATCTGTTTGCAACATCCTTCCCTCAGACATCTCTTTCAGATCCTTACTAAAATATCTCCTTTCCAGTGAGACTTTTTCTGACTACTGTTTAAAATCGCAACCTCCTCCCCTCATCACTTCTGACCTTTAATCTCTACTTTATTTGCCACCAAGACACTCGTCACCCTTTATTTAAGCTACCAAATATTTTACTTATTTGTTTATTGTTTATTTTCTTCCTTCTAGAATATAATCTTGACGAAGGCAGGGATTTTTGTTTGCTCAGGTTAGTGCTCAATCTCTAGCATCCACAGCAGTGCCTGGCATACATAGGGTACCCAATTAATATTTGTTGAATCTATTAATTAATCCTGGCTGCAATGAGTTCCTGGCGTGTGTCAAACAGGGGCCTGGAATGTGCCACGAAATTCCTTGTAGTGAGCAACACCATTGTCATTTTGCAGATAAGAATACAGAAGCTTGGAGAAGTATGAGTGTCCTGCCTCTCTGTTTCCATAGCAACCCGTGCTTGTCCCCAGTACCTCTCATTCTGCATTGTCATGGGCCATTTCCCCAGGCAGATGTAAGATTTTTGAGGTCAAGGACCATCTCTTAATGATTTTCGCATCTCTAGCACCTAGTAGAGCACTGGGCACATAGTAGATGTTCAAGAAATATTTGTTGCATGCATGAATGAAGTCAGAACACAAACCACCAACTGTTAGATGGCAAGGTCTCTGTTTACCCTGACTCTACCCTGGATTGTCCCTAAGAGAGCTACAGAACAGCTAAGTTCCCTTCCCCTGCCTTGTACATCCTTAACCACAGAACCGGAAATATTTCAGATGGAGAACACTGTACATGGGTTGATCATTTTTCCCCATCACACCAAGCAAATAGAAAGTATTTCTCCACTCAATCCCTCTGCAGTTCCCCACATGCACAGTCAGGGTCTCTTGGTTCCACCTCCTACCCCACTATTTCCCCCAACTTCAGCTGCTGGGTTGGGCTACCTGCCCCTTCATCCACTCAGCTGGCCTTCAGCCAATAGCCTCTGCAAATCTTCTCCAGGCCATGTGGATAGCTGAGCCAACTGCCTACCCCACTCCCACCCCACTGTGAGTTCAATAGGTTCTCTGAGTCTCTCCTTGGCTTCTTTCTAGATTCTTCTCCATTGTCCAGGCCCATGGCTTAGCTTCATGGCAATGGGTTGTTCATCCATGGAGGACTGTGGGTCTCTTCCCCCACCTGCTTCACCTTCTCTAGATCAGTAATTCTTAAATGACTGTGGGGGAGGGGTCGTAGACCCCTTTAAGAACCTGATGTGGGCTATGGGCCCTCTCCCTCCAAAAACATACATACACTCCTAAATGCAGCATTTTGTATAGGTGTTCAAGTGCACCCCAATTAAGAACAGCTCCCCTAGACGGTCTCTCTTATCCTTGTCCCCTCCACTCTAGATTTCTGGTTGTCATTGGCTTCCGAATCAATCTAACTAGTCCCTTTTCGGAAGCAGAAACTTCTCCCTACCATATTATTACCAATGCCGTTATTGTTATTAACAGCAGCTACAAGATTTGACCATTTTTCACGCATCACCTGATTTCACCCTCTCAACAACCCCAAGAGGAAGGAACTATTATTGTTCCATCTTTACAGATGAGAGAACTGCTGGTCACGTGGCTTGCAGCCCCACAGAGCTCTAAGTCCATGGTTGCTTTTCTCTGCCCCATGGTGTGTAGCCTGTTTGTTCCGAACTGCTGTTTGCTTTGACCTTCCCATCTCTACCATGTGAAGGCTGCCTCCACCCCCGACCCCACCATGCCTTGCATGCTATTGTTTACTACTTTGTGTGTGTGTGTGTGTGTGTGTGTGTGTGTATGTGTGTGTGTGTTTTAACCTCCCCATCTTTACCTCCTGAAATGCACCTTTTTTAAACACCTCCCTTAGCCCTCTGAAGCTCCCTCTCTCTCCCCCATCCACGGCTTCAACTGACCACAGGTGGCTTCTTTGCAGTTGCTTGAGCACATGTGAGCCATGAAAAAGGTTTCATTTCCCCTCCCACTCTCAGCCCAGCTGTGCCAGCCTCTGTGATCCTTGCTGGCCCTCAGTTGGGCACCATAGCCACTCTGGCAGAAGGCCTTGGAAATGTTGGGACTGCCACACTTGAAATCCAGGTAAGAGGAAGGGAGAGGACGTGGATTGACCACGACTTTGTAGCAGACCCATGTTTGGCATGGGGACGTAGAACCTATAAAGGCCCCAGCTTCCAGATCCTGCCAGGTATCCTACCGATGGACACCTGGAGGCTCTAAGATGATTGGTTGCAATCCATCTGCTGCCTGCCTCTGGATGGTTAAGGGTCTCTCTCCAGCATGCTCATCCAGCTGCCAGCTGGGCCAGCAAAAGTGCTGCTCAGACCCGACCCGAGAAACACCTGGCTGTTGATAAACATCTTCTTCCTCAGCTCAAATCTCAGACCAGCCGGATAATTTTAGTGGTGTTAATCATAGTCCCACTTTTGTTCTTAGTGTGATAAAGTTGTATATCATCACAAAAGAAATTTCTAAAACTGTTTATCGAAGGCCAGTGTACATACAGCAAAGCACAACTATCCAAACTATGCCGCTTGATGAATTTCACCGACTGAACCTCTGTGTAACCTGCATCTAATCAAGCAGCTGAGCTGGCCAGCACCGCACACCCACCTAGTGCTTCCTTCGCGGTGCCATTACCCCAAGGTAACCACTATCCTGATGACTTCTAACAGCACACATTTGTCTCGCCTGGTTTTGTCCGCAAAAGCAATTGTATTATTTATTTCTTGGATTTTATTTATTGATTTGAGAGTGAGAGCATGCGCGAGTTGGGGGGTTGGGCAGTGGAAGAAGGAGAGAATCTCAAGCCGACTCCACACTGAGCCAAACATGGGGCTCGAGCTCACGACCCTGAAATCGTGACCTCAGCCGGAATCAAGAGTTGGACACTTAACCGACTGCCCCACACCAAAGCACTTTTAAAAGAAAGGGACTGGCAGGCGCACCTGGGTGGCTCAGAGGGTTAAGCCTCTGCCTTTGGCTCAGGTCATAGTCTCAGCATCCGGGGACCGAGCCCTGCACCGGGCTCTCTGCTCAGCGGGGAGCCTACTTCCCCCTCTCTCTTCCAGCCTCTGCCAACTTGTGATCTCTCTCTCCCGTTCTCTCTCTGTTAAATAAATAAATAAAATCTTAAAAAAAAAAAAAAAAAAAAAGAAAGGGACTGGGACGCTTGGGTGGCTCAGTCATTAAGCATCTGCCTTTGGCTCAGGTCATGATCTCAGGGTCCTGGGATGGAGCCCCATGTCAGACTCCCTGCTCAGTAGGAAGCCTGCTTCTCCTTTCCCACTCGCCCTGCTTTTGTTCCTTCTCTCTTTCACTGTCAAATAAATAAATAAATAAATAATCTATAAAAATAAACAAACAAACGAATGAATGAAATGGGCCATCCTCTTGGTCACTCTCCAGGCATACATTCTGATCAGTTGAAGACCCATGGATTCAGTTAGTGACTGACCAGGTATATAAAATGGATCAAGAATGTTACGAACTGAGGAGTGCCTGGGTGGCTGGGTCAGTTAAGCACCCGACTCATGATTCCAGCTCAGGGCGTGATCTCAGCACCATGAGATGGAGCCCCTGCGTTGGACTCCGCACTCAGTGGGGAGTTTGCTTGGGATTCTCCCTCTCGCTCTGCCCCTCCCTGCCTAAAGAAATCAATCAATCAATCTTAAAAAAAAAAAAATCTTCTGAATTGAACCAAGGGACCCCAAAGGGCTTTAGCTATAAACTGACCCTCTACAGGGGGTCCAAATCTCAGTATGTTCTTTTTTATTTTTCTTTAAAGATTTTTATTTATTTACTTGAGAGAGAGAGAGAGAGACAGAGCATGAACAGGGGGAGGGCCAGAGGCCAAGGGCAACTCTCCACTGAGCCTGATGTGGGGCTCGATCCCAGGACTCTGGGGATCATGACCTGACCCAAAGGCAGATGTTTAATGACTGAGCCACTCAGGGGCCCCTCCAAGTGTGTTCTCCACAAAGGGCCCTGCGTATGTCTGCGTGCACATCTGATCACTTCCTCTGCAGTTCAAGTTCTTATGCCCACTGTTGCTCTTTTTCTTTTTTTCTGTTTAGTTCTGAAAGAGGGAAATTAGAGACTCTAGGAAGCACTCTGTCCTCCAGAACTCCAGCCTTGATCACTCCTAGTGGTGGAGAAATCATGATCCCAAAAGACTAACTATTACATTTTCCAGGCAGATCAGACAAGTTAGTTTCAAACTGTTTAAGCACACACACACACACATCCCTGGAAAAGTTTCTTGTTTGAGGTCAAATACACTGTAGTTTTTGGTCATGGATTCTAGCTCTGCTTTCTGTAGCCTCCCAGAATTAATCAATTCAGTAATCAGGTTTTGGGTGCTTTCTCTGTGCCAGGCTCAGGGGCACAGGAGGTGGGCTCCCAGCACCCCTGAGTTCTTTCTGTGGAGATCCTGGGATTTACAGAGTCGGGGCTGTGGCTAAATTAGCATTTACAAAGGAACATTCTACTGGATGCTAATCCCCAGAAATACTTTATGAAAAAGGAGCTCTGAGCTCAAATGAGTTGGATAAATGCTACATGCTCTCTGATCTGTTTCTAGCATCACATCTTACTTTAGCTCAGATAAGACTCTGGAAGGTCCTGGTGAATAAAAACCCCATTTCAATTTGTCAGTGTCTTCAAGACTTACATGACTTGGAACCCCTTTTCTATAGAATTCCCATGACTATTTCTGAGGATCAGTGTCCCCCAGAATAGGACACAGGCCAGGGAGCTCTAAGCCTCCTCCAAGACTGCCCTGTCCAACCTGGCAGTCTCCAGCACGTGGGGATACCAAGCACTTAAAGTGTGGCTAGCCCAAACTGACATGTGCTGGGAGTGTCCAATATACACCAGATTTCAATGTCCTCGTACAAAAAAGAAAATAAAAGCATCAACAACTTTATATTGAGTATATGGGGGAATGAAACTATTTTTGAAATATCAGGTTGAAATGTATTATTAAAATTAATTCAATCTGTTTCTTTTTCCTTTTGAAAATGTGACTATTGGAAACGGCATCGTTATTCATGCAGTGTGGATTATATTTCTGCTGGAGAGTGCTGCGGGTTAGGAAGGTTTCCTGGGCCTACCCAGGGGCACATGTGGGGGAGGGGCTGGTAGCGTCATGGAGGAAGTACAGGGGAACTGTGGGAATTCATTGAAGGGGCAGCTCATGAAACTTGGGGGGGCTGGTGGTGGTCAGGAAGTGGTGACTAAGCCGAGACCTGAAAGATGAGAGGGAGTTAGCCCGGGGAAGGCAGCAAAAATAGCATGTGCCAAGAGCTTGACGTGCAAGGGGAACTGTGGGTATTCCAGGATGCCTGAGGCATGGGGGCAGAGGCCAGGGAGGGACCCAACATGAGACCAGAGAGGGCAGCAAGGGCTGGGGGGGCCTGGGAAGCTGTAGTAAGGGGTTTCTTTTGAGGACACTGAGAAGCCACTGAAAGGTTTTTGGTTGGGTGAGACAAGGAAGATTTGCATTTTAAAGAGATCCCCCTGATGTTAGGAGGGGGACATAGATGGGTGTAGGGACAGATTGGAGGCAGAATGGCTGATTCTGAAGCTACTGGATTTATCTAGGAGGGAGATGAAAAGGGTCTGGATTATGCCACAAACCCTGAAATTGCAGAAACCCAGTGTCTGGGAGATAGAGTCAGAGTGAGGACCACTGGTCCAGGCTGCTATCTGATGGGACCAGGGGAGAGGGTGGAGTCAAGGTTGATACCCTAGTTTCTGAATTGTGAGGCTAGGATGGGAACACAGAAGTCTGTGAGTCAGTTGAGTTCGGGAAGTTTGGGATGTCCAAGTTCAAAGTGGATATCCAGGTCTGAGCTCAGAGGAGAGTTCCAGGGTGAAGGAGGGTTGACAGGGAACATCTCCCCTGTGAGCCTCAGGTTTCTCGTCTGCAAAGTGGGGAAGGGAAGCACTTCCCAGAGAGGATATAGCCTGTCAAATATGCCAGGCATTGCATGTTCCTGACTCACAGGAAGTGGTCAGAGAGGGCTGATTCTTTGTTTTGGAGAATCTATCGTGTCCATTTCCTATGAGATTAAGCCCACCAAGATCTTCACCCCTCCCGTTTGGTCCTCCAGTACCCACAGGCCCACACCTGTGTTTATTAAGATTCCCACGCAGCAATGGAGAGATGTTGCTGGAAAAAGCTATGGGCAGGGGGAGTGAAGGTGTGTCTCCCTCCCTGGGTGGCCCTACAGTTGAAAGGGAGTGAGCAGTCAGTAGTGTGAAATGAAGACTGCACTGCCTCCTGGCCCCGGCCCTGGCCCAGCAAACCAATAAACCTTGCTCTGTGCTAAGCCTCAGTCTCTTCATGGGTTCAAGGAGAGGCCTGTCAGCTGAACCTCCCCTGGTTCTGTCCCTGCCTTCTTGCTCCCAGAAAGCCTCTTTCCTTCTCTTGACCCACAGAAGATATCACTTCCTTGAAAACTTGGCTCGCTGTGGGCCTCCTGGCGGCTCCTTCCTGGGGCAAAGGGCCAAAATCCTGACAAGATTAAGAAGAGGCTTTGGGACTGGGCCAGGCTGGGAAAACAGGAAGGATGACGAAAAAACCCCCCTCCTTATGGGGCTTGTTTATTCCAGTTTTTCCTCAGCTGAGTTTTCTGGACACACAGTAACCCTTGACTTTTCATTCAGTGCCCAGCCTCTGGCCTCACAGTACCTATGCACCCATTGGTCATGGGGCTCACAGGACGGGCTTGTTCCCATGTTCACTTGGCTAACTGCACAGAACTCCTGGAAAGCAGGAAGGACACAGGTTTATCTTAGCTGAGTGCCTACCACGTTCCACAAGAGGAACGGTCCTCTCGCACGAGCCTCTCCAGCTCCCCAGGGTGAGCAGTGTTTGTCCCATTTCCAGGCATGGAAACTGAGGCTCAGGGAGGTGACCCAAGTCACCAGCGTGTTGGCGTTGGATCCAGAAATGTGGAAAGGTGGAAGGAAGAAAGGCCATCCTAGTAATTAAGAGTGTATCTTTTAGGGCATCTGGCTGGCTCAGTCGGAGGAGGATGGCTTCTTAATCTTGGGGTCATGAGTTGGAGCCCTATATTGGCTGTAGAGATTACACAATAAATAAACTTTAAACTTTAAAATTAAATAAATAAACTTCAGAAAATAAATAAAAAGAGAGAGCATATGTTTTGGGACCTGACTGAACCCTGATTGGCTTGGATTCTGACTGCCACCTCCTGCCCGAGGAATTTGGGCAGGTTCCTAGTGAGAGGCCGTGTGGGGTAGTGGTTTGGAGCACAGGCTCTGGAATCAAATGTCAGTTCCACCATCTGCTTGTTATATGACCTTGGGCGAGTTCCTTTGCCTCTCTGCACTTTACTTTCCACAGCTGTAAAACAGGTTAATAATAGCTCCTACCACACTGACTTGTTGCTCGGATTAAACGTGCTAATCCATGTGGAACACTTAGCACAGTGCCTGGCCCCCGGGCCAGCTCTGTCTGTGGCAGCTACGGTAGGCACGGCCACAGAGCTTGCTGACTCTGGCTGTCACCTGTTCTCCAGGCTGTCACCAGTCACCCTAGGGTCTCACTCAGCCCTCCACGTGTGGTAGGCACCCACGGGCTTGCCAACAGGAGGAAGGATCGGGAATTGACTCAGTGTTTCTGAAAACAGGCTTCTGACAATGTGTGGGATTAGGATTCTGAAGGAAGATGGTTCTCAGGAGTTTCCCAACCAGCCAGCAAGTGACGGCTTTTTGCATGCCAGTGTGGACTTAAAATATTTCCAGACTCTTTTCTTCCCCCCTCTCTGATTACAGAAGAAACTTATTCTCACTGTGACCTGTCCAAATGTTACATGAAGATATAAGGCCGAGGAGTTGAAAGTCCTAAGGAATCCTCCTTCAAAAGAGGTGACTTCCAGACTTCCTACGGCCACACCTAGTTTTTGAGCTCCACTGGGAGGCCCACTCCGTGTTAGACACTACAGGGCCCCTGCAGAATGGAGATGACTGTCTGTACCTTAGGGGCGGGCACAGTTGGGGCGGGACACAGAATTTCACAGAACACTTAATCAGCAATTAACGCTACCATTGTACCGATGACTCATTCTCTCAGCACGCATTTTCCATTCGGGGCTCTGGGACCCGGAAATGACGAATTAAGGTCCTCCTTGGCTTCAGAGAGAGAATTGAGATTGAATCAGCAAGGCCGTCTGGTGTATTTGCCCCCTCATTATGTGCCTGTCAAGCAAGACTCAGCGAGAGGACAGAACGGGCAATATGGCTGACCCCACCCCACCCCGAGAATAGCACCTCTGTATGGGGAACTGAGCCTAAGGAGCCAGCCAGGCTGGGCTTACCACAGGTGGTTTCTGTGACCTTGGGCAAATCACTTCCCTTCTCTAGCTTCAGGTTCCTCACTGAGTGAGGAGAATCTTCTGCCTTGGAAGGTACAGTTCCTCATTCATTCATTCATTCATTCATCCATCCATTCAGTCGTTCATTCATATATACACACTCTTGTTTTCTAGGAGTGTGAGGGGATTACTCAGTAGACATGGCCATCTAGGGAGATAAAGAGTTGGGTCCTACGTAGATTGTGTTATTATTCAGCAAATATTTACTTCCTCCAGCCCTCTTCAGTGTGGGAAGAATATACTTCCGCACTCTGTTGATATTGCGCTGAGCCACATGACTTATTTTAGCTAACGGAGTAAGCGTGGAAGAGGCCAGCCCCGAGACATGGAGGGTTTCCATTCACTCATCTTGAGCAGCTGTCTTTGGCCCTGAGAAACAGGAGCCCCAGGCAGTGGGGTCTCCTCCAGTCCAGACTCAGAGTGAAGAGACATGTGAAGGAGCCTGGAGCCCAGCCCAGCTCAGCTTGGGGAGCCCTGATGAACCCTAGCTGACCCACAGACAGAATATTTCTCAGAAAGCATTGAGTTTTGGGGCTCCTGGGGGCTCAGTGGCTTAACCCTCTGCCTTCGGCTCAGGTCATGATCTCAGGGTCTTGGGATCGAGCCCCACATCAGGCTCTCTGCTCAGCAGGGAGCCTGTTTCCCCCTCTCTCTCTGCCTGCTTCTCTGCCTACTTGTGATCTCTCTCTCTGTCAAATAAATACATAAAATCTTAAAAAAAAAAAAAAAAAAAGCATGGAGTCTCTGGTAGTTGTTTTTGGTGGAGCATTGTCGCAGCAAAACCTAGAACAATGTAGATCCCTAGTCCACTCCTTACTCCGACTTGAGCTCCGCTCTAAGGCAGGATTCTCTGATCAGGTGATCCTTGACCTGAGATAGGGATGTTAGAAAGGAGCTAAGTGTAAAGCATCTCAGGGGAAGTGTCCCAGGCAGCAGGGAGAGCAACACCATGGTCGTGAGGCTGGAGGAAACTTGGCCTCTTCAGGAATAGAATTAAGGCCAGTTGGCTGGATTGTTTGGTAAGGAAGAGGAAAGAGGTCTGAGCTCTAGACCCATATGTTCAATGGGCCACTTCCCATTTCTACTTGGACATCTAGCAGACACTTGGAACTCAAAACAGCAGCTCTGAAGCTGAGCTTGTGGTCTTCTCCTGAACCCATCCTTCCTTTCTCATTTCCCTATCTCAGTGAGCTACACTACTCCCTTCCTCCCCAGTCACCCAAGCTGGAAAGCAGGACCTCGTCCCTAACTCCTCCTTTTCCCTGACGACAACATTAACCATTTCCCCAGCTTCCCTGCCCCCATTCTTAGCCCTCCACATGGCAGCCAGTGGTCTTATTTATTTTAAACATTTTGTGATTTTCTTAACTATCTTTTTTACAAATTTTATTTATTTATTTGAGAGTGAGAGAGAGAGAGAGAGAGAGAACGAGCATGAGCAGGGGGGAGCAGCAGAGGGAGAGGGAGAAGCAGGCTTCCAGCTGAGCATGGAACCCTACGTGGGACTTGATTCCAGGATCCTGGGATCTCGACCCAGGCCACAGGCAGACGCTTAACTGACTAAGCCATCCAGGTGCCCGCCAGTGGTCTTATTTAAAAGTAAATCATCTCTTAGGGTGCCTGGGTGGCTTAGTTGGTTAAGCATCTGCTTTGGCTCGGGTCACGATCCTGGAGGGGTCCTGGGATCGAGTCCTGCATTGGACTCCTAGCTCAGCAGGGAGCCTGCTTTTCCCTCTGCCTGCTGCTCCCCCCTGCTCATGTGCTCATTCTCTCTCTCTGGCATCTAAATAAATAAAATCTTTAAAGAATATATAAAAACAAATCATCTCTCAATAAGTGAATGGATACACAAACTGTGGCCCAGGCGTATGATAAAATAGTACTCAGTAATAAAAAAGGAGTGAGTTATGGGTCACCTGGGGGCTCTGTTGGTTAAATGTCTGATTCCTGATCTTAGCTCCAGTCTTGATGTCATGATTCAGGTCATGAGTTCGAACTCCACCTTGGAACCTACTTTAAAAAAAAAAAAAATAGAAGAATGGGTAAAGTTCTGGAAATAGATGGTAGTGGGGACACCTGGTGGGTGGCCCAGCCTTTGGCTCAGGTCATGATCTCGGGGTCCTGGGATCCAGCCCCAGCTGTTGGGCTCCCTGCTCAGCAGGGAGTTGGCTTCTCCCTCTGCCTCTGCCCCTCCCTCCTGCACCTGCTCTCTCTCACTCACACACACACACACTCTCTCTCAAATAATCAAATGAAATCTTTAAAAAAAAGAGAGAGAAATAGATGATGGTGATGGTTGCACAACAGTGTGAATGTACTTAATTTCACTGAATGGTACACTTTAGAAATGGTTAAAATGATAAACTTTATGTTATGTATATTTTACCCCCCAACAAAAGAATAAGATACCAAACCATTAAAAAATGTGGGAGAACCTTAAGTGTGTATTGCTAAGCGAAAGAATACAGTCTGAAGAGATTACATACTCCCTGATTCTAGTTATATGACATTCGGGAAAAGGCGAGACTATAGGGACAGTGAAGAGAGCAGTTGGGAGGGGCAGGACAGGGATTCATAGATCAAGCACAGTGTATTCTTAGGGCAGTGAAACTGTAATACATGATACCATAACACTGAACTCGTGTCGTTGTGCAATGAACTAGACAATGAGAAGAGTGAACCTGAAATACGCCATGGACTTGAGTCAATCGAAAACCCCACAAAAACAAACACATTGAGTTTCGTGACTCCTCTGTTTAGACTTTCTGGGGCTTGCCCCTCCAGTCTGGCCTAGAAGGTTTGTCCCTCCTTCCCCCTGGCTTATTCCCAGTCATTCCTTAGAGCTCCGTTTAACTGCCTGAGAAGGGTCCCTTCATCCCCCAAAGCAGAGCAGTCCCGCTCATTTGACCAGCCCTGTAGATTCTGCTCTTCAACCCAGCAGCATTTACAGATTTTAAGGGAGAGAGTTCACTGTATTTATTTGAGTAATGGCTGTCTTGTACGCCCCACGAAGGCAGAGATCTTGTCTGTCTTCACCACCCTCTTATCTCTAGTGCTTGACTTAGTGCCTTGTCCATAATAGAGCTCATCAAACGTGTGGCTGGACACAGTTTCAAATAAAAAGGTCAAATATGATTCCATTGACATGAAATATCCAGAATAGGTAAATCCACGGAGACAGAAAGCGGACGGGCTGTTGCCAGTGGCTGGAGTAAAGAAGGAAGTGAGAGACTGCCTACTAGGGATGGGGTGTCCTTTGCGGGCGATGAAAATGTTTTGGAAATTGATAGAGATGGTGGTTGTACAACATTGTGAGTATACGAAATACTGCCGAACTGTACTTCATATTATATACATAGTTAAGGTTTTATTTATTTATTTATAGAGGATGCCATTGATTGATTGAGTGAGTGAGTGTGCCAGCGGCAGGAGGGGCAGAGGAAGAGAGAGAATCTCAAGCCGACTTCCTGCTGGGTTCGGAGCAGATGCAGGGTTTGGTCTCACCACCCGGAGACTGCAACCTGAGCCGAAACCAAGGAGACACAGGCTCAACCAACGAGCCATCCAGGAGCCCTTGAACCATAGATTTTTTTGGGGGGGAACCATAGATTTTAAAAGGTTCGTTTTATCTTGGGTGAACTCAACCTCAATTAAGAAAATAGTTCGTAGTATTAACGAGTGTCTTTCTTTCTTTCTTTCTTCTTTCTTTTTTTTTTTCTTTTGGTACAAAGTCTCTTACTCCTTTATCTTTCTCAGGTTCAGATGAGTACCTTTGGCCTTGGAGGTAGTTTCGACAGAAGAAATGCAGAAAGAATAAAAATAAATCATTGCTACTTTTTTTTTTTCCCTTTAAAACTTTTTATTTTAAGGGCGCCTGGGTGGCTCAGTCAGTTGAGTTCTGCTTTCAGCTTAGGTCACGATCCTGGAGTCCTGGGATTGAGCCCCGTGTCAAGCTCCCTGCTCAGGAGCAGAGTCTGCTTGTCTCTCTGCCCCTCCCCCACTTGTATACTCTCTCTCAAATAAATTTTTTTAAAATTTCTTTTTATTATAGAAAATTTTATTTTATTAAATAAATATTATTTTATTATAAAATCTTATTATGGAAAATTTTAAGTATCTTCAATAGTAGGGAAAAAGAATATAATAAGCCTCCAGGTACCCATCACCCAGCTACAACAGTTAACAACCCATGAATAAACCCATGAATAAACCCTTCTACCCCTCTCCTCTCTTGGGTTATTTGGATGCAAGTATCAGATATCATATCATTTCATCTGTAAACATTTCCTTATGCCTCTCTAAAAGACAAGAACTTTAGGGGCACCTGGGTGGCTCAATGGGTTGAGCCTCTACCTTCGGCTCAGGTCATGGTCTCAGGGTCCTGGGATTGAGCCCCGCATCGGGCTCTCTGCTCAGCAGGAAGCCTGCTTCCCCCTCTCTCTGCCTGCCTCTCTGCCTACTTGTAATCTCTCTCTCTCTCTCTGTCAAATAAATAAATAAAAGCTGTTAAAAAAAAAGGCACAAACTTTAAACATGTAAGCACAAAACCATTATCACCTAAAAAATCAACAACAAATTCTTAATATTATCAAACATCCAGTCAGTGTCGAAATATACCCAACTGTTGCCTAAGTTGAAATCATACGAGACATTGCAACATACTTTGCATTGCTTGGTATCTCTTAAGTCTCTTCTCCATCTATAGGTTTTCCCTCCTTCCCTCTCTTTTTAAAGTGGAATGTGTGGGAGTGAAATAGACAGGACTTGGAGAGATTCTCCCTTTGTCTTCCATTTATTTATTGAAGAAATGAGCTATTTGTTCTGTGGCATTTCCCATATTCTGGCTTTTGCTAATTGCATCCCTGTGGTATCATTTAACAGACTCCCTAACTCCTTTATTTCATGTGACTAGCCTTTGATAGGGTCAGGTCAAATTTTTATTTTTTTAGGAAAAAAATCTTCATAGGTGACCTTGTATACCTCTATCAGGAGACCCATCACATATTTGTCTTTCCATGAAATATCTAGTGATTGATGAGCGCAGACCAAGTCCATTGTTTTACTAAATGACGCAAAATACAAAATACAGAATTCTAATCCTTAAAAATTTGTTTTCATTTTCTCTAACCAATTGTTTGGTTACAGTGAGATTCAGTGTGTATAGGAAAAAATGCTTGATTCTTTCCCTTAATTATCAATTTTCAAATGATGAGTTTGACATAAATTTTCAAATAATGAGTTAACATATTCAAAGGAAATCCAATGAGATTTTCTTTTTCCTTTCCTTTCTTTTTTTTTGAGTATCAGTATTAATTTATGGATTTTAAACCTGCTTGATCTTAACCCATATTTTTCCTCAAATTGTCTCATCTTTGGCCAGTGAGAGCCTTTTCAAATTGGGTTCTGAATTTTTTTGACAAGACCCTATAGCTTGCTTGCTTTCTGATATACCAGGTTCACCTTGTACATGTCTTTTGTTTTTTCCCCAAAGATTTTGTTTATTTATTTGAGAGAGAGAGAGTGGAGAGAGTGTGAGGGGAAAAGGTCAGAGGGAGAAGCAGACTCCTCTTGGAGCTGGGAGCCCGATGTGGGACTTGATCCCAGGACTCCAGGTTCATGACCTGAGCTGAAGGCAGTCACGTAACCAACTGAGCCACCCAGGTGCCCACCTTGTACATTTCTTTACCCCAGACCACAGGTCAGCCATTTCTCCAAAGAGCTCTGGTTCTTTTATGGGAAACAGTATTTTGATCCTGCACCCTCTTTGCTCCAGGGTTGATTACAGTTATTGTATTTATAATTGTTTCTAGGCCTTTTCAGTGGCTACATTTTTAATTTTTATTTATTTATTTTTAAAGATTTTATTTATTTGAGAGAGACAGAGATGGCAGCAGAGATAGGGAGAGAGAAAGCACCAGTAGGGAGAGGAGGGAGAAGAGGGAGAAGTAGACTTCCCGCTGAGCAGGGAGCCTGACAAGGGACTCAATCCAAGGACCCTGGGATCATGACCGGAGCCAAAGGCAGAGGCTTAACCAATCTAGCCACTTAGGCATTTGGCTATCGCTACAGTGATTTCACACTGAAATTTTCTTTTTCAATCTAGATTAGAATTTTTTACTAAACTTACTAAAATTACTAAATTTACTAAAATTTCTTCCATTTTATATTTGTATTTATTTTCTTCCAGGCTACAAGTTTTGGTTTCTAATGGCAATAGCATTAGATTTATTTGCTTAGACTCTGATGTATAAAATAACAGTTTTTATTAACAACATGATAACAAAACATTTTAAGAATAAAAACCATTTTTGGGGCGGCTGTTCTTTGTGTCCTCTGAGGGTATCCCAATGGGAATAGACAATCAAATTACTGCGTATCAAGTAATTGGAAATAATTTTTCTCTAAGTGCTTATACTATGAATTTAATTCATAGTTTGATATATCTGTTTCACTTTGCTTTTAGTTTTCAGGATGACTTTATTTAAAATTCAAGTTGGTTTTGATAATTATGTCGAACATTTAACCATTCCACAACCATCTTCAAAATAAGGTATATTCAAGGAAGTATAGCTTCTATACTTGTTGCCTCCCTCTAGTCTCTTCCTCTCCCACTGGTAGGCATTTTGTATTTTTTTAAAGAATTATTTATTTATTTTGAGAGAGAGAGAGGAAAGGGGCAGAGGAGGGGTGGAGAGAGAGGGGGAGAGAGAGAGTCCCAAGCAGATGCCACGCGAAGTGTGGAACCCAGTATGCAGCTTGATCCTATGACCTTGAGATCATGACCTGAGTCAAAACCAAGAGTTGGATGCTTAACTGACTGTGCCAACCAGGCTTTTCTTGTAATCATTAAAAAAAATTTTTCTTTAATGAAAAAATATATTTCTATCTTCCCTTTCTTACATAATTTGTAGCATATAATATACTTGTTCTTTTTTTTTTTTTTTTAAGATTTTATTTATTTATTTGACAGACAGAGATCACGAGTAGACAGAGAGGCAGGCAAAGAGAGAAGAAGAAGCAGGCCTCCTGTTGAGTAGGGAGCCCGACGTGGGGCTCTATCCCAGGACTCTGAGATCATGACCTGAGCCAAAGGTAGATGCTTAACCCACTGAGCCACCACAGGTGCCCCTCATACACTTATTTAATTACAATATATTCTGAAGTTCACTCTATGACAGTGTATAGAGATAACTCTCATTTCTTTTTATAGCCACAAAGTATTTATTTGTGAATGCACTATGATTTATTTGCCTAATCCCTGGGTAATGGTTGATGAGCATGTTGGTATTTCCTAACCATTTGTTATTACAAAGAGTGTTATAGGGGCGCCTCGGTGGCTCAGTGGGTTAAAGTCTCTGTCTTCGGCTTGGGTCATGATCTCAGGGTCCTGGAATCGAGCCCCACATCAGGCTCTCTGCCCAGCAGGGAGCCTGCCCCCCCCCCACTTCTCTGCCTACTTGTGATCTCTGTCAAATAAACAAATAAAATCTTTAAAAAAACAAACAGTGCTATAACATAAGTTCTTGTGCATAGATACTCTGAGGCTTTTGCCAGCCTATTTTTGGGATCAATTCCCAGAAGTAGTGTTGTTGGGTAAGTGTAACCAGAATATTAGTTTTAAAGTCCTAGCCTGAGAATACTTTGAGCACGAGCTTTTCTACACTACCTGTCTGTGCCTCACTTTCTCACCTGCAAAATGAGAATGATAACAGTATTTATCTTTGAGATTGCTGGGAAGATACTTTGTAGTGCTTAGAATGTGCCGGGTCCATAGGAGGTATTCAGTCACCCTTAACAAGGGCTAGGAAGTACCAAGGTGTGTGGGGAGGTGGTAACAGTTGGGTTGGATGCTGAGATGCATTTGGAGAAGGGATTCTGTACTGCCTCTCCTGCCCCTGCAACAGTGGTAAGGATAATAGAACCCAGAGATAAAGTCTGAAGATTAAAGAAGGGATTGAATGAATGCAACATGGGCTGACAGGAGTCTTGCAGGCTCCAAAGTTCCCCCACCCAACCCCCAGCCCAGGCTGGGGTGCCACCTACATATTCTGTCCTGTCCAAAGACTGAGATGTACTCTAAGAGAAAGGAAGCGAGAAAGGAGGGAGAGAGTCCTCACTTGAGTGCATTTAAACCGAACAGTTACTTGGGATAGGCATTACCTTCAATTATAGAAAAATATTTTATATATATATATATATATATATATATATATATATATATATATAGTTTTTGTTCATGGCCTGTGAAATTCAAACCCATTGCAATACAGTTATTGATGAAGATCTTGAGGCACAAGAGAGAGAGTTGAATGTGAGAAGGAAATCAGGGGGAAGGAGAAAAGATGGCTTTGCTTATCTTACACCAGGTCTACAGCTATGCTGACCAGCACAGCAGCTACTGGTTTGTGTGGCTAGTGGCTATCATGCTGGAGAGCCTAGCTATAGGTCATTTCCTTCATTGCAGGAAGTTGATCATTGGACAGTGCTGGGTTAGTCTAACCCCTGAGGAGCACCATGTGCAAATGTGATTGGCCAGTCATGGGACAGTTGAATGAAGATCCTAGTGCTAGAGGCCCCATGCTAGTATCCCCACCTCTGGTGCCCAAACTGGTCATCTGAAGGTCCAGGGTAGCTGACTGCATCCATGCGGCCATCCAAGGCTGTGTCTCAGGCTGTCTCCCTACCTCCTTCCTCTTCCAGGGAGCATCTACCTACAACTCCAGCTCTTTCTCCCCTTCCCTCCAGCCCATTTCCTCCAAAGTCATGCTTTGCCTCACTCCCCAGGTCTCCTCCCCAGGATCCCAGCGGGCCCCAAGCCAGCTCATCTGTTTGCCCTTTATCATCTGCCAAGGCTGGATTCAAGTGGCTTAGAGGCTGCCGGGAGGTGGGGGCGGCCAGAGCACCCCCAGCTGGCTTGTTCTTAATCTCTATTAGCTCATATTTCCTGTTCCTGTAGCCTGGTCCCTGGGCCTATCAAGGAGTGGTGCAGAAGCCTGTCTCTTCCCTCCCCCACCATGTTTACTTTTGAAAAAAGGGAAGTGGAAGTGCCCCAGGGTCCCTGAGCTAGGCTAACAGCACTATTCTCCTGCAGCCCTCAGCCCTGAAACCTCCAGCTCTCAGATCTATTCAGGGGCTCATAGCCACCTCACTCACAGACCTGTCAGAGACTTCCTCCAGAATCGCAGACTTGGGGTGCCTGGTGCCGTAGACCAGAGGACCCCATTCTGTTCTGCTTGGTTCCATAGGAAACCATTGGAACCATTTCCATTTAATAAATATTGATTGATCATCTACTCGAGGTCAGACCCTGAGAACACCAGGGTCTATTAGACAGATGAGAACATTGCCATCTTAGTGGGAAAGAAACAAATGAGAAGAAGGGGGTGGCTTGAGCTGAGGAACTGGTTGGCAGGTGGATGGTAAAACTAGGAGTTCTTCTGGGCGCAAGGGCACTGTGGATTCTGGGCTGGTTGCTGCATTTAGAGAGACCAGGAAAGCAGAGAGAAGGTGCGAGTATCCTGTGAGCTCTGCAATAATAGGACCGTGGCCCATTTGCTCTCCGTGAATCCTCAATGCCTGGCCCAGAGCAGGAGCTCACTAATAGAGAATGAAGGAGTGAATGAATGAGTGAATGAAATAATATTGACTGAGGTAGGGGACAAAGCTGGGGGCTTCTGAGCTGCCCTTGCCTCTGTAGTCCCCTCTACGGCTGCCCACTGTTCCATAGGACCTGGACGCCAGGCCCCGATGGACCCGCTCCGCTCGACTTGGATTCATTCCTTGGTGTCTCCCAGTCATTCTCTGCACTGTGGCCTCCAACCTCGCCCAGATCAGGGTCATGTACAGGTTTAAGGTTTTCTCATTTAGCAATTTGTGGAGTGGAGACATCCAGTGGTCAGACCCTGGAATGGCAGCGGTCAAGCGAGAGACGGAGTGAGGCGTCCAGTCAGGATGAGCCGTGCATGATTCAGCCACAGATGAGCCTTGACCCTGCGTCCACCCTAAACCTTACCGCAGCTGAGCCTAGATTTCAGCCCTAACCTTGGTCACTGAGGCTGTGTTCCCCCTAAACAGCATCCTGATCTTAAATTTGTGCTACAATGACCTGATACCACTTTTAAAAATCCTCTAACTGAAGGGTAACATACATAGAGTAAAGTGTCCATATCATAAGAATTTTCACAAACTAAGCCCATCCGTATATCAAATACTCACCCAGCCTCCAAGTGGCTCTCACACTCCCTTTTATCACTACTTCCCAAAGTTACCCACTCTCGTGACTTCCAGCTGTGTATCTTAGTTTTGTCAGCTTTTACACTTCTGTGTACTTGAAACCACACAGTATACACTTAAAAAAAAAAAGATTTTATTTATTTATTTGGCAGAGAGAGTGAGAGGCATAGGCAGGCAGAACAGCAGAGGGAGAGGGAGAAGCAGGCTCCACACTGAGCAGGGAACCCAATGTGGGGCTCGATCCCAGAACCCTGGGATCATGACCCGAGCCAAAGACAGTCTCTTAACCAACTTAGCCACCCAGGCGCCCCAGGATACACTTTTTGTTGTCTGGTTTCTTTTGCTCAACATTATGTTGGTGACATGCATCCTATTTCCATGTGTGGTTGTTGAAAGTTCAAACACATCCACGTCTAGTGTTTTCCAAGCCCACAGAGAGTCCACAGAGAATGAAGTCAAGGGGATTGGACCCAAGTCTCATCAAGCTTCTGGTTCCAGCTGCCAACTTGCAGGAAACACTGAAGCAAAAATTCATACATCTCCTAAACTCATTGAGGACCACCTCCATGACCTAACTGCATGTTCTTAGCAACCCTTACCTGAAAAGGTGTTTTGTAGCACTTCACCTCAGATGAATGACCAGAAAATACTGTTTTTACTAAATGGGGCTTCAGCTTTCTGCTGTGGACCTTCATCAAGAAGAGTTATAAGAAACAGCTCTAGGAAACCGATTGTTGCATTTACAGTCAGGATCCTGCTGAGGACAGAGTTCATTTTGTCCACAGTGGCCTCTCCACAGGAACTCCAGAATAATGTTCTTCCCTATTTTAGTAAGAGGAATAGATATTTTTTCCTTGTTGGCAGGGGGTGGGGGGGGTGGCGACTTTGCTTTTAGCTAACAGGCTTAATGAGTCATGTGATGGATCTTGTTTCTCTTTTCACAATGGTTGCTAGGAAGCTCACAGTCAGATTTGTGGCCCATACCTTCTAAGTGCCTGGGACTCTAAGCTGTGTTGTCTGCACTAATCTCACCCCTGGTTGCTCTTAATTTCCCTTTTCCCTTTTCTCTTTCATCCCTTTTTCTTCACTTTCCTATTTTTTACCTTTTTATTCTTGAACCTTCGGTTCTTAAGGGACATGGTGAAGATTGCTTTTGAGAATTAAATGCAGGGGTCAGCCCAGCCTGTTTGGAGCAGAGTGCAAGGCTTCCAGGTGGAAACATGACAGTTTCCAGGCACAACACTTGATTGTAACTTGGATCTCAGTCCCTAGAGGGGGCCTTCATCCCCCAGTATGGCCTTCTCTCCACATTCCTGACCAGTGATTAATAGACTTGGTTCTGATCTTGGTATTTGACCAATTGTCCCCTTCAGACTGTGAAGGCTGACCTTCTTATGTATGTGTCTCCTGCAAGCAAAGGCAACAATCAACCTGTCACTTGAACAAGAGGAGATTGATGACTTGCGACTAAAAGAACTGTTTTTTTTTTTTTTTTTTGCAGGAGGGATACTTGATTGGTTCCCAGCTGTGGTGGCTTTCACAGCCCGGGGGCTGGAGGGTCTCCTGAGCACCTCTGCCTCATTGCTCCTTCACTGTCTCTGTGACTTGGAGTCCCAAGTCAGAGCCAGCAAGTCAGATGAAGTTGGACATGGATCAGGGACCCCAGGTTCTCCTGCACTTTGTTTGGGTTTGGTTTGTATTTTCTGCAGAGCTGGCAAGTAGCCTCTCAGAATGGTCGACATGCCGTCCCTTTTTTGGGCCATCTCAGTGGGTAAAGAATTGATGTTTCTAATCATAAGTGAGCAAAGAGGTGCGGCGAAGTCTTTTATAGCCTGGACATCCCCCAGCAGGTGAAAACTGATATGGGGTTCACTGCCCTTTACTCTTGCCTCTTGGCTGGTGTCACAGGTGAATGCTGGGGCCACAGGAGTGAGTACAACGTGTTGTCCAAACTCTAGAGGGACCCAAATAGAGGATTCACCCCCTCCCCCTTTTTAAATCTTCTGATGGGACATTTTACCAACATTTCTTTGAACTGAGATGCTGGGCTTTTTTCTTGGTTCCCAAGTGCCTCCTCTATAGAGCAGAGAACAAAGACTTCCCTTAGGCTCCTGTGCTAAACAGAATAATGTCCCCTCCCCACCTCACCCCGGATGTCCCCATCCTGATCCTCAGAACCCGTGGATATGTCACCTCGCAATGCAAAAGTGCTTTTGTGATTAAGTGAAAGATTTTTGAGATGGGAATCCTATCCTGGATTACCCTGGTGGACGCAATGTCATTGCAAGGTTCTGATAAGAGGGAGACAGGGTCAAAGTCGGAGAAGGGGATGTGAAGGCAGGAATCTGAACCATGTGCTGTGATTGCAGTCTTAGAGATGGACGAGGGCCACGAGCCACAGAGTGGGGGCAGCAGCTAGAAGAAGAACAGATTCTCCCTTTCAGCTTCCAGAAAGAATGCAGTTCCGCTGACACCTTGATTTGAGCTCAGGTCTGACTTGCAGAACTCTAAGATCCTATGACCTGTTTAAGTCGGTACGGAAAACTAATAGGACCCCAAACACACCCACGCATGTTCCTGTATGTGTGTGCACATGCGTGTGTGCAGGCACATGCACATAGTCAACCTCTGAAATATGTCTTGTGGACGTTTCCTCCTCGGGTCAAGTATATTCAGCCTTAGGAAGAGAAGAGGTACCCTGGGGTTGGGGTGGGTCTGGC
The DNA here is from genome assembly GCF_011764305.1 of Mustela putorius furo. NCBI lineage: Eukaryota > Metazoa > Chordata > Mammalia > Carnivora > Mustelidae > Mustela > Mustela putorius. The sequence goes on along the minus strand of NW_025421464.1, from coordinate 9,479,463 downwards.
AGAGCCCATCCCCCACACAGTCTAAGGAGAGGAGGCCAGAGCCAATGGGCTTCAGTTATCCTTGGAACGGCTGGTCTGGGCAGCTCTGATGGAATGGATTCTGCTATCCCATCGAGAATCGTCTTCTGGCTCCGATTTGGTGGGTGGAGGGCTGCTCACGGGAAAAGCATATGCTGGGGTGTCCTGTCCCTACTACTCACTGCACTTCCCAAGCAGGCCCTCCGGGTCCACATCAGCCCTGTGTTCTGACTGTAATAGCAAACGTTTACGGAGAGCTCACTATGTGCCAGCCGTTTGCGTGGGAATCAGCTCATTGGATTCTCACCAGAACCCCGTCTCGGGGAAGGGGGGGGCTCAACCCTGGGCTGTCATTGTGCACCTAGGAGTGGCCAGAGGGTGCCGGGCTTTGATCGCTCGGTCGTGACTTGTGACTCGCCGCTGAAAGGGCCCTGTGTGCTGGCACGAATGCTCTAGGCCAGGAGCGTATTCAGTTCCATCTCTTTCTTTCCTGATTTCTCCAGTCCCTGTTCCTGAAAGTTGCCTCACGTCCTTCCGGAACAATGTGTGGGTAAATAAATAGACGGCTAATTTAAAAATCTAACCCCTCACTGGCCACAAACTTAATCTTAACTTCATACTAAACCAGCTCTCTCTGCCTCCTTGACCCTTAACCCTGGCCCCATACTGATGGCAAATCCCATACTGGCTGTATCCTAACCTTAAACCAACACCTCTCATTTTATGGGAATAATTTATTGAAGACTTAGGATGTGCCAGATACTAGTCTAAGGGATTTACATTCATTAACCGATTCAGTCTTCCCAGTGACCCTCGGGGTAGGCCTTAGCAGAACTCCCATTTCATAGTGAAAGATGATATATTTCAAAAGTATTTAAAAGTTGAGGCTTGGATTCTGTGTGAAATAAATAAAAAGGGATATGTCAAATTCATTCATTCATTCGCTCATTCATTCATTCAACAAACACATTATGTACTCCTGCTTTCTTTCTAAATTTTAAGGGGGGGATGAGCAGAGGGAGGGAGAGAGACTCTCACGCAGACCCCACACTCAGCATGGAGCCGGACCTCACAGCCCTGAGATCATGACCTGAGAAGCCAAGAGTCCGTTGCTTAACTGACCGATCCCCCCAGGCGCCCCTGTGCTCCTGCTTTCTGGGACAGCAAGCGCTGAACGCCTGTGATACCAGAAGCCCCTGCAGATAAGGGCGGGGCTCCAGCCTGCAGAGTGGAAGGCCAGTTTCTTCTTCTCCCTCCCCACCCCTTCCTCTGGACCCTCCTCACTGGTGCCCCCTACCCCAGGTGAGGTATCAAGGTATCAAGGTCAAGTTGACCTCATCATTTCAGGCCAGGGTCTTGCCCAGACCCTCTCGTGGCTCCATGGGCCAGAACAGCCTGGGAGGGGTTGAGAAATAGAAGTGAAACTTGATCAGATGGTCAGGTGCCGGGCATTTCCCTGTTCAGAGACTGGAGTCAGAGGGAGAGGGCCCTGCACAAGGGAGGGGCCCTGAGCCTATACCTCGAGAGGAGCCAAGACCAGCATTGTTCCCATACCTACCCCCACCCTCGCTGGCTTCCTTGCAGGACCGACAACTCGGCTGTTGGCAATCAGCTCAGCAGGGGTCTGCAACTGTCTGTCCAAGTACAGGTGAAACTGGCTGGGGTCTGGAATGCAGCCGGGCAACTTGGCATCTCTGTGGCCTTTGGCAACCCTCTTTTCTCTCTTGAGTTTTCCCTTTGTCATCCATCAAAAGAGAATAGTGAGACCTTCTAGGGCTGTTCACTCAGTCATTTCAGCCTTTTTTTTTTTTTAAGGTTTTATTTATTTATTCACGAGAGACAGAGACAGAGAGAGGCAGAGGCAGAGAGAGAAGCAGGCTCCCAGGGAGCCTGATGAGGGACTTGATCCCAGAACACTGGGATCGTGACCTGAGCCCTAGGCAGATGCTTAGGCCATTGAGCCACCCAGGAGCCCCACCTCTTTTAAAAAAATCCTTTCTTGTAAAGTACACATGGGCGCAGAAAATCACACAGAACAAATGCCTGGTTCAACGAGGTATCTCAAGGCAAACGTCTTTGTGACTGTGACCAAAGTTAAATAGAAATTTGCAAGCATCCCCTTTCCCAACTCCCTCCAGGTGCCCCTCCCCCATCTAAGCCCTTTTACGAACCCCCACACCCTAGACTCTATGGTTTAAACTTGGCCCCTTGAAAAAGACAACGAAGGGCGCCTGGGTGGCTCAGTCCCCTTAGCATCCAATTCTTGGTTTCAGCTCAGGTCATGATCTCGGGGTTATGGGAGTGTCCCCACATTGGGCTCCTTGTTCAGTGGGGGAGGGAGGGGGAGCCTGCTTGAGATTCTCTCCCTCTGCCCCTCCCCCACTCACGTGCACACGTGCGTGCACGCGCGGTCACTCTCAAATAAATAAATAAATAAATCTCTTAAAAAAAGAATAAAGGAAGAAAAGAAAATGATACATCTTTAAGGTCTCTGTCAACCCACAGGTCACCCTCTACCTTTTCTCCCCCCCCCCTTTTCCTTACAAGCGATTTGCTGAAGACTTCCATCTGACTTGCAGTTTCCCACAGCCTCAATTTTTTTTGACTTTGTCCTCCCCGTGCAGTTCACCTCCACCTTCTGTGCTTCCTGCACATTGGCGGCTGGGTCCAGAGGCTTGATCGGACTCACGTTCAATCCCTTTGGCTGCATTGTCAGTGGCCTTGCGTATCGGATGGCACATAATGTTGGGGGAGGGGTTCTCTCTCCTCGTTTTGGCAGGTGTCGATGCTTATTATCAGTTAGTTCATTCATTCATGGAGGGTTGCAAGTGGCCACATTCCAGTCTTATCCTTTCTTTTTCATTTATCCGTTGGAAAGGGACTGTTGGAAAGGAGACGCTTCCCCTCATTTACTCTTTGTTACTCCATGTACGGTTCAGAGGGGACACAAGGCAGGGCACGTGCTGCATTCTTTCCCTTTATTGACCAGTTTTCAAGAGAACGAATTGGTTCTTTATCATCCTCTAAAGGAGACCAGTTGATTTCTTTTCAATATCATTATGAATTCTAGGACTTAAACACACTTGATGGTTATAATCAACCGCAAGTATTGTTCTTTTTGAAGCTCAAATGCTCCCATTCCATTGTACGGTGCCAGTGAGAGCCTCTTCAAGTTGGCTCTTGAGTCCTTCCAAAATAACCCTATGGTCTCTGAGAGCTGCCTTACTTCCTGCACAATAGATGGTACCAGATTCATCTTGTACATTTCCTGCTTCAGACCTGGAAGGAGCATTTTCTCCAAGAAGGCCTTTTATTGTTATTTTTAAAATGGAAAATGGTATTTCATAACCACTCTCTGGATGTTAGAGATGCACACTGCTCATGGTTTCATTATGAAGAAATATATTTTATCACACACACCCTTCAGCCACAAACCAAAAGGACAGAACTCTGTGATAATTCGAGCTCATGTTTAGGATTGTTATTGAATGTCTTTTGCGTTATACTTCTCCTTTCTTCCAAGCTGAGAATTGGGCTCACAGGGGTGTATGAGATAATAGAATTAGAGTATCTCATAATTACTTATTTGCTTTATCCTATATTACACACACAATAGTCTTAAAATTACAAAAATAATATCACCATGAACATAACTACTGGGACCAGCTAAAAACATTTTTTCTTCGTCTATGCTTTCTGTATTATTATTTTTTTTAATTTGCTTATTTATTTTAGAAAGAGAGAGAGCAGGGGAAGGGACAGAGGGAGAGAATCATCAAGCAGGTGTCCTGCTGAGCATGGAGACTGATCTCAGGACTCTGAGATCATGACCTGAGCTGAAGGCAGCTGATTAACCAACCAAGCCTACTGGGTGGCAGTTGACTCTTGATTTTGGCTTGGGTCATGATCTCAGGCTCATGGTCTTGGGGTTGTGAGATTGAGCCCCACATCGAGCCTGGAGCCCCACATGGAACCCCACAGTGAGAAGTCTGCATTCCCTCTGCCCCTCCCATCGCTTGTGCTCTCTCTTTCTCTCTCTCTCCTCTTTCAAATAAATAAAATCTGAAAAAAAAAAAGAGAGAAAATGTGAACAATATAGTGAGTCTGTAATAATTTGTCTGAGTCTATTATACTTACGTCAGTTTTGATGGACATAAAATGATTGACTTACATTTTCCTGTTTCGAGTATCTTAAATACATTATTTCATTTTCTCCTGGCATAAAGCCTTGCTCTTGAAAAACCTGATAATAATCTAACTTATTTTCCTTATCAGTCAGTTATTACCAGTAGTATTTTTGCCTAGATGACCGAAGGATCTTTATCTCTTTCCTCAAAGAACAGTAATTTTATTAAAATGTCTTGACTATGTCTGATTATTTGGGGTTGACATTTTCAGGTATGCGGTATGTCCTTCCAATATGTAATTTCAATTTTTGAACCTTATGGGATGTTTTCTTGAATTATAGTTTATAGTGTTTGTTCTGTTCTCTTGCTTCGATTTTCTTTTCAGGGACTCATTATTTGTGTGTTGGAACTTCTTTGCCTGATATCAATACTTGTCCCTTTCTCTTAAGTATTTTCTCGTTGATTCGAAGTATACCCCCATTTCACCTTGTAAACGGCATTATCTTCTGGTTGAGTAAGTTTGCTCTTGGGTTCTTTAGACTTTAGACTTAGTTTCTAGAGAGATTTATTTCCTTGTATTTCTAATTCTTCCTTGACTTTTGCCACTTTATACGTTTTTTTTCCTAATTCTGTTTTACGCTGTTCTTTCATCTCTTGCATAATTAAAAAATGACTTTAGATTATTTTGAAATAGAAGGCTATGGTTTTGATCTGTCCTCCAGCAATGTGTTACTGGAAGGCATTTAGTCTTTGTGGAGATGCCATTTGACTTCTGATTCTTCTTTGGCTTCAACTCAGTTTGTATGGGATCTGACCTCGAGGCTCTTCTGTTGTTCGCTTTCATGTGAAATTCCTCTTCCTAAACCTGAAGATGTTCAGGTTGGCGTTTCTAACCTCATGTCTAAGGTGTACATAGACATGGTGGCTGGTGTCTTGATGTTTCTGGCTCAATCTCCTTCTACCACTTTTATCTGGATTTTCTTCCTTCCCCTGATGGTCTTGACTGATCTTCCTCCATTCTGAACCCACTCCAAGTGATCTGCCCTCAATAGGGGATCCTGTCCTGGAAGGGAACCCAAGTGGGTCAGCTTCTAGGGCCAAAGGGCTCCAGTCCCTCAGTCCCTCCAAGGGACTCTTGACCTCACCTACTATGAGACAGGGCAAGACCCCTGTTGCTTTTCTCAAAAGAGGCCAACCCTGGAGCATCCCTTCTTCCCCGGGGTACTCCTGATAACACGCAGGTAGCTACTGGAGGTTGTGCTCCCCCACTCAACTTTTGGTGTTCATGGGGACACCTTTGCCACCTAATTTTGGAGCCCATGTTGTCTGTGGGTTTTGTTTTTCCTAATTTTCCCTGCTTCTTTCTTTCTTTAAGTAGGCTCCACGCCCAACATGGGGCTTGAACTCACAGCGCTGAGACCAAGAACCACATGCTCCGCTGACTGAGTCAGCCAAGGGCACCCTTGCCTGCTTATTACATTTTTAAAAAGATTTTATTTATTTATTTGGCAGAGATCACAAGTAGGCAGAGAGAGAAGGGGAAGCAGGCTCCCTGCCAAGCAAAGAGCCTGGTTGCTGGGCTCGATCTCAGAACCCTGGGATCATGACCTGAGCCAAAGGCAGAGGCTTAACCCACTGAGCCACCCAGGCACCCTCCTGCTTATTTTTATGTGGGAATTTGGAGAGATTCAAAAATGATGCTGGCATTGTTCCTATCTCCCCAGCCAGTTCACTATTTTTAATGTCAGGTTGTGTGCCAGGCCACAGGGAAGATGAGATGAAATAAATGTGTATAAAAGTAGGTAAGGTACCTGGCTCTCTTAAGTGTCCTGTAGAATAGCTGCCCCTCTCTTGTGCTGTCCTATGACCAAGACATTTAACTCATGCAAGCTTGATCTCTGGTTCTGGTGTCTGGTTCAGGGGATGGGGCCTGAGTTAGTGCAGGCCCTCAAACAGGCTGTCTGAGGCTGGGTGGCTCTCTGGGCTTTGTTTACCCTGCTGGGACTCCTCTGGGCATTTCCTCCTAGAATGGGTTTTGGAGAAAAGAAGAGGAAGACCTCTCCATCTGCCACCCCCACACCCCGGAAAAGGGACTGAGAAGTCTGCTGTGGGTTTGCCACGCCATCTGCTGGCCATTTGTTTAATTGCAGAGAAAAGCCGCTTTGAATTCCGCGGTGGGAGCGTCATGCCCAACCCCCAACCCTAGCCAATAAGGGAGGTTAAACCTTTCCTCCCCTAAATGAAAAGAAAGTATTTATGTTAACATAATGACAATAAAGGGAAATAAATTGAAAGTTTTTGCACATGTTCCCACTGCCTAGACAAACATGACTTAAAAAAAATCACTCCATAAATAAAAGTGGGTGGTTATTCTATGGGCTGGGCTCATGTGTCCTGCCCTTCTGGTTCCTGAAAAGGGGTCCAGAGACCCTGGGTGGTTACACAGAAAGACACCGAAGGGAGAAGGAACTCAGCTTCTGCGGCCCAAAGGACTTGGGTTTGAGCCCCTCTTTGCCAGTCAAGAGTTGGGAGGGGTGGGCAAGTTAATTCACTTGTGTTTTTGAATCTGTGTGTGCTGGGTGTGGCTACAGCCTCTGCCCCCCTTCCCCCTGACATGTCCATGTCCTAATCTCTGGGACCCATGAATATGTTATCTCTCGTGGAAAACAGAACTTTGCAGATATGCTTAAGGATACAGATCTTGAGATTGGGATATGATCCTAAATGATCCTGCTGGGCCCAATCTCATTGCACCAGTTCTTGAAAGCGAAGACTCTTTCCTGGCTTCAGTCAGGGCCATGGGATGTTGCTGGAGAAAAGGGGCCAGGAGCCAAGGCATGTGAGCACCCCCTAGAGGCTGGAGGCGGCAAGGAAATGGACTCTCCCCTTGAGCTTCCGGAAGGAATCCAGTCATGCCAACACCTGGATTTCAGTCCGTGGGTCCTGGCTGGACTCCTGACCTCCAGGACTGTACGACAATACCATTGTGTTGTTTTAGCCGCTAAGTTCGTGGTAATTTGGGAATGAATACACTGTAACATGGGGGTAGTTAAAGCACCCACTCAGAAGGCTGATAGGGAGAATGAGATGAGATCACTGTGGGAAGTATGGGATTTCTTCTGGGAAGATATCTGTTCATTCTTTTCCTTATCCCACTGTTACTTTCTGAGCACCTACTATGCGCGAGGCACTGTGCTCAGTGCAGGGCTTACAGGGGTGAACATGCACCTTTCATGGAGTGCCCTGGTGAGGAGGGCATAGGACAGTAAGAGATCACACAGCATACATGGCGTGGAATTAGAATCACCAGGCACGTGAAGGGATTATGCAGGCAGCTGTGAATGTGGAGCTGGGAACCTGCCCGACTTCAGGCTTTGACCTTGCACTTTTGGCCAGGCTCTCCAGCTTGTGGCTGGTCCTCCCTCATCTTTCCATATAGGCTGGTCTGCCCAGCTGGGGAAGGGGGTGCCAAGAGCTGGAAGCGAGGCCAGAGACACTGTCCCAATGGCCGTCAGATGAATCTGTGCTAGTTCAGAGATCGAGAGCCTCCTGTAGGGCCCTGCTGTGCTGGTGCATAGCATGTAGGAGTCTGAGGCCAATGATATCAGGGCTGCTGGAAATAGTGTGCAGAGAAGAAGGCAGGCCTTGGGATGTGGTCATGGACCACTGACCTCTAGGCTTCCATCTGCCTCCCTAGGGCTGGACTGCCAGGTCCCATGCTGGACACAGGGAAGACCACCACTGTTTGTGGGAGTGAAGTTGAGCCAGGTTCGAGGGACAGGGACAGGTTCTTAGGGCCCCAGATGAAGGAACAAACTCTGGGGCCTGTGATAGGGATCCTTTTTGGTCTCTGGAAGTCCTCTCTCTGCTTCACACTGGCGTGAACTTCCTCATGTTGCCTGCTGGGTTTTCCTGGGCTGTCTTTTAGCCCCTGTCCAAAGTGATGGGACAGAACAGGTTCCTTTGGAACAGACTTTCAGGGACCCAGGAGATTCTCTGTGCGCCAGCTGACTGCAGTGTCTTATCCAGATAAAGGGTTTTGGTGATGGGGCCAGGGGGACCCAGAATGAATGATCCAGCTGAGACAGGCAGTGGAAACACAAGGCATGGTCTGGATAATGGACCCCCAGCCTGGGAGAGACCCCGGGGCAGGAACTGTGCTTCCACCTGGTGGCAGATTTTGAAACTGCTTCTGGATCAGATGCCCTGGCCCTTGGCTTGGGCTATGACTTTCTGTTCAGCCTTGCTCTACTGAGCTGAGTAGACAGGAGAGAGTAGACAGTAGACAGAGTAGACAGTAGAGAGCCCAGTAAATGAATCTGGTAGAGAAGGTGGTAAGGCCTAACCGCAGAATCTCTTTTACCCTTCACTAGTCTAATATCGCCAGGGTTTTACCACAGCTCTGAGAGTCAGGAGCCATTTCAAAAAAGGGGATGTCACCCCTCATCCCTGGACCCCCAACACCTTTCTTCCCACCACCATGGTCTCAAGGTCTTCCTCACGCCTGAACTCTAGAAACCTCCAATATGGAGTTTATGCATGCACCTGGAGCCATGCATAAGGGACATCACACATGGTGGGGATCAACAGGAAATACAGTGCTGCTTAATTCAGGTTTTCCCATGTACCTGCTGACAGATTGCGCACTGTGCAAATGCTTGAATAGCAGCATGAGCCCTCCTCCCAGGCACCACCCATCTCTAGGTATTACACCATGGGCAGGCCACATGGTAGAGCCAAGGTAGGGGCCGGGGTGGTGGTGAGGGGGTAGAGGTGGGTGGGGGAGGGGGAATGTTACCACACCCTAAAAAACTGAAAGCCACAGTATTCAGCTGAAATCCTGAACTCAAGCTTGGAATGGTTGGCCTGTTTATGAAACAAGTGACTTAAAAAAAATGATCCGAAACCCGTTAAGTGTGTCTCCAAGCAGTTGTCTGTCTCGGACAAATTATAGAAGGGAAGGGAAGAGAGAACAACATCTACAGAAATGCGGGAAACATCTTGGCCAATGTTTTCCAGAACCTTAACTTGGCTTCAGCCGGGGTAAATGAATTAGTCAATGAATTTATTTTCGTAGAAATTTTTCATTACTAGAAACTTAGCTTTCTCCTCACTCCCACCAAAATGATGTTGCCGATGTCTTGGAAAGAATACGGTCACGTACTTCGGGGAGCTCAAACGTGCGTGCACTTTGAGACGCCTGCAGGTGGAGGATGTTGGCTGTTGGTACGAGTGAAGATTTGGAAACTCCTCGAGTGTTATGAGCAGATCGTGGATGAAAACACTGCGAGCGTGTGGCCGAGGTCAGTGGTATGACAGCCTCCTTAGCTGAAGCAAATCGTTCTGTGTATTGACATGCAGACATCTGAGGAGGAATAAGGAGTTACAAAGTTGCACAAACATATATTCAGTATATTAGTTGTGGGTTGATATATGTGTAGCAGAAAGTGAAAACGTGGGTGTGTGACACGAAAAAAATGAATTCCTCTCTGTCTGGGTAAGTCCTGGCCATCTTCCAGATCTTAGCTCCATACCTCCATTATCCAGGGAAGACCCCTGCCCCAGACCCCCCAGGCCAGATAGGCACCCAGATGTGCGATCTCAGAACCCATACCTATCCCTCACATCTTTTGTCACTGCGGTGTATTTATTTGTGTGATCATCTGATTAACATTCATCTTCTCCACAAAGTTCATTCGGGCAGGGACCCTGACTGCCTTCTTCACCATGGCATTCCTGGTACTTAGCCCAGCACCGAGGGCATAGAGAGCCCCTAAGAAATGAGTTTGTGATTTCTCTTCCCCAGTGAGGCTATAAACTTCATGAGACCTGGGGGTGGGGGATGGATGGGGAGTGTCTGTTTTCCTTCTCACCGAGTCTCCTGAAGCTTAGCATTGGGAGGGAAGGGTATACATGTAAGGCTCAAATCCTGGCTCGGCCACTTGCTAGCTGTGTGGCTTTGGGCAAGGAACTTTGTGTCTCTGGGTCTCAGTGTTTTCATCTGTAAAAAGGATAACAATCCTTTCTTCTGAGTGTTTCCAGGAGTCAATGATATGAAAACAATTCATCGAAGTGTGGGCAGCAGGTTGAGTGGGGGTCTGGGGGTCCCTGAAATGCTCTGTCCTTCCGGACCTACTGGGCCATCCCTCATGATACCACCAGGTGGCGCTGTGATCATTCGCAAAGGTGTTGCTCGGCCCATCAGCTCTCCAAGCTTCCAAGGGGTCTCCAGCCTCCCTCCCATGGGGAATCCTGTTTCTAGGTTTCCAAGTGGTCACCCGACCTTTGTTGTAACCTCTCAGTGCTGACGAGCTCACCGTCCCCAGGCTGGAGATCCTGACAGGGTGGGTCTCTGAAAAACCCTGTCCTCTGGGTGGGGACCGCCAGACCTGAAGGGGACTGGGGATCCCAGAGGCAAAGTAGTGGACAGATGGGGGTGGGGACTTGGCTGAAGCTCTGAAACCAATCAGAGACGGAGGATGCAAAATTGGAGGAGGGGTTCACTCTCAGGCTTGTGCACGTGTGGCATCTGACCACCACCGGTGGCCTCATAAGGACAGCTCGGGGGTGTGCCGCAGGCCAGCCCAGAGCCTTAGTGCCGCCCGGTGTCCACTCATTCACGGTGACAGAGAGCGCTCAGGAGAGGCCAGGCTGCAGTGACTCATGTGCTTCTCTGAAGAGCCTTAGCTGATAAGAACTATTATTATTGTCATTTTCAGGTAAGAAGATTGACACAGAGACGCATTAAACTTGCACAGAGAACATGGCCAGGCTGGGATCTGAGTCTTGGCTGTTTGGCCCAGAGCCTCCCCTCCCTCCTGTGAGAGCTTCTGTCCATCCGTCATGTATTTACGGGTCAGTCTTTCTGTCCTTGCACCCTGCAGTGGGAGTTGATGGGGAATAATGCTAGATCCCGCCCCTGTGGACTTTACAGGCTGTCAAGTGGAGTTCCTGGTTTCTTTCTTTTTTTTTTTTTTTTTTAAATTTTTTATTTTTGATAAACATATATTTTTATCCCCAGGGGAGTTCCTTGTTTCTAGGACATCCCTCAACCTTGAAGAATGGGTACGAGAGCCCTGGCCTCATACCCATTTTGGGGGTTTTGGGGAGGAGGATGTGATTCAAACCTTTGAGAGCTGCGGCTGGGCACACAGGGAAGGGGGGTGTCCCCACGTGAAACTCACTCCAACCCATGCCGTCCTGATCCCTGGAGCTGGGGTTGGGGTTGTGTGGGGAGCAGACTGGCTGTCAAGGGGCCAGTGGGAGAAACAGCAATTCTGACCTTGAGGCTGCTGGCCTTGAATCTTGGCTTTGGCACCGTAACTGTCCCAGACGCAGGATTTCGGGCACACCGTTCTGAGTTTTTCCTTTGTAAAACAGGAATGACGAATACCATCCTTGTGGTGTCCCTGTGGTGGTTACATGAAGTAACAGGGTTGAGCATTTGGCACAGGAGAGGGGGCTCCGTAAAAATCTCATTTCCCGTCCTCAAGAGGAATCAGAAGTCCACACAAACCCCGGGATCAGCACATCTGGACTGCTGGCATCTTGCCTTCTCCCAAGGAAGGCGTGGGCCCGAGAGACTTCTTCTTTTGCTTCCTCTCTTTGTTCCTTGAGAAAGAGGGGCATGCTTCCCAGCTGCCATAGGGGGTGGCTCTGTGCTGGGTGTCCCGGGGCCCCACGGAGGGTTATGTCTAGTCTCTGGTCACCTGGGGGCACTTTGAGAGTCAGCTGGTGGCGGGGGTGGGGAGTTGCCGGGGCTTCCTCTCTGCACCCTGAGACCTCCTCAGAAACCAGAGGGCTGGCGGGGAGAGATGGGCCGAGTGGCTGTCAATGGCTGGGAAGCCCTGTTTGACCCAGCCTCCTCCAAGGTCTAGGGGTGTCCTGGCTCCCCTCCATCTCCTCCCCTTGCTCCCCTCTCCTGCTGCTCTGGGTGCCTCTGCTGCTCCTGTCCAGAGAGGGCAGAGCTGGGCCCTGCCCTGGGCTGTTGGGACTGCGTGAGGTGGGCAGTGTGTGGTGCCCAGGGACCCGAGTGTGGGCAGTTGGACCACAAGCAGGGACTGCTCAGGACTCTGACCTAACAGGTGATGTCATGCCTCTCCCCTTCCAGTGACCGCCCCCCCACCCCCCACCCCCGAGGTCATAGTGCCTGGAGCCTCCTATCTCAGTCGGCCCATGTTTATGCCTCTCCACCGGATGTTTCCATGCACATTACCACCGACACCATAGTCACAGCTCTGTTTCAGAGACGGGGAAACTGAGTCTCAGCAGCAAGGTGAGAAGTGACCCAACCAAGGTCTTGCAGCAAGGAGATGTCAGAGTCCAGCAGAGATTCCGGCCCAGCTCTGCCTGCCCCTCCCCCTTCCTCTATTCCCCTTCCCCCACCTTGTCCCCTCCCCCCACCTGCTCCTCCAGCACTTAATTTTAATGGCCCTTTGATTGCATGCTTCTTTTTGAGGAGAGACTAATCATTATTAATGAATTTGGGCTGCTCTGGTGTAAATGAGCCAATGACGCTGGGAGTAGGTAGCAGGAGGAGCAAGGGGGCAGGCAGTGGGTATCTCCCTTAGGGCCAGAGAACCCAACAAAGTAACTTCTCTTTCGCTCTTTGCTTCTCTTCCCAGTTAAACCAGGCCCTTGGCTGGAAAGGGTACTGGAGTCTTAATGTCTGTCTCCCCCCTCTGCCTGCTGGTGGCCTTTTACCAGAGTCAGGATGGCTCACTGAAGACCCCAAGGTCCCAGCCAGAGCATTCTGGGCTCCCCCACCATCCAGCAGCCCCCTTTCCGCTGTAGTGGGTCTCTCCCTCTCATCCCCCAACACGGGGCTGTTTTCTTGGCCGCAACAGATGATGGGAAGGCTAGTATGGTTTGGGATTTGTTTTCCAAAATTGGAAGGAGGGAAATAATCCTGGTGGGGAAGCAAAACAAACCAAAACAAAAACAATGAGTAACAAAACCCCAACCTCTCTTCGGATCCTTTAGTCCTGAGACCTCTCCTGGCTCTGCGTGGACTTCCTGGAGTACGATGGCCTTTGGCATGGGTCCCCAGGGTCACACGGAGCTGGACCAGCCCCCACTATCCTGGTGGGCTCTTCAGCCAGCCCCCAAACTTCTCTGAGCCTTGGTTTCCTTAGCCGTGTGCCAAATGGGGATTACACTGTACCCCTGGGTTTGGGAGGCAGTCGATGAGATGGGGGAGACAGATGCATTTTGCAAATGAGGTCTCACGATGATAATTTTATCATAGGCAAGAGACAGACATGCTCACCCACACGCCCCCACATCACTAATGGGGCCTCCCTCCGAAGGTGCTCCTCGCTTCTTGAGACGGCGTGATTACTCAGTGGGCTCTGTGTAATTATTTAATCAAGCCCGATCAAGTCCTCCGCTTGGAGCTGGGTGGCTGACCAGAGCTCGTCGTCCCCGCCTCCCCCAGGCGGTGCAATCAGTTAGAGCCGCTGAGAGGGAGCCAGACCTCAGGCTTCTTTTGTGAAACGGCTGGGGGTGCGGGAGGGAGGGGCCCGGGTCACCTTGGGGCTTGCTGGCTGAAGAGGGCCAGGGGGCTTGTGGAACCTCTTATTTCACTTTGAGGACCAGAGAGGACAGGCAGCACAGGATGTCCCCCAGCATCTCAGCCAGACCTGGCTTCTCGGGTTCCCTCCCAAACCCCACTCATTCCTTTGTTCGTTTGTTCATTCGTTCCTTCCTCCTTTCCTCTCCTGTCATTAGCAAACATGCCGATAAAACACATCAGGTGACCATGCCCCATGATCCTCCCCACTCCCCAGAGGCAATCCCAGTTCCCCATCTGGAAACTTGCCATCCAGACTTCTCTCTATGCCCCCAGAAACTGACCTAATTCCTCTAGAAATGCTAGGTTAGGTGTTTGCTTTTATTCACATAAACATTTCTGATGCAATCTAGAACAGCAGTTCTCCCTCGGCACTGACCTTACCCCCAGGGGACCTCTGGCAGTGTCCAGAGACATTTTGTTGTCATCATGACGTATAAGGCATTTGGGGTCGAGGCTGGTGCCACCTGACATCCTGCAGCACAGAGGACAGCCCCAAATGTCAGTGGCCACGAGGTTGAGCAACCCTGTTCTAGAATGTTCCTCAACTTGCTTTTCTCCTAAAAGCAATGAATCATGTGCGTCTTGGCAGGTTAGTAGATGTCTCTTCCTCACTCTTTCTGCTTCAGTAAAGTCTGACGGCATCACTGTCCACTTGCCTAATTCAGTCTTGTCAGCTTTCAGGGTGCTTCTGATGTTTTTGGATGAATGGAACACCCGGACTCACACAGCGTGTTTGAGTAGAGTGGTTCCTTCTTTGGATGCTGGCTTTGCCAAAGTGCTTGTTTGTTGGTTGACTTCCAAGTACTCACCCGAAACTTCTGCATGCTGGGTGGTATTTTAGGCACGGCTTACACTTACTTCAATTTTATTTTTATTTTCAATTTTAATACTTTACCGTGTTCTTCACAAAGGCTGTGCCGACTTAGCTTCTGACTTTTCCCACCAGAAACCCAAAGTTTCAGGAAAAATAATAATAAAAAAGTTTGGAGTTAAAGCTGTTCTTTCCCCAAGAGGATAAAAGGAACCTGACCTTCTCAGGGTGCATGGGAGCCTAGCCGGGACTGCCTCATGACTACCCACCCCTGCCATGGACCCTAGTGGAACAGCCATTCATTAAAAAAAAGAAGATTTAATTTATTTATTTGTCAGAGAGAGAGAGAGAGAGTTAGAGAGAGCCCACACAAGCAGGCAGAGTGTCTGGCAAAGGCAGTGAGAGAAGCAGGATCCCCGCCAAGCAAGGAGCCCGACACAGGACTCGATCCCAGGACCCTGGGATCATGACCTGAGCCAAAGGCAGCGGCTTAACCAACTGAGCCACTCAGGCATCCGTGGAACAGCCATTCAGACTCACCCTACGAGCTCTGTGGGGTGCGGAAATCTGCAGGCTTCTTCCCTGGGGAAGTCCACGGGCAGGACGTGTCTCCCCATTTTACAGATAAGACCTGGTGAGGTTGAATGGTTTGCTCACGGCTCTGGGAGATCTCAGGCTCCCGGAGATCCCAGGGGGAGGCCCTCAGGGCCCAGGGATACATTAAGGGTGGAGAACAGGTGGGCAGAGTGAGGATGGCCATGATGATGGACCCTCCATTTTTTTTCTCTTTTTAAAATATTTTATTTATTTATCTATTAGAGAGAGAGAGTGAGCTGGGAGAGGAGCAGAGAGAGAGGGACAAGCAGACTCCCCCTGCCTGCGGAGCCCAACATGGAACCCCATCGCATGACCCTGAGATCATGACCTGAGCTGAAACCAAGAATCTGTGCCCAACTGACTGAGCCACTCAGGCACCTCTGGGCCCTGGGCTTTCTTGCAGGTCTAGTTGGCTCACACCTTATTGGCTCCCCTGGGGACAGGGCTGCCAGCTTTGGCAGGACATCCATGCAATATTTGGGACATTCTTGCCCTAAACAATTATTCATCATTTTTCTGAGATTCAGACTTGTGTTTTACCTGGGGCAGCAAGCAAGAGAGGAAGGGGGACCCCCCGGGCAGTGCCCCATTAGCCTGGGATCTCCTCTTTGGGCAGCTGGTTTTTCATTCCTCCTCTCCCTGAACAATTGATACCCTCTAGATCTTGCCTTAAGGCTCTCTTTCCCTCCAGAGAGCCAGGAGGAAGATGGGGAAGCAGATCTGCTTGCTGCACTGTCTTCTCCAGGGACAAAGAGTAAATGGCTGGGACCGGGCAGCCCTTCCATCTCTCCCTGCTCCCTTTCTTCTCCTCCCCCTTCTCTCCGAGCCTTGACACCTGCATCTGAGAGCCCTGTCTTGCTTGTGTGTGAGTGGCAAGGCTGGCGACGGAGGGCGGTGGGCACGTCCCAAGGCAGTACCTATGGCTCCACTGACCCCACCTCCCCATGGCGTCCATACTGAGAGCCAGCGGCCACTGCAAGTGTAATTAGTTAATAAATCACCCCGAGTGATAAATAGAATGATAGATGCAGGTTTCACTTGATCACTTTTTTATTAAGGAGAAATAAATCAGCACCACATTGTTGCTATAAACCTTTCAAACTGGTCAGATCCTGGCTGGTAGAAGCTGATTAACATGGCCACATGGAGGGGCCATTTATAGCTGATCATTGAGATCAATCAATCCCTGTCATTTTCCCTCCTTGGAGGAGGTGGCAGAAGCCAGATGCTGTGCCATCATTCACTGTCCCCCAGTGTCCTGCTGCATGGGTGGTGGTGGGGGGTCTGTGCTTTGGGGCCAGACAGCCCAGATTCAAATTCCAGTTGTGCCACTCACCAGCTGTGTGAACCTGGAGGACTGCGGCACTGTCTCTGAGTTTTGGCATCCTCTTCCCTGACAGGAGGTGGGCAGCAATAATTATAGTTAGTATAGTGGGTAAGGGTAGTTGTTCTGGGAATCCAAAAGAGCCATGGGTCTTCCTTCATGGTCTTATGACCCAAAGAGCTTCTGCTGATATGGTCTTTATCTACCAATACTTACTATATTAGTCATTAAAACAGAATGTTAAAAAAATGTTCCTTTATAATAACAATAACCAACCTATTACATGTCAGTGTAAATTACATTTTCGACAGAAGATATCTCTATTTTCCCAAACAAGGAAAATGTGAGAAAAGTGGCATTGTTTTATGTTTTTGCAAATTTAAAGAATTTCCAGCTTACCAGGAGATGGCTAATTTCTCATATCTCCTTCTGCATTTGATCTGCTATGGTAAGTTATTTTGGTTCAAACATAGGAAGGACGCCTCTCTCAACTATGCAGCTGGAAAAGGGAAGGTATGTTAGTAAACTTTTCAGGGGATTACGGATTACGGCTTCCTCACCTAAGTAGCCTTTGGAAGTTCCCACTGTACACTTGTGAGTGAAGGAAAGTAAAAAGACAAATAAAATATTATTAGGAAACCAGGCTTGACCTTGTGGACCCCTTGAAAGGATCCCGGGAACCCTTAGGGGTTCCCTGACCCACACTTTGAGAACCACTGGAATAAGGACAGATGGAGAAGAGGTTGGATGCAGGGGTGGTAGTTCTGTCCCTGGCCACCATCGCGGCTTATCTTGGACCATCTGCTTTCCTCTCCCACTGCCCACTTATCCTCTGTGGAGGTGGTCCTGGAGGTCTTCCATGATCCCCCAGCATCACTGCGTGCTTTCTCCCTTGCTCTAACTCTGAGCAGGTAATCCATTAGGACTGAATTCATTGACTTCCTTGCCATCCACTTGCTGGGTGGATTCAAGCAATGAGAAGTTCTGGCTGGAGATTGGACAGTGAGGGGGGGGTGAGGAGTCTGGGTCATTTATTTCTCCAATGTCTTCGTTACCATGGTAGTGATGGGGGCCACAGCTGCTGCCAGTTCCCCTTCCTCCTTCCTATCTCAGTAACTGCTCCCTTTCTCTTGTCCCTCGGCTCTCCCCACTGTTGCCATCCTTGGGGCATGGCACTATCTTGGCTGGTTTTCCTGTACACGCCCCTCAATTACCATTTGTTTCCTGTGGGATACCTACTAATGTACAGTGTTCTGGGAAAACTTTCTTTTCTGGGAAAAAACTGAAGAAAATGCATAGAATGAGGACAAGAGTAACCCCACCCCATCCAAGTAGCTTTCTAGTTAACGAATCACCTTCCCCCATGCCATTTCATGAGCTCCTGAATAGAACCTCTGGGAAGTCAGGCCGTGAAGGCTCCAACCTCAGAAAGGACAGCTCTGGGTAAGGCCACATGATGGAGGAGATGGTCCAGAGTACCCTGGAGACCTAGAGAAATTCCAGGAGTTGTGTGGGTCTGGTGGAGAAGCTGTGCTTGCCCCTTATCCCTCCAGCCCTGCCTGTCCTGGTCTTGAAGCCCCCCATCCGAGCCCCTTGCCATATAACCTGCAAATGCCTCCTTCCAGTGGGCTGCTTCTTAGCTGGGGGCTCCACCTGAATTCAGCTCTGCCCCTTGCACGTCCCAGAAGAACCTGAAGTTCCCTGCTCTTCACCAAACCTCATCCCTTTTCATGATTTCATGCTTTTGCTCATGTTCTCTTTTGTCTGGTGGGCTTCTCCAACCTGCTCTCCCTGGACAAACATGTGATCATTTTTTTTTCTTTCCCAGAAAATCTTCTCTGACAGCAGTTCTTTTTATTTTCCTACAGAACTCAGTCCTCCCTTCCAGGTGTTCCCACTGGGTGTGTCAGCACCATGCTGTGTTACAGCAATGATGTCCAACTCCCTCCCCTACCAAGTGTGTGTATCAGTTAGCTCCTGCTGCATAACAAACCATCCTAAAACTTAGTGGCTTAAAACAACAACCATATATATAACTCATAATTCTGTGGGTCAGCTGATAGTTGGCTGATCCTGGCTAGGTTTGGCGAACAGTTCTCTTCCTTTCAATGGGGCCCCTCCCATGTCACCTGATTGTTGGCTCATCTAGAATGGCCTTGGTTGGGATGGCCCATTTTTGTTCCCTGTGGTCTCTCCTCCTCCAGCAGGTGACACTGAACTTGTTTCAATGGTGGCTGAATCGTGTTCTAAGAGAATAGGTAGAAGCATGCAAGACTGCTTGAGATCTGATCTGGATTGGCATAGTGTCTCTTCCAGCACATTTTGTTGGGCAAAGCATGTCCCAAGGCCAGCCTGGATTCAAGGAGTGGAGAAAAGGACTTCATTCTTTGTTGGGAGCAGCTGCGAAGTCACACAAAGAGTGAGGGATGTGCATATAAGGAGGGGAAATTGGAACCACATTTTCAATAAATCTAACAAGACTTTGGTTATCCATACAATGTTTGCTCTCAGTACTAAAATGATCTCTACATGATACAGAGAAGCAACATCAGTGTATGAAATTCATGTTGTCTTATTATTATATACTAGCATCTTAGGTGTAATAATTGAAGTAAATATCTCATATAAACATGAACAAAACAAAAAATTGGGGCCACATTTACAACAAATGAGAAATAATGCTTTTAAGATTCTAGTGCACTACTGGGTATTTACCCTAAAGATACAAATGTAGTGATCTGAAGGGGCACGTGCACCTTAATGTTTATAGCAGCAATGTCTACAATAGCCAAACTATGGAAAGAACCTAGATGTCTATCAACAGATGAATGGATAAAGAAGATGTGGTATTTATATACAATGGAATACTATGCAGCCATCAAAAGAAATGAAATCTTGCCATTTGCGATGACGTGGATGGAACTAGATGGTATTATGCTGAGTGAAATAAGTCAATCAGAGAGAGACAACTATCATATGATTTCCCTGGTATGAAGAAGTCAAAAAGCAACATGGGGGGTTTTGGGGGTAGGAAAAGAATAAATGAAACAAGATGGGATTGGGAGGGAGACAAACCATAAGTGACTCTTAATCTCACAAAAAAAACTGAGGGTTGCTGGGGGGAGGGGGGTTGGGAGAAGGGGGTGGAGTTATGGACATTGGGGAGGGTATGTGCTATGGTGAGTGCTGCAAAGTGTGTAAACCTGGAGATTCACAGACCTATACCCCTGGGGCTAATAATACATTATATGTTAATAAAAAAAAGGCAAAAAAAAAAAGATTCCAGTGCACGTGGGTAATTTTTATAGTCCAAACTCTTGACCATGGCCTACAAGGCTCTACATGGACTGGGCCTGCCAGCTTCTTTATCTTTAGTTTGCACCCCATGTTCCAACCACATTGGTCTTTTGTTCAGCACCTTGCCTTTAAAAATGCTTCCTTTAGCCACAGGGCCTTTGCACATCCTGCTTTCCTGTGCTAAGACTACTCTTTAGTGTTTCCATGAACTAATATCTCTCCTTTCTTCACATTTCAGCTCAACCTCTTCTCATCTTTCCTGACTAGGTCAAATCCTCCTGTTAATAGGTTTTCAAGATACTCCATTCTGCTTCTTACTGTTGCAATTTTTAAATTTATACTTATTTAGCAAAAACTTACATGGAGCTTCCCAGTGTATTATAAATATTAAATCATCTCATCCTTAACACCACGATAAGGTAAGTCCTGGCACGAGCTTCATTGTATACATGGGGAAACTGAGGCACCAAGAGGTTGAGTGACTTAGTCATGTTCCCCCAACTTTGACGTGCTGAAGCAGGGATGTAGACTCAGGGAGTCTGGCTCCACGACTCACCCCTCCCCCCCCACTATTCTGTGACTGTTTTGAGATGAATCTGTTTCTCCAGGCACAGTGTGGATCCCAGGAAGGCCAAGACCACATGCATCTGGTCATTATTTTGCTGCCTCGGGGTCTAGCACAGGGTCTGGCACACAGGTGATGCTCTAGAAGTATTTATGAAGGAAAAGAACGGAGACATGAGTTGCTTTAAGCCACTGATGAGTGGAACTGGTGAACGGCAGGGTTGTGCTGCTTCTGCCACTGATCAGTCTTTTGAGCGGGTCCTCGCCATCCCCGGGGACCCTCCCACAACCTCCACTTTGCAGAATCCCCGGACCCAAGGAATCTCCTTTTCTTTAGTGGCCCCGAGGACATCTCCCCTGTGCCGATCCCCTTTGCAGCCACCCCCGGATGAACGACCCTGCGAAGAGTGCAGTTTTTTCTCCCTCTTGCCCTAACTTTGATTTGATCAGGCCAAATCTGAAATGATGTGTGAAAGTAATGATATTTTGTAATTAAATCTCTGGTGACGGCCACTGCAATTTGTGCTACATGCATTGTTCATAAGGAAAAAACGCATCAATTCATTTTCTGACTGGCTACCCTAGGGACTGGCAATTAGGAGCGGCTCGTCTCTCGTTGCCTCGCATATTAAAGAGCTACTGAAACGCAAAGAGAATTTGGGAAGGTTTTTTTTTTTTCTCTCCCTCTCAACCTTCTAATAATGTTAGCTTAATTAGGGAGGCTCAGTGATAAAGGGAAAGTTTTGGATGCTTTGAGCACATTGCAGTAGAAGGAAAAGAAAGAGCGAATGAGGAGAGGTGAAGATATCCAGCAGAGGCCGAGAGAGAGAAGATTGGGAACGTTTCATCCTGAAGGGCTTGATTTCGTTGGAGCAGGGCTGGCTGGCTGGGGCTAAGGGCTTTCTAAGCCAAGTGCCGTTCACCTCACCTTCTGGTTGGACCTTTTCTCTTGCCTTCAGTTTTGGCAATCAGGAGTCAGACTCTATCTTTTTCATTTGTGTTCCTTCCTCTCCACTGCCAGGAGGTTTCTTCCTCTAACCCGGTTACTGCTGTCGGCATGTGCTCCGGACCAAGGTACGGAAAGACTTCTTTTTTCACTTCTAAAATAACTTTTTAGAAGACTCTGAAGCTCTCAGAAAAGCTGAGCGGGGCACGCAGACTTCCCACATCCCCCGTTCAAAGGAAGCCTGTCTCAACATGAACGTCCCTCCCCAGAGTGGTACGTTTGTTACAACCGGTGAACCCACCTGGGTGTGTCATCAACATCCAAAGTCCATAGCTGACATCAGGGTTCACTCTCATGGTGCATGTTCTGTGGGTTTGGATAAATGTGGCATGCGTGCGTCCATCATTAGAGTATTATACAGAATAGTTTCACTGCTCCAAAAATCTCCCACTATCCCTCCCTCCCTCCCCCGAGCCCCCAGACAACCATGGATGTTTTTACTGTCTCCCTGATTTGCCTTTTCCAGTGGGAATCCTACCATATGTAGTCCTTTTGGATGGGCTACTTTCACTTTTCCAGGCCTATCTCAGAGCCCAGGAAAGCCATTCCCCTCTGATACCCCATCAGCCATGTGCCTGAGCCTTTGGTTCAGTCTTTGCAGGCCCCAGGGGTTCTTTGGTGGTGTGAGCAGAGACGTGGGTGTGAGAGAGAGACAGAAATCATGGCAGGGGTTGAGGGAGAAGGGTGGGTCTGGTGGAGGAGGGGTAGGGACTGGGGAGAAGGGGCAGCTAGGGCCCCGAGATCAAAGGGAAAACGGGCAAAACCAAATGCTGAAGTAGGGTCGGTCAATATTATTTGTGCTTCTAGGGTCTACCAGACAAGGTGCTGATCTAGGTGGTTTCATAGATCACTTTTCAGTTGGCCCTTGGGAGAACGCTTCTGCCCAGGGTGAGATGATTAATACAGCCCATTTTACAGAAGAAGAAACCGAAGGTCTGAGAGGTCAGGCACCCTGGCCAAACCTTACAGTGTGCAGAGGCCATGCCGGGTCTGAGCCCGGGTTTGTCTGACTCCAGGCCAGCGCAGAACTTGCTGGGAAGATGGGAATCTTTGGTATCTGTGCTGCCCAGGGTGGTAGTGGCTTGGTCTGTTTGGGGCTGCTACCACCAAATCCCATGGTCGGGGTGGCTTACAAGCACTAGAAACTGATTTCTCACAGTCCTGGAGACTGGGAGGTCGGAGATCGAGGGCCTGGCCTTATGTGATGAGGGCCTGCTTCTTGGTCCATAGATGGCTGTCCTCTCCCTGCGTCCCCATGTGGCAGAAAGGGCCAGGGAGCGCACTGGGGGCTCTTTAATAAAACCACTAATGCTGTTCATGGGGCCTCCACCCTTATGACCCCATCACTTCCCAAACACCCCACTCCAAATACCAACACATTGGGAATAAGTTCCACCTGTGAATTTTTGGGGACAGACACAAGCACTTTGTCTCTGACAGGTAGTCACTGGCCACATGTGGCTCCAAGCACTTGAAATGTGGCTAGTGTAGGGCGCGTGATATGATAAGCCCTGGATGTTGTATTCAACTAATGAATCGTCGAACTTTATGTCAAAAACTAATGATGTACAATACCTTGGCTAATTGAATTTAAACAAACAAACAAAAAAAAGAAATGTGGCTACTGTGACCGAGGGACTGAATTTTAATTGTATTTAATTTTAATTAATTACAATTTAAATAGCCACATATGATTACTGGCTAGGATATTGGGCAGCACAGCTTCAGACCCTTGAAGACCTCAGTGCAGCCCCTCGGGTGCCCCCGGCTCACTGGTCTACCAGCATGCTGAATACAAACGTGGTGACTGAATTTTCTTCTTACATGTTGTCTCCCCAGGAGCAGCTCTGCCTCCCTGCTGTGTCATGGAAGAAATCTTCCACCAAAAGTCGTGGGATAAACATTTGTTTGTGCCAAGGGCTTAACTCAGGGTGATTTTGTGAGTCCTCTCGACAACCCTGAGTGGTGGGTCCATGATTAGTCCCATTTTATGATAAAGAAAAGAAAGGCTCAGTAACTGACTTCTTCTAAGTGACACACCTGGTAAATGTCTGGACCAGATTTGCAGCCCAGGTATCTCTGTCCCAAAAGCCCGTACTTTCTCCTGTGCAATGTGTTCAGAGGCCAGCTTAGGGAGTGGATTTCCATTAGAACTCTAACCTGATGACCCCAAAGAGGCTGTTCCTATCCTCTGTCTTAGAAAACATGGGTTCAAATGCAAGTAGATGAACTTGGAAGGTGAAGACAGTACAGGGAGTGAGAAGTGAGACAGATAGGGGAAAACAGCCAAGAAAGGGAAGACCATCCCAGCCAGTGAAATTGTAGGAAACTGCATAGCATACCACAGACTTATCCACTCAAGGGACGAGGGAGCCAGGGTATTTATCAATCTCCTCTCACTGTTCCTTGGTTGAGAGCTACCCTGGTGGTGGTGGGGTTTGGGTGGCCCCTCTGTCCTTTCTGACAGGTGGACAAAGTGGACGCAATGGCCAGAGAAAGTCCTCAGGCAAAGAAGTGGCAGTTGGCAGTGAAAACAGTATTGTGGAAGTCTGTGTCACTTGCAAAGATCCTGGGGTCACTGCGTCTCAGTAGCCCTGGTTCATCAGATGCTTCTTGGAGGTTGAAGGTCTCTATTGCCCTTAGGGAACAGAGTTGCCTTATAAGGGGTTTAGCCATTAACAAAGCAGATGGGTGCTTTGCCGTTGATCTTTGAAAATGGGAATCTATTTGCAATTCAGAAAGGAGGGGGTGCTAGGGATCTTTGCATATGTATTAAGGAGGTGTTTTCTAAGAATCTTAATGGTGTAAATAAGGTTTAGGTGCATCTTTAAACCTACTTTGTGAGCATTCCCAAGGTCTTTAGAAATGCTTGTCAGCATACAAATGAGTCTTCTATTTCACTAAAGCCTGCCCTCTAATCACTGATCACAGGCAGCCCTTAGCTTAGTTTGAGTAACTGCAAGCACTTGAAAAAAAAGTGGGGTTTTGTGTGTATTCCAATAGTACAGATTTGGCTCTAAAGCCAGCATGACCTTTGCGTTCTCAATTCCAGTTTGGGCACAGCCCATCTGACCAGATTATCCTGCCTCTTAAATTGTTCAGATCTAGTTCGCCCCCAGGTTTTAATGGAGTCAGGAGCTGTAGTTCAGGATTGTTAGACATTTCATCCTGGGTTCTTACTTCTTGCTGCCCTCTATCTGGAAAATAGCATTTATTGAGCATCTATTATATGCTGGGCTCTCAGTTAGTCTCCCTTAGTCCATTTCATCCTGGCTGCAATCTTGCCAGGGGGGTATTTGCGGTGCTGTTTTGCATTGTGCACCCCAATCCCATCCCCAGCCCGGAGAAGTGGGCAGGAAGATTTCAGGGAGTGTCTACGGGGTGAAGTGTGCTCGTTGTTTGGGTGTCAGCCCACTGGTCCTCAACTCCGGATGCACAGGAGAGACACCTGGACAGCTTAAACAAACAAGAAAGCCCTCAAAATTGATGCCCAGCTTGCACCCAGACCAATGAAGTCATTGTGTCCGAAAGTGGAGCCTGAGGCAGGGATTTCAAAGTTGAGAACCACAACCTCAGAGAGCGCCTGGCCTTTTTCCGTGCTGGGTCCTAACACTGATGTGGGGGAATGGACCCACCTGGGCTGAAACCTTGGTTCTGCTATGTATTAGTCGTGATATCGGACAAGGTATCTTGTCACTGGGAATCCTCGCTTTGAGCCAATAATGATAATATTCATCATCATAATTAACAATAAGGCTTGACTTGCAGGGCTGTCCTGAGGACCCGCTGGGATGCTCAGGCACCCGAGAGGCCTGAACGCCGATGGCCCTTTCATTACATGTCATCGAACCAACCTCTTCCAGCCTTGGCTGAGGTGGCCCAGCCCTTCCCCTCCAGGGAAGCCTGTGGCTGAGCCCGGGTCCTCACGCTGGCCACCGCTTCGGAAGCCACCCCCATTGCCGGTGCCCAAACCGTGCTCATCTGTGCCCATCCTCTCCTGAGGAGGATGGTATCCACATTTCAAAACAGTTTAATTATTCTGCGGCTTCCTGGCTATTAGCTGCGACAAGAGAGCTCAGGGCTATTTTTCAGCATTAATTTTCCATTTGAAATGAATTCCTTTTGGTTACACTTTTTAAATGTTTCTTTT
Source organism: Mustela putorius furo (assembly GCF_011764305.1). Lineage (NCBI taxonomy): Eukaryota > Metazoa > Chordata > Mammalia > Carnivora > Mustelidae > Mustela > Mustela putorius. The sequence continues at coordinate 9,453,995 of NW_025421464.1, read as the reverse complement.
AATTAGACGCAATTACTTCAGAAGAATTGCTTTTATTCCTCAGCCTGAGATCCCAGTGATAAAGTCGCTATCTGGCCCCACCGAACGGCCGGGACGGCTCATTTAGTCGCCGCACTAAAGTATATTGAACTAGGAAATTATACAGCGAATCAACTATTAATTCCTTTTATGATCGCTCACTCTAACATCTTGAATGAGATCTTCAGGGGGAAATTTAGCCACAATAGAGATCATTGTTCTCCACCTCCAGCCGCCGGCCCAGTGCGAGGGGGGCTGGCAGCTGGGGGGCTGCCCTGGCACAGGGCCTGATGTTGGGGGGGCAGGTTGGCACCAGGGCTTCTGGCTTTCCTGAGGTTAGGGGGCTGGGGGACGGTGTGGGGCCAGTGCAGCTAAAGCGCTTTGGCCAGGCTGGAGGGGGGTGCCCCTGGGCCTCATGCATGGGAAGAGGGGCTGTGGCTACCCAGAGGGACAATAGAGACAAGTGCTCTCATGGATGGGTGCATATTTTGAGGATTCCTTGCGTTATTCAGTGCTCCTGGAGGGAGCCTGGGAGTCAGTAGGTGGCACTCTTCCCTCTGTGTTGGTAACTTGGCTGGGGCGGATGGAAGGCCCTGGAAGAGCTTTTGCAGCCAGAGTCAGAAGAACCCTTTCTTTAGAGGTTTTGAGGCTGACCTACTCTTAACAGATGGGGAAACTGAGGCACAGAGGGGTACACACAGTCACATGCAGGCCAAGGCTGAACCAGGTTTCTTGCTCCCTGGCCAGGTATCTGAATATGGCTCCTGGGTTTTTCTTGGGGTGGCAAGCTTCCCTTCCAGTCCTGGTTGTTGGCTGATGGCTTCTCCTGGGGGGCTTGGTGGTGGTGAAGGCTCCGGCTCTATTCACCTAGGGCTAGTCTGCCACCTGTGTACCCAGAGATGCTACACTCCCAGTCGGTCCAGTGAGGTAGGCGGGAGCAGAGAGTGTCTTTCTGTCCTTGGAAACCACAGAGCTGCATGGGCTTGGAGTTGGGGGGGAGTGGAGGAGGACCCGGATGCTGGCAGTGACCACAGGGCAGTCATCTCTATCTCCATAAACTGTACTGGACACCAGCTCTGAGATGGGCACTGGGGTGGTGGTTGGAGGGATGGGACAAAAGAAATATAGCCCCTGACCTCAGGAAGACATTCACCCCATATCACAACATGAAAATGTGTGGTATTTCTCTGGAGGAGCTGGGCTTTGAGGGATGACTAGGAGTTTGCCGGGGAAAGGGCATTCTGGGTAGAAGGTACTGCAAGCTCAAGGGCATGGAGGTGTGAAAGCAAGAAAATTGGGTGTGCAGGGGGCAGGGGAGCATCAGGAAGTCTGCATGTGACTGCCCACCTAGGCCTTGTGTGCCAGGCTCGGGAGACTGGACCTTATCCCGAGGGCAGTAGGGAGCCATGGAAGATTTCCAGCAAGGAGGAGACATGGTCAGATTTGTGAGTTTTTTTTTTTTTTTTAATTTTAAGATTTTATATCTTGACAGAGAGACAGATCACAATTAGGCAAAGAGGCAGGCAAAGAGATAGGGGGAAACAGGCTCCCTGCTGAGCGGAGAGCCCAACGTGGGGCTCCATCCCAGGACCCTAAGATCATGACCTGAGCCGAAGGCAGAGGCTTAACCCACTGAGCCACCCGGGTGCCCCCAGATTTGTGATCTTGACAGACTATGCTGGATTTGAGGGAACAGGCTGGGAGGGGGCCTGCTGGGAGGCTGTCCCCACGGCAAGCATGGCGTGCATGAGGACAGGGCCCGGGGATGTGGCAAGGCAGGTGCAGCTGAAGTTTCGAGGAGGGCTACCTTGTGACTTCTGCAGACCCTAGACACTTCTGTCTTTGTGGGCCCCTCCCCTAAAAATATATTTTAGCCGGTTCTGAAAAGCTTGTGTCTGAAGTCAAATGCTCTCCCCTGAGCTATTGCCCCCAAAAGCTTGTTTCTGATGAGAGAAAAAAAAGTGAAACATTTTTGTCTCCTCTAAAAGTTTTCTTTCCTGATTTTTATTTTAAGAAAGAATTTTTTATTTTCATTTTTTTAAGAAATAATTTTTAAAAAGATTTTATTTATTTTAGAGAGAGAGAGAGCATGAGTAGGAGGGAGGGGCAGAGGGACAAGCAGACTCTCCCCTGAGCGGGGAGCCTGACGTGAGGCTCGATCTCAGGACCTTGGGATCATGACCTGAGTCAAAGTCAGATGCTTAACCAGCGGAGCCACCAGGCGCCCATTTTTTTCCGATTTTAGAAGAAATTTAAAAACATGGTGTAGACGTACAATGAAATACTGTTCAGCCTTAAAAAAGAAGGAGATCCTGCTGTATGACAACATGATGGCTCTCGGGGACATTATGTTAAGTGACACAGGCCAGTCACAGGAACACAAATATTGCACGATTCTGTTTATAAGAGATATCTAAAAGAGTCAAATTCATAGACTCAAAGAACAGAATGGTGGTTGCCAGGGGCTGGGGGAGGGAGCAATGAGGAATTACTATTCAGTGGGCATAAAGTTTCAGTTAAGCACACCTTAAATTTATACAATGTTATGTATCAAATATATTTCAATACAAGATTTTAGTTCAGACGAATAAGCTCTAGAGAGCCCCTGTACAACATTGTACCTATTGTCAATAATGTAAGCATAAAAATTTGTTGAGGGTAGATCTCATGTTAGTGTTATTACCACAGTTAAACAAGATGGAGAGAAATTAAAACACTTTTTGGCCCCTAAAATATCGATGCTCCTGAGCCTAGTGGAGAAGTTGGTGCTGATTTTGAGGAAGAACAGATCTTGTGCTTTGTGGGCCAGGGACCGTGTGAGAGCCTGCTTCTCCCCTTCCTCTTCCAGCCCCTCCCCACCTCCTGGTGTCCTAGAGGATAATACTAACGTCAACGATGACCGCTTACTGACCACCATGTTCAAAGCACGTTATGTGCCGTATTTTTACTGCCCACCATAGTTCTTTGAGGTTGGGATGAATATTCTTCCCGTTTGGTCGATGAGGAAATCAAGGCCAACAACAACAGGGGAGTGGGGAGGGCTGCCAGGGGGAAGGGAGGCACGGAGGGGAAGGAAGATGAACCAGTTCTGGGATGGCCTGGGTCATGGCAGGCAGGAGCTGCTGGAAAACAGCTGGAGAACTCCTTAAGCACCTTCCAGGGTGATCTCATCAGCTCATCGTTTGGGCTTCTCTGCCCCTGCTCTTGCGGTGACCACTGTCTAGGTCAGGCCGGCAGCCCTCGGGGCTGTGGGGTGGCCCTGCCCGCTCAGGGGGCTTAGAACACTCCCCCCACATGTCCCAGTCTCCTCGACCCACGAGCGACAGAGGAAGCCAGGGAATGGAACCTCAGTGTTGGGCTGTCTTGTTCCTGTCTTGCTGTCCCCCACTCCTCCAGGATTGGCCTGGACTTTATTTCTATCTGAGGAAAAAGTGGGTGCCTGGTGTGGAATTCCGGCTCCAGAATCATCCCAGCGAAAATCTCCCTCGAGTTTATGTGGCGGAGAGGAGTGTGGTCTGCAGGAGTCACGGTCATTGGTCAGACTAGTTTCCTTTCTGTCTCCAAGTATCCTGCAACAGGTTGAAGTCTTGTCCCCCATCGGGTCACTTGTTGACACCAAAATCCCCAAGGGTGAGGGTATTTGGAGATGGGGCCTCTGGGCAGAAATTTGGTTATAAGGGTTGAGCCCTTACCAATAGGGTCAGTGCTCTTATAAAGTAATGAAGAGATCAGAGTTCCCTTGCTCTCTGCCACGTGGGGGTTTGATGAGAAGATGGCCATCTATAACCCGGGAAGAGGGCCCTTCCCAAGCTCCGGACCGCACTGGCATCCTGATCTCAGATTCAGCCTCCATCACCGTGAGGATTTTCAGGCACCCTGAAATGTGGCATTCTGTTGTAGCAGTCTGAACTAAGACAGACCCCTTCCGCAGGGTGGCGAAACACTGGTCCTGGCCAGGCTCTCCTGCCTCACGGTGAGCCACGGGCCATTTCTCAGAGCCCCAAAGTCAGGCCTGGGGCTGGCTGCCGGGAAGCAGCAGCTCCTTGCCTTGCATGGTGAAGCAAGCCACGCGTGGTGTCATGAGGGCAACCGCTTCCTGGGACACAGGACAGTCCTGGGCAAACCGGGATGACTCGTCACCCTAGGCTGTCGGTGTGTGATTGGAGCGCAGACACAATGATAATTTCTCCTGCTAGAGACACCAGCAGGTTATCACCTTGTCTTGGAATAATCTTCATCCTGTAGCACTTTCCTGGGGAGCCGAGTTGACCGGTTCAGCCACTTGGGATGGCTGGCTTGATTGGCTGATTAAAACAGAGGCTTCCTAAGGAACTGAGTTCCACAGTGTTCACAAAAGAAAAATCATGACATGGTAGCGCAGTTACTCATCAGATGATTTTAAGCAGTTCAAAAACTGAAGGTTTTAAAAAATTCTTATTTTTTTAATGAATGCTAGTTTTAGAAAGCAAGTATCTGGGTAGGAAAAAGGGACGAATGTGAAGATTTTTTAAAAATTTTATTTATTTATTTATTTGATAGACAGTGATCACAATTAGGCAGAGAGAGAGGCTGAGCAGAGAGCCCGATGCGGGGCTCAATCCAACGACCCTGAGATCATGACCTGAGCCAAAGGCAGAGGCCCCACCCACTGAGCCGCCCAGACCACTCAAGATTTTTTTTTTTAAGATTTTATTTAAGGGCGCCTGGGTGGCTCAGTGGTTAAGCCGCTGCCTTCGGCTCAGGTCATGATCTCAGGGTCCTGGGATCGAGTCCCGCATCGGGCTCTCTGCTCAGCAGGGAGCCTGCTTCCTCCTCTCTCTCTCTCTGCCTGCCTCTCTGCCTGCTTGTGATTTCTCTCTGTCAAATAAATAAATAAAATCTTAAAAAAAAAAAAAGATTTTATTTAAATATTTTGAAACAGAGAGGGCTCGTAAAAGCAGGGGGGAGGAGCAGAGGGAGAGGGAGAAGCAGACTCCCCGCTGAGCAAGAACCACCCCCCCTCAACCACGTGGGGCTTGATCCTAGGACCCTCAGATCATGACCCCAGCTGAAGGCAGGTACTTAACCGACTGAGTCACCCAGGCGTCCCGTGAGATGTTAAAATACTATGATCAGAGGAGAACAATAAAATGGAGATGGCATCCACAGCTACCCGGGTGTGCGATGTGCCTGTAATGTTATTGTTTTTTTTTTTTTTTTTTTAAAGATTTTATTTATTTATTTGTCAGAGAGAGAGTGAGTGAGAGCGAGCACAGGTAGACAGAGTGGAAGGAAGAGTCAGAGGGAGAAGCAGGCTCCCTGCAGAGCAAGGAGCCCGATGTGGGACTCGATCCCAGGACGCTGGGATCATGACCTGAGCCGAAGGCAGCTGCTTAACCAACTGAGCCACCCAGGCATCCCTGTTATTGTTTAGAAAAGGTAGGGAGAGGTGAGGCATACAGCCCCACCCACCCGGGTTTGCCACTTCACAGGTGGGCAATAATCCCCAACCTCTTTGTGTCTTAGCTTTGTCAACTATCACATAGATTTAACAGGTACTGGTTGTTCTGAGGATCAAACAAGATCGGTCATGTGCAGTTCCTGGCACCGGTCATGTGCAGTTCCTGGCACCTAGGAAGGCTTGAGGAACGGAAGTTAAATTAATTGATTTATGTTTTGTTTTTTTAAGTAAGCTCCGTGCCCGACGTGGGGCTTGAACTCACAACTCTGAGATCAAGAGCTACGTGCTCTATTTGTTAATGAATAAAACAATAGAAATGATCAGAGTGAGTCGGGTCCAGAAGAGTTCAAATAGTCAAAGGACACACTTTTCTCTGAGCCAGTGGTTTGCATATTGGAGAGTTTGAGGGCATTGCCTGGGGTCACCAACCTCCTGTCAGTTAAAATAGGAACCTGCGTGATGGGGAGCTGTAAGCTTTCACACACTTCTACCCCTAGAAAGGGGCAGCTGGAGGCTGTTTTTTAATTCGGTGTGGGAGAAAGAAGACGACTTTGATTAAAACCGAGTTTGTGAACGGCAGATCTTTAAGGGAAGGACACACCTACTTGAATTATTTTGAATTATTTTAAAACCTTGCTCTAATTTAGTGGTTCTCATACCGGGGCTCCCCGGCCAGCAGCATCAGCAATGCCTCCCAAGAAACTGACATTTGTGGGGCCTGGTGGCTGGTGCTTTCACAGGCACCCCTGACCCACACCCCACCGCAGCGTCCGACTCTGGAGTGCGTGGAAGTCTGAGAAGGCCCTGGGAGAGTCTCAGTGCTGTGTCCTGCTTTATATGCAGAAGTCCCTCATGTCGCCTCATCTCACTGAAGCAGAGGATTATAAAAAGCGTGATGGGCTGGTCATACTGCCGAAGCCCTTGGGGAAGGCTTTGCAGGTGCGGTTTCAGTCCCACCTGCCCATTAGTATCACCTGGGGAAGGGAAAACCCGACTGCTGCTCAGGCTCTACCCTCAGATTCTGCTTGAATGTGTCTCAGGTGAGGCCTGAGCATCATCATACTTTCATAAGCTACCCTGGTGATTCCAGTGGACTGGGAACCACTGCTCTGGGTAATTGTGGATCTGTTGATCTAGTCCTTGGGGACAGACAGTTATCTGTCTGTCCCCAGGGACTAGAAGCTACACAGTGGCAGAGCCTGTAAATATTTGTTGAATCCAAGATGATTGTCCAGAAGCTCTTGTAGGTAAGCCTTAGAAGGGGTGCTGGTGGGGGAGGGGGGTGACTGGAACCTGCTGGCTTGCCTTGGACCCCAGACTGAAGGATCTGGCCTCCCTGATGGAAGGAAAGGCACTTAGGGGGCGGGGGAGGCTGAAGCATGTGCATAGAAAATCCATCAGCCCAGGCAGGTAAACACAGGTGAAGGGAGCAGAGGACAATGCTGGAGGGGCCTTGAATGCCAGGTTAGGGAGTTTGGGCTTCTGCCTCTGGTTACGTTTTCTGGAATCGTTATTTCTGTTGTCTTTCCTCTTCCCTCTTGGAGCTTGGCTTCAGGGTAGAGAAGGCTTTTGGGGTCGTTTCTCCTACAGGTGCCTGCCCCGTTGTCCACCGAAGCTGGGGCAGATATGAAGCCCAAGCTCCAGCTGGACTCCTGGGAACATATGGGCCTTGGAAATCATAAGAGGAAACCATCTTCTTCATTAATTGATTAATGTAATTAAAGAAGGATCAGTACGTCTATGCCGACCACATTAGAGTTAATTTGTACAGGCAATTAGCTGCGCTCCCTCCTTCATGCTAATTGCGGCAGACGTGCTTGTGCCCTGGGGGTTTTAGTGGGTGCTTGGTTCAAGCCTGGCCCTGGTGAACCTTGTTCTGGGGGTCTTGAAGCTCAAAAGGAGTGCTTGATTCCCCCGACATGGGTTAGAGACAAGCTCTGTGACCTTGGGAGACGTCTCCTGACTTTCTGACCCTCAGTTTTCTTGTCTGTCCAATGGGAATAATTTCACTGATCTCATGGAGGGGCTGTGAATATTCAGTATGGATATATATGTTTTAGGTCCTATGGGATTAGGCTTTCCTTTTCCTTCCAGTGTCCTTCCAAGGGCGGCTCCTTTTTCAGGCCTGGTGGCCAGTCCTGGACGCTGCTGCTGTGGCCCGGATGCTTCCATAAGGTCACTGGGGACAGGGTCTGTTTCTTGCCTCCATTCCTCCCATCCTGACCTCATTTCCATCCTCACTTGCACTCTAGGTCATCTGTGAGGACTTCTGCTTCTCCCCCTCCCCACAATCCCTTCACTCCCAAGGAAACCCTAATTGTCTCTCTCCAGCCTGAACCTCTCCTCACTCATCCAGATCCAAGGATCGATCGGCTGCCTGTGGACTGTCTCTGCCCAATGCCACAGCCCCAAAGCTGCCTCCCCCATTTATCCTGTCCCAACACCCCAAATAGATTCCATTTCTAGGCTCCCGATTTCTATCATTCTTTCCGCGTTGGCTGTGAATCCACCAGGTCCCACAGAAGAAGCCACTGGGTGCTTCTCTCTCAGCTCATCGACCCACTGGCCCTTGCAGAAAGTTCCTCCTAACGTGACTTCCGCCCTGCTCCTTCACTCCACCCCATCTACCCTTTTCGGTCCTGTCCACCCCCATCTTCTCCCACCGTGGGTTCCTGAACTCTGACCTCCCCTTTAAATTATGGACTTACACACGCAGACGACTTCTTCACGTTTCCACTGGCACGTCAACCTGAGTTGAACCTGAGTTGAACCAGAACCTGAGTTCTTGACCTTTCTCTCTCCCACCTGCCCGCAGTGGCTTCCCTAGCCCTCCCCCAACCACCTTCTTTCTTGAGTACTCCCAGGTCAGGTCATGGCAACCCCGCCCACCAGTGGCTGAAGCCAGAGACTTGGGGGTCACACACCTGACATTTGTCTTCCCCTCCCCTGCCACATCCAATCAGTAAGTCCTGATAATTTTTTTTATAGCTTTATCGTGGTATAATTGACATACAATAAACGGAGTGCATTTAAAGTGCACGATTTGAAAAGTTTTCACATCTTTACACACCTGGAAACCATCACCACATTGGAGACCACGAACATACCCATCGCTCTCAAAAGTTTTCTCATGCTCCTTTGAAATACTCCCTCCCCCCCCTCTCTGTCTCTCTCCTCCAGTCAACCACAGTCAACCGCAATCTGCGTTCTGTCGCTACAGATTAGCTTGCTTTTCCTGGAATTTTATATAAATGGAAATATACAGTAGGCATTCTTTTTTTCTTCTTTCTCTCAGCACAATTATTTTGAGACCCATCTATGTTGTTGTGTGTATCCGTGGTTCATTGCTTCTTATTTTTGAACAGTATTCTGTTGAATAAATATGTTACAATCTGTTTATCCATTCACCTGTCAATGGACATTTAGATTATTTCCAGTTTTGGGCTGTTACAACTAATGTCTCCATCCACCTTCCTGTACAAGTGTTTGCGCGGGTATGTGCTTTCATTTCTTTTGGGGAAATAGGCAGGAGTGAAATGTCTGGATTACTTATTGGTATAGGTTTAACTTTCTTTTTTTTTAAAGATTTTATTTTTTTATTTGACACAGAGAGAGAGAGAGATCACAAGTAGGCAGAGGCAGGCAGAGAGATGGGAGGGAAGCTGACTCCCCGCTGAGCAGAGAGTCCGATGCGGGGCTCGATCCCAGAACCCTGAGATCATGACCTGAACCGAAGGCAGAGGTTTAACCCACTGAGCCATGCAGGCACCCCTAGGTTTAACTTTTTAAGAGACCTGCTGAACTTTGTCCAGAATGGTAGTACCATCTTACAGTCTTACCAGAATTGTACAAGAGTTCATTGTCACCTTTGTAATCCATTATTCATTCAACAGCCAGGAGGGATTTTTATCAGGTCATTGTTGTGTTCAACACCCTTCAATAGCTTCCCACTATCTTTAAATAAAACAAATGAATGGAAACAACCCAAGTGTCCACCCCAAAACTTGTATGCAGATGCTCTTAGCAACACTATTCATAATAGCCAAAACATAGGAACAACCCACAGGTCCATCAACTGTGAGTAGACAAACAAAATATGCTAAATCCACAGAATGGAATATTATTCAGCCACAAAAAAGAATGAAATACTGAAGCACACCACAACATGGGGGAACCTTGAAAGCACGATGCTAATTGAAAGAAGCCAGGAACAACAGACCACACATTCTTTTAACTCCAATTATATGAAATGTCTGGAAGAGGCAAATCCATAGGGACAGAAAGTAGATCAGCGGTTTCCAGGGGTTGGAGAAAGGGGGGAATGGGAAGGGGCTACTAATGTGTATGAGGTTTCTTTTTGGGGTGATGGAAATGTTCTGGAATTAGAGAGTGGTAGTGGTTGCACAACCCAGAATTTACCAAAAACCACTAAATTGGGCCACCTGGGTGTCTCAGTGGGTTAAAGCCTCTGCCTTTGGCTCAGGTCATGGTCCCAGGGTCCTGGGATCGAGCCCTGCGTCGGGTTCTCTGCTCTGCAGGGAGCCTGCTTCCTCCCCTCTCTCTCTGCCTGCCTCTCTACCTACTTGTGACCTCTGTCTGTCAAATAAATAAATACAATCTTTAAAAAAAAACCCACTAAATTTTTAAACAATTAAAATGGGTGAACTGCGTTGTGCATGAATTTTATTTCTGTAAAAATCCTAGAACTAAATGTGAAACCTAAAACTATAAAACTTTTTTTTTTCTTTTTAAACCATGGCCCACAGATCTGCATGCTCTTTTTCTGTTCTTTTTCTCAACTCCCTTTCTGATCTCATCTCCTGCCACCAATTTTTCCCTTGCTTTCTAGCCTTTTTTTGACTTCTTGGAGTGTGTTCTGTTCCTTTTTACCACAGGAACTTTGCATATGTTACTCCCTCTGGTTTTAAAGCTCTTCTTCCCACTTTTGGACTCTTGTACGTAGAAATTACTAATTTTACTGTTTAATGTTTCTTTTTCAGAGAGTTTGACTCTCTTACTCTCTCATCTACATTCAGTTTTCTTTTTTTTTTAAGTACCCCATCTTCCTGTCTCATCATCTATTATCGCATTCTATATTGGTCAGCTATTGCTGTGTGGCAAAAAAAGGGGGGGCACTGAATCTCATCTCAGTGAGATTCACTGGTAAGCATTTATCTAATTCCTGAGATGGTGGCTCTGCTTTCATCCGTCTTGGGACCAGCAGGCTAGCTAGGGTATGTTCTCACGGTTCTGGCTCAAGTGGAAGAGGACAAACCTCATTGTGCGAGTACATCCCAAATTCCTGCTTATGTCATGACTACTCATTCTGGTGAGTATCAAATTTTTGCCCCAAATCCATGGACAAGAGAACCATTGTATGGTCAAATCTTGACGTAAAGAAGAGTGTGGACTTGGAGCCTGTCCTTCAACCTACCCAAACCTTTCACATTGGTCACATTGACTAATTGATAATTTATTTCTCTTTCTTATGATGGTTTATTATTTCTTAATTTGGTTATCTGTTAATTGTTTGGCTCCTCCCTGGCCTGCATGCTTCATGTGGGCAGGGTATGCCTGGCCCATTTGCAACTGTATTCCTTAGTGTTTGGCACTATACCTGGCATATATTAGACAATCAATATATAAGTCATTGGTTGAATGAATGAATGAATGAATGAATGGAGTAACTGCATTTATTTTAGCCTCTTTTTTAAAAAAATATTTTATTTATTTATTTGATAGACAGAGATCACAGGTAGGCAGAGAGGCAGGCAGAGAGAGAGAGAGAGAGAGAGAAAGCAGGCTCCCCACTGAGCAGAGACCTTGATGCGAGGCTCTATTCCAGGACCCTGAGATTATGACCCAAGCCGAAAGCAGAGGCTTTAACCCACTGAGCCACCCAGGTGCCCCTTCTTTTAGCCTCTTTTCCCAGTCTGTAAAATGGGGATTATAATCTTTAGCTGTTGGGAGGCTCAAACAACAGTTTGAGCTGAGCCATTTAAGTGAGGCTTTGTTATCTGGAAGGCCCTGGGCCTTGGTAGTTGAAGGTCCAGCTCAAACTGAAGGACCCATCCTGACCCAAGCAAACTTACTGTCTCAGGGCCCAGCACGTCCTCTGTCCCCTTCACCAGGGAGCACACTTTGTGCTTCTTCTGTAGGTCAGTGAACCGTATCCAGGCTCCTGGAAGTCAGCATCCCCAGTCTGAGTGCTCCCAGGTCCCTCTGCAGAATGGATGCCTTGACCCCAATAAAGAACATCTACTCCAGGGCCAACTACCACATCTCAGGCTCTCTGAAGATATGCTGGGTGGGTGTGCAGATGTTGTTCTTCTCAGGGTCATCTGCATCTGTCTAAGCAGAAGGCATCTTTAAAGGACAGGACACATCACACCTGTAAGGAGGTCTTCCAATATTTTCCCCTGTGTAACCTAATGGACAGCACAAGAAGATTTCCCCAGGAATGCTGAGGTAGGAACCATGCTGGGCTGGGGGCTTACTTGCCCAAGCCCTTCACCCATCCCTGGCACACCTGGGAGCCGCAGCCCCTGCTTCCTGCTGGATAAGGTCAAGGGCTTCTCTGCCCCAGCCAGTCTACTCATAACCCATCCATCTGGGCTGCAGGGTCTCATTTTCTCTGGTCTTTACATCACTGATGACCTTTTTTCTTTCTTGGGCTTTGAAAACCATCATGGAAACTAGCTTTCTTTCTTCCTTTTTAAAAATATTTAATTTATTTATTTGACACAGAGAGAAAGAGGACAAGCAGGAGGAGTGGCAGGCAGAGGCAGAGGGAGAAGCAGGCTCCCCAAGGAGCAGGGAGCCCGATGCAGGGCTCAATTCCAAGACTCTGGGATCATGACTTGAGCCGAAGGCAGTCGCTGAACCAACTGAGCCACCCAGGTGCCTCTTGAAACTAACTTTAATTGGCAATGTTCTTGGATCCAGACCCTGTGCTGGGCCCTTTGATAAGTCTCATTCAATCCTCCCCACAACCTCAGGAGGTAGACAGTGTTATTAGCTGCTTTCTACAGATGAGGAGACCGAGGTTCAAGTGGCTTGTTTGAGCTGATGCTGTCCTCTGTTCTTCCCCATGGAGACTCCCGTGTTCGGGGATCGGAACTCTCACCACATGAGGGGCTGGTTCCACTGAATCCTTGCTCTTCTGGGCTTGCCGCCACCATCTGCAGGGCTTGGGACAGGATGGCCCTGTGTCATGGTTTTCCAGAATCCCACGGTTTCGCTAGCTGCGGGGGAAGAGGAGGCACCCCATCTCCAGGACTCTTTCTAGGCAGTGAGTTTGTATGTACTTTATTCTTATGTTACAGAGGCCAAGACACCCTGAGTCTGGGCTCTGGATCTCTCAGAAGCACTCAGCCACCTCTGTTTCTGTAAAACTCATGTTTTTAGAGGATTTTTGAAAAAAAAATTCCTAATGTGAAAGAAAAAACCTACGTGATAAAAAAAACCATCTGAGAGGCAGCCGCTACCATCTGCTGTGTGTGCAGCTGTTTTTCGATTGCAGACCCCCTCCTCCCCCCAACTTCCCCTGATTAGCTTGGGGAGGGCTCCAGGCCCAAGGCTGGTATGTTGGACTGGACCCAACACTTCTGAGCAGGAAGCCTGAGGCACCCATACAAAGTGCTTCGAGAACCCCCATCCTGAGCCCAGCTTACCTCGCAGTTCCCTAACTTCGTGCTCTTGACTTAATATAGTCACTCCGGAATTCTTCCATCTGGAAAATGGCCTGTTATTTGTAGGTGCCATTGGTACAGAGAACTCACGCACAGGGACCAGGTCTTGCTTTTGAGCATAAAGCAAAACTCCCACCTGCCTTCAGGCCTCTAAACCACATGGGTCCATTATTCATTCATTCCCTTAATATAGCTGACCGAGAGAGAGGGGAGATCTGTTTTCAACACTATCATTTGGGCAGCTTCCTTCTAAAGGAAGAGGAGGCCATAGACAGTGAAAATGGTGACCACTTTTCTTGGTTGGATCTCCTCTGTCTGGAGGGGGGTCTTGGTGGATGGCTTCACTGCCATTGTGCATCCAGTGGGTGAACTCAAGCAGGTTAAAGCTGAATTAGGGGGCTTTCAGAAGATCCAGAATCCAAGCTCCGCCAGCTAGCATGCCAGGGTCTTAGGTTCTGTGGTACATGGTTACAGAGAGCCCAGTCCCCACCAACTGGCCTCTGTGTTCCTTCCCCAGGCTCTCAATGGGAAGTACCATGGCAGCCCATGCCACAAAGATGTGAGAGTTGACCATGGCAGAGCAGGTATCTACAGAGCAGGAGCAGAATGGGATCTGACCTCTACTCTGTGGTCAGATAAGGTCTGACAGAGTAGAGGTCTCCTAACCTCATAGGGAGACGGAGGACTGAGCAAAGAGAATGTTGCTCAGGGAAGCTCTCGGCACCATGACTGAGTTAGGGGAGAAGCTTGATGAATGCTAGCTATTTGTATTATTATTATTACTAACCTTTGCATTGGTTAGTATTCTTGTTGTTATTATCTTCGTCATTATTATGGGTGGCAAGGTGAGGGAAAGGTGGCTAGCTGGCCACCAAAAATTTATGCTTCCTCTTTTGCAGAATAGAGTTGGTGCTTAGGAGCAGCTGTCCAGAGAGGGTCTACATTTCCCAGACTCCCTTGCATCTAGGTATGACTGTATGACTAGTTCTCATCAGTGGTCTACGAGCAGAAATACTTTGTGTCAATTTTAGGCCCCTGGGAGTTAAGAGGTAGCTCTGCCTTATCCAACCTCTTCCTCCACCTTCTGGCTAGAAGCTGAGGACTTTTCTGTGTGCATGGACCATTTGATAGACTAGTGATGCTTATGGACCCCTACTCAGCCTAATGGTTTTCATTGCATGAAATAAAATCCAGAGGATAATTGAGGAAACCAATTATGTTTGATAGAGTTCTCTCCAAGGACTCCTTGGGGTTTGTGGACCCAGGTTAAATCCGCTAGAGCAGGGTTTCTCTGTGACATCATTACTGACATTTTGGACTGGATACGTTTTTCTGTGGGACTGTCCTATGCTCTGTAGGCTGTTCAGTGGCATCTCTGGGCTCTACCTACTCGATGCTAGTGGCACCCTCTTTCCCAGTAAGGACAATTGAATGTCTTTCCAGGCCTTGAAAATTTCTGAAGTGGAGGTAGGGAGACACAATCACTTCAAATTGAGAACAGCTGGGCTAGAGGATAGTGGGGCTACAAAGAGGAAGAAACTTGGGTCTGAGGCTTACGATAGGGAGGAAAGCTGTCCCATCGACTAGTGAAATCTGCACGAGTGGGACTATTGTGTTGAATCACTAAAACGTGGAAAGAAGAAGTGCACAGTGGACATCACATAACTACCACAAAGACTCTACAATTAGCAATTTGTCTACTTGATTTATAGTATATTTGTCCAGATTGATGGATTTTTTTACATATGTGTATCTCTGATCAATATCCAGAATACTTCTATCACCTCAGGAAGTTCCCTTAAGTCCTTTTCTAGACAATACCCACTCCCCCACCAACCATTTGGACTTCTACCACCATATATTAGTTTTGCCTGTTCTTAAATTGGATATGATTGAATCATGGATATGTACAGTCTATTTCTGACTTCTTCCCCTCAGTGTAATGGTCTTAAGATGCACCTGCGTTGCTCTGTGTATTGTTTTTTCTTTCTTTTATTGCTGTGTAGTGTTTCTTTGTATGGAAATACCAAAATTTGTTCTTCTATTCTCTTACTGATGAGCATTTGGATTGTCTCCAGTGTTTGGCTATTATGAATGAAGCCATTATGAACATCTTTATGGATATATGGGCTACTTTCTTGGGATAAATACCTGGGAATAGATTTGCTGGACTCTATGGTCCACTTGACACTTTTCCCAGCCATGTGTGTGTTCTAGTTGTTCCCATCCTTGTCGACGCTTAGTGTTGTCAATTCTTGAAATTTTAGTATAATTATGTGTTGAATTGAAATGTTGTGTGTGCTATGTAGGAGAAGATCCAGGGGGTCAGGGACTATGCTGGTAAAGTGAGCAGAGAAAAGACAGCCTCCAAAGGCTTGGAGGGTGGAAGGAACATGAGATGTTGGAAGCGAAAGGCCAGCATGGCTGGAGAATGAAGCACAAGGAGCAAAGTGAGGGAAGGCGAAACTGCTGGGGTTGTGGGAGCCAGACTTGAGAGGGCCTTGAAGGCTAAAGCAAGGAGGTTTCCCATTGAGTAAAGGTTCTCATATACTCCTGGCTGGAATGTAAAATGGTAGACCACTTTGGAAGACAGTTGGCAGTTCCTCAAGTGGTGAAACACAGAGTTTTTGTATCATTTAGCAATTCTATTCCTAGGTATATACCCAAGAGAAATGAAAATGTATTGTCACATAAACTGGTATGCGTATATTTGCATCAGCAGTATTCAAAATAGCCCAAAATGGAAATTACCCAAAAGCCCATCAGCTGATAAAGAAACTGTGGCATAGCCTTATAGTGGAATACTTTTTAGCCATAAAAAGAGTGACGTAAATCCTGCAACATGGATCGACCTTGAAAACATTACGGTAACTGAAAGAACCAGTCACAAAAGATACATACAGTAAGTGTATGTATGCTTCTATTTATATGAAATGGCCATAATGGGCAAACCCATAGGGATGGAAAGCAGATCTGTGGTTTTCAGGCTGGGGGTGTGAGGTGGCCTGGGAGTGACAGCTAAGGGGAGGGGGATCCTTTTGGGCATGATTACAATGATCTAATATTGATTGTGGTCATGGTTGCACAGCTCTGTGAGTAGTCTAAAAACTATTCAATGGTTGAATAGTATGGTATATATGAATTATATCTCTATAAAGCTGTTAAAAAACAAAGCAACAGTAAACAAGTTGTTAAAAAACAACTCAAACAGTAAAGGGAAACCCCATTTAATGGCTTTAACACAGAGGAATGACATGATCTTACTATTTTTTTAAAGCACTCTAACAGCTGTGTGGACTAGGAACAGGGATGGGGAGAAAATTTTAATGCCCCATGTGTCTGAGTCCTGCTTGCAGGGCTGGAGTGAAGGATCTGGGGGAGTTTGCACTGAAGGGCAGGGCGACATAAGGCATTCCCCAGAGATGTTAAAAAGGTAGTTCAGTGAGGGAGTTGGAAAGAAAGGCCGAACATTAGTTTTGAGGAGCGGGATCAGACCACAACCAGGACAGGTGACCAGGATGTCAGCGCTCTTGTCTGCTGTCTATCACAGGTGCCATGATAGGTTCTTGTGTTCCTCAGTGGGTGTTCCAGGCCGCCTGTTGCATGGAACAGTCTCTACGTTATATGGGGGATTTTAACTCCGGATGCACACAATTCTCAGACTCAGATGCAATCGTTCCTTATTTCCACGCTTAGCAGAATCTCCACCACTGTCTCTGTGGCTCTGGTCATTTCAAATCTCAATAGTAAGAGAATGGTTAACTTTCATTCTTCTGCACATAGCTGTCCAATTTTCCCAGCACCATTTATTGAAGAGACTGTCTTCTTTCCACTGTATATTTTTTCCTGCTTTGTCGAAGATTATTTGACCATAGAGTTGAGGGTCCATATCTGGGCTCTCTACTCTGTTCCACTGGTCTATTTTTGTGCCAGTACCATGCTGTCTTGGTGATCACAGCTTTGCAGTAAAGCTTGGAATCAGGCAATGTAATGCCCCCAGTTCTGTTTTTTCTTTTTCAACATTTCCTTAGCAATTTGGGATCTCTTCTGATTCTATATAAATTTTAGGATTGTTTGCTCCAGCACTTTGAAAAATGCCAGTGGAATTTTGATCGGAATGGCATTGAAAGTATAGATGGCTCTGGGCAGTATAGACATTTTAACAATGTTTATTCTTCTGATCCATGAGCATGAAATGGTCTTCCATCTTTTGGTGTCTTCTTCAAGTTCTTTCATGAGTGTTGTATAGTTCCTCGAGTACAGATCCTTTATCTCTTTGGTTAGGTTTATTCCCAGGTATCATATGGTTCTTGGTGCTGTAGTAAATGGAATCAATTCTCTAATTTCCCTTTCTGTATTTTCCTTGTTAGTGTATAAGAAAGCAACTGATTTCTGTACATTGATTTTGTATCCTGCCACATTACTGAATTGCTGAATGAGTTCTAGTAGTTTGGGGTGGAGTCTTTTGGGTTTTCCATATAAAGTATCATGTCATCTGCGAAGAGAGAGAGTTTGACTTTTTCATTGCCAATTTGAATACCTTTTATTTCTCTTTGTTCTCTGATTGCTGTTGCTAGAACTTTTAATACTATTTTGAACAAGAATGGTGAGAGTGGGTATCCTTGTCGTGCTCCTGATCTCAAACGGAAGGCTGTCAGCTTTTTCCCATTGAGGATGATATTCGCTGTGGGTTTTTCTTAGATATATTTTATGAAGTTGAGGAATGTTCCCTCTATCTCTATACTTTGAAGCATTTTAATCAGGAATGGATGTTGAATTTTGTCAAATGCTTTTTCTGCATCGATTGAGAGGACCATGTGGTTCTTCTCTCTTCTCTTATTGATTTGTTCTATCACATTGATTGATTTGCAAATGTTGAACCACACTTGCAACCCAGGGATAAATTCCACCTGGTCATGGTGGATTATCTTTTTAATGTACTGTTGGATCCTATTAGCTAGGATCTTGTTGAGAATCTTAGCATCCATATTCATCAGGGATATTGGTCTGAAATTCTCCTTTTTGATGGAGTCTTTACCTGGTTTGGGGATCAGGGTAATGCTGGCTTCATAAAAAGAGTCTGGAAGTTTTCCTTCTGCTTCAAATTTTTTGAAACAGCTTCAGGAGAATAGGTATTATTTCTTCTTTGAAAGTTTGGTAGAATTCCCCAGGGAATCCATCAGGTTCTGGGCTCTTGTTTTTTGGGAGGTTTTGGATCACTGCTTCAACCTCATTACTAGATATTGGTCTATTCAGGTTGTCAATTTCTTCCTGATTCAGTTTTGGAAGTTTATAGTTTTCTAGGAATGCATCCATTTCATCTAGGTTGCTTAACTTATTGGCATATAACTGTTGATAATAATTTCTGATGATTGTTTCTATTTCTTTGGTGTTAGTTGTGATTTCTCCCTTTTCATTCATAATTTTATTAATTTGGGTCTTTTTTCTTTTGGATTAGTTTGGCCAATGGTTTATCGATCTTATTGATTCTTTCAAAAAACCAGCTTCTAGTTTCATTGATGCTTTCTACTGTATCTGTAGTTTCTATCTCAATAGTAAAAGCATCAAGAGAAAACTTTTCTTCCATCAGATGCTGAACAGGACCTGCCTCCAGTTACTTCCACTCAAGAACAGGGGGTTCTCTCCTGCCTTCCTGTGGATCTGTTCCATTTGTCTGCCAGTTGAGCTGTCACCAAGGGAAAGGGCTTGGTGCCCCAATCTTTTAGTGGGAAGGTGAACTTCCAAACTAGATCCAACTTGAAAAGGTTTTCCCTGCTGTGTAGAGGGCGTGGACCTCTGGTGCTTTGCAGGCATCACTCGCTAGCATTGCACTTCTGACTCAGCCTCTGTCCTGACCACTCCCCCTAACCACACACCATCTACTTCCACTGCCATCGCATCTCTCTAGGTGTTTAAGGAAAGCAAATCCTGGGGTTAAAAAAGTAAGGGATACACCAGCTAAATAGACTTCACATGTTTTTTCTTCACAGGACTCCTCAGAACTTTTCATGTGTTCACGTACATGGAGAGCTCCACTTCTGGGTTCATGGGATCTTTCTGTGTGACTCCTGTTCCTCACCCTTTAAAAAAGTTAAAAAAGTAAGGGATACACCACCTAAATAGACTTCACATGTTTTTTCTTCACAGGACTCCTCAGAACTTTTCATGTGTTCATGTACATGGAGAGCTCCACTTCTGGGTTCATGGGATCTTTCTTTCTGGACCATGCTGTGTGACTCCTGTTCCTCACCCTTTGCGGAGCTGCACATTCACACTGGGTGGACCCATGCTGGTAGATGCTGGTACTCAGTAGGGACAGACGAAATCAGCAGCCCTATTTTTGAAAATGGGCCAAGAATGGGCCATTTTTGTCCAGGCTCAATCTCAGTTATACCAGGTTGGAGGTCTGTCTAGGATGTCATGAGAGGGCAGAGGAGGGGGATTACCTTTCCCTGGAGAGTTCAGGGAAGGCTGCAATCTGGGAGTCGTGTTTGTTCTGGGTCTTAAATGATGCATAAGCTAGTGTAGGGCAAATGAAAGTGAGGGTGGCATTCCAGACACAGAAAACAGTAAGTGAAAAGGTCCTGAGGTGTGAAAAAGTTTGGCGCATTTGGGAGAAGTGAGAAATTCAGTGTGCTTAGAGGAGTGTTCTAGAGGTCATGTGTCAGGAGACCAAGGAGAATAGGCTCAAGTCAAACCCAAAAGGTCCCTGGGTGTTAGGCCAAAAGATTTGATTCTTGGGCAAGAGGAACCAACAGAAGCTTCAGAAATTATTATGGATCTATTAGACTGGGTTATACATGCCTGTGGTATATAGCGAACAATGAACCTCCCTCCCTCTTTGTTCCCAGCCCCTGGAACTTTCCCCCTTCTATGGAATCAAACACGGCAAAGACTGTCATCCTTCCCGAAGGATGCTTTGCGTAAAGAAGTGTAGATGTATACGTGTCTATATCCTTAAAAAACCCTCACAAAAAGCAGCATTCTAATCACACTGTTCAGCACTTTGCTTTTCTCACTTAACAATATATCTTGGAGATTGTTTCATATCCATCCATAAAGAGCTGCCTCATTCTTTTTTAACAGCCGTAAAGATTTCCATTGTATGAATGTATGGCAATTTATTTAAGCAGTCCCCTGTTGATGGACATTCAGGCTGTCTCCAATCTTCTGTTATTATAAACCGTGCTGCAGTGAATAGCCTTGTACATCCAACTTTGCATACATATATGCAAGTATGGCTGTGGAATACATTCTAGAGCTGTAGGATTTATGGGTCAATGGGTATGTGCATCAAGCATTTTGACAGAGAATGCTGAATTGCCATTTATTGCTCTCAAAGGCTGGTGGCTTCTCCACACTCTGGCCAGTTCAGTGTGTGATCAAACATTCTGATCTTTGTTAATAGAATAAATAAAAAAATGGTTTCTTGTTATGGTTTTCTGTTGTATTTCCTTTTTTTAAAAAAAAGTCTAGTTTAAGCACCTTTTTGCATGTTTAGAGGCAATTTAAGCTTTCTAATCTGAGAACTGCTTGTTCACATCCTTTGCCCATTTTTTATCGCATTGTTGGCCTTTTTTTCTTACTGGGTTGTTAGCACACTGGTAGAATGGTGCAACTCTTGCCTGTTGGTAAATTTCCTCCAGCCCATGACCCATCCCTGCGGTTATGCCTGTACATACAAATATCCTTCCTCTGATGGAGGCGGCAGTGGCAGTGGCTAGGAATGGTGGAGGTTGGGAGAGTGGGAATTCTGGTTAGTTCTTCCACGGAGATGTGACTAATGGGCTGGAGCAATTGTACTCCTTGGCGGAGGAGCAGACCCTCCCAGGAGCCTGTGACTGGGGCAGAGTCCCCTCCCTCTGATTCCCACCAGCTCTCTTCTTTTCTCGCTGGTCCAAACAATCTCACTCTCACTCCCCAGGCCCCAGGAGTCCTCTCTACTCAGCTTCCCCTTTCCAAATATTAGCACAGGCACAGCCCTGCCCCCCTGTCACAGGCAGTGATTATATAGCAAATTAACCACAAGCTGTTCGGTCCTCGTCCAGTGGCAGTTGGGGAGATGCTCCTCTGAGTAATGACTTGTGTAGTCGAGGCTCTCATCTGTAATTTGTGCGTGCAATAAATGCAGAAATAAAAACCCAATCCATATGAAAAAGGGACCAAGTAAAAGGAGGGGGAGTAGGGGAAGAAATCATGAATTTTGTGGACTGCGTCTTACAGTCTGGCTTCAATTTCCTCTTGAGTAATGCAGTCATTGCCTACATTTGATTGATGGCTGTGTTTGCCTAAAGGATGAAGGCAGGCAGAAGGAAAGCCAGAGAACAGGGCTTGAATCTTGACTTCTCAAAGTGTTTCTTTGAATACAGGATTGTTATTCTCGAGCCTCAGTTTCTTCATCTATAAAATGGGGATAATAATAATATTTATCTCCAACCAGGAGTTAGAGAGCCTGGATTCTCTAAGAAGGCCAATACACAGCAAATGTTACCTTTCTTCCCTCCCCCTTCTATCTTACCTCTCTCCTTTCCTTGCAGCACACCAGGTAGAGGTTTTTAAAACTTAACTTTTTGTCTTGAGATAATTGTTGAATATGATCACTCGTATCCCTGAAGTGGTAATATCTCCTAACACTGTAGTACAATGTCACAATCAGGATATTGACACTGATACAATTTACAAATCTTACTAAAATGTCCACACTTTTATTTGTACTTATGTATGTGTGTATATATTTAGTTCTGTACAGTTGTAACACATGTTAGGTTAAGGTACTCACTGCCACAGTCATGATAGATCAATTATCAGGTGCCTGGGTGGCTTTGTTGGTTAAGCTGTCTTTGGCTCAGGTCATGATCCCAGAGTTCTGAAACTGAGTCCGGTATCAGGCTTCCTGCTCAGTGGGAAGTCTGCTTCCCCCTCTCACCTTCTCCTTCCCCTACTGAGTACAGGCATCTACCAGAGAATGAGAGAGAGAGAGAGAGAGATAATCTCTCTCTTTCATTCTCTCTCTCAATCAAATAAATAAATAAATAAAATTAAAAAAAATCAATTAGCACAAGGATCTCTTATGTTACCTTAAATAACCACACCCACCACCCTCCCCTCCCTCAGACCCCAGTTTACAACTCCTGGCAACCAGTAATCCATTCTTGTATTCTTACATAAATGGAATCATACAATATGCAACCCTTTGGGATTGGCTTTTTAAAAATTCAGCATAATTCCCTGGAGATTCATCTACATTGTCTATCAATAATTCATTCCTTTTTAAAAAGTTTTATTTATATAAGTAATCTGTACATCCCACGTGGGGCTTGAACTCATGACCAGCTCCTCCAACTGATCCAGTCACTTGCCCCTACAATTCATTGTTTTTTATTGATAAGTAGTAGTTCATGCTGTGGATATACCAGAGTTTATTCATCCATTGAAGGATGTCTGGGTTGTTTCCAGTTTTGTGCTATTACTAATAAAACTGTCATGAACATTCACGTGTAGGTTTTCATACAGTTTCACCTATGTATGAATGTAATTTTCCTTTCTCTGGGATAATTACCCAAGAGTACAATTGCTGGGTCATATGATAATTATATGCTTAATTTTTTAACAAACTGACAAATTGTTTTTCAGGATGGCTGTATCATTTTACAGTCCCACCAGCAATATGTGAGTATTCCAGTTTCTCCACATCCTTGGCAGCTTTTGGTGTTGTTAACTATATTTTATTTTTGTCATTCTATAGGTTCCATTGTGATTTTAATTTGCATTTTCCTAATGGCTAACGATGTTGAACATCTTTTCATGTGCTTCTTTGCCACCTGTATATGGTCTTCTGTGAAATGTCTCTTTGTATCTTTTGCCCATCTTCTAAGAGGATTGTTTGCTTTTTTTTTTACTGAGGTTTTCTTTTTTTTTTTTTTTGAGCTCTCTTTTTAAAAATAACCACTTTATTGACATATAATTCACATATCATAAAATTCACTCTTTTGAAGGGTACAATCGAGTGGTTTTTGGTATATTAACAAAATGTACATTGATCACCACTCTGTAATTTCGGAACATTTCATCAACTCAGAAAGAAACCCTGCGCCCATTCATAATGTGACCATTACTTTCTATTCCCCTTTCCCCAGTCCCTGGCAAACATGCGTTTATTTTCTGTCTCTGTAGATTTGCTTGTTCTGGATATTTCATAGGAGTGGAGTTATACCATATATGGCTTTTGGGTGTCTGACTTTTTTCATTTATCATAACGTTTTCAAGTTTCATTCATGTTGTAGCCTGCTTCAGAATTTCATCCTTTTCTATGGGTGAATAATATTCCATTATGTGGATCTATCACATTTTGTTTACCCATTCAACAGTGGGTAGATATTTGTGATGTTTCCATTTTTGGGCTATGATGATTAATGCTGCTTTGAATACCTGTGTGCAGATTTTTGTGTCTGCAAGTTTTCAGTTCTCTTGTATATATACGTAGGCATGGAATTGCTAGGTCTTATGGAAACTCCATGTTTGGAGGAAATGCCAAGTGGTTTCCCAGAGAGGATACACCATTTTTTAAAAAGGATTTTATTTATTTATTTGACAGACAGAGATCACAAGTAGGCAGAAAGGTAGGCAGAGAGAGAGAGAGAGAGGAGGAAGCAGGCTCCCTGCTGGCTCGATCCCAGGACTCTGGGATCATGACCCGAGCCAAAGGCAGAGGCTTTAACCCACTGAGCCACCCAGGTGCCCCGAGGATACAATTTTATATTTCCACTAGCAAAGTCTGAGGGCTCAATACCTCCACAACCTCGCTAACATTTGTTATTTCATCTTTTTGATTCTAGCCAGCTTAGTGCACATGAAGTGGTAACTCATTGTAGCTTTGATTTCCATTTCCCCAGTGACTAATAATGTTAAGGATCTTTTCTGTGCTAATTGGCAATCTGTATATGTTCTTTGGAGAAATGTCTGTTCCAAATCTTGCCCATTTTTAAACTGGGTTGTCTTTTTTGTTGTTGAGTTGTGAGAATTCTTTATGTATTCTGAACACAAGTCTCTTGTTGGATATATGATTTGCAAATATTTTCTCCTTTTCTATGGATTGTCCTTTTACTTTCTTGAGAGTGCCTTCTGACACACAAAAGTTTTTAATTTCAGTGCAATCCAGTTTGTCTATTTTTTCTCTGTGCTTTCGATGTCATATATAAGAAACCACTGCCTAATCCAAGGACATGAAGATTTACTCCTCTATTTTCTTCCAAGACTGTTATGGATTTACATTTAGGTCACTGATCAATTTTGAGTTAATTTTCATATAATGTGTGGTAGAGGCCCAACTCCATTCTTTGGCATGTGGATACTGAGTTGTCCCAGTACCACTTTCTGAAAAGGCCATTCTTTCTCTATTGAATTGTCTTGGCACCATTCTTGAAAATAAATTGACCGTAAATGTGAGGGTTTATTTTTGGATTTTGAATTCTAGTTCATTGATCTATACTTCTATCCTTATGCCAGTATCACGATGTCCTGATTACTGTGCTATATAGTACATTTTGAAATTGGGAAGTGTGGGTCCTTCCATCTTGTTCTTCTTCTCCAAGATAATTTTTGTCTATTCTATTGTTTTTGTCTCCCCTTGCATTTTTATATGTATTTTTAGGGTCAGCTTGTCAATTTCTGGGAAGAAGGCAACTGAAATTTTTGGTAGGGATCCTATTGATCAATTTGTAGAGTACTTCTATCTTAATATTAAGTCTTACAATACATGAACATCAGCTATCTTTCTATTTATTTAGGCCTCTTTTTAAAAAAGATTTTATTTATTTATTTGACAGAGAGAGATCACAAATAGGCTGAGAGGCAAGCAGAGAGAGAGGGGGAAAGCAGGCTCTCCACTGAGCATAGAGCCCGATGCGGGGCTTGATCCCAGGACCCTGAGATCATGACCTGAGCTGAAGGCAGAGGCTTTAAAACACTGAGCCACCCAGGCGCCCCTTTATTTAGGTCTTTAACATATTTCACTGATATTTTTATAGTTTTCATTGCCTGAGTCTTGCACTTCTTTTGCTAGATTTATTTCCAAGTATTTTATTCTTTTCCATGCTATTGTAAATGGAATTGTTTTAATTTCATTTCTGGATTGTACACTCCAAGTGTATAGAAATACCATCTATTTTTGCATGTTGATCTTGTATCCTATAAGATTACTGAACCACTACTTTTTCTAACAAATTTTTAGTGGACCTTTTAGGATTTTCTACATGCAAGGTCATGTTATCTGTAAATAGAGATAATTTTACTTCTTGTTTTCCAATCTGGAAAATATGCCTTTTATTTATGTCTGCTTTTATTTCTCTTTCTTATTTAATGATCCTGGCTAGAACCTCTAGTACAATGCTGAAGAGGAATGCTAAGAGCAGACATCCTTGTCTTGTTCCTGATCTTAGGAAGAAGACACCCAGTTTGTTACCATTGATTATGATGTGAGCTATTTTCTTTCTTACAGATGGTCATTATCAGGTTGAGAAAGTTCAGTTATATTTCTTATTAAGTACATATTTTAATTTTATTTTTTGTTAAGTATATTTTTAGTTTGTTAATAAAAGGGTACTGGATTTTTCAAACGCTTTTTATGCCTCTGTTGAGATGATCATATGGTTTTTATCTTTGTCTTTTATTCTACTAATGTGGTATTTCATTGACTGATTTTTGTATGTTCAGCCAACCTTGCACTCTGGGATAAATGCCACTTGGTCACATGTTGTTGTATTTGGCTTGCTAAATTTTTGTTTTGTTGAGAATTTTGGTGTCTTACTCTTGAATTTTGAGAGTTCTTTTTATATTGTAGCTCCTGACCCTTTCAGGCAGGGTCAGGTCACAAACTAAATTGTGTCAACTCTGGCTAACCCAAGCAAAACCAGGAATGTGATGGTGTAGATGAAGTTGATAGGTTCAGCCCTGGGGATAGGGTCCAGTTATCAGGAATCAAAGACCAGTTGGATCATGGGGACTCTGTTCTTTCTGTCCTTGCATCACCAATTTGAGATCAGAGTCCTGGAAATGAGCATGACTGATGAGCATGCTGGGGTCACATGGCCAGGAAAGGTGGGATACCTTGAATCATGGTCCCAGAAATGCTGCATGCAATGAGGGCTGTGTGTTTCCCAAGGCAATATTGGCTGCTGCTGTCAGAAGAAGAAATGAATACTTGGGTGGATCTGCCCAGTAGAAAGTCTCTCCAATGCTGAGGTGCGCATCTTGAAAGAGTTCAGCATTTCATAGTAGTTGAGATTATGGTCTTTGAAATCAGTGAACTAACTCTGAGTCCTGGTGCTACCATTATTGTTTGCAAGATCCCAAGTGACTAACTGGGTCCCTCTGTGCCTCGGTTTGCTCAACCACGTGATTTATAGAGGCTTCCTCATAGGGTTGTTGTGAAGGTTGAATGAGTGATAGGAAGTAACGGGTTTAGCAGAGAGTGTGGGACAAATTGAAGTGCCAAATACATGGCAGATGTTATTAATAAATTTAAAACACTTCTACAGTATAGCAGCCAAGGGACTCTCCTCCAGCAGGGACTGGAGGAGAGGTGCCTACACCGTGTCCTAAGACAGCAGAGAAGGTGGTATCAGGGAGGGCTGCCTGGATGTGGTGGGCTTTGAAGGCTTGGTGGATTGGAGTAGCTGCTTTATCTTTCTCCTGGAAATAGAGGTAGTGGTTTTAGCCAAAAACATGTGGGGAAGAGTTCTAGATGATTCAAGAGGCCAGCACCTCTGTCCTCCTCTTTCCCCATCCTCCCATGAATCCAATGGGCCTGAGCCATGACCTCTAATTGGGTTGACTGAGTCTTTCACCCAAAATTATGCTGGCCCCCCAATAATTCCCCACTAGAGCTCATATTTTTCATTTAATAAAGATATACCCTAAGCCCCATAGAGGGTCTAGGGAACTTAGTATCCATCTGAGTGGAAATTGATTTTTTGTTCATATAACATTAGTGGAACAGTGAAATTTATTTATTTTTAAAAAAAATTTTAAAAAGATGTATTTATTTATTTATTTTAAAAATTATTTTAATTAACATATAATGTATTATTTGCCCCAGGGGTAGAGGTCTGTGAATTATACATTTCACAGCACTCACCACAGCACATACCCTCCCCATGAAATTTATTTTTTTTATCGAATATCTAATGACTTTTTTTTTTTAAGATTTTATTTATTTGTCAGAGAGAGGGAGAGAGAGCGAGCACAGGCAGACAGAATGGCAGGCAGAGGCAGAGGGATAAGCAGGCTCCCTGCCGAGCAAGGAGCCCGATGTGGGACTTGATCCCAGGACGCTGGGATCATGACCTGAGCCGAAGGCAGCTGCTTAACCAACTGAGCCACCCAGGCGTCCCTCTACTGACTTTTTATTATAAAATTAATATTTCTTAATAAGAAATGTGTAATCTATAGGAAGTATGAAGAAAAGAATACAAGTTACCTGTGTATCGGCATAATGGCTAACATGTGGGGGAATGCCCTATCTCTTAAACATTTCTGTGTGTGCGTGTGTGCATACTTGTGTGTGTGTGCGTGTGAGAAAAATCAGGATCCTACAGCACACACTATTTTGTACCTTTTTCTTTCACTTAATAACATCTCATGATCATTTCCTCATGTTCTAAGTCATTCTTTATGAATGTTATTTTTTAAATTAATGTTTGTTTTTTTAAGATTTTAGTTATTTGACAGAGAGAGAGAGAGAGAGAGCACTCATGAACCAGGAGAGGGGCAGAGGGAGAGGGACCAGGAGACTCCATACTGAGCAGGGAGCCCCATATGGGACTTGATTCCAGGACCCTGGGATCATGACCTAAGCTGAAGGTACTTCTTGACCAACTGAGCCACCCAGGCGCCCAATGAACCTGATTTTTAATGGTTGAAAATAGTCTACTGTATGGATATATCATCATTTTTAAACCAAACTTCTATTATTAGATGTTTCCAATTTTTCACTATTGCAAATAACATTATAATAAATATTTTGGAGTATGAATTTTAGCAGCTGTCTCTGGTTAATTCCATAGAATAAATTTCTTAAGTGCAAGTGGGCATTTTTATGAAACATTTGTAAGTATTTCATTTTGAAAAGTTACATACACAGTAAAAAATATCCAAATGCTTCAAAAGAATATTCACCAAAAAATGTCTTGTTTTCATCTTTTGCTCCTGGTCTCTATTATCCCTTCCCAGAGAAAATCCACATAACCAGATTCTCATGCATAGCTCCACAAGAATAGGATATGGACTTGAAAGGCATATTTGTACACCTCCATATCTTTCCTATCCTCTACCCATCTTTTTTCTTTTTTTTACTTAACAGTGTATCTTGGAGATCATTCCTTGTTACAGCATGATTGACAGCCCTCCCATATTTCTTCACTGCTGCCTAGTATGTCTTTTCATGGATGTACCACAATCTATTTAAGAAGTTTGTAGGGGCACCTGGGTGACTCAGTCATTAGGCATCTGCCTTCAGCTCAGGTCATGATCCTTGGATCAAACCCCATGCTGGGCTCCCTGCTGAGCAGGAAGCCTGCTTTTCCCTTTCCCACTCCCCCTGCTTGTGTTCCCTCTCTCACTGTCTCTCTCTCTGTCAAATAAATAAATAAAAAGTTAAAAAAAAAAAAAAGAAGTTTGTAGTGGTGGACAGCTAGCTTACTCACAAACTATTACTATAAACAGAATTCTTTCACAAATAACCTTGTCCTTGTATCTTTGTACACATATATCTGAAATTATCTGTGGAATAAAGACCCCAAATGGACTTATATATTTAAAACTGGAATATGTACTGCCGAAATGCCTTCCAAGGGTGAATCCCGGTGCACCTGTTTCCAACAACACTGTCTGTGTCCATTTCCTCAACTCTTGTCAACAGCACATTATTAAACATTTAGATCTTTGCCCATCTGATAGATAGAAAGAGGTTTAAAATTGTGGTTTTAATTTCTGTCTGAGGGAGGTTTACTATTCTTCCAGGTGTTTGAAAGCCATTTCTATTTCTTTTTCTGTTTCTATTCTTTTTTTTTTTTTTTAAAGATTTTATTTATTTGAAGATAGAGATCACAAGCAGGCAGAGAGGCAGGCAGAGAGAGAGAGGAGGAAGCAGGCTCCCCACCGAGCAGAGAGCCCGATGTGGGGCTCGATCCCAGAATCCCGGGATCATGACCCGAGCCGAAGGCAGTGGCTTTAACCCACTGAGCCACCCAGGCGCCCCTGTTTCTATTCTTTTTTATAGGAACTCTGTTCCTATTCTCTTTTAAACCTAGTTTTGTTTTTCTCCCCCCTTCATTGATTCGTGAGGATCTCTTTCGGTAATAGAGAAATTAGTTCTCTATTTTATGTTGCTTATATTTTCCTCTGAGTTCATCATTCTTCTTTTATTTTCCCCTGTCATGTGGAGGGTTAGAATTTTAAACAGGTAGCTGAATCTCTCAATCTTTCTTTTATTCAGTGGCTTCTAGATTCTGTGTCCAGAAGTTGACACAAGAAGCCTTTCCCATTCTGAAATTCCAAAAATTATCCCATATTTTCCCCCTAGTATTATTTTGATTTCATTTTTTATGGTTCAGAGTTTTGATACACATGGAATTTATTTTGGAATGAAGAGTGAGGAAAGCATCCAACTTGCTATTTTTCCAGAAGCCCAGCCAATTTTTACAATTGAATAATCCAAGAATGGATTATTTTTAAAGATGGCCTGAGTCTATTTAGTAATCCCAGTGGCCACCGGAAGCCAACATAAGGTCATTCAGGGCCAGGCGGTAAAACTCACCTGTTGTCTTTTTGCAGGAGGAAGTCTGGACTGGTGTGCTGTGAGCAGGTTGCTTTGAAATGCTTGAGGTCAAGCAGAAAACAGTGTGGAAAGATGATATCACTTAAAATTCTGAAGAATTGTTTTTTAAAAGTTATATTGTAGAGTTATGTCCTTGGCTCTTTTTGTGGTTGCTGTAAGATCCCTCTGGAACCCCCAGCTGCCCCCAGGGCTATTTTGAGGCCATTGTCACAGTGGTTCTCAATCAGGGGGTCTCTGTGTTTTTGGCAAAAAAATTGGCCTAACTTGTGTGCAAGTTATTTCATAATATTTGGGATATTTCCTATCCTAACAAAGATAAGAAACAGGAGACTGTTGGTTACATATAAATGAATAGAAGCACTGATGCAAAACACATTTTCACCATTATAACACTTTTAAATCCTAGTAGAGGGAGCGGGCACTTGTAGTGTATCAGGTTTGAAAGGTTCCTGAAGTTCTTTTCCCCACCAGATGATGTTGCCTATCAGGAGGGGTTACTTTGTAAAATACCAGATTCTCGGTTATGTTTGAGTTGCAGGGAAAAAAAAAGAATATTTTTTAGTATAAGTATGTCTCAAATATTGCATGGGACATACTTATACTTCAGTGTTTATTCATTGTGATATTCATTGTTTGAATTTTACTTTCCAAATTTACATCCTGAATTTCAATTTCTGACCCTAGCAAACCTACCCCAGGGGACATTTGACGATGCCTGGAGATCTATTTCGTTGTCTCAAATGAGGTGGGGTCACTTCGGGCACCTAATGGGAGAGGCCAGGGATGATCTTAAATATCCTGTAGTGTACAGGATAGAAGCAAAACAAAAATTATCCAGCTCAAGATGTTGATAGCTTCAAGGCTGAGAAACATTTAACTGGTCTAACACATTTCTCATGGTCTCTCCTGAAGAACCCTTGAGTATGAAATTTCCTTTAGAATTAAAATGGAAGACACCCTCCACTGAGGAATTGAGTTCCCCGAGGAGCAGGCTTTTCATTCTTTTACTAATGACAGTAAGCCCTGAGGAACTGATTTTATTCCCCTTTTCTCTTTGACTCTCAGGAAACTCTGACCAGATTAAAGGCCCACGCAGAAAGACTGTGTGGGATCTTACTTGACTCCATATACATTTTACTTCCACATTTTGGACTTGCTATTCTGGGCTGATTGGCATTTCCCTGGTCCTAATTCTTGTTCTCTAATTCATTTTTCACCATTTCCTGTGAATCACTCAACTCCCTTGTGGGGTAAAATGTGACACACACACACACACACACACACACACACACGCACAAATAGACACATTCATATAAATATTTAAATATGGAGTTTACCAGACACTTGACAAGGGCCTGTACTGTGCTCACTGGGAACCAGGTAGACAGACGGGGGCTGTCTGGTTCCTTCCTGGCTCTCTTGTACGTCTCAGGCCCTGGCTTTAGAACACCTGCGGCGCTTGCCCATCAAAACCAGAGCTGCCCCAAGGCAGGACTTCAGGTGCTGGGATAGTGGACAGCAGCTTCCTCCAACTTGACGTTGGCAGGCATGGAAGGTCTTTTCTGCTGCCTGGAAAGTGAGGGGTCTTGGGCAGAGGCCCGGCAGGCGGGGGTGATCAGGGCCCTGCCACGGCCCACGCAGACACACACACACTGGGAAGAGATTGCATCTTCTCCCGGACCAGCGAGATTCTATAAACATAATCAAAATGTAATAGAAACTTTTTGGAAATGCTGTTATGAGGAGAAAGCATCAATCTTGATGGAACTCCGTTCAACAGGCTTTGCGGAGCTAATCAATCATGGTCAGGACTCGGCCTCCCCATCTGTCTGCGCCGGGGACCGCGCGGAGCTTGCTGGCTCCCCGGCTGGGGCTGCGTCCCCTCACCAGGCAATCCATCATGCAGCAGGGGGACGGCGGGAGGGGAATAATAGCACGCTAATAAACTAGGGGCTTTTTTCATTCCCAACTAATTTTTAGTAAATGAGCCCAATCCAGGCAGAGCAGGAAAAAGAGCCTGAGGAGATGGTAGTTCTGAGATGCGCCTCGCTGGCTGGGGACAATGGTTCGTGGGCCCGAGGGGAAGTGGAGAGCCAGCCCAGCCCAGGGATAACTGTCTCAGCTCAGCCGGGAGAGCAAGCAGCCCGTGAAGGTGCAGGGAAGAGCCGAGGGTAGTGACTTGGGGACTGGTGGCCCACAGTGCTGGAGCCCAGGCCTCGGCTGCCATGCTGGGCTCGGTTTGGGGCTTGCTCTTTCCAGGGAAGCCGGAAGCCAGAGTGTTAGGTCTGAGCAATGGGGCAGAGGGTCCTTTGCAGGCAAAGAACCGAGGGATGAAGAGCAGAGAGCAAGGTGAGCTTAGACAGAGGGGCTGCGAATGATCAAAGGTACCCTGTACCCATTTTCATCTGGCAGTACCTGTCTTGGGGGTGAACATTCCTCAGGACAGGACCCAGAGTGGGATAGTCTCTTAGATGCCTGTAATTTGGAAGACCATGTCTGTCTTTACTCATCCCTCGGTCTTTATCACTTTGCTTTGTGCATGGCACATGGTGAGCCCTTATAAATATTTGTTAAGTGCATACATGAATGTGAATTATCCCTGAGACAGCAGATTCTGAAGATCTGCTCTGATAATTTCCTTAAAATTCTTTAAGTTCTTTTCCGAAAAGTACATCCTAAGATCAGTCCCTGGTTTCCTCCCATCCAGGACCCAGTTTTGGACAGGGAACTTTGGAGAAGGCGTACATATTTATAATCTGTTGCTATGTAACAAAGAACCCTAAAATGAAGTGGCTTTAGACCACAATAAACATACTATCTCTCATAGTTGTTATTGGTCAGGGATTCGGGAACCGTTCTCCCTGCACGGTTCCCAGTCCTGGTCCTTCTAGAGGTGTGGTCATCAGATCTGCACCAGGAATTTACCGATGGCTGCGGAACGGAAAGAGAGTTCCCCTTCAGAGGCCATTCTCTGGTAGCCATGTGGGTGGGCAGGGTGGTGGCAGGGAGACTAGTTAGAGGTCGATTGGGTCAAAGATGGTGGCAGCTGGGCCTCGGGTAGAGATGGCGGAGTTGCAGGAACGTGGGTGGTTTGGAAAGCGTAACATGTGTTTACTGTCTTACTTGAGAATACGTAATTCTGCTAAAAAGAACAAGAAAAACAAGAAGATGGGACGCATCTTCTACAGAGTGTTTGGCATAGATCGTACATAAGCTGGTCGCTTATGCAACAGAGGCAAAACTCAGAGGATGTGTTAAGTACACACAATGAGTAAGCTTCTGAGACTCAGACGGAATTCATAAGATGTGTTAAATGTAGACAGTACGAATGTTAGCGACGTGCTAATCATAGATAGACTGAATGGCTTACATGGTAACACCCACAAGAGGACTATAAATAGAAATGGGTGGAAAGAGCAAGTCATAATGGTACCACCCTCAACAGGTCATCCCTAAATTGGCCACCCATGGGTGTTACCCATCCTGGGTTTGTTCTGTCCCACATACGCTCTGCCCGAGAAAGGCAGATGAAACTCAAGACTGGCCAGGCATACGTACTTGCCTTGTGTCTTCAATTGTGTGTGTGTGTGATTGGCCTCAAATACTTTCCATCTACTGGACCCCCTTGATCCAACTTCAGCTCTGGTCCTCTGAGCCACACAGCAGCAGGACAGGCTGGTGTGGCAAGGACAGAGCCAGGAATATAAATATTATAAACTCCAGGGTTCCACAGTCATTTGGCCATTCTCCTCACTTACCCATCTCTAATGTGTCAACCAACCTCATGTCTTTTATTCTTGATTCCTATTTATTTTTTTAGCTTTGTGTCTTATTTGGTTTAACGAATGGTATGATTTGAGCATCTCAGTTTGGTCTGTGAGCTTTCCTGTTCTGCAGACTGTGAGTTAGTTGCCTGGTGGTATTTTTGTGATGGGGGAAGACAGATCGTTGACTGGGACAACATGGGTTATCAAGAGGTCTCTTGGGGCACCAGGGTGGCTCAGATGGTTAAGCGTCTGCCTTTGGCTCAGGTCATGATCTCCAGGTCCTGGGATGCAGCCCCATGTCAGACTCTCAGCTCAGCATGGAGTCTGTTTCTCCCTCTGCCCCTCCCCCTGCTTTGCACTTTCTCTCTCCATCAAATGAATAAATAAAATCTTTAAAAAAAGCGGCGAGTTGTGGGAGGTTGGGGAAACCAAGTGGTAGGTATTAGATAGGGCACGGATTGCATGGAGCACTGGGTGTGGTGTAAAAACAATGAATATTGTTATGCTGGAAAAAAAAAAAAGGGCTCTCTTAAGCTAAGACCCTTCATCTCTATTTGGGAAGTACACATTTAATGCACCCAGAGAGCCTCTGGATGGGGATGAGATTGCAGGGCGATAACCATCAGAGGCCCTGCCTCAGCTCCATGGATCTGGAGCACAGGAGGTCAAGACAAGCTATGCAAGCACTTTCAAAGATCCTCCATGCCCCTGATCCTTCTGCTAACATTTCATTGGCCAAAGCAAGTCACATGGCTAAGCCCGACACCAATAGGAATATTATTCAGCCTTAAAGAAGAAGGAAATTCTGACCCAGGCTCCAACATGGATGAACCTTGAGCACATGACGCTGAGTGAAATAAGCCAGTTACGAAAGGACAGTTATGTATGATTCTACTTATATGAAGCACCTAGAGTAGTCAGATTCCTAGAAACAGAAAATAGAACAGTGGTTCTAGGGGCTGGGAGAGGGTTGCTTGATTGATGTAGAGTTTCAATTTTACAAGAGGAGAAAGTTCTGGAGTGTGTTGCATCATGATGTGAATGAACTTAACACTAACGAACGCTACAGTTAAAAATGGTTAAGTGAGTAATTTTGCTGTTGTGATTTAAAGAACTTTAATTCAAATAAAAAAGAAAATTCAATTTAAACACCAGGTGGGATAAGATAAGTACAAAGATGAAAGTAATGTAGTATCCACCATGCAACGAAAGACTCTGTTGACCACGGATGTCCCTGCCAGACATTTTTCTGTACCTGAACATCCCATGGGAGCATGTATTAATTTTCTTTAACAGAAGAAACATTGCTGTACATACGCTATGGTGATGGATTCTTCTCGAGCAAAATTGCTGGAACAAGTCACTGTTCTGAAGTTAATACACAGTCCCATCATCATTTTTAATGGCTGACGGTATTGCACCTGCTGTGTGTTCTAACTGTATCAGTTCATTATGCCATGTAACAAACACCTCAAAACTCAGTGGCTTAAGACAATTACTATTTATGACGCTTATGAGGATTATTGGGAACGTGTTTTTCCTGTGGGACCACCTTCAGGAGAAGGCAAGCTAAAGAAACACGATAAAACAGGAAGAAAGGTAAGTCCGGATGAGATGTTAGCTGGAGATGGGCTTCAGCTTGGTTCAGTGGAGAGTTTTGGAGCACCAAAGGACACTTCCTGCCTTGATTCCGCCTTAAGCCCCTTTGAACCACCCCTCCCTTGTCAATCAATCACCTTCTACCACTGACAGATCCCGTTCTAGCCAATGGCAATTCTCCAGAGAAGGGTGGAGGTGAAAGCTATTAGCAGCCAATATTGACAGCTGCCGGCTAAAGCAGAGGATGGTAAATTTTGTATGTATTTAACCACAAGGGAAAACAAAAACAAAAACAAAATTGGTGTGGTGGGGAATACCCTCCTTCTCCAGTGGGAGGTCCTATTAATTTACAAGCAAAGGATATGAAGGTATAGTCCTGATATAGTGGGGTAAGGATTGGGACCGATGATCTAATTTACTATATTTGCTCAGATTTGCATGGTGGGACCCTTCTCTGGCAATCCCAGTGGAGGATGGGCTGGCCTTCATCCAAGAGGCAGCAGTCCAGGTGCGGGCAGGGCAGTGGAGGTGGGGGAGCCCTGTAGATGGAGATGGGGATAGCAGATGTACTCAGAGACCTGTTTGTTGATGCCTTCCTATATCTGAAGTACTGTGCCCAAGACCGTGCATTTGCCATTTCCCTTAAGCTTTCAACAAGCCCACAACATAGGTCCTCTATGAATCCCATTTTACAGATGGGAAAACGGAGGCAGTTGGAGGGGAAGTACCCTGCTTAAGGACTCACAGCTGGGAGGAACCCAGCCTGGCATTCAAACCCACATCTGCCTGCCTCCAGGGCCTGGGTCTTTAACCACCATGCCCCTCCGCCTTGGTTGAGGGTGCAAGGCAAGCGATCTGACCTTTGAGTTTGGGTGACAGGCGAGTGGAAACCCCATCAACTAAGGCTGAACACTGCACTTGTGAGATCAACTGGGGATAGCCATGTGGGGGGGGGGGGATGGATTTTGAAAGGAAAAGGAAAAGGCTCTCCTCCAAATTAGCCGCGTTTTCCTCTGGCCTTGCTTTTCTTCACTTGTTTACCTGTAACTTCTTCCAACTGTGGCTGCGGGGGACAGAGAGAAGGGGAGGACGGGAATCCTCCAGGGGCCGGGGCGCTGCTCAGCTCGCAACGTAGCCTGACAAATCAAGTGGGTAAAACCCATTAATTAGCAGTTTTGGAAACAGTTGCAAAGTTAATTATTCCGTTTTCTGATGAAAGAAAGCTAATTTTTGGCATTTACACCGACAGTGACATGAACTAACATTTTTCGAGTTGACATCCCTCAAGATAAATGATGCTGTGAGGCATTTGTGCAAACATCCTGACCCACAGCGCTCTGACGGAGACTGTCTGCAGTGCGAGCCTTCGCTACCGGTTTTTTTTTTTTTTGCCCGGCAAGTTTGAGAGGTGGGAGAGCCAAGAAAGGGGGTTTATCCGGTAGGGGGTGGGTGAAAAGGAGAAGGCTGGTGACATACAGAGAAGATTCAAAGCCAGAGAGAACATTTGCATATTCAGAAGGCTTTGCCTAACAAAGAGAGCAGGGGTTTCTTAACATCTCTGTCCATCTGTCTGTCTGGGGTGAGAGTCTCATCCAGAGGAGGGACCTAGTTTTTCCAAGTGGTTGCTTCCAAATTCAGGACTTCTCCCCAGACCTCGCTTCTGAATACTAGGCTGAGCATGTATCCAATTTTGTGCTGGAGGTTTGACTTGGCATCTTAGAAGCATCTCTAACTGATCTTTTTTTTAAAGGTTTTATTTATTTATTTGACAGACAGAGATCACAAATAGGCAGAGAGGCAGGCAGAGAGAGAGGGAGGGAAGCAGGCTCCCTGCTGAGCAGAGAGCCTGATGTGGGGTTCCATCCCAGGACCCTGGGATCATGACCTGAGCCGAAGGCAGAGGCTTAACCCACTGAGCCACCCAGGTGCCCCAACGAATTTTATTTTTCTAGAACGGTTTTAGAGTCACAAAAATACAAAAGTCAAGAGATTTCCCACCGACCCCCTGTCCCCTGTGCGTGCGCAGCCTCCCCTGTTAGTGCCCATCCCCCGCCAGGGCATGTCTGTTACACCCCATGGACCCGCGCCGTCACATTATCTCAAGTCTGTACTTGACATCAGGTTTCATTCTTGGTGTTGTACAGCCTGTGGGTTTGGACCAACATATCATGACACACATCCTTGTAGTTGTGTAAGGAGTAGTTGGGCTGCCCTGAAGCCCTCCGAGCTCCACCCAGCCCTCTCTTCCTCCGCCCTGGACCAAGTCATTTCCCACCAGCCGGAGAAGACGAAGGAGACTCCCTCCTTCCAGGCCTTGCGAGATCTGGCCCCTGCCTACTTGCCCACCTACCTCATGCTACTCTTTGCTTGGTACACCCAGCGACCTTGGCTTTTCTTTCAGTTCTTCCAACTCAACCTGCTCCGTAGGGCTGAAGTGTAAATTGCAGAGAAGGGACGAGAACACAGCCTCGGGTGCCGTGCAGGCCAGGTGGCCCTGGGAGTACGCGGGAGCCCCCAGGGGTGTGAGTGGGAGGGAGTGGGTGGACTGGGTTTGCATTCAGCCCTTTATAGCTGCCTCCCTCTGCCACTCCGGGATGGAGCTAGAATCATGTGCTCAGGGCAGCGTCCTTCTTAACATGGGCAGATTAATTGGAAACAGATGTCAAGTGGTGGGATTTAAATACAGACATCTCACCAAATGTCAGCCCTTCCCCTGGGCTATGATGGAGTTTTCGCTTCTCATCCTCACCAGGGAACTGGGAAAAGCCTCTTAGACGTGCTAGTGGTGTGCTTGACCCCAGCAGTCTTTTAAGGCAAAAACGTCTCAAAAACTCAAGGCAGATGATGACTCTGAGAATCCGAATCCCCTGTGACAAATTTATTGGTACTGACTGTACACCCACCAAAGGTGCTCTCGGAACAGCTGACTCTTGTAATGACCACAGAGCCCTCAGATTGTAAGGGCGGGAGGGCATAGTCTCACTTCCCCAGTCAGGGGTGTGAAACTGAAGCCCAGAACATGGTAGGGACTTGTGGAGTCACTCAGCAGGTCAGTGTCAAAGCTGGGGCTGGGACCTACAGTCAGAGACTATTTTTTTTCTCCCTTTCCCTTCCCTTCTTTTTAAGGTTTTATTTATTTATTAGAGAGCAAGAGCGAGAGCATGAGAGAGAGGGTGGGGATAGGGGTAGAGGGTGAGGGAGAGAGAGAAATCTCCAGCAGACACTTTGCTGAGCATGGAACCCGGCGTGGGGCTTGATCCCATGACCTTGAGATCATGACCTGAGCTGAAATCAAGAGTCAGATGCTTAACCAAATGACTCATCCAGGTGTCCCAAGATTATTTTCTAAAGTGCAGATTGGATGCTGTCTTCCTCTATGTCGCTCCGTGCCTGGAAAATAAACCCAGACTCCTTGGCAGGGCCTGGGATGTCCGTCCCCGCCTCCCCTTCACCACAGC
The DNA here is from genome assembly GCF_011764305.1 of Mustela putorius furo. Lineage (NCBI taxonomy): Eukaryota > Metazoa > Chordata > Mammalia > Carnivora > Mustelidae > Mustela > Mustela putorius. The sequence goes on along the minus strand of NW_025421464.1, from coordinate 9,415,188 downwards.
CTCATCTCCCTCTGTCTCCCAAGATAAATGACCTCCCTGCATTCCTGAACATAGGCCTCTGCTGTCTGGCCCATGATGTTTCCTCTGTCTCTCTATCAATCTAGAAAACTCCTATTCACTCCTCACAACCCAAATCAGATATGCCCTCCTCTTACAAGAACCCCCAGCTCCCCAGTGAGCATTACTCTGCCCCTCTTCTGAGATCCCACAGCATCAGACACAGGTCACTGTAATTATTTGAATATTTCTCTGGTCACCCCCTCCCTTCTTATACCCCTGTGTTTTATTTTATCTGCTTCCCTGGAACTCAACACGGAACCTGGCACGCAGTAGGCACTCAGTAGACGCCTGTGACTTTGACATTGTCAAAGCCAAGGGACCCCTGTGTTGGCTTTCTTACTCCACTTCTCTGTACTATTCAACATCACTGAGCTCTCTCTTCTTGAGATGCCCTCTGTCTCACCAGGCTTGGTTCCCTCCAGCCTGGTTTTCTCCAACTGTTTATTTCTGTTTCCTTTCAGGATGTTCTCTCCTCTGCCCATCTCTTCTAGTCTGTGGTGTTCCAGGATTTGTCCTGGCCCTGCCCTTCCCTCTCCTCCCTGGAAAGCTTTCTCTGCCTGGGTAAAGTGTTGCAGGGCTCAGGGTCTCTGTCTATGCTCTTCCTTCTCCCTGGGATGTTCTTCCTGTCATTTTGGCATGAACAGCTTCTTCTCAACCTTCAGATTCAATCCTCGCAGGGAGTCCTTCCCTGACCACCTGAGCACCTGTCCCGAGGTTGGGCCCTGAGCAGCTGATGCGCAGGCTGGTTGGATGGACCAATGGACAAAGGAGGAAGGAGTGGGCGGGGCCAGGGCGGAGCCGAGTGCGGGGCGGTGGTGGGGGGGGGGGGAGTGGAGGTGCTGTGTCTGTAGCACCCGTAGGAAGAGCTGCATGGCCTCATGGCCTCACGGCCTCACGGGCTGGGTGTCCCACTGCTCCTCAATCCAGAGACAAGCAGGCCACCATGTTTTTGGGTTATTAACTCTCCTCAGTAAACTTCCAGCGAGTGTGATAAAACACTCTGCAGAATGTAGCAAGAGCTCATAAAAGCAGGATTTAGTGCCATTTTATAGATGTCACGGCTGACTTCCACACTCAAGCTAGTGTATATTTAAAATTCATGCCTGAGTCACTGCTTCACTCCCTGAGGCCTGAGGGGAGGAGATGACAGGGCTCCCTGCTGACCCCCCAGGTCTAGCATGCCTGGGGTGGGCGCTGGTGTCTGAGGCCTTCTGTGGGGACCAGGCCGAGTCGGACAGGGTCTCCTGCAACCCTGCTTCCTGCAAGGCCATGAAGATGGGCTTCGGAGTCAGACAGACCTGGGCTTGAGTTCTGGGTGCTGACTGGCCTGCCCCGTTGCCCAAGATGGATGTGAGACTTTCTGGGATACCACCCAAGAGAGTCCCAGGCAGTCTAGATGAGTTGGTCATTTTAGATCTGGCTCTACTGTTTCTTTACTGTCGCCTTGGGAAGATCACATCCCTCTTGGAGCCTCATCGTAGCTGTCACACAGGTGCGATTACCAACGGCCGATGGTGTGGAGTCAGTGGTGGTGTGTGTACGCAAGGCTGTCGTCCAGTTCACCGCTAACACATAGTTTTGGGGCTACCCTTGGCGGTCTATGCTTAAATCATAGCCTCTTGGGGCACCTGGGTGGCTCAGTGGGTTAAAGCCTCTGCCTTTGGCTCAGGTCGTAATCCCGGGGTTCTGGGATGGAGTCCCGCATCTGGCTCTCTGCTCAGCGGGGAGCCTGCTTCTCTGTCTCTCTCTGCCTGCCTCTCTGCCTACTTGTGATCTCTATCTGTCAAATGAATAAATAAAATTCTTAAAAAAAAAAAAAAAGAATCATAGCTTCTTCCCAAAGTGGAAAGAGCCACTTATCTGGGCTAGAAAGAGCTGGACAATTAAAGGTATGGAACAATTAAAAAACCGACAATCCCCCAAATCTCTGTGGCTTAAACATAATGTAGTGATTTTTGGCTTCCATCACAGGACAACTTGGGTTAGGTGGCCCCTTATAGCAGTGATTCAGGGAGCTAGACTCTTCCATTTAGTGGCTCTGTCATCCCCCAAGGCCGTCCCAAGGCTCTCTGCTGGATCCTTTGTATTAAGCCAGGCAAGAATGAGGATGTAGAGAGATGTTTTAGGACAGAGGCTGGCAAACTACACCCCATGAGCCAAATGTGTATCTGGTTGGTTTTGTAAATAAAGTTTTATTGAAACAGGCACGCCCATTAAGTTACTTATCATCAACGACAGACCCTAGGGCCCTGCATCTTTACTACCTGGTCCTTTGCAGAAAGTGTTTGCAGACCTTGGTTTTAGGGGTTAGGTCTGGGAGTGGTATGCCTTATGTCTACCTATAGTCCATGGGCTACAGCTCTGTCTCATGACCCCAAACTAGCGGCCAGGGTGGAAGAAGTACAGAGGAACCCATGGGCATTGGCTCTCATTGATGGTCCCCACTATGCCTACCTCTCAGGGTCACTATGAAGATGTAATAAAATAATACCTAGAGAGTATTTCTTAGAAGGTCTGGTGCATGGAACTCTTCCATAATGACAACCATAACTCCTTACTTCTCAGGAGTATACCAAGTGGCTGGGTTTGCAGGATTTTGGGGGAGGACCCCTGTCCTCACCCTGGAAAAGAAAGAATTGGGCTGCTCATGTCTCTTGCAAACTAGGATGTGTGCTGGGGGCCTGGTTCCATTTCTTCTGGATTTGGGGTTATTTCCATGTGACCAGCTTGGTCAGGTATCAGGAAGGACTCAGGGAAGCTTATTTGGGACCTAAAACGAATGCCCTAACCAGATGTTTTTCTGATGGATAGTGTAGCTACTGTGTGTTCACCAGGCCCAGAGCTCAGGAGGTTGCTCAGTGTTAGTGACCTGGCTGGACATCCATGATCTGGCTTCTACTTTCCCCACCACCACTGCACCCCCCGCTGGCCAGGCTTAATATCATTTAAAAAACAGCAAGCTTGGAAAATTAAAGAAATACTATCTATTAATCACAGTGTCTGAAAGATTATAACATTGAACATGTTATGTTATTAATGATATTTTTACTTTGTAAAGTAACTACAATAAAATTTATTTAAAGCATCGATTAAAGGTTAATTAGTACTTAAGCTTGATATTTTAAAGTTAATTCATTAATGTGAGGGTGATTATTCATTAATAATAATGAGGTGATTCTCAATCTAGGTTCAAGTTTGCTCAATTTTCTTCTTTTTATATTTGATTTTCATAAGAGTTAAGATCCCTAATGTATAGAAATGTGATACTGAAATCACATAGCAGAATTGTCCAGATTGTCCAGATTTTTTTTTTTAATAATGAGAGGATTTTATTTATTTATTTATTTTTTGGTAACAGAAATCTAGAACTACTCATCAAGAAAGATGCCTGAATGTTTCATCTTCAGCCCATAGCCTAGAGATAGAGTCAATTCTTGTTGTAAAATACAACCAAAATTTAAAAAGGCATAAAAAACCCCCAAACCTCAAATCAGCAATACCAGCTTCCCAGTCATAGCTGAGTTTGGGGTCACCTCTCTTGGTCTTCTCCAAGCTCGGTTAGTGGATTTTTTTTCCCCCTGCTGTTTTCAGTGAAAAACTGTATGAATACTTTGATTATGGGCTTACCACATTGCATCATAATTGTTTAAAAATCTGTGTGTCTGTGAGAGTGCCTTTGGCTGCAAGTGACACGTAATCAAATTCAAGCTGGGGAATTAATGAGGTCAAGGAACAAAAAGAGTAAAGGAGCTGGACTCCATCTCTGCGGCTGAGTGATGCATCAAGGGAAAGAGAACTGTGAATGGAAAGACACTGGTTTTCCTCTCTTTAAAAGGTGGACTCCAATCCTCCCAAACTTGAATGAATGTTGGACTTAATGTCTTGTTCCTAACAACTGGAACATGGTGAAAATGGTGGTGGGACTTCTGAGGCTGAGTCACAAAGGTCATTTCAGCTGTCCGTGGTATCTTGGATTGCTCCCTTTGGGAAGTCGGCAGCCATGCTGGGAGGATACCAGTCAGCTCTGCGGAGGGGCCTGTGAGGAGAGGAACGGAAGCTTCCCACCAACAGCCTGTACCCCCCTGTCAGGCATGTGAGGGACCCCTCTTGGAAGCATATTTTCCAGCTCTTGTCAAACCTTCGGATGATGACTTCCTCATTTGACATCAGGTTTCAACCTCATGAGATGTCCTCAGCTGGAATGTCCCAAAGAGGCCACTTGTGAATTCCTGGCGAGAAATCTTGAGATATAGTATATGGTTATTACTGTTTCAAACCACTAACTTTTGGGATAATTTGTTACACAGCATTAGATAACTAATATACAGGGAAAAGGGGACTGGACCAACCTTGGTCATGTGCCCATCATCTCTGGACCCATAATAGCTGGCGGATGTTGCCACATGTTGACTAGCTCAGGCCAGTCAACCTCTCTTTCTGGAGCCTGCAATGGATTGAAATCTTGAGAGTTGCTTGCTGTAGGGCCTCAGAGGTTGGGATCAGGCCAACCCTCTTTCCACTTGATGTTGGCCTCTTGATGTTGGCCTCTAGCTCTTTCTCCTTGATGTTGGCCTCTAGCTCTTTCTGGGTCTGACCTCCTCACCTTCTGTCTTCTTCTTCTTCTTCTTTTTTTTAAGAATTTATTTATTTATTTATTTGAGAGACAGAGACCACAACTAGGCAGAGAAGCAGGCAGAGAGAGAGGAGGAAGCAGGCTCCCCGCTGAGCAGAGAGCCGGATGTCGGGCTCGATCCCAGGACCCCGGGATCATGACCTGAGCCGAAGGCAGAGGCTTTAACCCACTGAGTCACCCAGGTGCCCCTGTCTCCTTCTTTTGAAGTGGGTATGAGAGGCTGGTTTATGTTTGACAGCCCTCAGGCCTGATCAGGAGGTGAAATAAACCAATGCAAGAAATATATCAGAACCCAGGCAAACCTCCAGATTGCAGCAGCTGGAAAGATGCTGGGAAGCAGCTACTAGTGATGAGACTCTTTACAAGCCAGACTCCTTGGGGGAGACTCCAGCAGGATTCACAATCCACTGTGCTGTCTTTCCCTCTTTCATCCTCTTCCCTTTCCAGACACAGAACAGGTTCTCTGTCTGTTTTACATCAAGTCCAGGAACGCTACTTTCTTTCCTTGCTTCTGCTGGGGATGGTGTCTGTGTTTCATAAATTCATTCTCAGGGCGCCTCAAGGGTCAGATGGTCAGGTAACCGGTTTAGCAGTTGGACAAATCCCAGCTCTGCTAAGTGCTTGCTGTGGAGACTCAAGATAACTCACTCAACTATCTAGAGCCTTGTGACCTCCATCTGTCTAATGGGATAATAATGACACTCACCCGGAGTTGGCTATCGGTCCAGGGTGAGCTTCTGTAGGCAATGTGCCCTGTGTATCTGCTGGAATGTTGATGGTCACTGTGCATAAGAAGGGGCTCAGCGGTCTGTCAGGTGAGGTTGGGGAAGCCCTGGTACTGTGGGATTCCTCAGTGTCCTGAATTAGCTAATTTTCATCTCAGTCCTCTAAGAAAGGTGTTGTAACAAGCTGTGTATCCTTAGTGTATTTGACTGTAGAATTCTATTTTGGAGGGCATTACTTGGGACTATGTTCCTTGCCTTAGCTCTGTATTTGGGAATACAGGGGACCACACATGTCCTGTGGTAGGCTCATATCTGGTACTTCTTCTCCCTTTTTTAAAAAAAATTTATCTATCTATCTATCTATCTATCTAGAGTGTGAGCAGGGGAAGGGGAGAGAGAGACTTTGTGCTACGTGTGGAGTCGGACGCAGCTTGATCTCAGGACACTGAGATCATAACCTTAGTCAAAATTAAGAATTGGAAGCTTCCCTGACTGTATCACCCAGGTGCCCCTTTCTGTGGTCCTTCTTTTACCTCAGGGGTCGCTCCCCCATTTGAGGTGGAGAGAAGCCCCTCCTTTCCTCCTGCGCTGTGCGTATTCTGGGAACAGCAGACTTAGCCATGCCTCACGTGTGCCCTCATGTATCTCCCACCATGTACAGGGTTTCATGACACGCAAGGAGTCTGAGGACAGGCTCTGGTCCGCAGGGTGGGCGTGGAGACGCAACTGAAAGGTAGTCTTGAGGGGCCCCGGCATGTGTGAGGACACCGTGCCCTTCTCACATCCCAAGCCTTGCAGAGCTATTTGTCACCGCAACGAAAGCCTCTTGAAAGTCATCTCAGTGATGAAACGAGCAGCACTTTTCTGAATGAAAGACTCTGTTCTCGTTAACAGGCCGATGACGTAGCTTACTGAGAGGCCCCTGACGTGTGGAGCCTATCTTTAGCTTCCTCAGCTACTGGACTGATGGGTGTTGGGGCTGAAGAAGGCTCTGACAAAGATAGGCCGGCACACGGCCATGTCCTGCTCCCAAAGAAAACAGCCTTTCTCCCGGTGACGGGAATGCAAGGCAATGTTCCTTTCTGTGGGAGGTTGTGGCCCGCTTTGTCCATGGCTGTTCAGTGTGTGGCTCCCTCTTATGCCATTGGTGAGGAAAGGGAGCCCCGTGGACGGAGGCCCCCGACGTGGGGTTGTCTGGTTCAGCAGCGCGGCTTGACTACCGAGCAGGGAGCTAGTTTGGGATTTCCAGTGCTGGTGGGCCCTCTTGGAATGAGCAGAGCCTCCGAGCTGCAATTCTTGGCCCCATTTTGGGAAATCTGATGAAACCTTTGGTTTCCTCTCCCCAGAGAAACACAACCCAGACTCAGCTGGCTGTAAGAGCCTGGCGTGTGGGGTAAAAACCCTTGCGTCAGGGCACTATGACTCTGTTCTCTTTTCACTTTACCTTTTGGTTTTGCCCTCCTTCCGCTTAGGATTGCGGACAGGGTGCTGGGGCTGTTGGGACAGTGAAGGCGAGTTTCTGTGTGTGGGGTCAGCTGTCCTGGCGGTGACCGTGCGGGTGACAGGGGCAACAGGGCCTGGGATGGGGCATGTCAGGGTTGGAGGAGGAGGGGTTGGGAGAGGAGAGGGTTTGGGGAGCAGGAGGAGAGAAGGAGAGGGTGGGGGGGGGAGGGGTCGGCAGGTGGGAGGCGAGGGTCTCTGACTGGGGGGCATTCAGGAGAAGGTGACACGTGAGTGACGCCCGGTGGCTTAAGAGAGAAGAAGTTGGCAGCCTGAAAGGGAGGGAGACAGAAAGCAAGGCTCTTCAATATGGGCATTCATGTCGAGGTGACAGCGGCCATTTATCATGGCCTGAATGGGAGCGCAGGGCCCAGTGCGCCGCCAAAGACCTCTGGTTAAAGTTTTACCTGAGTGTGAAAGGGGCTGCGGCTTCCCCAGGCTGTGGGGGTGGCCCCCGGAGGCCCATCTGTTTGGAGCAGAAAGACGCTGACGCCAAAGGAGGGGCCATGGGGCAGGACGTTTCCGGGTGCAGGGACACCTCCAGGCGTCCCAGGCCACCAGGGGAAGGGTTCTGCCTCCCATGGGGGCCCTGGAAAGGCCTGCTCCAGGCGCTGAATTGGGAGCTTGGCCCCCTCCAAATCAATATGTTGAGCCTGCTCTGGGGGCAGTGTTGGGCAAGTTGGGACGGGGACACGGTTTGGCAGATGATGTCATCGGTGCCCAGCTCAGGTTTTTATTTTTTTATTTTATTATTTTTTAAATATTATTTAGTACTTACCATGTGTCAGGCACCTTCTGTATAAATACGCACAAATATTTAGTTAGGGTGATGACCCCCGTGTGTTACCCGGGAAGCAAGGGGTCCGTAGAGCGCAGGAGTTTCAGTGCCAAATCTGGGATAGTTCCAGGCGAAACAGGACAAACGGGTATTGACCTGCAGGTTAACTCGAGCATTAATTCATTTGCTCTCTCACAGCAGCTCTTGGAAAGAGGCAACGCATCTACCTCCATTTATGAGTGAGGAGCCGGGAGCAAGGGGGAAGCAAGGAGCCGAGGCCACAAAGTCAGGAAGCAAGAGAGCTTGGGTCTGGTTTCCAAGTCCGAGCTCCCAGACCTCCCCCGTGCTGCCCCGGGGCCTGGAGGAAACCCCATGTGCTCAGAGGGTTTTTCGAACTGAAAAACCAGTTTGAGGAGGTATGACGTGTTCACTCTTCACCGTGGTGGTCTTCAGGGTCGTGTGTTTAAAGAAGGGAGCTTGTCCTGGGTGTTTTGGTCTGTCTGATCCACAGAGGGGCTGGCCGTGGGGAGGGAGTCCTGGGTGCTTCCAGGGCTTGGGACCTGGTGTTTGCCTAGGAATGTAGCTAATGACCCTGGAGATGCTTGCCAAGATTCCCAAGCTAGCGAGGACCTGAGCCGGAGGTCAGGCAGGAGGCTCACATTGGAACTTGCAGCCCAGGATGCTTGGCCAAGGGGCCCGCAGCCCAGCCGTGAGCAGACACCAGGGTGATGGCAGATGAGCGAGGACAGGGGAGAAGGCTGTGTTCCTGGGCAGGAACTGCTTTGGCCCATTTTCCATCCTGGGTTGTGGGACAGCTCGGTGATACCCTGGGCAGATGATACTAATCCAGATCCTGGGAGTCAAATCTGCTGCTAAGAGGCCATTTGGGAGAAAAATAAAATCCCCCCAAGTGTTCCCCTTTGGGAGTTCTGTAGGTTGCACTGACGGAGCAAGGATCTTTCTGGATATCAAGTTCACACCCAACACTGTGGGTTGAGGTCTTAGTCCTGGAAAAACAAGAGGAGTGAGTGTGGGCAGGTGTGTTTGGTAAGGGTGGAGGGGCACAAGGGTGCTGGAGGAACTCTTGTTTCTGTTAAGGCACTAGCACCGCTAGGAGCATGTACTATTAGCGCTCTCCTGGCCCATCCCAGAAGCCTAGCCACTGAGGCCTGGCTGGCCTGGGCTTCTGCCCTAGACTGTGACTTCCATCTCCTGGAACTCTATCTCAGCTCCTGCCAGAAGCCGTGCTCATTGGCCCATTCCAGCCCCAACCCAGACTCCTTGCCTCTCCATATGACAGTGGGACATTGCTGGGCTTGGTAATCACACTTGGAGAAACCGCATGGTAATGTCCCAGAGCTGGCTGATGGGGCACAGGTGATGGGAATGCAGAGGTCTTGGGTAGCAGAGAGAAAGGCCACCAGTAGGAGGTATGAACCTCCCCAAGGGGCCCGGTGGTGGGGTATTCTAAGAAGCATGTGATGCAGGGGGTTGGAGGGGAGACACTAAAGCAGGAACATGGGGCCAGTGCTGCTTACCCCTCCCCCGCTGTGCCCCCCATAGAATCAACACACACGGAGCACTGGTGCTGCTTCCTACTCTGTGCTTGCTCTGGGTTAGGGTCAGCTTACATAGGAGGAAATACCACACGGTCCCTGAAGCGGGGGGCTTGGGAATAGAACATGAAAGCGACATCTTGTGTCTGTACACAAGGCTCTGCGGTAGCAAATGACAGGAGTCCTGGGAAGGCCCCTCTGAGGAGGGGAGACGTAACTGAAGCCTGAGGATGGACAGGAGCCAGCCGGGGAGGAGTCAGGCCAGTGTCCAGGCAGAGGGGAAGCCTGTGCAAAGGCCCTGAGCATGTGAGGTGAGAGTCCAGGGAGTGGCCTGTGGCCTATGGCCTGGGCTGGAAGTACAGATGGGGACCATGTCCTTCAGGGCCACGGGCTGTGATGAGCAGGTGGCTGAGCGAGTAGCTTGTTTCATTAGAACAGGGTCCTTGACTGTCTGGCTGGTTCTCAGTGCTGGCATGAAACATGTGGTGGAGAGTGAGGGGAGGCATCGGGGAGTGGGGGCTGGGTCAGGGTGGCGGAGGGGCAGTGAGATGTGAAAGTGGCCGTCTTGGGGGTGGGGGCGGGGGCCGTCCGTGTGCCAGCTCTGTCCCCACGGGTCTGCTCCTGCTGCTCTCCCCGCCCTCCTTGTCCTCTGACTTCTCTTGATTGCCTTGAGGGAGCTGACCGGGGAGCCTGTGCGGGTCTGCATTTGTGCCTTGCGCAGGGGACATTAAGCGAACAGAGTCCCTCTCGGTTTTTCATGTCATTAATTGGTGATCTTCAGACTCTGAAATAGCATTTCCCCTCTCCCATCCCTTATTTCATTATCCTCAGCTCAGTACACATCAGTGCCGCGCGAGGCAGCCTGCTTGGATATATTAGGAATTATTTAAATGAGATGGGGATGTATGGGTAGTTAAAAACGCAGTCTTCTATTCTGCCCTAATTATGTATCAAATTACGTTACAATTATTCCCAAATATAAACTTGCTGAGAACCTCCGAAGGGGAGGTTCTGAGAGCATCAGAAGAAAAGTGAAATAGGGCAGAGTGAACAATGGCCCTGGCCCTGGGCTCTGAAACCCAGGCAGTGCGCACGCGTGCGTGCGTGTGTGTGTCTGTGTACGCGCGCGTGCGCGCGCCTGCCTGTCTGTGTTGTCAACTCTAGGGCCATGCTGTGTCTGTTTTAGGCATTACTGGCTCAGCGTTGGCCACCATCATCAACGAGCAGAAATAAGTTCCAGGCAGCCTCCGTGTCAGTGATGTGCTGTCACTCTACCATTCCTCAGCCTGTGTGGCCCTGACTCAGGGCTCCGGCTTCAGCAAGGCTCCAGCCTCAGGCTTTCCCTGGGAGGCTCAGCAAACACAGAAGCGCCCATTTGTGCGTAACTTGGCAAACGCCTCGTATGCCATGCTCACTCAATCCTGGGAGAAAGGGACAGACCTGCTCAAGGGGCCACAAAGTGGCAGGTGGACTTCAAACCCAGGTTTGCTTCTGAGGCCAGAGAACCCCAAGAGGTGAAGCAGGGTCTCTTGGTTCCCGGGCTGGTGGGTGGGTGTCTTTCTGAGTTGTTTTCATCCATTTGTCTCTAGCTAGGAGCAAGCTTCGTCTGGAGCTCTTAGGAGGGATCCAGATGAATCTTTATGAATAACTTAATAATTATTAATCTTCACGATGCTACTGATGTGGCAGGGCTCAGAGTTTGGCTGCTTCCATTCCTCTTCTCCCACACCTACTTCCCATAGCCACTCATTCTGGGCCTGGGGATGGGAGGTGGGGGTGTTCCCATCAGAAGAGGCGTCAGCCTTCTCTCTGGTTGTTGGGCAGGTGGGGTTGCCCAGGGCTGTCAAGGCATTTTTAGCCAAGACCTCAAAGCATGCTGGGACCCTGTTGTGGGTTGAATTGTGCCCTCATCCCCCCTACCCTCCCTGCCAATGTTGAAGTCCCGATTTCTAGTACCTGTGAATGTGACCTCATTCAGACGTAAGATCTTTGCAGATAATCAAGTTAAAACAAGGTTGTGAGGGTGGGCACTGATCATATATGACTGTGTCCTTATAAAGAAGGAATTCAGACACAGAGACATGTGCAGAGGGAAGACGGTGTGAAGGGAGAATGCCAAGGGATGCTTGAAGGTTTGGCATCTACAAGGCAAGGGACATCAAAGATTGTCAGTAGACAACCAGAAGCTGAGGACGAGAGAAGCCTGGACCACATTCTCCCTCACGCTTTCAGGAGACACCGACATGGTCTGTGCCTTGATCATGGACTCTAGAACAGATAAGTTTCTGTTTAAGCTCCTCGGTTTGTAACGGTCCTGGTAATGAATACAGGACTCAGTGGTAGGTTTTAGGCAGGGTGGAGGAATGGAGGGCTGTGGGTGGTGACCAGGAGCCTCACCCTGACAAATGTCCCAGGGCTTGGGGTTGGGGGGCAGGCCTCTGGCTATCATCTTTGTGGATGGATGAAGGTGATCTTGTGGCAGCCAGAGCCCCTACACAGAAATGACATGCCTTCCCAGGTGGATGGCCGGCTGAAGAGCTCTCAGAGGAGTCTGGACCAGGAATCCAGCCCATGGATGATGAAGAGAGGGAGCCAATCCCAGTCTATGGGGAGAGCACTGGACGTTGGGGCAGAGACATCTGGAACTCACCAGTGTCCATCTCCTGTGCTTATTAAGAATGTTCCAAGGCTCCACTGGGAATGCTCTAGCTCTATTCTCTCTGCCCTGTGGTTCTGACTAGCTGCTTCCAGTGGAATACAAAAGTGCTAGGACCACCTCTGAGTTGAGGTTGTTACGAGGAAGTGAGCATTCTGTACGTATCTTCTCTTTTCCTTCGGTGGTTTAACTCCCTGACCCCGGAGGTGAGATTGCCTTGGGTGACCTTCTCTTTCCCAGATAAGAACCTCTTTCCAATGAGATCTTTCCTCCAAGAACCTCCTGGAATCCCCAAGAGAATCTGGGGTCCCCAAGCCTGACCTTGGAGTCTCTTTGATTTGCAAGATTGCTTATTTCCATTTTAAAGGAAATATTTCTAATTAAGGTAACCAAAATCCATGTACTATTTTTGGATGCAACTTTTTTTTTTTTGTTAAGACAATTTGTGCTAATTAGATGTAAAAATTATTCCTGGGAAAATTATATAATTTACATGCAATTTGCAAAATAGGGCTTTGATATTATTTGCACTGCTACTTTGCTCTGAAGTTAGTAAACAGCATAAACACTGGACCTGGGTGAATGTGCTCTGAGGCAGAGTGGCACGGCGGTTCCCAACGTGACGTGCGTGGCTCTCTGGGTGATGGAGATGCCGGATTCTCACTGTGGAGGTCCATTGTCCCCAGGGGCAGCCGCGGGGGTGCTAGCTGACACTGGCCATGGCCCACTGGGGCTGGATTGCAGTTTCCGGATGACTCGTGCCTGACTTTCCACCTGTCTCAGCTCTTGTGTGATTCTTGAGTACCCAGATGAGGGCAAGGCCTCTTGGAAGGTGCTTTAGGAGAAAGGGAGGGAGGCTGTCAGGGGTGCGCAGAGGCCTCCATGATGAGGGCCACAGGTCAGTGGAGCACACTGGTAGAGGGTGTGAGACTGGGAGGGTTGGTCAAGACGGAAGACGGGATCCAACAATCTCTAGGTGGGTGGGGGCTATGTTCCAGCCTCACAGGAGGAACTCTAACAGGTGCATTTGAAAAAAATGTGCACCCATTAGCTGCACAGTGGGGGAAGATGACACCCAGCAGTGGCCTATCAGTCAGGTCCAATCAGGAGGCAGAAACCACAGCGGGTCTTTTAATAGCAAGGGTTTCATAGAAAGGATAGGCGGTCCTCAGAAAACTGAAAAGGTAAAATCTAAACCCCAAAGCATCATGGCTTTGTGTGTGTGTGGGGGCTGCCCCAGAAGAACCTGGGAGAAGGAGCCTCAAAGAGCTGGGGACTCAGACCTCCCAAGAGGAAGTGCCAGCTGGCGGGGGATATGGGAAGGAGACCAGTTCTGTAAGTGGGGGAAAAAACCCACAAACTGGATTGGGTTTTTGTAAGCGGGATGAAAAGCTTCTTCTGGGGGGAAGCAGCATGCTGGGCGACGCCACCAGACAAGAGTTCAGGTCAGCCACCGAAGTGAATGCCATCTTTACTCCCTTCAGGGGAGAGACACAGCCAACTTGATCTGGATGAATCCAGGTGGGGAGTGATTAGGGATGGCTCTGGGAAGGTAGGTTCCAGGTTGGGATAAGACTTGGTTTCCCTTAACAAAGAAAAAGAAAACCCGAATTTCCTTTCTGATTTTAGAAGCAATGCCTGTTATCGTGGAACACTTGGAACATACGGGTTACTGAGATGTCTGCTGGGGTGCAGGGAGAGACGTGATCTCTCAGAGTTCCAGGGGAAATGAGCTGACCCCTCCATCCCCAAAGCAAAGGATACTCAAAGCCTCTGTGTTCCCCTCTGGTTTATGTTCTCCAAGCCTCCCCTGCTCCTTAGAGCCCTGCCCACATCGCCCTGAGGAGCAGCTGGGCCTGGTGTCAGATTCCCCTTGGGCCAGGCCTTCAAGGATTCAGCTTCTAGACCCATGTGTGCATGAAGGTGTTTCTCCAAAGCTGAGTTCTTTCTGAGAGGAGTTTTGGCACCAGCTCTTAAGATAATTAGATTTTTTCCACCTTGTTGCATATAGAAAAGTTTAAAGAAGCAAATAAAAATCATCTGTAATTATACCTTCCAAAGATGACCACTGTTAACCTTTTGGCCTTTTTTCCCTTGTGCAAATGTATTCATTTCGAAGATAATTGGGATCATAGTGAATACTGTAATTTTGTACCTTGCTTCTCCTTCTCCCATCACTTAATACATGAACATTTTTCAAAGGCTGATATGTGTTTTTAAAAATCTCTTTTTGCCCCAGTGGCCCAGGTTGTAGCTCTTTGGCTGTTGTCACAAATTGTTATGTGATATTTTGCTGTAATGGGTTTTTTCTTTGATGACTAGTTTTCTTATTGATATCTTGTACATAAATCTTTGTGCATATCTTTGAACAACATTTCCTCAGGATAGAACCTCAAAGCAAGGTAACCGGTTCAAATGATATAGTAAAAACACCTTTTATTATGGGAAAAATTTCAAATATATGTTGGAGAGTGTTGTGAACCAGACACCCTGTGTTATCATTCAGGTTTCACAATTACTGACATCCTGACAGTTTTATCTATCCCTTCCTCATTTTTTCTGGTTGTTGTTGGAATGTTTTAAAGCAGATCCTGATGTTGAATTATTTCCCCTATAAAAGTTAAGTTTTACTTCTTCTTTTTTTTTTTTTAAAGATCTTATTTATTTATTTGACAGAGAGAGATCACAAGTAGGCAGAGAGGCAGGCAGACAGAGAAAGGGGGAAGCAGACTCCCTGCTGAGCAGAGAGCCTGATGCGGTACTCGATCTCAGGACTCTGAGATCATGACCTGAGCCGAAGGCAGCGGCTTAACCCACTGAGCCACCCAGGCGCCCTAAGTTTTACTTCTTAAATAGGTACAATAACTTCTTGTGGCATAACCAGGATGCCCTTTACCCACCTTAAAAAAATGGACAATAATTCCTAAATGTCATCTAATATCTGGCTTGGTCATTTTCTCCAGTGATCTCAAGAATGACTTCCCACATACAACTTACTTGAATCCGGATCTGAATGAAAGTCCACGTTTTGTGCTTGGTTGATGAGGCTTGCACATCTCTCTTCACACCACCACTCTCTCTTTATGAAACCGTGCTCTTTGTGTATTGAAGAATCTGGCATTAGACGAAGTTTTAAGGTTCTCAATACATACCAGAAAACAGGAGGGTTGTCACAGTCTATGCCTCTGCCAGCAGCCTGAGGGAGCGCTGGTTGCCCCATCAAACGTTGTCGTTACGCTTTTTAAAAATCAATTTGATAGGTGAGAGCTGACACCTTACGGCAGCTTTAACTGGCATTTCTATGATTAGGAACATGATGGAACATTTTTTTCCCCCATATGCATATTAGCTGTTTGTATTTCTTCTTTCGTGAATTATCTCCTTCGACCTTTACCCCTTTAAAAAGGGGTATTGATTCTCCTGCTTGAGTCCATAACGTAGAGAAATTTCAAGTTTTTATGCAGTCATGTTCGTTTATCTTTTCCTCTGTGAATCTTCTATCGCTTACATGCTTAGAAAATCCTTTCCACACCCCCAAATTCCATTTGCCTACCTTTTTTTTTTCTTGTTTGATTCTTACTGTTTTTAAGTCCATTGGAAGATCCATATCGTTAGACCACTGAGCTAGTATCATGGATAGAATAAGACTTTGTTTCTTTGCTAGTTTGTGATATGCATTTATCATGCCCTAAATTCATTTACACACACACACACACATGCGCGTGCGCACAATGAACTTGGGCAATCAGGAGTTCTCTGGGGCCTTGAATGGTGGTGAGTTCCCTGTGATGGGAAGTGAGCAAGTGGGAAAAGCACCATATCAGGCTGGGATTTTCTGCCTCTGGCAGTCTGGAGTTTTCTGATTTCCCTGATCTCAAAGACCCATGCAACCCCCATCAGCTCTGGGAGGCAACGATAATCCCCCTACCTTCCCCTCCTTCTGCTCTTCCTGCCTCTAGGATGGACCTTCAGACTCCTGTTTCTGTTGGGGCTCACGGCAGGGGTGGTGCAGCCAGGACCTCCCCAGGGAGGCTGGACCCAAAGGACCCGAAGGCCACTCCCAGCGCGTTATCTAGTGCTCGCACGGCCGGCACGGTGACCACATCCAGGACTCATCTCCGAGGAGAAGTGGGCTCTGTCTGCTCTCGATATTCGCGGTCCTCATAGCACTTCCCCAGTTTACAATCACAGCCCATTTTGTTGTTTTGCTTCCTCACTGGGCTGTAATCCCCCAAAGACAGGGGTCTTGGATTCCTGTGTCTGACACATGGCAGGGACCGAGGAGTTGAAAGAAAATGGATGACCGTCCTTTGGAACTGGAGGGTGATGGTTATGGGGACTTCATGATCTAAGCAAAAATGAGAGACTGTCATTTGACCAGAACAAATGCTCTTTTGGGGACAAAGGAACAGCGTATCTGAAATGGAGGTCCATCCCTGGAAACCCAGCACAGCTGGCCTTCACAGAGAGGGCTAAGTCTCCTGAATCTTGGGTCTGTGTGGAGCCGTGAAAGTCACCCCTTTTGACCCTGATCTGACACCTGACCCCCAGAGCTGATTATTTCTCCTCTCCACGAGCACATTCCCGACAAAATGGGGTCGAGAGACATTTGCATCCAAGCCACCAAGCTCTTTAAATGCTGGGGCCCGGAGGCCCGATGGGTTTATTAGATTATCATTGCGGAAGTTAATAAAGAATTAATTTCTCTTCATGTGACATCCAAAGGCAGTTATTTCAGGAGCCTGTCCATTTACACAAAGCCAAGTATTTGTCAAGTGTCACAGGCAATTCCCAGGTCCCAGCCCCCCCTCAATAATTCTGGATTAGGGACAGCCTGAAATGACATTACACAAATTTTCTTTCAAGATGCATTGAGCTCTGGGGACCACTCAGGAATTTCAGGTTCCTGAAGGTTATACTGTCAGCAAAAGGGCTTGGGGGCGGGGAGAGGGGGGTCTGGAGCCACTGGAGCTTTCCAGCTGGGCCAGCTCTGGAGGGGGGAAGCTTGGGGAGGAGGAGGGAGGAAGCCATGGATGGCCATTAGTCTG
The DNA here is from genome assembly GCF_011764305.1 of Mustela putorius furo. Classification (NCBI taxonomy): domain Eukaryota; kingdom Metazoa; phylum Chordata; class Mammalia; order Carnivora; family Mustelidae; genus Mustela; species Mustela putorius. The sequence goes on along the minus strand of NW_025421464.1, from coordinate 9,398,232 downwards.
TGGGGGCCCATTCGCCTCCTGAAAACAACTTACTTATTGCCATTTGTATCCCAAACCTCGTGCCCAGCTTGATGGCTTTTCCTTGTTCCTTGCTCAGGGCCAGGGAGGGGCTGTGGCCTGCCGGGGACAGCAGGACTGGCCCACGTCACCTTGTGGCAATATATTAGGGAAGGTCAAGGCACCATCAATACTTGTCTTGGAGTTAAGTGCTGGGAAGAGGAGGGCACTGCAGGGACCGACAGACTACTAGCCCTGAAAAGCAAGTGGTTCAGCAACCAGGCGCCCCTCGGAGCCACGGGGCGGAAGTCTGTGGGGCTGGGCTGGCGGGAGAGGACCCTGAGTCTGATCCAGGCCAGGTTGCTGGGGTGGCGTCTGGAGGCTGGTGTGGAACAGCCTAGACCTCTTGCCGGAACTCCTAAGACACTTGCCCCTGAAGGTTAACAGGCCCCTCAGACTCTGCAGGTCCCACATGGAACCCTGCATCTCCAGAGGACCTCCCCACCCAGGTGGCGCTTTTCCCTCTTCCTCCAAGTGCACCAAGCTCTTTCAGACTTCTGTGCCATTCTCTTTCCTAGGAATGACTCCCCTTTCCTTCCCTGTTGTTTAAAGAGCTAGTCCAGGGGTCACCTCCTCTGTGAAGGCCTTCCTGACTACCTCAGGGAGAGTCAAATTACGAACCTCTGCCCCTCTTCCCTGAGGATCACATTTTTTGTCAAATGGAAAGTGTCCGAGTGTGAATTAGAAAAGGGTGTCTTTTCTCTCTACCCACCCCCCAACCCCTCATCGTCGCCATAGTCTCCACAAAGGCTCACAGTTCAGTAAGAGGAGTGTGGACTAAATTTCAGCCCCCCATGTCCTTCTTAGCTGACTATGTTTGGGTAGTGTGTGACCTGAACAACCACCCATGGCAGCCTTCCTCCTTCCTCAGAGACGCTACATGCCCCTCTGCCTAATTGTGTGACTGTGTGTATTAGTTTTCTATTGCTGCTGTAACAAACTACCACAAACTGAGGGACTTGGAATAACACGAGTTTATTCTCTTACAGTTCTGGAGGTCAGAAGTTTGAAATGGATCTTACTGGGCTAAAATTAAGCTGTTCGCTGGGATGTGTTCCCTTTGGAGGGTCTAGGGCAAATTCCATTGCCTTGCCTCTTCCTCTTCTAGAGGACACCTGTGTTCCTTGGCTTGAGCCCTTCCTCCATGTTCAAAGCCATGTAGATCTTCATGTCTCCCTATCTCTGACCACTGCTTCTGTCATAAACCTTCTTTTTTGATCTCGACTCACCTGCTTCCCTCCTTTACTTATAAGGAGTCTTATGATTATGCCAGGCCCACTCTGATAATCCAGGGCAATCAATTGATCTCTGAAACCTTTACTGAATTCCATTTGTAAATTCCCCTTGCGAATACAGCCACAGGTTCCAGGGAGGAGGCTGCGGACATCTTCTGGGGGCCATTATCCAGCCTAGTCTACCATGTGATCCCATATATCAAAATGCTTTCTAACTGTAAAATCCCTGAGAACAGAATCACAGCTCAGTATAAACATCCCAAGAACGTGGATCAGACTCATGGGGTTCTTGGACAACCTCCTCTGGGAGACAGGAGGCAGTCCTCCTGTATGCACAAGGCTTTCCCGAGAGAATTGGTGACAGACTTGCATGGCTTATGGAACAGTTTTGTCCTGCAGGGGACACCTGGCAACGTCCGGAGACAGTTTTGGTTCCTAGAGATGCTTCTCAAATCCTACAGGGCACGTGGGCATTAAAGACTTCTCCAACTCCCAAAGTCTACAGGGCTGAGTTTGAGAAATCCTGGTTTACACCAGGACTGCGTGGCTGGAGACCCCGGGAGGGACCTGTGAGTTGGCATCTGTGCTGGAGATCTCAGTGCGTCCCATGTTGTACTTGACAGGCTTAGCCAGCTCCCACGTGTGGGTGAGAAGGCAGAGAACTGGAGATGCCACACTCACACTTTTTTTTTTTTTTTAAATTTTATGTATTTATTTGACACAGAGAGAGAGAGATCACAAGTAGCCAGAGCAGCAGGCAGAGAGAGAAAGGCAAGCAGGCTCCCTGCTGAGCAGAGAGACTGATGCAGGGCTTGATCCCGGGACCCTGAGATCATGACCTGAGCCGAAGGCAGAGGCTTAACCCACTGAGCCACCCAAGCGCCCCTCACACGGGTTTTATAGCCAGTCTCTGAATAGGGTCAGTGTTCAAAGCCAGGTCCCCTGATCCACCCTGTGGGCAGGTAAAAGAAGGACCTGAGTGCCTCCCTCCCAGTGCACGGGACCCGCCCAGCTTCCCTCCTCCTTCTCTGCTTTCCTGATCACACTGCTCCACCGGATCCTTCCTCCCTGTGCCACACATGTCCCCAGATTCGCTGTCATTGTCCCCTTTCCTGCTTTCCCTCAGTCACCTTGATTGCCTTCTCTGGGGGGCAGCGCCGGGACCTTGGCTATAGCAAACTCCACTTTCCTGACCTCTGGTCTCGCATTTGGCACCTGTTCTGCCTATCAGAATGGGCACCACTCAGAGACCTTCTGTGGGCACCCGTGACTGCCGCCTGAGCCGAACATTCAAGCCCCAGTCTGGCCAAATGGAAATGCTCGCTTTTCTGCAAATCCACTTTGCATGTTCTCATTCTCTTGTCGTTTCCCCGAGCTCTCCCTCCCCACCCCCCCCTCCCCTCCGAATAGCATCTCTCTTGTTCCTCCTCTTTATCCCCCTGGTGCCCTCAGGAGCAGCAGAGATTTGGCCTCTGGCCGGTGGGTCAGCTTGTGGTTTGGGGAGAAGTAGGAGGTTGATTAAACAATCAAGAATTTTGTTGATTTATTCAGCCCGTGTTTCCAGAGCACTGCTGTGTCACCGGCGCGGGGTGGGACCGGGGGCAGATGGGAATGCATGAGAACATTGTCTCAGTTGTCAGAAAGCTCGCAGCCTCCAGGGGAGACAGACACAGAACAGCTAATTTTGCAATCCATTATTTAGTCTCAGTTGGGCTTAGGGTGCTGAGGAGAGGTTTGGGGTGGGAGCTGCTATGGGGGGTCTGTTCAGCAATGTCTCCCCAAGGAGGTGACTTTGGGGTCCAGGACCTGGGGGTTGTTGTCTGGATGGAGTGCAGCTTGAGCAGAAGGAAGGGCCCTCTGTCGAGGAGGGCGGGCTGACTGGGGCAGTGTAAATCAGGAAGACCTCTGCCAGGCCCCCGGAGCTCTCCAGAAAGGTTACCCCGAGCTGTGCTTCCTGGCCAGGCTTGCTCAGATGCTATTAATCCAGTTTCCAGGAAAAGGATCAGGCTGGGAGGGGGGCTGGGGCGGGAGGATGTGAGGGTGGGGGTCGGCTGGACTGAGCAAGAGCCCAGGGACGCCAGGCATGATCTCGCCATTGTCACGCCTGGCCCAGCTCTACGTCTTACCAGCAGTGTGACCCGGGGACCCGCGTTTCTAGCTGCCCACACCTGTGCTTCGGGGCTTTCATCACAGATTGTAACTGTACATTTACTTGCGTGATGGATGAGCGCCTGCCTTCGTGCCAGCTACGAACTCACAGGACAGACTGCAGATGTTCACCGCATCCCCAGCACCTTCTGCCGGGCCTGGCGGTCACTCCGTTCACATCTGTGTCCCCAAAATGAGCTGGGATCACTGCGGCTCCCCTCTCCTGTGGCCCAAAAAGGAGGTTACTGTGGGCTCAATGATATACCCTCTCATGCATACGCTGAAATCCTAACCCCCGGTAGCTCAGAATGTGGCTGGATTTGGAGATCATGTCTTCAAACAGGTGATTCAGTTAGAATGAGGTCATGATAGTGGGCCCTAATCCCATATGCTTGGTGTCCTTATAAAAAGGGGAAATTCGGACACACACAAACACACACACTCACTCACTCACTCACACAATGCCATAGAAAGGCTGGAATGATGCTGCCACAAGCCAAGGAGCCCCCGGAGGCTGGGAGAGAGGCCTGGGACACACCCTTTTCGGGCATCTTCGGGGAGGCCTTGGCCTTGCTGACACCTTGACCATGGACTTCTAGCCTCCAGAACTGTAAGACAATGAAGATTTGTCGTGGAAACTGCTCAGTCTGTGGTCCTCCCTTCCGGCATCTCTGGCAAATGCCTCCTGTGCCCTGGGCCTCTGGTAATCCTGTCTCTGGGCTGGGGCCTCTGCTGGCTCAGGGTGGCAGGGGCTGTGTGTGTGAGGAACACTGAGTCCCAGCCCTTGGGAAGTGGAAAGGTCTCATGCTTTTAGCCAAGCGTCCTCTGGGCCGGTGGACCAGGTCAGGCAGGGTAAGGCCTGGCTGAAGTACCCTCTTGTTCCTAGCATCTGGATTTGCAAATCAAAGGGTCTCTTTCTGGCAAGTTCCTGAGCTGTGTTGGGGGGTGGGGGCAAGGGACAGTGTCATTCTCCAGCCCCTTGGAGGCCTTGCTTGGATGGATTTGGGGCGTTAGGGAGGTGGCCGGAAGGGAACCTCAGCCAGCAGAGAGGAGCCAGGTGCATTTCAAAGGGGCTTGCCCTGGGGGCCCTTCATTCCCTGTATGGTGGCTGGGGGGGGGGTCGGGGGGTCCACAGATCGATGTCCAGGACCAGGTTAACCTTTAACCAGGCGGTTCCCAGCCTCAGCTGCTGGGCCTGGGCTCCTGCAGGCCTATGAGCAGGTCTGCTTTTCTGCTCTTGTCTCCAGCGAACCTGAATCCCTGATGAATTGCCCACCGCCCCCCACCCTGAGCCCTGCCACCATGTTGAGTGCTGGTGTCCCCAGCAAAGATGAATGGGCCCCACTAATGAGCTGGAGGCGGCGGCGCTGTGACCCCTGACCCTGCACCCTCGGAGCCATCGGGCTAGGGAATGGCCGCCCCAAGCCTGCTTAATGTGTCGGGCTGGCCTCTGAAAGGAAAACACATTTATTGCTACTTAGAGAAAATTGATCTAATTGGACTGGAAGCATTCTGCTGATGGAACATGGAATTTTTATTAGGAGGATGACTCAAGTTCAGCCAAGGTATTCCAGCCGGGAGAAGGTGAGAGAGTGTTTCTAGGGATTTCACCCAAAACCCTCTGTCTGGCTAACACTGGGTTTCCGGGGCGGGCTGGGTCTGAGTCCCTGCCGGGGTGCCAGCAGTCCCAGGCCTGAGGCCCTATCTGTAAAATGAAAAAAAAAAAAAAAATTCTTGCATCGTTGCAGTCTTGTGTGCGGGAGACGAGCTATCGAGCTTTGGGACTGTCTGTGGTGCTGCCGGTCTCTCGGGAGACTGGGTCCGACAGGATCTGCTCGAGCCAAGGTTACATGTGGTTTCGATTCCTTTGGTCAGAGCCCCCTGCAGTTCAGAAACGAACCAGCCAAAGCCTGGTTGGCTCTGATTGAAGTGACTCATTTGAGAGCTACTTTTAGACGGAGCCCTGGTCCCTGAAATGTGGGGGCCACGCTCCCGACAGTCTTTGCACCTCAGCTTGCCCTCCAGCTTCTCCTCCTCCAGCTTTCACTGCAACAGAGTCTTTTAAGTATCTCCTAAATTTTCTGAAACTTCCCTGGACACCATTACCACTGTTCTGGCCTCCTTAGAGGCTGTCGTAGTCACTGACTGCCTGACCAGCTGTGTCCAGGGCCTCCCTTGCTCTCAGCTTGTTCAACCCCGGTCAAGCCTCTACACTCACTCCAGACCAGTCCATGCTGAAATCTCAGTTCACCTGGCGCGCCTGTGCCTTCTCTGCAAATGCATCTTTCTGAAACACCTGGGATCAGGTCACTCCCAAGCTCAAAACCCCTCCACGGCTCCCCGTGCCTCCAGGGTAGAGCCTACATATGGGGCTCATCAGCAGGGCGATCACATCTAGCTCATAATCGTCTAATATGAGACCATTTTATCTTGGACAAAGAGTAAATTGCTTGGGATGTGTGGATAATAGGTGTCAATCAAGACTGTCCTGGGTCGGGGGCGACTGGGTGGCTCCGTCGGTTAAGGCATCTGATTCTTGATTTCGGTTCAGGTAGAGATCTCAGGGTCATGAGATTGAACCTTGAGTCTGACTCTGCACTCAATGGGGAGTCTGCTTGAGATTATTTCTCTCTCCCTCCGCCCCTCCCCCATTCACATTCTCTCTTTCTCAATAAATAAATGAAATCTTAAAAAAAAAAAAAGTTATTGTCCAGGGCAAACTGGGATGTCTGGTTGCCCTGTTTATCCTGACTTGGGACCTGTTGCATCTCTAGCCACTCACTGGGGTGCCTCCTGTGCTCCCAGCAAAGCCCAAGAATACCACGTCCATGCACTCACTGTGCCTTAGCACATGCTGTTCCCTCTACCTGGAATGAATGCCCTCTCTCTCCTTTCTGGCCTGTGTTCCTCCAGCCCTGGCTCCTGTGTCATGTCTGCAGCTTTTTTCTGACTCTCATTGATGGCAAAAGCTGTTTCTTTGTATTCGTCGTCTATTGACGCTGAGTAAGGAATACCCCAAAATGTAGGGGTTTAAAGACACAAGCACTTACGATCTGACAGTTTCGTATAATCCAGGAGCAGCTTAACCAGGTGATATTGCTCAGGAACTCTTAGGAGGTTGCATCAAGATGTCGGTGGGGGATAGACTGTCCAATGGCCAGATATCGAACTTGCATGGCTGTGCTGGCTGTTGTCAGGACGCCTTGGCTCCTCCTATAGACATGACTGTGGGTCCTCACGACACAGCTGCTGGCTTCCTCAGAGAGTGCAAAGGGGGAAGGACCCCGAGATTGTGACCTGAGCTAAAGGCAGACACTTAATGGACTGCCAGGTGCCCCTAGCTTCCACCTTTTAAAAAATTTTATTAACATAGAATGTATTATTTGTTTCAGGGGCACAAGTCTGTGAATCATCAGTCTTACACAAGTCACAGCATTCACCATAGCACATACCCTCCCCAATGTCCGTAACCCAGCCACCATATCTCTAGCCCCCAACCCCCAACAATGCTGTTGATTTCCTGAGATTAAGAGTCTCTTATGGTTTTTCTCTCTCCCTGGTCCCGTCTTGTTTCATATTTTTCCCTCTCCCTTACCCCCACAACCCTCTGCCCTGCCTCTCAAATTCTTCATATCAGAGAGATCATGTGATAATTGTCTTTCTCTGATTGACTTATTTTGCTCCGCATAATACCCTCTAGTTCCATCCACGTTGTTGCACATGGCAAGATTTCATTTCTTTTGATGGCTGCATAGTATTCCAGTATATATATATATATATATATATATATATACCACATCTTCTTTATTCATCATCTGTTGATGGACATTATGTTCTTTCCATAGTTTGGCTATTGTGGACATTGTTGCTATAAACATTCGGATGCATGTGCCCCTTTGGATCACTACATTTGTATCTGTAGGGTAAATACCCAGTAGTGTGATTACTGGGTCATAGGGTTGTTTCCATGAATTTTAAAAATTCTTCTTTAATTTCCTGGTTGGCCCATTCATTCTTTAGTAAGATGCTCTTTAGCCTCCATGTATTTGAGTTCTTTCCAACTTTCCTCTCATGATTGAGTTTGAGTTTCAAAGCACTGTGGTCTGAAAATATTCAGGGAATTATCCCAATCTTTTGGTACCAGCTGAGACCTAATTTATGATCCAGGATGTGATCTCTTCTGGAGAGTGTTCCATATGTACTAGAGAAGAATACGTATTCTGTTCCTTTGGGATGTAATGTTCTGAATATATCTGTGACGTCTATCTAGTCCAGGGTGTCATTTAAAGCCTTTATTTCCTTGTTGATCTTTTGCTTAGATGATCTGTCCATTTCACTGAGGAGGTGTTAAAATCCCCTCCTATTATTATATTATTGTCAATGTATTTCTTTGATCTTGTTATTTTTTGGTTTATATAATTGGCTGCTCCCATGTTAGGGGAATAGTTATTTAAAATTGTTAGATCTAGGGATGTGTTGGTGGCTCAGTGGGTTAAGCCTCTGCTTTCAGCTCAGGTCATGGTCATAGGGTCCTGGGATCAAGCCCGGCACTGGGATCTCTGCTCAGTGGGGACCCTGCTTCTCCACCCCCCCGCCTACTTGTGATCTCTGTCTGTCAAATAAATAAATAAATCTTAAAAAAAAATGTTAGAACTTCTTGTTGGACAGACCCTTTAAGTATGATATAGTGTCCTTCCTCATCTCTTATTATAGTCTTTGGCTTAAAATCTAATTGATCTGAAATAAGGACTGCCACTTCAGCTTTCTTTTGATGTTCATTAGCATGGGAAATTGTTTTCCACCCCCTCACTTTAAATCTGGAGGTGTCTTTGGGTCTAAAATGATTTTCTTGCAGACAGTATACTGATGGGTCTTGTTTTTTGTTTGTCTGTTTGTTTGTTTTTTTAATCCATCCTGATGCCCTTTGTCTTTTGATTGGGGCATTTAGCCCATTTACATTCAGGGTAATTATTGAAAGATATGAATTTAGTGCCATTGTATTCCCTGTAAAGTGACTGTTACTGTATATTGTCTCTTTTCCTTTCTGGTCTGTTACTTTTAGGTTCTCCCTTTAATTACAGGATCCCTTTCAATATTTCTGGTAGGGCTTGTTTGGTGTTTGCAAATTCTTTTAGTTTTTGTTTGTCCTGGCAGCTTTTTATCTCTCTTTCTATTTTCAATGACAGCCTAGTGGGATATAGTATTCTTGGCTGCATATTTTTCTTGTTTAGTGTCTGAATATATCATGCCAGTCCTTTCTGGCCTGCCAGGTCTCTGTGGATAGGTCTGCTGCCAATTTAATATTTCTACCATTGTATATTACAGACCTCTTGTCCTGAGGTGCTTTTGGGATTTTCTTTTTGTCACTGAGACTTGTAAGTTTTACTATTAGATGATAGGGTGTTGACCTATTTTTATTGATTTTGAGGGGGATTCTCTGTGCCTCCTGGATTTTGATGCTTTTTCTCTTTGCCAAATTAGGGAAATTCTCTGGTATAATTTGGTTCTGCCTCCCTCTCTCGTTCTTCTTCTGGGATCCCAGTTATTCTAATATATATATTATATTACATAATATATATATATAATATATATATTATGTATAATATGTATAAATAAATAGAAATATATGTATATATAAATATATATTCAATTAATTATAATTAATATAATAATATATATGTGTATATAAAAATATAAAAATAAATATATATTATATTTATTTATACATATACATATGTATGCACATATATATTTATATATAAATATATAATAAATATGTATACATATATACATACATATATAATAATATATAATAAATATGTATATATACATATAAATATGTACATATAAATTATAATATATGTAATATATAATATATACTATATAATTATTTAATTAATTATAATTAATATAATATATAATATATAATATAATATATATTATATATATCTGTGTATATAATATATATATCTGAGAATCTGTGTTTTTGTGCATATTATATATAATATGTATATATAAAAATATATGAAAGTATATATAATATTATATTTATTAGAATGGTGAATAGAACAGAGCCACACATTTGATTTTGGCGTATTTTGGTCTGTTAGAAGAAACTGCCTCCCAAAATTTTAAAGAAAGAAAAACATATATTTACAAAAGTAAGGGTAAACAAGATGAAGGAATGTAATATGACTGTAAAGATGAAAATCAAAAAGGATTCTAAAAAAGGAATTGATAAGAAGTCGGCTGAAAAAAGAAAAAAAAAGAGGGAAAAGAATGTGATTAGGCTTGAGACTAATCCATGTGCTAGATTTAGGGTATATTTTGATCCATTAGAAGAAACTGTATCGCCAAATTATTTATTTATTTATTTTTCAATTTTTTATTTTTCATAAACATATAATATATTTTTATCCCCAGGGGTACATCTCAAAATTTTAAAGAAAGAAAAACCTATATATATATAAAATAAGGTTAAATACAATGAAGGGATAGAATACGACTATAACAATGAAAATTAAAAAAGATTTTAAAAAAGGTATTGATAAAGTAAAATGGTTAAAAACATTAAAATAGGAAAGAGGAAAAATTAAATAAATAGAATGAGAAAAAAATAAAATGAAAAAAAATTTAACTTTGGGGTGCCTGGGTGGCTCAGTGGGTTAAGCCTCTGCTTTCAGCTCAAGTCATGTTCTCAGGATCCTGGGATCGAGCCCCGCATCGGGCTCTCTGCTCGGTGGGGAGCCTGCTTCCCCCTCTCTCTCTGCCTGCCTCTCTGCCTACTTGTGATCTCTCTGTCAAATAAATAAAAATAAAATCTTTAAAAGAAAATTTAACTTTGACCGCATCCTCGCCAGCACCTGTTATTTCCTGACTTGTTGATTTTAGCCATTCTGACTGGTGTGAGGTGATATCTCATTGTGGTTTTGATTTGTATTTCCCTGATGCCAAGTGATATGGAGCACTTTTTCATGTGTCTGTTGGCCATCTGGATGTCTTCTTTGCAGAAATGTCTGTTCATGTCCTCTGCCCATTTCTTGATTGGATTATTTGTTCTTTGGGTGTTGAGTTTGCTAAGTTCTTTATAGATTTTGGACACTAGTCCTTTATCTGATATGTCGTTTGCAAATATCTTCTCCCATTCTGTCAGTTGTCTTTTGATTTTGTTAACTGTTTCCTTTGCTGTGCAAAAGCTTTTGATCTTGATGAAATCCCAATAGTTCATTTTTGCCCTTGCTTCCCTTGCCTTTGGCGATGTTCCTAGGAAGATGTTGCTGCGGCTGAGGTTGAAGAGGTTGCTGCCTGTGTTCTCCTCAAGGATTTTGATGGATTCCTTTCGCACATTGAGGTCCTTCATCCATTTTGAGTCTATTTTCGTGTGGGTGCAGCCACTCTGGAAAACAGCATGGAGGTTCCTCAAAATGTTGAAAATAAAACTGCCCTATGACCCAGCAATTGCACTACTGGGTATTTACCCTAAAGATACAAACGTAGTGATCCAAAGGGGCACGTGCACCCAAATGTTTATAGCAGCAATGTCCACAATAGCCAAACTATGGAAAGAACCTAGATGTCCATCAACAGATGAATGGATCAAGAAGATGTGGTATATATACACAATGGAATACTATGCAGCCATCAAAAGCAATGAAATCTTGCCATTTGCAACAACATGGATGGAACTAGAGTGTATCATGCTTAGCGAAATAAGTCAAGCAGAGAAAGACAACTATCATGATCTCCCTGATATGAGGAAGTGGTGATGCAACATGGTGGCTTAAGTGGGTAGAAGAAGAATCAATGAAACAAGATGGAATTGGGAGGGAGACAAACCATAAGTGACTCTTAATCTCACAAAACAAACTGAGGGTTGCTGGGGGGAGGGGGTTGGGAGAAGGGGGTGGGATTATGGACATTGGGGAGGGTATGTGCTTTGGTGAGGGCTGTGAAGTGTGTAAACCTGGTGATTCACAGACCTGTACCCCTGGGGATAAAAATATATGTTTAAAAAAAAATTAAAAAAAATTTAACTTTGAAAGATTAAGGCATCGTGGGAAAGAAGCCATGAATTCTATGTGTTGCATTCCCCATCTCTGGAGTTCTGCAGTTCTTATTGATCCCATGAGCTTGGTCTTGGGTGGATGTTCTTGTTGATCTTCTGTTGGGAGGGGCCTGTTGCAGTGATTCTCAAATGTCTTTGCCCAAGGCAGAACTGCACTGTCCTTGCCAGGGACCAGGCTGAATAATAAACTTGGGTTCGCTCTCTGGAGCTTTTGTTCCCTAAAGGCTTTCCGTAGAGCTCTGGAGGACGGGAATGAAGATGGCAGCCTCCCTGTCTCCGCCTGAAGGAGCCGAGAGCTCTGGGCCCTACTCCTCAGTGCGCCCTTGGAGAAAAGTGGTCAATCCTTCTGTGTTCCTTGGACCACCCTCAGGAGGCCTGCATTGGAATCGCCTGGGACACACACCAAAAACGTAGGCTCCCAGGTTTCCCACCTCAGTTGATTGAACTGGAATCTGAGAGTTGTGGGAAGTGGGGTAGGTGAGTGAGGCTGAGAATTTGTGTTTTTGTGAAATTGCACAAATTCCCCTAAAATTTAGGAGCCACTGCCTTCAGAGAACAGTGGTTAGAAAGAGGAAACCTATTCTCTAGATTTGAATTCTAGTTTGGCCACTTGTCAGACAATTTGACTTTACACAAGTTACAAGCTCTCTGTAGCTTCATCTGGAATATGGGGCTAATAATAGTACCTTTATCACTGTTCCAAGTTCTAAATAAGTTAAATTTGTATAGTGTTTAGAATGTTGCCTATCAACTGGTAAGTAATAAAAGTTTGTTACATTAAAAAAATTAACAAAAATCAATACTTGGAAAACAGTTCATTTTAATAATCTGTTTACTTTCTTATTTCCCATATTAGGTAGAAGCTTCTGGAAGGCACGTACCTGGTCCTCAATATATGTTTGTGGGTCAAATCTCAATGATTCTCAACAATGGTTTCCTCTTAGAATTACCTCTTCTTTTAAAAAATCAGAGACTATCAAAGCATATCCATCCCAGAGGCCAATAGAATCACAGTTCTGGGGTGTGGGCTATCCAGGAGATTCTCAGGTGCAGCCAGGGTTGAGAATGATGAGAATGAGCAAGTGAAGTAGGGGCCCCTTTAAACTGAAAGTTTTGGTTTAGATGAGGCATTTCCAGAACACAGTGATTGCGTGCAGGGCTGCTGGGCACATAGTGGGTGCTAAGAACTGACCCAAACCCTCATCGGGAATCTGTGGCCAACATGGGATTTTTGCCTATGTTCCCAGAGTTAACTGGGTATTTGAATGGTGAGATTTTGGAGTTGTTTATGGGGAGTATGGGAATGCTTATTCCAAGTAGGGACCGTGGGAGGTGGTGGGAATTGGGATCTGTAGCTTTAATTGAGTCAATGGCCTGACCTGGAGTCCTTGTTCCGGGGTCCCTCCTGTGGCTGAGGGTTATCGCACCCATCCTACGGGGTTAGTGAAGAAGTTGTGATGGTAATGCTCCTGGAAACTCTCTGCAAAGGGTGCCACAGTGGCAGAGAGGGATATCGTTATTGTTATGACCAGTGGAAATGAAATTAACTGGGGCTAGGATGCGCCGGGCTCTGCACACTGGGCTGCGGGGTACTGGCTTCTTCCTCTTGGCTCGCAGAGAGGGCAGGGGACACAGTGTGTGCAGGGCTGTCCCTGCGGTGCACGTGGTTCTCCGCTAGGAGGTCTGCCGCTGACCTCCATCCAACCACAGGACACTTGGCGCTATGTGTGTGCATCATGATTGCTGTTTTCTCTCCCTGCAGCAGAGCTGACACTTTGGGATGACTGCTCTGGCCAGAGAGGAAGGAGGATGATGAATGAGGTTGGAGGCCCAGCCTAGGAGGAGAGGTGGAGAGAGAAGAAGCCGGAGTTAAGGTAGGTCCTGGAATGAGTGCTGAGGGGACCTGTGGGTGTGAGGGGGCAGGGTCACAGAGAGAAGTCATGGGGGGATTCCTTGGTGCTTGGTTCCAGCAGTGGGGTTGTACCTCTTCCTGAGAGAGGAAACGTGGAGAAGATCAGTTCATTTTGGGCATGGTGAGTCTTAGGTGCCCCGTGGAAGTGCACAGAAGGATGGAGTCTGGAGTCAGCGGGGAGGCTGGTGTTGGACATGAGAATGTTAGAAGTTGCCAGTATGTAGATGATATTCAAGCCCTGGGAATGGATGAGATAGCATAAGGAGAGAACTGCAGGGGGAGAAAGGGAGGGAGGGAGGGGGAAAGGGGGAGAGAGAGAGAAGAATGAGCCCAAGATGCAGCCCTGGAGTACTCTGACCATTTGGAAGTTGTGGGGTGACAGGACCTTGCTGAGCAGAGAAAGAGCAGCCAGGGAGACAGGAGGAGAAGGAGGGGGAAGATGATGGCATAGAAATCAAGAAAAGAAGGTTCTGCAAGGTGAAGTGGCCAGCTGGGCAACAGGTGTCCAGAGGGCATGTGAGAGCTGAGTACTCCATGGGGGGCAGATGAGGCATGTGGGGAGAGAGCCACCACCAGGGATCCAGTCTGCACATGCGCCATATGTCTGGTCTGGAGGGCTGCAAATGTTTCCCAGAGTAGGAGAGATGGGAGAGATGTAAGAAGATCAGGAGTAGGATCTGGGGACCAAGGGGTCCCCTTGACTTAGGCTCTGAGTCACACCCTCACCTAGGAATTTCCCAGTAACAGGGTTCATCTTCTGCTGGCAGGAAGATGAAATTCCTAACTTTAATAAACCAATAGGATTTCATTCCAAATTTTTTACTTTTAACAAATTTTATGGGTGTCCTTTAGGGACTCAGTATCAGAAGGCACCTCACTAGCAAGTCCTCTGGGATAGATCCACTGTTAGTTATCAGGAGCCTGGAGCAGATCAGCCTTATTTTATTTTATTTTTTTAAAGATTTTCTTTATTTATTTGAGAGAGAGAAAGAGATAGAGAGAGCAAGCGAGCGAGCATGAGCTGGGATAGGGGTAAAAAGAGAGGGGGAAGCAGACTCCCTGTTGAGTGTGAAGCCTGACACAGGGCTTGATCCCAGGACCCTGAGATCATGACCTGAGCTTAAGTCAGATGCTTAATTGACTGAGCCACCCAAGTGCCTTTCAGCCTTATGGTTTGTAGCTATAAGGAAGGGCTTTGTATGTGGGGGCTCTGGCCAGATGGGTAGGTGTGATCCCAGACCCTGGAGGAGCCCTCATTTGGGACCCTGAGTCCCCAAGAAGATTGAGCCTCCTTTTTTAGGCATCCTCATCCCTGTTCCATGATGCTGTGTTATGGCAGAAGAGGGCGTGGAGGGCTGACTTCATTTGGTTTGTGATTCGCCATGTTTCTTGAGTGGCAGAGCCCTTTATATTCACAATTACTGACCTAACATATGGTTCAAGGACAGAGTTAGTACCTGCCTTTGATTCCTAGACATGGACCATTTTCCCCTTCTTCTCTCCCTCTCTCCTCTCCTCTATCTATCCACATTCACCCATCCATCCATCCATCCATCCATCCGTCTCCATCCATATTCATCCATCCATCCGTCCATCCATCCATATCCATCCATCCATCCATCCATCCATCTATGAATGCCTATGGTGTGCTAATGCTACTCCAAGGGGACAAAAAAATAGTCTTCTCCTGATGGAGAGGGCCCTTAGGGGCCCGGTGTTTGCACCATCCATCCATCCATCCATCCATCCATCCACCTACCACCTGCTACATATTTGATTTCCTCTCCTTCAACTCTTCCCTTTCCTCACTCCAGTCTGTCTACACAGACCTCTTGTCAGTTCCTTGAACTACCAAGCCTTAGGAGCTTTGCATTGGCCATACCCTTGGTCTGGATTCTTCTTCTCCCAGAATCTTATATGGCCAACTCCTTCAAACCACTTTCTTGAAACCTTACTTAAATAGCACCAATCAACAAGGCCTTCTTGACCACCTACTTTGTTTTCAGTTGGTGCTGTTTTATGGCAGTACTCAATCTCCCTTATCCTGCCCTGCCCCCCTGCCCCTGTACTTTGTCATTTTCTGGCATCTCTCTGTTTACTTACTTGTTATGGTCCTCGTTGAAGGTAGAATGTGAACTCCATCAGGAGAGGACTATTTTTTTTTGTTCCTTTGGAGTAGCATTAGCACACCATTGGCGTTCATTAAATCTTCAGTTAGCGAACATTTATTCAGCACCTACCATGTACCAGGCACCATAGACCCTGGGCTAGATACCGAGAATGTAGCAGAGAACAAAGCAGGCAACACCTCTGCCTTCACAGCCCTCCTAGTCTAGCCAGTAAGATGGGAAATGAATGTGACACATGAGGATAACTATACTTTTGTTATTACTGAGATGAAGGAGGAAGAAAAGAAGATGTGTGATAGAGAAGACAAAATAGATCGACCTTAGTGAAGGGTTTATTAACTTCTGAGGGCTGCCCTAACAGTGTACCAGACTGTGACTTAAAACAACAGAAATTTATTCTCCCGGTTCTAGAAGCTCACAGTCTGAAGTCAAGGTATTGCATGCTCTCGCAAAAGCTCTAGGGAAGAACCTTCCTTGTTTCTTGTAGCTTTTGGCATGTGGCCCCAAACTCCAGTCTCCAGTCTCCGACCCCCTCTTCGCATGACATTCTCCTCTCTGAGTCCAAATTTCCCTCTGGTTACTATGAGAGAGAAATCATTGTTGAGGGGGCGCCCACCCAAATCCACCATGACCTGTCTTAACTTTACATCTGCCAAGTCCCCATGGATAATTAAGGTCACATTTACAGGTGCAGAGGGTTAGGACTTGAATCTGTTTTTTGCGGGGGGATACCATTTAGCCTAGAGTGGGGGGTTAGGGAAGCACTTTCTGGGGGGATGACAGGTAAGCTGATACTGAACCTGGAGAATGAGCTGGCCACAGGACAAGGAGGCCAAGAGTGGGGGCAGAGAAGGGCTTAGGCAGGAGTCCTTGCAGGAGACAAGCCCTGCTGCAGGAAGAGGGGAGCAGTGCTGTAGGTCTTGGCCCCTCAGCCCAGACCATCGTGCCTGCACACAGTTGTCGTGAGGAGTGAAGGAGACCCTGGGACCCCTCAGCTACCCTGATCCATGTGGGCATGGCAGCCCGAAGCAGAAGGCCCAACACCTGGGACCATCCTTTGATCAGGGCTCTGGGGCTGGAGAATCAGGGCACCTGTCCCCACCCTTACACCCTGGTGTTTGTCGGATGCCTTTTGATTCTCCTGCAGCCTCTCCAGTTCCCTAGGCATACCCTGTTCCAACTGCCAAAACCTGAGTGCCACACAGATGGCTAGAAGTCACCAGGGAAAGAAAGAGAGGAGGGAAAGCTGTCAAATCAGCACGGATATGACTGACTAGATCTTGTTTGGTGGTTGTCCTGTGTTTGCTTTGGGGCCTGGTATTTGCACCATGGAGGGAGCTGAGACCATAGGGAGACTCGGTCTTTAGGAGGTCACCCCTTGGGCTGGTTTGCAGGGCTGGGGGTGATGGAAGTGAGAGCTGGTCCCATTGCACAGCGGTTAGTGTCTCATGACTGTGCCCCCTGCAGCCTGGGAGCTCTGGGGGGTCCAGGAGTCAGATGTTGGCGGTTCTGGCTGAGTTCCCAGCCCTGAGCACAGGGCTTGGTCTGGAGCAGGCTGGTCTCCTATGGAAGATGAGACCTTCATCTTGTGTCCTCTGATGATCCCCCACCTGGCATGGCTTTGCCTTAGTTTTTGTCCCTGCCTTCGTGTGGCAGTCTCAGGGCTGTGGGCGCAGGGTTGGTTGGAAGGCAGTCCCAGGGTGGGCTAGCAGAGGAGGGGGGCTGTGAGAACGGAGAGGAAAAGGAAGCCCATAAAGGCTGTGGGCAGCAGGAGTCATCCAACTCAAGGGGCAAGGAAGCTGGGGCTACTATGCACCCACGTGTGGTGCGTCATTGAGGGGGGCTTGCTCTGGGGGCATTGGCTCCCTGGTGCTTCCAGCTCACCATGTGTCAGGGGAGCAGGAGGCTTTGCAGAGGTGCAGGGGCGCAGGGTGCAGTGGCAGGTGGTGGTGGGGCTGGAGGTCCCTGTGGAGGAGGGCTGGCTGGATGCCGTGAATGCTCCCAGGCTCTGGTGGCCGAGGACTCCCAAGACCTTGGGTGGGGGGCACCGAGGCCACCCGACTGTCTGCAGGCCTCTTACAGCATGGCTGACAGCAGGTCCCCTGGGCCGCAGGTCCCAGAGTCCCTGACGTGGGTCTTCCTCACTTTCCCAGGCCCCGCCCTGCCCGGCCCAGTGCCCTGGCAGGGGTGGGGGGAGGCGGAAAGGCACGAGGATGCCAGGCGGGTGGACTTTGGCTCTTCCCCAGCCCGAAGCCATCATGAGTGCTGAAGTGGGGATGAAAAACGAGCAGCCTCGCGCATCAAATATTTAATATTCTCTCCCTGGGAGGTGTCAGGGAAAGGACCCCATAATAAATGCCACACGGGACAATTCCATCACGGAGCTCGTCAGTTAATGGCCTCGTTTGCTCTGACAGGAACATTACGGACGCTGGGTGTGTGTCGCGTTCAGGCGTATGTTCCCTCGAGCCTCAGACCCACGGGGGCAGGGACAGGCTGGAGACGAGGGCCCTCTGGGGAGCCAGTTTCTACTCTAATACTTAGAGAATCCGTGCACTGATGGTCGTGTGCACAAAGATGTGTCTAACAAACTCATGACCTTTGGTACCGGCCTGGCCATGTCACGCATTTCCCATGGGTGTCCAGTAACCCGTCGTTGGTGCTGCTACATTATGATGACGATTTCCATCATATAGGCAGGGAAACAGGCTGAACAACTCATCCAAAGTCCCAGCGCTGGCTAATGAAAAAGGCGGGATTCCAAGCCGGGCCGGCTGGTTTCCCAGTCTGGGCCATGTGCGGGGACTCTTGGAGCCAGACGGCTGTGGGTTGGGATTCCAGTTCCATCACTGACCGACTGTGTGACCGTGGCACTGCGGCTCAGCCTCTCTGAGTTTCAGTGGCTCTGTGTCTACAGTTGGGATGCTACTAGTTCTATCTCTTGGGAGTTTTGAGGATTGTATGAGGAATCATTTATAAAGCTTTAATTGTCACATTGATAAAGTTGTCTCTGCTTGAGACCCAACTTTGTTATTTATTGGTGGTGTGACCTTGTGGCAAATGACTTGACCTCTCTGAGTGACAGTTTCCCTCTCTGTCATTGGAAGGAAAAGTCCTATCTCCCAGGGATATTGGGAGTGCCCTCTGACCTCTAAGCCATGGGCTAAACCACAAATGTTCTGCTTGGGCCTGGGGGTGTCCCGGCGTGCCTCGTGGGCCAGGCCTGGGTCTGGCGGTCCTTGTATGTCCCAGTGGGCCAGGCCTGGGTCAAGTGGACCTCGTGTGCCTCAGTGACCTCCGCAGCCCGGGTCGGTATATGAGATTGGGGAGGCAGGGACCTGGCCTGGGGCTGAGCTCAGGACACCCCCTGGTCCCGACAGCAGGGAATCTCTGGGCAGCAGTGTTCCAAAGGTCATTCCAAAGGTTGAAGACTCTGGGGGGCTGCCGCTGGTCCCAGGGGTGCCGTCCCCAGCCTATTTTACATCCAGGGGCTTGGAGCTGGTTGTGGGGGCAGGGAAGGAAAGGAGGGAAGGGAGCGGGGAGGGAAGAGTGCTCGGTCAGCAGCAGCTTTATGGGTGGCCGTGAGGTGAGGGAGGCTTCCTTGCTGGTCCCCAGCAGCCCTGCTCTGCCGGACGGGGAGCAGCCGAGATGCGCTTCACAAATTCATATTAATTCAAGACCATTACTGACGAGCTATTGTCTCAATTTTCTTTCTCATCTCCCTCTCCTGGTGGAACAACAGTGCTCAGATTCAAGTGCCGAGTCTGGCTGGTACTTCCTTGCATACTATGCTAAGAGTTGGGCAGCTGCAGTGCCTGACTCCCGCCTGGTCCCCCTGTCTTTACCCCAAGAACCAAGTCCTTAGGCCCTTTTCTTCTCTAAATTCAATCAGCTCTTCTAATGAAGAAAAGAACCCCCAAACTGTGGAGAAAATCTGGTGCTAACGTGGAGGGTGCAGGGCCTCTGAGGTACTCGGGGGCATTTCCAGCAACCACCCAGTATGGCCTTCACGACCACCTCACCTCTTCTCCCTGCTTGTGCCTGAAAATGCCAGAGGGGCCGGAAGGCCTCCCGTCACTCTGTTCTGCAGAACTCCTGCCCACGGCTCTTATTCCTGACCTGACTGAAATTTTCCAGCAGGCCTAAGAGGCAGAGACAGGGATGATGAAATGGTCCTCATTTTACAGAGGAAAGAAGTGAGGCCCACGGAAAAAGACCAAGCTGGGCCTAGGACCCGGGAGTCCTGAATCCGGGCAGACTGCCTCTTAAAGCCAGAGCGGAAGATGTCCTACAATTATCTGGACACACTTGTTCAGTTCCCATGGGACCCGGGACAGTTCCGGGCCATAGAAATGCCTGGCCTCAAGGCTGGGTACAACAGACACCTCATTTGTCGGGTGTCTCCAGAGACTATGGGAGAAGTATGAACCGTCACTCAGGTGTAGTGTTCAGAGAGCAGAACAGGTGCTGGGGTGAGCAGGGGATAGCGGGAGAAGGCCAGTGGGCGGGGCCCAGCCAAGGTCCAGAGGAGAGCAGTGGGTATGGATGAGTCAAAAGGCCTGACCAGCATAGCCTCACTGGCAGTGTTCCCTTCCCCTTGCAGGCCTCAGTCTTCCCATCTGGACACTGGGAATTGTCTGGGGGACCTCTGGGAGCATCAGCCTGCAGACTCCTGAGTGAGGCCTTAAGGAAGGGAAGGATGGTGCTTTGAACACTGCCTGTGGGATCTGGGTCGGGGGGGGGGCTCTGCTGCTGTCTGAGTCTGGGACCCAAACCCAGGTGGCTGAGACTGCCAGGGCAAGGCCAGGGTGGTTGTGGTCTCCCTCCAGCCTCCAGTTTTCCTTTGCCTGCCCTGAGCGGTGGCAGCTTAATTCCACTGCTTTTGCTTTCTTGCTCCTGGTCCAGGATGTTGAACTTGGGCGGCGGGGGGGGGGGGGCAGCTGAAACACTCACCCACAAACCCGCACAAATGATTTCTCCCAGCATTAACATATTTCCTTTTGAAACCCTGGAAGCTTTTCTCCCAAGTAATGGATTTTTCCCCCTCCCACGCCCTTGTCTGGGCCAAATGTATTCAAATCTGGTCAGAAGATTCCTATCAGCGCAGCAGGGCTTCCCTCCTGTTTCCTGGCAAATCAGCATCCTTTTTAGTCTTCCCTCAGATCTCGGCGCAAAAGGGAGGCTTTCTATGCGAAAGTTTTACTGGGACGGACAGACAGACGCAGTGTTGCTGGGGCCTTTGATAGCCAAGAACACAAGATCTGACTTCAGGGAGCTCAGAAACTTCATCAGCCGAGAAGGGGGATCAGGAGAACAGGATCCTGCTGAACCGGCCCTTTGAAATCCCCCAAATGATGTTTGATGTGCCGGCGCCTTTCAGCTTAAGCCATACCTTTGGCATCAAAAGCACCTTTTGAAAAAAAAAATTAGCTATTTTTTAAGGCACAGAAGGAGTAAATTTAATATTACGTCCTAATGGCAGAAGTCTTTGAAAAGACATTTCTGGACTTGGGATCATTTAATACTCCCCCTGATCTAGCAGCCCAGGGCTTTTCCTCCCCCCCCCCCCCTTTTTTTTCTTCTTTAATTCTTAATCCTCTTCTCTCTAAATCCTGGGCCTCTGTGATGGCAGGTCAGGGCTTGGTATCCCCTAGGGGTGCAGTGAGTTCAGGCAAATGGAGCAAGAGTTTCATTTCTTTGGCTACCCAGATACCCCAGCTTTTAAAGGACTAGCCAACCCCTGAGACTTTCTGCTGGCTTTTAAAAGCAGCTGATGAAACGTTTGTTCATGCTGGAAGCTGGAGCCACCTGGCTCCTCATGGTGAGAACACCGACCTCCCAAGATGACCTGGGGTGGGAGATGGAGAAGCAACCCTTGATAGGTGCTGGCCCAAGCCCAGGGCCCAGGGGCTCCCCCAGTTCAGCCCAGCCCAGCTCCACAGGAAGTGACTTGTCAACCTTGATTCTGGAGGGGAACACCCCCCCCCCCCCCCCCCGGGGAGCATCTTTCCTTTCCTCTTCCCTGGACCAAGGCAGCCAGGACCAGGGACAGCTCTAGGTGTGACAAGGTCTGGTTGCAGGCGACACTTTGCATTCTGGTCGCCCTTCAGAGTGGTAAGAGGGTCTTGTTGGACTAAGGCGAGCTTAACTTTTTGGGGATGGGGCATCACGTCCTTTGCCACAGGGTCCAGGTGGAAGGTTAACAGCAGAATCCTAGGGATGGTAAGAAACGGAAAAGGAAAGTATGCGAAAGGACTCCTAGGTTTCTTGCCTGATGGCAGGGGTGGGGACACTATTGATGGGAATAAGGAGGTTGGGGGATGTGTTCAGTGTGGGTAGAGGGCAGTGGGGGGCCTTCTGGGGGAGCAGGACTGTGTGGTGACACCACCTTGGCTTCCACCGTATTTCATGTAAGTCATTCTATCTGTCCTATCCCCACCAACCCCCCCCAACTTTTCTGGGTGCAATTTTCGTCATATCCATCCCCTGCTTAAGACCTTCCAGGGCTCCCCATTTCCTTTAGAAAAAGGGACAACCTCCTCACCTGGGAAATGAGACCTTAGAAGACGTGGCTGAGCCCAGCTGCCCGGTTCTATTTCCGGCGCTGGTCAGGCATGCTGGGCACCTCGTGTGTGTCCTTCCCCGTGGTCCTCCATGTCTCTGCCTTGGCCGTCCCCTCGGCCCGGACAGCCTCTCCTCTCTTCCTCCCCTGGCAAATACTTGCTCTCTCGTTAAGATCCAGCTCAAAGGTCACTGCCTTGGTGAAGCCCCCTCTCATCCCTCATGCCTGTTTCCAGCGCTGGGTTCAGACTTCTCCAAGAGCACCAGCTTCTTCCTTTGTAGCTGTTTCACCTGTTTTTGCCCAGTGCCTCTGAGCTCTTTCAAGATAAAGACTGAGTCTTAGGACTTTGCATCCTTATCATCTCAAGATCCAACCCAACCTCCTTCTCCTGAGCCAATAAGCTCTATTATCTCCATTTTACATACGAAGAAGCTAAAGCTCAGAGACCTTACGTAACTTGCTTCACATCACACAGTGAATAAGTTGAATACCCCCAAGGAAAGGAGGAGATCTGTAGTAGAAAAGCAGTTTCCTGGAGCTCAAAGACCATTTGCAAAGTGAAAGTTTTCAGAGATGGTTAAGCGGAAACTCTTTCAAGCAAAGCCCTCTTCCTTTAGACATTTTCTTCAGTACGGTGAGCTGTCCTAACTGTCCTGAGTGGGATCCCCCTGGATCTGGGGCATCCCAGGTTCCTGAATGGGGAACTTGGGCAAACTGAGACCGTGGAAGGGAGAGGCACCTACAGAGAGCGGAAATGGGGAAATGCATTAGGCATTTTCTGGGCCTTGAAAACACTGTCCATGACTAGTTCTGAGAAGGTGTGGGAGCTCCAGGCCATGGCTCCCACTGATTCATGTCGCTGCCCTTACTCCCCAGCCCCCAAAGCATTAGCCCTTTATGACTTCATATTAATCTGCAGGCACTTATTGCTCTGCAAGGCTGTTTTGACAAAAGTTCATTATCAAGACTGCTAAATGCTTTTAAAGCATTGATTGGGCGAATTATTACATCACTGGGGTAGACACTATGTTTGAAGATGGATGGTGTTGCTCAGACCATCTGAAATTTTCCTTCTTTTAATTGGATCGATCCCCAGAATAAACGAAGTTTAATTGAATTTTGAGGAAAATTGAGCAGTTGTTTGTGAGTCTCTGTCGATAGGCATTATTTCAATTACATGGTGATAAGTGAGCGTGTATGGGGACAGGTCTGAGCAGGACTGGATTAAAATTTCCCTGAAGTAAATCCCACCTCTGGTCCCACTCATTCAGTAAATATTTACGGAACGTCCACTTTGTGTCTTAGCCCAGTGTCGGGCCAGGTCCCTCCTGGTTGCTGAGTTCACTCAGCTCACATCACGTGTGGCCAGGAGCACGGGCTCTGGAAGATCCTGCTCCTGGATCCAAATTCTGACTCCACCACCCACTGGTGATATAGCTCAGGGCAAGTTACACACATTTTTCTGAAGCTTAGTTTCCCCACCATAACATAGGAATATGATGGCTCCTATCAGTTGGGGTCGATATAAACATGCAATACGATTATGCCAATGCTACCCCTCAGTTATATCTAGAAGGTTCTGCAAGTTTAGTTTCGTACTAGAAGGGAAGCAGTCAGGAATGTACTTATATCAGGAGATGAGAAAAACCTAACTTACTGAATTGTCTTTTAATCTCTACCCTAAAAAAATGACTGGGATTCTTTCTCTCCCTCTTTCTCTGTTTCCTTGTCTCTCTCTCTTTTTCTCTTGGGCATGCTCTCCCAGGCTTATTTCTTTTTCTCTTTTTCCACCTTCCCCTCAGTCCTTCTACCCCCCCCCCCCACAATACTTATTTAATTGTGAATAGTACAGAATTCCATAGAGTGAACATCATGAGGCGCTAAAAGTCCAGGCATCTGGAAAAACATCTTTGAGGAGGCAACCTTTAATCTGAGATGTGGAGAGTGATCTAGCGCTGTGTGGGTCTGCACTTATGGGTATGAGAGTGAGAGTTTTCTAGGCAGAGGTAAAATCATGTGCAAAGGCCCTGAGGTTAAATGTAGGAATGTATGAAGTGTTGCCAGCAGACCACTGTGCACTGTGGCTTGAACATGACAAGGAAAGGAACATCTAGGTTGGTAAAGAACAGACCACACCTGACCAAGTGAGGAGCCTGGGCTCAAACCCAGGTTCATGCCCATGATATTACTCTGTGCCATCTGGTCAGTTCTCCTTCAGTCTTTTTTGAAGTCCCAGACAGATCAAAGCTAAGGGACTCTGTGCTCCCTGTCCTCCTAGGTCCACTCGTGGGCAGTGGTGGCTTTATTGAGATGAGCTGAGGAACTTCAGATTCTTTGGAATGGAGCATTTCTGACCCCTCCAACCTTTGACAAACCCTGGACTCCTTCTCCATCTTAACCAAGATTTGGAACTGATCATTGAAGTCTAGGTCAGATGGGTCCAAAATGGGGGTGATTTGTCCCCATGGGGACATTTGGTAATGTCTGGAGCTATTTTTGTTGTTGTTGTTGTTGTTGTTGTTGTCATTACCAGAGGGCATGCCATTGGCATCTAGCAGGTAGAGGTCAAGGATTTTGCTCAACATTCTCCAATGCCAAACTGTGCATTATAACAACCCAGGGATAATCCAACTCAAAATGTCAGTAGTGTTGAGGTTGAGAAACTCCACCTTGGGGGATGCTGGACAGTGACACTGGCTGTTTTACCACTGACGGCTGGTGAGCAGGGAAGTCAGGGGCCTCTCTTTTGGTGGCACATATGATTTTGCTCAGTGACTGGCCTGGGCTCCCCAGACACCCAGCTTGTCCTATCCTTGGAGATAACTTCCTTCAGAGATGTCTTCTACATCCTAGCAGTTATCTGTACTTTCTGACTTTGGACAGCGCCTCTGCTCTTAGGACCCTGAAGATACCATGTCTCTTGGTCTCCTACCTGGGGGTGCAGCTTCTTCAGGCTATGTCCCCCAGCCCCCACCTTCCCATGAGAGCTAAATACTTGGAAAACACACACTCTGTGTGATATGGCACGATCTGGGTATCTCCCTCACTTGTCGCTAATTGCAAACAATAAAATAAAACATCAGATTGCCACCAAGACGGCATTGCTGTTCAAATCAAGTCTGTGCAAGCACGTTTATGAAATGCGCTCACTGGAGACAATGTGTTCCCTGCATACGAATTCAGATGATGAAAAATGGATTCCTTATTTTCTTTCTCTTCACTGGTCATTGCAGACTTCTTGCGAGTGCCTTTGTGGCCTCTGGAGTCTGCTAGAGGCTTGATTCCGTTTCCCCTGGTCCCTCTTCTGGGGGTGAAGTCCGGTAAAGGGCAGACTGTGTTAGGGGCTTCAGCTTTCCTGGCCAGAGAACAGAGTGAACGTGACACCAGGGATGTGTCAGTCTTATGCTCCGAAGGCTCTCTATTGACCACAGGATGAAGGCTGAGCTTCTCCTAATGGCACATGAGGCCTTTCTCCAGGTGGCTCCTGTCCATCCATTGAGCTTTTTGGCTTCTTCTTTAACCCACCAGAACTTTCCCATTTCCCTGAATACCCTGTATGTTTATAGATATTATTTCTCCTACCAGAAATGCCCTTGCAATTCATGTCTGTAAGGTGATCATATCCTTCCGGATCCAACTCAAGCATTACCTCCCCGGGAAGCCTTCTTCGCTCTTCTGGGATGCCCTGTTCTTTATATTCTCAAGTACTGTGTTCACACCTCTTTTTGGAGCATGCTTCCCAGGGTATTCAAAATCATATTTACTCATGTAACCCAAGTAAAACCAAGGCCCCACATGGTCCAGTTTCAGCATGGAGTTGCATTCAAAGAGTCACATATAACAAAGGACTTTAAAGCCATTTAAGGGGCATCTGGGTGGCTCAATCATTAAGCATCTGCCTTCAGCTTAGGTCATGATCCCAGGTCCTGGGACCGAGTCCCACATCAGGCTCCCTGCTTGGTAGGAAGCCTGTTTCTCCCTCTCCCTCTCCTACTCACCCTGCTCGTGCTCCTTCCTGCTCTTGCTATGTCTCTCTCTGCCAAATAGATAAATAAAATCTAAAAAAAAAAAAACAAAACCATTTAAATGTTCTATTGGTATCTTTCAGAGGGTCAAAGAGAATCGAAATCATAAATCACAGCAGCACTTTAAACTCTCTTTCCTCTTTCTTCTGGCTTTTCAGGGCGTCCTTCCTCCACAGGTGCCTTCATAACTAACTCCCAACTCAAAATCTGTCTGAGCCAGAGAGAGTGAAATTCTTGATTTCCTGGTTACTCCTCCTTCTCTTTCAAGTCCTCCTTTCTTTCTTTCTTTTTTTAAGATATTAAAAAAAAATTATTTGCGAAAGAGAGAGAGAGACTGCACAAGCATGGGGGACAGGAGAGGGAGAAGCAGACTCCCCACTGAGCAGGGAGCCCACTACAGGGCTTGATCCCAAGGACCCCGGGATCGTGACCTGAGCTGAAGGCAGATGCTTAACCAAATAAGCAACCTAGGCACCCCAAGTCTTCCTTTTCTACTAAGTGGTTTTACTTCACAGTTTTCCAAATAGAAGTAAAAAAAGTAAAAAAAAAAAAAATAAAATCCCAGGGAAATGATAGGCTGACTCTGAATCCCCCCCCGCCCCCAAGAAAGCAGGAGAGATAGAGGATCAGAATGGCCAAACATAGATGTCTTTTTAGCAGTCTGGGAGGTGGGGAGGTTGTAGATGCTTATAGTTCCATAGGTCTTTTCACCTTGGTGCTTGTCTGTCTGTCCTGCTAGACTTCAAGGCTGGATCTGCAACCCATTCATCTGCGTCTCCAGCCCCATGCAGAGAGTTTCTCACCAAATATTCACTCAGTGTTTGTCCCCAGCACACCTCTCACACACTGCATGTGAAGCAGCAGCTCAGGCAGATGGAAAAGTCTTGGCCCAGACCCTTTGGATCCCACATTGAGGGAGGCAGGGTGTGCCGTGCTATGACACCTGTTCTAGTCCCCCTCCGCTGCGACCTGCATCCTGCTGGAGTTTGTTTTCTTTTCTTTTCTTTTTCCCATAGCTCACACTTATTTGTTTTTGTTTTTCATCTGTGAATGGAGAAATTATTTTTACATGTTCTCTGCATTTTGAAACAGATTTTTAATTATACATGTTCAACTGTTTTAATGCGAACATATGAGCAGCTACTGAAAGTGCAGATAAATGCACCACGTTTCCAATTGTTTGTCACAATATTTGCTTTTTGCCAAAACATTCCGGGGATGTGGTCTCCTACATCCACGTTTTGTAGGCTGTTTTGGAATTTCTGCCAATGGCATGGCCAGTGTTGCGAAAGCTGAGAAAGAGAGGGTCTGCAGCTTGTCACAGTCTTGTTTGGGTGGGTGGATTCTGGAGTCTGCTGTGATCTTCCTGGCCAAGCTGAGAGAGAGAATGGAGGTGGGATAGGCCTTAGGTAGGGGGCATCCAACTGGCCAGTGGTTGTGTCCAAGGATGGGCAATGTGCTATGTGCCTAGAAGCCCAGATCAAGCCTAAGATTTTATGTAGTGGCCATCTAAGCCTGGAAATGAGTACTAATGAGGGGCTTTGTGACATGGCCAACCTGAGTCATCAGGGAGTCAGGTGGTGTGCGGAAAGTTTAGCATGTATACAGAATGGAGGTCTGAGGCCTAGACTTGTTCACAGAATGAGGGGAGGTCCTTAGATCTCTATTCCAGGAAGAGGCGAATACTCACTATACCCAGAGTGCTAAGGTATATAATGAATTACCTAGTGGTCACACAAATATTTCCTCCTTCCCTCCCTCTCTCCTTCCCATGTCCATGGAAGAAGTACACTTCTCTGCTCTATTGAATTAGATTTTGCCATATGCCTTGTTTCTGACCCACAAAGGGTAGAACACACTTCTTTATTTCCTGACTTTGGGCTTGGTGATGTGGCTTGTTTTGGTCAATGACATGTCAGCAGAAACCAATCTCTGGCCTGAAGCCTAGCCCAGCAGTGGTAGCCTAGAGCAGTCAGATTGCAGATGATCTGCAGACCCGTATTGAAAAATAAGTGATTATTATTGTGTATATTGAGATTTTGAAGTTGCTTGTTACCCAGCAGTAGCTGGCTGATGCAAGAATCTGGGTAGGCACAGAAGGCTCTTTGAAAGTATACCAGAAGGCCACACAACAGTTTTAAACCCAGGTATCTTTGACAAATACTCAAATCTCTTATATCCCTGACCCAAGCTCAGAGATGGACACATCCTCAAGGAACTGTGCCCTCTTTATCCATATAATCATTTCTATATTCTGGACATCTTTGCTGGCTGGGATGTTTTTATTAAGCTTTATTTCCTATAGTTTGTACTATGAAAGGAATAGGTGGGATTTTAAGTTTCTAACAGATCAAATCTTGGCAGGATATTGAGGATACATATAAAACTAGGCAGTTTCCCTGACATGACCTTCTTAAAGGCAAGCTGAGCCCAGGGTTGAGCTGGAGGGCAGCTCTACCCAAGATCACTCAAGGTGACCACAGCAGGCCCAGATATTTGTGGTTCAGGGTAGGGTCTCTACTCTTCCAGCCAGAACCTGTGCATTTCAGGGTTAGGACCCAAGCACAAGGTCTAGCCTCATATTTGGAGTCAAATCTAAGGGATAGATTCACCCTTAAACAGATCAAGGCCACACTGGGTCATACTACTTCTTATTTGGGCTACCTGTGGCCAGGGTCTCTCTACCTTCCACTATGATGGGCATCTGTAGGCCCTCTCCTCCTCCTTCTTCTTTTTAGTATTTATTTATTTATTTTGAAGAAAGAGAGAGAAAGAGAGAGAGAGCAAGCATGAGTGGGAGGGGCAGAGGGACAGAGAGAGTCTCAAGAACACTTTGAGCTGAATGTGGAGCCTGAAGTGGGCCTCAATCTCATGACCCTGAGGTTATGACCTGAGTTGAAACCAAGAGCCAGACACTTAACCCAGGTGCCCCCCTCTGTAGACCTTCTACCTGGACTGAACTCCTCTTAGGTGCCTCAGAGGCCTGGGCATAACCGCAGAGGTATAGACAGCCTTTTCTCCCATGGCTCAGAACAGTCCATGCTCTTATGGTCCCAGAGGATCAAATACGCTCAAATATTTGAGATCAGCTTCTTCCAGGAAGTCTTGCTTAACCTCCCAGGTGGGACACATCTCTTCATTTTGTACTTCTCACTACCTCTTAATCTCAGCATTTGTTTGGGAGATCATTTACTATAAATATACTATAACATCAAATGTAATTATAATATAATTTATAATAGAATCTAATTATATAATCTGGTCCGTCCTCATTGCCATATTATAAACTCCATGAGGTTAGGTATTGGGTCTCTTTTTGCTAGCTATTTTATTCTCTGTACCTGACATGGTAGTTTGTATATAGAAAGTGGCTAACAAATATTTGATGATTAGACCAATCTTTGGTTTGGCTGTATGTATCTTCTTATCCATTTTAGTCTCACTGGCGAGGTCTCAGGATGAGCGTCAAGGGGCAAGAACGACAACCACAACCAGAACACTAGGTACTATTTATTGAGCTCCTACTATGCACTGAGCTGAGCTAAGCCCCTTTCAGGAATTTGCTTAATTTTATTATTATTATTTTTAAAGTTTTTAAAAAAATATTTTATTTATTTGTCAGAGAGAGAGAAAGAGCACAAGCAGGCAGAGAGGCAGGCAGAGGCAGAGGGAGAAGCAGGATCCCTGCTGAGCAAGGAGTCTGAGGTGGGACTTGATCCCAGGACCCTGTGATCATGACCTGAGCTGCGGGCAGCTGGTTAACGGAATTTGCCACCCAGGTGTCCCATGGCATTTGCTTAATTAATATTCACAAGGAACCCAGGAAGTAGGTTCTACTATGCCTATTTCAGAGGTGAAGAAATTGAGGTTGAGAGAAGTTCAGTGATTTATCCAAAGTCACACCGCACAATGCGGTGAGGCCTGGCCGAGAACACTGGGGAATCTCTGTATTAGTTTCCTACTACAGCTTCAGCAAGTTACCTAGTGGCTTAAAACAGCACAGATTTATCACGGCACAACTCTGGAGGTCAGAATCTGAAATGGGTCCTACTGAGCTAGTCTCAGGCATCAAAGGAGCTGCTTCCTTTTGAAGATGCTAGGGGAGAATCCATTTCCTGGCCTATTCCAGCTTTTAATTAATTAATTAATTGATTTTTATTAAAGATTTTATTTATTCATGAGAGAGAGAGTGCAAGTGTATGCACATGAGTTGGGGGAGGGGCAGAGGGAGAAGCAGACTCCCTACTGGGCAGGAAGCCCAACTCAGGGCTCCATCCCAGGACCCTAGGATCATGACCTGAGCTGGAGGCAGATACTCAACTGACTGAGCAACCTCAGCATCCCGTATCCAGATTTTAGAGGCCGTCTCTATTCCCAACTTCCGGCCCTTGCTTCCTTGTTATAAGGACACTGTGATCACTTTGGGCCCATATGTAAAACCCAGGATAATCTCTCCATCTCAAGATCCTTAATTATACCTGCAAAGTCCCTGCAAAGTCACGTAAAATTTTGGGGATTAGGATGTGGACATCTTTGGGGGCTTATTAGTCCATGGACCACAGACTGCTGTGTTGCCTCCCTTCTGGAATCTTCTTTCAGGGCCTCCGATAAACCAAAGGGCCTCCCTCTCTCTCTGTGTAGGTTCATAAGGCTTAAATCGAACAGAAGCCCTCAAACATGCTGCTAAAGTGGGCCAGAAGTCACAGGGCAGCCCTTCCCCTTTCCTTGGGAGCCCAGAGTCGGCGACAGGAACCAATAGCAGTGAGCCCTCCTCCAGCGTCAGCCAGAAGTGGGGGCTCAGCCCTGGGGCCACAGGTTCCTTACTAGGCCCAGCTGATCTTCAGGGTCATGTCTGACATTTGCTGGCTGGCCCTGCCAGGCTCTACGTCTTCCAGTGTAATTTGGGACAATTAAAATGAAGTGTTAGCAAGCATGGTGTTTCCCTGCAATGATGAAGTTTCTAGTATAGTGTAGAGCTGAGCAGCTGGGTCCCTTGATCCATCAGAGGCAGCCGATGCCGGCCTCCATCCTCACAGCCCATCT
The DNA here is from genome assembly GCF_011764305.1 of Mustela putorius furo. NCBI lineage: Eukaryota > Metazoa > Chordata > Mammalia > Carnivora > Mustelidae > Mustela > Mustela putorius. The sequence continues at coordinate 9,367,056 of NW_025421464.1, read as the reverse complement.
CCCACGCGGAATGAATTAACATGGCAGATATAATTTCCCTGGGTCACCCTGCTTCGCCCTGCAGATCTGTCTCCGTGCAAGCTCGGGGGAGGGCTGACTGCAGCCACCTGCTCGCCTGGCCTTGGAGGCCTCGGCTGGGCCTGTCCGGTCCCACCCCCCAGCTTGCGCTTTTAGCTGAGAATCCCCGTCTCCGGTCTAATCACCAGGGGGAGGGGAACACAATCAACTTGGGTGTAAAATTCTAAAGTCCTTTGAAAAATGCAATTGGAACATAATCCTGCCTGTTAACATTTCCCAGTTAATTATCATCGGCTGTATTTTTGGCATCAGGGCTGTGCTGGTGGTGGGGGGCCGTGTGTGGCGGCTGGGCGGGGGGTGGTGGATTCGTCACAATACCAGTTTTAGGGCTCGTTTATCTTGTCTTTTAGACTAATTATCCCAAACTCACCACTAGGCTGTCACACTTACATGCTCCAATAAATGTAGTTTTAAATCAGCCTGACTTTGCGGCAGGGGTAGCGCGTCCCTGGCTCGTGTCTAACTAGGGCCATCCATCTGCAATCATGGCGCTGAGGGGAGGCGGCACCATTCCGGCCTCTGTGAATGATCATGCTTATTTATATGCAAATCTGCTTGACAAATCAATAATGTATGATTTAGCTGTACTCTGGCTGGCAAGCCCAGGTGGGTCAGTCGCCCCCTGCCCCCGTCAAGGGTGTATTTTGGCCCCTGCCCCATCCCACCTGGACTTCACTGGCAGCCACCCTTCCCCACTGCCACCAACTTCTAAGGTCTCCCAGTTCACAGTTTCTTTGTTCGGCTCAAGAAACTTGCCCTTGTAAGGGTCTTTGACTCTGTCTCGGGCTCTGCTCCAAGTAAGACTTCGCCTCTTTTTTAAACTCAGCACATTGTTCATTTACCTACTTATTGAACATCTCCTTCCTCTCTCTCTCTATGTCTACACCTGACCTAACAAGCAGAACTTCGTATTGTATTTCCTGAGGTCCAGTGTTGTTCCAAGTGCTTTACATATACTATTATTTAATCCTAATCCTAAGGAGATAGGTGTTATTACTGACCCTACTTTACAGAGGAAAAGACTATGATACTCTGTTGTCTAAGACTATGCAGCTAGAGAGTATCAGTCCTGGAATTCAAGTCTGGTCCCTATCTGCTGGGCTTTGCTATTGTCATGTGCTATGTGAGGTTGCTATAAAGGAGTACATGAGGCAGATAGTCCCTGACCTCATGGAGCTTTCATTCTGGTCGATGGACTAAGCGCAAAAACAAAATAATAATACCAGATAACCCCAAGGCCCATACAAGTATATCATTAAAAATTCAAGTTCTGACAATTGCTATGAAGGAAAATGACAGAGTGAAGAAATAATGGAGTCAGGAAACTTACCTAGCTGAGCACAGAGCTGTTGGAGTGTGGTCAGCCCAAAGGAGGGTATTGTCTGGCTTTGCCCATTTCTGGGGACTTCTAATTCGGCAGTAAGACTCTCAGAAGCAGAACATTTTTTTTTATTAAAGATTAAAAAAAAATTTATTTGACAGACGGAGATCACAAACAAGTAGAAAGAGAGGCAGGCAGAGAGAGAGGAGGAAGCAGGCTCCCTGCTAAGCAGAGAGCCTGATGTAGGGCTCCATCCCAGGACCCGGGGATCATGACCTGAGCCAAAGGCAGAAGCTTTAACCCACTGAGCCACTCAGGAGCCCCTCAGAAACAGAATATCAAATAGTGTTTAGAGGTTGGGGAGGATGGGGTAGCTGGGTGGCTTGGTTGGTTAAGTATTTGATTCTTGATCTCAGCTCAGGTCTTGATCTCAGGGTTATGAGCAAGCCCTGTGTTGCACCCCATGCCAGGTGTGGAACCTACTAAAAAAAAAAGAAAAAAGAAGCTGGAGAGGAAGTGGTAGGGAAAGGTGGGAGTTTTAGGTCCCAGAGAGGAGAACTTTGACAGGTGAAGCCCTTCTTCACTCCACAAGAATTTCTTGAGTGGATACTATGTCCAGATGCCTCATCTCAATCAATATCCACAACAATTTCATGAAGCATGTGCTACTATTATCCCTTTATAGATGGCCTCAGAAAACTGGGCCCACTGAGGGTAAGTGACTTGCACAGGATCACAGAGCCAGCAAGTGAATGTGGGGTGGTGACATTTGATACAGAACTTCTGTCCAGTTCTCCAGTTCTAATTGTATCTCTAACTTACCTCTAACCCTAAGTGGAATCCTCCAGGATATGCTAGAGCCCAGGGCTGACTCAGAGTTCTGTCTGCATCTCTCCAGAGCATCTTTTCAAACCCACCCAGACTCACCCACCATTGCTTGGTTGCAGTGTGCCTGGGACCAACCATACCCACAGGGGAGTCTCGAACCCTCCAAAGTCTCCCCAGGCCCTTCACAATGGAGCCAACCATTCAATGCTCTCTCTGAGCTCCAGCCAAACTGAACTTTGTGTTTTAGTTCCCCAGGTTCCCTACACTGCTGGCTTCCAAGCCATTATGTGTTGGGTGTTCCCTCTGCTGGATTCTTTTCCCCCTTCCTCTTTGCTCAGGTAACTTTGTCTTTTAGGTCTCTAACCACATGTCATCTCCTCTAGAAAGCCTTACTGGATTCCCTTATACGAGATCAGCTGCCTCTCTTTATGTGTCCACTTGCCCCATGTGGTCACTATCCTCCAAGATGACCCCCAAAGATCCATCTCCTGGTATCCATGTCTTTGTGTAATGCCCTCCCACAGTACATCAGGGTTTATCAGGGTGACCAGTAGAATGTGGTATAAGGATGATTTGCAACTTCTGAGGGTGGGCCACAAGACATTGTCTTTCCAGCTTCCTCTCTTGAATCACTCACCCTAGAAAGAGCCAAGCTGCCATGTTGGGAGGGCACTCAAGCAGCTGCCATGTTGGGAGGGCACTCAAGCAGCCGCCATATTGGGAGGACACTCATGTAGACTTATAGAAAGGTCAAAATTATAAGGAACTAAGGCCTCTTGCTAACAGCCAGAACTGTCTTTCTACACATTTGAGTGAGTTGCCTTGGAATCAGATCCTTTAGCCCCAATCAAATTTTCAAATGACTGCAGCCCATGTCAACATCTTGACTACAACCTCATAAGAAATTCAGAGGCAAAAACATGCAGTTAAACCACTTGAAAATTCCTGACTTAAAGAAACCATGATGGATAATACAAGCTTATTGTTTTAGGCCACAAAGTTTTTGAGGTTGTTTTTTAAGTAGAAATAGACGGTTGATACATCTCATCAACATAATTTCCCATTTTGTTTTCTGTCTTCTGTCTGCACTTGTCTGTGAGTTCCGTGAAGACAGGGACTGTTTTTTTTTCACACTTGTATCCACAGCACTTAACAAGGATCCTGGCACATGGCAGAGGACCATGCAGTAATTGGTAAGTGAAGGATTGTGGGGGTGGGTGATCCACGAGGGGTTTCAGAGGTCAGCACTGAGCTGGGCCCCCGACTTACCTTCCAGCATAGGCTCAGAAAGGGTGAGGGCCTCCCTGGAGGAACATGCCATTTTCCACACTCTGCTCACTTCCGCTTCATCCACGTGGCTTGAGAAGTCAGAGCGGAATGGCTTGAACAAAATCCCTTCTCTCTAGAAGTTTCCAGGAACCATAAGGTAGAGGCAGGAAGCAGATATTTTGCTGACTTGAAAAAGCCGTGACGGGCTGTGTCCAGATGATAGGGGGCTCATCAATTCCAGTTAGCGGCTCCCCTCCTGGCTTGGGAGATTGTTCTTGCCTCATCTCCCAGACTATTAATGCCAGCTCTTCCTAGCACACGCAGCCAGGCCGAGCTCTGGGCTGGGGACCGTCGCTTCCTGCAGGGCTCATGGCCATGAAATATTCAGTGCTAGAGACTTCTCCTCTCATATTTCTTCATATTCAGAGTGGCCACTCAATTGATATGTAAATAAAGTGCACCAGCACTGAGCTTGTCCCACACTGCATTATTTAAGCCGCAAAACAATGCATCATCCGTCATGGGGCCCATTGGCGGGACCCTGCTGGGCGCCGGGCAATAAAGCCCGCAAGAGCCTCATCAGAAGCAGCGGGTGGCCTAGTGGAAGTTCATTTATGCATGAAATATTCAGCCAGCAACAGTGCCAGCCTTAAACATCAGTAATTGGGGGGTTTCTATTGCTCCTAACTAGTGCCTCTAAATTATTGCAAAAGACTGGCCAATTTTCAAATTACATATATTTGTCATGCTCTTGTACCTTTCCTGAACTAACTGAAATGGCCCCTGTGTTGTGGCTGCTTGCATACTCACCATGGCGAGCCAAGCCCAGTGGGGCTGGGATTCTCCACAGAGTAGAACGAGTAGAGGCTCCATCAGCCCAACAAGCCCTAGGCTGCCTGCCAACCTCACTCTCCTAATTGCTGGCCATGCCCTTCACTCAGGGCTCCAAAGTGGGGCCTTCTTCATGACTAGGCCAGCTGTTTGAGGCCCAAATACTCTCCAGGGCTCTCCTAGGACGGGCTGGGTCTGATATCCAGCCCTTGTGGGGACTTGCCTAGCTCTATGAGGTCAATCTGTCATTCAGCATTTATCAAGCACCTTCTCTGTCCTGGACCTGTGTGAAATGCTGGGGATACAACTATGGCTAAAAGACAGGCTACCCCTGCCTTTAAGGAACTCACAAATTCAGTAGCTCACAATTCCATTTAGATTACTGAGTAATCCTTGCGTACCATCTAGGTTGGCTTTCCTGGAGGTGGACCCTGACACTGGAATGTGAATGCAGACAGTTCATCAGAGGTGATCCCAGCAAACAATGGTGGGAGTGGGAACGGGCCACAGGGAGGGGAAGGAAGTAAGGACAGGAAGTGTTCATGAGCCCGACAACTGGGGTTCAGTGTCACAGGGACCTCTGAGAGATAGCGAACATACGACCTGAGTTATTCTACCTAAGGTGTGAGGGGGTATTTATCCAAAAACTCCTATAGTCCCTTCGAGGGACATTTCAGAGAGGTGCCCCTGCCTATAGAATGGGAGGGGTGCAGGTAGGTAAAGGCAATTTGCTTGGCATCCTTGCCAGTGTCACACCTGGGAGCTGCCAGCTTCTTATAACCATCTGGGAATGGAGGGTCTCATTTCTCCCTCTGAATTCTGGCACAACTCCTATGTGTGCAGGGACAGAAGTGTGGGGTGGTCCCTGGGGAGGGCCCACACCAACCTGCCCAGGGGGCTGCTGATCTTTTGGAAAACATGGCTTTGCCTCTTAGTTGAATGGCTACCTGCATTGGCCAAAGGAGGAAGGAAGGAGGAGGGAAGGGGCACTAATCATGTCATGACCATTTCCAGATAATTTCTAATGGTCTCAAGAATGCCTTTTCACTTGGCTGATATCTCTTACCCTTCAGGTCTTACTAAAGTGCCACCTCTTCAGAGAAGCCTTCCCTGATCACCTATCCAAGTAGATCTCTGTTCTTGTATTCTTTGACCTAGTCTGCCATTATTTCATCCATAATCTATGAATCATGGTAAGTTACTTATCTGCTGCTAGCTTGCCGTCAGTCTCCTCCCACAAGGTGGTAAATTCCAGGAGGGACTGACCACATCTTCTCAATTTACTCTTTTACTTCCATTGATTCACCTGGCATCTGGCTCACAAATGCTCAGCGTCAGAAAATGCTATTGAGTGAGTGAATGAGGAGATGAAAGCTGGGATATGGGTATTATGAGTCTTCTTGTTACAGATAGGGAAAAGGAGGCCAGGAGAATCTGAAGGAATTGTCCAAGTGGTCGAGTCTGGGCTGGAACCAGGGCTTGATCCCTAACGCCCTCCAGCAATAACTTCCTTTCCAGCCCTTTCCCATGCCAATTTTCATCATTACACCTTATCAAACTGTACCTGGGGAACCTTGAGGTCAGATTCAGCTTTGAGATTCACACAAGAGACGATTCCAAGCACTGAATTGTTCATGCACCGGGCAGGTAGGAAAGAGCGGGTTGAAATTATGTCCTCCTGGTATCCCAGCCTGGCAAGCACAGGGTGGGACTGGCCTATCAGTCAGCTCTGCCTCTGGGCTTTGCAGGGCCATGATGTTGGGTGTCGAGTCCCAAGGTTCATCTACTAGAGCAATTTAAGATCCTGAGGAGAAGAAAATATTAAAATATCTAAGAAACCCTTCAGGGCCAAGACCCTTTTCTGATAATTTCCTCAAAGACATTTCCCATTCCAGTAATAACCCTTTCTTTGTTGCCCTCTGCAGTGGGCTGGGATTTTGTTGTTCTTGTTGTTGTTCCTTTTTTGAAAAAAGGAAGCAGACAAATCTCTCTTATATTAGGTGATTTTTAAAAACTGTTAAGATTTAAAAATAATCTCAGATTTATAGGACAAGTTACAAAAATAATTCATGTAATTGTTGTATAAACTTTACCTAAATTTTCACAAACTAAATGTTTTACCACATTTATTTTTATCATTGTGTGTGTGTGTGTGTGTGTGTGTGTGTGTATGCATATAACATTTTCTCCTGAACTGTTTGATAGTAAGTTTGGACATAACGTCCCTTTGCTATTAACACATCGGTGCGTATTTCCTAAAAACCAGGAAATTCTCGTGTGACCATAATCACAGTAGAATTTTCAAAATCAGGAAATCAGCATTCATAGAGTATTATTATCTAACCGAAAACCTTCTCCAAATCTTACCAATTGTCCAATTATGTGGATAAAGTGCCCTTGGATGAAAAACACTGCTGGGTCTGGGTCTGGGGTTAAGAAGACCAGGTTCCAATCCTGGCTCTTTTCCTTTTCAGGGGTCTGGGGACCTTGGATAAATAATATATTCCACCCAAGCTTTGTTTTTTTCCTCGAATGGTAATGATAATGGGACCTTCTTCATAATGTTGTTTCAGAATTAAATGAGATCTATATTGAAAGGACTTAACCCTGCATCTGGCAGCCAATATCCACACAACTGTAGCTCTTGCAAGTAATCAATTAACAGCATAAGAATGCCTTTTTTAAAAAAAAGTTAATCTCCATACTCAACGTGGGGCTTGAACTCATGACCCCAAGATCAAGAGTCACATGCTCCAATGACTGAGGTGGCCAAGTGTCCCAGGGGTGCCTTGTTGCCAAGTGCCATTTGCAGTGAGGGCATTTAACCCTGCTTCTGCCTTCTCCAGGTTTGGGATAGTGAATAAGGCCCCTGGCTTTACCTTGGATCCATCCTGACTCATCTGCTCCCTCTGCCTGTGGGCACATCCCTTTGTTTCTTCTCTCACTTTGGCTATGGTTGCAGTGGGGGTACATGACCCAAATTCTGTTTTAAGTCCTTATGGATCTCTTAGCTCCGTTGTCTCAGGCCCTTCTCCACAACCTGGGGGAGTCTCCCTATTCCCTGCCCAGGTGCATCCTGGAAATGTGGGAAAGAGTACTTTCTGGGGGTCAGGCCTCAGCACTTGGTGAATACCAAATTTCCTGTCTGAGAGACATTCTGATGATTCCCCAGAGAGTCCGCCGTGGGAATGAGCTTCATTTGCCCCCACTGGTGATCAGCTCAGCCAAACGCACCACGTATCGGCTCTCCATCCTTCTATGGCTCACTCTTCTCCTTCCTCATTTCAGGGGTTAACATCTATGCATAATACCTACACCTGAGTTCTTGCTTTAAGTTCTGCTTTGTGGGGGTTCGGGGAGGGGGTTGTGACTCAAACTAAGGCAATAGGCCATCAGCACTTTGGAAAAATGTCTGCTATGTCCTTTGTTTTTCAACCACTTCTCCTAGGAGCCAGCTTCCAGCCCCAGGCTTATTGAATCTGCCCCTCAGATTCTGCTTCCTTCTGTTTTACCTCATCCCGGAATTTCCTGTTGTCAGAGAGAAATGCCTCACCCCGGGTGAGACCAGACCTTTGGATGTCACTTCGGAATACCACTAGACTCCACCCTCTCCTCTAACTTCGGCCACTGCCCTAGCTCAGACCTCATCATCTCCCACGAGGAGGTGCCCCAGCCACCTCCTGCCTTGAACTTCTCCCCTTCAATCTATTTTGTACAAGGCTTCTCGTCATGCAATTCTGTTTTTCTATTTCTAAACTGCTGAAAGCACTTTTTCACCTATAGGATGAAGCCTCATACTGCAACCTGGCACACAGATTCCTGGTCAAGGTCTTCAGCCCTTCCTGCACCTTTGCCAGATTTCTGTCTTCCAGGACTCCCAAGTCCCCGCAGTTCCCAAACACACCAGCCTGACTCATGTTCTGTGCCTCTATGCACTGTTCCCTCCACTAGGGAAGTATATCTACTCCAGTGGGCCCAGAAAATTCTTTTTGATTGACCCTCAGCTTGACAGGCACCACTGCCCCTTAGAAGCTCCTGACCATGTCCTCCCTTGCTTCTTTCCTAGGGTAACATTTATTGCTCTGAACTGAAACTGTGTCTTCATTTGCCTAAACTGGAGTTCCTTAAGGGCAGGCCTGTTTTTTTTTTTCCCATTGCATCTCTCAAACCTAGCACAGTGCTTGGCTCAGATGAGCACCTGGGAAATGTTTCTGGGATGAATTCAAATGACAGTCTTTTGGATCCAGCTCAAAGATCTGGACTCCTTTTATTCAAATCTACATGCTTGAGTTTTATGCTCATTGGTTTGCTAAGAGGTCTAGGGGCTGGAGGGACCTTATAGAGAGAACGGGAAACTCAGTCACATTGGTCTGATTTGGACAGAACCATTAGTTGTAATTTTCCGCCTCCCCTATTTTCCCAATGTTCACATTTGCTCCCTTTTTGACTGTCCTGGTCCCAATCATGGACGTCTGCTTCTCCTTGATTCTTGAGCTTCCCAAATAAACTTCCCATTAGTGCTTTCCTGATGCAAATGTCGAATGGTCCTATGTGGATGCTATTAAAATAATGAATGCAGAAGGGTATAGATGAACAAGGCTGGGAATCGATCTTGGACCCCTGATGAGATCATTAAGAACTAGGGGGAAGGAGTGGAAGCATCACTCTCACAGGTTGAGATTTCAGCAGTGCCTCTTCCCCCCCTCCATCAACTCCTTTCCCCCTTCCCATCTCCCCTTTGATTTATGAGCTGGAAGCCTACCCCTCCCCCATCCATTACCCTCAATGCAGTGCTAACTCACCATAGAAAATCTATTTGAGTCAAATGGACTTTTTATCTTTGCCTGGGAATTAATGCATTTTGTAAAAGATATTTTAATCATGCTTTCCTTATGGCAAGAATTTTTGCATAAAAATATCTGCCTCAAAGACTCAGGCAGGTGCCATGTAGAAGATGTATTTTGGCTCCTTGATAGGGAGCACATAGCAAGGAGTCTAGACTGGTCTTGCCTGAGGACTAGACATTGTGGGGGGAAGAAGAGCTACATGGAGGTGGTTTTGACTGGGTGATGGTGAGGGACATGGAGAACTCTTAGGGCAATTGCCTCTCTTATTTGTCAGTATATCCTTCTTGGAATCAAGTTCTCATATTCTTATGAAAATAAAGATTTTAATTGTGGTGATTTGATTCAATTCAAAAGAGGTTGAGGAGAGAGCATAATGTGAAGACAAGAGCTGTACCTTCAGGTCCAAATCCCAGCAGTACTACTTTCTAAATGTATAGGGATGGCTCCTTGAGCTAAAGAAAAATTAGTTACTACTTCCGTGATAAATGAGGATTGAGTGAAAAAATATGCACAAGCTTTCACAGCTCATATCTGGCACACAGTAAGTCCCCAGTAAACGCTAGCTTTTTTTTACTCCTTTCTTTCCTTATGTGAAGCTAGAGACATTGAGTCAAGTTTTAATATGGGCAGCTCATAGCAGCCAGGCACATGGTGGGTACTCTGTAAACACATATTGAGTGAATGAATAACTTACCTTTTGAATCACTGACAAACTCTTTTCTCTCTCTGGCTTATGGAGATAAAAATTCCGCCAAACAGATCTTTCCAGGTGGGATATAGATCTGCTATTTTCCCTGCAACCTGCTTGGATTTTATTTTTCTATCCTATTTATTTATTTTTTTCTATACCATTCATTTATTATTATTTATTATTCTATTTATTATGTCAGCTTATTTAAATTCTTTTATCAGCTGATATTTTCTTTTTTTATTTACTTGTTTGCTCATTGTCTGACTCTCATCCTGGATTATAAGCTTCATGATGGCCCATATCTTTCTCACGACCCATTGTATCCCTAGGACTTGGCACATACTAGGTACTAAATAAAATATTTGTTGAATATATTCATAAATAAGTAAGTGAAATAGATAAAATTGCCTTTTTTTTGGTTGATCTCTGCTTGATTGTATAAGTGCCAGGAAAGCAATACCAGGTCAGTCCATTTCAAGGATAGCTTGTACAAAGGACTTAAAACTGTAGCCATAGAAGTGGCAGTGGCTGTGGGGGACACTAGTGAACAGACGTGCCCAACAGTCCTGTGTAAGATCTCTGAGTGTTGCAAAAAAATTGCCCTCCTTGTCTCTATTGATCTAGGAAGAGAGGAGGGTGATTTGGATTGCAAAGACCAGCCTCTAACTGGGAGTGGTAGAAGGGGAGGGGAGGACCCCTGGTAGCCAGGTAGGAGAGGGTGTTGCCGAGGTCTTCTTGAGACCATATGGATGACACGCCAGCTTGGAGAGAATGGGAGAGAAGACATGCTTCTTCCCCATAAGCCCCTGCTTTGATGGTCAAAGGAAAGAAGCATATATTGCTTGACCTCCCCTCCCTCTGCCCATTGGTGCTGGTGGAAGGAGTGGCTGCCAAGGCTAAGATGAGGCATGGCAGGGAGCCCACTTGCAGATGGGCACAACTTCCGGAATTCCAAAGGTTTGTGCCAGAGGTTCTTGTTGTCTCCCAGGGGCTCAGGTTCTCATGGCTGATAGGCTCAAGGGTGAAATATCAGCTGTCTGACTTAATCCCTCTGCTGTGAATTGTTTTGGAGAATGGCTCTGTCCTGGAGAAAAAGGGCTGCAGGAAGAGTGAATGGGGTACATTCACTTATTCATCCATTCAACCACTCGATTTTATTAATTCACTCAATGAATTTTTTGAGCGCTTCCTATGTGTGAGCTATTATGTCAGGTTAAGGAATTCAGGAATGTAAAAGACATTCACAGTATCTGCCAATGTGAAGCTTATGGTCTAATGGAGGAAGACCACTTAGAAGATAAAACACTAATAAACACACAATCACAGTTGTGATCTTCTAGGAAGGGAAACTCATCAGTATCAGTTCTCAATTGTCAGCTAAAGCCATCCCCATACATGGTGCCTTAAAACAAGCATCCATGTAACTCATGGATGTCATGTAGGTCAGCCCTGTAGGCTGAGCTCAGGCTGGTTGTTCTTCTGGTTGTGACTCAGTCACTTGTATACCTGGCTGTGGGTTGCCTGTGGGTTGGCTGATCTGGATGGCTTTAGCTTGGATAACTGAGGGCAGCCCATTTCTGTCCAGTCGTCTCATTGCCAGCCAGCCCGGGCCTTTTCTCCCGGTGAAGGCGGGTGAGCAAGAGGATGAGTGAGCATACACAATGCTTCCTGGAGGCCTTGGCTCTGTTCCAGCACACCGCCACTTCCACTTCATTCTCTTGGCCAAAGCAAGTCCCAAGGCCAGGCTAGATTGTAGGGGTGGGGAAATAGACTTTACCTCTTTAGTGAGAGAGACTACAAAGTCATAGGTGAAGGCTGTGGATGAAGGGAGAGGGGAGGTGGTGAGGCATGGGGGCACGGATGCAGTCATTCTCTTGCAGCCTACCTTGCCCGTGTAGAGGAGAGCTCTTGATATAAGCCGATGGGAGGCCCCTCTGAGGGTGTGACATGTCAGCTGAGCTCTGTGGGTTAAGTACGAGTGATCCAAGTCAAGAGAGCATGTGCTCTCTGAGCTCTGGGGTGGGAGTGAACTTGATAGAATCGGGAAGCTAGACGCAGGGTGGCATGGCTGGAACATGGTGAGAGAGCCTTTGGGATGACATGAGGTCAAAGAAGAAGGCAGAGGCCAGCTCAAGCTTGTTCTGGGGCTGCCCTGCCAGGGACAGAGGGTTTCTTTGAAACTATACTCATAATAGTCAATCACAAGAGCTCTAATTTATTGAGCATGGACTATGAGCTATGGTAGTTGGATGGAGGACAAGACACTGTCCTTGTCCTTGAAAGACTCAAAGAAAAGTGGGGAGTGACTGGTCACGGAGCAAGTGACCATGCGTGTTGGGCGTGTGATGAATGGAAGTGCAAAGCTCAGTCACCCATGAAGGGGTCCTGTTGAAGGAGCCGCCTCCTTGCTGGGTGGGGGCCAGGGGAGGGGTGCTGGGCCAGGAAGATGAATGGGGGCTTCAGGTATTGAAGAGGCAGAAGATGAATGGGGGCTTCAGGTGTTGAAGAGGCAGAACACTTTCTTTACTTTTCCTTCTGAACAAATAATAAACTAACAGCTCGATTTCTTTTCCCCTTAAAGAAAATAACTAATAGACATCCTCATGTGGTTTTATTTAGTAATGATTTTCTGACCCAAATTTTATTTTCTGAGTGGAGTGAGGGGTCCGGGTGGTAGATATGTGTGTGAGAAGCAGCCCAAGGGTCAGTGTGGCTGAGTGTAGTGGGGTGTCTGTGCAGGAGTAGGGGCTTAAAAGAGAGCAGGTCAGGTCTGTGGAGGATGTTTACTGGTGGGGGGTTTGGGCTTTCGACTGGGTCTGGGGTTGGCTCAGGATGGAGTTTGGGTTTTGGGAAAGACCACTCTGGTGGGGCGTGCGTGTATGTGTGGAGGTGTGTGGGGCTGGGTAGGCAGAGTTGCTGCAGGAACCCAGAACGTGTGGGAAAGAACCAGGCAGCAGCATTGGTGTGAGGGGTGTAAGTCAGGGAGCGGGAGATGGAAGGTCATGCGGACCCTGAGGGAGCCACTGAGGAGGTGGTATCTGGCCAGTGGGAGGGGTTCATGGAGGCTGAAGGGGCTCCTGGGTGGGGTTCTCTGGAGAAATGGAAGTGGGCAGAACCCTTCTTACTCCAAACCTCTCCTCTCTGGCCTCAGCCTCAGAGAGCTGAAGATCCTGACTGCTCTGTGATGGTGTGGGAGAGAGGTGGAGGAGGCTGGAGCACCAGCGTGGCCAGCATGGAGTGGAGTGGCACTATGAGAGCAACCCCAAGGAGGGTCCTTTCCTGCACAGTGTCAGGGAGAGAGAGGGACTGGAGGAGGTCAGTGGACCTGGGTTCAAATCCCACTTTATTCAAATGCTGTGGGGAGAGGTCAATGGGATGATTAGCACAGAGTTAGGCTGGTGGAGGCTGTCCAGAAATCCCAGCACAGCTGCTGATCCACGGCTGCGGGGATGTCTTCAACATGGAAAGCCAGGTGGCTGTTGCCTTCTGAGTTGTGTAATAAAGACAGGAGGGATGGGTGACAAGGGCAGATGGTGGTCTTCAGGGTCATGTGACTTGGTGGTACTCAGCCTTATTGGGGTTGGCCTGGAAGGAGGCCTGGCCTTTGGAGGGAGGTTTGTCCATCCTGAATGCCACTCTCCCATTCTCTACAGAACTGCCATCCGTCAGGGGCTCAGGCTGTCAGGCAGGCCACTGAGGGGGCCTGCGGGCGAGGGACGCTTCCCCTGACAGGGGAGTCCTTCACTGTCAGCAACTTCGCCTCAGCGGGTTAATAAAGCCATCTATCACCCTTCTCCACGCCAGGTATCTCAATGCCTACTCAATACCACCCTGGGGGGGGGGCGGGATCCTGCAACAGGGAGGCTCACCTGGCACCAGGGCGCTGGGACCGGGAGAACCTGCTGCAGCCCAGATGTGAGCCCAGTCCCGGTTCTCCCTCTCCTGGGGGGTTTAGGCCCCTCTGAGATCAGCCAGCTCACGAGTTGTGAGGCTGTGGGCTGACAAACGGCAATGAGACATCCTGACAGCGGTCACACTGAGGTTCTTCTTTGCCCTCTTACTGCTTGCAGAGGACAAATCCTGGGGTGGGAACAGGTGTCCAGTCCCCAGAGCTGCCCACAGCACTCAGCCCCACACATCTGTCCCCAACATAGGGTCAGGGATGGGCGGGCTTCTTGGGAGCGCCAGTGGGTACACAGTTCTGGCTGTTTAGCAGAAGACACTTGAGGGACACCGGGGGTGCTTTGATGTCTGTGGGAGCCGAAAGTTTGGACTTGTGCAGGAGAGGTGAGGGAACTTGGGTTGATGAGCTTTGATCCAATGACAGGCTCTTATTTGCTGAGAACTTATGATGTGTACTTGACTTGCATTGTACCAGGGACCAGGGGCAATTCTCATCGCCGTTATGCAGATGGCAACAGAAGGCCAGAGGAGTGAGTTGTGTGTGGTCACTCAACCAGAAAGCTCAGAGCTGGAATTGGAACCCAGTTCCAATTCACCTGAGTTGGGAGCCTTGCTCCTAACTGCAACACGTTGGGGCTTCAGGGTGAGGTCATTTCACAGAGCTAAAATCCCCCCAATAACTCTTTGAACCAGTGTTATCCCCTTCTGTACCCCCCGCCCCCACTGCTGTTTTGATCCCTCCTGAGAAGAAAGCTCAGAGAGGGATGTGAGCAGTGCAGGGTCACACAGCCAGGAAGCTCAGAGCTGGGATCCCACCCAGGGCTGCATGACTCTAAACCAGTGATTCCCCCCCCCCCCCGCCCCATCAGACCAGTGTATTTGCAAATGTTTACAGCCACAGATTCTTCTCTAGCTAAAAAAAAGAGAAATTAGATGTGGGATCCAGATAGGAAGAGCAGATGAAAGAGAGGGCCATTCTGGCTCAGTTGGAGCCTGTTCGTTACCTGCTACTGCCGTGTAACAAATCATTCCAAAGCTTGGTGGCTTAAAACACCACAATTGTTTATTATCTCTCAGTTTTTGTGGGTCAGGAATTCAGATGGGGCACAGTGGGGATGGACTGCTTCTGCTCCATGGTATCTGTTGGAAGTCTTGCAGGCTGGGGCATGGGTCATTCTCTCTCTCTCACATGTCTGGCAGTTGGTGCAGGCTTTAGGCTGGGGGGCTCGGGTCCTCCCTGTGCAGTGTCTCTGTGCGAACTACTTGGGCTTCCTCACAACGTGGAGATTGGGCTCAAATAGCAGGCACCCACAGGGAATGAGGCAGGCAGAGACTATGTTGCTTTTTATGGCCTGGCTCAGAAAGTCATGCAGCCTCTCTCCTGTCAGGTTCAAGGGGAGGAGAAGAACATGTGGGACTGGAAATACTGCTGGGGCTATTTTTGGAAAATACCATCTGTCCCAGGGCCTGAACCGGGAGCTGGGTGACCCCCTTCTTCCCTCCATAGCTCTTGAGTAACCTATAGGTCCAAAGAATAATGGAAGAACTGTCTTACAACTGTTGGCTTGACACACAGGTGGCATTTGGAAGACCAGTCAATGTATTAAGCTGCAGTCAAACCACAGCTTTCCTTTTCTAAATGACCTGGTCTCTGTCAAAGTGGGATTTAGCCTCATCACTAAGCTTTCTGGGCAGGTTCCCTCTGCATTTGTTCATGATGAAGAGGGGACACTGAGTCACAGCTGTCAGGGGACTCTCTGTGCTCAGGTGGAAGAGACCCATATGCAGCAAATCATCTTGGGCAACATACCAGAGAACTTACAGAGGCCAAGTTAACCCTCATGAGCCGGAAGGAACACATGGACATTCCTGGGAGCCACAGGGAAGCTGAGGACACCCTCCTGTGGTTGGCTCCTCCTTGACTTCTGGCCCTCCTGATTTTCCTCTATGTGACCCCAAGGACTTTTCTAGTGTTCCCTGTTTTGCCGTGGGATAGGGGCTTCTGCTTCACCTGCTCCCTCTCCCCCTCTGGTAGTGCCCCCTCCAGACCAAGCCTAAACCAGCCCCTGTCTCTGATTCCCCAACCTGGGTCCTCCTGGCTGGATCTGTCCACCTCCTGTTCACTGACTTTTTGACCAGCAGCTGTATTAGTTGAGATAATTCTGTCAACGCACGTCTTTTGTACCCAGAACATGCCTGGTAAATTTGTTAAAGAATACCCCAGGCTAACACATCATTACACTCCCAAACTCATCTATCTTTACTTCGGATTAATTCTTTTTTCCCTCTCTCTTCACCTCCTCCATAAATCCTGGTGCACTTAATTAATTTCAGTTCCACTGTAAGGTCCATAATACAGAATTGTTCAAGCAAACACAAAATTAATTATTCTATTTACAGCCTTCTCATTGAGAGGAGCATTTCATCTTTCATAATTACATTTTGGAACATCCAATTATGAATTCAGGCGCCTGCTGCTTTGCATATGGGGACGGTCCCCTAGTGTCCTCGAGGTAGGGGACTTGGGCTGGTTGCCTCTTGTGCCTCCCACCACTGACCCAGGTACTGCTGGTTCAGTCACTGAAGGACCTTTCTAGGAGACACTGAAGCAGGGGCAGAATGGCAAGGTCTGGAAGGGAGTTGTGTCAAGAGATGGTGGTGAAGGGAAGGAGGAGGAAGGGTGGGGGATGTGCCAGTTTAATTGAGATCTCATCATATGAGCGAGAGACTTTGAATGGGAGGAAACACACCTCTTCATCTTGCCAGGTTGGCAGGGAAGATTCTCTGCTTTTCTGCAAGTCAGTGAGCCAGAAATGCAAGGCAATCTCATATCTGGCCTTTGTCTGGCTCTCAGGCATGAACCCTGGAGGCTTGGCTTCCCTCCTTCTCTCTGCCCTTGGCCAGAGGACCACTTGGTGGCATGAATCTCACCAAGCCACCAGGCTCTTGGGCAGGACACCTCCAGTAGAGTAGGTAAGAGAGCCGCTCTCTCTACTCCCCAGGGGCTGTTCTCTGCCTCTCAAAGTTTATGTATGGACCAGGAGTGCCTCTCACATGGGATTGGAAGTCCCTCTGTTCAGGTCCCTGCTCTGGGCACAAAAGAGCTCCCACCAGAGTGCAGCCACTTGGCCACACCACTGTGCTTGGCCCATTGGAGTTTTAAGATACTGCCAGAGCCCTGTTTGAAAGCCTTAAAAATTATTGGTTTCCATCTGACCTATATTTAGATGAAATGAAGCATATCTGTTTAAAAACAAGTCCAACTATTTCTTTAAAAATTTATTAAAATTAAGACCCACTTTTTGGAGTGGATATGTTGTGCTGGTTCTCACCAACAGAGAAAATGGGGCTTCACTTTAGAATAAGTAGACATGTTTTTCTTCTCGGGAAGAAAAAAATCTATTGAGTTTCTGCTAAATGCTAGGCATCGTGCTATGCGCTGCACTGGGTACTTTGTATCTGTTCCTTATTTAACCCCCC
Source organism: Mustela putorius furo (assembly GCF_011764305.1). NCBI lineage: Eukaryota > Metazoa > Chordata > Mammalia > Carnivora > Mustelidae > Mustela > Mustela putorius. Next base: position 9,349,808 of record NW_025421464.1, on the reverse strand, counting down.
ACTGCCACACTATGGCTTTCAGGGGTGAATTCCTGACACATGGAGCCTCTTCTTGGACATGTGTATGCAGGGAGCTGTGAAGAGACTTCAGTCCCTGGCATGTGCATGCTGTGAAATCTCAGGAAAATGATTGGCACCATGAAGGTGATAAGGTGTGGTGTCAGAACTGACTGTGGACTCACATTGCTTGTCTGAAGCCTCGCTCCTGGTATGCTCTAACTTCTTAGGCAACTTACTTCTCTGTGTCTCCATTTCCTCCTGTGCTAAATTGGGATCATACTACCTGTGTCACTGGGCTGCTGTGAGGTTTCCATGAGACTACATGGAAAACCCTGGCTTCTCTCAGGAAGTCACTCACCAAGAGGCCATGTCTCAGCTTCTCCACCTGTGGAATAAGTAACTTTGGGGTAGAAGATGACAGTTATGCCCTTTGGAAATGAATGTACTGTCACAGTTCACAAGTGTCAGTGCCTGGGGCATGCTAGGACTTTTGGGGTAAGGACAGGAATTAACATGGGATGTGAGGGACCCTGAGTTTGTGCACCCTCCATTTATAATTCAATCTTGTTGCTCCTTGATTAAACCCCTCTGATAGTTTCCCAGTTCATTTAGAATAAAAACATCCCCTTTCTGGTAGCTCGTAAAGGTCCTGTCTGCTTATTCTCCAAACTTACCTACTTTCCACTTTCTTCTTCACTCTCTATGTACCAGTCACACACCTCTTCCTGGAATTGCCAATGTCTTTCCCACCCCAGGGCCTTTGCACTAGCCGTTCTAGCCCCTGCCACACACTTTCTTCCTCTGCTCTTAGCATGACTGGCTCTGTTCAAGTATAATCTCTTCAAAGAAACTTCTCTGATCATGCTTCTTATAAAGTAGTCCTTAGCCTGATGCTCCTCACCACATCTCTGATTAATTGCCTTCATAGCTCTTAACACTAACTGAAAGATCTTGCTTGTTTTCCTGTTTATTGTCTGTCTCCAAATCTCTAGAATATAAAGATGCATGAGAGCAGGAGTCATGCCTGTCTTGTTCTACTCTGTATTGCATGTTTCATGGTAGGTGCACAATAAATATTTCTGAAGTGAACACTTTAACTTCATCCCCAGTGTGACTAGAAGGAACCTGGAAAAACAAAAGACTTTGTTAGCTGTAGAGAAAATGGGCAAGGCTTAATTTTTCCTTTTAATCAGTTTTCTGATCTTGAGGAAGCTTCCTCCACCCTAATAGACCCTCAAGATGGGGGAGAGCCACTGATTTATCTCATAAGTGATTTTTTTTTTTTCTGGATGTGCCCATACCGAATAATTACTTGCTTTTGTGGGCTGAGAATGTCTTTCTGCTGTTCCACCTGATAGGTTTGTTTTGTTTGTTAATTAGCTATTAATTGCAAGGGCTCCTGGGGGCTGGGGGTGGAGGAGAGGCCCCAGAAGTGGACCAGGGGGTGTGGGGCAAGTGAGGACCCCAGACTGGAATGAGAATGACCTCACTGGGTCCTGGGCTAATTTATTTCAAATGTTGTCATGTCCAGATAGTCAGTGAGTTCCTGAGATGATGAGTGATTTTGTTAATTGAGTCCCATAAACACTACAGCTTAATTTCCAACAGTGGGGCTGCAGCTGGTGGGTGGGAGCTGCCGGCAGCTGCAACAGAGGCTGTCCTTGAAGGAATAGGCCCTGGGGGTGGGGAGGCTGGGAGGGTAGGGAGGGTGTTCAAGGGCATGAACCTCACCATGGGGGTGTACTTTCCTCCCCCCCACCCCCATTGCTGCTCATTATTTCATGGGAATGCCTCAGTTTGGCAAAAAGATAACACCCATAAGTCACTCAAAGGGGATTTTAGGGCAAGCACCCCACAAAGGCCCATCCTTGTCTTTCATCTTCCTTTACTTGGCTTCCTCCAAGACCTCATTTCTATCATCCCTTCCATTTCTGAGGCTACAGTGTGTCTCCAGAGCATTCTACATGTTGCCTTCACCTACATCTCTCCAGGCCCTCCAGCAGCCCTGCTCCATCCTGGCAGGCCCTGACAACCATCTTGTGGGTCTCCTTGCTGCCACTTTTGGCCCTGCAGTTCTTCCTCCTAATGGTAGCCTTCATGATCTTCCAAAATGTACACCTGACCATGTCATTTCCCTGCTTAAATTCTCCTGTGGCTTTCAACTTCTTTAGATAAAGGTAAAAGTGTTTAGCCCCATGGTCCCTCTTCTTCTGACTCTATTGCACATCTGGGGACTAATTTCTTTCTTCTTTATTTCAGTGTTTGGACCCAATCAGATTTCTTTAATTAAAAAAAAAATGAGACCTCTGAACAAGATGCCCTTCTACCTGGAACACTTTCTATGCTCCCCATCACCTCTCTCCACCTTTGCTTGGCCCACAGCTCATCCCAGCTTCAGAAGCCCCTTCATCATTTTGGAGCAGCTTCTCTGGCCCCTGCAGTCATGGTAGGCCCCTGCAGGTGACTGAGAGCATGCAGACATGACTGCATTTGCACACTTACACTGTGTGTGGTGACATATTGATTGCCAGACTCCTCTTTGGGGGCATGGGGCCATGACTCTCTGGGGCAGTACTCAGTAATCCCAGCACCCAGCATAGTGCTGGCCAACCCATGTGTGTTGAATTGCATGAATTCAAAATGGAATTGCTAGGAGGGACAGAAGTCAGTGGGGTGCATCGGTGGGGTGTGGTTGGTTCCATGGAGGCTACAAAGATGGGTTTCCAAGATTCTGGCAATGACATGGTCAGGTGTACCATTAAAAGGTGGTTATATTCCTGGGTCTGAAGTTTGTTTGGGTTCAATCCTGGTTCTATAATGACCTTTATGTCATTGGAAGGCTCAATGAAACTCCTTATGCCTCTGTTTCCTCATTTGCAAAACGGGTCTAATAATAGTACCTGTCTTATAGGGTTTCTGTAGGATTACATGAGGCGATATGCTAAAAATCTTAGCTTATCATCATTATTGCCAATATCCTACACTCCAAAATCATCATCACTATTTTCCTCTTCCCCTTCCTTCCTTCCTCCTCTTCTTCTCTTTTTTCATTTATCCCAACTGGATAAGGAAAAAGAAAGAAAACTGGTATTTATGGAGAACATCTTGTATGCTAGATAATTTCATATATGTTTTCTCATTTGATCTTTTTCCACATAGAAACTTATATTCTCAATATCTTTCTGTCTCTGTCTCCCTTTCTGTATATGTATATATACAGGGTTCCCTGAACCCAAGAACACACAAATACACAGGCAAGTGGCCAAGCCGTGCTATGAATCCCAGTCTCTCTTGCCCCAAAGCCTGGTTGACAGAGGGGGAAATGAACTATTGTGTCATACCCCTGGGTTGGATTTCCTGTTTTCTGAATCTTATCTTCCTCTTTCTTGGCTTACATACCCATTTTGGTGGAGTACTTTCTTTTGTCTAAACAACTAAAGACTTCTCATGTCTGAAAATATCTCAAAATATCCTTATTTTATTCTCACACTTGAATATTTGGCTGAGAGTACATTTTTGTTTATTTGTGTGTTTAGAATATTTTCCTTCATAATTTTGAAGCCAGTCTTTGGCAATCAGGTTCCAAAATAGCCCACGATAATTCTCATCTCTTGGTATTCATGTATAGTCCCTTCACACATTTAATAGAAATGATCTGTGTAGCCAATAATTATGGCCATAATGATATGTGGCTTCTGCCTTGCTCTCTTAGGATTACTCTTTCTGGGGGAAGTGCGCTGCTGTGTAATGAGGAGCAGCCTTTTGGAGATGTTCACGTGACAGAAACTGACACCACCCACCAATAGCCAATGCAACTTGTGAGCCATGTGACTGAGGCATCTTAGAAGTGGGTCCTCCAGCCCCAGTCAGACCTTCAGATGGCTGCAATACTGACCAGCATTTTGACTATAACCTCATGAGAGACCCTGAACCGGAACCACCCAGCTAATCCACTCCTGAATTCTTGATTTACAGAAACCATGTGATATAAATGTTTATTATTGTTTGAAGCTGCCAAATTTTATGCACAATAGATAATTAAGACACACTATTCCATCATCTTCTGGTTGTTGGGACATTGGAAACATTTCTAGTTTCTGATCCTTTATTTAACCTGTTTTGTTTTTTTCTCTCAGGAAACTTAGAGGATCTTCTCTTTGTATTCAAAGCCTTGACATTTTCTAACATTTCACTATAATGTGCCTGGTATGAGACTATTTTCATCCTTTTTCTGAACCCTTTCAGTGGAAATTCATATTCTTCAGTTCTCAGAAATTCTCGTAAATAATTTTGATAACTTTCTTCCTTTATTTTCTCTGCTCTCTCTTTCTGGAATTCTCATAATTTATATTCTTTAATTTTCTCTTCTTTTCTGTCCTATTTTCCAATTTATGTTTTTGCTCTATTTTCTGGGGAACACCCTCCTTTTATATTCTTAGTCTTCTGAATGTTTTTATTTAAAATATACTGCATTTTAAATTTTCTTTTTTTTTTTCATTTTAAATTTCTAAGGCTCCCTTTTTAACTGTTTGGAATATTCCTTTTTATATTTTTCTACATTTGTTTGAGATAATCTCTTTTCTAATTTCTCTTAAGATACTATGTATATAATACATTTTACAATATGATATATAATATGTACATATATTTTTATAACAGCCTTATTGAGATTTAATTCACATACCAAACAATTGGCCCATTTAAAATGTACAATTCAATGGTTTTTAATATAATCACAGAGTTGTGCAATCATCAGCACAATCAATCAATTTTCATCACCCCTGAAAGGAACTCTGTTTCCTTTACTTACCACTCCACAAACCTCTCATCCATACCCAGACCTAGGCAATCACTAATCTATTTTTGTCTCTATATTTGTCTATTCTGGATACTTTATATAAATAATATATATTTATGTTTATATTAAAAATATATTACATTAAAACACATTAAAATATATACATTTAAATGTATACATTACATTAAATATAAATATAAATACATAAAATATATACATTGAAACTTTAAAAAATATACATACATTAAAATATATGTATGTATACATATATATGTGTGTATATATTTTGTGTATAAATATATGTGTGTATATGTACATATATGTATGTATATGTATACACAAAATATATACACACATATATATGTATACATACATATACATATACATACATAATATGTATATATATATATATATATTTTTTTTTTTTTGGATAGCATAATTTCTGCTTTCTTCTACTTGTTTCTTGACCTGCATTTATTTGCTTTGATCTCTATCTTCCATGTCAGGGGACTTTCTCAGATGTCTGTTGACTATTGGTGGTCTATTCTCACTGAAGAAGGGGACACTAACCAGCTGATTGGACACTTCAGGTGTGTGAGTGGGCCTTGGTGACTCCAAGCTTTCCCACTGGATGGTCTGTAACTTATTTGGTAGAGCAATCTCAGAAGTCATCATTTTAAGCAATCTCTTTTTGGGATGGCTAGATTCCTAGAGAAGATCCTTTCAGTCTCCTTCCTACCTGGAAGCAAAGCTTTGGTGGTCAATGTTCTGAGAGCCAAGTGGGAGAACAGCATGGGGAAACCTCAATATCCCAAGTGTGTAAGTTCCCTTGATTCTCCTAATTTCGGTCAGGAACCTGGCTCTTAATCGTGCCTGACATCTTTATTCTAGAGTTCTTTTGTTTTATAATCTCTGGAAAAAAACTATCCACTCATCTGCTGAGATAGGACAAAAACAATGGCTTCTCTGTGAAGGAGTACAAAGAAGATCTAGGACTCTGTTTCTTAAAAATACTTTCAATCAATTTTATTTATATTTATTCAACAAACATTTATACAATGACTACTGTGTTCCAGACACTTTTAAATTTTAAAATTTTTATTGTGGTAAGAAAACTCGACAATGGGATCTACTCTCTTAACAGATTTTTAAGTGTACAGTACAGTATGTTATCTCAACATTTGCCTATGGTCAGGTCAGTCCCATCACATACCTCCCCTGTTCCTCAAACTTCTGGCTTTCAGCTCTGGGTAGCTTAGTGTTATTGGAGTGAAGAGTGCAAGGAATAGGAGAGAGATACTGTGGACTGGACCCAACCTGACTATAGGCACAGTGTTTTACACTGGATCTCTAAAGCTTACTCATCTTACATAAACGAAATTTTATACTCATTGATTAGCAACTCCTCATTCCCCTTCCACCTCCAGTCCCTGGTAACTCTAGTTCTATTCTTTGCTTCATTGAATTTCACTATTTTAGATACCTCATATACATGGAATCGCACAGAATTTGTCCTTCAGCGACTGGCTTATTTTACTTAGTATAACGTTCTTAAGGTTAATCCTTGTTGTCACATATTGCAAGATTTACTTCTCTCTCTCTCTCTCTTTTAAAAGATTTTATTTATTTATTTGACAGACAGAGATCACAAATAGGCAGAGAGGCAGGCAGAGGGGTGGGGGGGAAGCATGCTCCCTGCTGAGCGGAGAACCCAATGTGGGGCTCGATCCCAGGACTCTGGGATCATGACCTGAGCTGAAAGCAGAGGCTTTAACCTACTGAGCCACCCAGGTGCCCCTTTCCTTCTCTTTTTAAGGCTGAATAATATTTCATTATATATCTATCCTACATCTTCTTTATGCATTCATCTGTTGACAGACATTTAGATTGTTTCTGTATCTTGGCTGCTATGAGCACTATTGCAGTGAACATGGGATGCTACTATCTCTTTGAGATCCTGCTTTCAATTCTTTTGGATGAATACCAAGAAGCAGGATCTCTGGATCATATCGTAGCTCTGTGTTTAATTCTTTGAGGCACCTCCATACCATTGCCCTTGGCCCCACCATTTTGCATTCCTGGCCAGGTGTTCTCGAAGCTTTTTACAGAATCTCCTTTTAGTGAAAAAAAGTTTTCACTCCCCACATATAGTGGTACTTGATGCCTTCAGTCCCTAAATCTTTCAGAAATTCCAAGGAGCATCAGGTTGGTTCTGAGTTTTGCCCACTGTTGGCTTAGGATCCAGTTTTCTTGGGTATGTTCACTTTGGGTCCTTCAAGAAGTGGACATCAAGATGAGATTAAAGATGCAAGAGAGTTTTCAGGGAAGACATCCACGAGGGAAATGGCGAGGAAACTGGAGGAGGCTGGGAGACCTGTCAAGTCATGATGCATGTTTAATCACTTGTGGGGAGAGGGGAGAAAGGAAGGAAGGATGGGTAGCAAAAGAGCAGTCGAATGATGTGCAGTGCCAAGAAAATTTCAGCAAAGCCACTGGGGGCAGTTCTTGAGGCTAAATAAACTGTCAGAGGAGTCTCATGTCTTGCAGGAATACCCCTGACTTAGTATCTCTTCTGTACTCTGCCAACAGCTGGGAGTGAGTGTGGTGACTGATTCAGAGCCTAGTAGCTGGGGCAGTTGATCAGCTATCCTGAAGCTGGAGAAAAACACTTTCCCAGGGCTGCCGAGTCCCAGCAGCTGTGCTCATTCTGGCCCCACCTCTCAAAACAGAGGGATTTTCTTGAAAGGCAGAACCCACAAGGACAGAGAGAATAGGAAAGGCAATAGCAATAAAGTTGTGGAAGCTGGATGTGTGTTTTTAATCTGTCATAATTTTACCCAGAAATCCTTCAAGGTAATTTATTCCCATTCCTTGTTCTCTCATAGGTGCAGTCAAGACTACACATGTTCCCCTGAGTACTGCCTTGGCTGCTTTCTCCCAATAGTTAGTAAGTAATTTTTTTTTTAAAGTTTTTGACAAATATAGTTAACTGTTGACAGTGCCATGTAAGCCTATATAACCCAATGCTTTTACACTTGATGGTGTTGTCTGAATGTCATCTTCCTGGCAAGGGCTCTAGTACTTTTGTGCAGAATGGCCAACTGGAAACAGTGTCACTTCTGTTCAGCTCAATTGACTACCTGCAGTGTCCTACCAAGTGCCTGTCCTGTGTGAGAACTGGGAATATAGAACAAAGCAGAAGTATGTTCTTGATTATAATCACCTAGTACAATAAGTGCTATGAGCAGGTGGCATAGGGCACTATTGCAGAGAAATTGGTGGGCACCTGACTTGGCTTCTGAGGTTCATGGAAGACTTGGAAGAGATGGTTGAGTCTTCAAGGACAAGTGGGAATAGTTTGGGAGGTTTAGGGAAGGGTATTTCTTTTCTTATTATTTATTTATTTTTTTGTTAAAGATTTTATTTATTTATTTGACACAGAGAGAGAGGTGATCACAAGTAGGCATAGAGTCAGGCAGAGAGAAATAGGGGGAAGCAGGCTCCCTGCTGAGCAGAGAGCCCGATACGGGACTCGATCCCAGGACCCTGAGACCACAACCCGAGCCGAAGGCAGAGGCTTAACCCACTGAGCCACCCAGGCGCCTGGGAAGGGTATTTCAAACAAAGGGAACAAGTGTAGAGGCATGGTGTGAGGTGTCAGAGTGCATTCTGGAAGCTGGGAACTCCAGGTCATTTGGTATTATTGGAACACAGAGGGCAAGGGGTAGGGGAGAGATGTGGTGGGCCTTACCCTAAGGCTTGTCCTGAAGGCCATGCCTATCTAGCCATTTCTGGTAGTTTGGGCAGCTCCCAGAGGCTGTCACTATTCCTCTCCCAGGACCCCATGTCTTTCCAGGCATCTTGTAAGTGCTCTGGGTGCAGAAATTGGCTAACCGTGAACATCTCCCCATGATGGTGCTGTCCTAACATTTCATCCTGTTTGAGGAAGCCTGGGCCATCTTGCTCTTCCTCCCTCCCTAACTTGTGAGCCCAGAAATACTAGCCCCTTACAGGCATCACCTCTATGAGAGGCTTCGCATTTAAGCCTCTAAATTGTTCTCCACACTCACCTTGCAGGAAGCAGGAGGCTGGGACCCCCTGCAGACCCCAGACTCTGCAGCTTGGCTTTGGAGGGAGAATATTTGCTCAGATTTTCCCAAGTACCCCAGGAGTTACCTGCTTCCAAGAGGGGTGTTGTGAAGAGAGGTGTGATGGGGGTCAGACAGATCTGGTGCTAATCCCGGCTGAGGCGCTCACCTGCTGGGTGACCGTGGGCAAATTCCTTCTTTAGTGTGCAAGCATTGCCTAATGCCCCTCTCCATGCAGAGCTCTATGCTGGGTCCTGGGAAAACAAGACAACGGAGGGAAGACAGACAGACAGACAAACAAGGGGAGGACTGAGTTAACCTCATGAGAGAAAGACTCAAATCCTCACGTTACTTGAGAAGGTGAATATTATTGTGACTCTGCCTCCCGATGGAGAATTGAGGCTTGAAAAGATCACAGGACTCATCCAAAGTATCTGTAACTCCGTTCTCTCGTACATCACCCACGGTCTTCAGAGTCTGCCCAGTAATGTCACAGCAGCAGCCGCAGCAGCTGCCGCAGCAGGAAGAGTCCGCAGACCTGCCCTTCCTTCATCCCCCATATGGAAGGATTGCAATTGGCGGTTTGCCCACAGGAATGGGGAATGCCTTAGGTCTTCTGATGCGCCGACTTGGAATGGGCACGGTGGCCATGTTGGTGGGTTGAAATAATGCCAACATTTCTTTCTTCACCTGCAGGACCATAGCTCCCATGTCCCTGGGCCCTGGGTGGAGTGGAACCCACAGATAAAGTCTTTGGGGGGACCATTAGGGCTTCTCTCCCTGGGATATCTGACCCGCGGGGCTGGGCATGTGTGCTGGGCTGTCAAGAAGAGTTATCTCCAGACGGCCCCTTGGCCTGCCTGTTTTCTCCTCCGCGGTCCCCTCCTAATTCATTTTCCGCCTTTAATGTACTGTTGTGGAGCTTCCTCTCCCATTAGGGCCTGTAATGTGCACCGATTCCCTTCAGCTTGACTGCCCTTAATAGGCAGCGTAAATAGAATTTAGTGTGGCATGCACTAACATCTCTATCCATTGTCCAGAGATTAAATACTTGCCACCGATGGTTCATGCATCATCAGCCTCGGGCCCCGTCTCATAGCTCCCAACCAAAGGAGGATATTAAATTAATTTGCAGGTTGCTTTAGCAAAACCTAACAAAAAAAAAAAAATCCTCCGCAGGAGGAGATGTGGGAGCTCGATGCGTCTGCCCACCATCAATCACAGGGCGGGAGGGTGGGAGTCGATTAGTGACCAGGGATGGTGTTTTAGTCCGTCTGGAGCTGGGTTCCCTGGGGGCCACATTGCTTGGCCATCCAAGTCTGTCTTAGTCCCCAGGCCTTGGTCCACAGCCAGACCTTCCTTTGGTTCTGGAATCCAGTCTGATTGTGGAGTGAGGGGTGGAGAGAGGGATGTGGGGTTAGAGTTCGGAATGCAGGAGCGACTTTCTCCTCTGTAAGGGGTAGCCTAAAGACAGCATGTGACATGGCCATGTGGTCCTGGTTTGGAAGCTCCCTGAAACCTCCCCTTAGACTTTTTGGGTTCCTTTGGCATCCCTTTCTCATTTGGGGCCCTGCTTGGCTGGCTGTCAAGTCTGGGATGAAGACCGACTAGGAGATGATAGAGGTGAGGCTCAGAGCGGGGCCTGCCTCTGGGCTCCCGCTGGGCATTTATGGGCCTTTCTGCATTGAATGGTGGTTTGTGTCATCAGCCACAGTCACATAGGGGAGAGAGACTGTAAACAGACCGTGACAATCCAGGTGCGAGAGTTTTATACTACCTCGGAGATTCCAAGGGGGCACTGGGGAGCAGGTAACCTTTGGGTTGGACTTCTGTGCAGAAGCAGGAGCTACCTATCAGGGTGGAGGCAAAAGGAGTTCCAAGCACACAGACGGGAGGTGCCACCATGCATGATAATGTCAAAGAATGGCAGGGAGTTCAGAATGGCTGGACAACCTGGTGAGCAGGGGTGAGGCTGGGAGGTGAGCTTTATGTGGAGGCAGTGGGAACCATGGAGGCATCATCAGCAGGAGGGAAACATGGTCAGAACTATGCTTGGTGGAATATTCTGGAATAGTGAGAGGATAGCCCTCAGTGGGGTTAGGCTGGAGGCAGGCAAATCTAGGGAAGACTTGCACGAATCCAGGGGAGATGGGACTAGGACTGTGACACCAGTGGGGACCAGAAGGGTGAGTTCTGATTCTGGACTGAGAGTCTCCCAGGCAGGGGAAAAAAAAAAAAATGATTCCATCTCCCCCCTCCTTCCTCTTAGTTCCAGCATGGCTGGGAACAACAGAACCCAGTACTTGTGCTCAGCTGGGCACTGGGCAGAAATGCCAAGTCCAGGCCCCTATCTGCCATGGGCACTGTCTGCCCAGAAGTAAGGCCCAGGGTAGGCGGAGCCAGGGATGAGGGGTCTGGCTCCCTTGAGCAGGGTTGGAATGGAAGGTGCCTCTAGCCAGCGGGTGGACCCAAGGGGTAGCCACTCTCCCAACAGGATTGGTGGCTGCCCAGCAAACCTATCACCAGCCTCTGTGCCAATTTCTGAGCAGATATCACTACTCAACTAAGTCACTTTTCCCAGTGAGGGACAAAAGGATCCTTTTCAGCACATCTCAGCATAGAACACCAAGGCAGCCGCCACTAATGGGCTGCAGCCAGCACAGGAGAGTTTGAGCAGGCCGTTGAGTTGGAAACAACCGTGTCTAACCTGGGATGTCCCTGGCCTGACCACATATGATGACCTGAGCTTGGCGCATGTGGCCATTTTTCCTGATAGGAACTGATGGAACCAGACATTTAGTTGTTTAACTCCAAGTCAGGCTCTCCTTTCTTCCCAGGTGTGAGCGGGCGTGATGGGTGTAAAGAACCTTGCCTTTCCTCTCAGATCTTACCTGCTTCCAGCCCACCACCCCACCCTTCCCTGCATGGCAGGAACGTGGCAGGTCCTTGTGGGGCAAGGTGAGGAGGGGTCTTCAGCAGCTGCACAAGACTCCACTATGGGCCGCCAAGGGCTCCCTGCTGAAGCCTTCCACCGGTGGCCTCCACTCACAGTGCTTTATTAATAGCTTTTAACACAATCATTTGGGCTAATTGAAAATGGGAGCAATGCTAATATGCTTCTTACATTTCATTCCTTTTTTTAAAAAAAATTTCAAAAAAGATGCTAAAAGCATTTATAGAGTCATTTCTGGAGAAAAGAAATAAAAAGGTCTCCCCTCTGGCCATTGCAATGGTGTGGTCTCCTGCCAGCACCCCACAAGGGGCGCTTGTGGTTCATTAGCATGATTTAAGATGTCCAGGTGACCCTGTTATAAAGCCATCAGTGGGGGCGGCTTGGAGACATCCTTTGCTCATGGGTGAGGTATGCCTTACTCATCCTGAAGGTGGAGATGAGTGGGACAGGACGAGGGGTCTTTGGCTAATGTCCCCTTACTGTGGCCCCTCTGTGTTGTCTGGTGTGACTGTGGCACAGGCATGGTTATGGGAATGAGTGGCTGGGATTTAGAGTCTCGGGAGAGCAAGGGCTAATTAAGTCGAGTTTAGGGTTAGTGACCCTCTTTTGGTCAAAGGGGACAAGTGTGCCTGTGATTCTCCATTCACCTTCCTTCTCTCCCTAGTGCATTTTGCTGGCCTTCTCTGGGCCCCAAAAGGCTGACTTCTGGACTTGCTTGGAGGGTTCCCATTGGGTTTTGCCAATGGTAGCCACTGTCAGGAGATCAAAGGGTGGAAGATGAGAGCCATGGATCTACCTTCTCCTTGGGTGTGTGGTTTTGTGGCTGACCTCTGGCTCACTCTGCCTGTGGCCTTCCAGGTCATGATGGCCCAACCAAATCCTCCTTCCATTCCTGGTTCTCCTGCCTCCAGCATGGGATCATGTACCCATGGGGAAGGCCCTGGCTCCCCGTTAGTCACCTCCAGCACTGCTTCACAAAACCTTCACCTCCATATACAGCTCCCTCTGAGATCTCTTCTGGATGGCCGGGTCTGGTATGTTCTCCCACTGAGCATAGCTGAATACATGTGGCCAGGAGCTCTTTCTAAAATCACTTCTCCCCTCAAAGGATCAAAGTTTGCCCTTGGCAAGGCTCTCTGCACAGTTCTGAAGACCACTGGGAACACTGCCAGAATAAGAGCAGGGCTCTCCAGGGGGATCCTTTTGAGACCAATATAGGAATATGGACGATCTGGCAGCTACCCGCCCTGTGGTCACAGTTCAGCTGTAGATTGTGTGTGTGTGTGACTGAAAGCATGTGTGTGTGTGCACAGGCAGGTGTTCTTGACAAGAGCCTTTGTGGGAAGGGGAGAACTCCAAAGGAAAGCTCTCTGGATGCATCTTCCAGGTATAGGAATTCCTTAGGACCTTCTGTCCCAGATCTCAGCTCATTCTGGCAGGGAAAGACAGCTGAGGACCAACTGAGAATCCTCTTGGAGAAGTGAAGAGGTTGGGTCAAGTCAGCAAGCATCTGCCTTGGACAGTGCAAAGTGCTGTGCTAGACTTTAGAACTAAAAACACTGACTTGGACTTGGATGCTGGCTACATCTAACTGGGCAGTGACTTGAGGTCTTCTTGTGTCCTCAGTTTCTTTATCTGCAGTAGGACCAATGTTCTCTGAAAGCCTTGAGATTCTGTGGTCCTCTCTGAGTCGGGAAACCCAAGTTTGTCACCCTTGGCACTATTGCCATTTTGGACGGGATAATTCTTTCTTGTAGGCCATCATGTGCACTGGTTTGGTAGGCTAATGGAACCCACCACATGCCCGGCCATGGCTTACCCCACAACTGTCTTCATGAATAGAGTTGGACTTGGTTATAGGTTTTGTAATCCTAATTCTGAGGTGTGGGACCTGGGCTTCATGAGGCTCTGGGAGTGGAATTCTCCATGCCTTCCTGTTCCCGAGACCAAAGACTCATTTACTTAATGATCAGATAAAATCTGAACTTGGCCCATCTGAAAGCCCAGCTGTGTGGTGTGAGGGAGGGATTGAAGGAGGGAGACAGGAGCAAGGCGTGTGTGTGGAGGGTCCCAAGAGGTATGGGGGGAAGGAACTGGGCCTGCAGTGATCAGGGTTAGTCACCTCTTGGTGTCCCTTGGGCGAGTTATTAACATCTTTGTGCCTCGGTTTTCTTATCTTCGAAATGGGGGTGATAATTGTAACCTGCTTAGTGGGACTCTTAGATCAGTCAAGATCCTGGAGGGACAGAAAGGGCACACTCCAGAGGCTTCCCCAAAGGGATGTCTGGAAGGAAGGGACAATCTACACAGCATGGGCAGGATTAAGGAAATATAGGGGATGGTAAGGTCTAGGGTTAGCAAGAGCAGAAAACAGGGAGCCCTCCAACCTGTCCAGGCTGGAGGGGCAAGGGAGAGAGAGGTGTCTCCAGAGGCCACGAGAGCTGGAGTCTCATAACTCCTCCTCCTCGTCTCCCCTGATCAATAGCCGTGGCTGCACCCCTAGCAGGACCACTCACCTCCTCCAGGGGCCTCCCACTGTCAGAAAGGACCCCAGGACTGGAGGCAAGTGTGGCACAGCAGGAAGAGATCAGCTTTCTGGGGTGCTGTGCATGTCAGAGAAGGTGGAAGAGTGGATGGGGGCAGTGCGTGGGGGCAGCCAGCATATGGCAGGTAAATGAGTGGCTATTTGCTAAGTGTTTTGAACAGTGCCCCTCAGGCAGGGAGTGCTCACCTGTGGGAAACCCTGTGCTTGACTCCGGGGTCCTAAGTGAACCTCTGCAGCCTCTCCTGGCCCCAGTGCAGGGCTCACCTCTGGGAAGGTCACAGGCTCTCCATTTTGGAGTTGTGAGGACTAGCCAGGCTGGCTGTGGGGTGGTGCCCCTGGGGAGACCTTAGCCCAGGCTGGTCCCCAGTCCCACCTCACAGACACCCTGGGCCTCGCCACGTTGCCACCTGATCCAGAATGCCTAGTGTATTTGTCAGCCCTGCTTCATCTCCCTGCATCCCTGGTTCCTTTGGTCTGACCCCACATGTGGACCAGAAAGGGGGAGGCCTCAAGGGCCCTGTCTGGAGAGAAGGTGGCCCAGTCTTTGTTTTGCCCTGAATCCCCTTATCTGTGGACATTTCACGAGGCCCTGAAGGGATTTTCCTTTGGTTTTATGAGCCCTTTTGTGCAGTCCTGCAAATATGGGGTGGCGAGCCCCCAAAGAGCTCCTGTGGTGCCTGTGCTCCTAGCTGCTTATAGGGGTGCCCCATCAGGGGGTCCAGGGTCTAAGAGAGTGCCCTGACTGGGTGCAGAGGGAGATAAAAGGGCAACATTTCATGAGATTTCCTGTCTCACTTATCATATGGGTCTGACTGGGTTGTCTTGTTGGTAGAAGGTGGGCTCCCCCCACTTCCAGGGCCCAACCACCTGAAGGGATCTGGGGCCAGAATCCCTTTCCACACAGCTCTGACAGAAGCATGCAGGGTGGGGTAGACCTGCACTCAGCTCCTAGGGTGGCACAGGGAGGGGAAGCTTCCTAGCCTCTCCTCATCCCCAGCCCCACCCCTTCCGTGGCTGGTTATCTGTGTCTAGTGGGATCAGGGGAGCCCTGGACCCTCTTCCAGTTCCAGCTTGTTCTGACTCTCCATCTAGGGTCACCAAATAAGATCAAGGATGCTCAAATTTGGATTTCAGATAAACAATGAAACAATCATTGCTTGGCATAAGTATATCCCAAAGGTTGCATGGAACATACTTATGCTTAATGACTTATTATCAATATGAAATCCAAATCTAACTGGGTATCCTTGGTATATTTATTTATTTATTTATTTATTTATTTAAATGCTAAACCTGATAATCCTGTCCACCCACAATCTCTGGCCTCACCCTCTTCCCTCTACTGGCCCCCTAAGTAGGCTTTTCAGTGCCTCCTCCCCTTCCTCCATGGTTCCTTTGCAAGTCTCACACCCAAGCTTAAAGAGTTCTGCAGTGGGGTCATTTTGGACCCACAAAGTCCCCAGGGACTGGTGCGTTGAGGCCTGGCTCTTACTGGGCTTTGTCAGGGGTAGGGTGTGGAGGCACGAGCAAAGGGGTGGACATGTCTCATGCTGGGGAGCTATGATACTTGGTTGTCCCCCTGCCCACAACCAGCACGGGAGGTCCAAGCATGTGCAGATCCCATGCTCAGCACTTAACTCACCTTATTTCATCTCATCCTCCCATAGGTCTGTGAAGCTGGCACTGAGGGTATCTGTGTAAATTACTAACCCAAGGCACAAGAGAAGTTAAGGGCTTGCCCAAGGTCACACAGCTCACACGTAATAGAGCGAGGGTCTGAATTCTGATCTGACTCTAAGGCTGGGGGTCTTAGTTGCTGGACTAAACAGCCTCCTCTTCCAGGTCCTGGCCATCTCGCTTCTGAGGGTGTCATCCTGCTGGGGGTGGGGGTCGCTCCATGGAGGGGGCTGCTGCTCAGGAGCGAGGCTGGCTTGGGCACGTTTTCTGCACGCCCCCCGCCCCGTGCAGCTGTGTAATGAGCCCACATCTGTTACCACCACATGTTGCTTAGCGCTACGCAGATGTAAAGTCTCAATTTTTCTAATTAGCAGCAACACGAAGTCTATCTTAATTTTCTCCTCCCCTCCCTCTAATAAACGTGATATTAACAAGGTTACACGTCTGGGTTTTTGCTGGGTGTAATTGAATCAGGTCACAGATTTGATTAGTGGGGTGTGGGGCACCGGGGTCTGGTCAGGCTGAGGGGCTGGGTCCCAGGCGTGGATGCACCTGGGGATGGGGAGAAAGAAGAAGGTGAGGGGCGAGGAGGGGGTGGGGAGAAAGACAAGTCTGGGAAAAGAAGCGAGTTGGGAGTGGGAGAGCGACAAAGACCCGAGAAACTGAAAGGCACAGATGGGTGGTGGGTAGAGAGAGAGGGAGGGACAGAATAGTGGGGTGACAGGAAGAGGGGAAGAGAGAGAGCAAGAGAGGGGATGGTGGTGGGGGGAGGGAGTGAGATGGGGGCAGTGTGGAGCCAGACAGACAGAGGGAGAAGGAGAAAGACACACATGCAGAGACCACGTGAGTGATGGATAGACAAAGGAGGTGGAAGACAGAGTGGAGCGGCCGCCTGTGCCTGTCCCCGGCTCCCAGCCTTCTGAACTCCCGGGGTTTGAAGTGGGACAGGCAGCCACAGGCCCCGTCCCCTGCAGCCCGCACTGCCTCTCCTGAGCCCGCTGCTGGCTCCCCTCTCTGGGCCTCCCTTTCTCCATCTGCCAAAAGTACCTGTAAATCTCACTCCCCGCACTGAAAGTCCAAGATTCTCTGGAGCCCCTCCCCACTTCGCTCCCTGCTTCCATTGGGGAACGTTGGAGAGGTAAGTGGCAAAGCTTCAGCCACTTTCAAAAGCCTCATGGCTCCTAGCCCCAGCTGAGATGACCCCAGGATGTACCCCTTGCCAGTGGGCACCCTTGGACAGAATGGGGGGAGTGGGTGAACCAGTGGCTGGAATGGGGCCCTCGCCCCCAGTGGGCGTCCCTCTGGGCACCCTGCACTTGCAGTGGCTCCCCACTGGTCAAACTCCAGGCTCTGGGTCATCTGGTCTCTGCTCACGGGTCTCCGTCCTCTCCTCTGTCTCTCTCCTGTGTCGCCCACTGTCCCCAGCCCCACATGCTGTTCACACCGCTGTACCAACCTGCCCTGTCCTCTGTCAAATCTGAACTCAAATGTCATTTCCTTGCTGGATCTTGCCCTGGAGGACGGAGGAACTGGCTTCTTCCTCCGAGAGCACATACTTCTCTCCCCTTCCATGGCATCGGAAGGATGTCGAAGCATTTACGCAGCCGTCTCCACACTGTTTGTACTGCTGTACCTGGCTAGCACCTGGTGGGGGCTCAGCGTGTGTGTGTGTGTGTGTGTGTGTGTGCGTGTGTGACAGCATGACCAGGTGTGTGGGTGCCTGAGTGGCCACATGTGCCAAAGGAAGCTTACAGAGCCTGCCATGCGTGGCAGTGCCGCATTCCTGCTGTGACCATCTCTCCCACTGATGACTCAGTCCCCAGGGCCTTGGGAGGCGCTGAGAAACTTCTGTCAAGGGGCAGTGGCTTTTCCCCCCTCGCTTAAATGAGATATGAATAATTGATGTGGCTCCTGAATAATTAATCAGATATTCAATAAGGAAAGTAATTGTTTGGCACATCCCCCATGGACGGCCAGGCTCTGCCGCCGCCGTGCTCGGGCTGGGAACCTGGCGGGGGTGACGGGCTCATGAGGAGCCCAGTGCCAGCTGGGGGAGGTCACCTTGTCCTGCCCTGCTGGCACTCCCGTCCAGCTCACCGTCCCTCGGAGGCCACTGCCTGTCTCCAGATGCCAGCCAGGACCAGGGTCTGACAGAACCTTGCACCCCGCTCCGTGCAGCCTCCGTTTGCCACAGCTCCTTCCCTGCCCCTCCTGCTCTGCAGGGCCTCCCCCAAAAGGAGGCTCGGGCCCAGGTGCCAACAGAGGGGGTGGTGGGCAGGCTTCCTCCTCCCTCCTGCTCCCCTCCCCTGCCTTTGGGCTAGTTCAAGCCTGGGATGCACTGCCTGCTTGCCGCCTCAGGGCCAGGCTTCCCATGGGGCTCTGGTGAGGCGGGGGCCTGAGACGGTTGCTGAGGTGCGGTGCGTCCAGAGCCCAGGAAAGGCCTGGAGAAGCGCCTCTGGGTTGGGGTCCCCATGGACCTGCTTGCGCTTGTCGCTCTTCAGAGACTGTTTTCTCCCAAGCCCCCTGCCTAACTTCCCCCACCCTCTGTCTGTAGGGCCCACCCCTTCCCTCAGACTGAGGTCTGTGTTCCAGGGAACACTTGCCTGGCAGTGTCTGCCCGCAGTGACGGCCTTGGATGGGCCCACTCCCCTGGACAGTGTGGGGTGCTGGAGCCCTGCTTCTGTCCTCAGCGTGTGGGCACAGCGTGTAGTTCTGTGGGCAGACCAAACACACATATACGGGTCACACATACCAGACATACCAAGACACGCAGACACTTTTGCCACACATACCACACACGGAGCCCACCAACGCACACATCAGGCATAGGTCCCATACACAAACACATAGATACATGCTGTATTACACACCACACACAACACAGAACATGTACACAAGCCACACACACACACTGGACATACATACCACACAGTTGAACACGTGAACACACAGATACATATGCCATACAAACATACACACAAACCCCAGAAATGCACACGGCAGACATAAAAACCATACATGTGTCATGCACACACACAAATCACACATACCACGCTGGAACATAGCGCACCTATGAATACACATATGATGTCCACTACACCCCCTCACACCATTAACACACACACACACCACACATCACACACACCACACAAGCACATGTGAACACATGTCACACGCCACACACACAGCCCATAGACACCTCCCCACAAACACCATCACCCCCACTCCCTCTTCCAGAAGGTCTACATTAATCCTCAGGGACAGAACCCTGAAATCTAAAGGAGGGTGAGGTTCTCATTCCTGCCTCCAAGGGGCTCTCCCTCAGTCTCAGGACACGCAGAGGTGTTTCCTCCTTGTCCTTCACCCCTCCCCACGGAAACTTCTGGTCTGCTGGGAGAGAGGACAGGCTCATTTCTGGGGTCTCCACCTCCTGACAGCCACCTCCTTGGGCAGACAGGTGGGTGTTGGGAAGGGCCGGAGAGCACACGCTCTTGGAGGAGACGAGGGCGGGGAGGTTCCAGGCTTCCAGTCGGGGGAAGCCCAGTGTGCTGGGCGAGGCTCAGCTCAACTCAGCTAATGAGGGAAGGGCATGTAGGTGGGTAGGGACAGAAAAGTCTGATGGGTTCCTGTGTGGGTGAAGAGATGTGTGTGTCCATGTGTGTGTGAGCAAGTCCACAGGTGTGTGTATACCCGTGGGCACACTGAACGCCTCAGATGTGGAAACAGCTCAGAGGCCCCAGTTTCCCTCTCACAGACCTCACCTGTCCTGCTGTTCTCTGTCTGTGTGTCTCCCCCAGGGCAAGGTTGTGAAGGCTGTGGCTGTCCCCGGCCAGCCCCTGCTTTGTGCCGGTCTCCCCCCAGCCTCACTGGGCAAACACACAGAAGGCCCTGTCAGGGGCAAGTGGTGGGCAGCCCGGGGCTTCAGATCCCGGCTGGAGACAGAGGGGCTTCTGGGTTGGGCAGCTCGGGGTCTGCACGGAGGCAGCAGGCTCCTGTCTGGGTCCCCCATGGAGTGGCCAGCAACTTCTGCACGTTATTTCCTGAGCATCTTCTCTGTGCCAGGGACCGTGTGGCGCCCTAGAGAGTAGCAGTGAGTAAAGAGAGGAACTCCTAGCTCTTGTTTTAGTCAGGGAGACAGACCGTGAATGAGAGAAAAGTGTATCGTTTGTTGGACAGTGATCATTCTGAAGAGAATAGCTAAAGCAAGGAGAGGGGTAGGAAATGTAGACGGAGCCCGCACGTCAGTCAGGCACCAGACAGAAGAATAAAAATCACATTAACAATTTCCGACACTCTGGTTCAAAATCCCTTTAGAGAATTTAAGTAGGGAATTGGTTACAAGGAGGGAAGGGCTGAGATGCTCAGTAGGGAAAGTGGGGCCACTGGGAGAGGAGCAACAGAAGAAAGCCCCCAACCTGCTAGGCCTGGAGGGATAGGTCTGGGGCGATAGCCATCCCCGGGGGTAGCCACCCTCCGTCCAGCCCTGCAGGTGACTTTCATCCCAGGGGAAGCTTGAGGAGGCCCCCAGTTTCCGGATGAAAACTCCCGGGATGTGATCTGTCAAAAATCACCTCGATGTTTTAGGAAAACCTGGATTCTGTGGCTGAGCTCTTGAGATAGCTGTGAAACGGGAATGGTGCCATGGGGTAAAGCTCTGCATACACAATTAGGGGTTTGTCTTCTCGGCCAGCCCCCAAGAATGTCCTGGAGCAAAATAAAGACCAGACTTCAGGGTAACCCCAGGAAGCGTGGGAGGTGGCCTAGCCTCAACGAAATAATCCCCAAACCTGCCACTGTGGGACAGTCCTGCACAAAAGATCCTCCTTGGCGTAAGCTTGGTGGCAAGTCCTCAAGGAATAATCAGTGATAATTCTGGATGCTCCTGGCTCTCTCCGTGGGAGATGGCAGCCAGGGCTTCTGAACAGAGCAGCGGTGTTCTAAGGCACTGGTTTTTCTATGAGAGGAATGGGGGTAGGGAGTTGGGCAGTCCTGGTGGCAGCTGAGGTTGGATCCTATAGAAGATGCTATTGAGGTCTTGTCCCACATCTTCGGGACCACTGGAGCCCACCTGCAACTGCAACCAATTTCCTTGGTCTCTTAAGCCTCATGTCTCTTTCTCCATGCCCGAGAGCTCTCTCTGATATAAAGGACTGAAGGAACCTGATTGGCCTGCTTCTCGGTTTACCTCCCTGGCAAATGACCTCTTTCCAAGTCCTGGACTTAGGGACCCCGTTTAAGGGAACCCACGCTGAGACAGGCCTTATCTGCTGCAGGTCTGGGTGGCGTGGGGTGCGGGGTGGTGATGTGGAGGGAAACAGGGGTCTGAGCTTGCCTCCTTGACTCCATCTCTCTGGGTTACTTTTGGGAATCCAAGCGAGATGCCAAATGTTCTGCTTCTCACCTCAGGAAGAGTCTCCGTGCCTGACAGGGGAAACCTTTTAGCATCTAAGCTTTTTGTCTCCAGCCGTAGAGCAAAATCTCTTTGCTAGACCTTGAGTTTCCATGCTTGGTTTGAAAGAATACGGTCAGCATGGCTAACAGGAATGCTGCATTCCCTGAGGTGACTGTTCTCACAGTCTTTTCCTCTTGCAAGTGTCAGCAAAAACACTCTTCTTCTCAATGGCCCAAGTTCCTAAGGTCTTTTAAAACCCTTCCAATTGTTTAGACAACCCCTGCCTGGCAGCCTAGTTTGTCCCTTCTGATTCTAGTTGGAATCTATTGGAAAGGTGCTCGGTGTTCAGATCTGTGGGTGGCTGTTACCCTCCACTATCAGTATTGGCATTGCCTCTTTGTAGGACTGCTTCATGTGCCTGTGAAGTTTGCATCCTGTACAATTCCAGAGATTGCCTTATACTCAGATTATGACGTGAATGATGTCTCCTAGACTTGTGCAGTGTACAACCTAAATGACTGTACACAGCAGCCCTGCTCTTGAAAATAGCAGGTTGCCTTACTGTGCTCTCTGGCCACTGTTTCTCCCTGCTCCTGGATTTCTGTTCTGCCAAGGCTCCTGGCAATAGAGTAGGCCAGCAACCTACATTCTGATGAATGGACCAGTCAAAAGTTCTCCCACCAATCTTGGGGTGTAAAGCATTTGTTGTTAGTAGGTACAGGAGGTGGGAGGATCAGAGGCAGCAGAGACTGGTGAGTGATTGGAAGGGCAAAAGAAGGCATCCCAGCCCTTAGACCCTGAGCTCAGGGAACGCCTCCTTTAGGACTGACCTTTCAGAGGTCTCCCACCTGCCTGAATGTAGCCTCAGACCTTCGCCCCCTTTCTGGAGCCTGCACCCCTTCCTGGCTTTCTGACTGTCCTTGGATCTCAGAGGCTTCTGGTGCAGACCTGCTGCCTGGCCTTCCCAGGTTTTCCAAGGGCCAGATCAAGAGGCCCTTGGAAAGATTTAGGGGACACCTGGCTGCTGGAACATTCCAGAAGTGAAGGATTCAAGGAAAGGAGGGTGTGGCAGGATTGAAATCGGAGAGAGGAACTGCCACCCAGGACCTAAGCTCTGGGTTATATATTCATGGTCAGAAATGGCTCTGTGCATCCCGGCGCAATTCAATGATTTGTCAATGAAGGCCTCCTCGCGCCCCCTGCCCCCGCCCCTGCCTCTGATAACATTTACAGTAAATCTATCGCACTGACCATTAAATCCGAGGCCGCCTCGAGCGATCGCTTCAATGGGGTGCTGACAGGCCGGGAGTTAATAATGACGCAGACGCTAACCTGTTTATTGATTTGCTTTTTGTTCCCTTCAGCCTCGCTCACTCCTTCTCCCTCTCCGAGGAGAAATCTTGGAATTAGTAATCAGGTGACAGCCTCGCCCCCTCCTGTTCCCAGCCACGTCGTTCTGCTTAAACTCTCTGAGATAAATTACCCCTACCTCCGCGGCCCCTGCCAGCCATTCACTCTCCCAGTTACTCAGCCCACGATGCCGCATCTGTCACCGGAGCCAGCAGACAGAAAAAACATTAACACAGACATGAAAGGCTTTTAACTTTGACAAGAGGAGCACAGCAAAGTTTTATATTTAGCCCCTCCAGCAAAGGCCACGGTCAATGCATTAGGGTGGGTTGTCAGGCTTGGGTGAGGAGGGAGAGGGTTGGGACCACGGGGCCGGGAGGGCGGGAGCCCGGGACGGTCACTGCCTTGTCCTCTTCCGACAGCTGGACAGTTACGTCATCAGAGGCTGAGGAAAGGACCTCGGGGTGGGGGGCGGGGAGCGGTGGTCTCTGTCTTTGGGTTGAAATAGAGATTTGAACTTTCACTTTAAGATTTTGTAAGATGTGGTGTTGCCTAAAGATAACCCGTTGGGTGGTGGCCGTGGCGTTGCTGATATCCACAAATAACAGGGATCCTTTTATGGAAGCCTGAAAAAAAAAAAAACCCAAAACAAAGAGAGGTTGGCCTCACAGGACACGAAACTGAAAACAGAAAAAAAAAATTAGAATAATTTGTTTTCTCCCCAGTGGCCACTCCTTTCAGGCTGGGTGCACCCCACTTCCTCCTCTTCCTCCTGTTTTTTCTGCTCCTCCTCCTCTTCTCTCTTCTCTTTTGTTCTCCTTCCTCCCCTCCCCTCCCCCCCCTTTCCCCCTCCCCCCTCCCAGGCTTCTAACTGAGCCCTTGGGGGCTCCTTCCTCTTCTGTCAGTCTCCTACATCTATCCTTTTCTCTAACTCATGAAAAGATTTCAGAGGTAAAGAAATCGTCTGTTTCTCAGTACTTTTGGTCCCCCACCCTATGCTTTGTGCTTTAGGAGGGTTCAAGGGTTTGGTTGGGGCGCCTGGGTGGCTCAGTGGGTTAAAGCCTCTGCCTCTGGCTCAGGTCAGAATCTCGGGGTCCTGGGATCGAGCCCCTCAGCAGGGAGCCTGCTTCCCCCTCTCTCTGCCTACTTGTGATCTCTGTCAAATAAATAAATAAATAAAATCTTTAAAAAAAAAAAAAGGTTTGGTTGAAGCAGGGCATGTGCCCATATGGACACACACCTGCATTACAACTCCAGCTGCTGTGGCTGGAGTGGCTTCCTAGAAGTCACAGAACTCAAATTTTTCTCGGAGGAAATCAAAGAATTCTTTAGAGCTAGCATCTGGGAGTGGCTTGGGGAGGGATGGGGATGGAGGTCCCAGGCTGGAGTCAGAGCATGAGGGGCCACGGTGAGAGGCAGGGCCCCTGGCATGCTGGAGAAGGACACTGCAGCCAGCTTGGGCAGCGGTGGGCAGAGGGCTTCCAGGAGGTCAAGTGGGAAGTTGCAAGTGGAGACCAGGATGTGGGGAAGGCTTTGCATGATGCTTGAGGCCAGAGTCGTCCCAAAGCCGCCCCTGAGATCAGGATTTGGCTGTGAGGGTTTGCCTTGGGAGGTGGTCCCAGGAAGCACTGGCGGGGAGGGGTGTGTGAACTAGGGAAGGGAAGCCAGCCTGTATAGCCGGCCTTGATGAACAGGTTGTTGCTTTGGGCAACTGGGACACAGCCCTGTGGGAGCCTTTAGGAGAGCACAGGGAACACAGCTCCAAGGGGCCCCGCCGCCAAGGAAAGGGAGAAAACCGGGGCTGTTAGCTGAAAACTGGTCTGGGTGGGAGAGGCATTTGTTCCCTGGTGCTCCTGGCCTGCCCTTCTTGGGGATGGGAGACCCTACCGCAGGTTCTCAGCCAGGATGAA
The DNA here is from genome assembly GCF_011764305.1 of Mustela putorius furo. Taxonomy (NCBI): domain Eukaryota; kingdom Metazoa; phylum Chordata; class Mammalia; order Carnivora; family Mustelidae; genus Mustela; species Mustela putorius. The sequence continues at coordinate 9,325,095 of NW_025421464.1, read as the reverse complement.
CTTGCAGCAGACTGAGACATTGTGTGTGGATGCTGCTTTTTCCCTTTTAGGGACTGGGTCATATGTATTCTTGATGTCGTAGTATATATTTCATATATACTGGCTCATAGTAGGTGCTTAAAAATGTTGAACGCTACCATCTCACTGTCATCACTTTAATCCTGATCTCCTTTCTCTAGGAGTTTACGAGTTTGTGGAGGGCAGAGAGGGGGTGCTGGTCAGTTTTCACCTCCGGAGCCGAGCACAGCCCTGTGTGCAAATTAAATGTGCCGGTAGGGTTTGTCTAAGGAACAAGTGAAGGAAAAACAGACGGATCCTGTGGATCCTTGCCCTGGGGGTATAAAAACGAGGCCGTCTTGGCCCCCCTGGGAGCTGTGGGGCAGGACACTGAGGTGAGGCGGGAGGGCGGAATATGGGAGCGTGGAGTGGCCAGGGCATATGGGAGATGGACGCATCAGGTGCGCTATTCAGGGAGCCCAACAGTGGGAAGCAGAAGGCCAGCCCCGGGCTGAGATGGAGCCCTGGGGGTCAGGAGACCAGCTGTGGATAGATGGTGTCCAGCGGCATCTCCTGCCTGTCTCCCTCTTTCTCACCCCCTTTCATGAAGCCTCGGGGTCCCAGCCAAGCCTGGCAGGGTCCAGGAGTTTCTGGGTCAGCTCTGACCCGAGTCTTGCCTTCCTAAGACTGGCACAAGAATCCCTCGTTTGGAGATTGGGCCTCCCACCTTAAGGCAACCCACTCCCTCCTTCTCAGCAGCTGCTCATACTTCCCTGGGGCTCCCGGAGTTGAGAAGAAGGAACCCAGAGAAGCCAGAGGTTTAAAGGCTCCCTCAGCCCTTCTCAAAGCCCAGGCCCTCTGTGGAGGTGGGGAGGGGTGAGGATGGCTTCACTCTCTGGAACTCCTTGGCCCCTGATTCAGCCTTCCCCATGGGGTCCAAACCTTGCCTACTTTCTGGAAGGGACCGAGTTCTCGGAGCTTGATGGCCAGGACAAGGTCTGTTTCCTTTGTCCTGGGTCAGGCTGGTGAGGGTCCCAGCAATTCAAGTGTGGGGGAAGGACGCATCTGGCGACCCTGGAGGCCAGGGTAGCATTTCACCCATGCCAGACAGGGTGAGTCCTTGGCCGCAGGACAGGGCGTAATAGCTCTTGCTCTTTGCACGGAGACAAAGGCTGAGAGAAATCAAGCCGGAGCGGATCTGTGTCTCTGGGAGCCGCCACAGTTGCTGAATGTGCTCTTTCTGAGCAAGTGAGATTTCAGTCCGTCCTCTCCCCGCTTCCCGGCTGCCGGCACATGCAGGGGTGGCAGCCAAGCTCCCGAGCCCCTTCGGAGAAAACGGACACTCCTCCCGGGGAGGCAGAGCCCGTGTCTCTGCTGCCTTGGCCAGTCTGGGGACACGGTCTGCAGCCCCTGGTTTGGTGGTCACGAGGATGGCATGCGGACCGGCCAGTGGGGACTTAGTTCACACGTTGCCCTCCAAGAAAATGATGCCACTGTCTCCTCCCTGCCCTCCCCACCTTGATTCCCAGATAAGACCAGTTTTGCACGGGAGGGATGCAAAGAAAGATGCAGAGAAAATGGGCCAGAGACCTGAAGAGAAAGATAAGCGTCTATCCAGGTGACACGTTGCGACTGCTTTTGGTGAACTTCAGAGAGTTGGGTGTTGACGGGAGACTCCCGAGCCTGGCCTGCACCTGCCCTGTGTCTCCCAACCCCCCGTTTCCTTTCTGTCCTGGGCTCACCACTTTCCTCCCCGTCTCTCTCCATCTGTGGGCGGGCAGGGTGGGGACCACTCCAAGGATCTAGGGAAGGGCTGAGACGTAGGAGGACTCCCAGCCCCGTGTCACCTCCTGGAGAATGGTTAAACCAGGGGCTCCCACACTCGGCTCTGGGTTTGTCGCTCTTCCACTGGATCCCCTCAGCCTTCTCTGTGCTAGCAACAGTCCCACCCTCAGACGCCTGTATGTAGAGAAAGGAGTGCAGAGACGGAGAGGGATGAGGCAGGGATTGGGTCTTAGGAAACAGGGAGGGACCTTGGAGGGCATGGTGAGGAGTTTGGCTTTTATCCTGTACAACAGTGTGAGGCTAACTGAGAATTTAGGCAGAAAAGCGAAATGCTCCGATCTCGCAGGGCGCGCAGGCTGCTCCGTGGCAGAAACGTCGGGGTGAGGAGGGCAGAGGTGGGGGGGCCGGTGGAAGACACCTTGCTTCTCTGCTAGTTCGCGCAGTGTCTCCTGCCCTCCTTTCCAAGTATGGTGGCCGTCCCTGAGGTCCCTTGTCTCGGGGGTGGCCAGGGGTCGGCTTCTTGTGAGACAGAAGCTGCTGGAAAACAGAGAAACCTCGGAGTGAATTTTCCTCAAACCCAGTGACCAAACTCTCTCGCCTACGGTTTTCGGAATCTGTCTTTATCCTGCGGACAGCGACATTCGTGCTCCAGACTTCTGGGGCCCCTTGTGCTCTTCCACGCTGCTTGGAGATCAGGGATGAGGATTCTTCAAGGAAGGTGGAGTAAGCTGAGCACCGACATTGGAGGCAGACAGACTCGGATTTGAATCTCGCTCAATCAGCCTCCAAGCTTTGTGACTTGGCTTCGCTGAGCTGCTTTTTAAAGATGGGGTTGCCGTAAGGACTGCATGAGGGAGGGCCCAGGAAAGCTGCTGGCTCATAGGGTGTGCTAACATGCTCCTTCCTTCAGCCCTCAGGGTGCCTGGGTCTGGAGGGGGAGAGCTGAAGCCTATTGCTTGGTCACCCCATGTGGCAGGCGAGAATTCTACCACTGAACCACCCATGCTGGTCACCCCACGTGGATCGGGCCAGGAGGCTCAACCTGCAAGCTTTGGCCTGTACCTGTGGGCCCGGAACATCCGGTCAGGAGGGGCGATTCAGTCAGCCATCAGCTAATGGCCCAGCTTCAGGATTCCCGGGCGGAGTCTGTGATGACATCTCTGTTCTGCTCTGTCAAAGCATGCCTTTGCCTGCCCGATGACACAGCCACAAAGAGGGCCTTGACTCGCCCTCTGTGTGGACGTTTGAGGTACTTCTACTTGGGGTGGTGTGCCCTAGGAATGGATCCACACAGGTGGGTCCATGAAGCCAGTGAACAAAGAGCCTACAGTCCGCCATCTTGTGGCCTGGCTTGATAGGCCAAGATGTTTCCTTGATTGCCTCAGTGGGGGTGATGAGGGGGGAGAGGGTGGAAACAGACAGGGAGATGCAGGGTTGAGAGAGGGCCCTGACCAGAAGGATGACCCATTGCTGAGCACAGGGGGCAAAAGGGCTCTGTAGAAGGTATCTGTTGTGGGCCAACAGCGTGCCCTTCCAATTTCATATGTTGACGTCGTGACCCCCAGGACCTCAGATTGTGACCATATTTGGAAGGAAGGTTTTTAAAAAGGTAATTCAGTTAAAGGGAGGTAACGCCCTTCTGTCCAGGGGAAGAAGGCAATTTCAAAGGAAGAACTGTTCACCCTAGGACAACGCCATTGACAGTCATTCAGGCCTCTCAGATATTTGCTCCTTTCATGGAGGAAGAGTGAAAGGGTCCTCACACGTCATCAGTTTTTTTGTGGCAGGCCTGTGGGAGCTGTGATGTCGTGGCCAAGATTTTGGCACTTGAGAGATCTGAGTTCAAAATGTACTCAAGGAACTGATGTGCTTTGTGCCCCAGGGAAGCGTAGTGACCTCTTTGAGCCTTGATGTTCTCAGCTGCAAAATGGGGACAAGACTGTTGCAAGGACTGAATGAGTTAACTCATGGGATGCAACCAGGATGGTAGGTTCCCAGCACACGATCATTGATGAGTCTGTGCTATTTTCCCTTGATTTATTTTTTCAGACAAAGAGACCACTGGAAACATGTGTGGGGATGCAAGAAAATGAATGTACCACAGACACGACCTCTAGGATTCTGGGTTGCTTCGAAGTTCTTAATAAGACACTGGGGTTTCTGTGAAGGCACTCCATTCTTTCTGGGTCTTCTGGAAGAGTTGGAGACCTGTGGTGGAGGGAGCAGGTTCTTGGGGTCTTTCTGGTCATGTCATGGAAGTTGGGACACTGGAACGTACCATGCAAACATCCCCAAGGTCCCAGGGATCTTGTCCAACCTGGGTTTCTTTAGCACTACATCCTCTTTCCAGAACATTTATCCTATTTCTCATGCCTAAGGGACATCTCTCTTTGGATGTCTCACAGTTAGCCAAGCTCAAACCAGTGTCACCTTTCCCTCCAAACCTGCTACTCCTCAATTCATCTCATAGCAGACAGTAAGTACCACCACCCAATTATTCTCTTAATGAGGAGCTCTCCAAGTCCACTGACGCATGGCCTGACCTGCTGACTTCCTATCTGTTAGCTCTGATATATCCCACTGACCCTGCCCAAGTTCATTTCTCCAGCATCTCCTCCTCAGATAATTGTTTCAGGCTTCTGATCAACCTACCCTCCCTCCATCTCTATCATGGTGTGTTTCTAAAATACAAATCCAATCTGTGTGTCTCACCTGCCTAAAACACTCAATGGCTTTCTGTCCCTCTGGGATTGGTTGGAAGCTCCTTAGCATCTCAGCATTCAGAATCCGACTTCCCCTCCACTTCCTGCCTATTACACCTCTCCCCTACATGTCTCCATGGCGAAACGTGCTATGCTAGGATATTACTTGTACTCGGAGTATTGGGAGTTCTCTGCTGAGTTCGGTCAATGCCTCTCTCCCCCTTCTTGTCCACCTGGTAAACTGTCTACCCTTAAAGATACGATGCAAAAGTCACCTCTTCCATGAAACCTTTCTCATCCATCTCCTGCCAGGTGGAGAGAACAGTCTCTTTCCTTTGCATTTCCACAACAGAATGAGTTTTGTGGTGAGCTAAGGTTCAGATGAGCTCCATCGCTTGCTAGGACGGAGAGGGTGAAGAAATTATGGAACTGGCTTGAATCTTAGCTTCCTTGGGTGGTGGAACATGAAGAGTTCTTAGGGAGAGGGCTCTCATGAGGACTGACAATGTCTGGTCCAAAGATTATGCTCTCCGTAAACAGGAGCGGTTATACACGGGAGTGTAATTGTTTACATGTCTTCCATCTTCCTCCTCGCTGCTGTGCTCCCAGCTCAGAGCTCCTTTTTGGGCTGGGCCCTGTTGTGTCTGTCTTTGTGTCCTGTACCCAAGCAGCCAGCCCAGGGACTGTCACGAAATAGGTGCTCAGATTTACAATTTGTGTTCATTTTTTTCTCCTTTGCCATGGTCTAAGTGGTTGTGCTTCTGGGGTCCTAAGTTTTCCTCTGGCTTAGGTTCCAGGGGCTGGGGATGGTGAGGACTGCCGGCTTTCCTCCATCTCTACATGTAGGGGGACCACTTGTCCCGGTTTGCTTGGGACTTCCCTGGTTTTATCACTGAACGTCCCCATCCCAGGCAAACCGGGATGGCTAGTCACCCTCTAGACATAGAGCTGGGTGTGGGGTTAGAAGTGAAGAGGCATCAGAGTTCACCAGGAATCTAGCAGAGAGAGCACAGGTTTTCTGGATGTTAGCAAGAAACCAGGCAGACAGATGCCAGAGGCTTCCTGGTATTGTGTTCTAAAGTATACAGCCTTCTGCTTTCAAGGGCATTGCCTTCTCTCCTCCTTCATTTGATTCCAACAGGGTTTAATTATAAAACTATCATATCCATGTAAGTAAATATTTATGTGAACACATATAAACACTGAGTGTGGTTATTGAGTATTGAAGAATATACGTACGCTGAGCTACCTAGAAATTCATATTTACATCTCTCTTCCTTCATTTGATTCCAACAGGTTTTAATTATAAAACTATCATATACGTGTAAGTAAATACGTAAACACATATAAACACTGGGTGTGGTTATTGAGTACTGGAGAATATATGTACAAACGCTGAGTTACCTAGAGATTCGTATTTACATCTCTCTTCCCACCACCAGGCCAACAAGACCGCTACAAAGATGGCACATATGGGCCTGAAGGAGGTGAGGAGAGGTTGTTTTAACTCGGAAGCGGGCCACCATCTGTTGGTGGGGGACGCCCATACCAGTGTGGGGAGGTGGTCCGTGGCAGCCCCGGGCTCCGTTGTTGGTGAGTGATGTCCATCCTGGCTACAGGAGGGAGAAGAGGCAGTCGATACACCACGTGCTTGGGATTCCTGGTCTCAATGTTCCTTGCTCACTGTCACCTCTGTAACCGGCTTCTCTCCACCATGCACTGTGCCTCTTGGTCAGGAGTCATGGTTGTTGGCGTCCGCCAGAAGTGTGGGATTCTATCCTCCCTGATGGACTTTATTCCAAAGTCACGATCCTCCCTGTTCCCACGTTCCTTTGTCCTGCCAACGAGCACCTTGGATCTCCATCTTCTCCTTGACGTTTGCAGCTGGTTCACTCCTCTTTTCCCTCCGATCTCTGCTGATGGGCAAGGGCGTGCTCAGAAACGTGGCACTGTCTGTGGGGCAGCCATGTTTCCTGCCCCCCCTGCTCTAGGCAGGGCTGTTTCTCCCCATAAAACATGTACGTGGACTTTAGTCAGTGGCTGGCTCATTTTAACCCAACAAATGCGTTTAGTAACCACTTACCATGTGCCATTTGCATTTTATCTCCCCTTTGTCCTCTTTCTCTTGTTTTCTGTAGCTTTAAAACATCCTTCTGGAAACTTCTGCTTTTAGGCATGCTCTGACTGGATTTACCCTCTTGGCCTCAAACAATGAAACATCCAAATAAATTAAAATAAAAGTGTCCCGACTTGGGATGTCAGAGGGTGCAGGAGGGTGACCCTCGGAGAAGGCAAGCAAACCCGGGGAGCCGTAGGATGTCTCCTGCTCCCTCCTGCTGGAGAGAGTCCCCGGGGGAGTGGCGAGAGAAAAAGTCCAGATGGAGCCCAGCAGTCTCGCTGAGTGGACAAGACAGAGTATGCAGTTCAGGAAGGCCAAGCTTGCTAGAGTTTTCAGGGTGATAAAAGTACCAGAGAAGAGAAGCAAGTGTGAAGGCAAAAGCGATAGAGAGAGACAAAGACAGAGACAGAGAGAGGGAGAGATCTGGACTGCAGAAGGCTCCCCTTGAACCTTTGACTGATGAAGGATCTGTAAATAAACATGCAGAAACTGCCTGTGTCCAGGGAAAGAATCAGTGGAAGGGGTAGGCATTCTAATCCTTACACATTACACAGGTTCGAGAAAGTTTCATGCTACTGCCTGCGACCATGGAAAGAATTCCCCTGATACCGGCCATTGAGGAGAACACTCAAAAAGGATGACAACTATCATATGATCTCCCTGATATGAGGAAGTGGTGATGCAACATGGGTGCTTAAGTGGGTAGGAGAAGAATAAATGAAACAAGATGGAATTGGGAGGGAGACAAACCATAAGTGACTCTTAATCTCACAAAACAAACTGAGGGTTGCTGGGGGGAGGGGGTTTGGGAGAAGGGGGTGGGATTATGGACATTGGGGAGGGTATGTGCTTTGGTGAGTGCTGTGAAGTGTGTAAACCTGGTGATTCACAGACTTGTACCCCTGGGGATAAAAATATATGTTTATAAAAAATAAAAAATTAAAAAAAAAAAAAAAAAGGCCGTGCCTTGTTTGAATGTTTCATGTTGATCTGGCATCTGGAGAAAGTTTCTCGAAATAAGGACTAAAACTAGTGTAATTTATTAAAAATGTACTATGGGTCGGTGCCGAGGGGTTAACACATCCTTACTGAACGCCGTCTCCTGCTTTTTCACATGACGATTTCAATTTGGAGGGTTTTTTTGTTTTTTTTTTTTTTTTCATTTAAATTTTGAGCACCTGGTAAACCTCTTCAGAGGAGCTGCCCTTCCGCTGCTATCCATCCATTCATGCACAGATGGGACTGGAATATTCTCCCTTAATCACCGCCAACATTTGCTTCTTACTGTTGAAACACTAAGTAAAAAATTACAGCCGAGGGACGCCTGGCTGGCTCAGTCGGTGGAGCAGGTGACTCTTGATCTCGGGGTTCTGCGTTCGAGCCCCGTGTTGGGTGTAGAACTTACTTAGAAGAAATTACAGCCTACGCATAGGTAATTGGTGTTGAGCACGTGCTGGGTAGCAGGCGCTCTGCTAAGCACTTCATCTCTAACACCTGGCTGCGTCGTGATTCTTCATGACGGCGCTCAGGCCTAGAGGCCGAGAAACCTGTGCCTTGATCATCACTGGAAAATGGCAAAGCCGGGATTCTAACTCAGGTATGTTGCACTCCCGACTGCCCGGTTACCCCAAAAGTCCTGGCCTAGGGACTGTCCTCCATGGCCTTTGACGTTATCCTCACCTTCCCCGCCACCCCTATCACACACTGCATAAGTCTCCCGGGGTCCATCCGTGCTCACCTCCAGTTATGTGCTGGGAAAAAAACTAGCATTTGCTCATTTCCGTGGTGTAACTACGCCTGCTGTAGCCGATTCCAAGCTACCCGTATGATGCCTAAAGAGAAGCTGGAGAGAATACACAGCTGGCCCCAGCCAACCATTGTTCTGTCCCCGTGAAACACTGCTGTGCATTCTGTAGGATCAGTGCCTTTGTCATCTGCTCTGGGAAGCCTTCCCTAAGCCCTTCTGGCTGGCTTTAATCAGCACTTGTCACCATGTCCTTCCAGGATGGTTTCCTGCTCTGCTTCCCCTCCCCGCCCCGGGCTGGAAGCTCTTCACGGGCAGCTCCAAGCACCCAGCACAGAACATGCATCAGCCGGTATTTCCTGAACGGATAAATGAACCAGGAATTTGAATCTAAACCTTTGTTCTGACCTGTCTACTAGCGCTCAGCTCATTCACTCAAAGCTGTTAACAATTTTGCTACAGCTTTTACCTTATTTGCTTGTTGGATATGGAGCAGATGGAAGTAGTTCCACCATTTTCCCTGAAAAGAGCTATCTTTCCTCCTCTTAAAAATGTAACATTTGATATGCACAGAGAAATATGGAGTATTTCCAAACTATGCATGGTGATAAAACAAACATCTATGAACTCACACCCAACTTAAAAACTAGACATAAAGATCATCTTTTTTTCTCTCTAAGACCTAGAAGGAGGAGCAGGCTTACCCAAATGGGGTCAATTTCTTTTGCCTTATACATTTTTCCCCCTGCATCTCCCATAGGTCTAAAGAGCCCACAATCCCCATTTTTGGCATTTGAATGCTACTACTAACAAGGCATGGGTAGAAAGGGGGGTATCTTCTCTTTTGTATGGGACAGTTGCTATTCAGGCTTACTCTGGAATGGTGCCAGGGCTTCTTGGTGACTCAAGGGACTCCTGTTGGGCAGGGGTCCCAGCCACCCAAGTGACTTCCATCCCTGTGTTCTTAGATGTCAGGCTGAGTGTGTTCGAGGCTTCCAGTCCATTTCTCTCTTTCTGGATGGAGCAAACTGTCTCAACTACAGTCAAAAGACCAAAGGAGCAAGGAGGGCGGGGGGGGGGGTAGTGTCATATGAGGAAGGACAGCGTTCGGGGCTCTGTGCTGACCCGGCTTGAAAAGGGAGCCAGATGGAATTCAGAGCTTACATCCCATACTACTGCCTTTCTCTTCCAAACATGGGCCAAAGCCATCAACCTCTTTCCACCATCTGTGGCGAAGCCAACACCATCTCTCGCCCTGGTCACTGCAATGGTCTCTCAATGAACCATTTACAACATATAAGTCAGAGTGACCTCTTTAGAAAGTACATCAGCTCTTGACACTCTCCTGCTCAAATCCTTCTTATGGCTCCCTATTGCCCTTAGCACAAAATCCAGCCTCTTTACTTTGATAAGATTTTGCATGATGGGACCTCTGCCTCTCTCTCCCGCCTTAGCCCAACCTCCGCTTCCCTTCCTTCACTCATTCCAATCTCTCTGATTACTTTTCAGCTCCAGACACACCAAGCTTTTTACTGCCTTGATAAATTCACAGATCTCTTCTGTGTACCTAGGATCCATTCCCCCAACTGATTCCTTTGTATCCTACACATCGGACCCTATTATTTTCTTCACAACTCCAACTAAACGTTTCACCTCTTCCTACCATCACAATCTTCACCATCATAGCTCCCCCCTTTGTAATTACTTATGTATTTGTCTCTCTCTCTCTCTCTTTTTAAAAGGTTTTATTTATTTATTTATTTGACAGACAGAGATCACAAGTAGGCAGAGAGACAGACAGAGAGAGAGAGAGGAGGAAGCAGGCTCCCCGCTGAGTAGAGAGCCCGATGTGGGGCTTGATCCCAGGACCCCAAGATCATGACCTGAGCCGAAGACAGAGGCTTTAACCCACTGAGCCACCCAGGCGCCCCCCTCTCTCTCTTTTTAAAGATTTATTTATTTACTTATTTTAGAGAGAGAGAGAGAGAGGGGTGGGGGAGGGGTGGAGGGAGAGAGAATCTTAAGCAGTTTCTGAGTGTGGAGCATGATGGAGGGTGATGAGGGACTCGATCCCATGACCCTGAGACCACAACCTGAACTGAAACAAAGAGTCGGACACTTAACCGGCTGTGCCACCCAGGTGCCCCTATCTCTCTTATGAGTTGTCTTTCCACCAGACTATAAGCTGGATGATGGCAGACACTCTGTTTGCGTCCATTACTTCTTCCTCCTAGCCGTGACCTCAGTAAGAGCTTGTCAGCAGAATCACGTGTATATTTGATAGGTCAGCCTGTTTTCAAAGGTGGATAAACAGGCATATGCTTTAGGGAAGGAAAGTTATTCATTCATTTTCTCAACTATTCATTTACCCATTCAAATATTTTCACCTGTGATTATGCTGAGGTCTAAGATGCATGCTCAGGGCACAGAGGAAAATTAGATATTGTGCCCTCAAGAGACTCACAGTGATACAAGGGGGGGGGCTTACTGGAGCAATGTGAAAGGTGCAGTGAGAGAGCACTGGAGGGGGAGCACTATCTACTGGGGGAGTCAAGGGAGGTTTCCCAGGGTGCACTCCTGAGTTGGGTTTTGAGGAATGAATAGGAGTTTGCTGTTAACGTAGGTTGAGAAAACCTGTTCTAGGGAGCCTAGTGTGAGAAAACAGTGAGTTTTGGGAAAGTCAGAGTAGCCCAGGGCTCCCTGGGTATAACATATGAAGGACATGGTGGGGGGTGAAGCTCGAGAGAGAAGCAGGAGTGCCTCATGAAGGGCTTCGCATTTTGTTCTCCTGGCGCATTAAAGAGTATTACATGGTGAGATTAATGTGATCATATGTGTTAGGAAGATCACTTTGGCATCTGTATTGAGGGTGTTAGATACTGGTTGCAAGGGGAAAGGGGAGTTTGGAGGTTAGGAGACCATTGAAGAGGCTTTCACACGCTTCTCTGCCAAGTTGCTTTCTGTCCTAAAACAGACCTTACTAATAGAATACTATACTCTTTTCCACTGAGCCTAGACCCTTCCTCAGAATCTTCCTTAACATAGCTCTTTGGGCAGGAACAACCAATCAGTAGGACTTGATTCACTTAACGTACAGGGCATGCTCTTCTTAACTAGATAATTCCAGGGTAGGGGTAGGGGTAGGGGGCTCTTTCTAGCTCTGATGGTATGAATTTTTTTTTTTTTTCAAAAATGAGAACTCAACCAGGAGTCTTTCCTTTCCCTTTCTTTCTCTTTCTCCTCTCTCTTTCCTTTCTCTTTCTCTTTCTTTCTTACTAAAAGATTTTATTTATTTATATGACAGAGAGATAGAGAGCACAGGTAGGCAAAGCAGCAGGCAGAGGGAGAGGGAGATGCAGGCTCTCTGCTGAGCAGGGAGCCCAACTCGCGGTTTGATCCCAGGACCTTGGGATCATGACCTGAGCTGAAGCCAGACGCTTAACCGACTGAGCCACCCAGTCTCCCCACAACCAGGAGTATTTTCATTTTGACATGGAATAATGCCTTAACTCCAGATTGTGTAGCTCTAATGGTAAAATTTCTTTTACTTGGAGCTGTGAGAGGAGGTACTTTTAAGGAGCCCACCAGTTCCTTGTCAAAATGCATACTTTCAATGATGTGTTGATTTTCTTTGTGCAGAAAGAATATTGCTCCTTTGCCCCATGTATACACAGCAGGCTCAAAGATCCCACATCCTTAAGGAAACTGGTTTCAGGAAGACTGATAAGGAGGCAATTTCTTCAAGGGAGAAAGTTTGGGTGTTTGTGTCAACGACACTTGGCTTCAGATCCCTGACCTCTGGAAGAAGGCAAACATCTTCTGAGTACCCTGTGTGTGGGTCCTGGGCTTAGTACTTTCAGATAAATTTTATAGATGGGGCAACAGAGGCTCAGAGACATTAATCCGACACTTTGAAAACACAAGGCTTTGAATGAATTACCCAGGCTCTCTAATTTTCCATTTGCTCATTTGCAAAATGTGGCTGACAAAGCCTATCGCACCAGGGGTTCCAGGAATGGAAGGAGACCATCACCTGGAGAGCATCTCGTGGCTGGCAGGTGTGCCCCCAAACCAGCTCCTCCCTCCCTTCCCTTTGGCTGAAAGGCCATCTGCATCTTCAGTAAAGAGAGTCTCAGTTTCACGTCCTCAGAAAGGAACGTGTCTTTGCTCTGGGCTTTGAAATCCCTGGTGGCCACAACTTAATAGACTCACAATTGGTTAATTTTCTCCTGACATTGATCAGCAAAGGGTCGGGAGGGCACGTGCAGGCGGGCCGGGGAGGGGCGGGGGAGGGGCACCGCCAGCCGCGGGGCCTGGCCTCCCTAACCAGAAATTCAATAACTTTTTCATATAAATTGTCCGTAAGAGAAAACTTCTTGTTTTCAGCAGTTGTCGCTGCTTCAGCATTTTTCTGTACAAGATGAAAAACTTTTGCATTGAGCAAAATACAGATTTATGGTCAATAAAGTGAAGTTTAACAGTTTATAGGGGCCATACTTTCTTTCTTAAAAACTGATATTAAAAGCCATTTTTCCCAGTCTTTGTAAAAATGGCTCTTCTATCAATCAGGATCCCAGTTTGTTTAAGTGACAGGAGAATTAGGAAAACCTCTCTCATCAGAGGGCCTCCTGACAGGTGCCCATCGTCCCCTCCTGTCCAAGAGCTCTGGAGGCAACAGGGGCCTCTTCTGGAAAGGGAGGATGGTCAAGCTGGAAATCGAGAAGTTCCATGGCGCTAGAAGGAAGGGAGCCGGACTTCAGATGGGGCTGGAGGAGAGGGAAGTGTAGCGTGCTGCTTGTGTACCCCAGATCTGTCTGGTCCTACTCGTTCATCTAGCAAATGTCCACTGGGCAGCCTCCGGGCGTCTAGGAGAGCCTGAACTGGATACCAGATGAGAAAAATCCATCGCATCACTTTCCTGCCTGAGTGTGCCCGCTGCTAAGGAACTGAGCCAAACAGATCGAGGGTGTCATTGGAATCAGGAATGGGGATTATGGGAACGTCGGGGAATGATGCCTTGCCCAGGCTGAGGGCATCTGTGAAGACTTCCTGGAGGAGGTGGCAGCAGCAGCCAGGGAGGGAAGCAAAGCCCAGAAAGAAGGGGCAGCAGGATGGGGTAAGAGCAAGTTCCCTTCTAGGACCATCTTCCCCCAGAGAGGACTGGGAAAGTGGGGGTTTGTCTCCCAGCTGCCCCAAACCTCTTTGTCACTTTGTAACTCCTTGCCCAGGGCCCTTCCTGGCGGCTCCCAGTGCCCCTGTGGACTCCTGATTGTCCCCAAAGCCCTGGCAGGTCTGGCCCCATCCGTGGGAGGCTTAGCATGATGGGCAGACCGTACTTCCTTTTCCTGCCTCCACTTCCCTGTCCCCATGCCACAAGGTGACTCCCGTGGGGTAGACATTATTGCAGTGCTGATGCTTCCTGACAGAAGCGACAGGGCAGGAGAAAGAGTCAAAACTCCGTGGTGTATAACTCTTGGGAGCCCTGGGAAGAAGAGCAACAAGAAAAAAAGGTACTCTGAGCGGTTTGTGAGGCTTGCTTTCTTTCTGCAGGTCTGTTCTTCCTTCTGTCTTGGATAGTGTTATCCTGCTTTAGTCCTCTCTGGAGCCCAGGGTCCGCTGCTCCCCATGTTCTGGCACCGCCATCTCTCTGACCTGTGGGGCTTGGTCCCCTCCTGGCCATGCGACCTGAACCCACATGACATGGCACTCATTGACCTGAAGAAGCGATTCTTGGAGGCACAGTGGCTGGGGTTTCCTCCCTGAAGCACGCTCTGCCTGGCTTCCCCGGTCACAAGGGGGGCGGTCTTTGACACCTGCATGCAGAACTCCTCAGCCCCCCTTGGTTCTTCTGTGGTTCGTCTGCCCAGGGCTCACCTGTACCTGAAAGATAAAGCACCTGTCGTCTTTCTCTTAAAGGCAGAGGCTGCTGCTCTGATGGGACAGTTTCCTTTGCTGGAGGTCAGTCAAAATACTTAGACAGGGCTCATTCTCTGAGCCCGGAGCTGAGAATCCTCCCAGGTACTGGAGGGTCGGGAGGCTGTTCCTTCCCTCCCAGATGGGCTTGTGCCGCGTTCCCTTATGGAAACAGGATGCGGGCCACGTTCTGATTTTTAAAAGCTTCTGGAAGCCACATTTTAAAAGTGCAAAGAAACATGTGAAAATAATCAATTAACCAAATATTAATGTTAATTAACCCACATTTTAGCGCATCTCAATTTGGATGCGGTGTGTTCAAAAGTGCCCAGTGGCTCTGTGTGACTAACAACTACTGCACTGAACAGCACAGATGTGGAATGAAAATGCATGTGTAGGGTATGTGTGCAGGCAAAAGAGAGAGAAAGAGAGAAAGAGAGAGAGAGAGAGACGAGGCTTCAGAGAGACCTAGGAGCCATGAGGAAGGTCAGGAAGAGTTTTTGCTGTGGGAAGGCATACTGACTTTATCTTAAAAACAGGGAGGCAGACATAGAAGGACTTTAAGTGGACGAGAGTTGTGACAGATTCACATTTCAGGAAGATCCTCTGATTGTACAAAGGGAAGGTACTGGGAGGGGCAAGTAAGTCTGGAGGCAGGAAGACATAACTGGGAGAATTGCTTCTTGCAGATGATGGAACCGGTTAAGGTGGGTGGAGCAATGGGCAGGGAGGGGCATGGTGGGGTTCTAGACTTAGGAAGGGGGTAGACTGCACAGATCCTGTTGGATGTGTAGGTGTGAGGGGAGCCAGAAATCAAGGATGACATGCCCTGCCCTGTCCAAATGGGCAAAAACCAGGCCCTTTACTGAAATTCGGAACAGAAGATGACATCCAGGTTTGACGCTGGAAGATGAGAGTGACATAGGACATATGCACTGGGTGTCCTGTGACTGTCCAAGCAGAGGGGTTTATTGGAGAATGAGTGTGTGGATCTGACCCTGGGGAGAGAGGTGTGGGCTGGATGTGGAGATTGAGGACGTACTGGTTATGGGGAAGCCCAGCCATGCCTCGGACTCCCGTGAACCTTCAAGGGCTTGCTACCTCCTAAGCCTGTTGTAAGTGTTGGTAGGGACAGCACACTGTGGTGCTCTGCAAACATAAGCTGCCAGATGATCATGCGGGTTGTGGCGGTAGGGGGGGTCTCTCCTGATCAGGAGCTTGCCCTCCTAGACTTTTGTGTCCATCCAGCTGGGCCATTTAGAAAGGTCTAGGACAGGTGGTTGTTTTGGGGGGGAAGTGGGGCCTGAAACTGAGGGTCCCCAGGTAAGCCTGTGTCTGTCCTAGAAACTAGCAGCTCATCAGTTCCCCCATCATGAACACCTGTCCTTAGTGTCCAGTGCTGTCCTCGGTGCTGATGAGACTCGGAGGCATTGCCCAGACTCCCAATTCAGAACTGAAGCTCTCTTCCACCTGCTGCCGTAGAGGTTGTCAGAGCAGGGTCAGCCCTCATTGGCACTCACCCTGGCTGCTCACTTGACCTTGCTGGGGCATCAGTGGCTGCTCAGTACGGGGTCTGAAAGCATGGCCCCTATACCCCAAGTTGGAACAATGCTGCAGGGTCATCTCTGCCTCAGAGCTCCCCCCGCAGGGCCCGCTGAGGCTGGGTCGTTGGGACTCATCATGGCCCGTCCTTTCTCCCTCTGCCCACTGCTGCGGCCTGTCCCTCCCCACGGGCATGGAGAGACCCTCTGCATGTGAGTCTCTACCTCTGCATCTACCTCCTGGGGAACTCAGTCTGCCTGCCACAGTTGGCTTTGTTGTTCCTTCTAGCCACGAGGTCCTGGTAAGATACTGCTGTTCAGCAGCCCCCCACCCCACCCCACATCTCAGGTGTTTGCTCTCTTGACCACCAGCTCGCATCCTCTGACCTGCCTTCGTGCTGCTTTATTCGTAAACCCCTTTGTGCCCCGCTCCCACCCCGTCTCCTTCTTCCCGTCTTGTCTTCCTTGCACGTGAGGAGGCTCTGACCCAACACAGGACAGGTCCTAACCTCCAGGCTTCTTCCTCACTCCAGTTCTGTGCCCCCTGGAAACTGGGCCAGAGACGGGGGGGGGGGTGGTGCCTGGAGACCGTCAGCCTTGGTCTCCGCGTTCGTTTGTCACAGCTCCCTCGGGGGCCCCTGAGCCGGGGAGGTGGAGAGGGCATCTGAGGGCTGTGTCCCTGCAGTCCCTCGAGCTGGGCCCCGGGGGCTGGGCTCAGATTTCTGCAAGGATCTCGAATCGGAAGAGCCTAAGTCGTAGCTCACGTCCCCACTGAACAATGAGGCTTGATGAACGGGGTGTGATGTGCAATTGCTGATGAATATCGAGCTGATTCCCTGTGACTCTCAATGTGGTGCATGTGTGAGAGCAAAGCTGTGCTGTCCCGGGAGGGCTCCAGAGGGGCTCTAAGTTTCCCAACTTCCTGGCCTCAAAATCAATGTGTACAAAGGCAAAAAGAAGCAGTAGAATCCGCAGAGCAATGTTTCCCAAGATGAAGCCTGACATTATAACTGTCTCTTTAAGTTCTCGTATTGCACACACACACACACACACGCACGCGCGCACGCACATATTTTTTTTTCTCAACTGCATCTTCTGACTGACAAAGCTCTTTCTTGCCAAGAGCGACCGTTATAAAATTATGACTTGCGCATATATAATGTTTGCGTTCAACAAGAAAACAGAAATGCCACCTTATTTTGTGGTTACAGCTGCGCAATTCACATCCGGCTGGATTGATCCTATTAAGGTTATGCAATCATCTAATTGCAGAGACGAGCCTTGAGTAATAACTCCAAATGCTCGCACTTCCATCGGCCGGGCAGAGCCGTTGCTGAGCCCTGATGAGCGCTGGCAGCGCATGGGCCCCATTCTCCGCTCTGGCATTGTCTGAATCTCCATACCCAGCCGAGGCCATCTACCCACTAACAGATCTATGACAAACAGACCCATACCAGAAAAGCTGTTTGGGTTTCAGATATATCCATGGTTCTTTGCGCTGTTTCCAGCTCTTTGCGGCAGTTTCTCCTCTTCCTGGGGGGAGACTGCCACCACTCACTTCCCTTCCTTCTCCTTGTTGTCAGGAGGGCTGTGGGTGACCGTGGAAGGAATTTGGTACATCGTCACCAAACTCACTCCTATCTAGATCTCAGATCAAGGCTCTCAGGTAACTTTCTGAGAGGGAGTGCCTCTCCAGAATTTCCTTGCAGAAATCTGAGCCCAGCCCCCGGGGCCCAGCTCGAGGGACTGCAGGGACACATGGTATGTGTCATCGCTGTGCTGTTTCTTTGTAGCCTGGAATCTTTTGCAGTGGTACCTGCAAATCTCATGGGCTCCAGCCTCGAGCCCTGTCCTGAACACGGTCAGCTTCCCCACCTCTGTTGTCACCTGGGTTCCAGCCGCCGACTCCCTTCCCCTCAATTAATGCCTCACTCTCCCCACGCTTCTGCTCTCTTGTCTTCTCCTCTAATTTGCCCTCAATTTAGCAGACACAGTACCCTTTCAAAATGTCAGATAATACCCTCTTTCTACTCAAAACCCTTCCATGGTTCCCCAACTCACTTGGAGTAGAAGCCAGACCCCACGCAATCTTGTAGAGTCCCCTCTTTGATCTCATCTATGTCTTTCTAACCTTCTCAGTCTACTCCAGTCATACCAGTCTCCTCCTTCTTCCTTGAGCAGGCCAGGCATATGCGGACCACGGGGACTTTGCACCTGTTCTTCCCTTCAGCCAGAATGCTCTTCTTTCAGATAATCTACATAGTTTGTGGTTAGAAAAAGCATAGAAGGAAATCTACTGATGGAATTACATGTAATTTTTATTGTCTTTGATGGGCTTTCAGTGTATTCTAATCTTCGGCAATGAATATGCATCCCCTAATTGTTGGGAAAATAAGGTGACTGTATTCTTTCTTTAAAAAAGAAATATTAGTTTCTGCCTGTACTTCTGATTTGACTTTGCTATTTGTAGATACAGCATTTGGAACAAAGCTGAGTTGGGCCCTTTGCCTTTGTTTTCAATGACTTAAAGTCCTCCCTGGGCTGCTGCTGAGTGCTGATTTCCTCCTTAAGGAGATTCTGTTTCATGGGCCCTGATGTTTCATTAGTCCTTAGTTCCTGTTTTGAGAACTGGGTGGGTATGAAGTGTTCTAATCCATCCCCGCCCCTCCTTGTATGTAGCCTCTGGGCGGTCTGTTCTCCCCAGTGATCTTGCAGGAGTCACTGACCACAGACGCTTCCAGCTTTGGTCTTGTCATCTGCTCAGGGTTCCAGGAACTGTGTCTCTCCTTCTGAGCTTGGGTGACTGTTCTGGCCAAAAGTACCCTCTCCCACCCCAAGTCCTAATGGCTCATCGGGGCCTGTTGGCGCTTTTGGACACGTCCTTGTCTGTGTGCCCTCTGGCGATATCATTCTTCAGCCTGGAGAGCTGCGTGGTCGGGCCCCTGCTTACCCCATACTTCTTCCCACTCACATATACACAATTATTTGGGGTTCCCTCTGCTCAGAATGTTCTCTTTGCATTGATTTACTCCCCCACTTTTTAAAAAAACTGCATTAAGATCTAGGGTATCTCTTCCTCTGGTACGAACACGGAGGACGACTTTATTTCTAGTTTGTTGTTCACTAAAGCATTTATGGGTTTCCAGCACAAGGGTTAATCTTCAGTGATGAGGCTGGAGGGAGCGTGGAGAGGGGACAAGCCTTTGCCAGCTCCCTGCAATATGCTGGGTGCTTTACCTATGGTTCTCAGTCACACTGAGTCAGAGGACCCAGATGGGGGAGGGGTCCTTATTAGCAGCATGACAGAAGTCCTAAGTCAAGTACAGATGAGATGTTATGGGAATATTAGTTTCTGCTGGGATGGGGTAAGCAGTCAAAAGATTTAGGGAGAAGGTCGATTCAAGTGGGGTCTCAGAAGATAAATGACTATGTTACAGCAGCTGCGCATCTACATGAGGGTAGATGGAGCTCTTTGCCTCGCTGAGCCTCAGGGACCTTACTTCTGAAATGAGCACAGTAACTGCTGTGATAATCACGGGCTACCTCTCCAGGCCCTTTTTACAGGTTGCCTGAGGACAGGTCAGAAGTGCTATGGAATGAATGTCCTGGGCCGGGGTTCGGGGGCCCCTCAGCCGGTTCTTTAGGGGGTCTAACTTAGAGGTCTGGTGTCCTCCACCAGAGTTCCAGGGGTGCTCGCTTTCTTGGCCACGCCCCCTTCACTGCCTTCCCTGATATACTTTTCCTTTCCCCCTTATGCTTCCTGGGATGACCTCCTAAAGACACCATCTGCCCTAGGATCCTTGTCTCAGGGTCTGCTTCTAGGGGACCCAAATCCGGGTGCCTCTGGGGACAGGAGGCGTCGCTCCCCGCTGTCCCCCTCCCCCACGGCCTCTCTCCCACTCCTTCCCTCTTGCCCCACCACACAGCATCTGCAAGCAGACTTTAGTTCCTGATTATGACAAACACAGCTTCTCGAGCACAAGACCCATAGACAATAGGAACCCAGAGAACACCTAGACTCAGCAAAATGCGGAGAAAGGGTGGATTTTATTTTACAGCATGTGTGGGAGCAAGTCTCGAGGGGCTGCCTTCTCAAGCCAGCCTGTCCCCGGTGATCTGCAGCCCCAGGGCTGGAGGTGGTTGCAAGGAGAGCAGGGTGCAGTTGGGGGAGATGGTGGGAGCCAGGTCTGGGGCTCTTCCCTCCCTTCCTCCGGTCCCTTAGAGCCGGAATACAAGACAGGCCTGTGCTTCTGGGCCTGCCCTTCCCAGGACCCCTTCCCTCCCAGGCCAGGGTCTCCCTTCTCAGAGGGGCATTCAGGAGAAGGGGCTCGATCTGGGTCTCCCACTCTTTGGCACAGGGAACTGCCCGCTTGGCCACCCATTCAGCTCATTCCATTCAGCTGCTTTCCCAGCCAGCCATTCCCGCCCTGGTCCCTGTGTCTCATCCGTGCACCTAGATTTTTGGAATCAGTTAAAACTAGCAAACAGACCCTCAAGCACCTGCATGGCACCCAGCCCCCAGGCAGGAGACCTGGCACGCATCATCTTCAGATGAGGAAACGGAGGTTGGACAAGTGGCTTGAGAGGCACCGGCTGGCAAAGCGAGCCCCCCAGCAGCAGCATCCCTGGGCCGGCAGGCCGGACCCAGCATCACCTACCGGCGCCTGCTTATGGGAACTGCATTTTCGAGGTGGCAGCAGAACGTGTAGTGTTCCCACCAGCACCAACATCTGGGGCAGGGGCGGGGGCGGGGTGGGGGTCTTCATTAAAATGCAGTGACTCCATTGGCACCAAAATAAATGTGACATTTATCAGAACCTGCTAAATCTATTCAGCGCTTGCTTCCTTTGGAAGTGCAGGGTTTGTGCCGTGGGCCTGGAGAGAAAAGGTCTTCAGCTGTGAGAAAGGTGGGGTGGCAAGACGGGAAGGAGGAAGCAGGAAAGGGCAGGCCAAGATGGGGTGAGCAGCGACAGCAGCCGGCTCTCTCCAGTGCCTGGGAATCCTCTGCCAAGGGAACGGATCGATTCTAGGGCCGAGATTAATCACGTCAAGATGGTTATCCGGCAAGGAGTGGGGGTGCTGTCACCTGATTTGGAAAATAAAACAAGAGTAATGTCCCCAAACCTAAACCAGATTAGACTAAACTTTAAGGAGCCCCCAGAATGTTGTCGGCACTTTCAAATAGGTTGTTTCTCACAATAACCTGGCAGGTTACTTTTCATTCCCACTCTACAGATGGGGAAACCAAGGCACACAGAGGCTAAGTAAGCCACTCGGGGTCACTTACCTGGTGCGTGCCGGCTCGTGACCTGAGTTCTGCAAAACCATAGTGGAGGGACAGAGATCTTATTCACGAGGTCTAGAGAGGAGGGCTTGCAGTATAGGAGACTGCAGTCTGAGTCTTGAAGGACCATTTGACTTTGCTCCTCCTTGAGCCTCATTTCTCCATGAGCAAAACATAGTCCTTAAGATCCCCCTGGTTCTGGTCACTTTGCCCAGGCAAGTATTTGTGTGCTTTTGGTCACCTAGCGTGGAAAATCCCAAGCCACCCATTCTCAGACTTCTTGCCTGGGCTCAGGTCTCTGGATTTTAATAGAAGCTGATGGTCTGTGTGTCCTTGGGCAAGTTACTTAATCTTTCTGAGGCTTTACATGCAAATTATTTTTGTTGTGGTGAGAATGATGAATAATAATTATAGCAAAAATTACTGGGTGATTATCAAGTGTTGGGCCTTGTGTCACGTACGGGAAGATTACATGAAGATTAAATGCAGGAGTTATTTTCATTCTCTCTATTTTAGAGATGAGAAACCCGAGGCTTAGACACTATCACCTTAGATGTGATATAGCAAGATTCCTGGAGAGCAGTAGAAACTCAAGGGTTTTCTTTCTTGCTCCTTAACTGGCCTGGGTGTTGCTAATTCCTAAGGACTCCTCAAATGGGCTGAACCAGGAGAGTAGCCAGGAAATGTGACTAGAGAAAATAAAACATCTCAGGGAGGAAGTTATTTATTTTTCTCTTGGAAGAACGGGACACGGCCAGACCCAGGGTTAGCTCAAGCGGTTAATTTGGAGGGATTCTTTCTCCAGTGCCCCGGGCACCTTTCAGGAACCTCTTTTCCCAAGGCCATCGGGAGGACTTGGGTGGGTTGATGAGCCCCCAGGTGCCCAGAGCAGAGTTACCAGCTCCCCTGAGTCCTGCTGTGAAGTCATCAGGGAAGCAAAATGGTTCATGGCGAGGGATTTGTGATTAATGGGAGAACCCGAACCACCCTTGTGTGTGGGCCGCAGAATGCCTGGCCCTGGGCCGGATGCCTTTGCTTAGGTGATCTCATTCTCTTCTAAGCAGTGGGTCCTCGTATCCCCATTTCTAAGAGGAGAAGACTGAGGCTCGATCGTGCCATCAGCCACTGGCTGGGAGGCAAGAATCCAATCAAGGACCTGGTCCTCCATGTCCTGCTCTCTTTCCTCGGGACACAGACACTTTTCCTTTCTTCCTCTGAAGGGTTAACAGTGAGGCAGTCAGAAAGAAGCGCTCAGTGCAATTATGGCAGAACAGTTAATACGTAATTGCATATTTTTGTAAACAAGTTTAGAGGCTTTTTCAGTGACCTCTCTGTGGCTTTATGGTTCTGCAAATAAATTCTCTTCCCTTTTATACTCTGATTTTAATTGGGAGCAACGGCTCTGGTACTATGGCTCCCAGCCCCTGGCGCTGTTGCTGGGTGTGTGTGTGTTTATGTGTGTGTGTCCTGCATGAGTGTGCTTGGACGTATCGTGTGTGTGCATGTGTGTGTGTGCCCTTGTGCCTCTCTGGGACCACAACAATCAATGACGCTGCAAACTCATGGCCCACTTTGCTGAGAGCTCCTGGATGAGGAATCTGGCGTTTCTGGACCCTGAGATGACTACAAAGATCACAGGGATCATTCATTCCTTCATCCCACCAATATTTAATGAGGCCCTTCATGTGCCACGTTCCCAGGAAAAATAGCCCTGAACGAGGCAGATCCAGTCCCAGAGCGGCCAGGAAACGTTCTCGAACTGTGTTTAATATTTCAATGAGCAGCCTCGAGGCCACCCAAGTTTCCTGAAACACTGAGCTTTGCCCTGAGCAGAAATTATGCGGGTTTGGTGGGGTTACCCTTCTGGCCAGAATATTCTGGAAATGAATGAGTTATTACTTAAGCCGCATAGGGTGGTGTTAGACAAGCTCTTTTTTTTTTTTTTTAAATATTTTATTTATTTATTTGTCAGAGAGAGAGAGAGAGAGAGAGAGCGAGCACAGGCGGACAGAATGGCAGACAGAGTCAGAGGGAGAAGCAGGCTCCCTGCCAAGCAAGGAGCCCGATGTGGGACTCGATCCCAGGATGCTGGGATCATGACCTGAGCCAAAGGCAGCGGCTTAACCCATTGAGCCACCCAGGCGTCCCTAGACAAGCTCTTTTTGAAATAGGGTCTCTTGGTAGGGGGCTGCAGTGGGTTCCATTGTCAGCATAGGGGATCCTGGTTTCTACCACATCCTCTCCCACCACCCCATCTCCCCACCGCATGCTTCCCTGCAGACCTCTGGAGAGTCCCCGGATGTCCCTGCTGTGGCTGTTAGCAGTGGGCAGAGAGGGCCCCGAGGGACCTAGACAAAACTGCCCCTCGTTCAGAAGGCCGTAGCACTGTCAGATTCTGTTGCTGCTTCCTGCACTGTTCCTCCCTGGGCTGCTCCGGCCCTGTCTTCCCAGGTCGCTGGGCCCTGGATCCAGGCCATGCTGGTCACTGCACTCCCTCCTGCACTTGTATTTGGGGGCCTCGGCTACGTTGCGAAAGAGATCCTCAGTTGGAAGTGCGGGGGCGTGGGTACCCCTTCTGCAGCCAGCCCCTCTCCCGCCAGCCCTGACCATCCTCCTCCTCGTAGCCCCACAGACACCCCCGCCCCGTGGCAGAGAGAGGCCCCTGGAGGAGCAATGTTCTCCCGGCTCCGCCTCTAATCTGCCAACTGCTGAACCAAGCAGAAACCCGCTCCAGGAGCTCAAGGATGTGGTGTGCTGGGTACCAGCTGGGCGCCGGGTGGGGGAAAGATCGAAGGCCTGGGGGGTGCGGCTTAGTCCAGGTGTCTCAAGTATGAAGCCATCAGGAGGGGGCTGGGTTACGTGGCCGCCCGCTGTGTCCTGCTGTGTCCTCAAAGACTGAGGACCTTCCTGGACTCGACACAAGACCCATCTCAGGACAGGGGGTAGCAAAGCCTGGGCCTGCACTCTGGACCTGGGATCTGCAGAGTACCAGCTCTGATGCCCACTGGTCCTTGCGTATCAGCTAGCTCTTCCGTGAGAGGGACTTAGCCTACACCTGCCTTAGAGGGGCACGGGTGTGAGCTTTGGGAGTAAACTATGAAGGGTGGTGTATTCAGACTAGGAGGGCTCTGGGGTCAGACTTCTGGAGTTCAAATCCTGGTTCCACCACTATCTTGCTGTGTGGTTCTGGGCAAGTGACTTAACTTCTCTGTGCCTCCATTTCTCATCTGTAAAGCAGGGATAATAATAGCTCCTCATTCATAAAGTCATTGTGGGGATGGAAAGACTTGAGAGATACACATAAAGGGCTTAACACAGTGCCTGGCGCCCAGAGTACTTCATAAACGGCGATGTTGGGCTGGCGTAGAGACCTGACTTTGTCTTCAATTCATCCTGAAGGGCACTTAACCGTTCCAAATCTCCTCCGTAGGTCTTTGCTCTTGACCTGGCTCTGACCTGGTGCCAAGTCTCTACCCGCGGGGTGGGGTGCCAGGCGGGCTCCAGCCGGGGAGCGGGGGTCAGTGCATGCCTCTGTGGGGCCCGTTGTCTCGGGTTCCCTCGTAGGGGCTATGGTGGGTGCTGAGCCTGTGACCCACGTCAGGACCCTCAGAGCAGGCACGAGGCCCCCAGAGCAGCGACCAGGCTGGGATAAACGGGATGTTGCAGAGGCAAAGGGGAAGGAAGAGGCTCAGTAGAGAATTCTGTCTGCTTCACAGAAGCAGCAGATCTGAGCTGACATCTGGGAAGCGTTCAGAGCGCGGCTGGTGAGGAAGTGTTTTACGTGGGGAAAGAGCCTCTGGGTCCACCAAGCCCACCGTCCGTGGCGTGGATGCTGCTGTGTTTTCTGTGGGGCCTCCTCTCCTGAGGGTGTGGCGGCTGGATTCCTAGGCCTGAGTGGTGTGGATGAGACACAAGCCAGGGGCTGGCTGGAGGTCCCGGAGGGAGGGGTGGAGGGTGTCCTTGGGGCTCGGGGGCCGTCGCGCTGCCCCGCTCCTTTCAGAGCTGGCTGCCTGTGCTTTTCCCGCTGTGCCGAGCAGCTCATCATTGCCTCGGGATCCGTGCTGGCCCTTCCTTGACCACAGGACGTTACTGAGGGCTTAGTAGGCACTTTGCTGCTACTCTAGAGGCATTTGGTGTCCCCGCTTCTACAAACATCGTCCCTGAATGTACACCTGGCTCCTTCACAGCCTCTTGGCGGTTTGGCCTGAGTCACCAGAAGGTACTGATTGCTCTGGGTTGAGGAGGCCAGGACTTGGGCAACTGGAGTGCCTCAGGCCTGGCCGAAACTGGGCTGACCAGCCTGACACATCCCTCTGCCCTCACCCCTTGTGCCTGTGACTTTCCATCTGGACCTCTCTTCCCCCTGAAGTCTCTTTGGGCCTCTGTGCGTCCTCTCCCGGTGTCACTCCCTGTCTGGGGGCTCCCTGCTTTCTGCTGTGTATGACTTCAGCTTCTCTGGCTGCCGGTCCCTGCCAGCTCTCCCCCTCGGGTCCTCTGAGAGGGGGGGGTGGTGGCGGGGCAGGAGGCGCTTGGTCTGCTGGGATCAGCAAAAGCCTCCTACACTGTCCACACACACCGGCTGTGGTTCCTGTCTCACCCTCGGAGGCCTTGTGCCAGTTCTCGAGTCCTCAGCTCCTCCAGGTTTCCTGAGAAAATTAGTGTTGAGGTGGTCCTGGCTGGTGGGGCCAGCAGTGGCTGGGCTGGATTCCCATGAGAAAGCGTGTGTGTGTGTGTGTGTGTGTGTGTGTTCCCAGCCTGTGGCGACACAGCCCCCCTTTCGCGTGGGCCCCTCTGCTGGCTCAGCCCCTCTGGCCACAGACCACCTGGGTTGCCCCACGAAGAGCAGAGAAGTCGGCACTTCGGACTAAGGGGGATGGCTGCGGTCCACAGCAGGGCACGGGGGCGAAACCCACGCATTTCCTGGCGTGTCCTTTCCCGGGCTCCCAGTTTGGCCCAGGGCTCATGGAGAGGATGGGAATCAGCAAGCCCCAGCTCCTCCACAGGCAGGGGGAGCAGGACGTGGGGTTGGATTGCTGCCCTGGCTGGGTGTCTTCAGGCTGCTGGCCTCTCCTCCTGGAGGCCGTAACAGTGGTGGTAAAAATCTAGAGAAGTGTGTCTTTTTAGCTGTGAGGGTGTAAGGTGTAGCCTTCCGGAGCTGTGCTGGAAGGGGAGGCCTCTCTCGCTCTTCTCCATCCCTGCTTTTTTTTCTTTTCTTTCTTTCTCTCTTTTTTTTTTTTTTTTTTGATTTTATTTATTTGACACAGAGAAAGAGAGAGTTCACAAGAAAGCAGAGAGAGAGGGAGAAGCAGATTCCCTGCTGAGCAGAGAGCCCAATGCATGGCTCGATCCCAGGACCCTGAGATCATGACCTGAACTGAAGGCAGAGGCTTAACCCACTGAGCCACCCATGTGCCCCCCGCTTCCCCCCTCTCTGCCACCAGGTTACAGTTGAGAACCTCCAGGGTCCCAGGCCTCCCCTGACAGATGCTGCCTGGAGAAAATGTGTGCGTCTGCTTTGTGGCCATCTCAGTTAATATAACACAACAACAGGAAAAAAAAATGAGATCTCGGGCCTCAGGCCTCGCCACCCCCGATCTCTGACCCAGGATCTGCATTTGCACAAGCTTGCAGGGTAACTCAGGTGCACACTAATGTCCTCGTCTAGGGAACTAGTGAGGCTCGGCCTGGCTCCACTCCTTCCCAGCTGGGTGATCTCGGGACAAACTGATGAATTTCCCTGGGTCTCAGTTTCCTAATCTGTAAAATGAGGAGAATAATAAAAATATGCCACCTGGGGTGGTTGTGACCATGGAATGACAGCGTGCTGAGGGCACACACCAGGTACCCTGGTGGCAAAGCTCGAACCCCACGTGAATGTGACTGTGTTGCTGCCCGATATCTGAATGAAAGAGGCCAAATCTTCCATTCTCCCACAGCACAGATCCCAGAAGGCGACTGCTCATGGGTCCTAGAGCCAGACACCCTGGGTTCAAATCCAAGCTCTGCCTTTTGCAAAGAGGGTGACCTCAGATCAGTAACTTCTCTGAGCCTTTGTTTGCCTACCTGTGAAAGGGGCTACTGTGAGGATTCACGAAGCCAGCAAAGGCCCTGAGAGGGCTGGCGCCGGGTCAGGGCTTGGCAATGGCCTTTCCAACCCAGGAACCGGTGCACTGTCACTTCCACTGAACACAAGTCCCAAGACCAGCCCGGATTCAAGCGGGAGGGGAAGTGGACCCCCCTTCTTGGTGTGGAGAGCAGGGTTGGGGGGCATTGCTGGCAAACAAACCACCGCAGAGGAATTCTGCTGCCCGTTTTTAAACTACAAGTCCCTCTTCTTCCGGAGTAACCATTGCTATTACCAGTGGTGGGACAGACGTCTTGTCTGGGCTGTAAGAGAAGGCAGAGAATGTTCTCTCTCTCTGGGAAGGTAAGGAAGGCTCCACTGCGTGGGTACAATGAGAGCGGAATGTGGAGGCGGTGCGGGACAGAATCCAGGTGGAAGAGTCAGTAAGAACAAAGGCCTGGAGGGTCACGCGCAGGGGCCTGCCTGTCGTCCCAGTGTCTGTAGGCAGGCCCGAAGGTCCCAGGATGATCGGGGTGGCGGCGGATCTGTAGGGGGGTGGGTTGTACTCACCCACACTCAGCACAGGCAGGGAGAGAGGGGCCGGAGCTGTCCCCACCCCAAGGGGAGCCCAGTGTGGGTGGGGGTCTCAGTCAGGGGTCTCGGGCAGACCAACCAGCCTCTGCGGAGCACATCTGAGCCATCATTCTCCGACTGTTCAGGGGCAAGGCAGCCTCGATTTCAACCGGGTTCTCCCCACTTTCCTTTGAGAGACCAATTATGGAACAGTTTGCGCCACAATTACCGGCGTTAAAACCTCTCGGTTCCGTTTGATGAATTTTAGTAGTAATTGAACAGAGGCAGCCATCACACAGGAGATGGTCCAATTGAATCTGCCCACGCGCTGAACTGTGAATCCTAGCTCTCCCCAGAGTGGCCACAGCCACGGCCACAGGGGTCGGAGGGGCTGCTGGCTTCCCTCCTGCAGGGACCTTGTCCCAGCCCACGTGAGGGAGGGACCGGAGGTGATGGGGGCTGCCTCCTGTGAGGGACACCCAGCTGTTAGGGTCTGCCTTGCCTCCTGCAAGGGATAGCCGCCTGTTAGCGTCTGGCTTGGAGACAGGTCTTGTGTAGGGGCGGCTTTCAGGTCTGAGAACCTGTCATTGCTGCTGTTTCAGAGCCCAGAGCTGGACTGCATTCATGCCTGTATTTATTATTTATTGAACAAACACTGCTGTAGTGTTTATAGTGCACTGGCCTCTATTCTGAGTGCATCATAAATATTCACTTGTTTACTCCGCACAGCAGCTCCAGAGTTAGGTATGTTATTATCATTCCCATTTGATGGATGAAGAAACTGAGGCCCAGAGAGGTCAATTAAATTGCTTGAGGTCACAAAGCTAGTAAGTGTTGGAGCAGTACTCCAGACCTCCTCTTCTTGTCTTCTTATTCTCTTGTGCTGTCCTGCTTGGGTGTTTCGAAAAGCCTCTGGAAAGGGCAGGGAAGGGTCTGGCCACTCCTAGTCTGGAGTGACAAAGAAGAGTGAGCCACAGGGCCTGGGTGCCTGCTTGCCAGTGTGAGGAGGAAATCAGATAGGATCCCTATGGTGGGTGAGTCTCCAGGGAGAGTCAGGGCGGAGCAGTCCAGAGCCACTCCTCACCCGGGGCTCTGTTCCCACTCTACAACCACAGGGCTCAGGTTCTGTTTTGGGCAGGGGGAGGCCATATCACCTTGTTGCCCTTCTCTCCAGCTCATGCCCAGGCCCTGCAGGGTGGTGGACGGACGGGGAACCCTCTCTGCTTTCTGAAGTTGGATTCTTTTTTTTGACTTAGAGTCAGATCAACTTGATACCAACTCAGTGCCTTGGACACTTGCAGGAAACATTTCACAAGGAAACGCCATTTACCCAAGATCACGTGCTCAGTGTGGTTGAGTCCAGCGTCAGAGGCAGCTCCATTTGACTCCCAAATCCTGCTGTACCCCTTGTAGGGCAAAAGTAAGCATGGCTGGAGATAGGCCCCAAGACCGTCTGTGAGGCCTCGCTAACCACCTGTGGGTGGGAGTTGTCTGTTTGTTTGGCTGTTGTCCCTACTCAATTGTTAGGGTCTGGGCTGGGTCTGAATTATTTTAGGTCCACCCCAGGGCTTGGCCTACTAGTAGCTTTGGGTATTGGGGGGGGGGTCCATGGGATGAGAGATTGAAAACAGGTAGGGACATGCTAGAACCTGAAAACCATGGCTGGAGGCAAGTCCCTTTCCTTGAATTTGGGAATTTCTGCTTAAATTAAGGGGCCTCTCAAGTGACCAAGTTGTTCTGCATGTCCCATGCTGCCCTCTGGGCATCTGAGGACAGTGAAGTGGCAGCTGAGTTGGTTTGGCTGGGAAGACACCCTGGGGCTCTTTCCAGCAAAATCATTGGATTCAATCTTGCCTATTGCTCAGAGACGGTAATCCCATAAACCCATTGGGGTCACCTGGAAAGTTTATCTAGATAGGGATTGCAGGGCTCCCCCCTTATTCAGGGGATCTAGGGTAGGGGGTGGGGGGGTGGTGGCTGAGAATTTGCGTTTCTAACAGGCACCCAGATGATATGGACACTGCTGGTCCAGGGTCTAGACTTTTCATTTTGACCAGAATATTGACTTTTGACATTTGTCCCTTAACTCCTGTCTTGGGGGATGTTCCTGAGGGCCCTTGGGCTGTGCTCCGACCCCATCCCAGCCCGCAACGTGGAGTGAAAGGGGGTGCAAGGAATGAGCTACGGGCAGGGCTTCTCAGGCAGGAGCTCTGCAGAAAGAGCTCTGGAGCTGTGCACGGTGGCCCTGGGGAGCAGCCTGATGGCCATCCCTGAGAAGGGATTGAATCTGAGATTGGGCCCCATGGAGAGTTCTAGAAAACCTCCTGAGGCAAAGCTTGGGAGGCTGTGTGGAGCAGCACGGAAGTGCACACTTGGAAAGCTCTGGCTCATTCTGACTGCATGGGTGCAGGATTTTGAGCAAAGTACTTTCCTCCATGCCTCAGTTTCTTCATCAGTAAAGTGGGACTAATACTACTTTCCATGATCGGTGTCAGGATATAATTGAGATTATAAATGAGAGCACCACCAGTGAGTGTCGGTCCCCTGTCCCTTCTCTTTCCCCACCCCCCAGAGGTTTCATTACCCTGAGTTACCTTGACTTCTCTCTCTGTTCCAGCTTCTGCCTGTCCTCTCCGGCCACTGGACCATCAGCCTCCATTATCATAAAAAAAAAGACTGGATTTTAATTTGTGGAATGTTTCTTTCTTCTTCTCCCCCCCCTCTTTTTTTTTTTTTTTTTTTTTTTTTTTTAAAGAAAAGCCTAATTAGGAAGCCTGTTAAATGCCTGCAATTCCAATATAATTCTATTAAATTCTCCCTGTAAAGTTAATGTTACAGACTTTTTAACAGATGTTTTAATTAGGCATTGTTATTAAAGAGAATACTGTAGAAATTAAAACCAGACCCTAAATGGGGGAAGAAAGGCAGTTTTCTTGTGCTGGGTAAAATGGTGGCAGCCGCCCAGCAAAGAGCTGTTGGCAGCAGGTCATGAAAAACACACACAAAAGGAGAGGAAATGCTTGGTGCGATCCGCAGTGCTCAGCGAGAGGGAGAATGCCCGCGCCTGCTCCTGCAGCAGCACCACCTCCGGCCTCACCAGCGTGGAAGACAGAAGAGAGGCAGGCACGGGGCAGAGGTTCGCTGGCCAGGATTGGCAGACTTTGCGGGGTGGGGGTGGGGGCGGTGGTTGCCTTGTAATTGCGGTCATCCCATTTGGGTTTGGCTTATCTGACCTCTATGGCAGCCGGGACTTTTAACTATTATATAGATGAGGAAACTGAGCCTCAGAGACATTGGGTCACCTGCCCAGGAGGACACAGGAGGAGGCCCGAGTGTCATGCTGGCTTGGGTTTCTAGAAGCAGGGTTCTGTGGTATGCTGTTGGCTCATCTCTGCAACAGCGATATCATCCTGTGGTTATATGTAGCCTGAGCTGGGGAGACTTCAGAAAGACCTCAGTGTGAATCTGATCCTCAGTGGCTGTGTGTCCTTAGGCCGTTTGCTTCACCTCTCTGGGCCTCCATTTCCTCCTGTGCAAAGCGGGGACAATAAGAGGCCCTATGAGTTCATGGGGGTAAAATGAGATAGTGTGAAAAGGTACAAAGCACGGGCAGGGCCTGGCAGATGGTAGGTGCTCAGGGAGCAACAACAGACTTGATAAGGGCTTTCAGCTGGCCAGTGGCAGGGCTCCCGTCTAAATGGTCTGGCATCTGTCCTCTCCCTGGCACTGCACTCCCTCATGCCCACTGCCTGCCGTTGCTGTGCCCTGTCCTCTGGAAAGTCAGCTCACCTTGGATGCCCGCCAGGCAATGGGCTGGCTGGAGAGTGTGGCTGGCTCAGGGAAACCATCCCTCTACTGGGGATAGGAGTCCCTGGTTGCCATGGAGACCCCGGGGGAGCCTTCTAGCTTCCTCAGAGATGTGCCGCCCAATTCCCCATGCTTCTTGAAGGAGAGACAGGGCGGGGCGGGGCGGGGGGCGGGTGAGGTCTGGGAAACCTGGATTCAAGTCCTATCTCTTTTTGAGAGCAGTAAGGAAGTCACTGGCACGTCAGGCTGTGGCCTCTGAGAGCATCTTGCTATTCCCAACCCAAGCCCCTGCCCCTGCACCCAGCCAAGAGCCTGGGTGTGAGTGAGCACTCCCTGGAGGCCCACAGGTGACCAATACACCCTTTGGTGTATCCAGGGACATGCTCAGATTTACCTTCCCAGGGGCTAATTTTCCTGTCCAACCTCCAAGGGTGTCAGCCAGGGATTATCCAAATAATGTTTATTTTAGTCCTATGACCCAGATAGCTCTGCCATGAACGTTTTCTAGGGATCTTAAAAAGAAGAAAAAAATGAAAGTGGAGACCCCACACAGGTCTCATCCCTTGGGTCCCTCTCCCCCAAGGAAGCGCTGCTGATTCTCGCTTGTGCCCAACAGAGCTGGCACATATGTCCCTCCCCTCTCACCGCCTCTGCCACCACCAGTCCACTCATGCTTTGGGTCTAGAGGGAGGTCCCCGGGGTGACTCTTGATCAAGAAAGCATTTCTTCGGTATGTCACCACGAGAGCCCTAAAGTGCCAAGGACAGGACATGTTTAAGATCTGCTGGAGGTTGAAAGATGACTTCGTCTTCCCAAACCTGGACCTCCAGGGCCTTTTGTGTCGAGGACATAGAGCAATGCTTGATGATTTCTCTCTCTTTGTAGGTAGGAATGTGTTGTGGCCTATGAAGTCAGCTGGCCTGAATTTGATTCCAGTCCTGCCCCTTCCTAGCTGTGTGAACCTGAGCAAGTGGCTTCACCTCTCTGAGCCTCAATTTCCTCATTTGTAAAGTGGGGATGGTCATCCTATGCCCAGATCCCAGGATACTTATGAGGATGACATAGAACAATGTTCTAGAAAGCATCTGATGTGTAAAAGTTAGTTATAAAAGGGGATGAGCAGAGCAGTGACAATGTACACACACACACACACACACGCATGGAAAATGTACATAAGGACCCCCAACACTGGTCACATAAGCTATCTCTAGAGAGTAGAGATGAAGGCTGCTACTTTTCTTCCCAGTTTGAGTTGTTTAACCGCGAGCCTGTATGATCTTTCCATTAATCAATGAGAATCAGCGGCAAAGCCAGTACAGAAGCCAGAGGTGGGGTGGTGGACGGTGGTGGGTGTGAGTCAGCTGTAATGGGGCAGTCACAGGTGGCTGGCGGGGCCACCCCTCCCATCTGGACAGTTGACCCAGCTCTGGGCCCCAAGCAAGTAGGTTTGAGCCCTGGCTCTGTGACTTCTCAGCCACCTGACTCCAGGTGACATCCTTGATCCTCAGTTTCCTTGTCTTTAAAAGAGGAATAACTAAGCCTCCTGGCAGGGCTGTTGTAGGGGAAATGGGAGTGGGCCTGAGATGTGGGGACATGTGCGCATGCCAGACAAGTAGCCATTCGGACTCTTAGGTCTTCACGTTGCTGCCTCTGCCCCAGGAGGCGGGACTCACGCCCTGAAGTCCCGTGAGGGCCCCGGAAATGACTCTGGGTCACTAGATCGTACGGGGACCAGCCGGTCTTTATCTTCTTGACATCCTAGCCTCACCCACCCTGCTGGTCTCCCTGCCCGTGGAGACACCCTCTGCTTCCCTTAGCTTCTGCGTCTCCTACTCTCCCTCTGAAGAGGAAAAGGAGGGGGCGAGACTGGCCGGTGTGGACCCTGCAGGGCTGGACTGAGGGCTGGGAACTCCCCTCTCCTCAAGTGGGAGTGCAAATCTTCTGGAACAATCTGCGCGTCCATCAGGAAGGATCCGGTTGAGAGCGTCACCATCCCCGGGAGGCCGCGCAGCTGTCGGGAGTGAGTTAGACCATGTCTTCCAGACAGGTGAGCGAGTCCCTCCTGGAGGCAGTGAACAAACAACTAGAAAGTTAAAGTGCGTACCACCGTCTCATATTTATGAAGAAACAGGAGGAAAAAATTCCTTAGAGTAGCAGAGATTAAAAACTTTTTTCTGAATCCCTCCTGCTCCCTTGCAAGAACGCCAATGGTAAGAATGGCTGGAGTGATAATCAGGTTTTTGTAAAAAAAAAAAAAAAAATATGAGAAGCCCTTGCATAGTGATGTTCTGAGTGGGGCAAGTCAGGACGCCCGCAAGTGGACCCCAGCTAGGGGATCAGGAGTCAGACACTGCGCCTTCATGGTCAGCCTGGGGGACAAGAGCACACGGCCAAACCTGAGGGGACAGAAGAGTCTTCTGGTGGCCCCAAAGACAGACTTGTGACCTGTGGCTGGGCTATTCCTGGTCACTATTCCCTGCCTCCCCCCCTCTGCCCAGCATCATGGGGAGGGGAATATGGGGTTATGGGTGGAGAATGCTGCTTGCTGCCCACTCCCCCGAGATGTTCACATTTTAATCTCCGGGACCCACAAATGTTAGGTCACATGGCAAAGAGGAAGTAAGGTTGCTGATGGAATTCAAGCTGCCAATCAGGGGATCTCAGGATAGGGAGTTCATCCTGAATTACTTGGGTGGGCCCCGTGAATTCCTCAGAGTCCTTGAAAGATGGAGGGAGGCAGGTGAAAAGTCGGTGTGGAAGTGTTTCCCTGGGAGGACCGGCCTGCCCCTTGCAGCTTTGAAGATGGCGGGAGACGGTGAACCCTGGTGGGTGGCCTCGACAAGCTGGAAAAGGCCGGCAAATGGATTCTTCCCTGGAGCCTCCAGAAAGGATCGAAGCCCCGCTGGCACCTTGATTTTTAGCCCAGTGAGTCGCCCTTCGGGATTCTGACTACAGAACTGTACGGTAATGAACATGCATTGTTATAAATCATGAAGTTAAGGGGTAATTTGTTATAGCAGCTGTAGAAATCTCATACAGTAGAGACCGCTGTTTCAGGGGTCAAGGTTTTTAGGGCCAGGAGTGAATGTCATCCTGCCCCATCAGGCATGGATCCTTTGCTCCAACCCAGGTCAGGGACTGTGAGACCCCCGCAAACCTGTCTCTGGTCAAACCCGGAGTCCACAGTTGAAGTGACCGGGCCGCCTTTGGGATGAAAGTGGAGCTTCCTACTCTGTGGGGTGGGCATGTCGGAGGGTCACAGAGCAGCCTCCCTCAACCTCTCCATTCCTGGCAGCCGCCTGTGGAGGAAGGTGCCGCTGGCGATCTGGATTCGAACCCCAGCCACACCACCCATGCTGTGTGACACCAAACACGGGATCTCATCTCTCTGAGCCTTGAAGTCTCAACCCCGTCAAACGGACGTCATGCCATCCTCCAGAGCTGATGTGGGCCTGGTGAGGCCTCCACTAGGCTGTTGTCCCAGGAGTCTCCCCAAATACTCTGCAGGTACCATCCGAGACTTGCCGGGGTGATGGATGTACGCCCCTCGCTCGGCTCTGCCGATCATCCTGTGGACAGACACGTCACAGAGATCTCCCTGGTATTCCACAGCACCTTGGCAAAGTGTCTTCTCTGTCATGGAGGCCTACCGTTGCACGGGGAGGCACCCTAGGACATTTCTAACTGCTTTTGCCAGGCCCCACCAAAAAATTGCAGAGAGGGCTGCCCATGACGTGCGCTGGAACTCACCAAGGGCCAGAAGCACAAACGCTCAGCTTCTGTTGGGCCCAAGAGAGGCGGGCTGGCCTCCTGCAGTGGGGTGGTTAGGGGAGCTGGAATAAGGGGCAGACACCTGGGCCTTCGCCCAAAGAGGTTCCAGTTCTGGATGTCTGGGATGGTCTGGGATTCTGCTTCCGAGAGCCCATCCCCAAGAGACTGAAAGGCAGGGGTCCATGTACCATTCTTCCAGGGGCACTAGGATAGTCGCAGGAGCTTAGGCAGTGCCAAATCACCCTGTATCAACTGCGGGACCTCATCCGCATTCCTTTACCTTCTTAGGCTCCCTTTCCTACCCTTAAACGGCCCTGTCTTACACCAAGACGGAGTGTTTTCTAAGTGGTGGTTGTAATGCTAGCTGTGGGCATCCCCTACTTGGTCTTCACAACGGTTATCAAGGTGTGAGCTACTATTCCCAAACTCTGGAAACCTTGCTTGAACCCACTGCCTCCTCCTCTGTGGGACTGTGATGGTGAGTGGTAGTGAGGAGGAAAGATCTGCAGGCACAGTGCTGGGACTGTGGCAGGTGGCTGACACTCACTGCCCAAGCCCCAGCCTGTTGCTCCAGCCCAGGGTGGGTTTGGAGCTGATAAGGACCTGGGGATGGGGCTTGCAGAGCCTGGAGGACTCAGAGCTCAGGGTTGCACATCAAACCCTCGGTGAGAATTCACCGAGGCTTCCTAACATAGGTAGAAGTGAACTTGGACCAGGGAGCAAGGCATGCCCTGTGCTTTGACCGGGAAAATCCCCCAAGTGCGTCTAGAGATAGTGGAGGACGTTCCCAGATGGGAAGCCCTCCCAGGGGAGGGTCTGCAGGGAGCTGGGATGATTCTGCTAGAGTGGGGCCCCTCAAGCTGGGTGATTCTCACGGACTTTTCAGAGGCCGCCCCGCCCCTGGGGAGCCCTGCTCCGTCCAGTGAAGCCCCTCCCAGGGAAATACTGTGTCAGCACTAGGGACAAATGCAGCTGGGGGTGAACACGAATAAATCCCAACTCAGTTTTATCAACAATAGAGCAAACCATGCCAAAGGGAGCATTTGAAAGTGAGGGGAAAGTGAATGAATAAATGAGGGTCACCATTGTACCTGATCATTTTTTAAAACCTGATCATTTTATAACAAGCAAGATTTGGCATTTCTCACCTCAGCATTTTCCAGCTGAGTTTAAATCATTGGAGTCCTGTGGATTCATGCTAAACACCCTCTGTGGTTCTCTTAAGAACCAAGGTCAAAAGTCCAGGACTGGCTTTTCTTAGAGCTGCTAGGAGTGTCTCCTTTCATGCATCCAACAAATATTTACTGAGCGTTTACTGTGAGTGAGGCAATGTTTTGGGCACTAGAGAAACATCAGTGAACAACACAGTAGACAAAAGCCCCTGTTCTCATGGGGATTAGATTCTAAAGGGGGGAGAGAGGAGAAAAACCCCCAAACCAAAAAAACCAACCAGCACAAACGTTAGGATATTAGGGGGAGCTAGGTTAATTGTTTTTTTTTTTCAAGATTTTATTCATTTATTTGACAGACACAGATTACAAGTAGACAGAGAAGCAGGAAGAGAGAGAGAGGAAGGGAAGCAGGCCCCCCGCTGAGCAGAGAGCCCGATGTGGGACTCGATCCCAGGACCCTGAGATCATGACCCGAGCCGAAGGCTTAACCCACTGAGCCACCCAGGCGCCCCAGGAGCTAGGTTAATTGTATATGGGATCTGTCTCTACTGTCCATGCTGGTTTTTTGTACATCTAAAGTTAATACGCAAGAAACACAAAAGTATGTGTGTATTTATGTAAATGTATGTGTGTGTGTGTGTGTGTGTGTATACATATAATGAAGAATAAGCCAATCAGAGAAGAAATAAGGAAATTATAAATGCTCTGAGACAGGAAGAAAGGTTGTCCTTTTTAAAAGTCTTGTCTTTTTTGGGACGCCTGGGTAGCTCAGTTGGTTAAGCAGCTGCCTTTGGCTCAGGTCATGATCCCAGCGTCCTGGGATTGAGTCCCACATCGGGCTCCTTCCTTGGTGGGGAGCCTGCTTCTCCCTCTGCCTCTGCCTGCCATTCTGTCTGCCTGTGCTCGCTCTCTCTCCCTCTCTCTCTCTGACAAATAAATAAAATCTTGTAAAAAAAAAAAAAAGTCTTGTCTTTTTGAAAAAATGATATTTAAGGAAAGATTTGATGGAAGATAGAGGGCCGGCCATGGGCCATGGGGATATGTGGGGAGAGGATGTACCCATTAGGGAAAGTGAGTACAGAGTCTTAGTGGTACCCAGCCCTCAGGAGGACCTTCAATGACCCTGGTGTCCAGACCCTTGTGTGGTTTCCCCCACCCCTGACACTGAAGAGGGCTGCTCTGTGTAATAAGATATTAATGAGATGGGACATCCATGGCTGGGTCATAAGAGAAATGACAGATGGGACATCCATGGCTGTGTCATAAGAGAAATGACAGCTTTGGTCTTGTTCTTTCTTGGATATTTCTTCCCACAGGAAGCCAGTCACCATATTGTGAGGACCCTCACGCAGCCCGAAGGTGGGGTCCACATGGGGAGGGAATAAGACCTCCGGCCAACAGCCAGCACAGCTTGCCAGGCTGCGAGTAAGTCACTTTGGAAGAAAACCCTCTAGTCTTTAGGTGACTATAACCTCACGGACACCCTGACTACAATCTCATGACAGACTCTGAGGCAGGAACCCCTAGCTAAGCCGCTCCCAGACTCCTGACCTGCAGAAATTCAGTGAGATCAGAAGAAAAAAAAAGTGTATTGTTGTAAGCAGCTATAAATCAGCTTCATGTGTTGGACAGCAATAAGCAACCACTACAAGTCTTCGGGTGGGGGCACGCCTGGTTGCTTGTGGAACAGCAAAGAGGCAACATAGCTGGACTGTCAGGTCTAAGGAGGACAGGAAGAGATGCGGGTGGATGGCCTGAGTCAATCTTCCTCCTGAAGTAAAAGCTTCCTCTCTGTGGTTATTACTATTATTTTTTTAGCATTTGGCCTCTCCTGAGTGTTTCTCAGCCCAGACCTTGGGAATGAGCTGTGATGCCCATTGTCTTCACCCTTCTGGTCTTCTGAGATGGATTTAAATCTTCTCTTCCCAGGAAATCTGTGGTGGTGTCATCCTTCCTGAAGTGGTTCCAATGAGACCTCATGTTGAAACTGGGCCAGTGCTTCTTG
This sequence comes from Mustela putorius furo, assembly GCF_011764305.1. Taxonomy (NCBI): domain Eukaryota; kingdom Metazoa; phylum Chordata; class Mammalia; order Carnivora; family Mustelidae; genus Mustela; species Mustela putorius. The sequence continues at coordinate 9,286,618 of NW_025421464.1, read as the reverse complement.
GGGTTCTTTTTTCTTTTTTCTTTTGAAGGCCAGATTATTTTGGTAGAGAACTAGCATAGGTTTGAACAACAACAATGAGAGACACAGAAGGAACAACAGCAACAGAGGCAAAGATAGAGACAAAGAGGGACAGAAAGACCAAGAGAGAGTGAGAGAAGGAATTTGATTAATGTGAAACAAGTCATGGCTCTGAGAAGAGTCAGTCGAGGTAGTGAGAGGTGGGGGAGGCTGAAAAGAAAAGTTGGCAAAGATGGTGGGTGAGGGTCATGGGAACAAGGATAGCAGAGATGAGGGTGTATGAAGAGGACCTCTGCTTTCTGGGAATTTGACATAGTTGATGTGGAGCCTGGGAAGAGGGCAGAGGAAACGGGTGTGGCATGCAGGACTCCTGAGTCTGAATTCCCTCTTATGGGCCAGAAGTTCTCCTTCCCAGTGGCTTCCAATCCTTCAAGGTGGGCTCCAAATGGTGGCCCTTATGAGTCCCAATTAGTCACAAAATCCACTCTAAGTCGGAATTAGGATAGAAGGGAATCTACTGATTTATATAAATAAAAAGACCACAATCTGATGTCATCAAGAACCGTTTGCTCTCTTTGGTTATGTCTTCTTCCATATTGACAACACTCTGCTTTAGGCTCTCCCTTTGTGGAGCCTCTTTCTTGGGTTGAATTCATCAGAAGAAGGTAGTTGGTGTTTGAATCATCTATCCAGTGAGTAGCCAAACATAGTCTTGATACTCATTGGATAGATGATTCAGCTCATGTAGTCCATGTGCCTCCTTCTAGGCCGGTCATCCCTACCAGTGGATGCTGAACTTTGGCCAGACTTAGAGCCCCTAGATTGAGGATCAGGGTAGGATGGAGGCTCAGGTGGAAATCAGGGGCTTGTGCTACCAATAGGTGGATGGGGCACATGACAAGATGTGAATGGGGGCATATCTAATAGGATAGTCAAGAATGTTGCCTCATGGGGCACCTGGGTGGCTCAGTGGGTTAAGCCGCTGCCTTCGGCTCAGGTCATGATCTCAGGGTGCTGGGATTGAGTCCCACATCAGGCTCTCTGCTCAGCAGGGAACCTGCTTCCTCCTCTCTCTCTCTCTGCCTGCCTCTCTGCCTACTTATGATCTCTCTCTGTCAAATAAATAAATAAAATCTTAAAAAAAAAAAAAAAGAATGTTGCCTCATGAGTATGTAGGAGAGCATGGTCAGGGCACCAGATCTGTTCACTCCAACACGTGGTACAGAAAGTTCTCCCACTGAATAGTCCAATAATGGAACTTGCCTTTTTAGAGTCAATGAGCTACCGTCTCACCAGAGCCCTGGTCACACTGTCATTCTTATCCATTTGTTTCATGCTATTTTGAGTCTTTCAACCCACTTTTATTACTTAGGGTAATGCTAGTTGCTATGAGAGATACATTCTACAGATCATTGGCTTAAAACGATCTTCCCTCGAGTGAAGTTCAAAATGTGAATTCTTGACTGGTGACACTGGGGCTCTGTTCCACAGAGTCATTCAGGGATTGAAGCTCCTTCAATTCTGTGGCTCTGCTATCTCTTTGTGTCTTAGTCTTTTCTTGCAGCCAGCTGATAGGACAGGACAGAGTAAAGCAGTGGCACCTGCTTTTGAAACAACTCTGCCTGGTGGGGAGCCACATGTCACTTTTGTTCATATCCCGCTGGTTCCATCTTGGTGTGAGGGGAACTGGGAAATGTAGTCCTGACGGAATAGTGGTGGCCCAGGTCTCCATGCTGTGGAGTGTGGAACCTGCATCTTGGTAGGCAGCTAGCCAGCTTGCTGCCCCCACCGAGCATGCTGCCCCAAATGATAGATTTTAGAGTTACAGACTAAAAAATGCTGAGAGTTATTGCCAGAGGTAACTGCGGGACTGCTGAAGGGTTTTAGGCAGCAGAGTTAGGCATGTGGCCATTCCATGCCCCAGTGACACTGCTGGTGGTGAAATAGAAAGGAAGGAGGAGACTTTCTAGAAACCTCAGTCAGGTGAGGGCCGTGTTATCCCCACTCCTGCCCCAGTTTTGAATGGCACAATACCTTGATGCACCTCACTTTTATATTCCCTCCATGTATTGAGGGCCCACCATGTGCCTTTTGGAAATAGTAGCTATTGATAACTTAGCAGTGTGAAGAGGCTGGTATTATTACCTGCAACTGAAATATAAGAAAATTAAAGTTCAGGAAGGGGAGTGACCTGTCCAAGGTGCGTTGGCCCTTCATTGGGTCGTCATGGAAGATGTTGATCTGTATTTGGAAATTTGGGGGGGACTCTACAGTGCCAAGCATGCATTTACCCTGTGGCATGTTGTCTTCTTGCTTAGAGAACAAAGGGTCTGAGTATCCCATGGTGGTGGGATGTGGCTGGCAGGTGGATTAGATAGCCCTTTGTGCCCACACCTCCCCCAGATGCAAAGCTCCAAGCAGCACTCTCTCTGTCCCTCTGACCATCCCACTGAGTCACCTCCAAGTTCCCAAAAAAGATGCTCTGCGAGTCCCCCTCCTCAGCTTTCAGGAATCTGCTCTCGGGCTCCTGGTCCTGGTTGGGAGGGGGACCGCAGCCATATTCCCCCAGCTGGAGGAGCCTGTTCTGCTGACTGGACAGACAGGGCCCACGCACCAGGACCTGGGGAGATGGAGAGGAGAAAGTGGCTGAGCACAGCTCTGCGAGGCTTGGTGATTTATGAGGAGTAGCTTCCGCGGGCCATCTGGACCAGGACCTTCAGGAAGCACATCCTGTGTGGAGACGCAGGCAGTGTGGGAGCCCTGCCAGGGAGGAGGGAGGGGCTGGGGAGGCAGGAATGGGGCAGAGCCAACATGGGAAGAGCCCCGCCAGCGAAGTCAGACAGATTCAGGTTCTTCCTTCCATGTGCAGAAACTTTGAGGCAAGACCCCAAGCACTTGGGGCCTCAGTTTCATCAACTTTAAAATGGAATGATAATCATGTTGTGCTGTTGAGAAGTCTAAATGGATTATTGCTTCTAAAAGTACCCATTCCAATGCCCGGAAGGAAGAAAGCTGGTATTACTGAATGGTGTCCATAAGCTAAGCCGGCAGCTGGGTGCTGGGAACACAAATGTTCCCAGTTTGCGGTCGAGTGGGGGAGGCAGACCATTTTGTGTCATGGGGGATATTTACTCCAAACTCCAGGAGCATAGAGGTAAGAACCAATAACGCCTGGAGGTGAAATTTGGAAACTAAAAGGAGAAATAGGAGCTCAGTGGAGGATGAAGAGGTGGCAAACGGAACAGTCTGAACACAGGCATGTCGGACTGAGACCAGATGTCGGTTTATTCATTTACAACATGCAGCCCTGACTGATCCACTGGGCTCCAAACCCATATATCCAACTGCCTGCTTATATCTCTGTTTGTATGTCTGATGGACCCTGAAACGTAGCATGACCGAAACAGAGCTACCGGTCCCCTACCCTTCCCTCTCCATCCACACCAGCCTTCCTCCTTGTAGCTCGTCCCTGTCTTGGCAGATGGCACCACTGTCTACTCAGTGACATAAGCCAAAAAATCTAGAAGACATTTCTCCCCCATTTCTCTATATCCCTCACTATACCCAGCGGTACCACATTGTACTACTTCATATATGTGGTCCTTCCTGATATTGTGTGACGTGGTCTTGATCTCAAATCCCCAGATTTATCTGTCGGCAAGTTCTGTCTGTTCTCATGTCCCAAGTACGTAGAGAACCCATTTCGTTCTCTCTGTCTCCACTGCCACCATCACAGCATCTAATTCTTTGGCTCCATGTCTGTCTTTTGGGAACAAGCATCTAATCTCTTCATAGCTACCAGAGGGGTCTCTGCAAACAGAGACACATTCCAAGACTCCCCTGTGGAAAGTCTTTACCTGACAGTCATTTTCACAGTAGTTCTGTGCAACGACTCATTCTAAAACTCTGTGCTACACAGTAATAAATGTTTTTTTTCTTGCTCATGTGTCTGAGGGTTGGCTGAGGGTTCCCAACACATCCGACACCCTCTGTTTGCTCAAAGAAAGTCATGGGGCCAAGTCCAAAGTCAAGGAGAAAAGAAGGGTACTCCATCACCTTGAGGTCATAGGAAGGTATAGATATATAATTTGTTACCGTGGGATAAAGAATTAGGAGCAATAACTCAATCTTCAACAAAGATTTTTAGTGGCTTTCCGTTAAACTTAGAATATGGCCTAAACTTTAACCCCCTCAGGCTCTGGCCCCGGATATGGCTCCATCCTCAACTTTTGCCATTTTTTCCCTCACCCGTTTCTCTCTAGCCATGCTGCCTTTGTGGCTGTTCCTCAAACTTTCCAAACTCTTCTTCTACCTCAGGACCTTTGCATTTATCATTCTGCCTGTCTGGATCACACTGCTCGTAGATCTTCACATCTTCCAGTTCTCAGATGGAATGCTGTCTACACCTGGGGAGCTTGTTAAAGACACAGACGCCTTGGCTCCACTGCCGGAGACTCCAAAACGGCAGGTCTAGAGGTGTGTCTGAGGACGAGATGCCCACTAGTGATGTCAGTGCTCATGTTCTGTGGACACATTCTGATTAACGCTGCTGGGAGAGGAAAGCATGCCCCAGGAGTACTGGGGGAGGATGTGCCTGGCCCAAGTCTGTTGGGGTTCAAGGAAGGTTTCTGGAAGGAGCAGCAGCTGAGCCCATTCTTGAGGGAGGAGGAAGAGGTGGTCAGGCAGACAAGACTGGGTTTTGGGGTTACCCCATGACTCTGCACGCTTCCTGGGTGTGAGCTTCCGAGTTACTCCTACCCCATCCAGCCCAGGCCCTGCTGGCACGGCCTCCCCTTGGGAACTAGAACGATGACATTATATACGACCACTATCCGAGCTTCTTGAGACAACCAATTCCACAGGAAGTCTTAGAAAGCTTTTTTTCTCTAAATGATCTTTTTTAGTGTCTGTCACCCAGAGTTGTAGAGATTTTATATCATCTATGAAATCCTATTAAGATTTTATTTCCTTATTTTCCTTTTATGATGACTGGGATTTCCTTCCTGAGAGAAGGCCTCAGGAAGTGGGCGTGGCTTGGCAGCCGTCAGGTCCCGGGGAGGGCGCGCTCCTGGGGCAGCCGTAGCCTCAGTGGCAGAGCTGCTGACAGGCATTCAGGGCTGGTGGCCTCCTTCAAGGTCCAGTGGCCCATTTACCCCTGACAATACCCTCTCCAGAGCGTCCCATGACCCAGGAGAGGCAGCGATGGGACTGTGGGGTCAGGTGAAATGATCTAAGAACCAGAGGGTCCGGGGTAAGCCCGAGCGCTACTTGGAGGGCTGGTCTTTTGGGATGCTACCTACTGGGGTGGCTTCAGGCAGCTGTTTACCTTCTCGAAACCTCATTTGTACCTGTGTGCACATGTGTTGCGGTGAAGATAAGATGGGGTCAGTGCTTCGTAGGCCGTGGCCCGTATCAGGACTCCTTATCTACTATCTACTCTCTCCTTGGATAGAGCCAGCGAGGGGGCACCTGCTGCTTTTAAAAGCAGGGTGGTGAGATCCGGTTGGGTCTGGAGGTCATTGGCCAGGCTGGTGGCGATCTCTTCCGACTTCAGGGTCTCTTTGTGTGAATCACAGGTCCTGGGAGCCACTGTTCCCTAGCCCTGCCTGCTGATGAGATTCCCTGGCGAGGACAGTAACCCTAGTGAAGGCTCCGGTCTCCTCTCAGGGTTATTAAATATAAATCATCAAGGGTAGAGGCAGGCCTTGGTGTGGGGCTCAGTGTGGGTCTCAGGTGATTCTAATTATGCAGCCAGGTGAGCATCTCATTTTAGGGGCATTTGGTCCGTCATGGATTCACCTTGGGTCTCTAGTCCCAACTCGAGTTCTCCCACTTGCCCACAAGGACAGCTCCAAGGCAACTCGGGTGCCTGCTTTGTTCCAGACGCAAGGTGCAGAATGCCAGTGGATCTAGGTAACTCCAGGTTGAAGTTGAACCTGAGACTACATTAACAAACCTCACCTATGTTTTATGTGCTCTGGCTGCACCTGGATGGGCCTCTGAGGAGTCTCCCAAGTTTTGCTGGAGAGCCCCTTGTATGTTTAGGCATAAGTGTCATTCCCCACGTAGTGGAGTTTGCTGAGTTCTTTCTCTCCTGTTCTCATTTCCTGCGGACACCTGCAGTCCATGAACTGTGGGAAGGCATCTCACCCCTCCCGGCATGGCCTGCAAGAATGCAATCCCCGTGTCCTGTGTGCAACATCCCAGATATTGGTCCCAGTCCTTGGGATCCCACTGATTAAGCTGCATTGGGTCTGGTGAGGATGTGAGGAGCTTAACCTTGCTCTCTTGGGGTCACACACTATGTCGTGTGGGTCCCCCAGTAGGATGGCTGGTGTGATAGGGCTCAGCCACTCCAGCCTCCTCCTGAAGTTTCTTCTTAGAGGACCAGGGCATGTATTCTCGGTCCAGATCCCAGACCTGAATAGCCCATCGTGGCCTCCTTAATGTACGTCTATGGCTCTTTCACTCCAAACCAAAGATGTAACTGACTCTGATCTAAACCGACTCAAACACATCACTTTCTGGCTGGTCCACCCAAAAGTGTGCCTTGTAATCCCGGTGTCCTCAGCAGCCTGTCTTAGAAACCCAGGCCCAACGTAGCCTCAGGTATGGACTCAACTCTCGTCAAAGCTGGGGCTACAAATTCCAAATCTGTTTCGTTCTCCTGGTCTCTCAGTTCAGCCCCACTATTATTCTGAAGGAATAATAATATCAATAGCTACTACTTATTGAGTACTGAATCGGGGCTGGCATGATGCTAAGTGTTTACAGGGTTTACCTCATGTAAACTTACCCAAGTTTCTAAGAATAGTGTGGGGGTTATTCTGACCCATGTTACAGATGAGGAAGCAGAAGGTGAGAACGGTGAGGTTCCCATTGTCATTTAGCATATAGGCGGTGGCACAGGGGTTTGGATCCAGAGCTGCATAACCCAGATGTCCCGACTCACCATCCGGCTGAGCCGTTTCTACAGCCCTTGGGTGGACTCCTGGTACTTGTTCCTCAGGGGCTCATGGATCGTTCAGAAGATAAGCAGGCCTTCAGACTGCTTATCCCAGGAGATTGGGATCATGGGTCAGGGTTTCCTGTTTTCTGTTGTCAAATTCGATGGCATGAGCCCATCTCTTTCAGTTTCCTACATCCTCCACAATCCCTTAAGACTCCATTTAGACAAGAAGTCAGGGTTGACTGTCAGAATGTCAGAGCCAGCAGCGCCTTGGACAGACCACCAAGTCCACCCCCGTCACCACAGAGGAGAAATGGGTTGGTCTAAAGACACACCACGAGTCCACAGGAAGTGGATCTGGGACCCAGGGTCCTGCTCCCAGAGCTTGGGACTCACCATGTGACCTTGCATAAGTGACTGCTCTCTGAAGCATGCAGCAGGCAGACAGATAGCCATGGAAGCTGTCTGTGCACTAAGCTAAGCCTTTAGAGTGTCAGAACTTTGACAAAAACACACCTGCAGTGCAGACCCACTCGAATAGCTGAGGCCAAAGTTGTCTGTTGAATCAGGGCTCTGGCTCTGAAAGGTCTGTTCCTCTCCTAGACACCCTCCTTGCCTATCCTGGGGCACATCTGAGAATGCTAGCTACTTCCTCATGCCAGTTAGGAAGTCTGGGGCTTAAGTAGTTTGGAGACCTCGAAAGGTAATTGGACAGAGCAAATCTACCCCTCATGCTAACTGATCTCAGAGGATGAGTCTTCCCACTAAAGGTTTTGGTATGTGCTGAGCAATCTGCTCTCTGAAGAAGAAGAGGTAGAAAAGCCCTGATTTATAGCACATTCCCTGTTGCACAAATATGTCTATCACGGCCACTTTCAAGTTACCGACATGATATTAACCAACTTGCAAATTTCCTGAAAATTTGACATTTGGCTCTGTGAGATACAAGTTGACTCCAGCACACCCTTGTCTCCAAATCTTCAAATGCCTCGCCAGATTGGGATGGTTAAACTTTGTAGCAGGTTTCCATCCTCATGGGTATACCATGAAACATGGGTGGGTGGGAATTCGTGTGCCGAATGCCAATAACTTGGATTTTCCATCGACGGGTCTTTTTCTATGATACCTCAACCTCTGTTGCCTATCTTGATGGAAACGTTGCTGTTTCTACCCTGTTGCAGAACAAATAGAAGTGTGACGGGCGGGTCCCAATCTCCAATGCTGATTTCATATAATTTTGACAGTTCGATCTCATTTCTCACAGTTGTGATTTTTTTTTTCTCACCCCTCCTGTGATGGCAGAATGTCATGTTGGGATACAATGCCGGGGAACTGTTTCCCTCTGATCCTTTCTGTCAGGCTGCCTTTCCCCCTTTCCAGGTTTATCCTTGCCTAAGTTCACAAGGCTTTGCTGCACGCACCTTGTAAAATTTCCCTGCCCCCAGCCTGGGGCATCTGGAAGGGGGAGATGAGACTTCATGGTTCTAAATTGCTCCTTGGCACATGTTTTCAGGCAGGAGTGAAGAATCAGAGATTCGGTTTGAACAGAGAAACTGCAGACAGATGTGCTATCTTCACATCTGGCTACTTGGAGGTACAGCTGCACGTGGCCACCCACTCTCTTCGCACGTGTGGGGGAAGGGATGAGTTCCTTCACGGGCCTGCAGCGGGGAAGAGGCTCGGGTCCCCATCGGAGGTGCCATTCTGACTCTGGGGGTATTTTCTCAAATCTGGGTGGTCTGGCAGACAGGCTGAAGGGTTGAGGGTAGAGGACATCCTTGCGTCCTTGGTCAGCTCCTCATACCTGCGGCGGGTTTGTGAAAGCACAATTCCCCGTTTTATCCCTGTGACGCCGATCCCACCTCTGTGGGGGCGAGGTAAACCCATTCTGTGGATGGCACTGAGCCAGAAAATTAGCAATGATCAATGAAAGGGGAAGGATGATGAAATAAAAGTGGAGTCTCAATTATGCTCTAAATGAGCTAGGCGATGTTAAGTCTTCAAAAAAGGAGGGGCTAGGGACAGGAGGAAGGAAAAAATGATCACTTGGAAGAATTCCGCGCCCTAGTCTGGACTCAGCCATTGATTTCCTATTGCAGTCCCACAGATGGACCATAAAGGCCTTGTAGAGTGCATGTCTCCCCAGCTCTATTTCTCCACAATCTGCATAAAGGAAATGTAAGTTCCTCTGCCCCTGCTTTTCTGTCCAGCGGCCCTGGATCCTGGGCGGGTCTCAGGGAACGAACGTGTGTGGGCATTACGCTAGGGATTCGCGTTTACCAGCTGCTGGGAAGTTGTATTTGTGGTTTCAGGGTACAGGATGTTTCTGTGCGAACCACGGTTAAAGTTGCTTTTGTGAAATTTTAAAAGTAATTTGTTGTGTTTGTATGAAATGGCTGTTTTTATGAAATTTCAGTGATTTAAACAAAAACAACTGCTCCGCCCCCCCCTTCAACTCTGCTAAAAGGCAAAGTAATTGATGTTGAATTTGGTGATTTGCCCTGAAAAATGCAATCTTTGGGACAGCCTGTATCAGTCATTTAGAATGGAAACCAAATGTTTTCTTCCATATCTATCTATAATGTAAGACTTATCCCCCATCTGGCAAAACCTCTTTCTGGTGAAATGTTCAGAGTGAAATTGCGTTAATAAGTAGACATCAAGCAAAATTTACTATATGCACTTTCAATGGTCTCTGTAAACCAAGTTGCATGTCGGGCTTGTATCAATAAACATCTCTACCTGCGGGTTTTCAAGACAGATTAACTTAGAAGAGCCATTATGGGATAAAAGAAGAGGGCGTGCTGGGAGAAAAATGAAATCAAACATTCACCCGTGCAAACACTTCCTTCCTGGATACTGCTCGGATTTTAATTTCTTTCTTTTTTTTTTAAATATAAAATAAAATACAAGATGTTGGTGCTGTTTGGAGATAGCCCACATCTGTACCATAATGAGACAATTCTCCTGAGTGCAGTTCTCAGTGGGGTATTTATTTAATCCGTATTGGTTTTGGACCACAGCCTGTAATGAGAAGGGACCTGGGTGGAGGCAGGGGACAGCAGTTGGAAGTCTGTACCTTTTTGAACATGAAAGTACAGAAGGGTCGTGCATGTATTTAGGTTTTAGTGAAAATTCAATAACTTTAGCTGCAGACACTTTGCTCCGGAACACTAATAAAAACGGGAATGGTAATAAAGGACCCGAATTCGAGCTTCTTGGAGATGAAGGCTGGAGCCATGCCAGGTACAGCTGCCCTGATGTTGAAGAATGTCCTGGTATGTTTTCTAGGAGGGTGCGTGGGGGCAGTGTAAGGGCTAGGATGATTTCAAAGCAGCCTGTAACAGCACCTGACCTCAGGGTCCTGTGAACACTGAACAGGCCTGGCTCAAATGGGATCACTGAATAAGGAGGGCTTCAGCAATGCTCAAATTTCCTGCCAGCAAGTGTCCTGACCGACAGACACGTCTGATCTGGAAAGGCCCTCTTCAAACCAGTCACTGTCTGCTGGGATCTTTTTGTCTCTCTGCAGGACGGTGGTGTGGGAATCTCCATGGATAAACTGGAGTTCGGATCAAAGGGGCTCAAGAGAAGAGCCACCAACTCGCAGCTAGCTATAGGACCAGCCTTTGGGAGATGGAGGACTCTCCCCGAATGCTCTAGCCTCTCCCTCACCATCACCAGGCACTGCCACTCTCTCCCATGTTGGGAGGCTCGCTTGCCCACCAGCACATCCTTGCACCTACCAGGCTGAAGTTATAGACATCTTAGCCTCACCAAACCTTCTGGGGGCTCTGACTCTCCAGCCTTAGGAGGAAATCAGCTCTGGAAGGAGAGATCTGGGATGAAGTCCAACCTAGTGATGTGCCTTGGTCCTGGGTTTGACCATGTTTGCTGAGAGTCCTTTGAGAACCTTCTCCTCCTCCTCCTGCTCCTTCTTCTTGTTCTTCTTCTTCTTCTTCTTCTTCTAGTTTTATTTATTTATTTTAGGAATCTCTACACCCATCACGGGGCTTGAACTCATGACCCCGAGATCGAGAGTCCCGTGCTCTTCCTACTGAGCCAGCCAGGTGCCCCAAGAACCATCTTGCAGTCACCCCTCATTCTTCTCTGCTGCGGGCTGATGCTCTCAGCTTACACCAGGGCTGATGCCTTGTTGATGGGTTTGCCTACGTTGGTAGAAGGCCGTCTGAGAACCATCTGTTTGAGAAGCTCAGACTTCTCCTTGTCAGCCTGGAGATTCTCAACCTGTGCTAAGCTTTGCCCAAGATCTGGAAGCTCCACATGCTAAGAGGACTGATCGTTGCTACAGTGCCAGGCACGGGACACGGTACATCACATCTCAGTTACTAGCTGTGATGGCTCCAGGAGCTTAGTGTGCCATTTTTCTCCGTTTATAGATGAAGAGAGCGATTGGATTCTGAGTCTGTCTAAATTCCAGGCTCATGGGATTAATGCTGACCAGGGAGCCTGTGGGGTGGGTCCCTCCTGGAGGGTGCTCTTGGCACCTTCTCAGGCTCATTGCTGGGAGCCGGGGCACACATGGGCAAGGTGGGAAAGCCTGCGACCGGCAGGTGCCTGCTCTTCTTCCCAGCCCACTCTCGCATCTCCAGGCATTGCTCTGGGCCCTTTCTGTCCGCTCACTGGGGTTGCCTTTCCCTTTCCCGTGGAGACCTGGAGCCTCTCGCCCAGCGGGGTTGACCTGCCAATGATAAACACCATTTAATTACAGAACAGGCTTTTCTGCCATTTCTCTCAGCACGACTTCTATTGCTGAAGATTAAACTTCATTCCAATACCACTGAATTACCTTTTTAAACCTATTATTTCAATGTGATTAACTTCACTTCTTTTCATTTAGCTGTAAGCAAAATCTTGTTTACAAGGCAAAAAAAGTCTTTGCCTTAATATCGGCAATAATAATACAAACGAACATTGCAAGAAAATAATTTATGTGAAAAACAGGAAGAAATGGCATTGATACATGAGGCTCCTCTTCAATTAATAAAAAGGAGGAAATATTTAAAAACAATTTATCAAAGGAATATATACAGTTCATACATCATGCATTTGCGAAGAATGTACTAATATCCATTCCACAAATAGCTGTGTGACCCCGGGATTCTAATTTCTGTGTGTGTGTGACGGACTCTGGGTTGTGGTTAAAATCCAGAGCCGGCTTTGGTTAACAAAGTGCCAGGAGCGGCTTGAGTCCGCCGGACACCTGTCATGTGTGATGCCACATTCTCTCTTCTGAAGGTGGCCAAAATGCATCTGAAGTTTTTAAAGAAGGGGACTGTGGACGGCAAGCCCGGGTGGGCAGCCCAGAACCTAGGGTAGTTTCTAAAGCCCACTTCCACCATCTCGGCTGTACCTTTTTTCAGGACTGAAATCCAAAGCATGATTGTAAGGGCGCCTCAGTGGCTCGGTGGGTTAAAACCTCTGCCTTTGGCTCAGGTCATAATCTCAGGGTCCTGGGATGGAGCCCCGCATCCGGGCTCTCTGCTCAGCAGGGAGCCTCTTTCCCTTCCTCTCTCTCTGCCTGCTTCTCTGCCTACTTGTGATCTCTGTCTGTCAAATAAATAATAAATAAAATCTTTTTTTTTTTTTTTTTAAAGCATGATTGTATTAAGAATTGCAAAAGGAAGGAATGCTTGGTGATTAAAAAAAATGTTTTTGTTTGAAGCAAATCCTGGCAGACTGTTTCCCAAAAGTTGTCAAGGCCGGGTGGCCGCTGGGAAGTGGTGGCATCTGTCACTGAAGTTATGCAAATCTTCTCTTACTGGGGCCAGAGTGTGCAGAGGGGACTCGCGGCTGCATGTTGGCAAAACATGCACCGTATGCTTCCACCCGCATCTCTCCCTAATTTATTTTGACCATTTTCTTTTATGGCCTTCCACGAGATGCACTTCACGGGGCGTTCTTTTACGGGGCGATGCAGAGAAATTAGCATTTACATCATATTTAACAGTTTACAATGAGTTCTTCTGCCCACACATCAAACAACATGCTTTTATAAGGAAAACACGGATATCGGAATGAGTCTTTCCACAGATGGTACTGTGTTTAGCTGACGTGTAGACTCCGTGAGGGTCCAAGAAGAAGAATGGAGAGTGAGCGAAAGGCTTTGCATGCCAGCTGGGGTGCCCAGCTTGTTGCGCCAAGCCGCCCAGGTGTCTCTGGGAGGAGGAGGTTGAGGGGATGCCTAGAGCTCAGGCCGGGGTGCAGTGAGGACAACCTTTCTGTCCCCTTCTTCCCCTTCAAATGTTTTGTCTCCTTGTGGCTCATCCTTGCCCCTGACCAGATTTTCCTGACTTTTCCACCCTTCCCTCTCTCCCTTCTCCCTGCCTTTCCTTCATTTGTTTGATTAGGCATATTAACTGAGCCCTGAAGCAGGTCTGGCCCTGACCTGGGGGTTGGCATGGTTGGAGGAGAATCAGACACCTTTAGACTGTCTAGTCTATGATATCTTTTGACATATAAAGTTAAGAACAATCAGCGTGACCAACTTTGCCTCGCGGCCTACATCACGTTGAACTCATCTACAAACTTCCGATGATGACGGTGACGCAGACTGGCCAGGAGAGGGGGCGGCAGACTCTGGCCTGGAGTGGAGCCCTAATCTCACCAAGGCTCTTGGATCTTCTGTTTTCCCTGCACCCTGCCTTGTTCTACCCAGAAACTGAGGAATACTGTTTGTCAGGATCTTTATTTACATGTTCTCATCTCATCCTCAAAACGACTTATTTCAGAAGAGTAATGGAAACAGAACAGGTGTGGCCACTGGCCATGCGGGCACTGGTCCTGATCCTTGTTGGGATTTGCAGGACTGGAGCTCGTGGGGCCCCTCTGAGAGCTGTTCACTGTGTCTGTGGGAGCCTCCAGGGTCTGTGCCCATCTTGCCATCTCAGAGAGGGGCTTGTTGGAGAGTGAGCATCAGCAAAGCAGTAGAACAGACTGACCAATCAGTCCCTAGGAGTGGCGGGCTGCCCTCTGGGGCAGCTACCTCTCAAGGTGCCCCAGGATGCCCCCTCCAGTGGGGGGCCGGAACTCTTCAACCCGGTGAGTGTGGTTTTTTCCAAGGTGGAGGGCAGAGTCTCTGCAAGGCTGGGGGATGTGCCAGAAACCATCAGGGCAGGTTGACAGATGTGTTTCCAGCATCTGCCTTGCTCCTGGTGCTTGGCAGATGGGACGCGCGGACCAGGCAGCTGAAAACCTGGATCAGTTTCAAACAGCTCCATTTCCCAGGCTGAAAGCAGAGCATTTCCGGAGGGCAGCCACGCAGGCAGCAGCTCCAGAGGGCCCCAACCAGAAAGGTTCCACTGGAGCCCTGCAAAAGCCTGGTTTTGTTGGCTCAGGGAATCGTGGGTCTGAATGAGCATTATCTGGCATTCTCTAAAATCCCTTATTTCTAAATCTGCTTTGTAGGTATGCATTTTACCTTTGGTGCCTGAATTCAGACATGTGATAACCTTGAGATATGCCCACTCTCCAGATAGGACTATCAAGCTGAAGGCTGGCTTGACCTTCTAGAGCTCTGCTGTCCCATGCAGAGTAGCCACTAGTCAGAGGTGGCTATTGAGCTCTTGAAATGTGGCTAGTCCAGAATGAGGTATACTGTAAGTGTAAAACCTTCACTGCATTTCAAAAAAGAGTGTAAAATATCTTAACAATATTCTTTGTATTGCTGACACATTGAAATCATAGTACTTTGGATAGATGTGGGTTAAATAGGATATATTATTTTTCATTTTGTAAAAAACATGGCTACTATGAAATCAAACCTGACGATGGGGCTTGCATTCTATTCTTTTGGATAGCACTATCCTGGAGGGCAGATCTGGTAGGACCAGTCTTGGTGAAGTGGTACGCATGTCACCAGCAAAATTTTCCCAGTAACCTTTATTGCTGAGGATGGCCCGGGCCTGGAGGTAGGAACTTGCCCTTCCTCTCTTGACCAGACTGTGAGTCAGATTGGCTCCACTGGGACCCAGGCCCGCTGTTTCTGAAGGGAACGGGCTGCAGGGGCTTCTCCGGTTTCTCTGAACAGTTTCTGCTAATCTGGGACCACCAGGATCTAGACACAGCCTCTGGGTGAGGTCCCAGTGCTTGGGGTTTCTGCCTCCGGCCTTTCTTCCTGTTCTTGGGGGTAGCTACCCTTGTCCCTGGCTGACCCACAGGACCAGGCTTTTAAACCTTTTTGGCCTTATACCTTTTCTACCTTGACAGGCTGCCAAGTTCCAAGCAGGAGTCCCAAAAGCTGGAGCAATCTTGGGAAGTAGGCAGCAAGGTGCATCTTGCTGAAGCCAGCTCCATCCCTGGTGACCCCTGCCCCTAACCCCACATGGGGCACTCTTTCAGCTAGGGACAATTAGAGACACACATCCTTAGGGATGGCGGCCATCAGACACAGGGCGCTATCTTTTTGCTCTGTGTGCATCTCAGCCAAGCCAGCCCCGAAGACGGGTTCTTTTGTTCAGAGGTACCTCCTCCTTGGACTCCCCAAGGGCATCCAGAATTCCCTATCTACCACAGCGGAGGGGCTCCTGTAGGGGTGGGTAGGAATGGGCTTCATTTTTATTCTTCTGTCACTGAGACTGTATTTGCTGAGCACCTGCCCCTGAGCACTGACAACACTGTAGCAAACTGAAAGCCCCCACTACCCGGGCCTCTCAGAGCTCCCTCTAGTGGAGGAGGCACACGATCATCAAGGAACAGCTCCCAGGAGTCTCCTTGCAAACTGTCAGAGCTACTTGGCCAAGGAAACTGGAAACTGACTAGGTCTTGGATGGAGGTGGCTGGGGCGAGGGAAGGCTTCTCCCAGGGTGGGATGTTGGAGCTGGGATTGTATTTTGAAAGCTTTGCCTTTGTCCCCCTCCCGCTATGACAAGGAGGGCATGCTGAGGATCAGGTAAGACGGAAAACATTTATCAGCGTGGTCGGAGTCAGAATTGTGTGGCAGGCAGAATTTTAATGAGAATCACGAAGCAATCCAGAAAATCAGCACATCCTGGCACTGAGTCTTGAGTGGAGCGGGCGGCACATGGGAGAGGGAGCTGGGGCTGGAATCCTTGGGGGAATGAGGAAGGAGTGGAAAGCTAGGGTGATGAAGGGGGTGTGGGTGCGTAGCTCCCTCCTGTGTAAGACGCCACTGCCAGGCAGCAGTGGCTAGACGAATTTGTGCGGGCTGCACGCTGAGTACCTGGGGTTGTGATGGGCCTCGTGTTTCATTGGACCTCAGAGAAGCGTCAAATGGTAGAGTGTGCCTGCTGGGGCACACCCTGTTGGAAAGAGGCCTGAACCAGGAGATCTAGTTCCAGCCCTGGTTTTGTCCCCTGACCCTCTGTCCGACCTGGGGCAAGCCCCTTGCCCTCCCTGGGATATGGCCTCCTCATCTGTAAAATGAGGGGGCTGGACTGGATGACCTCCAGGCCCACGTGCCCATCTCAGGTTTCAGGACCCTGGGAGTCAATGACGTGCTTGACTGAGCCGTTCCCAGCTGTAGCCCAGAGGTCGGGGTTCAAGCCTGTTATGAAGCTGCCACTCAGATGCTGCCACTTCTGATATTAATTTCCTTTCTCCCCATGAGCGTGGAGGGCTTACGAATGACTCTAAGAATTGCCTCCGGCCTTGGGACAGGAGGTGGCCCTGCAAGCAAATGGCTCTAGAGCCCCAGAGCGCCCCCACCCCAGGCTTCCTGCGAACTGACCCAAATCATCTCTTAGATGAGTAAGCCGGAGTTGTGCTCCCAAGAACAGAGAGCAGGTGACCAGCTTTGATCCTGGTTGTCCTCAAAGCCCTGAATGAGCAGGCTTTCAGGGCAAAGGGAGCCCTGATGTCATCAGAAGTGCAAAGTCACGGACACAGCACGGTTGCGTTGTGAGCTACAATCTGGTCACTGGTTGAGCACCTGCAGGTGTCTCCATGAGCCCCTTGCTTCCTCTCTATAAAACGGGGAAAACAGAGTCCCCCACACTGGCCGTTATTATGAGGAGGATTAAATGAGCTCCTGTTACTTATATCACACGGAAGCACCTGGGAAAACGCAAAGCTGCATGTCAGTGATTATTATTCTAAAATAATAATAACACTAAACATATCTATCCCCCCCAATGAAAAGAAATGGAGCT
Source organism: Mustela putorius furo (assembly GCF_011764305.1). Lineage (NCBI taxonomy): Eukaryota > Metazoa > Chordata > Mammalia > Carnivora > Mustelidae > Mustela > Mustela putorius. The sequence goes on along the minus strand of NW_025421464.1, from coordinate 9,269,521 downwards.
TAGAGATGTTGTGGCTAGTAAATGTCCCCTTCATTTAGACACAGTGCTGTAACTTCTACCTCACCAGGACTGATGTGGTCCCCCGCGACCCCAGCCAATGTCTCAGCTGGGCAGAGGCTCCTGGAGAAGCAGAATGTCCAAGGTCATAGCTAACCGGAGAGTCCTAAACCCCTTTCTGATGGGCTCTAAGTGGGGATTTCCCTGCCCTCTTACACTGTTCGGACTGGACACACAACTCTCATATTCTTTCTCCTTGCAGATCTAGGGACAGACACGGTCCCTTTCTTGGAAGGTCTTGATCACTCAAAGCTGTAGTGTAGACCCTTTGAGGGTGGGTGTGCCTCCCTTTCCCTTTACGTGGTCAGCGGGAGGCCGAGAGCAGAGTTCTGCGTGAGATCCCTTGGCCAGATAGCCAGATACCCCTCTCCCGTCCCTACCCCTAACCGCAGCTTCAGTCTCAGGTGAGTCGTGACTGTACCTAGGATAAACCTGCCCTTGTCCTGGGCTCATGGGTGGGCCTGGACAGGGGCAGAACACCTGCAAGGGTGAGGACTACAGGGAAGGAAGTGGATCCTGATGTGTCTGTGAATGGAAGCCCTGCCCCCCAGGCCTATAACCCCCTGAAGGTCCTCACACCCCCACCCTGCCCCAGGACTTGGGGGCCAAACACTAGTTCCTGCTAAAACTTCATTCCTTCTGATGCTGAAGCCTCTCAGAGCCAAGGCCCAGAAAAACTGTTTGGGTGGCCACCGGATACAGTGAGCAAGGACATTTCTGATTCCTTTCTAGCTAAAAATGAAAATGTTTTTTCAGGGGTGGTGGTGGGGGGGGGGAATAAAAATAAAAAAAAAAAAAAACCAGAAACAACACCTTATCAGAATAATAAAATTAAATTATAACGGGTCTGTCAGTGACACAATATCTGAGGGTGACAAGATGTAATCTCAGTAAAAACACCGGATCTGTCTGTTTATAGATCTAATAAATTATGTTAGAATTGTGCTCTTATAAATCCAGGCTGTCGAGGAAACCCAACAACTAATTCATCAGTAGCTGGAGGAGAGGTCTGCTTCTCTGTTCCAATTGCTCACCATGTAGATAACAAGGAGCCTTACAGACGGGCCGGTTAAATGTCGTTTGTTTCAGAGCTGTAACACGGCACGGATCATTGCTCACACATAGTCACCCAATTATATTAACCTGTGCAGCAATACGGTGTAATGACATGACATTAAGGCAGCCACTGGAGAGGGGCGCCAACTTCCCTCCTGGCAGAGGACTGAGCCCAGCCATCGGCTTCCCCCGGCAGCAATCTTGTCATTTAAATGCAAAACAAAAGCTCTTGAATGCAAGGAGCAGAGAGTCACTTCTCCCTGGCAGTCTTTGAAATCTGAAATAGTCTAGGCTTTATCCTCTGTCAGCTCTGAGGAGCTTGCTGGCCAAGTTTTTTTTTTTTTTTTTAAATCCAGTGGCTCAGTTTTCTTCAAGGCCAAGAGTCTCCTCCTTCTCTCCCTGAAATTCACAATTTCTTGCCTGGGGTGTGTAGTTCTGGGATTGTCCCAAAGATCTGGAACAGGGAGGTGAACGGGAATGGAAGGAGAGGGGTCGGGGGACAACCCAGGCTTTTTGGGGAATTATGGCTTCGAGGGGTTCTAGTTTTCCTTTGTTTTGCCAGAGATAAAAGGAGCAGGGAAACAGATCTAGCTGACTCCAGAGCTTTGTGTTTCTTAGTCTCGGCACTGCTGACATGAGGCTAGGTAACTCTGTTTCGGGCTGTCTTTCTACACCACTGGATGCTTAGCAACATCCTTACCCCTGAACCCTAGACATCAGTAGCATCCCTTCCCCCTACCTTTGTGATGACTAACAAAGTCTCCAGACATTGCCGGAGTCATCCTCGGTTGAGAATATCTGATTTGGGGCCAGGCTTTCACTCTACAGATATCAAGCAGTACTCACAGTGCACCAGATCTGTGTTGGGTTGGGGGCCCTTTATGTTGCTCTAGAACTTTCTTTAAAAAGGAGTGACCTGTCTTTGAACTTCCAGAATCTCTCTTCTCTTCAGAGAGGTGACTCTGCCCTTCAGGCTCTTTGGGTTGGAATCCCAGCTCCTCTGCTGCATAGCAGCCAAACCTTGGGTCCTGATCACTTCGTCTGTATGACAGGGATGCTAATAGCACTGATCTCCTTGGGCTCTTATGAGGGTTAACTGATTTTTGCAGGTGAGGTGCTGAAGGCTGGGGTGCAGGAAGCCCTAGGCACTTGGTTGTTATTCTTACCAGAGCCCATTCATTCCTGGGGATCCCGGGGATAAGGAGTTGGCTTGAACCTCAGGGACAGAGTTTGGTCAGGGGGTCCGGACAAAGCAAAGCAGGTGTCCCTGAGCAGAGCTCCAGTCTGAGCAAAAGAAATCAAGGGTGTAGGTTGTGAATGTGGACCATGTGTACCTAGAAGAGGCTCCGAAGTAATCAATCAATTAAATCAATTAAATCAATCGGTCAGTCAGACACGTTCATAACATTTTGTTACAAGCTAAGCGCTATATTAAGAGCTTTTCAAATACTACATAACTTACTCCTCATAAGAACCCTATGAGAGAAAGGGGTTCTAGCATTATGTCCATTTTACAGGTGGGCAAACTGAGGCAGAGAAAGTTTTGTTTTGTTTTAGCGACCTATCCAGGGTCCTCCTTTTAGTAAGTTGTAGGACTGGGATTTGAACCCAGGCAACTTGGTTCCAGGTTCCACACTCAACCACCACATTTTGCTGCTAACTCCAGCTTCCCTCACTCACAAGAGAAAAGATATGGGAGTAAGGCCAGGCTGGGAGTCTGGGGGTGGCTGGTGCAGAGAGCTGCTCATCCCCTATGTACGCTTGCTTCCCTCTTTCTACACTGGTCAAAACTGTTTTCTCTTCTCCCCTTCCCTTTGGAATGCTTATGAAAACACACAAATATGGCCATGTTTAAAAATGGCACCAGACCCTGGAATATGAATCAGTGATATGTACATAATTTCCACCAATCCTTTAGAACTCAGATTTCTTGAGGCAGAAAGTGGGGCCACAAGGGGGAAAAGGCAGGAGGCAGCCTCAACCTCCCCATCTCCATTCTGTGGTACTTGTGTTCTTGGGAGCTCAGGGTCCTCAATTCCCTCCCCCACACCAGCCACACTTTCCCCTCAATATAGCTACCAATGCTGTCATACCACTGGGGTAGAAGTGCATCATGGGAGATGATGGACATCTAGGATGTGATGTTGGCTTTGGGAAAGGATTGATTCTGGGACAAACATGGGAGTTCAGGGGTTGGACCTTGAATTTACACCTTGCACAGATTCTTTAGGAATATGTGACCTTCTCATAGGAACATGACCCGCCGGCTGGTTCGTAAGATAGCTTTACTCTCCATGAGCCATCAGATTCACAGTAAATATGAGACAGTAACCCTGAAAAATTGGAGAGGATGAGAGAATGTCATTTGAACAGCTCTCTGGCATATGTTTTGGGTCCAAGAATTCAAACAGTGAACTCAGAAAACCTCATTTGATTTACCAGAAAAATCTTATCCCTGGACAGACTTTACTTTCTTCTTTCTTTCCTTCCTTCCTTCCTCCTTCCCTCCCTCCTACACTTCCTTCGTGCCTTAGCAAGGGTGACTAGGGGGGAAAAAGAGGCCGTGAGACCCTCTGGGAAAATCTTCACCATAAACCAGAGAACATCATATTCATGATGTAGAGAAAGAACTTACTTTTGAAAAAGACTGATTCTAGTAAACGGAAGAAGATTTCACAGCACATCTAAATGCGTCTTTTCAGCAAAATTCAGGAAAACATGCAGTTTATGATACAAGATATGAAAAATTAGTTGATGATGCATCAATGTAAGATACGAAGGGAGCAAAGTTGAGAAGAGTTAGAAATGAAATAAAGCATCACTGAAACCCAACAAGACTAAATAAAAAGAAACAAAATTAACATCAACATTAGACACAGCACAGAGACAGAATTGGCAATGCAGAAAGTAGAATCAATAATCCCTTAATCCTATGTGCCTCAGTGTCGTTATCTGTTCAATGTGGATAAAAGTGCCTGCTTCAAGGAGTTGATTTGAGTAGTAATTGAAATAAAGCCCACAGAGTTCTTGGCAGAATATCTGGGATGAGGCATGCCTTTAATAAATATTAGCTATTAATTTTACAATTAAAAACCTTGTATAAAAAACTAATTTCACAAGAGAAATGGTTTTGGATTTAGTTTGTTGTGTGTTTGAACCAATAGTAGGCAAAGCAGACATTATGAGACTTGCAATCAGAAATCTTGCATAAACTTGAAAAACAAAATACAAGAAAAGCAAAGAGATTAAATACACAGAAGACAGAGAATGGTGCTCCATCCTAAAGCCATCAAAGCCGCCTTTCCTAAAGAAGAGACCATTGGGTATACTCTTTCACATACATGAAATACTTTAAAATATTTCCCAAAATATTTAAAACAAAAGAAATTTTTAAAAAGACTGTCAGAACAAACAACTGAATTAACAATTGAAGGTGAACTAGAGGAAAGCTTTCTCATCTTCAAGAAGAACCTAAGTGTATTAATGGAATTCCATAGACAACCTAATTTGGGAAATGTTGCTTACCATATTTCCTTCTTGGAGAGAAATATCCAACACGGACTTTCCTTGAAATTCCAACTCAGCAAAGGTTGACCTATATATAACCAGTTTAACTACACCCTATATGATCTGACTTTCCATTAAAACTCTGGTCTCAACAGCTTCCATGCTCCTCCTTGCTCATTCTCCCCCTCGCCACACTGTCCTTTCTGTTTTCCCTTGGATATGCCAGGTATGTTCCCAGTTCAGAGTCTCCCCATGAATTGTTCCCTCCATCTGGAATGTTGTCAGAGCCACACATCTATGTCCCTCAGTTCCTTCAGGCTTTTAGTCAGACATCATCCTACCGCAGGGCTCCCAATGACCCTGTTGAAATGTCCATGTGGCCAATTCCCCATGCCCTTCCTCAGCTTTATCTTCCCTCCAGCATGTGTCACCATCCAAAACACGATTTTATTTATTCATTTTGTTGCTAACTGGTCTCCCTCACTAGAATGCCAGCTCCATGAAAGCAGAGATCTCTGTCTATTCCAGGCACTGCCTCGCATACATAGGCATCCAACAGATACTTGTTGAGTATGTGAATTAGTAAGGGAATGAATCCTAGAGGCAGACAGGAAAAAACAAACAAACCCAGGTTTCCTATACAGGACAAAGGTCAGATCGCTTTCAGACTTTGCCACAGCTCTGAAGACTACAAGATAAAGAGTGGGACAATACCTATGGGATTTTGAAAGGAAAAGGTTGTGATGCAAAAACACACTATTCTCAGCCAAGGTTTTCATTTGCAAAGACAATAGAGAGATGTGCAAAGTGTACCATTGATGAGGTCACCCTAAAACACAAAAGCAAAATAAATAAAATCCTTGAGGCCTACTCAATATGAACGAGATGGACCAAAGTTGTAGACTTACCCAAAGTTGGGTAAATCAAGGTATAGAGTCAGAGTAGTGAATATTAAAACCAGTTAGACATAGAACTGAGCTCCTTATGTTATTTCAATATCCATAAATATAATTACTTAGCAATGCCATTGTCTAAAAACAATTTTTGGAAAAAATGGACATAATATAAACAAACAAAATTAAACATTAATCATCCCGGTTTAAAATTTCTGGATTATATTAATGAAAATATGAAAGTGAGTTAGGGAGGAATTGGGCATAAATTTTAAAATGTTTGTTTACTCCTTGTATAGAGGAAGAGTCCACAAAAATGACTTAATCTATTGCATTGGTCAACAGACAAACACAGGTTCAATTTTCACAAAGAAAAGACAATCGCTTAAAGAAATATTAGAACGTTTATACTCTTCAATTAACCAGAGCAAAAAAAGAAAAGCACAAAAAACAGCTTATGGGAATATTTTTCTGTGTAATTACTAGTACTTTTTTTTTAATATTTAAAGATTTTTCAAAATTTCAAAATGATGCACAATGCTGATGGAAGATACAACTGATGGCAAAAACATTCCAGAAACAGAAAGTACAAAATAGCAATGCAGTAAGACCCAAAATTCTGGATCTTTAAATAGAATAAACTTTAATCAAAATAAACGAATCAGTTATAGATCCGATTAAAACGAGCAAGTAAACAACAGAAATTTTGCACAGTACAAATTTTGCAAAAACCTTAAACCTAAGTCGAAATGACACAGAAAGATAAAATAGAATTTAACATGAAAAACACAAAACTAATAAAAATATGTTTATAAAAAATAAAAAATTTAAAAAAAACAATAAAACCCCACAAAACTAAAATAATTCTATTTTAATAAGGAAGTGATCCATAGTAAGAAATAATAGTCATGACTCTCATGCCAAATAACATACCATTAAAATTCATAAAATGAACACTGTTAGCAGTGCAAAGAAAAGTGATAAAACATACTAGTGTCAGGGGCATTTAATATACCTCTCTCTGTCTTTGAAAGATCATGTAGCTAAAATATAAGTAAGGATATTGATGAGGATATATATATATATATATATATATATATATATATATTTATTTATTTTGCCTGTGTGTCACATCAAGAGCCTCTTGACCCTTGGAGATTTAGACAAAATTTTTCCAATTCCCACCTTCATGTCTTAAGGTTGTCACATGCTCCCTAAAAGCTACTATCACATAGCTCAATATTCAGCCTCCTGCCCATTCCCCCATAAGTTGTTTCCTTTCCATAGGCCCATACTCTTCATATATGATATGACCGAAGAAATAGATCAGGTCTCTTTGTTTCAGTGGGTTCCTTCCAGAGTACGAGTGCCTATGAATCCAAATTGCTTCTCCTACTTTCCTTAGAATTCTGATCAAACAAAGCCTTTCAATCTCTATAAAATTATTCTCACTGATAATGCAACTGCCTCCAAATTTTTTTTAAGTTTTTTTTTTTTTTTAAATTTGACAGAGAGAGACATAGCGAGAGAGGGAACACAAGCTGGGGGAGTGGGGGAGGGAGAAGCAGGCTTCCCGTGGAGCAGGGAGTCCAGTGTGGGACTTGATCCCAGGACCCTGAGATCATGACCTGAGATGAAGGCAGCTGCTTAAGGACTTAGACACACAGGCACCCCACCTCCAAATTTTTTGAACACAAATTCCTATATGTAAAACATTTTTGAGCTTACAGCTTCAACATAAGTACATGGTAAAATTCTGTAGTCTTACCATTGTGCTAAAATGTTGAACTCCATGCTCTGGAGACTAATACTTGCTACACTTTTGACTGTATACCACTATGTTTAAAACCTTTCAAGCATATACTTTCAATATGCACATATTAAATATTAATCTTCTATGGGGTGACTATGACATATGAAGCATATACAAAAATAGAGGTTAAAAGGGACAAGATAAAAATAAATATTTAATACGGGTTTTAATATATTTTTTTTCTTGTACCCTATTAGATAATACTATGATCCCCTCTGTGATGGACATCCCAAAGGGGAGACTATTTTTTAGGAAAAAAGCTTCTTTTCTGGAGCTCTTGTATAGTAAGACAAATTAATCATATATAAACCAGAAAGAAAAATATCCATAATTTCCCCAAAATATAAATTATGTGAGTCACATTCTCTGAACATAATATAATAAAAGTAGGAAACATTAAGGAAAGGAAAGGTTAGAGGGAAAATATTTAGATAGTGGAAAGGAAAACAAAAGCTTCGTGTTAGAGAGAACCTAATGGGATGTTTAGATGAAAGGAATGAGAATATTATTCAGGAAACTTAAAAGGAATATGGCCAAAACTGTACTCAAAGATAAATACATTTTATCAAGTGAATTCACTATTAAAATAAGAACACAAAAACCAGAGAAGATTTTATTCAAGAAATCAGGGGAAATGTGCATTTTGGGAAAATAGATGAGAAGTGACATTCAGGGACAAGAGCAGAAACTAATGATTTAGAAAGTAGAAACACAGTAAAATTGACAAATACAAGGGAAGTTCCGTAGATGTCAATAAAATCTCTTTCATTACTTATAAAAAAGTCAAAGTATGGGTCTAGAACATTAAGAGTAAAAGGGTATTTTACATCCCAAAGATAGTTTTTAAGAATAACAAACCAAAAACCAAGCCCAGGTGGTTTTACAGGTATAGCTTTTCTAGTCTAATTTTTAATCTAATTGATAATTGTTTCAGAGCATTAAAAGAAAAGCAAAATTAGCAAAATTTCATACCATAACCATATAAAGACAGAAAACTCAAGGTCAATCTATTTTTGAATGGAGATACTAAAAAATGTAGAACTCCATGTCTAATTTTAAAAGAATAATACACCATGTACACGTAAGAATTATTTTAGGACCTCAAGGATAGCTTAATATTAGGAGATCGATATTAAAAAATTAAGTTTCTATCTATCTGTTACTATGTCATGTGAAAATGCCTGAGTAAACTTTTCCCATATGTGGAGAGGATATTTGAGATTGTATGCCCTAATATTTATTGCTGTCTCCGTGGAGTATGAAAAAATCACATCATGGGATGGAGAATTCTGAGATGACCTTGTGGAAGTTGGCAATCATCCTTCAGAGTAGCTGAGAACAATGGGAGGCTCATGGTGTCCACATTTAGCCATTCCAAATCAGAGGCAGCAAACAATGGCTTCATATATGAGTCCCCATTGAAAGCCACAGGACAGACACTCCAAATGACTGGCATTGATTTGTAACCAAGTTACTACTTGGTAGTAGTAGTACCAATGGGCAATTCTTTATTGTATGCTACAAGAGAAGAAGCAACAGGGATTTGCTTAGTTAACAATGGCCGATGATTTTCTAAAGTAATGCCAGGAGAGCCAAGAAGTCAGTCATAATGTAAGAACAGATCATATGTAAGAAACAATGTTATCATTTTCATGAAGACTATAAAAGAGTTTGGTTAAACTCAATACCTATTTCTGATTTTAAAAATATTGCTTAACACAGGTTTAAAGACTCCTTACTTAAAATTTTGGTCTTAAAACTATAGTCAATGGACACATAATGGTGAGACACAAAAACAATTTTCACTGAAATCAAGAATAAGATAAGAATGTCACCGAGGAGAGGCCAGAAACATCTCCCTAGTTGTGATAAACAAAAATGTCTGCAGACATTGCTAAACGTCCCCCAGGAGGCAAAATCATACCCCCTTGAGAATCACTGTCCTAAGAAGATCTATTAAATGCAATGAGAACATTTAATTTAATCTGGTAAATGCAATGAGACAATGTAAGTCTTTAAATTATAAATTATAACTATCGAAAGAAAGAACCATCATTACTTGCAGAAGATGGTTTAACATCCTAGAAAACTGAAACAAAGTAACTAAAACTTTATTGGGAGTAATGAAAAGAGTTCCGGAAGTGGCTGGATACAGATTAAATGTGCACACAAGAATGTATCCAAAATTCCAAAAGCAACTAGTTAGAAAATATAAAGAACCAAAAGATTTTTTTTTATCCCAGTAGCAACTGTAATAGAAAATAGAAATAGTAATAGAAAAGCTTGAGTCATAATGAAGGAAACATATAGTTTTATGGAAGAAGGTATTCTTGGACCCACCTACAGACTGATCTTTTAAAACTAAAAACGTGTTACTGATTGCTTAACACTGTCCACGCCTTCCCATTGCCTTCAAGTTAAAGACCTGTCTATATCACATGCCCACTCTGGCCCATGCTGACCCATGCAGAGGTTTGCTCCTGCTCACTCCCTGGTCTCTAGGAGGGCACAGAATATTTGAATACAGCATCACGTGCCATCTAGTTCTGCTCTTCCAGCCTGTATACCTCCAGACCTTTCATTTTATAGAACGTAATTTCCAACTCCAGGACCAACCCCACCATCCTTCTCCATAAATATTCCATGAGCCAAAGTCTCTCTTGAAAGTGCAGTTTCTAGAATTGAATGTAATACCCTGAGTGTGGTATGACCAGAGCAAAGTACTGTCCCCTTTTTTTGTTTCAATATTTTACTTCTCTATTCATTAACACTTTAGAATGCAGATGAACCTGCATTTAATTCCTGGCTTTACGATTTATTGGCAAGATCTATGGCTCCTTTGAGCCTCAGTTTTCCTTTTAAAAAGAGGGGGATGGAGAATAGTTGGGATGGTAGAACATGACACTTGTTCTTTTTGTTTTTTCTTTTAAAGATTTTATTTATTTATTTATTTGTCAGAGAGAGAGAGAGCACACAAGCAGGCAGAGAGGCAGGCAGAGGCAGAGAGAGAAGCAGGCTCCCCACCAAGCAAGGAGCCCTATGTGAGACTTGATCCCAGGACCCTGGGATCATGACCTGAGCCAAAGGCAGAGGCTTAACTGACTAATCCACCCAGGTGTCCCCATGACACTTGTTCTTACTCCCTTTCAGTGTCCCAGTTAGTCATGTCCTAAGTCTCCCCTCAACCTTTCCCCTTCATCATCACTTGCTGTCCATGCCAATGTTGTGTTTGCCGGGCTCTTGTTGAAGCTGACTGGTCAGATTCCCCACCTCAATTTGCCATCAAATTCCCTTTATAGAGCAATTGTTGTAAAACACAACTTATGTACATACGATTCCTCTACCGGTACCTTTGATGCCTCCCCATGGCCTCCCAAAGGTCCAAGTTCTCATCCACAGCTGGGCTGTGTATAACTTTCTAGCATCATCTTCCACTTCTTCCCACAGGGCATCCTACACCCCGATCTGGCCCAGAAGTTCCTTGGCTTGATAAGCTATGACCTGAGAGAGGAGGTATTTCTACACAGGTCTTCCCTTAGAAGGATTCTCAATCAGGAAAGAAAAGATCATAACAGAATGTCTTCCTTGGGAGCTATACCAAACTGCTTCTTACCAGAGAGAGAGAGACCCAGGGAGGGCTGCTGGACTGGCTGGGAGCAACACGGATTCCAGGAGGATTTCTCTCGCAGTGCCAGAGAACCAGCCCTGGGGCTCTGGAGGCCCCATTTCTGAGAACAACAGCCTCCCCCAACCCAACACCTCATTGGTCACGGACACTTCCATTTCACGGTCAATTGGCCATACTTTCAATTATGTAGGAAGCTCTTATTTTACATGCAAATTCCAAAATGCCTCAGAAATCTGTGGAGAGGTCTAGGTATAAAGGACCAGGAGTTTAGGCCTAGGAGTTGGGAATATCCCTATATTCTCCATGACTATCCCTACTGGCCCCAGGACCCTCAGAGGACGTGTTCAGCAATGACTATAGAAAGAATATGGGAGGTAAATTATCCGGAGCATAAAAGACAGTAAATTTTATGTGGTCTAATGGTTTTTTTTTTTTTTTTGGCATGTCATTAATAAAAGTCTATCTCAGACATTATGTTTCTATCTCAGAACACCTTCTTATCAATAGAATCACAGATAAAAAATTTTTTTTTCATGGGGCTGAGTCTTGAGTTTTGATTTGGAAATCCGAACCCCAATTCAATGGAGAAGATTTTAGCTTCAGATAGGATGAGTTTCTCCCTCCTCTTATCTGCCTAGCCTGACGCTGACAAGGCAGACGCCGGGCAGAGTGGCTGTGAAGCAGGCTGTCTGGGGCCTGTCCCCGTGTAGAACAGAGAACCTCCATTCCAGAGGTTCTCAACCTTGGCTGTCCATTGGGATCACCTGGGCAGCTTTTAAAAGCCCTGATTCCCAGGCCACCTCCCAGGCCAGTTGAATCAGAACCTCTCAGGGTGAGGTCCAGACTTGAGGAATTTTTCAAGCTACCCCAGGGCTGCAACGTTCATCTGAGGTTAAGAACCATTACACTTTCTCCCCTGAGAAGACGTCTATGAATGCTGCTGTGACGTTATCTGCCAGGGAAGAGAAGGGGTCTGACGTATGCAGAGCACCAGCTGTGTGTCACGCACTGCCTGGAACCCTTCTTATACTGAAACCTCATACGAGTGTGACAAAGTAAGTCTTACCTCCTCCATTTCCAGGAATCAGCAGCTCAGGGGAGCAAAGTGACTTGCCCAGTGTCCCTTAACCCCAAGGAGGTGGTGGGGTCAGGAGACTAAGTGGGTCTTTCCAGCTCCAAAGCACGTGGTTTAGTTTCATCAAGGTGCATGCACTAGGAGAACGGAACCTACCGTCCCAGGCCGAGGGTAGATTTTTGGCTATCACCTCCCTGCCCTAAACTGATTTGAGCGGTGTTTACACTCCTCTCTGTCCTGAGAGGGAGAAGCACCTGCCGAAGGAGGAGCAGAGACGCAAGAAGTAAACAGGCATCCCTGTTCCTGATCTTAATGGATCTTCTACGATAACCTCAGCACTCGAGACGCCCGCATTACAAGCCTTCCCGCGTGTACACTCACAGACACTTTCCATGCACGCGTCAACGTCACTTACGCACATGCACACTCAGGCACGGAACAAGTACCGTGGGACACAGACTCTAGGCCAAGCGCTGGGCGTGTGTGGGTATCTAGGGAGATGGTTGACTGGAGAGGAGGTTAAATGTATAAGCTGGAAAGACGGATGACGCGGGTGCTAAGCCCAGTTTTCCAGCTGTATAAACTCAGCCAAGTCCGTTCAGTCGAAATTTTTTCTTTGCCTGCCATTACTGCTCTGTTGGAGAATTTGGGCACGCATCTCTCCGGGTGTGAAGGTGGGAGAGGGAGCTGGGGGCGGCTTGCAAAAGCCAGTGTCCTCCAGAGTCTCTCCCTGAAGTCGGCCAAGGCCCTGGTGGCGGCAGCTGTGTCTGTCCTGATCCCTCTCACGCTGAGGTGTCAGCTTCCACGGGGATCAGGTATCAAGCCAGGACCGGTCAAGGCCAGCCAGAGGTGACCCGGAGGCTGGCGTGTCGGTGCGGGCATGTAGCATTGCGCGGGCAGAAGCTTGAACGGCCCCCACCTCGACTCTAACTGATGCCTTGAGCAGTGGGGGCAGGTGTGGGCGTCCTTTTCCCACTGGGCTGCTCACGGTGCTAAGGCCTTGCCTGCGCCCTCGAAGACAGACCGACAGATGGACACCCCCAGGGAGGTAGCCCAGGATGGTGAGGGAGAGCATGGGCTCTGGCCTTGAACACATCTGACCCATCCGAGTGACCCACAGCCTTCCTCTGTGCTCAGCTCATGGCCTGGGACACAATTATAGATCTCTGTTGTTGGGTCAGAGGCACGAGTCTATGCCCCTTATTTTAATATCCAGGTTTGTTCAATTTTCCTGGCTTTCATCATTAAGAAACACATATGCAAACCAACAATGACAACAAAACACCCTAAAACTGATTCAGAGGATTTTAGGGTGTATTAGAGTCGTTTCTTCCTTGCTGTCCTTTAGCTGGGCTTTGCAGTGTCACAGTGGAAACAATCTGTGCCAAGTTGGACAGCTGAACACAGGCCTTTGGCCCAGAGTCTCCAGAGACCCTTGGGAAACCACCATGGCAGAAAAACTTGACCAACGTGGGCCGGGGAGTCGGGAGACCCAGACTAGAATCTGGATTCCACTCCTGTGTGACCCTGGGTAAGTTACTCAACCAGTCTGAGTCTCATCTTCCCGCTACATCCCAAACAAAGCCAGATTCCCTTGTTAGAGACATTTGCTCCTTCGACAGACCTCATCCCTGTACCATCAGACTTTTCTTTGGGGGGTGGTTTGATTGCTATCTATTCCATTCCTATCAGTGTTCCATGAACTAGGAGGCTTATCTAACTTGCTCACTGCTCTAACTCCAGGCTAGCCCAGAGCTTGGCATTGGATAGGTGCTTAGCAAATATTTGTTGAATGATGAATTCAGGAGTGTCCAAGATTGTGCAGTCAGACGCACCGATTTAAAGAAAGTGGCCTGTGCCAAGAGCTCCTGAGGGCATCGTATCAATAGACATCCTGAAAAGCTGATCCATTTTACAGATTAGACAACTGGGCTTTTTGCCTCCAGACTGAGCTGCCTCAGACAGAGAAAGAGAGTGCTGGGGAAGTCAGCACCTTGTAGGTGCTTCCCATGGGTCTTGGAAGGGAGATCAGAGGACAAGAGTTGGTGAAGCTATGTGTGGACCACTGTCCCCCAGCCAGGACCCCTAGTGAAAGCTACTACAAGGACTGAGCATGGCGCTGGGCATCAGGGAGCAGAGTTCTGCAGATGTAGCTGAAGACCTAAGGGGAGAATCTGGAGGTCTCTGGTAATATCACCCAGTAGTCATAGGATTACATGAGGTCTCGTGATTCAAGCATCAGATAAGGACAGCAGTGGATAGGGACACATTGAATACAAGAAAAGTCTCTGAGTCCATAGTTAGAAATAAACATATTCATGTACGATATAGTCACCCAAATAGAGAGCAGAAGGAAAAGCTTTTCTTATACTATTCTTACAGTAGGATGTTCCTGGGAATTGGAGACTATGTGACGAATTTCAAAAAAATCACCAATTTGCCACCATCACAGGAATCCTTAATTCAGGCAAGAAGCATCAACAGAGTCAGACGAGTGAGTGCCAGTATATTTATATGTCTCCCCACAAATTACTTACAGACGGCAAAGGGAAAATAGCATCTTTCACAATGGAGAAACCCAAGGCCATCCCATTAACCTAATAACTGAGGTCAATGTCACCAGTAATGGGGCCGTTGTGACGCACAGAGAAAGACATCTCGCTTCTGCTATTTCAGCCCCAAATTCAACACCCGAATCTAATCAAGGCAACCAACCAAAGGACTTTCTGCCAAATAACTGGTCTGAACTCTTCACCAAATGTCAAGGTCACGAAAGACCATCATAAGAGGGGAACTGGGAGCTGTCCTGAGTGGAAGGAGGCCAAAGAGACGTGACAAGTAAAGGCAATGTGTCATCCCGGCCTGGACCACCAGATAAGAAAGTAAATAACTGAGGACAATGAGCAGGAGAAGTGGCAAACTCTGCACGTGGCCCATGAGCCACGGAAGAATACTGCACCTGTGCTGATTCCCTGATCTTGGCCAGCGCCTTGGTGGTGTCAAAGAATGTCCTTGTTCTTAGGAAGTGTGCCCTGAATATTTTAAGGGTTCAGGGGAAGTGAGATAATGCATTGAAGACCTCCGCCCCAGGCACAACTAGGAGGCTGACAGGTGCTGCTGTGCCTAGAGTAAATCCTGACAGCTGCCACAAACCCCCATGTGACCGGGAAGCAGCGATTCTGGTCCATCACCATCCCCGGACCTTCCTGCCCCCATGCCGTAGCTCCCCATTACTCCAGGAACAGGCCAAAGACATCATGTTCTTCTGTTTATGTACTCTCTCTGCTCTCAGTCAGAACCCACTAGAAAATGCACGAGAACAAAATTAACTTGACAGGGAAATGGATATTTGAATGAAGCTTCTGCTTAAAACAATAATTCATCATGTTCCATCGTACGTCTCCACAAAACCAGGATCACGGGTGGTTTAGCTGAAATGAGGGAATTCATTACTCCCCGAAACAATCTCTGGGACTCATTTCACAGGGCTTGGGGATTGTGGTGAGTGAGCGAGGGAACAGACATCCGCCAAGCTCTCCAAACCCGCCAGACCCTGTTGGGGTCTTTCCATTCCTTCCCCGCCCCCACACCACCCCAGCAAACCCTCACGGGTTACCCTAGAGATAAGGATCACAGAGAAGACGCCCAGTTGAGAAGTGATGGGCTTTTCGAGGTGGGAAAACTCGCCCTTACTCTCATCAAGGACAGAATGGGCTGCCTCTCTTCCTCCAGGGCTAGCCAGCCTCCTAGCTGAGCCAGGTCTGTCCCTGGGGGCGTGAGCAGCCAGAAAGCCTGACCTGCAGTGGAGACGTCTCAGCCGGGTCCCAGGACATGTCCTCCTCCTGGGCCCTCTAACAGATGTCTCACATCTGTTAACCACACACAAGGTATTATGGAATGAGGAGCCCCAGTGATGGTGCTCAGGAAGGCACTTCGTGCAATGTACTCAATCACTTATTCATTCATTCTTCCAACAGAACTTATGCACCTACTGTGTACTGGACCCCGGGGAAGTATCAATGGGCCTGGAGTCTAGTCTCAGAATCTGTTCTCTGGATCAGCAGGATTACCTGGGAACTGGATAAAAATGCAAATTCTCAGGCCCCACCCCAGACCGGCTGAGTCAGAAGGCCCCCCGCAGTCTTGTCTCAGCAGGCCTTCCTGGTGATTCAGATGCATGCTAAGTTTTACTGCCCTATATTTGAGGGCAGTAAAATAATGACAGACTGTGATAGCAGGAGCCGGGGACAGAGGTCTTTGATAACTTTGAGGGCTCTGACCATTGTAAACAGAGCCCAGGATTGCACAGAGATGCCCAGCTGACTTGCACCCTGCGGGGAAATCTGGCCTCTCCTTGGCCCCAGACTGAGCAGCTTTACCGACTATATCCAGTAAGTGACCCATCACCTAGACTCAGTGGAGGCACACTGGTCCTGCTGGACAACCAGGAGGGCCCCAAGAGATCAAGGCAGTTGAAAAGAAGAGAGCCTCCTGGGCTGCAGGATAGTGAACACCTTCTCTCCTTTAGAAAGTGAGGAATGTCAGTGAGTCAACCAGGATTTGCAATGATCAATGATTCTATCTGATGTCATCAAACATTGGGCAGGGAGTTTGGGAAGTTTTTGAGGCAATAGTTTGAAAACTCTGGTGCACACACACACAAATTATACAGAGATCTTTCAAACATTCAGACTGTCAGGCCTTACCTGCCGCTGATTCGGCGGCAGGTCTAGGGGAGGCCCAGAATCTGCGTATTTTGCAAGTCCTAGAGTCATGGTTTGAGGACAGCCTTTGAGAAACACTGTCTTGTGAGATAGGCCAGCTCTCAGCTCGAGCCTCGTGCTCAGGCTCAGCACCTGACCATCCCTGGCTCCCGGGCACCTGGAGATGGGCCCGTGGTTCCCCACGGGTTTCTCGGCAGAGGATGAGTAACTATTCTCATCTGATGGGTGACGGCAGGGATGAGAAGGGCCTTGAGCCTGGCCGGGAGTGCTGAATGGCACTGTGAGCAGCAGAGAAGCAAGGAAGCTGTTCTCATTTCATAAAAGGCGCTTTGAAATCTAATTAGAATATGAAAGTTGAGAACTTGGTCTATTTTTAAACAAAGCATGGGTTCAGCAGAAACAATCAATATGGGAGCTGGGAGCCGCCTGTTGGCCTTCACTGGGGCGAGCCAGGAGCTCCCTTCAGGATGAGTCCTTGATGAGGAGACAAGGGGAAGGAGAGGAGGGATCTGGTAGGGACAGACGGGGCTCTACGGATGCGGGGAACAGTTAGGGGAAGACATGGGGAAGGTCATGGACTCTCCAGACCCTCACAATGTCCTGACGGATACCTAAAGGCAAGGAGTGGGGGGGGGGGCAGGGGGGCGGTGGGCGGCATGCAGACGACATGTGGCGTCCTCGGCTAGAGGCCAGTCTGTCTCCTTTTGACAGTTGAGGAGAGCTGTGGCAGTGATTTAGTGAAAAAGAGCCTGAGTTTTTGGAGCCAGATCCGAAACTGAAGCTCAGTCCTGCTCACTTTCTCCCTGTGTGATTTGCCAAGTCTTGCAACCTTTCTAAGCCTCAGTTTCCCCGTCTGAAAATGGTGATAATAATACCTTGAGAATGGTGAAAGGTCATTAGAATAGCCATTGCCACTAACCTGCGCTGAACATGTATTATTCTGGTTGGTCTTTGCAACCGTCTTAGGATATTCAGGGCAGGAGAACATGCCTCATTCACCATAGTGTCTGGTACAGAGTAGGTGCTCAATGAATATTTTGTTTCCTTGCCCATCCTAGGGGGCGGGGGATGGGCACTAAAAAGGCTAAGACTCCTCTCGGCCGGTACCTGCCCAGCAGACAGTGACGGCCCATCGCTGACATCTCCTGAGCCAGACCGAGCCTTCCAGAACCCTGGCAGGATGTTTCTGACCCTGGGGCCTGTCCATGGCAGAGCCGGCAGCTCCAGTCTTGCCTGCCTGAGCCACAGCACGCACAGAACCCCAAGACGCTCACGTGACAGCTCTGGTGCCACTTCCCAGGAACATCCCACGCAGATCTGCCTTCCTTGAAGAAAAGTAACGCAAAAGGCCATTTTTCACTTTTAAATAGCCTTCATTCTATGTCTTAATAAATGCACGTTTGTTGATTTGTGTAAGCATGATGTGGGAAGTCTGCAAATGGATGTAATCTGCACCGAGGGCACATGTAAGCACCAGTGAGCACTTTTGAATAATGAATCCCTCCCGTAAAAGACGGACGCTATTCATAATAATTCCTTGCTTTTCTCATTTTGCCGCGTACAGTAGCGATTAATCAATTTGCAATGTTATGTCACCCGCAACAAATTGCTAGTACCAAGACAAATTTATTGCTTTATGATAAAAGAACTTGTTTAGGTAAGAAATAAATTAAATTTGGGGGGCTGTTGTTTGGGGTGTGATGTTCACCTAGGTGACCCACGGAGAGTGGGCTGGGAAGACGAGGGTCCGGGTGATCCCGGCGGTGACCTGGCACCCCAGAGAGGACCACAGGAGCCGCTCATGGACTGTGAGACGGCGCAGCTCAGATGGGAGATGGCACCATCCGGAGCTCGAGACAGTTCTCTGGAACATCTGCCCCGGGTCTCCGCAGAAGGAAGTGTAATGTAGAGCTTTGCACGGAGAGTTCTGGACAGTTAGCAAGGCTCCAGGGAAACACACCCTCCTCTCCTTCTATGCTTCATCCGATTGATAAGATTTCAATTTACCTCGCATCGTGAGGGAAGGGGACCTGCATTACAGGAGCTGGGGATGGGGTTCAGAGATCAGAGGGTGACACAGGTCCCTGTGCTTCTGTTTACCGAGATGCATGGGGACACGAAAATACCAGAGGAAAAGCGGCCAAAACTGTTACCAAAATTGTGCTGTCGTAAATGTGGCATTCAGCAAATGATGTTTTTAACACACGTAACATTTAATTCTGTGTAATGGCTCTATTCACACAGACACTGTCAAAAGCTTTAATTTAATACCCTTCATGGCATAAAGGCCGGGCTGAATGGGCTCCCGCCACGGCACGGGTGACTTGGAGAGATGCAATCTGCTTTCCCTGTATCATGTTCACAGAAAAGCAGCTCAGGAAAGGGAAGCATTTTGCCTGAGGACAGAGCGAGGGGGTGTGGAGAAGCATCTGACTTCCAGGATATCACACACGTTTGTCATTAATTTATACTCCATTAATTTGGAATCTGGAGTGGAATTAGGGACTGATGCGTTAATTCTGCTCTCCCCCAACTCTCCTCTCTCTCTCTCTCTCTCTCGAGACTTTTTTCCTTAAGCAATTGGATAGTCTAACATGATTTGTGAAAAGCAGGTTTCAATTAGGAAGGATGTCAGTTGCATTGCCCACGGAAGTGGATTGCTCTGCCCTAGCTCATCAAAATCCATTCCTTTCTGCTCTCAAAGTAGGCACTGGGACCACCCTTCCAGAATACTTTGACACACCCGTTCCACCTGTCAGGGAAAGCACCCCCGTGACTTTCTTGGGCCACAGTCTCTGTCATCTCCTCTCCTCTCCACCTGGAGGGAGGGAACACGGAGGCCTCCTGCTCTCAGAGGCCCCTGCAGCCTCCTGCAATATCTGAGCGGCCACTTGGCTGGCCCCCAACCCCAGTGCTGACATCCAGAGCCCCATGAACAACAGGGGACAGAGAACTCAAGCCTTCTGCTGGGACCCTTTCCACTGTCTGGGGGCTGGAGGGGTCGCCATTACCTGGCAGCCCCAGAGGGTTGCTGGACTCACCTGGCGCCGGCTTCTTTGTCTTCCATTATGCCTGCTCGCTGGGCTCCAGGGGCCCAGGTCCTGGCTGGAGCAGGAGCAGCCCTCATGAGCCTGGCTGGGCCTGCCCCCTCCCTGACGGCTCCCCAGCCGGGGGTCGTGTGGGGGCTTCCAGCCTTCCGTGGGGCTGAGTTGCCCCTGCTCACACTGCCTGCCTGCTGGCTAATTCTGATTATTTCTCTTTCTCCTTGCTCTCTTGGGCGCCTTTATTCCTGACCGTGCATTTTCTCTGGGCTCAGGATTTAAAAAAAAAAAAAAAAAAAAACCCACACTGCTAATATCCTTGTCAGCCTTTTCCTGAATCATGGCTGTGCGGCTGTGGGGAGCCATGGGCCAGTGCCTTCTGGCCGGCAGACTCTGTTCCTGGGCCTTCCTGTCCTGGGGGTCCCAAAGTCCCCACTTTGGGTCTCCTCATCCCCTGAAGGGAATGCCCACATGCCTAGATGCTCTGAGGAATGCCCAGCTGGCAAGGCGGACGGGGCCAAGAGCTGAGAATCAAGCTGAGCTTTTCCATCTCCCAGGTGACTTCTCTCAAATGCTATTTAGAAAAAATTTGTTAAAGTGCTGTCCTCCGTGTTAGCTTGTTTGCTGTGATTAGCCCTGTTTCACAGAGGCCTGAGCAATTTGCTCCTCTGGGTCAGGACTCCAGTCCCTGCATGCGTAACGCAGGTACGGAGGAATAATCATCCCCACTGGACAGATGGGGTGACTGAGTCTCGTGTTCAGAAGGGCACTTAGCCAGGATGCGCGGTGCTCGAAGTGGGATTCAGGCACCATGGCATCCAGGCCAGCATCCATCCCCGGGCAGGGGTCTGTCCTTCTGTGTAGCACGTGAAAAGCCAGGTCAGTCCAGGCTGCGGAAACACGTGCTAGAAATCACTTAGAAGCCCCAGGCTGGGGAGTCCAGGCAGCCGGGGGGACTAGCCTGCTGATCTCTGTCTCCTCATATGCACTCGGGGCCGGGTGGGGAGCCCGTGTTGACACTGCTGAGTAGGGGCTGGTTAACTGCCTCAGCTCATCACGCTGTGTGGCCTGGGTGGTGTCCCCATTTCGATCCACTCTGGGAACAACAGACCCAATATGAGTCTGGCTGGGAATAGAAATTTCCACAAATTCTGGCTCAAGTCTGTCCCATTAGAGATTCAGGAAGAAGGTTGCAATCAGTAAATGTCCACTCCCCCGGACAGCCCTCCTTGGCTCTTCAGGACAGAGCAGTCACTCCCTCCCGGATTCTGAAGCACGTACTCCTGGCCACCTTCCTGTCACTCAGGCCAGCGGCTCCCATACCGTCCCTCACCACAGCTGGGCTGCGGCCATTAAACCTCTCGTCGAAGCCTAATACCTTCGTGTGTCCGTCCACATGCCCACAGCCCGGATGACTGGCCACGGTCACTGATACACATGCCCACCAGCCTCAGCCTCTCCCGGAGACTCATCTCCACATGGGAATGCGGTCCCACATATCATGGTCAGACACAGTGTCGTGTGCCCGGGCACACACACCCTTGCGGAGAAACCCAGGCCCACCCGGTGACCAAAAGTCTGCTCATGTCTGTGCTTGACACATTCTCCAGGCCATCCAGCTCCCCTGCCCTGCTGTGCTGAGCTGGCTGGCCAACGGGAATTGGGAATTGGGCCTGCTCAGGCCCGAAGCGTACTGGGTACCAAGCTCTAACCCGGACAACTTTGGGGACGCAAAGTCTATTCCCGCCAGGCTTCTCTCTGTTCTCTTTCCCAGATAGACGGTCTCGGTTATCTCCAGGAGGCATCTACCCGCATCTGCTCCCTATCAGATCGCACACTTCCCGTGGGCCCCTAGGGGCCTGTCACCACCTCACCTTGCCGCCTCAGCACTTTCTCAATAACTCACCAAGGCCAACTGTAGCTCACTCAGTGATTTTTTTTTTTTCCTCCCCTTTTACCTCTGAAGCTGTTTTCCCTCTGGACAAATGCCTTCCTGTCCCCTGCCTGTCCCTTGGGCTGTTTGAACAATGGAATAGCCCAGGAGGAAGGGAAGGAGAAGCAGGGTGTCTGGTGCAGGCTGGTCTGTCCCCTGGGGCAAAGACACCTCCTTTCCTGGGAGTGGGGGGTGAGATAGGCCCCGGGGTCTGGTGTCTTGGGCTCCAGCCCCAGCCCTGGCCCTTCCCAGGTTTGTCACATTTGGACATTCTCTTGGCCCCTACAGGCCCCAGTTTCTGTTTCTGTAATAGGAACCGGGCATAATCCTTTGCACCTTACAGCGCTGGTGGGGACATTAGACAAGGTTCAACACATGTATAAAGCTCTAGATAAATAAATGACAGAGCACTCTAAAAATGTAAGATTATTTTTTTTTAACCACAGCCTTCCCTCATCCTCATGGCCTCTAGGTCCATCTGACAGTCGGGCTGGGGCAGGGTCTGGGCCTGTCATAGAAAGCAGGAGGCAGCTGGGTAGGTGGGGGGTGTCCTCATCTCCCTGTCACCCACCACTATTGCCTGTAAGCTCTGGGGGGGGATCACCCTTGTCATGGAAACCAGGAGGGAGGGAGCCGATGGAGAAGAAGCCCTACATGGATGAGGACCATGTCCGTGCGGGTCACCTTACACATATTATCCCACTAAATCCCAAAACCAGCTGGCAAGCGTTATTACAATTGAGGAGCACGAGGTCCAGAACGATGACATGGGCCCCAAGTAACTGAGCGGAGACTTGAACTCTGGATTTCTGACTTCACAGGACGGGCTCCTGCCCAGCCTCCTGACTCCCTTCGGAATGTGGAAAGGGAACTGGAAAGCCGGCTTCCTTGTCCTCGGAGGCTTGTGCTCCATAAATCCATCCTGAAGCAGTGAGTCCCACTCCACGGAGTCACTCTGGCAAAGACCCAGTTCATGCAGCTGAATGGGAAATATGGCTTGTGTCTTAGGACTTTTGTATAAAGAGACTCGTTCGTGCCACAGCTTCGAAGCCACCTCTTCTAGGAGGCCTGCCTTCTCATCCGAGGCCGGTCTGGAAGGCCGAAGACTAGTGACTTCTTGCATGAACTCACTGGGGAGGTCCCGGGTAAGTTTCTTTCTGTCTCTGGGCCTCAGTTTCCCCATCTATAAAGAAACATGGTTTTCTAGGGGTGATGTTTCTGGAGAGCTTC
The DNA here is from genome assembly GCF_011764305.1 of Mustela putorius furo. Lineage (NCBI taxonomy): Eukaryota > Metazoa > Chordata > Mammalia > Carnivora > Mustelidae > Mustela > Mustela putorius. Next base: position 9,246,564 of record NW_025421464.1, on the reverse strand, counting down.
TGGTCACCCAAAACTATGTTCCCCGTTGTAGAGCTCACGTTAGTTCAACAAAGTAGGTTTTTCCGTCTTACACATTCACTTACTAGAAAATCCTTAGAGTGGTGAACCATGTTAATGGCATTGGGCTAATGCATTTAGAAAATCCAAGAGGAAGTTCATGTCGGGGGTAGAAACCCAGGCAGAAATGGCTGCCCCGGTCTGATTCTAGGAACGTCAGAAAAAGCAGAATTTTTGGCTTCTGACGCTGTGTCCTTGTCACTGATTTAAGTCCTGGTTCTCCCTCATTTAGAGAAAGCAGCTAGGTTCCTGGTCCAAGGGGAGGGGCCCACCTTTGTCTCTGTCTGAGGGGACTGAAAACCTTTACAGGAGCCATCCTTCTGCCAGAAACGCATGTCCTGGGACAGGGAGCAGGGAAGCTCTCGTGTTGGCCTCTCGACTGTCAGAGAGTCTTCTGGAAGGAAGACACAGTCCCGGAAGTGTATTCTACTGGCACTTCCTTTTGGGGGTGGGGGAAAGGCCTCCACATCCCGCGACGACTGCCACCAACAAATCAATATGTTGACAGAACAGCCCTCCTGCGTGGTGTCCGATTAAACACTGATCTTGGCGTGGGATTCAGGCTGACCTGTTCCATTTGGCCAAATGCAAATGCATTAACCTTACTACTGGGTAATCTAATAAAAAGGATCAATGGTCTGATACGGTGCTTATGGAGTCATTTACTGCAAGCGACAGCAATGTAGCCAGGACCCAGATGGGTGGCTCGGGGGAAGCCGAGGGAGAAGGCTCGAGCTGGCTGTCCGAGGCTGACGTCCCCAGGCGAGGCCCACTCTGCCCGGAGACACCGGGCCCAGCGGGCGAGGGAGCGAGGAGGGGGTTACTCATTCATTACTGCCACGTTAATCACTTAGAGGTTCAATTAAGTATAAATCATTAGTGGTATTTCAAGTTATTTTATCCAGGCCCACACGCGGCACACTTGACTGGCGGTGGGGAGCTTTCTGTGTCGAGATTTAGCGTACGAGTGAACAAGGCAGTCATATGGGTTTTTCTGCTATGAAATTGATAAATGAAGCGGGCATTCGAGGTACAGCAGTAATTTCTGTGGTGCAACCAAGTGCTCGCTCCCTTGTCTCCTCCAGCGATGAGGGCATGGGGCCCTTTAATACGGCAGCTCTCCCCTGGGGGCCCAGAGGCCAGGCTGGGCGGCAGGCCTGGGGTTTATTTCCTTGCAGAACTTCCCAGAGCCAAGCCCTGCTTCATTAGCAGGAATATACCTGGGAGAGAGGGAAAAAAAAAAAAAAAAAAGAGGAGAAAGAGGAGGGTGGGGAAGGATCCATCACTCTCATTCTGGCTTGATTCTGTCATCCGTTCCTCATGGTAGCAAGCAGGCGGGGTGAGGAACAGGGAATCACCGTCTCGGCAGCTGGATCCCCTCTTCCCGAGGAGGCTCTTGTCCCCGGTGGCCGGCGTCCCTGTCTGGAAAGCATATTTTCTCCTAATCGGTTTTACAGCTCTTTTAAAGTAATATGTCAGATCATTTTCCCCATATACATAGTTAATGAAAGTAACCCTACAAATTCATTTTAAATAGATGGAAGTTGTTATAACCCTGATCCAGAATTTATTATGCTCATTACAATCTTGCTGAAGTAGGTAATGTAATGGACTATTACTTTTATTATCTTTTTAATCCCTCAAAATTATTAGGAACTGACTAATATTTGGCATCACCCTGTTAATGTTTAAACAGAAATTGATACTTTAATTCGTCTAATAAATGATGGGGGCACTCTGGGTGGAAACAGAAGCCTGATTGAGTTTATCTCGATCAGTCCTAAAGACTTTTAAGTGGGACTCAGGGGTCTGAATGCAATTATTTCCAGGCAGGGTATCTTCGGCAAGTACTCAGGAAGGACAGAAGAGAGGAGACGGAGATAGTGACACAGAGACCCAGCCGGCGACAAAAAAAAGAAAAAAAAAAAAAAAAGACAGGAAAGCGAGAGGGAAGGAATTTTCACTCCTACGTCCAAGCTGCAATTCTAATTCACAGAAAGCTCCGCTTGGGCTGCTACCACCCTAGCGGGCTCTATGTCTTTTCCATCGGGACTTCGTCCTCCCCTCCTTCCCAGATTTAAAGGATTCCCCCCTGCATCCCCCCCATTCCTGTGTTAGTAATCAGCTTTATGGCTAAGAATTCTCAAGTGCTCTAGAATCCGTGCGTTGCCGTGACAAATGATTGGGTCACATTCTCCTAGTGAGGAGTAGAGATCCTGCTTGCTCCTTGGAAAATGATGTTGGCTGCTCAATTTGCAAATTACCAGATCTCCCTGTGAAATGGGAGGGGGGCAGGAGGGGCATACTGTTGTGTCTCTTCCAGAAACGCCAGGGCTGGGCTCTAGTTTGCCCTCTGTAGCCCCCTGACTGGTTCCTGCCCTGCCTGGATGGTGGCAGGTGGCATTTAGGAGAAATTGAGCTCTTGAACTTTCTAGTTTTTACCAGGCAAAAATGCAATGGTAGCCACTTGAATTAAAAAAAAAAAAATCTATGAATTCTAACAGGGAGAGAGGAACCAAGTGCTTCCCCGCCTGGCTTGATAAGAGCCGGAGCGAGGTACATTCGGGAGTAGAAACACTGGCATTTTGTGTCGCACCAAGGCAAGGGTGTGTTTTCTAACAAAGAAAGCTTCCAGTTAGCAAAGTCACTAATTAGCCCGGAGAAGCTCATTAGACTTTAAAGCTGCTTTACTGTATCATGCCTTTGCTCTCTCTAAATGCCCCGCGTTTCCAAAGCAAGAAGTGTATTGATTAAATTGACTCAGCATGAAATGGATCTCGTTTGTGCTGACCCACAGAGAGGTGGCCTCCCGGCTTTCCTGGCACATGGGCTAGCCAGGAGTCCAGTGAGCGGGGTCCGGGCCAGTGGGCCGGGGACAGCATCCTGCCTGCCGGGTGGCCTGAGCTGCGTGGAGGGACCGGTTGCCCATCGTCCGGTGAAAACCCGTTTTGATCAATGGAGGGGAAGCCTGCCCTTAGCTAAGTTTGTTCCTGACGTCTTATAAATTGTGCTGGGTTGCTTTCGTCAACACCAAGTTGACAAGGGCTCCACGTCGTTTGGGGCTTGATAAAGCGACGAAAAGGCAGCTTCTCAGCATGTTTATTTTTAATAGACATAAAAAATGAAAAAAGGGGGCTTTCTCACTCCTCTGAACCCTCGTTGACAGAAAGATACTGGGTGTACCGAAGTGGAGATCCTGGAATGTGTGTGTGTGTGTGTGTGTGTGTGTGTTTGCCAAAATATCCTTGTAAACACAAGGACAACTTCAGGACTGAAAATGGGAAGGAGTGGGCTCCAGAAAGCTCCGCCGTTTCCTTCGCCAGCATGAAGCGCCAGGGGCAGCATTCAGGCATCAACGTATTGGAGCTGCGGCAGCATTCTCTGTGCGTCTCAGCTCTCAGGCTGCCTTTGTGGATGAGACACACAACGACAAATCTCATCACTTCCTACTGCGTGTTTTACACATGCAGCAGTAGAAGCAGTAGAAGCCACAGCTTCTGAGACACCTCACTGGAAATCAACCCTTCTTCCTTTCTCTAAACCTTGTCTTCAGAGCAGTAACTCCTAGATGTATATGTGGCTTTTCTAGATGAGTACGGCGCTGGAATAATTCTCTGGAGACCATCAAAGCAGAAGGAATATACCTTTAAGTGCCAATTCAAAGATATTCGCCACAACCGTGACCAAGGGCTAATGTCCTTCATATAAAAAGAGCTCTTTTACATTGGTAAGAGAGATATCAAGGGTCCAGGAGAGAGAGGAGGAAAGTGTGTGGGAAGGAATTTACCAAAGGGGCAGTTTAAATAGCTAATATTTATTGAACACTTAGTACTTAGCGGGAATAATTTACATGGGATCTCTCACTCATTCTTTACAAAGATGCAATGAAGTATGTGTTATTATTCTCATCAGAAAAATGGGGAAAAAAAAGTTTTGAAAAGTTAAATAGTCAGCCCCAAATCATACAGACTGTGAGCAGGGAGCTGGGATTCAAGAGCAGGTGGCTTGATCCAGCAGGGGCATCTACCTTCTCTGGCTGCACTGCCACAAATTCACAGATACAATCATGGGCTGAAGTTGGAAAACAAGTTCATGTTTACTAGTGAATGCGAATACAGTAACTGAAAATTTTTAAAATGTTACTACTAAATGCTGGCGAGGTTGGATGGCAACAATCTTTTTTTTTTTTTTTTAAAGATTTTATTTATTTATTTGACAGAGTGAGGGATTGCAAGTAGGCAGAGAGGCAGGGAGAGAGAGAGGAGGAAGCAGGCTCCCTGCCGAGCAGAGAGCCGGATGTGGGGCTCGATCCCAGCACCCTGAGATCATGACCTGAGCCGAAGGCAGAGGCTTAACCCACTGAGCCCCCCAGGCGCCCCAATAGACAATCTTAAGTAGGAATTATGATTGGACAGTCTCTATTGAGAGTCTTAAAAACGCACAAGTCACTTGATCCGGAAATGCCGTGACAAATAATTTATCCCAAGGAGATAGAAGTAGACACAAACCTTAAGCACACATCTGCCCTAAAGCACAGGAAAACAGGCTAAAAGCCCCTCGTTAGGGAAGTGGTTAAGTGGGTTATGGACGGCCCATTGGATGAAATGTGAAAACAATTAAAATGATGTTGTCAAAGGTTTGTGATACCAGGTGATACCTATCGGAGGATGGGAATAAAGCAGGGTTATAGAGTTGCATGAATAATGTCGATTGTGTAAAATATGGAGAGGAATCAGAATGGAAGGAAATGTAAAATGTGAACCAGGGGGTGTTATCTCTGTAACGGGATTCTGTGTGGTTGCAGCTTTTTGTTATAAAGTATTTTCAACATTTTCTACAGTAAACCTGTTCAGCTTCTAATAGGGGGCGAGAGGCATCCTTGAGGACTTTTCAGTCAACTTCGTAACTTTAAGTTCCCATCTAATGGGGATGAATCCCTGGTCCCCCGAGATCACGTTAGCCCAAGACAGTGGGTTTATTGCTTCCTACATGGGCCCAAGACACCTAAAAGTAACCCGTGTGTCCTTCAGCTCTCTGAGCCTCCTCATTGTCTGTAACCTACCCACTGCTGGGGTTATCGGGAGCACAAAATACATGCAAAGGCCCTCGAACTGTGCCTGCATAGTATGGGCGCTCAATACACATGAATAGTAGTAATACTAGTAAAGCAGCCATGATGTGGCTGTTGTTTTGTTAGAAGGAAGGAAGAGCCAAGGATCCATCCAGCAGGCCCTGAGAAGTGAGCCTGGACTGGCTTGTCCTGAGATTGGGGCTTAGAGCAATGAGGACTAACAGTGTCCCGGTGCTAGCCCCGGGCTCCTGATGCTGTCCAGATCTCTAGGCAGCCGCTCCACGGGTAAAGCGAATGGTCTTCAAGTGCACCCTGATGTCTATGCAGACGCTCACTACCCCCACATCCCGGACACCTCCTTGGGGCCAAGCACAGCGTTACACCTTTTCCCACGAGGATTTTCTCCCTTGCAACTTTGAGAAGCAGGCTTCATTGGCATCTCTGTTTAAGGCTCAGAGATTAGAAGTTGCTCTCACGGGTCACAAAGCCAGTAGATGGCAAAGCTGGAATTTGAACCTATGCTGATTTGGCTCTAGAAATGTCAGAGAAGACGGGTAATAATGGCTGAGAACATGACTCTGGAATCAGAAAGATCTGAGCCTTTGACTCTCTGTGTGGCTTCAAGTAAGTAACAAAGAAGCCTGAACCTCAGTTTGCTCATCTGTAAGATGGAACAGTACTACAGCCCTCTTAGTCCAAAAAGCCAACGATTGTATGTTGTGCCATTGTTTTATGTCACACTAAGAAAAACAGAATCAACACGCCAATTAAACCATGATATAGTACTTTCTTACCCCTTAGAATTTTAATTTCATACTGATGGAGAGTACCTTATTTAGACATAGATTGTTATCATAAGGCCTTTGTACATACGTAAGAAGGAAAATACAAGTGAAATAATTTGTTTAAGGTATTCCAAAGACCTCTTTGTGCTCAGAGATGGGCTCAGGTTAGGCGAGGTCTGTGTGTTCCTGCCACATCGTAAGCATTAGTTGTGGGGTGACTTTAAAAAAACGCTTCTTTATTATCCTTGGACCTTTGAGCCACAGATACCCGTTCTGCAAATTCTGATGTGTGTTCCCAGACGTGACAAGGACATCAGGCTGCTGCCCGGCTGACAGCGATTGTAATAAGCATCTCCATTTCGGAGACATTAAAGTGAGAAAAAGGAAGTATGCCCGTAAGAATCGATGAGATGTGGTAGCTACCTTACAGGGTTGTTGGGAGGATTGAATGAGGTTGTGCCTGGAAAGGTCTCAGACGCAAGGCAGGACCGTGGTTAGTCCTCGGTATCACCGCGACCATCACTGTCGCTGTGATCCTCCCCTCTGACGTGCGAGGCGGAGAGATGCGGCTCAGGCTCCGGACTGAGCCAGCGTTTCGGGGCTGATGCACTGCCCTGTGCTGGGGGCAAGTCTGCTCTATTTCCCTTCCCTTCTCTCTCTCTCTCTCTCTCCCCCTGCCTCCGCATCCTCCCTCTACTTTTTCTCCTCTTCCTACTTCTCTCTGCCCCTCCTTCCCACCCCCACCCTAGCTCTTCTACAAATAAATGGCCCTGTCACTCCAGCCCTCTTGTAGGGGCAGAGTGAATAGAAGTGTCTTTTTGAAAAGCTTGTTCTGTCTGACATTCCCGACCAGCTCAGGAGTGGGGCTTCTTTATACTCCCCTCTCTTCTGCTCTAAGATATGCTCCTTGGGTTAAAGATTTACCAGGCTTCCTCTGGGCCTGGAGTGCTCCATCCCATGGTGGAGGCTGCTGGGCTGTGGACTCTGGAGGCCGATGGCAATCTTGGAGGGATGTGTCCGTCCTGCTTCTGGTGGCTGTAGACCGACCTGCTTTGGACCTGCCTGAAAAGAAACCATCTATTCTCATTTATGATTCTTTAAAAAAGAAGTTCACGGCTTTTATGATGAGCCTTATACATGCATTTAATGACATCAAAGGACTTGATTATTGCATTAAGAAGAGGTCTGAGAGCTCTCTGGTGTCCTTCGCTTTAAGTATATTTTAACTGCCTACGATGAAAGGGACAAGACCCAAAACGAGCTGTGGCAACATCTTCATAAATTCTGAGCTATAATTGACGCACCTTTGCCGGGACCAGGAACGGCCCAGGCAGGTAGACACGGGAAGAGCAGAGTTTCCACTTTCTCCCGGGTCTGGGTGTCGAAGGGAAAGCCAGCATCCAAGTCAGGAATGAGCTCAGGACTCAGATCCATTGTGGGTCTACCTTGTGCCCAGCACTGTGCTAGGCTCATTGCACATATTACTGTGTCTAACAGGTCCTGGCCATTAGCCCCAATTTCCAGATGAGGAAACTGAACCTCAGCAAAGGAAGGCCACGTGTCCCAAGTCTGCAAGTGTCGGAGCCATGATCTAAAGACAGGTCTTTCTGAATCAAGGTCTCTGCCACCCGCCACTGGCTCCTGCTTGGGCAGTGGTTACTGGAGAAGGAGGGAGGGACTAGTTGCCGAGGCCAGGGAAGTGCAGGCCTCCAGGGCCAAGCTGCTTCTTCCCACCCGCAGGGCCCCTAGCCCCTCAGATGTTGGTAGAAACGGAATCAGAACAGAAAAAGCCACTTGAAATGAACTGTGCCCAGACAGGCCGCCATGGTGGCGTGATTGATACTGGAGCATGTAGGTGTAATGAAACGGATGCCAGCTCCTCTGCACCTGTGATTTATTGAGGACAAATTTAAGATGAGAAAGGGCCCCATACCAGGAGCTGCACCCTCCCCTCCAAGGGAAAGGGGTCATCCATCACCAGCCATTGCAAGGGCCCATTGCGAGCGGCTCATCAGATGAGCCAATAGTCTCTTTGTTGGGGTTCCTAACAAGTGTTGGATCAGCAAAAGTCTATTTATGCTGGTGGACCTTTCAGGACCAATTTGTAGTGGGTCACTGATTCTGCTGGGGTATTATCTTCTTTACTACTCGGGCCAGTTGGGGAACGCGGCAAAGATTAATGGTTTTGGCTGCCGACTTGCTGCCGTAATCTACTGCTTCTGGACCAAAGATTAAGTTTTTTTGTGTTTTACCAGAAAGGGCCCACCTTGCAGACGAGATGTGCTTTGATTTACCGACTTGTTTATGGGGCGAGGAGTTGTGGAAGTGTACTCGGTTGTGGCAAAGGTTTGGCAGGTGGCCGGAAGGTCTGGCATCCTCACTCTCCGCCGCCCGAAGGCCCTGGACGGGGGACAGGCAGCTGCTGGTGCCATGCGCGGTGTGGCTCCTACAGGCACCGGGAGGCTCTCCTCCTGCTCATGCGACCCTGAAGCCTCGCTTGTTTCCCAGGAGCTGGCTCTGGGTTCAGAGGGGCAGACGGTGCCCCAAACTTTATTATTTAAAACTATGATACTAAAAAAAAATAAATAAATAAGATTAGTTATGGCCTTTCCTTATTATTTGGAAAATGACACGTGATCCTTTAATATATTTTGGAAAAAATTGGAACCGATTTTTGGAAAAAATACAACCATGCAAAAGCCCACTGCATGGTGCTATGACTGTAAGTATTTTGGTTCACATGTTCATCTAGGGTTTTTTTTTTTTTTTTACCAGGCACAAATGTATGCGTGCTATTTGACACAATTAAAATCAGGCTGGTGTTATGCCGGGTTTTTTTTTTTGTTGTTGTTGTTGTTCTATGGTTTCACGTTCCACTTATTACAATGAACATTCTACCAGAAGCAAAAGCCTTTGCCCATCGCTTAATCATTTTAATAAGCCATCTCTCTTTTTTCTTTCTCGACTGAATTTGTTCGGAATGACTCTGGTGCCAGTGGTGTGTTCCTTTATTCAGCAAACGTTTGTCCTACGTTTCCTCTGGGCCAGGGCCCAGGCGGGGTTCATGGAGCTGAATCAGACCCGGTGCTCGTGGATGGGAGGTGCTGGCCTTCATTCCCCAGGGATGTGCTGGTGCCCTGCGGGGAACTGCCTCATATGCCCCTCTCACAATGGCCCAAACCCTCGATGGCCTGTCACTCGAGAGCCCTCCAGGGTCCCGGTCGATTCATAGTTTCAAAGAAGGAAACCAGGGCCTGCTTCCCCAGGAGAGGAGGCTGCTGATGGCTTCCGATATCCCCGCTTAGTTTTTCAGGGTGAACTGGGGACTGGGAGCCAAATCATCCTGTGTGGGGACCAGCAGCCCAATCTTGGAAAACTGGAAGAAGAGCCCTGCAGCTCCCATGGGCCCAGACACCCACAGAAACAGCCAGAGAGGCAGTAAGATGTGACAAAAGGGTTTGGCCCGGAACTCAGGAACTCAAGGGGACTGGAGTTTGAATCTCCTGCTCAGTGACCTTGAGCAAGTCACTTTTCCGAGTGATCTGAAAAGTGGAGCCTGTCCCCCTGAGCTCTGAAGCTTCTGTGCCTGTCACCACCTTGGAAAGTCCCATGTGAACACTGGTGCTTGGGCTGGGCCCGCCCTGCCCCGGGCGTATGTTCCGGATGTTGCGCTGACACACACAGATGGATGGGCTCTAATTGTTCCAACAACACGTGTGCACATCATAGGGTCTTTCCTGGGAGGCTTTGTCTCGGGGCCATAAATCACTGGACAACTGTCCCCACGGTTGGCTGGGACTTCCTTCCCCGACCGGGCTGGCTGATGGAGGGAGGGGCTGAGCGGGGCACAGGGCTGCTTTTCACCCTTGGTGTTTTAAATTTCTAATTGGGAGTCTTCCTTACTCAGCGATTCAAGGCTCCCTTTGTAGTGGCCTCCTCTCTGCCCCAGGGCGGGCTCCCTCCCTTCCTCACCACCCTGTTCCCAGATTAACATTCTTTAAGTAAGCAGAGCATTTTCACTAGGCCACTGATATACCAACTTTCCTGGCATTTGTCTTGATAACTTGCATGAGCATTGGTCAGCTGATCCAAGGCCCATGTCTCTACGTGGTGAGTTCTGTTTATGGGGGAGAAGTTTCTCTTGGTTCAAGACAGATGAGCTGTTGATGCCCCCAGACCTACCCCAGCCTAGCAATCCTTATCTCATACCCATCTCCTTGCTTCCTCTCTCTGCTCCTGCCAACCCTCCTAGAGTTAACATTCCTGAAAACCCCTCCTGCCCCAGGACATTTGCTCTTGCTGTCCTCTTGGCTCGAATGTCCCTTCCTGGGCACTTCACGTGGTCATCTCATCGTTCAAGTCTCAGCTGAAATGTGCTTTCCTGACCATCCCTCACCCCAGACCAAACCACGTTCCCCCCCATGTTAAACTCCCCGCTAGCATGCAAAGCACTCCTTTCAGACTTCTTAGGGTCTATGAAGATCTGTGTGTGTGATAGCATTTTAACAAGTTGACTGTCAGTGCCTCCAAGACAAAGATGACCACCTTTGTTCGGGCGTTTTCCTCAGTGTCTGGCACGTTGTAGGCTCTCAACAAATGGCTGAGTGCATGGGTAGGTGAGCGGATGAATTGGAGAGTAAACGAGGAAACAGATGAATGGATGAGTGAATGAATGAATGAATGATTTCTAGGGTTGTGTGCGAAGATTTTTCCCTTCTTTGATGGCTAAGGGGCAAGGGAGAGTCCCCCATCTTTCTCATCTCCGGGAGGACCAATCCTCACTCAAAACCAATGTTTCTAAAACCCGTACTTGTAGCTCTTCCCGCAGCAACCTGCTCCACCTTCTGTCCTTTCGCTCCTTTTAAACCGTTTGTTCCGAAAATGTCCAAACACACCCGAAAGTAGAGAGAATCATAATAAAGCCTCATGCCCTCCTATGTCACCTCCTCTCTCACTGGAGTGTTTAAAACAAATCCCAGACCTCATTTCGCTTCAGACGTAAATATTTTAGGAGGGTATTACTAATAAATAATGACTGAAACATTTTTAAAAGCATGACCACAATACTGTTTTCACGTCTCCAAAATAATTTTTGAAACCCAGTTCCTTTTATATCTACTCCTTGGTTGAGGTTCAAATATTCCCGACTATCTCAAAAATGTGTGTTTAACACTTAGGTTATTCAAATTAGGCCATCAGCATTGCATTTGGTTGATACATCTCTTTAAGATTTTTTTTAAAAAACCTGTAACAGTCCCCCATCTTCTCCCCATGTTTGAAACGTCACCTTTTCTTTCTTTCTTTTTAAAATACCAAAATACCATTTGCTTCATGATGTTTCTGGGCCATTCATCTTGCAGACCATTGCCCCCCCCCATCCCCTCACCCCGTTCCGGCTGACGGCCTCCTTATGGTGTCCTCAACCATGCTCCTCTGTCCCCTGTGTTTCCTGGAAGCCTGCAGTCACATTCGATTTCGGCTAGAAGCCATGGGGGTGGCACTCTGCACTCCCGTTGCCTTGTGTCCTAATGATATGTTCTTGTAAAGATGTTAGGATTGATCGGCAGCTCCCCCTGTCTTCCTAATGAACTCCTGCTCCTGTCTGTTTCCAATGCTATATGAGCTTGTTTGGCAGAACATGTCTGTTGAGAACATTGATGATACCGAGCAGATGTAGGAGCATCAGGATCTGTGGTGAACACCCTGATTTACATAAGAGGCTTAATTTCCCTGCGTCTCTGTTTCCATGATTGTGATGGAGCCAACAGAAGTGGCTTTGAGAGCTACTATATGAGGGGAATGTTTGGCACCTAGCTGTCAACACACAGCACTGAGTACTTGCAGTGTGCTAGCTCACTTAATGTTCCTGACAGTTCCAAGAGGTGTAGGTGTCATTAGCCCCATTACACATATGGGGGAGGGGAGACACAGTGGTTGGGTAACTTGCTCAAGGACCAAGCAGCTCATCAGTGGAAGAGCTGGGAGGCGAACCCAGGCAGCTGGGCTCCAGAGCCCACGCTCTTCAGTGTAGTGCTGGGTAATACCCACCATGTCAGCAGGAGGTCCCCTTCTAGATGTTTGCCCAGTCGTTGCTTGGGATGGGTGTCTGTTGGTTCTTATGCTAAGGTGTGTCTGGGGGGAGGGGTGGACTAAGGTAGACCCCAGTGGCCAAAAGGTATCCGCCCTTTGAACTTTACAAAGTCGTAACTTCTGTCCTTTCTCTGCTTTGCGATGAGAACCAGCTGAACCCTGGCCTCAATCTCGAAGCAAAAGCAAATCTTGCTGGGCCGGGATTGGAACCCAGTTCTTCTGACTCCAAATTCAGGAGAGCCAGAAGTGATGCCAGCATGTTGGCCGCGACTACAGCCCTCTCTTCCAGGTAAAGGAAGCGAGGCCCAGAGAGAGGAGTGGTCACTCGGGGAACTCACAGAGCCTTGCTATATAGCCTGGGCTGGCTGTTTTCCCCGCAGACCTGGAGCTTCCCAGAGTGGTCTCCTGTCGGGCTTGTATCCACATCCAGACCTGGAAGGTGTCTGGTGAACTTTGGGCAGCAGTTCTGGTGCCTGGGGGGCCTTCTCGGCCTCTTGAGCCAGCCCGCAGTTTGGAGGTCCCGTTTGTCCTGTTGCAAAGGCCAAGACAATAATTAAAGATGGCTTTGGGTTCCCTGGGCAGGATCTGGCGCCGACGCCTTGTGGCTCCATTGGCGCCTTGAGCCCTGGGCACTCGCTAATGGACTGAGGCTGATCCCGGGACTGATTGGCAGCCAGACTCCAGGTCCTCAGGGGAAACCTGGAAATTGTGGCCTCCAGCCTAGAGATACTTTCCCTTCTGGGAGCCACGAGGGAGGCGGGGGGCTTCTGGTTGGCCCAAGGCAATGGGGTGAGGGGAAACAAACTGTGTGTCCCCCAACTGAAATGAGCCTTCCAGACTGTAAAAAAAAAAAAATGATGTCAAAATACGGACTCCTCACTTCCTCTCTCTGCTGCCCCCCGCCCTGCAATCCAGGGCTCGCTAGCTCGTTATTTTCTACCCCTGCCAGTGTGGGAGTGGGCCCAGGAACAATGCTCAAAGATATCCTCAGATACCACATCAGGGTACAGGGTGCTCCCAGAACAAGCCGGGATTCCTTCACTCCTGAGATGGAGGAGAGAAATTAACCCTTTGGGCCACCTCTGAGACCAGTTCAGTCTCCTGGGCCCAGAGCACAGCACAGACAGAGACACAAACATGCAGGGAACAGCCCAGGGAAGGAAGAGCATTAGAGGAGGTGAGGCTAGAGGAGACTGCCTTAACAGCAACGCAAGAATTTCAGACTTTACCTGGTTGGCAATAGGGATCCATAGAAGGTTTCAGAGGGAGGGCAGAAGAGAGGAAACTGGAGTCAGCCCAGAGTCAGGGCTCTTTCGTGAGCACATCAGGGAGGGTGAAAGGCAGACACAAAACGGAAGCATTTGACCTTTTTCTAGGACACCCAATACTTATGTGCTTTGCTCATCACCCAAATTTTATTCATTTACCCAAAGAGTGCGAAAAAGGCGCTTTAGGAAACTGCTATAAATCCAGTGCAAGTCACCATGGTAACCTGATTAGCAGCTAAATTAAGTTCATGATTAAGAAGAAATAAATAAAAATAACTCTCCTCCTTGGCTGGGGCTACCCACTGGGCCACTTGCGGCTGAGCAGATGTCCAGGCTTTGGACAGCCTGGTCCTGCGCCCCCTGCAGAGATGCTGGGGCAGGGGTGGGAGGTATGCGTTTACTGCAGAGAAGCAAGGACCAGTGTTTATACGGCCTGGGGGTTGATGAGGCCCCTGGCGGCCAGGCTGGGGAATGCAGAATGCTCTTCTGAAGCCCCAACTATACTTTTCACAAGGGGCCTGTGACCTCCAGTGGTGTCTTCTGGATGGCCTGGACCAGTCTTCATTTGTAAAAGCATCCCTTCCATGTACTGCTATCCCTCCAGTTCCAGGGCCCTATATGTTGGGTGCTAGGGCCCCAACATGGCTCAGACCTGATTTGGGTCCTGGAAAGGCCCAGTTTAGTAGAAGAAACAGATTTAACAGATATTCTGGGCAGTCAGATCAATGCACTGATGCAAGTCCGCTCTTGGAAACAAGAGCCGGTTAGGGAAGGCTTCCTGGAAGAGGTGATATGTGAGAAAAAGGCAGATATGTGGTTGCTGGAGGTGAGCCTTCATGGCCTTTTGTTCGGCTGGCTGGCAGACTGTTGGTGTCCTAAGGCCTACTTGGAATGTGTTGGCACTGGCCCTGATGAAACCTGCAGGGGTCTTTTAGGGGGCTGTTCTGTTAACACATCACAGGAATCAATAGCAGGAGAGATGGATACAAAGAGAGGAATGAGCGTCCCACTTACCCTTTCTAAGCCTCCTCCTGGCCAAAGTAGTCTAGAGCCAAACAGGCTTTGAATCTTCCTTCTGCCATTTGCTAGGCATGGACTCTAGCAAGTGATTTAGTTTTGTTGAGGCTTAGCCTCCCCCTCAGTAAATGGGGGGAGAAAATGGCAGTGGCTCCTACCTTAAAAGCACAGGCCCTCACATGTAGAAAACACTAAGATAGTTGCTGCTCTAACTTCACTCCCTGGGGAAGTCTGCCATGACTGGGTGGAAGAGGGAGCGCCTGGGGGGGGGGGCATGGAAATGGGCTTCTTAGGTCTCTTTCAAGGGAAACAGCTGTGGGGAGCTCAGCTGATGGGCACGTTCCCTGTGTGCTCGGGTTGAGCCTACATATCCTTCCAGGGGCTCTCAGCCAGTGATGGAGCCCGGGGAATGCTAATGCTGGTCCATTCCTCTAAGATGTGGGGCTCCCAAAAGGGGACTTTGGCCTGGGACTGCCCTGCAAGCCTGGCCCCACGTCTGAGATGCTCCCTTCTGAGCTCCCTTCTTCTCTTTCTCCTGCCTCCCACAGATGTCAGGCCTGGTCTTAGTCTGAAGGCTCTCCTGCCTCCTCCTTCTCCCACCACCTTTACCCTTCACAGGGGTCTCCCCCAGTTGCCTGCCAAATGTTATTTTGACATTGGCTTCTCAATAGACCCCGAAATGACCCAAAGGATCAGAGGAAGAGTGCCAGAGTTGGGTGGCAGTGGGAGTAGAAAGGACACCCGGCAGCAGGTCACACAGGTGCCAGTGGGTGGGGGGTCAGGGCCTTCGAAGACTCCAGTCTCTGCTCATGTCTTATCCTCAAGTGTTCTTGTGTGTGCATGCACGTGTGTGTGTGTGTGTGTGTGTGTTTGTGTGTGTGGACAGTTCCCTGCCCCATGCCTTCTTTCAACACTGCGTTGATTATAGTGCAGTGAAAGTTGGTTTCCACCAGAAGAAGATGAGCTCCTCAGTCTATACGCTGATCTTAGTCTCGCAGAAGGCCTCAGGCACAGCAGCTGCTCGGCCAAAACACCCGAGGGCTTGGAACTGGTATCTGATCTTCAGTTTTTCTTTGAACAAATTTTTGTTTTCATTTTCTGTATTCTGAATTGCTTCATTAGCTTATTTAAGATTTGTAGTCCTTTGTGTGACAGAGACATAGACACATAAACACATGCATAAATCTACACACCACCCCCCACCCTGTCAGAAAAGAAACAACAGCCTTGCTTCATAGAGACCGCACCTGCCCGCAGACTTTTAACCTGCCCCCTTCTCTCTGCTGAGCCCTCCGCCAACCCCTTTCTAGAAAGGAGCTTGGAGTCTCTCGGCTCTGCTCTAGTGGATGAAGATTTTCTGGGCCTCTCCCCTCTCCTCTCCCCTCCAGTTCCCAGCTTCTCGCCCATCTCTCCCTCCCTGCTCGGCAAGATCAGGGAAGCTGCAAACCCAGCCCTCACATCAAAAAGGAACTTGAAAAATACTTGGAGCAAAAATTGCTAACTGTGCATCCTTGCTCTGTGCTGGCTCTGATATTAAATCAGGAAATGGCACTGAACAGCCGCTCCAAACACAGAAACAGGGGTTGTCAACACAGAAACCAAAAGCAATCTCTAACAGGCAGAGGTGAAAGGGACCTGGCATCAGGCCGGGACGGGGGGCCGAGGCCCAGGAAGGGATTCCTGAGCCCGGCTTGTCTCTGCCCGTTTCTCTAGCACCCATCATGCAGCCAGCCTCACCGTCTCTGGCACTGAGTGCACCTTGTCTCCGCAGGGAACGAAAGAGAGTTCAGATGTTACCTAAATGCCTTTGGGATGCCCCTTTTCAATTCTGCAGATACTTACTAAGCACCTACTATGTGACCGACAGTGGACCAGAAAGATGCTTGTGCTTGTGGAAATGATCTCCTTGCCATTAAGATAAGGGTCTGACTCTTTGGCACAGCATTCAAGACCCTTTAAGCCTTGGCTCTGGCAGAGGCTTGAAGCGCTATCTCTAGCCCCCTGGAAATAGCTCCCCAAGTGCCCAAGACAGTGTCCCTGCTCTATGCCTACAACCAGTCTTCCTGCATTTCTCTGACACATTTCTGCTCAGCCTTTAAAGCCTTAGTTAACTGTTACCTCTGCTTTGCAACTGTGATCAGCCAACTCCTCTCCCCACACCCCCCATAGAACCAAGGGCTGGGGATCCACCAGCCTTATGGAGACCTCTCCATCATACCGCCTCTCCAGCTGCAGTTCCCTGGAAGGAAAGAAAGAAGCCATGGCCATCCCTGGGGCCTCATCTCCCAGTACTGGTCATAGAATGGGCATAAATAGAACTGATGCAACAATAAAATTTCTTGATAAATTTCATGGTTTGTGTGGCTGGGGGGAAACAGCTTACCTTCACGTATTTCTATAAGAAATTAAATAGGTACCGCCTTTGTAGAGGCTAATTTGCCAGCATGAACATTGCAAATCGTATTCCTCTTTCAATCCAGCAATTTTACTTCTTGCTATCTCTTCTAGAGAAATACTTGCATACATGCAAAAAGGAACTGTTTGTTGCAGGATTGTTTGCAACTGTGAAATATCAGAAATAGCTTAAATGTCCCTAAATACAAGACTGGGTTAAAAAAAAAAACACTATAGAGCATTTGTTGGACGAATTGCCACGCATTAGTTAAAAAGAAAGAAGATCTCTGTGTATTGACGCTGAAGTTGCTGAGTAAAAATAAAAAGCAAGCTGTGGCTCTAGACAGAGATGTTAAAACTACATTGTTGCATTTTTTACTATGAGAAAGTAGGTTTGTATGTCTTGTAGAATTCATTTTGAAAAGACAAAAGGTAAGAAAGAGACTGAGTGGCCACAGCAGCTCCTAGATGAAATGAGCTTGGGCTCAGGCACAGCTAAGCAGGCTTTTCTCTCCATCAGCCCAGGCGGTGGGTCCCAGCAGTGGGACGGTGCTACTTCCTGTACCCAGAAGCTTGTTCTCCAAGCTGTGATGAACATGTAGTGGGAAGCTAGACCCCTGAGGCTCTGAAGAACTTCCAGATAAAGGAAGAGAGAAGAGGGGAGGCCAGGAGGATGGAGTCACTCAGGTCATTCAGATGTCCTCTGAGTTGGTCCTTGGTCTGAGGAGGAAGTAGTAAGGACTGGTTCAGGAATGATGGTTAATCGGGGAGAGGAGAGGGCCAGAGGGGATGCAGGAAAGGCCTGAGGGTTCTGAGATGTCATACCGCAAGGGAGCCCTCCCGTATGACTTCAATGTGTGGGATTTCCCTAGAGTGCCTGGGACCTTGCTTTGGCTCTTAGACTCTTCTCCCCACTCTATTCCCAGGTAGGTCCCTCTAAAGCCTGGGAAGAGCCACAGATGACTTGTTCTAGGCAGTGAGATGGCTTGTGCAAAGGCCCTGTGGAAGAACATTGCTTGAGCCATGAAAGAACTTGCCGTGGAAGAAGGCAGTGTGCTTGATGCGGTGTGAAGGGAATGCAATAAGAAATGAGGTAGGAGATGTTCGCAGGAGCAGGTCACTCGGGGGATGAAGGCCATGCTAAGAATTTTGGTTCTTTGTCCAAGTATTGAAAGAATTTGTAGTAAGCTGGTGGGCAGGGGATGAAGGTAGAGTGATCAGATTCATACAACCTGAAAACTGATTTCATGACCCTGTGGACAAGAAGAAAGTCTGAGGCAAGGCCTCTGTAGTCATCTAAGTGAAAACTGAAGGTAAAGGCAATGGATGGAGAACCTGAGATCCTGAGGTGGAGGAATGGATGGATAGGTGATGG
The DNA here is from genome assembly GCF_011764305.1 of Mustela putorius furo. Classification (NCBI taxonomy): domain Eukaryota; kingdom Metazoa; phylum Chordata; class Mammalia; order Carnivora; family Mustelidae; genus Mustela; species Mustela putorius. The sequence goes on along the minus strand of NW_025421464.1, from coordinate 9,228,507 downwards.
TTGGGCTGTGGGAGGTGAAGGCCTCAGCCTTGAGGAGCAATGATGAGGTTTCAGAATCTTTAATGCTGGCCCTGGGGCCCTGGGCAGGTAGTGGGGGGAAGGGAGCTCTGAGTGGTAGTGAACTTCTCACCAGCATCAAGTCCTCTCTCTCTCTCTCTCTCTCGATACTTAAGGGATGGATGAATAGGGGCTGAAGTTCAAACAGCCTGAAGGTCAAACTCAGACTAGAGAGAGGCAGAAGAAAGGGTCAAGGACAAGGTTAGAGGTCAGGCTGAGGCCAAGGGTAAAGGACCAGGTAAGAAGACTCTGCAAAATGTCTCTCCTTTGGCTTGCATCCTGCCTTGATTTGTCTCCTACCCTGACCCTCCAACTCCACAAAGTCAGGGAAACCAAGAAGCCCAAGGATGCTAGACTGCCTAGAAGGCATATTCATGTCTGTGCTTCTCTTTGAGCCCTCAGCAGAGGCCTGGTACTGACCAGAGGCTCTCTGCTGGGACCAGAACAGAACCACTGAGTCTGTGGAGAGTTGGAAATCCTGACCCAGAGAGCAGATGGGGCACTGTGCTGACGCCTGGGTCCCCAGCATGCACCTAGTCCCGAAAGAGACCACAGGCTTCATAGGATTCAGAGTCCTGGACTCAGGGCCAGAAGCTCCAGCTCATTGCTGTTGGCTATCCCAATAAATCACTTTACCTCTCAGAGATTCCTTTGCGTAAGTGAGGCGAATCCTGTCCCCCTGCAAGTGCAGTAGTGAGGACAGAACAGGGTGATCAAACTTAGGACATTGCTGTATGTCTGTACTCACCTGCCCACCTGCCTGTCTACACATCTCTGCAAAGTAAGGATAACAAGAGTTGCCACCTTGTGGAGTTGTGAGAATTGAAGAGAAAATGGAAGGAAAAGGGCTTTGCAAGTCCCCATACAAATGGGAGTGAATATTACGATCAAATCCCCCATCTCTGTTGGGGGCAGTACTGCCCAGTGGGTATCTAACACAGAGCTGTTCACTAGGAATAAAATGTAAGCCATATCTGTAATTTTAAAACTTCTAGTATCTCTGTTAAAACAAAATAAAAAAGAAGCAGGTGAACAAGTTTTAATATTAAATTCTCATTCCCAAGTGCGTGTGTGTGGGGTGGGGGTTAAGGGTGTCTCTGGTTTCCAGGAGAGGGAGTGGGGAAAGGGCTTGGCAGAGTGGGGTAACTCTGACTCCCTCCTGAGGAACACTGAGTCCTTTGGGTGTTCAAGTCCACCAGGAACCAGAAGCCCAAGAAGACCTTTCTGGAAGGACTGGGTTGGAATCTGATGGGCATTGCGTGGAGACAGGGGACAGTGGCAATGACAGCTGCCTTTGGGGAAAAGGAGGAGGAAGAAAAGTCTTCTTCCTTTTTTTGGAAGCCCTGGGCTTTGGGAAGCTCAGGGGGAGGGAGAAAAACAGAATGTCCTTCCACTGGGCCTAGGAGGAGACAGAGAACTCAGGGCTCCTTGGAGGAGACAGGTGATCCGACTTCTGGGTGATGCGGAGCAGAAGGCTAGCTCCTCCCTGGCAGAGCTCATCCTCAGATGGTTGGGAACACTGGCCTCTTTAGAAACCCGGGATAATACATCCCACCCAGCGCTGGCTTAGGCCAGGAGCTTCTGGCTCTTCGATTCCAAGCACAGCATTTGCCCTGCATCCGCACTCAACACACACACACACACACACACACACACACACAGCCACCTCCAACACGCCTCCTGCTGCACTCAGGCACGCACAGAGAAGCAGACTCGTTCTCCAAACACCTGCAGTCCTCAGGAAACCACGGGTGTACGGTGCATCTTGGGCTTGTGCGGGGCTGCGGGTGGCCGGGAGCGCCGCACTGGGCTGGGGGCTCACGGACGAGCGCGCCGCGGGGCCGCTCTGGGGTTAGCGGGTGGGTTGAAAGGCAGCCGGCGGGATCCGCGCAGCGAACCTGGAACCTGGCAGCTGGCCGTGGGTAGTGCTCCCTTGAGGATTAACTTCTTCGTGCGCCCGCATCCCGAAAGCCCCAAGGTTCCGCGGTGCACAACCTCCTCGCTCATCAAAAGGAGCTGAAGAATTCCAAGGTGGTGCGCCCAGGACGCATCGCCTCTGGCCCAACTTGGTGTAGGTTAGGGAGAGGAGGTCGCGTATGCGTGAAAACTTCAGAGTGGAGTTTTGGGAGCAAGAGACGACAAACCTCTGTAGAGGGCTCTGGCCGTCAACCGCAATCCTAGGCTCCCATTCGAAAGGGGCTTGGCGCTCCGCGCACTACCCTTGTGTCTTCAGCCTCTTTCCCTTTGCTTCTCCTCGTCTGCCCACTTCCACCATCCCTCCTCCTTCCCCTACCCGCCAGCTCGTTTTTTTAGGCAAGGAGTGCACCTCCAGGAACTGCCGGAGACCCACTGACCGGAAGCCCCGCACGCTGATCCCCAGAGCCCCAGGAGCAGAGAGGCGGCAGCAGCGGCGGCTGCTGTAGGGAGTAGGAGACTTTAGGGTTTGGGGCGAGGAGACACCGCAGCAGAGCGCAGCAGGAGCCGGTGTGGGGGAGGCTAGGCCGAGAAGTGCGGTCCGCTGCTTTGCAGTGGCCTTCCCTTGGGAGCAACCCGCGTGCCTCATTGACTCACCCAGTTCCAACATTTTTTGGAGGTGGTTGGGGGTGGGATGGGAGAAGAGGGACTGGCTAGGCTGGGAGAGTAGCAAAAAACCGGGTTTGGGGGGAAGGTGGACCTAGAGATGGACGGAGATAATGCAATCTGAGTCCAGGGAACGGGACTGACCACAACCGACGCGGAGGCACAGGGACAAAGAGGAGCGCGCCTGCCCAGACAAAGCCCGAGTTCTCGAGACCCTGAGACGGCGGGGGCGGGGGGCGCCCCAGGAGAGGGGGACGTTTGTAACCTCAGAGCCGGGCGGAAGGAACCCCTAGGACCGAGATAGGCTTTCTGTCCCTGACAGCGAAGGTCAAGCGGACCCGCGGGGCACACTGGCCCGGAGGCCTCTCCGTGCACGCTTAAGTCCACAGCATTAAGTGTGACCTCTGAGCTATCGGGTGTCTTTACCGCCTCGAAGGAGGGAGCCGCCGGCTGGGGGTCAGTGCTTTTGTCCGGCCCTGGCCGCTTCAGCCCGGAGCACGGACCCCAGACGCCCTCGAAACCTCCCTGCGCTGAGCCCGCGGTGCGAGTGTGCTCTCGCCACCGTCTGCGAACACGACCCCGGCAGGGAGGGTGCTTGTCCGAACTTCCAGCCTTCGGGCAGGGGCAGGGCAGCGGCTGGGCCCAGAACCTGCCGGGAGACCGCCGAATGGTTTCTGCGGAGAGCACGCTCCTCGCAAGGGGTTGAAGACGGGTTCTTCCGACATTACAGCTACTGATCCAAACCTCTCAATCTAAGTTTTAGTTAAAATATATTCATTTTATTAAAGATGGGCGGCTCAAGACCACACCCCACTCCTGCTCCACCGAGGGCGCAAAAGAAAAGAGTTTTCCGATTAGCCAGAGGCAAATTATTTTACCTTCTAAAACTAAAATACTATTTTACCTTTTAATACATATGTATATATATATATTTATATATATGTATATCTAGCTGTCTCCGCACTGCTGTAGCCCACCTGACCCCTGCGCGCGGCGTCAGTCGTGCTGGTTCTGCACAGGCAGCGGCCGGGACACACTCACCCAGTGCACGCTTCTCCTGCCTTTCTCCGCGCGCCCAAAGCCGAAGAGCAGAAGGGGACGTGGGAGGCGGGTCGGGTCTCCGGGTACAGCGAATTTGCGATTTTTCCAGTTTCTGCCCCCCGGCCGGGGTCTCAGGAAGAGACTCTTATTTCGGGCCATCCTGAACCCGAGTGAGGAGGGTGTGCAGCGCCACAGCCCTGCCTGGATGCCTAGTGCGATGTGCTGTGGGTTCCCCGTCTGCGCTCGGGGGAGGTTTCTCATCGGACAGCCCTGGGCCCCCTCGCTGTGGCGTTTCCGCGCTCAGCCATGGGCCTAGCTCGGTCCAGGACCGTCCGGCGCAGGGAGCTGCCCAGGGGCATCCCAGTCTCCCTCCCCGCGCTTCCCCCCAATCCGCGCCGAGCCGGGGCTCGGAGTTTCACGCGCCGTGATCAGCGCCGAACTCACAGCTGAGTCCCAGGACGGGACCCGAGGACCTGTGCGTGGCTCTAGGGGAACCTGTTCTGGGCCGCGGGGCAAACACAGCCTCGGTTCTGGGCTGGCTTGGATTGGACCAGCTAGAAGATCGAGCTGGGTCCCAGGCGTCGCTCAAGCCTTCCGGCCGAGGGCCGGGCCGTGCGGCGCGCCTTTGCGCACAGTGGCCACTTGGGGTCGCACTTTATGCCTGTTTGAGACGCGCGGCCCGTGGACGCCGAGATCTGCTAAATCGTTACAAAACGTTCAAACAAAAACAGGGTCGGTTCCCCAGCAGCCGAGAGCCACCCGGAGCACCGTCCTAATCTGGCCTCAGCCCCAAGCCTTGGGAGCTCAGGGTTCCGTGCGTCTGGCTGGGGAATGGAATCCAGAGCCTTTCAGCCCATTCTCCACCCGCTCCCTTCATCCTGTGCTTTTGTGGATGGGGTGCGCGCGGGGAGCGGCTGGGCAAGGGGAGTCCAGTCTCCGAACTCGGCCACCGCACCCGCCTGGAGGGGACCGGCCCCTGCTTGGCCTGAGGAGGGTCCCCTGAGACTAGGAGTTGGATTTGAACACAACTCTTGGAGCAGCAAACCCACCCCCAACGCACAAACACGCGCAGACCTGCAGAAACACAGGCAGGCGCGGCACACACTCCTCCGGCCCGCAGCGGCGCGGCCCACGGAGCGTCTCCCACTGCGCGGGGGACGCTGGGGAACAAAGGGCCCGAGAGGTGTCGTCCCGCCGCTCCTTCTGAGCCTCCTTGGGGGTGACACGGGCTGGGGGTGGGGGAGCGAAGGGTAAAGAGCCAGGAGAGCTCGCTGAGGGGTGGAAGGGGCGGCCCGGCCTAGGTGGGGGGGGGGCGCGCGCCCCGAAGGCGAGCGGGCGGGGCCCGGGGCTCAGGGGGAGGGTGTGGGGGGGGCTGGGCCCGGGACCGCCGTCCCACTGGGCTCCAGCCCTCCGCCAGGCCTCCCCGGCTCTCCGCCGGCTCGGGCCGCCAGTCAGCTGACGCGGGGGGCGGAGGAGCTGTCAGGCGCGCCCCGCCCTGCGCCGCCGGGCCGCAGGGGCCGAGCAGCCATTGGCCAGCGCGCTGGGCCGCCCGGGCCCCCGCGCCCCGGTGACATCAGGAAGGCGATAAAAGGCAGCGGCGGCGCCGGATCCAGCACAGCTGCACCGCCGGGCTGCGAGCGGCTGCGATCGGGAGAGCCCAAGAGCAGGAGAGCTAGAGAGCGAGCGGCGGGCGCTTGCCCGGCGCCTCCCCTCCGCCCGGCCGCGCGCCCCGCTCGCCTCTCCACCCCTCCCGACTCGGCCCGGCCCCGGCGCGGCCACAGCCCCGAGCTCTGGGGAGGCGCGGGCAGCCTCGGGACTCTCCGGCGCGCCGCCGCGTCCCCAGACAAAGGCTTGGCCGGCGGCCCCGGCCCGCTGCGCCCTCGGCTCCCCGCCTCCCGGGCTCGCCGCTCATCGCCCCCGCTCTCGGCTCGGCGCGCCCCGGCCGGCCGCAAAGTTTCCCGGGCGGCAGCGGCGGCTGCGCCTCGCGTCAGCGATGGCCGCGGAGCTGAGCATGGGGCCCGAGCTGCCCACCAGCCCGCTGGCCATGGAGTACGTCAACGACTTCGACCTGCTCAAGTTCGACGTGAAGAAGGAGCCGCTGGGGCGCGCGGAGCGCCCGGGCCGGCCCTGCACGCGCCTGCAGCCAGCCGGCTCGGTGTCATCCACACCGCTCAGCACGCCGTGTAGCTCGGTGCCCTCGTCGCCCAGCTTCAGCCCCACCGAGCAGAAGACTCACCTCGAGGACCTGTACTGGATGGCGAGCAACTACCAGCAGATGAACCCGGAGGCGCTCAACCTGACACCCGAGGACGCGGTGGAGGCGCTCATCGGCTCGCACCCAGTGCCCCAGCCGTTGCAGAGCTTCGATGGCTTCCGCGGCGCGCATCACCACCACCACCACCACCACCCACACCCGCACCACGCATACCCGGGAGCCGGCGTGCCCCACGACGAGCTGGGTCCGCACGCGCACCCGCACCATCACCACCATCACCAAGCGTCGCCGCCGCCGTCCAGCGCAGCCAGCCCAGCTCAGCAGCTGCCCACCAGCCACCCTGGGCCCGGGCCGCACGCGGCCGCCGCGGCGACGGCAGCTGGCGGTAGCGGCAGCGTGGAGGACCGCTTCTCCGACGACCAGCTCGTGTCCATGTCGGTGCGCGAGCTGAACCGCCACCTGCGGGGCTTCACCAAGGACGAGGTGATCCGCCTGAAGCAGAAGCGGCGGACCCTGAAGAACCGGGGCTACGCCCAGTCGTGCAGGTATAAACGCGTCCAGCAGAAACACCACCTGGAGAACGAGAAGACGCAGCTCATTCAGCAGGTGGAGCAGCTTAAGCAGGAGGTGTCCCGGCTGGCCCGCGAAAGAGACGCCTACAAGGTCAAGTGCGAGAAACTCGCCAACTCCGGCTTCAGGGAGGCGGGCTCCACCAGCGACAGCCCCTCCTCTCCCGAGTTCTTTCTGTGAGTCGTGGCCGGTCCCGGCCCCCGCCCTTGCCCCGGCCCGGACTCCCAGCCCCGTGTCCCCAGACCCGGACTCCCCCGGATCCTGTCCCTGCCACGGCCCCAGCCTTGACCTGTTTGACTTGAGGGAGAGGGAGGAAGGGCGCGCGGGACGCGGGCGACGGGAGTGCGCGCGGGCAGGCAGGGGACCTTGGCCAAGGCGAGAGCGGCGCGCGCCAGCGCCGCCTCTTAGACTCGAGCAGAGCCAGAGCCAGACGAGGGGGTGGGAAGTCCCGGAGCAACTTTTCTCCAGGCTGGAGGGAGGCAAGGCATAGTCCCGAGGAGTTGCCAAGGCCGTCTGGAGACTCCTGGCTTTCTGAACTTTGCGCGTTAAGCCGGGGCCGCTGCCTCGCAGCCCGGAGCGCAGTCCAACCCAGGAAAAGAGCAGCGAGGAGAGGAGAGGAGAGGGACCCTGGCGTCCCGGCAGGCGCGAGGCGAGGCTGAGCGAAGGAAGGAAGGAAGGACAGAAGGACCTGTCCGTCCAGGGTCCGGAGAACACTGGCTCTCAGCCCAGAGACGCGGGCCTCAGTTAGGACGTTCTGCGCGCAATTCTCATCAATTTTATTGCCTGCTCGATTATATAGAAAAAATACGAAAATCTGCATTAAAAATATTAATCCTGCATGCTGGACATGTATGGTAATAATTTCTATTTTGTACCATTTTCTTGTTTAACTTTAGCATGTTGTTGATCATGGATCATAACCCCCTTGTTTCTTTGAGTGAGAAGGGATGGCAGTGCAGAGACTCCAGCAGCTGCTTGCCGGGGTTCAGTCCCGGCTGTCGGCTTGTAAATACCCGCCCCGCCAAACCGCTTAGAGAACGTGGCAGCAAGCTGAGTGTCTTCGTTTGGGTTTATTATTATGGCATTATTTTTTGTAAGTAAATAAAAAAAAGTTCTGGGCATTTTGCATCAGAAAACAACTTTGTCTTGGGGCACCCTTGGAAGTTGCATGTTTTCTCCCCTTTCCTGTCTCCATTTGGTCCTCTTGTCCCTTCCGCTTCAGTTTTCAATTTTGTTAGTGTTGAGAGAAAGAGGACTGGGGTCGCAACTCCTGAGTACCAGGGCAGGGCAGCTGTCCACTTCTGCACCCCACAGCAGCAGGACTGTCTTCGCTCCCACCTGGTCTTTTGACTAAATTGACACCCTTCATTAGCAAGGAAAGGAAAATAGATAATATTTGCTTTTTAATGCCACCGGAATCACCCCAGGGTCCCTTCAAAAGCCTCCAGGCCCTTGCTAATTGCTGTGGCAGCGGAGCTTTTAGGGCGAGTGGGCTTGGCCAGCCCGGACACTGCCCAAGGGGTGACCTAAACTTGTGTTGAACCAACCGCCACACTCAGAAAGTACCAGAAACCCAGACATTGGCAAGTAATTTTGCAACTTTCAAGCGCGTCCTTTAGACCAACACATTATGTGTTTTTTTTTTTTCCCCTGCTTTTGAGACAGCAGGTGAATTATTGGTGGTGTCCCCCCCCAGCCCCCTTCAGTTGTATAGTAGCTATAGGGAAAATCTGGGTGTTTTTCTTATTACCTTTTTTTTTTCCTGCAGGTCAGTAAAAGGATTTAAGTTGCACTGACAAAAATACCAAAATGAAAGCGTATTTTTTAGTTCCCATTTGAAATTGCTGGCGCTGCTGGCCAGATGCATTTTTGAGTTTGTATTAGTTGATAAATTAACAGTAATAACAAGATTGTATGAACCGCATGGTGCTTGCAGTTTTAAATATTGTGGATATTTGTCCTGCATCAGAAACGAGCTTCGGTTTTTACGGATTCAACTGTGTTGAAATCAAATTTGCTGCAACAGAAATTTGTTTTTATTTCATGTAAAATAAGGGATCAATTTCAAACCCTGCTTATGATATGAAAATATTAAAACCTAGTCTATTGTAGTTTTATTCAGACTGGTTTCTGTTTTTTGGTTATTAAAATGGTTTCCTATTTTGCTTATTAAAACCATGGAAATGGTGTTTATTTGGATGAGTCTGCGTTCGCCTGACTTTGACTTTCTTCTCTTGCCTTTTTAAGAGTCGCATCAATCTGGGGACATTCTTACCCCCCTTCCCAACCCATGGAGAAACAGACCATGTCTGGGCAAATCTCTCCCTTGCTTGTGTGTATGGACGTGAGGCTCAAATATGTTTCTGCTTCTCACTCTAGGTAGAGATCTCATTCGGATCTGGTTTGTGAGCTGAGAGGCACACACTTTTGGGGGGCATTCAGGCTTGGGGATCAGGACTAGCCTGCTAGCCTGATGGCTCTGTGGTAGAGATTGGCCGATCCCTGGAAGCTGGAGCTTCCTGATGGGGAAGTGAGGTCTTTTCGGCAATCAGACTCAGTTGGTCCTGTCACTCTGGCCCTTCTGTTGCCAACTTTCTCCTGCCCGGTGCATCTTCCTGCCCAGAGCGAGAGTGCCTGCTTGCACTGAGTGGAGGCCTTTGCCCCCTTTCCCAGGGCTTGCAGAAGCAAATGGAATCCAGCACCAGGTCTTGGGGCAGAAGACCCTTCAGACTGGAAGCGCTTCCTTGTGGACCTGTGTGTTGCGGGTGGTGTGTTCTGGGCACACATGGAACCTTCAGACCCACAGAAGGGCACTGAGTGGCTGGACCAGGATTTCAGTGACTTTCCAAATTGGGGGCCAGACAGGGTTTGGGGCATTATTCTGGTACAGTGACTCTGCCTGTAGACTGGGAGCTGGGCCAAGCTCCTTTCCTTTTCCATACTCTTAGAAGAGTCAAGATCTCCCACCTAGGTACCCCCAACTGCCCCCTCAGCCTTCTTGGAATCCTGTCTAGAATTCAGAGTTGGCTTCATTTCTGAGGGTCAGGGTGAGATCCACCCACTCCCATCTCTCCCAAATCCAGAAAGGTCCTCAGTTCCTTTGGCGATGGCTGGGTCCAAGGGGCTTCTGATCTCCTCAGGCCCAATATCTGCAGTCCCAGAGACTCCAGCCTTGGGGTTCCAGCCCTGGGGTTCTCTGGCCCAGCGTTCCTAACTTGGAACTTCGGGACCTGAATGGGACGGTGTAAGGAACTCAGGCTGCAGAGCCCCAGCTCAGAGCTAGAGCCAGGAAGAGCGGGGGAGAAGGAAGCAAAGGCTAAAACTAGCAGGGAGTAGCTCTTGGCCCAGGATCGCTGGAATCCTGGGGGTGATGGTCAGGGTCTGGTAAAGACAGACCAGGGAAAAATCCCAAATGTAAGGATGCAAATATTACCCACAGTGATTTACATTTAATGGTGCTTAGGTGTTATTTAGTAGAAATCAGAGGTTCTAGCTCGAATTAAATTCCAAGGCCCAGTTCATTTCCCTCACCCAGAGAGGTACCTGGCACGGAAGACTCTGGCTGTGATCAGGGAGGAGGATGGTGGCTGAGTCTGGCTCTACCCGAGTGTGTACGGATGACGAAGCAAGAGGCTGTGACTAGGTGGGTAGTTGTGTGTACAAGTGCACACACACAAACTTGATAAGAGCACATACACAAGTACAAGGGTATCCCCTGTGGAGCGAAAGAGATCTCTCTCCACCAGGCTGAGCACTGGAAGGGGCCCCTATGCACGGATCCAGAGACCAGGAGGGATCACCTTGATTCCTTGTCGTGGAGGTTTGACAACCCTTGGAATAACACCAAGCGGCATCTCCCACCTCTGGAGTCACCTGGACTCTGCTTGAACAGCTTCTGGGCTGGGGAGGGTTGAAAACTTCAAGGCACTGGTTTTCCTTCTCCAGATGCCAGAAACACAGACACCAGCCCAGTGACGACCAGCGTCTAGGATGACGCCGTGGGTCGGCCTTTTCAGAGTGACCCATTACATCTCTGAGAAGGTGACCACCCCGCCACAAAGTCCTACTGACACACTGACACCGAGATACACAGACACCCACCCACACCCGGCACCCACACCGGTGTCCTGGCAGGTGCCCCGTGTCCCAGCATGAACCCACTATCTGAGCGCCCGTGGGCGCCGGACACTCGCGGGCTTGAGCCGGGTAGAGCCGGCAGCGCAGCGGAGGAGGCCGAGACCTTGAGAGACTCCGGGGCAGAGCAGCCCCGGCCACATCTCAGCCCGCAGCCCGCGGTCTCGACCCGCCGCCACGGCGCAGAGCGGGCGCCCGCGCGCTCAGGAAGAATAGCTAACTGGGTCCAGAGACCGTGCGGCCGTTGGCAGCCCCGCGGCTCCCGGCAGTCCCCGGGCTCCTGTTCGATTCCCACCGCTCCCCGCGGCTCGCGGGCCCCTTGCTATCCTCCGCGACCCCGGGGGCAAAATCCTCCCAGCGCCTGGAGTCTTCCACGCCCGCACCGGGGCCACGCAGCCAGCCTGGCGCCTGCACCGGAGGACGCATACCGAGTCAGACACACAGACCCCGCGACGCACGACGGGGGCACACACGGGCCCTGGGAAGGTCGCTCGCTCCAGGCTGAGCGGCCCGGGTCAGGTCCTGGGGCGGCCCGGGTCAGGTCCCGGCCGGAGCGAACTGCCTAACACGCCCCGGGCCCTGGGACCCCGGTCGGCCCGGTGTGCGGAAGACTGTGCCCACGGGATCGGTCGCCGCCACCGTCCGCGGGGGGTCGGGGATGGCGCTCAGCGCGGCATCCCGGGAGCCCGAGGTTCCGACCCGCGCGGCAGGGGTGGAGGCATCGGTCCTGCTCCGCGGCCTCCCGCGACCTTAATCTTTACCATTTCCCTTTCCTTCAGCCCTTCCTAGGTAAACTCTTCACTTCGGAAAACTTTCTCCCTACGTTTTCCCTCCCAGTCCCTTCTGTTTTTCCTCCGGGCGCAGCCTGGTGAGGAAGGGCTCCGGCTGCGGACTCGGAGGTGTCCGGTAAGTGCGAGGAGGCGCCGGGGCCGGGAGATGAGGTCTGGCGGCCCCGAGCCTCCGCGCAGCTCCGGCTCGAGCCAGCGGCTCTGGGCTCTTGCCCTGACCGCTCCGACTCCCCAGCTTTCCCTTCCAGCCGACCCGCCGGCAGCAGGACTGGTGGGGACCGACCTCCAGCAGCGTCCCCGCTGGCGCTGACTGGAGAGCAGGCCAACCTGGCTGTCTGGGAGCCAGGAGCTAGGCAAGCTGGGGCCCGGGCCTTAGACCCAGACCCCTCTTTTGGTCACAGCCGGGCTTCCTTCGGTCCAGGGTCTCTGCACATTTTTGTGGCAGGATCAACCCAGGTCCCTGTCCGAGGCGCCCCACCTCCATCCCACGCACAAGCTTAACTGTCCTCTCTGGCTCAGAGTGGGAGCTGCCAGAACCCAGCAGTGTATGGTCATTTGGCTTTTTCTGTGACTAGAACTACAGCTTCTGCCAGGCCAGGCAGCCCCCACCCCAACACACACTCCCTCAGCCACCCACCCCTCCCCCTCAAGTTCTTTCTCCATGGGCCCAGGGGAAATGGCTGGGTTTAGAGATTCCAGTGGGTCCCTTACTTGCTTACGGATGCAAACCCTGCTTCTGAGCCCCTGCTTTCAGAAAGGAAAGCCCAGAACCAGCCTCTTGCGTAATGCTTCCCTATACAGCCAGCTACCTGAGGGCCCAGCCTTTCCTCCCAGAGATAGTGGTGTTTGGATTTGTTATGTAAGGAGGGGAGGATTAGAGGTTTACTCTGCCCCTCCTCCCCCCACCAAAATAAAAGTCTGCAAAGGGGTTCCTTTTGCAGACCGCATCCTTTCCATCAGCAGCCCTCCTAAAAGGAGGCAGTCTGGTTAGAAGAGCTGCTCCCTAGCTTGGGCCCAGCAGAGTACCCTCCAGAGACAAGCCAGCTTGCAGTGCAGGGAGAGTCCCCGGTCCAGGCTGGACCCATGGGGGTGGGAGAAGCCCTCCTAAGGCTACCCGAGCTGGGCCTACCTGGCTCTGGGGACTAGCTTGCCACTGGGGAAGGCCATTGCTGCTGCCTCTGCTGCTGTTGGAGTTTCGTCCTTTCTGCAGTTTCTGTTCCTGAGAGCAGGCTTCCAGGCCATGGAGAGCCCCCCTTTCAGCTGGGGAGCACACATTCCTGGGCCTTGCACGCCCACCTGCCTCATGTTCTACTGGTTTTTTCCATGCATCTTCCTCATATCTGAATGCCTTTCCCCATTGTGCTACACATATTATCTTAAAAGATGCGTTTAGATAAGAGAATCAGAGCTAACTGTTCTCACTTGCGAGAAATTAAATGTCGGAGAGAGGTTGCAGCTCCAATTTGGAAAACCGCTTAAATTATTAATAAGGGTTTGCTCCAAAGCAAAATTCCACGTTAGCTGCCCTTCTGCATTCTTTGCATGTGAGGTTGTTTTCCTGTAAGATAGCAGCTGCTTGTTAAACATTCCTTTTTATTTGTATCAAAAGGGGATGCTGTCCTCAGGCTGGTAGAGCAGCCACGGAGTCGATGAGAGAAGACCAGATAGTTTCTGGAAGAAGCCAGGTTCAATGTGAGAAGGGGGCAGAAAGCCACAAATTCAGTGTCGCCGTGCTTTCTTTTATAGAGCTCTGTGCATTTTACTAGGGTTTGTACTTCTTCCAGTAGATAGATGAGAGTGGGAAGCCTAGAGGGTGCTCATTTCTGAGCTGGAGAGAGTGAGGCAGGAATGGAACCTGGCTTGTGATGCCCCCATCAGGAATCAGGAGCTCACTTTCAAGTCCCTCTCTTTCTTCTGATGTCACTTTCACTACCTTGACCCTGCAAGGGTCCCCTGCACCTGTTTCCCGGGTGAGGTCCTGGGCCAGGACTGGTCTGGGCATTTAGCTCTGCTTTTCCTGAGTGGGTAGCAAAGCGCTGTACTTCCCAATGCATAGGCTTGGCCTCTGCCTTCCTTTGTGTCCTGGGAGCCGGAGCCTGGTACACCTGTCCCTTTCCTCCGACAAGGGGCATCAGGTCACAGGACACAACAGGTGTGGCCAAATCATGAGGTTCGTCTTGTTATGGCATTTCACTTAGCTCTCTGAAGTGTGGGTGGCTGTTGTCCGTGAAGATCAGACATGGGTAAGTAGGCCCAGTGTCACCCAGTGAAGGACCTGAAGCTCGAGTCCCCACCTATGTGATACCAAAATTTGTATTTTTGCCATCAAACCCCATAAGTTCACAATCTCTTCTCTGAAACAACCTGGGAGCAAGGGGGTAGGGTGTGGGGGTGGTAGAACGCTTAGGGGAAAATAGGGAGTGGTGGGAAATAACCCTTTTTGGGGGGAGTTTCCTTTCTAATTCCCTTTGCATAGCGTTTTCACTTTCTTGGGTGTGTAATTACTGTTCTCCATCCACAAGGCTCCCTGCCCAGACATGGAGATGGGCAATGGGCTCTTGCAGAACCAGAACAAATATGACAAGGGGGTTGGAGGGAAACTGTAGCTCTGTCTCCCATTTCAATCGCTCATAGAGAAGCCAGCAGCTTGTGGTGGTCCTGGTGTGTGTGGGTGGGGACATTGCTGGTTTGGGCATTGCTAGCTTGCGACACTGGTGCTTTTCAAAATTCATCAACAGACCCCTCACCCTTCCTGTGTTCTCGGTTGAACTTTCCAGTACATGGATCATAATTAGCAGAGCAAGTGTCTATAGGAGAAGGAGCCTCTGGGTGAGGCAATTTGGATGGAATCATCCTTAGTTTAACCACAGCTGTTTCTGGTGTGGTATGGAAACACTGGACCTGCACAAGACGTGTTTACACTCTTAAGTCAGGCACAGGCATCAACATGTATGCATCTCACGCTTATATGCCCAGAGGCAGGAGTGTAGGTGCACATGCTTAAGTCCGTGTGCACTTCTCTGCTCTATATATGTAAACGCTCTCATACCGTGGCCACAAAATGTGCACAATGTTGCATATACCCGAATGGATTTATGCTGACGTTGAACCACAGTGATCCTGCATGTATAACACTCACGTGGGTCCATGCACATCTTCATACGCCCACACGCCCCAACATACGTGCATTGCATATTGAACACTGGCCTTCGCACTCATTTGCACACAAGCACCATGTAACGAGTGAAATGTGGCACTGGTGGGGTTAATGGAGGCCCAAGCTCCCATAAATATTTATATGAAGCACTCAAGATCTCAAAGTGAGAGAGGAGAGCTCTCCCCACACGCCCCTGTAAATCACGCAGCTGCTTTGAGTTACCAGTCAGATCGAGGCTGCGCGATGGGACTTGCTCCGGGGCCGATGCTCACACACACGCTGGTGCACACGGCCCTCTCTGGGCCTCCAGCAGACATCCCAGCAAACGTGTTCAGGTTGGTCTCCACTCCCAGGACCCTTCTGGGAGCTTGGAAAGGAAGCATTTCCAGGCTGCTGCCGCTGCAGATGTAGAGTTGAAGGGGGAACAAACCGCTGTCCTTATCTGAGACTTGGCATCTCCAGGGAAGACAAAAGTTATCCTGGAGAGATGGCATGTGGGGGCCTGGTGAGCAGGTGGGTGCAAGAGTGAGGTGGGAGTCCCAGGCCAATCCAGGCTCCGGCTTCTGGAGCTGCTCTGACCCACCAGAACTTTGGGTCTCAGGAGCCCACTGTCCCACTTCTTTACAGCAGCTGCAGTCCTGTGTTCGGTGAATCCTCTGCTTCCAGGCCTGCCACCCAAGACTATTCATTCAATCACTGCACAAATATTTGCTGTGTGTCTCCCATATGCCAGGCATTGTGTTGGCAATATAACAATGAGCAAAGCCAGAAATCCTCCCAGTAAAAGAATCCTCATGGAGTTTATCATCTAGTAAGACAGGACAAGTGAGCAGTTAGGTATTAAACTAATCAGTGCACAGTTTTGAAAGGAGAAAGCAGAACTGGACCTCTGAGAGCATCTATACTACAAAGAAGTTGACATAGACCGGGGAAAGAGTAATCAGGGAGGCTTCCTGGAGGAGGTGATATTTGAACGAAGCTATGAAGCCTGATAGACAACACCCAAGTCAAATGGGCTGGGAAAGAACCTTCTGGGTCTAAATTTCTTTCTGGAATAGGCTCCTCAGGATACATGCTTGAGTTATTCCCTCTACCTGAACCATCTTCCCCCAGATAAAGCTGTGGCAGTCTCTCTCACCCCCTCTACCTCCTTGCTCAGATCTATCTCTCCTTCTTGATGAGGCTTATCCTGACCCCTCTACCTGATCTGGCAACCTGCTCCTTTCCTCTTTCCTGGGCCTTCCAGACCGGCCTTATTCTGTTCTGGTTTTCCTCTTCTTCTCTCCCCTCTCCCCACACCTCCCCCATAATGCTAATCACCTTGGAACACTGGATTATTTATTCATCTATTGCTTACTTTCTGCCTTTTCCTGCCAGCACATAAGCTCTGTGAGGTCCATGTCCGATGGCTGTTTGGTTCACTAATGTTCCCAAGCACCATGAGTGGTGCCTGGCATTGGTGAGGTAGTAATTGGCTTAATGAATATGCATTGAGTAAAATGTATTTAAAGAAGATAGGAGTCGGGGCGCCTGGGTGGCTCGGTGGGTTAAAGCCTCTGCCTTCCACTCAGGTCATGATCCCAGGGTCCTGGGATGGAGCCCCACATGGGGCTCTCTGCTCAACAGAGAGCCTGCTTCCTCCTTTCTCTCTCTCTGCCTGCCTCTCTGCCCACTTGTGCTCTCTATCTGTCAAATAAATAAATAGATAAAATCTTTAAAAAAGTTATTTAAAGAGGAAAGGGGTAGTTTCTGTGAAAGCATGGCTTTGAAGGCATATCTATCTGTCTATCATTTATCTATCTATTGTCTGTCTTATCTATGTCTACCCATCCATGATCTCTCTATTATCTGTATCAATCTAGCTTTTGATACTCCTTAAAATAAATACTGCTATTTTTTTTTTTTTAAAGATTGTTTGCATGTCATCCACCAAAATCTTGTATCCCTCAGAGGTGCACTTTGGGACACATTCTGGTACCTGTGGGGAGAGACACTGACCTCTGGTATGAGAGGCAGGTTGGGGGGGGCACCGTGGGGACAGGAGGGAGGGAAGCCTGGGAGGGGGCCTGACCAGAGCTCAGCCTCATTGTTTCCCCCTAGATTTTTGGTGGGTCTTTGAAGAGGAAAAAGGCAGGGGTTGGTGGATCAGAGACGGGTCTTGGTGGGCTTCAGACGGCAGGGAACAAGCCAGCTTCCCTCCTGTTTCTGATCACCTTTTCTTCCCCAATTTATCCACCACATCTAATCTCCTGCAGAAGAAAGGACTCCTCTTCCCCCTTTTCCTGTTGCTTTCTGAGCTGAGAAGAAAGCCTCCTAAATACTTTGTCCCTCTGACAAGTTATTTTTAAAAAGAAATAATGTCTCTAAATCTAACATTTTTTTTTTTTTTTAAGAAAACACTCCACAAATCAGCAGCTTTCTTGTTTTAAGCAATCGCTAGGGTTTGGAGAGCAGGCTGCTTGGTAAACACACTTGGTGAACATCCAGAAAAGATTGTATTCCGTGTCCTCAAGTCAAAATCAACCTTCCCCAAGCTCCTGTTTTTGTGTTTCATTGATGCAGGAAGAGGCTTTCTAAAAGAGGAACGCAGATGAAGAGAGATTGACACGGTTCCCGAGGACATTCCTTGTGCACAGTCGGGGCTGGAAAATGGAAGCGCGTCTGTGAGCAGCCCTCTGACCCCCTTCCACTCCCTTGAGCTCTTCACGACTTTTGGTTCTTTAGCTCACACCGCAAGGAATCAGGCATCAGGACATTTCACAGATAGGTAAATAGAGTCAGGCACCTTTTGCTTCTAATCAGAGCCTGGAGAATTTGTATCTCCAGTTGGCAGCTAATCCCACTGGCCTGTGAGCTCCTCCAAGTCCCTATTGTTCTACTTCTTGAGAAAGAAGCCGATCTCTTGGGGACAGATCTGCCTTCATATCCCCTCTGTGATGCATGCTTCTGGCGTTTTCTACCACCGCACCTTAGTTTGGAATGTCCCCACTTTGTTCTGGGATCGTTCCCAGAGTCTCATAAACTCGTCTTCCCGGCCCCACCCTCGACTGGCCCCTCTCAGGCTGCCAGGGTCCTCTTCCAAAAGTTTACCTCTGGTCTCATCACTGTCTTGTTTGCAAAATCGACAGCCCACTAGTCTGTCTTTGCCCCGAAAGAGAGCAATTCCCTCAAATTCCAATTCCACCTAAACCGTGCCTTTGGCAGTCCAAGATGCTGAGCCAGATTCTGAGGCGATTTGGGAAAGGTCAGAGGGCAGGAGCAAAGCATGGAGGCCCTTGGGAAGCATCTGTCTGGTTCTGAGATGAGAGCCTCAAACGGAACCCCTACTTGCCTGTCTGCCCAGCTTATGTCTCTTCGGGGTCAACGGAGTGACCTCTCCCTGGGTTTTATACTTTTCTATAGTAGGGAAGTCGTACATCAGTTGGATTACAGACATCACGTATCTAAAAGACTTCCCTTTTGCTTGAGGTCTCCAAAAAGGTTGGCTCCATGGGGTTCTCTTGGGTGGCCCTCCTTCCTGGCTCTGTTTGTCCGAGGGAGGAGAGTGTACCCAAAAACCAAGAAAGGTCCAGAAGCCCTGCTCTCAAAAAGTAGCAACATTTGTTTGAACGTGATGAAATTGTTGATTTGTAGTGGATTCATTTCACAGACTACAGACCCGCAAGCCTGAAGTCCGTTCTTGGGACTCCATCAGGGCATATTGTAAAAGTGTTGGTTTGCGGGGAGCAAAAGCACTTGGTGAGTACTAGGACCCAGAATGGGATCACTGAGAACATACAATGTCTGACTCCTGTTTCCATCTTTGAGAGGGACACCAGGGGCTCTGGCCTTAGAGGTCCTTATTTGACAAACACTTTCTGTGTGCCTGGTAGTTAAGCGTTTCTCAGCTAGTTATTCGTGTAACCCATATGTTAACTCTATGAGCCAGGGGGATAGCGCTATCCTGGTTTGCTGGAGGAGGAAACAGAATCACACAGAGAGGTTAAACAACTTGCCCAAGATGCACAGCTAGTAAGTGGCAGTGCTGGGATTTGAGAGCAGGCAGTCTAATCCAGAGTCTGTGCTTTTGACTCTTACATTCTTTTTTTTTTTTTTTAAAGAGTTTATTTATTTATTTGACAGAGAGAAAGAGATCACAAGAAGGCAGAGAGGCAGGCAGAGAGAGAGAGGGGAAGCAGGCTCCCTGCTGAGCAGAGAGCCTGATGTGGGGCTTGATCTCAGGACCTTGAGACCAGGACCTGAGCCTTGACCCACTAAGCCACCCAGGCGCCCCATTGACTCTTATATTCTTGAGCCTGGGGGTTGGATGATGGGTGAGGCAGAATTTGCAACTGGCTGAAAAATGCTTCTGGGATTTTATTCAGTGGAGACTTGACTCTGAGAGTCAAGTACCCACCTCACACCTTCAGACCACCCTGCACCAACCTTCTGAGCCACCTGGGCTCCACTGAGGACATTGCTTTCTTTTTAAAAAAATTCTTTTTATTGAGGTAAAAGGAACACATAACTTTATATTACTTTCAGGTGTACAACATAATGATTTGGTATTTGTATATATTACGAAATGATCACCATAGTAAGTCTAGTTAACATCTGTCACCATACAGAGTTACAAATTTTTTTCTTGGGATGAGAAGAGATGTTGCCTTAAAATGAATTTTTCTGAGGTATCGGCAATTAGTCCTGCTCAGAAACCATCTATGGCTCTCTAGCACGTCCAGGGCCCTCTCCAAGTTCTTTGGCCTGGCCTTTAGGGCCCTGTGCCACGAACCTTGTCCCTCCATCCTTCTCTCAACATCCTGTGCTCTGGTCACAGAGACACCAGTCCCTGCGTTGGGTTCCCTAGCCTTCCTACATTGGCCCGAGCTGCTGCCCTGTGAAGTTCTCTGCCTTCATTGTCCACTCCTCTTTACACCACCTCCTTTTCAGACACTTCTAGGCCACCAGTGCCAAAAGAAAAACACTCTCTTGTTTCTGAAATCCTCATTGGGTCCAGAGTGGGGCCCTGGAAGCAATTCAGGCTGTGGAGCCAGGTGGACCTGGGGGTAGACCTTGCCCCTCTTTTCCTCAGTGAGGGTGGGGGAGGACTTAAGAAATTCACTTTGCCTCTTGGAGCCTCTGTTGCCTCTTGCTAAAATGGGGAGTATGTTGCCCCCCCCTCTTCTGGCTGCAGGTGCAGGAGAGATGTGTGGGGACACAGCCTGTCTGTGATATCAGATGGGTGCTGGGGCGCAGTGAGTGCTGGCTGCTGGGATGATGACGGGCAGGGCTGGGCCAGTGACTGTCACCCCAGGAAGATGCAAGCTCAGGAGAGGGCTGGGAAGGAGGTGGGACTTCAGGAAATGCTCCCAGAAGCAACTTGGAAGGCTAGACTTAGCCGCAAGCCCAGACTCCCGCATTGCAGCTGAGAGACTGTCAGGCAGGTCCAACCGGTTCCTCTGGCCAGGATCTCGGCTGAATTCACACTGAAATTGATTGGCAGGGAAGGCCCTGGAAGGCGGCGTGCAAACCCCAGCAGGAGCTCCTGGGAAGTGGGATTTACAGCTGTGAAAGTACTGTGGGAAAGAAGCTGGAGTTTCAGCCCTGAGTGCGAATATTCTCACCCCCACCGGCTCTTTCCAGATGCTCAGAGCCCAGGGAGCCTTGAATGACAGGGTTTGCCAGCATTTCCTGGCATGGTCACCATGCAAACTTGCCACCCATCTAGGGAACCACTTTTTGGAGGGAACATCTTGAGTTTAGGCCGAGGGCTTGGGTCCCTAACTAGGTGACAACATAGTTGGGTTTTTGGAAGCAGGGTTTGCATGAGTCCGTGTGGGATCACTGTGTCCTGGTACATGCGTGTGCCCCCGGCTCATGGAAGAGTGTGTGTGCCCACGTGTGCCCAGCCACAGAAACACAGTGTGCCCCTGGGGTGCAGGTGGGGGACCCACAGTATTAGAGAGTTTGCTTCCTTCTCAAGGTGTCAGATTTTATGTCAGCTGAATGGAGCTATACTCACGTCAGAGTTAAAATCTCCTTCGTGCCTGTAGAGAGTTTGATGAAGTTTTCCTGAGGCACCGTAGGTGCCTGACAAACAGTGATAGATTTTTCATTGTGTCATAATCTAGTAACACCGTCGTTAGGAGCGCAGACTCTGAAACCAGAATGCGAGATCTACCGCACACGAGCTGTGTGATTTGGGGCAAGTTCATGAGGTGCTCCCTGGTTTGGTTTCTTCATCTGTAAAATGGGCTGATCGTGTTGGTAGCTGCCCCACAGGGTGTGTCATAGAGCGCCTGGAACCGTGTCTGGGAGATGAGCAGTGCCTGGGTGTTCGCTTGTGCCTGCCGTGACCACCACCATCATCGTCACAGTCATCTTCGCGATCGTGGACCTTGCCTTATTGGCTGTTGTCAGTAGCTACTTATTCCTCCAGAGGAGAGTTTGCTGGTCGGGAGACTTCTATGGCATTCCATGCTCAGACCTTCCAGAAAGTCTCCAGGCATCATCTGGGGTAGCGCATGGCCCTGAACTGGAGTCCTGCCTCACTGCTCCCCATCCCCGCCTTGGCCCTTCTGCCCACGGAGCACTGTCCACTGTGGCCTGTCCCTCTCAAGGCACTGTGGGTGGGGGGTGGGCAGCTCCCCTCCATCCCACAGTCTGCCTGCTGGCGATGGCAGCTGGCTCCTTCCCAGCCCAGAGGGATTCAAGAGCCTGGCTGGCTCAGCCTCCTGAGCTCCGAACAGCTGACCGCTGTCCACTCTTGCCTTCTTGTAAAGGTTCTCCAATTCAGGCCTCAGGAGGCCAGGGGCCAGCCTGCTGCCTCTGACCCCGGCAGGGGGTCTCACTGGGGCTGAGGCGGGTCTTCACCCTGTCACCTGGCAAGGTCCCAGTTTCTCAGACAGTTCTGGCCCAGAGCTCTGACTCCACCACCTGGCTGAGGAGGCAACCGGGGGTCCAGGCGACCTTTCTGGGCCCTGCTTCCTTTGTTTGCAGCGTGGGTGCCGTTCTATCGATCTGGCAAAGCGGCAAAAGAGGAAACGCGTGGTAACTGGTGAGTGCAGTGGTCCGCGCAGGTCGGGGGCTGTCAGCAAACACAGCCTTGGTCTAGCTTCCCCGCCAGCACTCTCTGGGCCTGGGACTGACCCAGGGGGACAGGACATGGATAAGGCTTGAAGAGGGCAGAGGGGCTCAGACTCGCTCCCCAGCTGGGCCTTCTGATTCCCTGGGGGTGGAGAGGAAGAGGTTGAGCGGGGACCGTCCTCTCTGTGGAGTGTGTGTGTGTGTGTGTGTGTGCATGAGGGCACTGCCTCTCTACCTACTGGAAACAGGTTATGGAGCCAGAAGTCAGAGGCTGCTCACCTCAGGGCTCCCTTCCTGATATCCCCAAGGAGCCTGAATATGGGCCATTGCCCAGCAGCTGGGAGTGGAACATGTATGTAAATTAATGAAAACATGTTCATCTTCAGGCACGAGTCGCTCATTCGCTCAACGAACAGTTGGGAGCTCTGTGTGCTCCCCACTTCTGTATCCCCAACCTCACTTCCCTGCATCCATAACCATGAGCGAATGGGAGGCTGTGCCTCCAGGAAGCAGTTCACGAAGAGACTGAGGGGTGGGCCCAAGTCTTCCTGCTAAAGTGGCTGAACTAGGATTTGAACTGAGGTCCGGCTGTCCCCAAGGCTTTGCCTCCTTGCTTCAAAGTCAGCCTTCTGGAAGTCTGGTCTCTTGAGAAGCCAGTCAGAGGCTTAAGGGAGTTTGTGGTGCAGGGTACAAGGGGGACGCCGCAGGAGGGGGGCAGATGCACCAGATGGAGGCCAGAGGAGGGCAAGTACTGGTGGGTGGACCAAGAGAGCTTAGGAAAAGGAAGAGGCAGAGATTATGTTGGTCACGCACCAGGACAGACAGAGCTGGACGAAGGGGCCCTGGGAGGGGTGGGGTAGGGAATTAGCCTGGGTGAAATCTCGAAGGGGTGGTGGAAGAAGTTTCCAGAACAGCAAGTGGATTAGTGAGGTTTCCTATTTGGCAGCACCCCGAGGAGCAGGAAGATGGCTAGGATTGGAAAGAGGAGGCTGCGAGGAGGTCCTAAGGGGCTTGAAGGTGTCGACGGGGAGTTTGGGCTTTACCAGCCACTGTGTTGCTGCTGGGCCATGGGGCCACCGTCATGTGCATGGCCCAGCCTGTGGACATGACTGCTTGAACTGGGCGTGGACACATGAGTCAAGCTGGGCCAAAAAGCATTTACTTCCCAGGAAATTAGAAGTTGATCCTGGGCTGCCAGTCAGAGCACGGTGGGAGCTCGAATCAGGGGGAAGGGTGAGGGCAGGGAGCTGGGGCGGCCTCACCTGGGCCTTGAGCGTGAGGATCTCTGCAGAGAGGGAGGGATGAATGCTGAAAAGGTTTCAGATGGCTTACTGTGGCTGGGTATAATCGGGTCAGCCAAACCAGACTACAAATAAGTTAAAAAAAAAAAAGGAGGCAGAAAGTAAAGGCAGGATAGAAGAGTGAGATGGAACAGAAGTGACGCTATGGTTTCCATGTTCTATGGAGTCATGTCGTGATGGGTCCCTGAATTGACTCTGGGCTTCCTGGCGACCAATGGGAAGAAGGAAAAAAGATCACCTTTGAAATCTATAGTGCTCCTCAAGGAAACACAGACAAATCCACTGCTCGGGAGACATGTAGGCATTGCTGGTTCTAGGGCAGGAGGGAAATTTCCCTGGTGGATGGCCCAGTATCTGGAGAGATTTCGGTCAGTGGAGGCAGAATCCTGCTGTGGGAGTCAGAGACTCGATTCTACTGCCCACTTCATTGTGACCCTAGGTGGTTGCTTAGGCAGTCTGAGACTTCTTTTCTCCTACTACAACTTGGGGCGCGTGCGTAGAGGGCTCTGAAGGTGGCTTGGCATAGGTGATGTCAGTCCGTTGTCAGTCCAAAGGCCTAGCCTGCCTGCCTCCCTCCCTCTGCCCCTCCCTCTGAAAGCTGTCTCCCTTCAATTACCCTTTTTATTGCTCTCCTGCCCTCTCCCTGCCATAGGCTAGCTCCTCCCCGGGTCCACCCCTGCCCCTGGGCCCAGGGCACAGCTAGGTGTCTGCTGGCGTGGTGTCTCCTGGAGTCAGCAGGGCCCAGCGTGTGTCCACAATGGAACAGAATTCAGAGTCAGGACCCCATTCCCCCCATCCCCAGCCTGCATTCTCCTGTGACTTCTTCTGTGCCCAGCTCCAGGGCGGGGGGCAGGGTGAGAACCGTGCTCCCCAGCACAGCTCAGCCCCCATTATGTGCTCTTTACCTCTTCCTAGCACAAATCCCAAGAATAGAGAAATAGTTGTATGCAATAAGTTGTGTTAATATCCATTTCCTGGTGAGGACACGTGTGTCATAAGGCATGGTCTGTTTTGTCCTCCACTGCTGTGCTGGGCCACAGGGCCTGCTAGAGAGTCAGTGCTTGAAATATATTGGCTGAATGAATGAATGAATTCAACAAAACCTTGTCATGGTGGGTTCTGTGAGGTCCTGTAAGGCCAGGACCCTATTTTAGAGTTAAGAACACTGTAACTCATCTCATCTTTCTGCCTCTTTACCAGGTCACTTTCGACTCCTTCTTCAGGCCTCCCTCAGGAAAGTCACGCCACAGCTGTGGACTGGACCGAGCAACACCCCCACCCTTTGCTGTTACCCCCACCTCTTCAAGGTCTGGTCAGATTCCTGTCCCCACACGTTCACCTCCTGGGGACTGGTTATTTGGTTTCATGGCCCCCTTGAGTCCATCAGTTATGGGATTTTCAGGGCCCAGAGCAAAAGGGAGACAAGGGGCCTCTTGTTGAATGATAATTGAGAAGTTTAAGATGGCAACGGAATGTAAAAGTGAATATCACTCTTTCTAGCTGCGGGGTCTACACAGGTGACTACCTAGGTCACACGCCCGGGAAGCTGGCCCCAATTCTGTGACAGCAACGACACAGTAGGTGTAGTTTCCTGCTCCTTCCTCCTGCGCTGGGCCTAACCCAGTGCCTGGTCTTCATTAGCATCTCACTGAAACATCTGATGAATGAATGAATGAAAGCAGATTGTATAAACAGAAGTTATCTAGACTTTCTGAGCTCCTGTCTACAACATGGGGATATCTTGCTTTCCTCTCAGCCAGGCAGTGGAGACCCTCCACTTTAGGGTCATGGGATCATGGGGTGCTTGTCCTAGAACCAGTCAGAGGCAGGTGGTCAGAGGACAGCGGCTAGCTCTGTGTGGGGCCAGAGCAACCCAGCCTGATAAGACCAGTGGACTCTGCTCTCTCCAGGCAGCCAGCCCTCCTCTGATGACGTCCTCCTACCTGGCTGGAGGCCAGGGGCTGGGGAGAGGCTAGGACCTCTCTTCTGTAGAAACCCCTTTTATTGGGTATCTCCCGCATATCAGGTACGGCCCAGTGCATTTTTCGTGCATGATCTTTTACCCTCATTTGGCAGATGGAGAAATCAAAGGTCAGAGCGTAAACATGGCTTGTCCAAGGCTGCCACTCAGTTGGCAAAGGGGCAGAGGCAGCCACGAATGCCGGAGCTGTCATCTCTTAGACCAGTGCTCAGTAAGAACAAAACGTCTACCTCACGAGGGTTGTTCGCAGAATCCCACATGCGTGTGTGAGTGTGGGCTTGTTCCAGAGCACAGGCCTTGGGCAACATTTGTGTCTCCGCTCCAGAGGCTGCTGACCTTCCCCGAGGCCCGAACAGGGACTGTTCTGCAGGTCTGCCCACCCCCGAGGCCTGAACAGGGACTGTTCTGCAGGTCTGCCCACCCCCGAGGCTCGAGGCGGCGCCGGTTGCTGACCTGCTCTGGTCAGTATCACTGTCAGGCCAACCCAGCGGCCTCCGAGTCCCTGGTTTCCCTGTGTACCAGCTTCCTACACAGATCTGATTATGTATTTACTTCTGTGTCTTCATTTTTTTTATGATTAGAGAAATACTGGTTTTTAAGCTTAAAACTGTACCAAGACTTTGGGATACCTGTATAAGCTTGTTTTAAAAGATTAAGAAAAGGCAAAATGTAAACAGAAAAAAAAAAGGGCCAGAGGCCCTGATATCCTTCATTCCCACTACAGATCAGTCATGAATTTCTACACCCCCACCCCAAACATACACACACACACACAGACACACATAGACACACAAACACACAAACACACACAGAGACACATACACAGACACAGATGCCCACACAGACCCACATAGACAGGCACACACAGACACCCAGATACATACAAGCACACTCACAGATGCACACAGACACACACACATGTACACACACACACATACCCTTTCACAGACTCCAGACTGTCCGCTTTGAGAACTGGGATATGAATGTTTTCTGTGGAGGTCCCGTGTGACTGGGTCTGACTTACTCCCAGAGTAAGAAATAGCTTAATGTTATGTTCTGTCATCCCAGAGTCTTATACCTGCTCATGTCTGCCTTGTGCCTTAAAAGCATTTGCTTTCGGAAACTTGGCAAGACACTTTAAAAAAAAAACAAAACAAAAAAACAAACGGGTCCAACCTATACCCTGTGTTATGAAACTCCTTTCCTTTTGCTTAACAACATGTTTTGGACATCTTGTCTGCACAAAGTCTGACCTCACCCTTTTTAACAGTTGCATGGTGTTCCGAAGAGCTGCAGTTTGAAACTTGTTCTTTATCATCAAGCAGCAGGGGGAAGGTCTCTGGAAGAGAATGTGTTAAACAGCAGACTTCGAAGAAGGGTCCTGCTTGGGGCATCTCACCACGCTCAGGCTCCCCGAAGTGGCTGGGGACCAGGGCGGGGTGGGGATGGGGGTGGTCAGTGCACCATCTTGCAAGGCCCTTGGAGTGCCTTCCAGATGAGAAGATCTGAGGCTCAGCCAGACAGCGTTGTCTTGATGGACACAGGGGACACTGCCCTTTCAGACCTGGAGTTGCTGCCCAAAGCTGGCCAGATGTGGGGCCTGGGAACCTTTGCCGGGATGCTTTTGACCCTGTGGCTGGCAGCTTGTCCATTGCCAGTCTGCCTACCTCCAGCCTCTCAGAGCGCCCAGAGGAGGGCCTTTTCCTATTCGTGGGGGGCAGAATAATCCCTACCATGGCCGTGTCCGAATCGCCAGAACCTGCAAACAGGTTCTCTTACGATGGAAGAAAGGACTTTGCAGATATGATTAGGGTAAATGACCTTGAGATGGGGAGATTGCCGTGCATTACCTGGGTGGGGCAGATGCCATCGCAGCGCTTCTTAAAGGTGGAGAAGCTTTCTCCGCCCTGAGCAGAGGGAGATGTGAGTGGGGAAGCAGGCTTGGGGAGAGGAGGCCGGGGGCGGGGGGTGTGAACCAGGGATGCAGGCGGCCTCTAGGAGCTGCAAAAGCTAAGGAGATCAGCTTCTCTCCTAGGCCTCCTGCAGGCATCTTGACTTTCGTGTCAAACTTCAATCTATCGAGCTATAATTAAAACGGTAATATTCTCCATTTATTCACCCACAGGTTCCTTCCTGGGTCATCTCACACACACACACATACACACACACACGCGCACACACACACACACAGTGTTACTCAAGTTGAGTGCTGATGCGTCCAGGCATGGCTGTAAGCAATCATCGGAGCAATGATCGTATTATTACTACCAATACTGCTGTAGCGAACACTTCGATCACCCCCACCACGTGTCCTCTGCGAAGTGCTTTAGTTCATGAGTTCCTTCAGTTCTCATGACAACTTGAAGAGGCAGGCTACGCTTTGTTTGCCCGTTTCGCACAGGGAAACACCAAGACACAGAGAGGTTCATAACTTGCCCAGGGTCACACAGCCAAGAAGAGGTGGAGATGGGCTTCGGACCCAGGCTATCTGGCTCACGTTTATAGGCTCCCACTTAAACCCACACGTGCGCGTGCACACACGCACACACGCCCCCTCGCATTCTCACTCGAAGTCACACACTTCACCCTGCTCTGACCAGCGTGTGCTTTCCTTTCTCCTATCACCTGCCAAGGGGCAGGAGGCAGACAGAATCGAGTCTGGAAACTCCGTCTACAAGAGGGATTTTCGTGGATTGTCTTCATGTCCAAGCGACAAACAATGTATTGATAAGAACCAAAGTTGCTAATTCCTCCCCCCCACCCCCCCTGCCCCGAATTTCACATCTCCTTTTTGAAACTTCACTCCTTTCAACCGGATGATGGGTTCAATGTGTAATTAAATGTGAGTCAATGTGTCTGGCGTGGCAGGATTCCTCCGGCCTGTCGGCTCTCCGGAGAGAGAGCTCTCGGAAGCTGTGCTCTGCTTGGCCTTCCTCAGCCATGGGGTCTGGAAACACAGCCCCTGCCTCCGTGCTGTCTTCTTCTGGATTCCCCCCTCCCCCAGGCCACAGGGCTGGGCCTGCTGAACAGCTGCTAGAGCCAGTGGACTGAAGAGATAATTGGTGTTTGCAGGCAGCCAGCGGCTGGGGTGGGGGTGTGTGTGGGGGGGTCACCGCTCCACTCCTTACCTGCCTCTGGGGCAGGGCTGGGTCCCCTGGAACCTGTCGGGCTGGTTTGGAGGTGGTTATTACCAGGGCTCCCTGGGAAGGAATGGAGAGCTGAAGGGGGGGTGGGTAGGGGTGGACAGGAATGAGGGATGGGGAGCAGCGGGCTGGAGATTGGGGCTGGGGATGGAGAGGGGGAGGGCTGAGGCTCTGCCTGGGCTCACTCCTGACTCGGCCTGGCTTCCCCAGTTCCCATCCTCTCCACGAACTTCAGAAGGATTAAATCTGGTTCTCCGCTCAGGATATACTGAGTGGGGGTGGAAGCCTCTTTGAGAGTCCCCCACATTCTCACCTGAGAGCTCACCTGGTGGGGGTTCGAGCCCCTCTCTGTTTCCTGAGGCTCCCCACTCAATCCAGCGAGGGGTGCTGGGAGCTCTGAGGCTGATGAGCCTTGGGAGAAGGGGGCGAGAAGGCCACGGGGTCCAACTCGTGGGGCCTCTGAGCAGTGATGGGGCTGTCTACACAGCCTGGGTCCTGGGTAATCAGGTTGGATACAGTTGCCCTTCTTCTCACCCTCAGCCATTTTGCACCTAATTAACAAAATAATTAGGGCCCAAGTTATTTTTCTATTATTAATCTCCATGTCCAGTCTCACAGGCCCCCCACACCTTCTTCTGAGCATTTCCTTCTTTCTCTTACCGATTCCCTCTCCTTTCCCCTTCTGTTCCCTCCTTTCTTCCTCTCTCTCTCTATCCCTTCCCTCCTTCCAAAAAGCATCACAACACAACCAGCCCTGGGGTTTGGACTGGGACCTTCCCAGAGCTCATAGCTCCTGGGGGGCTGCACTCTGTCCTCTGTCTGAGCGACTCCCTGCAGGGCTCTCAGCGGAGGTGGTGTTTCATCTGAGGTTTGACGACTAAGCAGTTAGGGGGAGGTAGTGGTGGGGCTGCCGCCAGCTGAGAGAATGCCCCCTGCATTCCCACTCTGTGCCCGTCACTCTGCATTCCCTTTCTCAGTGAATTCTCATGAAAGCAGGATGAGGTAGATCTTGGGGTTCCAACGTTACCATGAAGGAAATCAGTGTCCGGAGAGGTCAGGTCACTTGTCCAGGGTCACACAGCTGGACCCAGGGGCAGAGGTGGGATTCAGATTCAGGCCACTCTGTCACAATGCCATGTTCAATCCACTGGAGCGCTCCCTCCATCTGGAAGGGGATTCTAGGCTGAGAAGTGATGTGGGAGTTTGGAGACTCATCAGTGGCTATGAGTGGTGGCGGCTTGATGTCATGGTGGAGCAGGGCTGGAGGGGCCCTTACAGGGCATGGCAAAGGCCAGGCGGGACAGCCATGAGAGTCAAGCTAGGGAATCAGGAAGGAGACACTGAAGAACTTTAGTGGGGCAGCAGCAGAGGCGGTGCTGGGAACACTCGGGACTCCAGAGCCTGCCTGGTGGGTCGGAACCCTGGGCAGACCGCTCGCTGCTGTGTGACCCTCGGCAAGTCCACTAACCCCCAGGACTCTCTCATGTGGCAATGGTACTCCCTACTTGGTGGGGTTATTCAGGGCACTGAACGAGAACAGTGTTGGCACAGAACCTGGCACAAATTAAATTGAAAATTATTCACGTTTTCTTTCAGAAAGCTAAGGACTGGGGCTGGTATGGGGGATTATCAGGAAGCCCCTGGAAGGGTGGTTTCAATTTCCAGAAGAGACACCTCGGGAGGCCGAGGGTGCCCGGGGGGTGGTGGGGAAAGTGGGTCTGGCAGGCTCGGGGAGCCCCCTCCTCACAGTGCCCGCTGTTCTTGCCCAGGAGCTCCTGAGGGATGGGGGTGGGGCTACAGAGGGGAGACGAAGATCAGAGATGCCAAAGGTCACCCGTGGGGCCCCAGCTCCTCCCAGGGAGACAGAGCCAGGAAGCCAGGAGAGGGCAGAGGGCAGAGGGCAGTCCAAAGCGTCTCACCACCTGCTGTGCTGGGGGAAGGGCAGGGCTGGGCTTGGGGCAGCCTGGATTTTCCTGCTGTTTCTCTGTAAGCACAAAGTTGGTCTGGTCCAAGCACCAGCGCCACCCCCCAACTCCCCAAGCCGCTGATTGAGCTTTCCCGTCTCGATTGTCCAGCTGAAGAGGTGAAAATATCTCAAGGTCTAGAAGATGTCCTGCAGGGCTCTGGGGAGTATGTCCCTGGCTTTCTGGGAGGCTTTAAGGTCTATACCCCGAAGTGTGACTTTGGTTATTTTGCAAAGGGATGGACCACTTTCTTAGGCATAGAGATCACACCCCTGAGACATCTTTGCCCAGCACTTACCCCTCCACTCCCCAGGCACAGCCGGTACTCTGCGGTGGCCCGTGATGCTTGGGGGAGTCCCACAAATATATTTGTATTTCTTTAAACTCAGATGAAAAAGAGGTAAATATAATTCAGCCTGGATTGCATTTTTCTCCATAGCAACACCGTCTAAATGATCATTTTAAATATATTTTTATGGCATGAGGAGCCCATTCAAGCAAAAGTTCCTAGGTCACAAGAAAGATATGATGCAACTTGGTCTTGGTGCTGTCTCCTCCCCCTATAGGACAAAGTCCTGGGGGACAAAGGACACAAGTTCTCTGGACTCATAGGGGACTGGGTTTAACCATGATTCTAGCACTTGCCAGCTTGGGGCCCCGGGATAAGTTTCTTAGCTTCACCGAGCCTCAGTTTCCTCTTCTGTAAAATGACAGGATGAATGAGCAAAGGGCTTTTAGCTAGGTTACCTCTGAGCACATTAAAAGCATCCAGCTTATCAAAGTCACCCCCCCCCCCGCCAAAAAGCATCAGCCTGCTATTCATAATCATTCTTTTAATACATTTTTGCTGGTCCCTAATCATTCAGCGGCTGCGTGTTCCTCCATCTTTGCAGACCCTGGTCCCTACAGGGACCCCACCTTTGCGGACCCCATCATCCCGCTCCCCAGTCCTGGGGACCTCCAGTGAGGTCAGCTCTCTGCTCCTCGATTTCTGCTCCCTCTGGAGGCTCTGCCCTAAGATTTGTTCCCTTTCCTACCCTCTGTGCTCCAGTGGGTCCCCCTTGGACCCGAGACCCCCTGCCCATCCTCCACAGAGCCGCATTCAAATTCAGCCCGAGTTGTCTGTGTTCACTTTTCTCCAACAATCTCCAGAAACGGAGGTCAGGCAACCTCTCATTTGAAATGTTGACAAGCTCAGCTACCTAATAAAATAAAAGGCTGTTTTCTCTCTTATTGCTGCCAAAGACATCATGAATGATTGATTGATTGATTTAAAGAAATTAAAACATGTCACATATTTTATAAGCAACTTAACCACCCATGCTGGAGTTTGGGTACCTGACATAAAGATTCTGGCTTTAAATGTGGAAATAAATATTTTTGAATACCGAAGTCGAGATAAAATAGGAAAAGATGAATGGTGAGCAAAAATAATTTCTTTTTTTCTGAGATGACACTAAAAACTTCTGGAGCCCTATATTTCCCATAGTTGGATCCATGGCTTAAATTAGGGGAAAAACACATAAACTAAGAATAAAAAAAGAGTAACCATTGGCAAAAAGACACTAGGTCAATGAGTTGAAAAAACACATTCCTCATTCCTGTCTGCTTTCAGGCACCCAGAACCTCCTGGACCCTGGCCCATCGCTCCAGACTTGGCTTCCCAAGGCTCCCTTCACACCTACTTGCCCGGTAAACCCATTATGCTCCATCCCCAAGGTATGCCTTCCCATTTCAACTGTCATTCCTTCTGCTTAAGAAGCAGAATGTTCTTAATGTTCCTCTTGAATGTAAGTCCCAGCAAGGAAGAAATCTTATCTCCCTCACTGATAGATCCCAAGCTTCCAGAAGAGCACCAGGCACACAACAGACCCCTATTAAATATTTGAGGAATGAAAGGTCAGCTCAGAGAACTCCTACCTATACTTCAAAACCTCAGCCAAATGTTTTTGCTCTCGGTGCTGCCCCTGTCCCCCTGGGAGCTGTGCTCCCATACTGCCTTGCATTGCCTTCTCTTAGAGCAGTTTGCATACCAGCAGGCCAAGGAGCTCCTGGGTCTTTATAGGAGGTAGACCTGGTTTCTAATCTTGCCTTTGAGACATGACTCACTCACTCAACAAAGATTTACTGAACTTCTGCCTCTTGAGTACCAATCCCTGGGAATTAAATGGTGAGCAAAGGCAGACTGGCATCTGCTTGTAGAATTTCCTAGAGGCACAGCCGTTAGCCCGTCCTCAGCTGTGACACAAGTTCTACCCCCTTTCTCAGTGGGGCGTGGGACAGATTGAACTAGAAGTCACAGCCAGGCCCTCAGTGCCTGCTGGTGCTTGTAGATTTTGCCCAGGGCCCAGCTCCCTCACTGAACTCTGAGCTCCTTCTTGGGGTAAGGGAGGTTCCCACTTACTCTCTCTTCCCTGGGCACAGAAAAGGTGGACAACAAACCGAGGATAATTGAGTTGTGCGTGTGCGCATGGGCGCGCACACGTACACACACACACGGTTAGATCTAACCTGACCTGACCACATGGGCTCTTCCAAGGCCCAGAACACCGTCCTCCACCTCTGACTGGGCCTGTGCTTGGGACAAGCCAGGATGCCAGAAATCCAGGATTCCCAGGTCAGGGAGGGCTCTGGGTTGTCCTGGGCTAGGGTGTGCCCAATCCCTGACCTGAGGTGGCTGTGACCCAAGATATGGTCCACTTTGACCCAATTTCTCAGAATCCCTGGGGACAGCCCATCCCACCCCCACTCCGGGCCCTCTGTGTGGCCATTCATACTCCAATGCCTGACATGTGACCAGAGGGCCAGGCACCCGCCCCCTTGAGCAAACAGCAGTGCACGTGAACAACGTTTGGCCTCAAGTCTGGACGTGGCCAGCTGATCACTCAGGACTCTTACCCCCATTTTTAGGGGGTGGAGGGGCAGACAGGGTGCCTGGATTTGTGGGTTCTTGCCCCAATCCCTACCTTAAAGCCAGATCTGGTGCATATCCCTTCTTGTCTCTAGGCCTCAGTTTCTCAATCTGTACCAGCGTCTGGCTGGTTGGTAGGAGTAAGTATTGGAGTCTTTTTAGTCTCTTAATTTCTCTGTCACGTTCTTCGGTTTGGGATGGAGAAGAACATGTGGGCATTTCAGCTTCAGGTTCTACACACATTTCTTGTGCCCCTGCTATGTGCCAGGCTTAGCAGTCTCTGGGGTCATCCCCAAACTCCTTTTGTCTTGTGTTCTAATCTGACCAACCCGCTGTCTTCCTCATATCCCTCCAGAGCTTCTCATGCTCTTGGGGACCTCCTAGGTTATGGGTCTCTCACTGCAAAGAAGTAGCATCTGAAGCTGTCAGGGAGTGAGAATTCCTGCTCCAAAAGAGAGCGGGAGAGTCTGATTTCTTAATGGGGGGCTCAGGACTCTAAAAGCAGTTAAGGAACGCGGAAGCTTCATGGTGGTGATAGCCTAGGAAGACAAGACGGTGTTACTTCTGCCATA
Source organism: Mustela putorius furo (assembly GCF_011764305.1). NCBI lineage: Eukaryota > Metazoa > Chordata > Mammalia > Carnivora > Mustelidae > Mustela > Mustela putorius. The sequence goes on along the minus strand of NW_025421464.1, from coordinate 9,195,028 downwards.
TTTTATTGGTCCAAGTGGTCACAGATCCCTGTTTCAAGGGGCGTAGCACAGACTCCACACCTCAGTGAGAGTACTGTCGGAGAAATTAGAGCCATGCTTTCAAACCACGATACCATTGTGGATTTGGGGGATTAGACCCCATGGGCAGACGCTGAGCTGGATGACCAAGTAGGTCTCCCATGCAACTTCGCATCAGAGAAACATTTTGAAATCTGCCAGGCAGAGGAGGAAGGAGACCTGTACCTGGATAGGCCCGAGTTCAAATCCCGGTGTTGTCACTGAACGTCCCTGAGTCTCAGTTTTCTCAGCTGAAAAATGGAAGGATGTATTATCCCTTCCTTGTAGGCTGGGGCAGCAGGGGGCGGGGGGGATGTGGGATCTGACAGAGTAGGGTCTAAGGTTTGGGCAGCAGCCAAGGGCAGCTACTCTTTGGTATCATAGATGCTTTCGTATGGAAACAACAGTAAGCAAAATGCTGCACAAGGTTCCCAAAGCTTCCTGCCCTCTGCCGCCATCAGCGAGTAGGGGTGAATTCAACTGATGTTCTTGGGCCAGTCGCTCTGCAAGGATCTGGAGATACACGGATGAACAGAGCGGAGCTGTCAGGTCTTGGGAGATCCACACTGGGGGAACAGGGCAAACGGAGGGGCGACGGGGGGTGGTGGGGAGTGTGGTGTGTGACAAGTGCTCCCATGGCTTGGTGCTCTGTGGGTCCTGTTCCTTGGTGGAGTTTCCTTTGGTCCTGTCTTAGTCCATATGCTGATTAGCAATTCAGTTCCAGTCCGACAGCTTCCTGAAGTCACAGGAATGACCAAAGACGGGAAAAGCCCTTTTGATAAGAACCCCTGCGAATAATGCCCAGTTGTGGGTGTTGGCTGGCTTCTCAGCTACCTAAAGCTTCTTAGCTCTGTGCCAAGTGTTGTCTGTGCAGCTCTTAACCAGTAGCTTTATGGGGTAGGTGCCTGTGTTTATCCCCTTTACAAATGGACACTGAGACTCACAAAAACCACGTGGTGGCTTGTCCAGGGCCGCATGGTGTCAGAGTGGCCGAAACGCTAATGTCACTCCTGAGTGCATGAATGGTACTGAAGTTGTCCTGAGTGTGGCAGAGACACCTGTGTTCTGTGCAGAAAGGAACCCCTCCCTGCCCACCCCACCCTGCCCCAGGGGTGATTCTTACTGAATTCCACTAGAGTCCCTCCAGGGGAGGAAAAGGGAAAGTCATGGCGATGGGGCATTCTCCTTGCTACGGGACACAGAGGCCGGCCAGAAGAGGTAGATTACTCTCTCAAATCTCCAAAGGGCTTTTGTGGGCCAAAGAGAGCTCCATGCTCCCTGAGAAGCCAAACCTGACCAGCTATTAGCCATCTGGAGCTGTCTGAGAACCAGTCTGGTTCCCCTGTGAAGTGGTGAGCTTCTTGTCAGAGGGGATATTCAAGTTGTGTGAGGTTCGAAGTGCTGCAGAGAGCAGGTTCATGGCAGCTGAGTAGCTGGTGGGCTTTCTGCCTCTAGCTTGGCATTGAGCTGGTGCTCACACCAGGGGGTCATCCAGGCTCAGGATCGGGGTAAGAATCCAGGCTCAGTTGCTCGGTAAGAATCATTGTTTGGCTCCAGGGAGCCTCTTGTTTGCTAAGGAGGTAGGAAGTAGTTTCATGATGAGCAAGGCTCTTAAGTACATTATTTCATTTGAACCTCGTCTCAATGTTAATCATTGTGGGTATCATAGGGGATTATGACAGTTGAGGGAACTGAAGCACAGAGAGGTTAAGCAACTAGCTCAAAGCCACACAGTCACTGGTAGAGCTGGGATTTGAACCCAGGCCTCTGGCTCTGCTCATTGCTGTCCTTGCCTGAGGACCTGGCAAGAGCAGGATGGACCCTTGGCATCTCTGGCTTATTCTGCTGATAAGGAAAGTCGTTCCATTGATAGGACCCCTGAAGCACTGCTGGGCTGGGGGACCCTCAGCAGGACACAGTTTTGACCCACCCAGTGGTTGGTGTTGGACCCAGGAATTCGGCCCCAATCCAAGCAGGGCAGCAGGGAACACGGTGCAGGAACAGGGCTGGGGGTGTCGGGGGAGAGCCCCAGACAAGGATGTGACTGGTGAGTGCTTGTCCAGGACTTTCCAGAGTGATCCTCAGCCTGTTGCTGGGGGGACCTGCCTGGTACACCCCCTTTCCTGGCTGCCTTCATTCCTGTCATTAAGTCATGGGACAAGCCTGGGGTACTCTGTGAACCCAGAAGAGGGGCACCTTGCCCAGTGGAAACAGAGGTTCACAAAAGATCCCTGAAGGAAGAGAAATGTAAATGGAGGCCTCAAGGGAGGTTGGGGCAAGTGGGGGGTTGTGTGTGACAGGAACAGGGGAGGTGGGCAGGGACTCTGTGAGAGGTGAGGCAGATCCCAGACCACACAGAGACTTGGAGGCCACAGGGAACAATTTGCATTTTGTCCCTGGGGACCAGCCAAGGGCTTGGTGGCAGGGGTGCTTCGATGGGGCCAGTCAGAGAGAGCCTGGGGACTGGGAGAGGGCCGGTGGAGGGCTGGCATCGGTGGGGGGGGCTGCCAGGTCTGCTCTCTGAGCCCCCAGTGTAGAGGATGGGGAGAGGCTCTGTTGAAAATTTCCTGGGTCCCTTTCAAGGAACTTCCTCCTGCCGCCTGGTCCCCCATCTCTAGGAGCCCATAAAGCCAGTACTGCGGGTAATTATAGGCTGTGAGAGGCCCAGGGCAGGGAGGCTGGGGACGTGAGGGGGGCGGGTGGGGTGCTGGCCGACAGGAGCTGTCACGCCGGCCTGGCTGCCAAGGAGAGAGGTGCAGACACCGAGGCCCCCATGAAGTTACTCCCGGGACGGTCATTTTTTATGGGCATTCTAGGTGGGGGCATGACATCACTAGGAGCCTACTGGGGGCTCCCCCAGCCCTTTTTGTTCTCTGGGGCCTATCTCTGTGGTTGCCGATGTACATTCTTGGGAACGCGGTTGCCTTCCTCTGGAATGCTTGGACCCAGCGGGTTTCACAGCCACTGGCTGCGCCTGTCCTCTTTCAAGAAAACCAGCCAATCCGTGGGTCCTACTTCCAAGTCCTCCCTGGCAGACTGAGAGGGCCGCCTCGAGCTCCCTGTAGGCTGCAACTTCCAGCTTCTTTTAAGGAATCGGCTTCTTTGAAAGTACATCCATTTGAGAAGAATCATCAATGCGGATGGAGAAGCAAGATGATGAAAACCAGAGACAAGGGAACAGAGGGATATGGGTATGGGGGGTCCCTGCTCTGCTCCCTACCACCATGGCATCCGAGCCTCAGTGGTCCCATCTGTAAGATGGGGATACTACCAGTCACCCAGCAGGGCGGGTGTGGATGGGGATGAAGTTTTCCATAATCCTTCACCAGTATTTCCCTCAAGTCCATTCTTCCTCACAGCCCTTGATTCAAAGATTTAAAAAGCCTTCCCAGGTCTGCCTACTTCCCACATGACATTTATGGGGACAGATGATCTTAAGGAAGGCGGAAGTGGAGCCCAGACAGGCAGAGGGTCTTGTGAAAGCCATGCTGTCTAATTAAGCTCTGTTTGTGGTTCTTTTGTGAAGCATGATCATTTGTTAGCTTGGGTTAAAAGACACTATAAAACCCATATACAACCCAACTGAAAATTTAGAAAACAAGGGGGAAAAAAGAACACTTCTCATGAGGCTACCAGCCTAGCATCACAAGTGCCGTGACTTTCACGTTAACCCTTAGTGTTTACTGCTGGTCTTGATGCTAGATGGGAATTGTGAACGCCATTTTCCTACTTAACTATCTAAAATCACTTTTGCCTGCCACTCCAGCCTTATGGGTTATCGTATTAATGGATACCTATTACTTCAAAAAATTGATGTTGAATTTTACCTCCTTTTTTTTTTTTGGAAGATTTTTATTTATTTATTTGACAGACAGAGATCACAAGCAGGCAGAGAGAGAGGAGGAAGCAGGTTGCCCGCTGAGCAGAGAGCCCGATGCGAGGCTCGATCCCAGGACCCTGGGATCATGATCTGAGCTGAAGACAGAGGCTTTAACCCACTGAGCCATCCAGGCGCCCCTGAATTTTACTTTCCATTTCTCCCTATTCTAAATAATGCTTTAATGAACACATTTTTTTTTTTCCACAGAGTGTTTCTCTTTATGGGTCTCATTTCCTTAGGATAAATTCCCAGAAGCGGAATCAGTGGGTCTCAGGGTAGGAACATTTTTGTGGTTTGTGATACATATTTTCCAATTTACTTTCCATAAAGCCTGTTCTAATTTACTTTGCCTCCAGCGAAGTTTGCCTGGTTAGCAATTTCGGGGCAACCTCACCAGCATTAGGTGTTGGTGTTTATAATTTTGTTTGCTATGGGATACACTGTTACTCCTTTTTATCTCATTCACGTTTCTTTCTGGATAAAAGATGTACCTATATATATATATCAGATGTATTAATGGATTTACATTCTCTTTTAAAGATTATCTGACATTTTTGCTGGATTGAAAAAGATGAGTCTCTTGCTACAATGTGTAAGAATGCCATTCCTAGGGGGACCGGTGAAAGGCAAGTGTATTCTCTTCCCTGTCGGACAGTAAGAGTTGTAATAAACTAGGGCTGTAGCCAAAGTTGAAGTAAACAAATGGTTACAGCAGATAACAGAAGCACAAACCTGACCCTGATTAATGAAGCTGCTAATGTGGCTTCCTGGGGAGGATGTCAGCCAAGGGCTTCCCCTGTGACTTACATTAGGTCCTAGTGACAGCATAAGTGGTTTGGGGACTTGGACTTGGGAGGTGACAGGATGCTTGTGGGGCTGGGATTTGGAGTGGGTGGGTGGAGTCTGGTTTCTACAGAGAGCAGAAAAGGACTGATGTGGCAGAACTTCGCAGGGAGAGGAGTTTGCACAGGGTGGCGAGCAGACACCAGTGGGGAGGATCTGAGGCAGGGTCCTGTGGTGCTTGGACTGGCCATCCCAGACTGAGTCCCATAACCCCGCCCAGAACTGAGCACCCCTGCTGGGACAGACCCAGGTTCACTGTGGACCAAGGGACATCAAGGAATCTGGGCAACACATCCCGCCCTCTTTGCTTTCCAGCTGGGTCTGGCCCCCCCAGCTGGTGTCCCGCTGGTGTCCTCCCTGTCCAGCAGTGTGCTCTGTCTCTCCGCTCAGGCTCATAGGTTGCCCTTGGACAGCCTTTCCTCCTCTTGGTTCGAATGAAGGCTTCTCAGATTGCTGTCCTCAGAGCTCCTGTGCGATCAATGCATAAGGAGCAAAATGTGTCTGGGTTCCCCTGTCTTGTGTCGTCCCACACATGCTCACCTCGGTCAGACTCATGCCCGTTCATCCTTGCAGTGCCAATGCTAGCTCCCCTTCCCCCAGGAAGCCTGCTTGACCTCCCCAGCTAACTAATGACCCCCTCTTTTGCCCTCCTTTTTGGAAACTTTTATTGCTGTTCTTGTCATACCTGACCTCTGATTGCCTGGTCACAGGTTGGCCCTCCTCCCCAGGGGCTGTTAGAAACTGTGGCCACGTCCGGGTCTCCTTCCTCCATCCCCAGGCCCTGCCAGGGCTTCTGGGACCTTCACTGCAAGAGTGATCGATAAACACTCTGTCATTTACAAGACACTCTCCCCATGTGTTCTGATGTTTGGTAGGAACATTGTAAATGCAGCCAGGCTGAGTGTCGTTATATGCATTTCACAGAAGCCAGTACCAAATAAGGCCAGTTGACTTACCGAGCATCTCCGTGTGCCAAGACAGTGCTCAGCATTTTACAGGTAGTTTCCTGTGTCATGGTTCTGGCAACAAGAGGCGGTAGGTACGCCCATTGTCCCCACTTACCTGGGAGGAGGCTGGGGCTTGCTGAGGTCAGTAACTTGCTAAGGTCACACTGCTACGATGGGACAGAGCCTGAATCTGAATCCAGTTCTGCATGTTCCACTGTGCTAGGCTACACCTCCAAATGGCATCATCTTCCTTGTCTCCATGTCTGGACCTCAAATTCCAAAGGGAAGGAGCAGTGTCTTGTTTGTCCCTGGACCTCCAGCATCTAGCACAGGGCCGGGCACAGGTAGACGTCAATAGTGCTGATGAACTGGATGGACAGATGGGAAGGATGGACGGTTGCAAGTCTTCCCCAGTTCTGTTGCAAGCGGGGAGTTTCTGCTTTAGGGCAGTGCAGTCAGGAGATGGGAGTTGGGTTTAGCTTGGGGCTGGTCCCATACCTGAGTGGTTCTGGTCGTAAAACACGAGGGTGTGTCCTCACAGGGACATGGTGAGCCGTGCGCTTGCCAGTACATCGGACATGTCTTGCCAAACGCCGAAGGCAAAATGAAATGTCCTGGGAGAGCAAACCACCACCTCCCTCCCGGGCCAGGCAAGCAGGATCATTTTGCTCCGTCTACACACACGCTCCTCTCCCTGAGATGGCCTTGGGAGAGAACGTGTCCTGTGTGTGTCCCAGAGCGTGGGGAGAAGCTAGCGTGAGTGTGATGGGTGCCGGGTCTGGGTGGGGTGTGATCCTTCCCTTTCCAGACAGCAGACACTGGAGGGAAGAAGGAGCGCCCATCCTGGGCCTGCACTGTCACACGGGGCCGCCGCTGTCTCTCTACCCAGTGCTGGCAGGGCCTGAGCGCTGGGCCAGCAGACTGTGGCCCACCAAGGTTGGAGCTGGAATGAGTTGCTCTGTTCCAAACCCTGCTTGGGGCTCACTGGCTGGACATGTATCTGAGGCCCAAGTACAAAACACAAGGCCCCCCATTGGCACATATAACCTGTCCGGGTCCCAAGCTTCACCCATGTGACCTTCTTTGGGTTCTCAGGTGGAAAATAATAGATACGAGAATGGTTAAAATTTATGAAGCGTCTGCTTGGGGTTAACTGCGAATCTCATTCGGGCTGTTGGTATTTCGAAGTAGCTAACAGCACGGATGTTGGAGTCAGCAAGACTTGGGCTCAGATTCTGATGCTTGGACTAATAAGAGTACAGCTCTGGGTAGGTCACGTCACCTGTCAGAGTCACGGTCTCTGAACCTCACAGGTGGCTGGGGAGGTGGACGGGGAGCCCGCATACACGTGCATGCTGTCAGAGAGACAGGGAGACAGAGAGAGAGAGAGAGAGACAGAAGGGGGCGGGGGATGCGGCATGGGGAGGCATGAAGGGTCATGGGGAAGGGAGGTTAGCCAGTCAGGCCCCCACTCTCTGCTGCTAAGGGTTCATTCGTGGGGTCTGCTCAGGACTGCAGGGTAAGACCCTACCCTGGGAGGACAGTGGCCAAACCCACCTGCTCTCTGTCCTGTCTGGCTTGTACCAGAGGTATGAGCCAGGTTTCTCCGAGCAAGAAGGAGAGGCAGACCCTGGGAGAGGGGGCAGTCAGAGCAGGAGGGCTGGGGCAGGGGATGCTCTCCCCACCCTCTCTTCCTGCAGCCTGACTTCCTGAGGCTCAAGACTGGAGGGGGCTGGTAGGTCTGCCCTTCCTCCTTGGGTCTGGATTCAGCTTTGCCTGGCCGCCGCCAGGCTCTCCCTGGTTCTCTATGCTGCTTCCCCAAGCAGTGACAATGACTCCTTCTCCCAACTGTATTCTGAAGGCCATGGGTGTCTCTCAGCCTCTCCTCCGATGTCCTAGGGAATTTTCTTGGTGAGAAAAATGTTTGTTGAGTGAATGAATGAAATGCGAGAAAATGCAAGAATGTTTCTGGTTGCCTGGGAAAGTAGAGATTGTTTGAAACAGGCTTATTCCACAACACTCAGGGCAGGGCATGTAGCCATTGCTGGGTAGAGTGGGCGTGAGTGTGTGTTTACACGTGGGTGTGAAAGGTGCAGGGAAACAGGCAGCCACTCCCCTAGAGCCACTCACTGTCCTGAGAGCCTGAGGTTTCCAAGGCAGGATCTGCCTCCACTCACCCATCCGGCTGCTGGGGGGTGGGGTGGGGTTGGGGAGGCTGCGTGTCCATCGGGGGCTCTTGTTTTCCTGGGAGGGGCACCAGCCCTCACTGGGGGATTGGTACCAGCAGCTAAGCAGATAATTGCTTGTCAGATTGATTGAAGGCTTTTCAAAATGTCTTTTCCTTGAAATGTCCTCCCATCCCCCCAATGAGCAGATTATTTGAGTTGGAACGTTTCCCCCCTCAGCTTTTTCCCTCCTTTCTCAAAGTAGTAATTACTGCCCAAGTAGCCCTCCATGGCGTTTCCTGTCATCTGGAGGCTGAAGCCAGCGGCTGTTTCCTCTGCTGGCTGAGCGAGCCAATTAGGGAAACACCCTACCCCCAGACTCAGCCCCGATGGCTCCTGGTGGCCTGGACGGGGCCACACAAAGGCCTGGCTGTCCCCAGTGGGCATGGTGGATGGGAAGGAACCGGCTAACTCACCAACGGAGATACAACCCCTTCCAGATCCCAGAGCTTTCCTTATGCTTTGTGTCCTTTTTCTTTTGTGTGTGTGTGTGTGTGTGTGTGTGTGTGTATGTGCGGACAGACTCCTGCATATATGCAGACCTGTGTGTGGACATGTGAACTGTACATGGTTCCTTTGGACCCACCAACAACCCCAAATCACTGCAGTGATTTTCCCAGGGGAGCTCAACCTTGTCTGCAAAGGGTCTCCCCTTTTAAGCGGGTCGATGGCCGGCAACATGGATAGATTCGCAAAAATGCAAGTAGAGTGAACTGTTGATCACCGAATTTAGGTGGTGGGTTTATGGGTGTTCATGGTGCAATTCCTCCAACTTTTCCGTATGTCCAAACAATTCACAATAAAATATGGGTAGAAAGTTTGCAAGGCTGCTCCACCCACCCACCTCACCCACACTTGGGATTTGCAAGGACCGAGAACCTTGCATTTTGCTTTCAGGCTGTTCTTCTTACTCTTCCTCCTCTTTCTTGCCATTGTTTCTTCCTTTCCCCAAGACTGACTTCTCAGATGCAGCGGGCAAAACTGAGCAGGACGCAGTTCAAGAGGAGATGAACGGCGGAGGCTCATGAGTCAAGATAGGCTGGGTCAATTTCAAGCTCTGCCAGTCTTTGACCTTGGGCAAATGACCTGACCACTGTGTGCCTCACTTTGGCCATCTGTAAAATGAGGCTAATAACAGAACCTTTGTAGGGTTGCAGTGAGCACTGAATCAAAGAAGGCATGTAACATGTTTAGCACTAAGGTCTGACCATGATCAGTGCTTAACAGATGTTTGTAAACAAATAGCAAAAATAGATCTTATAGGGAGATACATAACACCGAGATTCATGGGAGGGAACACGGCAAAAAGATAACTGTGGCAGAGAATTGTGTGTTTAGGGGACCCTAATGGGTTCACTGTGGCTGGAGTTTAACACGAATGGGCGGGTGTGGAAGGACAGTGGCGGAGGGAGGCTGGAGGTGGGGGAGGGTGTTGGACTGCTTTACTTTGATGATAAGAGCATGGACCCTGGGATCAGATAGCGTGGTTCGAATCCCAGCCCTGCCACTTACTAACTGTATAACTTTGGGCAAATAACTCACATCTCCACGCCTTACTTTCTTTATCTGTTAAACACGGGGTCTACAGCTGTTCTTAGCTGAGGGGGCTGGAGTCCCTGAGTTAGTAACTGCAGAGCACCTAGACCAATGCCTAGCTGTCCGGCCTGTGGAATGTGTGATGAACGTGTTTCCTAGGATTATCATTCTTACACGTGTGGACATGGGCCGCACGCAGTCGTGCACCTGCGGCTGTCTCACACGTTCCCGGTGCCCATGGGTACAGGTGCATCTTCAGCCACGTGAGGGCTATGTGTCCATATGGAGGGGTGTGGTGGGCCCCGGACCCAGGGAGTCCCACGGGGCAGTGAACCCATGGGAGATAGCACATTTGTCCTGGGCAGAGGACCTCCTGTGAGAGTCCCGGGGGGCCTAGCCACAGTGGAAGGAGTCAATATCCTTTCCCTACTTCTAAATACCTCCAGTGGCCATTCATTCATTCATTCCTTCACTCAACCAACAGACGTTTCTGGAGCACCCAGTGCGCACTGGGCCCTCTGCACGTGTTGTTGGCTTTGTCTGGCTTGCTCTCCCACACTCATTTTCTTTGGCCTTTTAGACTCCAGTCCAATGTCACTCTGTCTGTGAAGACTTCTGGACAGCCACAGGTCATGTGAGTGGGCTCCTTTAGTATCTAGGTTTTGAGCCCTGTAGTGAGACCAGGGACTCCTGCCTCTTGGCTTTTGAATCCCTGGAACCAGGCACAGCTTCAACATGTGTGTTTTGAATGAATGAAAGAATGAATGAATGAATGAATGAATGGTTTAGTGTGAAGACACCATAGGGGGTCTGAATCCTGCTGACCCGTTCAATGAAGAGCCTGGGAGTTGGTTCATCAACTTCTTAATCCCTACCCTCTGTTCTACCAGCTCCCTGCCTGGAAGGTGGCAGAGGCTGGAGGGGGCTGCTTCGTAGGAGCCATGGGAGCCGCAGCATAGCGGTGGAGGGTGGCAGGGGGTGGCGGGGGGTGGCAGGGGGGTGATGAGTTCCTCAAGGCTGCTGGATGTGTTGGAAAAGCAGGGCAGGAAAGTTGTTCGCGTCCTTCAGATAACAGGGACATTCCAACCTTGGGCTCAGCCCAAGGTCCTTCCCTGGAGGCCCCGGTGGCCCTGGCGCTCCAGGCCCTGATACCCAGGGGAGGCCAAGGGAGCCGCCTTGACTGTGGCCGTGTGGACACTGAGCCACACTTTATCTGCTTGCGCCACACGCCTGCTGGCAGTGGTGGGTACAGAGCGCTGCGGGGGGGCTCACAGGAAGCTGAGGGAGTTTCCTGCTTGGGGGGGGGGTCAGGGGTGGCTGGAATTTGGCAGCCAGGGAAACAGGGAGCTTCCTGTGGCCCTCCTTGGAGCTGAGATTGGCAGCGGAAACCCAAGCAGAGCTGGCAGCCTGTAGATGCCGAAGCTGTGATTTTCATGGCCAGTTCCTCCTGCAAGACACACGGTGGGGCTGGATTTCACAGTTTATGCGAGCACAGAGTGTGTGTTGTGTGTGTGTGTGTGCGCGCGCGCACCCAAGTGTGTGCTGTAGTGTATGCACATGGGCACACATGCATAGTGGATGCACGTGCGTAAGCGTGTGTATAGTGTGTGCACACATGTATAGCGTGTTGTGCATGTGCACATATATGTGTATGTGTACACATGGCGGTGAGACAAGAATTCCCGGTCTGTGGGTCTAGATAGACCTGTGTTTGTGCCCAGTTCAGATGTGAGTGCTCTTGGCACACGTGCGAATCTGGAATTTGTATGTGTCCGTGTGTGTGCTTACATATACATCCTGTTTGGCTGATAAATGTAACACTTACAATCAAACACATGAGACATTTTTATCTCCATTAAATAAGATTCCCAGTCCCACCCAGCCAGGGTTATTAATCAGAGATGGGCAACTGATAGGATTGGCAACGGGATTGTCTATGGGCGAGGAGCTAGCAGAGGTTCCCCTCTGCCTCAGAGGCGCCCAGGCCTGGGAGCCCAGCCCCACCTGCTGCCAGCCAGCTGGCGATCTCAAACAGCATCCGTGGGGGCTCCAAGACCTTTGGGTTGAAAAAGGAGGTCCTTGCCTCGAATGGCCACAGATATGTCTCTGAACCCATGGCTGTGGGAACTGAGAGGAAGGACCACTGACACAAGGCCTCATGGGGGAGGGGGAGTTTGAGTAGAATCTTTGCCTTCACAGCATTTAAGAAAGTTTGTTATTTGTAGTTATTAGGTATTGGTGTGATACATATTTGTGTGATAACTGTTTCTCACACTAGACCCAGAGCTGGCAAACTATGGCCTGTGGGCCAAATGCGACCCACTGTCTATTTTTGTAAATGAAGTTTTATTGGGGCACGTCCACACCCATTTGTTTATGTATTTTCTGTGGCTGCTTCCGTGCTGCAATGGCAGAGTTGAATAGCTGGGACATAGACCCTTTGGCCTGTAAAGCTTATATATTTATCATCTGATGTTTATAGAAAATGTTTGCTGACCTCTGTACCGGCCTGTTAATTTCATGAGGGTGGGGATTACAAGGCTGACACATAGCAAGTACTCATGTATGAAGACAAGCAACCAAGAAATAGCACTGGCTATGCTAGCGATGAGGGTGTTTGGTGTGGTTGGAGCAGCAGAAGTCAAGGCTGGAGACCCAAGAGAGACAAGGTTGGATGCTGGGTACGGGGGCCCTGCTAATGACTCTGAGCTAGATGAACATGTGATGGAGACCACTGGGGCCAGCATGAGGCTGGAGAGGTTTTGGGGGTGACATTTGCAGGTTTCCAACAGGGGGTTTGCTCTTTGTTTTCTAGGCACAAATCTCTGGGATGTCAGCTGAGGTTCCAAGGAATTGTGGTGACTTCCTCCCAGGGTGAGGCTAAGGGGTATGTGACATTAGGAATATGAGAACATCTGCCCCAAACCTGATAAATAGAGGCAAGAAGCAGAGTTGCCAGATACAGGACAGGATGCCCAGTTAAATCTGAATTTCAGATAGATGAGCAATCATGTGTTACTATAAGTATGTCCCAATATTTATATGGGACATACTTGATATGTTGGTTTTCCAAAATTCAAATCTAACTCAGTGTCTTGCGTTTTTACTTGTGAAATCTGGCTACCCAACTACAATGGGATCTTGGCTGAACCTGGGTCTTTGATGGTGGCTTCAAGGTTGTGAAAACCTACCGGTGAAGCCAGAAATGGGATCCTAAACAGGGGACTGGACACCAGGGCTGTGAGCCCAAGCCCTTGGCTTATAGGGAAGGAAATAGAGGCTCAGAGAGGGGAAGAGGCCAACTCAAGGCCACCCAGCCAGGGGTGGTCTTGGCATTCTGCTTTTCTCTGGGCTTGGTCAAGGAAAGCTTTGGCTCTTGGAGAAACTCCCCAAGATAGTCCAAAGGCAGGAGGGAGAATCCAACCAGAGAGCTTACAGAACTCTTAGTGTGGCTTCTGGGATTTTTGGAGCCACCCCGGTCTTCACCGTAGATGAAGTTTGTGATCTCAGTCACATCCCTTACCCTATCTGTGCCTCAATTCACCCAGCTATAAAATGGGGCTAATTACACCTACCTCACAGGTGAGTTGTGAGGATTAATTAATGTTTGTAAAGGCTTTGTGGTCCTCGGATGAAAGACGCTCCTTACATATAAAGGGTCATTATATTTATTATTATTATACAAGTGCCAAGTATTATTACCTTAATTAGCTTTGCTAGATATCAAAAGCAATTAGACTGATCACTTGCTGAACTCGACTTTGGAAACCCAAGTCAAAGAAACTCACACACTGACCTGTCAGCTGGTGTTTTGGCGAAGAGCCGCCACATGCCAAAAGAGAGGGTTGAATTTACAAAAGAAATTTGTTTCTGGCTCTGGCCAAGGTTCGCCCCGTAGCAAAATTTTTCAGGCATTCAAAATTCCCCCCAAATGAAGGTTTTTTCCTTGGGAAGGCTGATATAGGGAGCTCTAAGGGGAAGGTTTAGCTTTGCGGCCGAGGCAGACTCGGCTGGGTGTGGAAAAGTGTCCTGTTTCCCTCTTGTACCTGAAAGTCCAGATTTCAGCCTCCAGGGACAGTGCAAGTGAGGGGGAGGGACCCCCATCTCCGAAGGAGGCCTACTAGGTGTCAAGTGCTTCATCGATGTGTGCCTGTCTTTAATCACAACCCTATGTTGTAGGTAGGAAAATTTTGACCTTCCTTCTACAGATGAGGCCACTGTGGCTCAGAGAGGTTAAGTGATCTGGGAAGGTCACACAGCTAGGAAGTGCAAGAGGGATGCAAATGCAGATCTTGCTGATTCCTTAGCCTACACCAGGGTTTGATGTGGTTGCCCTGCTGAGTGTTACCTGCAGTCTATCTGTCCAGGGTCTAAACCAGTCCATACGTCATCCGTTTTCAGATTGGCTTGTATTCAAAAGGATGGATGGTACCATCTAGGTCTGAGTGGCTCACTGTGCTGTGAGGACACCTGCAACCCCAGGCTTCGGTCCAACATGGCTTTGCCTATTCGGAGCCTTTGGATTCAGTTTAGAGCCCCAAGGCTCTGGCAGAGGAGGGGCCTGTGGCCTGAATATGTCCCATTAGGGCAGCAGGACAGGCCAGGGCAGAAATCAGTGGGGTGAGGCTTCCTCTGTACTTTCCAGTTAGCTGGGAGTGTGTGAAGATGGCTGTAATTAACTTTACCAGCATCCTTAAGAGAGGGGAGAGGACCTTTGTCCCACTCCCCTTCCTACTCTGTTCAGCTTCTTTGGTGGCCTTGAGAACCTTCCCAAGGCTGTGACGATGCAGGGGTAGCCCCGGATGGAGCTATAATGGCAGTGTATGCCAGACCAGGATTACATTGCAGGCATGCATGTTCTAGAAATCCATTTTCTTTTCACCCTAAGTGCTGGATTGGGGCCTTTGTACAGTTAGTGGGTGCACTGAGAGGTAGTTGAAGCGTTGAGGACCTGCCTGCTGGGTGAAGGGGTAAGCAACATAGGAAGAGGTTAACATATTAATGGAAGGGTTGCTGGTTGGCCCTCTGGCTTGGATGGTGGATGGGGTAGGTATTGGACAAGGGGTTGTACATAGAAATGGAGGAAGGGCCACGCATGAATGGAAGAATTGATGTGTGGGTGTAGGGATAGGTAAGGATGGGTCATAAACATATGGATGGGTTGGAGATTTGGGGGATGGTGAGAAGATTGGGAAACGGATAGAGGGGCTAGTAGGTGGGGAGCTGGAGGAAGGGCAGGGTTGGCAAATGTGGGGGTAAGGTGGCCAATGGGTGGAGGGGTTGTGAGCAGATGGATGGAGGAATTTGGAAGCTAAGTGGAGAGCTGTGCATGGGGGAGGGAATGTCAGTTGGGGACCAGGTTGGCAGAGATGAGGGCTGAATTAAGAATGCAGGGGGTGGCGGATGGGTAACAGAAATGGTGGAGGCTGAAGGAATCGGTGGAGAGGTAGGGACGTTGGTCAGTGAAGAAGGATGGGTGGGTGGAAGAGAGGTTGGCAGCTGGGTAGAGCAGCTAGTGGATGGATGAGGGGTGGGCTGACTCATGGAGCTTTTGATGGTTTGGTGGTTTGGCAGAAGGGTTGAGGCAGGTCAATGATGGGTGGTGGCTCAGTGGAGGAGACATCAGATGGGAGAAAGTATCAACAGATGGGAAGAAGGATCGGCAATGAGGTAGAGAAAATGGCAGATGGGCAAACTATTCAGTAGCAAGGTGGAGAGCTTGTTGGAAGGAGGGCTTTGGAGGAGGGTAAAACCATTATCTGAATGATGGACAAGATGACTTTGTGGTCCAGGCTTCAGTTTGAACAGCCCTCCCTTTATCTCTTGGGACCTCAGACACCTTTTGTCTGTGGGAGTCTGAGGAAGGCCTTTTCTGGGTGGCAGAAACCTTCAAGGGTCAGCTTGGTGGGTGGCAGGGACCATTCTCCCTCCTTGTGTCTGCCCACCCCTCCAGCAGCCGAGCGCTCTCCTGGCTCGTAAACCCCAAGCTGGGCAGGCTTTCTGTAATTATCCCTGGAATATTAGCCCCAGAGGTGGGGCAGGTGGGGCTGGGAAGAAAGAAGCTGACTCAGAGGCCCTGTCTGTCTTTGGAAGGTGCATCCAGCATGGCCAGTGTCCCTTGTGCCAGGCCAGGAACCCTGTGGCCCCTCTCTCCCCACCTGGTGTCTCGGGTGCCCCCTGCTCCCTGCCGCCTTCTTGGGAAGCTTGGGTCCAGGAGGCAGTGTGAGTTAGTTAGGATCCTGATTGACATGTCCCCCTCTGTCCCCCTGTTTCTCCCTTTTTCTTTCTTTGTCTTGATCTCTGGCTCGAACTCTTTGCTCCATTCTTCCTGTACTCTTTCTTTTCTCCAGCTTTATCACTCCCTCTGTCCCTGTTGCTGCCCTTCTATTTTGTTTTCTATTTCTACTGTTTCTGACTCCTCTGTTTTCTCTTCTGCCTTCTCTCTCCCTCTCTGTCTCTTCAGTACTTGTCTTTGCCGTTTTGTTCCTTTCCCCTTGGTCATGCTCTCCACCTGATCTCTCCCCTTCCTGCATCTCCTCCTGCCCGCCTTCCTGCGCCTCTCTCATGGGCAGGTCTCTGCACCTGTTCCCGTGGGGGCTCCATCTCTCATCCCTATGTGCCTTGTACACAAAAGCAGAATGGTTTTGAAGGGGGTGCTCTTCTGGGCTTTGTGTTACGTTCTTCCAAGAAAGCATTTTCCCTTCTTCTATTGATTTGTGATGAAATGATGTAATCAGCCCACAGGAACTCTGGCCACAACTGGAAGGGCAAAAGTGCAGGGGGGAGACAGTGGCCACTTGCTTTCTGCAGGTGGTGAACCTTGGCCAAGGAAGACCCTTCCCCCAGACCAATGGTGGGGGTGGATGGTAGAGGTGGGATCAGGGCATAGACACAGGTGAGAACCCAGTGCTTACTATCTCATGGGGCCACAAATATCATGTGGTAGAGATCCCTTTGGAGTTTGAGAGGCCTGGGTTCAAGTCCTGCCCCCCTCCTCCTTCCCTGGTTGTGGGATCTTGGACAAATGGCTTAGCCTCTCTGATCCTCATTTTGTCCATCTCTAAAATAGGATCAACAAGACCTTCCTCATGAGCGGTTGTGGAAATTAAATGAGAACGTGAAAAGAAAAGCCACTATCAAGTTTTAAGCAGAGAAGGCAAACCACTGAGAGTGAGAGATATGAAGCAAGAAATTGAGGATGTGGTCCCAGACGATGGTGGGAGTGGAGTAAACAGTCTCCGGGAGGTTGTCGCATCGATGTTTGAAGTCGACAGGGCATGCAGTCAAGAAGGAAGGACAGCCGTGAGCAGAGAGCAGGGACAAACGGAATCCTAGCTAGAACACACCAGGATGTGTGGGTCCCCAACTTCAGTGACACAAGTAGCATCCTACAGAGGCTGGATGCCGTGTATCACAGAGCTCAACGTGCTCCAGGCCTAAAACTTGCGCGTGCTGCCCCACGTCACTGAGGTGAGCCTATAGACCGGCAACAATGTGCCCGTGCCCTGGACCCTGCAGACCTTCTGAGCTTCAACAGACTCTGCCCGCTGCTTCTCTTCCACCTCCCACATCTCACACAAGAGGTCGCCGAAGTGAACTCCAAGCTGGGTAGGGAGGGGTTAAACTTAGTCTCAGTTCAGCTACAATCGCTCTGTGGAAGCCTGCCACAGCACCCCCACCGGCCAGCAGCGATAGGCTTCCCGTGGCTGTTCTTGTTTACAGCACCTAGTGTGAGTTTTGGGTCCGAAGATGATTTCTTTTGTTGCCAAAGTGATTTAGAACTTTAGGGTAAAGGTGATCTTTTAATTTTTTCCCCCTTTTTTTAAAAAAAATTAACATACGTATTATTTGTTTCAGGGATACAGGTCTGTGATCCATCAGTCTTAGACAATTCACAGCACTCACCATAGCCCATGCCCTCCTCAATGTCCATCCCTCAGCCACCCCGTCCACTCCAGCAAATTTCAGTTTGTTTCCTGAGATCAGTTAAGAGTCTCTTGTGATTTGTCTCACTCTCTGATTTGGTCTTGTTTTATTTTCCCCTCCTTTCCCCTATGATCCTCTGTCTTGTTTCTAAAGGTTAAAGATACTATTTTAACATAAGCTTTTGCTTTATGTGTTTTTAAAGCTCACCAAGTGTTTTTAATACGCAACTGGGCATGGGGGCCATTCGTCCATGTGCAAAGTGAGGGGAGCGCTGGGGTTCACGTGGGGCTGGCAGGTGGCGCGAGAGACCCAAGGTTGCAAAATGGTAAGTGATGGCTCTTCCTTCTGACGACAAGCCCGTGCTTCTGCTCTATCACACTGGACCTGAGAGGCCAAGGCAGGGGGTGGGGCTTATGTCCCGCTCACTGGGAAGGGACCTGTAGACCTGCCCGTTGTCATCTCTCTGGAGACTCTGTTCTGCTTTCCCTCTACTGCCGGCAGGAGCCCTTCAGCTCTGGGGCTGTGGCTGGGCTAACCCATTTCCCAGTGGCCAGTCCAGGAATAGGAGATGGGAAACACTTGCCATGTGCAGCAGTGGCCTTTGGCTTGTCTTGTCTTGTTCTTGCACAGCCCGGGAAGAAGCGGCTTGCTATGGAGAAGCTACCGTCCACACAAGGGCTATATTTCCTAGGTCTTCTGGCAAAAGGTGGGGCTGACCACAAGTCCTTGCTGATGGCACAGGATGGCCATGGCAGAGAGGGAGCAGAATCCTCACCAGCCAAGAACACCCCGATTGCACAGTGACCCGGTGGGATACAAACTTTCAGTGCGACAAGCCATGGGAGTTTTGGAGTTTGTTACATCTAGCATCACAGCAACCCAATGGTTCTCAAACTGTGGGTGCTGGGCCAGCAGCCTGGAATTGCCTGGGAACACGTTAGCAATGCAGGCTGTCGGGTACCACCCTGGATTTCCTTAATCTGAAAACTCCTGGGGCGGTGGGTGGGTAGTGAGTGCCCTGCCCTCTGTGTTTCAACAAGCCCCCAGGGGATTCTGATGAGTTTGAAAGTTTGAACCCCCCTTTTCCCAACCTATACACTTTTCATTCTTAGCTCCTGAATGGAGACTACGGACCACTCAGGGAGCTCTATGTGTCCCCCCCCACCAACCCCACCATTCTCACCCCACCCAGCCTTGCCTCCCAGGGGCCTCTCACAGAACAGAGGGACGTAATGTTCTAACTCTTGAGATGAAGGCAGCACAGGCATGTGGCTTTCTTCTGAGACAATTCAGGCTAATTCTTCTCATTGCTTTATTCTCTCAACCGTCAGAGATGCATTGGACATTAAGCTGATGGGCAGTCTTCACTTGGGGAGTTACAAGGTACAGTTCAGACCAACAGCCTGGCAAGCAGGTTTCAGTATCCAGACAGTTTTTGAGAAACAAAAACCGAGCCTCAGGGGTGCCCATGAGCAGTGCGACTTTCGGCACTGTTATTCCTTTCGTGTCTGCTCGTTCCAGACAGTGGGTCTCTTGCAGCCAGAACTCACCAACTGCAATCTCTTTGCACCTGGGGAAGAATCCCATCAGGCATCCAGGCCATTCAGGGAAAATTGGCTTGTCCTACTTTTCTGAATATGCTAGATGCGGGCATATGTCTGCTTTATGTCTGTACCCGTGAGTTCAAGACATCCTGGAAAGGTGACGGAATGAGTTCGCAACTTAATGGGCATTTGGATAACTTGCTTGCATACCTCATCTCACTTTGCACATTTAGAAACTTCTTGTCTTCTCACACTCAGAGAAAACACTTTGGGGATTGCTGTAATTGTTTGTGGAGGACAAACAAGTGAGAACGGTCCTTGCAGGCTTTGGGTCTCCGATGGGAACTTGCATCAGAATCCCCTGCAGGGCTTGTTAAAACATGGATTTCTGGGACACCTCCTACCCCCCACCTGCCAGAGCTTCTTGAGCCCGAATTTTGCACTTCTAACCATTTCCTAGGTGCTGCAGCTCGTGGGTAGTTGGGTAATCATACTTGGAGAGCTCCCGGGTTTGAGTAATGCTAACTGCTAGAGCACACAAACACCCCAGTATCAGTGGTGGACACTGCGGAAGTGCATTTGCCACTCATTAAGAGGGCAGCGGTTGACTGTGTTGTAGTGTCGTATAGGCTATAGCTCTTGGGAAGAATCAGATATGAATGCGATGTACGATCTGTTGGCTGAGAAAAGCGATTTGGAATCTATATAATGGGATCCACCGCCCCTTATTGTTTTGGTTGAAACAAAAGCAGAAAACAAAATGAAACAATCCATTTCCCCAAACCCCAAACCCCGAGTATGTTTTATAAATATAATAAAAAGTACATAGGACTACACCAGATTATTAACATAGAGCTTTCTCTGAAAGTTAGGGGAGAGCATTAGCGTTCTAATCATATTCCTGCATTACTGAAGAGGATGTGATTTTTAGTATAATGTTAATAAAAGTTAACAAAATTATGAAAACTCCTCAACTCATAATGGGCTGGATTTGAGCCTGCCCTGTTTTTCTGCAGTGTGGCCCCGTGCAGGAGATGTGGGCTGCATTTCTCCTGTTATGGGTCATGGGCTGCTGGAACTCATGAGAGTTTCAATGAATGAATGATCATGTTAGTTACGATATGCATAAGCTGCTCTTGGGACCAGGAATTGCCCATGGGAGCAAACCACCTGGGAGGCTCCCAATAGGGCTGTTTGGAGGGTACACTTACTCCAGGGTGTTCTCTGGGATGCCCTGGCTTTCAAAGGCTAACTATGCTCCAGAATCTTCTCTTCCTGGGTCCAAGTCTTTGGTGGATCCCGGAGATTGGTTCCCGATGCTGCTGGTAGATAGCAGGGACTTCAGCATGGATGGGCAGAGAAGGATTTCTCCCAGATGACTCAAGTGGAGATCAGACTTCATTACACACTGTGCTCAGAGTTCCAGGACCTGAGGCATTGGATCCTGGGGAAGTCAAGGCAGCGTTTGAGACTCTGTACTCCCAGGTGGCAGTCTGAACCTCACTGGTGAGTGGCCAGGCCAGTCCTAATGGGGGAACTGGAGCTCTGGCTCTTCAAGGTGGGGAGTGAGGGCCATTGTCTCCAGACTGGCAGGGTTGGTGGCAGAGCTCACTTACTAACACCTCTGGGCTGGCCTGGGAGGCTCCTGGGTACGGTGATCCAAGGCCATTGTGTTGGTGGTCTCAGCTAGCCCTCCTGGCTGCCATGCCTGGGGTCTGCTCCCGTCCCCGCCTGGGGAGAATTGGGTGGGACAAAGCGGCTTGAGAGCCACTCGCATTTATCCAGTGAGAACATGGGAGGTAAACCCCATGTGGGTGGCAATGGCAGAGAGGGAGCACGTCTGGGAAAATCTCTGGGGAAAGGATCCCAGCGGCAAGGTTGGGATGGGAAGTCCCTTATGGGCATCCAACCCAGGAACAACTTGATTCAACACTTGGTACAGGGGAGTGAGCCCTGAAGAGGAAATCTGGATCTCATTTCTGCCACTTGGTTGTGTGACCATATGCCTGTCTTTCTACTTAGCTGATATGTAACAGATATTAGCTGATTTCATCTTCCTAACAGTTCGGATACTTTCTGTCAACGTCCTCCCTCATCACATTTGCCCACAGGGACACGGCTCCGAAGACGTCAGGGTGAGCCACCACGGGAGGCATACCTGGTCCCAGGCTCTGGGCTGCTACTGTCTTTACTGATATTCCCATACCTTCTTCCTTAATGTCTCTGAACTCCCCTCTGGGCTTCACCTGTCAGATGGATTTGTATTAGTCTGGTTCCAGCCAAGAAATGGGAATGGCTTTAGGTATTCCCAACAGAGGGAATTTAATACAGGGGACTCATCACACAGGGGACTGGAGAGATGGAGAAGCATCTCAGGTGCATGTAAGGGCAAGAAGTTGCTGCTGCCATAAGGGCCTGAGGTGCAAAGCAGGAGGGACTGAGATTACATCTCAGCAGAAGCAAAAACCATGGTAGTTTATGCCCAGAAGAAGGAGTGCCATGGTGAAGATGGGATCCCTCCCAGAGACGCCCCAGGGACCAGGAAGAAGGGAGGGGCATACCGTGGTCCCTCCCCCCCAGCTTCCTTTAGTGTTTCCTATTGGTGAAAACTACTAGGAAGCCAGGGGACACAGTACCCTGTACCCCAGGGGAAGGGGGTTCCCAGAGCAGGGCAGAAGAAGGGCCAGGAAGGGATCTGAGATCGGATGGGCAGTTAGCCAGTTCCAAGTTCAGGGTCGGTTGGAGCACCAAAGAAGGGCCATGCGGAGCAGGGGATGACATCAGGTGGGGCACAGTGTGTGGGACCAACTTGGCGGCCACTGTCATTCCACAGTCAGGGGGTGATGGGTGAAGAGAGGGCATTTGGTTCCATGGCTGTTGAACCTTCTGGAGGCCTAGAAAAGCTATTTGAATGAGACACAGAAGGGTCAGCAGGGAACTTGCCCATATCCCTGACCTGCTGACATCTTCCCGGACTCCGCGCCAGTCCTTTAAGCTGTCCCTATACTCTGCTGCTGTCTCCCAAGTGTGCCCAGGGGACTGCTGGCAGATTCGGCCTGCCCTGTCTTCTTCCAGCTGGGGTGGGCGCCTGGCTGGCACACAAGGAGAAGTAACCACAGAAGGCACCATGTCTCGGTCTAAGACTCAGATATTCCAGAAATTCCTCTGAGATGTCCTGGGTGGGGACTGGGCGTGTGTGCTGTTCTTTGCTTGCTTCTAAGCATGGCGATGTTCACACCAACAGCAGAGCTTTTAAAATTTGACTCAAACCAATCATGTCCCTCTATGCCCTCCCTCTCTCCAACCTTCCCTCCTTTTCTCTTTTCCTCCTTCCCCTTCTTTAATTTTGTCTTCCAGTCATTTTTGATCATTTATTATCCACTGGGTATTCTGCTCTGTAAATATGAGTAAGGTAGCTTAAAAAAAAGTACATATAGTTTTGAAATTTAGAAACCTGTTTCTAAATAGCTCATGGCTCAAATGAGAAATTATAAAGCATGTAACATAGTTGCGATTTAGAACTGGAGAGTAATGAAAATACTATGTATCAAAACTTGTAGAATGTACCTGAGAAGTATCTGGGAGGGATATTTATGGCTTTGAATGCTCACCATGAGCTTAAGAAGATAGGAAAAAATAATAGATTAAACCCCAAAAGTTTAGTAACAGAGGAAGGAAGCAACATAAGAGCAAAAATAAGTAATATACACAGATATATTGGGGAGGATCAACACATCACAAGTTGATTCTGCAAAAACAAGAAAGGAAAAAGGCTGATTTCCTACACAGCAGACAGGTATTCCAAGAAACAAAAGACTATGTGAATAAGTTTATAGTAAGATATTGGTCCTCTTTTTGAAGGGGATACCTTTCAGAAAAATATAATTTACCAAAACTTAAGAAAAAAAAGATCAATTGATCTTTAGCCATCATCTTATTATCCCAGATAAAATACGTAGTTTCTATTTTATGAATAAGGAAACAAAGTCTGAGAGTAAAGAAAGTTGCCTACGATCCCACAGGCAGGGAGTGATGGAGGCAGAGGCCAGTCTGGGTGCCAGGCTTCTCTCTCTGGCAGTGAGGGCTGGTCTACCCGGTGGCCTCTGCTAGGTAATTCCCCAGAGTTGCCTGCTCCTAGGGTTGCTTAGTGACTGGATACTTCTAACATACCTCTAGGAGGGCATTTGGCTCCTGAATTTTCCCCGAATGTTTCACCATCTCCAATTAGTGGACATGCACAGCAGCCGTGCTCTGCCTCCCAATCTTTCAATACCGCCCAGATAGAAACAGTAGGGCTGAGCAGCCTGCTCTGAGGCCTGAGGCCCTTTGACTCACCACCTCCCCGGCCCCAGGATGCTCAGAGCCTGACTCGATGCCCATAGCCACAGCCCAGACCTCAGAGCCAGGTCGCCTCTGGTTGAAAGCAGCAGCTTGCCTGGGAGTCTGGGTGGGTGACAGACTCTCACGGTCAGAAGCCTGCAAGGATCCTGCCTCCTGTGATCAGAAAGAACTGTGGGATTGGGATGGTGGTGGGGTTTGAAGATCCAACGGTGTGCCTTCACCTTGATAACTCTTGAGAACTGGTATCCTTCATCTCCATTTCTCATTCTTTCATCTCTTCTATTGAGAATATCACCCATCCTACCCTCCTTGGGGGTCTGGTGGTATTGCCAGGGACAGGGCCTTGCCACCTCGGGCCACATGACTCAAGCCAACCAGCTCTTCCCTTACTTTTGATATATGGGTATACAAATACCTTTCAGTTTGCTAAGTAGGAATGATGTAAGCCTGGAGTTTTTTTTGGGGGGGGGGCATCCCCATCTGCCTCTGTGTCATGACAGCCAGAGAAGAAAACAAGGGAGTGCAGAGAGATCATAATGCTGGGAGCAAAGTGGGGACACTTGACAGCGGTCTCCAAGTTCCTGGATGCAGACATGCCTGCAGTCTAGCTTTCTCACTTCTCTTGGGGAGTGGGAGACAATATGGTCTCTTTGTTCTGAAATTTGTGGGAGTTAGGCTTTTGTCTTTTGAAACCCAAAGAACCCTGACTAACACAGTTTGTCTTGGCTTCTTGTTCTCTCTCCATCCCTTTTGAGTGGTGACTCAGCTCCCCGCACCTTACAGCTCCCCCCAGATCCTCCACTCAGGGAATGGGCTGCGGCGTGTCCAACTTGCTGCCTCAAGCAGAACGCCTGGCCTGCTTTTGAATGTTGCTATGACTGATGTGGTGATAAGGGACCAGGCCAGAGACCCTGCAGGTGTGGGGGACCCACAAAACCTATCTGCTTGCTGAAGGCTCTTGTCAAGAAATAGTAACCATGGCTAACACTGGGGGCATCAGAAACGATGCTTGGAGCTCGGAAGGTTTTAGCATTCTTGCAGCGACTTTATACCTGGGTTCTACTCTTTCTCTTATTTGGCAGACGAGGGTCCTGGAGCTCATGCTTCTTGCCTGAGGTCCCACAGGTATGAAGAGCTGAGGCCAGAGTTTGAACGGAGGGATTTTATTTCACAGTCCCAATTCTTAAGCTCTCTCTTGACTTCATTATGTCTATGTGCTGGAATTCAGTGGGGTCTTTTTTCAAAACAAATTGCCATACCCTTTACATTGTTTTCTCAATGTAAAGGCACTTGAATCAACAGATTGAATCCATTTTTGTCTGTCTGTTTGTTTGGGAAGGAAGTGATTCCGTAAGAAATGTCTTAAGTTAAAGGAGAAAACTAAAGCAAACCCCAACTCCCCTTCCCCACACAATGCTTTCCATCACTGTCAGTTATCCCTTTAAAGCAAAGTCATGATTTTTTTTTATAAAAGGAAGAGCCTTTGTAGCTCTCCTCTGCATGGAAGTTAAAGGCAAAAGTCCATCATCTGACTTTCAAAGCCCTCTGCAGCCTGGTCCCAGCCACTTTCCCCAAATTCTCTAGACTACGCTCCTTTCCTGGACGCAGCTTCCCCCTGCACCTATGAAATTCCAGCTCAGGGCCCTTGCTAGGGGTCCTGGTGACATGTTCCCATACTCATAGGTTGCTTCCAGATTTGCAAAAGTAAGATATTTTCTAACAGAGATAGGTTAAAACCACTGACTGTTTTCTTTGGCTTCACTACTATCCCTCTGTCTTTTCTTACTGTCCCAGTGGCTCCAGGGTCTCTGCCAAGAGCAGGTTGAGCTGGGAATGCACTCAGCTTGGGTTTACAGTGATGTGACTTGCAGTTGCTCCCATGTATTGTTAAGCAATCCCTCGTCATCCTGGTATAGAAGTCGCCTCCAGGGAAACCCATACCACCTCCTGGGCCGACTCACGCGTGACACGTGATGTGTTGTAACATGAAGGTTCAGGGCCAGTGGCTGTGTCATGGCATGAACGTGTCCTGTGGCGCCCCAAGTATGGAGGAGAAACCAAGTAGACATGTACAGAGCCAGAAGCTCGTCTCTGGGAAATTCTCACAAGTCTCAGAGCCCAAACACGAAAAAACCTAATAATGGGCTTTGCCAAATGTTCTAATGATCCTAAAAAAAAAAACAGAGGGGATATTAACAAAGAGTTAGGCAACAGGGGGACATTTTCTCAATGATCAATAATAAAAAACAAAATTTGACCCACCATCGATATTAAAAAAGAAGTTGTGATATTGACAAGTGCAAGAGACAAAGAGAACGGACGCAAATGCACAGGGGTAAGAGAGTTACAGACGTCCGTCAAGCCGTCAGCGAACACACAACATGGCCATTTTTCTGGATACTGCCGTGTTTGTGGTATTTGTCAACTTTCAAGACTTGCAATTCGTTATTTCTTTTCTTATTCTAAATGAATATTCCCTTTGTACCCAAATTTTTATATATTTATTTTAAAAAGCATCTTTCTTGTGGTCTAAGTCATATACGTATACCTAAAGGCATAGTTTGTGAGTTGTGATGAATGTACACACCCAGGCAACCATCAAGATATACACTATTTTCATGAGCCCCAAACTTTCCCTCTTCCCCCTTACATCCACCTCCCTGAGTATTCCTGCCCCAGGTCACCATTAATCTACTTTCCATCCTGATGTATTTGGATAGTTCTAGAGTTTCCCATAAACAAGAGTCGTGCAGTACCCTTTTGTATCTTGCTTGTTTTGAGGCCTCCTTTTGCGTTACTAATAATTTTATGTTTTTTTCCTTGACAAAGACCTTCTGATTTGGTGATGCTGGGTCTGGACTTGCTGCTGCCCCCGTGTCTAGGTACACCAGGAGGCCCTCTTGGTCCATACACTTCCTGTGTACATGTCTAAGTTCATACCCAAACTCTCTGCTCCCTCTGCTAGAATGCCTTCCCTCCTGTTCCACTCAGTGGGGGCCCAGGTTAAATGCCTCCTACCTTCTGGATTCTCTCAGTCAGAACCAAAACACTTCTTTCTCTGCCCCGGGAAGCACTGGCTTAGACTTCTTGTTACTGCTCACGTGATTGCCGCATACTGGAATCCGCTTCGTTTTGTTTTGTTTTTCTGGCTGTCTGGGATCTGAGGTTTCTGGTGTAGATGTTGCATGTTGGGCAGCGTGTGACACTCCCCTCTGGCTCTGGCTCATCCTAAGTTGGCAGATGTCCCAATTCATAGCAACCAAGTTGGCAGATGTCCCAATTCATAGCAACCAACATGGGTTGGAAATGAAAAAAAATGAAAAAAAATGAAAAAAAAAAAAAGAAAATAAGAGTAACTCTTCGTTGAGGGCTATAGAGACAAGACACACAATGATAGCTGTTTCTCCTTGGTTTCTCATTCTGGATTTAGCGGGATCTGGGCCTGCGCTGTTCTTCTAAAGGCACTGGAGTAAACCTGTGGGGAACCTCAGGGACACTCTGAGCTAGGTCTGGGACTGCAGTGGGTTGAATAGTGTCTTCTCCAAAAGACAGGTTTCAAGTCCTAATCCCTAGAGGCTGCGAATAAATAGGCCCTTCTTTGGAAATAGGGTCTTTTCAGATGTAATTAAGGCCAGGATTTTGGGTGAGATCATCCTGGATTTGGATAGGTCACAGAGCCAATGACAGAAAAGGAGAAGACACGCAGAGACACAGAAAGAAAGCCGGAGGCAGAAATTGGCTAAGACATGGCAGCAGCCACAGAAAGCAGGAAGAGGCAGGGAAGGATCCTTGGCTGGAGACCTCTGGGGGGAGCACCGCCATGCAGGCACCTTGTTTCTAGACTTCTGGCCTCCAGAACTGGGAGATTATAAATGTGTGTTGTAAGCCTCTGCGCTTGTGCTGAGTTGTTGCAGCAGCCTTGGAAGATAACACAGGCTGGTCAGTTTGAAAGGATTGCATATATGAATGGTTGTAAGCCAGCTGAGATGTGGTAGGAACCTGGAGCTGTAGTCCCAGGTTTGTTACGAAGAATCAAACTCCCAGAGAATTTTGTGAATGTTTCAAGCGATCCAGATGCTACCTTTTCTTTTGTTTGTTTGTTTTTTCGGAAATGATTTAAATTACTAAAACAGTGAAATGATCTAAATGAAATAAGAAGCCATCATTTTCATCCATTAAAGTGAAAAATAGAGGGGTGCTTGGGTGGCTCTGTGGGGTAAGTGTCTGCCTTGGGCTCAGGTCATGATGCCAGGGTCCAGAATCGAGCCCTACATGGCATTGGGCTCCCTGCTCAGTGGGGAGTCTGTTTCTCTCCCTCCCTCTCCCATTCCCCCTGCTCATAAAAAGGACAATAAAAACATTAGTCAGTATGGCCCTGATTTACTTAAAAATATGCATATAAAACTGGAAATGTCATGGTTATTTTTAAGTATTGATACAGAAGCTGGTTTTATTTTTCTGTCCATATCCATTTTTGAGGGGAGGGGAAAAAAAAAAGGCAGTATTTTGGTAATCAGGAGAAACAGCAAATAGAATTTTAAGTAGTACTAAAGGTTTTGATTTTATTATGGTCTATTAGGGCTTATAGATAAAAAAGCTTGGGCTCAGGATTCAAAGGGCACTTAGAATTAAATTTTATATATATGTAAAATCTGAGTCTTCTCCTTGTTAGGTGTGCAAGGGGAACTCAACTTCCAAGTGGCCACTGTAGGAGGGGGCAGGGCTGGCAGTTGGGTCCAGGACACCAGCAAGCTGGTTCCTCTTCCTTCCCTGCAGCCTGGCCAGATCCCAGGGAGGTGGTGGGCAGGTCACCTCCCCGGGATTCCTCAGCCTTTGTTGCTCCTCTGCAGGTTTAGGGACATTTGGGAGCATTTGGGTTATACTTAGAGTGATAAGACATCCCAGTTTCTCCAGGGACAATCTTAGTATAATTGTGATTCCTAGTGTACTTATTAGTAGTGTCCATTTTGACTCTCTGATTTGGAAGACCAATTAAACCACCACTAGAGTTTTAGGCCAAATGCAAATTATAGTATCTAACTCATAATACAGAAACAATACTTGTTGTTACCATTTATTGAATATACATGCCATGTGCCAGATCTCATGTATAGATTTAGTTAATTTTTACAAACTTTTAGTCACTAGACTCTAGTCAGTGTCTCACAGACCTCAGTCACACCATCCTGCTCTCTTCCCCTACTAGCTCCTCTGCCTGCGTCTTCTCTCCCAGGGCATAGAACCACCATGTTTCTGGTTGCCCAAGTTGGAAATGTGATGTCATCCTTGGTCATTCTTTCTCCCTTCCATCTACTTCTAATCAGCCCCCAGAACCCAGTGATTCTATCTGCTTAATATCATACTGTATTCTAGCCACACTGACCTGTCTATTCTAAGAACTTTCCATGGTGGTTTTGATCTCAGGGTATGTACTTTCTCCTTGCCTACTTCTGCAGTATTAACTCCTACATTTTACAGTTTTCAGGTCACTCATAACTTGATCCTAATTCCAGTAAGTTTACCCCATTAAAAAGACCAGACGATGCTTCACATTTCTTTTATGGCATTTGCGTGGTTACTTGAATGCTGTTTGTGGACCCCCTAAATTGTGAGCTTGTGAAAGTGGGAATCTTGGCTGTCTTGTTTCCTGCAGAATTCCTGGGTTTTAGCACAACATCTGGCAAATGGAAGTTTCTCAGTAAGTATTGAAAGAAAATGTGCTTGAATGTATCTAGTTTTCTCCACTCCTCAGCCCCTGCTGCTATCTAGGCTCCTGGCTCTTTGCAGTGGCTTCTTGTTTATGTATTACTTCTCCTCCAATCCATTCTCCACCAAGGAAGATCTCATAAGCTAGACTGTGTCATTCCCATACTTAGAATCTTCACTGACTCCCTGTTATTGTTGGGATAATGCCCAAATTCCCAAACACAGGCTTTTTGTTTTGACCCCAGTTGACCTTGAACTCTCTGTGGCTGGGCCAGATGTCTCTTATCTCTGGGTCTTTGCAAAGGAATACACACTTCCATCCTATCCATACCTAGCCAACTCCTACTCTTCCAGATCTCATGCCACCCCCAAACCCCACCCTCTTCCCCTCCCCCTGCCCCGGGGACTTCCCTCCATGCTCAGGTAGGGTCAGACTCCTCCTGGGTACTCACACAGCTCTCCAACACCTGGATGATCCCAGGTTATTGTGTTTAATTTGTTTTTATATGTACTTTTTCCCATAAAGACCTTGGGTCTGGTGTATTTAAGCTGTATTCAAGTTTTGCTCTATTCAAATTTCTAGCACAGTTTTCATGGCATTGGAAAAAATAAAATAATATTCGTGAAATGAATGAAATTATCCTTGTTTTAATGGTAAGAAATGTCAGTAAAGAAAGGGGAAATCCCTTGAATGCCATACCGTTGAACACAGGTTTCAAACCCAGGACAGTGCCATACTGTTATAGACTGAATTGTGATTCCCCTTCTTCCTGCCCAACCCATCCTCACTACCTCCCCCAGGCCTCAAATTCATATGTTGATGTATTAACACTCCACTACATCAGAATGTGACTGTATTTGGAGATGGGGCCTTTAAAGAGGCAATTAAGTTAAAATGAGGTCATTAGGGTGACCCTAACCCAATAAGACTGGTGTGTTTATAAGAAGAGGAGATTAGGGCACAGATGCACACAGAGGGAAGTTCCATGTAAGGACACAGGTAGAAGACAACTACCTATAAGCCAAAAAAAAGAGCCTTGGAAGGAACCAGCCCTGCCAACACCTTGGTCTTAGATGTCTAATCTTTGCAATTGTGGGAGAAAATAAATTTCTGTTTAAGCCACCTAAATTGTAGTTCTTTGTCCTGACTGCCCTTGCAAACTAGTACACACGCCTAAGAATTTCCTGCTACACTGTATTTTAACTGTCCAGAGCAGAGCTGTCCAACAGAAAAATACTGTGTATCCCGTATGTAATTTAAAATTTTTATAGTAGCTATATTACCTAGGTTCAAGAAAGGAGATGAATTTAATTTTAGTAATATTTTTATTTAACCTAATAAATATTAAACGTGATCAGTTTAACATACATTGTATGTGAGACATTATTAGTAAAAGAGTTTACATTCCTTTTTCATACCAAGTGTGTGTAACCTGGTGTGTATTTTGTGCTTAGAGTGCGTACCAGTTCAGAGCAGCTACATTTCTTGTGCTTCATTTAAACACCACACGTGGCTACCATATTGGAAACTGCAGGTATAGGAGATAATCCCTTATTTTCTGCATACCATTTTTTTTAAACGTTGTTGTTTTATTCTGAGAACACATGATTCTTGTAAACAATTAAAAAAAAAATCCAGCAGGTCTGCTGGGGATGTCATTCCTGAAAATTTTGTCTTTGCTTTGATGTTAGCCACTCTACTAGCTGGGTTAGTTGTTCTTCAAAGGACTAGACCCTTTGGGCATTTTGGTCCTTCATCACCTGCCTGCCATCAGATTTGGAATGTTCCTGGGAGAAAGCCTCTTCCCCCTCATCCCCTCACCTGCATAACCCTACTAATTCACCTAGAAATCCAGAGGCAACAGCACATTGCTACATGCTTTTATCCTCCAAACCTCCACCAGAGTCTGAGTCTAGCGCGTGTCTTGGATGATTGTCACGGCCCAGATGGAACTCAAAGCCTCTCTGGCCCAATGCGGGTCCGGTCACCTCAGCCTGTTGCTTACTGCTGACTCCTGACTCCTGGATGATCTGGGAGTATAGAGGGCTACCCCAGGCAGGGACCCACTATGCTGCCTAGCCTGTCCCCTGAACTTCCTACGATGCTAGGAGCAGAGAACTCCCCTCACAGAAGGGGTGCAGCAGTTGCAAAAACCGAGACGTAGGGCATCAGGTAGTTATCCTCAGATCCATTGGCTACCCTGGTCCTTTTCTTGGGGACATTCTTGAGCACACTGTGGCTCAGTAGTTGAGAATGTAGTTTCAGGTATCAGACAGATTACTTACTTTTTTAAAAAAAGATTTATTTATTTACTTGATAGAGACAGAAGGAGGAGGGGCAGAGGAAGAGAGGGAGCAAATTCTCAAGTAGAACTCCCTGCTAAGCATGGAGCCGAATGTGGGGCTTAATCTAAAGACCCCAAAATCATGACCTGAACCTAAGTCAAGAGTCAGCCATTTAACTGACTGAAGCCCCCCAGGAGCCCCAGAAAGATGTTTTTTATCTTGCTCTGCCAGTTGCTAACTCTCATTTTGGATGCTACTTTCACTTCTCTGGGCCTTTTCTTTAAAAGAAGAATGATAGGGGCTCCTGGGTGGCTCAGTGGGTTAAGCCTCTGCCTTTGGCTCGGGTCATGGTCTCAGGGTCCTGGGATCAAGCCTCACATTGGACTCTCTGCTCGGCGGGGAGTCTGTTTCCCCCCCACCCTCTGCCTGCCTCGTGATCTCTTTCTCTCTGTCAAATAAATAAATAAAATATTTAAATAAAATAAAATAAAATAAAATAAAATAACAATGATAGCAATGGTGTCTATATTATCGGGCTCTGTAATATAGTTCTGATATAGTTTACAACTGTATAGTGCTTATACCCTAGAGAGTGTCTAGCATGTTGCCTAGTTCATGGGAAGCTGTCAGTCAATGATGGGAAAGAACCAAGCACGCCAGTCCAGGTCAAGCACCAGGAGTCTGTTCCATCATTGTTTGTAGTTGTAATGAGAGAAGCCCGCTTATATTACAAGCCCTTGATTACAAGGGTTCAGGTTGTTTTACAGAATGCAGCTTGGCCTCAGGGAGGGACTGGAACTAGATATGGAAGATTCTGGAACCTGGAGAGCTCTTAGTTTCTGCCTCTCATCTCTGCTTCAAAGTATGTGTCTCTTCTCTTCTTTTTGCACACCGGCATTCTCAGTTTTTATGGCCATGTATTGGGTTGATCTCAAGCTACTTAAGATCTCCTTCTTTCTAGGGACCGGCCTAGAATGTGTTGGATTTCCACATCCTTTGGAGACAGGTGGGACTGGCCTGGTTTGAGTCAGATGTTGACTTCTGTCCTGATCAGCTGTGACCAAGAAGAAGTCATAGAGTACATGCATGACCTTTTTTCCCCCCTTTTAATGTTGTATTTGGTTGGAAGGAATAGAATTAATGAGATAGAAGAAAGAGGTGAACATGCCTTGGTTATCAAGATGGTCACATCTTGGTTAACAAAGTGAATGGAGTTGAAGACTTAGTAAAGAGCAAGAAACTGTACAGTTTTGATTCCCAGTTGTGACCACAAGAGAGGTGGGACTTAGGAAAGTTTACTCCAAGGTCAAGAATTGAGACCTTGTAGACAGAGGCTCAAATTGTGGATTAATAAAGGAATCGTTGAGCCTGTTTTTGTGTATGGCCCATATCTGTCATTCATTCATGCATTCATTCATTCATTCATTCATCCATCCATTCATCCATTCCATACCTTTTGGGTGCACTGGAGATATAACAGTGAACTTGCTGTCACAGAGCTCACCTTAGCTTTTCCTGTTGGTGTGGTTCTGCACAAGGAAATAAATGGAGTACTTGTAGAGCCCCATCGTTGTCTTACTTTTCCTACTTGAAAGCACCAGTTCAGGGAAAAAACAAAAAACAAAAAACAAAACTCTGGGCCTGAAAATGGTGGAAGTCATCTTCTTCATGATTTTGGAAAACTGGCTTGTGGTCTGGTCAGCTATGGGAAACTTTTGCTTTGATTCATCACTCCATCCCCGCCCCCCCAACCACTGAAGAGTTAAACTCATCCAGAGGAGGCAGCAAAGGAGGTAAGGGAGTGTGACATTGTGATTTATAATAAGAAATATATATTTGGTCTTCATCCCAGTTTCTGACACAGAGCTCCTAAAACCCTTGGAATTTCCTAAGTGATAAGAGCGATAAAAATGTCTTGATATTTATAACAAACCCCTTTCAACCACACCTGAGTTTCTGTTAATGAGGTGACTTTTGGAAAGCCCCTAGGGATAGGGGCTGGTTGCCAAGGGAACCAACCATGTGATTGCAGATTTGGAACTTTAAGTCACGCGCCCTGACCTCCTGTGAAGGGAAAGAGGCTGGAGTATCATATTCAATCACCAATGGCCAATGATTTAATCATCATCCCTATGTAATGAAGCCTCCAAAAACCCCAAAAGGATAGGATTCAAAGGGATTCCACATTGGTGAGCATGTGGAGTGCTGGAAGAAAGGTGTGTTCAGAGAGGGTGTGGGAGCTATGCGACTCTTTCCACACGCCCTACCCTATGCATCTCTTCCATCTGGCTCCTCGGGATTGGGACCTCTTGGAGTATCCTCTTTTTTGATTGTTGAAATCCCCCTTTGAAAGCATTTGTCAGCAAGTAAATGCACAGATGCATGCATATTATTTGTAGAAGTTATAGGAAAATGGTTCTCCTTCCTTCATAGACACCTCCCATCCAAGTTTTAATTTGAAGGTAACTGAGGCACATGAACCAGAGAAAACTGAATGGATTCAGGGGACCTTTGCAGGATCTTCAGTGGACTTTCCAGGATCTTCAGATCTTTCCAGGGGCCTTCAGATGGTATTTCCAGGATCTTATAAAAACTCCGGAGTAACCAGTGGGTGCAGCTGAGTTGGGAAAAACTTTGGGACCCGGAGGCAATCGTTGTCAATCCATTCTGACTCTTTTTAAAAAAGTTTTTTTTAAATTTTTTTATTAACATATAATGTATTGTTAGAAGTACAGGTCTGTGAATCACCAGGCTTACACACTTCATAGCACTCACCATAGCACATAATTTCCCCACCACCCTCCCCTACTCCCTTCCCCCCAGCAACCCTCAGTTTGTTTTGTGAGATTAAGAGTCTCTTATGGCTTGTCTCCCTCCAGATCTATTCTGACTCCTGAAGGGAATCTTCTTTTCTGAATGGACTTGAGGACAGGATCATCTGGTTTCACTGACATTATGAACACATTGATCTGTTTCCCCCAAAAGAACCGTCAGGACAGGTGACTATAGTTGGGCAATGACTGGGGCAGAATGTTGGCAGAAGGAAGGGATACGTGCCCTGCTGTGGGCTGAACATATACTGTGTGCCAGCCAGCATTGTGTCTGTAGAGCAAAGCCTTGTGGGTTCTTGAAGAAACCAGCTGGAACACATCCAGTTTAAAATGGCATCTGGCTAGCTATAGCTGCCCCTGGCACAGCCTCCCTTGCTTTCCAATTAACCTCTCTAATTAAGATGTAGAAACAGCACAGCCCCACCACCATAAAAGTGGACCCCCTCTCTTCTTATCTCCCTCTTTGCACTGGTTTCCAGACATAACATCTGCAGCAATGAAAAAAATTGCATGGCCATCTCTTAAGTCTCTATCGCTTTTCTTGCCATCCTTGAAATATTTTTTTTTGGAGAATATGTTTTTTAAAGAAAGCAGCAGGGTAGAAGGTTGGGGCCTATTACACTGATCCTGGGAAGGATAGACACCCTAGGGGAAGTTATGTAGATTGAGGATGAGGCAAAGAGGATTGAGGATTGAGACAAAGAGAGACCAGATAGCAGGGTCTGTTGGAGACCATAGATTTTACTGTATTCTCTTGGTTTTGAATGTCAGAAACTAAGGCAGTGGGAGGAGGAGAGGGTTTCAGTGGAACAGAATTCTATTAGATAAAAGGCTGAAAAAAATGAATAGCAGATTTAAAAATAAACCCCTTCCCCCAAAACACAAATAAACAAATACCAAATTCTTTATGTAAATGTAGAGTCCAAGAAGTTAAAAAACAATCTTTCTTCAAAGAAAATTCCAGGCTTACATATTTCCACCAGTGAATTCTTTAAAATATTTAAGGAAGGAATAACACTAATCTCATGTAAAGAAGTAATGCTTTGCAATTCATTTTATAATATTTATGAAATCATTTTACAAAAATCTCACAGAAATTCCAAAAAGAGAAAGGAAAAAAGACAGAAAGAGAGAAAAGAAACAGAACTACAAAAATCCTGCATGAATATAGGCTAAAAAAATCCTTAACAAAATATTAGTAAACAAATCCAGCAGTATTCAAGAAAGCATAATACATCATGACCAAGCAGGAATTATCCCGGAAATGGAAAGTTGGTTTAGCACTGGCAAATCCAACGGTGTAATCCACTACATTTACAGAATTAAGAAGAAACATATACCAAAGAGAAAAGGCATTTGATAAAAATGAACCTCTATTCATGATAAAAACTCAGTACGCTAAGAATAAAAAAAGAATGTCTCAATCTGATAAACTTTATTTATGAAAAAGTTATAGCAAATATTATACTTACTGGCAAAATACCGAACACAATCTCACTAAGACTGTCCTTTCTCACCATTCCTGTCTAACACTGTACTGAAGAAAAAAAAAGCACCCCCCCAAAAAGCATACAGATAGGAAAGAAAGAGGTCAAATTGTATTTATGTTCAGATGTTAAGGTTGTTTATGAGGAGAATCCTAAAAAATCGACCCCACAATTACTAGAACGAATAAGGGAATTTAGGAAGCTCATAGCATTCAAGGTTAATATACAAAGATCAATTTTATTATTTATATACTAGCACCAAATATTTGGAAAGTGAAGTTTAAAGATCCCTTTGCCAGAGCATCAAAACCAAGCCAACAAAAACATACTGAGGATTACATTTAACAGAGTATGTGCAAGACCTCTGTACGGAAAGGTATAAAACATTGCTGAGAGTAATTAAAGAAGACCAAAATCAATGGGTATTTATAGATAAGAAGGATCAGTGTTGTTAATATATTAATTCTTCCCAAATTGCCCACTCGATTCAACATAATCACCACAGAAATTCCATAGGGTCTTTTGTGGAAATTGATAAATTGACTAGCATTTATACAGAAATGCAAAGCACTGAGGATATCAAGAGCAATCTTGATACAACAGAGCAAGCTTGGAGGACTTACACTATCTGACTTCGAGACTCATTTTAACATTGTGATCATCAGAAGTGTGGTACCGGCCTATAGACTGACAAATGGGTCAATGGAACAGAACACAAAGCCTGGAAATGAACTCAACTGGCCAACTAATTTTTTTTTTTTTTGAAAGGCATTAGACATTTTATTTATTTATTTATTTATTTATTTAAATTTTTTATTTTTTATAAACATATATTTTTATCCCCAGGGGTACAGGTCTGTGAATCGCCAGTTTCACACACTTCACAGCACTCACCATAGCACATACCCTCCCCAATGTCCATAACCTCACCCCCCTTCTCCCAACCCCCCCTCCCCCCAGCAACCCTCAGTTTGTTTGGTGAGATGGAGAGTCACTTACGGTTTGTCTCCCTCCCAATCCCATCTTGTTTCATTGATTCTTCTCCTACCCCCTTAACCCCGCATGTTGCCTCTCCACTTCCTCATATCAGGGAGATCATATGATATGGCCAACTAATTTTTAAAAAAATCTTATGAAGTTCTGCATTTTATTTCCAGTATAGTTAAAATACAGTATTGTATTAGTTCCAGGTGTGCAATAGAGGGTGGACAACTGACTACTTTTTGACAGAGGCACAGAAGCAATTCAGGCCAGAAAGGAAAGTCTTTCTTTCTTTACCGTTCCTTCCCTTCCTCCCTCCATCCTTCCTTCCTTCTCTTTGGACAGTCTTTCAACCAATGAAACTGGAAGAGTTACTCACAAGGGGAAAAAAAAAAGGATGTCAATTTCTACTTCGTAAAGTATACAAACCCACAGACCTTTCAGGAGAAAACGTAGGAGCATGTCACCGTGATGTAGAGAGAGGCCGTGTTCTTAGCGAGGACTCAGACAAGAAAAACAAGTAAGCTGGACTTCATCAAAATGGGAACATTTCCACTGGCGAACAGACTCTTTTGAGAAAATAAGTAGGCAATCCTCAAACTGAGAGAAAGCATTAGGAAAACAGATACTTTACAAAGTATCTGGATATAGAAAGTATCCCAGGATCCGGGATATGGAAAGAACTCCTGGAATTTAGTAAAAAATGAACAAACAAAAACAATCAAAACAGGCAAGGTAATTGGATAGGGATTTCACAAAAGAAGATGAACATGTGGCCCGTGGACATTCAAATCAAAACCACACTGTGATACCCACACATATCCTTTAGAAGGTCTAAAATGAAATGTTAGTCAAGAATGTGGAGCAACTGGAATTTTCATACGTTGTGGGTGGGAATTTGGGAAAATCTGACAATTTTTTCATAAATCTAGATGTGTATCTATCTACCCTGTGACCCGACAGTTGCACACCCAGGTGATTATCCAAGAAAACTGAAAATCCATGTCCACAAAAAAGTTTGTACAACAATGTCTAGCAGGACAGCATTAACACAACAGTCAAAATCTGAAAACAGGCTGGGGGTTTGTCAATAAGAGAATGGATAAACAAGTTATGGGATTTTCATATAATGGAATACTATGCAGTAACAAAAAGGAACAAATCACTGATGCATGCAACAATGTGAATGAATCTCAGAATATTTTGTCATATGAAAGGAACCATACCCATCAGTCCATATCTTATGATTTCATTTGTATGTAGCTCTAAATAAGGTAAGATTAATTTATGGTAGGAAAAAAAATCAGAAGAGTGATTGACTCTGAGAATAGGAGATGGGCAGTCACAGGAAGAGGGCATGAGAAAACTTTCTGGAATGGTGCAATGCTTTTATCTTGATAGAGGTTTGGGTACATAGGTATATGCATCTGTCAAAAGTCAAAAAAGTCCCTAAGTCAGATTTGTGCCTTTCACTGCATTTAAATTTTACCTGAAAAGAAAAAAAAACATAAACAAATATTGAAATCTAGTTAATTATACGCAATGTGAAATATTTCGGGAGATGTCTATGGATATATGTAATTTAACTTGAAGTGCATCAAAAAATCAGGATGGATGGATGGATGGATGGACAGATACATGATAAAGCAGGTCAAGTGTTAATTATAGCGTCTATAGAAGAGTTCACAATACAATCCTTCCAACATTTTTTATACCTGAAACTTCATTATAAAATGTTGGAAAAAACTAAAATCCAAATTGCATACTTCGAGAGATATGAAAAAGAAAGGATGTATGGAAAGACAACAATATAACTCGCTGAAAAGAGTGTGTATGGTGAAGCTGTTAGCCTCACGTTAAGGCATACATTTAACATAGTTTCGAATTTTGATTTTCAAAATGATTCTAAAATACATTAAGATGTAATTACAAGAAAACAAAAATGACAATGTCATTAAAATGTTATATAAATTATATATATTAGTGAAAACAACATGGCATTACACCACAATTAAAATCAAATGACATGAAAAAGAAGGGATCATCTTGAATTACACAGTAGAATATCTATGAGCTTCATAGAAGATTAAAGAAGTGGTGTGAATTATTTGGTAAGGATGGATTTTTCAATAAATATTGAAATGAAATTAAATTAGAAATTTAGCTCACATCATCTCTCAAATTAAGTTATAGATGAATGAAAGAGAAAATTTTTTAAAATGCTAGTAGTTTTCTCTTCAGATGGTTATGATATGCACAAATTTTACTTAACCCAGCATTATGAAAAGTTAAGATTGCCTGTATTTGACTACAGTGATGTAGTGAAAGATCTTCTAAGCCCAAGATCAAGGGAAGAAATCCAAAGGATGAGAAAAATGTATTTGGCCACTTAAAATAGAAAATTTCTAGGACTTCAAAAAAAATTAAAAGCAACACTAAAAGGAAAAACATCATTTGCAGTAAATATAGCAGAGAGGCTTACTATCCTTAACAGACATAGAGATCTTTCAAATCAATGTGAACAAAAAGAAAAACCTAAAGAAAAATGGTTGTAAGATTTGCACATGTAAGTCGCTAAAGCATAAAAATACAGTATTCTGTTCAAGTTTTCTGTGAACCTAAAAGCGCTCTAAAAAATAGAGTCCATTAAAAAATATTCCCAAAAGAAGATTAAATCTTATTATAAAAAATCTCTTATTATTATTAACAAATTTATGTTAAAAAATGAAAGATTCTCTCTCTTTGTTTCTGCTTAGCATGGAGTCGGGTTGGGGTTCTCTCTTTCCCTCTCCCCTTGCCCCTCCTGCTTGCATGCTCTCTCTCTAAAATAAAAAAATAAGTCTTTAAAAAATGAAATATAAGATTTTGTTTTACACTTACAAGGAAAAAACTTCTCAGAGATAGTTTTGTGTTTGCTTTGCTTTGTTACAGGTGATGTGGTGGTAAGCATTTTCAAATGTTTTCAATAAATCTTTGATTATTTCCTCAGTGTGGTTACACACGTTGGTGGTATTTTATTTTATTCATGCTGTTTATTCCTCTAGTTGGTTGAGAAGCATGTAAGAGTTTATTAAATTACTGTTTGTTAAGAGTTCATTTATAACTAAGGATGTTAACTATTTGCCATGACTTGCAAATGAAAAGTCATGTTTTCTGGCCAAACATTCTATAGTGATGTTTTACTTTTCGGTTGTACAGAAGTTTTCTATTGAAACATAATAACGTTCTGCTTATAAAAATATTTTTAACATGTTTGAAATGGTACCTAATGCATTGAAGGATTTCTGCTTGCAAAAGGCAAAGATGCAAGAAAAGAGAAATAGTGGCTATCACTGGATAGATGATTTCTGTCTCCTGTTTTTCTTAATTTTCTAAAAATTGAAGAAGAATTTAAAAACTGAATGAGATTCTCAGGTAACAGGTTTGAAATGGCTTGCACTTGTTATCATGGCTAGCACACAGTAGGTCCTCAATATACCTATAAAAACAGCTTTATTGAGGTCTAATTCATGTCATACAATTCAATTTTTTTTTGTTTTTTAGTATATTCACAGGTCTATGAAGCCATCATCACAGCCATCATCACAACACATTTTCATCATGTCAACAAGGTACCCTGAACAATTTAGCTGTCACTTCCCTGTCCCCCTACCTTCCCCAACCCTAAGCAACCACTGATCTACTCCCTCTCTCCATGACTTGCTTGTTCTGGACATGACATATAAATGGAATGACCCAACATATACCCTTTTGCAACTGGCTTCTTTCACTTACCCTAATGTTTTCAAAGTCCATGCATGTGGTAGGATGCGTCTGTATTTTATTCCCTTTTTTTTTTTTTTTTAGAAGATTTTATGTATTTATTTGGCAGGGAGAGAAAAATCACAAGTAGGCAGAGGGGGGGGGGGTTGGGGTGGGAAGCAGGCCCCCTGCTGAGCAGAGAGCCCAATTTGGGGCTGGATCCCAGGATCCTGAGATCATGACCTGAGCCTAAGGCAGAGGCTTAACCACATTGAGCCACCCAGGTGCCCCATTTTATTATTATTATTATTTTTTAATGGCTGAATAATAGTCCATTGTGTGGATATTCTACCACTTGTTGATCCATCATTAGTTGATGGATATTTGGGGCGTTTCTACCTTTTGACGATTATGAATAATTATGATATGCACATTTGTCTAAAAGCTTTTTGTGTGGACATAGGTCATGTGTATATTTCTTTTGAATATATATCAAGGGGTGGATATGCTGAGTTGTATGGTTATTCCATGTTTAATATTTTGAGGAATTTTCAGGCTGTTTTCTAAAGCCATCACACCATTTGAGGTTTCCACCAGCCGTGTAGGAGGGTTTGGACCCTCCCACCACCCCAACCCTGATATTTCCTTGTTTCCTGGCTTTTGTTGATATCCAGGCTATCCTAGTAGCTGTGAAGTGGTTTCTCATTGTGGTTTTGATTTCCATTTCCCTGATGACTAATGATGTTAAGCATCTTTTCATGTGCTTATTGGCCATTTGTATATCTTCCTTGGAGAAAGGCCTATGCAGATCTTTCACCCATTTTTTAATTGGGTTATTTGTCTTTTTTTGTTATTGGGTTATAAGAGTTTCTATTTCTTTCATTTTCTGTTACAATTACTTTATCAGATGTATGATTTGCAAATATTTAACCACTTTGTCCCTCATCTTTCTACTCTGATGATAGTGTCTTTTGAAGCGCAAAAGTTTCTAATTTTGGTGAAGTTCAATAGATGTATCTTTTCTCTTTTAGCACTTTTGGTGTCATTTCTAAGGTACCATTGTCAAATCCAAAGTTGTGAAGATTGGCTAGTATTTTTTTTCTATGATTTTTATTGTTTTGGCTTTTTTCATTTAATCCTTGGATTTATCCTGAGTTAGTTTTTGTACATGGTATGAGATAACAGTCTACCTCTGTTCTCTTGAATGTAGCTAGGCGTTGGCCCAGCAACATTTGTTGGGAAACTCTTCTTTCCTCACTAAATGATCTTGGCACTCTAACCAAAAATCAGTTGACCATAGAAACATGAGTTTATTTCTGTACTCTCAATTTTTATTCCATTGGTTTATATGTCTATCCTTTGACAGTATCCTATGGCTTGATTTTTATTGCATCCCAGTAAATTTTGAAATAGGGAAGTGTGAGTCCTCCAGCTTTGTTTTGTTCTTTTTCAAGACTTGTTTTGGCTATTCTGAGGACCATGCCATTACAAATGGATTTCAGAATGAGTTTGTCAATTTCTACAATGAAACCAGCTGGGATTCTGATAGGCGTCACTCTGAATTTGTTGATCAACTTGAGGGATATCACCATCTTAACAGTATTAAGTCTTTCAGTCCATGAACATGGAATGCTTTTCCAATTTTACAGGTCTTCTTTCATTCCTGTTTTATAGTTTTCAGGGTGTACATTTTGAACCTCTTTTGTTAAATTTATTCCTAAGTATTTTACTTGTTTTGATGTTATTGCCAATAGAATTTTTAAAATTTTATTTTTGGGTCGTTCATTGCAAGTGTATAGAAATATCACTGATTTTTGTGTGTTGTTCTTGTATCCTTCAGCCTTGCTGAACTCATTTATTAGTTCTAATAGTTTTTTAGTGGGTTCCTTAGCGTTTTCTTTATATAGGAGGATGCCATCTATAATAACTTTACTTCTTTCTTTCCAATCTGGATGTCCTTATTTCTCTTCCTTCCCTATTTCCCTGGCTGAAACTTCCAGGATGATATTGAATAGAAGTGGGAAAGGTGAAAATCCTCTTGTTTTTAATCTTAAGGAGAAAGCATCCAGTATTAAGTAAGATCTTAGCTGTGGGTTATTCATAGGTGTCCTTTATCAAATTGAGGAAATTCTCTTCTACTTCTAGTTTGTTGAGTGTTTTTTTTTTATCATGAAAGGGTGTTGGATTTTGTCAAGTGTTTTTTTCCTACATCAATTGGGATAATCATTTAGTTTTTGTTTTTTATTCTATTGATATGGAGTATTACATTAATTGACTTTCATATGCTGTCAGTGTATTTTTATTAAATGTGTCC
The DNA here is from genome assembly GCF_011764305.1 of Mustela putorius furo. Taxonomy (NCBI): domain Eukaryota; kingdom Metazoa; phylum Chordata; class Mammalia; order Carnivora; family Mustelidae; genus Mustela; species Mustela putorius. The sequence goes on along the minus strand of NW_025421464.1, from coordinate 9,152,383 downwards.
TGTGCTAGTAGGCACATTTGGGAATGCCACTGAACCCACTACATGGTTTAGGGGTTACAGGCTGCCACACGGCAGTTTTGGGATGAGGGCTGCCCGAGCCTAGTCTATACCAGCTCTTCCCCAGTTTCCTTTTCAGTGCTGATGCAGTGCCTTTCACCAGTCAAGTACAAACTTACACCTCCAGCCAGGTAGACATGTTTCAGGTTAATTAGGGGCCTCAGTCAATTTAGTTCGTAGGCTGTAATTACAGGCACCCGAGACCTGCAATTTCTGTTTTAATTAAAATAAACAATGTGGAGGGACTGACATCACATAGGGGCAACCGATGTGCAGGGCATAGGTAATTACACCAAAGTTGAGCCTCTTGCTGTAAAGAAGTCTGTTGGGATCCATGATGGAACGCTGGGCCTGGCCATCCTGGTGAAGGTTAATTACCGGCTGTCAACCACAGCTCAAACCAGACGGGTCGGTTGGTTGTGGTGATGATGTTAAAGCATGCTTCTTTCAAGTTGGAACTGAGCTGTGACCTCTGGGGCATGTGAGCATGTGTGTCCATTTACATACACGATATCCCTCTACGTGTATTTACCTATATAACAACCTTCCCCGTCCATATGCAGTGGATGAAAAATTCTTATTTTAACTGCTGATTTCAGAGATCCTCTTGGGAAGGGAGTCACCCTTGCTTAGAAAAATAATAGTTCGCTTGAAGAAGGTCAGATGTATCCTAACTGCTCAGCCTTAGCAGTTACAGGCATTCAGGGTGGGGTCTAGCTGGGAAAAAGAAGGGGGGAAAGCGAGAATGGGGAGAAGCAAGGCAGGAACCTGGCAGAGGCTCACAGTCTGAGAAGAAGGTGACCAGTGAGAGATGCCTGGTGGCCAGATTGGCTCACGGTCATAGAAGAACAAGGTATTTAATATTTATTTTATAATTGTTTGCAACCTACGATGTAAACTCCCTATGGCACTTCAAACCTGCAGTGAAGTCATCAGCACACACCAGTGTTCTGGATGAGTGAGTGTGTCTTTTTTTTTTTGGTGGGGAGAGGTGAAGATCAAGGAAGAAAGATTTAATTCTATATTTGGGTAGGAGTGTAGGGGATTGTACATGAAAAAGTGAGTCCAGGGCAATGGGGAGCAAGAAGTGAGCAAGGATTGCAAACCTATAGGGCTTTTCAGAAATCTTGGTCTGGGAGTTGGACTTTCCAGAGACATAGGAGAGAAATCCCCATTCATTTTAGAAAAGAAGCCTCAACATGGCACTCTGCCACCTGAAACCTTCTGATGACCCCCACTGCCATCAAGACAAGGTGTAAACTTACATAAATGGCCCCAAAGATATCCAGTCCTAATCCCTGAAACCTCTAAATGTTATCATTTTTTTAAAAAAGTCTTTGCAAGGTGTGATTAAATTAAGGATTTTGAGATGGGAGATTATCCTGGATTATCGTGATGGGCTGTAAACACCATCACATGTATCCTTATAAGCCGGGAGGGAAGGGGATTGTACCACACACAGAGGAGGACAGCGCAGACAGAAGAGGAGAGGCAAGGACTGGTTGCAGAGGTGTAGGTTGGAGCCATGTGGCTGAAATAAGCTGATGCCAGTAGCCATCAGACTCTGGGAGAGGCTGGGAGCTGATTCTCCTCCAGAGCCTCCCGAGGGAGCACAGCCCTACAGATCCTTGGATATTGACCCAGTGAAGCTGATTTTGGATTTCTGCCCTCTGGAAGTGTGAGGGTGAACACTTCTGTTGTTTGAAGCCATCCAGTTTGGGAAAGTAAACAGGTGGCTTTATGAGACCCCTTGGGATCTGACCCCTTCCTTTCTCTCCAGACTTGTCTCTGACCCTGTCCCCCAAATACCACCCCCCCGCCCCCCGCCACTGCACTCTGGCCATACCTTTTATGTGCTGATCTCCTCACCTGGAACATTCTTCAGTCTCTGCCAAGCTTGAGAGATGTGGCAACCTAGATCAGTTTATGGATGGGGAAATGTTATGTAGACCATGCCCCTCAGGGCACCGCTAAGCTGGTCTCCAAGTCAGTGTCTCCCTGGCCACGGTCTTAGGCTGGGACAGTGCCCACTTGCCCATTCTCCCTGGCTGAGGCTCCATGTCATGGCAGGTTGGGAAAACCCAGCTGTCTTACATCCGACCTCACCAGATTGCCTCAGATTCATGTCTTCTGGGCACAGTGGAAAAAGGACAGGCTTTGGCATAAGCAAGAGTGGGTCAGAATGTTGTCTATTCTGCTTAGAGGCTGTGTGACCTTGTTTAAGTTACTTACCCTTTCTGAACCTCTATTGTCTCATATATAAAATGGAACTTTTTTCAAGGATTGTTGACATGTATTTATGGGGTGTTCACTCTACGTGAATCCCAGGTCCCTGCCTTTGTGGGGGATGCATTTACTTAGGCTACTGAGAGAGTAAAATGAGGTTTGAAACATGTATCCTTTCCCCCACATTATTCACATTCTCATCCACATTGTTCGAGGTTCCCTTTCCCTAAGGGGGCCATAAGGGGCTCACTCACCCACCTTAAAGGAAATCTCCCAGCGGTCAGTTTTGACCCAAGAGGAGGCACGGGGCTGGGCATGCTGGCTGTGGCTTTGGTTGGGGAACAGCCTTTATCTTCCACTCATGCCATAGCCCACACTTTAAAAACTGGGAGGTAATAGTCATCTCTGCAGAAAGAAAGGTGTGAAGTATGGCAGGTCAATGGGTATGAGTGAGCTCTGGATACCTCTCCTGGACCTGTAGTGTGTGACCATGGGCAGACAGGGGACACCCATGAGTTCTGATGCACACCCACAAACCTGCCCAGGCAACTGCCACACTCATAGACACACACGTGCACACAGGTCTCTATGTACACTCCCCTATGCATTGTATTTTTATTGCCTTTGTGTCTGCCCAGGGGTATACGTGTCCTTCCTACACACACACACACACACACACACACACACACACACACACACGCATTTTCTCCCATTTGCCCAGCAAGACGTCACAGTGGGACTGCTGTGAGCATGGGCTCCAGTCAAATCCTAGTTCTGCCACATTTTAACCATGTGGCCTTGAGCAAGTCACCTCACATTTCTATTAGAACATGTTGCATAAGGTTGTAGTGACCATTAGAGATAATGGACATAAGGTTCATGGCTCCTTGCCTAGTGTATAGTAAATGCTCAATGAATGTTTATTTTTGCCAAGTAGCAGGCGCTTAGTAGGCCCTGGGATCCTCATCAAGTCTAGTTACCATGCTAGGAATATCACTGAAATATTGTTTCCAATGTGACTTAAAATGAAAGGCAATAAACTGCCCAGCAGGCTCTGAGTTCTGGAGGAAAGACTAAGAAAAGCCTAAGGACAGAGCTCTGCGGTGACACTGGGATCCTCCCAAGGGTCTGCTATTTGGGGATCCTGTTCTACCCACGCCATGCTCATTTCAAGATCTTGGGTCCTGTCGGGCTTGGAGACGTGAGCCCCACGCCCCGGGCAGCTTCCTGGCCAGCCCTGGGGACGGGAGGGCCAGTCCTTGCTTGCCTAGTCCCAGAGACCTGTGCAAGCTGTAACAGGCTCACGGAGGGCAGGAGCCAGCAGCGACCCAGAAGCTTCTGTGGTTTTTCTGGGCAGGATGCCTCCCTTGCAGGGCTGGGCTGTCTGTTCCCTGGGGCTGCTTCCAGGTCCAAGGAGTCAGGATCTGCCCTGCTAGGCTCCCTGTCCCCCTGTTCTGTCCTGCATGTTCCCCCACAGCCCTAAGCCCAGCAGAAGGGTTTTTCGCAGCTCATGGTAGCAATGTGAGTCCCTTTACACCCACAGGCAGAGGGCAGTTTGTGATAACCCCTACCTCATTGGGTTGCCATGAAGATGACATGAGATAGTGCCAGACACACTGGTTTTGGTATATCACAGGTGCCTTGTCATCGTAGCAATGACTATTGTTCATGATTATTACCATCATTGTCATCATCACCATCATGGGCATCATCACCACCATTGGGTCCCGAAGGCGGCTAGTCATGGATGACATCCAGTCCCTAGCCATGTGACGTCAGGCAAGTAGCAGCTCTGTGCCTCAGGGTCTCATGATGCAAAGTGGCCACTCTTTTTGAGGGTTCCTGCCCCCATCCTGATCCAGTGTCAGAATGTCTTGGGGAAGCATTCCAAGAGTCTTCCCTGTGGGCAGTTGGGCAGGTGACCTTACTTACTTCTTTGAACCGCCATTTCCTCAGTGGACGAATGTGGGCAAGCCTTGCATTTCTCTTGAAATGCAATGGCAAGGATAAAACAGACAAGAACGTAAGTGGCCTCACATAGCACCTGCGCTATGTCAGCTAGGCCTACTGGTCTACCTTCCATGTTGTTGACAGCGAGCAGGCTGGGAACCTGAAAGTTCTGGTCCAAGCACTGCAGAAGCAGAAACAGAAAGATGCCTTGGTTTTACCTGGGTCCTTGCAAAGCTGGCTTTTGATTGTCTCTTGGCCCATAGGCTCAGCTTTCTAGAGCAGGTCTTGGTTTTCTTTGAACTCCTAACAGGTTTTCCCAGTGTCTGTTGTGAGCAAGTCTTTCTCAGGTCATCTATAAATGCTGATACATTTCAGAATTCTATCCTTGGTCATTTCCTCTTTTCGCCAGGGGGTTTCTTCCGCCTGTGGTGATGCTCATTTACCAACTCTGTCCTGCTCTCCCCCAAGTCATCATCTGCTGCCCTGAGCTTCCTCTTGACCTCTGCATCTCGATATCCAAGTATCTGCTGAAGATCTGTCCTTGGAAAGAACTGCCCAACACCCCAAAACTTGACTGATTATCTTCTCCTTAAAACTGCTCCATCTTCTGTCTTCTGTGTCTTGGTGATGGCAGTGCCATCCACGAAGCTGTCCAAGGGGGCATCCTCACTCTTTCCTCTCCTTTCCCACATTACCACGGTCTTTCTCTCTCCCCACACCCCTCCCTCCATCCTACTCTTCCTTCCTCCTTTCCCTCTGTCCACTAGATAAGGATCTAACATCTTTACTAAGTATCTGCTGTGTGTCAGTCACTGTTCTGGTTGTTGGGCCACTAGGTCACCAAATCCTCTTAATATTATCCCCAGATGTCTAAGAATTGTGTCATCCCTGCTTCTCAGTTGCAAGTGACAGCATACATCCCTAGGAAGAAAACAGAGTGAGTAGATCCCAGAACTGATGGGTGAGATGGAGAAGTTGGCTGCAGGCCAACTTCTAAGAACATCTAAAATCACTCTGGCTTACTTGTGGAGCTGTCGTGGCCATGGTCAGAGCTGATGCTGAGTACTAGACACCAAAACCCCAATTTCACTGCAAGTGACAGACGTCACCCACACCGGGGATGCTTCTGGGTGGCCAATGGGACTTGGCACTGTGCTGCCTGGAAGCTGAATGTGTTTATTGTTTCCTATACCAGCAAAACTGCAAGCGAGCTCCAGACAGAGCCAGGCCTCACACTGACCACTTCCCATCTGGAGCGTGTAAGCGATGAAGGCTGGTCATGTGTTTGTGGCATAGTGGCAAGGAAGTCTGGAAGTTATTTGAGTTCTGATTTCTGTCTTGGAGATAGCAACTTGGTAGGTCTATTTCCCCCAAATTGTAGAGGACTGCTAAAAAGGTGATGGACAACCACCCTGAAAATGACAACCTTGGAGTATGGGAGTCTATCTTGTCCCCTCCATTCTCTCTGTGGCTGCCCTAGGCCCACCTGCTTCCCTCTCACTGGCCCCATCCCGCTCAACCTTCTCCAGAACATGTCGTTCTGACACGTCCGGTCAGCGTCCTTCTGCGGCACTTTGTCTTCACACTTTGGCCACCCACTGGGGTCCCTCACGCTTTGTCCTTTGTACAGTTCTTCAGCCCTATCCTCTGAAAGCCAGGACAGCCATTGGAGGACAGTTTATCGACGATGTCTGGAGGATGGCACGGCAACTCCTCTCACGGGTCCAATGATACTTAGAGGCCCAGCAGAAGTCGGGGAAGATCCTGCTGACTGAGTGTGCGTGTAGGGCACACCTGGGGCTGACCTGGGCACAGTTCGGTGAGGGCTTTTCTTGTATCTCCTCCCCTGGTCCAGAAAGCTCATGACCAACTTCCACACCTCTGGGTTCAGCAGCTCTGTGTAGGACCCTTTTAGTGGTAATCCATTAAGAAGTTCCCTCATGAAGCTCCCAAGGCTTTGAAGAAAGGAATATTTTTGCTCCCATTTTTTCTTTTAAGTTTTTTTAATGCCTTCGCTGGGGCCCATTACTCTGCTTCATTCGCAAGCTAACCTGAGACAGGTGCACCTGACCAAAGCCAGGAAGACTGTGAGCTGTGAGAGAACAGGTCGGGAGGTGGGGGGGGGGGGAGAGAGCTCACCCTGCAGGAAACATGGGCCACCAACCTTAAATAGAAGAGAATGAATAATTGTTTCAGGACCAAAGTTATGATTAGAGTGTGTGACGTCACCCTCCACAACCACAGACTCAGAGAAGCAGGGTCATTTCCAAAGATAAGCTTTCCTGGTATTTTAACGAGGGGAGAATCTGAGGTCAGTGGGAGTCATGGTCATGCTTTCCATTCTGCCAGGACTGACCTGTCTCACAGTGACTGGGGTTGAACAGCCACACCGGTCACCCCCAAGCTGCCTAGGCCATCTCAAGCTGCCCCGCCTAGCCCTGCCCAGCTTGAGAAGTGTGTTCTGAACCTGAGCCCCACCCTGAATGGGATTTGGAGCTTTCCTTATTCCCCGGCGGCGGGGGGGGGGGGGTGTCCCAGGCCTCGTGTGTGCATTCCTGTGATGCTCATGTTCCCCAAAATTCAGCTTGTGTGTGTACATTTCCTTCAACTCAGCCTCTCTGCCTCAGTTTCCCTGCTCCATTCTCTTCCCACTGAGGTCTCTCATGAAATCTGCTCCATCCAGCCTGAACCCTAACCCTCCTGGGCTGTCCTTCAAGTTGGAGGCACCCCACATGCTCACATGCCTGTGACCTTTACACTTTCGGGGGTGGACTTTAATGATCACCTTGCAAATAACAATATGTGTTACAACCATGTTCTGAGTGAGAATTCCTTAAGTGTACAGAGTGGGCTTCCTCTGTGCTTTGGGGGCAGTATACTCACTTGCTGAGCCTGAGTTCTAATCCTGGATTTTTTATTAGTAACAAAACTTTGGCCAAATTATTCCACATCCTTCCATGAGCCTATGTTTTCTTGTCTGTGAAATGGGAATGGTGTTAGTGTCCATACACCAGTGGGCTTTGGAAGGATCAAATGGAATGACACACATAAAAGTCTTAGTGCAGTTTTGGGGACATAGCAAATAATAGTAATAAACCAATAGCTTCTGTTCTTTGCTTGTTACAAAAATCATTCCTCTGGTAATTAAGGTATAATCATCATATTATAAGATGTGCCCACTTTAAGAGTCCAGTGATCTTTGGCAAATCGGTATACCCACTGACCACCTGGTGGTCTCTATCACCTCCAAAAGACTCCTTGGATCTCCTCCCCGTCACCCTGGTCTCCCACTTCTGCTCCAAGCCATCACTGATCTGCTTTCTATCCCTTTAGATTAAATTTATCCTTCCTGAAACTTATAAATAAAATCATACAGTATTTATCCTTTTAGGTTCTGTTACTTTTTACTCAGCAAGGTGATTTTGGGGTTTATGCAGATTGTGGCATATTGTGTTCTTTTTAATTTCTGAGTGTCATGTTATTGTAATGGGCTCCCCACAACTCGTCTATCTGCTCGTCCTTGGGAGTTGGAGTCCTTTCCAGTTTTTATCCCCATGGATAAAGTCGATCTGGATATTCACACGCGTCTTTGTATGGACTTTGGGCTCATTTCTCCTGGGCAGATATCTAGAAATGAGATTGCTGGGTTATATGGTTAAGTGTGGGTTTAACTTTCTAAGACACAAGCAGACTGTTTTGTAAAGTGACTGCACTATTTTGTAATCTTGCCGTCAGTGTGAGACTCCCACCTGCTTCACATCCTTGCCAACACTTGGTGATGTCAGCCTTTTGAATTTTAGACACTCTCATTTTAGACATGTCGTGTTATCTCATTTAACATTTAGCTTCTATTTCCTGGTGACTAAAGATCCCCCCATGTGCATTTTGGCTCTTCATCTTTTTTCTCTTGTCATGTGTTTTGCTCACTTGAAAAACTTGGGTTCTCTCTTTCTTTTCAAGTAGTAAGAGTTCTTTCAGCATTCTGTGTCTAAGTCCTTTTTCAGACATGGGTATCATGAATATTTTTTCCAATAATTACCTTGTTTTTGTTTATGTATCTTAACTGTGATTTCAAAAAGAAGATTTTTTTCCCCCCAAAGATTTATTTATTTATTTGACAGAGATCACAAGTAGGCAGAGAGGCAGGCAGAGAGAGAGTAAGAAGCAGGCTCCCTGCTGAGCAGAGAGCCCGATGCAGGGCTAGATCCCAGAACCTTGAGATCATGACCTGAGCTAAAGGCAGAGGCTTAACCCACTGAGCCACCCAGGCACCCCAAGAAGACATTTTTAATGCTGATGAAGTTCAATTGGTCATTTAGAAAAAAGGGTCATTTTTTGGGGGGGGTCCTATGTAAGAAATACCGCTTATCCTAATGTTGCAAAGGTTTTTTTTTTTTGTTTTCTCATAGAACTTTTCCAGTTTTAGCATTGCCATTTAGGTCTGTAATCAGCATTAACTTTATGCATAGTGTGGGGCAAAGGCCAAGATTCTTGTTCTTTTCTTTTTGTTTATTTATGTATTCTTAGATACAGATATGCAGTTATTTTAGCACATTTGTAAAAAAGACTTTCCTTTTCTCATTGAATTACCTTAGCATATTTGTGAAAAGTCAACTGACTGTGTATTTATGTGGGTTTATGTCTAGACTCTCCATTGTGTTTCTTTGATGTATATGTCTGTCTATTCCTACTTTGAGAACACACTGGACCACATTGTTGTATGGTGAGTTTTGAAATCAGGTCATATAAGTTCTCCAAAATGTTCTTTTGCAAAATTGTTTTGGCTCTTCCCACGTTCACATAAATGTTAGAATCAGCTTTCAATTTCTTAAAAAAACAACAACAACACAAAACAACTACTGGGATTTTTGCTTGGGATGGCATTGAAATTAGAGATCCACTGAGGGCAAATCTACATTTTTAACACTCCTGAGCCTTCTAATTTGTGAACGTGGTGTTATCTTGCCACCGATTTATGTCTTTTTAATTTTCTTGCAGCAAAGTGTCGCAATGTTGACAACATAGTTCTTGTGCAGATTTTGTTGAATTCATCTGTAAGTATTTCATGGCTTTAGAAATCACCCCTGAGTTTTTTGTGATGACACTTTAAACATCGACTCCCAGTCATTTGTTCCCAGTGTGAGCCGCCATTGGTGTCTGCATTTTGCCGTGAATGCCAAGATCTTGCTAAACTCGGCTCCCCCAACATTTTGGTAGTTTTTGTAGTATCTTCTTCATTTCTTCTTCTGTACCATGGGGGTGATGTGAGTACACATATCGGAGGGCTGTTGTGGAGGCTAAATAATATAATACATCTAAAGGACTTGTCCTGGTTGCTGGCCCATATTCCATAGTAGCAACCAAACCGATAGGGCCATCTTCAATGAGGCAAAGCCAAGTTGTGCAGCCAGAAGTAGGGTTAGGGGTTGGTTAGTAGTGGAAAGTAGTAGTTGGGTAGTAGTGGAAAGGTGTGGAGTGGCATGAGGGTGGGGGCTTCTGGGATGCTGGGATGTTCTGTTTCTTGATTTGGGTGCTGGTTACATGGGTGTTTTCAGTTTGTGAAAACCAGTGAGTTATGTACTTACAATAGGCGCATTTTTCTTCATTACACTTCAGTTGAACGACTGATGTCTTTTGAGGGCTCATTGGGAACTTGGCTCTTGATATGACTTATCTCATTTAATCCTATGAGCTGATTGTTTTCATCCCCATTTCATAGAAGACCGCACCGAGGTTCCAAGAGATGGAGTCCCTTGTCCAAGTTCACAGAGTGAGTACGTCGTGAAGGACAGTGTCAGGCCAGGTCTTGAGCCCTTAGCCACTGTGGTGAGTGGCCTTGCATGAGAGTTTGGTTGGAAAGGAAGAGCCATAGTTTGGGGATGATGAGAGGGCTGGTGGGACAGCATAGGGCAGCTCTGGGGAGGCAGGGATAGTAGCAGAGGGGCCAAGGGTTCTGGAAAAGCTCAGGGGGGCCAGCAGGCTTTCCTCCCTGCCATTACTCCTCACTGCAGACCCCATGTCTCAGAGTCCCTGCCCGCATTCCCCCTCCCCTAGGACACACACAAACACTGTGTAATTGCCTGATCTGGACTAGTGAACAGGACAGAGGTAGGGGGATGTTTATTTTTCATTAAAAGGTCAGAATGAGATGATGGGAGGTGGCGCTCAGCGAGGGGGAGCTGCCTCAGAAAATGTGCTGACTGGTCCAACCTTATCAGACCGAAACACATATTTCTGGTACCTTCTGCCACCCAAGTGGGCCTCACTCTTTTCAGCCCAAATAATTGATATTGGCAAACTTGCCAAGCCTCCGCGGATGATGGCCTGGGCTAATGGGGGAGGGGAGTGAGAGAAGAAAGAGGCCAGGTTCAAATTTTCTTTCTGTCATGTAGGTAGTAGATTTTGGCAAATTTCTTATACTGTTCTGAGCCTTGGGTTTCTTCATCTGAAAAATGGGGATATAGTGCCTATCCTGTAGGGTGTTATGAGGGGCCAGCTTTGTGTAGATAGTAACATACCTAGCAGAAACCCAGAGCACAGTCAGTGCTTGGTGCTTATATGCTTATAAACTAAAATGCTTATAAACTAAAAAATATGGTTAAAGCAGCTTTGGCTTCTCCCAATCCTGAGTCTCCATGTTGCACATCCCTGATGAGATACCTCTTGGCTGCTGGGAGAAATAATAATAATCCCTTCCAGAAGGCTCTTCTGAGCATTTGTACAGAGCCGTACCACATCTGCATGGTCTATATATGTAACTGAAATGAGGCTAGGTGTCTCTTCTTTGGGCCATGTAGTGACAAACAGGACTGAACTGGGCAGGAATTTGGGTGTCCCATCCTCAGTCCCCACCCAGGATCTGGTGCTGTCCAAGATGGCAGCCTTCTTGCCAGCTACCACTGTGTTGGGAGTAAGGAGGGTGAAGGAGAGGGACAAAAAGGACTCCAGTCATGGCTGAGACATTCCTCTTACTCTTCCTTGAATGATGAAGTCTGGAAGAGATTGAGCTGCTGGAGTTGGGGTGTCAAAGGCCACCTTGGCCCAGTGGGGTTGGTGAAGCTGACTTTCTAAGCCCATAACTAAAGTAGGAATGGGGTGTCAGGCAGAGGCCAAGTCTAGGCTCTGCCCCTTACTGTCTGCTGTCTTCCTTAGCCATGTGTGTAAACAGGATGAAGCAGGCAGTCTTCGTACTTGAGGGAATCAACTCTAGATACAAAATATTTATTTATTTTTTAAAAGCCTTTATTTATTTACTTGAGAGAGAGCGAGAGAGAGAGAGAGAGAGCAAGAGTGTGTGAGGAGGGTACAGGTAGAGGGATAGGGAGAAGCAGATTCCCTGCTGAGCAGGGAGCCTGATGAGGGGCTCTATCTGAGGACCCTGAGATCATGATCTGAGCCTAAGCAAATGCTTAACTAACTGAGCCACCCAGGTGCCCCCAAAATATTTACATAAATAAGAATAAATGGGAGTTGTTTTAATGGCTACAAAGGCAAATGTAATTCCAGGAAGCATATGCAACAACACTGGGGCATAACGATATCTGGTGTGTTTAGAGAACTGGAAGATACCCAAACTGGCAGATCTCCAGGGAACCTGGGAGAAGTGATGGCTAGAGAGGCTGAAGGTCAGACTGGGGCCAGGGTCTTGACTACTTAGCCATGGTGGAAGAGAGTCCTGGGGGTTTCTAAGCGGTGACACCATCAAAAGGATGCTTCAGAAAGATCCCTCTGGCAGTTGTGCAGGGGAGGGCCTGAAGTAAGGTAAGACCAGAGGCAGAGATGTCAGAGAGGGAGCTCTGAAAATGTTTACCCAGAGACAGCAATTTTCAGGGAAGAGCATCCCTACATAAGCTAGTTTCAATGAAGTTCACTTTTGTAAAACAGATTTGGATTCCTTCCTTGAATACCCATCTCATGATCATTAAGTGACACCAAAGTCCATGCCCAGGACAAGTGTAGATCCTCATGGCCTTGGGAAGGGGCAGGGATAGATAGCAACCACAGTCTATGAAGCCTCATGGACAGTGATAACTTGCACCTTTTCTTGTACTTCCTCCCTTCGAGGTGGAGAAATCCTGTCTTACCAAGATTGGGTCTCATCCCAGCAGCTTCTGAATGGACTGGAGGAATTGCAGACTCATTGGTTTCTGAAGTGGCCAGTGGCACCTGGTTGCATTGGCAGAGAAACTTTGGAATGGTCTGCCCATTAAGACATTTTAATCAATCTCAGAACTTAGTCACACTGATTGTAGTTAAATGCTTTTACTACTGACTTTGGGAAAAAATTCTTCCAAGATGTTGGCCTCAGTTTTTCCATATGAAAATGGGGAAAATAAAAGAAAATTCAAGGGGCTTCTACTGTTATTTGTTCAGGGGGTCTAAGCTCGAGTTGCCCTGAAGAGCTGGTAACTTACTGACAGACCCTCTTGACTAGCCCAGTGGCATTTCTTACCATGTTGTTGAGGTCAACCTTTGGCAAACCCATTGGTTGGTATGTGTTCATATGTGTAGACTCAAGAAGGCACACAGCTTAGGCACACAGGTTAGACTGGAGAAATTTTGTTCCAATTTTTATTTATTTATTTATTTATTTTGGTAAATGTGATGAAGACGCAGGTTGTGCTTTCACTCATGATTGGAAAAGAAAAGAGAGAACAGGGGTATATGTGGATAGTCAATGATGAAAGCTCAGCCAAGGAACTCAGCATGACTTCCAATATGTGGATGATGGGCTTTTATCCCTGAGTATCCTTCATTTTAACTCTCGAATTTCACTCCATAATAATTCCTTCAGTGTCAGTGTTTCCCAGATTTTAAGTTTCCATCTTATTCTAGAAGCCTCTCTTTGGGCTCCAACTCAACCAGGATCCTCTCCAGGCCAGACTTCAGTCCTGACTGCTGAATGTCTTCCTGTCTCCTGGAAACCTCCTCTTCTATATCCTATAGCTCCTTTAACTTGGCAAGTCCCAGCCTGAATTGATCCTCTTTCCTGCCTGACTTGCTCTTCATCCTTGATTCCCTGCTTCAGGAATGACACCATTCCCCACCCAGTCACCATGGTTGGAACCTGGGAGTCATTCTGGGCTCCTCGCCAACACTCACTCCTACATCCATCCATTGTCATATCCTGCGTGCTTGGCCCGTGCTTGGCTAGATCTACTCTGTTCTCTCCTACCGCTGACTCCTTACTCAAGTTCAGTGCTGACTTACTTCATCTTGTACTGGAGGTTCCTATTTGTTTTCTCACACATTGATCTCCTCTTCTCCCAAGCTGACTTTTCCTTTGCTGATACAGCAATTTTGCTAAAATTCCTATCTGGCGATGTCTCTCCTGCTTGAGATACTATGTAAGGTCTTCATGGCTTATAGAATAAACTTTACATATCCTAGCCTAATATATGAAGTCATCCATAAGAGACCATCTGATATTTCCTGGATGCACCTTCTCTTTTTGAAGCTCTATGCCTTTCCACATGCTCATCCTGCTGCTTGGTTTGCCCATCCTCCCAGTTCTTGTGTACTTGACCCTGCTGACCTTTGATCCCTGTTGACCTCTCAAGCCTCATACTTTATTACTCTCCCCCTACTGTGTGCAATACTTGCTGCTATTAGCTCATCCCTGGAACAGTTTTCAGAGGGGCCATGTCAACCTACTCGGAAGGCTTTTGAGATGGCCAATGAGCCCCTCTCACCAGTGGCCTCTCTTGGGTATGATGGATATGTCATGTGCTCTTCTGGGTTGGCTGTAGTCAAGTGGACAAGAGACAGACATTTCTTGTGTGAACAGAACCACTCTTCTTGCTTTTCCCTGGGCCCCTCATCTGTGCTCACCACTGGTAACTGTGAGTGGAAAATAGGTATGTGGTCAACAATGAAACATGTGGGCATGTTCTAGGAATACAGTGATTATGGCTGAAAGATTTCCAACATGATTGAACACGATTGGAAGATGTCTTTCTCCATGTGTAGTTTGCAAAATTCCAAGTGATAAATTTGACATAGCTGGAATGAATCATCATTCACATTTCCCTGCACATTCTGGGTAAGATTTGCATTTGTGGTCTTCATCAATGGAGCTTAGTAATAACCTTTGAGTCATTGGGAGCTGGTATTCATAGGTGGCATGATTGATGAAGCAGCATTGTGAGTAATGATGCAACTGGCATTAAAGATGTTGCTAAGGAACTATATAGGCACAGGGATCTCTATTGTCTCCAAGTAAGCAGGCTCTGAAATGCCATGTCATTGGAAGGAAATACAGCATTAACACATTTTTTTTCCCCATTGTAGGAGAGATAAAACCAGCCAGAAATGGTACATTTGACAGCAAAGAACACAAATAGATGGTTCTTGGTCATGAACAGAAGGGATAGTGCCTGGACCCTAAGAAAAATCTTCATGGACAATAGACAAGTACATAATTACCTCTTCTTTACCCATGAGTCTAAGTCTTCATTGAGAAGTCACTATGTTTCTTAAGGATCTATGAATTTTATAACATATTTTTAAGTTAAACTGACTATTTGTCAGGGCCCCACAACCATTTTCTCAGGGCCCCATATACTCTAGAGATGGCTTTGTTCTAGAGGACTTTGTAAGTATCTTGAAATGTCCTTAACAATATGCATGCTGTAGAGCTAATATTTTATGTTGTATCACCTCAAAGAACTCTTTAAATTTGGTAGATATCTGTCCATCTGTTTTTAAGTGATGTGATAGCAGGACTTCAGGCAAACAGACAAACTCTGAAGGGAAAATACCTAAGATAAATTCAGTAAAAGCAGGCCCACGAGGGGCTGTCGCAAAGATACCCACTTTGTATAGCTCTATGACATTGAGTAGCTATTATCATCCTAATTGAGAGATAAAGCTTACACGGTTAATGAGAGAATCCCGTGACGTTCTAGTCTCTGTGAATCTGAGAAAGGGCACACAGCCAAACGCCTGGGGAAAATACCCATGTTTGTAAAAATCGTGTCCGAAAGGCTAATCTTGAGGACAGCTAAGGCCTTTGAAAAACCACTGAGAATAAAAACGAAGGTTTTTCTTGTTTGGAGATGGTTGGCAGAGAAGGAAGGAGCGCCCATAGCATGGTGTGATGGTACAACATTGACAGTTATCGGAGAGAATTGAGAGAGCTGCTCAATTCATCAAGGCAAAAGCCTTTAATCTGGAAAGATTGAAGCTGAAGATAGGGGAAAGGCAGAAGGCACACCTCACTGCTCTTAATTAATTCAAGTCTCCATCCCACATGAATTATAGCCCAGGGTCCTGAAAGGACTTGCAGAAGTCTTTGTGGGATCCCTGTCAGTCTTATTTGGAGAGCTGTGGAAGGAGAGACGCCAGGAAACCGGGGATGGGCACGTCCTGTCTTGATTTTCAAAACCCGGGTTCTAGAAATTATAGGCTTCAGTCCAGTTTCTGGCGATGATCTAGAAATGATTATTTAAATGATATAGGGGTTAAGTATACTTAGAAGAGGAAGTAGGAATCAGTTCAGAGCCATCACAGGTTCACTAAGTACTACTAACTCTAAAATATGATTCATTTTTTAAATTTAATTTTATTTTTTCCATGTTCCAAGATTCATTGTTTATGCACCACACCCAGTGCTCCATGCAATACGTGCCCTCCTTAATACCCACGACCAGCTTTACCCATCCCCCTATCCCCCCTCCCCTCCAAAACCCTCAGTTTGTTTCTCAGAGTCCACAGTCTCTCATGGTTCATCTCCCCCTCTGATTTCCACCAATTCACTTTTCTTTCCTTCCCCTAATGCTCCCCATGTTATTCCTTATGTTCCACAAGTAAGTGTATAATAATTGATTCTCTCTGCTTGACTTATTTCACTCAGCATAATCTCCTCCAGTCCCATCCATGTTGATACAAAAGTTGGGTATTCATCCTTTCTGATGGCTGAGTAATATTCCTTTGTGTAGATGGACCATATCTTCTTTATCTATTCATCTGTTGAATTTTTTAATGTTTCCTAGATTAGTGCTAGTGGATATTTATTATTTTTCATTTCCCCACCACCTGGACTGATCTGGGAGAACTCTCACCTTTATGGTTCTTGGGGAGATGTGGAACCTGTCTTACATGGTAAAACTGAAGTTGTCATGTGCTCAATTTCCTAGGCTTCCTTGGAGTGAGATCATTGCCAGAGTTATTTACCCAAGCTAGTCTCCAAGGCAATCCCTAGTGACAAGCTGTGGCAGGTAGAATAATGGTCCTCCAAAGATGTCCACATCTTAATCCTTGGAAACTGCAAATATGTTAGATTAAATGGCAAAAGGAAATTAAGGTTGCAGATGGAATTAGGGCTGCTCATCAACTGTCCTTAAAATAAAGAGCTTCACCTGGATTACCTGGGTGGGACCAATGTAATCACATGGGTCCTTAAAAGTAGAAGAAGGAAGCAGAAGAGTCAGAGAGTAAAGATGATGATGGAAACAGGGCCAGAGAGATGTTACATTGCTGGGTTTGAGGATGGAGGAAGGGAACCATGAGCCAAGGAATGTGGATGGCCTTTAGCCGCTGGATAAAGCAAAGAGACAGATCCTTCTTTAGAGACTCCAGAAGGAAAGTAGCTCTGTCCACCCTTGATTTTAGCCTGGTGAGACCTGTTTTGAATGTCTGACCTACAGATCGTAAGATAAAAGATTTTCATTGCTTAAGCTACTGAATTTGTTATAGCAGCGATAGGAGACTAGTATACATTCGGTGTGTCTCTGCAATTGTCCTTTTCTAGTGGAGTGTTTTATTAATGACATGGATCAATTGTTTTCAAAGTTGACTGGTCAGAGTTGCAATGGGGTGTCTTAGAGACTATGAACAAGGGAAGTTGGAAGGGAAAGGCAGAGACAATAGGACTCTGGGACACCCCATCCATGCTGCCACTGGAGAAATACTGCTTTTGTCTATCTTATATATTGGAATTCTATGAAAATATTTGAAAGCCATAATTGACATCATAGATAAATGTATTAAATATAATAATAAAAGATAACATTTATTGAATGTTCACATAGGCTGGACACCATGTTTAGTAGTGTATATGTCTTAGTTAATCCTCATAATAGTTGTAAGAGGTAGATAACACCTTTGTGGATGGGGAAAATGAGGCTCAGGGGAACTAAGTCATTCAACCAATGTCCCACAGTGTGTAAGTGTCAGAGATGGCATTTTAACTTGAGGAATCTGACCCTACAACCTGCACTTCTAGGCCAGTGCATCAAGCATTTCACTGGAAAAAGCTAGTTGCAGTATCATACTGATGGTACAATTCAGAATCCAAACATGTTTGTATGATAGAAAACATTTGCTTGGGAAAGAGGCAAAATCCTGCATTTGAGTTTAAAAACAATTACATCCAAGTGTGGGCAGTTCAAGAGTAATAATCAGGTTCTCTGTAGGTTTGTTGCAGAGAGGTGTTTGTAGTGGATGGAAAGTTACCACCTTCTGGGTATATTACAAGTGTAAGATTCCAGGACCCTATAATAAGAAAGTCCTTTACACAATAGGACTGGCTGCCTTGTGACATTGTGAGCACCCTGTCACTGGTAGCAGGCAAAAAAAAGATTGAGTTTGTGGTAGTGGGGAGTTGATTTAAGTAAGGACCATTTAAAATTCTAAGATCTAAGGGTTGTTATGCATGGGGTCAACTGATGGGAAGTCTTAGTGCTTGGTTTAAGCAACTGCATCTTCTCTAGAGTAATGAGACAGAGGGAATTCTAAATGGATAGATCCTGCTTCAGGGTGAGACCTCCAACCTATTGGGCTTGGATTTTATCCTAGAGGAAAGGGGGATCCATAGCAAGTGTTTAAGCAGGAACTTGATATGGACAGATCTGCATTTCTGAGGGGTGTGTAGATCATAGGGGAAGAAGTTGAGTTGGGGGAGCAGCTGTTGAAAAAGCTTGAGAGAGACACATTTTAGGGGCCAGAGCAGACAGAGCCAGAAGGCCTAGGCTGAGAAGGGAAAAGAGAGAGAGGGTGGAGTACAGTCAATACCCAGGTGAGGGCTGGGCTGGGTAGAGCTGTCCAGAACAGGAGGTGCTGGTGCCTTCAAGCTGCGGGAACTCCAGGGCACAGAGAAGGTCTGCATGGAAGGTTGCCTGGGGAGGAGCCCTGTGGTTAAGTGGGTCATAGACTTGGTTGACTCTACAGATGTATTAGTCAGAAGTGGGTCAGGAGCTGGAGGTCCAGCGCCAAGACAGGTGGAGCCCTGAGATCTCTACTCTGCCTGTGATTTGAGGACCTGCTGAGGACAGACAAGAGCCTGGCAATCTGCTTGGCAATGGGTCTGGGTTCTGAGTGGGATGTGGGCTTCCAGGTGGGTTGGAGGCAGTAGAGAGAGCCTGCCTGTGAATCCCACTGACCAGGAGTTCTGGCACTCCTACCACCCCCCTCCTCAACGAATCTGTATTTACCAGACATGAAGGAAAGCACATTCACCAGCTGCCACTTCCCTCTGGCCTTCAGATTAAACCAGTTTGCTCTCTCCAGGAATTCAACCACCTCCACCTGTCACTCTAGGACACTCATGTTTCCCAGGGCTAGAGCTTTTAATCTGTCTTTTGCTTTTACCTCCTTTCTCACACATGAAATGGTTGGAGTCTCAATTTCTTTATCCATAAAATGGAGATAATAGTAATCCTTATTGTACAGACAGGTATTGCATAAAACACTCATACATAGAGTGACTACTCAGTAAAAACTAATTATTGTCAGGCAGGTGCTCTAAACCAAGTAATGAGGAGTCAGGTTATTCTGATGGGAAAGATGGTGTGGTAAGTCTTGAGCGGCTTTGTTGGGAAGGAGATAGGGAGAAGAGAGTCATAACATGGAAGTGAGATCAGAAACACTGGGGAATAATGTCAAGAGGGGGAAGGATGATAGTTTGGGGCATGACAAGGCCAGAGGGTAGGAATGGCCTAGGGCTATGTGTCCAGATGCACCTGCTCCTGTCTCTTCCAGCCAGTGTCTCATGGTCAGGTAACATGTGTGTGAGGCTCAGGTTGAGTTAGCATAGATCCAGATATCTGGGTGACTCTCTAGAATCACCTGTAGAGTCCAGAAAATTTAGTTCCATTTCCCATTTTTGCTCTTTTCCCACCATGTGACTCTACAACACACTTCCCTCTCTCCATGTAGATGTCTTCAGTTGTCGAATTAAGGGGTTGGGTCAGGTTGTCTCAATGACCCCTCCCAGATTTGAGCCAACTGTCTGACCAAGCATTCTCTCTGGCCAAAATTAAGTCAGACTGGGTGACAGCTGTAGGTTACCTTTACTGAGGGCCTATAACGTGTCAGGTCACGTGCTAGGTGTCATTATATACATAGAAGTCTTTTATTTCAATTACGGGGTTTATTACCATCAAGAGGTTCTGAGCCCCACCTTGATAGCACGTCATTGCTTTTATTTCTTTCCATGTCTTATTGCATTGGTGAAATGTTGCCATCTTCCTAGCACTCTTGAGCAATCTCAGCAGTGATTTCCACTTTCTTTCTAGCCTCAGATTGCTTTAGGGAACTCTGCTCTTGATTCTATCCTTCCACAATCCTCTTCTGTTTGTGATACTCCTGGGGGAACAGGTCTTATCTGTTCTATATGTCACTGTAGACACATTTCCAGGGTTTATCAGGTTGTTGACAGTACCCATGACTCCAGGTGTCTTGAATCTGGGGCCGCCAGCTAGTACGCAGGACACTGGGATCAGGTATAACTCTCACGGGGCGGTGTCGACAAGATTTGCACAGGGACCAGAGACCATCCAAACAGACTGAATTCCAGCTGCCAGTGATAATAATGGTGAACATTCATTAGGCATATATTCCAGGCACTGGGTTAAACCAGTAGTTCTCAAGCAGGAAAGATATCAGAGGATTTTGGAAATGTCTAGAGATACTTTCTGTTGTCCTAACTGAGGGGAAGGTGTGCTACCAGCCTCCAGTCGGTGTAGGTTGGGCTAAACATTCTACAATGCACAGGATGCCCCACACAGCAAGCGATGATCTAGTCTGAAATTTCACTAGTGCTGGGGTTGAGAAATTTTGGGTTAAATGCTCTACGTGCATTATCTCATGTAGTCATCAAACCAGCCCTGTGAAGCAGCTGCTATGTTATTACCACCCTCTCCTGTTTAGAGCTGGAGGAGCTGCACATTAGAAGCATGAAACAATTTACCCAAGTTCACCAAGCTGGAGAGTGACAGAGCTCAGCGATGATCCCAAGTTTGGCTAACTCCAAAGTCTGCGTAAAAGATTGGGCCAACTGAGCTTGTAGGTCAGGACAAGAAGCATGGCTCAGGAGCTGATTCTCAGGGGTTCCTGAGGACCCTAGGGCCCCCTAAGGCCCAGTAACTACTACCAAGTCTTGTTGCCACTGCAGGAGAACATGGAAGCTCAGCCCCCACCTGCTGGGGCCATGGTCTCCCAGGAGTGCTTGGATTGACCTGGGAGGAGGGTGCTGATCTTGACTGCTCTCAGCTGAGCTGAACTAGGGAAGGCAGGACATCATTCTAGTAACTGCAGTATCAGTCCCATTGCCCTGATGTCTCCAGCTCTGGGCTCAAGTGGAGGGAGGAGACTCTGACAGCTGGTGGCATATGCCCACAGCCAAGTGAGAGATGGGGCAGTGTGACAGACGTCAGGTCTCCTCCTCTGATGTAGTCTGCAAATGCACTCAGAATATTGACACAATGGGAATTGACATGTGCGTAGACATGGGCCTGGTATCCAGTAGGCCCCCAATAATGAATGAAGGAACCAATCAGATGAAGGAATGGACACCTCTCCTATGAGACCAAACCTTGGAATATAGTGAGAGGGCTGGGCAGAGATCATGGAGGGGAAGGCAAAGCCAGGTCTGTGGAGTGATGCTTTGGTGGATGGGGTAACACCAAGTCTTCCAGGAGTCAGCCAAGCAGCAGCTGGAGCTGCATCTTCTTGGAACACAAGCCTCAGGAGACTGCAGGGAAGGCTGAATCCTAGCACCTTAGGGGCTTGACTAATTTTTGGACTGCATTGTTGGAATGTTTGGCAACCAGGCCTTAAACTTAGTGACCTCCCAGACCCAGAAGTTGTAGAGCCTGGAGGAGCTTTCTTCCCCAGGACATCCCCTGGGTGAGGGTTGAGATCACAGATGGACTCAGGAATTTAGTTTATTGTTCCTGAGGTGGAAATAATTCTCATTATTCTGGTTTCCCCTTTCTAGGTCCTTTCAAAGACCATATTTATACCAATAAACTGGTGTCATGGAGTCCAGAGAGATCAGCTAAAGGCACAGAACTCTGGGAGCTTTCTTGTGGTGGTGGTTGTTGTTTTCCTCTATGGAGGTAAGGGGAGGACGGAATGGGGGTGGGAAAGGGAACTGAAATTCATCAATGGTTTATTTTGGGTTGAGTGCTTTTCATGGTCACATTAACGAGGTGGCAGAGTGACCTGTAATGGCACCAGGCAGATCTGGGTGAAGTAAACTTCAGTTTACTCCTTGGTAAAAAGGGCTAATACTTGTACCTATTTTTTGGAGTTTTGATGAAGATTTAATGGGCTGATATACAATATGGGCTCAGTCTAGCAGCTGTCAAAGAATTAAGACCTCACTGAATGTTCGCCAGCGTTGTAGCTGTTTCAAATGCATCACTCTTCCCCACCCTGGGAGGGGGGACTCATTGTCCCATTTATGTATGAGAAAGTCAAAGCTTGGCTGGGTTACTGTGGTTCAGCTTTGCTCTCAGTTCCTCTGGCAAGTCTCTGCTGGCCTCCAGGGCCAGGGCAGGTGTCCCCTGTCTATGTGGCCCAGGCCCCTGCTCTTTCCTCCCAGCTTTCATTGCAACATAGAGTGAGTGCCTGCTCACAGTCCCAGCCCCTGCCATGAAGACAGCCTCCAGGCCTCGGATGTGATGAGCACCAAGCAGAGCACTGGTTCATGGTGAAAGCTGAGGAGACTTAGGTAATTCAAAGCCATTGGGCCCAGTGGTCTACAATTGGGTTTGCTTCTTTCTTACGGTGTGTATATGTGTGTGTGTTCTTTCTTAGGAGTGTTGAGTAAAGGGGGTGGCTGAGGACACCATTTAGTTGTTAGTAGGTCTTTTCTCTTGCATAGTGACAATGGCAAACCCAGACTATTTTCCCTCTCCTTGCTGCCCACCTCTCTCCACCAATTTCTACACAACCTAAGATTTCCAAAGAGAGAAAAACAATGTACCATCCATCTAGAAGAGATTGGGAGTCAGTTATAGGTTTCCTTGGTGCAGAAATACACAAATCACAATGGAAAATTGCAAGTGGGGAAACAGTAGCTGATTTCAGCATAGGGTTCTGAATCTTTCAACAACCTGGTCAGTTTTCTTCCTTCACTTTTCATCCCCAGCTCATCCAGTTCTTCCATATCCCATGAGGATTGCTCAACATGGGATCTTGGCCAGCTGATGGAGGGTGAGCTCAACTCCACAGAGGAGCTATTAATTAATTAGTGCAATGGTTTTAGCTCCTACTCTGTGCCAGTCCCTGCACTAAGCACTGAGGGTACAATGCAGGATGAAAAGAGACAAGGGCCTGCCTCCCATAGCTTACACTTTGGTGAGAGATAGAGGTGATACTCATGTAGTCACACTTTGGACTTATGTAATGAATCCAAAACTACACATAGATACAATTGCTCTGGAGGAAAAAAATAGTTCTGTGAGGACTTGACCTTGCTTGGATGATCAAGGAAGAGTTCCCTTAGGAAGTAAAACTGGGCAGGGATCTGATGAATGGATAGGAGGCGGTGGTTAGAATGTTCCAGACAAAGGGAATAGCTTGTGCAAAGTCTCTGTGGAGACCTGGAAATCAACAAAGGCCTTAGGGTGAGAACATGGAAGTGGAAGGTGCACAGGGTGTAAGCTAGGCTGGAAGGGCAGGCAGTGACCCATCGTGTGGGGCCTTGCAGGCTAATGTTAGGATTTGGCTTCAAGTCTAAGAAAAGTGGGAAGCCATAAGAGGGGATTTAGAAGCTGAGATGCAATTTGGTTTATTTCTTTAAAGATTGTTCTGGCTGCTGTGGGAAAATGAAGAGTGTCTGAGTGCACATGGGGAGACCAGTGAGGAGACAAAGCTGGCTGTCTAGGGGAAGGCAATGGTTGCATGGACATGAAGAGCAGAGGGGATGAGGAACAGAACGTGGGCTTCAGAGATATCAACGCGAGGACTGGGGCAAGGGGAGTTGTCAATGGAGACTTCCAGGTTTCTAGTTTGGAACTGGCAGGATGGTGGCCCCACTTTGGGACACCAGTGATGCAGACCGAGGGTGAGGTTAAGGGGTGAAGGGAGACAGTTGAAGAACATGGCCTTGGACCCAGTAGGCTTCAGGGCCTGGAGGACATCTGAGCCTAGATGCTAGTAGGCAGTTAGATGTATGTGTGTGCCCCTCTCGCCCTGCAGTTCTTCTGAGAACTGATCCAGGAACACTTTAAGGCTCAGCTTCATTTCTCTGTCGTTGCCAGTGGGAAGGGTTCTCCTGAGTGGGAGGGGGCATCCATCTTTATCCTGGCCAAGCAAATGTGCATCTTTCTTTTATCATTTTTAATAATGTCATTCATCTATTTACTGATTTATTTAGCCAACTTTTATTGAGTACGCTGATTTAGATTCTGGACACAGAGGAGAAGACAGATGGAGTCTCAGCTCTCATGAAGATTGCACACCAGTTGGGGAGATACGCAACAATCAAGAAAACGAATATGCAAACAAGGTAATTTCCAATGACTTTAGGGAAGGCATCTCTGAGGAGTGACACTGGAGGGGAGCCTGATGAATGAGCCAGCCAGTCATGTGAAGTGGCAATGGGGGACAGCTGTGGGAACACCCACATGTAGGACCCAAGGTTGCATATTTGAGCAATAGAAAAGAGGCCAGAGTGCCAGTTCAGTAAACAAGGCGGAGAGTGAGAGGAGATGAGACTGTGAAGACCACAGGGGTGGACCACATAAGCTATGGTGGATTTTGTTTTAAGTGCATTGGGAAGGCATGGAAGGCTTTAAAACAAGGAATGATCTATCCTGATTTGTCAACTAAAAAGATCACTGTGGCTGCTGTGTAGAAAATATGTTGTTGGAAGGCCAAGGGTAGAAGTAGGGAGTTCGGTGAAAGGATGTTCCAGTTGTCCTTGGGAGAGGTGCTGAGGCCTGGACCGAGATGGTGGTGGTGGTCATTGGCTCTGAAGCCTTTCTTCTATGTGTTTACGTGAATGACAAATGTCCCATGCCCAGAGGGACTTTATAATTAATTCTGCTTACCATAGCTTCCACTATGGGTATTTTGCAAAACAAAGAAGGGTGAATGAGTATTTCTCTCTATTAAGCAATTTATAAGCCTCCTTTCTCTTATAGTTCAGCATCATTGTTTTTTTTTTTTTCCTCAACAACTACATTATTGATCATTGTGATGGTTAATTTTATGAGTCGGCTTGAACAAGTCATGAGGAGCCCAGATATTTGATCCAACTTTCTTTTGGGTGTTTCTGTGAAGGTTTTTGTGAAAGAGATAAACCTTTAAATTGGTAGACTGAGTAAAGGAGATGGTCTTCCCCATTATGGGTGGGCCTCGTCCAATCACTTGAAGACCTCAGTCAATCAGTTGACTAGAAAAAAAGGGCAGAGTAAGACAGAATCCTTTCTTGCCTGACTGCCTTTGAGTGGGAATATCAGCCTTTTCCCTGACTTCAGACTCAAATAGAAACATTGGTTTTTCCTGGGTCTTGAGCCTCCTAACTTTTAGACAGAAATGATACCCTCAGTTTTCCTGATTCTCAGGCCTTTGGACTCAGGCTGGAACTAAACCACTGGCTCTCTTGGATCTCCAACTTTCTCACTCACTCTGCAAATCTTAGAACTTTCCTGTCTCCATAACCACTTGGGTCAATTCTTTATAGTAAATTTATATATATATGTATATATATAAATATATAACATAATATATATATACACACACACACACAAAGAGGTTTATTAGAAGGACTGACTCTATATGTTTTTTATACACACACATTTGTAGGCAGAAGGAACAAATATACAAATATATATGTATATACATACACACATATATATGTGTACACACAGAGATTTCTTATATATTTATACGTATATAGACCATACACACCTCCTATTGGTTTTGTTTCTCTGGAGAATACTGACCAACACAATGAACCAATGCTTTGTGTTATCATCGGGAAGACCCAGGAGCAGAGATAGAAACATGGTGGCTCCTCTGGGCACAGAGGTGATTCTGCAATCTAGATCTGGCAACAGACATCTAGGTTTTGGGAAAAACTCCCAGAAGATTGCACTTTATTTTCCTTTTTTCTTTTTAAAATTATGTTATGTTAGTCCCATACAGTACATCATTAGTATTTGATGTAGTGTTCCAAGATTAATTGTTTGTATGTAACACCCAGTGTTCCATGCAATCCATGCCCTCCTTAATACCCATCACCTGGTTGACCCATCCTTCCCAGGCCCCTCCGCTCTAAAACCCTCAGTTTGTTTCCCCGAGTCCATAGTCTCTCATGGTTCATCTCTCCCTCTGATTTCCACCCCCTTCCCTTTCCCCTTCCTTCTCCTAATGTCCTCCATTCCTTATGTTCCACAAATAAGTGAAACCATATAATTGACTCTCTCTGCCTGACTTATTTCACTTCAGCATAATCTCCTCCAGTCCTGTCCATGTTGATGCAAATGTTAGGGATTCATCCTTTCTGGTGGCTGAGTAATATTCCATTGCACTGTATTTTCAAAAGCATGAAGAGGCATGACTGGTTTAGGAAAAGCCAGATTGTTCACGGTGCCCAGATCATAGTTTTGGCACTAGGATCAGTCATTTAGCTGGAGAGGGGTGTAGGGACAGCAGGGAGGAAAGGCTGGATGAGATCTGGCAACATTAAGGAGCTAAAGAATGCTCTAGAACAGAGGACTGACACACTCAAAGGCACACTCCAGAAAGGCTGGTTGCTGTGAGAAAGGCCTAGAGAGGGCGAGGCAGGGAACAGGGGACAGGATCAGGAATCTGCTGCCATAATCCCAGGGACTGAGAAGCAGCCCCTGGATCCAGACCTGGGTGTGGGGATGGAGGGGACAGGGCACCTTGAGGGATGCTTAGAGGTGTTGGTGGCAGGGCTTGGTGGTGGTTGGACACAGAGGGAGTCAGAGACACAGGATGGAGAATTCCCAAGGTTTCCATCCCACTGCAGCTGTCCTGGGGCAGCCAGCCCCCGGCTGACAAGCTTCTCCGACTGAGGTCTCTGAGTGGGCTTAGCCAAGGGGAGCTACCCAGCTGAGCCAGCCCCGAGTGGCAAGCCACAGAATTATGAGCAGAATAGATGTCTGTTGTTTCAAGCCACTAGGCTGTTGGGTGGCCAGTTGGACAGCACAAGGAAGTGGTACAGGCATTTACGAAGTAGACATAAAGCTAAAATCAGCAGGGGCTGGTGTGTGGTCATTATGATGTTAGTTTCACTGCACTCTGCAGGCGTTCATGAAGGAGAAATGAGAATAAGAAAGCTCCTTGGTTCACCCGCTCATAAAGTTCTTACAATACTTTGTTTAAGGAATCAGCGTACACTTCTCCAGAAAATTCTGGAATTTCCAGAAAGTTCCAGAAAAGTGTTTTGCCCCTCTGATAGCTTTAGGTCCTCATCCCTGTCATAATGGAATTGTGCCCTATTTGAAGACAAACAGTCCAGATGGGTACAGAACTTTCCCGATTTCAGCATCGAAAGTCCCACATCCTGCGAAGCCCTTCAGCATCAGACAAACCGGGACCGTGGGTCACCCTGTTGTGCTTTGCCGCTTGCAAGTTCATGTTCACCCATTGGCTTCTGATGGGGGCGGTGGGAGCTGGAGGAGGGGTGGCAGTGTGCTGTTACCCCCTTCACAGTAGACAGTGAAGCTGAGCTCTAGCAAGTCTGAAATGCCCCTCAGACCGCCCAGCTGGAAGGCAGCCAAGAGAGGAGCTGAACCCAAGGGCAGCCTGATGTGCATACCTGAGCCTGTTCTCGTACACCTGCTACACGGGGCAGTGACACCTGCCCCTGATGGCACAGCCGTGGAAGTGAGGAGCTGCACCCCAGACACACTCCAGCATGCCAACACCTCTCCATCTGGATCATGTTCAAATGTATCATTCGAGGTCTGACGCCAAGAGAGAGGAGTTCATGGCTTATTTCGTAGCTCGCTCCATGGAGAGAGGTGACTCGGGCCACGGCCAACACTGACCCTACCCTCCGAGGCCAGGGCAGCTGCCAGCTCCAATCTGACAATGGCACTGAGGACAAGACTCAGTTCCAGAGGGCAACTTTGGAGAATCCAGAAAAAGATGAGGCAGGCAAGAGGGAAAAGGACAGGAATAGAGAACTGGTTTCGTCTCTTTCAGGAGCTGTGTTGATTCTCGATCGTGAACTCTTTGTCTGAAAAGAAAATCCATTTTTCATACATTCAGAATTCCAAGCTGCCGAACATTTCCTTCCGTGATGAGACGCATTCAGAACAAAAACGTGCAGCCTGATTTGTCTTTCCCTGAAATCAAAGGCACTGTTCGAAAGAGACTGCGCTCGCCACACAAAGGTAGCAGATGTTTGCTGAAATTGAGCCACGCAAGCATGCACACGTTCAATCTCGGGAGCATTTCGGTTTTTGAAAAGAGGAACAGTTTTGTGTCATTCTGTGATGCACGGAAGCTTCTGGTACTGGTGCTCAGGTGGGGTGTGGATGAGGGCAGGTTTTCACCGGAAGGTTCTGCAGGGGAGGAGGGGGCGGGGCGCATTCCACCATCGAGGGCCCATGGAGCACCCAGCGTCCACCCAGGACGGTGTTAGGTGCGGCAGCTGGGGGAGCACAGGGCCTTCAGGGTGCTATGATCTTAATTCTTGCCCTCCAAGAGTCTCTAAGACTTCCTGCCCTCACAGTTTTGGGAAGCTGATTGTAAAGCTGAACTAGCTTTTAACTTCGCAGGCATATTTCCCTTGTGTCATTCCCGTCTCTCCAAGATTTCTCCCTGTCCCTCACTCCTGGGATGTGATCAGTTACAGAAACCTACATAGTCTCTCTCCCCCCAAAATGGAATTCAGAATTCATCTCCTGTTTCCATTTACAATGCAGATTTGATCGCTTCTCCTCTATGCCCAAGACACCAGAAACACCCTGGTTACTGTTCCCACGCTGTTGTGCCGTGATCCCTTCCAGGTCACACTGGGAGCTCCTGGAGGTTAGGTTCACCTTGACTTTCTCAGTAGCCAGGACAGGGTCTGGCATCTTCCTGGGGTTCATCAATATGCATGAGTGAATGAGGAAGGAAGAATGTAAATGATGGGATTTTCCTTAACCACCTCCCACCATGCCCTTAGAACCCCTCCATCTCTAGTCCCACAGCCCCACCCCCCTTTCTTTTTTTTTTAACATGCCAACTCCTATTCACCCTTCAAGATCCAGTGCCCTTGTTGCCTCCTTCAGGAAGTCTTCCTGACATCCTTAGCCTGTGTGGCTTATTGTTTCTCCCCCTGCACTTCCACAGCGTCCTGGACGTATGTACCCAGCAGAACACATACTTTAAGGACGTGTCTGAGTTCTTGCTTGTCCCTGCCAGGGATGGCAAGTCAATTTAGCTTCACAGCTCTGTTCTGCCTGATGTTGCTGCCCGAAGCAGCGTTGAGCTGGATTCTGAGGGTGCCTTTGAAGCAGTATAGTCATATATACGTAATGTTTATAATTTCTATAATACATTTAATTTTTCAGTGTATTGAAGAGAGCAGACCAATTTCCTCAGCAGGCAGTAAATCTGAAGACCATGACATCAATGATAAGAGGTGATGATGCAGAGAGGCACATGTGGGTCAGCCTGCTGGCCTGTGCGGCTTCTGGAAGATAAAGCCTGGTTAGTGCAGAGAGGCTAAAGATTACTGATCCCAAGACCCGGGTGGGGAAGGGGTGTGAAGCCATCCTTTAGCTTCTGTTCTCTTCCCTGTGCAAGATGGTTGCTTAGAGAGGAAGTTCTCTCAATTCTCAGCTTACTCCATGCCAGGCAGGTGCTGGGCACACGGCCCTGACTCTGATGGTTATGGGCATACACTTTAGGTTTAGGAAAATTGGGTTAGAACCCCCACTCGGTCAGTTCCAGATGTATGATTTAGGGCAAGTTACTTAGCTTCTCGAAGCCCCGATTTCCTTAAAAGGAAAGGGAGCTTCGTGCTCCATGTCAGCCTTTGTAGAGTTACTGGCACATGCCAGGCGGTGTGTTTCGTGTTATCTACTCTTCCTGGGCCTGAGGGAACTGCCATTCCCGCCCCCACGTCACAGAGGAGAAACCGAGGCTCAAGATGCTTGGGTAACAAGTTCAAGGTCACTTAGCTGGAAAGCTCCAAGTCTGGGTGGACACCCAGACAACCTGACCTCTACGTCCAGTCCTCTTAGCTGTGACTCTCATTAATTGCTTTATGACAAAGATTTCTGTAAGGATTACATGAGCTAATTTTTAAAATGGGGCTCTAAGTTGCTTAATCAGTAATAGTTTTTTACAATACTTACAGAGTATATTATGGACTATGCAAAACAGACAGACTCACATTCCAAGAAAATACAAAAGAGGCCCTCAGAATTTTGGACACATAATATTTCAGTTTTAATGATAACTTATTTTTATACTGTAAACATCAAGGAAGAAGTAGCTGACTCCTTATCAAGGCTGTGAAAATCGGCTGTCTTGCGACTTTTCCTTTGTTTGCTTTCCAAAAATGGAGGAGCCCTTACATGGTTTCAAAGGGGGAAGATGAAGACCCAAGAATTTTGAAGACTTCATAATTCCAGGAACAGGTAGACATTCTTTCGGGTCCAAGGACACAAAGAGACTTACAACAGAGATGGAAGACAAATGAATGGAAAGAAGACGGGCATGGGGGAATGCTGGTATCAGAGGACATGGGATTCTTTCTTTTTGAATCTTAGGCCCCCAGTTCAGAAATCCAGGGGTCTGTGAACTCTCATTATTTTGCTCAGCTACTCTTCTGCTTCTGCATCTTCCCTGAGACCAAGAAATACATTTCCTTATGATTTTTGTCTCTTCCTTTGTATGAGTTCTATCATTTAATTCAGGAAAATAGGGATTAGGAGGCCCAAAGCAGTGAGCAGATTCACCGGGGTCCCACAACTATTGAGGGGTGGTATGGAATTTCTCCTGGGCTCTCGCTGACACTGCTTCTGCCTGACAGTGGAGCCCACCACCCCAGACCAGAGTTGTGACTGCCACAGACCCCTTGCACCTGTGCAGCCATTTCAGCAGGCTGCCTGGTTTTCTGGGATTTGGGGGATCGGAGGCCACTGCCCGCTCTCTAGTGCTTTCTTCTGGGCCAAAGGGCAGCTGCCGGTCCTACTTGAGGGTCCCAGCCAAGGTCGCTCTGCAGAGCAGAAATGGAGTCTTCCCATGCCAGGCCTGGCCCCAGAACCATTCTGCCAGGAGCTTTCTTTAGGGAAGTCTCTCTGATCCTTGGCCAGGAAACCAAGAACGAGCAAATCTTCCTCTTTCAAGATAGCCCTCTCCACTGACCGAAAGGCCAAGACAGAGGGAAAGGCTGCACAGAAAGGGCCTGACATGTCACACTCATGGTTCTGGCCTGGCTTTTTTTAGAAAAGGAGCTCTTTCCCATGGTAAAGGGGAGAAGTCAGACTTTCCTGTTCCTCTTGGGCTGGGCATGAAGCAATCTTCAGCCCTGATGTTGACACCAGGTCAAACCCCCAGACCTTCTCTCTAGGCCTGGCCCCTTGGACTTCTGAGCTCTGATCCTGGCGGCAAGAAAATGATCCACAGGCTAGGGGTTCCACAGCAGCAAGATCTGGAGCAGGACAGGGGCAGGGACCCATCTCTGGGGCACATAGCTTGACTTGGCTCCCAGTTCCCTTTCACTCTGGCCGGGAGGCCCTGGACAAGTTACTTAGCTTTTCTACCACTCTTCGTGGTAGAGTGGAGAAATTGCACTCTTGACCCAGAAGGGTTATTTATAGGAAAAAGTGAGATGATCTCTGTGGAGACCTTGGTGTAGGGCTTGGCATAGGGTACACCCTCAAGAGACATTAGTTCCTGTCAAGGTTCCTGAAGTTTCCACCTCAGTCTTTATCTGAACAACCACACAGTATATGGGAGTAAGGATTGTAGACTTAGAGGGGGAGCCTCTGGATTTCACGAGAACCTGGTTCAAATCCTGCGCCCACCCCCCATATCAGTAACAGTGTAAACCTGGAAAAGCTTGTTCTTTTCTTTCAGCTTGAGTTTTTGTCTCCCTTGCTTGGTTTTTATTGGTGTGGGGGGTGGTGGGGATTTCTGAATGTGTGATAACCATTCCCATGATTACAAAGGGATCAAGTCAAACCCATCCAGTGGATGGTCTGAGCCTCTGTGTGTGGGGCGCACCGCCATCAAATATGAGCAGATGAGTCTGTATCCCAGTTTGGTGTGTGTGGTGGGGAAAATCCAATGGAAAAATTAGGGTCTGAGTGGCTTTCTTGGTTTGATCATTCACTTTTTCGTTGTTCCCAGAGCCTGGTACAGGGCCTGGCTTATCTTAAGCCCTCAGTGGATACTTGTCCAATTAAAAAAGGCTTTGCTAATGCCAACAGAGTTCTGTTCTGACCGGGCTGGTTCTGTGGGCAGGACCCCATGCTTGGAATTACCCTGTGCATGGTTTAATGCTCTCCTCTTGCCATCTTGAAGCTCTTAATACTTTTTGCAAAAGGGCCTTTCATTTCCATTTTGCTCTCAGCCCTACAAATTATGCTGCAGGTCCTGTGCACTGACAAAAATACCCAGAAGAAAATCCGAGCCGCTCAGGCTGACTTGCTAGCTCCGCCCTGTTGCCTCTCTTCCGGAACTCTAGCCACCCAGGCCTGTTCCTTTAATAGGTCATGGCCCCAACCTCTCCCCAGCTGATCCTGTGGTTGGCTCCTAAGTCACCTCCACTGGAAGGTTCACCCTGACTACCTTCCCAGTCACTTTCTGTCTTATTAACCTGATTTATACTCTTTATATCATTATATATATATTTATATTTATATCATTATTCTTCTATCTGAAATCCCCTTATTTCTTATTAGTGGACTTGTTTATTTTCTGTCTTGTGCAGTAGACTAACCCCAGTGAGGAAGACAGTGGTCTTCCTGTCTTATTCCCTGCCTTATTCTCCAAGCAATGTACAGGCCTCAGCACACTGTTGGTACTCAATAAATGCTCACTGGCTTGTGAATGAATGGAATTGGCAGGGTTGGACTTTCATCTCTGATCTCTGGGACTCTCTTGAATGGGAAGGTGAGAGCTGAGTTGGCAGCAGGCACCTGAGTTGAGAATGGGGATGGCTGTGTGGGTCCCCAGTCCTTGTCACTGAGCAAGGTGGCCACCCCACCCATATTTTCCTGACAACAGAGGCTGGGCTCCTGGCTCAGGCCCCTGCAGTGGGAGTCCACTCCACACACTGGGACTTAGAAAGGTCTGAACAGCTGCTGTGGACCAAGAGGTGGGAAATCAGAGCTTGACTGCTGTAGAAATCCTGGATCAGGGGCCATTTAATCCATGGCTCCATTTTGCAGGTAAGAACATTGAGGCTTAGGGAAAGGAAGAAACTTATTCGGTAGCCATAAGATTAGCAGCAAAATCCGAGCCCAACCCAACCCAAACCAAACCAACTAATCAAACACAAAGAAACAATGCAATCAGAGGCAGTATAGCATAAAGGATAATATTAAATGCATCAATATTTACAAGGTGCTTAGACAGTTTCCTAAGCATTAAGAGTTCTTTCACTGTTCCAGGAAATTTGCAAGACCCTTACTCGTAGCATGTCATTGAATGCTCCTGGCAGCTTATCATATCATATTCTCATTCTACAGATGAGGAAATGAAGACCCCAGCTAGGGAGTGGAAGGACTGGGATGTGACCCTGTGTTGGCTGACTCTAAGGCTGAGTTCTTAACATCTTCCCTGGATTGCAGTTATGGGTAGAGTGGGCCTGGCATCTCTGTACTCTTTCCCAGCACCGAGTAGGCGACTGGCCCGAGTGGGAAATGCCTCTGATTCACATTTGCTCTGCTGGGAAGCCACCTTACTCATTGGATCATTCATGCTGGAAGTATCCTCTGCCGTCTCCCTGTGCGTGGGGTCGTGCCAGAAACTGCGGGCAGCTAGGTGAAGCCAGACACCTTCTGTGTGTTAGAGCAGCAGTCCCAGCATCAGGGGGACTGGCAGCAGGTGGGGTGCATGCCGGAGAGCCACTGGACCCAGGCAAGCGGACTCGGCAAACTGTCCTTGGCCACCCTCTGTGGAGGGTACAGCTGACACAGGGGTCATGAATGGCTGGGATCCCAGATACACCAGAGCAGACCAAGGCCAGGCATTGTGCTGGGCTCTGAGGACACCTCTGAAAGCAAATCAGTCATAACCTCCCAGGCCCCATGTGTTAGAGGACCAGCCGACATAGAAGGGAGCAAAGAGAAAAAAAATAATCCCTCACCCTAAAAGGTGCACAGAGCGAAAGAATGAGGAGGGTATCTGGTGGTTTGGGGGCTGACTTCTCTCAGCTCATGAGAGACAACTGTTAAAAATTCAGGAGTTTTGTGAGCTGGGGGTCAGACACAGGCATTATAAAAAAATCAGATTGTGCAATTTACAAGGAAATAAATGTTAAAAATTTTAAAAAATGTGTTACTTCTTTTTTTTTTTTTTTAAAGATTTTATTTACTTATTTGACAGACAGAGATCACAAGTAGGCAGAGAGGCAGTCAGAGAGAGAGGGGAAGCAGGCTCTCGGCTGAGCAGAAAGCCCGATGTGGGGCTCGATCCCAGGACCCTGAGATCATGACCTGAGCCAAAGGCAGAGGCTCAATCCACTGAGCCACCCAGGCGCCCCAAAATGTGTTACCTCTTAATTATCTTACTCCTCTCTATGTCCTGGAAATGATGTACTCCTGTTGTATCCATCCAGTGGAGGTACCCTCTCCTGGTGTGTCTCCCTTCCCGACACCACAGTCAGGGACCGCACACAGGAAGCCTGACATGGACTCTGACGGGGGTCTTTATTAAAAGCACCCAGAATGGCAAACACAACAAAATCAGAGCTTCTGTTTTTCTTTGAGAGTCAGTTCTTAAACCTTTCTAGCACAAGAGCATTACAGAAGAACGGACCTCAGGCAGGGAGGTCGCGGTGTTTTGGGCGAGACCCCGAAGGACCAGAGGGGTCGGCCATGTAACTGACCATACGGAATTTCACCTGGAGGGAAGACCAAGGGTGAAGACTTGAGGCACAGTTGTTTCTGGGAATGAAAAGGAGACCCAGAGGGCTGTTGGGGAGTACAGATAGCTCTGGAGCCCTGAGTGAGGGGAGAGGAAGCTGGAAAGTGGGCAGGGAGCTTGCATTTTATTTGAGGTGCAGGGGGAAGCCGGCAGAAGGGCCTCGGGCGTCCACCTGGATTCCAGAATGCTGCCTCATCCCCACCTCCGGGGCGCTCCGTGTCTCTGCTCCTTCTGCCCTGGCACTTTCTCCAGAACTGCAGGGGCGGGCAGGACGTGAATTCTCTTGGGGGCCACCTTCCACGCCAGAAGACGGAAAGTGGTGGATCAAGCCTCCTGTTTCGCAGCTGGAGAGTTCTAGGAGGCCTCCCAAGTCCTTCTCAGGGACCCTGGTGCTCTCAGGCCCCTCTGGCTACCACAATGACCTCAGCAATGTCCCCTTTGGTCAGCTGGGGCCCGTTCTCTGTCTCCCACTCTTGGCTCCTTCACGCATGCTTCCTGGGATCAATTCCCAAATCAATTACTTGCCCCAAAGTCCCTGTCTCAGGGTCTGCTGTGGGGGGTCCCCCTACTAAGATGAGGGTTCTATGGGGGTGATGGGAACAAAGTGAGCACAGAATGGGTGAATTGGGAATGGGCTGGAGGTGCCACTTCTTCACTCCCCCTCAGCTTCCTCTATCTATGCCTGGGGCCCTGCCCTTCTCCTTCAGGGTCCCCTCTCCAGGGCCCCAGAATTAATCCCGATCAGGAACAGCCTAGACCCTTTGCTGAGGCCTGAGTGCGTCAGCCAGGAGGTAAATCAGAGCCAGCACCATGGTGGGGGGACCCTCGGGAGGCCACACTGTATCTTTGCCTAGTGCCCACCCCTCCCTGGTGGCCTGGGGTCAGCCTGCTGATGCAGGCCCCACTAGGCCGGCCTCTTACTTGCTGGTCCCCGTCTTCTCCTAAGGGTGTCCTTATCCTGTCCTTCCCCCATGGTTCTGCCTAGATCTGCTGGTTTGTCTAGCTGTCCGAGTCCTCGTGTGGCCACATGGCTGGTCCCCAGCGCTGGTCTATGCCACATGGACCTCCAGCGTGTGGAGTTTTCAGGTCCTCTGCCATCGGGTGCAACCCCACCCTATTGACCCAGCCTGTGACAAGTAGGATACCCTCTTCCTCAGGCTCCCCAGTTCAGCATAGGTTAGCAACTGACTTAGGGTAAGCTTTGAGATGTGTTTCTATTGCAGTGAGAGGGTCTGCAACTGAGCAGCTCGGGGTTGGGGTTGTGGCTGGCTTGTGTGCTCAGCACAGCCTCTATACACCCCTTTCTGAATCTTTCCCTTCTTGGCCCTCCAAAAGCCATGTACTTCTAATTCCCCTCCACTTTGCAACCTACCCCCTGCCGCAAGGCAGGCCCTGCATCAGGACACACGTTGCCTGCAGCAGTGGACCCCACTCCTTCTAGGACGTTCTTCCTTGGCTCCATGCCCGGGAAGCCAGCCTATTCTCCTCCCTCTCCCCTGAGGGCCTGGCTCTCTTCCCCACCATCGGCTCCTCCTGCTGCTCCCTTCTGAAGCTCTCCAGAACATTCTGACTCATCCTCTGACTCAGGTGGAGTCTATTTCTGTTCCCACGTTCTGCACCCTGATGGGCTGGAGATCACAGTTGTCATCTGGGGGTGGGAGGGGGGACAGCTAGGTTCCTGTGTGTGTGCTTGTGCCTGTGAGCCCATGTGCATGTGGAAGGCACTTCCTCCAAGAAGCTGGGGAGGGTGGTTCTCCTCTTCCTTTCCCACCTTATATCTCCCCAACTTCCCAAGAGCGGACAAGCATCCTCAAGGCCCCAGAAGAGATGCGTGGCAGCATCTTCATAAGATGATGGTATTGCGGAAGACGATTTTTAGCAAAGAAAGTCTGAGCTGACGACTGATTTCCACAAACTCTGAATCTCAGAATTTCTGCATAGTAGAGCTGACAAGAGCCTGGGAGTTGAAGGCAACCACCCACTCGACATTTTGGGCCTAAAAGAGACCCAGAACCACGTCTGAAATTAGCCAGCAAGCAAGTGGCTGAGCTGGATTCGAATCATAATTAATTCATGCCTCCAGCTGATGCCAGACAGTTTTTTTGTCCTCTTTCCTTGTCCCTCTCTAGGCAGGAGCCCCCTTCCCCTACAGCCACTTGTAGCTGTTAGTTGAAATGTGGGGGTCTGAACTGAGAAGTAAGTGTAAGTGTAAAATGAACACCAGATTTCAAAGATGTAGCATAAAAAATAATAGGAAAAAAACCTCATTCATGCTTTTGTACATTAATTGCAGGTTTGAGATGGTAATATTTTGGATATATTGGATTAAGTAAAATACCATAAAATTAATTTCACCCATTTCCTTTTGTTTTTTAAAATGTGCCTACTAGAAAATTTTAAATTCCATGTGTAATTTAAATATGTAATGGTTCATGTTTGTGGCTCACATTATGTTTCTATTGGGGCCGATCAACCCTCAGGCGAAATCTGGCCCAGTGCCTGTTTATATAAATAAAGTTTTATTGAAACATAACCAGGATCCTTCCTTTACATAGTGTCTATGGGCAACTCAGCTTTACAATAGCAGAGTCCAGTATTTGAGATGGAGACATTTTGACCCTCAAAGCCTGAAATACTTACTCTCCCGCCCTTTACTGAAAAATTCTGCTGACTCTTGCACTAGACCATCAATTTCATGAGAACAAGGATTATGAGCTTGACACAGAGTAAGTGCTTAATAAGTATGAATTGACTGAATGGATGACTTGGTTAGTTTTGGAGGGTGAGTTTGTTGGAATTCCAGGCAGAGGGGATAGTGTATGTCAAGGCAGGGGGTCAGGAAATGGCACTGAGCCTGCTGGTGTTGGGGGTGTGGGGGGTGGTCCTTTATTGAAAATTAGCTGACTCTTGCTCTAGGTGCTTATATCAGCCTCCTCCTTGATCCCTTGCCTGGCGTTGCTCTTTCTCAGGCAACTTCTATTCTGCTTACCCAAACCCAAACCCACCAAATACGGAGCTCTCCAGAATCTTCAACGGCCTCGCCATCACTTGGAGGAGGAAGCCAAAACTTCTTAGCGAGGACTTGCAGGTCCTCCCACGCTGGCCTGCCTTCTCCCCTCCCTCGCTCCTGGCCTGCTCCTGCCCGGGAGCCCCACCCGTTCTGGTCTTCGTGCCTTTCTTCGTCTCCGTCTGCCTGCAAACCTCGCCTTGATCTCTGCAAGTCAAATATCCACCCTTCCAGGCTCAGCTCCAATATTTCTTCCTGGAGACACCATGTGGCGTTTTGCCAGTTTGAGTTTCTTTTAAATAATTGTTACTGTAAGATAAATGATAGGAGGCAGTCAGTTCCCACAGCACGTTGTACCTTTTTTTTTTCTTCACTGCAGCCTTAATAATTGAAAGCAGGAAATTTCACTTTTTATCTAGTACTTACTGTGTTCACCCCACTAAGCTCTCCCCATGTACAGTCTTTGAAAATTCTCTTGACTTTATGAAAGAGGATCCATTTAACCTCCATTTTACAGATGAGGAAACAGACTCAGAGATGTGATGTAAGAATAGTGAATGGTGACCCTGAACTTCAAATCCAAGTTGGTTGGACTCTGGAACGCAAAGTCTTAACCTGAGTTTTGTGCTCTTTCCTGAGGTTACTTCCTATGCATCCATGCCTGGGCTCCTCTTTCCTCCCACAAAGACCCCCATCCCAGGTCCTAAAAGCGGTTGTGACTGGGGACAGTCTAGTCCCTTCTCTGAGAACTGAGTCAGCTAAGAGGTAATTCAAACCCAGTGAGTTTTTGTGGAGACCACTCCAGACCTCACTCCAGACCTCACTATATGCCACACCTTCAAGTTAAGTATAAATGAACTCTGCTCCTTTTTTGGTCCTGACACAAAGGTCACCTCCACAGAAAAGTCCTCCATGATTGCCCAGACTGGGTTGGATCTTGGATATATGTTCTCATAGTGCTCAGATCTTCTCTTTCCATAACTCTCGTCACATCTGAAGTTTTTTGGTCATGATTCCTTTATCATCTGTTTCCCCTGCTAGACGAAGCATCATGGGTGCAGGGGCTTTGTTCATTGTTGGATTTCCAGCGCTGCCCCAATGCCCGGCCCATGCGAGGCACGCTGTGAATGCTCGAATGGATCAATGAAAGTCAGCTTGTTCTCCTTGCCTAGATATCATATCAGCCTCACTGGTCTCCAAATCCATAGGGAAGCAGAGAAGCATGTGAGTTTCTGTCCTCTCCCTGCCCCTTCCTGAATGACTTCGTGTGGAAGACACTGGTATGTGTTGAAAGGAGACTTCGAAAGATCGATGATCATAAGGCCAGCAATGTCTGATCTTGAGCAGAACTCAAGACAGAAAGCCCCTTCTTTGGCCTCAGCCCAGGCAACCCACCCACCATGTGCCCTGTGGAAGCACAGCCTGTGACTGATGACCCAGCTGAGGGGGGGGGGGGCAGATTCCCTGCCTCCCAGATGGGCCTGTGGCGCAGGCGGGGAGCCAGGCCGATCTCCACCCCCAGCCCCCTCTCCCTGCCCTGAAGGAGTGCTGAGAAGCCTGCTGATCAATCACATGGGATAGCTCCCCTGCTGGGAGAAGGACTTGGAGGAGGAGTTTAATCCCAAAGCGTAGCCAATGGCTACCCACGTTTCTCCTCCACAGTGGGCGTAGCTTGAGAACTTGGGTTTTCACTTGGTTCAAAAGAGTCTGGGGCGGGGAAACCTGGCCTGCCCTGCTCATCCTTTTCCCCCATCCCCCTCCCCCCTTTTAAAAGATTTTTATTTATTTGAGAGAGAGCAAGCATACATGCGCGAGCAGGAGCCGGGGCAGAGGGAGATAAGAAAGGACAAGCAGACGCCCTACTGAGCACGGAACCCAGTGTGGGACTCGATCCCAGGACCCTGAGATCATGACCTGAGCAGAAGTCGGAGGCTTAGCCAACTGAGTCACCGATGGCCTCCAGTCAATCTTACACATCTCAGAGCTTGGCTGTTGGGTGGGAAGGTCATCCTACGCCGCGGTGCTGGAGAATCCAGTCTCACGGGCTAGGTCCAGGTGTGACCAAATCACTATGGTTTGCCTGGGACTGTCCTGTTTTTAGAACTACGAGTCCCCCTGCCAGGACATCCCTCATTCCTGGGCAAACGCAGAAATTGATCACCGTTCCTGAGTGACCCTTGCTCTAAGGGATCAGCTGCAGTGTCAGACGCCCCTTGCTGGGTGCAGGCTGTCTCTTCATCAGTTGGGCACAAGACTGCAAGATTTCTGGGGGTTCATAGTTGGTCTGGAGCTGGAGACAGGCAGCAGCCAGCTCAGGCTTGTGAATCTGACCAGCCCACAGGGACTGGTATGAACTGTTTTAGATCCATGTTAAAAACCAGTGTTTTTAAGCCAGGTGGTCTGGTCTGCTGGGCTCTGATGTGGTCACATAGAGCTGGCCTGGGTCTTGGGAGATACGTTCATACATAGCAGAATAAGCCAGGCCTGAGTATTCAATGGAAATATAAGGTGAGCTACTTGTGTGATTAAAGATTTTCTAGTATCTATATTTAAAAAAAGAAACCGATGAAATGCATTTTAGTAATACACCTTATTTAGCCCTATTAGCCAAATATGTTATCATTTTAACTTGTGATCAATATAAAATTTATTTATTTATTTATTTATTTATTTATTTGATAGACAGAGATCACAAGTAGGCAGAGAGAGAGGAAGGGAAGCAGGCTCCCCGCTGAGCAGAGAGCCCAATGTGGGGCCTTGATCCCAGGACCCTGGGATCATGACCCGAGCCGAAGGCAGAGGCTTTAACCCACTGAGCCACCCAGGTGCCCCAATATAAAATTTTTAATGAGGTAATATACTTAAAAAAAAAATTCAGCACATCTTGATTTTGACCAGCCACATTTTCAAGGACATAGGCGGCTGGTTCTGGGCAGCGCAGGACAAGGCACTTTGAAGGAAGGCAGAGGATCTCTGTTCAGATAGGGCTTCTGAGGTCTCAGCAGGACCATTTTGAGGGGATACGTGGGGTCCTTGAAGAAGAAGGCATATCTGTAGATTTCAAAGTCATTGGTTGTCCCGGTGTGATACTGAAGC
Organism: Mustela putorius furo; assembly: GCF_011764305.1. NCBI lineage: Eukaryota > Metazoa > Chordata > Mammalia > Carnivora > Mustelidae > Mustela > Mustela putorius. The sequence goes on along the minus strand of NW_025421464.1, from coordinate 9,111,744 downwards.
TATCTAGGGATCCTATCTGGGGACAGTAGGTCCTCTGGGGCAAGAGTGGTATTGTCATAGCTCTCCTTGGTAGGGTAGGCAGACTGCGAGGAAGAATGCCTGTGGGCATGGCTGGGGAGGGGCTCTTTCTTATTCTTGGAGAAGACCGGAGTCAGCCAGCAGTCTTGGCAAGCCTGAATCCTAATGGAGCAAATGGGAGCAGTAAGCCCTTACTGGGAGACTGTGCCAGGGACAGGGCACACCTCAGGGGCAGGCTGTGAACTCTGTTCTGGGTCTGGTTCCCGTCTCAGCGTCTGGCTTCCCATCTCAGGTCCAGGGAGCCCCAGCCTGTGAGCCCCAGTGCTTCTTAAGAATTGTTCTGCAGGGGCACTTGGGTGGCTCAGTGGGGTAAGCCTCTGTGTTTGGCTCAGGTCATGATCTCAGGGTACTGGGATTGAGCCCCACATCGGGCTCTCTGCTCAGTGGGGAACCTCCTTCCTCCTCTCTCTCTGCCTGCCTCTCTGACTACTTATAATCTCTGTCTATCAAATAAATAAATAAAAATCTAAAAAAAAAATTGTTCTGCAAATGTCGATCACCTTCTTAAGAACAGTGTTTCTGGGTGCCTGGGTGGCTCAGTTGTTAAGCATTTGCCTTCGGCTCAGGTCATGATCCCAGGGTCCTGGGATCAAGCCCAGTGTCAGTCTCCCTGCTCTTCAGGAAGCCTGCTTCTTCTTCTCCCCCTTCTTGTGTTCCCTGTCTTGCGCTCTCTGTCAAATAAATAAAATCTTAAACACACACACACACACACACACACACACACACACATATTAAAAAAAAGAGAGAGAGCAGTGTTGCTTTGGTTTTTGGAAAGTTGTGGTTCCTCTCCTCAGGAAAATGGATACCCCAAATAGGCACACACTTTTAAATACAGTTGTAGGTAGGGGAATCAAGGCTCCCAGAAGCATTCTTTGCCCTCAAGAGTAAGCATTTCCACTTATGGTGAAACAAAACAAAACAAAACAAAACAAAACAAAACAAAACAAAACAAACCAGGGAGTCCTTACGAGGCACAGAGAGCTGAGCCCCGTTCTGTGTCCCTCTGCTCCACATGGAGTCATTCACATTGACCAGAAAAGCTCTTTTTAACTTTATTGTTCCCTCTCTAGGAATGACAAGGGTGAAGTCTGCTTTTGAAGAGCCCACGTGGATAAGCTGTCCACAAGATGCCAGAACAGGATAGCTCTTTAGGACAACATGCTTTTTTTTTTTTTTTTTTTTTTTTTTGACAACATGCTTTTGTACTCGGGGAAGTGTCTTCTCATAAATCGTCCTCAAGACAACATGCTTTGGAACTCAGAGAAGCATCTCTTTTCACATAACCAATTACAGAACTAATTACAAACTGTTTTTATCTGTTCATTAAGGTAGATATAATTAAGGCAACATTTTGTTGAACTAGTTTGCGTGTGTGCTCGAGAGTAATAATTACTACTTTTATTTTTTTGCAATCCTTTCTAATTTGTCTTGGCTTCATCTAAAGCCACCTCCTGTTCTTCCTTGCTCTCTGTTCTCCATCAGAAAGACTTGGGTCCCTTGTCCTGGGTCCCTGCCACTGTCCTGGTCACTTTCTGCTTCTCCTTCCACTGTCTCCTCTAATCGGGCTTCCTCCGGAGGCCACCCTGATGCCGCGGGCTGGAGGAGTCCTCTAGGGTGCATCACCAGCGCTCACCATCCCATGGTTGCACCCACATGCACCTGTGACAGGGGCTGCCTGCTGCACCGTGAGCTTTGTAGAGTCCAGACCTCGTGTGTGTGTGTGTGCCATTTCCTGCCGTGTCTTGAGTGCCCTGGACAATGCCTGGCCTAGGGATCATGTTCAGTAAATATTGGAGGATTGGTTCATGGTAGATTTGGACTGGCTTTGCTCCTTGTTGGCCACCGTCGGAGTCTGCTCAGATCTTAACTGGGTGCAATTGTCATCCTATCCTCGACTCTCTACTTCCTCTTCCTCCTCCTGACTTGTGAATGTACACTTGGGTGTACATGCACACACATGCACACACACATGCACACACACAAGGGATGAGCCGCATCTTTTTACATCTCTTCTTTGCCTTTAGCCCAGAACTCCCTGGCCCTGATTAGCAGGCCTGACCTCCAAATTGGTCTAGAGAAGGAGAAAGAGATCTCTGTGCTGCTTATGAGAGGTGCATGGCCTTCGGGGAGGGGGGGGCATCTTCTCAAGGGCCCCTGGGAATGACCTGTGCATCTATCACCTCTGCCTCTGACCAGCCACCTTTAGTTGGGAGGGCTCTTTTTCTCTGAAGCTCATAGTCTGGGCTCTGTGTCTGCCTTTCCTGCCCAGAGGTGTGCTGCTGCTGAGACAGGGGAGCTGGAGGCTGGAAACACACCTCCTCCCCTCCCCACCCCTGCACAACAGGAGTCTCAGGTGGGAGGGTGCCTCCTTCCAGACTCTCCAGGAGATGAACCCCCCCACCAGCCAGCACAGTGCTCCGGGCGGGAGGCCAGCCTGTAGTCCCCAGGGGAGCCTGGCCCCGGGAGCACCGCCCTCTGCAGCAAGCCCAGGGCAGTCCTCCCACAGCAGGCTGTGAGATCCGTGCCCCAGAGTTGAAGACCTTTGCCTGTGGAACCCTTTGCTTTTGGAAACAGTTTAGACCGTGGTGATGTTCTCCATGTCCCCATTCCCAGCCCGACTCTGCTCTGCTCCTCCCCACCTCGTGCCTTGTAGGGGCCTTTGCTCTGAACCTTGCCCCTTCCCAGTGTCCACGGTCTGCTCCACCTACTGCCCAGACCAATGAGAGGCCAGGGAAGGAGAGTCTGATGGAGGTAGGGGTTGGAAATGCCTTCACGCCTAAAGTTAGCATTTTAACCGCCCCCGCCCCCCCCCAGTGCCCCAGCCTCTGCCAGCCGACCCTCCTGCCTGCTCCTCAACCTGCCTCCTGCTGCCTGCCCATTCCTGCTCTCCAACATCTCACACTGAGACCAGTTCCCCCACCGCCTCCCCCAGCCTTGCTCCTTATTTTTCCCACCAGGATATGCAGAGTGTCCGCTAAGATTTTTGGAGGCCACAGACTTGGGTTCGATATTTGGCCATTTGACCTTGGATGTGTGACTACACCTCTTCGCACCTCTGTGTTTCCTCATCTGTAAAATGGGCTTAATACTCCCTTTCTAAGAGGGTGGTCAGGAGAATGACATAATGCCATGCACCTCTTTAAAGATTTTATTTGTTTATTTGACCAGCAGAGATCACAAGTAAGCAGAGAGGCAGGCAGAGAGAGGGAAGGGGAAGAAGGCTCCCTGCTGAGCAAAGAGCCTGATGCGGGGGCTCAATCCCAGGACCCTGGGATCATGACCTGAGCCAAAGGCAGAGGCTTTAACCCACTGAGTCACCCAGGTGCCCCAAGGCCATGCACCTCTTTAAGGCACACTTCTAAGCATGTGCTATGTGACAGATACTGAGCCGTGTGCTGCTGGGTGATGGTAGTGATTCAGACAGGATCTGGCTGGAAGGAGCCAACCACCGAAAGGCGGAGACAGAAAACTCTCACACGTGGGCACAGAGAGAGCCCAACAAATCAGCGGAACCCTACGTTTCCCCTGCATGTTGAGTGGTGTTGAGAGGCAGATGGATGAGAAGCCGTGACAGGAAGGGCCAGGGTGAGTGATCCTGAGGCAGGGTACACTGAGTGGGAGGCGGTTCTCACCGGAACCCCAGAGGGTGAGGAGAGTTCTAGGACTGGGGAGAGTAGACCAGGTGGAGGAACACTGAGCAGGCAGGCTCTTAAGATGAGAAATCCTCTGGAGGGCTTATTGGGGGTCTCTGTGGCTTGGGCACGGTGAGCAAATTCCATCAGGAAGAGGTGAGCCCAAGACAAAATAGACTGGATCCTGTAGGCCAGAGGTTCTCAACGTGTGGCCCCCGGATGGGCAGAACCTGTGCCACTTGGGAACTTGAAAGGAATGTGTGTTCTTGACCCCCATTGTTGATCCAGAGAATTGGAAACTCTAGGGGTGGTGTCCTGCACGTGGCTCAGACCACGCTCAAGCTTGAGTCTCTGCTGGATGAAGGGAAGGAATTTGGATATCCCTCCTCAGCGTGAGAAAATGCTATCAGAGGGTTTGAATCAGGGGACAGGGTGTGGAGGCAGGATGTGCTCTGGCTCATTGATTTTTGAAGGGTCCTCTGGCCAGAGGGCGGTGGGTGGCCTGTGCGATCCGGGGTGGCCATCGGCACTGGGCAGAGAGATTCAGCTGATGGCTGGAGTTAGCACTGTCTTCATCTCAGCTTCCCACGCTCATGCCTGGCCGTGCACATTCCGCTTCAAATGGACATTGAGCAGTCAAGCTGTCCCCTGCCCAGAGCTCCTGCCTAGGGCCTCTGCTTCAGGGATGGTACTCCCTAGGGCCAAGAAGGTTTTGCAAAGACTTGTGTTTGAGCAACTTCCTTATGGAAAGACTAGGAAAAGAAGTCCACCGGCCTGGGTCTGCCAGCCCATGTTCCAGGAAGGGAGAAGCGGGTGCTGTGATTGCCAGGGCTCCAGGGGCCAAGGACAGGGTCCTGTCTGCCCTGGGGTTGCCGCCCTACCCCCACAATCTTCTTCCTCCTCCCTCTGCAAATCTCCTGTGGGCGGGACTGGCAGAGGGAGCCTTGCCCTCTCCGCCCTTCCCACTGCCAGCCTGGCCCTGAAGTCCTCAGTTTGGGAGCTGTAGTGGAGGGTTTGCCCTTGTTGAGCTCCTGAACTTGTGGTCAAGAAGCTATGGCCCTCATGATCCCACCAAACCCATCACCAGCGGCCCATGTTAACAGATTATTTAGGTGCTCAAGTGCTGGGAATGTCGGCCGAAAGAGCCAACGTGCTCAGGGAACCCAGGAGACGCCGGTGAGCAGTCAGTGCAGGCAGGCGGCCAGGATGGGGGCTGGTATGGATTTCCCCGGGGGGTCCTGGCTTTGTGGCATGGCCTTGCCCTTCAGAGCCATTGTTTCCTCTTCTGCAAAGTGGAGACCATAGCAACCACTGGTTCGGCTCTTGGTAAAGACCGATGCAAATAGCCAAATCTGCAAAGTGACCGGCAGAGCATGGGCACATCCTGAGCATGTCCCTTCTGTTCAGCTATGGCGATGCCCCCGGGGACAGTTCCTACGGCTGCATCACACTCCGCTCTCAACTCAGTGCTCTAGAGAACAGCTGTGTCATTGTGCCCAGGGACACCATGGGCTGGGGGCTTCTGAGAGGGCACAGTGAGGATGGTTTGATGCTATGTCCCCATGTCTGAGACCTCGGCTGGGAAGACTCAAAGGCTGGAGGTGAGTAGAATAGTAGGGGCGGGGGTGGCCAATGGCACGATCGGCTTGGTTCACGCATCTGGGGCTTTGGTGGGGGAAGCCTGGACGCTAGACTTGGCGGGGACCTCACGTTCTCCTGTGGCACGTTCCCTGACACGGCAGCACAGTGCTCTGGAGAAAAAAATGGAAACCGCATGGTCTTTTGTGGCAAGCCTTGGAAGTCACTCGGCGTTATGTCTGCCCTACCCTGTCGACTGAGTCACAAGCCCACCCAGATGCAAGGAGCAGGAACAAGCCTCTGCCTCTTGGTGGGGGGAGCGTCAAAGCATTTGTGGCTGTTCTTTAAATCTGCCCTAGTGACAAGCCTTCCGGACCAAAGTTGGTGGTGACCAGGCCTGCCACCCACCCCGTCGGGTCTGTGCTCCTAGCCCTCTCTGGGGCGTGACAGGGAGTCTTCTTCCAGATGCTAAGGATGCAACCACACCAGCTCCTTGGAAGCCTCAGGATTCAGCTAACCTTGGCCTGTGCCCCAAGGCAGGGTATAGAGTCTGTCTTCCTGCCGCACTCCGAGGTTGGCTGAGCTGGGGAAGGCATGAATAACACCCTCCAGGTTCTCTCTCTCTCCGAGCATTTAAAAAGCAGTAATAAATAGATGAGAGCCTGGGAGGTGTGATTGATTTGTTTTATGAATCACAGAAGAGGCTGTAACTCATGGGAGATTAGGGCTGAAGTAAGTTGTACAGATCTTGCATTACACGTGGAGATTAATGGCTGATCACACGAGGCCCCACCGTTAACCCGGCTCACCCACGGGAGGTTTAAGAGCTGGGCCATACGGGCCGTCTTTTAATTCTTGAACAAATGCTCCTGGTGGTGTGCTGCCCTGATTCTTGCCACTGAGCCCCTTCCTGCTTGAAGCTATGGAGGGCTCAGGATGGGGGCGGGGGGAGTGGGACCTGGGGATTCCAACTTCCCCCAGGTCCTTCCTGCAATTTCTCGAAGCAAGGAGTGAAAGTTTTCAGGAGGGCGACAGAGGAGGCCGCTTCTGTTCCTCGCCCCAGCTAGCTTCTACTTGCTGTTCCTGGGGCCTGTGCTGAGGGCTCCAGCGAGTCTCAGTGGGAGCCTGCCGGCAAACCTCGGGGGTGTGTGGGATGGAACCCAGGGGACAGATGAAGAGCGTGGCCTGGGGGCTCGTGGAGGAGCCTGGGCGGGAACCCAGGGGAGACTGTCCTTTACTGCTTTGCCTGCTGTCTCAGAGCACTGGTTGCATCTGTAAAATGGATGGGGTAGGACTTTTGTTGAGATGCTCTGAGGTCTGTGGGGTCACAGTACCTTGCTCTTCCAAGGCGTTCAAAATCCAACCCAGGATGCTGCTGGAGACGAGAAAGGGACAGCAGAAGGACAAGTGACCACGTACTTCTGAGACCAGCGTGGCCTCCTGTGGGCGCCTCTGGTGCTGTACGTGGGAGCTCAAGGTGGAGGTCAGTGGGCCGAACCCACTGATGGTTGAAGGGATTCAGGCTAGGCTTGCAACCCAGCCACCAGATGAAGTTATGATGACAGCCCTGGAGGGTCCTTGTCATAGAATGTGGTTGGAATTCAAGAGCAGGAGGGCAAAGCATGGGGCAGACTCACCCTAAACTTGCGTATCCATCCTGATCAGAGCAGCAGCTGCCTGAGGTCCCCTCTGAACCTCCGTGGGAGGCCGGAGGCACTTGTGTCAGTGGTGGGCAGCCAGCGGGGCCACGGGGAGCCCTGGACACTCCTTCCTCAGTCTATTTTCACATTTTTGCTTCTGCTTCTGCTCCTCTGACCAGCACACCTACTGCCTGATGGGATTGGAGCTGGCGTGTGGACCTCTTGTCCCACATAGACCCAGCTGTTGGCTTGTGTCCAGCTGATTGAGTGAAGTGGAACTCTCGGCTTTCTGCCCACCTGGTCTTCGTACCTGCAGAGAAGACCTCTTTGGATTTTTATGGTCGTGTGCCCATATCCCACCAGAGTTCACCACATGGCTTGGAAATCTGTTTCCTGCTGGAACAGTCCAGATGAGTATTCATTGGGTTTGATCCACTAAATCCTGATACTAAAGATAGGGTCTCCCCACTCACATGCCCTCGGCATGCCGAGCTAATGTCAGAACAAATTAAGAAACTCCCCCTCCCCCTTCTCGCAGAGGGAATCCCAACACTAACCCTCATAGTCCAGGGTCTTTACATTTTCCACAAGAGACAACCTTTCCACCGAATGCATCTGCATCTCCCTTCTTACTCCACCTCCCACTTTTCTTGTTTTACTTTTGCATAGCCTTCAAACCTTCTACTTTATAACATACATATTTGTTTTAATTGTTTGCCTGTCTCTCCATACCCACTAGAGCATATGCGCCACAAGGACAAGGATTTTTGTCTGATGCATTTATTGCTGTATCCACTCCCCCGCCCCCGCAACTAGACAGTACCTGACACACAGTAGATACTTAATAAACACCAGTGAAATTAATTGACATCTGTGAAATTGATTGAGTGGGTAAGTGTTCACGAGCTTTCAGAGGTACCCGTCTCCCAGATGGCTCTCCCCCAACCCCGGCCTCTGCTGTGTCCTTGCTTGGCTCATGGACACTGACCCTTGGGCAGTTCACCATGGGCGTGTTGACCTAAGAACCACTCAACTTTGCTCCCTGGATTTGGTCTTGGCCTCTGGCCCAGGCTTTCCAGGAAATCCAAACCCAGCTGTTCTCAGTCTTGACTTTGCTATTCCTTAATGATCTTTGTAACTTCGTGGGGCTCTCACTCCTCTGTGTGGCAGATACATGAATGGTCAGCCCTATTGGGTCTGTTGTCAATCCTATGGTCACACAGCAGGTCTTTAGCTGGGCAGTCAGTCAACAAGGACCTACTCCAGAGAGCCAGAACTCTAGAGCCACATGGCTTGGGTTCGGTTTCTAGCTCTGCCACACATTAGCCTTTGGGCAACCTCTCTGAACTTCATCTTTTTTTTTCATCAGTAAAATGGACTTAGTGATGCTTAGTTGGAGGCTTCGATGAGATTAAGTTTGAAAAGCAAAATGATTCTGGCATATAGTAAGTGCTCAATAAATGATAGATAATATCATTACTAGTGAGTCAGGTATCAAGCTTGTTTTAGGGGTGACAGAGATAAATGAGATGCCTTTCATGGATCCAAAGGACTCATATTCCAGAGGGAAGGGCCGACAAATTGCCAGAAAACTATAGTGTAACATATTTGAGGCTCTGATGGTGGAAACTACAGTGCCACTCAGGAGGGCTGCTTGACCCAGCCAAGGTCAAAGACAGGAAACCACAGAAGACCTCCCTGGACATGTAACACCTGAATGACTATGACTGCAGCAAGTAGAAAGTGTATGTGTTAGTACATTATTGCTACGTAACAAGTTGGCCCAAACTTTGTGTCTTCAAACTACACATTCATTATCTCACAGTTTTGGTGGGTCAGAAGTCAGGGCATGGATTACCCGAGTTTTCTGGTTCAGGGTCTCTCACCTTTGAGATGCAATCAAGGTGTCGGTTGGTTCTTAGGTTTCATCTGAAGGCTCAGCTGGCAGGAAGGCACCCCTCCAACTTCACTCATGTAAATGTTGGTGGGATTCACTCCTCATGGGCTGTTAAACTGGAGGTCTCAGTCCCTCACTGGCAGTTGGCCAGATGCTTCCTTCAGTTCCTTCTGCACAGCATGGAAGCTGGCTTCCCCCAGAACAAGAAAGCAAGAAAGGGGGAACAAGACAGAGAAGGCTTTTTGTAACCTGATCTCAGAAGTGACATCCCCTCACATTTCCCAGGAGCAGCAAATTACTAGGTCCAGTCCATATTCAAAGGGAAGAGTTCCAAAGGGCAAAGATCAGAAGGCAGGGTCACAGGGAGCCATCTTAGAATCTGCTGGGGGAGGTTTCTGATGGGAAGGGGGAAAGTTCCTCAGCAGGGAAGTTTCTAAAGGGAAGGGGAAACTTTGTGCAAAAGTATTGAGGGGGGTGGAAACTGCCTTGCATGCTTGGGAAAAGGCAGGAGGTGTGGGGGGAACAACCCATAGGAGAATGGTGGTGATGACCCCAGGTGGAGGTGATGGCAGATGGCTTCGAAAAGCAAGTCAAGGGCCAGCATGTGGCAAGCCTTGAAGCCCTATATAGAATTTCTCCTTTAGTCCTAAGACAATGATGAGCACTGAGAGCAAAAAGGGAGGGAAGGACACCAGAAAGAAGGATGGGCATGGGTCTGTGCTTCTTCACGTGACCTCACATGTCTCATCAAGAGAGTGAAGATGGAGCAAGAGGCAGCATCTTGGGTCTGACGGGCATGCATCTCCATGCCTTAGAGCTCCTTCTTGTGGGTTCTACTCCCTGACCCCAATTTTGTCTTCCCTGACCCATGGTTGGATATTCTCCCTGTTCTTGCCAGCCCCCTCTGGAACCCTTGTGGGCAGCCAGTGTGTGCCAGGCAGGTCCCTGCTGGACAGCGGTTGAGAAGGGGCAGTGGGGGAAGGGGCAAAGGAGAATCCAAGGAGAGCAGGCAGACCCGCCACATGCCAGGGCTCAGTCAAAGATGTTCACAGAAAGAGTTAACATCTACGGAGGACACACCATACGTTGGGCACTGTGTAAAGAGTTGTAGAAACCGCATCTCATCAACTTCTCAACCAACCTCCTGGGCTAGTACCATTATTCATCCTACAAAGGTTGAGCAGATATTTTGAGAGGGGACTGAATTGGCGACTGGCAGAGCCAGGCCTTGACCCCGTAGTCCAGCACCAGAGCCCAAGCTCTCAGACGCAGGGCTTCCCAGCACCCCACTCACCCCGGGCCGCCCCATCTACCCCTTGGATACAAGAGTGTTCTGCACCTTGGTAATTTCTCTTATTGATCATGACTCAAAGATAAACTTACTGTACAGCATTTTAAAATAACAGACAAAAGTAAGAAAGTAAAAACTAACTGCATACAACCCCAAGTGGAAAGATAATATGACCCTGCTTTAAATAATTTTTCATCTCTTATGTCTCTGGCTAAGCAGTGATGCCTGTTATATTGTCTTCTGGTTTGTTGTGGTTCTCCAGAGAGATGATGGAGCCTGGGTCAATGGCATAGAGCTTGCAGAAATTTCATCTCTGTTCCTCATCAGCTCTACGATTCTGGATAAGTCAAACTCTTTCCAGAAACACCGTCAGTGTGCTTGCTGTATTCCCCCAGATCCCTTTCCTGTTTTTGCACACACCAGCCAGTAGCCAGTGGTATGCCCTCCGGCGGCAGAGACTGCCTTAGCATGCGTGCACAGAGAGCTTGAGCTTAATGTGACTACAGGCTATGGGCTGGGGTGGGGTGGTCTGTGTTATGCAGCTTGTCCCCCAATTAGGACAACTCTGAGGTGTGACCCTATTTGCAGAGATTCCCTGGGTATTGAGCCAAACTTAGTCTGTAGGGGTCTTGGCTTCAACGAGCACCCGTGCTGACCTTGGTGCTTCTCGGTGCTATTTCTCACTACCTGGGAGTGCTTTCAACCATCTTTGTCTCAGACAAACCAAAATGGATAGACATTCTACAAAAATGCCTGGCCAATACTCTTCAAAAATGTCAAGGTCAAAAAAGACAGAGATTAAGAAGATGTTTCCACTTAAAAGAGACTCAAGAGTCAGAGTGATTAAATGCTCTGTATATGGGGCACCTGGAAGGCTTAGTCGTTAAATGTTTGCCTTTGGCTCAGGTCATGATCTCAGAGTTCTCAGATTGAACCCCACATTGGGCTCTCTGCTGGGTGGGAAGCCTGCTTCTCCCTCTCCCACTCCCCCTGCTTGTGTTCCCTCTCTCACTGTGTTTCTCTCTGTCAAATAAATAAATAAAATCTTTTTTTAAAAAAAATGCCGTGCATAATCCTGGATGGGATCTTGAGCTGGGAAGAAGAATTGGCTCATAAAAGATAGCATCGGGATGATTGACAAAATCTGAATATGGACTGCACAAGTAATAGCATTGAAACGACGTTAAGTTTTGTGTTTTTAATTGTCATACTATGATTATATATGCAAGAACGTCCCAGTGCTTAGGACATGAACCCTGAAATGCATAGTGATAAAGGTGCCTGAATCCTGTCTCCAGCTTTGGTGAGTCCGAGGAGAAAGGACAGATAGGAGCTTCTTAGACCACTACTGAAACTTTACATTTGAAATTGTATCAGAATGAAAGGATCCTTTGTCTTAGGGTCTGTGTCTGGGAAAGCCAACGTGAGACCCTCTCTGAGCCTTGTGGAACAGGGTATATATACTGAACGGACCATAGCTGGGGGTTACCATGGTGGGTATTCAAGCCAAGCCTGGCACAGGGAGCAGAGACTCTATACACCCCCTTCCCAGTGTCAGCCACACATTCCTGAACACAGGGGTTAAGAGAACTGCAGAGAGCTCCAAAAACCTATTTCCAGGCCCCAGAGAAGCACACTGTTGTTCCCGGTTATCTGGGTCTGCCCTTGCTCACCCGGCTGAGCCCATGTCTCTGCAGAACCTTTCCCGGTCCACAGCTGTGGTCAGGGATTTTTGTAGATTAAAAGGAACTCCGGGGGGGAGAAGTTTTTCCTGGGGAGATCAAAGAGTCAGCCTAACATAAAAGAAACCGTATAAAACTATATATATGAAGAACAAAACAAAACCAAAAAAAAACCCAACCCAGGAGCGTGATCCATATGTCAGAGTTGATAAGGCCGAGCTTCCGTGATCTGCTCTATAGACTTGCCAACCGAGGCAGGAATGTTGCCTTGTCCAGAAAAGGCAGACGCATAAAAGGGAGATTTTTATGGACTTTGGCACAGGATGAGGCAGGAAGCGTATGTCCAAGGATTTCAGAGGAATCTTTAGGACTGATGTGGTTTCTTTTACCCTGACTTTTAATCAGTTAGTGTATTAGCCAGGGTTCAACCAGAGGAACCAAACTGATAGGAAATAGGTATTAAGATTTATTGTAAGGAAATGGCTGATGTGATGGTGCGGCTGGCGTGGCAAGCGTGAAAACTATAGGGCAGGCTGGGGCTTGGGCACGGGCTGGAGCTGCTGTCCACAGGCAGAATTTCTTCTTCAGGGATATCTTAGCTCTGCTTTCCAGACCCTTCACCTGATTGAACGAGGCCCACCCAAGTTATACAAGATAATCTCCCGTATTTAAAGTCAACTGATTATGGACTTTAATCACATCAGCAACATACTTTCACAGAAACTTCTAGATCAGGGTACGATTAAACAACTGGGGATTGTAGCCTGGTTGAGTTGATACACAGAACTGATCATCAGTCACCAAAACCAGTTGGTGCTTCCTCCTAATATCTTCAGAATCCCTCCCCTTCTCTCCATTTTTATTTACAAACCCCAAGGCCAATGGCTCATCTCTGGTGTCCCCGTGTGCAGGCCAATGGTCTCTGATCTGATCCAGCAAGCCTTAGACCAGGTCAGAAACAGTTTGGTTTATAACCATTGAATTTGGGGTAAATATCAACATCTTAAACTGGGTGGTTCCTACCCTTCATTTTGTATCAAATCTCTAAGCCTCACCTTTCTTTCTAAGCCTTCACACCTTTCTTTCCACCCATGATAATGGCTGATATTTTTTTCCCTTCAAATTTTTATTTAAGCTTTTGTTAACATACAGTGTAATGTTGGTTTCAGGAGTAGAATTTAGTGATTCATCAGTTCCGTACAACACCCAGTGCTCATCACTGCAAGTGCCCTCCTTAATACCCATCACCCTTCTAGCCCATCCCCTGAGCCATCTCCCTCCACTGCCCCTTACTTCGTTCTCTGTAGTTAAGAGTCTCTTATGGTTTGCTTTCTTCTCTTTTTTCCACCCCCTTCCCATGTTTTGGTTCTTAAATTCCACACATGGGTAGAATCATGTGCAATTTGTCTTCCTCTGACTTATTTCTCTTAACATAATAAACTGTAGCTCCATCTATGTCATTGCAAGTGGCAAGACTTCATGCTTTTTGGTGGCTGAGTAATATTCCACCGTGCGTGCATGTCTGCGTATACACATATGGACATTTGGGCTCTTTCCATCTTTCCGTTGTTTGGCTATTATTGACAATGCTGCTATAAACATTGGGGTGCACCTGCCCCTTCAAACCTGTAAATTTGTCTCCTTTGGGTAAATAACTAGTCCTGTCATTGCTGGGTTATAGGGTAGTTCCATTTTTAACATTTTGGGAAGCCTCCACACCATTTTCCAGAGTGGCTGCACCAGTTTGCCTTCCCACCAACAGTGCACAGAGGGGTTTCCCTTTCTCCACATCCTTGCCCAAATCTGTTGTTTCCTGTGTTATTGATTTTAGGCATTCTGACAGGTGTGAGGTGGTACCTCATCATGGCTTTGATTGGCATTTCCCTGATGATGAATGATGTTGAGCATCTTTTCATGTGTCTGTCGGCCGTCTGGATATCTTCCTTGGAAAAATGTCTATTCAGGTCTTCTGAATTTATTTATTTACTTTTTCAGAATTTATTTATTTGAGACGGAGAGAGAATGAGAGTGAGTGGTGGTGAGGGGCAGAGGGAGAGAATCTGAGGCAGACTTCCTGCCAAGTGCAGACTCCAATGTGGAGCTCAGTTCTACAACCCATGAGATCATGACCTGAGCTGAAATCACAAGTCAGACGCTTAACCCACTGAGCTACCCAGGTGCCCCTTTTATGAATTTATTTTTGTGTACGGTATTAGAAAGTGGTCCAGTTTCATTCTTCTGCATGTCACTGTCCAGTTTTCCCAACACCATTTGTTGAAGAGACTCTTTTTTCCATTGGACATTCTTTCCTGCTTTGTGGAAGATTAGTTGACCATAGAGTTGAGGGACAATGGTCTAGGTTTTCTATTCTTTCCATTGATCTATGTGTCTGTTTTTGTGCCAGGACCATACTAGATAATGGCTGACATGTCTTGGACACCTGTTGCCAGGCACCGTGTCCAGTGCTTTGCCTTAGATTGTCTAATCTAACAATCAGAATAATGGTGTTTTGATGATGGGGAAACTGAGGAATGGAGAGATTAGGGCCATCTGTCTCTACCCCCAAGGTAGAGCTGGCCTAGTCTATAATCCCACAGACTCTGACCACACAGCCTGTAAGTGACAACATTACCTGATGCTGTGTCTCTCAAGGTTCTCTTCTCATTTATTTGATGATTTTCAGCTTGTCCTTCAAAGCCTATCTTAAGGATCACCTCCTCTCTGAAGCCTTTAGATTTCGTGAATGGAACATACAGTCCGCTGTTGGGCCCCCATAGTTCCTGGCTCACTCTACCTTTCCTGACCGTTGCTATGACGATCGGCTAACTTGGCTGCATTCTCACTTGATGTAAGCTCCTCATGGAGAGGTAGTGTGTTGGCATCATCTGCTTCTGGAGTCCCAGCACAGGATCCGACCCATTATCGACACCCTTAATTATGGCCAAATGATTTACTTATCTGGGGACTTACTGTCTCTCTCAAGTCCCAGCTAACAGCCAGCAGGGGTGACAGTCCTCAGTGTCTCTGCTCTTTTGCTTTACACCAGTACATTCCTGTAATAAAATTACCTGTTAGATTCTCTAATCCTGGCAATTAACCCCACATCTGAACGATGATGGCCATCAGTCTGCTGCAAACTGGTGTCTGGCTGATTAACAAAGGCACAGCCATGGGGGCTTTTCCTCCTTGAAGGAGCCAAGTGACTGACTCCACTGCTCTGCCGCCAAACGAAATTCAGTCTCAGAATGACAGGGACCCCAGTCCCCAAGACTCCAGACAGGATGCTACTGGATTTTGCCTTAAGTGAGGAATGTCCTCTGGTTTGATGGGGGTACCCAATAATGTGTTCCCATAATGGGACCCAGAGAGACCATCATCATGGGGATTCCTAGAAGAGCCTAATATGCCCATTCTGGCAGAGAGCAGAGGCATGAAGCCAGAACAGTAGGCACATGAGATCTAGTAGCCCAGTTTGCCTCCCACCCCTGAGGACTGCTGTCCTTATACAAGATTTTAATGATGGTCTGTCCAGGCCCTGTGGAGGGAAAGACACATCGAAACCCTTGCTGTCCCCTTTATTCTGCCTCAGAGCTGGCGGTCAGCTTCATCCTCTTTGCAGTCATGACCAGTCTGCCCCCGACTTGCATGATTTCCCTGCCTGCCTCCACCTGTCCCAGCACCTTCCTCCTGGTTGCTGCACACCGTGGCTTCTCCAGACTGGGAAATTCCCACTGGTGGGGACTGTCTCAGTCATGCGTGTCATCCTGCCATCCAGCACAGGACCCAATAAACATGGGGTGAATGAAAATGGGGCACAGATCACAGACAAGACACAGTTGCTTCATCTTTACAGACAGGATGATTGGCTAAGAGGTGCTCTAATTTCACTTACGTGCGTATACAGCTGAAGAAATCTGGCACCATCTCGTTAATTTTATTGGTCTTGACAATTATGATAATGAGGATTCTCCTTCTCCTTCCCCTCCACAGATCGCAGTTGGGATGTCGGGAATGGGTATCTGCCCATTATCCTTTTCGCTCTGTACCTCGGATGTGGCCTCGATCTCCCACAGGTCCCGGGGGAGAAGTGAGTTTGGGAGTTTGGGTTCATCAGATGGCGACTCTGACCATTGGTCAGATGGACTGGATGGTGGATTATCTGAGGGACGGTGACAAGAACACGAAACTCGGGGCTGAAACACCTGCGTCTCATCATGATTAAGGCATGGGCTCTACGTTGATTTTGGGTAAATCAGGAGCCTGTTTCCATATCTGTGCAATGAGGATAATCATATTTACCACGGAGCATTCATTGTGCCGAGTATTAAGACACAGTAGGAAACAGCCTGAGATGCGGAGCTCCACCTGATGGAGGAGACCGGCCAGCGATGAGCATGATGCTGATCCGTGATACCTGTGTCCAGGCGGAGGTCTGTGTGAGGTCCGCCACGGGAGCCCTGATGACTCTGAACTGGAGCCAGTGCCTGAGACCTGGCAGGACAGGGACGCTTCCCGTTTAAGGCTCATCCTCTCAGCTCCGCACAGTCCATGGCCCGAGTGGGTCCCGGGTTGAGCTCTCCGGCCCCATCCGCATATAATGATGAAGGATTTCTTTAGATAAGGGGTCCTGGACTCCTGTGATTTTAGCTCCTGGTGCATGTCAGTCCCAGGAAATAGCCGATGAGAGCTCTCTAGAGGCAGCATCTGGGGTGAACTCGTAGTTGGCTCATAAGGATTGAAAACTGTCCCTCTAGTAAACCACACGAGAAAGGAGGCACACTTTATGACTTTGTGCAAAATGGAAGGTACAAATGGTAAGGTGGGGTCAAGGCAGAGGCCAGGATGGGAGGTGGCCCCTTTGTTCCGCGGGACCCCTCCATCTGCCCCAGCGGGAATGAAGATGACTCCAGCAGGAAACACATCAGCGCACCTGGCAGGGGGGATCCGGCTGGAGTGTGGTCCGTAGGCACTGAGAGCCATGGCGAGGGGCTGCGTGGCCTCAGCCAGCTCACCTGGCCTCTCTCTGTGCCTTAGTTTCCTTCTTTGTGGTCATGGTGCTGAGCCGTGTGCAGGGAAAGAAAAAAAAAAAAAGGACGGTTATAAAGTTTGTTGATGACACAAATCGCTAAATAATAGCATTTAATTATTTATAACGTGTTTTGAGATCTTGGGATGAAAGCTGTGGGGGCAGTGGCATGTTATTAAATGGTTGTCAGCAACCTTTGTGCAGGTAATAGACTTAATTGCGGCGTTAATTGGACACCGTGGTGGCGAGGAGTGGAGGAGTGAAGGCCCTCCCATCCTGCTTCCTCCTCACCCTCTTCCCAGCCCTCAGGGGCCACTCCGGGGAGGGGGGGCACAGTGTGCCCATTTGTTCTGAGCCCTTTTCCTTAACGCTGGGCCCTCGCACCAGCGTCCTGGGCAGGCCCAGGATCCACCGTGCTTATCACCTGCCAGTGCTTCGTGGTCAGGGGCTTTGGGGCTTTTTGGGGTTGACGAGGCTGTTCTTTGCCAGCCCTGTGTATCAATCACTAGCTCTAATTAGACTGTAAAAGTCCTTTTCTCCACCCCCCCCCCCCCCCGTGTGCTCGTTGCAGGTCACGTGGTTGATATGTAAATCTCAGCCCCCAGAGCAGTTTAATGGCCACAGTGACCACAGGTAGTAACTCAGGCTTCCCTATAAATGGAAAATAAAAACAACAACCCATTACGGATGATGGTAGGTCTGCAACCTGTACGCGGCACGTCGTAAACTTGAGGGATTGCTGCTGCGCTTGGCTGCGGACGGGACGGGGAGGGGGGCTCCCGGTGGCAAGAGGACAGATTTGTGACCTGCCATTTCCAGGTTGTCTCCCCGTCTCTGTCCTGGCCCGGCCGAACCACGGGTATAGAGTGACTCCCCACCTGCCCTTCCCGAGGAGGCGGGACGTGGTGCTCCACAGCCTCCCGCGCCGCCTCTGGGTTGGCCTTGGTGGGTGAGACGTGCTGTCCTTGTTCGGAAGCTGGTATGTGTCCTGGGGCGGGCTGGCCTCCCGGCAGGCCTGTCGCCCCTCTCATGGGTGCCCCCGGTTCTGGAGGAGAAATGTCAGTGTAGTGAATGTGGAGGTACTGGCTCCTTTCGGTCACGGCTATAGCCCCAGCATTGAGGTAGGCCTGGTATATAGTAGGTGCTCATTAAAGACTTCTCCTTCTTCTTCTTCTTCTTCTTTTTTTTTTTTTTTGAATGAAGCAATGAATGAATAAGTCAAGTGTCTGGGTTTGGGAACCCGGGTCTGAATCCTGGGCCTGTTGCTTACTAGCCATGGCAAAGCGGGGTAAGTAGACCAACCTCTCTGGATCTCAGTTTGCTCTTCTGTAAAATAGAGATTAAGTGCCTGTGTACCTCGGTCATTGGGAGGGTCAAAACAGATGATACTTCTAAACATGCCTAACAGCACGTGTCCCCTTGACGCATGAGGTTATGGGGGCTTTGGCAGATTAAGAGGCTCAGAGCATGCCGGAGGGAGGACCCAGGTATCCCGAGTCGTGCAGATCTGGTTCTCTTCCCTGTTCTAAGTGATGTCACAGACATTAGAGGGCATTTTCGTGGTTCCTTTGTCCACCCCCCGGGGGATCTGAGAGTCTCCAAAAACCATTCAGAATCTGATGTCCATTTCAGTAAGTGGGTGATTAGGGTCCTTGGTCTGTGTTGGGCTGGATTGGGGATAGGAGTGACTAAAGATTAGTCCCCGGTCTCAAGGGGTCTGGCAGAGAACATAGAGGCTGTGGGAAGGACAATGGAATACGGGCAGAGCAGGGCAGTGTGTTACACAGAGCTTCGTCAGAACCTGTGGTGGGAGAGCTCCAACTCTGTCCGGGGGTCTCTGGGACAGCCTCACAGGACACACAGGATGCAGGATGAGTCCTGAGCAATGAGAACAAAGGCTTCTCTGGTGAACAAGGGGGTTGGGTGGAGATTAGAGACAGAAAAAAAAATAGGGTATGATTTAAAAGTGTGAGTGTGTGTGTCATTTTCACAGACTGTTGGCTGGTTTGGTAGGGAAGGAGCAGAGGTAAGTGGAAGAATGGGAGAAGATCAGGTTGGGTCAGGTGAGGAGGGTTTTCAGCCTTTTCTAAAGATGGACATTTTCTTAAGGGCACTGGGGAGCCACAGAGGACTATAATGAGGAAACTGATAAGAACATATTTATAATTTGTTTAACTGTTGTCTGGCTGCTGAATGAGACAAGGGACTCCAACACTAGGCACAGGCAACTCAGATCCAGATGTAAATAAACTTCACTGACTGTGTGCCACCTGTCTTGCTCTCTGCACATGTCATCTTGTTTATCCTCTGATGTGGCTCTGAGCTAGAGATCGTCAAGCAGTGACAGCAACCAGCAGACGCTGGAAAAGGCGAGGAAGGACCCTTCCCTTGAGCTGTGAATGGGGGCATGGCCCTCCCAACACCTTGATTTTGGACTCCTGACCTCTGGAACTGTGATAGAATAAATTCCTGTTGTTTTAAGTCACCCAGGTCGTGGTTATTTGTTATGACAATCGTAGGGAACGAATACACCATCCACAGTCTATGAAGAAGACACTGTTTTAAGAAAATTGATTCTGGTAGAGACTGAGACTATGGTTATCACCTAGCAAGTGCTGGATCTGGGGTTCCAAATCAGGTTGACCTCATCCAAACCAATTTTGTTTTTCTTGTACTGCTGAGGACTGTGAGCAGCTCTCCTGGGAAACAGGTTAGCTATGTGTGGACGGTGCACCTCTGCAAGGTAAAAAAGGATGCAAACTGTCTTTGGGACGCTCCAGAGAACATTCTGGAAACTCACTTGAAGCTAGTAGGGCCCACACAAACAGCTTGAAGAACAAGAGAGTCACTGCTTCCTTATTTTTTTCCCCATCAATCACTTGGGTCTCTCCTTACATTTTGGGTGCGAACCCCCCTGATTTCCAAGGACCACCTAGTGTCATGTTCTGTCAGAAGGGGGCACGCTCTGTTTCCAGATGTCAGGTTTGAGAACCACAAAGTCCCACCCGCTCCGTGGAATTTCGTTTGGGTCCTGTCCACATGGTGTCGCTGTTGAACACCAGTCCTGTACAGCCCTGGAACTGCGAAGGAGTGCGGTCCTCGCGGGTCTAAACCCCGCGCAGCTCGCTGCAGAGCTCTCCGGTGTAAGGGGCCCCAGAAAGTACCCACGCTAGCAGGCTGTCCACACAGCATGACTTCAGCACTTGGGTTCCCAAGCCGGGTGGAGGATGGTCTCTAAGATCGTTACTGAAATCGTCTTCCTATTTGTATTCATAGGCGCTCTGTCCCAGAAAGGTGAGGAGGAGGAGTTTAATCAGCTCAGGGGAGACCAGGCTGGGGTCTAGTTACTCCTACAGGGGGGCTCTTTTTCGCCCCTAAGTTTAAGTGAGGGCCCCTCCACACACGGTGCTCAGTGCTCTCATTTTATTGCATGTATTAGATTTGTCATCTTGTGGGTATTTGGTATTTACATTTGTGGGATAGTTGCATCATTATTTGTCCCCATCTCCAAGCAGGGACCCCCTGGGGGTGGGTGCCAGGCATGCTCCTCACTTCCATATTCCTAAGACCTAGCATGAAGTCAGGACCTCCTAGAGACTTTGCAGCTATGAACCAATACACGACCAGAGGCCGCCGTTCCAACCTCCGCTCCAACCTCGGCTCCTGTGCAAAGTGTCTTGGCTGGGAGGGCTGGGGCTCCTTGTCTAATCTGCCCAAGCTTCTGCTTCCCCCTCTGAAAAGAGGAAATAAAAATATACCCACTTCAAACGGCTGTTGAGAGGACCAAGTAACATCGTGCCTGGTCCAGAGCAAATACTCAGTATAGAGTAATTTAAAAAGTTCCAGCTCCTTCCTTCCCTCGTTTTCTCTTACTGCTCACCTCTCTTCCTTCTAGAGTTTTGTGTGTGTATGTGTCTATCTGTGCATGCATGCGTGTATGTGTGTTGTGTATATATGTGTATGTGTGCGTGTGCTTGTGTGTTTGTGTGTGTATATACGCCTATGGCTGTGCGTGTGTGTCCGCATCTCTGGCATAGCAGACTTGCCCTTGACGAGTGGAACCAGTAGTAAATCTTGGGTAGAAGAATCTGTGCTACTCATTCAGGCCTGGGAGGCCTGGCCCGGAGAGGGCAGGTAAGGACAGGAGAGCACTAAGAGCTGTCCTCACCTGCCCTGATGGTGTGTCCGCCCCCGCAAGCCACGGGCAGGGGAGGAGGCCTTGTTTGTAGTGAGGGCCAAGTGCCCACCCACCTGAGTCCGTCTTCCACCTGCGTCATCCTGGGTCCTTCTGGGGCTCCTCCTGGCCCCTAGGCTTGGCACTAGAGGGTGTGGAAGGTAGAGGACAAGGGGACTTGTGGGGGCTTCCTTTTCTCCCTTGAGAACTGAGCAAGGGCAGTTCCCAGGGAGCCCTGGGGCTGCTACCCACTGGTGACCTTGGCTACTTGTAAAGCTCTTCGTGCCTCAGTTTTTCTTTTCCTTTCTGTATAATGGGAATTTTTGAGGTAAGAGTAGAACAGAGTCTTAAACACAAACATATACAGAGGTCAGGTAGCGAAATGAGTGAAGCAGGCCAATTGCGAAAAAAAATGCCATCCTGACCCAAAGGGACAGATGTGTTTCAGCTTCAGCAAGCTGTTGCTATGGGAGAAGTTTACTCATTTAGAACTTCTAGCTTTTTATTATTCACGAGAAGGCAGAAACCTGGATTTTTACAGGGGCACTTGGGTGGCTCAGTTCATTAAATGTCTGCCTCCGACTCAGGTCCTGATCCCAGGGTCCTGGGAACCAGTCCCATGTCTGGCTCTCTGCTCAGTGTGGAGCCTGGCTCCCCCTCTCCCTCTGCCTGCTTCTCCCCCTGGTTGTGCCCCCTCCCCCATAAAATAAATAAAATCTTTAAAAAATTGGGATTTTTGACATTCAGGTTTTCTGAAAAATTCTATGTGGCAACAACAAGACATCTTCGTGGTGCAGGTATAGCAGTCAGGTCAATGTTTGGTGATGGGTGTGTACTAAATGCTGTATAATATATATATTCCCAAACTGGGTGCTGCTTCCCCTGGGATGAAAGAGGGAGAGAACTAGGTGTAGGGAAAGACACAGAGGGAGATGTGGAGGGGAAAGGCAGCCGGGAACACTCAAAAGAGCTCGAGGAGCAGGGAAGGCAGCGATCTAGTTGTGAGCCTGTGTCTGGCCTCCTTCTGGTGCCCGGACACACTCAGGATCCCCCTGCCACTGTCTTCATGGCTGCGGGTAACATTGCCTCAATGCTGGGATGTTCAAGATGAGGGCTACCAGGATGTCTGAATCCTCGCTTGTTCTGCTGGGATCAGAGGGTAGGATGGGCTCTTGTTTTCCCTCATCCACCATCACTGAGCTGCAGGAATGGGGTCTCCAAAATGAATGGAGTTTAGTTCAAAGGAGGGATTCCTGAGTTGCTCTGTCTGGCTTCTGATGTAACTGGGCTAAGCCAGCTGATGCTGCACCCTCTGGGTTTACAGATGCCTTCTAGTACTTTCTGGGCCGGGGCTGGGGTGGCGCATGTCAGTGAGCTCAGCTGTCCACCTACCCAGATGCTTTCTTTCTAAAGCACCCCAGTCAGTGTCCAGGGAGCTATAACTGCCCTGGGCAAGTGACTTCAACTTCCTGAGCCTCAGTTTCTACATCTATAAAATGAGGATAATAACACTTGGCTCTCGCGGCTGTCAGAGCGTCTTGTGTGCTCCTCTCTGTCTTTCTCCCCATCTTGCATTTGCCAATATTACACAGAAATCTTCTCTTCCAAGCAAGGGGGCTTTCACAGAGTCCGGCCCTGTCTCTTCCTCCAGCATCCACCTGGGGCCCTGAAGAGAAGAGGCCCGAAAGGTCTCTGTTTATTCACTGAAGTCATCTGTTGACACACGTAAGTGGAGACCTCAACACGTTTGCTCTGGAAGAGTTTAGGCTTCTTCAGACTTAGAACTGGCAGAAAGAGGGGCAGAGGGTGGTTGAGGTTAATGTAAAAATGGGTAAAAACTTCAGAGAAGAGAAGCTCAGTGGGAATGGGTGGAATGTGAGTGAATTAAGTGGAAGATATTTTTTTGAATATGATCCTAGGCACCCAGGCCAGTGGCCAATGAGATGCATGTGGTCTGGGATCCACTCCTAGAATTCCCAGCCATGAGGAAAGACAGACACTGTGCAGAATTGGAAGCTGTAGAGAAATCTACAAGGAGACGTGCAGGGCACTGTGGGAGGAAATACAAGGAAACCAGAAAGCTTTGGTGCAGAGTCCCTCAGGTGAAGCATGTAGACATTTTAAACAGTAGTAATAGTGACTAACCATTACTGAGGGCTTCCTGTCTGCATGCATGACCTCATGAAATCCCCAGCACCAGCCACTGAAACGCTGGGCTTCCAGAAGCCGTGGATCTGGGAGTGGAAGGGATGCTCCCAGACACGTGGCCATCCAGTGGTGAAGACAGATTTGGGTTCTAGACCTCATGTTTGTACAGCACATGGACACAGAGAACTCTGGGCCCCATCTAGTTCTGCCTGAAGGTTGGCAACTCGAGTGACACCGAGGGGCTGACCTCAAGCTTCCCTTCTGTTCTCTTCCTCAAGGGCATGAGCACTTTCTTTCTGGAGAGAGACCCTGGAAAAGCAGACATGCTTGAGGGAAGGCTGGACACAGGGAGGAAATGATGGAGGGCTCCTTCCATCTCTTCTTCTTGGGTGATCGCCTTGTTGTCATTTTCCTTCAGGGATGCACAACCTCGGGATTCATTCAAACTTCCCAGGAAGGTATTTCTCTAGAAGGCTCCTACTGCCTAGGAAGTTGGGCCTTCCAGGGATGTTTCCAACTTTTGTTTTTTATTTGGCATCTATTAAGGTTGTGGAGATGCCTGCAGTCTGTCTTCTGAAGAGTGAGGGATGAAAGGAGGTGCATGATCTCCAGCTCTCTGCACTGCCTCCTTGGGCTTCATGGAATATCCCATTGACCAGCCCCTGAACTCTGCAAATGAGGAGGGAGCATACTTTTGAAGTCACTCCAACACTCTGACGATGCCAGAGGCCCATGGAGAAGGACTGGATCCATGGCATACAGTCATCCCAGACTCAGGCAATAGCATGAAGCTTGACCACTAAAAGTGTGCTTGGTGTTGGAAGTTTTCTTTCATGCAGGTACTTGCCTGCATGACTGTGGCAAATGTGCCCTGCTGGGATCTGATCTACCAAGCAGAGGAGAGTTGAGCCAAGTTCTTAACTGGGCCTTGTTGAACCCAATGAGAAGAAGAGGCACAAGGCATATTTTTAGAACCAATTGGACAACTCCTCTTTGTGGTTCTTAATGTTCAGACACTTTCTTCTTCTTCTCCTTCTTCATCTTCATCTTCTTCTTTTCTTAACTTCTGCTTTCCCTCTTCATCTGGAAGTGGTCAGAACCAAAACTGAAAGTAATGGCATCTAGGAGTGAGGCTGACCTCTCTTTAGTGGAGCCTTCCATCTCAGACTGGCCAAGGTGAGGCTTAGGTGATGGTTCAGTTTGGTGAAAACTTCATAGGACGGCCCTGTATTTAGTGGTAAATTCAGCAAGAATGATGACTATGTTCTTGATGCCAGGACTTGTTCTTGGAACTAGAGATTCAGAGAAGGGGAAGATATGGCCATCCCTGATCTCTTAGGACCTCAAGGACTGAAACCAGACAGGATACATAGTCAAATAATTTATCTCAGTGTGAAGACTTAAAACAGGGCTTATATAATAAAGCGTTGTGGTTTTATAAAGAGAGGAATGGTTAATTCTGCTGGGTCAGGGAAGGTGGTTGGGGCAAGCTTCTAGAACTTTGGTTTAAACTCTAAAGAACTTGTAACCTGAATAAATCTTGACATTCCACAGGGCTCAGTCTACTTTTGGTGTTGTGACATAAGGACTAGTGAAAAAAGTAAATGTAATTTTTAAAAAAGATTTATTTACTTATTTATTTGACAGACAGAGATCACAAGTAGGCAGAGAGGCAGGCAGAGAGAGAGGAAGGGAAGCAGGCTCCCTGTTGAGCAGAGTGCTGGACGAGGGGCTCAATCCCAGGACCCTGGGATCACGACCTGAGCTGAAGGCAGAGGCTTTAACCCACTGAGCCACCCAGGCACCCCAGTAAATGTAATTTTGTAAAAGTAGTTAAAGTCTTGGCATGTCTGGGTGGCTTAGTTGGTTAAGCAGCTGCCTTCAGCTCAGGTCATGATCCCAGCGTCTTGGGATCGAGTCCCACATCGGGCTCCTTGCTCAGCAGTGAGCCTGCTTCTCCCTCTGCCTCTGCCTGCCACTCTGTCTGCCTGTGCTCGCTCTCTCCCTCTCTCTCTCTGATAAATAAATAAAATCTTAAAAAAAAAGTAGTTAAAGTCTTTATTTAGTTTCTAGAGGAAGTGCTAAATGGGAGAGGAATTACTCTAATAAATGTCCTTCCAATTCTCCAACTCAATATCCTCCACATGGAGGCTTCCCCAAACTTTCTCTGTCTCCCAATCTCAACCGTCCATACCATAAACTTTCCCAACTCTCAGCTCTCTCATATTTTTAAAAAATGCATCTCTTCCATGTTCAACCATACCCCAGCTCTTCATTAAATGGATAACTCTGTCTTTGCGTTCTGTAGGCATTTTAATGAAGGATATTGCCCTGATTCCCCCCGAAGGAATGGGGAAGGGACATGATCCTGAATACTCATCTCTTCCTGATTTCTATTCTTGTTGCTGTTCAATGGGGTTTTAACTAAGGTGGGGATTGGAAAAAAGTGCACCCTGACAAAGGCATAGGACCATAAGAGAACACAGTGCATTCAGATGTGAACAGAGCTGGGGATGATCTGAGGAAGTAGGAGGGAGCTAAGGTGGGAGAGGTTAAAAAGGGCTGGATTGTGAATGATCTTGAAACTAAGGATTAGGAATCTAGATCTGATCCTAAGAGTAATGGAATATGTTGAGGGTTTTTTTTTGCTAGTTTGTTTTTAATTGGTTAAGATGGGATCTGTTTTGGATGCAGGAAGATAACTCTGGTGGCTTGTAGGAAGTTTGGATGGATGGGAGGAGAGGCCGGTAGCCAGAAAGCCCATCAGGAAACTGTTGCAAACACTGGGGAATGAGACCTGAATTGGGGTGACCACAGAGATGGAAAGGAGGGAATGGATGTCAAACCTATTTCAAGATGGAACAGGCAGGGGACATGGCTTCACATGCTCACCAGTTTTCACTCATTTGTCACAGTGATTGTGAAAGAAGGTCTCAGACTTAACATACATGGATCTCCAGTGCCTCAGCACCCAGTCTGGGTGCACAGTAGGGAGAATAAACCTGTAATTAATTACAAGTCCAGGCTTGGAAGCCTCTTGCTGAAGAAATGGACCAATGGATTCAGATCAAGCATCTGGGTGGGGCTTTCATACATTTCCAGCTTTCCTGGCAACTTCCCACACAAAACTCTGGTCTCCAAGGACCAACCTGGCAATACCACTCTCTTTCTCAACCTCCTGCTCCTCCCTGCCTGGCCTGAAGTCTAGGTGGAAGCCTTAAAGACTTCTTTCCCAGGTGCATCTAGTGGAGGAGAAGGGACATAACCTTCAGAGACAGACAGATCAGAACTCAAGTCTAAACCCCACCGGCTTGATGAGTCCCCTCACCTCTTAGAGCTTCAGTTCATCATCCAGAAAATGGGAAAAAGGACCTCCCTGAAAAGGTGGTAACATTATGAGATGTAAAGACCCCAGGCCATGCGCTCACCACATAGTAGGTGCTTGATAAATGTTAATTTGATTCCATTGAATTTGGCTTCCATTTTAGCCCCAAGTCATTTCTTATGTGGAGAGGAAACTGTGTCTGGGTAACTGTTCTAGTGTTCATTTTTGTCCTACAGATGAAGACACACACACACACACACACACACACACACACAGGCAAGATGAAGATTTTGAAATATGGTTTGTACCATCTTACTGCTGGAAACTTGCCCGTCTTCAAGCAAGATCCTGACTTCTGACTCCAAAGGACTTTCAGAGACAAGGTACCCATAGGATGATGACACACAGCACTTAGTTGGCCAAGGGCCCAAGAAGCTGGATTCTAAGAGTTGCCATAGAAACCTTGAGTCTCTGAGATTTCAAGGTTATCTTCAGTCTTCTTAGCTAGAGTTGCTGGCCAAGTGCTTCTCTTGACAAGAGGTTGGACAGAGCTCCATAGGAGATCAGACCAGCTCATCATGGTCTCAGGATGGGATCACACCCCTCTGTTGTAACTGTAGAAGGAGAAGAGCAAGGGAAAAGGAACGATCCATATCTCAGACTCAGAAGGTGAGACACTAGAGCCCTTTGGCCACAGTTCTCAGGCTGGAAACTTAATGAAGAAAACCTCGGGGAATCTCTTCTTTCTGCCACAAGGGCCAACTGAACCCCCGAAAGTTGTATCAGGAAAGGGCTTTATATTTTACAGACACTTAACTTAATTCAGTGTTGAAACAAAAAGGAAGAGAGGAATTAAAACCTGGAAGCACACATATGACTTTGGCCATTGATCTGCCCAGTGAGCATTGGCCTGGAGTGAGCTGCGTGGGGAGAAGCAAATCTGTCAGGTGGGTGTCAGCTTCAAGTTCATGTGCCTTTCCATTAGCAAGTGTCTTGCAGTACTAGCCATGGTTCTGAGAGTTCAAGGTTTGAATATTTTCATGCAACATTGCCCGGAGTGCCCATCTCTTTTATCCTTTAGTGCTCAAGTGAAGAAATGGTGATTTGTTCCAACTCTGGAGACAAATCTGACCTTGTGGACAGATTGAGAAAAGGCATGTGAGTCCCCCCAGTATGGATCCCGGTAGTGATTAATGATGCTCACTAGCTCCCAATTCTTTTTTTTTTTTTTCTTTCTGAGTGTGCAGAAGACTGGACAACTCTGTGTTTGGGTGGAGTGTGTGACAAGTTCTAACTCATGCATAATGTGCATTACTACTGGGTCACACTATTTAATTGAAAGGGCAAGAATCTCCAAAGCTGTCTCTTTCCCTTTGGCATGGAGGCAACTGGTGGCTGCTTTGTGGGCCTGGGGCCCTGAGTGACTGTGATAAATGGAAACTCCGTGTCTGTCTGTGGGAAATGTGGCACTGAAGAGACATCAATCTTTGTGCTTTTACCTGAGATTTTTGGGCATGCTCATTATAGCAGCATAACCCAACACATCCCGACTGATATAGAGAGTGTTTACAGGGGGATATTGAGTACTCGTGATTGTCACCTCACACTGTGACTTGACAATCTGGATTGTGGTGGCTTCATTTGAATAGCAACAGGTACCAGCAGGAAACCTATTCTCTTCTAAGCACTGTGCTTGGTACTTCACACACATGATCTCATTAAATCCTTATTACCATGAGATCACTAAAATCACAGAAATGAGTTTGGAGGGGTTAGATATTATACCCAATTTAAAATGGCAGGGATGGATTTTTAAGGTCTGGTTTTTCTGACACGAGAGCTAGTGTTCTCTCTATTCTATCACTTTGTGCTGGCAGCCTTGGAACTGGTATCCCCCCCGAGAGAGAGCATGAGGGGGCTGGGGGTTTGGGAATGGAACTGCACTGCTGCCTTTGGGCCCCCCCGGGGCTGGCACAGTCACGGCCATGCACCAAGACTCCGAGTATGTCCACGTACTCCTCACCTCCTCCTACACTAATGATATTTACTCTTGCCACCCTGGGAGGGCGTTCCACGGCCTAATTACCATTTAGAAACCTCTGAGGATGGAAAACACAATGTTTAGTGCTTAATGGTTAAAGGATTCATGTCAAGTCTAGAGAAGACTGGGAAACATGAGCGTTGTTGGCACAGGGCAGGCCCGGGACAGTAGGGATTCAGAGGAACAAAGGTATATGGTGTCGTACAAGGTCAGGGACAAAGGCTCTGCCATGTCTGCTTAGGCTAAATGCAGGACTCCTCTACTATTTGAGTCACGTGGCTATGGGGACCATGAGCCACCTTGGGCTCTCCTACATACCCCTCTGGGGCCAAACCTTTGTTTATGTCATGCTACCAAACATACAGCAACCCATTTTCTGAACATTTACTTGGTGCCTGGAACCTGGATTGTGAGTCTGAATGACATAGTCTCATTTGTTCTTTGTCACCAAGGAGGTAGGCACTTGTTCCTGTTTGGAATCGAGGCTCAGAGGGTAGAGGGACTTATTCAAGGAGGCAGGGCTGGTGGGCAGCAGAGCTGAACCCAGGTCTGTTTGGCTCATAAGCCTGGGTTCTTAAACTAATACAGCCACGTATCTCCTTTGAACAACGTTTGGAAGCACAAAGCCAGGTTTTTTGGAGTCACAGTGATCTGACTCTGAGACCTTAGACTGTGTAGCTGAGTATCTTAATCTCTGAATCATGATGACCACTTCTCTAAAGTGGGAATTGTGACTATAGATAGATAGATAAAAAAAATTATGAGATTTGAGGCTTTCCTAAGGGTTTTTGGTTCTTGGTTTTTAAAGACAGTTCAGTGATGACCCTCCCTACCCTAACTGAGGAAGTCATCACTCTCTTGAATATCTCTCGAGATGGTCAGCTCACCACCTTGCAAAGCATCCCTTTCCGAAGTTGTATGGTGCGCTGTCTTAGGGAGCTCTGCCCCAGTAAAGTTGCAGCCAAGGAACAGCCCTCACCCCCAGGGGACGGGGGAAGAGTAGGAGGAAGAGAGGGGGTGGGCATTTAATGGCTGCATCCTGGTGGGTGTCCAGGGGGACACGCCTGTGATGGCATGACTAGATGGTGATGCTGGGCCATTTTCCTAATTGTCATTAATGACACCATCTGGTCTGAACCTCCCCCTTCTGCTTTCTCTCCTGCCACACCTTGCTGAACCTCTGCTCTGACTGGTGACACCTGACCTGTCGATATCCCAACTCGTCTGCCAACACCAGTTTCTAGAAGCTGGGGCAAAGGATGTACATTTCCAAACACAGAGTAGGTTCTGGCATCTCTTGCCCTGGAAGCAAGGGAAAGCCTGGTTTTCTTCCCAAGTGGGTGTGTTAGGTCTTCCATGGCCCAGGTAATTAATGGTCTGGAGCAGAATTCATTCCTGGCTGATTGGACATGGCATCTGGTGACAGGAGGTGGACTGCCCACAGACTGTATGGGGACAGAGCAAAGCAGAGACGTACAGATCCACAGGCAGAGGAAGGCACAGGGAATCAGAATGGGCAACAAGAGGGAGAGAAGGAAGGAAGAGAGAAGGAGAGAAAGAAGGAACGGAGGAAGGTAGGCAGGAGGAAAACCATAGGACATACCTTCACGGATGCTGTTTTGGGGGAGGCAGGGCTCCTTAGGCTCCCTCCTCTCTCCCTCCCTCTCTTCATTTTGCCTTAGTTGTACCAAGGCTCTTCAGTCCTAAGGGGTGGCTGGGAAGAAGAGAAAACCCAGGTGCTCTAGCCCTGCCACTTAGCTGAGTCACTTCAGGCAAGTGTCTTGCCATCTCTGAAACGTGATCTTTGCCAGGAAAGGGAGTTCTGCCCTCTAAGGTGGACACAGAGTTGTCCTGAGCTGTATTGCTCACACTCCTTGGACTCCGGGGGATCCCCAGCAGAAAGTTAGGGCCCTGCCTCGCAGAATAAGGCCTGTAGGGCCAAGGCTGGGCCGCCTCATCGGGGGGCAGCGGCATCCCTTGAGAATATTTCTTGCTATCCGTGGGCAGAGGCCTGAGTATTCCTGGGTCCTAAGTCCCTCTGTAGGTCCCAGCAGTGGCTTCTGGGAGGACAGCCAGGGGCATGGGAGTGGCACGTTGAGGTGGGGCCTGGTGGGAAAAGGTCGCCGGGCATAGCTACAGTCTACTGAGTGCTCTGCCCTGTGTTTTGGGCTGGTACACTTTTCATTAACTTCACGAGGTGGGTTTTACCATCCCCATTTGAGGAACATGAGGAAACTAAGGCAGAGAAAGGCTGTGTGTGTGTGCATGTGTGTGTTTGAGCGAGGGCAACTGGTGGAGTCTACACCTGCTTGAGATGCAAAAGCAGAGAAAGGCTCCGGTCCTTGAGGGGGTCAAATGCTCTGAGTGCCCCAGAACATGGCCTATTGCGCAGCCGCTGTAGCCTGGTAGGGGAGGGGCGGCAGAAAATCTCTTTCCTGCTCCGCGCTCTGGCCGGGACCAACTGGTCAGAGGCCCCAGCCCTCCTGGACTCTCCCGCCACCCCCCACACCTCTCACTGTCCTCTGAGCCTGGCTGACCATGACTTGGGCCATGAAAGGCGGATTGGCCATGAATGTGTGCCTTCCCCCTTCTGGGCCCCAGTGTTTCCAGCTGTAGAGGGAAGAAGTGGCCCTTAGGCATCTGTCACTCAGATCTGAGTCTGTTTCCCTCCTAATAGACTGACCTGTGGGTGAGGAGGAGGTGGAGGCCCGATGGCTCTGACCTTGGAAACTCACAGTCAAGGGAAACGGATTTAACACAACATCATCACACAGACATTTTCGAAGTTCAGAGTGTGCTGGGTACCAGGAAGGGAAAGCACGAGGCCCTACGAAGGATGGTATCAGGGTGACTTAATTGAGACTGTGACTTAATTTAGAAGGAGTCCCTAGGGAATGACAGCTCACCCGAGGTGTGAAAGGTGAGTAGACTTAGTCAGTGCTGAAGAGGGTCCTGAGCTGCGGACACGACCTGCGGAAAAACCCTGAGGTGGGGACTAGGCAGGCGTATCAGACACCTCTGCCGGGAGCCCATGTGTTATTTTGTCTCATCCAGATAAAACTCCACGAGACCTTGGGGCGCCTGGGTGGCTCAGTGGGTTAAAGCCTCTGCCTTCGGCTCAGGTCATGATCCCAGGGTCCTGGAATCAAGCCCCACATCGGGCTCCGTGATCAGCAGGGAGCCCGCTTCCCCCTCCCCCCCACCCCGCCCCTCCTGCCTCTGTGCGTGCTTGTCATCTCTGTCAAATAAGTAAATAAAATCTTAAAAAAAAATAAAAAGACTCCAGGAGACCAGCTCTGGTCAGATCCCCCATCAAAGCGATGAGAAAAGCCAAGTTCAGGGAGGTACGGTGGCCAGCATTTATTTTCATTTCCCATGCTTTCTTCTGCATCTCAGGGACTGGGAGTCCAGCAACCACATTCCACAGATTCCCTCACCCCAGAATTCTTCCTGTGAGCAGGCTTTTGCCCACGAGGTGGGTTCATGGGAGATCCAGAAGGCAGAAGGCCCCAGAAGCCATTCTTTCTTCTCAAGCAGTGATGGACGACGTGTGAACCACTGTCCTCTCCCTGCCTGTCTCCTGTGCCTGACCTGCCCAGAGGGCACCTGCAGCGGTTCCTGGTGGCCTCCGGGAAACTCCACACTTCTGCAGCAGGGCCATGTAACTGGCTTTGGACTGTGGATAGGACATGGACCAGAACACTAGGGCAGACTCTGACTTTCTCTCCTCCAATTCTGCTGTACACTTTGCAAACACTCTCCCAATTAAGCTCCTTTCTGCTCTGTGTATTTGTCTATTCTAAGTACCTCATGTAAATGGAATCATATAGCACTTATCTTTTGGTGTCTGGTTACTCTGCTTAGCAGAATGTCTTTAAGTTTCATCCAGATCATAGCATATGTCAGAACTCCCTTCCTTTTTAAGGCTGGCTAATATTCCATTGAATGGAGAGACCACATTCTGTTGATCTGTTCACCTGTCGATGGACAGCTGGGTTGCTTCCCTGTTTGACCTCTTGTGAGCAATGTTGCTGTGGACAGGTGTGTGAGAGGGCCTGAAAACCTCATTTGTCCACCACCTGGTTTCCAGCTGCCCAGAAATCTCCACTTTACGTTCCCCTGCAGGCAGGTCACCACTATCGCATCTTGGAGGCTGCAGGATGGAACACTGTTTTCCCAAAGTTGATATGCAGGATTGTCAATCATTCTTTGCAAAACCAGGCTGTCTTCTGACCCCTCTAAGATGCTGATGGGGCTGGCTGGCTCATCAGGCTGAAGAAGGGTCTGAGTGGGGAAGGTGAGGGATGGGTGAAGTCTTAGGGTGGTTTGAGAAACAGCAAATTAACAGCCAGTCTCCGAGCCCAAGAAGCAGACACTGGAGATACCTCCCTGCTCTGTCCGACAGCTGGCTCGGAACCCTTCCTATCTGATGGGTGTGCTGTGGAGCAGGAGATCACAGGTAGGTTTGGAGTGAGTCGTGCTCCCAAAGTAAGATATCTAGGTTACCTTGGGTCCTTGTGTTATTGCTTAATTTATGCTTTTACCCTACTTACCCCTGTCCACAAAGCTGGTTCTCCACAACTGGTACTACTTGCCATGTCTCCGTGGGACAGAAAATTTGCACTAAATGCTGCCTGCCTCGGACACCTGCTGAAAATGGAGCCAACTCCCCACACCCCCATCCTAGTTTCCCCACCTCCTCCTTCCCCCCATGTCTCCTCGTGTCTCCCTTCATCTTTCCTGGTGTTCTAGTTTGCTTCACACCTGAGTCCATGACGCCCAACACCTCCTTTGGGACACAGGTTCTTATTTAACCTTGAGATCAGGGAGTCATTCCCCAGAGGCAGAAGTCTGTCCATCTCTGATGTGGTGGGCCCTGGGGCACATGGCACTTGGCATCTCTTTTATCCAGACTGGGCAAGGCAAAATTGATGTCAACAAACACATCATTCATTCAGTCATTTATATCAGTAGTTAATTGAGCACCATCATCAATAGAAGTAAGAGTAAGAACACAATGACAGTTAATGAGGGGGAAATTAACCAGGAGGCTATATTTTAAATGCACTTAACTGGGACCTGGGGCTCAGGCAAGATTTTTTTAAGGAGGATCTGATGTGTAAGTTGAAACCTGAAATATGACTGGGAATTTGCTGAGAGAAAGAAAAGTATCTCAGGTTCTGGAAACTGCATGTGCAAAGGCCCTGTGGTGGGAGAAAACAAGAGGGCATTTGGGGAACCCCGAGAGGTTTAGACAGACTTAAGAGTTGTTTATAAAGGACAGTGTATGTGGAAGAATCTGGCTGGGAGGTCCTGTAGTCTATAGTACACAGATTCCTTTGGGTTTTCTCCAATTCTTTTTCCATCAAATAATCCTTTTCTGGAGAACAAGATTAGTCTCAGGAGTAAATTATTGCAGAGAAGGAGCAAAGGTCAAAAGTGTGGTTAACTTAGTTTTTTTCTTGTGCTTTGCCTTCTCAGACAGAGGGGTCTCTGTGGGGGTCCCCCCCGACTTCTGAGTCTGGTTCTTCTTCTTCAGGCTCCTTTCCCTGCCTACATGTCCCCCCACTTTTCCAGTTCCTTATCTAGCCACCTTTATGCCATTCTTTGGAAAACTCTACCCCTTCTGCTTGTGAGTTCTGAGCTGCAGTGCTCAGTCTTGGATAGGCAGACCCCAGCCTTGTCACATTCTGGAGGGAGAGAGACCAGTCAGGAGGTGTTGGGGTCTCCCAGAACAGAGCTGGTGGCAGAGTGGGTCCAGAGGAGTGGCCGGGCATCAGAAGTCTTCAGGAGGTCTTTTAGAAGGCTTGAGCATGGCTTGGATGAACTTACGGATGGACATAGACGCTGAAAGAAGAAACACAGGGAGGTGAGGAGGGGCAAGGGAGAGGGGCTGGATTCTTTGAGACCAAGCTGTGGAACTCTGGATGCACGCAGCACAAACTTGGGCAAGTCATTGAACCCCCTGATCTTCCGTTTTTCCATCTGTGAAGTGGGGATAAGAACAGCATCTGTCTCAGAGGGTGGCCAAGAGAACGAAATGAACAACGTTCAGTGCTATGATTGGCACATCCCAGCTCTATCTCACTCTTGGTTAAATATATGCTGATATGTTCCAATAAACGCACGGTTACCATAGATCTCAAGGGCAGAAGGCTGGAAGGTTGAGACGAGAGATTTCCTTTCCAGGGTCATCGCTCCTGCCCATGGGGTAAATATTTGCAGGGTTAATGTAGAAGCATTTAAGAGAATCAATTCTTCCCAGATAGCTGCGGATTCTTTGGAGGGCCTTATTTGCATGCGAGCAATTAATATGCCAATTGCAAACCCAGCTCCTCCACTCATCTGAGTTCCCCGGGGGGACTAGTTGGTGGGAGCACTTGAGGCTTTAGTTTGAGTTATGGTATGAGTTCTAGAGCAATAAAACTACAGACCACTTTAAAAAAAAAATGCAATTTACTTCTCCTTCTTCTGACTGGTCTTCCTCCCCATTAGCCTGGATTCATGGAATGTCTGGAATCACTTTGAACTTCCTTGTATTTTGGTTCTGAATGGCAGGCTGCTGTGTTCTGAGATGAGGACTGTGGGACTGCTGTGAGGGCCCCCCACCCTCCTCTGCCCCCCAGGGAGTCTGTTTGAGCGGCCTCTGGGGGGCAGCTGTTGGAATGAGGAGGTAAGCATTGCACAGCACGCCTCTCCAGGCTCGGGGCTCTCCAGTTTTCCCATCCAGAAGGCTAGTTGGGTCCCTTCTATCCGTTCTTTCCCTCTGTGTCAAACACAGCCCCAGACTCGGTGGCTCAGAACAGTGGCTTGTCTGCCTGGAGGGTCTTCTGCTGGGCTCACTGGGGCTCATCCTGGGGCTCCATCCAGTCCGGTGGTGGACCCGGCCTGGAAGCCATAGATTTGGATGCCCAAGCCCCTCTCTGAGGCCTGGGCCATCCTGACCCTCCTCGCATTGCCACCAAACTACATGTCCAATCCGAGAGTCAGTGTCGGGGAGGGGACTGCCGCAGTGCGGATTCCGAGAAGAGGGATTTGCTGGGGTCACTACCGCGGCGATCTGCCCTGGGAATCTATGCACTATTTTCCAAGATTCCCAGGGTCTGCTGATTCACAGAATGGTGATGATGCAGATGCTGCTAATAACCCCAATACTACCATTAATAACCTACACCTTTTTATTTAGTACTTGTTAAGTTCTGGGGTAGAAATGATGTGTTCCGTATTTAATCTTCTCAACAATTCTGTCAGATCAGTACCCCTCCCAGTTTGTAGATGAGAATACTGAGGTTCTTTCTTTCTTTCTTTCCCTCTCTTTCTTTTTTCCCTCCTCTTTCTTTCCTTCCTTCCTTCCCTCCTTCTTTTCTTCCGTCCGTCCTCCGTCCTTCCTTCCTCCTCTCTCTCTCTCTTTCTTTCTTTCTGAAAGAGAGAGTGAACAGGTGCGTGAGAGGGGCAGAGGGAGGGGGAGAATCCCAAGCAGACTCCACACCCAGCCCAGAGCCCCATTTGGGCCTCGATCCCATGACCCAGAGATCTTGACCTGAGCTGAAACCAAGAGTTGTGTGCTTGACTGACTGAGCCACCCAGGCACTTCAGACCGAGGATTGGAAGGTGAAGTTTGTTTCTCTTAAGTGCATCTAGTGTCTGTAATCCTTTCTGAAGTGAGAGGTCTGTGGTGGGAAAAGCAGGCCCTGGGTCCTTCCAACCCTGGCCGAGAGATCTCCGGACACAGCTAAATCACATTTCCAAAGGAGGTCCTCTGATGTGCTGAAATGTAAGCAGCTTTCACCAAAGAGCAGTTTGATGAGCTGAGCATCTGTGAATCAGAAACACGAGGTTGATGTTTTCTTCATCCGCACAGGGGTTTGGCCATCTCCAAGCTCCCTTGGCAAGCAGGACTTGGGCCCTGCCAAAACCTGGAGCTCTGGCAGAAGAGCGTGGACCTTCCGGTCAGGCCAGGCCTCCCTTCCTGCTGTTCAAATCAGAGTCCCAGCCTCCTGCGGCTTCTGGCTTCTCCCGCCACTTCTCCTGGCCCTGGAGCCCCAGGGACAGAACAGCAGGAGGCGTTTGCCCAGCCCCAGACCCAGTGGAAAAAGATGGCACAGAGCATGGTTTCCTGGAGCGCTGTCAAGCAGCAGTCCCTGAAGTGCCAGGAAACCCAGCGACGGAAATTGTGGCTGCAGGACCCATCCACGGGGCATGCTGTCGGGAATCAGTTCGGAGTGAGGAGGAGTGTGGCCCCACAAAAGGGCAAACTTGCCCAGGGCCGACCAGGAGGTGACCTTGCCAGATTCCTTTAAGATCATGGGATGTAATTCTGAGAAAAAGCAGCTTTCAGGGGGAAAGAGTTTAGAACAGACCTGGTTCCTCAGGCTTTTCTATAATTGTGCACCTTCTCAGAGCCTTTACTCTCTGAGGGGTGGGGCCAAGGTGGGGAGCAGGGTTGTGGCAGACTAAGGCTGTCATTCCTCAGGATGCCTTAGAAGGGTGCTGGTTTAAGTGTGTTCTCCCTGCAAGGGCCAGAAGCCAAGCCTCACGGCATAGGGATCTCGTCTGCTTTACT
The DNA here is from genome assembly GCF_011764305.1 of Mustela putorius furo. Lineage (NCBI taxonomy): Eukaryota > Metazoa > Chordata > Mammalia > Carnivora > Mustelidae > Mustela > Mustela putorius. The sequence goes on along the minus strand of NW_025421464.1, from coordinate 9,074,669 downwards.
CATATTCCCAGAGTCCAGTGCGACGTCTGGCACATGCTAGGTGGCAGACAAATAGTGGATAAGTAAGTAAATGAATGCATAAGTGCACGACTCACTGCTTTCTTCATTCTTCCGTCTTCCCTTCCCCCCTCCCATGCTTCTATGTCTTCTTTTCCTCCTTCCAAGTATTTACATGACCAGCTCTGTACTGATCCTAGGGGCACAGTAGAGAAACAAAACAGTGTGGTAAGTGATGGCTTCATTATAATTTTTGACTGCAGGTGAGTGTCTGCTTTTGTCCAGTAACCGGAGAAGGTAAGAGATGGGGAGCTGCCCAGACCCCTCGTGGCAGACTGGCTCCTGGTCAGTCAGGGTCAGACCTCGGGCTCCTCCTTGCTTTCTTGGATACCCTTAACATCTCATTGCCCTGAGGTCCTGGCAAAACAGGTCACCAGCCCCCAGTTTTCCTTGCCTGTTGCCGCCGAAGCAAGCCACGGGCCGGTGACCTCTGGGAGAAGAGGGCCACATCTGTGTGCTCCCCAGGGCACGTCTAAGAGCTGGTGGGAGCTGGCACCAAGGAACCCTGGATGGGCCATGAAGCCTGGGGATGAGGCTACTTTAAGGCAAAGGTCCAGAGGCAGAGGTGAGAAAGAAACAAGAAGGGCAGTGGATGTTGGGACGTTCTGGAGTTCCCGCCCATGGTTCAGATGCCCCTCCTGTGAGGACTGAAGGATGGACCCTCTAAGCCTCCCTTATTGAACTCTTCTTTTCCTTTCATGGCCAATTCTTCTTCTGGGGATCCAGAAAGTTCTCTTGGCTCTATAAGGAACCTTGCAGGTGCTGTCAAAAAAAGCAGAGTTGTTACTCAGAAGGGAGAAAGCTTGTGTCCGTATACGATAACCAGTTTGCTCCTCGTTAGCTGAATGCTCCAGGTCTCAGAGCATCATGGTCGGGGGAGACCCTGGGACCTTTTCTAACCTCATGTCTGCCTTGGATGCCTGCAGTCAGTAGTGATGGTATTTGGTCCGTCAGATGATGGAGCTCCCCTTGTTGGATTCAGGGCAAGGATCTGAAAGTGTGGGGAATGTCACCATTGTATTAACCTTTATATGTGAAACCCACTTCAGACCATGGTGAGGTGATTATGAGAAAGGGGGACTCAGGGGGCTTGCACCAGGACCGAGCCACTGCAGTGTTCAAAGCACTGGCCTAGGGCCTGTCCTCAGGCCCCATATAGTCCTGCAGGGCAGGGTTGTTGCCCCACTTCACAGATGAGAAAACTGAGTCCAATGAACAAAAGTGACACATCCAAGTTGGGGACAGGGGGTTTGAAATCAGGTGTGGCAAATTTAAAGCCCGGGTGATTTTCAGACCACCTTCTGCCTCCTGTGATCAGAAAGGTGTGCCCTCTGAGGCGGCCTCCTCTTGGGAACCTTGGTAATAGAGGGGGGAGACCTAGGGGAAAGACAAGGACAATATGCCCAAAAAGCCACATGGGAAGGGGAGAGGAGTAAAGGTACTCCTTCATTCATTCAGATAATACTGAACATTGCCTATGACCAAAATGCCAGAGATCCAGCAAAAAAGAAAGCCAGCCCCTGACCTTGGAGGGTCAGTAGGTGAGTCAGGTATTTTTCAAGTATCTGTTGCACAAAAAGTGTAAATTGCAAGAGATTCCTCTTGACAGCAGGTCACCTCAATCCTGACCTGTGAGCAGTGCTCAGAAGGTGAAGTACAAACCACTAAGAGATATTCTGAGAGGGCTCTGGCATGGTCAAGGGGGTCAGGGTGGCTTCCCTGAGGAAGGAATACTTTAGCTGAGATTGCAGACAAAAGTAGGAGTTAGCAAAGTGAGTGTGATTGTGGAAGGGGAAGAACAAGAAATGTGCCACAGATAGTCAAAAGCACATGCAAAGGCCCTGCGGCAGAAGGGATCCTGGTGCCCTCTGAAGAATAATGAGCAAAAGCCTGGGTGGTTTCTTGAAGTTGGAGCAAAGGAAACCAATGAAATAGCTCAAGCAAAGGAGGAGGTGTGGTTATATTTGAATTTGAAAAAGACTCCTCTGACTACTGTGTAGGAGGATAGGTTTCCTCTTAACTCCTGAGAGCAAGCTTGGCAAGAAGGGACTGGGTACTAATTGGCAAGTCAGTTTCTCTTGCCAGGGTTTAGTTTTCCTCTTTCCATAGTAAATTTGGCTGTAGTGATTGGTCATTTCCATCTAGTGCAGATGATTTCTCTTCCTCATGCCCTGTGTTGCCTCTCAATAGAACACTGAGTCCTGGGGCTGAAGAGAGTCTTTGTCTCTCTCAATCTTTTCTTATACGATTTAACACAGACCCTTCCAAGGTGAGTTCCCATGTGCACATGGACACATACATGTAAATATCTGGAAAGCATATAGGATAAGATATATATCACCAAGCGGTGATATCTAGTAAGACGAAAAATGCTGGGGTGCATAAATTCTACCAGCTGGCATCAGTTTTCGAGAACTGCCTGCATTTGGGCAAAAAAAGTGTGGGTGGACGGTCATGTTAGCGTTGTTTATAAACAGTGGAAAAACTTGGAGCCAACCTAGAAGTCCACTACTTGGCAACTGTTAAAAAATTACGGCATTACGCTCAGTGGGTTATACACATGATCTCAGGGTCCTGGGATCGAGTCCCGCATCGGGCTCTCTGCTCGGCAGGGAACCTGCTTCCTCCTCTCTCTCTCTCTGCCTACCTCTCTGCCTACTTGTGATCTCTCTCTGTCAAATAAATAAATAAAATCTTTAAAAAAAAAAATTACGGCATACACATGGTATGGAACAGTAAGTAGCCATTAAATAAAATCAGTGCAACCTTTGTGTGCTCAGATGGCAAAGCTCTAAAGCATTGTGAAGGATGAAAAAAAGCAAGTTGTAGAAAGATACATCCCGTGCAAAAATCAGCATAGAAATGCACCCGCCTCACCCCCCAGCCCTAGCCTTTCCTCTGAGCTTCTATGCCACATATAAATACCATACAAAGACCAGAGACTTGTAAGAGAAATACTTAGCTGATAGTACTGGTTGTCTCTGGTCGGGGTCAGGATTGGAGGCGACTGCTGTCAAGGGGGATCCCTTGCCTTCTTAATAATATTCTACTTTTTAATTTTTTTATTATTCTATTTTTTTTTAAATGAAGGATGCATTTGGCAGATTTCAGTGCAACTTAAAATCAATTGAAAAAATAAGATAGGGTACTTGAACATACTCAGGAAGATATTGACCAGATTTTCTGGTTGCAGAGGGGCGGTTTCCGGTTCCTGGGGTTCTCTATTGGATTGTCTTTACACTTTGCACAATGAGAATATATTCATGCCTTTTTGGTGCACTAACACAAAGAAAACATGAAGAGGTTCTTCTAATTTGGTCTTCTTGGAGTGAGCTCAGCAGCTAGGAGCACTGGGGGGAACTGAGGCCCAGAAACCCATGTGACAACGAGCCAGCCTGCGGTGAGTCAGTGAGCGAGGGAAGAAAGAGCCATTCCCAGAGCCCGCCGAGTCACGTGATACTTGAACACAGCAAACTGGCTTGTTTTGCAACCCAGGCAGGCCCTTTAACCACAAGCCTGCTGGCTGGCCCCATGCGGAGGGTGGGGGGGTGGGAGATGATGCCAGCACTCTTCCCTCGATGAGTCATGCTTCTTCCCGCAAGAGCTAGGGCAGGATGTGGAGAAGATGGGTTTGGGGGGCAGAAGTTTCTGCCTGTAGGCCCTGCCAGGCAGGGTGCCCTGGAGGGTGACAGGCTCTGGGGCCCTTGGGGAAGTCCCCCATGGGACTGCTGCTCTCCTGTGTAGACTGATATAATCATGGACAAGGGCTGCAGACCACTGTAGTGAGTTCCTGCGTGGTGACCAAAAGGAGGTGGGGTTTACAGGCTTCCACTCCTGAGAACACACTTACAAGCAGGGCACTGTGCCCAAGTGATGTGATCTCTTCCAGGGCAGGGCTTGCTGGCCCCTCACTAGAGATGAGGAAACTGAGCCTCAGTTTCCTCAGGAGGTAAGGGACTTGTCCAAGATCTAAGGTCCAAGCTGGTAAGTGGCTGAAACATGATTTGAAACCAGGTGTGGCTGAATTCAAAGCCCAGATGGCTTTTACCATGTTCTGGTTGCTTCTGGAAAGGTGTGTGCTCCCAGATCTGTGTCCTTGGAAGCTACTCCTGGTGGGTCACACTCTCAGGTTTGCTGGTGGAAGGGAAAGTCGGGCAGGAGAAGTGGGAAATCCCCTGAGTTGGTAACAAGAACCTGATGCACTATCTCCGGGGACTTCTCTGCCAGATGCTGGACTGAGCACGTTACTTGTGCTCCTTAGTCCCTTTGACAACTGGTGAAACAACTATCTATGTTCTAGGGACAGGTTCTGTCATCTCAAGAGGACATCTTAAGAGGTTCAGATAGTGAAATGACTATCCAACTGCACAGCTAGCAAGAGGAAGCATAGTTCAAAACTGTGTCTGATTCTAAAACCCACCATCTGTAGTTACCCTTTGTGCCTACAGACACACATTCTCTGCGAGGCCCAGCTCTTGGCTCTTTTTTTCTTCTACTGTTTGGGCGAGTTCTCGTGCATGCTCAAGACCGCATGGGGGAATCACCTCCTCCAGGAAGCCTTCCTCAGCTCCACAGCAAGGGGTTCTGTCTGTGTTCCCACAGCTCCCTAAACACATGTGTCTGTTACACGTGCTTTTGTGACCCTTCCTCCTTATCGTCCCAAAGGACCATGAGCTCTTTTAGGGCAGAGATAACGTGATAGTGAATTTTATGCATCAACTTGACAGGACTAAGGGACGTCAGTGAAACATTTTTGGGTGTGTCTGTGAGGATGTCTCTGGAAAAGATGAGCCTTTGAATCCATAGAGTAAAGACGATGGGGGAGGGGAGGCAGGCATCATCTAATCTGTTGAGAGCCTGACCAGACAAAGAGGCAGCGTGAGGGTGAATTCACCTTCACGAGGTCTGAGGGAATTTCTGCCCTCAGACCTCGGAACTCCTGGTTCTCAAGCTTTCCACCTGGGAATGGGACATCTCAAGTCTTTGGACTCCAGCTGAATTACACCACCCACTTTGCTGGTTCTCCAACTTATAGATGGGATTTTCAGTCTCTATAATCACACGAGCCAATACCTATAATAAGTCTCCTCTGATACATATACCTCTGTATAGCCTCTTGGCTCTATTTCTCTGGACAGACCCAACTAATGCAGAAGGTATCATATTCACCAACTATTTTTTAAAATCCTTTGGTCATATTTTCGATCCAGAGGCAAGAGCCATGGTTATGTCATGAGCTTAATCAACCCATAGATCTGGGTTTGAATCCTGACTAGTCTGCGAAATATTGGGTCAATAACTTGACTTCTCTCTGTTCCATCTGTCAAATGGGGAGTCCAAGGTTTACTCCTCAGTGTCGTTGTAGGGATTAAGGGAGATGTTTATGGAAAGTTCTGAGCACAGTGCCTGAGGCACAGAATGCATTCATATCTGTAGCCTTCCAGTCGAGCTCTGTCAGGGGTCAGCAGATGACTGGCTGGGAAAAAATATGGCTGTCCTTCTGTATGACTGCCCCGTGGCCATTGTGAGGACCCAGTCCAAGCTTGAGTGCTGCCTATGATTTATAATACCATTCCCTGAATATACCACTTCTTATTTTTCAGAGGGTGGTGGTTCACACCCCCATTTACAGATGCAGAAAAGAGGTGAGAAGAGGGACCGAATAAACCCATTAACTAAAATTCACATATAAAATAATATAAAGAATCAACAAGCATTTTTAAAAATCTCCTTTCTTAATTCTGTCTGAGGGAATCACAATAATTTCCATCCGTCATCTGAAGGAAAAAAATTATTTTTTTATTATTTAAATTATTATTCAGATGTGGCTGCCCAAATCTGATGAGGGTGGGTTCACAGATCATACAGACAAGCACTACTTATGACCACCCAAATTCTTACAAACTTGGGGGATGATGTGATAACATATTGTCACACCCTGATATTTATCCTGAGAAAACAGTCTTGAAGAATAGATATAAGCAGAGATGTGTATTATGTCAGTGTCTGTAGCAGCAAAAACCTGGGTAAACCTCGAAGGACCGTTGATGGGGGACTGGCAAGTCAAGTCGTGGTTGTCATTGTAATTGTCAACGATGTCCTTGACGCAGGTTTCATGGAAACACACAAGCTGTTTATTACACAATTACCAGGAAAGCAGAATGTGACCTGGAATTTACTCTGTGAATGCAACTCTGTGAAGTTTGTTTAAATGTGAACAAGATCAGGAAGGTCAAAAGGAAAAAGAAAGAGTTTCTGGAGGGCGGAGCTGTGGGTTGCTCTGATGTTTGTTGTTCAATGGAGTCGCTATTTCTGGGTCACCCTCTAAGTGGCCTGAAGAAGAAATCCCCTCACCCTGGGATTTCATACCCAGAATCCTTCCCACCAAGCTGTCTAGCCTCTCTTTGCCTGTCCTGCAGACACGTCACTCCAGTCATCTCTAGAACAGCTCCCATGCCACCCTCGAGATGCAAATCCACAGAATGGCTTCTTGTCTGGGTCCCAAAAGCTAAGCAGCCTTCACCAGGGACCTACAGAAAAGGCAAAGCACTCTGAGCTGGACTGGAAGGATCCTTCTTGGAGCACTCTCCGGCACTGGCCAGCCCAAGCTGGTCTTGCAAAATGGTTCCTGAGAGCACTTTCCATAGAGGCAAAGAGCCTTGCAGGGGAGCGAGGCTGTGTTAGTCCTAATGGGGTTGATGGGAGTCCCATTAAGTTAGGGACTTTTGCTGCGCAAGAAGCACGCAGGGGAGTCCTGCCCTTTTGCCCATAGCACCATTTGCAACTTTAGACAAAAGGGAGAAACCATTTTTGTTGGGAGGGAGGGAAGTCCAGAGGGACCCTCAGAGCAGCAGGGAAAGTGCCAGCCACCTTCTACCTGGGATCCTCTTTGGTCTCGATAACACCCAGCAGCCTCCGATGATGCAGACCCCTGCACCCTGCTTCCACCGGTCTCCATCTCAGCCCAGCTGCCGGGCACAGACACACATCCCCACTCGACACCCCACCCTGCCACAGAAGCGTGATTTTCCAACCCAGCTGGGCTGGCGGAAGGAGCCAGAGAGGAGGTCTTGAGGATGATTCTCCTTCATTGCCATTCATGCATGTGTTCATCCATTCATTTACTCATGATCTGTTCTTCATTATTAAGTACCACCTGCTCTGTGCCAGACATTATTCCAGGCCCCAAGGAGATGGCAAGACCGTGATGGGCCTGGGAATAAATAATACACCAGCGAATAGTAAAAAGCTAGGAAGTTGTATAAAAGAAATCAACAACGCAGTGCTCTTTTCCAATGGAGAACAAGGGGTTAAGAGTGAGGAGGACAGACCTCCCGTGCCTGGCATGGCCACTGGAGACCTTTCTGAGGAAAGAGGAGAGTAGGAGACTCAGCCAGCAATGCAAGAAGGCAGGCCAGGGGTCTCCCAGGCGGCAGGAGCAGCTGAGCAGGGGCGTAAAGTGGGTGCTCTAGGCATGCCCTCTGCTCGCCTTACTACCCTTCCCCTTCCCCTCCCCCATCCCTACCCTTCCCCTCCCCCATCCCTTCCCTTCCCCTCCCCCATCCCTTCCCTTCCCCTCCCCCATCTCTACCCTTCCCCTCCCCTCCCCTACTCTCCTTCTTTCCCTCCCTTCCTTTTTTCTTTTCTTTGTTTCTTTGTTTCTTTTTCTTTCTTTCTTTCTGATTGTATTTATTTATTTCAGAGACAGAGTGCATGAGCCAGGGTCGGGTGGCAGGGTAGGGAGAAGCAGGCTCCCTGCAGAGCAGGGCCCCTGATGCAGGGCTTGATCCCAGGACTCTGGGATCATGACCTGAGCCGAAGGCAGATGCTTAACACCGGAATCAGCCAGGCGCCCCTACTATCCTTTCTTTTTTGTCTCTCTGTCCCTTTGTCCCATTGATTATTTGATCTCAGGCCTCTTTGGGCTCCTGATTGACGTAGTCTGCGTCTGGCAGGTGTCTCCCTGGCTCTGTTTTCTACACTCCCTGCAGACTTCCAGGGCCCCCAATTCTGAACACCGGCTTCCAGGGTCCCCAATTCATTGGTACCGGCTTTACCCTCTCCTGCCCCAGGCTTGGGCACCAGGCAGATGATTGGCCACAGAATTCTCCCTCTCTTCAGTATGAATGGATAGAAGACTGATTTTTTGTGCAAAAGGCTAGCTATGACCTGTGTGAACCTTTTTTATTCTTCCAAACATGTTTTCTTGCTTTCTCCTTTCTCCACCTTTGTCTCCCATTTCCTTCCTGTGCCTTCATGCTCCTCTCTCCCTCCGTGGCTCCGTCTCCCCTAGACTTCGGCTCCCTCTCTCCCCACTTGGGTCTGCCCTGTCTCTTCTGTGCCTGAGCAGAGGCCACTGTGAAACCCTGTCTGATTGATATCGCCGCTGACAGCTGAAGTCTTGAAATCTTCCCACAGAGCAACGCTGGGAGGGGTTAAGCGGACGGTGTTTTGTCTGCACCCGAGAAAGACAGGGGTTTTAAAACAAATATATACATTCTCAGAAATCCAAGCGATTGTGTTTCTCCATTGATCCATTATGACGTGGAGTAAGTATCCAGCTTTCCTGGTGCCTGCAGGGGAATTACAGAATGAGCAGGCTGTGCTGGGGACCGATGGGGATGGGGACCAGGATGGGGATGGCTGTGGAAATCGTCCCCATGGGGGCCGAGGTGCAGTCTGTGCTCCAGACCCCTGACAAAGGTGCTACTGTGTAGAAGGGAGAAAGATGATTTCTCTTTGGGGGAGTCAGAGGAAGCTTCGTGAAGCTGGAACATCACCCCTCTGGAAGAGCCTCTCTGGCGGCCTCCCTGCCCCCACAGGGGAGGGAAGGCTCACCCTTTTGTCTCCACTCCGCCGTGTTTGAATGTCTAGCTTGGCATCAGCAACACTGAAAGGCCTTTATTTGCTGCAGATTCCTCTTCCCCACTGGACCATGAACTTTGTGGCAACAGTGATCCTGGGGCACTTCACATCCCCAGTGGCTATCCCGCAGCCCGTCAACTGTCTGGCTGGGTCAGCGTCCAGTTTCCCGCTCATTAGGGCGTCTAGGCGAGGAGCACACGGCAGAGGACACTTGGGATTTGGGAAAATGCCTCAGTTTCCTCACCTCTAACATAAAGGGGTCAGAGAACCCGTGCAGGAGAAGCACTTGGAACATTGTGAAATGGCTCAACTCCGTGAGCTCCTGTTCCTGCGACCATCACCGTCACCGTCAGTGGCACCAGCTTCACAGTCTCCCTCCCCAGGCTTGGGCGCCAGGCAGATGATTGGCCACAGAATTCTCCCTCTCTTCAGTATGAATGGATAGAAGATTGATTTTTTTGTGCAAAAGGCTAGCTATGACCTGTGTGAACATTTTTTATTCTTCCAAACATGTTTTTTTGTTTGTTCGTTTTTGTTTTTGTTTTTTTTTTTACAGCCTGGGTTCCTGCCGTGAGATACTTGAACAACTCAGGGACGAGCTCAGACATACCAGAGGGTTAATTCTTCTCTTTTCTTTCTGCACATCTCTGCTTGGCCTGGAAAACTTTTTCTGTGGTGTGGCTTCTTCTCTTCCTCTGGGCTGGCTCGGTTCCTGATTCCAGGCCCTCACAGGACTTCGACAGAGCTGGGTCAGTCCCTTTCAAGTTTCCAGACCTGCTCAGTCCTTGCTCTGTCCGCTCATTTTGACACTATGTTGGGACACTCCGTTTAACTGGTTCCAGAACTTTTTGCCACTTCTCTCTGGGTCTTAGATGGGACTATCTTAGAACTTAAATGTGACAATGAAGGGAGATAATGCATGAGGCATGGATGGTGTCTCTCAGTCAACAAGTCTTCATGCTCTGTCCTCACCTGAGTGTGAACTCTTCAAGGGTAAAAACCCTCCATGATACATCTTCCAAGACCCAGAACTGGAAGGTCCTATATGGTAGCCACGGACGTCATGTCGGAGCACTAGAAATGTGGCTAGGCCCACCGAGCTGAACTGCACTGTGCAAAGGACAACACTGGGTTCTGAAATTTTAGGATGAAAAGAAGGTCAAAAAACTGGTCAATATTTTTATATTGATTATGTTGAAAATGATCATATGTTGGCTATATTGAATTCATTAAAGTAAGTAAAAACATTATTAAATGATACTTATATTTTACATTAAGATAGATCTATGAAGGGGCGCCTGGGTGGCTCAGTGGGTTGAAGCCTCTGCCTTCGGCTCAGGTCATGATCCCAGGATCCTGGGATCGAGTCCCGCATCGGGCTTTCTGCTCAGCAGGGAGCCTGCTTCCTCCTCTCTCTCTCTCTGCCTGCCTCTCTGCCTACTTGTGATCTCTGTCTGTCAAATAAATAAATAAAAATCTTAAAAAAAAAAAGATAGATCTATGAAGTGTATTGAAAGACATACTGTGTTATAATAAAAATGATTATTACATGATGTAACTATTATTTCAATCGGCTTCATTTGTGTCTTTTTCATTTTTCAATGTGGCTCCCAGAAAATTTGAAATCACTTCTGTGGCTCACATTATAGTTCTAGTGGGCAGTGCTCCCTTAGAACGTGGCAAAGAGCTTTTGTAGCAAAGCGAGCAGTGTTTGTGGATGAGACGGACAGACGCGTGGGTAGGTGGAAAGAAAGTGAAAATGAATGAGTGAGTAGATAAACAAGTTAATAAACAGCTAATAAATGGATACATGACTAGACAGACATAGACACATGGGCAGAGGAATGAAAGCGTGAACAGAAGAGTGGGAAGGTAGAGGAAAGGCAGGATGTTAGAACAGAACTGGTGATAGCATAAAACAATAACTAGAAATTAAAAAAATGACAAACCAGTAGATGAGTGAATGACTGAAAAGATTAAATAATTAAGTCCCTAAGTACAAAAATAAATACATATGCCCAGAAAGGATAGAGGCCCCGGGAGCCCAGGGTTTGACTTTGATAAGAAGCTGAGCTCGTCTTGCTGGGCTCATGGAGTGTAAGCCTTTGACCAAGAAGAAAGGTTTACCCTTGCTCTTGGGGAATTTATTATTTTAATTGTTAGTCTTCATCAGGGGTTATTGGAATTTTTTTTCCCCCCTTGGACAGTTTATCACTTGTAAATTATTTGTCACATCGTTGTAATTCCATCCAGATCCTTAACTTTCTAATCATGCATCTTTTATGGGGTCTCCTTTAAAGAAGCACTATAATTACGTGCCAAGGGTCCCAGTAAATTTTATCAGGCCATAAAATATTATACTTTAATTATTTGGAAGGGGAAGGAAGGCAAATGCTCCCTCTGCAAGACTGCTGATCTATACCATAGAGTTCGTGGGGGCTCTGGCTGTTTCTGAAGTCCTCGTCTTCCTGGTGTCCCTCCTGGGGCTCTTGCTTCCTGCCCCAGTCAAGTTTGCACGGAGCAGTCAGGCCTGGTATGCTCTGGCCTCTTCCTTAATTCTGTAGTGGGTGTGTTGGGCCCCAATGACTCACGACGTGCGTCCTTGAAAGGTTCTCACTGTGTGCCGCAGGTCCACGGGGAGATTGAGGGGAAGCTGTCTTTTCACCCTTTTCACAGAGGGGGAAGCTTAGACCCAAAGAGCAGGTAGAGATGGGACTCTAACATCACTGTCCTGGCTTCACGGTAGATTTTTCTTTCCTCACCATGTCACACCTGCTGTTGGGAGCTCAAACCAGAAAACATACAGGTGCTCAGTGGATTGGGCTTTTTTTTTTTTTTTTTTCCCTCCTGAGGGTTTGGATGTAGACAAACTATGGTGCCAGGGCTTTACCTCCAACATCTTAATCATTGAAATCAGTATTTTAGTTAGGTTCCCACCTAGATGCCAGGTCCTGGTGCAGGAGCAAAGCTGTAAATAATACACATAAGTCTCTGGGACTCATGAGGTCTTTGAGGAGAGAGGCAGGCATTGGTTAAATCTTCACATTGATCATAGAAATTGCATCTGTGGGAAATGCTAACTGATGGGCTTTGGAAGCTTAAGAAGGGAGGTTTCCAGTGAGTTGGGGGAGGTCAGCAAAGGCCTTTCTGAGGAAATATGTGATCTGAGTGCTGAAGGGTAAGTAGGGGTTAATTAGGTAAGCAGACAAGGGAAAAATATTTTGAGTAGAGGAAAGAGCCCATGCAAAGGGCCTGAGGTAGGAAGGCCTGGAAAATAATCCAGGGTGGCCAGAACCGAGTTACCAATGAGAGACTGTGAGGTGAGGCTGGAGAGGTTTTAGGAACCAAATCACACAAGGTCTAGTGGGTCATGTTATTAAGGCTTTTGGTCTTTATCCTAAAATCACTGAAGCTTCAGTAAAAGTTTAGGTGAGGAAAAAAAAAATGTTTTAAAAGGGAGCGTGAGCAAGGGAAGGACTTGGCCCAGCAGAATGGAGGAGGGGTAATCTTGTGCACGGACGGATGTCAGGAGGTGGATTGTCTAAGCGCGGGGGGACTCAGGAAGAGGTGGAAAGCAGAGGATGATGACTCATCCCCACTCTTTCCCCCAGTCTTGGCTTTAGTGTCATTTCCTGGGGGAGACCTCCCCTGACCCCCAAGTGGGCCAGGGCCTCCGCCCCCAAATGGTGGTCCCCACCCTCCACTTCCCGTTTCACAACACGTAAGACTAGCCGTGACTTACATAATGGCCTCTTCCCCTCGCTGGAGGTTGGTCCCCCTCCATGAGGCAAGGGTTGGAGTGTCTTGATCCCTTGCAATGACCCCACTCCTACCCCAGGTCCTGGCTCCTAGTTGGCGAGTAATACACAGACTGGAGTGAGGGAGGGAGTGGGTACCCGAGAGAGAGGGAATTTATGGGGCGCGTTTCCTCCAGCCTCTCCCCCATTATTGCCACTCCTGGGCCCTCCCTGTCCTCCTCCCTCACTTACTTCCTTTTATTGCCCTAAAGCTGGACTCTTCCAAAATCCCTGCCCAGGGGCTCTCAACTGAAAGATGTGATGTCCACATGAGGAAACACCTTAGCTCCTGATCTGAAACATCAGTTTCCCTGGGAAGGTCTGTGACGTGTGTCCTCGTCATACAGCTGAACTACCTTGGTTCAAGACAGCTCAGAAGGACGATGGCAGAATAACTCCTGAAACTCCTCCTGTCACCAACTTAGGGTGACTCATCTTGTAGCTAGGTTTGCTCATTATCTCAGCGTGAACACTTCTTGGTGAACCCTGTGGTTACAGGGCTGGTAAAATCCCTAACCAAGTCTTCTGCCTAAAGAAAGTTGCATTTAGATTAACAATAATAATACTTATGCTAATGGAAGTTAGCATGCATGCCAGGAACTTTCCCAATCCTTTACTGCAGGGGTCTGAAGTCTATGACCCATAGGCCGGATCTTGTTTCTGCAAGAGACATTTCCCTGGAACACAGCCATGCCAATTTGTTTATGGATGTCTGTGTCTGCTTTCTTGCTGTCATGGCAGAATCTAGTGGTGATTCCCCGTATGGTCCTTGAAGCCTAAAATATTCACCATCTGGGCCCTCACCAATGGGGCTTGCCAGTCTCTTATATTCATTATTGCAACCCGATGACCTAGGTCTTATTAGATCACTGTTTTACAGTTGGAGAAACTGAGGATCCCACAGGAGAGTTCATTTCCTTGAGGTTTCACAGAGACTGGAAGAGACCTGGAGATTCTCTATTCCCAACCCGTGATCATCCTCACACGCTCTCCTGGAAGTGAGAGCATCGGTCTGACCTTGAAGGAGAAGGCAGGGGTTGGGCTGGTCCCTGCTAAATTCTAGGACTCCAAACACATGCCCCAGCGGCATTTGCTTTTTGGACAAATGCTATGATTATCTGTTGTTGCATAAAGATAACTCCCAACAGGTGTCTGAAAACAGCAACAATTACTTCCTTTGCTCTCAAATCTGCAACTGAGCAGGGCTTGGAAGGGATGGGTATTGTCTATGGAGTGTTGGCTGAGGCAGATCAAACCGGGCTGAGGATTTGCCTCCAGGATGACTCACTATGGCTGGCAGGTTGGTTCTGACTCTTGGTCTCTCTGTGCAGGAGCTTTGCTAAGGCATGTCTTGGGCTTCCTCACCATATGGTAGCTGGATCCCAAGAGGGAGCATACCTAAGACACAGGAGATGGAATTTGCCAATTTTTTACAGCCTAGCCTTGGACACTGCATGAGACCATTCCTGCTGTGTGCTGTTTGTCAGGGGTCATAGACCTGCCTAGATTCAAGGAAGGGGTCAGAGACCCCATCTTTCAATGAGATAAGTGTTGAAGAATTTGGGGGCGATACTTAAGAAGACCCACCACAGGTGCACCTGGGTGGCTCAGTGGGTTAAAGCCTCTGCTTTTGGCTCAGGTCATGATCTCAGGGTCCTGGGATCGAGCCCTGCATCAGGCTCTCTGCTCAGTGGGGAGCCTGCTTGCTCCTCTCTCTCTCTCTCTCTGCCTGCCTCTCTGCCTACTTGTGATCTCTGTCTGTCAAATAAATAAATAATAACAACAACAAAAAAGAAGACCCACCACAAATATTCATATTCATCTCTGGGGTCCCCAGGACCATCATTTTGATCCAACGTCACCTACCTCTGGTCAAGGTGCTGTGCTCATTTCTTTTCCAAACTGGGACTCTCCAGCAGAATGATAGGATGATCTGATTACTACCACCAGGCAGTGAGTGCAAAACAGAACTATCTCAACAACCTGGCTATGCAGTCACCCTCTCCCTGGGGTCAATGGTTTAATGTCTCCTTGATGTCCTCACATTATCTCGAGAAGGTAACATTAGGACTTCTGTGTTGTTTTGGTACAGAACACATTTAGGAAAATGTTGGTTAGTGGTTTAAAAACGAAAAGTAATTTTTTCCTGGGTGCAAGTCTTCAGTTATCTGGAAAACCCATTTAAATAGAGCTTCTGCTCCCCCAAATCTTCCAGTTAACACTACAGCTCTTGTGGGGTATGGCAGCCTCAGATGCAGAGCCCCCAGAATGCTGTGGCTGTGGCCGGGCTGGTCTCTCTTGCTGAGCTGGGTACTAGATCCTGGAAAAGCAGAGACGGGTCAAACACAGTCCTGACCTCCAGCTGTTCATGACTTCTGAGGCAAGCTAGTCCAGGCAATAAGCCACTGCAAGGCCAGGTGAGAAGGGTCCTCAGAGAAATGGAAACAAAATACGATGGGAACCCTAGAAAATCGCTCCGTGGAAACACCCAGGAAGATTTTGCAGAGGAGTTAACATTCCATTTGGGCGATTGATTTATTTTTTGATTGCCTAGAATGCCTCAGGCCCCTTGCAAGGCATTTTCCGTGTATCATCTCATTCACTATACAGAAAGCCACCCGTGAGGTGGGCTTTTTACATGGGGCTTTTAAAATGGGCTTTTCCCATTTTACAGCTAAGGAACCTGCCATGAGTCTAAACAGGCCACAAGTAGCCAAAAGCAGGATGGGGCCAGGGGATGGAGAAAGGAGGTGTAGGAATTTTTAAAGCCTCAGAGAAGGAGAAGAAAATTTTAGGGCTTCAGGGGTAAAGAGAGGGTCGGCAGTCTGGGGTCTATCTGGCTGTTTGGCGTTTCTGGAACGCAGTGGAGGGCATGCAGTGGGGTCCTGGCTGGGCAGGAATCTTGTAACACAGGGGGCGTGGGTCTTCCCTCGTAGGCATTAGGGCTCCTTATTGACACAAGGGAGGAGAGGAAAAGTAGACTTAGCCAGCCCCAGCTATCCTGCCCTTGGGCCCCTTGCTGTTCTAGGTGTGATCTATGGACCAGGCTGGAATGCTATGCAGCATCTCAGGGGCGCCTGGTGGCTCAGTCAGTTAGTCAAGTGTCCAACTCTTGGTTTCGGCTCAGGTCATGATCTCAGGGTCATGAGATGGAGCCCCGCATTGGACTTCACGCTCAGTGGGGAATCTGCTTGAGATTCTTTCTCTCTCCCTCTCCCTCTCCCTCTGCCCCTCACCCTGCTCGCACTCTCTCTTGCTCTCTCAAATAAATAAATAAATTTTAAGGGAAAAAAAAAAAAGTAACGGAGCATCTCGGGCCTCGCTCCGGACCTACCGAATCAGAACCAGCATGGTGACAAGGTCGCTAGTGATTCAGTTGCCCGCAATGCTCGGAAGCACGGGCCTAGCACTGCATAGTCCACACAGTTTTAACTCTGTATCACGTTTGCTCACCATCAGGATTTTCCAAGGATGGCTTCCAGTTTTGAAAACCTGAGCAATGGCCAACAAAGATTTTGGGGAAGATCAGAGGTTGGTAGCAATCCACCCGTTAGATTTTCTAACGGATCATTGTAACAATGGCAGCTTAGAACCTTCTAGAGGGAAGCCAGATCCAGCCCTGGCTCCTTCTCACACTGTGCACAGACTCCAAGCGGGTCAGCTTAATGGCACTATCTGGGGTCCTGAAGCCCTCCTTTTTTAAAAAAAAAATTTATTTATTTATTTGACAGACAGAGATCACAAGTAGGCAGAGAGGCAGGCAGAGAGAGAGAGAGAGGAGGAAGCAGGCTCCCCGATGAGCAGAGAGCCCGATGCGGGGCTTGATTCCAGGACCCTGGGATCATGACCCGAGCTGAAGGCAGAGGCTTTAACCTACTGATACACCCAGGCACCCCACCTGAAGCCCTCCTACCTAAAGAGTCTGCAGTGTTAATGCACCAGGTTCCTGTCTCTGGGGACAGGTCTGGAGAGGAACAGAGCTCTGTCCTGTCCAGCTCCCAGAACCACTAGCCAAGGCTGCAAGGGAGGGTGACATGGACCTCTTACCAGGGCAGAAACTTGCTTTGGCAGAGGTTGGGGGTCCTGAAGTCTATCCCTTTGGCCATCGCTTTACCTGCCCACTAGGAGATGCTCTGGGGCAGGAGAGAGAGAGAGAGAACCCAAAAGGCTCCGGTTGCGGAAATATTGGCCCTCAGAGAGTCTTGACTACCTCCTGAAGCCCGCAGTGGGGATGCTGGTTAGACAGAACATTTCCATTTTTCCTTCTTTCCCTCTCTTCCATTCCATGAACACCTCCCACACTTCTGGGCTGCCCCCTGGGGACGAGGTACGCAGAACTGCTCCCCTTCACACGCTGGAGCAGCGTGCCCTTGGTGGGAAGAAGGAGGGGAGACAAGCGAAAGCACGAAGCTGGTGCAATGTTTTAAAGGGCCCGAACATGGAAATTGGTCCTGCCATTCGCCATCTTCATGTCTTCGAGCAAGTATCACGCTCTTCGATCCTCAGGGTCACAGCTCAGGTCAAGGTTATGCTAATTCCCCCTTTCAGAGTTTGGGTGGGTATGGGGGGGGTTGTGCTATGCAGAATTGCCCAGCCGGGCAGATGTGGCACAAGGCTGCTTGCTGTTCCTCGACTCCTGGCCCCTGACCTCAGGCCAACCCTCCTGGCTCACCACGGGCAAGAAACCAAAGCACCTGGTTTTCTTTCACAAACCGCACTTGCCTAGACCTCCTCCCTGTCTTGCAGGGAAGTGACCTTCCTCACGTGCCCACGGGACCCATGTGATGATGGCGTGCCACAGGCAACCCAGCGGATCTTGCGACACTTGCGATTCCCTCAAGGCTGAAGAGGAATGAGAAGGAGAGAGGAAGTGGGAGTCCCTTGTTCTCGCATGCTCCACAAGGCTAGGCTTGCGGTGGGATCTTAAGGCCATTTTTATGAAGGTGGATTCTGGGTGGTTGGGGGACTTGTCCTGAACGTCTTTCTTCCTCTCCTTTTCCTCTTCCTCCTCCTTCTCCTTCCCTCCTCTTCTTCTCCTCTTTAACGACACCTTCTAGATACTTCCTGGAACCCTTTTCTGTAGCAGGGAACACTCAGAGAGTGGTGAACCCATCGAGGCTCTGCTGGGTTTGCCCGGAGGGCTAGGCAGATCATGCAGAACAAGCGCAGTGTTTGCGGGGGAGCGGCAAAGCACGAGGCGGGCTCGCAGAACTCCCAGAAGCTTCAGAGACCTGGAGCAGACAGGCTGAAGCATCTCTGTGGATTGGATCCCCCAGAGGAGGGAAGCCATCACTCTTCCTCCCAGCGGACAGACTCTACTCATTCTTGAATGTTCAACCCAGAGATGTTTTCCCCCAAGAGTCTGCTTTTCTAGACATCCCCCAGGCCTTCCGTCTCAGCAGTAGGTGATGACTAATCCCCTCGTGGGAGCAGCCAGAACTCTGCTGTCCTTTGAAGAGAACATGAGTAATGGAGGCACTTCTGCTCTGTGGCTCAGGTTCCTGTCCCAAGGGTCGGTCCCCTGGGGTGACCCATGCTGCTCTTACAGGGCTCACCCCCTGCATTCTTTTCTGCTCAGCTACCGGCGTGTGCACACTGGCTTTCCCCCATCCACACCCTTACGTACCCTGCACAGGTGCGGGCACCCGGCCCTATGGCTCACGCTCCCCTCCACCAGCTTGTCCCACCCGCCCGCTCCGTTAGGGAGCTTTATTGCCTGAGCTTGCAGGTGTTTGCAGACCTGACATTGGCAGTGACTGAGTGGGCCTTTTGGTGACACTTCCATAAAACCTCATAAATCGCCTCTGCGCAGTGTCACGTGCACACTTTTATTTTCCTCAATAAATACACACATTCTTATTTCCTAACAGCTCCAGCCTTGGCTGAGTGCCCAGCAAAGGGTCTACTTTCTGTATACTTGGCCGGGATGCATCGTGGACAGGAATGGGGGACCGCTCTGTCGGTTGTCGGAGGCCCTAGAGGTCCTCAGGGACCTGGGGTAACAGAGGCCTGATTTGAGTGGGACCTTCTGGGTTATCTCGTCCAGCTGCGAATTCTAACCCTGCCCTGTGGGCCCTCCCTCTCTGTGTTTGTTCATTACTCTGTCTAGACTCTTGTAACCGAGGTTTTAGGCGAGGGCTGCTGTGAAGCCTGTTTTTCAGACCTGGAAGCTGAGGCTCAGAGAAATGAATGGTCAATGCCAGTGCCTGGAATCTGCATTTAAACAATACTCCAGCTCATTGTAATGCAGGTGGTTTGGGTCGCACGTTGAGAATGAAGGCCTTTTTTGTGAATGACTGGGGCTCAGGGCAAAAACCATATTTCCCCCTTTCTTAAAATGAAAACATTGTGGAAATAATAACTTTGAAGAGGGAAGGCATGATTCCCAGGACATTTTTTTACTCAGAGGGTTGGTGGAACTTATGTATGAATTTGGGGTCAACTCTCTGGAGAGGCCAGCTGAGGACAGCTGCCTGACCCTTGCTTTGGCCAGTTGCAGCCCATCACCTCTCCTGGGTCTGCTATCACTTTGGTCATCTGCCCCTCCTTAAAAAGTAATTTCACTGCTTCTACAAATTGATAAATGTTTACCCCTTATGAAGGTCTTTGGGAAACTGTTTTCATCTTCCTTTTTATAGACAGGGAAGCAGGGAGGGCTGGGGAAAGTCTCAGGACCAGTCAGTGGCAGAGCCTGGATGATGATTCCAGGTTTCTGACCTGCAGTAGGGCTCATTTTCCATTCACAACACTTCCCAAGCTCTTCCTGTCACCCACATGATGTCAGGGGCTTGGAGGCCGGTGAGCTTCTGGGGACCAGGGCCATGTGTGTTTGGAGTTCCGAGACCCAAGTGCCAATGGCTGAGCTAGGAGATCTCAGGGAAGGGGCAGAAGGCAGGGAAAAGGGAGGGGAGGACTGGGGGCAGTGATGCGAGGGAGAAGGGGGAGGGTCTCGCCCTCTGCGTCACCCTATTTTTTGCCATCAAGTCATCGTCATTGGGTGCTGTGTCAGAGCAAAAGGGTGAAATGTAAAGCAGAGGAGAGAGACCTTTTTTTCTGAGGCTTTTAAAGTTAAAAGCTTCATGAAGGTGGAAGGGAGGGGGTGTAGAGCTTCCTTCTTCACTTTCATTTGGTCCATTGGGAGGTCCGTTGTGAAGGAGCCATCATCATCATCATCATCTGTCCGTGAGCAGAGAAGGGCATGAGCCCCTGGAGAGCTATTCAGCTTGGATGCATCCATTTCTCTCTGTGGGTCCCCCAAATCAGGCGGCTAGGAAGTGGGACAGGACATGGTCTTTTCTCTCCGAAATGCCCGAGCAGGTGCATGTGGTCAATCACTTACAAGTTCTGTGCCCTTCAAGATACTTCCAGAATACAAAGTGAGAAAGATGTTAATGTTTCCCGACTCTTCTGACCCATCCAATGCCCAAACACTGGCTCTGGACGCTCCAGCCTCTTCTTGGAAGTCCTGGGTCTCTCTGATTTTTAGTAGCCCTGTTCCCTACTTCCTGCTTTGCTCTTGTGCTGGCTCAGCACAGTGAGATGTGACCCACGAGTCTCTTGGAACCTCTTCTGCTACCCAAGGCCTGCATCTCACCCACCCAATGGCTACAATGACAAAGATCAAAGTTTCGCATGGGCTCAGCAACAGGAGCTCTCATTTACCAAGGCTAATCTGGCTCAAGTGACAGCCCAGGGCTGTACCTGCCATGAGGACCAACCACTCTGAGCCCTTAATAGGACGCCATTCCCCTAGGGGGACCAGCCTGGTTCCAGAGTCAATGCACTCAATTGTTTCCATCACAGAAAGATCAAGGCTTTCTTCTCATTGGAATGGAGACATGGATATCACTGGAACTCTGGAGATGGATTTGTCTTCCCTGCCCACAATCCTTCTGCCAAAACTTCCATGGATTCATAGAAGGCCTTACTCACCATGACAGTATACCCCACAGCCTCCCCTCTTACCAAGAGACTCATCGGAGAGCAAATGAAGATCAGGGACAGGCTCATGTCCATGACATTCACTGGCCTTGCAGGGTTCCCTGTCACTTTCAAGCTGTCCATCTGATAGAATTCTGGAATAAGCCATTTAAAGACTTTTTATGGTGCTAACTGGATGGCAGCAGTTTGTGGGGCTGGACTAATGTTGTCTAGGACGCAAAATTCCACTAACTTAGTGAGCAGTTCTGGTGCTGGTCTTCTCCATAGCCAGGGTTCACAGGTTGGGGAATAAGCTCCTCTTATGACTACCCCAGTGATCCGATAGCAAAAATTTTGCAGTCTGCTCCCGTGATGTAAGCTCTCGTGGTCTGGAGGATTTAGAGCCCAAGGCCCAGGTGCTTCCAGCAGGGGGCACAGCAATGGGTCAGTTAGATTGGAACTAACTTACTTACTTTCTTTCTTTCTTTTTAAATTCCTTTTCAGCGTAACAGTATTCATTGTTTTTGCACCACACCCAGTGCTCCATGCAATCTGTGCCCTCTCTAATACCCACCACCTGGTTTCCCCAACCTCCCACCCTCCGCCCCTTCAAAACCCTCAGATTGTTTTTCAGAGTCCATAGTCTCTCATGGTTCACCTCCCCTTCCAATTTCCCTCAACAGATTGGAATTTTCCATGGCCTCCTGGGCTCTTTGGGCTCCTCACTCTAGGGAACCAGCAAGGAAGGAATTACGGTGCTGGTGGGATGATTGTTCCTGAATATGAAAGAGAAATTGGATTGCTACCCCACAATGGGGAGAAGTGGGGTCTGTCTGTGCGTAGCCCGTTCGGGCTGCTCTAACAAAACACCATAGACTCGGTGGCTTATAAGCCTCAGACATTTATTTCTCACGGTTCTGGAGACTGGGAAGTGTCTGGCCAGGGCCCATCTCCTGGCTTGTGGATGGTGGTCTTCTCACGGGGCAGAAGGGATGGGGGAACTCTCGGGGGGTCTCTATCATAATAAGGGTAAACCAGAAACAATTCATCCTGAGACCATTTGCTCTGTAACTGTGAATGTGTGAAACCAGACAAGTTCTGGGCTTCCAAAATCCAAGAGCGTCACAGACATGGAATTGGTATTCCCATTCCCAAAGGGAGAAATAGGAAAGAAGAAAGGGTTAACAGGTCCCACATCAGCCTAAAACCTAATGGGACAAATAACATGAAATCTTGAAGCTTGAGAATAAACTTGGGCATGATTCTCTGCCCTTAGACTCAATGGGGTCCTGCCGCCATAGCTGTCTTGGGTTGGTGTTGCCGCCATAGCTGTCTTGATATGCATATTCCTATGTATGATGGAAATGAAGGACGGTGATTAATAATAAATGGAAATGGCTAAAATAATGGAAAGACAATTCACATTACCGTAGTAAAATTGTGTGTTTTTTTATCGTATTAATTTCTTTCTTTCTTTCTTTCCTTTTTTTTTTTTTAAGATTTTATTTATTTGAGAGAGAGAGAGAGAGCACTAGAGAGAGCAAGCATGAGTGAGAGTCAGAGGGAGAGAGAAGCAGGCTTCCCACTGAGCAAGGAGCCCGATGTGGGGCTTGATCCGAAGACCCTGGAATCACGACCCGAGCCAAAGGCAGACACCCAACCAACCGAGCCACCCAGGCACCTGTATTATTTTCTTTCATGTCTGGTGCAAAATGTTGATTTATCTTTCACATTTATTGATAGGTTATTACCAGATGTTTTACATTTAAGATAGATAAAGGAGATCTATATTTTTATAGACGCAGAACTGATAGATTTCTATTTCATTTTTCTAATATGTTATTATTGCAATATTGAAATACAAAGTCCCTTTAAATTAAACAAATTCAGTTTTTATTTTATTATTATTACTTTTAAAGATTTTATTTATTTATTTGACAGTGAGAGGGGGAACATGAGCAAGGGGAGTGGGGGAGGGAGAAGCAGGCTTTCTGCTCAGCAGGGAGCTTGATGTGGGGCTGATCCCAGGACCCTGGGACCATGACCTGAGCCAAAGGCAGACGCTTAACAACTGAGCCACCCAGGTGCCCCAATTTTTCCGTTTTTAAATTAATGTGTTTTTAGTTGATCATCTTTGGGTTTGAGGTAGGCAATCTTATCATGAGCAGATACTCACAATTTTGTTTTCTCTTTTTAAAAAGTTTCAAATTTTTTTCTTTCCTTATTCCCCTGACTAGACTATCTGGAGTGATTATTAGCAGTGATGCTGTAGGGAATATTTTTATCTTCCTCTTATTTTTAATAGCGATGTTGCTTATATATTGCCATTAACTATAAAATTGAGATCGATCTTTCCATCATGTCATATTAGACTTGGCTACTCCTATTCTCTCTCTCTCTCTCTCTATATATATATATATATATGTGTAAAATATATATATTTATTATTTATTTTTTTAAGATTTTATTTATTTGACTGACAGAGATCACAAGTAGGCAGAAAGAGGGGGAAACAGGCTCTCCGCTGAGCAGAGAGCCCGATTCGGGGATCAATCCCAGGACCCTGGCATCATGACCTGAGCTGAAGGCAGAGGCTTTAACCCACTAAGCCACCCAGGTGCCCCTATTCTATATATATATATATATATATATATATATATATATATATATTTGAGGGAATGGACATCAAATTTACCGATTACTTCTTCATATTTATGGAGACGATTGCATTTTAGTTGACTTGATATGCATATTTGTATTTTAGTTGACTTGATATGCATATTTGTAACGTATTTCCTTGCATTAAATAATCTCTTTGTCACTGGCTGTTAGTGACTACGCTTTTTATATTCCAACTCATTAGCTTTGCTGGTGTGCTTTGAGAGTTTTTGCAATAATCTTTAAAACAAGATTTCTTTCTAATTCTGATGTTAACACAGTACATGCAAACTGAAACAAAAGAAGTAGAAACAAAATAAACTGTTAGCAGAGGTCTCCTGCCTGTTAGATGGCAGAATAGGGTCTATTTTGTTACTCTTCTCTTAAAATGTAATACACATTTTAAAATGATAAAATCAAGAGTTTTTTTTTTTTTTAATTTTTTATTTTTTATAAACATATATTTTTATCCCCAGGGGTACAGGTCTGTGAATCACCAGGTTTACACACTTCACAGCACTCACCAAATCACATACCCTCCCCAATGTCCATAATCCCACCCCCTTCTCCCAAACCCCCTCCCCCCAGCAACCCTCAGTTTGTTTTGTGAGATTAAGAGTCACTTATGGTTTGTCTCCCTCCTAATCCCATCTTGTTTCATTTATTCTTCTACCCACTTAAGCCTCCATGTTGCATCACCACTTCCTCATATCAGGGAGATCATATGATAGTTGTCTTTCTCTGCTTGACTTATTTCGCTAAGCATGATACGCTCTAGTTCCATCCATGTTGTTGCAAATGGCAAGATTTCATTTCTTTTGATGGCTGCATAGTATTCCATTGTGTATATATACCACATCTTCTGGATCCATTCATCTGTTGATGGACATCTAGGTTCTTTCCATAGTTTGGCTATTGTGGACATTGCTGCTATAAACATTCGGGTGCATGTGTCCCTTTGGATCACTACATTTGTATCTTTAGGGTAAATACCCAATAGTGCAATTGCTGGGTCATAGGGCAGTTCTATTTTCAACATTTTGAGGAACCTCCATGCTGTTTTCCAGAGTGGCTGCACCAGCTTGCATTCCCACCAACAGTGTAGGAGGGTTCCCCTTTCTCCGCATCCTCGCCAGCATCTGTCATTTCCTGACTTGTTGATTTTAGCCATTCTGACTGGTATGAGGTGATATCTCATTGTGGTTTTGATTTGTATTTCCCTGATGCCGAGTGATATGGAGCACTTTTTCATGTGTCTGTTGGCCATCTGGATGTCTTCTTTGCAGAAATGTCTGTTCATGTCTTCTGCCCATTTCTTGATTGGATTATTTGTTCTTTGGGTGTTGAGTTTGCTAAGTTCTTTATAGATTCTGGACACTAGTCCTTTATCTGATATGTCGTTTGCAAATATCTTCTCCCATTCTGTCAGTTGTCTTTTGATTTTGTTAACTGTTTCCTTTGCTGTGCAAAAGCTTTTGATCTTGATGAAATCCCAATAGTTCATTTTTGCCCTTGCTTCCCTTGTCTTTTGCGTTGTTCCTAGGAAGATGTTGCTGCGGCAGAGGTCGAAGAGGTTGCTGCCCGTGTTCTCCTCAAGGATTTTGATGGATTCCTTTCGTACATTGAGGTCCTTCATCCATTTTGAGTCTATTTTTGTGTGTGGTGTAAGGAAATGGTCCAATTTCATTTTTCTGCATGTGGCTGCGTTTTATCAATTATATATTGTTGTGTAACAAACCACCTTGAAACTTAGTGGCTAAAATAGCAACTAGTTCATTTGCTCACAATTCCAAAGGTCAACAATCTGTGCTGGGCTCAGATGGGCATGTCTTCCGCTGGTCTTGCCCATGGTTGGACTTTCTGGGGTCTTTAGCTGGTGGGTTTGCTGGGGGCCAGTTGCTCTAGAAGGCCTCAGATGGCACAGCTTATCTCTGTTACTTGTCATATCTTTCTTTTTGATGGAAGAAGCTGTAAAGGCACATTGAAAAGTGGGTGCATGCAGAGATGGGAAGAATTGATGTAGACAACTTTGAAGACAGTCTGCTATAAACACGTTACAGTTAAAAATAAAACAACCCCACAGATTATAAAAAGGAAAAGAAAGGATAATACCCTATGTTAATAAGGTTATGGCAAGATGGACTTTCTTATACATTGCTAATGCGCCTATTGAAAGTATAATAAAAAAAAAGATTTGACAATGTATTTCATGAATGGTAACATATATTTTAATAATTATTTTACTTAAATTTACCAGTTTATTTAAGGATATAATAAAGGATATGAATCAACACCCAGATGAATAAATACATAGGGTGAGGTTGGGGGGAGGGAAAGCATGGAGCCTCTATGCCCTCCCCAGGCAAGCTATGAGTGGTAAAATGTTAATAGAATTTGACCTAGTTTTTCTATATCTTGGAATTTATCCTAAGGAAAAAAAAATCAGAATTCCACATACAGAAGAAATTATGTGCAAAGATTTTTTATGTACAACATTATTTGTGAGTGAAAATCTAGATCTAATCTAAAGGTCAGCTCTGAAAGGAATTGATGACATCATCTCTATATGATGGAACATTATGTAATGATTAAAGGCATGTTTGAGGATATGAAGAGAAGTTTAAAAAGAGGATTTCTGTGTGTTCATTATAATTCAAATTTTGAAAGTGGATTGTGTTCATATACGTACATATGTTGTATTGCTTTGTATGGCATATATTGTATTCATAACTATATTTGAATACAGTCAACTCTTCATATGTTTGTAAACATAAAATACTATACATGAGCATAGTAATGGTGATTATTTCTTGACAGTTATTAGATTTTGGTGTTCTTTATATCATTAATTATTGGGGCCACAGATACCAGTTGGGGTCACCCTGCCATTTTGAACTAGAGAGAGTCTACTGTAACTGTCTCATGTCTTATGGAAAGTCTCTGTCCTCCCCATTAGTTCTGGGACCTCTTGAGGGTTTTCATTCTCATTAGAACTTCTGCTAGTTACTCCCTATCTTTGGAATTCTGTTGTTCTATCCTGTCTTTTGTGGTTCTTCTTAAATCCTTTCCCTGGCATCATGACTGATACCTGGACCATCCTCTCTTCTTCTTTATTTCGACTTCTGATCTTCTTCCAAACATTCTGGGATATGAATTTGCTACACGTACCAGACTTCTACTAAAGATCCCTGTTCCCTGTCAGCTCATGGAAATGGACTATCCCTGTACAATACAAAAGTCAAATGAGTCCCATATTAGACTAGAGGTCCTTAAGGGTTGTTTTTGCTTGTTTCTTAGACCCAGGGGCTGTCTTATGAGAGCTGTAGGCCTCTTCCAAGTACATTGTTTTTCAGTACCTATAATAAAATGGAGAGGATTACAAAGAAATGATATTGAAATAGAATTATCATGTATTTGAGAAAAAATGAATTGGTGATGTGGTGATGCATGTGCTTCTTTATTAGTAATGCGTTAAACAATATGCAAAAAGTTCAAGTTAGCCAGAAATTGAGTATAATGCAAAAACAGCAGTAAGTATAAATGATATTTTGAGATTTGTACAAAAACTATGGTATGAGAATATCTGTGATTTCTATTGATTATAAAGCTACAAAAACTGTTAATACTGTGATGATGGCTTGTTTCTATCCATAATTGTAACTATGCTA
The DNA here is from genome assembly GCF_011764305.1 of Mustela putorius furo. NCBI lineage: Eukaryota > Metazoa > Chordata > Mammalia > Carnivora > Mustelidae > Mustela > Mustela putorius. The sequence continues at coordinate 9,047,704 of NW_025421464.1, read as the reverse complement.
ATTTCCACTTCGAAACTGGTAAAAATCAAGATGTGATACTTGCCTCATCTCAGTTCAAGGATCCCCTGAATTCTGTCTGTGAACCATTTGGGACCCAGGTGCCCCCGGTGCCCCCAGTGGTTTAGGGCATTTCTGTTCTGCCACCAGGCTGTGTGAGGTCCCATTCTCGTAACCATGTTACTATACTTTTTCTCCCTTTCTCTCCCTCCAGTTTGTTTTCTGGAAATTTGAAATTCTTTTCACTCTCTGAATTTGAGTGCTTCTTCAATCTCTGGTTCCTAATTTTGAAGTTAGCTCTTGCCTTATCTTTTTTTTTTAAACACCTTTATTGAGATATAATTCACTTATTTACAATTCATTCATTCAAAGCAACAAATTCAATAGTTTTAAATATATTCACAGATACATAGTAACCATCATCACAATTTTATTTATTTATTTAATGTTTATTTTTATTTATTTTATTATTATACTTTATTTATTTATTTATTATGTCATTCACCATACAGTACATCATTAGTTTTTGATGTAGTGTTCCATGATTCATTGTTTGCATATAACACCCAGTGCTCTATGCAATCTGTGCCCTCCTTAATACCCGTCACCGGGCTGACCCATTCCCCTACCTCCCTCCCCTCTAAAATCCTCGATCTAATTTCTGGAGTCCTCAGTCTCTCATGACTCATCTCCCCTCTGATTCTCTCCCCTTCATTTTTCCCTTCCTTCTCCTAATGGCCTCCATGCTATTCTTTATGTTCCACAAATAAGTGAAACCATATGGTAATTGACTATCTCTGCTTGACTTATTTCCCTTAGCATAATCTCCTCCAGTCCTATCCTGATGATGCATAAGTTGGGTATTCATCCTTTCTGATGGTTGAGTAATATTCCATTGTGTAGATGGACCACATCTTCTTTATTCATTTGTTTATTGAAGGGAGTCTTGGCTTCTTCCACAGTTTGGCTATTGTGGACATTGCTGCTATGGACATTGGGGTGCATGTGGCCCTTCTTTTCACTACATCTGTATCTTTGGGGTAAGTACCCAGTAGTGCAATTGCTGGGTCATAAGGTAGCCTTCGCTTTGTCTACACCCATTAGGGTTCTTCAGCCCAAAGAACCGGTCATCTACTCATTTTGATATCATCATAGTCAACATTTGTGGAATATTGTCCTCATGGCAGCTGGCAGCTGGTGCTTTCAAGAGGGTACAATTTATTTTTATCTGCAACATGGGAGGTTTGCTTAAAGCCATGCAGTTATCATGCTGCAAGCTCTAACTTGTGTCTGATGGATGGCTTGGCTTCTCTTTAGTGGAACCCAGAAGAAAATGAAATTCATCTACTTGGGTCCCTCTTTTCATAGAATCAGCCATCTTTAGGAAGCAATTGTGATTTTAGAATACTATTTTCTTTCCCCTGGTACATTTCTAAGTCTTCCACAATGGTCATTTATTTTCAATGTCATGTCTGCCCAGGCTCCTGATCCTCTAGGAACTGCTAGGAGAAAGTGAATACATAGGATGGGTGGACATTGGGGCAAAGGACTCTAGGAAAAACAGAGAGGAGATGTGCCTGGGTCTTCCTGATTCCAACTGCTTCTGAGACTTGGCTGGTGCCTGTACTTTGGGTTCTGTATGACCCCATATGGCTTTCTATCCCAGGCCCCTTTAGGTTAAGCTGGCTCCCCTTGGTTTCTGCTACCCGTCACCAAAGTTGTTTAATACATAAATAATAGACATGCTTTATTTTTAAAATTGGAAAGAGAAAATACATTACTAGCAAACCATTACTGGTTGTGGGAAGGCTTTGTCATCCCTCCTGGCCCTTGCTCCAGAGGCTTCCCTATTCTGGTGATAGTAGAAGTGATGTCCATGATGGAGGAATATCACCTCCTTTGTGTCTCTGATCACCCAAGGAGAACACACATCCTTCTTTGTGTTTCTGCTGTAGTCAGACTCACACACGCTTCCCACCTTCCTACTTTAGTCATTCTTTTTAGGGACAATAACCTTCCATTGGTTGCAAATATTTATTTGTTGAATTTATCTTTCTGTATGTCTCTGTCAGAGTATATACTTTTGCAGAGCAGTGGCTTCCTTTGTATCTCCTGGAACCAAAAGCCCAAGGAAAGGCCCACATGCTTGATGACCACCGTGATGCTTTTGACACTTGGTGGATTATGGTGTTGGTGAGGGTGGTGCCTCCCATCTTGATTTATATTTGTCAGACTTTTTAAGTCAAGTTCCTATCTCTACCACCAAGAATGTTTGCTCATAACACAACACACTGCACCCAGCAATGACATTCTCAAGGGGAATGAGTACTCTTCCTAGTGTTGGACGCAGTTGTCTCAGATTGTCTGCCCTCATTGCAAACCCCAATTTATCCTAATTCTTCTAGACTTGAAGCTTGTGTTTTATCTTCTCGGTGTAAAGCACCTGGTCTACCTTATGGAATCTGGCTTCATCTCATCCTACCACCTTTGGGCTAACTTGAATAGGAGAAGACAGTCAGCCCTTTGAATTTCGAGCCCAGGCTCTGGCTTAGCAGCCCAAACTCCAAAACAGAACCCCAACTTTAAGTGTATTCTGGGTGGGGATGAATAATATAGACTAAAGGACAGGATGGTTGTTTTGGTCAGAATTCTTTCATTTTCTGCCTGAAGAAAACCCCATTGTAGTCTGTTTCCATGAAACAGGCACCATTTTTACAAAAGTAATTGAAAATACAGGCATGGCTAGACCTAAGGGGCCATCAGGGGTCCTCTTTCCTTCCTTCTGGTCTACCGCCTCCAGAGCACATTTCACTTTAAGTGACCCGTGGTGGTCAATGGTGACTAGCAGTTTTAGGCTTTACCCAGTCCATCTGTGATCCAACCCACAGAATAAAGAACAAATATGCTTGAGTCTTGGACCCCAGTTTGGACCGATGACAGATCCACATGGATGGGAGAGGGAGAGGAAAGAAGTGTGATGGGAAGGCCCCCAACAGTGGGTGATCCCCTGCAGGGGAGACGGCCAAAGGCCAGTGACTGTGGGCCAGGTGGTTGGGGCAGTGCTGAGGAGGAGAGAAATACTACGTGCCGTGCATTTGATCAAGGCCATGGTGACGCTGCTGCTGGGGTTGGTGAGGTGTTGCTGGGCATGACAGTGAGGCAGACCAGATATTCCTTCTTGCTCCAGGTCCTACTGATTCCAAGACCACAATCCCAAGGGATGGTGCCTCCAGCCCCATTCGTGGAGACACATGATTTCCTGTGGTTCTTGCCCTGAGGGGCAAAGCAGGCTGCACATTTGTCCTAGAACGAATCCAATGGCTCCTGAGTCAGCAAGCTCCCCGGGGCTGTGGAAGCAGATCACGTGGTATCTCAGAAACATACCTATGCCTGTTAGCAGAAAAACAGAGCAAAACAAGCCCCCACCGCTGGGATGGCAGGAAGTGTGGTCAGCTTTCTCTGAGCACCAAGGGAGGTGAAGCCAAGATGAAAGGTCATTGGCTTTTCCTAATGAAGAGGCACAGAAACTGCTGATTTAAAGGATAATAATAAAAAAGCACCCTGGGGGACATTTTATTGCATGTAGAAATGTTCAATTTCATCCTTCATATGAAAAAATGAAAAAAGAAACAGTTTGATTTTCATAAAAGCCGATAGATTAATATAAAAGGGAAAAAGTTCCCAGCCAAGAATGAAGGCAGAGTTGGGTTCATGTGTGTGTGCCTGAGCTGACTCCTCGGGCTCATGTGAGCGTCTGCATTTGGCACACAGATCCCTTGTTCTGTAAAAACTATTTCAGGAACACTTTGAAAAGGCTGCCCAGTGATGGCTGCCTCATTTGGGATTTATTATAATATCATTAGGAGGGGTTATATCACTTGGTATAATGTCAGACACATTGTAGCCTGTGGTTTTATGATGTGGACAAATATCACACTCAGGAATAAGATGGCTCTGAACAAATCAGTTCCATCTGGGTCCTACTGTAAATAGAGCTTTTCCCTTCTGTTGCGAGGAGATGGGTTCTGATTCGCATCCACTCCCCGATCTTTTCTCCTGCAACCTCTTTTCCTTCTGGGTCTTCCTCTTCCTCAGCCCTTGGGGCTTAGGAGCTAGAGGGAGACAGAGACAATTGTGGAGGATCCCAAAACATACTAGAAGGGAGGGAAGGTGCAGGAAGAGGGAGAGGGAGAGGGGGAATTAGCTTTTATCCAGTGTGTGTCCTGTGTCTGAACCAGCACAAGATGGTTTCACCCCATCACCTGGCTTCATCTTCATAAAGAACCTGCAGAAAAAGTAGATGTCTCATGGCTATTTTACAAAGAGATGTTGAGATGACATGATGAAAAAATGTGTCTCACACGAGGCCTGTAAACTACTAAGTATGGGTGGAAAGTTTTCAGGTTCATCTGACTCCAAACCCTGTGACCTTTCATGGTATCTTTTGGGGTCTGCATGCCCAAGAGCTAACTATCCACAGGATGGAAGGGACAGGGGATGGGTGAGGTGCCAGTTGTCTTTAAGTTAAAAACTTGGCCATTTTCCAAAGCATAAAAAAGCATGGGATAACCACTTTGGGAAACGATTGGGAAGTTTCTCATAAAGTTATATATTGGTCTCCCCTATGGCCCAGCAATGACATTCTCAAGGGGAACGAGTACCTAGGTCCACAGACAGACATGTGTGAGAATGTTCACAACAGCTGTTCCATCATAGTCAGGAACTGGAAGCAACCCAAATGCACATCAGTAGGAAAATGGATAAAGACATTGTGGTGTGTTCATGTAATAGATGACTGCACCGCAATGCAAAATAACAAACCAATGGTAGATGCAATGACATGGAGGGACCTCTGAGATGTCATACTGAGCTAAAGAAGACAAGCACCAAAGAGAACATAAGGCACTATTCCAGTTCACATGAATTTCAAGAATGAGGAAAATGAAACAAAGCTGAGGGGAATCATAGAGTGCTGGCTTCTGGGGTAAGAAGAAGAGAGGGCCTGGGAAGGGCCAAAGAAATCTTGCTGAGCGGTGCCTGGCTGGCTCCATTGGGGGAGACTGTGACTCTTGATCTTGGGGTGGTGAGTTCGAGCCCCACGTTGGGGGTAGAGTTTACTTAAGAAATTAAGAGGGCTTTGGAAAGGGAGGTGAACCATGAGAGACTATGGACTCTGAAAAACAATCTGAGGGGAATGAAGTGGTGGGGGGGTGGGAGGTTGGGGTACCAGGTGGTGGGTATTATAGAGGGCACAGATTGCATGGAGCACTGGGTGTGTTGCAAAAATAATGAATACTGTTATGCTGAAAATAAAAAAATTTAATTAAAATTTAAAAAAAAAGAAATTAAGAGGGGATTAAAAAAAGAACTTGCTGAGAAATGCTATGGGAAATACTCTATCTGGTTGGTGTGACATAGGTTTAGATTAATTGAGTTAAGTATTTAAGATTTTACTGTTGAGACATCTGGGTGACTCCATCGGTTGGGCGCCAACTCTTGATCTTGGGTCAGACCTTGATCTTGATCTCAGGGTCATGGGTTCAAAAGATTTTACTGGTTATAGAATACCCCTCAGTTAAAAAAGAGAAAATAATAAAGAGTTTACTAGAAAAATTAGGAGAAAGTAGTCAAAGGTGTCATGTTTCAATTTTTAAAAAAACTGGCTGTTTGATTACTTTTGACCATAGTCATAAAAAAGGAGTATGGAAGTGGGGAAGATACATGCTTATGCTATAATACCAGCTGTCGGATGTTCAGACAGAGTAACTAAATGAACGATTGGTTGATTTATTTCCAATACTTCATACAGAAAGTCAAGTGTCATTTTCTTACCTCAGTAAATTGTAGCCTGCATCTCCAACAGCTGCCTGCCCATTTTTCTTTTTCCTTCCCCCCCCCCCCAATCCTATGATTGCTATCACAGAGTGCAGCAGAAATAGAGATTTTAGGTCAAAAGAAAGAAGAGAAAAAGGGACAAGTACACCTCTTTCCTTTTGGTGTTAAAATATGATAAAGTACTTTGTACAGTTTTGAGTGTTTCAGAAGAGATCTTGTAGGTCGACTCACAAATTGTCATAACAACCTGTTTATTTCTGCCAAAAGAGGCAATCAAAATGAGATTGTTACTTTATTTGAACAGACGTGTGTCAATTCACTCTGAAGAACAATGCCAGGATGTTATGATGGTGCATACTATCGAAGAGGGCAAACATGATTTTATTTCTGTCCCTCTAAGGAGAGCAACTTAACCACTGGGATTTGGGTCTATATTTTTTCCACCAACACTCTTTATCTCCATGGTCTCAGTGAAGGCTAGGAGAGAACGGCTGTCAAGTAAGTTGAGGCTATGTGGACAGAGAATGAATAGTTTAGATAACTCTTCTACACTGTCCTTTGTCACGAGATAGTGCTCACTTCCTTGCTTCTCTCTATGGGGCCCCAGATTATTTGAACCAGAGACTCAACCACCCTGAATTCTCTTCACTTGGATTCCCTGAGCATGACTTTGCCCATCTCTGATTTTCAGAGGCTGTCTTTGGCCTCCCTGACCTTCTGGATGGGTGGGGTGAATGACCCCCATATCTGGGCAATGGCAGCTTATTTTGCAGAGATCTTTATTCTGAATACACAAGGGAAAATGGCCAAGGGGTCAGGGTGAGTGGGAAAGTAAGTGACGGTAGAAATTCAGGGAACTCTTGGATTCTCTCTTCCCATGAACCATGACATGCTCTCTCCACTTCTAGAGTTGAAGAACAAGTGAGAACACAGTTTGTATTGTTGCTGGTGGGGAGTAAGTTGTCTGGGCTGGCAGAGAACTGAGGACAGAGTAGCCAAGTGCTGACCTCAGTGATGTATGCCTAATTTCTAGTGCGAGGCTTGGCTTGGTAATGGATCTTGGTCACAATTACTCATGGATGCTCATGGTTATCTGGACAGAACCCACACCCTCCCTGTTCATGGCAGGAAGTCATATGAGGCCAAGAGATGTAAAATTCATAAAATCCTTCTACATACCTAAGTCTGTGAATATTATTAGTCTGTGAAACATGAGGATAACAGAACCAATTTTTTTCCCCCTTAAGTCAAACATTCAGACTTTAATTTCACTCTGTTCCTTATAAAATGGATGTTTTCTCAGCTACATTGGGACACTTAAATTTTTAGTCTGCTGAGTTTTCAACAACATCCAAATGCTTTCATGTTTTCTTTTCCCTGTATTGTGGTTATTCTTTGTCTACACAATCCATTCCCCAGGATGTTTATTGAGTATCTGGTAGAGGTTAGGCAGAATGCTAGGCAATGGAAACAAAGAGGCAAAGGAAGTGGAAAGCATCCCCCTTATTACAGGGCTTGTATTCTGGTGGGGAGACAAACAGTAAAGGAATAAACTAATACACTATGCCAACTGATTAAATACACTACCGAGAAGCAAAATAGGGTTTGAGGGTGAAGACGGAGCAGGGGCTGTGCTTGTAGTAGGAGAGATGAGGAAAGGGCTTGCTAGTCAGTAGTCAATAACCCAGTCACTGTCCCAGCATTTGTAAGGGTACTAGACCCTAGGAATGGTTGGCCATAGGGGTACGGAGAGGAGCTCACATCAGAGTATCTCAAGCTGCTTTCGAGTGAATGTGAGATAATGCGCTTATCCAAAATATCCTTGGGTCCCAGAAGTTCTGGAGAAGGTTTGCCGGCCCATTCCCCAGCCAACACCACCTCAGGCTCCTGGAATCTTGATGGCTTTTTCATTCCTTCCCCATCTCCATCTCTCCTGTTCATATCCTCTTTTCATGGGCTGCTCTTGGAACCTCCACATTCCTCTGGTATTGTAAAAAAATGTTTGGTTCTCCCCAGCTTCCACCCTACTTTGGGTCAATACGTATATATCCAAGCTTATCGACGTTCTCAGCAGGACGAGGACCTTTTAGTAAACACGGAGCATTTTCTTTAGTAGACAGCAGGGGCTGGAGAGAGAAAAATGCCAAGCATGAAGCCCTGTGTGTGTATAAATCTGGGACGGATGCTGGGGCGGTGACTTCCGCTGTGTTTGTCTGGAGGGCTAGTCTACAGTTGCATCCTCATGAAGGGAAAGAAATGAATGTTCTGGGTAAGAACCACCCAAGGAAGAGGCAGATCCTGAAAAGGGATCTGGGTATGTGGAAAGCAGACCTCCGACCCGAGAGTTTCTTCCCTCTTTAGGCTTTGCTCTCTGGGGCTTGGATATTCAAGATGCATTCAAGTCTGCCAGGAAGAGAGGTTGATATTTCATCTGGGATTGAGCTCTATGATTGGTAGTCCCGACAGGCTTCTGTGAGAAGGGGCCACACACAGCCAAAGAAACACAGCAAGAAGCCAGGTTTTAGGGACACTGGGTGGTAATTCTGCTCTAAGTATTCTCAGAGAAGGCACAACCCCGGGAAAGGCACGTATCCATCAGAATTCAGTAGGCACATTCTCTTTGGCCACCCACTCCACTTCTAGAAGTGTGACCTACAGCTACACATTTATAGGGCAGATGTACAAGAATTATTTACTGAATTTGTGTTTGTGACAACAGATCACTGGAAAGAACCTCAATGTACAAATCTGGGAGATTTTTACATTTAAGAAATGATACATTTCAAGATAACCGATCATGCTAGTCACAGAACCGAAGGCAGACACTGTTCATGAACTGTGATGGAAGGCTAGGTTGTCAAGTGGAAGAAACAGAGCAAAGGGAAGTATACAGCAGGCTCCATAGAGGCAGCCTTATTAGAATATTTCCAAGTAGAAAGCCTCTGTGGGTATCAGTGTGATGGAGCTGTGTCTTATTTGGGCACAGTCCCTTCTAACCTGGGTGTTCCCATCCCCCTGGTGACAGATGTCCGAGTACCCGGCATGGTTTCTGGCACACAGTAGGTGTCCTTTCTTGCTGGAACTCCTTCAAGGACAGACCTCACCCCTGCACGTCTTCCATTCTGGACAATGCCAGTTCTTAGGAGAAACCTGATTTGAGCCTCTCTGCCTCTTTTTAACCCCCGGCAGGAGCCCTGGCTTGGCTCGGAGCAGGGATCATTCACGTAGGGAGAGCTAGTACCTTGCATGGATGTGTAGGTCCTTGACCTGGTCTTCTTCCAGATTCTCAGCAGCTCCCACATGGACTCCAAAGCTGGGAAGAACTTCCACACTCTTGAGATAGAGTTTGCACGCAGTGTTGCCAGCAGCACCCCTGCTAACATTCTCTGACGTCTCTGGACACTGCGACCTCTCTCCCCTGTTGCGTGAGTTTCATAGCTGTGCTGTTGGCCCCCTCCTGCAAGGGGAGAGAGTTTCAAAAGGTTTATTTGGCTGCCTCCAAGTTCAAGGCTGTTGGCCATCTCAGCTCTGTTTTATGTATTTTAATTAATTGTTACTCTCTTGTGCCTGTGCCCTGAGGTGATTTTTTTTTTTTTAACCACAAAGAGCAAGCTTAAGAAAATCAAATAAATAAATACTAATGAACAGAGAAAGGAGGCCCCAGGGAGGTTAATTGACTTTCTGGGGTTGCAAGGTGGCCCGGGAGCTGTGGTCAGTTCTGAGGGGGGCAGCGGCTAGGGTAGCCGCCTCCTCCACGCTGACCACTGTGCCATTTCACAGCCTGGACGAGGACCTACTTAGTAACGAAGATATAAATGTAAGAAATGTTTTCAGCAACTTACTCCGTCTTTTCCCACTTAGGAATATTGATTTTTCTCTTCACTCAGCCTGGGATGGAGCTGAATAGGTGAGTGTCTCCGGGTACGAACACCAAGTCGGTGTGTGTGGTGCCAACGTGCGTGAACACCAGTGAATGAAGCCTGTGGCTATGTGTCCGGGGCCCATGGCCTTGCCAGGACGGCCAGCTTCTGTGAAAGCTCTGAGACACCAGAAAAACCTGGCCCGGTTTTTACATGTGAGGTGGAACTTCTATCATATACGTTACGCTGTTCTAATCATGCCACTTACTTTAATGAGATACAAATTGTGCCAGTTTCACAATTGTGATAGATATCAGGGCTTAACTGTATGTAAAGGGATGGTGTGTTCAGTGGAGTACGTGGGAACGGAGCAGAGACACTCACTCTACCTGCTTCCCCCACTTTCCCCAACAAAGAAGCATCCAGACCTTATAGGCAGAGGGGCCTGGTGGGGAATCGACTCATACCACACACTCACATCTCCCGGCTTTCAAAATAACGAGGAAATACTGGAACCCCATGACTCGGGAGTTAAGGAGACTGAATAAATAAAAATGAACATGATAAAAATATCATGGCTTTTGATAGCCAGGCGAGCGCATCTGGTTTCAATTTGTAGGGATTTTCTCATTTGTTAAATGACAGAAAAAAAAAAAAAAAAAGAGAGAGAGAGAGAGAGCTAATAAAAATTCTGTGGTTAAAGGTCTTTTAAAAAGTACTTGAAAAGCAAGTTCAGAGTTGTTGCTGCATGTTTTTTCCTGATTATGGGCACAAATGGGGACAAACATTGACCCTTGTGACTTGGATCCAGACGTGCCGATGGAACTCTGGGGACCTGGGTGTGTAGGACTGTCTGATGCCTCTGGACCTTGGGTGGGTGGGCAAGAGGGAGAAACCCAGGCCAGGCCCCTGTTTTGTTGCCTGTGTTGCTCTGCGAGGTCATTCTTGCCTTCTGGATCCACTTTAGGACATGTCTCCAGTAAGAGGGACCTTGATGAGGGAGGACGCAGAGTGAGAAGGGAAACAGAAGGGAAGAAGGAAGGATGGCTGACTGTCTACTGTATGCCTCGTTTTGGACCAGGTGTTGGACAGCAAGGCCAAGAGTGACTCCATAGTTCCAAGAGGCTGTGAGGCAGACAGCTGGGTTTAGGGACCCTTGTGCCCACACAGAACCCTTGTTCCCACCCAGCTGGGTTTAGGGAACCTTGTTCCCACCCACCTCTAATAGGTGCCTGTTCAAATGCCAAGATCTACATTTCTATAAAATGAAGGAAACCTGATGCTGCTCTCAGGAGCTGCGTGGCCCAGTGGCTATGAGAAAATATATAATACTTGTGGTAGGTCCTGTCCTACCTGGGTTTTACAGAGACAGGTGTATAACTGTTGCCTTAAGTGGGCTTGATTTTGCAAAAGAGATGATGACTGAAATAGCCAGAGAATTTCAACAGGCTGGAGAGAATTTCTGGTCAAGGGATTTGAGACATAAAAGACAAAAAAGCCCCCAACAGTCAAGGGTTTGGGGAAGTCTGCAGTCTGGCCACATAGAAACTGGTTTTTAATGAAGTGTCTTTGTCACTGGATCCAACCCAACTCAATTCAGTAAAAGCTTTTTGATTCACATCTAGGGCTCTGTCCAGGCAGCTGGTGTCCCCTGTGGGGACAGGCATGAACGGAGACCAGTACAATAGACTCCAGATTTGTCCAAGATGTGTTTCAAGTCTAGGAGGAACAGAAGCATGCAGATCTCCTGCAGAGGGGGTCCTGGGGAGTAGGGCCCTAGGGAGGCACAAGGAGATGATTGCAGGAAAGAAGAGAGACCACATGGTGGATAAGCAGTCCAAGAAGGTTTCCTAGAGAAGGAAGGATGAGGATCGGGCCTTGAAGGATAGAAGACAGAAGACATCCTCCTAGACAGAGGAAAATATGTGAACAAAGGCGTGGAAAGCAGGCTATGTATGTGAGATCATTTCTACTACCAAAGGCCAGTTAACCTTTTGAAACAGTCTCCAAACCAGATTCCATCTGAATCTTCTGGGGGATTAAATGGAAGTGACTGGGATGCCCCTCCAGAAATTCAGATTTCGAGTTAAACACATTTCAGAACACCCTCCAGGGATTCCGATGCCTAGCACACAGGTGAGCGTCTACGTGATGTGGGGGGGGGGTGGTGGCGAGGACAGGCTTTGGGCTTATACAGACATGGGATTGAGTCATGGACTTCCTTCCTAATCACTTCATGATTTGGAACAATACACCTGACTGTTCTTAGCCTCATATCCCTTGTTCTTGGAAAGTAAGAATAAAAAACTAGAGGGGTAGTAGGGAAAATAAATGAGATGATGTGGGTCAAACTGCTAACCCAATTTCTGGCTAAAAGTAGGTGGCGGATAAATCTGTTTCTTCCTCTCCTTGGTTTAGTAAAAATGACATTGTCTTCTGGGGAAGTAAAAATGCCCCAAAGGCATAATTCTTGGCCCTACGAAAGTCACAGTCATAGATAAGGCAAAACATTTGTGTTCTGGAATAAATTGTCAGGTACAAAGAAGACTCCTGGACCTTCAGCATCTTTTTGCTGCCTAGACAATGCCCAGAATTCTCCAAAAGGATGGCCTTTAAATGTAGATATTAAAAAGGTTTTGTGTTCAGTGAACGTACAGGGACCCCTAAGGAATATCAGTGGATAAAATCTTGAGAACTTATACCTAAGTAAGAATTGGTAAAGGGACAGCTTATTGTTAATGGGATAGAGGAGGGCCAGCTTTCCAAGTTTGCAAGCTTGCAAGACAATGGTCTCCACCCAGTGGTTTTAAAATTCTGCATTGGGATGCCCTACAGATGGGGCCACCATGTTTGTATGCCCTGAAGACTTCTAGGAGGAGCCATCCCCATGGACTACAATGTGAATCGCATCTCCTAAAGTTGCACAGTGTGTAACCTGCACAACTGTCTGTGGAGGGTCTCTGTCGGGGATTCCTGAAAGTTGATTTTGTTAAGAGAGTAAGGATGCAGACCAGGAGATATAGCTACAGTTCTTATTTGCCTTCAGATAAGCCCTGTATTACATTTTTAATTTTTTTTAAATTTTTTATTTTTTATAAACATATATTTTTATCCCCAGGGGTACAGGTCTGTGAATCACCAGGTTTACACACTTCACAGCACTCACCAAAGCACATACCCTCCCCACTGTCCATAATCCCACCCCCTTCTCCCAAACCCCCTCTCCCCAGCAACCCTCAGTTTGTTTTGTGAGATTAAGAGTCACTTATGGTTTGTCTCCCTCCCAATCCCATCTTGTTTCATTTATTCTTCTCATACCCACTTAAGCCCCCATGTTGCATCACCACTTCCTCATATCAGGGAGATCATATGATAGTTGTCTTTCGCTGCTTGACTTATTTCGCTAAGCATGATACGCTCTAGTTCCATCCATGTTGTCGTGAATGGCAAGATTTCATTTCTTTTGATGGCTGCATAGTATTCCATTGTGTATATATACCACATCTTCTTGATCCATTCATCTGTTGATGGACATCTAGGTTCTTTCCATAGTTTGCAGATAAGCCCTGTATTACAAAGTGAGGTTCTGTGGAAGGTTTTCTTTAAAGATAAAGACAGGTATAAGTTGGGACTCTATTCAAACTCTCTGTTGCGCAACCAGGGAGCTAAGGTTGCGTTGTGAGAATGGGACAGAGCTGGAGCCAGAACCCAAGATTCTTTGGACTGCAGGATGGGGTGTAGGACAGTCCCATCTCCACCCCACCTCTCAGTGTAAGGGCAGAGAGAGAAGGCTCTGAGCAGGGCAGCCTCCCAGGAAGGACAACCCTGCCACAGACAGAGCCTTAGGCTCACCTCTGGAGAGGCTCCATGGTCCCTAGCAACCAACAGTATTTGGAACTGAGTCTGTCCGCCAGCCATGGGAACAGCTCTCTGAGCCCATGTCTCAGACAGTGGATTGGCTCATCAAGGCCAGGGAGAGACTTTGAAGAATCCACTTCCCCTTTTCCTGATGGGTTATAAGAAATGGAGAGAAGAGTCCTAACAACCAGGAAGACAGGCTGAGGCAGTCCTGGGAGGAAAAGGAAAGTGACACTAAGGGCAGGAGTGGGTGGGATGGGGCTGCTCCCTCCCGCCACCTCTGCTTCTGGCCTCTGTGCTGGGAGCACCTCTGGAAGCAGGGGCCTGCGCTGGGCCTGCAGTTGGCTTGCCAGACAGGGGGCACCTCGGAGCCTGCCTGTGGGTCTGGTTCCCTTGCCCCAGGCTCTCCTGGGAAAGCACAGATGAGGAGGACCTGCCTGGAGCATTTTCGGGCAGCAATGACTTCAGTGCTCATCCCCAAAATAAATGCACCACAGACAAGACAATGTGGTCAGGGGCCCGAGGACTTACTGTAAATACCAGCCTGGGGCTTCCTATTTCTGTTCCTATGACTCCCTGGGGGGCAGGCGCTGCCAATCCCTTCCCGGTGCACTCTCTTCTCACTGCTGTGTCCAAGGAAAAATCTTGGCTTGGGTGTCCCTCATCACGCTGCCCCGGGGAGCTCTTTGGGGATTTGGGCAGGGATCCTGCCTCCCAAGGTGCACTTAGACTCAGGGTCTGACTTTCTCTAAGAAAGGGGTGTTAGGTACTGTGGTATGTATTCACATATTTTCTTATGCAGGCCTCCTAATGAGTCCAAAGCTCGAGTCCAAAAAGAGTTAACATCTATTAGGCACTGAATGTATACCGGGCACTGTCTTAATGACTTTCCATGTTTTATTGCATATAGTCCATCCCAAAGTCGTAGGATGTAGATCTTATTCCTATGCCTATTTTATAGATGAGAAAATCAAGACAAGAGCATAAAGGAGCTTTGCCCAAGGGCATCTCATCAGTAAGCCCAAAGTTCAGTGCAGGCAGCCTGGCCCCAGACCCCCATTCTCAACTCCTATGCTGTGCAGGGAAGATGGTGATACCCTTGTTCTGCAAATCAGGAAAAAACTGTGTGGAGAGAAGTAAAATCCTTTGGTTAAGGGCATGCCATGCACATGAATGGATAGGAAGGGCGGATTTGAATCCAAGTTTGGTGGACTCCAAGGGTCCTCCCACTGCGCTGGGGCACCTCCTAGAGGTGGTTCAGGGCATTTAAATGAAGCTTCTCTTCCGACTCTGCCCCCAGCTCCTGTGCAGCAGCTGCCTCCCCTTGTCTAGACTTAGCAGCCCATGAGCCGACACTCATGCGCAACCACACAGAACCTTCTAGTTTAAGGGTGTTAGCTGTTTCCAAGGGGAGATGCTCCCTGTCTCTGGGAGGTTGCCCTGGTTGTGGTATTTCCTGTCTCTGCATTCTCTGGTGCTACCAAGGTTTATGCAGTGGGGATCCTGCATTCGTAAACTGACTCCTGCCAGGAAATCTCACTGTGAACCCAGAGGGTGTCTGGCCCACTCAGGAAATGGGCATTTATTCCACCCCATTCAGCATGGCTGCTATAGAATCGAAAACTATGAGGCCAGGTATGTTCCTCCTTCTAAGGAGTGCCTGATAGGTTGTAGAGAAGGAAAGAAGAGATGGTGGTCTGAGTGGCCACCCAGAGCAGAAGTGAAATGCTGCTGGGTCGTTTCCTTTGAGCAGATCTGCCAAGGCTGAGCTGGAGTCAGACCTTCCTGCTCACCCCAGGCATTCAGTGGGACCCCCGGGGTTAGCTGAGAGAGCCGCTTTCCGCAGATCACAGAATCGTGGCATCTCATCGCTTTGCCTTGGCTACTCAGAGGCTCACCAACCAAATCTGTACTTAGTTATTCTAACTTTTACCAAAAAAGAAGTGCTTGAAATACTTCTATTATTTATCTTTGTTCCTTTCTTTTGTTTTGGGTAGGTCTTCGAACAATCTTTTATTTTATCTGAGCCCTTATTACAAAGCACCTGGGATTCCGAGCCAGGTAAGTAACATATTGCATAATTCTACTTACATGAGACCCCCAAATAGTCAGATTTATAGCCCCCAGGGACAAAGGGGCAGTTGCCAGTGGCTGAAACAGAGTGTTGCCCATCAACAGGTGCAGAATTTCATTTCTCTAAGGTGGGTCCGTTCCAGAGATAGGCTCTATAGCATTGTACCTGCACACAGCAGCCTTGTGTCGCATACTCAGAACGCTGTCAGGAGTGTAGATCTTAGGGTAAGTGTCTTTACCAGGAGAAGGTGCCCATGTGCACACACGCACACACACGTGTGTAAGTGTAGTCTCGCTAGAGGGGCCGCCTAGAGCTAAGTGTTGTGGAGACAAAGATCATGCAAGGAGCACATCTGGGTGGTGGGGTGGGGGCAGGGAACTTGGCTCTTTTTGTTGGAGTTACCCAGGAGGCCCTCTCAGTGGTAAGGTGAGCAGAGGTCTGAACCAACAAGCTATAGTCCTGCGATCATGGAGGGTGACGGGGCCACAACCTTTACAACAGTCTAAGGAGCATGAACTCCATCGCTAGCTTTAAAAAAATGAATTTCGTTTAATAGAGGAAGAGTCCTAGGCCAGGCCAGGTCTGGGACCCAGGACTGTGCGATGTCCCCCAGAGTGGAGCATTATCACAGTTCCATGGGAGGGATTCAGGGGTTTTGACATGCCCGCTTCTCCAGCTCAATGAACTTGAGCAAATGGGAACTGCTCCGTGTCTTCGTTTCCTCTTCTGTAAAATGGGGATCACCACAGTCCCTGCCTTGCTGAAATGTGATGACAATGGAACGCTTGGCTTGGTGCCTGGCCCGAGGCTTGGACCCAGTGAATGTAAGCAGTTACACAATACCCCCTAAAGGAGACGGCGACAGACCCCTAAGTCACCCGGCGGACAAAAGTGAAGTCTGGTGACTTGCTTATGGGGAACTCGCTGACCTCCTTCATCTGCCAAGGACTCAGGCAGACTTTCTTTGCAGCAGCAAAGGACTTTCCTGAGTGCTGGGGCAAGCAGTCTGGGGATGCAGCCTGGGTTCTCCTCTAGCTTCCTTGGGTCTCTGTTGGTGCAGATTGATGCTCCGGTCTTGTGCCTGCTAATGTGAGGCTGACTTCTAGACACCATTGCTTTACCCTGATTAGACCACGGCCCCGGGCTGTAAGGAGGAGATGGCACAGGAGGGGTTCCCTGGCCCACTGCAGGGGCAGGAGGGTGACCTGCTCAGCCTAGCTTTGCTGGGACTCCCCTGTTTTTAGCACTGGAATTCCCACATAAATTGGGGCAGTTGGTCATTCGGGAAGCAGAGCTGATGGTCAGAATGACCTTCATGTCTTTGGAAAACAGTGCTGACCGTCAGGCCCCGCTCTGACCTCCCAAAGCCGACTCTCGGGAGTGGGGCCCTGGAATCCTTGTTGTTCACAAGCTTCCCCTAGTGGTTCTAAGGGAGGCCAAATGGTGGGTGGGAGCAACCCTTAGGCCCTCACCAGTCACTGTGAGTGTCCTGCCTGGAGGTGGTGGCCAAAATGTATCCTCAGGATGGAACTTCCTAGGGGAGAAGAGGGGGAGGAAGAGGTAGGACTGGTGGGGGGAGAGGGGTTGGAGGGGTTAGCGGTGGGGAGACAGCTCATCAAGACCCTGTCCCCAGATAATCATTTGGGGACAAGTGATGGGATTTTTCTCTTCCTTCTCTATGTACATCTGTAGCTTGCAAGGAGCTTGCTCTGATAGAAGCTTTTACAAAGAGCAGGGCTGATTTGGAGTTTTCTTCTTCATTCGTTCATGTGTGCCTGCACACTGTCCTTCCCCATCAGGGATGTATTAGACAGCTGTTAGGTGCTGGTGTTGGTCCTGGTGGCAGGATACCCTGGTGATTGAGGCCAGCTAAGGGCCTTCCTTTGTGACCTTTCAATTCTGGTGGGGTCTGTGTGGCAATAGAAAGATCAGAAACTGAAGAGGGGACACGTTTGCCAAATCCACTCCATCCTGCCTCTCCCTACTTGGGGCTGCAGGAGGCTGGCCGTCAGCTCCCAGGGCGACCTCCCCTTCCTCTTCTATTTGCATATTATCTGCATATTATTTGCATAATATCTGCTATATTGTGTGTGTCCTGGTCACAGGATCAGAGGGGTAATTGATTCCCTGGCTTGCTCCCAGCAGGGTCTCTGAGGATTGGCCGCCTTCCTCCAGCTTGGCTCCTGCCCAGTGGTCCTCCTCCAGCCACAGTTGTCCTCCCTAGGTCCCTGCAAGTGCTTCTTCCTCTGTGGGCTGGGGACGTAAAGGGGCCTCAGTGGTACCAGCTCCAGGTGCCTGCCACTGGAGGCCTTCTGGGGCTCTGGACCCCTGCTCCCACTGCTGGGTGAGCCCCTTTAATACACACTCTTCAATTACCTGCACTGAGCGTGCCATCGGTTTCTTTCTGGGACCTTCACCAACACAACGCTCAAGTGTATCCCCATTCTCGAAAAGAACAACTCAGTTCTGCAGATGAGAGTATCGTTGATTTTTAAAAAGACACTTCCCTCACGTAAAAGGAATATCACATTTACTATAGGGTCAGGGAGGACAGTTTTATGCAACTCTACGTTGACTATGAAGAAGTGGAAATGGAGAATAAATTGGAAAAGTCGTCTCACATGGAATAAAGTGAGTTACGAGTAAACGGAAATGAGATCTCGCGTCTGCTCACCTAAACCCTGTCGCAGAGGTGTAAGTGAATCATTTAGGGAAATGTACCAAGAGCTTTAAAAATTGTATTCTTAAGGATCAAACAGTATTTTTGTTAAGAGTTTCCACTTAAGGAAATAGTCAGGAACGTCAAGATTTATGGGCAGAGATAGTCATCAGAGGATTATCTAAGAGTGATAAATCGGGAACAATATCCATAGTCTACAAAAGAAAGTTGAGTACAGACATCATGCTGCGTCTGGGAGTCTCTGCGAGAGCAACTTGGGCTCACACTCGGTCACGGAGCTAACTTCTGTGTTCGGACCCCTCGCCAGTGCTTGGTCCGGAAACACGAGCTTTCCTGGGTTTTGAAAAACTATTTTGTAGAAAGGCTATTATTGAACTCCCGAAAGAATGATTTTGAAGACTATTTAAATATGTAAAAGTATTCATGACCTAAAATGAAAATAAGAAGAGACAAAACCCAGAATTTAGAATTTAGACATAGAGGCATCCTCATTATTAAAGCACAAAGGACATACGCTAACAGGACAAAGGTTCGTGTCTGGAGGACACGATGACTACAGATGGGAACGTTTTTGTTAGTTTTTGAATGGTTCGAAACAGATCATTATTAACTTGCTTCGCTCCCTCCCCTCCCCAACAGAGAGAAGTAGTTGG
This sequence comes from Mustela putorius furo, assembly GCF_011764305.1. NCBI lineage: Eukaryota > Metazoa > Chordata > Mammalia > Carnivora > Mustelidae > Mustela > Mustela putorius. The sequence continues at coordinate 9,028,747 of NW_025421464.1, read as the reverse complement.
CAACAAAAACACAAAATGGCCCACAATATCCCACATCCCAGATAGCTTTTGTATACACACACACACACACACACACGCACGCATGCACACACACACATACACGCACAGACACATAAGCCTAGTTCTCAGTTGGAAACTGTACAAAAAGGCACAAAAGCAAAACGAAGAGTCTTCCTTCTCATCCTCAAGACTCCCCAATGAAACCATTGATAATAAATCCTTTTGATTCATTGTGATATATATGCATAAGCCAGCAGATCCAAGCTCTCTTTAAATAAGCCTGTATTGATTTTACCATCAGCAAATTGTAGCATGCATGTATTTGAAATGTGGGCATTTTTACTGTCAGTCCCTCGAGGGGCTGACTAGGGTCTTGACCTTATTTGGAGGGTGGGGGGGTTAGGCACCCCCTTTGAGGGGGACCCAGAATGAGGGTAATGGCCCTTGGCTTGGGATCTAAAGGTCTTGGATGGGCTCTGGAATTCACATATTTCCTTGGTCCTCAGTTTCCTTGGTCCTGTAAGGTCTTAGATGGGCTTTGGAATTCACATATTTCCTTGGTCCTCAATTTCCGCATCAGAGGAATGGTACAGGTATGAGCTCTGACACTTAACTTTAGAGCAATAATCAGCAATAAGATGTCATATTAATCCCCAAGTTCAAGTTTGGGGGTTGTTGTTGGGTCTTCAGGAGTATTGCTACTAGCCACTTTGTTGTGTCCCTGAAAATTCTGTCTTTGGTTCTTCCTGAGGACCTAGGCCCTCTTGAATTCCCTAGTCCCCTAAACCTCCTCCTTCTGCTTCCAGCTTCCTCCTCTCTCCTTCAAAGGAAACCGAGTACACGTGTTTTCTATACTTTTCCCTTTCTCCCCCTTGCCCTACCCCAACTTCCTTAGAATTTGGGTCATTGATTGCACAAAGAAACGGGGAACCATAGGGCTGAACACTCATATTGGGCAATACATACAATGTTCATCAAATTGACTGGAAGCTCTTTTTCTTGATGCAGTTCCCTACCCACTGAACTCATGTGACTTTTGAATAAATCACTCATGCCCTTGAAGCTTCCTTTTATTCTGTGTGCACAAAGGGAATGCTATATTGTCTTCGGTACCAAGTGATCAAGAACGTGTCAGTGCTGGAGAAACTTCCATCTTCTCAGTCCACAGTGGAGACCACGTGGGGCTTGACAGTAGCGTTTGAAACCAGAAGTCACTGATTTCATGTGGAGGGTTGAGCCATTTTACCAGAACGTGTGTAATCAGGGAGCTCGGGCGAAATGCCTATAGGCGTCCGCCCTGAGGTCCCTGGGGGGAGGTAGTGCCAAGCTTTCATCCACAAATTCATGGAGTTCATACTTCTATTGGGTGTGTGTGCACAGCATGGGATTCAAGGTCAGAAAGATTGGGCTGGAGTCCTTGCTCGTTACTCATGTGGGAAACCCTCATGTGGTCAGGTTTTAGCGTCTTCTTCTGTAACGTGGGTGCAATCTTCCCTTCCTTTCAGGGCAGCTGTGGTGACAATAAGATGAAGTCACTGAGGCAAAAGCGCTTTGCAGACACCACGAGGTTAGGAGAATATGAGGCACATTCTGAGTTCAGATATCGGAATATGAGCCCTACGGTAGTGAGAAAAAAAAGATCCCTTTCTTGGGGCACCTGGCTGGCTCCGTCCATAGATCGTGGGACTCTTGGTCTTGGGGTCATGAAATCGAGCCCCACATTGGGGGTAGAGATCACTCAAATAAAAAAGCTTTAAAAAGATCCCTCTCTTCATCTATTATTTTATTTTATTTTTAAGATATTTTTTATTTATTTAACAGAGAGAGAGAGAGAGAGAGAGAGAGAGGTCACACATAGAGAGGCAGGCAGAAAGAGAGGAGGAAGCAAGCTCCCTGCTGAGCGGAGAGCCTGATGCGGGGCTCAATCCTAGGACCCCGAGATCATGACCTGAGCCAAAGGCAGAGGCTTTAACCCACTGAGCCACCCAGGTGCCCCACATCTATTTTTTTAATGAATAGGAAACATGTAAACAGTCTTTGTTATGTGCCATGTAGCCTTCTAAGTACTTGACAAATATTAACACCTTAAATAGCCCTGATTACCCAATGAAAAAGACACATATATTGTCCCTGTTTCACAGATGAGAAAACTCTGGCACAGAGAGAGTAAGCAACTTGCCCAAGGTCACACAGCTACTCAGGGGCCATCTAGCCCCAGAACCTGTGCTCTTCAACATTTCTCACACTGAATTGTTTGCTCGTGGTGTTTGGCAATAGTAAAGATAACGTGAGGCTTGAAACAGACTGCTTGCATAGCTGAGCCCTGCCCCTCGCTGTGTGGCCCTGAGAAAGTTAACTAACCTCTCTGAACCTTGATGTCCTTATTTGCAAAATGGGAATAGACATGCCCACCTCACACAGTTTTTGCACAGAGTAAATCGAGGCATGCCGCCTGGCCCACACGGGCACAATGAGGATGGGAATGTGGGTTAGATTTGTACGCAGGGCCTGGACCCAACCTCAGTTGTGTCCTTGGTTACTGATGGATTTCAGACTTGCCCAAGCTCAACACTCTGCCTTCCAGAGGGACCTCAGTCCATGCCACATCCTTTAGGGAGTGCAGAACCCTGCTGACACCAGCTTCTCCCTGTCCCTTCCTTCCCCTGTCCCCTGCCTCCACCCCTGGGCCTGCTCTGCAGATCCGGGAGGGAAGCTCTCTTTCCATCCCTGAACACATTAAAAAACTACAGTGTGTCAGGTCCAAGGAGCCAGTTTTCAGAATCCCGTTTCCTTTGAGTTCTGTATAGCAGCCATAGCCCCACACTTTTCTGTCTACTTCCCCTTCCCCCCAAAATTGCCAGTTAATGTTAGGGTTGGAGGGGAGGCTCTGATGAGGGCTTGCCCACATGGGGTTAAAGTTACCAGCGGCCTCTGCCTCTGGCCAGACTCGCTGGGAATGGCAGCGGCCACTTCCCGAAGCTCAGTGGGGACAGGAGCATGGCCAGGGTGGTGGGCAGGGGCTGGGCACAACATTTCCAAGATGTTGGGAGCCCCGCCTCACAGACCAGACCCACAGCCCAGAGGTTTTGCAAGAGGCAGTGAGTTTTAGCCAGCAACGTGGATAAAGTCTGAAGCCGTTATACTCTTCACAGCATTTTAACTCTAGAAATGGCCTGATACTCGCTGCAAAGACCTGACCAGGGGGTGTCTGACTACCTGACTCAAGGACCCTTGAAGGGATAAATGCTGACAGATTATCTCGGTAGTAAGGATAATAAACCTAGCCACAGTTCTTTCCTCACCACGGAAGGTATCACAAACCATGTATTGATTTTGTCTTAAAAGAAAAGAAAAAAAGAAGTGTCTACCAATTAAGACTGAAACTAACAGTTGATTACACTCCAAGCTTTAAGGCAAATAGAGACCAGAAAAACACTTGCTTCTGCCCCTTCTGTTGAGACCTAGTCATTAGACAACTATGTAAATAACCCTATGGTAAAACATGAAACAGACTGTCATTGGCTGTTTTCATGTTTTTGCTTTTTGTTTTTGTACCAGGTCTGAAAGATTAGCAGAGCTCCCGCTTCTCTGAATTTTGCAGAACTTTCCCCTGCTCTAGAAATGGTTAGTCTCCCCCACTCTAGAAATGGTTAGTCTCCCCTTCTTTTGCTTTGAGTGGGCTTCTCACAAGACTCATCTTCTCACCTGTCTACAAGATTAGCTGTTGAATGAGCTCTAGGAGAGCCTGATTTATTCGTGTGTCCCACAAGCCTCGACTAAGCCCCAACTGCATGTGTGACTACTTGTATCACGTGGTGTGGAGCTCTGTGAAACATTACACACCCCTGAAAGAGAAGAAACTGGCAGATCCCAGGGCTGCAATACTAAAATATTGAGAGTTTCTCATTGAGGGAGAAACTAAAAACAAGCAAAATATTTGTGCACTGACCTGCCGTGTACATGTCCAGCTAGGCCACACTGTGTGTGTTTGGGGGGGGCCACGCTAGGATTCTGGGCTCAACCAATGTTTGTTGAATACATAACATCTCTCTTTCTAGAAAGTAAACTCCACCAGGGCCGACTTTACCATGGTTTTCTGATGTATCCTATACCTGGAGAACTGAGCCCGACACACAGTAGGCCCTCATTTACTACCTGTTGAATAAATAGTCATCCTTAGCTCATGCATGTATTTGACATCCCCGAAGTCTTTATGCTTTGTGTCAGGAGTCCCCTGCTCCGTGGTGGGAACTGAACTAGGTGCTGGAAATATAATCCCAAACAAGACTGACCTGGCTGTGTTTTTTCTGATCTTTCAGGCTAGGAAAGGGCATTGGTTGAACTAAAACTACATTGCTTTCCAAACTACATTACTGACCAGTTGTCAGTAAAGGGGGATTTGGGAGGCCGCCTCGCAGGCTAGAGTAAGATGCCTCGCCCAGACCTGGGGAGTGCTGGTGCGGTGGTGGGTAAGGATAGAACTGGACGAAGAGCAAATTCACCAGTAGGAAGCGAGGGAACACACAGGGCCAGGAGGGACTGAGGATGGCATACCCAAAGTCAAAGTCAGAGTCAGGGAGCCAGGGAGAGGTGGATCCAAGGAGTAAGCAGAGACCGGATTGTACAGAGCTTCCCAAGGGATTTGGATTTCCTTCTAAAGACAGCACGAAGCCATTGATGGGTTTCTAGGGGATCAATATGGGCAATTTGGGGTTCTTGCAAAATCACTCAGATTGCTTTGTGTAGGGTGGATTTAAGGTGGGGGAGACCCCATCAGAGAGGCAACTAGGAGGGTCCCCCATTGGCCGGGGCATCTGGATGGGGACCTGGGTGAGAGTGGGTCAGGCTTTGGCTGAAAAAATGTGAGGGATTCCTGGGAGATTTGGAAGGTAGGGTTGGGGGGTGAGGGAGAGGCAGTAGTAACGGTCACTCTGGGACTCCTGGTTTGTTCAACTGGGTGGCTGGTTTGAAATAGCTCAGGTGCAACGTGTAAGAAAAAATTAATATAGGGTCCATATGGGTGACTTGGGAGATAGAAAGTTTTATGGCCCCATTGGAATCCTCAGTCTCCTTTGAAGGCCGATGGATGAGAAGGGGGGAGAACGATGATTTACAAAGTTATGTTGATAAAGGATGTGGATCCGTGTCCTGGGTTGAGCAAGCTGGTTGTCTCCCTTGTTAAAATTCAAGGTCTTTATTCACACCTTCATGTGGCTCTGGAAGAATGCTTTAAGATATTCTCCTGGATGGTCTCTGGTGTTTGGAGTATGAGTCCTCTTCTGGCAGCTGGGAGGTGAGTGGACGAGAAAGGAGTTGGGTCAATTGTCTTTTCCAGGAACAGAGCTTCTGGTTTTTTAGATCTTTGATGTCCTCACCTGGTTATCCAAGGGTTTTCTCTCCTTCCATTCTAGCCATTTTGGAAATGTGTTATTCTGAAGCACAATAACAATATTGCAGAAGGAACAACCTCGCACTTAGCATTCATTCATTCATTCATTCATTCATCTATCTATCCACCTACCCACTCACCTACCTACCAGTCAGGTGGTTTGGAACTGGTCTCGAAGCGTCTGATGTAATTCGTCTTGGGTGTGGCCCTGCACTGGTGCTTTGTTAAAGCTCTCCAAGGGACACTCAGGTGTGGTTCAGGTCGAGACTTAAGGTTCCAGGAGAGCAGAGACCACGTCTCTTTCACTGCTGCCCCACTCCCAGTGTTTCAGGCACAGCAATTCATGGAATGGAAATAGTGCTCCATACATATTTGTGGACTATGTTAATTCAGTTATGCACATCAAATGTTTATTAAGCCCCACCAGATTTTCTTTCTAACTGGTGATGCACAATTATCTGTGTCATTTCCCCCAGACAGCTACCGGATACCACAGTTCAGGAAATAGGTTACTACCAAATCATGTTCTGGAAAGAGGTTGAGGATGGGCTGCAATCTGTCTTCTCAAGTACTTCCTTCTTGGGTACTTTCTCCTACCTACAGGGACCTGGGGTCTCTAGAGTGCCCATGACTGGGTAGAGATGACCCAGAGGAAGCAAACAGGATGCTCCTTATTTGAGGAAAGTGTCTGTCCCTGTCCCTGTTGGGAGCACCACATTCGGGGTCCCCCATCACTTAGAACTAGTGCTTGGAACACCTCTCCGAGTTTCTGATCTGCCAGCCCAGAGACTGCCCTCTCTGCCTTGTTTCGTCGTGTCCTTCCACCTCTGCAGAGTCTTGTCCCTGGCTTATTCAGTCCTTCTTCCACCCCTTTCTGTAGGACCGACCCCCTCACTGTGCACAGAGACTGTTTGGAGGTCCAACTCTCTCAAGTTATGGAGATGGCTGCCACAGTTCTCTTGACCCACAAGAGTGTCTAGCTGATGCAGCAGGATTATTTCACTTGACTCCAATTACCTGTCCTGAGCCCCTTCCTCATATTGCCAAGAGATTTCCTGCAGATACGTAGCCCCATGATTCAGGCAATTATTCACGTATTCCCCCACATCATTAGTTTTATGGAACACTGCCAGGGGGCATATTTTTCTTTCCCGGGACTCCAGAGAATAAAGGAAATAGAACTCTTACCATGAAGTCATATTAAGGAGTTTATTTCTCAGAAAATACCCCATAGCACTTTTATAAAACCTTCCATAGAGAGGCTGCATTTAGGAGAAGAATTATTTTTACCTCCCTTGCTGCTGCGATGGCTGTCCAGGCTCCCTGCCTCCCAGAGCATGGCTTTAGACATGATTTTTCTAGTGTCTACTGACCGCAGAAGAGTGCCTAGGGTCACCGTAGAGAGGCCATGGTGCATGACAGGTCTTCTTGGGTTTAGGGAGCGTGACTATATAATTCAATCATCCATAATTTAATCTTCCACACCGGGATGCATTTTTTGGTGGGATAACAGGTGTAAATCAGGACTGCCCAGGCTTGCTGGGACATACGATTCCTCTTAGTGCTTTAATTCTAGAATTTACTGAAATGTCCTTCATGGGTCTAGTTGATAGAATAAAAACACAAAGAGTTCAGCCAAATTGGGCAACATATTAGATTATAATACAGAGTAGTTGATTTCTCCACTGAACTGGAGGACAAAGGATGATAGGCTGGGTTACCTCACTCTTGCTATGGTCATGCTGCGTAACAAACAACACTCTCTTACAGCAACAATCAGCTCTCAGATCTACCACAGGTCGGCTGATGCAGGCTGGGCTTGAATCCAAGCTATGGGACAGGGCCAGCTCTGCCTCACGTGTTGCTCCTTTTCCAGGGACCCATGGGCCAAATGGGACATGTTGACTTCATGGCAATGGAGCCTGAATGAGCACCTAGCACTAAGGTTTAGATCCGGCACTCTGTCACTTCCAGCCACATTCTGTTGGCCAAAGCAAATCCAACGGACAAGCCCAACCTCAGTGGGGGTGGGGAGACATACCATATTTTCAGGGGGAAGTATGCCAAAGGCACATACAAAGGGCACAGATCTGGAAAGAGGTAGAGATGGGGAATGAGAACACAATTGACACAATCGACACAATCGACACAGAGACTAAAGGGGGTTTGCTTCTCCCCAGGCCTCTGTGGTGACGTAGTTGAGTTTACTCAACCAGGCTGAGAAGGAAAAATGAAAAGCTCACAGACCAGTTTGGTCTTCCAGGAGGCAGGTTGTAGAGAGGTGGGCTCCTTCTTGTTGAGAATGCAAGAGAAAGATGGGCCAAGACTGTCACGATTGAGACTAGTGATCTTGGTTGTGAAATATGGGCAGGGTTGGACTATTCCCATCCACCAACCAGAGCACACATGGTACTTCCCACAGGGTGGGGGTAGTGAGGAAGGGGAGAAGAGGAGCAGTGCTCGTGCGCATGCAGAGGAGGGGAAGTAGAAACCCTCTGTCTGTGGACAGCTCATGGGCATTTTGTGAAATGTGCATGACCCTATGGATCCCGCCAGGTGGAAGTTTGCAGGGTTGATGGTGAAGGCTTTGCTCATTCATTGTTCCACGAGCAAACACTGCTGTGAGCTTGGTGCCCCTATGACTCCTAGTCACCTCCTGTAGTGTCCCCCTCCCCCAGCCTTTGCCACCTGCTGCCAGAACCCTGCATGACCTCCTCTTGGAGAGGGGCTAATGGGTGAATCTTGTTAATCTTGTTAATCAGATGAACTAATCATGTTGATTAGGCCTAGTTCAATAATGGAACACCCCTCCCAGGGAATCTCCTGTTTACTGTTTAAACCCATAAAATGGTTCCAGGAGAATGACTGGGGTAGGGGTGGGGGTTAGGATCAGGGGAGGGTGGGCTACAGGGAGGCATTTTGGGGAAGGGCATTTCAGAGCCAAACTCTCCTCACCCCACAGATGACAAGGGGATCTGTCACGTTCAAGGATGGCTGAGACAGTAGTGGTGTTGATCACATAGTATCTGCAAAGTGTGAATGAGGCCAAGTCTGCAGAGCAAGGCAGACTGTGGTCACGGAATGCTGTAGGTTCTCTACCAGCCTGTCCTCCCCACCCCTGGGGCCATTCATTCTCCCAGCTTCAGTCTTCTCTTCTTCGACTTGGCTCTTGCAATGACTTCCTGGCTTGTCAGCCTGACTCTCCAGTCTCTACTCCCCTAGATAATTTTAAAAATATAAAAAATAATACAGGGGCACCTGGGTGGCTCAGTCAGTTAAGCATCCGACTCTTGATTTCAGCTCAGGTCTTGGTCTCAGGGTCATGAGAATTGAGCCCCGTGCTGGGCTCCCCACTGTGTGTGGAGCCTGCTTAAGATTCTCTCTCTGCCTCTCCCTCTGCCCCTCCCTGCTTGTACAGTATCTCCCTCTAAAATAATAATAATATTAATGATAATGATACAGATAAGTGCATAGTTACAGTTGATGCCCATATATTTGCTATGCCAAATCAATAAACGCTAGCTTTCTGCCATGGGATGGGGCCAGCTCTGCTTCACGTGTTGCTCCTTTTCCATGGACCCATGGGCCAAATGGGACATGCTGACTTCATGGCAATGGGGCCTGAGTGAGCACCATCTATCTATCTATCTATCTATCTATCTATCATCATCATCATCTGTCTTCATCATGATCATCTATCTATCCTTTATTATAACACAGCATACATATACAAGCACATAAGCCACTGTTGTGTGGCTGTTGAATTTTCACAAAGTGAACATAGTTACGTAACCAGCACCACAAAAAGAAACAGAACATTACCAGCCTCTCCATTTGCCTCCTGCTGGTCATTCCATTTCCCCCACTCCCACAAAGAGGAGCTGCTGTCCTCAGATGGCAGAATGCATTGGTTTGCCTTTCTTTTTCTTTACTGTTTCTCTCTCTGTCTGAATATAGTTGACACACAATGTTACATTAGTTTCAGGTATGTAACACAGTGATTCAACAAGTTTACACAGTATGCCACGTTCCAGGCAAGTGTAGCTACCATCTGTCCTGATAGGGCTCTTACAATATCACTGACTATATTCCTTATGCTTTGGCTTTTATTCCCGTGACTTACTCATTCCCTAACTGGAAGCCTGTATCTTCCACTCACCTTTGCCCATTCTGCCCACCCCTACCTCCAAGCCCTCTGTAGTTTGCCTAATTTTGAATTTCACATAAATGTAATCACTCAATATGTGCTCTTTGTGTGTTGTATTTATTTTGAATCTTCTCTTTTCAGAAAGACATTACTATTATTATTATTTAAATATTTAATTTATTTATTAGAGAGAGAGCACAAGGAAGGGAAGCAGCAGAAGGAGAGGGAGAAGCAGACTCTGTGCTGAGCAGGGAACCGGATGAGGCTGGATCTCAGAACCTTGGGATCATGACCTGAGCCAAAGGCAGATGGCAAATGTTTAATTGACTGAGCCTCCCAGGCGCCCCCAGAAAGACATTTTTAAAGATAAATTTGAAGTTTTCTCTTTCAAGTCTATTTCTTTCCCCTCCTGTAGCCACATATCATAAATATGATACATAGTCAGTGCATGTATTTTTATGTTTATATATGTGTATAACATTTGCTTTTGATGTGTTTTGTTTTTATTTAAATACAAGGTTTCACAATGTAAGGAAGTTCTGCTCTTTGTTTATTCCACAGAATAATCTTTCTAAACTACACAGCAGATCACGTGGCTCCCTTTACTTTTTCACTGCTCCCCTGACCCTTTCCAGACTGCTTCTACCTCTTTGTGACCTGTGAGTCCAGCATTGTATCTGTTGCTGTCTAACAATGTTTAGAGTAAATGAAAGAATGAACAGAAGTACAAAGGCTCTCCATGTTATGAGGAACTTGAAAGTCCAGAACAAATATTCCCTCCTCCTTCTTTTTGGCTGCCTTGTCAATGTCTGTCTACAACACTCCCCAAAGACTTAAGGCCATCAGCAAGCCCAGCATAGATACTTGACTTTATAAAATGTTCCTTCAGAAGAAGCGGACATTTCAGAGCTGGGTCAGATCTCTGTAGCTGGCTCCTGATCTGTTTTCTTGGAACAGGGAAAGAGCAGTGCTCTCTTCCTAGGCTTTTGGTTACCTAGAGCAAAAGGGAGTCTGGAATACAGAATAATCAGGGATGGCTAAGGAGGTTATGATGTTAAATGCACAGCTCCCAAAATTGCAAAGACATAATTCATTGGAGCTGGTCAGTCCTGGGGTTTCTGTCAAATTCTGTTGATTTTTCTAGGCTCTCAGGGAGGGATCAGGACCAGGGTGAGATGGGTTGCTATTGATGTTCGGAAGGAGGAAATCCCAAGGCTGTGTTGGGTAAAGGAGTAGTAGTCTTGTCCTGTGTGGCCGGCTTTACTGCTGTTGATAGCTCTCCAGACCCCAGGGACTTTTCCTCTTAACTTAGGTTCCTCCAGCCCCTCCTGTCTCTTCCTTTACCCAGGGCTCAGTCTCCATCCTCACGGACAAATGCCTTCTTAGATTTTGAATGGAATCTTGGTTTATCCCACTGACCGGACGATTTGGATAAGCACATGACCCCTCTGACATTAGTGTCCTTTACCGGGCTGAGGACATCATACTACTTAGCTCCTGGATCTCTTGAGAGAATTAAATGATGATAAAGGTGGTCAAGGATGTGAAATGTCTGGCTCCTAGAGAGCACTCATGGTATTTTTCTACTTGTGTGTGCAGGTGGATGAAACAGAAGGAAATACTACTAATTATGTTAATACACCTTCATGCATATTATGTATGTTTTTTGTATCTGATTTTATTTTTGCATCTTTTGAAAGATTTTATTTATTTATTTATTTATTTGAGAGAGAGTGTGTGCCTGAGAGAAGGAGAGAGCATGAGGAGTGGAGAGGACCAGAGGGAGAGGGAGAAGCAAGCTCCCTGCTGAGCAGCGACCCTGATGCGGGGCTTCATCCCAGAACCCCAAGATCATGACCTGAGCCTAAAGCAGATGCTTAACCGACTGAACCACCTAGGCACCCCTAGTGTTTCGCGTTCTTTCTAACATTTCACCATAAACACTTTCCAGTCTCATTGAATGTACCTGCTGTACGTTGCTTTTGATAGTTACATAATATTCTAACAAGTCTTTGCACGTAAGTACACCTAACCATTCCATGCTGCAGGTTTCTTGATTTATTTTCGGTCTTTTATCAAGGTGAGTTCTGAGACCAGCCCAACCTCATGCTGCTCTTTTAAAAAAAACCCATTTGCAAGCAACATGTCTTCTATTATTTTTGCTTCATTTTGTTTTCTGCCTGGGATACTTATAATTTATTATTTTTTTTCTCGATGTCAAGCCATGGGTTTCTTTTTTATCAGTCATGCTTGGGGCAGCATATATCATTTTGTTTTACATTTTTAGATCATTTCTTTCAGTTCAAGAATGTCCTACTACAGATTTGATTGGTGTTTCAGTGTCATTACTTTTTTGAAGACTTTTTAAAGAACACATCTTTTTTTCTTTTTTGCAGATTGGATCACTTTTCTCTGTTCTTCACATATGCCATCTGTTTGCTCATTATTTTCAACTCTAAATTCTAAAAGATATATTGTAAAGTTACTCTTTCTCTGAAACTCAGTTTTCTGCAGTACAAATTCTGCTCTTCATTACTTCTAATGTAAACTGTGATTCTGCAAGTGCATTTATAGTTCATTTGCCTCCTTTGGGATCTTGGCCAGACTTCCCTTCATCTTAGTCCACATCTTCCTTTTGTATTTTGTCTCATTTTCCATCTCCTTTGCCCCCTTTCAAAGCCATGCCTTCTTGCAATTTACTGGGGGAAAAAAAAACCATGTAATTTCTAAAATCTTCTATTTTTTTTAAAGTAAACAAAGTTAGAGGCATGTCTTTTCTCTATATCTTTTGGGAAATGGACCAGAGTAATAGATGGTAAACCATGATCCATGGGCCATGGGCCAACGGTCCCTGGGCCCCAACTGGTCCATTCCCTGTTTTTGTAAATAAAGTTTTATTGGAACACATCCATACTCATTCATTCGTATATGGTCTATGACTGCTTTCTTTTACAATGCAGTGTAATTATGGCGGAGACTATAAGGCCCCCAAAATCTAAAATATTGCTACCTGGTCTTTTTGGGGAAAAAGTTTCCCAACTCCCATCCTATTCTCCTTTGTTTAATCATCGGTAAATGAAGAGAGATATTTCTAAACCCATTGTTTGGCCCCAGAGTTCTATAGATTCCATTTCCTCTGTAGTGCCTCTCTCAGATTTAAGTTAGAGCAGAGCTTACCATCAGGGTGCTCACAGGACAGAGACAACCTACTCATTCTGATTCTTGATAAACTGTTTCCTAAGGGACTATTTCCAAAGGTATAGCAAAAATTCAGGGATGCAAAAAGGGATGAAGCAGTACCCCAATTTAGTAACTTTGGGGCACATTTGCCTACCCTAGGCTGAAGGTATCAGGGAAGGGGTGGTGGATGGGAACCCAGAGAGGAGAGCCGTATGGGAGTTTGTCTGATGGGGGTTGTGGCTTTCGGTAGAGACATGCATCTAAGTCACAGTGACCAGTAGGGAGGAAGCCAGAGTAACAAACACCCTGACCTTCCTCTTTTGTCCTAAAGTACTATGCTGGGGCCTCTAAAAGGCTGAGGTCAACCAGAAACTAGATTACAAAGAAATTTTTCTTACTGGTTCCTATAAGGGTCTGCCTCTTGTGGGCACAACAGAGTGGGGAAGGGCGAGTAAGTGAGAGACACCCAGCACTTGGAGTCTGTGTTCACAGACTTGAGATTAGAGCTGTCCTATAGAACTTTCTACAATAATGGAAATGTTCCTTACCTATGTTGTCAAATCTGTTAGCCACTAGCTACATGTGGCTATGGAGCACTGAGAACATGTCTCTGGGTTTACAAACTGGATAGTTCATTTTATTTAATGGAAATTAATCGAAATTAAAATAACCACCTAGAGCCAGCACCTACCATAAAGGAGAGCACAGCTCTGGTGGATTTCTGTTTTCCTGCCTGCATTGACTCCAGGATGCTTTGCTGGGTTGTCCTGAGACCTTCCCCCCCACCCCCCGGCTCTCTGATTATGAAATGGATGATTTTTGGGCATTCTGAGATAGACTGTTTCTTTCCTTTTCTAGAAATGATATCTGAAAACTCACAACCTCTAGGAAGCAACACTTCTGGGCCTCCTTTTATGCCTTTCCCTGCCTAACACCCCACCTTGACCCCTTTCTCTTTCCTCCACTGTGAAGTCAGATGATAATGTCTTGCTAGAACCAGAAGACTCTTCCTGGTGATTTCAGGGAAAATCACTAGAGAAAGCTCTCTGAGTGCACTACAGGGTGTGTGTGTGTGTGTGTGTGTGTGTGTGTGTGTGTGTGTGTTTAACTGGCAAGGATTTGGGGTATCTGCTTTTGAACTGGGGTCTGACTGTGTCTACCAGCCTTAACACTTTGTTTCCAAAGTGAAGAAGTCCCATCAGGAATGACTTGATTTGATTGGTTCCCTCCCACAGATGTAGTTAGTCAAACTTCCCCTCAGAAACTGGGACACAGTTGATTGTGATCCTTAGCTCTGAGAATGTTCACGTGTATTTTGGAGGGAAAGGTCACACCAGGGTGGCTAGATGGATTCTATTAACCCCAGAGCCTCCCCTCACCATTTTGTCTTTATGACAGTCACTGTTGCTGTTGAAAACAGATCATGATTTTAAATGTGCATAATCTCAGGTTTGATGCAAAATTAATACCAATTGCTTGATTTTCACACCAAGACATTAATTACTATTTGTTTTGCATTTGCATTCACAGGTATCTGTGGAGGGAAATTAGCATACTCTGTTGTTAGACCATTATTAAAATGACAGTTGGGAAAATATTTGAAAAATATTGTCTTTCTTTCTGTTTTCCTCTCTGACATTATTCATCATCTTTTTCTTCTCTATCTTTCTTTCTTTCTTTTTCTTTCTTTCTTGGTAACTTAAATTCATTGCATGACTTTGAAATTCTGGATAATTCATGGGAGCCATTCTGGGACATTGGTACTTGCAACCAAATGCACAGTATGGAGACTTGGGCTTCCTAATGGCTTTTGCATTTGTGTGCAAAACAAGCTGAACCGGTCAAGCCGTTTAAAGCAGGTGATTCAGAGGCACCTGTGAAATCATCTTTTGTTGCTGAAACCTTTGGAGGAGCCCAGCCGACACATTTAGCTGGCTGCTTCCTGCAGTTGGGTCTTCCCATGGTTGGGCTGAAAAGGGCAAGCAAAAGAGAACAACGGGCTTTCATCATTGTATAAGCAAAGAATCCTGAAGTCAGAGTTTGATCACCAGGGTTCACGTGGCCTGGGAGTCGCTGAAGACACTGGGACAAGGCACTTGATTTTGGATCATGGGACTGATCATGGGACTCACTCCAGCATGGCATGGCAAAGCTCAAGTGAGGCGAAGTACATCATTACCTCTGGAGAACCACGCACTTGGGACACATGGCTGCAGCTACGAATGCCCGTTCTGTTGTCTTCTGCAGTCTTTTCCTGTGAAGGTCACGATCTCACGGGTGCTCACCCTTCTGCATCTGGGGCTCATTGCCCAGCGTCCCAGAGTCTGCTCGCATAGGGTGGGCTCTCCAACACTGCTTCCCAGCTCTAAGTGTTTCCTCTGTGACTGTGAGCCCGTCACGGCTTAAGGAAGCCAGCCTTGGGTGCCTGGGTGGCTCAGTCGGTTAAGCATCTGCTTTGGGCTCAGGTCATGACCCCAGAATCCTGGGATCAAGCTCTCTGCTTAGCAGGGAGTCTACTTCTCCCTCTGCCATTCCCCTGCTTGTGTTTTCCCTCTCTCTCTCTCTCTGTCAAAGAAATAATCCTAAAAAAAAAAAAAAGGAAGACAACCTTTCTAGGCAAAGGAGAGTTTAATTTTTTTCCATCAATATGAGTAAAAATGAATTTATTAATTCAGTACATTTATTGAACATCTACACTGCTAGGGCCAGGGGTTCTTGGTTCCCATCCCTGGGGACTTACAGCCCAGCACAGCTCAGGATGTGCGAATTTTCCCCAAAGCTGGAAGGATATATTAGTTGACTGATTCACCCATTCATCGAATAATCATCTATAGAGCCTCTTATGAACTAGGGCCTATGCCGGGCACTGGGGATTGAAAGTGAGCAGGATAAGATCCCTCTCTGCTGAGTTACCAAACTCTTTGTACGCTGGGCATGCAAATCCTTTGTGGACGCCATCGTGCACATTCTGAGTCAGAGTCTGGATGCCCCCAGTGCTCCCTCCCAGGAGACTTGGATCAGGTATCTAGAGTTTGAAACTGTATTTTGCACCAGCCCCTGGGTGGTAGAAAACAATGGGAAAGCTCTGGGGAGTCCATGCGCAGTGGGATACAAGCACACACTTGTGCGCGTGCGCGTGGCTAAGTCAGTGTGGCAGAACCAGAAAATATGTCTCAGAGTTGGAAATCAGCTGTTCAGGCGAAACATGCTTCCTGGCTCCACCTGGCTTCCTGGGGCCCTCCCGCTTGAGATTTCGCCCCAGGAGTGAAACGGCCAGAGACAACCTCTTCACCACCCCGAAGTTCCAATCTGAAACATAAAATCCACTCCATGATAACATATGCACATTTTTATATGGAAAAAGACAGAAAAATATTTTGCCCATTATACCATATGTTTGTGCCCCTTATCATAAATCTTTTTGGAAAGAAACCCACCTTGAATTGCAGTCTGATGGTGTTTCATGCTCTTGGGCACACCACCATTTGGTGGAACGGATTTATTTATTTATTTTTTATTATTTTTGGATATAATTTTAGCATTGGCTGTTTCAGTGAACCTTTACTTGGTGGCAAGTGCTGTGCAAAGCACATTCCATGCATTATCTCATTTAATCTTTGCAGCTGATTCATGAAGTGACTGTTGCCATATTTCCCGTTTTAGAGCTGATGGAACTGAGGCTTGCAGGGCCCGGGTCTTGTCCTGGGTGGCCCACGCAATGATGTAGGCTCAATTTCCTACTCTTCTAGATGGTGCCCAAATGTCCCTCATTGGATGGAATACTTTGGCTGCGTGCTTGATTATTTCTTTATAAGTGATTTCCCCAAGGCGTGTGGTGTGTGATTCCTATCGGGGCAGACCCTGTTCCCTGACCTTTACTCCCGTCCTGGTCACCCTCATTGTCCCAGGAGCTTAGGTCTGCTGTGCTGTGCCCTTCCCTCCCTGCTTTCCCGTGATGACCCTCCTGCCTGCCGCTGAGAGAGGGATGTGAGCCAGGGCTCCTGGGATCCTCTTTCTTGGCCACCAATGTCTCCTGACATCTTTTTGGGCAGCGACATGTAAAGGCCAATAAAATCAGGTTGGGGTGACACTGTGACAAGGTGTCAGCACCTATGGCTGTCCCTGGGCTGTGACTGGCACTTGGGCAAGCTTTCTTCATGACCCCTGGGTGACGAGTGACAAACAGCATCAGTCACGAGTACAGTGGGGCTGAAAGCGGAAGGAGATGCTGAAGGCAGCTGGGAGAAAGCCCCCGGGCCGCCTGCCACTGGGAGCTCCTAGGACACTGTCAGCTGGACACCTTCACAGGCAAGGCGGCAGGGACTTGGTGGCATGCCCTCCCTCTCTCCTGGGGCCGCCACCTCCTCTAGAACCAGCGGAGGGGATGTGTAGGTTTCAGAGTCTCCAACTTTTGGAGGTCTCATCCTACATCATCAAAAGCATTTTAAAAATGCACTCACGTTTTTATGTGAAATGCTGCATTCTGTAGTGGCCATTTGGAATACTTAGCAGGCATTAAATGCACCTTTGTTTCTGTTTTAATTTTTTTCCCTAAGAATACTGGAGTTGTATTTGGAAAAGTCCTGATGTTTTTGGAGGTCCTTGAATCATACCACAAGCACTGAGTTTATAATGCCCTGTGAGTAAAACAACCCTAATCTCTGGTGAACTTCCAAGAAAGAGATCCTCTGGCTCATTTGTGACCTAAGGGCAAACCCTTCCAGTGGCGCTTTTTCTCCTTGACCCCCAGACTCGCCCTTATCTTCTCCTTAGAGCTTCCATAGCACTCAGATCCCATCAGCACGGGGGGATGGTTTATGCTGTCCTATCTGTCTCCTCTGTTGGAACAGGAGCTGGGACTCTCTCTCCCCTCCAAACCCCCAGTGACTCAGCAATGGTGCCAAGTAGTGCATAGCAGAACCTCAACACGAGCCCATTGGATGCATGGGAGAAAGGGTGGATGGCTGGAGCTGTGAGGGATGTTTCTGTATCTGGGCTTCTCCCAATGCCATCCCTGGTTCCGTGCAGCTGCAGCAGCTAGCAACTAGGCAGAAATACAAATCCTCAGGTTTCTACCCTAGATCTCCTGAGTCAGAAACTCTGGAGCAGTGTCACCTCCAGGGGATACCAAGGCACTCTGAAGATAGAGAACCATGCTCTCGAGCAGGGCTTCTCAAAGAGATCACCTAAGGATCTATTACAATGCAGAGTCTGATTCAATCTATTGAGGGAGGACTCTGAGATTGTGCTTTTCTGACAAGTTCCCATATGATGCTGGTGCTGGTCTGTGGACCACACTTTGAGTAGCAAGGCTCTAGACTACCCTCGTTCAAGGTTTAGCATATTCATTGTCACACAGGGAAAAGGAAATCTGCACTTGGTAAGTGACATCAATTCTCTGAGTCTCAGTCTCCTTATATGTCATGGGAGGACAATGATGGGCTTATTATTATGGATTAATGAAATAATACACAAAGCCTGGTGCTTAGGACATCACGAGTGCTTGGTAAATGTTTTCTCTTCCCTTGATCCTTTCCATACAACTTCTGATTATGTCTTTTTCTTTCCCATTCAGGTATCAAAGCTCTTAACCACAAAGACGATGCTTTTATCCTTCCAAAGCCAGCGAGTAGAGACAGTGATTTGAATGACTGATATTAAGTGATGAGAAAAACCTTTAAAATCTCCTCTAATTTTTCTTACAATAGTTTAGGATGTGACAAACAGGATGAAAAAAGATGGATGAATTCAAAGGGGTAGGAGTCAGGAATGGAAGGAGAGGTTCTTTTGGCTGAGGCTCAGAGAAGCAGAGCTAAGAGAGTACCCATGTGGCTCAGAGCCAGCCCACATTTACTGGGCACTGACTGCATGCCTGTGCCCAGCCCTTGGGCACACAGCGTCACTGGGATCCTGGGGAGGAATGGATGGAGGAATGGAATGTGGGGGCCTCAAAGCCTTTTCCTAATTGTGATCATTTGTCTTCCTGCAAGACTCAGACCCTCATTTGGACCTGGCTGGGGATTGTGTGGGCAGGGGAGGTATGGGTGTGGGGGGAGGAAGTCAGCATGAAATTAATTCTCTGCCTCTCCTCTCTGGAATGTCAATAATGTGCTGAGGACAGTGGGGGAGTGCAATTGGCTGCCAGCCCCCCCCCTCCCCAACCTGGGCTCAGAGTCTCTGAGTCCTCCAGGGAGTCTAGGGGCTCCTAGGTCTCCAGGCATCCTGTTTCTCCCATCCTGGAGAGCCAAGCTTCCACTCAAGGGAGGCCTGACCCGGCACCCAATACTAGGGTATCCCTCCCTCCCAGGACATTGGAGGGGGCGGGGACAGCAACCCTCAGTGAGAAAGTTCAGCTGAGCCTGCTCCAGATGGCAACAGTTTGGCCAGTCTGGGGGCCAGGAGTCCCCCTGCCCTGCCGCCCTGCCGCCCTGCCAGAGCCTCTCTACAATCTCCCACTGCTGTGCTATTTGGCTCCAACTCAGCCGCTCTCAATTCCTGCAGCCAGCTGCAGAACCAGCCCCGGGGGGTTGCACCCTCCAATCACCACACTCTTGCACACCCAGAAACCGCATTAAAATAGTTCACACTTAGATTTGTCTCACAGCCACATGAGCCTCTGTTTGCACAGGCTGGTGGTAGGAAAGGGGCTCTACCATGTTCCAGACACGTGGGGCAACTGCAGTGCAGGGTGCTCAGGTGTCTTACCCGGGAACCCAGAGCCAGGTGATTGGTAGAGGTCCAGCCCTGTGCCTTTGCACCACAAGGGCCAGCACACCCAGCTCCAGCTCCTAGGGAAAGCTGCTTGCCTTGTCTGCCTGGTGGTCAGCACCGATTGCAAATTCTATCTCTACAGACATGGGACGGCAGGTGCTTCCCCGTTGGTAATGCTTCTAGAAATAGAGCGGTGCTCATTGGTATGGTGGACAGTGCCCCATCCTCTAGTCCAGGAGGCTCTGAGCTGGCAGGTTAGTGAGGGAGCTGATCACAGAGGGCGAGAAGCTCCTGGGATAGCGTGAACCCTAGGATTTTGTGGGATGGCCATGACAAGGCGGGGACACATAGGGGTGTTTCCATCCTGTTTGATATCTACAACAGGTAGGTGGCAAGGGATCCTTCAACGTACATATACTAAGTACCACGACATATGTGTGTGTATACACATATATACACACACATACACACAGATTTTTCTATATAGTCTTTCCACTCTAAAAGTAGCATGCTTATTGTAGATAGCTTGAAAACACAGAAATGCAAAAAAGAAACTAGCCATACTTCTGACATGAAGCGACAAAGATGATTAATCTTTTGGGCAGGAGCTTACACTTCCCTATGGATTGTTTTACCCAGTTGAGTTCATGGCGAGTGTTTCCTTTGCTCGTTTCACTTCACAAGTGCATTTTCTATGTTAATACAAATTCTTTATTAACTGCCCTCCTTTGGGATACAGATGCAATTCACCATGGCTTGTGTGTCCACTCGGCGATTACTGGACGTTTGGGTTGTTTCCACATTTTTCACACGCTAACGTGGAAATCAAAATGATCTCTGCACCCAAAGATTTTGTCTATAAATAGCTAAAAATCACAACATACCTCAAGAGCTAATAAAGATCATAGGGATATTATGGTCTTCTTGTCCAGGGAAATTCCTGGGAACAGCTCAATCAAAGGTCGAGCAAGTTTCAGACGGGCCAAGTTATTTTTTTTTTAAAAGGATGGTCCCAATTTTCCATCCCGTCAGTCCTGTTTGAGATGCACGCGAAGGGGCACCCCAGAAGCTACCAAAGAGACAGAGGAGCCACGGAGGCGTGGCGCCAAGGTCACCGTGTCTGGGTTCATATCATGACCATGTGGCCCAGGGCAAGTCGTTTCACCTCCGCGGGCTTCGAGTTTCTCATTTTCACCATGGAATTGCCACCGTGGCTCCCTCCCAGGGCTGCTTCCAGAGTCAGTGGACAACAGCACGCCACAGGCTCTCAACGGTGCGTATCCGAAAGTCCTCACTAGCCCCCGTGGCGGTAAGGGTTAGTGATGATACACACCCAGGTCTCCGGGACGCAAGCCCTTGGTTCACGCTCCCGGCAGATGCGGGGAGGCAGGGCTGACCCGGCACTCCGGCGGAGTCGGAGCACGTGCCCTCTCCTTGTACAAGCCTCTGAACAAATTCTTATAATTTAATCATGACTTTTAATGTTCGAAACGGTGGCTTCTTACATTTTACTGGAGCGCCATTGCCGGCTGCTCTGTCTTATGCTCCCTGTTTATATTGCAATGCAAATTATTCCTGGCGGAGAGTTTACAAACTGCACTTCCATTATTAATAGGGTTATGATTTCCTCCATTCCACTCTTATCTCTATTGCTCGTGTAATACATAATTCATGCTCACCACCCTTCGCCCGTCTCAGTGCCAGGGCGCAGCCGGCTCTCTCTCTTTTCCTGATGACAGTAATTTGTATGCAGTGAGAGTCAAATGACCATGTCCCTAGCCTGAGGCTCTCTCTAAAGGTGTTTTCTAGAAGGACTCTGAAGAGAGGAGAAATCGAAGCACTGGGCCATCTCCAGTCGAAGCTTGAGTTCCAGTTCTCTCGGAGCTCAGAATCCTAGGCAGACATCCAGGGGGCTTCCTAGGGGCCTCAAACAGAATCGGCCAGTTGGAAGGAAAGGGGTGTCTAGTCTGAGGTTGGGTTATGGCCCTGGCAGGAGGGCTGGGGTGGCAGGGCGAGGGTTAGCTCCATGGGCTTCAGCTGGCTAGCATGCTCTGGGTGTTCCTGGATAAGTCGGAGCCTCGATCCTCACCCCATATCGCTGAGTCCCCCTCTCTGCAGGTGGGAAGATGGCTACCTTTTTCCATACCCCTTGACATTTTAGGCCCTGGGCTGGCCCTTCTCACTGAAAACAGACACCACGGTGGAGTCCCATCAGGAAACCCCAGGACCCAAGCTCCTCCTACGTGCTCGAGCTCCGGGACCAAAGGTAGGCGACCCTTCCTCTGCACACCACTCTGTGTGCTCAGTCGGGGTGCAGGTGCGGGAGGCTCAGGGAGGTCTCAGAAGAAACCGATCCAAGGAGGCCACAACATGGGGCCACTTCGCCCCCAGGACGCAGGCCACCTAGGACACAGGGCCACTGTCCCCTCAAACTGCTTCGCTGACCCTCCTGGCTTGGGTGACAATCCTAGGGCACTTGTCTCCATCAGAGGGGACATGTATTCTTTGATGGCAATCCCACACACCTCCCCAGAGGGCGGGGTCCTGGCTGCTGGCTCATCCTCTCGGGGGATGTTCTTTCTCACCTGGCAGGTATCCTGTCTCCGTCCATGGTCAGCCCGATGCCACAATTCTCCAGAGGCTCTTCCCTGGGCAGCCTGGTTTCCTCAGTTGACAGCAACCCCTCCAGGACTGTAGATTCCACATGAGGAAGAACTTCTGGTTTGTTAAGCCTGGGCACAGCTCTTTTGGGTGGGGTTGGGGGGTGGGTCCTAGAGCATGTGCAGTGTCTCCCACCCAGTTTCTCTGCTGATAACCTACCACAAGGACTCTGAGGGACAGGCTGGGTTCTTTTCCTCAGACCCCTGATCGTGCCCTTTACTTGGGGGCAGTCTCTGTTCCCTTATTAGAGAGTCTGAGTTCCCACAGCTGGGGGCGGACAAGTAGATTCCCCTGACTCTAAGTGCTTGTGTTGGGGACTCACTGGGCCAGGTCCCCTGGGTGGGGCCACAGAGAACCCCTAGGACACCTCCCTAGGCTTTCATAGTCCCAAGAGGCTGCCTTGAGGGCAGAGCAGCCACCCGATCAAGAGAGCCTGATGGCCTTTTCTGGAGGCCCTGCCTGGATATCCCGTGGCTCTGTTTCCTCACCACATCCCTGGCAGTAACAGGAACTCCCGAAGTCCCTGCCGGGCATACGTCCCCATTTCCTGGCAGGCTCTGGACCCCACCCTCTCCTCACATCTCTGTGTCCCCTCCTCCTCAGCTCCTCCCTCAAACACACTTCCACAGACACAGGCGCATGTAAATGTCCACGACCACACTCACAGACAAAAGTGCACAGGGACACGAGCAGCTGTTACAAACACAGGTCCCCAGAGGCACAGACGCGCAGAGCAGCACATGAGCACACATGGACCTACGTGGACACACCCGTGCACGCCTGTACATGTGTCCAGAGGCACGTGTGAACCTATGCACACGTCACAGGCCACAGGCATAAACACGCGCACACACAGCCCACACTCATTTCCAGGAAACCCTGCTGCTCCCCCCACGTGCTGGGTGCGTGCAAAGCCACAGTCGCGCACTCAAACCCACTCGCACCTCCGAGGCCCCCGAGTGACTGAATCATGAAGCACTTTCCTGTTTAAGTTTATTTTCTTCTGGCAACAGGGAGATGCTTATTTCCAAGAAGTGGAGCCAGGGGAGTTCGCCGAACCCGCGCTGCTGCGGCTTGGGCTCATTTTGGCATCGGGTTCTGTCTCTTGGGGCCGTGTTTACCCAGCCTCGTTTCTCCCATATCTCCCCGTCTCCGGGGGCCACTGGGGTGAGCTGAGCTGCATCGAGGTGCCAGTTTTAAAGCTGCTGTTTATCGGACACTGACCAGACCCCTTTGGCCATTGCCAGGGGTCCGGGGGTGACCTTTGCTAACCTCTTCCCTGAGTGTCCTGCTTCCCAGCCCCAGGAGCTGAGAGTCGGGTCAAGCCTCCTGTTTATGGCAGGTCTCTTGTCAAGTCCCCTGTGGCCATCTGGAGTGGCTATTTTGTGCGAGGGACTCAGCTTTACACGAATCAACCCCCTCAAAGACAGGGTCTTTTTCTTCTTCTTTTTCCTCCTCCTCCTCCTGTTCCTTCTTCTTTTCTATTGCCTGTTTTGTTTGCTGTCATCTCCTTAGCACTTGGAACAGTGCCAGGCACACAGGGGAGGCTTAATGAATATTTGTTGCGCGGATTATCTAACCTGACACAACAACCCTTCGAGTTAAGTATTGTTTTTCTCATTTTACAGATTGAGGCTTCTCATGGAGCCAATCCCAAACTTGCAGGTGGAAAGTGAGCGAGGCATTGAACCTCCCCAGATCATTAGCCCCATGGTGCAGACGTCTACACTGTTAGGGGTGGTTGACCTTTCTGGTCTTCGGGGTCCCGGACTTTGAGAACCGTGTAGCTTATGGTTTATGCTGCAGCTCCTTTAAGGTGAATGAAAGCAGAGCCCAGCTTGTAGAAGCTGAACTCCATCATCTGGATGCCTGGGTCAGTCCTCTGGAGGCTGTATTGGCTTTGGGGGTTTCCCTATTATGTCCCCAAGTCTGGCTTGTCTGCATGCAGGGCAGCCAGGGGTCACAGGTGAGAGTTTTTCAGAGTGACAAATACATACCGGGACCAAGCCTGGATGTGTGTCTGTCCTGGGCCCACCAGAAAAGTCTCAGTCTCGGCAACTCGATGGCTATGTGATGATCAAGATTGTTTGACTGATTGATTGATTGATTTGGCATACCTTTATTGATCACCTCATGCCATCATCCTGTGCTTGACTCTGAAGAAACTGAGTTGGATTGGATGTAATCATTTCTCTCAAGAGGCAGGGAGAATCTAGAGGAGGAAACAGAGATAGGACCAAAATATACCCCAGAGCCACAGAACGAACACAGTAAGGAGGCTAGGGCCACCCGAAAAGAGAAATTTGCCATCTAATCCAGACTTATCAGACTACGGTGAACAACACAATCGCCTTAAAAGTACAGCAGCTTTACGGGCCTCAGAAAAATCTGGGAAGGGGGTCCAAGAATGTGCATACTTAACCATCTCCCCAGGGGATTCTGGGACATGGGCGGGGGATGGGAGGATGACACTCTAAGAAGATCAACATCAAGGAGTCAGAGAAAGTGTCACGGGGACAATACTGCCTTCTTAAAGGATGTATAATTGCTTGTCGACAAGCAAGAAGAGAAGACACTTTACAGGGTTGTACTGACATTTTTTTTTTTTTAAGATTTTATTTATTTATTTGACAGAGAGAAATCACAAGTAGATGAAGAGGCAGGCAGAGAGAGAGAGAGAGGGAAGCAGGCTCCCTGCTGAGCAGAGAGCCCGATGTGGGACTCGATCCCAGGACCCTGAGATCATGACCTGAGCCGAAGGCAGCGGTTTAACCCACTGAGCCACCCAGGCGCCCTTGTACTGACATTTTTGAAACACAATTGCTGTATAAGTAACCAAATGATGAAGACATAAAAATGACTCACTCAGGGTAACTAACCACTGTCCTTAGATAAGTGTGTGCTCTTCCAGAACTTTTTTATGAACATCAAATATATGAGTACAAACTCCCTGTGTTTCAGTCTACATCTGTGTCTGCCTCTAGAGCTATGTCTGTGAGTCCGTCTGTGTGTTTAGCAAATGTGGCTCAGGAGTTACCACCATCACTGTGGCCTCTGCTGACGCTGGGACCCTCAGGACACCCCCAGGGAGCAGCAGGTGTCTCTCCTTTTGTTCTGCTAGGGTCTAAAGAATCATGCCTCCTCGATCCTCTCTGTCTTCTGTGTGTGTGTGCATGTGTGTGTTTGTTTTAAAACTGATACATCTCTGTTTTACTGAGGTTATTTTATAAATAATTTCCTTTGAAGTAGAATATAAATGTGCACCTGTCCTAAGTGTCCAGCTCCTGATTGACCTCAAGCTGACCACTCTCCCGTGACCAGCGCCCAGATGACCATACAGAACATGACCAGCACCCCTCCGTTCCTGCTCTTCTCACCTCCGCTTGCTACGACTTAGGCAGGAGAGGACTAAAGGGGGGATTTGAGGTTCAGCCACCACACTCTTCTCTGTACTGGCTCCCTCTCATTTTCCTTTGGTGTTGCTTCCCTCCCCAGGTGCTCATCCTGAACTTCCGTGTCTACAGGATGCTCCCAGAGGGAGCTCTGTAGGGTTGGCTCCAGCAGAGCCAGGGACACAAATGATCGCTCTAAGCGATGGCCAGATGAGGGGTTCTGGGAGAAGGGGAGTCCAGACAGATCCTCACTAGGGCCCAGACCCTGTCAGTCTGTTCTGCGACATCTTGCTGTTCCTTTGGACAAACTTGTGGCTGGAAATACTGCTGGAACCGGCAGACTTCTTTGGATTGAGGCCCGGTGCAAACGGCCCTCCTCTCTTTCCCTCCACCCCTGCATGACCCTCTTCCAGATCTTGGGGAGCAGTCTCACGAGGCTTGATTCTTCACAAACTATCAGCAGCAATTGTCACTGCTCTTTGCTCTGGAGCCATTTAAAGATTTTTATTAATTATTTTTTAGTGTATATATATATATATATTTTTTCTTTTAATTCAAAAGCAGTGCATGCTTGTGAATAAATATGCGAATCATCGAGCAACATACAAAGTGAAAGTCTTTCCTATTTGGTCATGATTCCTCCTTCCCACCACCCAGGGGAAACCACCAGCCGCAGAATGATGCATATACCAGATCTCTTTCTTTATCCCTCTCTTAGTTTCTGCCTAAACTAGGATCATATTATCCTATTTTACAAACTTTTCTTGGCATTAACAAAACTTCCAAATCAGCCCATGCAAATCTATTTCATTCTTTTTGACAATTTCATAGAAGTCAACAGTTCGGGTTCGCCACAAGTGACTTATCTGGTCTTGGGGTTTTTTTATTGGGGGCGAGGTTGGATAAGGGTGACATTGAAATTGTCTCCTACATTTTTGTGACAAATAAGGCTGAAGTAAACATGTTTTACCCTTATCTATTTGTCCAAATGCTTCAGTGGGAAAGGGTCCTGGGAGTTGGATGGCAGGAGGCAAAGCATCTGCCTTCTAAATGTTGATATATTACCTGCAGAGTAATGCACAACTTCCCCTCCCCCACCACTGGATATTCAAAATCTTTTTAAATGTTTACCAACTTATTGGTGTAAAAGATGATCCTTTTTGGTTTATGTTCCCTTATGCTCTGATAAGGATTAACATCTTCCTATATTTTTTCTTTAAAAAAAAAGTTTTATTTATTTATATTAGAGAGAGAGCATGAAGGGGGGAGGGTCAAAGAGAGAAGAAGACTCCCTGATGAGCTGGGAGCCTGATGCGGGACTCGATCCTGGGACTCCAGGATCATGACCTGAGCTGAAGGCAAATGCCTAACCAACTGAGCCATCCAGGCACCCTTCCCATGTCTTTCCTTTTAAATAAGAGCTAACCTTTTCAAGAAAAGAGCCAAGAGACAAGGTGGTGGGGCCTGAAATGTTTGGGGGAACAGGAAGAAAATCTGAGTCTGGAAGTCAAGATATAAGGATGGAAAGGATTGGTAGACAAGTTGTCAGAAGGCCAGATGGTAAAATATCATGTGTGGTTAGGTAAGGTGTGGGCTTTACCTTAAAATCAGTGAGAACCACCAAAGGCTGTTAAAGAGGAAGATGGATGGATCAGATCTGTGTGCTTGCATCCATGCAGGGGTGAATGGAAAGAACTAAATTTGGAGGTGGTGAGTGGACCAGAGTGGGGAATGAAGGTAATGGCTAATTGCGGGGATGGACAAAAGAAGCCTTATTCAGGAAATGTTGACTTTCTTGAGGGCATATTTGACATGGCTTTGATGGGGTGCTGTTAGGGTTTGGCTCCAAAAAAGATGGGTCAAGCCTTCTGGGGGACTGCATGAATCTTGTAACATTTGTGTTTGGTGAAGGTGGCACCTGGCCCATCACCACTGACTGTGACCTCTTCTTGGTCTGGACATCTGGATGCTGGAAACAATGTCACCGGTGTCTTCTCATTCTAGCCAGCTCAGGTGCTTGAGAGGACTTTCTTCTCTCCTCTTGACAATGGTCAGCTCCGTGTTGCCCCTGTTGGGTTATGATCTGAGCTTAGCTGATTACTATCTTCTGAGATTCCTTGAACTAAATCTGTGAAGAACTGTTAGTGCAGCCACATGCCCATTTTGGGAGCAGGTGCTATGGTCCCGGTGTCTTAGGAGACTTAGGCTTAGGACTTAGTTTCTTCCCTTGAAGATCTAGAGTTAAATTGTGGAGAGAAGGGCTATGCCCATGAAATGGAAGTGTCTGATGCCATAGCTACAAAAAAGACAGAGCCCACAAATCCTGAGATTTTCATCTAAGGCAGGGGTGACAGTGGTTGTTTGGGTCTATGGGCAAGAGCATGTGCAGGCAGGCAGTCCACAATTCTCAAAGACTCCTTTCTGGATGATTCCTGTTTGATGTCTCTTGCCTGTTAGATACCCACAGTTCAATATGATTAAGACCAGACTTTTTATTCTTCTCCCTGTGGTCTTAACCAAGACCCACTTAAGCCTTCTTCCAGCTCTGGAACATGGTGCCATGACCCAGCCACTGGGCTAGCAGTGTCTTTTGACTGCACCCTCTTTCTCACCCCCCCATTAATGCTTCATCCTATGGATCATCCATATAGACATCCCACAGGTCATCCCTCCTACTCATGTCTTCAATCCGCCCACCTCTGTCTATTTTCATCACTGTCCTGGTCCAAGCTGCTGCCATGTTCCAGCTTGAAGGCAGTGGCCCTCTAAGTGGTTTCTGCACTTAGATTTCTGCCTACCTAAAATCCACTCTCCATGTGATCTTTTTTTTCTTTAAATATGGGGTGGTCATGCTACTCACGTGCTTTGACTGGCATGAATGGCTTCCCATTGCAATGAGAAAAATAACCCAAGCTTCTTGCCTAAGAGACCCTGTTTGATCTGGCCCCTCATAACCTCTTGGACCTCATTTGAGACCAGTCTCCCTAGCTTGCTGTTTTCACTTCCTCAAATAAGTCAGGCTCCTTCCCTGTCCTTTGACTATGCTCTTCCTTGAGTCTAAAACCCTCTTTCACATGTTTGACTCCTGTGCGGGAGCCTCGCCATCCTTAGGGCTTCAGGAAGGCATTTCAAGGCTACCCTATTGGAGGAGAATACCCATCATTCTTTAATCTTGGCATCCTGCTTTCCTTCTTATTGTTTTGTTTCCTTCCTTGTGGAGGTATACCACACATACAATAAAGTACCAGAAACACACTAATTTTATGTGTATAAGTCAATCATTTTTACATATGCATAATATGTGCATATTCTTATCATACTTCCAGCTCCTTGGTGGCCCTCGTGTTTGTTGTTACTTGTCTGCTTTGCAAAGGGCAATAACCTGACTGCACACCATTAGGGTACAATTCCAAGGAAACAGATCCTGACTGCTGGCTGGGTGTTGAAGTTCCTACAACCCCTTTAAAGGGCTATGTCAGAGTATCTGTTAAATTTTAAAGTGCATGTACCTACTGAAGCAACAGTTCTTCCTCCAGAAATGGATCCTACAGATACACTCTTACCTATGCATGAAGGTAAGTGTACCGGCGCTGTTGATAGGGAGAAGATATTGGAAGTGCCCCAAGTGTTGCTTCGCAGGGGGTGGGTTATAGAAATGATGGTTTGTTTATGCAAGAGAATATTCTGGTAGCTGGTAACCAGAACATGCCGCGTTGCGGGAAAACGCTCAAGCTGCATCAAAAGGAAAAAAGGTGCAGACTGATGCAGATGGGTTCCTCTTTTTTGAATAAAAGGAGGCCTTGTTTCGCTGCACATGCTTTGCACACAGACTTAGCTCACTCAAGAAACTAGTTACAGTTATTCTCTGGGGAGGAGAATTCAGTTGTCTTGGGTGGGAAACAAAAGTTTCCTATGTTATCTTTTTGAACGGCTCCGTTTTTTCCCCTCTATATATTTAATGCCTTTTCAAAAAAAAAAAAAAAAAAGGAAAAAAAGAAGAAAATGTCTTTGGACTCCGAGGGAAAATGTGCAGTGTGCAAGGGCGGACAGGCTCCAACAGGCTAGGATGGGGCTGGGGAGGTAATTTGGCCTGATTCGGTCTTTGGTACAGAGGGGACCGGCTGGCTTAGAACTCAGCTTTCTGGGGGGCTTCTTTTGGGGGTCCTTCAAGAGAGAGCAGCTGTGCACAGCTATCGTGAGGTTAGTGGATATTCTGCTAGGGAACTCAGGCTTCACTTTTCTGTCCCATGACCTGCAGTGACAGGTACCCTTGCTCCTGTCCCTGGCAACTCTGTTCACCTCTTGTCTCAGATGGAGGCTCAGCGAGCTTGGGTCATATCTGAGGAAATGTGCTTTTCTGGATTCTTAAGACCTATTGGTTTGGTTTTGGTTTTGTTCTTAAATCGAGAGAGGTCAAACTTAGAAGAGAAACGTGTTCCAACAGGCAACTGGCTGTTCCTCTACGAGGCTCTTAGAGGTCTTAGCAAGGATGGTGGTTTTGGGAGGGGGCCAGGGATGGGTTTGGGTCAGCACCACCCATTAGCAGCTGCACGTTCTCAAGCAAGTGAGGGGACTGCCCTGTGCCTCCATTTCCCTGTTGGTACACTGGGCTCAGAATTCCTGCCCAGGTAAGAAGGCAACAGGATAACGGCTATCTGCCTGCTTTGTGAAGGCAAAGGGTGGTAGGCATTATAGGGCGTGTGAGTTTCCTGGGGCTGCCAGAACCAAGCCTCACAAACCTGGTGGCTTCAAACAACAGAAGTGTCTTCTGTCCCCCTTCTGGAGGCCGGAAGTCTGAAATCAAAATGTCAGCAGGGCTGGGCGCTTTCTGGAGGCTCCAGGGCAGAATCCTTCACTGTCTCTTCCAGATTCTGGGGGCTCCTGGCATTCCTTGTGGCTGCACCCCTCCATCCCCGTCTTTTTCTGGAGACCTTCTCTTCTTCGCTTTGTGCTTTTCTCTCCTATCTGGATACTGGTCACTGCATTCAAGGCCCACGAAGATGTTCCAAGATGATCTCATCACAATGTTAATTATATCTACAAAGACCCCTTTTCTGAGGCATGACTGCTGCTGTGTCTCTCTTTTTCTCTCCTGAACCCCTCTCTGCCTCCTGCCCAGCCTCCCAATCAAACCAACACCAACCTGACTTGGAGGGTCCAGCCCTGGAAGGCGGCTCAGCATGGAGACGCTGTCCTGTAAATATAAACCATCGCCTTCACGCCCATTTGAAAACTGAATGGGGGTTATGGCCTAGGTAACAGCATTTTCCCAGGGCCCACTTTCTGCTTTTGCAGTGGTGTGACCGTTATGAGATGCTGCCACTGGGGGAAGCTGGGCAATGGGTTCAAGGCTCTCCCCAGGCTGTTAGTACTACTACTACTACTACTACTACTACTACTATTATTATTTAAATTCTGGTAAGCCTATAACAATTTCCAAAGAAAAAGCTGAAAAACCGAACAACTTCACAAATACTTGAAACCTCTGCCAGAAAAAATAGCCCCTATGGGCATTTCCAGAAAGTAGAAGAAGGCGATTCCCACAACCCCCAGCCCATCGTGGGCAGAACGACTCCTGCCTGCCAGGGCTGCCTGGGAGCCCCATCCCCAGGGGCTGTTGGAAGGTTGTCCCTCCTGGCCTAGCCCATCCCCCTCCCAGGCCTCCAGGGAGCCTGTCCTGGTCACTGTCCTCCCTCGGAAGGGAGTCCTGCAGGGTCCTCCCCGAGCCTCCCAGGTGGGGGCTAGTCCAGTTTGCAGAGACTTGGCTGGGCTGTCCCAGAGCCACCCTGCCCTGCGGCCCAGGCTGGGTCCTGCCTCAGCTGCTGCCTGCACACAGCTCTGGCTCCCGGGGGCCTCTCCCCTGTGCTTTCCTGGCAGGCTCTACGGCCTCAGTGACCCCTGCCCTGAGTCAGACGCTCTGGGCTCCTAGGAGGAGCTCCTCTGGCTCGCAGCCAGTCTGCCTCACCCTGTCTCTGTTTGTCATCGGACGCGTCCTCCTGGGCCAGCTCCATGCCTTCTTCATCCCCTGGCAGACTCCAGCTTCTACCAGTCCAGGCAAGTTGGACACACCTTCCCTGGGCCACTTTTTTGGTTCTTTCTCGACTTCCTCCTCACCTGGGTGGAGGCTGTGGGCGAGTTCTACACTGTGTGGTCTGGTGGTTGGTGTCCCAGAGGTCATATGTTTGGCGTCCACGAATGGGCTTTGAGATCTCTGGGGACCCCCTGAACTTGTGTACAAAATGCATGAACATTTTTTTCTGGGAGAGAAACTGATTCTCAGAAGGTTCCAAGACCCACAGATCACTACGGGGTTCTGAGGACAAGGAGGGGCTGTAACTTAGCTAGGAGGTATTTTGTTTCTGGCTTCAGAAATTTTCTTTCAGAAATTTTTCAGTATTTTCTTTCTGGCTATGACATGGTCTCTGTTGAGCGAGCCCACCCCCGTGCCTCAGCTTCCTCCCGTGTAAGGCAAAGTCAAGGATAGCCTCGACATATCTGCCTGCTGTAAGGAGTCAATGGGAAAGTCTAGCAAGTAGCCAGTATGGACCCAGTGAAGATCAGCTGTTGTTATCACCTGCCTTGAGCCTCTGTTATCTCCCCCCATTGCTGACGACCACTGTGTGAAAGAAACAAGGTGGTATCAACCTCCTTTAAAAGACTTCATTTAGCCTGGGTGGCTCAGTGGGTTAAAGCCTCTGCCTTCGGCTCAGGTCATGATCTCAGGGTCCTGGAATAGAGCCCCACATCAGGCTCTCTGCTCAGCTGGGAGCCTGCTTCCCCCTGCCATCTCTCTGCCTGCCTCTCACCCTACTTGTGATCTCTGTCAAATAAATAAATAAAATCTTAAAAAAAAAAAAAGACTTCATTTGCCCAGTGTCACACAAACTCTAAAAGGCAGAGCTGGGATTTGAACTCATAGCCTCTTTCCTTTCTGCTACGTTTTGCTGTTGCTCATTACAGAGAATGAGAGGAGGACAAAGGTGATGGAGTGTGACCGCTGGGTAAACAGGCCATTCTCCTGGGGACACTGGGTGACAGAAAGGGGTGGTCTTCACATTCCAGGACCTGCCTGAGATTTGGGAACACCTGAGCTCAGGCTGCGCAGCCTGTAGTCATTGGGTTCCAGGAAGACTCCTCAAGTTTGTGGTCTGGCTCTTTGAAGGACATCTGAGAGTTGCCAGGCTGGGTCTTGTCAACTCTCAGCCCTTCCAGAAGTGAATGAAGGTGCCTATTTGAGAGATAAAAAGATGAGATTCCAGATGATTCCATAGTAGCTAAGCATGACCTCAGGTAGTGACTCAAAAACTCTGTATTTTGAAGCCCAACAAAGGGTGGGGCCTTCTCTAGTTGTGCACATGGAAATGCTAACCAGAAGGGGAATCCTCCAAAGAAGGGTTTTTTTTTTTTTTTTTTTTTTTTTTTTTGACTGGGAAGGACAAGCTAGTTCCATAATTGGTGTTAATTGTTTTCCAATTAAAAACTGCACCTGAATGTCCATGTCCAAACCTGCACTCATGATTCTTCCTCAATTCCATTACCAATGTCTGGCTCATTTCAGAAAATGGCAGCACCACCATTCAGAAACCTGGGAGTCGATCTGACCCTGCCCATCCTTCATCGTCCCAAAACAAACCCATCACTAAGTTCTGTCCATTTTACCTTTAAAAATCTCCTAAAACTATCCACTTGTCTCTGACACCCCTGATTCCCCCACCATTTTTCATAGCTCTCAACTGATTTCTCTCATCAATCTCTCTTCTTCATTTTCCCTAGACATTAACTACCCCAAGCTGGAGTAATTGTGAAAATATGCCCCTCTGGTTAAAAATCTTTTAATGTTCTTGAATGACACACCCAAGATTCATGGCTTCACATCACGGAAATGTTCCTTGAGAATTGTGTACAATTACTGAACTCCAATTAATGACACACATGTTGCAATATTTGGATAAAGTGTTCATGTAAGTGACTTCCACTTACCATGAAAAGTGTCAAAAAATAAGATGGATGGATAGGTGGACAAATGGATGGCTTGATGGACATTAAGTTACAAAGCCAATGTAGCAAAATGTTAATTGAAGTATCTATGTAGTGGGCCTATGAGGATGCATTGTGCAACTCTGACCATGTTTTTCTATAAAAAATTTCATAATAAAATGTTGAGAAAAATTTCTTTAATAACTACCATTACACCAGAATTAAATACAAACAAAAACAAAACAAAAACAAAAAACACACAAAAAAACAAATTTTGAACAAATTTCAAATAAAGCCAAAAAAAAAAAAAAAGGCAGAATCTTCCCAATTTGTCAATGGGAGATAATGGCTTTATTGGAGGATTCTTTGGATTCTTAAACTTGACTGTGTCTTAGAAATACCTGAGGATCAGCATCTTTTATGGTTACCTCCCTCTCAATTTTCACCTTATTTTATTTTTCCTTCCCTTCTCCTATATTCTTATGTTTTGTTTCTTAAGCTCCACATATGAGTGAGATCATATGGTATTTGTCTTTCCCTGACTGACTTATTTGACTTAGCATAATACCCTCTAGTTCCATCCACATTGATGCAAATGGTGAAATTCCATTCTTTTTGATGGCTGAGTACTATTCCTATATATATATAATATATGAGATAGAATATATGTATATATTCTATATATAAGATTATATATGTGTGTGTATATAAGATTGTGTATATATTGTATATATAAGTGTGTATATAAATGTGTTTATATGGTGTGTATAAGAGTGTGTATATAAGATTGTGTGTGTGTATGTATGTGTGTGTATATGTATATATGAGAGAGATTCCATTCTTTTTGATGGCTGAATAATATCCCTATATATAATATATAAGATAGAAAAAAATTTATATATATCCCACATCTTCCTTACCCATCCATCTAGGAAACAAACTGAGGGTTGCTGGAGGGGAGATGGGTAGGGAGAAGAGATAATCGGGTGATGGACATGAAGGAGGGCATGTGATATAATGAGCATTGGGTGTTATATGCAACTGATGATTCACTAAATGCTACCTTTGAAACTAATAAATAAAATCAAACAAAATAAAATAAAATAGAACAAAATGTACACCATTTAGGTACTGAACTTTAAAAAAAAATAAAGGTAATACCTGGGAGCTTGTTAAATCCTGTCAGGTCTGGGCCCCACCCCCAAAGAAGTCAATTTCTGAAGGTCTTGGGTGTGGCCTTTAAATATCCATGTTTATCAACCTTCCTTGGTGATTCAAATATAAATAGCCCAGGGACTACAATTTAGGAATAACTGGAAGAGTGGTTGTGATGGTTAGAATAATGACCCTCCAAAGACATCCAAGTACCAATCTCAGGAACCTGTGAAAATGTCGCTTTACATGGTAAAGGCATTTAAGGTTGAGGATATAATTAAGGTTGCTAAAGAGCAGATCTGGAGATGGGGAGATTATCTTGGGCTCCCTGCTCAGTGGGGAGCCTCCGTCTCTCTCCCTCTGCAGCTCCCTCTGCTTGTTCTCTCTCTCTCTCTTTCTCTGGCAAATAAGTAAATAAAATCTTGAAAAAAATAAAATAAAAATCTCTTTAAATTTAAAAAAAAATGGGTGAGCCCAATTTTATTACATGTGTGTTTAAAAAATGAAGGTGATTTCCTGGCTGTGGTCAGAGAGGAATTGGAAAATGGAAGAGGTGTCAGAGAAATGGGACATTGCTGTTTACTTATTTATTTCGAATTTTTAATTTTTTAAGGAGATTTTATTTGTTTTAGAGATAGAGAGCACAAGCAAGGAGAGGGGCGAGGGGAGAGGGAGAGAGAATCCCAAGCCGACTCTGCACTGAGTGGGGAATCTGGTAAAGGGCTTCATCCCTGCACTCCGAGATCATGACCTGAGCGGAAATCAAGAGTTGGACAAGCCTTAATTGATGGAGCCACCCAGGTGCCCTGACATGGCTAATTTTGAAGACATATTAAATGTCCCATGAGACACAGAAGGTGGGTGGCCTCCAGAAGCTGGGAAAGAGAGGGGAATGGATTCTCCCAGAGAGCCTCCAGAATGGAACACAACCCAGCGGACACCTTGACTGTAGCCCTGGGGAGACCTGTGTTGGACTTCTAACCTATAGAACTATACAAACTAATGCAGTGGTTTTCTGGTTTGGTTGGTTCTTTTCCCCTTTCCTTGCCTTTCTTTCTCCTCCTCTTTCCTCCCCCCACCACCCTACCCCAGTCTTCTCTTCCTCCAAATCTTCCTCCTTTTTTTTTTTTTTTTTGTTAGTTGTACTCGGCTGAGCTCTAGGGATTGTGTTACACGGAGCAATGATGTGATCCTCAGGTCTTCCCAGAGCATGGGCCACTGGTGTTTATGGGTGTTTATGGCTGTATGGTTTCTGCAGAACTTGAAGGCAGCCTCAGAGTCTCAGAGTCTCTCACTCACCAGTCAGTCCAAGCATGTAAGGCAAATTCTTCTCTACTCGCCAACAAGAAAGGAGTGAGTGGAGAAGGTAGCTATTGCCTAAACTTCCCGCAGCAGAAAAGTCGTTCCTTACTGGTTGGAGTCATAACCCGGCCCCGATATTCAACCTTAACCCAGGAAGAGTAAGGCCTGGGGCATGATGCATGTCTACTGTTTGCTTTCTGTAGAGATATCTCTCTCTACTTTTTCTTTGGCCTGATATCTCTCTCTACTTTTTCTGGGCCCATTTCTTTGGTTACCCAAGCCCAGACTTGATAAAGCAAAGGGTGGTGTAGACAAGACAGCTTAGAATTTTATGGTGACAATGATAAGCCCCAAGCATTTGCAGTGGATCTTATAAGAGGCCACAGGGATCCCAAGCCTGATGGTAGGTTTGGGATGAAACAGTCTTCCCTCCATGTCATCTTCACACCCCTGACAGAGATATGAACTATTATCTCTCTTCTACAGATAAGGAAACAAAGGCTCAGAAAAATGAAGTAAGTCACTTTATTCATGTACCCAATCAGCGGCGGAAATGAGACTGGAATAAAGTCTTTACGACCAGAAAAACAGATTTTATTTTTCCCTTTTGGGCCTCCGTTAGACCATACATACCACTGCTCTTTAGGAGAGGCACTTCTTTCTTGGCCACCAATCTAATGATGAATAAATCATGGCTTGCAGCTGTAAAGCTTGGTTCTTACGCTACACCCAAGTAGATGTCCCATCGGCCTAGGTAGCAATTAGCTTCAATGAGAAGCTGAAGTTACCTGATTAATAATAATACCACCACCTGCTATTTATAGATGGCCATTCTCCAAGGAGTCCAAAGTACTTTGTAGACATTATCTAATCCAGTCCTGCTGTGTTACAGTAAGTCGGGTCCAAGCCTGCGGTATCCTTGCCTTTTCACAGAGAGGCTCGTGTTCACAGAGGGCTAGTCTTGGCACTCATCGTACAAAGGGTCGGCATCCCCTACTGGTCCATCAGGAACTTGTTCCACCTTGTATGACTTTGGTTCTCTGTGGAAATCAGGCCAGGTCTGTCATCATGAATTCTGCTTTCCATGGCCCTTTGGCATTGCTCACGCCACAGGAGCTGAACATACTGCTTCGTGTGAATTTCCAAGGCTTTGTAAAGGGTTGATCTGGACTCACTTCCAGGCAAAGGCACCTATGAATTGTTCCTGGGAACAGGATCATCACTTTCATTTTCTTCTCCTTCTCCTGCTCCTCCTCTTCCTTCCTTCTTCCTCCCCACTGCTCCTCCTTGCTCTTCCCCTTCATCTTCCTCCTCCTCCTCCTTCCTACCCTTCCTCCTTTCCCTTCTCCTCCTTTTGTTCTCCTCCTCTTTCTCCTCTTCCTTTTGAATTAACACAAACGTATCTAGTGCTAGCTCTATTCCCGGTCCCCTGCTAGGCACTTCAGAGGGACTGCTTGACTTCCTTCTCACAACAGCTACCAACAGTAGTAGTCATTACCAACTTCATTTCCATTTGAGACATAGCACGATAAATCATTTATTTCCTTCTGATTGTTGGCAGTCTAAATGGTCCCAGGTAAACCTGAGAAAATCTAAGCCTTCCCCATCTAGCACAGAGCCAGATATGCACGAGACAGTGAGTAACCGTTGATTAGAATAACAGAATGATTTCCTTTTCTTTTCACGGGCACATTATACGTCATAATTTTTAATCCCTACAGAAATTCTGTGAGGTAGATATTCAGACTCTTATTTCCCAGAAAATGAACTAAGGCTCAGAAAAGCAAATAGTTTGTCAAAAACACATAGGTATAAAAAAGGGATGAAGTTATTTTAATTCTCATTTTTCTCAAATACCAAAATCTCTATACTTCATCCATAAACTCATCTGAATCAGTGAGGGACCAGACAGTGGGTGGATGGCAGGGAAGATGTATGTAAGGGGGAAGAATGGACAGGGCCAGGACTTTCTTGCTATGCTCTTCTGTATTAAATGCTAGATTTCTGAACATGACAAGGTACTAGTGATAGGAAGACACAAGCAGCACAGTCCAAACCCCTCAGGGACTTCTATAAATTGGCCTGAAGTTGCTTACCCACAGAAGGAGAATTACTCTCTAAAACAAGACACTTCAAGAATGAAATAATACTGTCTGAGAGAATTCAGGTTCAAGCCCTGCAGATCTAATGGGTGTCAATGGAAGAGCTGGGCTCACTGATGGGGAGAATGCATGATTGTACTAAGCTGAAGAAGGGTAGAATGACTTGGGTCTTCCTTGCTCTGTAAAATATCTCAGCGATTTCAAGATTTGAAGGGTTTGAAGGGTTCAATCTGCGTAGAAGCAGCTAAAGAAATGGTAGTACAGCATCAGGGAAATACAAATCAAAACCACAATGAGATATCACCTCACACCAGTCAGAATGGCTAAAATCAACAAGTCAGGAAATGACAGATGCTGGCGAGGATGCGGAGAAAGGGGAACCCTCCTACACTGTTGGTGGGAATGCAAGCTGGTGCAGCCACTCTGGAAAACAGCATGGAGGTTCCTCAAAATGTTGAAAATAGAACTGCCCTATGACCCAGCAATTGCACTATTGGGTATTTACCCTAAAGATACAAATGTAGTGATCCAAAGGGACACATGCACCCGAATGTTTATAGCAGCAATGTCCACAATAGCCAAACTATGGAAAGAACCTAGATGTCCATCAACAGATGAATGGATCAAGAAGATGTGGTATATATACACAATGGAATACTATGCAGCCATCAAAAGAAATGAAATCTTGCCATTTGCAACAACATGGATGGAACTAGAGCGTATCATGCTTAGCGAAATAAGTCAAGCAGAGAAAGACAACTATCATATGATCTCCCTGATATGAGGAAGTGGTGATGCAACATGGAGGCTTAAGTGGGTAGAAGAAGAATAAATGAAACAAGATGGGATTGGGAGGGAGACAAACCATAAGTGACTCTTAATCTCACAAAACAAACTGAGGGTTGCCGGGGGGAGGGGGTTTGGGAGAAGGGGGTGGGATTATGGTCATTGGGGAGGGTATGTGCTTTGGTGAGTGCTGTGAAGTGTGTAAACCTGGTGATTCACAGACCTGTACCCCTGGGGATAAAAATATATGTTTATAAAAAATAAAAAATTTAAAAAAAAAAAAAAAAAAAAAAAAAAAAAAAAAAAAGAAATGGTAGTAGACACACAGGTGTTCATGCTGGCACATCTGGAATAAGACCGCAATAGCTTGGAAATGGTGTACATGTGTAAAGGGAAGGGATGGACTTGGTAGAGCCTGGGGACCACAGGGAGCCATGGAAGTGTTCCAGTCACTAGCCTGAAAGAAAGATGGATAGGGAGAGATACCCCAGCTTCTTACTTCCTCTTTTCCTCCCTCCTCCCCTGCTAGTACCTCTGATGAGGGTTGGCTGTGCCATTTGTGGGATTCAGCCCTGTCTGACATAGAGCTGAGAGCAAGTGTGGGGAATGGATCTGAGAACAAACAGGAAAATGACGGACATTCCTAGTGTCCTGGAACACTCACTTGTTTCTCAGCTTTCTGTCAGGTGTCTGCACCAGATGGACTCTTTGATTCCATTTGCCACTCCAGAAGTTAGAGACCCTGAAAAGAGAGTCTATTTTTTTAGGATTTAATCACAATTCAAGGAGAAGAAGGAAGCCACCATTTAGATGAGCATCTTGCACAAGAATGTCACCTTATGGCCAGGGCCCAGCTTCCTTTGGTTGAATGCTTTTGGCAGCAGGTCACCAGGGACCAGCATACCTGGAGGCAGAGCCCATGGGGTGTACACTGCTCAAAGGAGCTGGGCTGCCCCTACATCACCTTCACCATTCAGTGACACAGTGATTGAAATTCCAAAATGGATAAAAATTCCATAGGTTTAAAATGACAAGTCTGGGAATGCCTTTGACAGGTATGTGAATACACAAGAAAGTGCATAAATAAAACTTCTGTCTCTACTGTAGACACTGCCCTTGTGGTTGCTTGGACAAGCACAGGATTGCACCAAGAACATCCATCTTTTTACCATTCTGATCTTGCTGAGGATAAAAAGAAAAACTCAGGGACAGCCTGATGCAGAGCCCAAACTGTACCCCTCTTGACTCAATGGGCTCCCAGAAGCCCAGGATCCAGGGTGCATTTACTCACAAAGAGAACTGTACTCAAATTATGCAATTTTCTCCATGGAATGAAGCAGCAAATACTTTCCTTGTTCCCTCTCTCTTTTCATTCCTCCTTTTCTTTCTTCATCACTTAAGAAAGAATAGCTGCCATTTTAGTCCATAGCCACATAGCCAACCACACCAAAGTTAGTGGCTTACAACCATAGCAATCCTTTATTTTTCTCCTATATCAGCAGCTGGGACAAGGTTGGTGGGTCAGCTCCACTCTGCCCCACACTGTCAGCTGATCCATCTCGACTGGGGCTGGAGGGTTTAGTTTCCAAGATGCCTCACTCACAGGGCTTAAGTGTTGGTGTCAGAACTCGACCAGGCATTGTCAGCTGGAGGACTCCGTTGTCTTCAAGTGGGTCTTCCCAAAGGGATTCTCAGGCTTTTGCAGAACAGGGTGGTAGAGTTCCCAGAGTATTCTAAGAAGTCCTTAAGACTTAAGAAGCGCAGAATCTCATTCCTAAAGCATTCTCTCAATCAAGCAAATTTGTCGATTCCTTTAATCTACTCACCCCACTATGGGGTGAGTAACTTAACAATAACAGAACAATGATAGACATTCAGGACCCCACAGAATTAAAAATAAAGGGTTAAGTACATAAGGTTAGCAGCAGAATTCTGGTTGGACCAATGAACTGGAAAGTTTCCTGATATTAATCAAGGATGGTGAATTCATGTCAGACTGATTTGTGCTTGAATCTCAGCTCTCAACATTTATGTATGTTACTTGACAAGAAGCTACATATAAACATGGCTGGTTGTCTTCTGCCAGTCCCTCCTCATACCTCTTCTAGTCTTAGATCATCATCACCCAGAATCTCTTTCTATTTAGTTTAATTAAATAAAAGTGGAGTTAGAGTATTAAAAGACAGATTTAAAAATGTTTGCAGTTTGTAATATCATTAAAGGATACCTAATCTTTTTTTTAGGACAATTACTATTGATTATAATATTCATATGATAAAGTATATAAAGGATTAAATATACAGTTCAATAAATTTGGAGGGAAGAAAAATTTTTTACTTATGTAAATACCCATATATCTACCTCCCATTTCAAGTTAAATAACTTTTTCAGGAACCTAAAGTACTTGTTTGTAATTTTTTAGTACTTTACAAATTTAATTCAATTTTGCTAAAAATTTTCCACATGGTTGCATGTCATGTTATTATAAGGTTATTCATTTTGACTACTCTGTGATAGTCCATTGCAAAAATACACTATTTTTGCCATTGATCAATCCGAATGTCATGACTAATTCATCTCTCATTAGTGGGTATTTAAGTGGTTTCCAGGTTTTCACTATTGTGAACAACGTAGCTCCAAATTTTCTTGTTTGTGTGTCCTGGTATACATGGTTAATTACACCTATGAATGAAACTACTGAACCCATAGAATATATAAATACTATTAGAAGACCCTGCTCAGTTATTTTCCCAAGTAGTAATATCATGTTTCACTCTACAAGAGTAAGTAAGAAAGTCTATAGATCTAAACCCACTTCAAACTTAGTATTGTAAACTTTGGGTCTTTGCCAATTGAATGTGTATAAAATTATAGGTCCTAGTTACCTTGATTTGTATTTTTCTGATTATCAATTCTCTTTAACATCTTGCCAAAGGTTTATTGACTATGATTCTTCTGTGAAATGTCTGTTCATGTCTCTTGCCCATTTTTAATTGGTTTATTCTCTATCTTATTTTTGACTTGCAGGATAATCTTGTATTTTCCATAAAATAAATTCTATCAATATTTTCCTTTATGCTTTCTGCCTTTGCTTTCCAATTCAGTAAATAATGTTTCCAGTGCCACAATTATTTAAATATTCATCTGTATAATTTCTTTCAGGGGCCTCCTGGTTTTCTCTGCTGTTTCCATCACTAGCAGGTCCCACCCATGTTACATTCCTGAGCTGAATGTTTGCAGCTGGGGACGTGGGACTCTGCACTGCATGATCACCTTTGATCACTGCCTGATCCCGCAGGCCTTTCTGGGTCTCCACCCTGGCCCCTTTCAGGCTCCACCCAAGCTTGGCTGTGGCCCGGCCCAGGGAACTGCCTGGAGCTACCTGGTCTATTTCCAGCAGATATGAGTCATTTTCCTTTCCAAGAACCCAAGGAGAGTTATATTTACTGGATACTCTGGAAGATTCAGCTAAACTGCTTCTACAAATGTAGACACTTGGGTTCTGAGAGGTGATGTAATTTGTCCAAGATTACACAGCTACCAGTATGAGAGAGGCGTGGAGATACCAAATGTTTCCTTTGGGCAAACGGGTCCCCGTTGAAAACTTTCTGTTGGATTTAGTGAACATGCATTAAATTCTGCTGCCTAATTGGGATTAAGAGATGTCTTTTCAGTCTGATGAAAGGAAGTCCACACGGCACACCATCTGATCTCTCTGCTTTCATCCCTGTGTCCCTCATCTGCTCTGCATATAGCGCTCAGAGGAAAACTATTGCAGCTGGCTCATGTCTCTGAGTAGCTTCATATGCCTCAATTGCTCCATGTTGCATTTACATTAAAATCTCTCTGTATACTTTTTTTTTTTTTTTTTAACCATGCCTTGCATGCCTAGGGCCTATCTCTGCCTTCCCTCTTCATCTCCCACCTACAGTCATGCTCACTCTTGTAGCCGCACAGACCTCCTATATGTTCTTTGAATGTGCTGAATTCTGTTCCATCTGCAGGCTCTCTGCTTCTGTGGTCTCCTTTGCTGAGAATCCTTTCTCCTGGCCCTCCTGAATACATTGCTCTCTTTTGCGAGGTACCACCAGGGCTTCATTTCATTCCTTATTAGAGATTATTACAATCTGTATTAGGTTATTTGTTGTTGTTGTTGTTGTTGGTTTTTTGTTTGTTTGTTTGTTTTGTTTTTTTGCTTCTCTGGGGCCCCTTCCTCTGATGGATTGCACATGCCAAAAGTTTGTCTCATTCATCTGTATTCTAAGGGCCCGGATCTGTGCCTGGCATACTGTTTAATTGGTATTTGTTGAACCAATGAACAAATCCAGTGGCTACTCAATAATTAGTGGTTTTCCTTTCCTTCTGAAACAGCAGTGGCCATGCACACACGGTACACACAACCTGAAGGAACTTGAAGAAGAGGTTGGAAATCACAGCTTGGTTGAATGTGTCTAGTATGTGTCTGAATAACTGGCCAAACCAGTTGAGCTAGCTACTGTTTTCTCTTCTGTTTTGTTTAACTTCCACAAGTTTCTTGGCCTTGGAGCTTCTTCTGGCCTGGGTCTGCATATTCCTGGAGAAGGGAGTTTACACTAATAGTCATATTTTACGGTCTATTGACACAATAAGGACATTACTCATATTGATCACTCCCCAAAAGATACCTGATAGGCTTTGACTGCAGAATGATTCTTGAAGAGTTTCCAGGACATTTTGAAAGGGGGTAAGAGCCAAATAGATAAATGTCTCAAGTACTCTTGTGTTTGTGAGGTCTTTTCTCAATAGTTGGGCCTCGGTGAAATGGTAGAAGGTGAGTGGAAGGGAAGTTCTCAAGACTCCCAGGTGCTGAATAAGGAAACAAACTCAGAATTGTTACATATTGGGAAGTGTGCTAAACTGGGATTTGTCATCTTAAGTGGGATTAAGAGATATCTTTTCAATGATAGCCATATCCCACCTTCCTGACCCAGTCTGGCTAGAAGATCCAGAGGTTAATGGCTGCTTTTCAAAGCATTTTTTTCTTCCACAGAAATGAGGAATCCCAGGTCTTCTTGGTGATAGTTAGCTAGAGAACTTCATGCTCCAAGGAGTGGCTATGGTTGTTATTTTTGGGGCCAATTAGGGAATGCGATTACATTCGAAGAAAGAAGGCAATCATCCTTCCTTTTCTTCCCTCTCTCCTTTCGTGCCTTCCATGTTTCCTCCTTCCTTCCCTTCCTTATTCCTCTGCTCCCCCCTTCCACCAATGATGTGCAAAGTCCTGTGGCATGGGTGAGAGATTAATGATGAAATGTTTTACCTCTGCTTATAAGCTAGTGGTGGAGAAAAACAGGTGGAACATTACAGAACAAGATGACAAAAACTATACAGAGGATCACACACAGGTATCTGGGAATGCAAAGTGGTGTGTGATGGTTAATAACCAGCTATCTGTTGGGGAGAGACCTTGATTTGTGACATTTGTTGATTTTTATGGTGTAAATTACAGCCCTCCATCTTGGCAGGTTTCAAGCTACCAGCCTAGTGCTGGGAAGAGGTAGTATTGGTGTTACCAACACAGAGTCAGAAGAGATGCGCACACC
Organism: Mustela putorius furo; assembly: GCF_011764305.1. NCBI lineage: Eukaryota > Metazoa > Chordata > Mammalia > Carnivora > Mustelidae > Mustela > Mustela putorius. Next base: position 8,984,363 of record NW_025421464.1, on the reverse strand, counting down.
ATGCTGTTCAGCTGGAGCAGGCTTGGGACACCCCCGAGAAGGCACCAAATTTGGTCCAAAGAGCAGTGGGATTTGTGAAGTTCAGGGCAGACTTCCCAGAAGACGAGACATTTGAACTATGTTAGCTTCCTTGAGAATGGGGACAGTAATAAGGGAAGGAGTTGCAAACCCATTCCCTCTTTCTGTACATTAAAGGAAACAGACCAAGATGCCCTTCAATGGTTGAATGGATAAAGAAGATATGGTCCATATATACTATGGAGTATTATGCCTCCATCAGAAAGAATGAATACCCAACTTTTGTATCAACATGGACGGGACTGGAAGAGATTATGCTGAGTGAAATAAGTCAAGCAGAGAGAGTAACTTATCATGGTTTTGCTTATTTGTGGAGCATAAGGAATAGCACAGAGGACATGGGGAGATGGAGAGAAGTGAGTTGGGGGAAACTGGAGGGGGAGATGAACCATTAGAGACTGGACTCTGAGAAACAACTGAGGGTTTTGGAGGGAGGGGTAGGGGGTTGATGAGCCTGGTGGCGGGTATTAAGGATGGCACATATTGTATGGAGCACTGGGTGTGGTGCATGAACAATGAACTCTGGAACACTGAAAAGAAATAAAAAAAGAAAAAAAAATAAACTGACATGAGTAGCAAATAAGAAAAAAGGAAACAGAGAAACTGCAGATAAATCAAAATAACAAAAGAAAACTCACATGTAATTTAAAAACTAGGAGATGAATGCTGTTAATTTTTTGATGGTTATTCCTTGTGTCTTCTTTCTTTCTCTTTGTTGTGGAACTTATGTCATCAGAAAGCAGGTTTCTCTTTCCTAGTTAACCTTTTGTCCGGCAGGAACATTTTTAACTATTGTTTCCTTTTAAAATTTTATTTAAACCTAATAATCCATTAAAAAAAAAAACAAAACTCATGCTTCTTTGTTTAAATTTGGATTCTGATTAAATTAAAGGATCTTTGTTTTAATATATTTTATTTTATTTATTTTCTTTCACTGACTCTTAAGGAAATATTTTATGTTACTTTTTAATTTTTTAAAATTTTTAAATTTTTTAAAAAAGAATTTTTATTTATTTATTTGACAGAGAGATAGAGAGAGAGCACAATTAGGCAGAGCGGCAGGCAGATAGAGAGGGAGAAGCAGGCTCCTGGCTAAACAGAGAGTCTGATGCAGGGCTTGATCCCAGGACCCTGGGATCAGGATCTGAGCCAAAGGTGCCCCTAAATTTTTAATTTTAATTCTAGTATAGCAGACATACAGCATTATATTAGTTTCAAGTGTACAATATAGTGATTCCACAATTCCAGATATCACTGTTTTTACGCATTTTAAACTCACATTTATACATACAGTTATAATTGTTGAGCTCATTTTTCTATCTTCTTGATTTAGAGTTTATTTTTACATGTCCTTATTTTTGCCTTGGTCTCTTGCTTTTTGTTGAGTGTTTTAATGTCATTATACCCCTTATTTTTTTTTAAATGTATAGGTCCTGTTTTAAATTTAGGTCTTCCCATTTGAATGAGAATTTCTAGTGCCCTTTTACTTTCTCTACTAGCATCCTCCCATTTTTCTCTTCTACTCTGCAATTTTGTTCACGGGCTCTGGAACTGTAAGTATAAAGTATTGGTATAGAATTCTGATCATGGTTGTTATTTACATTAAGTATCAACTTTTCCGAAATTAATTTTGACTTTGGTATATGATCTCAGGTTCAAAATAAAGGTCTAGTTTTACCTGTACTTTAAATTGCTCTCAGGGCTCACTAACCACCTGTTGGCACCATTTTTGAGCTCTGGTTTGAGCTTTGTCTTTTCAGTCATGCAGAGCGTATAACCCACACCACTGTTCCAAGAAGCACACCCCAGTGACCTGGTATAGAATCCCTCGAATATTTGAGATGAAATGTGGTTCTGTTCACAGACCCCACATTTGGAAATGTCATTGGCTAAAAGTAAGAAATCCACTCTGGGGGGAGGGGGGTTGGGAGAAGGGGAGTGGGGTTATGGACATTGGGGAGGGTATGTACTATGGTGAGTGCTGTGAAGTGTGTAAACCTGGCGATTCACAGACCTGTACCCCAGGGGATAAAAATATATTATATGATTATAAAAAATAAAAAATTAAAAAAAAAAAGAAATCCACTTTTTTGGAAGGAGCATAAAAAAAATGACTGGCAAACAGGAGCTCTGACTCTTCACTTGGGGCGTTAAAACTCAGCCCTAGGTCTCAGCTTCTCTTTCTGCAGCCAGGTTCTTAGAACCCATGTGCATCTTTACAGCCCTCTTCGCTGAAGGGAAGCATATGCTGTTTGGCCTGCCACTGGGCTACAACTTGTCCTCCATCCCTCCGAGGCCTGAGCCCGTGCCCTGTGGACTCTGGTCACAGTGCTCACTGGGTAACATTATGGCCACCTGTGTTGGGAGCCTCCACAGTGACAGGGGTGCCCCTTGGAGGTCAACTGCTGCTGGCCTGTCTTATCACCACTGATGTCTGCCAATATCTTTGGGGGCTTCCTCTGGGCTCTTCGAGAAGACGGCAGGCCCACCACCAAGACATACCCACGGGGGACGATCTCTGTGACACTCTTATTAACCACATATGGCTTCATGCTCCAAATCCTTTGGATTCCATGTTCAACCCGCATTTTATGTAATGATTTGTCATCGTTTCTTCAGTGTTTAGTATATTCTCAACACAATGTTACTTGTGTGTGTTGATATCTCCTGCATGCACTGGAGAGCTCATTATCTTCATGACACAGGAGGAACCAGGCCAAGAGAGGTGGCATCATGGGCTCAGGGCCCCCTGCCGAGGGAGTAGCAGAATGTGCAACAGGACTCAGCATTCTGACTCATGGCCCACTGTCCTGTCCCCGATGCTCTAGCACCTTCTTGCTGCTAAAGGCTTCTGGCTGCTGAGCCTCCGAAGCCTCCTCCTGGCTCCCCATGCTGCCCCAGGCTCCCTGAAATTGCCCCTTATCTAGGTTTTTACATATCCATGGGGGCACTGAGGCTCTTAGACTCCTAGCACTTTTGGGCCCCGAGGCTCCCCCTTGCTAGGCCTCCCATGGAGGCTGAAACAGGGCGGAGGCTGCCATGGCTTCCTCTGGGTTTCAGCCTCGGACTGGGAGCAGAGCCACTCTAACCCACCCCACCAACACACCCCCCCGGGCCCAGGGCTTTTCTCCCTTCAGGTTTTATTGTCTTGGAAAGAGGGATCGAGGGCAACTGTTTATAGGCCCAGGAGGAGCCATAGACGTTTGCAAGCATTTCTGCCTCTTACTTAATAAACCTTAATGTGCCCTCATGCACCCATTTCCCTAAAAAGAAACACCTAGAAAAATTGGGGAGCGAGGGGGGGGGTTTCAGACCCCATCATCAAGCTAAGAGTGCCATGAATTCCATGTGACTCTTGACTGGCCTGCAGGGTTCTGGGCAAGGGAGCGGAATGTGTTGCTGGAGCCACTCCAGAGGAGGCTGGGTGGGGGCTGTTGTGTTCCTGAGGCCCAGGATTCTGCAGAAGGGATCTGGGGGCCTAGTTCCGGTGCCACTGTACTTCCAGCCCTCAGGGCCTGCTCCGAAAGTCCCTAGGCTCTCTGAAGTCTGGGCAGATGGGGTACTGGGCAGTCGGGGCAGGGAGAGCAAACAGCAGGTGAGTCAGCAGCAGGTGGGAGAATGCCTAGGGGGTCAGGTAGGAGAGAGAACACTGTAGGCTTGAGCGCCCTGGACAGAAAGAGACTTTGCTTCCGGCTGGAGGAGTTTAAATGTCAAGTAGAGGTTTATACACATGACATAATAGTTACACTAACTAAACAGTTTAAGCCCAGACATTATTCGAAACTCTAAACAAAATCCTTCCAAGGTAAGCACAGCTCTCCCCAACTTTCAGATGTGGAAACATATGTTCAGAGGGGTCATGTGACTTACCCAAGGTCACACAGCTACAAGGGATTGGGCTGGTATTCAAATGGAAACAGCTGGCTCTCAGAGGCTGTGATCTTGAGGGCTCTACCTCACAGAGCTTCAGAAACCAGCACAGGACGGCACACTTACCGATCTTGGCTCTTTGTTATCAAGCAACAGGGCCTCAGGAATTCAGGTTACACAGGAGGAGAACACAAAAAGGAAAAGGAAACTAGCATCTGCTGAGCCCCTCTGTGTGTCAGGTAATGTTTATGAATTAAGTCTTCCAGTATTGATGATGTGCTTCGAGATGGAGATTATAATCCTCTCTGCTCAGACGACGGGAAAAGTCCAGCAAGAGTAAAGTTGCTTGCTAACAACCTACCAAAACTTGGACTCACAGAGCTGCCTGGTCTCATGGTACACCTGCTGATCTCTAAGGAAGAGATTTGTGTTCCTCGAGGATCAGAACCAGCAGAATTCATTTATTCATCCATTCAGCCAATCAGTTAATCAATACTTCTTGAGAAACTTTTACACCATGTGTCCGGGGAAACGAAGATGTTCAAATTCCTAGAACTGCAGGGGTGAAGTTGGGTCTTTGCAGTTCCAATATGTGAAATTCAGTCTTTGGCGACACGCAAATTTGATTTCCCAACCCCGCAGAGCCCCAGCGCATGGCCCCTTGAGGACTCCTGAATACGCTGTTGTCCCCACACCTCTGAGGCCTCAACATGTCCTTCATGCTCCTTCTCACCTTTAGTTACAAAACTGTGCTCATCTCCTTCACAAACCATGAGGTCAGTCCTGTGCTTGTGTACAAGTGTAGGTGGGAGAATTGTCTTGTGTGTGAAAGATTTCATCTCAGTGACCTTCTTTAAGAGGTCAAATGTATTGAGGGTCTGAACAGGAACTCATACCATTTACTCAGAGAAGACAGGGGGCCATCTGTGAAGGATCAAGAGGCCTAGCGAGGGTTAGAGTTGTCAAGAGGGAAGGAGCGACATGTTTCTGTGGCAAGGTGGCTGGTGGGAAGTCCATCCCTGTTTCGTATTTCCTTGACTCCTTGAACTTGGCAGTTTTGCTACTGCTAAGTTGTCTGCTCCAGATTTTGGGGGGATATGCACTAACATCTGCTTCCAATAATCAAGGAGCTTTGGTAGAATTTAGGACAAAGAATCAGATTAAGTCGGAATTTTGGCTCTTCGTCAGTTACATGGCACTGGGCAAATGTGTTAAGCTTTCTGAGCCTGTTTTGTCACATGTAAAATGGAAGAATGCTAGAAACTGCATGGAACAATTTCCCAATGCAGAGTGGTAACCTAACCTGAGTAATTCATCATGGACAACACAAGAGTTGTCTGCTTCGTGGCAACTCTTGGTCAAGGTTCTGTTGCAGGTTAGAATCTGGACTCCAGAATCTCAGATTCAGAAGTGACTATGGGGTTACCAGGTTTTTCCCTTTTATTTTGAAGACAAAGTCTCAGGCCTAGTATGTGTTCTTGAAAACACTGAAGTCTGTTGCCTTCCACCTGGGAGGGGCAGACCCTGGACAATAAGAATGTGAAAAGAGGGAAGTTAAGAAAAAACCCTGTGGGGGGGGGCGCCTGGGTGGCTCAGTGGTTTAAGCCTCTGCCTTTGACTCGGGTCATGGTCTCAGGGTTCTGGGATCGAGCCCCACGTCGGACTTTCTGCTCAGCGGGGAGCCTGCTTCCCCCTCTCTCTTTGCCTGCCTTCTGCCTACTTGTGATCTCTATCAAATAAATAAATAAAAATCTTAAAAAAAAAAAAAAAAGAAAGAACCCTGTGAAACAATGAGAAGTGAGGTGTTACTAGGCTGGTTACTCCTTCATGTTGGGCAAGGCTACTCTGTAGGAAGGACTTCTGGGATTGGTTAGGAGAGAAATGGAGTCATTCCTGGGAGGCAGGGAGGAGGGAATTTATCCACTAGGATCCCTTCCATTTTCTTTTCTTTGGGGAAAAGAAAATGGAAGGGATCCTAGTGGATAAATTCATTCCATGGATAAATTCATTCAATGGATATTTAATTCACTGACTTCTGCATCATGTCCTCTGGCCTCTTTGGTGGTTGTTCAGTTTGCCAGATACCACCATGTGGGATGGTATTCCTTCTAACTTTAGAAGTGGAGGAGGAACCAGAAAGCCTGGGCCTGTGGCTGATTGACTGTGCAGGCAAAGCCAAGCCTGAGGATTCAGCATTCCAAGGACAATGACTGATCAGGGCATCAGAGGGAGTCCAGGAGACAGAAACCTCCATGAGGGACTGAGGAGGCATTTAAGATTTGTCATGGGTGTTCTCAGAGATGGGAAAGGACTTGTCTTAGTGCTAAGTGAGTCAGAACATAGAGTAGAATCCAGATTTCCAGGGCGCCTGGGTGGCTCAGTGGGTTAAAGCCTCTGCCTTCGGTTCAGGTCATGATCTCAGGGTCCTGGGATCGAGCCCCGCATCGGGCTCTCTGCTCAAGTGGGGAGCCTGCTTCCTCCTCTCTCTCTCTATGCCTGCCTCTCTGCCTACTTGTGATCTCTGTCTGTCAAATAAATAAATAAAAAATCTTAAAAAAAAAAAAAAGAATCCAGATTTCCCCATTCCAACAGTAGATTTCCCCTCTACCCCCAGCACCCATGCTCTTTTCAGGTATTGCTGCTTACTCTGATCCTATCAGTTGTCTACACTTCCAACAGAACCTGTATAAGAAGACAGGCTTGGTGTGAGTTGGGGACAGAGAAGTGGGGAGAGCAGAGGCTTGAGCCAAGGTTGGGGTAGTTCAACCAGAAAGGCATCAGAAACTTCCCTTAGCAATGGCTCCTTCTGAGATCTTCCATGTTACCACCTTACCTCTCGTCCTGACTTGGTTTCTCTTGACCATTCTGTGGGGCTGTTTGAATGCTCATCTCCAGTCCCTTTCCTGTTTTAATTCCTGGTTTTATTAGACTCTTAATGGCACACAAAGCCCTATGAGGAGATTGTTCTTATTCCTCCCACCACTTAGGGGCACTAGACTTCAGACTCATTCATCTTCTCGAGAGTGCCCAGTGTGCAAGGCTATGACAGGACCAATTGTTTGCTAAACATATGGTTCATCATACACTAATGAATTCTAGTCATATAATGACTACCTTTAATAAAGTTCCCTTTAAAAGCTGAATTTCTTTTTGTGGTAGGCTCCCAGTTATGTCTTAGGAAAATCACATGGCCATTGTGAACTTTGTAGATCCTTGCAATAATAGCTCAACTGAAAATCAATGCCTAGAATTTGTGACTTCTGATCCACAGATTTAGGGTTGATGTTTGAAGGCATTGTTTGTTTTCCTTTCCACAACACCTTAAATAAAACGCAGCATGTCTCCATTGGTTGTCAGTCCCTAGGACCACTCATTGGACCTCAGGTTCAGCTGGTCCTGAGCAGATCAGCAGATCTGATTGAGATGTTCATTATCCCTTGCTCCCTATGTAACAGAACCAATATTTTAAGTCAAACTATTCCAGACTTATCACCTACCTGTCAGATTTTATGAGATCAGATTAGCCACTATTATCTGAACCTATAACAAATAGGCAGAAGATTAATTTTATTAAAATAGATGACCGATTATTTTTTAATGGAAAAATAAAAAAATTCTTCTAACTCCACCCCGAGATGAACTTCTTCAACTTTTTAGTCACAATAATTCATAACTTTTTGATTGCAAATGTATGAACTAGTCCACATGGGGATATATATGGGCTGATGCCACTCTTAAAAAATGAAGTTGTATTATTACAATCTGTAAAAACACTAAGTAAAATTATTCATTTATTTAGACCATTTCTGCTTGTCGATGTCAGTGAGAGAGGCTCCTAAGAGTTGGCCAGGAGACCAGGTTCAGTGATTAGAAGATTCCTAGATCTCTAATCTTGGATAGATACAGTTTATCTTTAAAGAATCCTATTTCTTTGCCTAAAGAATGGTGCTCAAATCTTTAAGTAATATAAAAATTTAAATGTTTAGTTTATTATGATTCCTAAACTTCAGTTCTTTCTCTCTCTTCCTTCCCTCTTTCTCTCTCTCTTTCTCTCCCTCCCTCCCTTCTTCCTTCCTTCCTTCTTTTCTTTCTTTCTTTCTTTCTTTCTTTCTTTCTTTCTTTCTTTCTTTCTTTCTTTCTTTCCTTCTTTCTTCTTTCTCTTTCTTATTTTCTTCCTCTCTCCCTTTCTCTCTTCCTCCCTCCCTCTCTTTCATCCATCCTTCCTTCCTTTCTCTCTCTTTCTTCCCTTGAGGGTATGTTGCATTTTCTTTTCCTCTGTGTGGAGAAAAACAGCACTAATTAAATTATCAGGTTATAGCCTTAAACATACATTCCTGCCTTTTAATGTATTGTTGTGCATGTAACTTGTGTCCATCAGCATACATTCCAGGAAGATCCAAGTGGCTAATTAAGAGGTTTATTCACATATTTATGATAAAAACATATGGGAAGCAGTGTCTAAATTGTATATAATCCAGGATTACATGCTTAAAAGTTAATTCAATCTATATGTCTATAAACATGAGAAAAAAAAATTCTATAAAAAACGGAAAATTATTTCAGAATAGTAAGATGGGGAGTTATTTCTTTATTTAATTTCTTCTTTAAAAATATTTCTAAAGTTCATTTATATGACAAGTATTTATTGAGCAACTACTCTGAAACAAATTGGAAATAAAACAATGGAAAATAGGTCTGTTTTTCATGGACCTTATGGTTTAATTATTAATATGTTGGCTTTTGGCAAAGGAAGCAAGGGAGAATATAATTCAAAATGATAAAAGATTTTAGTAGGGATTACTCATCAATGAGTTTGACCTTTAATGAGGCTAAAATTCAGTATTTTAATCCCTCTCTGCAGAGAGGAAGATGCTGGAACCCAAGGTGGTGATTTTCTTGTCCTCCAGGCAGAGAAAAGCTGGATATGCTGAAAGCTCCTTGGCACCAGAAGCCAAGATAAGGAAGGTGACGAAATCATGGTGTGCTCAAGTCATCACCAACAGGGCAGAAGAGATTAGAGACATCCAATTATAGGGAGCCCCTGACTCATGCTGCCTCCTGGTTCCCTGTCTCAGAGCCAGCTGAGAGGTTGGTCTTGGAAGTACATCTATGAAGATGGTTGATGTCCAATTAGCAGAAAACCCAATAACATCTTCCTGAAAGTGCAAATTTTATCATATCATCTTCCAACCACTGACATCACTGCAGTGACTACTCATTGCTTTTGGGCAGAAGACCAAAATCCTTGAGAGGTCCTACAAAGTCTTACATAACACGGACATTGCCCGCTTGTCTCATGAGTCGCATCCTCATTTCCCAGGGGATTCAACTGGACACACCATATAACCTCTTGCCTCAGGCCTTCAAATATGTATTTATTTTATCTGGAATAAACTCTCACCTCCACCCTGGCCTTCACATCCTCTAGTTAACGTTCCTCATCATTCAGGTTGAAGCTAGGATCACTGTCTTAGACAAGCCTTCCTTGATGTCTTGGACCAAGTCAATTTCCCTTATTATTTCCTTTAATAGTACCGGATGATACTGCACAGCATGGACAATTGTAATGTTTATTTGACGAATGTTAAATGACTCTTAAATGTTAAATGATCCTTTCTTGTAGGGGTAGAGATGATATCTTTCATTTCTTTCTCATTGATTCCTTTAGAGCTTACTACTGTGCCTCAGTAAGGGTTGTTGAATCAATGCATAGATAAGAATGGAGACTTTAAGGCTCTCACTTAGGAGAGCATACCATATTATGACAGACTGTCCAGAGTTCCATCTGGGGAGGGAAACTGGAGGACTTTGACATGAGCAACTGATCTTCTAGACATAGGAATCAGGACTAAAGAACAGATAGGATAAAGACTACTTCTGTGTGAATATGTAGAGTACCCCCCATCCATTATAAAGCTTAGGACTGAGCTCCCTGGCTTCTGTTCCAAGTGGTGAGAAGGGACGTATTTAGTACATAGTTGCATCTCCTAAACATTTTCCAGTACTATCCTAGGTGATGAAATGGTGCACTCAAGTTGTCACCAACAGAGCTGGAGGTGTGAGAACTATAAGCTATTTGAGTGAATGAAGCCATGTTTTTAAAAACTAGTAAGAGAGAGGTAAGACCAGTGAGGAGAGAACATTTCCACTGCGGTGTTGCTAGAGTAATGGTCACGTGGGTCTCTTCCAGGCTGCCGTGGGCAGGGAAGCTGCGCTGACAGGTTGAGGTGTAAAAGCTTGGATTTCATGAAGTAGGTTGAGAGGAATGACCCTTATGGATCTTACATGGGGAGAGGAGAACCCCCAGGCATACATAATAATAGTGATAATAAATATCTCTTAATGAATATCTGTTATGTGATAGGAACTTTAAAATCTTACTTTTAATCTCCATAAAAGCTCCAGAAACTTAGCTTTATTATATCTATCTTATAAATAAGGAAACTGAGGTGGAGACAGGTTTGGTGACTTGCCCAGGATTCCACAGAGTCAATGCTGATTGATAGAGCTGGGCTCAAAGTGGCCTGTGATTGGAGCCATGCTTCTTCTGCACTACAGAACTGGCTCTGAGGGCTGTCCATAAAGGTAGATGAACTTTTCCATCAGGACCTTTTGTAGAAATAAGCTACATGGACATTACAACCTTCTCACCAGGTAGCAAAAGCCTGGGGTACGTTCCCAAGGCACTGTACTTTCTTCCTCCTAAATTCCCTTTGAAGTTAGCAGGAAGTCCACACCTGGGGCTGTAGAGAATCACAATGGGGTTTTGTGATCATCTGGGTTTCATAGCATCCACACTTTTCATTAAAAAATCTAGATTCATTCTTTCTTTCTTTCTTTCTGTCATTTATCTGTTATCTTCTATCTAACAAGGCGCCTTTAGATAATATTTTAATTCAATAATGGAATTTAAACTTCCTGTATGTAAAGTAGGTCAAAAATAGCTGCTTTAATTATTTAAGTAATATCCAAAGAGGGAAACATCAAAAGAAGCTCAAGTTGTAACACAAAGAGGAAAAAAAATCTTTAGGATCAGCAACTTTTCTCAGGCATGTGAGATGGTCTCAGACACATTCATGAGCTAAGCTTAAGGCTTTATTTTTTTTAAATTGCAATTTTATTGATGACAGGATCATTAATAATGCCACTGCATGTCCATGGCATACTCTTATCCACCTGGCATACGTGTCAAATTTATATACAAGCTACTTATTACTATGGGATTTCAATGATGAAAAATCAATTAATTGAAAGTCTGGAAATTAATAAGGGAAATTGAGAGATGGTGGTTCATCAGCTCACTCTCCAGTTATTTTTTTTACTCTGAGAGAGAGAGAGAGAGAGAAGGTAGGAGAGAGGAATTTTATCTAGCAGGTGCTTAATGGGAATACTACTCAATGAACACTTTTCTTTTTCTAATTGGTATGCAATAAGGTAAATACAGAAATTTAGAGTAAGAATTTAAACACTGCTTCAACATCCAACTGTTCAATGGACTTGTCTTCTTGAAGCAAATATAATCATTGCAGATATTGTCAAGCACATGTGGTGAATGGTACACAGTATAGGCTGCACTCTAGTCATGCAGAGTAAGACTGTGCAAATGGGAAATTAAAAACAAACCTTAACTTGTTCTATGTCACAAATGGTTAAAGAAGCCCTAGTCTACAAAACAGTAATTAAGTAAACTGGTAATCCTTCCAAAAAAAATCAGTTGGTTACTAATTTGGGGAAAAAATTGAATCCTCTGTCCCTATCTCACAGATTCATGTCTCACAGTGTATTCAGCTTATAAGAAATTCCCCATTAAAGAAGCTTCTTTGTTTCTGTTTAAGCTACTGTTTCTCCAATTGATTTTGGCACGAAATGCTTTTTTCCTCTGAATGCTTCATGCTGTGGGAAAGATAGAGAGAAAGAACTCGCTCGCAGTGGGGCGCCCTACCTGCACTCCACACCTCCAGGGGTAGAAGATCTGGTTTTCCCAGTTGAATTTTGATGTTGCACCATCCCCTTCAGGCTTCTTCTGCCAGCCACTCCCTTGACCTCCCAGAATCTGGGGCTGGAAAAGGCAGGCAGAGACAATACCTCATCACCATCAAAGTTTGCAGGATTAGAAAAGAGAAAGCACCAAGTTCAAGTCAAGAAGCCTCTGTGATGAGGCTGGTGGAACTGAAAAGAGGTTCAACAGGATGACATTCCTCTGGGTGTCTGTCTACCTTTTCCTTTCCCTTCTTCTTTTCCTTTCCCTCCGTGATAATTATTGAACCCCTAATGTGTGCCAGACACGATAGTGGATAAAGTTAAGGTTATAGAGGTTAAGGGTATCATTGAAAATAGACTCTATTCCTACTCTGGAAGCACCCATAATCTAGTGGGGGGCAGAGACAAGTCATCAAGCCATTTGGCTAACATGGATGAAGGTAGGAAAGAGGGTGATGAGTGTGGCAAGGGTCAAAAGGGGGAACCTATTCAGTCTGTGAAGTTGAGGGAAGAGACAACTTCCCTAAGAACAGATAAGTAAGGTGAGAACTGAGGGGTGAAGAGGAGTCAGCCAAGGGAAGAGAGGCAGTGATGAGGGGAATTTCTGGGAAGATGCTTGTTTCTTTACAGATTCCTGGAAAACTTGAGTTTTCCTAGGACAAGGACAATTTGAACCAGGGAGGCCACTCTGGCTCAGGTGGGATCTGATTTCCATTTCTTTCCCAGGTGCCTCAGAAAACCCAACGTCCTTGCCTTCAGTCCTAAGTTAAAGAGTGTTCCTAACCAATTTCCAGTTAGGTCCCTGCTGAGGGAGGCAATGACATTCTTAATGGGAACATCTTCAACAGCAGGGGTCAGAGGCACCCCAAATTTTTCTTGCAAAAACTTAGTTGACCTCCAAGGTCAGGACGTGATGAGTGGGGCTCATCAGAGCAAATGATTTCTGTTTGAGTAAAACGACCTTTGGGGTCCTCTCAAGGTCTGGTCTAAATTTAGTAATTATGTCTGCCTCAGGCTTTAAGTAAACAAAGCAGTGAAATAAGGGGGCTCGGAGATAGAGAAAGGGGTGAGAGAGTTTCAACGGAGCCTGGCTGCATTTTTGCTTCAGAAGGGTTAGGCTCAAGCTTCTCTGGTTGGATTTCTTGGAGACATGCTGTGAGCAGGGATGAATCCATTCCAGAGTTCATCAGCTTACTTAGTAAGGCCCCATTAAGAGAAGCACTCAGTGAATGTTTCTTGCCATCATCATAATCACCATAGAGGAAATTGTGTTTGTATCTCCAGTATTTATTTATATTTTTATATTTTTAAAGATTTTATTTATTTATTTGACAGAAAGAGACACAATGAGAGAGGGAACACAGGCAGGGGGAGTGGGAGAGGGAGAAGCAGGCTTCCCTCTGAGTGGGTAGTCTGATGCAGGGGCTCGATCCCAGGGCCCTGGGATCATGACCTGAGCTGAAGGCAGACACATAACGACAGAGCCACATGGGTGCCCCCAGTATTTATTTTTAGGAAAAAAAAAAATCCGGATATAAATACTCCTCCTAGTCAAATTCATGTGCTTTCTGGGAAGAAGACTGAACCCTCCTACATGGTTCAGGACTATTTTAATAAGTAAAAACCACATTTCCTGGCCATACTGATTGGTTCAGGACTGTGCTTATGGTCCCCCTGAGACCAAGGAGATGAGAATTGTTTTCTAGGAGTTTCTGGAATTGTACTTCCTCATTTTTTTCAGAGACCTTCTAGTAGTAATTCCCTCCCCACCTCTCTTGATATGATTCAAGAGAGCATGGTAGCTGTTGGCAGCCATCTTGTAGCCATGAAACCCAACCCATGTGAGGATAAAGCTGGTACCATGGCAAACAGAAGAGAGATGGACATGATGACATTGTCCAGCTGCCGAATCAGACCAATACTTCCCTACATCAAGAACCTCGTTATTCACCCACATATCTTCTTTATAATGAAAACCACTCTGAGTTAAATTTTTTATTATTCACAGCTCACAGCATCTCAAATTACAGAGACCTTGGTAGCAGAAAGTGGGGCATTGTTAATAACACTCTCAAGTATGGAGTTAGTTGAGATGGGATGGAGGGCACTGTAGAAGATTCCACTTGGTTAATCAGCTGCCTCTTATACCTTAGAAAAGAGACTATCAAGATGGTGGCATTAGTGGACTTGGTAGAAAAAAATAGAGCTGTTGGTGCAGATATATGGAAGTCCCTCAAAGATAAATGTTTAGGTTACAGACACTCTTTCTGAACACAGAAAAAGAGGGAAATACAACTTTGTTATAAAAGCATTTATGGGAAGTAATAACTATCCTATTTAAGCCATTTCCAGGTGGGTTTTATGTTCCTTGCAACAGGCACATACAAACCATAGCAATCATCTAAGTGCCTTGTGCATCCTGCTATTAGAGCACTTAGAAAAATAATATTTGCTCAGATTTTTTATTATTATTCATCTCTTGCAAGCAGGAACCATGAATACTAGCATCCCCAGGACCCAGTGTCATGTCTGGTAGGTAGTAGATGCATGTATCTATTTGCTGAATGAATGGCCTCATATGGGAGACCTTAGAGCACAGGTTAGTAGCTTAAATATGGAGATGGTTCATTCATTCTATCAGTTTAAGTGAGTATCTCTTATACGGAGAACTTTTTGGCAGATGATGATTCTCCACAGACCTATCCTTTTGGTGGATTGTCTTCCTTTCTTCCCTCCCTTCCTTCTCTCCCTTCCTCCCTTCCCTTCTCCCTTCTCCCCTTCCTTTCTCCCTTCCTTCTTTCCTCCCTTCCTTCCCACCTCCCTCTCTTTCTCCCGTTCTCCCTCCTTTCCTTACTTTTCTTCATTGGTGTCAGATCTGCATTACAGTCTGAAGATTGTTCCAATCTACTCCCATTCTCTCTTCCTTTTTTCTTCACAGGTGCTTTACCCAACCTATCTCTTGGTGTCTGATTCCATCTTGGTGCCTACTTCTCAGAGGTCATAAACCAATGCACACTGCTTTGGCTCTTGAGTGGCTGGTGTAAAAACAGTGGAATGTTAAGCGTGGTGTTCAGCATACCTTATCCTATGCTTGAAGGAGCCAGGAGCTGCTCTTCTTGTGTTTATATCCCCCAAAAGCATGTTCCGGAGCAAATTTGAAAGGAGGAAGAGGACAAAAACCAGTTATGGAGAGGAAATGAGAGCAAGCAAGGTAGTAGCAAGCAGACAAGGAAAGGGAATAACACGGGTTCTCTTCTTTTTAGATAAGTTAAACATTCACAGGGTTTACATGCTGTGTTTTTAAGAGAGAATGAATATGTTGTGAAAGCTTTGATGTAATGTAATCTTTCAGTTTTCTGGCATTGTCTTCTGAACATATCCCTTATTATTGAATCCTATCTTATTTTGCCTCCTTTATTCTACTACATACTGTCAAAGCCAGCTATGTACAGAGCAGAAGGGACATTAAATGTAGAATAATATTCTCAACTGGCTTTTGTTGTGTGACCTTAGGCAAATAACATCTCTGAGTCTGTTTTCTCATCCATGAAAGTAGGATGATAGTCTGTCTTCACAGTGGATAAGGAGGGTCTAGTACAATTCTGGACACAAGGTAGTGCTCAGTGATATTAAGTATTGTTCATCAACAGGGCAAGTTTCAGAGTATGAGGGCAACATGGAGCCATCTGAGTATTGGTGCTCAAGAAGAATGATGGGTCAAGGATGAAAGACTCTATATCCCTATGGGTTCGGCGACCACTGGCCATTGATCTCTAGGTTCTTTTGCCAAAAGTTAAAATAACTGCATCTAGTTTGAATTGTATTCTTTCTCCTTATTTTTGGAGAACTATTATGAATATTTTATCACGTATTTGGAACCTAATATAGTAAGGGCTCAGGTTTTGGAGCTAAAGATAGTCTACTTAGTTCACCCTACTCCATGGAGCACCTGCAGAGGAGGATACCCAGTCACAGACTTGGGGAATGGCTTACCTAAGGCTTCCGTAGAGCTGAGTGCACTCCCTTGTCTCCTTGTCCTGGGGCAGCTGGTGCTCCTGCCTCAAAAGCACCAAGCTCATTCAGAATTTGACTGTTTATTTTGAAATGAATTCAACCTGACTGGTTTGAATAGAAACCCTACTTTCTGGGATGCTGGTGTCCTCCTCTGGGGTCTTCTGTGATTTTTTAAAAAAGATTTTAATTATTTATTTGAGAGAGAGAGAGAGAGAGCGAGAGGGCTAGAAAGCACAAACAGAGAGAGATGCAGAGGGAGAGGGAGAAGCAGGCTCCCCACTGAGCAGGGATCCCAATGTGG
Organism: Mustela putorius furo; assembly: GCF_011764305.1. Lineage (NCBI taxonomy): Eukaryota > Metazoa > Chordata > Mammalia > Carnivora > Mustelidae > Mustela > Mustela putorius. The sequence goes on along the minus strand of NW_025421464.1, from coordinate 8,968,120 downwards.
GACTCAATCCCAGGACCCTGGGATCATGACCTGAGACGAAGGCAGACACCCAACTGACTAAGCCACCCAAATGCTCTTTTTGTGATTTTTCTTAACAACATGAGATGTTAAATCCTATTCCATACTCCTATGCCACCTTGTCTTTTTTTTGCTTTTGGTCTGTGATGCTTGTGTTTTCTCTTTTCAGCCATGCTAGAAGCCATGCTCTAACCCATGGTCTGGTACAGATTAAGGCACTACATATTTGTTTGCTAAATTTATTGAATTCATAGATTTGATAATGATGGATGGGTGTCTGAGGAAGTAGTGGGCAGTAGGGGTGAAGTTGGGGGGCAAAATACAAGCAGTTCACTTCACTTATATTGGGGGAAGACTTCATTGTTGTATACGTACTCCTATGAAAGAGTTCATCCAGGAGGAATAAGAGACAGAAGAGCATATCGGTTAAGAACATGGAGCTAACTCACTTGGGTTTAAACTCTAATTCTGCCATGTACTAGCTGTGTGACCTTGAGTGAGTAATCTAATCTCTCTGTGTTCCACCCAGAATGAGGATCCAGAACCAATACTCAGGAAGCCGTGTTATAGGTGGATGTTTAAGTACAATGCATATGTAATTTTAAGTGCAAATGTATACATAGACTTGCACCTGTGTGTGTGGACTTGCGCACGCGCACACACACACACACACACACACACACATTTTGGGCTGTACATTTATATGCAGGCTGGCACCTAGAGTTCTCATACAGAGTCACCTAAAGGTTTCTTGGTAAGATTGTTAACATCGATCATTCATTCAGTGAATAAACATGTATTAAGCAATTACAAGTTGGCAGACCCCATTAGGAGCCAAGGAGGGAGCCATGAATTAAAGATATTTCCTCACTTGAATGTAAGCAGTCCATCACCAGTGAATAACTGATACTGTGTCAAGGGCATGGACAGAGTCTTCTGGAAGCATGGAGGAAAGTGAGCAATTCTCACGGCAGAGTGGGGGGAGGGCGTGACAGGTGGGTAGGGTAATCCTTGAGTGTGTCATGAAGACAGAAATTGCGTGGGGAGAGAACTGGGAGGGGGATTCTTCGGGAAGCGAGGAATAACAGAACAAAGATGGGGTGACTGAGGGTGCAGACAGTGGAGGTGATTGGAAAGGTCCTTTCATTTATGTGCATTATTTATTTTTTTTCAAATGGCTCCTAAGCTGTTAGAACATAACTACTTAATAAAGGGTACAGGTTTTTCTTTTGGCCTAGGGTTGCCATGAAGATAAAATGTCATGAGCTGAGAAAATGTATGAAATTCCATCCTGGACACAAGCATGAATACAGTTCCCAGTTGTTGTTCTTTCCTGTACCAGTGGGTTGTTCTCAGCTGTCATCACACCTGTAGTATCAAGACTGTGACAATTATCTTGGACCGAGAAGGACAATCACAGATGACTGTAAATGGATATACATGCTTATCCCCATAAACCACAGGCCCACACACACCCATCACACACGTACACAGATGCAGGCAGAGCGCTTTGGCCTTGATGATAATTTTGGAGGGTAATTAACTTTGAGAAATGAAAATAATTAAAAATCAATTAAGATATCATTTCTAGGGAAATGGAGGGAATCAGGACCAGGAATTTTCAGGGAGCAATGGCTTCCTCGGCAATATGGCTTCCCCTTGAAGCAAATAGGACTGGAAGTCTCCGGGTCAGCAGGTGACTTGTACCTTTTGGGTGGGTGACAAGGACAAACAGGAATGCCATGGACCCTGATATTTTCCCATGGTTCTTCACCTTTGCCATCTTACCAGCTTCTCTGACAGGTTCACAGCATTTTTCCAGAAGGAGGCTTATCATCCCAGATCTGCGCCGAGTGATGTCCACTCTGATGGTGGCCAATATAGCCAACACTCTTCCATCTTCCAAACTGCCCTGCAGCTCTTGAGAACTCTGAGCAATTGTCTGTCTTGCTACTTGTGTTTTCTGTGAAATGCCTTTAAAGTTGCTGCCAAGATTGGTATCAGAGCCAGATCTGGATCCCTCCTTAACTGGCCTTCAAAAATTCCACCCAGGGAAACCATGGTTACAGACAACACTCACAAAATCACCTGTTGGAGTAGAGTTTTCCTTTGCTTTTGGAGTAATGCACACTCTATCTTGTTCACCTTGTCTACTCATGCTGGATTTGTGATCCTGGGGCTCAACTGTTTAGTGGAAGACTTGATAAAAAAAAGAAAAAATAATCTACCTCTTATTCTAGAGTGTTTCTGACCGCAATCTAGTTGCTGTTCTGACAACAGTTTCTCTTTGCTTCTGCCTTCATTTTTTGGAAGTAATTACCTATCTCTCCTCGAAACATCAATGTATTAGCCAGGGTTTTCTTGAGAAAGAGAACAGATAGGATATATATATATATATATATATATATATATATATATATAGAGAGAGAGAGAGAGAGAGAGAGAGAGATTTGTTTTGAGGAATTGGTTCACATGATTATGGAGGCTGAGACTTCCCATGATCTGTTATCAGCAAGTTGACGATCCAGGAAAGCCAGCGGTGTTATTCAGTCCAAGCTGACGGCCTGAAAATGGTTTCTGCTTGTCCAGACTGAACTACATTTCCCAGAAGCCCCTTCTCTTCTGTGTCCAGGTAACGTGGACACACGTGAGTCCTGGAGGGCAGAAGGGAAGTGGCTACCATTTTGTAGTGCAAACATCGCTAATGATCTGCTGGCTCACCCTGTTGGCATGAAGCAGCATCTGGGCCTGAATTCCTTTACCTTCTCCTGGATCCTCCTTCTTTCTCTACCTCCTAAGCCTGGCAGACAAGGGTTACTCTATGACAAAGATACCCAGCTTCTGCAGGATTCCCTTGTTTTGAAGGTCAGAAATAAGAATAGAAAACGGTTTTAGTCCATTCTTATAGGATTCCAACTCTTGCGTGGTGTTTTTTTTTTTAACACCTCTATTGAGATATAATTCAAATACATACATTTCACACATTTAAACCTACACTTAATTGGTTTTTAGTATATTCACAGAGGTGTACAACCATCACTACAATAGCTGTCTAATATTCATCATCCCAAAAAGAAACTCCATACCCAACACAGTCACCCCTTTGTTGCCATACCCCTGCCTTTCTCCTCTAGCCTTACTTTCAGTTTCTGGAGATTGGCTTATTCTGGACATTTCATATATATAGAAACATACACTCCGTGTCCTGCTTCTTTCCCTTTAGCATATGTTTCCAAGGTTCATCCATGTTGTAGCACGTTTTAGCACTTCATTCTTTTTTACTGGTGAATAATATTCCGGTGTATAGACGTACCACATTCTGTTATTTTTTTCCTTGACACTGGCACCACCTTTTGGTTATCATGAACAATGTTGCTATGAACATGTGTGTACACGTTTTTTTTTCGTAGACGTATGTTTTCATTTCTCTTTGGCATACACTTAAGAGTGTAATTGCTGGGTCATATGGTAACTCATTTGGAGGGAGGGACTTGAACTATCCAGTTTACAATCCCAGCAGCAATTCATGAGGATTCTAAATTCTCTACCTCATTGCCACCATTTATTATTATCTTTTTGATTGTAGTTATCATAGTGTTTGTGAAGGGGTCTCTCACTGTGGTCTTGATTTGTGTCTCCTAATGGCTACTGCTGTTGAACATCATTTCATGTACTTATTGACTATTTATATATATTACATTGAAAAAATATATATATATATTTTAGATAAAAATATCTTATTTGGAGAAATGTCTATGCAGATACTTTACCCATTTTTAAACTGGCCTAGCTATCTTGTATTATTGAGCTATGAAAGTTCCAACCTGCTCTTGACCTTCTCTTCCTGACTGTCTTGTGGATTTTAAGCACCAGTATCAGATGCAAAGACAACAACCTTAAGGAGACTATTTAACTGGCTTCCACAATTGTGTGAATTTTCCTGTAGTGAATCCATAAATATCCTATTGGCTCTGCTCTTCTGATTGAACCCTTGTTGACAGAGAGTCTCAGTCCCATGTTCAAATCTCATTTTCCTATGCTAGCTATATACAGCTATGCATCCGTCAAGCTATACCTCCAGGAGAATCCTCTTTTCTCATGTTAAACTTCATGCCTGTTTCTTCTCTTGCACAGTTTGCTCAACTGTTTTTTTAACTTAAAATTTTATTTGTTCTTCAAAACTATCCCACATTCTCTGTCATCTGTAGGAACTTTTCTAATCTTATCATCTTCCTCCTTTGTACCATATAACAGTGCTTATCTCCTTGAGAGTCAGTTTCCTTTTCTGTAATCTGATGGGATGACTGAAAGAAATAATAAGGAGTACACATAGAAACTATCCTCACAGAGAACCTGGCCCATGGCAGATGATGAGTGATGGCTAATTCTCTTTGTTTTCTACCCCTAGAACGTGTCAAGAGCTCAGCAAATAGTGCTCTACGTTTTCCAGTTTAGTAGATCTGGAAATGAGGCTAGGAGGCTGAGATGATTCATGTTACTCTGCATTTTTCTCTTTTTCTGTGGCTTAGGGATCCTTCGGGGACACTTTGGTCTTTGTGCTCTGGGTTTCAATGCTGGACACACCTTTTTGTAAAAGCATGTATTTGTGAGATGATGGTAGTAATGACTTCCAGCCATAAAAATGTTTCCTTTTATCTCGTCAAATAATCTGAGGGGGCTGTGGATTCAATAAATGGCAATGGATCTAATTAATAGCATTGAATCCCATTTATAGAAATGTCTCATGTTTGCGTCATGCTTCAGTTTCCAGAGTGGTTTTCTCTTTGGATCCTCCCAGCATCCTTTGCTGTGAAATAGGCAGGGCGGTTGAGGACATTCTGCTGGTGATGACACTGAGGCACAGGTGGCTTACGTGCTACATCTAAAGGTCACAGTGAGTAATTAGAACCCACAGGCCCTGACACCCAGGCTTGTGTCCCTCTCTTTGCCCTTGTCAACAAGTAAAGTGAAAGGGAAGCTTGAGCTTGTTCCAGTGCAAAACCCAGGGGATCAGCATCAGTTGGGTTAGTCCTCAATCTGTCCCTGCTCAGTGTCCTAGATGGTGGTTGCTGCTTTGCTTTATCCTCTCCCATGTATCTTCCTAGCTCTGCTGGGGCTATTACCCTCCAGAATCCAAGATTATTTTTTTTTTTTAAGATTTTATTTATTTATTTGAGAGAGAGAGACAGTGAGAGAGAGCATGAGCGCGGAGAAGGTTAGAGGGAGAAGCAGACTCCCCATGCAGCTGGGAGCCCGATACGGGACTCGATCCCGGACCTGATCATGACCTGAGCCGAAGGCAGTCGTCCAACCAACTGAGCCACCCAGGCGTCCCCAGAATCCAAGATTCTGATGGCACCAGTCCGGCAGGAGAAATAGACCATGTTGGCTATGTGTTTTATTTATCTATTCCTACCCAACAAAACACCTTAAAATTTAGTGACTTAAAACAAGAACAACTTATTTTTTCCTCATAGTTCTGTGTATGGGAAGTTCCTCTGCTGGCTTCAACTGGGCTCACACAAGTGACTGCCTTCAGTTGAGGGCTCAGTGGGGCTGGGGTCTACAAGAGGATCTCATTCTTTTTTTTTTTTTTTAAAGATTTTTAAATTTATTTATTTGACAGAGAGAAATCACAAGTAGATGGAGAGGCAGGCAGAGAGAGAGAGAGGGAAGCAGGCTCCCTGCTGAGCAGAGAGCCCGATGCGGGACTCGATCCCAGGACCCTGAGATCATGACCTGAGCCGAAGGCAGCGGCTTAACCCACTGAGCCACCCAGGCACCCCGAGGATCTCATTCTTAAGTCTGGAGTTTGGTGTTCACTATTTACTATGGTATGACCTGGTTTACCTGTATGTGGACTTTCACCTTTAGTAGGTTAGACTGATGGTCTACATGGTGGTTCCAGGAGCATAAAGACAGAAAGTGTGAGGTTTATTGAGGCTTGGGCTGGGCTCATGCACAGTTTCTGTCTCGCTGACATTCTATGTGTCAAGTTTATCTTAAGATCAGCCTGACTCAGGGGTAGGGGAAATGAACTCCACCTCTTGATGGGGGAAATACACATTCAGTTAGCAGAAGAGCAGGGGATATCTTTGGAAACAATGGTGTATGGAGTCATGGTGCATTAGATGAGTTCTAAGGAGGGGGCTTGGCTTTCTTACCCTTCCATGAAGCAGGAGCTTCCATTATGGCCCTATTGTCTGCTTTGTCACATGTGTTCTCACTGTGACAGCCTTCTCCTTCCCTGCCTCATACGTGACAGCCAGAGAGGGTCACTGCCTCTGTTGACCCTGGACTAATTCAGCACTGGGCACTGGGAACTGATGCACACTCTCTTGGGAATTTCCAAGTGTTTTGGTCACCTTTTGTTGTATCCCAGTGATGTGGTTAAATGTGAAACCAATCAGAACTAATTATCTCCTTAAAGTGTTCTCCACCTGACCCAGCACCGGTTAATGTGATTCTGGTTTGTGATTTAAGGCCGAGAAATGGGTTTCCCACCTACTCTTATGATCCTGGGTACATCTGTTCTGGAATATAAAGGAAGGGATGTTCTGATAGGTCAAGTATCCAAATACCTTAAGGGTCCCTTGCCATAATAATATCAAAGAGCTCCGCTATTTCACCAAAACTTCCAACATCCAACTTTGGCTTTTAAACTCATCATTTCTTACCTTTAAGTGAACATAACTACCTTTACAACTATCTCTACAACTGCACTCTCTTGCTTTCAAATTGCCAGGACTTCTTTTGATGAAAAGCCCTTGGTCTTGCCCATCAAAGATATATCGTCCGTTTAAAACCTGGTCTCTCTGTGTTTAGGTCAATGACTCAGTTGTGCTCTTAACCCCTTGCAGCCAGGGTTCTATTATCCACCTCCTTCCCCCAACCCCGCCCCAGCCTGTTGCCTCCTTCCTAAGATAGTATAAGGACATAGTGGAGACACTATGCATCCTTGTAGGGTTGGGAGAATGACATCAGACATTCTCATCTTTGTGTTTCAGCTCCTGACCACTGCGGTTTACCCCTCCTCCAGGGTGTGGGGAGGGAGGTGTTAGTCTTTCATTTTGTGCTCTTTACTTTCTTGTGCCCTCATCCAGCACACGGATGACTTAACCCTTCCTGTGTGGAGACATTTCCCTTCACCATTTTTATGCCTGTGTTTGCCCAAGATTTACCGCATGCTTATTCCTTCTAAGCTTTACTTCCTGATATGTAAACATCTAGTTTGGGGAAGTCTGAGAAAAATCCTTTTCTCTTTTTGGAAATCTACCTCTCAAGACTATCCAGTGTGGGCTTTAAAGTCTAGATTGAAACTCGGAACCGAGCTGTGAAACTGCCTTCCCTTTTCTTTTTTCCAGAAATTCGCTGCATTCCTCAGTGCTCATCATGGTAAGTGTCCTTTTTAATTGCTGTCACCTATTTCACCCATTCCCTCACCCACTTCCCTTCTGGTAACCATCAGTTTGTTTTCTATAGTTAAGAGTCAGTTTCTTGATTTGTTTCCCTCTCCCTCTTTCTTTTTTCCCCCTTTGCTCATTTGTTTTTTTCCTTAAATTCCACATATGAGTGAAACATAGTATTTGTCTTTCTCTGCCTTAGTTCACTTAGCATTATACTCTCTAGCTCCATCCGTGTTGTTGCAAATGGCAAAAGTTTATTATTTATATGGCTGCATAATATTCCATTGTATATACATACATATGCACTACGTCTTTTCAAATTTTTCATTTATTATTAGACACTTGGGCTGCTTCCGTAATTTGGCTATAATGCTGCAATAAACATAGGGGTGCATATATCCTTTCAAATGAACGTTTTTTATTTTTTGGGTAAATACCCAGTAAGGTGATTACCGGATCGCAGGGTAGTTCTGTTTTGAATTTTTTGAGGAAACTCCGTATCATTTCCCATAGTGGCTGTACCAGTTTACATTCCCACCAACTGTGCATGAGGATTCCCTTTTCTCCACATTGTCACCAACACCTGTGGTTTCTTGAGGTTTTGATTTTAGCTGTTCTGACAGTGTGAAGTGGTATCTCTTTGTAGTTTTGATTTGCATATCCCTGATGACAAGTGATGTTGAGCATCTTTTCATGTGTCTGTTGGCCATCTGGATGTCTTCTTTGGGGAAATGTCTGTTCATGTCTTCTGTCCATTTTTAATTGGGTTATTTGTTTTTTTAGGTGTCGAATTGTGTAAGTTCTTTATGTATTTTGGATACTAGCCCTTTATCAGATATACCATTTGCAAATATCTTCTCCTATTCAGGAGGTTGTCTTTTAGTTTTATTGACTGTTCTGCCTTCCTTTTCTTGGGGGTAATAAACCCGCCATGTGGATGAAAGACTGCAGAGAAGCAAAATCCCCCAATCAGCTGGTATTTTCCCACTTTTCATAATTGTTGAGAATTATCTCATTTAGCATCCCCCTATTTGTAAGTCATCATATTTACTCTGACAGAGCTATTTTTTCCTGTTCTTCTTGTACAATTTATTAGTGATACTTTAATTAATTAGTTGGTTATTTTAAAGATTTATTTACTTGAGAGAGAGAGAGAGAGCACAACCATGAGAGCCAGAGGGAGAAGAGACAGTCTCAAGCAGATTCTGCATTGAGCATGGAGCCCAAAGCAGAGCTTGATCTTCTAACCCTATAATCAAGACCTGAGCGGAAACCAACAGTCAGACCCTTAATTGACTGTTATTACCGAGGCACCCCAGTGACACTTCTGTCTAGTTGTAATTTTTATTTTACATGTGCACCCTTATGACATCTCAACACTGATAGGAGAAGCACACCCACCACTGCCTCAAACACACTGATGTCATTCTGTTAATGTTCAAAGAAACGACTGTGTGCTGCTCAAAACTATAGAGCAGTTACGTTTTCTCGTGTTCAGTGCATAACAGGTGCCCCACACTTAAAAGGTGCTATTCTGTTGGCATTTAGTGAGAAATGTATGCACAGTGTACAAGTCCCACTTGCGATCAGTGCAATACATCAGGGTGAGCTTGTTTTGTAGGAGCACGGACTTTTAAGGGAGTTGATCGGATAGCCTGATGGTGGTGTGATCAACTCTATCCTTATTCTATTTTGGGCTCTCTCTTCCAGGAGACAGCCTGCCTGCCTGCATATTTGCCTGATGGAGTTAGCCTGTCTCAGGGCTTCACTCGGGAGCCCGGGGGATTGCTTCCCACTACAGCAGGCTCTCCTTAGGAGGCTTCAATTGCTTTTGAATTAGTTATAGGCTCAAAAGTGAGCGACTCCCATTATTAGAATGCAGGTTTTAAAATTACTTCATTTCAAGTTGCTAGCTTGGCAGCATTAACCTGTCATCAGAGAATTCAGCATGGTCACGAAGAAGATAGACTTTTGAAAAAATAGAGCAGAAATGAGCCGATATGGTCAAGGAGTGAGGGAAATGGACTCTGAAATGCCTTTCACTTACGCCGTGTCTTCTTTACCATTTATAAAATGGTGGCAAACTTTGGATCCTCCTATTTAGAATAAGTTGAAGGGTAATCAATGACATGCTATGTAAAACAATTCAGTGAGTGCAATACCCCACTGGACTCTCCACGTTTGTGTAGCTGTGTTGAAATAGTTCTAGGAAAGCTTATGTTCTCATGCACACACAAAATAGCTTTAGGCCAGATATCCAAAGGATATATGTCTTGTATAGATGGCATGAGTTTCCAGCTTTATTGAGGCATGATTGACAAATAAAAATTGTGTATATTTAAGGTGTACAATGTGATGATTTGATATATGTAGACATTGTGAAATGATTACCATAATCAAGCCAATTAACACATCCATCACCTCACAAAGTCATTTGGGTGGTTTTTGTTTGTTTTGTGTTGCTTTTTGGTGCTGAGAACACTTAAGATTTACACTCTTTGCAAATTTGGAGCATACAATACATTATCATATTATCATTATTATTGTTAATGGTAGAGTCACCGTGTTGTATATTAAATCCCCAGAACTTATCCATCTTATCATTGAAAGTTTGTACCATTTCACTAACATCTCCCCATTTCTCCCTGCCTCTGGAAACCACCATTTTATTTTCTGTTTCTAAGAGTTTTCTAACTGTATTTAGGTTCCATGTATATGTGAGCTCATACATGCTTGTCTTTCCTATCTGGCTTATTTCACTTAGCATAATGTCCTCCAGGTTCATCCATGTTGTTGCAAGTGGCAGGATTTTCTTCTTTTATGTGCTTGAATAATATTCACTATGAAACTATAAATTCTAAGTGTATGATGACCCAATTATGAAAGCAAACCTGAAAAGATTTAGAAGCCATGTAGGAGAATACCTTTATGACTTTGAGGGAAGGAAAACTTTTTAACGGGATACCAAATGTACAATGTATAAAGAAAAATAGAGATGTATTTGACCTTAAAATTCTGTGTGTGTGTGTGTGTGTGTGTGGCCATAAGCAAACTTGAAAGATCATTTATAAAGTAGGAGAATTTTATGTCAATTCATTGTTTACAAAAGATAAACATCTAGAATACAAAGTAGCTTCCTATAAACCAATAAGATAAATGAAAACTTATCAATAGAAAAATAAGCAAAGAACATGAATAGGTCATCCCAAACCATCAATTAACATATGAAAAGCTTAGCCTCACTGTAATTAATGATATGGAACAAAAAGCAGTCATTTCACAAGATTACATTAGTAAGAATGACAGTCTGATCATACCAAGTGTTGGTGAAGATGTAGAGAATCAGGAACTCTCCTGTGCCAAAATTACACAACCAATTTTGAGAGCAAATTGACAATACATAATAATGTCAAAGATGTACATATATTTTGACCCAGCGATTTTATTCTGAGATACACTTTTCTAGAGAAGCTGTTGTGTGTGTACTGAGAAAGTATAAAGATATTCTCTATAGCACTTGTTTTTTTAATGTCTAAGAAGTGAAGATACATCTTTTTTTAATGGTGGAATGAGAAGTCATGGTTTTGTATATGTTAAAATTCTATAAAGCAGTACAATATATTAATATATATACAATATATATTGTATATACAATTATATACAGTATATACAATATAATATTATATATATATACTGTATATATCAATATATATATAGTACAATATATCAAATCTTAAAAACAATGTTGAGTGAAAAAAGATGAGTTGCAATATATTATGGTATTCATTCTACCACAAACTCAGGGCTTGAAGTAATACACAGTTTTTGTCACACAGGATCTGGAGGCCAGAAGTTGGCATGGCTTACCTGGGTTCAGTATGTCACCAAGGTACATTCCTAGTCTCAGTGAGTGCTGTGGTCTCATCAGAAGCTCTACCAGTGAAGGATTTACTTCCAAACTCCCTTAGCATTTTGTAGAATCCATTTCCTTGTGGCTGTAGAATGGAAGGTTTCAATTTTGTCAGGTCATCCTTAACTCTGAGAGGCCATCTAATATGGCTTGCCACATGGACTTCCAAATACAGCCACCTGCTCTGTGGCAGATTGCTTCTTTAAAGCAAGGGATAGGCCATCTGGGGGGCTCAGTTGGTTAAATATCAGATTCTTGGTTTCAGCTCAGGTCATGATCTCAGGGTCCTGGGATCAAACCCTGTGTGGGGCTCTGTGCTCAGCACGGATTCTGGTTCTCCTTCTCCCTCTGCCCTTCCCCCTGCTCATGATCTCTGTCTCTGTCTCTGTCTCTCTCTCTCATTCTCAAATAAATAAATAAAATCTTAAAAAAAAAAAGCAAGAGATAAAGAGACTCTAACAAGATGGTGTCACAATCTTACATAATCCCATAAACATGACCACAGATATTGCATCATTTTTCACCTCATTTCATGGGTTAGAAGCAAGGTGCAGGTCTCATGTACAAGAAAAATGACACGAATGTGTGAATGCCAGGCATTGATGATTATGGGAACCACAGGAAGGTGTGTTCACCAAAATTTTGTGTCATTTATGTAAATGTCTCAAAATGTAAAAACACAAAACTATTTGGTTGACTGTCCAGGAAATCATGTTGTGTGAAAAAACGAACCTCCGAAAGTTGTATAACACATTGTCTCATTTATATAACATTCTTATAATGATAGAATTATAGAAATGCAGAACAGATTAATGGCTGAAGGGTCAGGGACAAAGGGAAGCAAAGAGAGGGTGACCATGATAAGTATGAGTATAAGCAGCAAGAAGGGTACAGAACAGTTCTGTATCTTGACTGTATCAATGTCAGTATCCTGGTTGTAATACTGGACTATAGTTTTACAAGATGTTACCATTGAGGGAACCTGGAAATGGCATATGGGATCTCTGCGTTATTTCTTAAAACTACATATGAACTACAATGATCAAAAATTTTAAAAGTTCAATTAAGAAACAACAAGAATAAGTAAACTGGAGAAAATATCATAAAAAACTCCAAAGTTCTCATATAAATCCTGAATGATGAGCAGAAAACCATGAGAGAGAAATGGAAAAAAAAAAATAAAAACGTGAAATAGAAATGGAAAAAAAATGGTGATGAGCTGGTTTACATAGGAAGAGAATTTGCAAAAAGATAATTAAAATCATCATTGGAGAGAGTAGAGGGTAGAACTTCTCTGCAGAAAATCAAGTCAGTAACGTGGAGGTCAAAGTTGAGAACTTTAAAAATACAGATGAAAACAACAAACCTCAAAGGACTTGATTAGTTTATACTAATTATTAAGCTTACAATCTTATGTAGAAAACCTATGAATCTTGTCTTAAATGTATCACATATAAATATACATGATTTATATGTATATTCTTTTGTTACTTTCAAAGAACACATGTGAATATTATTCTATAAGGTAATATGCAAAGTTATTAATGATGATTCTCTTGAATGGCACCATTATTCATAATTTTAATTTTCTATTTTATGCATTTGGATACACAGTTTTCTACCATGAGTATGTATTAATTTTAGATGAAAAAACAAAATCAGGGCAATTTTGTGCATAGTGCACATCTGCAATTGTGTAAAAATATATACAACAAACTAGAAGGAGATGTTGTATACTAAATGTTAACAGTGGTTCTGCCTGGGGGATCAGATTTACTTGTTTTCATTTTCTCCAAGTAATGCTGTGTAGTCTTTAGATTTTATACAGTGATCAGATGTTCTTTAAATCATATAGATAAATTTTAAATTAGCATATAAAATTTTATAGGTACGATATGATAACAAACATGTAAAAAAATACATTGAAAATTGATGGAAAAGAAAACAATAGAAGGTCAGAGTATTAGAGATGACTTTTTTATTCTTCTAACTCTTATGTATTTTCAAAATTTGTATCATGAGCATGTATTGGTTTGGTAATGGAAATGTCCCCAAAGAAAATAGAAGTGATTAATTAACTGTTTCAGAGATGGGGAAATTTTTTCTAGACATAAAACAATAGAAAAGTCATAAAATAAAATAAAGGAGGGACTGTTCAAATAGTCAATTAAAACATGGGAAATCGGGGCACCTGGGTGACTCAGTGGGTTAAGCCGCTGCCTTCTGCTCAGGTCATGATCTCAGGGTCCTGGGATTGAGTCCCAGGACTCAAGATTTTAAAATCTTAAAAAAAAAAATGGGAAAATACGTCACTTCCCTAAATGCAATTTTAAAAATTAACATTTTTTGAACTTGTAAATTTATTTCATTTTTTCTGTTGTACTTAACTCAATTTTTAGATGATTAAACAATATTCCATTCTCACATAGAATAAATATGCATACCTGACAGATCCTATATGAGAAAATATGTAATGTGATAGGAAAATATATTACAACCTTCTGTGAAAAGAAGAAAAAACATTGTATTTACAATTTGTCTTAAACTTATGTATGTGTATATTTTTAGGAATGACAAAAGTGATCCAAATGTTCACAATAGTTACATCTTAGGGTTGGAATTTCAGAAGACTTATTTTTTCTTTTAATGCCTGTATGTCCCACATTTTCTAAAATCAAACCAGAGAAATGCAACATGCTATATATAGTAAATGTAATAAAACTATAGCAAGGTCCAACGAGTAAGCTTAAAAAACACTGTGCTTGGCTGTGGACTTCCAATCAACACAGAACTCTTCAGAAAATCTAATAAAATTCATTCACTCAACAGTTATTTACACAAGGCCTACTCTCCATCAAGGACTATGGCAGGTGTTTGGAATCTTCTAGTGAACAAGTCAATGATCTTGCCATCACCTAGCTTACATGCAAAGATGGAAGTTGGAAAACCATCTACCCTTAGCTTGTTCAAGCTTCCATAACAAAATATTCCAGACTAGGGGGCTTAGATAACTGAAATTTTTTTTCTCATCGCTCTGGAGCCTGGAAGTCCAAGATCAAGGTGCCAGCACAGTTGGTTTCCTCTGAGGCCCTTCTCCTTGGTGTGCAGGTGGCGGCCCTCTTACTTGTTCATTGGTCATCTGTCTGTGCATGTGGCCCTGGTGTCTCCCACTTTTCATGTAAGGATACCAGTCATATTGGACTAGAACCTCACACTAATGCCATCACTTAATGTAAGTACTTCCTTAAAGATTATTCCCGAATACTGTTCTGTTATGAGATATTGGGGGTTGGCAATTCAACAGGACACAGGAGTGGGGGACATAACTCAGCCCATAAAACCACTCTATCTTTTAACTGTCGTTAGTGATCCCTCCTATCTGGTCCAGTGTCAGTTTGAATACTTTCGGTGATGGGGAACACATTTTCCTACCTTATTTCAGTGGGTAGAGTTTGTGTCTGTTTCTAAGTAGAAGGTCACTGGACCCAGACTTCCTGACACAAAGGTTGGAATACCCAGCATCATAGGTCCTGGATTCCCGCAGCTTCCTGGCTGGGGAGACCCTGCAGTTGAAGAGTGAGGCTTTCAGCTATGATGTATCTCCCACATCCTAAAGCCAGGAGGTGACACAAAGTCACAGACATTTCCAACCGAACAGGACAGGACGGATCCCTCCTCTCTTCACTTTAAAGGGCATCTGTGACATTTTGCTTTGCTTTGTTTTGTTATTAAAAGGGATTCCTTATCCTCATCTCTCTCCCTCTTTCTTTTTTTGACTGATCACACAGAGAAGTCTCCGGACCTTTCACAGATCGAATTCCACAGGCAGTTTTTCTGAATCTGACGGACTCGAAAGCATCAGCTTGCTTCTTTCTCTGGAAGCCAGCTTTTTAATCCTGGGTCGCATGTCGCTTTTAATCCTGGGCATGATGTTCGAGTTCCCCTTGGGCCTAAATTTCACCGCAGTAAATGCTCTTCTTTAGCAGCTGCAGAAATGTGTCCTGAGAGCGGTGCTCAGGCCACCGCTTCTGCAGGAGGGAGCCGCCAAGGTCCGGTGAACCCTGGGAGTCTGGTGTCTCTGATCAACTCTTAATGAGGCTGACACCGGCTCCTTCAGCCAGACACTAAAGGGTTAAAAGTCAAAGACCCATGAGGAGGCTGGTGCAAGAGGAAAGGGAGAAAGTACTGGGGCTCTTCCTATTTTGAATTGAAAAGGCAGGGTTTTCAGGGGAGAAAGTGCAGGAATGGGCAAGGTGATGGAAGATAACAAGAGTATAATTCTCACCAGTTGTACCCAGTCCGGCTTGTCAGAGAGGGACCAGTCCCCCAGAATGCCTCGGAGGTAACTGCTCCCCCAAAGAAAGCTTCTCAACTATCCCAAGAACTTCAGAATTCTTTCTCGAGTGACACAGTTGGACCATGATGTGAATCAGAAGTTTCTTTTTATGTCAACATTTGATTGAGAAAAATTTCAGAACGATAGCAAAATTGACAGGATTTTCTGGGGAACACCTATAGGCTCACTGCTTGGATTCTGTCATTAATATTTTACTGTGCCTGCTTCGTCTTCCGTCTGGGTATTCCTCTATCCAGCCATCAATCCATTTGGCTTTTTGGATGCATTTCAAAGCAAATTGCAGCTATCACTACACTCGCCCTAAATACATTTGCACATAACCAGATTTTGATATGTTTACAGGTATTTCTTCTTATAAGGTAAAATTTACTTACAATGAAACATACAAATCTTGAATGCACATTGATTGAGTTTTGACAAAGACTTATGCCTGTAGGCGATCTAAGTAACTATCAAGGGGGCAGAACAGCCTCATCTCCCAGAAAGTTCTGGTGACCCTTTCCAATCAATCCCCGCTCCTTCCACCTCCCAAACTTTGTTCCTGTATTTTTCTGCCCTAAGTTAGTTTTGTCTGTTTGGATTGCCTCAAAAATGGAATCATACGTTATGTACTCTTTGTATGGTTTCTATCCCTTGCCATAATATTTTGGATTGTGTGCCTTAGTGGTTTATTACTTTTGATCGCGAAGCAGGATTCCATTGGGTTAATACACCAGTGTGTTTACCAATAATGAGGACACAGGGACTTTTTCAGTTTGGGGCTGATATGAATAAAGGGACTAGGTTTGTTCTTGTACAAGAAAAAGAGCTAATTTTTTCCTCTCCAGGAACTCAATGGAATATTTTCAATGGTATTGTCCTTCCATCGGACCTCTCTTCCATCCAGGCAAACACATATTATGTGTTCAATCCCTGGGAAGATAAAGTTAAAAAGATACATTCCCCATCCTTTATTGAACCTAGGGAGAGAAGCTTTTGGGGTTCTGGACCCGATTCTGTGTGTGTGTGTGTGTGTGTGTGTGTGTGTATTTGTGTGTGTGGTACAGGGAAGAGGCACCGGGCTTCTGTACCCTCCCCAGGAGCACCGCTCTCCCAACACCTCCATGTGTTCACCCAGCCCCGAAGCTCTCCCAACCTTGTCCTTTGGGTTTTTAGGGAAGCTTCATTATGTAGGCACAGTGGATTAAATCATTGGCCATTAGTGATCGGCTCAACCTGCAGCTCCCCTCCCCACCCAGGAGGTCTGGGGGTGGGACTGAAAGTTCCATTCCTCCAGTCACCTGGATGGTTCTCCTGGCCACCAGTCCTCATCCTTCCATGAGGTCCGAAAGTCACCTTATTAACATAAGACACCTTTATCGCTCTCATCACTTAGGAAATTCCAAGGGTCTTAGGAGCTCTGTGTCAGAAATGGGGGTGAAGACCAAATATGGATCTTTTATTATAAATCACCATATCGCGGAGAACAATACAGACCATTACAGAAACACAGAAATAGGGCTAAGATGAGAAGTTCCGGAGAAGGGAGAAGTGTAGGAGTGGTAGACCCAGAGGAGGGAAACAGAGGACTGAGGATTCTCAATATTCTGTAGCAGCTTTAGAAACGAGCTCATGACCCCTTTTCCCACAGCTCCCTTCAGTACAACCCAACTCCTTCACCACAGAGCTCAGTTCTGTGGAGGTGAATTTACCAGGGGCCTTAGGGAGTGAACTAACTTCTTAAAACCTACTTCCCTAGAACGTACTCTATTTGCAAACTTCCTGCAGGTGTGTCTCAAGCCTTGATCTCACTTGACCTGAGACTTTCAGAGGAAACTTATTATCCTAAGAAGTTATTTTGTCCTAAAGTTTACAGATTCCTTCTGAAAAGCTGGATCGAACTGACTTGTAGAATCAGCCAGGCTTTCTCAAGTGCAACCATTCCAGAATGTACTACCCCTGAGATGCATCACCAGGTTCCTTTTGAGTCATTGGTAGGGTTGCCAGATAAAACACAGGATACCCGATTCAATTTAAATTTCGAGTAAACAACTTTTTTTTCCTTTGTGTGTCCCAAATATTGCATGGGACATAATTATGTCCCCAATAATTGGATGCAGTATAAATTTATACCAAAAAGTGTTTCATTGTTTATCTGAAATTCAAATGTAACTGCACACCCTGTACTTTCATTTGCTAAATCTGGCAACTCTAGTCATTGAAGCAGCAGGCTTTCTGACCAAGTGAATTTTACCCATGATGGAAGCCAAACCCTTAAAATACCAAAACTTTAACAACTAACCATGAAGGAAATGTTAAGTGTATCAGATACCTCCCCATCTTTTGAGTTGGAATAGATGGATGGATCCCTAAACCTTCTTGATAACCTGAAGTCATTTGCATGAATATCAATTATTGCTCTGTATTGTGCATATAGGGCTACTCGTCCCTATATGGAATGTCACCAGAAACCTGCGATTTTAGAATTTTAAAACTGTATTGTTGTTGTTGTTTTTTCATTTTTTTTTCTTTTTTCCTCATTATCGAGCTATCAGTTAAACCTCCCTTGTGGCAATTACTATTTGTTTTCCTAGAGTCTAAACCCACTAAACTTTTCTTCTGCCTAACCTAATATTGGTTTAAAAAAATGAGACACTAAATCTCGCTATAATATGTATACACAAAGATTATAGGCTAGCATGGAGAAAGGCCTTGGGTTTGTGATAATTATTTTAACATTTCAGAGATTTTTAAAAGCCAATTTCCAGTCTTTTAATTTTATTTTCTCGAACATTCATTCACTCACTCATTGAAATAATAAATGTTATTATGTAATAGAGGTTTAAGCAGACCCCCATGGCTTCAGCGTTTTGTAAAATAATATTTATAATTAGTTTTTAGCAAACCGTATCTTTAAAGGGCTGGAGGGTGATTAAAAATTGAATGTTGCCATCTGAATATTATATATTTTCTAAATAGTGTATTCATTCAATTTACATAATTGCATGAATCCTGTGAGCAGATTCCCACCTGGTTGCCTGTCATTTGCTAGGTAGTGTCATTTAAATGTGGAAAGCACAGCTTCCTCTTCCTTAGATCTTTCTTCGCCTGGTCTCAGGGTCCCTATTGTGTAATAACCTCTCTCGCACCTAGAGTGTAGATCTGAAACTTTCAGCCAAATAGCAAAGGAGAAAGTTGCCTTTTTAGTTGCCTTTTTCAAGGGGGACACTCAGTTTTTAGCAGGAAGTTGACTCTCATCCTTAAGCATTCACTGTTTTGTCCTCTGGGAATCTTTGTCTAAAGATTCTAAGTCCTCATGACATTTGTCAGGGAACAAAGAAGTCATGGGTGGCAGATATTCATAGAAATTGGGGTTAACATTCCTGCATCAAAATTCTTGAAAATGTGTCCACCAGGTTATGCAAAGGACGTAACCTTCTTAAATATTTGCCAAAGTCCACTATCCTCAAAGAGGCTGCTTTCTGTGAGGAAAAAAAAAACCAACAAAAAACTCCTCATTTCAGTGGTAACTTAGATCTGCCCATAAGTTAAGTGAGACCCATAATCACACCATGGGTTTGTCCAAAATGTGTAGCTCCATCAGCCAGACCCATTGCCTTCTCTTGACCTGGATTACTGTCTTGGAGCCGTCATGTGTACGTCATGCCTTTTTTGGGCAATGCCCTACTAGCAGGGTGGTTTTAAACTGAGGTATACATCCAAATCATCGGGACAGCTGTTGAAAATGCAGGTTCCTGGATCTCACACTATGCCATGAAACCAGATGCCCTAAGATGTTGAACCCTACTCCGAGAAATACTCTTCTGCACCCGCATTCCATGAGGATGGGGATTGTGTTGGTCTTGCTCACTGCTTTTTCCCTACACTGGCCTAACGCCTGGCTCATGATAGGTCTTCAATAAATGTTTGGTCAATGAAGAAATTAAGAAAGGTTGAGGAGTGATGAATAGCATGGTGGCTTCAGTGGCTAAGGAGACTTCCTTAGGTGAAGGAATTCCTATCACCATGAGGGATGAGCTGTAAACAGTTTCTTTGAAGTTGTGTGTGTGTGTGTGTGTGTATGTGTTTTGAATTATCAATAAATATCATTGCTTTTTTTTAAAGTATAAAAATACTACACTGGGACATATAGTTCCATTATAATATGTTCTTTTAAAAAGCATTTTATTTGAGACAGAGAGAGAGAGAGCACAACTGGGGAGGAGGGTTAGAAGGAGAGGGAGATGCTTCTCCCTGCTGAGCAGGGAGCCTGACATGGGTCTCAATCCCAGGACTCCAAGATCATGACCTGAGCTGAAGGTAGACACTTAAGGTAGACACTTAACTGACTGAGCCACCAGATGCCCCCATTATAATATATTCTTATTCTCCCCCCCCCTTTTCCTTCCATCCATCCAACTATCCATTTACCTTTACGTATAAAGAGAAGTCTAGGAGGTGCCTGGGTGGCTCAATCAGTTAAGCATCCAACTCTTGGTTTCAGCTCAGGTCATGATCTCAGGATCATGAAATGGAGCCCTACATTGGGCTCCATGCTTGCTGTGGAGTTGGCTTGAGATTCTTCCCCCACATCCCATCTTCTCCTCCCTCTGCTCACACTCTCTGACTCTGGAACAAATAAAATCTTGGCTTAAGTGGGTACGAGAAGAATAAATGAAACAAGATGGGATTGGGAGGGAGACAAACCATAAGTGACTCTTAATCTCACAAAACAAACTGAGTGTTGCTGGGGGGAGGGGGTTTGGGAGAAGGGGGTGGGATTATGGACATTGGGGAGGGTATGTGCTTTGGTGAGTGCTGTGAAGTGTGTAAACCTGGTGATTCACAGACCTGTACCCCTGGGGATAAAAATATATGTTTATAAAAAATAAAAAAAATAAAAAAAAATAAAAATTTAAAAAAAAAGAGAGAGAGAGAGAGGTGTCTAGGAAAATGTTCATTTAATACTCAATTTTTAAGTGGCGAGATTTTAGGTAACTTCAAATTGTTTTGGATTACATGAAATTTGGCAACTCTGGTTGCCAAGGTCGTCGTCTTTTAGAATTCTCCTGTGCGGACCCCTGAACTATATCTCAAACCACACTTCCATTGTTTTTCAAAGTTCTCTTCTCTGAATCCAATATCTTGAACCCACCTGGTAACTATCTGTATCTTTGACTTATGGGCTGGATAATTTATCAAGACAAATTAAGGTCAAAAATCATTTAAATTTTAAAAAAATACATTCTCTTGGACTGATTGTTTGGAAATTAGAGTCCGTTAGCATATCTGATCTCAAAACCTGCCAAAGATAGGTGAGAAGACAGTAGGCATCAACTCTGGTTGCCAAGGTCGTCGTCTTTTAGAATTCTCCTGTGCGGACCCCTGAACTATATCTCAAACCACACTTCCATTGTTTTTCAAAGTTCTCTTCTCTGAATCCAATATCTTGAACCCACCTGGTAACTATCTGTATCTTTGACTTATGGGCTGGATACTTTAGTTCACAATAGTGCGGGAAGTTTGCCTGGGATTCAGGGCAGGACTGAAAGTCACTGCCCTGAGGGGTATGGGTCTACTTGAAGGTCTTTGGGTTTCTGGCATTGGGGTCTGTCTATACATATGAAAGGAAAAGGGAAAAGTTCATGTTTTTAAATAGCTCAAATCCTCCTTGTGGGAGCTTTCTGGGGACTTGTCCCTTTGTGCAGGGAATGGAGGACAAATGTGTATATTTTTTAGGGCAGAGCTGAGGCTGCCAGGATGGCTCAGTTGGTTTGGGCAGAGCTGACCCCTGTTGGATATTGTGTCCCATCTGATGGCAGACCAACTCTCATTTTACTCTTCACTTTTTTTTTTTATTAATATGTAATATATTATTAGCCCCAGGGGTACAGGTCTGTGAATCGCCATGTCATTTTACTCTTTCTCAACCCTATTGCTTAAAATCTCAAAGTTCTGCCTTTAATTTTCCTGAGTAGTTTCCAAATACACTTTTCTTAAAAAAAAAAAGTTCCATTTAGTGCTCCTATTGAGTGACCCACCTGATATTGCCAGAGCTAAATCCCCATTCCTTTCCCACGAAAGATCTCTCCCTTCTCCTATTCTGGCACTCTCAGTACTATGAATTAACCAGACTCATTTTTTCACTCCCCTGGGCATACAGGAGAACTACATTTCCCAGCTTCCTTTGCAGTTAAGTGGCACAATGACTTTCTGTCTATGTATAAAGTGGATAGCAGTGAGGTGAGGTAATTTTTGATTGGGCCCTAAAGCCTCTTGAGAGGTCTGTGTCTTCATTGTACATAGAGGCTTGAGAGGCAGAGCTTGAAAGACTGTGTCTTCATCATAAAGAGGGAGAGGATCCAGTGACAGTGCAGAAGAAGGGTTTTGAGGTCCTAGGGAACAGTAGAACCAATGAAATCATGTAGTTTGGGAAGCTAGGTTACTCTGTGGAGAAGTAAACTCTGCAGGGAATAAACTTTTATTGTGTTTTCCATTTATATTTAGAGGATTTTGTTCTTGTAGAAAAATATAGCCGTCTTACTAAAATCCTTACTTATACTTCAAACCCACTTAAAACATTCCCATCTCTGTCTAGATCTCCTGAGTATCACAGATGAAGTTAATCTAGATTGAAGTCTTCCTCGAAACATTCTTATCATAGTTATTATAAAACATCTTCCCATATCCCTTCATTTCCCACTAGACTGGAAACGGTTTGAGATCAGACCTTTGTCTTACTCATCTTTGTAAACATCACTGGCCACTGTATCTGGAACATTCTAGTGTCTCCTGGGAAACAGTGGAACCTGCATTGAACTAAGGTCTATTTGACCAAATTTTGTTTTCTTGTATATTCTGCTTCTCGGACAGAGATAGAGGGGAAAGAACCCAACATTTACAGAATCTGAAGTGGAGGACCAAGTCTCAATGGTCATCTTCTTGGTAGAAAGCATATCTGAGGTCCTCAGGGAAATACTTACATTTTCTTCCTCCTGCAACTTCACATGAACATGGCTACCAACAGTTGTCCAAAGATGGCCAAGGAGAGGGAAAACGATTAGAAGGCTAGGCTTGGCTCAGCTTTGGAGAGAAGGTGGTAAGATCCAGCTGGAAAAGATGAGGATGTCTCCAGAGACACCTATTTGGCAAAGTGATAGTGATCCCCAGTTCTGCCCCAAGACCAGATACTGAACAGTCATGGCAGAGGGTCCCTATCTAGACAATTTCTATTCAAGAATGAAATGTCTTTTTAAGCAGAGTAGAGAAGAAACTCATCCAACTGAATAGCTAAGAGACGGCACTCGGCTTTGGCCCAGGAAGACCCCTTTCTTATTGCTCTGTTTTCACTCTTCTGGGAAGTGCATTGCATGACTTTCTTGGGGTGGAGGGCTCCAAAGTACAAATGTGCACCCACAGCAGTTTCCAAGATGTGTTTTTCTCCCTTTTTACTGTAACTCGAGAAAGTCAATGCATTTAGAAACTTGAGTGGTTTTCTTCAGACGTCCAAGTTACATTTTTACTTCCTCAGTTCAGCTCTCAAACTCCTCATCCTAGTTGACCAAGAACTTGTGAAAAAAAAAATGGAGAAGGAATATCCTGAATCATTTACCTAGAACTTGGACAGGGTGTAAACAGGTCAAAGGCAAAGTAACTTCTAAGAAATCAGAAAGATGTGGGAGTACCGGAATGATGTCCTTCAAGGCTGTGATGTTGACAGATGCCAAGACTGGTTTGATGGTGCGTGGAGCCTGGGATCACCAATGAAAATTTCCATTAAATACTGTAAGGTCAGTCCCCAAACAACATTATGTAAACGCATGCAATGTCTTATTTTCTGTTCTAGGGAAAGGGTAGACATTTCTGTGTTAATACTATTCATTCATTTCACAGCTGTTTACTAAGTGCTTACCATAAGGGGGCCACAAAGATCTGGGTCCTACTCATAAGGAGCTCAAATTATCCAATTCAATTCAATTTTCTCTAGAAAGTTATTTGCTGAGTCTACTTCATGTTTTGAACGGGCTTTTAATACACAGAGATTATCAATCTAAATCACTGGAATGTGGACCAAACGTTTTTGCCCCAGAAGTAGCCAGAAAGGATGACTTGAAGGTAGACGGGAGAATGATGGGTGTTCTTGCCTAGAAAGGGGGTTTGCTAACAGGTTTAGGGTGGGGGCTGGGAATCCCAGGGCATTAAGAAGTAGATACAATTTGAGCAATTCTCCAGTTACTGTGTTTTCTGAGGAGTGTTCTACAGAACTCTAGGGAGCAATGTGCTTTGGATAAAAGTGTTCTGTGGTCAGATGTGTTTGGAAAATTTTGTGTATCATATCAAGATATTTGTAAACGTCCTCATGTGACATAATAAGGACTTGAGGAAGTTTACAGGAAAGAAAACAAATCACATTTCTTCCCCCAAAACCAGACATCCCAGACTTACTCTACAATATATTATTTTGCTATTTAATACCAATCCATATTCCATGAATCTGGCATTTTTCTCATCATATATTATAAAACATTAAAACAATTTAACCCAGAACATCATTCTATCCAAAAGGAGTTTTTTTTTAAAAGATTTTGTTTATTTATTTATTTGACAGAGATGACAAGTAGGCAGAGAGGCAGGCAGAGAGAAAGGAGGAAGCAGGCTCCCCGCTGAGTAGAGAGCTTGACGTGGGGCTCGATCCCAGGACCCTGGGACCATGACCTGAGCCAAAGGCAGAGGCTTTAACCCACTGAGCCACCCAGGTGCCCCCCAAAAGGAGTTTTTAATAGTCAAATACATGTTTCACAATTATTTTTTATTAATGTACATTGTTTCTTGGAGCTGTAAATCACTCATTGTGGATATAATATGGTTATGTATCCAAGATATTATGTTGTCTTACATTACATTATGAAGTATATCATATGTACCATATTGACTATATGATCATATATGTAATGGGTTGAAATATTTATTATTTTAACAGCTCACACCAGCTGTTAAAAGGAAAGAAGGGCATCTGGAAAAGATGAGACCCAAATTTGTATATCATCAGGCATAATAATCATCAAAGAAAGGAACAGATCAATAATTTGGTTTGGGAAAATAGAACAAGGAAAGAAATCTGTCAAGACAAGAAGTATGTCAAACAATAAGGAATAAGATAGGAGCCTGGTGTTTAGGTTTTAGAATTTTAGTAATTTTCAGGAACTTGACTTCAGGAACTTTCAAAATCAACTTGAAGCTGTTTGTGTTGCTATCATGCAAATCCCTGAATCTTCCTAGAATTATCAGCAAGGATTTATATACCCATACACTTTGCACTAATCTAATTATATGCAAATTTAAAATTGTTGCGTGGGTAGGAGCAGAATGAGTGGGGTATAACCCTAAAGAGTGGGGGTACCCCAAACTGGAGTTCAGTGGGAATGGTAGCCCAGAGGTCTCTAAGGAAGTTGTGGGATTTTCACAGAGCTCTGGGTGTACAATGGGTGTTTGATCATTTTTATCTATCTCTTATGGAGACAGAAATCCACTTCTGGGCTGTGTGTGTGTGTGTGTGTGTGTGTGTAAAGTGATAGAGAAAGAGGGGAATAAAGATAAAGATATGGGGCGCCTGGGTGGCTCAGTGGGTTAAGCCGCTGCCTTCGGCTCAGGTCATGATCTCAGGGTCCTGGGATTGAGTCCCGAATCGGGCTCTCTGCTCAGCAGGGAGCCTGCTTCCCTCTCTCTCTCTCTGCCTGCCTCTCAGTGTACTTGTGATTTCTCTCTGTCAAATAAATAAATAAAAGATAAAGATATGGAGATGGAGGTCTGTATGACACCTTCAGAATCTTAATTTCCAATTATAAATGTTTCATAGCTTAGGAATTTATAAAAAGTGTTTTTCTCAGATACCCATGCATACGCCAGCAATAGATGAGGAGCCAGTAGGCTTTGGGAATCAATCTGTAGAAGCCCCAGCAGCTGGCTGCATGTCTGTGGCCAGAGTGAAAGAGGAAGGAGAGCCATGCTGTCATCTCCAGACTTGGAATACCCTCAGGGCTCAGGTATGAGTGAAGTCCTATTCTGGGACCAGAAAAGAAAATATACGTTCACAGACAGGTTTGTGGAGAAGTGACTAAAGGATACATAGATAGAAGGAGACAAGGGTTGGGGTTCAGTGTGAAGGTATTGCAAAGAGTTAAGCAATGAGCTTAGGTTGCATAAAACAAGGTCTGCTGTCTAGAATGGAGGAGGAGAAAGTCCTTTTTTGCTCTGGACTGGCCAGTCTACCTCCTTTCTGGATTTGTGCTTCCTTATGGGGCTTGGCCACTAGTAGTTTCCAGAGTGACCATAGTGAAATGAAAAATCTGATCATGTCAGTCCCTCCTTTAAAACCATTCAATACACACCCCTATGTTTATTGCAGCAATATTTACAATAGCCAAGATATGGAAGTGATCTAAGTACCTATGGATAGATAAATGGATAAAGATGTGGTGCATGCATACGTATACACACACACACACACACACACACACACGAATATTACAGTCATAAAAAGGATGAATCTTGCCATGTGTGACAACATGGGTGGACAGAGAGAGTACTCCACTAAGTAAGTCAGACCAAGAGAGACAAATACCGCAGGATTTCACTCATATGTGGAATCTAAAACACAAAGCAAACGAGTAGACAAACAAAAAACAGAATCAGACCTATAAATACAGAGAATGAACTCACGGTTGCCAGAAGGGGGAAAGAGGCAGAGAGATGAACAAAATGAGGGCAGAGGAGTGGGAAATACAGGCCTCCAGTTACGGAATGAATGAGTCATGGGAATAAAAGGCAGAGCATGGGTGACCGTACTCAGTGGCATTGTATTAGCATTGTGTAGGGACTAATGGTGGCTACCTTTGTGGTGAACAGAACATATTACACACAGTTGTGGAATCACTACATTTTATGCCTTAAACTAATATAACACTGTGTGTCAACTATACTTAGATTTAAAAAAATTTAAAAAAAAAAACTATTTGATGGTTTTCCATTGCACTCAGAAGAAAATATGCCCTCTTCCCCCTAATTTACAAGACCCCTCATGATCTTTCCTTCCACGGTTCATTTCCATGCATGGATTTGCTTAAAATGTTCTCCCTCTCTCACTTCCTCTCATGGCCCAGTTGACTTCTGTTCATCTGTTACATCTCAGATCATGTGTCACTTTTTCAACTAAGCTTTCCTTGACCTCCAAGATCAAGTGATGCAATCCATTCTCATTCCACCTGACCTCATTTCACCGTTCCCTTCCTGGTATTCAATTCCCAGCAGAGGACCTCTTTCTGCACTGATGCATGGTTTGAAGAATCATGGTGGGAAATCCTTCAGCCTGAAGAAAGGCAGAAGAAGTTTGAGCAACACCCACCCAGAAGGCTTTTCTCCCCACCTTGGGATGTCAGCAGGTTGGAAGGAAACCAAGGATATTATTAGCCTCCAAAGTTAAGTGGAGGGTTATCTGATCCTCGAAGCCAGTGGTCTTTAACCTGAAGCATCTATACCTCTGAGGATTTATAAATATTTTCCCAAAAGATACATAAACTAATTTGGTTTTGGATCATCAATTACCATATGAATTCTTCTAATATTTTTTTAACTGAGAAGTCTCCTGGAATTTCTCCTTTTTATGTCATAGTCTCCTGTTTCCCATGAAAAGTGAAAAAAAAAAATCTTTTGCCCATTGAGAATCTTATTATGGTGTATTGCACTCACATGAAAAACTTCCAGGGCACCAAATAAAAGGATAATCAAAACATTAAAAATATTTTATTATGCTAGATGATTGTGTGATAATTCAGTTGTAATAATAACTTGAGTAACAATGGTTAAAAATGAAGCTTCCATTTCTATATACTTATTTCTGTGGACAAATTGTCTAAGCATTTAATATCTATAAAGATGGATAAACAAACAAAAGGAATAGAATTGATACCAAATCCTTTTTCTTTCATGTAATTAGTGATAATCATCCCCAGAAACATAAACAGCTTCATGGATATATCTCATTAAAAAATACATTTCCAATATAATTCTATTATTTCTGCTTAATAAATATTTATCAAAATTTGTAATGTATCCATCTTGTTTTAATGCATAGCTTAGTAATAATAAAAATGATATCTCCATATAGAAGAAATACTTTTTAATACTTAGAACCGTATAGCCCTAGGAATTACAAACAAAATTTAAAAGTCAATTTATGTACATATTTTTGTAGTGGATAAATATGATCAATAAATGATTTTCAAGTGTCAAAGTATATTACATGAGCTTAAAGTTCTGTGGGGGAAGTGAAATGAAACTATTAGTTCTCAGAGAAAAAGAAAAATGTTAACTATCTGTTACACAAGAGCTTGTTCATTTTTTTAAATAGATGAAGGTGGTTATGAAATTGCTATGATTTTTTTTTTAGAGTCTATAGGCTACCTTTTATAGTTTTGTCTAAAAAAGGTCAATATTCACAAGACACCAGAAATGGTACCTTTTGCAAGGAAGGACCAAACTTTGCAAACCACTTTTGGTGAGTAAGCAAGCAGCAAGCCTAAAGATCACTGCTTTAAGGCACTACTCCTGGCCGCTGGAAGGGCAGCCCAGCTCTGCCCATGGACACGGCCTCACTGATCATTCAAGCCCCTTGGAGTAGCTTCCTTTAGGCTTGAGTCTGAGGTCCCTTCTTATGGAACATTTTCCTGCCCCACCCTGCCACCCAGATATGGTGAGGTTCTCCCCATAAACACTCTCAGTGACCCCATGCTGCTTTCATGGATCATTTCTTATGATTTGCAATTATACATTCAAAAAGACCTGACCAAAATTCAGAGGTGCCACTGACTATAAGCTCTGTGAGGGCAGGGTCTTGTCTGCTTGTGTTCATCTCCTTTTCTCTAGCTTGGGGCTTAGTGCTTCATAGAAGCTTGGGAATTATTTGTTGAATGACTGGATGAGCTAAACAAAGGGAAAACCTTTAAAATGTGAGTCCTCCAGGAATAGCGATGCTTCTGGGTTATTTGTATGTACACATCCCTCACTTAT
Organism: Mustela putorius furo; assembly: GCF_011764305.1. Taxonomy (NCBI): domain Eukaryota; kingdom Metazoa; phylum Chordata; class Mammalia; order Carnivora; family Mustelidae; genus Mustela; species Mustela putorius. The sequence continues at coordinate 8,939,385 of NW_025421464.1, read as the reverse complement.
TTTTTTTTTTTTGCCTTATTTGCAAGATTAACTGTGCAGTTCCTAAGTGTCTGTGTATTTGGCCGTGTAACTTGCACATGGACAGCAGGGAAGAGTTAAAGATTTTACTCAGTGGGTCTGGGACAGATCCCAGCTCCCTCACTTGAGAGAGAGAGAGAGAGAGAGAGCGCACAAGCAGGGGTAACTGGCAGACAGAGGGAGAGAAAGAAGCAGGCTTCCTGTTGAGTAAGGAGCCAGATGCAGGACTCAATCCCAGGCCCTTGGAATCATGACTTGGGCCAAAGGCTTGACCAACTGAACCACACAGGCGCCCTGGCAAGCAGACTTTTGATGTTACTTTAGCTACCCTGGAGAGGGATTGGGGTGCTGGGAGCGGGCTAGAACAAGACTTTTGGGACTGTTCCAGATTGTGCAAGCACAAAACATAGAAACTAAAAAGCAAATAATAAAATGGAATAAAAACTCATAGAGAGATAGAAGCTTCTTTGGTGGCAGTGAGCATGTCAGCCTTTTTGTGTGTCCCCCTCTGTCTCTGAGTTTAGGGACACCAGATGAACAAGAGGGCTCTAGCTGAGCAACAACTTGCACCAAGTTGGCCTGGGGCCGTCCAGAAAAAACAAAACAAAACAAAACAGAACTGTTTTATAACAAAAGTACTCAAAAGATGGGGAAGGGAGAGTGGCCAGAAGAAAGACGTCCAAGCATGATTTGGTGAAACCCATGCTTGAACCCTGACTTTGCAATAATCAGCCGTGTAACTTTGGCAAATGACTTAACTTCTCTGAGTTTCAGCTTCCTCATCAGTGAACTGGGGTGTCGCAATACTCCTTGAATAGGAGAATAGAGATGAAAGTGTTCTCTTCGGGAAAGGCTGTCCAGTAAGTGTCAGAACAGTTGAAAAATAGGAGTTTCTAGAATAAGACTGGTACCTGGACACTCACGAACAGATTTAGAGAGTTGGCTAAACAGGATAATCCTTAGGTCCAAAAGTGGCTTGGACACATAGATACTTATAAACATACATAAATCTCTGGGTCTAGGATGAGGTTCTCAACCGTGACACTTACTGACATTTGGAAAACTGTGTTGTGAGTGGTGGGGTAGGGGGTGTTGTAGGGATACTTAGGACCCTCTCCGTGTTCTATCCACTGGGTGCGGGGAGCTTCCCCAGACAATGTTGCAACAACCAAAAATGCTTCCAAATGTTGTCAAATATCTCCTGGGTTGGGGGGTTAAAATTGCCCCTGGTAGAGACCCACAAGTCTAAAAGATGAATTCACATGCAGGAAACTCTGTGTGTGCGTGCGTGTGTGTGTGTGGGGGGGGAATTAATGGGGGGGGGTAAATATTCAATGTGTCAATATCATAATAAGGCAACATCTGAGCTTTTTCTTTTTAGAGGCAACCCAAATAATTAGTGGTCAAAAACAAAATTTTAGGAGCAGGCTGTCAGTTAATATAAAACATATAGCTTATATTCACTTGGCAACATTTCTTCACACTATACTATCTTTGTCTATTTCTCAGGCCATTTCCCCATGGACTATTAGCTTCTTGGGGAGAGAAGCCACTTCTTTTTCCCTCTAACTTAGGACATGAAACGCCTAGCCCACAGTTGTTGAATAAAGGCAGTATTTATTGAATGAATGGAAGAAGTCGGAAAACTTTAATGAGCTTAGAAACCATGTAATGGCTCTTACAGATCTGTTGAGTAAGAACAATGGTATGTAATGTGTGACAAGATGCTTCTTTTCATGCTTAATAAGTACATTAATTCAACCTGAATAGTTATGGAATTTCTGAGATTCAACTTCAGCCTGAGAACTGAGGTCAAGTTCTTTTAGACTGGATGAAGGGATAGATGGATGGATGGATGGATGGATGGATGCATGGATGCATGGATGCATGGAGAAGGATATGAGATAAAGATGTATATAAATAATTCTTTTTTTTTTAGATTTTATTTATTTATTTGAGAGAGAGAGACAGTGAGAGAGAGCATGAGCGAGGAGAAGGTCAGAGGGAGAAGCAGACTCCCCATGGAGCTGGGAGCCCGATGCGGGACTCGATCCCAGGACTCCGGGATCATGACCTGAGCCGAAGGCAGTCGTCCAACCAACTGAACCACCCAGGCGTCCCTATAAATAATTCTTAAACACAGAGGAGTATGGATGTTGACAAGAACAGAAACTAGCATTTATTGAAGGCTTATTCAGGTTTAAACACTATATTGGTGTTTTACTTAGTATCCTAGTTAATCCTCATAATGATGAAGGTATTATTGTTCCCGTGTTAAAACCAAGGCTGAGTGAGCTTAAGCAACCCACTCCAGATGGAAGGATAGGCCCATGAACTCAACCCTGAGAGTCTCAAATATCCAAGACAATCTTCAGTTGCACTGCTTTATAGAAGGCTCCCCCATCCAAAATGGAGAGCAGAGAGGAACTGTGAGGAAATGTGTCTTGGCCTTCGAGTTCCCCATCTCCTCTCCCCAGAATGGTGGATGCAGCCTGACTCTATCTACTGGCCTGGTGCTTCTCCAATAGGTCTTTTTTAAAAATATATTTTATTTATTTATTTATTGGAGAAAGAGAGAGAGAGAGAGCGCATGAGCAAGAGAGCACATGAGTTGGGGGTGGGGTGGGGAAGGCCAGAGGGAGAGGGAGAAGCAAAATCATCAGAGTCCTCACTGAGCAGAGATCCTAAAGTGCAATTCAATTCCAGGACTCCAAGACCATGCCCTGAACCCAAAACTGATGCTTAACCAACAGAGCCAACCAGGTATCCCCGATCCCCCATCAGGTCTCTCTGCTGCCTAAGATGGGAGCTTGACTGCTGTGGAAAAAAAAAAAAAATATGGCTGACACAGAAGAAAATGGAGCTACTCTTCCTCTATTAGCAGATACTGAGTCAAATACTTGACATATATTGCTTTATTGAATTCTTCTTAAAAACAAATTAATAAATCCCCGTAATATACCATGATGTCTATCTCATAGATGGGGAAACCGAGGCTCAGGGAGTTTAAATACATTTTCCTCGGTCATCCTCCTTTGGCAGAATGGGTTCAGATCGTCACACGGAGCATTTCATGTCTCTAAAATGAGTGCCTTGTCCCCGATGAAGGGCTATGTCTTCTGAGAATGGGTGGCCAAGTATCTTGTCTGGGGTGGGGTCCAGGTTAGAGTTCCCAGGGAGAAGACGGGGGAGGACGGTATAGATGTGAACTATTCCTGGGGCTAAACATTTGGGGGAAAGGGAGAAGGGGTATGCAGAGAATAGCTTGCATGGGTAGGTTCCAGAACTCACATTTAGTTCATTGAGTATATTAACAACAAATATAGTTATTAGACAATTGAGTATGCGAGTAAATACTGAGTCGTAGGACCCACATCCATTCAGAATGTGCCAGCTGGGGTATCAACCACTGTCTCTTCCGTTAGATCTGTAGACCTGTCGTCCCCTAGACTGAAAGGCAAGGTCATTAGTTTTTTAAAGAGAGGTAACATGTGTCCCTGGCAACAAATTCAGACAGAAGTACGTCTCTTTCTTCTTGAGACACCACCAGAATCAGTTAGATCTTTCTAAACTAAGTGTGAATTTGAGGGCTTCCATTCCTACTATTTTAGAGGATATCCTGTACCTTCCTAAGCCCCATTTATTCCTTAATTAAACACCTAATTACTAAGTACCTATCAGGGCCAAGCCTTCATTTCTTTTTTGGTATGTTTTCTATTGTCCTGTAACGAATGCTCACAAACTCCATGACTTAAAATGACACAATTTATTATTTTACAGTTCTGGATGTCGGAAGCCCGAAATGAGTTGGTAGGGATGCATTCCTTCTGGAAGCTTTAGGGGAGCTCTAGCTTCCATGCCTTTTCTAACTTCCAGAAACCACCTGCACACCTGGGATCCTGGCCCCCTTCCTCCATTTTCAAATCCAGCAGAAAAACATCTTCAAATCTCTGTCTCTCATACTCTGATCCTCCTGCCTCTCTGTCTCCCTTGTAAGGATGTTTATAATTAGATTGGGAAAGCCTAGGTCATTTAACAATCTCCTCATCTCAAGATCCTTAAAGGTCTTCGAAGTCCCTTTTGCCTTATGAAATAACAAATTCCCAGGTTCTGGGTATTAAGATGTGGACATGATTGGGGGCCATCATTCAACCCTCTCTGCCATCAGAAATGGAAATTTGTAAAAAAAAAAAAAAAATCCTGTATCTCTGAAATGAGCTATAATTCATCCAGTTCTCTCCATTCATAGACCCCACATGGTTGGGCCCTCTGTTATCTTTGCAATTGGTCATTGCAAAGCCTGCTCACTAGGTTCCTGGTACTCGGATCCCTCGTCCTGTCACTTCTCCACTCTGCAGCCAGGTGGCCTTTCTTAGCATACCCCTGGCTCATCGCATTCTTCTAAAACATCTCAGTGAGTCCCCACTGAGTTCAATAGGACGTCAAACCTCTGTAGAGTTAGCAAGACTTCTCATAGTGCCACCCTGTGCCTAGATCCTCGCATGCTCCGCCAACCCCCAATCTTTGCATGGCTCTTTTCACCTTTCGGATCTCAGTGTAGGTATTCGCCCCCTCCAGGAAGCCCGCCTGAATCTAACACAGCTAGGCTAGATTAGATCCTGCCTCTGTGGTCCAAAGACAGTGTTGTATCATCTAACATACCCTCACCGTGCTGAAGGGATGTCCATTTTGTTCACCTGGCATGTTTCATAAATATTTATCGCTTTAGTGAATGCATGAATACATGAATACATGAATGAGTGAACTAGAGTCTCGCAGTAGAAACAGACTCTCTGTCTGGTTTCCACCCCACCCTGATATTTATCATCAACCTTGATTCTCAGAGTGCAAAGCCTATTTGGGAAGGCAGGACACGGTATGGAGGGTTGCAGGGAGCAGCTTGTTATCATAAAGGAAGTCATATGTATGTACCTGTGTGCATTTTCTTTTCTTGGCAGTGGAAGGGGGGCAGAAACTGACAGACTTTTAGCCAAGCTTTTAGGGATGGAGTGTTGCCTTCCTCCCTAGCTCTAGAGACACCAACTGTGCAGAGCAGGAAACTATCAACAGCTAGACATAGGTCAACAAGGAGCATTTCCTGGTGTAGAATTGTCTGTGGACATACTGTGTGCTCACTAGGTTTTAAGGGAAAGCACCTAGAAAGGGTTCCCTGCACCAACATGCACCTATATTCCTTAACCTTCCATCCCTTTCCACAGAATATTCCTGGCCTTCCTGAATGCCAGGTCCCAGGCCCAGCAAACTGGAATTCCCCAGAGAAGGGAGGAGAGGGAGCAGGCTGGGGACTCTGGCGGTGGAGGGGGGGGCACTTTCTTCCTGCTCCCGGATGTGCCAGGGAAAGCAGCGAGCCACACACCCAGATTGTTTTGCTGGAAACAGCAGCCCCAGCAAAAGGCACGACGTGGCAGCATCTCTCCGGGAGAGTGGCAGCTTACAACATTCCACTCTTCCCATGCCAACCTGGCAGCCAAGATGGCGAGGCGGGCTTCACTTCCAGGAGAAATCTCTGCTTCTCACAGGAGGTGGATTACAGGAAGGATGTGGATGCTCCCCAGTGCATAGCAGGGACTCTTCAGCAGGGGAGAGAGCAAAGGAGGCTGTTGAGCAGCAGAACTTGACAAAGAAATGGAGCACATTTGATATAGGAGGCAGCTCTCCTAAGCCCTAGGGGGAGCTGTTTCCTCCCTCTTCCCCACCTCCCTTTTCTGGGTCAGCGGGCTCTTTTGCTCCCCTCTCTCCCTCGTCATCACAGTTGAGTAGGAAGACTAACTTGCAGTTTCCTGGGGGAGGTCACAATCTGTGTCTCCCGGTCCTGATTGAGAGCATCTTCCAAGACACAGTCTTTCCACAGTAACTGTTCCATTCTCTCTCTTGTCTCCAAAACACCTGTCCTGGCCACACACGGACAGGGAAAGCAAAAGGCTATTATTTCCAGAGAAGAGCAAAGTAGACTTAACTCACTTCTTGGCTGGTGGTGGGTCTTCTTAAGCAGGTACTGACTCCGAGGCCAGAGGGTCTCATGGCTGATGAACATGGCCGTCACCTAGGGGCGTGAGGGAAGCTCCAGCATTCTGGGATTTTCCCAGACCTCGTGTATTGGAACCTCTGGGTGCAGGGGTTGGGAGCAAGGGTGTTTAGTTTTTAGAAAATTTGACAGCACACTAAGGATCCCAGCAGAGTGAATGGACGAGTTGGTTTTGGCTTCTGATAGCTCTAGATATGAACCTCAGCTACACTGCCAAGTGTGCGACCTTGGGAAAGGCACTGCTCTTTCGTCAGTCTCAGCTTCCTCGGCTGTAAAATGTAACAGTAACAGTAACAGTAACAGCGTTCCCCGTCAAGGCTCCTGGGAGCATGAAACAAGGCTGTGTAGGTACAGTGCCTGACACAGTGCCGGCTCCGCATATGGCGGCTTGCCCTGATGGTGTGGTTTGGGGTAATTATGTTTGGGTGTGGAAAGTCTCTCCCATCTGCTCTGGGCCAAATGCCCAGTTTTGCTCTAGGAAGGGGTGGGAGCCTGAAGTCTAGTGAAGAATACCAACTGAGATGTGACCAGGAAGTGGTAGGCAGATCTGGGTTTGAATCTCACCTCCAACAATGGAATGTTGGGCAAAATGTTCTATTTTTCTCAGTCTCCTTGATCTGAACCTTACAAATAATGTTTGTCTTAAAAATTGTGTAGGGATATCAAGTGAAACATTTACATATTTCAGTTTCTTCATTATATCTGACCCGTTCTGGTTCCAAACAATATATTTCTTTGCTCATGGATTACACATGACTAATAATAACATTTAGGGAAAGTGAGCAATTTGATAGCATTAAAATTTTATTTATTGAGAAAAATGTGCACTAACCTTGGAAATGCTGAGGAATCATGGCTGGTCTTTGGGGAGACAGAGCTCATTCATTCACAGAGCAGTGCATAGGCCATAAAATGGAGCACAAAAAGGTAGCTTTTAAACGATGTGATATCGTTAACATAGTAACATTTATATTAAAAAAAGAAGTCAGGTTGGGTTAGCACATAAAGAATGTGAGTTGCGGGGGAGTCATCTCTGGGTTCACATCCTAGCTGTTAGAAGCTGTGTGAGCGGCGTGCCTGAGTGGCTCAGTGGGTTGCGGCCTCTGCCTTCAGTTCAGGTCATGATTGTCCCAGGGTCCTGGGATTGAGCCCTGCATCAGGCTCTCTGCTCAGCGAGAGCCCGCTTCACTTCCTCTCTCTCTACCTGCCTCTCTGCCTACTTGTGATCTCTGTCAAATAAATAAATAAATAAATAAAATCTTTAAAAAAAAAAAAAAAAGCTGTGTAACCTTGACTAAGATACTAAACCTCTCTGGGACTTTGTTTTGACATCTATAAGAATAGAAGCTTATACCTGTATTGCCACTTTGCAGTAGGATTAAAATGAGACATTATGTTATGAAGGCACACAATTGGCTTCAAATATATTCGTATTCAGCCACATCTCTTTCTACTTCTTTTAAATATCGATCTTTTAGCCAAGTCTCTTGGATTTTCTGTATAGATAACTCCATCTGCAAATAGTGATAATTTTGCCCATACTTTATGAATAGTTAAGCCTCTGTTCTTGTTTTTGTTTTCTTCTCTTATGTTACAGTGGGGACTAGGGCGTCCAGAAGCATGCTTAATGATCTTGTGGCAACCTCTCTCATCATTGCGTCAGTGGGATGACTCTGGTATTTTGTCATTAGGTCTGATTTCATTGTAAACCTCATATTCAAATTTCCCCCATTCTTCCTTTAATAAGATTTGTTTGTTTGTTCCTATGGGGAATTGACTCTTATTAACTTTCTTTTCTTTTCTTTTTTAAGCAGTTTACAAAGTGATCCCATGGTCTTCTCTTTTACTTTGGCTTTAACATACTAATCTGCATGATTGACACTGATAACAGACAACCATCCTTGCATTCCTGGAATCAACCCTACCTGGTCCACTGGGTACCAATGAGACATTCGCCTCTTCCTCTCTCATCCCCTGGTCCTACGGTTGTCCATTATCTTCTCTCCCTGATGCCCACCTCCCCTGTGCCCTTAAACAGTCTTTAAGAAGGAGAGAGGGGACAAAGGGGGAGGGGACCTATTTCTGAGTGCACCTGAGAGGAGACTGTCACAAGATCAGCTGGACACATGGAGGGAGAAACCCATGAGTTCCTGGTTCCTGTCAGTTGAAAGTTTGGAGGCCTTGGGAACCTGTTCTCTTGTGCCAACCCATTCCTTGCAAACCGCCGCTACAGCAGCCTCTGACCAGCTGCCAGGCCCCTGACCTCATGTTCCTCTGACCACAGAGGACCAAGGCCATGTCTGCCCAAGGCTGTTTCCATAGAAATGCAAATACATAGCGAGAGTGCTTCCTCTTCAGGCCACCTTGCCCCTTTCTTCCCGTTTCTTCTAGATCTTTATGACAATAGCTCAGATTTCACAACAGGGAGATGTGTCATGCAGTCACGCGGTTCCCTATGAAGAAATACATTTTCTTCTCTCTATTCTTTTTTGAAAGCACAGAAAACATGACAGATAAACTTCTGGGTCTTTATAAGGAGGTCATGCTCATGTCTCCCACAAGGGACAAGGAGCAAGACAGGAACCAAACCTAGAGGGGTCTTTGGAAAGGACCCTCACTTTGGGTTTGCCTGACAGAAGGGAAGCTCTCCCAGAAGGAGGTGGGTGAGGCTGCATCAGCTCCCAGTGGTGGTTTAGACCCAGCTCTTCTGATCCCGAAGGTGGAAATTAGGATTTCTGCCTTCCTGGAAGAGGCCCATCTCCTCTACCCTCCAGCTTGTCTCCCTCTGTGACAAGGATTGTCAACACAAACAAACAAACAAACAAACAAACAAAACAAACTATGTTGTCCCCAGGGAGTATGGGAAGAGTCCACTTTTAAGCTTCAAGTTGTGTTGCTTTGGGGTTGAGTTTTTGAATATTCAACTTCCTGGAAGATCAAGCTCCGAGAAGACCAAGCTCTGAGAAGGGGCATGGGCTGGGCATGAGCAACGAAGAGCTGATGAAGGTAGGAAATGTGTCTTAGATCCAATGCCCAGAGGAGGCCTGGAGATGTGGATTCCTGTGTAGGTGACTTATGAAGGGAAATTGGTAAGGGAGGGGAAGTCAGACAGGAAAGGGCAGGGAACCATGCAAGGGTGTGTTCTCAGATGAAGTCTTGCAGAGTTGACTTCGGCTTGAGCCCACAACCACACTGGAGTGTAAGTTAAGCCTCAAAAGTGTCCTGACTGGAAGTAAGGGAGTTGGGGTTTCACACAACTTCCCATGACAGTGTCAAGTTTCCCAGAGGGATAATGTTTCCTAGGAACTTCCAGCTTTCTGTGTGTGTGGGAAGAGGGGGCTCATGCAACACAAGGGTGGTCCCCTGGAAAAAAGAACCACAGAAACTGAGGGGGGCACCCATAAATAGTAAGAGGGGATCAGACAAGGATCTGACTGCACCACCCAAATTGTTCTTCTGTTAAGGGAATAGTCATGTCACCGACCCAGGAAAAGCCTACAGATTCTTTGCTCTCAGACAGACAATGACACTGGTATTTCTGGGAGTGGAGCCCACACCTGTCCACTTTCCATGCACTTCTAAGGCCTTCGAATGGTGGCCAGCCACCCCTGTAAGTGGGCTGAGGGTGTTCTCACTGCCAGCAGCAAGTTGGGGGCCAGGGCAATAAGAAGCACGGCCCTTTAAAAAGGAAGAAAGGGCAGCACATGAGGTGGGACACGAGGCAAGCTTTGCAGGCAAACCCACTTGACTTCGTTTCCTGGTCACAGGGCTTTGTAACTTGGAGAAACCCACCACCCCTCAGTTTCTTTGCTCTATGAGTCATAGAACTTAATTCATGAGGCTCCAAGGAGTTGGTTCAATCCTTTATTCATTGGAGAAACATGTATCAAGGTTCTGCATTTCAGCAACCCCTCTTCTAGGTGTGGAGGCATCAGGATGGATGAGACGCTTAGGATTTCTGCCCTCGTGGAGCTCAGAGCTGGGCAGTCACATCCCGACCCTGGGAGATGGAAGACTTCTGGGATCCCCCTGAGTCTCCACTTGGGTCTCTTCCGTCTTCCTGATTTTCCACAGTTCTGCATAACGAAGGGCATGTGTGACGGGGGCAGAGGTGTTCCAGGAAGTCTGGGGGCAGATGCTGTGTAGAAAGCCCACCAGGATGGAAAGCAGAACAGGATGAGACAGAAAAAACTGCTTGTCCAGGTGAAGAGGCAGCCTGCAGGGCCTGGTTACCTGTGGGAAGTTTGTGTACTAGGAAGCCTGATATAGGGGGAAAAGATAATAGCTCCCTGAATTTTTCCGAAGACACCATATATTACAGTGGAAGGGGCTTTGAACAAATTGTCATTCTTTAATTTCTTCTGTTTTCATTTCTGTAACCTCGAGGTCAGCCAACCCCCCAGGAATTGGGATAAGGTAGGCTCAAATCCCACTTCCATGGCCCTCTCTTGGGCTTCCCCACGTTCTCATAATTGCTCTGCCTCATGGCCTCCTGCTCTGAAATCTGCAGTCTTCCATGCCAACCATATTGATCTTGACGTGAGACAAGGCTCTTCACTTCTTTTTACCAAACAAAATCCATGGACACACCAACCCAAACAACCACAACAAATATCCATGTGCTTAGGTCAAACTGAAGAGGAAGTGTTTCCATCTCAAGAACATGAACAAATTTAAAGAGACAAGAGAAGCTCCATTCCCCAAATGTGTTGGGATCCTTCGGGCTGCCCCTGCCCTCCCCCTCCCCCAACACTCTACCTTCTCCCATTACCCTCCTTCCCTCCTCTGCACTGTAAGAAAAGTCAATACATTCCTTCATCCCTTGCCTCATGCAGAACATCCCCACCTTGGGGTTGTCCAAGGCTACCAGTAACTTAGCAAGGATTTTCCCCACACAGGGATAGTTACCTCCCTCTCAGGAATTCTCACTCCCACTGGTTGGATAGCAATGGTTTCTACCTCATTACAACCTTTTCAATACAATAGACACTAATAGGTCCCCTTGGTTATGGTTTCTATTACCCTCCCCCATAACTAATTTGGAATTTACTTTATTTCTCGGGGCTACAATTTTGCTCAAGTGGAAATCTTGCCCACTTCTCAGGCTTCTTTGGAGCATTAAGTGAGGTCATGGGTGTGAGAGTTTCTGATATCCCCAAGCATAAACAGCTGTTTATCAGTTCATCCAACCTGGGCCCATTTATCATGATTCATTTCTGTAAGGACTACCTTCTGGCTCCTACAAGACTTCTCTCTAAGTTTATACCTTCTGGCTCCTACAAGACTTCTCTCTAAGTTTACTTGACTCCTCACTCATTTCATGGCAAGGTTTACCACTCCTCTCTTGAGGCTTCAAGACTAAGAATATGTATTTCAGAGTATTTTCCCCCCTCTGGATTATTATTATTAGCATGGCTGTAAAGTTTCTTGGGATACCCAACTCTGTTTAATTAGGAAATCAGAAAGAATGGCAAGGTAATCATCACCTCTTTTCCCTCACAACCAAACCTGTGAATCTCAAAGATGCGAGTTCTCCTTGATCCCAGGGAGAATTAGGACCTTTGGCTCAGAATTGAGCTTTATGGATGCTGACTTGGCTGAGAGTAACTCCCTTTGGGGGCAAGTTCCTATGGAACATGGAAGATGGTATGACCTCTGTGGGGGCTAAGAAGTGTTTAGTGGATGGCTGTTCCTTTTCCTTTAGCCCATTCAGCATCCATTCCCCCTGTTTCTGGTAATAGGACCACAACATTCCTTAGGGAAACACTCTTCCTTTATACTCAGTCAATGAGCTTCCCAGGGGTTGACTTTGTTGTCATTTCCAAGGATGGACATGGGACCATGTGGCCAGTCAGAATGTCTCCCATACTTCTGGCCTCAGGTTCAAGGATGGCTTGGGGACTAAAGCCAGATAAGGCTGAGTTTCTCACACTGGGTAAGTCCTACTCTTCTCTCAAGACCAGGAACTAGGAGTTGCTCGCCACTCTCTACGCCCACAGAGTGCTGTGCTGCCCCATCCTAGAACCCAGCACACAGTTCTCCTTTCTTGTCTGCCTTCCTCAAGGTTGTGAAGGCAGGGACAAAGATAATTTTTAACTTAACACCTGCACATGGTAGGTAAATGGGCCCAGAGTAGCTACTCAGTCAATTTTCATGCAGTCATGGTTGGGGAGAGGATTGAGGGAGGTAGGTTCAATCTTGGTAACGGGGAGGGTGAGGCTGAGCAGAGACAGTGCCAGTGACTCTGGATCGTGTACAGATCACGCTTCAGAACTGATCTCCAAAGAGCCTTATTAAGAAAGCAGCAAAACTGAGAATTGCAGTGATGTCTCCGGCAGACCTCCCGGTTCCCATTAATGACTCCTATAATAGCTTTTCATTGCCTTCTCTTTCCTTAAGAAAGTCTCACATTGTCATCCAGGCCTGTTAAACGTTCTGTGGGCCCATTATCAAAATAGCATTTTCAGCTTCACTGAACACATGTAGGAAATGTTGTCGTATTTAAAAAAAAAAAAAAAAAACAACTATGAGAATAAGCACAGATTGTATTGGGGTAATTATTTCCTTTCCAACATCCTTTTGGAAAAAGAGGATATTTCTAATTTTTGGAAAGCCACACATCTCAGAGGGTAAGTCTCCCTCATGAGATTAGCAGCGCAGCAGTGGAAACCTGACCTCGAGTTACGTTCTCCTCTCTGTCTGCCCTCTGCCTCTCTCTGGCGAAACCCTCCGTCCCTGTAAGAAAGTGGCAAGTCACCCAGGTTTCTGGCAAATGCCGGCTGCGAGGGTCATTTCTGGCCACGTTTCTGTGGGAGTATGAAGCCAGTCTCTCACTCTGAGTGTGGGTGGATCCCACACTTGGGATGACGATGCTGGGGTTCGACCAGGGTCCCCCTGCGTTAAGGCCTGGCTCTGAGCCACGGATGTGCCACAGATGGAAGGTGGGTCCTGGGGGGCTGTACATGTACAGCCGAAGACTCAAGGTCTTTAGCCTGCTGTCATCCGTTTTATGACACCATCTCCAGCTCCACCAAGTGATGTCCTCGCTGTCCCTGCAGGTCGCTCTGCCCCTCAGCAGCCATGCAGGCTCTACATTCTGCTTTTGCAAGCCCCAGGGTCCTCATCTGTGAACTCCGAGGGAGAGCGCCTACCTCGGCTTCAGAAAGCAGGATCGAAGCCGTCAGAAAATGCAAATACGCATAATGGTGGCTCAGAAAAAGCCACCTCCATTCAGGTCACCCTCTTGACAATCTTCCTGTGCTCCTGTCCGATCTGAAGGGGACCCCGCCTGGGTGGCTCCAGATCTCCAGGCCCAGTGAGGAATGAAGGTACGTCATGCAATGATAGGCCAACTGTTAAATACACAGGGGAAGGTGCATGCTTGGTTCTGTGGAGCCAAAGAATAGTCCTGGGGGTGGGGATTGGCAAGGGAGCGGCCCCTGGGAGGAAGGGCAGGCATTCTCCAGATGACAGGGGGACGGGCCCCTGGGCAGAGGGCTCAAGAGGTGCCTCGTGGGTATGTGGGGCAGATGAGGGTGGGGACAACATTGGACCCAGCTGCCATGTGCATTGGGCTGCAGCCCATGACAGGGGCTTGTGGGTTAGCAGTCTCAAGTTCCATAGGCTTGCAGATTGCCTGGTGAGTCTGTTAAAAAATGCTGGGGTGGGCTCAGGAATCTTCCTTTTCAGCCAGCTCCTGGAGGACATGATGGTAGTCAGAGGCAGCCCTGGAGAACAGAGCTACGAGAGAGGGAGAGTGAATGCAGGGCTTGGGCTCGGGCGATGCCCTCCCTCAGGCGCAGGAGTGGGGTTTGGGGTCTCAGGACCCTGGGCATGCAGTATGCTAGCAAGAGAGTGCTTGAGGGGATCATTTGAGAAAGAGCAAATTGGGGGAGTCCCGGAATAAGAACCCCAGACAGGTGATCACAGCTCTGTTAGGAATCACCAGGTGCTGGGCAGAGAGATTCCATTATGGGGGGTTTCAGTGGTGAGACAAGAGCTGGAGCTGAGGGGAAGGTTGGAAGGAGCAATCATCAGGAGCAATTTCTGCTGTGATGGGAGTATCGCAGCAGCCCCGAGGCTTTAAGAGGGGAGAGGAAAAAATAGCATATACTAAGTACCTGACATTATTCTAAGGACTTATTAACCCATTTAATTCCCATAACCGCTCTAATTAAAAAAAAAAATTGAAAGAGAGTTATTCTCAATTAATACACAAAGAAACTGAGTCCCAGAAAGTAATTTGCTCAATGAGTAAGTGGTGGACCAGAGACCCAAGTCATCCAGACCCTGGGAGTCCAGTGTGGGGGGCGACATCCTCCTCCATGGGCACCAGCAGGGCCTCGGACCCAGCATGCCATCCCAGTTCTTCACGGAGGGGGCCTTAGCTGGCCTGGATGGGGCCAGGCTGGACGCCTGGAGGCCAGGGAGGGCTGGGATCCCAGCCCAGCTCAAAGACACCTCAGACTGGATAGGGCCCCCGGGCAAAGTCATGGGCAGAGTTTAACTGAGAACACCTTGAAGATGGAGTGGACAGTAGCTTTGGGGGACCTCTGAGGGACTGACCCTGCAAATGGTTTCTCTTTTTCAGTGAATCATTCAGACCCCAGTGTCCCCTGAGAGGTCTCTAGTGAGAAAGCCAGGACCCTACTACGCTCGAAACTTGGGACACAGAGGATGGAGTTGAGAACTGTGTGAGACGACCCAGAGTTGCTAGGAGAAAAGGCTGAGCCCACTCCTTCTTATTTAGCAAGGGCTGGGAGGCGGCCCCTGCAGCTTGCAGGGGGCTAGGGCTCAGGCAGGCAGGCTCACTCCCCGAGCACAGCGTCTCCAGCCAGAACCTTCAAAGCGCAACCCACCTTACCTTCCAAGGCCCACCCATGTTCAAAGACAGGTTGCCATGCTGCTTGACCGTATGAGTGGTTTGCTTCCACCTCTCTGAACTTTGGTTTCCTTATCTGCGAAGTGGGCCTAATAATGGACTGTGGATCGGCGTGGCTGCCTTGCGAAGCTGGCGGAGGGGAAGGTGAAAGCCTTTTCCAGGTGAGAGGGGCTGCAGGAAGGGCAAGTTGCCTCCGGTGCCTGGGCAGCAAACATCCTTTTCATTCTGTGGGGAGGCGATGGGGGGGCTGGGCATAGCTCTTTTATTACCATCAAGGCAGTGATGCCTGTAGAGGGGAACTATACTAATTGGGAGAACCCACTGGGAATTTCTGGCGAGTTACAGGATGAGCAACGTTGAGGAAGCTGAAAAGCTGTGTGTTCGTATGTGTGTCTGTGCTGGTGTTTGGTGGTGTGAACTCACAGTGAATAATAATTGGCTGCTTCGTGTTTTCCACCCTAGGTGGCAAGCAAGGAAGTGGGGACAGCCAGGCAATATGAGAGATGGCCCCCACACTTCTGCTGTGGTCGGTCTCCGAGCGAGCAGAACCCCACCCCCAGCCCTGCCAAGGCCCCCGGCAGCCGCAAGGGTGGTTGTTGGAGTGTAGGGAGGAGGGGAGAGTGGGCTGGTCTGGGGTGCAGGCCAGTCTCAGAGGCTGGGCTGAGGATCTGGGTCTCTATCTTAAGTACTCTGGGAATTCACAGAAGTGCTATCCGCTAAGGGGCTGTGTGATCAGTTTCGTGTTTCAAAGAGCTCCTTCAGGCTGTCACAGAGGGGAAGGATTAAGTATGGCAATCCATGTCATGGGCTTTGCTCAGGACCAAGACTATAGTAAGTGCTCAGGAAACATGATCCAGTTGCTGTTGTTAATCTGTTGGCTGCCGTTCCTGGTGGACACGGATGGCATCTCAGCAAATGAGGCTGAAGGGCTTCCTCGAACAAAGGGATGGGCTGCTTCCAGGCTCCTTGGCCAGGCCGGGCTTAGCCTGGCAAGCTTCCACCTCTAGCTGTAGATGCTCAAGAAAAAGGGGCAGACAGGCCTGAGATAGGAGGGAGGAAAAACTTCCACTATGGCGGGAGGACGGACATTGCTCCTGAGCCCTGCCAGGAAGTTCCAACAGTGAGGGTGTGGGGGGGAAGTTGGGAGAGGAAGGAACTCTTGCCTTGCTAGCTTGGACCCAGGATTCTGGGCCCTCACAGCCCTCCTGTTGGTCTGGACTACCTGACTGTCCATATAGCTAGATTCCCTCTGTGCGTGTGTGTGTGTCTGTGTCTTTTGGGGGTTAGGTATTGCAGAGGAGGGCTCTGGCTTCCCAGATCGGAAGAAGGAAAGGCCCACAGGGAAAAAACCATACCCTCCCAGGGAAGGAACTCAGTTGGGATGACAGACCTCTTGGGCTGATCTAGAAATTCCAGTGAGGAAATGGGCGGTCCTATAACCCGCTATCGTGGGGGGATCTTTCTGACACTCCACCAGGAATATAAATAGCAGGGAGCCTGCAGCAGAAGGCCACCCCCTACCAGGCTTTACCCAAGACCCCCAGTAGCAGGGTCCCTGAGGCAAGAACTCCCAGGGAAGGTGCTGTAGACTCCTTGCTAATTCTCCATTTGATCCTAAACACTGACCGATCCTCTGTCTAATTTACTAACAGACTCTCTGTTCCACATGGCAGCCACGAGGCACATGGGCTTTTTGAGCCCTTGATAAGTGGCTCATTTCACTGGAGTTGTGCCACGAATATAAAGTATACCCTGAATTTCAAAAACAGTACAAATAAGTAATGTTAATGATCCCACTAATAATGGCCCGTATTGGTTCCTGTTGGGCTGACAATATTCTGGTTACGTTAGATCAAATAAAATATATTATTCAAATGGACTTCACCTGTTTGCTGTTTGATGTCTTTTTAATGGAAACCCTAAAGAATTTCAACTTGCCTATCTTGTTGGCATTGTATTTCTATTGGATAGAACTGATTTTGGGTTTAAGCAGGTGAAAAATAGTCCAAAAAACAAAGACCAACAAAGGTCCTTCGAGCTCTCTCTAGGGCATAAGTAGATGAGGAGGACGAAATGAATCCCCCTGATTGGTGACCTGTTCCTAGGAGTCTCCAGTGCCTTGAGGTGGTGGATGGGGAAAGTACCAGCATGGGAGGGAGCGCATCAGAAATTCATAGCTGCTTCTCAGAAGCAGATGAGGCTCCCTTGAGTGCAACGAATGTGGGAACGTTTGCCTAGTAACGTCGCTAGGAGAAGATTAGTGAGGGAGTGTATGGAAGTCTCCTAGTGGTCTGCTAGGCACTCAGAGACACCCACACTCTTCTCTTCCCCTCAACAGGGAAATTTCAGAACAGGGAGGATCTTTCTAAAACCAGGACTGAACCTCCCTCTGGTTCTTTGGATTCATTCATTCATTTAACTACCATCCTTTGAGCTGGTTAGAATGGTAAACCAGGTGGACAGGCTCCCTGCCATCATGGAGAAGAGCCGCCCTTATGACCTACCATGGTGCGTGTATGTGTGGAGGTAGAGCACGTGGACACTGAGGCTGGGGGCTGGAACAGTGTGCTTTTCTGTCAAATGGCGGGAGCTCTCTCTGCCTTCCTGGCACATCTCTCAGCCCACTTCCATCTCATCAGGTCAGCCATGGCCCCTGGAAGCACCTGAAACCCTCCCAAACCCATGCACTTATAACCAGCCCTCATGTCAATACCTGTGAGCCTCAGCACTGCGATTTCCATAAAGCCAGGCTGAAGGTAGTTAGTGGGTGCTGGGTCCCATCATACCTCATCCTGTCTCCAGCTCCCGAGGCCCACTGAATGCCATCCTGGTTCTCTTCTGGGATTTCTCTCAGTTCGTGCCAATCCCCAAGTGATAAGGGCCTCTTGTCTGGCTGTTCACCCTGCCTGGCAAGTTTGAGCTTCCAGGGAAAACAAAGACAAGAGAAAGCACATGACTGGGATCTGCAAATTAATAAATGCATCTCCGTGTGGGGATTCTCTGAGCCCAGGAAGAAGTCAGGTGGGAATGTTAGCGTGAGGGGCCACAAAGCCCACCATCATTCTTGGGATGGCATATGTTGAAACCCTGGAGTGTGCTGGGTACTTTGCCTATATTATTGACTTGAATCCTCTTCAAATCCTTTGGGGTAAATTAAATCCAATGTCAAACAGATTTCACCAGACTTACTCACAGTCTCACAGATAAGCAGTGACAGAGGCTGGTTTTAAATCCCTGTCTCTCTTCCTAAGAACCCTACACCAGATAGCCCACACACCACATGCATGATTGGGCAGGCCACTCCCAGGAATCTTCTTCACCATTATCTATTTCATTTGTCAAAGATGCAGGAATCTGGGCTGAAAAGAACATGCAGGGGACAAGGTCTGAGTCCTTTTATGCCTGCCCAGCCCACATCGCTATGCCTTCCCTTCTGTGCTCTTTGGCCATCCTGGGTGGATCCGGATGGTCATCTCTGGGACACAAGAGTATTCATGCTGCTTTCCAGTGTCCAACGTTCTAGGAGGAAGGGATGACTTAGAGAGTTCACGCTTGTTCCATGCAGTTGTCCAGATGGTTGTCGAGGGAATTAAATGTGAATGATATTTGAACCTGGCTCAATGCAGGGCACAAATTAAGGGCATGATCACTACTATTAAAGAGATGATGAAAGTAGATGCTCCTCAGAGAAGGCCCAGCTTACAGAAGGTGCTCAATAGATTCCCTTTTGGAGAGAGAAGCTGTTATGGATTAGCGTCACCTGAGAAAGGATGGAGTCCAAGGTTCTTAATCTTGGATGTGCAGTGGAGCCATGGGGAGATCTTGTGAAAATGTAGACTTCTGTGGGCTCCTCCCTGCTTCTTTGATTCAGCCAGTCATGGCTGGGGTCCAGGACACTGCATTTCTCATAAGCTCTTCAGGAGATTCTGATGTGGGTGTTCATTTGGTCACCCTTTCACCAGACTGGGCTGGTGGACTGTATGGCAGTTAGACCACAGACCACATGGACATAGTAACTCATGGTTGCAGAGGTGTGAGCCTGGGTGGAGGCATAGAGGGAATTCTAGGAAATGGGGTGGGCCTTGAGGGGTAGGATGGTCTTCAGAGAGAGGAGAAAGCATTCCGAGGGGGATGCAAGAACTTCTGGAGATCTACCCTTTTATGTTTGGGAGTCCCCACACCTTCAATGTACTCTCCCTGCTCTGCTGAAATAAATTTAAGATCTCATTCAATGGTGACCTCCTCCAGGAATCCTGCCTTCATCCCCTAAGATAACTTAGTTACTTGGCTTGTCTATTACAAGATGATCTCTTTCATTTCTCTATCCCCAAAGACCAAAGCAGGGCTGGCATATAGGGTCTTAATTAACCAATGATTGAATGGCTCATCTGTTTCCCAGAATAGCTAGCAGCAACATTGAGGGGTTAAGCTTTACCAACGCTACTCATTTTGTATAAGGCTGTTGAGGGCATGCTATCGGTAATGGGAGAAGATTCCCCCATCTTGTAGGTTTAGAACTGGGGGTCAGCAAGTGCTCTGGGGGAAGGGCTGAAATATTCCTTCTCAAGTGTAAATTGTATGGGGATGGGTCATCAGGGAAAGGATGGGGGAACTAGTCAGTGTTAAGAAAGTATGAATAGAAAAAGAAAGAAGGAGGGAGGGAGGGGGAAGACTGTCATTCTGTGTCTAAAATGACATTAGGTGCATCAGCATCATAAAACATTCAGAGAAGCCCCTGTTCATAAAAATTAAGAATCAAGACCTGGAATGTCAGCTAAGTTGTCTAAAGCCACACCAGCTGTGAAGAGGCTAAGTCAGGATTTGAATTAACAACTTTGATTCCAAGCCTGGTAACCCTGTCTTCTGCAACACATGGAAAGCAAAATGAGTAGCACGTTTGCTCTGTTGCTAATTTCTCATTTTTTTTTTTTTAGCCATATTGGTCATCATCAATGAATTATTTTAATTTTAATATTGTCTTTTTTTTTTTTTGCCATTCATCCCAAGTAAGACCCTAGACTCTTTCTCAACACCATGTTCCTAGAACATATCCTTCCTACAAGAGTAAGAATTTAAGAACAGATTTGCTTGTTATTTTGTTCAAGATTAACCTATTCCAGAACTCAAAGGAACTTATTTCCACTGGCCATTCCATTTGAAAATTCTGGATATATATATATCTGTATATCTCTATCTATCTATCTATCCATTTATAAAATCATTATGTTGTATATCTTAAATTACACAATGATGTATATCAATTATATCTCAATAAAGCTGGAAAAATAGTATTTGTCTTGGAGCACCTGGGTAGCTCAGTGGGTTAAAGCCTCTGCCTTCGGCTCAGGTCATGATCTCAGGGTCCTGGGATCGAGCCCCGCATCGGGCTCTCTGCTCAAGCGGGGAGCCTGCTTCCTCTCTCTCTCTGCCTGCCTCTCTGCCTACTTGTGATCTCTGCCTATCAAATAAATAAAATAAAATCTTTTAAAAAATCATTAAAAATGTTTGTCTTTTGTCACATTAGAATAAATACAAAATATTTTTAAAAAAGAAAAAAAAAAGAAGAAAAAGAAAACGCTGTGCTCTGACGATATTTACCAGAGGAAAGAAGGGTAGAAGAAAACTACAGTTTCAAGAAGAGTTTGATTCTCTAAGCCCAGACCATGAAAAAGACAGGATTTGTGGGGAAAAGGTAACAACGGTGTCAGCAGGGAAGGCTGCCAGTGACAGTGAAGAAGCAAAAATGACATCAGTTGCTATTACTGCTGAATGCTCACCTGAGCCAGGATTTAAGTAAGTGTGGTGCGTGGGTTATGTCACGGGCCCTTTACAGCAACTTCATGGAGTCTATAGGTGACAAAACTGAGCGCAGAAAGCCTGATTCCTTTGCCCCAAGCCATGCATCTGCACAGTGAGAGCCGAGATTCCACAACGGGTTGCAGAGCCCAGGTCTTCACCAGTAAACCAAGCACGTGCAAGTTGAGAAGGAATGGGCATGTTCAGATAGCCCAGACATAGGGTGGTTTGTCCCCAGCCCCACTCGGAAAAGGTCAGGGAGTTATGGGATGGGGGTGGAGATCCTCATCCTGGCATCCCCATAGTTTATTCAAAAGTTAGTCATGATTTTGCTTCAGCCCTGGCCACTCCTGGCTCTGTGTCACGGGCGAGGCACCTCGTAGCTGGGTGCTGTGGAGAGGAAGTTAGCACACGCAGGAAATGACTGTGCAGTGGATTTCTGGGACCCCAGGAACAGTGATGTGGGCTCCTGCTGCCATGGTGGCATTGGGGGCGGAGAATAGGCATTCAGTTGTGTGGGGTCCACGCAAGGCAATGGATTGATTGATTGATTGATTTTTACTTTGCAGAGAAACAGCAGGTGTGCATGCCAGCAGCGGGGAGAGACAGAGGAACAGGGAGAGAGAGAATCCCAAGCAGACTCTGAACTGAGCATGGAGCCTGACCTGGGGCTCCAACTCCTTACCCTGAGATCATGACCTGAGCCGAAATCAAGTATCAGATGCTTGACTGTCTGAGCCGCTCAAGTGCCCCCAGATATCTCCAGTTTTAACATGCGCAAGCTAAGGTTTGGGAAGAGTGGGGAGGAAAACTTGCTTCTGTCTGACTCTACACTGGATCCACACAAGAAGGAACCAGACCTGAGCACCAGTGAGGGGAAACCAACAAAGACCCAATCCTCAGAGACCATGAGGGACAACACATTCCAGGGCAATAATTTTTGTCATTTAGAGCCAGTTTGGGATTTAACTTCCCTGGGCCCCCATTTCTTCACCTCTCCTGGCTGGTTTTGGTGATGATTAAATGCCACGGCACGTCCAGAAACCTCAATATGAAACCTTTCCTCTACTTCCTGCCACAATCAGGGTGTAATTACAAAACCTTTATTTCTCCTAGAACAGCAGGATTTTATAAAGACATCTCTGGATAGATACACATATTTATAGATAACGTGGCAGAAACTTGGTTGGCATTGATTTCAGTTTAGAACATAAACATATTGACAAACCCTACCTGATATTCAAAATGAAAATAGCTTTAGAGAACGCCGGGGAGAGCATTTTCATTTTTCTTGGAGAATTTCCTGGGTTGACTAAGGGGGATCAGCATGACAACTGGACTCCTCCCGACTTGAACACACATGCTTTGGGGTGAGCAATTATAAAAAGGCTCATCTCTTTCCCAGGGGCTTATACAGATCCTTAAGTCTAAGGTGTGGTCAGGGAGAGAGTTCATCTTCCTCTGGGACCTTGTTAGGAACAGAGACTCTCGGGCCGCAGCCCAGACTTACTAAATCAGAACCTGCATTTTAACAAGACCTCCAGGTGATCTGCACGCACATTACAGACGGAGACAGGCTGATGCAGATGGCTTTTTCTTTTTCCAACCCAGTAGCCTTGAGTGGACGTTTCCACTTAAAATTAGGTTACAGGCCTTTCAGAGAACCACCTGCCTCTCTAACATTTCCGAGGTGAGGTGCCTAGCACGCTGCTTGCCAAAGGTTTGCAGGGACAAGGAACTTCCAACCTGCACTGCTGTGATTCTCAATCTGTTTCTCTTTGCTGCCTTAGAAATTGTGGATCCTACACATCTTGGGTAGAAAGATGTCTTTCTGAAGATGGAAAAAATATGTATTCACTCCAGGAAGACAGATCAGTCCGTAGGGATGGTTATTTTTATTGCTAGGACTTAAAAAAAAATGCTGGAGGCCTTCTTAACTTTTGATGAAGGGGAACCAGTTTGAGCTCATGTTTCGAGTGTCTTCTGGTGTCCCCAGAGGCCACCAAAGGCCACAGAAAGAAAAGAAGAGGATTGGTCTTTGGCGGAGGTAAGAGACAGATAGGGTGGGGGAGGATTCGAGAGTAGAGGGCAGAGTCTGAATGCCAGAGATCCAGAGTTGGCAAGAGGTAGAGAGTGAGGTGTCTGTTCGGGAGATGCTCTCGAGAGGAAGGGCTGAGAACAGAAAAGCCTCTGAGAAAAGGAGGGTTTGGCTGCCTAGCACGTATGTTGCACTGGTGTTCCGGTCTTTTGCGTCCTGGTGTTCACTAGGTGTGGCCACTAGAGATGACCCACACCCAGAGCCTTCACACAAATGCAACTTGACTTCCTTCTCCAGTGTCCTCTCTAGTCAGTGGGGATAATTCCTAATCTGTGCCGTGAGTTTTTCCTACCATAGGGTCTTTCCCTAGAATCTCAATGCACAGATCGATTGTGGGTAGAATTGTGTCTCTCAAAAAGTTTTAACATCACAAAAACTGTGATGTTAGACTTCATCTCTAGAACTGGGAGAACATGAATTTCTGCCGTTTGAAGCCCCATGGTGAGTGGTGGTTTATTATGGCAGACCTAATGAATACATCCTCCTAAGAACACAAGAGGGGACTCCTACATACTTAGCAGGGGGCGGCAAGGGTCCCATGTCTCTATTTCAGGCAGGAATATTGAGTAGAGAGCCTTCCTGCCCTTGGAGAGGACCCAGGCCACAACACAGATGTCTAAGGTACCCCAACCCTGTGTGCCATCTTCCTTGGCATAAGAACACCCAGCGCTCTACCTGTCTCATCTCGCATGTATCGCACAGAGCTTGTTGCCATTGATTGAAGAGAACAACAACAAAAAAAAAAGTTTCAGTCTCCAACTTCCTGCAAGGCTTTGGTCATCTGTAGCTGGCCAGAGGAACGGCCTACAGCGGCCAGAAGTTTGTTATGGTCTTCGAGCAATTTCCCCTCTTCATGATTTTGCAATGGTTGAGGGCCGTCTGTGTGCCATTTGCATAAGCCACTTTATCCTTTTCCTTTCGGGCTCTGTAAGTCTGTAAGCTGCCCCGCACCCCCACTCATGAGTCACATGCAGCGGCCCCCAGGGCGGAGGTGCACCTTCCCGGTCAGGCCTTCCTTCCCTCTCCCGAGCTGTGCCTCATTTGCTGCTGGGCGAAACTCAGTCTTGCTGCAAATTTCGGCGCCTGCCTGCGTGTGTGTAATTGGGTTGGATTTACATTAAGAGGGTTCCCTGTGGTGAAAACCACACTGCTATTTTCAATCTGAAGCTGCATAAAACATTCAATTTTCTAAGTATCCGTCAGCTGTTAGCACTGTGAAAAAACGTCGTCTTCCCAGATAGATGGGGGGCTCTGGTTCAGTCCCGTAAACCCCCTAGTATTTGTGCTACTGGAGGGGATGATATTATATGGTTGTGGATAATGAAGCGTTATTTGTCTAAGTATCCACTCACTCACTCAACTCAACATCTGAGAAGCTAGTCTGCACGAGGCACTCCTCTGAGTGTCTGATCAGACCACATCCCTCCTCAGTTAAAAACCCTCAAGCCAGCATCTTTGTGTATGATCTAAATGAGGGGCTCACCAGCTTTTTCTGTAAAGGGCCAGACCAGTATATAGGTTCCTCTTTGCAGGCTATGAGGCATCTGTCCCAACTGTCCAGCTCTGCTTTTATAGCTTGAAGCAGCCCTAGACAATACAGGTAATCTAATGTATGTTACGTATGTTCTAATAAAACTTTATTTATAAAAACAGATAACAGGCCAGTCTTGACCCATGGGCCACAGTTTGTCAACCTTGCATCAAAATACCTTACTTTGTCCTGCTGAGCCCTGTGACCCGCTTCCTGCTTCCTTCGTTGTGATTCCCATACATGGCTCTCCCACCTACCATCCATCCCGCTCCAGCAGGGTGAATTCCCTTTATTCCAAGAAACATCAAGGGCTTTCCTTTTACCTCCGTCTGAAGAAATTCTCTTCTCTTGCTGTTTGACAGAGATGGTTCTTCATTATTTACCGTCAGTTGAGAGCACTTCTGGTGCCCTCCTTAGTGGCTTATGGGAATGGAGCCTCTTTTGAAAGCTTTTCCCACCCAATGCATCATCTTTCAGTTTCTCTTGCCTCAATCTTTTGGTTTCCATCCTTGGAAGGACATATTACAGATATTCATTATCTTACTGTTTACTTTGTATTTTGTTTTGGTTCCTGTTTCTCTCCCCACTGTCACTTTATGTCCTAAGATGCCAGGCCCCCTCTCTGTCTCATTCTCTGCTCTCTCTCTATTCCTTGGCATGGTGCTTGGTACATAGCTGTCTCTTGATTTTAAAGGCAAACATTTAAGACCACTCAATAAATCACTATTTAATTGGTAAGGGCCTCTGACCTCAAGGAGCTCACCATCCAGTAGGGGACAGATAGACACACAAGCACAACACTGGATGTGACATGTGTGTGTCTGAGTCATGGAGACTGGGGGGATTACTGAGCAAGAAGGCTCCCAGAATCAGGGTGGCCCCAGAATGGGTGAAAAATAAGGCAAGTTTCAAAGGGACAGACACACAGTGAGAAGCAAGAGCCGGAGCAAGGCAGGTGGCAATCATTTCCGCATGGCACAGACAGAAGTTAAGGGCAGGAGGAAGAAGGCGACTGATACCGACGGTGGACGCACTAAGCGCCAGCTACCTACCCCTCAGGTACGTTACAGACATTCTGCACAACAGCTTTTCAACACAGGTTAATTACAATAGAGTGAGACACTGAGGATCAGAGAGGGTGAGGGACCCCACCAAGGTCCTGCAGCTGGAAAGCCCGGCTTCCTTGGTCTCTACCTCATGACCCACCCCAGATGGGCAAGGTCGGTATCAATCCGCCTGCAGTTTTCTTTTCTTCAGGGAGGTGTTTCCTTCTCCACAGAAGGATCTAGAGCTACCCACTTCTTCTTCTCTTTGATAAGTTGCGGAAAACCTCGAGGTCGTGGATGCTTCCTCCAGAAGTCCTTTTCTCAGGCGCAGCAGGGGACTGGGAGGCTCCTACCCCGAACGCCTCCTCAGCGCGTCCACTCGTGATCCCCCTTAATCAGGACAGTCACATCGGGGTGGCACGGGCTGTCCTGTGTCACAGCGGAGTTAACTAAGGCCGGAGAGGCGCCACAGGCCATCAGCACGAAGCTGCCCTGGGCCCCCGCACCTGCAGGGGTACCAGAGGGCTGCCTGAGTGGGACAAGGGCTCCGACAGGGCACTCAGAGGACTGGCTTCCACTGGCTGCTCTGGATGATGACAACCCCTCCTAAGTAAGGGAGTCTGAGAGGGGAAAGTTCGAGCACACCTGTCTAAGCAGGGACATCAAATTGCCCTAGGAGAAACTAATATATATGAGCAAATTCTTAGGCGATTCTGCTGGGGGAAAAAAAGAAAAGTGCTTACCTCCCTCCCTCCAGCCCCCTCCCCAAGTGTTCATATAAACCTTCTGGGCGCTGGAGACAGGAGGCCGTGGTGTCTACGAGGCAGCTGGTCCTTCTCCCTAGGGGCACTGGGAGTGATTTGATTCTGCCGGCTAACGTTGTTCGAGGCCCTCTTCATCTCCCCCAGAACTCATCAGAGCTGCTAATAGGCCCTTCAGAGCTCATAAAGAGATGGCCAAATCTGGGGCTGGGGGACTCCAGCTCATTTATCTTCCGCGGGCTCGATCAGATTTGATTTTGTGCGCTGACGGCTGGATGCTCAAGTGCGGTCTGGCCCACATCTCAGATACCTGCTCAAATAGGCCCCGGGCCCAGGAGCCCCCAGGAGGGGCTGAGGCCCCCTCACCTGCGAGGGTCTCAGTGCTCTGACGCTGCAGACAGACACTCACCTGTCAGCAGTATTGATCCATGCACAAGAAAATAGAAGCATTTAGGCTTGGAAGGGAACCTGAAGTTCACTAATGGGAGTGTCAGTTACCGCTTTGGGCGCTCGACGCACTGCCACTGGCTCTTCCGTGCCCGCGTGCGTCCATCCTTAGGACCCCGCTGCCTCTGCTTACGTCTGGGCCTGCCAGTTTGTGAGCTTCTGCCTGGAGAGAATGTGAAACAAATGGGAAGTCCCAGATTCACACAGATACTAACCTCCCCCCTCCCCCCACACACCGCAAATACATTACCAAATCCGTATCAGCAGCTTGGAAGGGACCAATAACATTCCCCAACCTTGCAGACAAATTATTTTTAGCTGAAAGTCAGGCTCATCTTTTCTAAGAGTATTTCTCAGTCCTCTAATGAGAAGAGAGAGTTTGCACAAAAAAAAAAAAAAAAAATAAATGGGGGATCTTCATCAAATATATGTAAACAATATGTGCTTCAGTTAAGGGGGACAGCATACGTGACAATGGTCACCACTACCCCCATCATCATCCTGGCATCTGGGCATTCCCAAGGTGCCAGGTTACAGCAACCATTCACTTCTCATTAAACTTGACAAGGAAGCCATGATTCACTGCACCCTTTTACAGATGCGGAAGGTAAGGATTGGGGGATGTTCTGACCAGCTATTGCTACGCAGCAAACCATCACACAACTTAGCAACATAACACAATATCCATTTTAGTAAGCTCACACATGTTGTGGGTCAGGAATTTGGAAAGGGCCCTGCAGGGCAGTTTTCCCTTGCTCTCTGATGTCTGGGGCTTGGGCTGGGATTTCATGGCCAGGGGGGTGGGGGGTGGGGGGAGGGGAAGTGTGGTGCTGAGGTAACATGAACAACTGGGGCTTGGAACAGTGGCGCAGGAGGATCCACTGGTAGGATGGCCCCTTCCCTCCCATGCCTGCTGTATGGGCTGGGTGAGCCAAAGGCAGGGCTCAGCTCTAAGTGTAGATGAGAGCGTCTACCATGGTCACTCCACCTGGTGGTCTCAGGACAGTCAGTCTTTGTACCTGGAGGCCCAGGACACCACAAGTGAATGTCCCTAGTGAAGCAGGCAGAGATGCTACAGGCTTTTAAGTCCACCCAGACTTGAGGGAAGGGGACGAAGTCTCCAACTCTCAGAGGGAGAAGGGTCATAGAACTGGCACCATGTTTTAAAAACCACATTAGAGAGGTTCACTGACCTGTCGAGGATTCCAGAGTGAAGTTGCACAGGGATTTGAAACCAGGCAATCTGACTGTAAAGGCTTCCCTCTTAGTGACCCTACAATGCTTCAAACATTGCTAGACATGCACTAGATGCTACACTTAGACAAATAAGCTATGATTCAGTTTAATTCATGTTACCATTTGGAGTGCCGGCAGAGATATGGACAAGAAACATTCTCCAGGACAGATGAGAGACTGGGAAGAATCTGGAGTCAGACCGGGAAGGGGACACATGTGCTGGCGGGAACGTGTTCACATTCAGAATGAAAGCCAAGATGCCTGCAGACCATAGGTGAACTGAAGTTTTTCTTTACCCAAATCTTTGCATGAACCTACAGAAAAGTCCTTGCCCTTAGAGTTGAAAATACTCTTGGTGGTCAGGAACCAGCCATTCAGCCCAAAGAGTTTGTGGCTATTTCTGAGATCACTGGGAAAGTCCATGAGCCTTGAGGCTGGAGTTTGCCAAGAACCTATGTGTTTCTGCAGAGCTTGTGTGTGCTTGTGCCCAGCCCAGAACCAGCCTTAGGGCTTGTCAGAGGAATACAGAGTGTGAATCCTGGACGGCTGGGCTGGGCTTGAAGTTAGCAGAGTTTGCAACGTGCCTGGTGAAATTATAGGGTCTTGGGCAGGGATACCTCCTACAATTCTCTTTATGGGAAACAGAGTTGTAGGGAGTGACTTCTGAGGATGCAAAATGGACAAGAGGCAAAGAGAGATGTACAGACAGATTCATGGAGTCATTCGTGCCCAGCCGAGGCTCTTAATTCAAGTGTTGGACAAAGGGCCCTTGCATTGCCTTTGATTGGCTTCTGGACCAAAGGAGCAGCAACTGGCCAGACCTGTTCTGGCTAGCCAGGGCAGGGCTGGAAAACTTCTTGCCTCACTTGAAGAGACAGGTTTATCCAGAGGACTGCAGCTTCCCTGGAGGCTGAAGGGTTGCGCCAGGGAGGAACACCTTGGTGGTCTCCCTGAGCATGTGCTGAGCTCACAGCATGAGGAGTAGCCTGGCTGGTGATCCGTGCAGACGGGGTGTTGTGCTGGCAGGCCCAGGCTGATCATTCACCCCGATGAGAAGCGTGTCCCCTTGGTTGGGTGGCGTGGACTGAAGGGAGGCGCAAACGTCTGTAGCAAGAATAACTGAGCCATTTAATATGAGGGTTTACTGAGAGCCCCGTACCGTGCTGAGAATTTGGTCTCGGCAGGGGTTCTCCCAGAAGCAGGCCCCAAAACCAAGATTCCAGTACAAGCAGTTTATTTAGGAAATTGAATGCAGACAAGGAGATGGGGGAATGATGTAAGAAAAGAAGGCCACAAAAAGTGTGGGATGGTGCCAGCTATTGGAATGGGTGGCTGGAGCTTCCTCCCAGGGCAATGCTCTGGAACACTGTGTTCCACTCCACCATCCCCCTCCACCCTGAGGAGTCAGGGAGCCAGAGTATTCACACACCGAGTGCCAAGGTCACTGGTTGAGGCCAGCTCCCGGAGGTGCAATTCCTTAGCATCTTAGACTTCCACCTACCTGTATATGTGTGCACGCACACATACACAGTGAAACTTTCTGCTGTTTTGGCCAAATTTTTAAAAACAAATAAGCTGACCTTCAGGTATACAGATACAGGCTGTGGGAGCTGGAAATCCACTTGGGCTCTTGCAAGCTCCAAGGGGCTGGAGTGGGCTGCCAAAGGCATCACTGCCCTCGATCCTTACAGCAACCCAAGGAGGAAGGGACTATTCATACCCATTTTATAGATTGGAGACTGAGGTTTGGAGAAAAGTCACTTTGGTTGGAGTTGCCCTTCTAGGGAGTTGCTGGGCTTTGAGTTAAGAGCATGACCCATGTGTTAAGAGCCCATGGTTTTAACCAGTGAGCTATACTGCCTCCCTAAGTATAAAGTTATAAAAAATTAATAAGAACAGGCCTCCCAATGCCTCCCTTCAGAACTGCTCAGAACTGACTAGGTTTTGGGTCATGGGATGAAGATGGTTTGACCCCAAAGGGTCAGAGTCTGCATTACAGAACCTTCCCACCATGAGGGAGAACTAAAGATGGGAGTGTGTATCAAGTTGGAGCTCAGGGAGCTCGGGACCTCAGACAAACATGACCTTCAGTTTTCACAGTGTTGGGGGTGAGGCAGACAGATTTGGGAATTTGAGCCTAACACTGATGGGAATGGGCAGGAAGGAAGTACGGAGAAAGGAGAAGGAGGGAGAGCCTCATGGGTCTGACCCACTGGGAGCCATGTGGGTTTGTCAGTCTGGGGAGAGGAAAAGGGAAAAGTGGCTTTCTGTCCCACCCATCCCTGTGCTATTTGAGGTGAGCCCTAGGTGAATATCAGATCACCACTATTCACACTCCTTCCCTTGCTCTTCTAAAACTACTCCGAGGCATATCAGAGAAAGTTCCCTGAAGACCTTCTGAATTTTCCTTCTCAACAGTTAGTCTGCTGCACTCAGTCTGAAAGCCATCCTTCCTGCTTCAGCCCCTTCCCCGGGTCCCCTGAGGTATAGAATGTACTTTGGATTAAAGCCAGGCACACCAAGCAATTGAGGATCAGGTGGTTTGGACCATAGGCACAACCTCTGGCGGATAGCCTCTACCTATTCTCGGCACTCCTCCTTGGCTCTCACTGACTCCCATCCCTAGAGGCCACCATGGCTATCTCTGTATAGCTGAGGACATAGGGTATGGAGGTGGTAAATAGTACTGTGCATATGGATGGAACATGAAGCTGTTTAGAAGGCAATCATTCATTCATTCATTCATTTGTTCTTTTATTCATTCAT
Organism: Mustela putorius furo; assembly: GCF_011764305.1. Taxonomy (NCBI): domain Eukaryota; kingdom Metazoa; phylum Chordata; class Mammalia; order Carnivora; family Mustelidae; genus Mustela; species Mustela putorius. The sequence continues at coordinate 8,908,759 of NW_025421464.1, read as the reverse complement.
CTAGCGTTCTATCCATCCAACCATTTAGCCTAACTATTTGGCAGATAGATGTCAGGGACTGGGCATGTGTCTGTGAAGAAGGAAGTCAATGTCTGTGCCCCCAGAGCTTAGAGTCTAGTTGGGAAAACAGACAAAAAAAAAATACACAAGCATAAAATATAATCAAAAAGTAATTATTAGGATGAATGAATAAAACTTGGTAATAGAAAAATTAATGTGATGAAGATAGTAATCCATGAAGAAAGGATGGTCAGTAAAGATCTATCTGAGGAGGAGATATTTTGGAGCTGAGGCCTACCTGTGTGATGGTAAGGAGCTAACCATGTGAAAAGAAGAAAAGAGTGTTCCAGAAAATTAACAATGTGGGTGTGGACCTTGAGGTGAGAAATAGCTGGGTAAGTTCAGGAGCAGAATTTAGTTCCTCCCAATTAGGTCCTAGTGAGGGAGGGCAAAGGTAGCATCAATGGGGCTGTAGAAGTGGAAAGGAAATGGTTCATGTAGGGCTTTTCATGTGCCATACTGAGGAACTGGGATTATACTGAAGGCAAATAAACCATTGGAGAATTTTCAGTATGGCACCAACATAATTTTATTCTTAAAAAAAAAAAAAAATAAGGCACTCAAGAGAGAATCTTTGAAAATAAGGTTGAAGCCAAGGAGACCTGCTTGATGTCTGTCACATTTGTTCTGTTGGGAGATGATGATGGTGGCCTGGCCAGGGTTAGGTGATGGGGATAGAGAAACGTGTCAAGTTTGAGATGTGTTTTAGAAATGGAGACCCTGGATTTTCTGAACTATTTCATAGAAAAGAGCTTGGTCCTGTGCCAAGAACCAGGAGCCAACTGTGTTCAGATCTCAAGCCTCAGAACAATGTTAGAGACATGTTGATCCACTGTGGTGTGGGGAATAAACAAAAACCAACCACGCAAAAATTCAAGCTTAAATCACACATCAACTCTCTGAAGGGCAGAGTACCCTTTCTCTGGAAAGTGCCCCTATGTACTTAACAAAAATTTTGGTGTACAATTTCAGGTGACTCCTGGATTCCTGAAGATATTCCGTGGACCACTCCCCACCCCCACCCCCCACTCCCCACCCCACAACTGTGATGGACTAGGTGCATCATACGTCTTGGATCCAAGATCTAAAAATCCATGAACTAGAGACTTAGACTGACTCTCCATATTCTAGAAATCTCTATCTTGAAGAGTGGACAGTGGCCAGCCCTCTTTCAGGCAGGCTTATACATAATCAATCTCCAGTCTAAGTTCTCCAGGGACAGGAATTCCGTGCTTCTCCTTCAGGGGACCCTGCGGTGTTCTGCCATGATTAAAATGCAGTCCGATCCTCTTTCCATTTGTTCTGTCCCCTGAGAAGGGGGTGGGCCTTGAAGGAACATGGGAATATGAACATGTGGCTATTAGGGAGGTGGTATTCTGGGCCATTCTTTTCTAATTTGAGTTTTCTGTTTTACTGACATCACATCACTTGAGCAATACGTTTTAAAAAGAACCCAGAATATGACGGGAGTTCAGAAATTAGTTCTATTTTCAGCTTGAACAAACAAACAAACAAAACAAAAGGTCCAGAAACAATTAGTAAATCTTTTTCCCTAGCAGCAGATTAGTTTTCTCTGTGTCTACATTTTTTTTTTATTGTGTCTCTTTCTCACATGTCACTTAAGTGCAAAAGACAAGACATTCTAATACATACAAGATCTAATCACCAGGACTTCTTGCTCTTCCCAAGATTGGTGAAGATTTTTCTTGATTTCATGCCCTGCATATGCTGTTCCCTCTGACTAGAATGCCCTTCTGACTATGTCTTCCTGGGAAACCTAGACTCTTTTTTTTTTAGGTCCAGCAGAGATTGTCTTCTCAGCCTTAATAAGTGCATGGATACAAGTGTTCCTTCTGTGTTCTCTACACCAGCTACCTCTTGTCCATGTCACTCTCATTCTACTGATCATATTTTATTTTGAATTATTTGAATGCATGTCTGCCTCTCCCTCTGGATCCTTGAAAGCAGGGGTGATGATTCCTTTTTTCTTAATGTCAGGACCTAGCCAAAATCTGGCAGTCTAAGCCCAAGATGTGCACTGAGGATATATGGAGTAGCTCCTTGGAAGGGCTCCATGGGTGGGTGACATCCTAGCCCCAGCACAGCAGATCCTGACTAACAATCCTAGGGTCATGTTGCTGTTAGGAAGAGAAGTTCAGATGCTTGGTGTGGAGTCCATTCTCCCCCTCAGGACACCTCTCGCCTGTGACTGCTCTCCAAGTCTATTTCTATTCTGCCTGCTTGGGGTATTTTGATGTTTAAGGCTGAGACTGCCTCTTAGGGACCAGTGGTCTCAAGCCTTAACCTAACCTCCTCTCTATTCCTTTCATCCCCGCAGTATAAAAAACAAATGGATAAGCCTTTGGACTCAATTTTTTTGCTCTAATTAGGTATATTTGTTGATTGCTTATATTCTCTCAAGCACTGTGCTAGCTTCCTTCAACAATTAGCTCATTTTATTTATATAAGGGCTCTCTCCATTTATTCACTCTTATGTGTATATATTTCAGAAACACTAATTGAACATCTATGATAGTTTGACACTATACTGTGTACTGGGTACAACTATGGTCAAAAGCCCCAAGGGTCCTGCTGTCTTAAATCTTGGAGTCTCGCATGAAAGATAGGAAATGATTTGGTAACTGGAAATTTCGAGATAATTTCAGATGATACAAATGTTGTAAATGGTGCAGAGACAGTCCCACGGCAGAGGTAAATGGATGGTGTGGTCAGGATCTGAAGGAGGCTGAAGGATGGTACAGTCTAGATTGCTTAATACATTTCACTTCCATTTTTCCATTTTATTGGCCCAGAGCTAGCCACACGGCTATGTAATGACATGTAACCACATGTAACAACAAGCATCCTGGAAAGTCCATTCCCTGGGTGATCCAGAAGAGGCCTAAGAAAAAGAATTTTAGGGCACCTAGGTGGCTCAGTGGGTTAATTCTCTGCCTTTGGCTCAGCTCATCATCTCAGGGTCCTGGGATCGAGTCCTGCATCAGGCTCTCTGCTCAGCGGGGAGCCTGCTTCCTCCTCCCTCTCTGCCTGCCTCTACCTACTTGTGATCTCTCTGTCTCTCTGATAAATAAATAAATACAATCTTTTTAAAAAATTAAAAAGAATTTGACAATCATAATTCATGGCATCACTTTTGATGTTTAAGCTGATATGATAAATATGAGATGGAAGAGTTTTTAAGATACAAAGAAACCCACATGGAAAGACTATAAGCTGGGGAAAGGAGCTTGGCCTATTTGATGATGAAAAGGATGCCATTATGTCTGGCACCTAACAAGCAAGGAGGAGCACACCATGGGACAAATTACAACAGGTCACTTAGGATTTGATTCTGAGAGCTGTGAGCAGCCACCAGAAGGTTTTCTGCGAGGGAATGTCATGATCACTTTTAGAAGCCCTCCCCAACTGCAGGGTGAAGGAAGGTTCTGTGGGGGAACAACAGGAAGAGGTAGATGACTCATTAAATTGTTCTAGAATCCTAGGGAAGAGATGATGGTGTCTCAGAAGATGTGGTAGGCTCAGAGATTGTATTCACACTCGATAGACTGGGGAAGTAACAAAGTGGATGTTGCAAGCTGAAATCTGCTCTTAAGTTCAAAGACTCCTTTCTCTCCTGCTCAGTTAATGACTTGTTCATTGGGTTGATCTTTTGTGTATAATACCATGTTGGTTTGGGTCTGTTTTCTAAACACAGGCATTAGTTATCAGGCTTTGAAATGAGGAGGATGAGCACTAAGGAGAGGAGAAGGGAGAAGAGTCCCTTCTGGTCCAGTAGAAGCCCAGATGAATTTCACCAAGAGTGTAGACCTCCTGCTAGGGCTCTGAAGGATGGAGAAGCCCTGGGAACCATGGAAAGAATCAGGACTCTAGAGACAGTGCTCTTTTCCTGTAGGGTGGTAGCCTCAGATGAGCTGCATTAAACTCTTTGGGCTTTGCAAGAGGGTAGAGACTCTTACCTCTGATAGAAATGGGTCTAAATCTAGGCCTTACCATTAAGAGTTGTATGAGCTGGGGAGAGATGGCATCTCCCAGCTTCAGTTCCTCATTTGTAAAACACTGCTGTATCAGTCATCTGGGTTGCAGTAACAAATATTTCTATGCTTTCATTGACTTACTGCAAACTAATTTGTCACTCTGCTGTGAGTAGACTGCTATGGTTCTACTCCATGTACTTTCATATCCCAGGACCCAGACCGTGAGCATGCCAGCAGTTCTTGGGACAGAAGCAAGAGAGAAAGCAGAAATCTGCAAACCTCTTAAAGCTTCTTGGATTTACTAAACTGGAGACCTGTTCTCATTGACCCAAACAAGTCACATGGACCATCCTCTTACTAGGACAGGAAAGTATATTCTGTCTACAAAAAAGCGCTATGAATTACATGACTGTGGGAGGGGGTATTGTTGAGAACGAGTTCAATCTGCCAGAGCCACCTTGCAGAATTACTGTAGGAATTAGGCAAATGATACATGCAAAGCACCTAACAGTGTCTGATATGCCAAACACTTGGTGAAGCCAATTCTTAGGAAGTAACTCAATTTTAATATATATTTGCAAATGTTGGATTAAAATGTTCTACTTTTTTTGCCTTCTACCTTTTTGCTTTCTTCTTTATAACCACCTGCTCCACACACTCAGGAGTACAAACAAGGCTGATCTGATGCCAAATGCAGGGCATTTAGTGGCAGAGAGATCCTGGCTGGAAGCTCAGTGATGTTGCGTACCATTTTTGTGACTGCCTGAGATGACTTGTCCTTTCTGAGCCTCAGTCTGCTTATCTGTAAAGGGAGGAGAAAGCCCACAGCACTGGATTGATGTGAACATTAAGTCTCCTTGCCCAGGAAGCTTAGAACATTTGGCTTCTCTTTCCTCAATTGATTTCCCATAGTCTCTGGCAAGTTCTTAGAATTCAGTATCTTCTGATTGTTCCAATTTGAGGCCAAAGCGCTTATCTTCATTCCAGATGCTTAGAGATAGTAAACCTTGAGGCTTCCTCACGTAGTTATCACCATTCCCTTTCCTGAAAGAAGACTTAGGGCTCTTCCCTGATTGAGATTTTCTGAATATCCCACGCCATTCCATGGCTCTCTGCCTTTGTTGGTCTCTCTACCGGGAAAGCCTTCATTTATCTCAAAGGAAATTTCTTTGGTGAGCAATCCCAGATCCTTCTTACTGTCTCTACTGCCCTGCTCCCACCCCCATCAGAATTAGTTAAGAAACAGTCCTTGACTCTTTGCTTTTAACTCAGACTTAACTACACACATCTGGTCATGTATATTAGCGGACTGGGGAGTTGACTTTTGGGTATGACTCCTTGGGTCAGACCCAGGTCTCCTGCTCACTAAGAGCAGCTCAGTTGGGCCCTTCATGGGGGCGAGCAGTACTGAGGCCATTAGGAGCCAGTTTGCTATGAACAAGGTATGAAAAGAGTGCCCAGGGCATCCTGGGAAATCAGAAACGCTACTGGAGTTGAGGCAAGAATGTCCATATCACAGTTGCATTTTGGAATGATTTATTTTATGGCAATGAGAGACAGAACTGGAAGAAAACATGGCTAGAGGAGGACATGATGGTCCAGACAAGAGATGGTGCCCATGGCTTTCAAGAGACCTTGCTGATAACTACTAACTATATTTCCTGGCTGGGTTTCTTTCCGTTTGCCAACTGCTTGCGTTTGTGGAATGTCTTGTCCTTGGGTAGACTCACTCTCCTCTGATGCAGGGCATTTTAATGTGTAACCTCTTTGTAACTAAGGCTTGTCCGTGGACCTTCATTACCAGACCTCTGTGAGGCAAGTACAGAGACTGAAAATAAGCATTCATAAACCTTAGGAAGAATTCGATATCCAAATGTATTCTCAGTCTCCTCTAGTAATTAATTTTGGTTTTATTTTACTAAAATATTGAATAGTAATGGATTAGTATGAAACAAAACAACAAAACTAAACAAAACGACAACCACATGAAATCAGCCGTTCAGCCTAGAGCTTTCAGAAAGCACTGATGTAATAAACTCTGTAAAGATCCCCTCTTTTTCTTGGCTGGGTAGGATTATTTTAGCTCTCTTCTGGATTTTCATGAAATCGTATTACAACCAGTCAAGTTTCAGGTTCTCTCAGTTTTTCACTTTTCAGGGAATTTTTCTGGATGCTAATATCTGATTTTCCTTTGGCTTCAAGACCACCAAGTTTGGGGGGAATGGGAAGGTACTATTTAAATGTTTAATCCCACATTCTTACCTACAGAGCCTCCTCTCTCTTTTTTATTTATAAACGTTGCCTTTTAGAATAGTTTCAGGTTGACAGAAAAATGGAACAAAAAGGTGAGAGTTCTCAAATCATCTCTCTCCCCTGTCACACAGCGTTTCCCCCTCTCACAAAGAACTTGAGCTGGTGTGATGCCCCTGTCACCACGGATGGACCTCTATTCATGTATCACTTCAATAACTAAAGCTCGTGGTTTGTGTGAGGGTTCACTCTTGGTGTTTTATCTACATGGGTTTAATGATTGTATGGTGGCAAGTGTTCACCATTACAGTCTCATACAGAAGAGGTCCACGGCCCCAAGTTCCCTCAGCCATCACCAGTTCATCCTTCCCTCCTTCTCTCTGAAGCCCCCATGACCACTCCTCTGTTCCCTATCTCCATAGCTTTGTTTTTTCCAGAATCTCATGTAGTTGGGTGCAGACCATACGGAGCTCATTAGATATCTTTTTCTCGCTCCCCTTCTCCCAAATCTTCACATTCCTTCCATCATCTCAAAACACACACACTGTCCCTCTGAAACAGAATAGAGAAGTTGAGATAAATGAGAAAGAACCTTCTCTAACTCAGCTCACACAATCATTACTTATGACAGGGCATCTGGAGGGTCATTGTTCATGGCTCCCTGTCTTCCTATCAGGAAGCAAGCGCTTGACTCTTCACCCTCCGCTGGAGACCCAGGCAGGCCCTTCCTCCTACCTCGTTCGATTCCCGTCTTGTTTTCCTAAAATCAAGGGCCTCTTGCCTGCGCCGTGTCTGAACGGTAATTACCTTGTGTCTGTTCTGCTGCCTTCAAATTATTTTTCCCACCTTCAGAGCAATTGCCTCCTACTTCTTATCTCTACTGTGATCCTCTACAGGGCGCAAGGGACCTGTCTCTTGACTCTCATATTTTTGCTTCTGATGTTAAAAAGTCCCCTTGAACTTGCATTTACAGACACCAGCAGAGCTGGAGTGTCTTCACATCAGCTGACACGTCCCCGGGGCAGGGTGTTTGCAGTTACAGAGGAGTCGGCTGCTGGATCAGAGAGCTCAGTGAGGCCCTCTTTGATGAGTGACGGGGTCTTTATTATGAATGTTATGCAGGTGAAGTCCTGTGGAAGGAGCTTCTCCCTTTATCTTGTCTTAGCAGAAAAGACAGACCTACATATAGGGAGGGAGGGCATGTGAAGCTACACCAAGGATTTCTAGCTCATTCTGGAAAAATCCTTCCAGAACCTGTCTTCCCAGAGTCTCCACCTCCTCGCTGATGGGCTATCCTCTTTCAGAGGGATAGCTTAACCTAAATGGAAGGGCTGATATCCTTTTCCTCCAGCCTTTTGGTTCTAATATTGCTCCTTGCCATTTGTAGTTATTTGTTGGGACCCAGGATTTCTCCCTAGGGAGATATTTTCTGCCACTTTATTTCTTGCAGAGAGAATAACAAACACCCAACAGTGATCCTGGCCCTTGGCATCTGGATACAGCTGGTTGGGAGAATGTGCCTTTCTCTCCTCCATGGTGTGGTGTGTCCATGTTCTGTGCCACAGAGGACTGATGGTCACCCTTTAGGTCTGTTTGGTAAACCCGCAACCCTGTGGGTGGGCCTGGTGTCCCCCAGAGGAAGGAGACACACCCAGTGTTAATCATCTGGGGACCAGGCCGTGCTTTGCTAGAAAGTTCTGTCTCAGGAAGCATGGTGAGTCTTTCCACTTTGGTTTCAGCCTTTGATGAGATGTGAGGTCTTAGGATTTTAGGGCATCAGATAGCCTCTTTGATGGGGAGGTGTGGGGGGGCCTGGGAAGAGGCTCATTTGCTCTGCACTTTAAGCTAAGGGAGGAAAGCCCCCCTCATCTTGTAATTGGGCATTTCTGCTTATTTTACCACCTGTTTATTCACTTCAGTAGAGGTCTTTCCTTAAGACCTTAAGACAGCCTTATTGGCCTTCTACAGTTCCAACTGTAGAAAATTGTCTCAAAAGCACCATTGAATCCAGGAATGAAGTCACCTTCTCATTTCCAGGGGTGGCAGCAAAAATGCCTCCCAAGGGCATTTGGAGCAGCCAGGAATGTTCTAGAGTTCCTGATACTAAAACATGACTTATATTTTAAAATGGTCATAATACACCTACCATTGTCTTTGGAATTTTTAAAAAATATTTTATTTATTTATTTGAGAGAGAGAGAGAGACAGAAAGAGAGAGAGCACATGCACAGGATCAGGGGAGGGACAGAAGGAGAAGCAGACTCCCCACAGAGCAGGGAGCCAGACATGGGGCTTGATTCTGTGACTCCGGGATCATAACCTGAGGTCAAGGTAGAGGCTCGACTGACTGAGCCACCCAGGTAACCCAGGAATCTATAAACATCCTTATCAAGTGACATTCCTCTTGCTTCCATTTTACCGGTGTAAGAATAGGATGTTTGAGCCTGAGCCTCTGTATTCCGACTCCCCATCCTCACCTGACATCCTATCTTCTGCTGTCCTAGGAGGACCTGCACTGTGCATTAGTAAAGGAAGTGGAACATTTTTGCTACATGTTTGCAATGTGCAAAACATCTTTGCATAATCAGTCTAGCTAAGTGGCTGAATTCTGTGTCTAAAGTTTACTATTATTATTATTGTTGTTATTATCATTATTATTATTATACAGGACACTGCAGTTCACAGGTTTGTGTGATTTGGAAACCACATGCCAACCGATGGAAGACATGGGACTCAAAATTATTGCAGGTATAGAGCTCATTCCTCCAGGGCTTTATTTTGTCCTAATGCAGAATGCAGCCAAGGATGGAAATGCCCAGGACTGTGAGCATAGTCTAACAGCACACACTGGAATTCAAAAGGACCCCAAGCCCCAGTGGGCCAGAGACCTGCTAAATCAGGGCTTCCCGTACCTTTGCCTGGTGAATCCCCACCCTGCTCTCGAAGTGACCGTGGGGACACCTATTGATGTGTCAAATACCTCAGTGTGTCAATTACGAGGCTCTGTCAGAGAGTCAACACTATGCGGAGGAATGAAACAATTACAGGGATGCCTTGGTCCTACACCTGCTTTCACCCGCTCACAGAAATCCAAAGGAAGCATCTTATGTTTCTTTCTGCTTCAAGGATTCCAATGATTGTTCTCTCTCCCCATTTCAACCACCGCAGGCTCCTGGCAGACCATGATACTCTGACAAGTCCTGAATGCCAGAGGAGAGAAAAGGGTATTCAATCCGAGGACCTTGACTGCTTTTGTGAGAAGGAATTACCTGCTAAGTATAGTCTCGGAGAGAAGTTTTCTCATAGGTCGTGCGAGGACAAGCCGAGGAAACACAAGCCTTCATTCTTTGGATGCATAACAATATTCCAAGACAAATGTTTCTCAGGGACTAGGATTTGATCCTGCATCTGTCACACACTCAGGGTGTGACGTGGGGGAATGGCCGTCCCCTCCCTGAACACAGGTCCCCATTTCTAAAGCAGGGGGTTTGGAATTCTAGGATTCCACAGCGTCATGCCTTGAATGGGGTCAGGCTGGGTGGTCAGAAGCTCAGGGCTGGTGGGAAAGGACACAGCCAGGAAGGGACAGGGCTCCTGTTGGGTAACGAGAGAGGCATGGTGACTGGGCCTGAGCCAGTCCGGAAAGAATGTCTAAAGAGGTCGGATCTGGGGGCCGAGGAGGACAGTGGGAGTCTCCTAAGAGTGGCAGTCAAGCCAGGTCAGCCTCTGGGCAGGCTGCCGGGTTTGGGGAATGGCATCAATGTGTAGGGAGAGGCTCTTAAGGCCAAACAGGTGTCAGGGCCCAAGCCAAGTAGTCTTGAGGTCAGGACAGGGTGTCACTTCTAAACGAGGCGCCTGAGCCCAAAGCAGGCCTGAGGCAAAACCCATTCGCCCTGGCAACAGCATGACAGACGGACCCACTCTGGGAGCAAGGGATCCTGAGTTTAAGTAAGCCAGGGTAAGTCTAGGCTCATCTGCCTTCTGGGGGCAAATCTGGGGCTGTCTTGGCTGGAGGGTTGGGGAAGCTGGACAGACTCCTTTAGAGCCAGAAGATGGTATTTCCATTTAAATCTAAATAAAAATAATAATAGTGAACAGATATGGGGCATTTTTTTTCTGTACATACTGTTCAAAGTCCTTGCATGCATGAACTCATCAACAGGCTAGTTTTAGAGCTTTTTTTTTTTTTTCCCAAAGATCAAAATATGATGATATCCATCCATTCACCTGTGACCTATGGCACCATTGTAGGGTCGAGGCAAGAATGGGGAGAGTGGAGAGAGGCACAGGGAGACCTGTTCACACTGAAGCCTCTTAGGAAACAGGGGCCCTTGAGGTGACCCTAGCTCTGTGGATTTCATGCTCAGACCTTTGTTTTCCAGCATGGCTAAGGGGTTGAACACACTAGACTGCTTTCCCAGATGCCCCCGCATCTTTTCAGTGAGGCTTCTGGGCCCCATTCCTCAACTTCCCCTACAAATGTTTCTCAGGCTCCTCTAGGCTCTGACACGGGTGTGGAAATGGGCAGGGGAAATGAAAAGTTACAAGAAACCTTTTCTTAAAATTGTTTAATCACCTTTATCACAGGAGTGCCTGGGCAGCTCTGTCGGTGAAGCATCTGCCTTCAATCCAGGTCATGATCCTGGAGTCCTGAAATCGAGCCCCAAATTGGACTCCTTACTCAGCGGGGAGTCTACTTTTCCTTCTCCCTCTGTCACTTCCCCAGCCCAGCCCCCAATTCATGCTCTCTCTCTCTCTCTTTTCTCAGTCAAATAAATAAATAAATAAATAAAATCTTTTTAAAAAGTCATCTTTATCACAGATCTGAAAATATAACTGGGATGAAGACACTTTCTTTTTTTTTTTTTTCCCCAAAGGAAAATAGAAATTTTATTCATATGTTCTCTACCCTCCAACATACATAAGCTCCCCCATTATCAACATCACTCATCAAAATAGTACATATTCTCTTCTTACCAAATATGAACCTATATTGACATGTTATAATGAGACTTTCTTATGATTTCCCTCCTTTCTGGCTGTGCTCCTTGGACATCAGATAGACCAGACACACCACCGTCTCTCTGATGTTGTGCTCACATCTCTCGAGCCTGGTAAAAATGCTGAGCTCTGGCCTTTGTTGTCTCCTTAACAGCTGCCTGACTTGCCTCCCGCCTCCCCAGTCTGTTCTTCTCCATCTGCCCCTCGGTGCCAGCAACAGTGACTTCCTGCTCAATATCACCAATGGTCTTCAGTCCCCTGCAGGTTAATATCCAGCGTCCTCATCCCAGCCAAATCCCCTAAGACCTGCCCTGAAAGCATCTCTCCTGTTTTAGCTTTCATTCATGAGTTCCATAACCTCCAGGCCCAACCAGCCTGATGATGTTCTTGACCTCCCAACCTAGTCTCAGCCAAAAATATCCTTTCTTTTCTCAACCTGTGATAAATTATCCCTGGAAAGTCCATCTCCTTTTTAGTATCCACGTCAAAGCCTACCTCCTCCAGGAAGCCTTCTTGGACCTCTAACCTCCATCCTCCACTGTCCACCAGCCAACCTCTAACTTCTACCCTCCAATCTCCACTCACCCAAGCCCTACCTTCCAATCTCTACCCACCAATCTACCCTCCAACCTACAATCTCTAACCTCTAACCTCCACCCTCCAATCTCTAACTTCTAACCTCTACCTTTCAACCTCCACCCTCCACTATCCAACTTCTACCCTCCTCTCTCTACCCTCGAACTTCCAACCTCTAACCTCCAATCTCCAATCTCAACCTCATACCTCCACCGCATACTTCATCATTAGAAAGGGTCACAGCCAGCTCAGTGCTCTCTACTCACACCTTCTTCCCTCTATTTTATTTTTTTTTTTTTTTTTTTTTTTTTTTTTTTTTTTTTTTTTTAAAGATTTTATTTATTTATTTGACAGAGAGAGATCACAAGCAGGCAGAGAGGCAGGCAGAGAGAGAGGAGGAAGCAGGCTCCCTGCTGAGCAGAGAGCCCGATGCGGGCCTCGATCCCAGGACCCTGAGATCATGACCTGAGCCGAAGGCAGCGGCTTAACCCACTGAGCCACCCAGGCGCCCATTCTTCCCTCTATTTTAGATCCTGGCAGAATTATCTGTGTTTACATCTACTGTGACCTCTGGCTGGGATCATTATGTATGAATCACTATATTCTCCAAACCCCAAACCATTCTGGTGCACCATACATGTATATGTAGGAATATGGTACGTTTCAGTGCTGGCCCCCATTCTTCAATTCCACCTGTATCTACACCATTTGGCTTATCATGTTGGATGATCCAACCCCCAGACATGTGACCCTGTGCAGCCAAAGATCATCAGGGCCTTTGGATAACCTTTGGACTTACTCAGGAGCCATCTGTGGGTGTCAGTAAATAGATCAGCAGCAACCCTCCTCCCTGAAACTCTTAGATACAATGGTGAAAATCACGGTCATCTCCACCTGCAATAATGCCATGTCACCAGAACCCACATGACAATGGTGACATCTAATAGAATGATGTTTTGCTAATGCTTCTTACAATGGATAGGCCACAATTTAGCAACTGATGATCGAATTACAGGAAGTATAATAATCCATGCTAATTACAGAAATTTTAAATATGTAAAAAAAAGAATACAACAAAAAATTGGAAATCTCTCAAAATATTTTCTTTATGGTTCTCTGCTTTTATGATTAGAACACCTTCATCTTGAGAAGAAACATCACTATTTTTTTGGCCAATTCTTTTAATATTTCCTCTTTACTGTTTGATCTTTTAATCAGTACAAACTGAACGAGGTCAATTATATGAGGTGGTGGTGGCGGGGAGATGTTTGTCCCAGCCTAACTCCCAAATGTTTAACCAATCACCCATGCATATTCATTTAATAATCCTATCCCACGCTTCAAATTATTTCATACTCTTATTTTTTTCCACATTTGCATTACTACGGTAGTTTTATAGTATGTTTTGACATTGGTAGGTCAGATTTCACCTTTTTAATTAAATTTAATTTTTTATCTTTTTGAGCCATCCTCACGCATTTATTATCTCTAGATGCATCAGAAATAGGTTTCCAAGTTTTCACCAGAGATCCAATGGAATTTTTGGAAATTCTTTCTCTCAAAAAGATTTGGGAGTTTTATTGCTCCCTCGCTTCTTCCTCTTTCTTATTCATTCTCTTATTCATCCTTGTGCCCCCTTTTTTTTCACTTGTCTCTGTTCTTTTCCTCATTCCCCTCCTCTTCCTCCTCCTCTTCTCTTTATTGATTACTGCCTAAATATAAAAGTTTCAAACATACAGAGAATTAAAATTAAACCTGCCTACACAGTCCCACTGAACCCTCCCAGGTGCTTCTTCACTCTTCCCACTTGTTCCATTTCTGATGCTTTTCATTCTTGTTGCGTAGATCCAGGTTTTTGTCGGGTACCATTTTCTTTCTATCTGCAGATGTTCCTTTAATATTTCTTGTACTTCAGATCTGCTGATATTAAATTATGTCAGCATTTATTCCTCTGAAACCTTATTTCATCTTTATTTTTGAGATACAGTCTTGTTGGGATATGGAATTCTAGGGTGCTGGTTTTACTTTGCACTCAAAGTAAAACATCCTGTGGAAGGGACGTTGAAGGGTTGGATCAGGGGAGTTTATGAATGCCATGGTTATATCTTCATTCTAGAAACACCCTGTGGACAGTATTCTGGAGAACTGCTTGGGTTGGGAACAGTCTAAAAGCAACAAGAATGGTTAAGAGGCTGTTAAAATCATCCAGAGGTATCATGGCATTTCAAATGAGTCAAAGGAGGGGGGGATGGTGATGAGAAGACTGGTTTGGGAGATAGGCTATGGTGATGTGGGATCAGATACAAAAGCTGGTAGAGAAGATAACCTGGCCCTAAGCTTGGTGATGGCATGTGAATGGGTAGAAGTCCCATGTACTGAGATGGAGATTTACAGGAGGAAAAGGTGGTTTATGAGGTCAGTGATGCTCAACTTCATAGTGTCTTAGGTTCTAGAGCTGGGTGAGTGTCCCAGATGTTATGCCTAGCATTCAAGTTCTCCTCTGGAATGAACCCTTCATCTCTTCAAGGACCAGGTACTGTTCTAGCTCTTCCCACACTACTCTGCCAATGAAATAGATCCTTATTTTTCTGCAAGCTATTGAGCATGGACTCTCACTTTGGACTCTACATACATGATATTGAGGGTCTCCCAATTCCAGGACTCTGGGTCTGATTCTCTTCCTCCTCTAACCTGGACTGGAGGTTATGAATAAGATCCTTAAGCTAAACTAAGTTCAGGTCAGCACCTTTGTGGATGGTGACAGTCCCATGACTACTGGGCAGAGGCATTTCCAATCATGTCAGCCTCACCAGGCTCTTGTTCAGTCTGCTTTGACGACTCCACTGGTTCCAGCAAGTCGTATAGTTGAGGTCACCCCAAATTATGCCATTATTTAGACTTTTCCTTTCAACTTAGAATATGAAACAGGGATAAATCATTCAACCTCCACCACCCATTTAACCTCTGTGTAAACTGTCTGAGGGATATAATGATAATTACCTTTTTCGGGGACAGAGTTGTGGGGGGAGTCAATTAAGTCTTGCACTGTGCTTTGAGATCTTTCAATGAAAGGCTCGGGGTTATTACTGTTAACAAGATACCAAAGGGATATTTGCCAGCAATGACTCCCTTTGAGCCAGCATGTCTGTCATTAGTAATTTGGGGGCTTGGCACAGAGTCATGGGAATGTTTTAATGGCTTCTGTTCAACCCCAGAAATAGATCTTGAAGTTGCAGAAAGAAATGCTTGTTTTCTCTGTTCTCCTCCACTTCTGTACACGTGGTGACCCTCAGGGGAGATCTCAGGTTCTCTGGCAGGGACCAAAGAAGTGGGCAGCAGGATTTTATGCTGTCCTAATAAACTCTGAGAGCTGATAGCACCAGGCCTGTTCCAGACACTGATTTAGAGATGGGCTCTACCACCAGCAAGTAACTTGGGTCTATACTATATTCTGGAGCCACCTGGCCATCACGCTAATTCAAGGAGGGTTAGGAATGGTAAGTGGAAGACTCTTTCTCTAATAAATATTTGGGAAACATTTGTTAACTTGAACAAATTATTTGTTATTTGTTATTTTTCTCCTAAGCCAACTCCCAAATTTGTTTTCAGAGCTGTCTTTATGAATGGAGAAAAAAAAAGTGTCTTCTGTCTGGGAGCCCTGGATCTGTTTCTAGAGACAAGGGCGAAGAATATGTATGCCCAACTGGGTTTGTGTTTGGCCCCTCATTGGGAGATCCCATCCTATAGCTTCATTTTCAATGAACTAATAAACTGCTCTTTGAAAACTCCCTGGTCTTTCTCGGCCTCAGCTTTCTCCTTCATTTTTGTTCCATTCTTTGCTTTATGTTTCATCAGTTCTTTTCTCTGCTTTTCTCTGTTCTTTTCAAGGCATGACAAACTGGAAAAAAAGAAACAGTAAATATGTTAAGATGAGACATGGTAAGATTTGACCCTTACTGATGGTGGTCTTGGGCAGGTCACTTAACCTCTGTACACTTCACTCTACTCTTTATAAGAAAACATGGCGGCCCAAACAGGATATCTGGTATGACTGAGCCAACAGAAACACAGTCACTTCAAGTTTGTAGATGCAGAGGGTCTGCAAACTTGTGAGATGGTTGAACATAAGCAATAGGGTGTAGTGAGGACTGTAGCAAACTGGCGCACACATGCCCCACCCACAGGGAGCACCAGCATTTGGTGGTAACAAAAGTTGGCCTGACTTTTTTTCTTTTTCTTTTTCCAAACTTACAGGAAACTCAGAAATTTATATCAAGTCTCCTGATTGTTAACTATTGGAACTAATTCAATTTTTTAAAAAATAAACAGTGTAGAACAAGAGAAAATGGTTGTGGGTTGAGCTTAACATTTATAGTTCATTTGATTCTTCATTTATCAGTTTCTGCCTCTGTCCTTCTGTAATATTTTGCTTTTTCTACTCATTTCCCCCTGAGATCAACAATGGTTTCTTTGCATTCTCCTAAAGTAACACCAGATTCTCTGCTTGGGACACATCCACACCAACCACAATTTCCTTCTTCTTCCATCAGGCTCATTCTGATCACCATCTCTTTTCTCAGAGCTGACAACACAAAGACAGCGCCAAGCCCACTGAGTTTTGAAGCAGTTCAGTCTACTCATTCCCAAGAGGAAAGTGGAGAACAAACCTTCCTACTTTTGCTTAAAAAAAAAAAAGAAAAAAATCTTGGCTGTTGATATGATCACCAGGAATGCTAACTCATCAGCCACTTGGGGCCACAACTAGGGCAGAGTTTGCCAATCCTTGGCCACACAAATAATGCCAGTCCTGACCCTGGGAAGGAGATGGCCTGAAGGAGTCATGACAGTGTGACTCCATTGCCTTTCCAGAAAAATATGCTAAAGAAACCCAAGCACTGATTATTTAATACAAAATGTACCATAGAAGGTAGGTTCTACTCTAAAATGGGAGCAATTCTTCCCATTTGCAACATGCCCTCCCTTGCCTTCCCTTGACTCTTTTCTTGGCAGAAATGTGACTATTCCGTTGAGGTCAAGAACACACATCTTTGGAAAGGGTACAGTCACTTGTAGGCCATGCTTCTCTGCTGGCCCACCAGTGGCAGGTAGCACTAATTGTTCAGGGCACTATTTCTGCTGAGTCTAGATATAGCCACAAAATTCTTAATATGCATGGCAGCTGTCACCAGTCACTTGGGGTTGCCATGTGTGTTAAAAATACGATAGGCAAAGAAGTGAAAACAACTCAAATATCCCTTAGCTGGTGAATAGATAATAAAATGTGGTAATGCATATAATGGGACATTATATGCAAATAAAAGGGAATGCAGTGTAAATATGTGAGGCCATGTGGCTAAGCCTCAAAACACACAAAGTGAAAGAAACCAGTCACATGAGACCACATAGTATATGTCCTGTGAGTCCACGTAAATGAAATGTCCAGAAAAAGCAAATCCATAGATGGAAGGTAGATTCGTTGCTGTCTGGGGTTGGGGTAGGAATAAGGAGTGACTGTAAATGGATTCAAGGTTTCTATTTTGGGGCGAAGGAAATGTTCCAAAAATTAGATGGTGATAATTGTACAATTTTATAAGTGTTTTAAACAATGAATTTCAGAACGCTGAAATAAAATAAAATAAAATAAAAAATTTAAAAAAATCATTGTGCTCTGTACTTAAAATAAGTGAATCCAGTGTTACATAAATTATGTCTCAATAAAGCTACTTTGAAAAACATACAATAGGCTTGCCTATTTGTCAAGGCATTAACCCGGAGTCAGGAAGCATGGAGGACATTATTCCAGAACTTTCCACGGACTGGCTGTGTGATATCAAGAAAGGGCTTTTGCTTTTATCTGTGTGTAGTTTCTTTATCTATCATCAGAGGTGTTTGGGCTAGTGTCATCTTAGGAACTTTTAGGCTCTACAGTAACCAAGAAGACACAAAAGCAGGAATAGTTACTACTATTTTTTTTTTAAGATTTTATTTATTTATCTGACAGACAGAGAGACATCACAAGTAGGCAGAAAGGCAGGCAGAGAGAGAAGAGGAAGCAGGTTCCCCTCTGAGCAGAGAACCTGATGTGGGGCTCGATCCCAGGATCCCAGGATCATGACCTGCACCGAAGGCAGAGCCTTCGCAGGCGCCCCTATAGTTACTGCTATTATTGAGCCACATAAACCTACTAGGGTGGTGACTGTATGGGGAACTGTATGGGATGCAGGTTTGCTCCCTGTCGATGCCTGGCTCATACCCTACATGGAGAGCTGGACGATGCCAGACTGTTGGTATAAGAAAACTAGGAAGAGTAACATTTAAGGGCTTCTAAATATAATATCAAATCTATTTTCTAAGAGTTTCATATACCATGGAATGTAGGGCAGTGTGGCATTCCTCTCCTTTCCATTGGGTTTTGTATTCTTCTCCAAGTGTGTGAAACTCTGGAAAAAAAAAAAAAAAACATCTCCCATTACAACCTGGTCTGCTTGGTTAAGTGGTTTCAGTGAGGAAAAGAGTGTGTGCGTGCACGCACACACACATGCACACCCCCACATGTGTTGGGTGTGTTGGGTGAGGGTGGCTGTGGGAGAAAGACAAATCTGAATTTCCCTCTTGGTCTTGCCATTCAATGCTGTGGGAGCTTCACTTTGTTGTTCTGGATCATCTGTACAGTGGGGGGGTGGGGGGTGCGGGGGGTTCCTCACGAGACGCTGGTCTTTTAAAATAGATCGTCTATGTTACACATTTAAAGTAGTTTCAGGAACAGATTGGATGCTTCCTCAATGTTGTTCCTTACGTTCCCGTTCTTTCTGTCCCCCTCTACCAAGTTCAGGGTCTGTCTGGAGAAGACCAGGCCTAGACAACAGAGACTATGGCAGTTGTACAATTATGGGGTTAATTATATGCAATTACAGGTGAGCGCAGTCAACTGAGGACGTGTGAGTTACAAGGAGACCCAACTCTGCCAAGTGACTATGAACTCAATCCTCTAGGCGGTGACCCTGAGTGAGACTCCCCTGGACTGCCACTTCACCTCATCTTTACTTCTCTCTTTGACTTTAAACTTCCCAAATTGGAGTTACAAGTTTTTGGTAAGATTTTTTTTTTTTTTCTAGATAGTTACTATTCCTTTGCATTGAGGCCATACCAAAACCACAGATGAGAGCTGCTTCCAAGGCAAACACGTCTAGGTGCCCACCCAAACCTTCTACTTCACATTTGGGCTAAACACCCAAGTTCCTCTTTCTGCTTGGGGACAAACCAGTGCCTATGTTTTCTACCCACATGTCCTTTTCAGAGAAAAGCCAGAAAACCCTAAGAGGCTGAGTGCTGTTGGATTTTGCAGGGCTGCACACACTGAGGGGCAAACTGATGGGAGTAGGACCACTTTGCCCATCTTTGCACATCTCATTCCAGGGACAAAGACACAGAGATGTGCTAGATATGTTTCAGGGACCAGAGAGGGAAAGGGATGAATAGGGACAGGGCTTCATGTCTTCACAGTCCTTGAGATGTTTATTTATTCTTCTTGTCACTTATTTAAGCTGTAAGGATAATTTTGATTGCATTTTTATTCGACAAAAGTGTCTCAGACTCTTTGTCCAAACAAATTAAGCAAGGCAAAGACCACGGGGGAGGGGTAAAAAGTGCAACTATCCCCATCCACTGCCACTCCATCTCCGTTCTCCCCTCACCCTTCCTTGTTGAGGTCATAATCTCAAGTGGAAGGAGCCATTCTTGGTAGACCAGGATGGATTTATCTCTTGACCTTTCTTTTTTTCTAAGCATCTTACCATATATGTAAATTGTCCTGCAACCCCCTTACCCTGTTTATACACACGGCTTACCTGTTACAGAATTACACGGACACCTGTCTCACTTTTTTTAGTGACTCCTTAGCACTCTAGTCCATGCAAGGACTTCCTCTGGGTTGGCCACACTCCACCCATGGCCATAGGCATGGCTTCCGGTGGCTCTCACACCTAACCTTCTACATGTGTATCTGTGCACACTTGCAAATAATTTTGTAAAGTAGATTCTTCGACAGAAATTGCTCGGTCCGAGTACCTGTCAGGTGGAGAACTAGATGCTAGGAATACAGCAGGGACAAGATCTGCTTGCCACCTGCCTTCACAGAGGTTGTCTCCAGGCTCAGTGTTGTGTTTTGGAGGTACACGCCATCTTGCCCCTCCCCCTGCTCTGCCCACTCGTGTAATCATGATTACTCCTGGTTTATAGATCAACAGCCTCTGGCTGGAAACGCTCTAGGAAGAGTCCAAGGCTACCCAGACCATTTGTTGCATGGCTGGGGAACATTTCTGATTCTAGAACTCCCACAGGATCCATCATCTTGCGGACGACCAGCATTTCCTTCCTTCCACCCAAGGGAGATGTGCCCGAGTGACGCGTTTGGCACTGGATCTAAAACTTTAGCAATCCAGGGTAAATGAACAGAAGCAAAGAGGCTAATTCTCATTTGTAGAACCGTGACCCACAGCCCACAAGGAGGAGCAGAGGGAGACCCCTGGCCTCCAGTCTTCATCTGAGGGTCTTCCTTGGAGTCAGGGATATCAGATTTGAAGGAGGTCTGCCACTTTGCCTCTGAATGGCCTTGGGGAAGTCACATCTTTCTCAGACTCAGACTTTTGTATCTGGGGAGCAGAAAGTATCAATGATCAAGCTTTCCGAGTCGCCGTGAGGTTTCAGGGAGCTCATGTGTATAAAATGTTGAGCATATTTCCTAAGATAGAAGGGAAGCTTCGTAAACATCACCTACTGTGATCGCTCGTAGTTTCCCTTTTTTTTTTTTTTTTCCTCCCTCATGCTCAATCTACCTTCCAGAGTTCCTGGCTTATTTTGCCAATTCTAGGCCAAGTACCTGCTTTCTCCCCACCTTCGTTATCCTCAGGAACCCTCGGGCCATTCTCGGGATGGCCTTGGCTTCCATCTTAGGAGAACGTAAACATGATCTGTCCCCGACATAGTCCAGGGGTACAAGGAGGCTGCTCACCAGAAATGGAAGGGTAGACGCAGGTAATGGTTTTCTGAGTAGCCGTTTACACTCGCAGCTTGGGAACTGGGTGTGATTTCTTCTTAGAATAACTCCTTACAGATCTGTGGCCTGTTCTGATGTTGCCATCTCATTTCCAGAGTCTCTTCTGTCCTTTGAAGCCCCAGCTTTAGAATCTGGCTCTTTGGCTCGGCTCTCACTGCCAGGACAGACAAGGGTGGATGCCACTTGTCGTGCTTGGGCCAGCCTGCTTGGCCGGGGACACTCGCCACTGGGCCGGGCCATGCCTTCCCCAAGCTGGGCTCTTGGCCACTGCTGGAGCGATGCCAGCAGGGAGGAGGGAGGGCCTGGGCAGAGCAGGGTGGGAGCCCCAGGTGGCCTGCAGCTACACAGAGGGATTAGTGACATCGGCCCCTCCCAGGGAGCGGGTTCAGACAGGATGAGAGGGAGGCTGCCCGCGCCCAGGTCACAGGGGCCACTGGCGGGCTCGGAGAGGGAGCCCCCCCAGCCTGGGCTCCCTGGGGCCTGCCCGCTCTGGCGTGGCTGCTGGGAAAACCTGTTGGGTAAGCTCCCATGTGTTTCCCCGTTAAGACTGGGCCCTGCAGCCCAGGCTGCAAAGTGCGGTGAGGGGCAGGAGCTCCTTACTGGCTCTGACATTTGCTTGAGAAGCTGCCAGAGGGCGGTTTGTTTCTTAAACAGGGATGTGTTACAAGAGCAGGGCTGCGTCTGTGGTGGTGATAGCAAGCCCTGGCTGAGGCCAGGACTCCCTGACCCGCCCCTTTGCTAAGTACAGCATGGCCAGATTTGGGGGTGGGGGTACAGGTGTAGCTGCCCCTCCCCCGCCACTGACACAGTGCGTGACCTTGGGGGTAGTCGGGTCATCTCCCTGAGCTCCATTCTCCTCACTGGTTGGATGGGAAGAAGGGGCTGCCTCTCTGGGGCACCTTAGAGAATGTTCCTTAGCTATGTACTTGCCCTGTGTCATTCTGGGTTATTTCACAAATATGATCTCACTTAATCCTATAATGTTTGCATGATGGAGGTGCTATTAGTATCCTTGCTTTACAGATGAGGCCCCGAAAGACTAGATGATTTGGCCAAGAAAAAGGACACAGCAGAACTGGCAGAGCTGGATGTGACCCCGAGCAGACTGGCCCCAGCTCCTCTTGACTGCGACGCAACCTTCCCGAAGCCTGCCCGTGACCCCGTCCTCTCCCTTGGAGCGCTTAGATCATCTTGGAATAGCACTTGTGTCGATGGGATTGTCTGCGAGTGCCCACTCCAGGGGCGGATTCTGAGCTAGCTGCCTTGGTGTTTGCTCACCACCACGTACCCAGCACCTAGCTCTGCCCCGACCAGAAACTTCGGGACAGCCCCCGTGTGAGAGGTTGCCAGGAGGCTCAGATGAGATAAAGAACTTGAAGTAACAGGTGGCTCCCTGTTGAAATCACCCGCCCTGCTCTGAGCTCACCACAGGCACTTGGGAAATGTTTATGCCTGGGCCAGACTCACTGGGAACACTTGAATGTGAAGCTCCCCAAAGAACCTACTATTTATTTATTTGAGAGAGAGAGAGAGCAAGCAGCCATGGGGGAAGGGCAGAGGGAGAGAGAGAAGCAGACTCCCCACTGAGCAGGGAGCCCAAAATGGGGCTCAGTCCCAGGACCCTGGGATCATGACCTGAGCCCAAAGTTAGATGCTTAACTGAGTTAAGTTAGGCTGAGCCACCCAGGCGTCCCAAAGTACCTACTTTTGAACCTTGGATGCTGACTCAGACCATCTTCCTGCTTTGGGGAGGAGCATTTCCATCCCTCTGTTCAGCAACCAAAATCCTGTTTTCAGCTTCAGCTTCAGGCTTGACAAAGAACATCCCTGAAATGCCACCAAGAAGGGGGAAGAAAAAGGCAGGGGGACAGGGGAAGGAAAGACCTGGCTTCCAGGCCACATGTTCTCCCCTCTCTTCTCTGGGTTTGTGGAGCCTGAAGGGGTGAGAGAAGTCTGGGGTCCTCAGAATGACACTCTTCCCAACCTTCCCTTGCTCATGTAGCCAGCTGCAGAAGAATGATGCATGTGTGCCTCTGTTCAAGGAGACGCTGAACAATCCATTTCTAACTGATGAATCAATCCCATGCTGGTGAGAAATCGAATGTCTTTTCAAGAAATTTGCTAAATTTGGACGTACTATTTTACTCTCTTCCATCATGCTCTCCCTGAGTCCTCCGGCTCATGTCCCTGAGCCCAGGGGACCCTATCTGTGGGTTCACAAAGGATTTGGCTGGTGTGATAGGAAAGTAATCCCAACCTATCAGACAGACAGGCTGTAATAATGCATGGGTCTCATCTATCTTTCCGTTGGGATGGATAATTTGGGTAACAGAAAAAGAAACATCTGCCTGAATATCATATTTATATACTTAAGTCCTGTTAGCAAAGAAAATACTTTAGGAATAGCTTTGAAACATTAGGTAATGTGTAAATAAATGACTAGTTTCTTTGCTCAAAGTGAAATCTGGTCAATCAGAGAGTTCATACAAACTTATTGAGAGCCTACACTATGCCAGGTCCTATAGCTGGCCTTGGGAGGTCTTTCACTGGGATCCAGTTGTCTCACCCTAAATACTATATCTGTAGAGGTAATAAGCAAATAATAATAAATCCTTACAAAGAATGTGTCAAAAGAAGAAACTGATTTTTCTTTTTTTCCTTAGTGGTATCTTCATTACCTGTTTGAAAAGTTCTCCAGGACCAGGCTGGCTATCTAAGAGAGAAAGTTATTCTACTTCGGGGCAAGAGACTTCTTGGCATTTGTGGCTGAGGTCTTTATTTTTCAAGGAGGTGTCCTTATTTGCTGAAGACAATTTCTTGGCTCAAATGAACCAGCTCAGCAGTCACCTGTGTTCGCTGACAGACTGTTGCTTCCTAATATTGCCCCACCTGGGGTGTGTGTGGGGGCCCTTGGTGGGTGACGTGAATATCTATATCTATTTAGGGCCAGGTGGTGGCAGCTTCAGCTGTAGTCCCCACAGGTGGCTTGGCTCTTAATCAAACTCCTTCTGATTCACATGAGAAGTCTTCTTCAGGAATTTCTTCTCGCTGCTCAAAAGTGTGCATCCCATTGCCATGGACAGCACGAGTTTCAGAAAATCTGGGGCTCAAATGAGAACAGGAGGTTGTGACCTTGTCAATAAAATTGGTATGCAAATCTGTGTGATCAAATTTATCACTTAGCAAGATTTGTTATACAGATGTTATTTTAAAATAGAAAAAAAATATTTTGTTAGATTCTATGGCTTGTGGAATATTATTAATCTTGTAAGGGGGGAGAATTGGAGCCCATCATTTTAGAAGTATTAAGAAGTCTGGAATTATGGATAAAGCAGACGTCCCCATGCTCTCTTGCACTGTCTTATCCTTGAATGGCTATAGAGTATGGATGTTCATGCATTAATGTGTAAACACACCCATGCACTCACACACACAAACACAATCGCATGCTCACATTTCCTCATCGTCTCAGTCCCTTTGGCAGCCCTCTCTGTTCCCTTGGAAAGTAGTTCTGGGTCTGTAACCAGCAGTCTGGCTCTTGATCCTTTCAGAGCTATCAGTACTCATCTGCCTGGCCCTATTTCTTTCACAGGAGCCTTTGTGTCCCTGACACCAGTTTCCAGGAGGGGGTCTTGCCCTGGTCAGTAGGCACCTGTTCTGGTCCCCACCTGAACTGTCACTTTAGTCCTTGACCTTGAGTTGTAAATTCTGCCCAACAAACCTTCAAATGCACATGGGGGCCACTAGCAGATGCTTCTCCACCTCTGGTGTGTTAATTCCAAAGCCAAGTGGATGTGCAGGACATACCAACGATCGCCCAGGGACTCTTACCAAACCAGACCAAAGGGAAGTGCATTATCACCAGCAAAAGTCCCTGGGCTTAGTGGGTAACTCCTGCCCACACCTGCCAAGGGCATGGTAAGGAAAGCCTCATCTGGAGGACTGTATCTCCAGGTCTGATTACAAACTGGGTTGTCTGGATGAGCAGAAAGCAGCCATGGGAGACATAGATAGAGTGGGGCCAGATCCTGGGGCCCTGGGCCATTCATAAGCCACCTTGAGGGATGCTTATATGCCAAATACCATTTTAGATAGGATGCTCAGGCTGCAGGTTGATTCTGAAAACTATCCCCACCCCCAGTTTGATGGAGAAACTCTGAATATCAGAGGTAATAATATCATATGACATTCACAACAACAAGCATCATGCTGATCAACACTAATCATTTGCTGGCTGTGTGCTGCATACTTTGCCAGGTGGTTCATTTAATCCTTTCATCAACCCAATATGATAAACTAGTATTCCCATTTTACAGATGTGGAAACTAGTTACAGATAAGTTAAAGAACTTGCTCAGAGTTCCAAAGCTAGTTAAGTGACCAAACCAGCATTTAAATCCAGGCAGCCTGATTCAAGAGCCAGTGTCTCATGCTAATACAGACTAGGGGCTTACACAGTCATTGTATTAAAGACCAGATAGTAAATATTTTAGTCTTTGTGGACCATGTGGTCTTCATGGCAACTACCACTCTGCTCCTGTAGCACAATGGGATTTATAGACAATATGTAAATCAATGGTGTGGCTATGTTCCAATAAAGCTTTATTTATAAAAACAAGCCATGGGCCTGGATTTGCCCCATAGACAGTAAATTGTTGACCTCTGGCATAAACCAAACAGGGGACTGAAGTTTCATATTCAGCAAACATTCATTGGAACCCTTATTATGTGTCAGGTACTTCAATTACTTTATTTTATTGAATCCTTCAAAAGCTATGAAGTAGGCAAGGAATTCCCAGTTTACAAATGAGAAAACTGAGGCTCAATGAAGTTAACTTTCCTAGAGACATACAGCTAGTAAATGGCAAAAGAGAACTGACCGTAACTCATCATAACTCATGTTCCTTTGTCATTTTTCTCTGTAGGCTTTCCAAGTAGACCGAAGCCCCATAAATAATCAAGTCTCCAGAAGCTATATTGCAGACTTTTGCTTTTTCAGGGAATTGTGAATGTGTCATAACTTGGCCAGGACTGGCTGTAAGGCATGCTGGGACATCAGAAGCATGAGGTGTGTGGAAGAGGACGAGCTGCTGGGGCTCAACTGGAGGGAACTTGTCCAGCTGCAAAGCTGGCCATTGGTGGAGAGAGGGGTCTCAGTTGTCCAGATGGATATGGGAAACTCTGACAGGTTCCAGGCTATTCACATCTCCACAATGGGGTCTGCAGTGTGTGGGCATGGGCAGAGGGATCAGAGCTCTCTACTGAGGCCGTGATGATATGGTATGTCATCCTTGTTTAGAGAAGAATCCTATCGGAGGCTCAGGGAAGGAGGAAGATGGAAGGGTTGGCCACCACTGTGGTGGGCTGGTTCTCAGGAATGAGTTCTAGGGATGGGAAGCGGTCAGATTGAGAAACAGAACTCCTAAATAAAACACAATCATAACCCAGGTAGAAACCTTGCTTCCACTTCCTTCTTCAGCTCATAGATCGCCTCCTCATGGAGGCCTTTGCTCAACACTCCAGGTAGATTCCCTCCTGTCTGCATCCCCTCCTCTCATCATCTCTGTACTGTAATTTTCTTTACTCAGACACACTCCTACTTCAAGGTCTTTATGCTTCCCGTTCCCTTTCCTGGAATTCTCTCCTCTCAGACGTCTTCATGCCTTGTTCCTTCCTCCCTCTACTTCAAGGTCTTTTCACAACAGTTCCTTCCTCAGGGGAGGCCTTCTCTGACCTGTCATTCAATATTTCGAAGCCTCTTGTTCACCTGATATTTTATTAACCCCTTTTCTGTGTTACATTTTTTTCTCCTTAACATTCACCACCCGTCTACGGTGTGTTACTTTTTTACCTTGTTTCTTGACTGTTCTCTAGAAGGTCCAGGAAGTTAAGAAGTGTATGTAGGTTTGTCACCTTGTCTACAGGGTTTAGAACAGTGCCTAAGACCTTGTAGAACTCTGTAAATACTAGTTGAATTAGCGAATTAATTTATCACAATCTGTAATTATGTATTTATTTATTTATTCATCTCTCTGACTAGGTTGTAAGTTCTGGGAGAAATAAAACTATGTCTCTGCTTTCACCTGCATCTCCAATGCCTAGAATATACTAGGTGCTCAATAAATACTTGTTGAGTGAAAGAATGAGTGAACGTTTAGAGCAGATATGGCTCCTAAGAGGCAGAAGAGTTGAAGAACTTACGTATCATCAACTGAGCCCTCCTTAAGTTGGATTGTGTTTATTACAATTATTTGCAAAGGAATTTGTTTTCCTTATTAATATAAACATTCTTTAAAGGGCATATGTTGTGTCTTACTTATCTCTGAACTCGAGTTCCTTAATCCCAACTCTTGCTTAGTAGGTGATAGCCAATTAATTATCTGCCAGATGGATAAAAGCATACCAGAATGGTAAAAACCAGGCCTAAAACTGGTTTTTTTTGTGCAACACTCATTTGAGAGTCCACTCCCCTTTGAGACTGAGCCTGCCTCCTTCGGGACTGGCCCAGAGGAAGCAAGGCTGTGTTTGCAGATGTGATTGTCAGAGAGAAAACCTGGGAAGGACTAACAAGAGCAGACCCAGAAGACTCTGGGAGACCTCTCAGAGTCCCAGAGGATGGGGCTCTTTCCAGATAAAGCTGGGGTGGCAAGGGCACCCAGAGGAGAGGAGTCAGGCAGGTGAAGTAGAGATCTTGAGATGGGACCATGGGAAGACCAGATAGGAACTCATGGCCACTGCTCTGCTCATGTTCATGCAGTGAGCAGTGAGAGGCAACATGGGGGGTTTGGGTCCCTATAGCTCCAAAGAAGAAGCCAGGAGCCAAGCTGCTCTTCAAATCAGGTAGGAGATAGGATGCCCACCCAGTTCTCACCTCCTTGATGAAGCACATATCCTGATTTTTAAAATACTTTAAATTAACACTTTTAATTTTTAATTAATACTTTTCTTAATACTCTAAAACCTATAGAACTCCTTGCCTGATATAGGTTGCTTATACAGAGTTGTTAAATCGCAAACCATCCATGGGGTGGATCCAGAGCCATTCCTGGAGTAAGCATTTACATCAAGGATGCCTCAGGGTGGTTATTTTCCTTAAAAATGTGAATGCCTTAAGTGGATGCATGCCCGAATGGCCAAAGGAACAAATGGATTAATGAATGAATAAAACAAGCTTTCTATGATTTTTTTAGGATAGGGTAGAAGGGAGGGGTGCATTCAGGGATCATGGAAACTGTCTAAATGAGAGACAAAGCCAGCTGGATTTCAGAGACATAATCATGTCCATACTGCATGGCGCTCTCGGAGAAGGGCCTCTGAAAGTGGAAGAATCAGAACTGGACTGAATAGTGCAATTTTTGATCTTTGAGTTTGGAACTTAGGGAAATTTTCTTTTTTTTTTTTTAAAGACTTTCTATTTATTTATCAGAGAAAGAGAGAGAATGCATAAGCAGGGGGAGCATCAGGGAGAGGGAGAAGCAGATTCCCTGCTGAGCAAGAAGACTGATG
Organism: Mustela putorius furo; assembly: GCF_011764305.1. NCBI lineage: Eukaryota > Metazoa > Chordata > Mammalia > Carnivora > Mustelidae > Mustela > Mustela putorius. The sequence continues at coordinate 8,880,317 of NW_025421464.1, read as the reverse complement.
CAGGACTCGTTCCCAGGACTCTGGGATCATGACCTGAGCTGAAAGCAGATGCTTAACTGACTGAGCCACGCAGGCACCCCAGGAACTTAGTGAGATTTTCTGTGTTAACTAATAATATATGGATAATATTTGTAGATGTTATAGGAACATTTTATAAAACTATTATTTTCTATTTTATGGCTGCGTATACTTTCTACTAAGGCATATTGGATGGAGAAAGCAAGATTAAGTCTTTCTTTTTTAAGGATGTGTTTCATGATGTCTCCTTATTATTTCAACAGTTGCCTCATTGTACATTTTGGTGCTATGCTACTTGGCATCCTCATATATATGAGTATTGCTCTGAATTCTGTTTGTTCCCATTGTCATCACAGAGTGGATTAGCTCAATATATACAGCTAATGGGGGAAAAAAAAAAAAGAACATGACAAAGGAGGGATTGTGAACCAGAGAGATGATGACAAAATGTAGGGACAAGGAGGACCTGATCCTGTCTATGGTGGACAAAATATAACATGGCAGGGGAAAGAGGAAAGGAAGAAAGGAAGGAAGGAAAGAAAGAAGGAAGCGAGGAAAAGATGGGTCCTTGTGGCGCAGTTTCTTTTGGTCACTGGGTACTTTGGCCCCACTGGTCTGAGATGAGGATCAGCAGCTTCCTTTTACCCAGAAGAACTGATAATAGTGAGGTTAAGTGAATTTGCAGAAGTTACTCCTTAGAAATGTGCTTCAAACTCTAGTTTCTGTGAGTCCAACACTTTCTCTGGTGACATTACAGTGTTTTAAGATGAAATATACTCCAGATGGCAAGGACAAGACTAGCAAAATGGGAGGTAATGAAAGTGGATGTGGGAGGCAGGGTCAGGGGAAGGAGGTGCTGGAGTGAAGTCTGTGGCCATGGAGAATGTCTGCCAGTGGGACTTAGGTGTGGTCAGCCATGAGGCATCCCTGTATCTCCTGCTTCAATAGAAGCTGGCTCAGGGGACAAGGTACTTGGAGCAGAATCCACAGGGGTGAACCTCAGACCTGCAGCTAAGACTGACCTTGAAGTGTCGGGTGCGGATGCTCACCCGGGGACAGGAGGGCCAGTTGAGGAGAATTAACCTGATGTAAAGAAGGCATAGGGGAGATGCTGAAAAGTCACCTGGGGGGTTATCATAAAAGTTCCGAATGAAGCGCTCTGGTCTTGATTAACACAGGGCAGCAGAATTGAATGAGAATTGGGAGCATATTCAAGATGTTTGGAAGGAAGAATTTATCTGATGTAATTGCTGATTGGATATCTGAGACCGAAAAGAAAGGACAAGAAAAGAAAAGAAGGGAGAAAGAAAGAAAGGAGAGAAGGGAAGGGACAGAGGGAGGGAGGGAAGGAAAGGGGGAAAGAAAGAAAGAGAGAGAGAAAAAGAAAGAAAGAAAGAAAGAGTGAGTATTTAGGTACAAATAATTCCTGTTTGAGCAGCTCTGCATTGGGATTTTCCATTCATTTCCTCATCTTACCTTCATAACAACCCTGTGAAAGTTGTGTCATGACCCCTTTTTACAGATGGGAAAACTGAGGCTCCGGGAGGCAAGGTGACTGGCACACGTGGTTACAGGTGGAGTGCAAGTCCAGTGCCTTCTAATTCCCGAATCTAACCTCTTCCCACAAAGCAACTTGAGACCTCTTCCCGCAAAGCAACTATAAGGGAAGCCTAAGTGCGCGTCTTGTAGCCACACTCTTCCAGAGGCCATATTAAAAAAATATATGGTTTCTTTAAAAAGAAAGAAAGAAAGAAAGAAAGAAAGAAAGAAAGAAAGAAAGAAAGAAAGGAAGGAAGGAAGGAAGGAAGGAAGGAAGAAAGAAAGAAAAGAAAAGAAAAAAAGAAAACCAACAATCCAGCAAACAGAAAACAAGGCAGAGTGCTGAGTCATTCCCCCCAAGAAGTCGGAGGGGGTGATTACAAACAGCTGGACCAGACATCATGCAGCTCCGAGAAGCGCCAGAGGAGAAGCAGGAAGGGACTGGTTCCGAAAGGAGAAGGAGAACTGAAGCAGGGAAGTTATTTCAGAGCACAGAGCACGGCCAGACAGAACCGGCTAGAGCCAGACAGAGCCCGAGCCCGTGGCTGTGGAAGAAAAAAAGAAATCGAATTCTAACAACTCAAGAGTCCTTGGTCTACGTCGTGGCCTCTCAGTTAAACAGTGAAAGAATGGACACAGGCCCCCAAACCCTGAAGGCGGGAGGATAGTCCATGATGGGAAAATAGGTTTGAGTTGGGACAATACAAGTGTTGGGGACAGGCCGTGAAAAATCTCCAGGGGTGGGGTGGGGGGCAGTGGTGGAGCTTGGAACCAAAGAATGGAACGCCATATTTGTACTTGGAGGTTACTGTTTCCAATCGGCTTTCCCTTAGGTACAGGGGGTGGATGTGTGTGTGGGAGGGGGTTGTTCATCTTGAAAAGGCTGAGGATTTTTTTTTTTTTTTTTTTTTTTTAGTTGACCACTGGACTTTGAATATACAATCGCTGAGTTAGTAGTCCCCTCCTGGATGGCTGTGCCTCTGAATTGGCCTATGTGTTCAGCGGCCCTCGCTGCCGACCCTGGGATGGTCCGGGCAGCTGCCAAGATCCAGGCCTTGGCTAAAGGGGCATTCGTGTAGCACTTGCCCTGCAACCTTGGCTGAGATTAGAACATCATCTCATCAGCCCCCAAATGGGAAGTCAGGAGAGGAAGTGGATTGGGAACATATTCTGCACCCCACCAATATCGTGTGGGCCCTCCTCTACTCCTCGGACGTAGCTAGAGGCCCAAGGACAAGTGGGATTCGGGGCCTTTCACTTCAAATGCAGAGGAGTTAGCAGAAGCATCCAATGCCTTCCTTTAGACTTAGATGGGTGGAAATGGGTAAGCAACTGGACGTGAAGATATTGATCGGCCAGTAAGAGGCCTCGTTGAGTGAGCAGGGTTCATTTGCAAGCAGAAGTCTTACAGAGGGAGAAAGACGACACGGAGTACAAGAGGACTCATCCTTTGTTTTTGGTGTGAGTGTAAAAATGTATTAAGTGTGATGCCAAGGGTCGGAGAGAGCTGGGGCGCAGACAAGCATCAGACAGACTTGGCTCTGAATTGTAGCTCTTTATTTCAGGGCTGGCTGAGAGAAGAGAACATCCGAAACCTCTCTGAAACTCATCTACATACAGGGCGAAAGGTAATGTGTGTTGAGGGTGAGTGTGGGTTAACACCTGCAAAGCATCTGAACCGAGTACCTGGTACAGAGTGGATTCTCAGCAGTATTCCTTCCCTTTCCCTCTCTCTGGAGGAGAAACATGACTAATGAGGATATGGTGGTAGGCAAAGTTTATACTTAGAACTGGGCTGGAAAAAAATCCCATTATTTGTCACAATTTAGATAAACAAGAAGTATTAAGTGCCGGCTACATTAATGGTAAAACCAAAGCACAGCATGAGAGTGTAGCTTGCTAAAAGTCAAGAAACTGCTAGGTAAAAGACTTGTATTCAGTTTCCCGGAAGCTGCTTGGCAAGTTGGTCCTGGGGTTCCTCATTCCCTAGCTTATCATATGAAGGTCAGAGAGTCTATTTTTTTAATTAAAAGCCAAATGTTTTCATCCTGTGAACATATGTCCTATCTCAGCGCCATTAGGTGTACAGTGGGTCCTCCCCCCAGCCTTAATAAGGTCAAGAGAGAAACAACAACAGTAGCCACTGTCCTCCCCAGCTCCTTTGGCTCCACAGTGTGTGTCTCTTTCTCTCTGGGAAGTCTATGAGTCAGGATCTATTTCCAGGAATGCCAGCCCTGGAAACTGTGTTCATCTTGCCTGTCTTGTGCAGAGGACCGGGTCCTCAGGGACTCCCAGAATGCTTGGTCTTAGTACTGAGCTTGGTTCTTGGGTGGAAGCTGACTTTGGTCCCCCAATTGCCATCCTGCAATCACTCCTGCCCAGGATGAATGATCGAATGAACTCTGTAGGCACCTCTCTGGGTGGGCTTGGTGAGGAAGGTCAGAGAACCTCTACAAAGACTAGAGCACAGGGAAGAAGCCCTTCTCCTATCTTTCATCACACAGAGACACAGAAAAAAGACCCGTGTCTTACTTGCATTCTTATCTCTTTTCTGTACTGAGTTGACTGCCACCATCGTCCATCTGCATGAAATCAAAGTTTAGTGAGCTTGACTCTGTCTATTGGAAGTTCTGAAAGTTAGTAATAGTGGAATAGGGCTCGTGGGGACACAGAAACTGCTCTGAATGAGACAATCCTGGATTAAAACTCCAGTTCCTGTCCTCACAAGTCCTGGGATCTTGGGAAAATTACCTTTTGAGTTTCCATTTTATCAAAGAATATCGTAGGACAGATGTAAATACTTACTAAGTAGTGCAGATGTGTAAAATATACTGAGTGAGAATACATATACTTTGCCCTATAGTGTAAGCAAGAAGAATCCCTTAAAGTTTACCCCAGAGCCATTTTCTCTTATTCTGACCAAACAGAGAACATTTCTGATCCCGAGGTCTGTTAAGCAATAGGAAAACACCCTTTGGGGGTGATTGCCGATGAAAAGGCCTTCCTGTTCCAAACTGGAGGCAAAGACTGGAGCAGAGGGAGGAAGCCAGCCAGCAGTGGTTTTGTTTGGGACCAGCTGGCTCATCCTACTGAGGCGGGGACCCAGCGCTGGGCCGTCTTTTCCCCCACCCCTTGCATTCTAGGAGAGAAGCCATCAGAATGGGAGGTCGCCATATTGGCCAGAGACGCCTCCCGTGGGGCTTGGAGAGTGACAAAAGTGGCACAGAGTTCCTTTTCAGGGTGGTCTCTGACGGGAACAGGGAATCCAGGAAAAGTCTTGACGATAGAACATTAAAACAGAAACACATTTTTGGGACTGAGATTTCCAACCTGGGTTCTAAACTCCCAGGCAATATTGAAGCCTTAGTGTAAAGAAAATATTCTCTGGGGTTCGGATTGCCTAGATTTCCTCCCTATTACTGCTTCCCCCCGCCACCCCGAACACAGACGAAAGTTAAGTTCCACACTCCAGGATGCACCTAGAGAGAAAACGAGCCATTCACTTAGAGGAGAGGAGATGGTTTCCAGAGGATTTTGTAGGAAAATGCCCTTTGCCTGCTGGCCCTTGGTGCCCAGGCTGGGCTAAGCTGATTAAAGTTCCACTCAGAATTGTGATAACCCAAAAGATACACCAGGGCCACTGATGTGCCTCAAGATTAGCCACTAAACTGATCACTCTTTCTGGGATTGTGGCTGCTGTATTTTTGGAAACCGGGCATAAAAAAATAAAAAAAGAAAAAAAAAAAAGAAAGGAAAGAAAAAAGAAAGAAAAAAAATCTCTATTTTCTCAGGCTCTGTGTGCGGACCTCATTAATTTCCCAAAGTCTCAGCAGAAGAACAATTGCTCTAATTCCATCTGGCAAGGTTCTAAAGCCTGAAAATTTCTCATATAATATAAAGTATACAGAAAATGAATAGACACACTTATATATGACCTCTGAAATAGATGGCCCAGTATGCATAATAGGCTACACCCCATACACAAACACGCACATATGTGTATATAAATATTTTTTTTCCTTGCCTTCCTGCCCTTATCCTGGAATTCTTAGCAATTTGGCCTGTCCTTGCTTATTAATGATGTTTCCAGAGCAGAGCTCATTGGTGCATTTTCTGCAATGGGCTGATTAATAGGTGGGCACGGGGGAGCTCTTTGGGAGCCTGAGCATTGCCGGCTTGTTGACCTTGATGCTGGGGGATAGTCTAGCTTCCAACTATGGAATCTCAGTTAGCATCATAAATTGTGGAGCCACTGGTTTTATTACCCTTCTGCCTCCTGCTGGGAATGTTGTTTCTCTTTAATAATGGGCTGAACAGCAGCAATGAGCACTTCCCCTCCCCCTCCTCCCTCCAAAGCTTGCTCCATCCACCCTTCTCTCCCACCTCCACTTGCCATCTCCCAGTGTTGGTCAGCAAGGCAGATAGACAGACAGTCAGACACACAGACACACACACACACACGTGCTCACAGCATCATGCATTCATTTGCATTATACACACCCGTGCGTGTGTGCATGTGTGTGTGTGTGCGTGTGTGTGTGTATAAACCTATCCTTCCCCCTCCTTTTAGCTCCAGGACTTAGTAAGCAAACACCCCCCTCTCCTTGGCACAGCTAAATCAGGCAGGGATTTTCAAAAGGCACTTTCGTAAACATCAAAGGAAAACACAAAGTAACCAATCTTAGAAAATGTAAAAATAGTCTTGTTTTCAAAATAGAGATTTCTAGAATCTTGGTAGAAATAGAGAAAAACTGGCCTGCCTTCTAAACACTGTTCTCAAAAGAGCAAGGATAACTCTCTATGCTTCCTCATTTCCCCACTTCCCGTGGCCTCCAAGAGCCATCCCACTTCTTGGGCCTCCAGAATGCATCTCTGCACAGAAATGCACCCTCGCACTGGACCCAAAGGAAGAATCACTTCCCTGCTTGATGTCGGCCCTTCCCACTTCTAGATCTACCCCACTCCCACTTCTAGAAAACTCCCAACTCAAAGCTTCAGAGTTTTGCTCAGTTGTCACTTCTTAAGGGAAGCTCTCCAGGGCTTCATTGTCAGTCAAAGCCCTGCCTTTACTCAAGAGTGCTATGTTCCTTCTCCCCTTCACAGCAACCATCACGGTTGTAAATGCATGTTTATTTGTGGGAGCATGTGTTTCATGTCTGTGTCCAGAGCTGGAATGTAAACTCCTTTAATGTAGGGATATCACATTGATGGCCTTCGCCTTGAAATCCGCAACATTGCTCTTATTACCAGAAACGTGGCTCACATTGAATAACATTTGTTGATTGACTAGGCAGCCCTGCTGTATTATACTACACACATAGAAGAAGCGTCTTCCCGAAGCCATGTGGGTACACATGTTCAGGACAACAATCTGTCTCCATATTGTAGTAGATATGGTTAGTCTCTGGCTGATCTGGTGCATCTGTCTCTCATCAGCACTGAACAGTTTTCTAGAGAGTTACTCTGAGATTAAGAGCTATGTCCCCAGAAATGCCTAGGAAGCTATATTCCCCCCAGGAGGTAGTCAATAGCCAATGGCCAATGGACATGGGAGTAGAAAATCTCTGCTCCCTTGCCTCCAGGTGGGAACCCTGCGCAGCGCTCTCCAGACTGAGATGAGTCTTCCAGGGGAGCTCCTGTGTTTGCCTGGCTTCCTGTCCTGCCACATGTGGCTTCCCTCATCCCCTTACAGATTTAACTTGAGATCACTCCCTTAATGACTCATTTGCATATGAATCTCTATCTCAGGAACTGTTTCTAGTATCTAAACTAAAACACATTTAATATTCATAACCAGGCAATACTGGTAGACCAGCTCTCCAGAAAAACAAACAAACGAGGACTCTGGCTTGAACTGTTTGCCAGTTTTCGTGGTATAATTAACTCCCACTATGGCCAGTTTCAAACTATCAACAGGGTGTCATTGAACACAAAGTTGCAAAGAGATGTGCACAGTTGGCTCATGGGAGTCAGTGGGAACCATGTCTAGCATAACCACTCATGTTTTATTTCAACATACGTGAAATAAAAGTTGTATACATAATATTAACCATGTCTAGCCTAACTGCACACGTTTTATTTCAACATCGGTGAAATAAAAGTTATATACATAGTATTAATATTAATAGTTGTGCCACTGTGAGCACTAATGATATACTAGGCATGATGCTAAATTCTTTATATTTACCTTAGTTCTCATGACTCGGAGGGGTTTATACATCTTATCACCCCATTTTACAGATGTAGAGGCTTTGGCTTCTGGAGTTACATGTTTATCTAATGTCACACTACTTATAAATGGTGGAGCTGAGATTCAGACCCAGATGTGACTCTAGAATCTTAATGTATGACCATATTTGGTGTTACCTACCAAAAGGTAATAAATGTTCCTTTTATGTGTATAGCAATTTATATTCTGCATGGTGACTTTTCTCTGGATAATAATTTGCATTCCTGGGACGCCTGGGTGGCTCAGTTGGTTAAGCAGCTGCCTTCGGCTCAGGTCATGATCCCAGCGTCCTGGGATCGAGTCCCACATCGGGCTCCTTGCTCCGCAGGGAGCCTGCTTCTCCCTCTGACTCTGCCTCCCACTCTGTCTGCCTGTGCTCGCTCTCACTCTCTCTCTCTTACAAATAAATAAATAAAATCTTAAAAAAAAATAATTTGCATTCCTTAGCATTTTTTTTATGATTTTGATAATATAAACTGTTTGGGACAAACACAATTATTTTCAAGATGGGGACACTGAAGCTGATTGCGATTGTTCAGTTCTGAGGAGCGGATCTAGAACTACAGTTCAGGATTCTCCTGCTCCAGGTGTCTTTCTAGAAGTCTCTGATCCTTCCTCCCCAGAATCTCCACTGTCAGTGGCAACCTCACCATTTTCTGGACGCAAAATCTATCCCACCTTTAGCCGGAGAAGGCCAGCATTCAAGGGATTGTAGGGACTGTCCTTTATCAGTATTCTTCAGTAGACTGAACACCTACTGTTGTGAATATAGATTGGAACCTCAAGTAAGGAAGTTATGACCAGGACTCCCAAGTAGGTTTTGGGCAAACCATTCAGTTTAGTTTAGCCCATAATTACTAACCACCTGCAGCACCTACCCTGGGACTCCTCGGGGGTTTCTGAGTCTTGGCTGCCATGCAAAGACCTACATGTTTGACTCGGCCCCTTTGCCTTCTTTGGTACAAAACTGCTAGCAGGTCTTGCTGGAGAATGACAATGCATTTATGCTATGGTAGATCTGTTCGTGCCTCTACTTCTTTCTTCAGAAAATATGATGAGAGGGGTGTCTGGGTGGCTCCGTTGGTTAAGTGTCTGCCTTTGGCTCAAGTCATGATCCTAGGGTCCTGGAATTGAGCCCCACATCAGGCTCTCTGCTCTGCAGGAAGCCTGCTTCTCCCTCTGCCTGCTGCTCCCCCCCCTCAAGTACCCGCTTTCTCTATGTCAAATAAATAAATAGTCTTTAAAAAGCTGATGAGATTATTCACAATCAGCAATCTGTCCAATGTTTGGCTCTTTAAGTATATTCATCAATGGTAGATAATACTGATATTATTATTCTGACGATTATCACTTTCATAATCGGCTATTATTTTGGCCCTCTGCATTAGCTGGACTTGTCATCTTGATGACTGTATACTTGCAAATCTAGACCAAATCTAGGTATTATTAACAGATATAGTTTCCCCCTTCTGTAGGAGAGATTCTCAAGAAGTCATCACCTGTCTCAGCAGTTGGGCCGTGGATAATGTAGGTGAATGCCCTAAGTGGGACAGGAAGCCAGTGACTGAGCACAGTACATTTAGTGGCTGGAAGTCAGTTGATCAGAAGGACGATTAGGAGGGTCTGATGATTCCCCTGAAACACATGTGTATTGAGTATTGGTGTGGATAAAGACATCTAGAGATGACTAAGGGGTAGATCCTCTTTCAAAGGTCACCATTGACATTCTCACATTTGATAATCTGATGAAAGATATTTGTCCTCTCTTCTGGGGGGAGGAGGAGAGCAGCAGGAACCACATAGGCTTCCACGTACACTGTTTTGCTTCTAATTTCAGGCACAACTCAGTCATAGACTTCAAACTTTAAATTCCTCTGGCATTTATTGAGTACCTAGCAGCCCGCCAGTTCCAGTGCTGGATGCAAATAAAACTCATTTGCATTGTTTTAAGGCAGTAAATCATGTACTTTGATAGACTGCAGACCACAGCCAGAACGGGAGCAGGGCCAGGTGGGAGGGGCGTTTTAAAGGGCTATGGGCCATCCACACGAGAAAAAATGTTCCTGGCTGGAAGTGGTGAGATTTATTAATTACCCGAGACACACAGGATACTTTGCTCTCTCTGTTGTCCCATGACTCTTCTGGGTGGCATTACTAGTTCGTGGCCAGCCTCAACCTCTTCCTGGCTGTCAGTCTGAAAATATCCAAATCACCCTGAGCCCAGCCTTCCTCCCCATTCCAGTGTGCCCTTGGATGTATCGCGGAGAGAGGTGAAGGTGGCTGGACTTCTCAAAATCTTCCAGTGAGCCAAATGCCTTTGCAGACACATATGTACCTATATAAATAATGCAGTGGGCATTATTCCACCTGCTCTGTTGCTGAGAAAACTACGGCTCAGAGAGCTTGGAAAAGTCATCCAGAGTCACATCGTGGGGTAGGCGGGGAGCAGTGCGTTTGACCATAATTTCCCACATTTTTCTGTCACACAAGCTGGTGGCTGGGGAGGTAGGCAAAACACCTCATTGTGGGTGCAGAGATCATGCAGCCGATCAATGAGATCAACAGTAGATGCAGTAGGTCAATGAGCCTGCCCTCAGGGAACTCACAGTCAAAGAGAGAGGTTCTTCACCTCTTGAAGAAATGGGCAGAGTGTGGAAATATTCCGTAACTTTGAGCATCTTCCCAGAAAGATACTGAAAACCTTGCATATAGTTTCGGAGGAATATTTACACCCCTCCCTCATCCTGATCCCAAGCAAAGACTCTAGGCTCAGAATATCCTGGAACAGTCTCTTTAGCAAGTCCAAAGTGAGTGTTCCCTGTAAAGGAGATGGTGCCAAGGATTCTACTGGAACCTGCAGGAGAATACGTAAGTGCTGATGGTGGAAATCACCTGTTCCGTGTTGGCTGCTGCCTCGGAATTTAGAAGGATGATGTACAGAACATCAGACAGCCAGGAGGGTTCAGGACATTCATTCAGGCACAGGGGAAACTTCTGAGCGACTGCACAGCCCAACGGCCACCACCAAGGGCTATGTGTCCTTTCTGTGGAGTCAAAGCAACTCTCCACGGGCTTTGCCAGGCAAGCTGGGGGATAGATGTGTACAGAAAGTATGAGGGACAGTGAGAGCCCACATATGGCATCAGATTTCCTTATTTGTTTTCAACCTGAATCATAAAGATATTTCTTGGGATTGGCAGAGGTGCTAAGATAGAATTTTTTTTTAAGCGAAGAATTAAACATTACGGGGAACTTTGGGGTGCTGGGGTGCTGTATTTCTGGATTTGGATGCTGGTTGCGTGAGTGGGCTCTTGTGACATTCAGTGAACTCTACACTACAGGGTTTTTTCTATAGGCTTTTTTTCTTTAGGGTTATTTCTATTGTTTTTTTTTTTTCTATAGGGTTATTTTCTTTTCTATAGGGTTATTAGGCTTCTATATACAGACATAAGTTATGTGTATATATATTTCTCCATGTGCAGTAAAATGGTTTTTAAAAATGAAACAAGCTACCTTAAACTCTCTTTTATGAGGAAAAACAGTATAATTTTCTGACATCATTTAAATGCTCCAAGTTTCCGTGAGCCAAATTAAGTTAACGTCTGCCATGTTAACTTAAAGGTTCTGCGGAACAGGACCGACAGCTCAGCATGCGTTAATATACTCAGTTGGGGGCGCCTGGGTGGCTCAGTGGGTTAAGCTGCTGCCTTCGGCTCAGGTCATGATCTCAGGGTCCTGGGATTGAGTCCCACATCGGGCTCTCTGTTCAGCAGGGGTCCTGCTTCCCTTCCTCTCTATCTGCCTGCTTCTCTGCCTACTTGTGATCTCTGTCTGTCAAATAAATAAAAAAAATCTTTTAAAAAAAATACACTCAGTTGGGAGTTCCAGCAGGATCTGCTAACTCCCTTGCAGGGTGTCCGGCAGCGGGGTCCCTGAGCCCTCTCCGGTGTCCCTCTCTGGTGCTGGCTCCTCTGAGCTGAGCCCTGCCTATGATCAGTTACATAATTGGATTCATTAATCCTGACCTGAGCAAGCTCACAGGCCCACTGGGCTGTGGAATGGGAAAGGAGTCCACTGCTAGATGCTGGCGCTGCTTGTACTGGGCTGTTGGGGTGCAGCCTGCAAATACCACTTCCTCCCGTCTTTCTGGCAGGTTCCATTCTTTCCTAAGAGTTTCAGCCCTGGTTTACTGAGCAGCACTCAGGAGTACTGTGGGAGGCTGTGTCTGCCTAGGGCTTGACCATCTCTGTCTAGGAAGGGGCTGCTAACCCTTCTGTCTCTCTTTTCTGGTTAACCTAATTCCAAACCCCACACCTCTTTGGCCTATGCCACGGACTTTAAATGCAAAGAGTCAACTGGACCCCCGGTGCAAGATGTCTGACACGTTCAGCCTCATCTTCCCAAATCCCCAGCCACACACGCACACGCCTCTTTCAGCTCTGCTACCCAGCACTCTTGCACTGCTTCCTCCTCTCTCTATTCCTCCTCGCCTGCCCTTTGGTGGCTGAGTTATGACATCCTGTGTCTCTATGCATTGGGAAGCTGTTGACTTCAGAAATAAGAAAGTTGGAATGAACTACAGGAGGAAGAAAAGCAGAATTAGAGCTGAGGTCCCAAGTCAGCTGCTGCAGTATATGAACACACGAGGTGGTTTGGTCCATGTACTGAGCCACCAGCAAGTAGGAGATGCACTCCCTAACCCCTGGAGGGGAGCAGGCACAGGCTGCTGCCATCCCTGAGGATTCAGCCTGGTTGCTCTGTGGGTTGGGGGTGGGGAGAGAGGATAGGATATAATGACACACAGAGCTTCGTTTCTCTGCATTTTCCCTCTGTGACTGTGAAAATGTTTGAATACCAGGTTTAATCCCCTATGTATTTCTTATTCACTTTCCAGAGGACTTAGGGAAATTAGTTCTCCATATGGCATGGGTCATGTGGATCCAACGTGCCCCTCTAAGACCCTGTAGAGCATAATTTCTGCAACTAGATCTCAGAAGACACCATTCTCCAAGGCCAGGGTCAGGGGCAGAACAGCACGCGAGTTGCAGAATGCCAGTGAATCCACGAGCCCTCCGACTTTACTGAGCCCCTCGAACTCATTCCTTCCTCATGGGTGGATGCACAGAGTGGTGACAGTCCTGCCCGGTTCGCATTGGCAAGGCCCCGACCAGAGGACAGAGGGCAGAGAGCTCTGAGTCAACTGTAGAGTAAGGACTCGTTAAGCACAGAATGTGAGCAACTTTCAGGAAAAGAGAAGCCGCTGGATGGCAAGAGGCTCGTGAGGAGCAGTCAGTGTCTCAGAGTTTGGCTTTGTTGACTGCTGCTATGACACAGAAGACACCAAACCCGGGTGGCTTTCTGACTGCCATGAAAACGCCTTCGCTTTCTAGGTTACAAGGACAGGATCCCATTCATACAGCCTTTCTCGATATTCCTTGCAGAATCCTGGATCTCTTACGTGACTGATTTTTTTCTGTCTCTCTCACTGCAACTGTCTCTCTGTGTGCATCTTAAAAAATGGAGAGTTATCAAGAGTTCTCTTCTTCACCTGCTACTGCTTCTTACTCCATCTGCTTGTTCCAGCGATCCTACTTTCCCAAGCCCGTGTCACACCCCAGTTCCACACCCCCATATCTTCCTGCCATCTCTTTCTGTTACGCTCGTCTGTCCTTAACTGACCTCAGAGAGTTCCCTCCCCAAGATGTTCTTCCCTCTAATTTTCGACATTGACACTGACACCTCCATTCGCTCATCTGCTCAAGCCAGGGCAACTGGCTCAGCCAAAAAAGCACCTTTGGGGACAGCCCCCAGCTCTGTCTCTGTTGACTGTGAAATATCAGTGCCTTGCCCATGATAGGGATTCAGCAAATTGTATTTTTAAATACATAAAAGATTCAGTATCTCCTTTTACTTCATTTCCTATTAAATAATTATAAAATGACAAGATTAGAAGAGATAGGTATAGATAGGTGAAGTTTGCATAGTGCTTAACACATAGCTACGTGAGTGTTTTCTGGGTGTTAGGCACTGTCAAGCACTTTATATCTTCACGTTCTAACTATATAATATACGTATAACGTACATAGATATATACGTATATCTATACATATGCATATATGTGTGTGTATATTCATGTTATCTAGATACGTATGTAGGTGTCTATGCAGTGTGTATATAGACATGTGTGATGTGGATACACATATGTATGTTTGTAATGATTCATATCTGTAATCCTTAGTTGCATAATTTACCCATTTTGCAGATAGGTAAACTGAATGTTTATCTATCCCGAACCCTTACAGGTAACAGATAGTGGAACTGCCTTAGTATCCCATTTCTAAGAACGCTACGAATGTGAATTCATTTAATCCTTCTAACAATCTTTTTGTGCCCGACTATCCTCCCTACTTTATAGACAGGGAAACTGGGGTCTGTGAGGTTCAGCGTCTCGCTCAGGGTAACAGGTGGTGGAACAGGAGCCCCGCCCACAGAGTCCTGTTCAGGAGTCAGCGCCCCGCCCACTCTCCAGGGCTAGAGTCCACAGCGTAATGGTGGGGACAGCACCTGCCTGCCCAACAAGCACGGACTCTCCGGTGCCACTTCCTGAGCACCTTCTAGTTTGTCCCCCCCTCCCCCACACTGCCTCGTGTCAAGCAGGACACAGACAGCATCACGCAGAGTGATGTATACTGACTTAAATGAATACATGGGTGAAGAGAGTAAGTGAATGAATCTCCATACTTGCTTGGACTCCTTTGGTGGCCCTTCTTTCTCCACCTTATTTATTTTTTTGTTATTTTTTGCTAAAAGACATTTTTCTTCCTGCTTTGTGTTTTACGCCATTCAATGTGGCTTTCCAGAGATCATTATCATGATTTCTTCAGGTCTTCTCATACATTATCATTTTTCCCTTAAACAGCTGATTGGAAAGGATTTGTTTCCTTCGTCCAGGTCACTTTTGTCTAGCGGTGAGGCCAAATGTTTTGTCCCGTGGGAATGCATCTTCATTTTTATAATGGAAGTCAATGGGAGTTAATAAAAGGAATGGAAAAAGCACATCACTGCCAACTGCTTAAATATGTCTCCTTTCCACTCTGAGAGCTCCACCTGTCCTCACAGCGTGCCTCCTGGGGAATCCTCCCAGCAGCTGGATGGACATTCTAGGAGACAATGGTGGTAGATGGCTGTTTGGAATGCTGGCGTGCTCAGAGGACACATTGCAGACCTCAGTTCAGCAAGGAGGTCCCTGGTAGTCTTGGCACAAGGGTCCTCAGTCTTTCTCTTAAACACGCCAAAAAACTCTTGTGAGACTGGAATTCAATTCTTTTTTCTTTTTCTTTTTCTTTTTCTTTTTCTTTCTCCTTTCCTTCCCTTCCCATCTTTTCTTTTCCTTTCCATTCTTTTCTTTTCTCTTCTCTTTTCTTACCAATTCCAGGCCACCACCAAGCTCAGGGGCCAATTCACTCAAAACATCATTATGACCTTCCATCATGCTTTGTTCTGGGCTAGGGAAGAGGCCAAACAACACTGGAGATAGGAGCCAGACTCTCTGGGTTTTAGGTAATAGCACTGAGGGATATAAAGGGAGTGTTTCATTCTTCCATGCTCCCGTGTTCTCATGCATGTCAGATTGTGATAATGGTGGTGGTGGAGATGATGGTGTGTGTTTGAAGATACAAAGCTGACTCAGACCGAGTTCCCTTTCTCAAGACACTGAAGGCCAGCTGGGGAGATAGACATGTCCTTGTGCAGTCCTGCATCAGGAAGGCATAAAGCACAGGTACAACAGGTGGGCTGCAGAAGATGTTCTTGTCTAAGGTTACCAGGAAGGCCTTCCTAGGAATGTTAATATCTAATATCTAATGTTAATATCTAATATCTAATATCTAATAAATATCTAAGCCGGACTCTCAAAATAGACAAGCTCTGGAGACACAGGGACAGACCAGAGAGCCAGTGCTGTTGAAAGAGAATCGGATCTGGCAGTAACTCCTTCTGGAAAGCTGAGATGTCTTCAAGTTATCTCTGCTGTCTATTCTGCCATGAAAATGGTGATGAGAATTTTACATGGATGCAGCATGTTTATTTTTAGATTCTGCAGTGATATTATTAAAGACTAAAACCTTCCATTTTAATGTTGGTCTATCTTAAAAAACGCATATCCCTTTGCTTCCAGTGAGCTCTCTAACTCAAGGAAGAGTTAGTGAGATGCTGGGACTAGCTATGAGATCTGAAATTCTTCAGATACTAACCATGCAAAGACTAAGCTTCAAGAATTTTTTGAAAGCAAAGTGTGTTGAAAAAGTTCTGGTAACAAAGGAATACCAATTATGTTCAGAACTGCCAGGGAGTCGGAGAGAAAAAAAAAACATTTCAGGAAAAAAAAAATATGGAGCCAAACTGTATGTTAAATATGCTGTCAGGGTCTCTCTTTAAGATACAGTCCACTCTGGAGGCCAACCGCAGAGGATCCTGCAAAATGGGCCCCACACGGATGGAGAAAGTCTCCTGAGAAACATGCATCGACCCAACAAATGATGCTACTTCCTGGTGCCCAGTGTTGACAGTCTGAACTCTGGGTCATCGGTCTGTGCTCACAGGGTGCTGCCTGCTATGACATGATGATCACACCATACTCTTGCATGTATTGGCCCCTCCAGGAGAACGGTGTCAAAATCCTCCTCCTGGCCAGGATGAAGCAAGGTCTGCTGGCTTTGGATACACCAGCATCCTGAGTTTTAACACCACTGGTTAATATAATGGCATAGAGGTACTTAGTCTGAGCAGCCTGAGAAGACAGAAAGGAGTGACTACCCTGTCTAAAGTGGGTCTCCACCCCTAAAACCTTTCACTGGCACCCACTTACGCCATGTTTCATCACCTTGCTTTTTCCTTACCTAACGTATTCTCTGAATGGTTGATTGTTTAATCTCTCCTCCTTGTTCTGCAGCTTGGTGTCCTTGGCACTTAGGAGAGCATTGGACAATAGACCCTTAACAAAAATGTCATCTGGTCTACCACCATAGCCTTACTTGTAGTGAACTCTAACTTATTTTTCAATTTGTAAAAAGCTTTTTATTGAATTCTATTCAGAAACACACAATATCATGAGTGTGCTTTGTCCAGTGAATTTTTACAGACTGAACACACCTATAAAATCAGTTCCCAGATGGAGAAATAGAACATCATTAACCCCACCCCCACCCCCAGAAGTCCCCTTCTTGCCCTCTTGCAGACCTACAATGCTTCCTGGCCAGGGGTAAGCATAATCTAAGAGTACATTTTAGTTTCACCTGGTTGTGTACCTTCTAGACTTTTTTTTTTTTTAAAGATTTTATTTTATCTATTTGACAGAGAGAGATCACAAGTAGGCAGAGAGACAGAGAGAGAGAGGAGGAAGCAGGCTCCCTGCTGAGCAGAGAGCCCGATGCGGGACTCGATCCCAGGACCCTGAGATCATGACCTGAGCCGAAGGCAGCGGCTTAACCCACTGAGCTACCCAGGCGCCCCTGGTTGTGTACCTTCTATACACAGACTGACTCAACATATATCATTTGGAGTTTGTCTTCTTTCCTTCATTATTTTAGAATTGTTACCTATATTGCTTTCATACATATAGAACATTCAGTTGTCTACTAACCTTTGCATGAACATGTGGCAATTGGTTTGTCCTCATTGTACTATCCATTTGGGTCATCTCTAGTTTGGGGCTATTGTGGATACCACTGCTGTAAATGGTCTCATACTTGAGGCTGGGTCCACACGTGTGCACAGAGCGGTGGGACACGTATCTGGGAACGGAATTGCAGGGTCGTAGGGTCTGCAGATGTTCAGTATCAAACTTGGATGTTGCCAAGAAGTTTTGCAGAGTGGTTGTACCAACTGAAACTTGAGGCAATTGTAGTGTTTAAGAGTTTGGGTTACTCCACACCCTTGCAAACTCTTACTCTCTCTCCTTTTCATTTTAGAGCAGGAGCTCTTCAGCCGTTCTTTCCACATACAATTTCACACCCCATGTCATGCAACACCTCCTCCTTCCAGCCTTCGAAGGGATTTGATGACATCAATACCTGGCATACAGTTTTTGGGAACTAATTAAACAGCAGGGTTGCAAACTCAGACCCATCAGAGATCCATGGGAAGGAATTCAGTATAAGGCAATATGGCACGGTAGGCTCTGTGGCCAAATGGGTAGTATGTGCCCTATATTCAACACAAACTTTAAAGACACTGACCTCATTAAATCAGGCCTGCCTGGTGGTCATGGGTTTAAAACTAATTTCTAGGAAAATGTCTAAACTCCTTCACTCATGCTTTGATATTGGCTTATTGCAGCCATTCTTCCTTACATACCCTTTACTTGTTCCAGAGTCAACTTTCCAGGCTCTCTTGGAGATGTCATGTGCGTTCACACCTCTTTGCTCCTGTACATTCTGTTCTCCTGGTCTGGATTACCCTTTCTCCTCTTTGTTGGCCGAGTACATTCAGAACCCTGCTTGGATGACCCAGGGGTGCATTCCTACTCCCAGGAGAAGAGCTAATCCCATCTCATTCAATTTCCCACAGAACCTTGTGCTCGACTCCATTACCTACTTATCAGTGTGTTCTGAAATCATTTGTTTACTTACTTGCCTGCCATCCAAGTTGGAGCTGATGCACCAGGAATTAAATAACCAGAACTGAGTTCAAGTCATAATTAAATCTCACGGGTCTCACACAAAGCCTGGGATCTTAGAAGCTGCTCAATAAACATTTGTCAAATGAATAAGTAAATATGTGAGAGGGTTGAGAGTGTTGTCCTAGACCTTGATAGATGAGATCTAGGCTGGGAAAATGCCATTCATTGTGTCAGATGGTAGCAGAAATACTAAAAGCACAAATTTCAAAATACTGCTTGGTTGAAGTGAGGAGTGTGGAGGGCATGATGGAATTAAGAAGAAAATGTAGGAATGAACACTTGGAGAGTAAGACTTTCTCAACTAGGATTACTGGTAATAATAAGACTGGTTTCAGGCCTTGTTTTAATGCAAGTTAATTCTCATAATAATGCTGTAAGACATCTCCATTATCCAGTTCATGAAACTGAGCCCAGAGAAGTTAAGTGAACTTTCTCTGGGAGGCCCAGCTGTGGAAATAAGATTTGAATCCAAAACATCTGATCTGTCCCAGCATCTAGGCCATCTTGCACGTGGCCTCTGAATGAGTTGTGTTTCTCCTGATGATCCCGTAACACAGGCAGAGCAAGAATTGGCCTGATACTCTGGATGAGAAGGTGTCAACACTCATGGGCTTATGTAACTTATCCATGATCATATAGTGATTTGGTGAAGGAGCTGGGTTCTCCAAATCCAGCATTCTTTCCACTATTCCATTGTGTAGGTGGGTGTTGAGGGGAAGGGGTGGCAACTCCATAAAGGAAGGTCACAGCTCCTTCCTGGTCCACAGCAGAGACAGCAACACTGATCATGGTCCATGCTGAGCCCAGAGCAGAAACCAATCAGGAAGAGTGGGTCTGGAGCTGGGCCCCTCCCTGTGGCCTCATCCTCCAGCAGGGATCCTGAGCATTTCCCAAGGCCTGACCATTGCAGGCCCTGTGCCACGCAGAGCCCAGGGGTTAGTCTCTAAGATGCCTCTGGGGAATCCTTCTCCGAGGAAGACATTTCAAAATAAACCCCAAGCATTATTCTGGAGACAACCCTGGGAGCCAGGAAGGTCATGTTCTGGTTCCCATCTGTCTGGGTGCCTATTTAAAACTTAGCAATGTCACACTCACACAACATACGTGCATGTGGAAAATTACGATTTACAGCCATTCTCATTTGGAGAAAAACAAGTTTTGCAGTTGAAGAATTTGTCATTGTCTGAAATTGATTTGAATAGTAACTCAGATGTTCCAACAAGGAAATGTAACATGACCACAAGGGGATGCTCAGCTTTGCTGTATTTTTCATCATAGGGATGCTTTTCTTAAGTTGTTAATGAGATTTAGCATTTCCTCATCTTCGTTTAATGGCCATAGTTCCTGTTTAGGAACTATGTTTATGTCCTTTGCCCATTTATCGAATAGCATGCTGATCTTACTGATTTTTTCTTACAGATTGCAAAGGCAACTTAAGTGTGTACTCCATCGTGAAATATTACACACCCAGAAAAATGATATTAAAGGAAATTTTAGTGATAGAACCCATGATTTGTGTAATAATAAGTTAAAAAATAATATAGATACATTGGATATAAAATATAATCTTGATTATATTAAAAAAAACCCAAACTATGGAAAGACCTCCCTCCCACATATACAATACATGAAAGTTTTGGAAGAATATTTATTGTCATGGTGGCAGAATAGTTTTTTCTGTTATTTGGCCTATTGATAATCTTAGTTTGTTTTCTTATATTTTGTTGTGTGTGTTGGTTGTCGATTTATGCCTCTCAACTGCACATCCATCCATCATTGTCCTGCTTATTACACTGGAACACCAGCCCCTTGCCACTGACACAAAGGTTAGATGTGTCAGTAGAGGGCACTGGAGAGACCCTGTGCTGGAAAGGGGCTGTTCATCTTGGTTTGGGAATTGACTCTTGTTCCTACAGCCAGGGGAGGCTAGTGGGTCACCCAGGGGCACTCACCTCTAGAGAGTTTCAGCCACACTCCCACTGGGGATTGATATTTTATCCCAGTATCCCAGAAGCACATGCCTCAGGGAACTTCCATACCATCCATGGGGCCAAAGCAGCATCATTGCAAACCAAATTTGGATCTCTGCTCTGAGAAGTTAAAGCATCTTCCAAATTTGTTTCTCCCTTGGGTTTTCTGCCTCAGCCCTACAGTTAGAGGCTGCTTCCTATCCTGCCATTACTGTATTCCTTGGAATTCTCTTTACCCCTTAGTAGATAATTCCATGTTATAGTTAATAATTCTTCCTATGAAACTTTCCTTGTTCAAATTGCTCTATGGTTTTTGTCTCCTCTTTAGACCTTGGCCAACTGGTATATCGTATTGTCCACATTTTCTAAAATTCCTATCATAATCAGAATAAGTTAATGCTTATTTGCCCTTTATTAAGATGATCAATCTGATTTATAGGTATACATAAATATATAAATAATACACAAATAATAGAAACATAATACTAATATACAAAAATACAAAGACAAATAGTACAAAACAGCATAAATGTAATAAATAAATACATATACACAGATATATATACACTTTTGGGTTAAATATACACATAGACCTATTATACAGAAGTGTATGTGTGGGGGGAGTATTTCCTCTAATATAAAACTCTGTTTTATTGTGTGAGATAAGGCATTCTTTTTATGGTAATAAATAATAAAATGATTAAAAATAATAAAATTAATCTTTTCTATAAAACATTCAATACTTTCAACTAACTTTGGCACAGTGCTTCTGTGGCCATAATTGTAAGTGACAGTTTTCTTGGGGGGGGGGTCTAATCTGTCAGGTTTTACCATGAGGATTTAATTCATCTTATTGAATTTGCCACTTTCCTGGGAAAATGAATATGCTGTAGAGATCATCGTATAGAAATTTTAAAGAGATCACCAGTAAAATCCTCCGGGCTCTTAGGTGTTTGAGGGAGTCATTCTTCTGCTTTGGTTATTGGCAGGATTCTGTGTTGAGCTCCTAATGGAGCCACACTGTGAACCCAGGACCATGAAGACTTGTCCAGAAATTCAAGTCAGGTTCTGACTGATGTTCAGTGAAAATAAGTGCTCATACAACTTTTAGCATGGATATTCTTCTTCCATATCCTGACTACTCATAAGTCACTTTAAACCAATAATGTTTGTGATGGCACGATCAAGGAGCCATGAGAGATGCTAAGTCATATAAAGTCTCAAGGAGTCAGTAGACCACTTGAAGTAAAGGCAGTTACTCTGCAGTTACCATGAGCCAGACATAATGGTAGACGCTTCTACCTCATTTCTCATTCAACTCTCAACCAGTCATGAGGAGGATGGACTGTTATTCCCCCTTGGCAAGAAAGTGGGGCTCAAGGTGAAGAGAGTTGTCTGACCCTTCACTTAGCACATGGCAGAGATGACCTACACACACAGGTCTATTGACTCCATGTTTCTTACAGTTTTCCTAAACCTTCGTTTCTCATGAACATATAATTACCCAGCAAATCTCCTGTTTCAGTTACCAATTAAGGGCTCAAAGAACCAAAGGGGATGTGGGTGAGCTGGGAAGGGTCCATTGGAACCAAAGTGGTTGTTCTCCTCTGCTTTCTTGGTCTTGTCTCCATAATTTAACATCTCATCATGTGTTGCTTTGTGACATTGCCTGTGCTGGTGTCTTAGGTGGTC
The DNA here is from genome assembly GCF_011764305.1 of Mustela putorius furo. Lineage (NCBI taxonomy): Eukaryota > Metazoa > Chordata > Mammalia > Carnivora > Mustelidae > Mustela > Mustela putorius. The sequence goes on along the minus strand of NW_025421464.1, from coordinate 8,858,191 downwards.
ATTTCTACCCCATAGTGTGGCTCATCTGCCCTCCCCAGTGAGGTGGCTGGCACCCAAAGCCTTGGACCCAAGCCTAAGGCTCCCTTCAACCAGGGGACAGAGTCTGAAGGGACTGGATTCCTTAGACATACTGGGCGGCCTCTTCTGGCCATAGGATACTGGTCTCATACCACTTTACATTTGTACTGAAACTCCTCCTTATATTGAGAAAATTGGCTTCAGCCTTCTTTCTGCCACTTATTTACTATGTGATCTTGGGCAAGTGGCTTTTCTTTTAGAGGCTTCAGTTTCTGGATTTGTAAGTGATAGACCAATGTTCATGATCTATGAGTTCTTTCCCAGCAGCTGCCTTGTATTTTCTTTCTTTTCTTTTTCTTTTTTTTTTCCTTCTGAGAAATTCCTTGATCTAGGGGCATGCAGAATTAGGATTTGGGAGGTTTTCCCAATTCGTCCCACTGTGCTCCTTCTTGCAGGTTGGAAGGTTTGTCTTGTCTGTAGACAGTTAAAACCCAATCAGAAAATTAACTTAAAAACCTACCTATTTTTTTCAAGTCTAAACAATGTTAGTGATAAAAACGTGCCTTCCCAGGGGCAGATTGCCCCTCCCTCTGCCTTTCGGTAGATTACTACCTTATTCATACAGCACACTGCTGTTCAGGTAGACATGTAATGCCCTGGCTTGTACATAAATGGATTGAAGACACAAAGAAGACAAGTGTTGGAACCCATGCCACATGGAAGAGCTTGGAGCTGGCTTTGCTAATTCTTCATCCAGGGCTCTCTGTTTCAAGTCCAATCTTTGTGAACTGACCATTTCTCCTAAAGACAGTGACCTGGCCAGGACAGGCAGAGGAAATTCTCCTGGCCTGGAGGACTGCATTTCCTGGCTCTTTCAAATAGAAACATCCAGCGGTGGGGTCTGGTTTTTATCATTTTCAGAAGGCACTGGAGCATGATGTCCATTCAAATTCTTTAGCTCCATCAGAAGGAACATGTCAAATAATGACCTAGGCTTCAGACCCGAGACACCCGGTGATCCGATTCCAGATCTGGCCCCTGTCTATGCCTAGGGAAACCTCTGGGAAAGGGAGGGTAACATTACTTCAACCAAAATGGTGTTGGAAAGAGTAGAGAGATAATTTTCATCAGATCTCGGGTTTGATTCCTGGCCTGCAATGACCAATGTCAGTTGTCTGTTTCTGATGCCACGGTTAAAATTAGCAGCTGGCTCAGTCCAAGCATTTAAGCACATGGAGGGTGAAGGATCCTCCTTGCCCCGAGGTTCAGAGAGCGGGAGAGCCACGGCAGTTCGGTGCCTCCATAATGCAACCCACGTGGGTAGCGTGTGTGGATACACGCTGTGCTGAGAGGCTGCAGAGCGTGTGAGCTGGGAGCACGATCAGGGAGGCCAGCTACAATTTTAGCTCTAGCATGGAATTTCCTGGTTTTGGGGGGTCTGGAGTCCGAACCTTCTCTGGTGCTGGTGCTGCTTTTGCTGCCAGAACCAGGAGGCAGACACAGCTTATTTCCACCCGACCGCCCAGGGTGAGGCGGGCGCCCTCCTCCTGGGCCCTCCAGCGCTTGGTGCTGGCCAGGCCTTCCTGGGCGAGTTCCAGCAGCTCCCTTCCTATGCAGGCGCACGTGGGATTGAACAATCACATCGCTCAGTCAAGCCCGGGTGGAGAACTGTTTGTCTCTGCCTGGGGAGGAGGAGGCAGGGTTCACAGCTTCCCTAATAAAAGGTTAATTATCCTGCCCTTGGGTCCTGAAATCCAGTTAAAGAAATTGTGGCTTCCATGTACCTCCATTTGTACACGAATGGAAAAGGCCTCATGGCTCCTGAGTGACTTATGGTCCCTATGTCACAAGAAATAGAATCCACATCAGGCTAATGGAAGCAAATACATTTTTTTTTTTTGAAGTGTATAGTGGATAGTTCAGAGAAGTAGGGAAATAGCTGAACTGCCAGGTTTGGGGAAGGACAGAAAGCAGGACAGTATGAGGGATCTCAGCAGCAGGAACTCAGGGAAAGTCTCAAAAAAGTGCTTCTAAAAATACTCAGTTCCAATGATTTATGACTTTTTATACATGGCTCAAGATTCAGATTCTCTCACAGAGGGAGTCTGATGAGCTAGGATAAAGAAGTGACAACCCCCTCAACTTTGTATATCCTGAAATATGAGTTGACTGGTGGTTGTTTTCCTGATGATCAAACCCTTGGGACCAACTCACAGTCATCAAACTCATAAACAATAGATGTATAGATCAGATAACATTGACTCAATTTACAGAGTGCTCTCTACCTTCCAGGTGAACAGATAATTTCTGGTTATTACTAAGTGTCTCTTCCTCCACTTCTTTCCTGGTGTCGACATGCAATGAAAGCTGAGTTAGGCATTAAAAAGTTGTTTAGTGAACATGGAGATAGGTGACCTTAAAGGGTAATTTTACCCAGTATGAGGAATAATTTTGGCCATCTTGCTTCTTTGTTCCATTGTTTTCCCCCAGCCTCCATTCACATTCCTTCTCATTACTACCCTATCCATTTGGTAGATACAATACAGATGGGTGTCTGGATTTCTAGTTGCAAGGGCTCACTGAAGCTGTCCCAATGGGACTGACAGTTTATAACTTTCACCCTACAAGAGTGGCTCTGCTTCTCCCTGTAACTGGAAAATGCCTTCTTTAACACAGTTATTCTTTCCACAGCTAATGTTGTGCAGAGAGACATCTGTGTAGTTGTTGGAAGCCTTCAAGGAGGGTTGTAAAAAATTTTCGTAGCCAATAGTTTACTGGTAGAGAGTGGAGAATTATTTGACATCGCCAAAACAGAGAGCTCACTATTGTTAAGATATTTCGTTGGCTCGTCTTTGTAAGTCACACCCCATAGCCCATCCTATGTCAAAACAAAAATAAAAACCAAATGTGAAGATCTCTTATCAGACCACGATTCGTAAACACGTGTGAAATACAGCAGTCAAAATCGGGCATTCTTCAAAAGCTGTAACAGATGCTGTTCTGGGCTCGTATGAGTATTTTGATATTGTACTTGGTGGAGCGAACCAGTTGGGTCCTCACGTAGCACAGCCGGCAGGATTTTGCTTATTCAGATCAGACTGAGATTGCTTCACGAATCGCTAGACTATAAAGGACACATTGATAGTATGTAGAAGAGACATTTGTGCAGGTTGTTAAGTTAAACAGGAAACATAAGGCCTTAGGCTGTGTCTGGTTCTGTGTGATGCCAGGAGAGTAGATATTCCCAAATATAGACAGATTGTGGTACACTTTCCATCGTGTTGAATTAAATAACACCTTCTCTGTAAATCAGAGTTCAAACTTGCAGCAATCTGAAACATCTGGAGGATCGCACAGGTAAATAATTTGGGAAACAGACAGACAGATAGATGGATACAGATGGAAACATGTCTGTGACAAAGTGTCCACGAGTCAGCAGCAGCATTAGTTCCTAGTGTGGAGGTGTGTCTGTGCACGTTGAAGAAACTGAAGAGGGCAGGGGCCTAGTTAGAGAATACTGTCCCAGAAGTGAACTTCATCTCCTTGGGGAGCTCCCAGAAGTTCTCTTGAGGAAGATGATGGCGGCCGCTTCAAGTTCCAGACACCCAGGGTCCTTTTCTCTGCCCCATCGGTCTTCATGCTGTTCCATTCTGGTCTCCGAGTCTCAGGGCAATGGCTCACAGTCACGGAACCATCCATCCAAAGGGAGGTCTTTGTTGTGCTGTGATGGAGGAGGATGGGGAATTTGCTAATCGTACTCACGTCTCAGAGGGCTTCCATGTGTCTTGGGACATCTTCCACTAAAGGGGATACAAACCACGTGATGAGTCATCCAGGGATGGATCACAGCCAGTTGAATTAAATATGATATTTAATTGGTGGGGAAAGACATCAACCTGATGCTACAGATAGGAGGGTCCATGCATGTCCAACTGTTCTGAGAAAGATCAAGAAAGCCAAGTTTTCTCAAGCACACAGGAAACTGGTAACCAACACAGAGGCAAACCTTTGGGCAAAAGCACAATGCCGTAGTTCTTGGATGAGAACCATAATTTTTCTGGAGAGAATCTGTGGCTATGAATTTATTAAAAGTGTTATTCCTGATGAAAATGTGACAGGAGGCAGCCTGCTGCAGCAAGATCCTGGGAAGGTGTGTGTAGATGGCTGTTGACAAAGCAGCTACCTGGTCCCCTCACTCAGGCCAGAGGACGCCCCGTGGGGCATGGGGTATGCTTGATGGGAGCACCAGAGCTAAAGAGGATAATCAAAGCACCCGGGGTGGGGGTTGAAGTCAAGAGTATACTGGAGAAAATAATGGGGAACTTAATGCAAAAAACCAAAACAAAACAATAAAGGCAAAATCAGGAGAAAATGCAAAATTGCGGTTGAAACACTAGAGGGAGAGTGAAATGGGAAGAAATAAATGCCTAGAGGAGAGTAGACCAGAAATACATCATGCAGAGAAAATGGTAAGGTCTGCTTTGTTGCAAGTCTGCTGTCTGGGTTTGCTTGCAATCCTCACCCTGTCATTTAGAAGTGCCAAGCCACAGAGGGATGGGAGCCTTAGTGTACGGGTGATGGTTACAGAAGACTGGGATGTTGGGTGCACGTTCTTGCAGCAGAATGTTTGGTTCTGGTGTGTTCAAATGTTTAGTCATTACAGACAGGTTAAGGTTCTGAATCCGCTATGTGTGGATCATAGAAACTACTGTCCTAGTGTTCTTCCCTAACTCCAAGTGGCCGGAGGACTACTGATGGGCAAATTTAAGTTACAGCCTTGCGGTGCACAGAATGTGGGGTTATGGAGCAGATGCTGCCTTCATTGATGAACTTTTTAGTTTTGCAATGAGTGATACGAAAGTTTGGACTTGACCCATTCCAGCTGCTATGGATATCCTTATGGACGAGGGAACAAACTTTACTTCTTAGGTGTCCAAAGACAGACTTTTCTGTAGTGTTCTGTTGCATTTTGGGATTTGAAGAAATGGTCTTCTCATAGTCACAGGCTTAAAAAGTAGGGATCTCTCCAGAATGACTTGACTCAGGCTTTGGAACTGGTGAAGGATGTTCCTTCTTACCCCATGGTTTCATGACCTACAAATGAGACAGGTGAATGGTTACTATGGATCAGAAAGGGGTGTGTTCAACAACTTGAAAGACACTGAACAGAAAAGCGTTTCTTCAAGGTGAAAACTTGAAGAGGAGTAGATTCTCTGGCTAAAACAAAGCATGTTTGTTAAGACAACCACATGGCTGTGACTTCACCTCTATGAGAAAGAGAAATAATTGGAAAGACTATGTAAGAGCAGTAGCCTTCTAGGAAAGCAAGATCTAAGACAGAGAGGGCAAATGGTTTTTATCTTTCAGGGAAAACCCAAGAGGTCCATAGTTGTTATTTGGAGACATAAAGAGGTAGGATAGCCTATGCTGACCAGTATTGGCTGGCACAGATGTGAGAATAAGAACATGAGAAGTTGTGTATATTTTACTATATGGCTTGGGTCCATTGAATCTGGAACTTTGGCCCTTAAGATATGTTTTCATGAAGAAAGGAATAGAGAGAGAGAGAGAGAGAGAGAGAGAGAAGGAGGAAAAAGAAGGGAAAAAAGGCACCAACAGGTAATGAGGATCTGCCAAGCTCTGGCCATGGTTTCTCCCATGAGATGAATGGTCTCTCTTATAGGAGAAGGGCAGATCTCTTCATTTTAAGAAAAATAAAATATGATGGGAAATAGGATAATAAAATAAGATTGGAAATAGGATGGCTTTTCTTATTATAAAGGCAAATTTATTCTCATAGTTCTGGAGGCTAGAAGTCAGAGATCAGGGTGCTCAGCTGACTGGGTTCTGGCCAGGGGTCCACTTCAGGGTTGCAGATGGCAGACTTCTCTCTGTGTGCTTTCCTAGCAGTCGGGGTGAGGGAGCCCTGTGGGGTCATTTATAAGGCACTGATCCCATTCGGGTGGATCTACCCTCATGTCCTAAGCATCTCCCAAAGACCTCCCCTCCTAATATTCTCTCTCAGTTTGGGTGTTAGGATTTTGACACATGAATTTGGGGGGAGGCACACACGTTTGGACCATAGCATATGCCTACTGATTTAATGCCTCTGGGACAGATTCTGGATGGAGGATATGAAAGCTTATTTTTTTTTCCATCTTTTTTTTTTTTTTTTAAATGTGGAAAGCTCATTTGCTATTAAGGGGAAAGTACCCAGAATACGTGGCGGCCAGACGATGGCAAGGTGACGTATCTTGCTGGATAGAACCCACTAGGCCAGGAAGAGTTTTCCACTTTCTATCCCAAAGCCACGTATTTCCTCCACACACTAAGAATCGGTCTTAAGAAGCTCATCAGCTCTTTTCCTTCCTGTTTTCCCTGCTTGCTCAGCATCAGCTCTGGGAAGGAAGGAAGGAAGGTCCACAGGGTCAAAGGAGGTGCCGGCACGACTGGGTTCTGGGGGATCCTAGAGACTTGGCGTCGCTCAGCCTGGCTTTCTCTTTCAGAGCCGCTTCTGTGGGTTAATGAAGACGTAAGCTCCCAGCCTCAGTCACACTATGTAAAAGAGCCACTTATTGCCTGTTCCATCTCACTGACTTTTATGGTGATACTTAAACCAAAATGGTGAACTATTACACTTCATAGCCTGCAAATAAAAGCAGCATGTTAAAAGTAGGGGCCGTAACCCCTGATCGGGCTGAAATGGCTTGTAATCTTGAGACGACTTTGTTCAGCTCCCCAGGGCCAGGGCCCAGGGCGCTGTGTCAGAGCCTGACAATGAATCCCGGGGCCTCTGGACCCAGCCCCTGCACTGCGGGGGGAGGTGAGCATCCTTCTGCAAAGGCCTGGTGCGGAGCCCAATGCAGGGTTAAATCAAAGCGGGTTGTGAGTGGGGGTGGGGACGGGAGCCAGGGGAGCAAGTCACCCTCCGCTGCGGCAAGGCAGTGCACGTGGATGGCATCCGGCTCCAAGCCTTGATGGAGAGACCCCTGCCCCACCCGTTTTTTTCTAGACTCAGCTGTGGCCCTCAGAATACAGTTGTCTCGACTGGTAGAAGCCACAGCCTTCCACACGGGCCCAGGGTATGCATTAAGGATAATGCAACTTATGGTTGAAAATAACGTACTCTTGATTGGTTTTATTAAGTCAAACATAGTGGGGTTTTTGTGCGCTTGCTTCCTTGTATAAGTGAAAGTTATAGGAGCACAAAGTAAAAATTTAACTCATATTTGTCTTTATTTGGGTTCTTCCCCAAGCAAAGGTTGAGGCAGGGATTCAGATGCAGGTGGTTTATTTGGGAGGTGATCCAGGGCAGCATAGCGAGGAAGTGGCAAGTGAGACAGGGAAGGGGGAATGCCAGCAAAGCGGGTGTGAAGGGGGAGGGGCACTGCTCTGGGCGACTGGGTCAGAGTCCTAGGGGGACCCATGAGACTCTGGGAAGACCACACCTCAGGGAGGTGGGAGGAATTTCCATAACCGCTGTCCCTTATTGGTTGAGGTTTGCTCCAGGCGCTTCTGACCCCGCCCCATCCAACAGTACAGGAATAAACCTGAGAGACAGAGACAGACAAACAGACAGACTCACACACACAGAGGTCAGAAGCCAAACTCATATATGGGAATTGTAGACAAAGCTGCAGGTAATCTTTGGGGTGAGACTGAGGAATATGGGCAGGCCAGGGGCAGCATCTGCTATGACAATAAATAAAAAAGAAGAGCAAAACAACCTTCTTCTCTCTTCTTGTCAAGTAAACCCAGGTCTCATTTCCTGGCGTGAAGTACATCTAAAAGGTTTTTAATGTGTCTTTTTTGTGGAAATGCTCTCTCTCTTTCTATGTGGTATGTATCCACGTGTGTGTATAATATTTATGTAGTACATATAGGTTATATAAGAATATATATATATATAAATATAAGAATATATGTATATTCTTACAACTTCGTTTTCAAAAATATATGCAAGTATCTATTTCAATTTTTATGATAGCTACATCGTATTCCGAAGAAAAGATATACATAATTTTTTGTGCTCTATTTTAATAAACTAGAATGGAGCTAATTCATAAAATGTACAATAAAATGTAACTTAACACATTTATCTTTACAGATTTTTCAACTACATGGCGGTTGAGAGCATAGTTACTGCCGTTAGCTAGATTGGATCACTCTCCTCCGTTTGTTACTTACATGCTGTTTGACCCTGGATCAGCCACAAAGTTCTCAAAGCTTTAATCTTATCTGGTGAACACAAATACACAGAGTTCCTACCTACCTAGAAAATTTGTGGAGAGCATAAAATTAGATCATTTGTGGGAGAAGAAAAAAAAGCTCAGCATATCAGCAATGTTCAATAAACATTAGCTGTTAGTATTCTATTCCCCAAACAGGAAAAAGAAAAAAAAAAAATCCTGTGTCAGGCTATGTGTGTTAAAGAAAATAGGAGAAGGAATCATTCATCATGACCACAGAGACTGTGCCCAAGTTGGGAGAAGTATTTTCTGCAGCTGTCCGGTTTTACCGGCACCATTTATTGAAGAGCCTGCTTCTTTCCCCTCGTATATTCTTGCCTCGTATGTCAACCATTCTTCAGTCAGAGAAATAAAATAAATAAATAAAATTCCCAAGAAGGAAAAAGAAAATTCTGAGGACAGAATCATGAACAAGGTATGCTTAAAGACGCAGAACTGTCAGGTAGATGAAGGTTAATAAACAATTTATTTTGCTGAAGAAAGAGAAGCATTCACCTGATCTTTCCATTATTTAAACACTGATTAATATGCTGGCATCAGTACCAGCTGCTTTCGGGGGGGCCTTATGTCAGTTAATTCATCCAGAAGTTGACAGTTGCCTTCAACTCCTTCTCCTTGCAGTTGTGGTCCCTGCATTGAGAGGTGGAGTCTATTTCCCATTCTCTTGTATCCGGCTGGACTGGCCCCAGCGATCTCGGTGACCCATCAGGATATAGTAGCAACAACTTTCTGGGACTCCCGCAACCACGTGATGAGAAACTTCAGAGCTTCCTCTTGAGTCCTTTGGAACACTCATGTCGGGGGAAGCCAGCATCTTATAAGTCCGACTCTGCTGGGCCCCCATGCATAGGGGAGTCACGCGAGTCATGGGGGGAGCTGCATAGAGAGAGATTCTTGACCAGCCCACGATCACTGCAGCCACCCCCATGATCCTAGACCCCGAATCAGACATTGGAATGGAGAAGCATTCCGATGTCTTCAGCCCCAGCTGCCTTTGACTCCAGCAGCCCCAGAGTCCCTAAATAAGGATGGCTCAAACACCAGAACCATTGGCAAGATAATCACAAAGTTTAGGAGTGGTTGGTTACAAAGCAATAGGTCCCAGGAATGGACACAGAGATGGATGTGCAAAAGAATGGGTGTCCCAGGCCTCTGCTTCCCTCAGGCTCCTACTCATTTCTTCAATCTCTGTTCATTCACCAACTAAGCAACAGGGTTTGATGCAAACTACAGAATGAATATCCGTCTTCCCTAATGCCAACTAGTAGCTTGCCAAGATCATGGAAATGTGTTGCCCCCATCTGTTAACGCAAACACTTCAAATTCTACTGCGGAAGAATTTTGTTTAGAAAGATTTTAGACAGGTTAAACAACCCTGTTATGTATGTCAAAGGATGTAGCAGTAAGAGTTCTTATAATTAATGCATTTGTATTCTTTTAGCAACTAAATCTTATAACAAAGGGGATGTTTTCAAACATCCGTTTTCAAAACTCTCTCCTTCCCCTGATATTCTCATCCTCATTTTAAAACGATTCCCATAACTTTGAAGTGAGAGATTGTATTTTCCAGCACTACTGAGGCATCATGGTTGTCATTCCTTAATTATCTTGTAGGTGACATTATACCGAGAGGTATGGCCCTGGTGGAAAAGAATAAATGTTCAGTAAACTTGGAGCCCTTGTCATTTAAAGAAGAATGATAAATAAACCTAGCATTCCCTTTAAGCTCTTTGCTACATTATAAAAATTACTCTCTATTGACAGTCTCTATGTCATTATAAAATCAGTGTTACTTTGTATTTTAAAGATTTTTTATAAAGTTAAGCATGCTGATGACAAATTATAAACACTTTTGCACACCTAGGGTGTCAAGTTTTGTCTGTCTCGCTAGTGTCATAATCTACCCTATGAATTTCATGTCCAGAGCTATCTTTGTAATTTTACTTGAAATTAAAAAAATAAATAAATTATAATCAATTAGACACTCTAATAGTAACTTATAGTTATTTCATAAAATAAAATACTGGTTTTATAACCGTTATTTATACTGACATATATTTTTCTCTATGACGTATCGTCTTTAGCGTTTAAAAAAAGTTCGTTTTGTATTTCACGTGGCAAATTCCATAAGGAAAAAAATGTTAGAAGCATCTGTACTTTTACCAACTGTATAGCAAACCTCACACACCAAGTAATTTCTTTTAACACTTGACTTTTCAGATCTTCAGCAAGGTTTTCTCTGTATCTTCCAGCAGAATATGCTGACAAAGGAATACGTTTTTATTTGTCGCCATATTGTTTTCTGTATATTATTTCAGCTGTTTTTCTTGTGTTGGGAAGATTGAGTATTTTCCCCAATGACTTTTCTTTTGGGCTTTGCTAATAAGCAGTAAAACTCAAAATAGGCTTCTAAACATTTAATGAGAAGTTTAGTGAAATTTTGTCAAGTACATCATTGGGTATTTGCGTGACTTTAAACATGGCTGAAAATATATAGTCTTGTTTCCATGTTCTGGATGCTTAGTTTCCAAATGTCTTGAAAATTGTGCCTAATGTTGCCAACTTTATTGGCTATCTTGTAGGTGATAGATTAAATGGGAAAAAAACCCCAAGGTTTAGGAAAGCCAGGGGAGGGACAATTATACTAAGCAAAGCTGATAAAAATTGAAATTGACTGAGAATTTCTGGAATAAAATCTCTGACAGTAATAGATATTGTGATGTAAAATATATCTGATGAGAACGTTATTAATGTCATCCTGAGAAAAGGCATTTTGAGATTACAAGAAGCAGGTAAAAGTAATTCAAATCTTTACTCACTTTGGGATTGTAAAGAAAAAAAAATAGACACGGGATATTAATTTCTTTACCAAGGTCTCTATGGAGACTTACAAAGTACAGCAAGAGGGAAAATATCCTGGCAAATATTTTAAAACTCTGTTCCCTCTATCTAACCTTTTCAGTAGTTCCCATACAGAGGGCAGTTTCTCTTTTCAAATTATACTTCGTCCTGAATGCCTCAGAAAAGCAAACATGTGACATCCATGGCCTTTTACCCAGAAATGTCCTACTCCTTTCTTCTTGGCTCACCATCATCTCTTCTCTGAATTTCCCTTCTCACTTTAGCATCTGCCCAGCCATCCTTCAGAGAACATTCTCCTCTTCTGATCTTCAAAGAATGACCCAAGGAGGACAAGACAGAGGGTTAGGGAGCAGTGAAGGGAAGAGACAATGCCAGAACCCTCCTTTGGGGCAGGGCAAGGACCAGAGGCTGGGGACCCACTAGTATTAGTTTCCTTTTCCTTTGCATTGTATGAAGAACACACACTTGGAGGTCATAACCTTGATCCTTCTCAGGGAAGGAGCCTGCGATTTAAGTAGCTGTGGGAGGATGAGGTATGAGCAGAAAGAGCGGTGGTGGGTGGGGGACAGCAGCCTAGGATGTGGGAGAACAAGTGAGTTCCCTTAAGAATTTCTTCAATGAGAACTTCGGGGGTTGAAAAGTAATGTTTGACCTACGAATATAACCAAAACTCTTCTTTTCTTGTTTTCTCTCTCTCTCTCTCTCTAAACTTCCTCCCTCTCTGTCTCTTCCTCAAGGAAGAAGAGAATCTTAATGGCCAGGGGAGCAGGGAGGGTCTGGAGGGTTCCAAAGCAATTGCAGATGGATAGGGTGAGTCATTTATGTGTCTGACTCCCATTCGGGGCCATCAGCTCTCTGTGAACAGAGATTGGCTGTGCTCATCTTTACATCCCCAGCGCCCAGCAGTGGTGGTGCTCAGAAATGTAGATTCTTTGTTCGCACATGACTTCATTTAAAATTTCTTCTGTTCCATAAATATAGAAATTTATAAACTTATGAAATTTTCTGTTTTCTCTAAGCACACGAATGAATTTCATGGGTGTATGCATGGATGAGAGGCATCTGAGTGGTGTCTTCAGAAGCAAGCGTGTAGCATCCACTCAGGTTGGCCAAGCCTCCCACTCCTTCCCCGCACCTCTCCGTGACTCCGGCAAAATCCACGTTGCACAGGTACGCAGCTGCTCGGTCCCCTTGGCTCCCAGCCAGAAGGAATAGTTCATTTCCCCACAATCGTAGCCCCCTTCTTGCACACTCACCTCTCCCCTAGCCAGCACACATTCATCCAGTCCCAACCACACATCAGCCAGCCTCGCTTTTTCCTCCCTAATGAGCACTTTCCTCTATCAGGTAGATTAAGCGTCTTGCCCAGCTTGCTTCTTATTTCTAACCCACATTCTCTCCCGTCCTTCCTCCATTTCTTCTCAGGTTAATTTATCTGATTATATGCAACGCACTGCAGCCATGTTAAGACACCAACTGAGTTTGCACTTGGAGGCTTGGAGGAAAGATTACCATTAAAACGTGACTTCCATCCACTCAGCTGAAATTACTATTGATTGCCAAAGAAAAATATTTGTGCTGTGAAGCTGGGAGCTATGATGTTGAACCATATTAACATAATGTTAGCATAGCTACGGGTGTTTAGTAGCACGCAATCAGATTTGAAATGAACGTTGATTATAGATGGAGATTAATGTTCACATATTCATAGGAACACAATGAGAAGAGCAATTTCCTTTCTACTACAGATCAATGGTTTCCCCATTCAATTATACAGCTGTAATAATTGCATTATGCTGAAATATTTCTTAATGGCTAATTTCTTTCCTTTTGTGTGTGTGTGTATGAGATCTTTTGTCAGTGACGGCTTTTGCAGCCCAAGGACAGCATAAGATGTTTTAATCACTGGTGTCGTTTTGCAAGCTTTGACCGAGCCAGTAATTTCCCCCAGTCCCCCTTCTTAGCTATCCTCTCTTATTATTATCACCCAGAATCACTTCCTGGATGATTGAAACATAGTGAGTTGCCTCAAGTCTTTTTTTTTTCTTTTTTCTTTTTCTTTTTCTTTTCTTCTCTTATTTGGTGAGTGAAGACAAAACCCAGAAACCTACAGGGTCATGGATTGCTTGATCCTTTCTATGCATTTGCTGGGGGACAAATCGATGAAGATGCACCAACATTATGCCTAGGATTCCCCTCACCCAAAGATTCTTGTGGTCTCTACATAGAAATATAATTTTGGAGCCACTCAGTGATTAAGAAGCAAATATAAAAGCTAGTGTCTTCTTCAATGCTCATAGCAAATCTTTGAGGACTGAGGCAGCATTGATGTTTATATGGTAAAGATAAAGCATCCAAAAGGCTGGGAGCTTGCCTTTTCTAATGATAATGATGTCTTCTTCCTGCTTACCTGGATGGATTGAGCTCAGAGGAAGGCTGGCTGGCACTTTCTTCCTTAAATGAGCATTGTCTCATGGTAGAGTCCTGATGTCCCTGTCTGATGCCCTTCTCTGCTGTCCGGATGGTGATGGTTGGTCGTGATCTGATCTGGTTTCTTGCATCCTTTTAAAGGAAGCTTTGTTCAAACTTGGTTGAACAGAGTGTGGGATGGTAGAAAGAAAGTCAAATGTAAAGAGCTGCCCAAAGGGCACTGTCCTTTTGTATGTCCTTTGGCAGATCACTGAGAATTCATGGCCTTGATCTCTCCCCCACCGGAAAGCAGAATACTTAACACCTAACTCACAAAGGTCATGGCGAAGAACAAATAAAATTGAACTGGAACCCGCAGCGAGTGGAGCAGATTTTCAGCTGGCCAATGCCTCATCCCTCGGCCCACCTGTGACTTTAGCTATGACTGTGGAGCCTAGGTCACGAGTCCCATGCTGCTGTCCCCTCTCCTAAGTGTTTGTTGATCTTCTTTCTGCTTTTCCGACTCAAGATTATGTCAAAGCCTCTGGAGCCTAGGCGTTCAGCCCTCTTTACACCCGTCCTGAAAGGATAAGACAGCTAACACTCTCAGGAATCATCATTTATTACCAGGGACTGAAGCAGGTGGATAAATGCCTCCCTTCCGCCCCCCTCTCCGAGGTCCAGGGAGTTAGGATCTGACACAGGATCTGACACCATTGTATTGGCATTCCCTCTCTTCGTGACTCGCTCTCTCAGCTCCTCCGTGCCTGTTTCCAGAGATCACTCCCCAAATAAACCACCTGCGCTCAAGCTCTTTTTCTTTCTTTGCTTTCTACCAGGGAACCCAAACAAAGGCAGTACGGTTTAAAGACTTAGCTAAGGCTTTGGAGATAGACCCACCAGGCTTAATCCTCTTCCTATTATTCACTGACCTTGTGATGTGAGGCAGATGACATCCCATCCCTGAGCTTCTGTTTTTGCATCTGTAAAATGGGTATAATAATAATAAGATCTGTGTCAAAGCATTATAAAGGTTAAACGAGATCTCGCAAGGCAAGTACTTATATAATTTTATTTTCTATCATTATTGTTTTTATTAAAAATGTCAAGACAGCATGGAATACAGCTTCTTTTCTGTCATTTATGCTTGAGGAAAAAATAGATCCGGGAGTTGTAAATATAGTTAATATGTGTTTTTTTCCCCCTTGTATGCAGTACTATTTTTTGCTGGCCTGTTATACACATAGAAGCAATATGTGGATAGAGTTTTCATCGTCAGGGATGTTTCAAAGTCTTGGCCGTCAGTTCTATTTTCTAATGCCTTTTTAAAACATATCCCCAGGGAAAGAGATGATTTTTTCTTTTCTCCCTGTGCCCTCCCATTGGGGAAAAGCTGCACAGGAAAAAGAAAATACTTCTGCTATGCAGCAAAGAAAAAAATATAAGAATAATATCTAGTCGATATATCTTAAAATCATTTATTGGCAGGGAAAGCATGCAAACCTGGGAAACTGGTGGTCCAGGGCAGGCAAAGTGGGCTGCAGACAGTCTGGGGTATGATGTGCTGTACCAGTTAGTGGTAGGTGGTCCCCAGGAAAGACGTTTCTATCCTGGGGCCCTGCCAAAAGCCAATATCACACGTTCAGCTTCTCATTCCATCACTCCAAAGAATTTGTCTAAATTTGAGCACTGACTGTGTGCCAAGCAATGTGCTCAGTGCTGCAGATAGGATCTTGAACAAATAGATCCACTTTCTATTCTTATGGTTCTTGTGCTCTAGAGAAGCCTAACTACAATCATCATGTATGTCAATATGAAATTGCAACTCTGATCATAAGAAGTGTGTGGGAGAGAAGGGAGAGATTCAGAAGTCTGGAAGACACTAAAGGAGCATGATACAGAAGGTAAGAATTGGAAGAAGAGTGGGAATTAACTTAGCTGGGTAGATGACAATGTGTGGAGATGCAGAGGTCTTTCCAGTTAAAAGGAGGGAGGCACAACATTTATTATAGTGTCTCTTTATCTCCTTTGGCTTTTCTTTGTAGCACTGTTTGCTACCTTGTAAATTATGTCTATTTATTATTTTTTTACTTTCTTGCCCCACCTCCACAAGAATTTAAAGTCCTCGAAGGCAGGAACTTGGTCCACATTGATCACCTCTCTAACTCTATTGTTGGAATAAATGTGCAAAGGGCCCAGACGTTGAGAGAACATGGCACATAGCACTCTCCTGAGCCTGACCTCCTTTCCCACGGTGTATCTGCTTTTAGATTGTGGTACATTGAGTCCCTACTCTCAACACTCAATGCGGTTTATGGGTTCATATATTGAGCTGAAATGCCTTCTTTGGCATAGGGCACAAGTATGTTACAGTGTGCCACAGACGTGTCAATTGTTGCAGAAGGGTCACTGTGATTTACTCTCCCAGAAGGATTCGATCTCCAAGAGTCAGTTTAAACCATGGAGGTCCCTTCATCTTCACAGGGACAGAGGCACAAGTAAGTCTGTGATAGGTTTTTGCTGACACAAAGAAAGAACTGATGGGGGATTCTAGAAGGGCTTCCTAACCCTTCAGAAGAACACATCAGAACGGATGGTCTTTCTCATCCTCTGCGTGTTGTTATGGCTGGGTGTATATTCTCAGACCGCCTGGCCTTGAGAGGAACCATTCTGAGGACAAAGGCTGTAAGCTGAAGGTAGCAGAGCAGAAAAACGGAAAGCACGTGGGTCTTCAGTGAACTGTTTCAGCCTTGGAATTAATGAAATGTAGGGTCTTGTACCTCTGGCTTATTTATTTAGCTGCATCAGGTTTTCTCTTGCAACTGAATGTGTCCTTAAAACTCACTGTACCTGCTACTGATGTTGGCTACTATGTGACATCCCCCCTCCCTTGCTTCCTTTCTTCCTTCCCTCCCTTCTCTGTTCATTTGGATCCAGGTGGATGGAGCGTGCGTTTACACTACTGCTGTTGCTTGCTCCCTGAAGTGCTCCTATAGGGTCCTTGTAGCAGCCACACACACACACACAGACACCAATGATGGTTAGGCTCCAATCAGTGTACATTTGCACTTCAAAGAATCTCTGTTCTAGGGACTTCAGACCACCTTCCAGGTTAATCAAGTCAGCCAGGAGTCACTGTTTCAGTCTGCTAGAGGTGAGCAGCGTGGCTTGGGGCAAGTTACAGAGCCTTTTCTAACTTCTCTTTTCTCATCCATCTGGAAGATGGGGATGCCAATAACACCTAGCTCACAGGTCACTCGTGTGACCTGTCAATCTGTGTAAAGAATTTAGCACAGAGCCAGAGAATCAAGCAATAAATGAAACTCAAGCAGAAGCATTCTCATTTTGCCTCCTGCTTAGGCGATTTGAATGGGTTCACGTGACTCTGTAGAGGTTGGAACTCATGCTTTCATCCTTCCCTATCAGAAGTAAAATGAGATTTACAGAGGTGCAAATTAGCAATTCAATTATTCCTCCTCAATATCATCTAATAGCAAAATCTTCATGATAGGGACCCATTTTTCAATAGGTAAGAATAAGAAAATAATACATTTCCATTACAACTTGTGAACTGAACCACAAGATTCCTTGTGTGTGTGTGTGTGTGTTATTAGAGATTCTGTTAACAATAATTGTGTAGATTTTCTTCTTGGTGAAACAGTCCATCAAACAATAGCTGGTATTCTGCAAAGGAGCATTACAAGAAATTGCTAAGGGGAAGAAGTTAGCAGATAAAAGAGGAGAAGCAACAAACGAACAGGGTAAATACACCAGATTAACAAAACAGACATAATGAAAAGTACCTCATTAAAAATTGAAACACCAAAAAGAAATCTCCACTATTTCCTAGATTTGTTTGCCTGCTACCAGTGGTTGACTTCTTTCAAGAAAAGGATGTAAACTGACTCCAAATTAACCTTGACCCTTGACTCTACTTGCTGTCATATCTCAGGCCATGGGGGGTGATTTCCAGGAAAAAGGCTCCAGAGAATGTAAAGAGTGATACTGGAGAATGGAAACATTTAAATTTAAAAATTGACTTGAGAACGGGACAGACTGGAGTTTGCTTTTGGATCCTGCCATCTCCTCATTCTTATCCTTGACAAGGTACTCAGATTTTCTGAGCTTCAGTTTCTACACCGGAACAACAGGGATGCTCACCGCTCCTACTTTGTTCTTTCTTTTTGTGAAAACTAGGTGAGAGGGACTCATCCAGCTCAGTGTCTAGCATATGGCAAACACCAGATCATAACAACTAAGACTCTGCACGATCATCTGATGGGGCTCTTCTATTATTTCTGCTTCATGAAAAGGAAACTGAGGCACAGAGAAGTCAAGCCAAACTGTCCAAGGTTATACGTGATGAAAGATGGATCCTGGATTTGGAACCAGGCAGTCTGGCTCAAAGTTCATCTTTCTAACGACCAAGCTATACCCCTGCATTAAAGTTCTAAAGTAAGAGAGCAGGATTTTTTCTCGTTTGTTTTTTTCTTTTTATTTAAAAGTTTGAAGATGAGAGAATTTAGATTAGATTGGAACCCCAAAGATACAGATGTAGTGAAAAGAAGGGCCATCTGTACCCTAATGTTTATAGCAGCAATGGCCACGGTCGCCAAACTGTGGAAAGAACCAAGATGTCCTTCAAAGGACGAATGGATAAGGAAGATGTGGTCCATATACACGATGGACTATTATGCCTCCATCAGAAAGGATGAATACCCAACTTTTGTAGCAACATGAATAGGACTGGAAGAGATTATGCTGAGTGAAATAAGTCAAGCAGAGAGAGTCAACTATCATATGATTTCACTTATTTGTGGAGCATAACAAATAGCATGGAGGACATGGGGAGATGGAGAGGAGAAGGGAATTGAGGGAAATTGGAAGAAGAGGTGAACCATGAGAGACTATGGACTCTGAAAAACAATCTGAGGGGTTTGAAAGGGTGCGGGGTGGGAGGTTGGGGGAACCAGGTGGTGGGTATCAGAGAGGGCACGTATTGCATGGAGCACTGGGTGTGGTGCAAAAAACAATGAATACTGTTACGCTGAAAAAAATAAATTAATTAAAAAAAAGTTTGAAGATGAAATATGTATCATGTAAGCTGGCCAGAAATTTCAAGAATGCTTTGGCCTAGCATTTTAGGTCAATCTTGTCCCTGCTGAGACCCTCATGATAAGCTTCCCTGATCATGTCTTTCAAACACATACAGTCTACACTTTCTGAAGTCAAGAGTGAGGCGGTGACTTCAACAGATTATATTTTGTTCCCCAAAGAGTTGTAACCTCCATATTTTGAAATCAAGTGTCTGTTCTGTTGGTGCAACAATTTTCCTATGTATATGGAGCCCCACTTTTACTTAGCTGCCCTGGATACCTGCTGGCTTCTCAGTGGCTCTGCATTGCTCAGGCCATGCCCTCTGGAGCCACAGCCATAAGGGAGACAGGCTGGGTCAGATAAGGCCACGTTGGAGGTCTTCCACAGGGACAATTCCAGAGGTAAGATCATAGGTCAAACCAGAGGGCATGGGATCAGTTAAATACCAAATGGCAAGGATACAATTACACCTTGGAGTAAGGGCTAAGGAAGACCAGAGGCACAGGCCATCACAGCAGAGAAAAAATGGAAGGTTGACAGCATAGCCCATAGGGAAGCCTCAGGGGTGGCAAAGATGTAGGCACAGAGTGGACCCACCCATCCATGCAGCACACATTGGATCAGGTCCTATCCTGGGCAACATCATACCAAACCTGGCTCACTGATGACATAACCATGTTGGCAAACAGAGACATCTGATCCATCTCAGGGTATTAGGATTTATGGCTCTAGTTCCACAGGGAATAGGAAGATATAGGCATGACATGGGTGAGGGCATTTGGAGGGGATAAAGGTTTACTGCCTAGAGTTTAGTGGTGGAAGGGATGTATACGCCACGTAGTGTATAATGGTCATAGCCCAAAAAGTATAATTTCATCTACAAAAGCCTTTGAGAAATTAAGGAATTCATAAAGCATCACTAAAAATATTAGGATATTTGAGGACACAGCCCTAGTATTCTGCTGGACAACTAAATGCAAGACGGATTCTAAATTTGTGCTTGATCAAACAATCAGAGTGCAGGAAAGTGATCTCAAATTTAGCTATCACCCTCCCAAAGCTTCTCATTTAATAAGGAGGAAATGGAGTTTCAGTATGGTAGTTCCTATGTTATTTTAAGTCAGGCAGAGGCAAAGATTTCTAAAAAAGCTAGATCATAAATATTTCAAGCTCAGTGGACCATTCTGTCTCTGCGGCAACTGCTCAGATCCGTTGTTGTCATGCAAAAGCAGCCAATGACAATATGTAAATGATGAGTGTGGCCCCGTCCCATTAAAACTTTATTTACAAAAGCAAGTGGTGGGTGGGCTTTGACTCCTAGAATATAATTTGCCAATCCCTTTCCTAAAGCCTAGTAATCTTTAAAACATCCTTTTATAACATAACTTTAATAATACAAAATAGTATAAGATACCACAGATTACATATTATATAATCTATTTTCATAACATAATACAGTGAGAAAGAATACATCCCACTCTACAAGATCCAGGCATTGTTGAAAAAACCCATTTCTGCTCTACATCTAATAGGAACTACCAGTCATTTAAGAGTTAAAACATTAATCCCTGGTTATTTAGAAAGGTAATTTTCTATAGATTTGCACAGAGGTACGGAATTTGACCTAAGGCTTGATTTTCTGAATGCGGAAGCATATGGCATGACCATCAACTTGAAGGAAGCGAGGCGCTGTCAGCTTGAGAACATGAGGTCAGAGGTCATATCTGGAAAGGCACAGGTACAATTTAAGACTATTACAATTGAAGGGCAAATTACCATTCTAAAGATGTGCCTTCCTCCTACAGGCAGAAAGGAATTCGTAAAGATTTGTCCCAAGATAGAGGAAGGTTTTTTTTTTTTTAAAGAAAATATTCTAAGGCTACTTTTGGTTAAATATTATGTTAGGAAATAAGGGTATTTTTTGGTCCTTTATTTCCTTTTGCTTTCTCCACATTCAGCTATCTCTTTGTGGATGGAGGTCCACATCTCATCACAATGACAAAATCTTGGCTCTGAGTGTTTCCCAGCAGATCAGCTCCATAGATAGATGGCAGCCAGCTCTCTGCATCCGAGAGCCCTTGGAATACTGGAGAATGCTCTTCACTTCTTCTGGATCATTTAGTTATCCATATAACACAGGAAGGAGTCTGTATGTCCTCTTCTGCAGGGACAGCCTAGCAGCTACCCTGAGATGATGGATTTCCCATGGAGTTGTCTGGGCTGTGGGTAGGGGAAGGCTGGGGGTTAGGGTAAAGATCCTATCTTAGGTTTTGGAGTGCAAGTCCTTGGCTCTGTGCCCCAACATTAGGACTAGCTGATGAGGGGAGCCCTTTGAATCTGCCAATAGAGCCCCTAGTATTATTAGCATTAAGTGAGATAAGAAATGTGAAGCCCTTCATCTGGTTCCTGAAGCCTAAGGGTATGGAGTAAACCACAGTTAAAGATAATCTTATCATAGTGGTCACTGCAATTATTTCATTTAAAAGTTTTCCTCCTGTCTGCTTCCTGATCTTCAGACATCGGTTTAAGAAAATTCCTTCGGGTTCCATCACCCACAAGTCCACTCTGAGGTTAATGCTTGGTGGAGTGCTTCCCCTCTGTCTTCCTTCTTTGAATCTGTGATGTTCTGGAATGTAGGAGCTAGAGCTCTAACTCTGTGCTATTGGGGAAAACATCTCTGCCTAAGATCACATTGGATCTGAGGGACCCCATTTGGTATTGCTCTTACTATGAGCAGACAGAAGTAGAAACAGCAGCTTGAAGAGTACAAAACACCCCTTTTGGCCATTTCTTCCAGACAACTCCTTGTGCAGTGACCCCACCTAGCAAATGGGAAATGGACAAACGGGAGTCCATACAGAAATCTCTATTCAGTGCCTAGTACATCAGAAAGTCCCACATCCCCTAGTGAGGCTCATTGTGTGAAATGTTCTCAATATTTTGAGCTATGCATCCAGCATTCTAAAGCTCAAAGCTTGAGACATGAAAACCAATAGGAGCCAGGCCCTTCGTCTATACCCCAAGCCACATGCATCACAAGTACGAAGTATTGTGCCTGATGGGAGTGATTTCCAGGGGAGCCTCTTTCTGCAAGATTTAAACCACACGTTAAAACCCAACCTCAATTACAAGGCAGATCCACTGTATTACGTGACTGCTCTGTACCAGACCTAAGCAATGAGCTATGGAGGGTACAGATCTCTCATCCTCCAAAGTGCCCTCAAGTACTCAGAATACAGCAGAAGTGAAAATGCTGTGCATTTCGTGGATTTTTTAGGTTTCAGAGTTGTTGCAGAGTTGACTTGATGGCAAGGCTTCTCAGTACCAGCACTTTCGGCCTTGGGGTTGGAGAGCCCTTTGTTGGGGGGCAGGCATGGCCTGGGCATGGCGGGATGTCGGTGGCCTCCCCGGGCTCTCTTTTCCCTGGATGCTGGGGGCATGCTGTCCACCCTAGTTCCACTGACCCAAACTGTCTCTGGACATGCCTGCTTCATGTCTCCTGGGAGCACGAGGGCCCCAGGTCAAGGACTAGGGTTCCAGGTCAAGGACGCTGTTCTCCAGCTCCTTGTGCAGATGACTAGCCAGGCATCGGAGCCTGTGGCTGGGCCTCATGGATCCCAGGGCAGTGAATGGCCAGGCCAGGCCTCAGGAAGGGCAGCAACCATGGTGGAACCCGGCCTCCAGCACCTCCCTGAACTCCACTCACTGCAGAGTCTGCCTTTGGCTCTCCCACCTCCCCACTGGCCACCTTGCTCCCTTCTCTTCATCTCTCTGACTCATGGCTTGGAATGACACATTCTTTCACGTTTGCTTTGGCTCCTGATTCCCTCTTGCTCATTCCGTTTCCTATCCAGCTTCATCATAGGAAGAAGCCTATGGACCTGTCTCTTCCCTGGAGGGATTTCTTGCACCCTGCCTCTCGAAGGCCCTGAGTCAGAGCCAGGGCCGGCTGACCTCGGGGAACGTGCACCCGGAGGGTTCCATTGGGGCGGGATGGGGCAGAGTCATGTGACCTAGCTCCGTGAAGACTGTCCGTGTCCACGGGATCGTGGGCTTGCTCGGCGCACTTGAAGGTCTAGCACCATCAGGGCATGGAAAAGATACATGGCACAGGCTATCGGCTCTCCTCGGGTCATGTCCTTTAACTGTCCAGCAGTCATACAAGGCAGATTTGGCCACACGGCCCTGCACGGACCAGAAATGAGGCGGAGGGGTCCGGTGAGGTGCTTCAATCCATCGGCCTGGAAGAGGTGCGCTAGGATTCCCACCTGCGCTCTCTCTGCCTCAGAGCTCTGTCCGGTGGGCTTCCCACTGACTTCACTCATAGAACCCCCTGAATGCAGTCGAAGTGTAAAAACTGGCCTGAAACAGCAAAGACAAGAGGGGCAGGCTGAGGGCAGTGATCAAAGCATAACTAAAGGTGAACTCTGTGGGATTAGAAGCAAATGTCTTTCCCCTGCGATCTCAGTGCCCTTCCGTACCTCACTCCCTCTCCCCAGCGTCTCTAGATGGACATCATTTCTCTCTCTCTAGAGGAGAATTTGTCTCCTCTATTAGGTTTAGCAGAAACGCGCCCCACTCTGTTTTCAGACCAAAAGAATCAAGTGTGTCTTCTGTGACTTAACAGCCGACTGGGGCAAAATACAGGACACGTAGTAGATGGTGAATAAATGGCATCTCTCTCTCTCTCTCTCGGCTCTGTGGTTCTTGAAGACTAGGCTTATCTGCTTCTTAATCCCCAGAGCCTGGTGCAGAGTCGGGAATGATGATCCCTAAGCTAACACTGAGTGAACGTTCATCATATGCTCTGGTCTCAGAGCCTTGTGTTTGCTGGTGTCCTGAGTCCTTATAACAGCCTTATGCTGGATACTATTTTGGCTTCCACTTAGCGATGGTGGGGGATTGAGGGGCAGAGAAGTTAAGCAACTGGTTCTGTATCAGAGTTAGGATTTGAACTTGGGCTGAATGACTCCAAAGCTGGTCTTATTTTTCTGTCTACTTCACTGTTTCACCAACAGCAGAAAGCCTCACAGGCTTGCAGAGAGCCTATGCCCTTGCCATCTTTTGAAATATATATCCTCAAGGACCCTAACTCTGTCTCCTCTGCCTCCTCTAATGGAAAGAGCGGCTGCTGCTGGTTCCATAATCCAGCTGAGTCACTGTCCCAATTACTCCTTTCTGGCAGTGCCGGCCACTTGGAAGGGCTTGGAAGGGCTGCTGGGGCACAGGCCATTGAACTGTTTCAACAGCTCCCCTGTGGGCTTGGGGGCAGCAGCATATATCACACCTCCTGCTTCTCCAGGGGGCACTTGACCCAGAGCCGCCACAGTTAACCACATGGAGGTGACTGTCGCAGGTTCTGAGGAGTGGGGAGTGGCTTCTCCACACTAGCATGGTTGTGGGGTTGGGGAATTCTTCCTGGAGAGGGCAGGGAGGAAAGGGCTGCGGAAACTGTGCTTGGAAGAAGAGCCCCTTGAATGCTAAAGTAAGTGTACAGCCAGAGGAAACCTTTGATCTGCGATCTCATGCACTAGAACCTTCTTCTGCAAGCTGCCTTCTGGCCCTGTTGAATCAGGATCTGCTGGGACCCTTTTCTATAGAGTGCTGCATTCAGTATAAATGTACCTCCTGGCTCACCATGTTCTCCCGCTGTGGGCCAGTTTCTTTCTCTAGCCTGTCCCCGGGTCACACCCATGCTCTGCTCCTGGCTTCCCAGACTGCTGTCCCTTGCCCCACGGAGATACCTCCTGTCTCTCCTCTGGATTGGGGAAATAATATTGCCTTGACACAAACACTTTTTGGCCCTGAATCCTTCTGTTACTGCAGGTGACTTCTGATAACCATTGTCTCAATCGGGAAGTCAGTTGTTCCAGAAAGTCCTGTTCTGGCTTGGTCTTCAATAGCCCTTGAATCCCCCCAAAGGAGGCAACCAAAGGACTCTAATGAAGTACCCACTGGTGGAGCCATAAACCTCACGAGATGTTTAGCTACATGAGGGCAAGGACTTTGTTGATGTTATGCACCGCTAGGTGCCTGGCCCGTAGAAAATGCATAATTTCTTCTTCTCAAGAAAATGAAATAAGGATAGGCCTTAAAAGGACAGTAACTTTTACCTGATTACCTGGAGTAGCAGCCACATGGCATCCTGGGTGATTTCTTCAAAACGTCATAGAGTAGTGTCACGCTCTTATTTGGATCTTGTGATGATTTTTTTAAAAAAAGATTTTATTTATTTATTTAACAGAGAGAGGGGGATCACAAATAGGCAGAAAGCAGGCAGAGAGAGAGAGGGGGAAGCAGGCTCCCTGCTGAGCAGAGAGCCCAATGCAGGGCTTGATCCCAGGACCCTGAGATCATGACCTGAGCCAAAGGCAGAGTCTTTAACCCACTGAGTCACCCAGGTGCCCCTCTTGTGATGATTTTTATAAGCTCCTCAGCATGGCCCTCAAGTCCCTATATGAGTGGGTACCGATGACCACTCTGTCTTCAATCTCTACCACTGTCCCCTTACTATGTTTTAGCCACGCTGTTCTGCTTTCTGTTCCTCAAACACCAATTTCATTCCTGCCTCTGGGCTTCTCCATTTACTCATTCCTCCATCGGATCTCAGCAGGCCTGGCCCCTCCAGCTGGCACGTTACCTTCACGGTTGACTCTGATCCACCCTCTGCTACCCTAAGCACTTTCTACACATGGACTAGTCTCATGGTCTTTCCAGAATTTATTATTATCAAAAATAATCTTGCTCATGTATCCTCTCTCTTTCCAACTTTCATATCTTTTACCATTGGGCCATCAGCTTCCTGAAGGAAGAGTCTTCTTAAGTCGTACTCTCTGTATAGATATGGGGCCTAAAACAGCAACTGGTACATAATAGATGCTCAATAAATATTTACTGAGCAAGTGGACCACCATATCAATGCATTTGTTTATAATTCTAATTCTGAGGTCTGGATGGACTTGTTCTTGCTGTCTTTCTCAACCTTTATGATTCAAGGAGCTTCTTTAAAACCAGTTATGTAGGGAAAAACACGAAGCAAACTTCTTGCCACAGCTTGGTCTGTCTTCCACAACCTTTATGGTCACAGGGAGAAGTGACTTCTGACCTTGGAAAGAACACCAATCAAGTCAGGACTGAACCTTCATCTCAGGATCCCAATTGCAAAGTGTCGTTCCAACCAACCCCCATCACAGTGCCTGGCACAGGGTAGGGACTCACTAAATGCTGGCTATATTTCAGTGGCTATTGTCATTGTCATTGTCATGCTGTGCTAGCAAGTAATGTCTTCCCCAGGCTCTTACTCCAGGTGGGAGGGGGAGGCTTGTCTCAGTAAGTAACACTCAGCAAAGATGCTTGGCAAAGATGAAGAGAAGTCTGGAAGGTAGACACTGAAGACCAAAGTGTGCAGTTTGGGGACTCCATTGAAGCAGCATCAAAATGGCAGGATCTACCTTTAGAGGGATGAGAGGTCATGCATAAGCTTATTTATTTATTTATTTTTTATTTTATTTTATTTTATTTTTTTAATTTTTTATTTTTTTATAAACATATATTTTTATCCCCAGGGGTACAGGTCTGTGAATCACCAGGTTTACACACTTCACAGCACTCACCAAAGCACATACCCTCCCCAATGTCCATAATCCCACCTCCTTCTTCCAACCCCCCTCCCCCCAGCAACCCTCAGTTTGTTTTGTGATATTAAGAGTCACTTATGGTTTGTCTCCCTCCCAATTCCATCTTGTTTCATTGATTCTTCTTCTACCCACTTAAGCCCCCATGTTGCATCACCACTTCCTCATATCAGGGAGATCATATGATAGTTGTCTTTCTCTGCTTGACTTATTTCGCTAAGCATGATATGCTCTAGTTCCATCCATGTTGTCGCAAATGGCAAGATTTCATTTCTTTTGATGGCTGCATAGTATTCCATTGTGTATATATACCACATCTTCTTGATCCATTCATCTGTTGATGGACATCTAGGTTCTTTCCATAGTTTGGCTGTTGTGGACATTAGAACGCCAAAGGCAAGGGAAACAAGGGCAAAAATGAACTATTGGGATTTCATCAAGATCAAAAGCTTTTGCACAGCAAAGGAAATAGTTAACAAAATCAAAAGACAACTGACAAAATGGGAGAAGATATTTGCAAATGACATATCAGATAAAGGACTAGTGTCCAGAATCTATAAAGAACTTAGCAAACTCAACACCCAAAGAACAAATAATCCAATCAAGAAATGGGCAGAGGACATGAACAGACATTTCTGCAAAGAAGACTTCCAGATGGCCAACAGACACATGGAAAAGTGCTCCATATCACTGGCATCAGGGAAATACAAATCAAAACCACAATGAGATATCACCTCACACCAGTCAGAATGGCTAAAATCAACAAGTCAGGAAATGACAGATGCTGGCGAGGATGTGGAGAAAGGGGAACCCTCCTACACTGTTGGTGGGAATGCAAGCTGGTGCAGCCACTCTGGAAAACATGCATAAGCTTTTTAAACACATTCTTTATTTTTCTTTCTAAATGTCTTTAAGTTTGCTCTCCACTTCCTGGAAATCATTTATTATTGGTTGCTTTGCACCGATTACTTCAGAAGACTCAACTGCGTGCATCTCACTGGTCTCATCGCCGCAGAGGCACCTGTCACGTTTCAAAACCATACAGAGTTCCGGTGAAACCCAGGCTCCCTAGTGGACATCAGGCTGCATCCCAGAGAACTTCTCAGAGTAGACACAGGGCCAGCAACTCTTGGCCAGCATCCTGTGCAAATACACCACTTCTGCATTGTAAGAGGCCCTCCCCTGTGCTCACGCCACACGAGCAAACATGAAGCGAGTCTCCACTGTCCGCTACTACCACGCTTGGCTCTGTTTCTGTTGTTAGAGTCCATTTACGTTCTGGCACCCATCCTATGGTACAGCTGTTGTTAATCTTATTATATTGGGGATAAATTCAATTAAAATACATTATGTACTGGGGTTCATGCTCTGCACCAGGAATCGTGGGAAACCTGCACCCATGTTGGAACTAAAATACAATACTTCAACACAAGTCCTTGGGGACCTGCTGTAAGTCAGACATTCTTCTAGGTGTGGGGATAAATAGGTGTGGATAAATTACCTGCCTTTCAACACAACCTTACATACATACACAGGGTGCAGAACAAATGTGTACTTGTTGATGTACATGGAGGAAAGTACACAATCAGTAGATTCAATAAATTCCAAAGTAATGACATCCCAGTCACCACAATTCAATCAAATTCAATCAAGAAACATAACATCATCAGAAAGAGATGAATGGATAAAGAAGATATATAAAGTGGTACACACACGCACACACATACACACACACACACATACACAATGGAATATTATGCAGCCATCAACCCCCCCCCCCAAATCCTGCCATTTGCAATGATGTGGATGGAACTAGAGGGTATTATGCTGAGCGAAGTAAGTCAATCAGAGAAAGACCATTATCATATGAACTCTCTGATATGAGGAATTTGAGAAACAAGACAGAGGATCATAGGGGAAGGGAGGGTAAAAATGAAGATGAAACCAGAGAGAGAGACAAACCACAAGAGACTCTTAATCTCAGGAAACAAACTGAGGGTTGCTGGGATGGAGGGGTAGGGAGAGGGTGGTTGGGTTATGGACATTGGGGAGGGTATGTGCTATGGTGAGTGCTGTGTAGTGTGTAAGATGATTCACAGACCTGTACCCCTGAAGCAAATAATACATGGTGTGTTAATAAAAATAAAAATAATAAATTAATAAAAATAAATGTTTAAAAATTGAAAAAAAATTACCTGCCTTTTACAAGTCTTGGTTCAGAAAGAATCACAGTCTTGTGAAAGAGGGAATAGGCCACGGATAAGACGTCTGTAAGATAGTGATTTCGTGACTGCACTGACATTTCTTTTTCAAGTATGTTCATTAATCCAAACTTGGATTTATGTTAGTTTAAACAAGCTTCTCCCCAAATTGTTTTCTTTTTAAATGCTAACCTAGCTGGGGCATCTGAAATTCCCGTGGAGGATCTCATGTCTTTAAGGCACACCTTGCGCAGCTCCTGGCTCTCCATCCACACTTAATAAATATCTGTTTATTTCTCGTGTGTTCTGGACAGAGGTCCGATGCTGACCTACCCATGCCCTGCGGAACTCAGGCCCTCTCTGGGCCTCTCAGGACCATGTTGTGGCTTTGGTTGACCCACGGCAAGGAGAGGGGAGCATTGGGGTGGGGCAGTGCCAAATTCTAACCAAGAGCCTCTGAAATCAGAGAGTCATGGAATTTTACTTTAGTAGCTTTTCCCTCTTATTGAATTTGATGCCTTCCAGCTTGATATTTTCCAAAAACAGCAAACCTGCCCCAATTTCAAGGAAGTGCTTATATAGTCTCTTCCCTCACTAATGACTTTCTCAGATGGATGAAGCCATGTTCTGTGGGCCTAAAAGGTAAAGAAAATGAAACAATGAATGGGACCTTTACCTTGTTCCTTGTACTTTTGAATGTTTTGATTTCTACCTTGGCAGCCATTGGGGAAATCCTATCCTTGGATGAGAGACCATGTGCACGGTGAACTTGGAGGAGGAAAATCTTTCAACTGAAGTGAAGGTAAGTAAAATCTTAGCAATTTGTTTCTTTGCTTTTCTCCCAGGGGAAGGAGTTTTTGGGGACAAGCTCCATGGTGGATAATGGAGACAGTGTTAATTCAGCCCCTGACTTCTACTCATTCCTCAGAAGATGAAATCATAAAAACCAACTCCAGTAACCTGGGAAACAGTAGCAATTCAGACTGTCCCAAAGGCCTCCACATTTTGGATTTGGGGAAAAAAATATTTTAATGAAAAAAATGAAATTAATCAAGAATTACATACAATGTTTACAAATAATTCTCTAATGATTTATTAGGTGAAATTTGTTAACATTCGATGTCACTGATTCAAATTCTAGCTGAATTTTCTCACGCAGTAAAAAGTCATTTTTGACTCTCACGCCCTCTCCCCACACCCCACCCTCTGCCTAGTAACTCCACAGTTTTGCTCAGACCAGGCTTTGTCAACCTCAGCACCAGTGACATTTGGGGTTGGATAATTCTTTGTTGTGAGGGGTCATCCTGGGCATTGCAGGATGTTTAGCAACACCCCTGGTCTTTACCCCCGAGATGTCAGAGGACACTTCCCTCACCCTAGTTGTGACAACCAAAAATACCTCCAGGCATTGTCAAATGTCCTGTGGTGGGTTAAAATCACCTCAGATCGAGAACCATTGAGCATCTGATTTGACATATTCAGAATATTCGAATCATTAAAAATAATGTTCAAGTCATAGCAGTTTTTCCCATTCCTTTGAGAGACATAGAATAAAACCATTATTTCATTTACTGTAAAACTTGTAACATGTTGACACACTGCCCATATTAAAATCTACTTCATTGTAATCTTTACAAAGTGTCTCCTAAATAAATTCATTATTTACTGTTGGGGGAGCCCATTTGAAGGAAGCAGTTGCTAATTGAAGGAGCAGTGAGGCATTGTTCAAAAGAAAACCACACGCCCAAGATGGAGTCCGTTATGTTAAGTCTCCACGTCAGCAAACTAAGACTTAGTACCTAACCTAACCACAGTTTCAACCCCCCCTCCAAAATGTGACTTTTAACCAGCCAACCTGGAGTTTCCTGGTCAACACTAGAAGGTACTCCACTGATAGACCTTTTCCCATCCCACTTAGGAGGGCAACCTTTCCTAAAACAATGCCTTCTTTGGTAATAATTTCCTTCTTTCCATTCTCTCTCTGCCTTTAAAAAACTTTTCTTTCCTGCAGCACCATGGAGCTCAAACTTTCTGTTTGCTAGAGGGATGCTGCCTGACTCATGACTAGTTGAATAAAGCCCATTTGAGCTTTAAATGTACTCATATGAGTTCTGCTTTTTACACATATCAACAATGAACAATTGCTTTGGACAGATCACTGTTTTTCTGTGCTATGGACCCATTGGTGATTAGAAACTGTGTATAGATATCTGAAAAGTAGAGCCTACCTCTTGCCAAAGATGATGTTGTGGATTTGGTCCTGTCCCAGACCTCTCTGTCCCTTGAGTCCATGGACGGCCTAATAGGGAGCTAGTACAGGCATGGCTCCTCTAGTGCCGGGCACTGTGCTAAGAGTCTTCTGAGCATCCTCCCATGGAATCCTTCTTACAGCCCTATTAGGTAGCTGCTACTAATCCTACTTTGCAAGGATGGATCTATGTCTCAAAAGTTGACACAACTTGCTGAAGGTCATTTAGGCAGTAAGAGGGTAAGCAGAGATTCAAATCCAGGTCTGACTCTTACCCCTCTTAATTAGCACACTTCACAACACACATTTGCAAGACACATTAGCTGCCTTTCAACGCTGGTGCACAACCTCTGTTCTACTGTACATGTTTCTCGCATATGCTATAAACTCCACCAGCACGCTCTTACCACGTAGCAATGCGTCAAATCCTGAGAAGAATGATCTTCTGAGTATCAGGGGGTAGTGTTGCTTTGCTCAGTTCAGGAATGAAAGTGTTAGCTGGTCATACAATGGAGCTTTTGCTGTCAGAGCAAACAATGACATCTCTCAATCACATGAAGAGCAGGACCAAAAAAAAAAAAAAAAAAAAAAGGTCTTTTTACTGTGAGTTGAGTCTTAAAGATGTCTTGATTTGTATCACAGGGATGTTTGGGTTTATGCCTTGGGGCTGAGCTGCCATGTTGGGATTGGGACCATTTACAACAGTGTGGGGGCAGAGCTGGGGATCTTGCATCCTTAATCACTGGGACAGAGGTAGAGAGTGAGGGGCCAAGGGAAGAAAGTGCTAGGAGATGGAGGAGTGAACGGGTCTTAGGTGGATGGAGACCTGAGGGGCAGAACTGCAGACCGTACCTCTTGGATGGGGTCCAGTCGGGGTCTAGCAATCTACAGGGCCATGCTGTGGGGTCTGGCCTGGTCTTTATCAGATTAACCCCCCAGCTTCCTCATTAGGGTTGTGTGGTTCCATCATTTATTAAGTCTGAGGATGAGCAGGGCAGGTGGTCAGAGGTCTGCAAAAGGGAACTGGGTAGAGGAAGTGGGAAGCTGCTTCTGTCTTTGCTGGCAAAGTATTACTCTTCCTTCATCCCAGTGAATACGAATAAGAAAAAAAAAAAAAGAAAAGGAAAAAAAAAGAGAAACTTCTGGATCCTTCCAGTGTCTGCAGACTCTGTTGCATTGGAACGGTGTGAGTAGGGAAATATCCCACCCATTCAAATGTGGGAGTGGTTAAGGCAGCTGAGAGAGTTCAGGAGTCTCCCCTGCCTCCCCTTGAAGCAGGACTAGGAGCTCCCCATTTTCTCTGTCTTATTAAATGGAGTCATAATTGTAGGACCTCCTTCTAAGCTCCTTTCTCCTTCGCCCTCTAACAAACTGAATTTGGCACGCTTCCCTTCCCCTTTAACCCTCACAAACTAAAAATAATATCCTCTTGGAACCAGCTAAAAAGTGTCAGTTGGAGGAGTTTAATTAGCAGGAGTGGGCAGAAGACAGCTCTGGCCTTCCCGGTTTGCTGCCTTCTCTCCAGGGAGCTGGAGCCAAGCACAGTGGGAAAATCCAGGATCCTGTGCACACCAGACATGGGCTTTCTAACTTGCAGGGCGAGTCTGCCTGGCAACCGAGCTGTGTTTCATCTCTGCAATACCGAGCAGGGGCCCTGAGGAGGGGAGGGCGGGCATGTCTACATATGAGAGGGTAGGATGTGAAAGCCTGAACTGCTGGACTAGATTTTGGGGGTTTGCATCCTGCCTCCCTTTTACTGGATCTGCGACTTTGGATGAACTACCAGACTTCTCAATGCCTTGGCTTCCATGTCTGTGAAATGGGGATAATCGTAGCACTCATTTTATGTCTGTCATGAGAATAGGTAAGTAAGTAGGGAACTTAGCTTCCTGCGTGGCACAGGGTGAATGAATTGCAGCGTTTCTGTTCATATTATTATTTGCTTGTTGTTTTGACTTGGGTGAAATAAGACTGCCCCTAGCCGACAAAATGTCAGCTTCTTCATCTTTTTTACTGATACCACGTATGTTCAAACAGCCACTCAAGAGAAGTTTAAATCAAATATATGGAAATGAATGTAGAAAGCATGAGTTTACCTCACATGCATATATGTCTTGCTTATTTATTTTGTAATGGAATTCAGTCTATCTACAGAAATTTGAATTATGGGTTCTGGAAAGTTCTTTGAGGTCAGGCTCCTTCTCAAGCACCCCCCCACACACACACACACAGCAGTAGTGTTAGCAGGAGGGACTGGGTCATCATGAGATAATGATGATGACAACACTGAGACCTTGTAGGATACTTTACGGTTTATATGTGGTTTGTTTTGTTTTCCTTTTTTTTTTAGATCAACAATGTCGCTGTCCTAATTCTTGGGTACCTCCTCATCCTCCTCCTGAGATAGATTAGGGCCCCTTGGCTGTGGGAAGGAGACTCAATGGTCTGTGGTAATTGGCAGAGGTGGGGTCAGGGACCTGGCGGGTGGTGGTCACAGGGATAGACTGTGTGTAAGGTTGGATTCCAGAGCACCACAGGGAACCATCCCAATCACCATGGTCATTGAAGGGCAATGAACACGATTCCAGTCTAGCTTTGGTGTTCAAAGGGCTCAACTGAATCATGAGTGGCATAGTTGAGCAGAGTCTAGGTTTGTAGCCCACTGGTGCTGGTATCCAGTCCAGGGAAGCCTGTCTAGATCGAAGTGAGAAGAAAGACAGCATCTGAGTGTGGAATGAAACTTCTCTCAGAGATGCTTCTAGGAAGCAGATTAGCAGGCAGAGTCCCCACCAAAGACAATGAGCTCAAGGTGAGGTCCAATCTCAGCGGATCGCGGATGGGGACATAGTTCCTGGGAGCCAATGGGTGGCGCCATATGGGGTAATCTGCACTCTCAGGGAAATGGGGGCATCTGGAGCCCCACTGGAGACATGTCAGCCCAGGTTTGAGTAGTAACAGCAACTCAGATTCACCTGCAGGTGGAGAATTGCCTCACCTGGTATTTATGGAACTGCAGTCTCGCCCATATCACCACATCCTCCCAAAGCAGATATAGTAGCCATTACCTCCATTGTACATACCTAGAAAAAATGATCTATGTACATAGAACTAGTAAAGTAAGCTGGGGTTTGAAGCTCTAACTCTAAACTTCTGTGTTTTGTTTTGTTTTGTTTTTTTCTTCCCTAGAACATCACGGGACCCATGACATTGGTTTCATTCATTCTTCTGGAAAACACAGTTTTTAGCAAGTCTAGCCTTTATAAAACCGAGACCTCTTTTTGTACAACTGTTTTGTTATTTTTCTTTTCCTGGAGCTTAATGATGAATTGTCCACTTTGATGAGCCAGATCTTCATATTTTTCTCTCCCTTTTATTCCCCTTAGCTTTTCTCCTTCCCCAACCCCCCAAAACCTCATGGCTTAAAACAGCACCATTTCTTATTACTCTTGAATATAAGGACTAGCTGGAGAGTCTGGCTCTGTGGGCCAGGCTTGGGTGACGTCAGCTAGGCCTTGCCCTTGTGCCTGAGGTTAGCTGGCAGGTTGGCAGGGGGGCTGGCTGCTCTATGATGACCTTGCCTGGGATGGACAGGATGACTTGGGGCTTTGACCGTGGTCTCTCATCCCCCACTGAGCTAGCCTTGACTTGTCCACATGGCGGCCACAGAGGTCTAAAAGAGGAAGCAGTGGTCCACAGGACTTTCAGAAGCAGAACCAGCACATTATTTCTTCTGCTTCATTCTACTGAACAAAGGAAATCCCAAAGCCACCCTGGGTTCAAGGGTTTTGGAATAAGAATCTGCCTCTTTATGGGAAGAATGCCAAAATCGTATTGTAAGGGGCATGGATACATGGAAGAGAATAATTGAAGCCTTTTTTTTTTTTTCCAAATCATCTACTATCCCTTCCCTGTTCTCGCTCTTCTCTCTTCTTCTCTTTCCTCTCTTCTACCACCCCTTCCCTTTTCTCTCTTCCTTTTTTTCTCTCTGAATAATAAATTTTTAAGTAAATTATTATTATTTATTATTATAATTAATTATCTTACTCTAGTAAAAGTACTGAGTTAGACACTGAGGAATCAATGCTAGAGAAGAAAATGCACGGTTCTTGCCCTCTTGCAGTTTACCTTCTAGTGGGCAAGAGAAAAATTAATAAAGCAAATCCACATGAATTTGAAGATATGCCTAGCAATGCCAAGGAAAGGTAGAGAGTGCTAGAAGAGATTGAATACGGGAGCCTGACCTCATCTTGGGAGGTGGAGAGCTCAGGGGAGGATTTCCCTTGAGAAATCATGATTCAGGTGAAACCTAGAAGACCAGGAGACAGCTAAGGAAAGCTCGGGACGGGGAGTTCTAGGCAAGGGAAGAGAAAGAGTGAACACCCATGGTCAAGCTCTACAGGAAGAAAGGCCAGTGTGGCTAAGGTACAGAGAAGAAGGGAGAATAGGATCCTCAATGTTGCTGAAGAGGTAGCTATGGACAGACCTTGTAGGCCACCATGAAAAATTTGCTCATTGTGCTAAAAGCTATAGGAAATCATGGAATGGTTTTGCATAGGGTGGGTGGATGGGAAGGGGCAATGTGACTTTATAAAGCTGGAATAGAAAACTATAGATAGAGAACAGATCTGAGACTCAACAGTTGCTGTACAAGGAAGATGCATTTGGTGAAATGTGCTGGAGCATGGACAATAGGTTGGAACTTGCATTTGACAGGAACATGAATTTACAGCTAAGAAATAGCGCCCTGGACATCTTTGCCAACCCTACATCATCATTTTGTACTAAAAATACTTGCTGCATTTGTGTTGCTAATATTTTATTTAAAAATTTGGAGTCTGTGGTTAAGAACAGAGGATTTGAAACTAGACTGTCTGGACTTACTTTGGGGACTGTGCACATTCTGTCTGTAGGACCTTGGAGGTTGGTCACCATTTCTCTGCTAAAGTTTCCTTATCTGTAACCTGGGGGCAATCATATTCCTGATGTCACAGACTTGTTAAGGTGAGAATTTTTACATGTCAGTGACTTTTCAAAGGCTGATTAATAACTTTAACTTATGGGGCGCCTGGGTGGCTCAGTGGTTTAGGCCGCTGCCTTCGGCTCAGGTCATGATCTCGGGGTCCTGGGATCGGGTCCCGCATTGGGCTCTCTGCTCAGCAGGGAGCCTGCTTCCCTCTCTCTCTCTCTGCCTGCCTCTCCATCTACTTGTGATTTCTCTCTGTCAAGTGAATAAATAAAATCTTAAAAAAAAACAAAAACAAAAAAAACCTTTAACTTATGCTTGTCATTAATATTTTTATTACGACTCTTATGTTTCCCTTGTCTTTTTTTTTAATTTTGAAGTTATCTGTATTGTAAAAGGATTTTAGAAAGTGTTCCCTCATTTTTTTTTAGAAAAAAAAAGTTTCTATGATTGAAACAGTTTCTGTAATATATGAGTGAGCTATTCTCTTTTTAAATTCTTTTTATCTCTTTTTTAAAAAAATTAGTTCCAGTGTAGTTAACACACAGTGTTATCTTAGTTTCAGGTGTACAGTATAGTTCATTTGACAATTCTAGACATTACTCAGTGCTCATCACAGTAAGTGTACTCTTAATTGCCTTCTCTGTTATCACCCATCCCCCACCCCCATCTCCTCTCTGGTAACCATTCATTTGTCCTCTATAGATAAGAGTCTGTTTTTTACTTTGTACCTTTTTTTCTTTGTTTGTTTGGTTTAGCAAGTCTTTAAAGAATAGTCATCTCTAAAACCAACTGAAATTCATATTTCTTCTCATTATATTTAAAAAGAAGTTGTCTATTTCATATTATTTTTCAAGATCGTTGGAGTAAGATTGTTCACGATGTTCTGCATGTATTTATGTCTCTTTATGTTTTTAACATGTTCACTTGTGCCTTAATATTTTTGTGCTTCATTAGTCTTGACAGACCTGTGCCTACTTTACTGATCATTCAGAAAATTTGTCTTTAATTCCGTTGATCTTGTTCTGTTTTCTATTTCATTAACTCCTCTGATCTTTTCTCATTCTCACTTCTAATTTCTTTTGTTTTAATACACTCTCTTCTAATTTATTGAACATTTAGCCCATTGAGTTCCCATCTTCCTTTCTTTCTTCTCTTTGTGTTCAAAGCTCCCCATTTTCCTCTAACACCCACTCCAGTTACTTCTCACAGGTCTCCTTGGTGCTCCTACATTTTCATTCAAGGCCGTCTCTTTCACCATTTCCATTTTTATCTCTTCTTTGACTCTTTCAATTAGACTTTTTAAAAAATGTACAGAGATGGATTGTTTTAGTTGTTATTTGATCATCTATTTGTCTTTTAATTATATTATTATCAGATAACGTAAATTTATGGTACTGATAATTTTGGTGTTTTTTTGTAAAATACATATTTATATTTATATTTGTAAATGTCCTCTGTGTTTTTGGAAATGATTTCTATTCTCCATCTTCCACCTTATCAGTTCTCTCTTCAGTTCTAACCACCTACTTAATTCATTTATTCATTTTTTAAAAACCTCTAATGGAGAGTTTCTTATTATTTCCAGCAATTTTAGCTGGTTCTCTCTCAAATTCACCTGTCTTTTAAATAGGTTTCTGTTATTTTAAAACTATATGTAGTACTTTTATTCATTTTTTATATTTAAATAATTCCACACAAAAAATAAATATTTCCACATTATTATTTCTAGTTCTTGGGTTGCTAAGTTTTATTTTTGTTAGTTCATCAAGACTTTTTAATCTCATATTTTTCATATTGTTTGTTGTTTTTGACATTGAGTTCATCTTCAGATTAGGTTAACTATTCCATGCAAGTTATGCATGTCTTGCCTTGTGAAACTGTTGCTAACATATAATTTTAAGATTGTTTATGATGAGGGTGCCCAGTAGAAACCTCAGGGATTTTAATGACCTGGAGCTAGTTTTCAGGTCAATTTCTGGGTTTACTGTTTACTGCATCATTCATCCACTTTAGAATTGGACCGCATATTTATTCCTGGTATGAGCCTGGGCTTTTCTTTTTTTCTTTTTCTTTTTCTTTTCTTTTTTTTGCCAGCAACTTTTCTTTCTCTTGAACCAAAGCCCTAGAGATAAGACTGACTGTGTTCTGGCCTGATAGACAGAGCTTTCATAATCCATGAGGACAAGGTGAGACTTGAATTCCAGCTGCCCCACTTTGTATTGTCTTTGGATGGGCATTAAAAGCCTCAGCATCCAGCTCCTGAGGTCTATGCCTTTTCTAATACCTGAGTGCTATCACTGACTCACCTTCAGATTATTGCTCTGACATTGATTTCCTTTTTCATTTCTTGCACGTGGAGATCTCTCTTATTTTGATTTAATTTTTACCACTTTATCCAGAATTCTTATGGGCTTGCACTATGAGGTGGGACAAAGTGCATCAGTTCTGCTGTCATGTTGCAAAAAGTCCACTTCAGATATTTCCATGGTAATATTTAGTGCATGAAAACAAATGAATGTTGTCACCAGAGTTCTAAAATAACTAATGCATGACCATTGCATTGGACCCAGTTTGTACTGACTTTCCAAGACTAGTTTGTCAAAATTTTAAGAATATGACCAGCAAGTTGTTAAACAGACATTATTTTAAACTATATTACAGGGGCACCTGACTGGCTTAGTCTGTTAGGCATCTGCCTTTGGCTCAGGTCATGATCCCAGGATCTTGGGATCCAGCCCCACATAGGGCTCCCTGTTCAGTGGGGAGACTGCTTCTCCCTCTCTCTCTGCAGCTCTCCCTGCTTGTGCTCTCACTCTCTTTCTTTCTTTGTCAAGTAAATAAATAAAATCTTAAAAAAAAAAAAAAAAAAAAAAAAATAAATTACACACAAAATTATAAATAATGTTTTAATATTTTAATTTTTAAATAAATAAATTTTTAAACAAATAGAATATTCAAGACATGACTTCCCAATTATTTTACTATTATCTGTGATGTTTAGATTATTTATGTCTTTTGTTTCTATAAAGTGCGGATATTACATAATGTAATATAATGGTATGCTTCTGAGTATCTCTCTCCAAATTTACATTCAGTGACATCATGTTGGTTGCTCCATGTGGGATTATTCACGCCAGGAAAGGCAGCAAGTGCTAAAATCAGGGGTTTTTGTTATTGTTATTGTTCTTTTCCAGAGGCAGTTAAATATTTACTAATGACTTTCTAGACTCAGAAATATCACAACAATCTACGAAAGCAACCTGCATACATTCTCAAATATGAAAGAAGTGAGGGAGTAGAACACCCATCAGTGACCCTTGGGGGAAGAAAAGTCAATGATAAAATCAAGGCAATGATGGAAATATAAACTGAATTAAAAACAAAATGAACTGAACTATGAATGAAAGTAAAAAACAGGAGAGCTACAAATGAAATAAAGGATGATGAGTACAAAATAAATGTAAGCTTAGAACTAAAGCAAAAACAATTTTAATACTTAGGGTTATGGCACATAATTTAATGTCATAAACATTGGCATCATTTAAAGAATGTTCAATATAACAAACATAGGAGGTGGAGAAGTGAGATGGCAGAAGAATTTCCTTATTGTTTCATTTCATCTTTTAGAGCAAAAAATGATTTGGTAGTATTCAATGAAAATATCATTTAAGGGGTGCCAGAGTGGCTCAGATGGTTAAGCATCTGAGTCTTGATTTCAGATCAGGTCATGTTCTCAGGCTCATGAGATCAAGCCCCATGTCAGGCTCTGTGCTCAATGCTGAGTCAGCTTGTCTCCCTCCCTCCTGTCCTGCCCTCACACTCTCTTTCTCTCTCTCTCTCAAATAAATAAATAAAATTTTCTTTAAAAAAGAAAAGTACTGCCTCACCAAAAAGTTTATAACGGTAACATATTAAATGTTCTCCACCTAAGACTGAGATAATGACAATGATGACTGTTTTCCTACTTTTGTTTAACATCAGTAATGTAGCTCTTATCCTATGTGGCAACATGAGATAGAGATTGAAAAGAAGAATTAAAAGTGCCATTATTTCTAGACAACGTGAATATCTGTGCATAGTTGCTCTGGTTAATTTCTAGGTTTCTTCTGTGGACAGAACTATGATACACTAACATTTTATATGTATTTTATAAAATTAACATTTCATTATTTAACTTTTTAAGTTAAAATGATTCACAGGTTCATATTGTTAATCACAATTCACATGCAGGATTACGATTTGTTTGACTTCTCTAGGTAACTTCTGTAGTTCATTTGTTCCACACCAATGATTCTAGTTCTCAAGGAGAAAGGGATACTAACAGTTGAACATCCAATAATTACTCATCTACTTTATCCCATATGGTATTCACAACAGTCTCAGAATACCCATTATCCTGAAATCAGGGTTTATCCCTAAAATCAGGGCTTTTTGTTATTGTTCTTTTCCAGAGGCAGTTAAATATTTACTAATGACTTTCTAGACTCAGAAATATCTCAACAATCTATACCTATAACACTCTTTAACAATCTTTACCTATAATCACTGCAAACCACTAAAAAGTTTATCAAGGCCTCCTCAGTTCTTTCTTCTTTTTTGAAAATAGTGGTATTTTGTCCACATGGTCAGTATTTATAACCATTATATATTATTCCCTTTTTAACTCTTCCAAAATTTTAGTTTGTAAAATGCAACTATTATTGCTCAACATCAATTGTTATGTCAACATCTTTATAAAAATTTCATATATTTGAAGTTTGTTTTTGAGGTTGTTCTTGGAAAGCGTGCTTGGGTTCTTAAATGTGATAGCCGCTTGTCCCCAGCTTTTACATGTAGAGTAGTCTGGATGGGTATAATATCCTTAGCTTATTCTTTTTTCCTCTAGTATCTTAAATATGGGTTAGTCCATGCTTTTTTTTCTGGCATAAAGCATTGTTGTTGATAAGTCTAATAATATTTTTGTAATAAGACTTTTATATTTTTGCTTAGATGCTGAAAAGATTGTTTATTTTTCTTTTAAAGTCCAGCAATTTTACTAGAATATGTTTCAGTGTTGACTTTTCCGAGTCAGTTTTCTCAGGTGTGTGTTGTGCCTTTTCAGTATGTAGTTTTAATTTTATACTGTATATTTTATTGTAAAATATTTTATATGTTTTAATTTTCTCAATTATTTTTCTTATTCTTCTTTTGTTCCATTACTTTGGTTTTCCTTTTTAGGGACTGCTATTATATATTTGTTGTGTCTTCTTTGCTTATATCCAGTCTGTTACTTTTTCTTAGATCATTTTATGTCTTCTTAATTTTTTTGTTAAAAAAAAATCTGTCTTCTTACTTTATATTCCTCTTAAACATTTATCTGTTATATTTATTTGCAATTATATGCCCTCTGTTTTTGTCTTCAATTTGGGAATGATTTTTTCTTGTATTTATACTTCTTTTGAGTTCTTTCCCACCTCATTTCTGATCTTTTTTTTCTTTCTAATTGTGATATATTTTTGCTCCTTCATTTTTTATGTTATGCTCTTAATATCTTTGAGCTCATTGAGGAATACTTTGTCTTTTTGGTGGGCATATCTTTTTTGTGTCCTCTGCGTGTACTTGTTGTCTTTAGGGAGTTACTTTCTTATGCTTTTGAAATCCTTGCACATTTTTATGTGAAAGTAGTTTTCTTGAGCTTTTAGAAGCAGTCATCGTTCATGGTAGTTTTTCTAATTTCACAAAGCTCTATTTCTGTTGTTAC
This sequence comes from Mustela putorius furo, assembly GCF_011764305.1. NCBI lineage: Eukaryota > Metazoa > Chordata > Mammalia > Carnivora > Mustelidae > Mustela > Mustela putorius. The sequence continues at coordinate 8,816,767 of NW_025421464.1, read as the reverse complement.
AAGATACACCAGCTTGATCTCTAAAATCTATCCCTTGGCTCTGTTCTTCTCTACTTTTATCTGAAACTTGCATTTTCCTTATCTTAATTGTCTCTGTTCTGCTTGATGAGAATTGCATGCCAGAAATTCTGTGGGCATTGTTGTCAAGGGGAGCTTGGCTAGTGTTTTTATTTCATAATGTCCAGAATTCTTTAGGCCTTACTTGCTGACATTGCCTTTGTGCTTCTCAGACTCACCCACAATTGGAGTTAGCAAACCCCATGGCTCACTGTACTTTACAGTGAGTTCCTGGTGGCCATTTTTGAGTTCTCCCCTTCTCTTGTTTGTTAACTATTCTCTTTTTTTTTCCTCTTTTTCTTCCCACTCTGATGTTGATACCGCTCAACAGTTGTAGCTGCCTGTGTTGTGCCCAATCTATTTTTATTTCATGTTTCATGGTTTTGCCTGGCCATCTGGTTTGGTTATGTATCAGGGTTATGTTTTTGTTATATCACTTCACTGTCTTTATGTGGGATTCAGATAGGTTTAAAAAATTATGCCACTGTCATAATTATGCCACCAACTTTCCAGACTCCACTAGGACATTGATTAATACTTAATTAAGCATTAATTAAGCATTAATTAGGTATTAATATGTAAGTAATTCCAATAATAGCATTTAAATAATAATATTTGAAAATACCAATAAAATTTGAAAAGACATTTTTAAATGTCTTTAGCTTCCTTAGAAAACTTAGAAAGTAATTTTCAACATTCTTTAAGAAATCTCTCTTAACATAGGAGCCACCATCATAATTAATAGTGGAATATCAGAATCACTTTCATACAATCAGGAGCATTAGAGCTATTTCTGTTGTCGATATAATTAGTAGTAATATTAGCAGATATATTAATTTCACTTTTCATGAACACAAGAGTTGATTCTAAGATTACAAGATTAATTACAAGTTAAATCCCAGAACCCACCTTAGAAGTGGGCAAGTGAAATCAGTCTATTTCTTGATCTCATCTTGTTTGTCTCATGCTAAACAAGTCAGAGAAGTCAGGTGGAGGTGTGCCATAATAATTATAGCTATTAAAGGCTGAAAAATGGCAGGCCTTAGGCTCTCAGCTTTATTCCACAAATTTAATAAAAAAATATTAACTTGTGCCTGATTTTGAGCCATGTTGATGTCTGTTTTTTTCCTGGTTTCCACAGCTTCAGAAAATAGAGACATTTGTTAAGAGTAGTTGTTTATTTTTATTTCAGGAAATAAAAATAAATAAAAAGAACATGAGGCTTTAAAGTACATTTGCAGAGTTGTGTTAGGTACTAAAATTATTCCAAATGCAACTTAAGGAAAGACTCATTAAGAGCTTAAAATATAAAACTTTTAATAATTCTAACAAGTGACAAAAAAATGTCAGTTCAATATGAGAATCAATGAAGGGAAAACATTTCTTAATTAATATGGGCAAAAATATTTTGGCCAGTTCCTCTTGCTTCCTCTCACTGGCAGGAGGCTGGGAATGTTGCCTGCTGACACACCACTCCAAGTGTGTACTCTGATCTGGTGTCAGAATGCTGGCTTGGAGGTCAGAGAGAGATTTGCCATTTACTGAAGCGTACACCAAGTACTTATTCACACAATTTTTTCCACCCCTCCTTCTTCCTGCCAAAATGCCATATCAGAAATAGTTGAAAGAATGGAAAATGTTCAACCTGGGGAACAGAAAACACAAGAAAAGACTAAGAGGGCATGAGATCCATATTCAGTTAATTGAAAGTCTGTTATGGGGAAAGAAAGTTGTTTGGCCTTATTCCAGAACTAAAAACTACAATGAACCAATGTTGTATCAGAGAGCATTTCAACTCCAAGATTGAGAAAGCCAGCCTCACTACTTCACAAGCCCTGCACACATCACTACTCCTTCCCACCCAGATTTATTTTCAGAATCAGGTGGTGATTCCAAGAAGAAACTCTCCCAAAAGTTCATATTCTCCTTCCCCTGACGTTTCCCTTCAAGCAATGGAGGGTTTTTTTGTTTGTTTGTTTGTTTTGTTTTGTTTTGTTATTGCATTAGAGGGCTAAATCCATGCTTCAGTTTAAAATTTGGATGGTTTTATATCAAAGGAAGGGTCAATCATGATGAAGCCACTTTCACACGGGAATGCTTTTTGGAGATGTAATTACATGGCATGCGGCCTTGCTGTGATTTAATGAAGATGACCGAAGGACAGAGCTTCTTCTTCAGAACAAACGGAGGCACCTTGGTGCTAAGACTCCACCAGACTAACTATATATAACCACAAATAGCTTGCCTTCAAGGGTACCCTCCCAGACAGGACACTGCCAATGAGGAGGCTTAAGGGGGATGGGAAGCCAGGGGCAGATACTGTTTCAATTGGTTCTATCCAGGCATCTGAAGACATGCCATTCTTGCTTAGTCATCTGATCAGTTTGGTTCTAACCTGTTTTCAGAATTAAAAAAAAAAAAAGTGCATCATTTTATAAAGACTTGGATGGATCTCTTTCTTGGGTCAAATGTTCTGGCTCTCCACCACTAGGCATTGCTGAAGGGCAGATTTTTCTCATTGGCAGGGCTTCCGCCCAGCTGTCATGTCTCTATGCAATTGGGGTCATGGCCAAGGGATGTAGAGTGCTGGAAGGTTCTGGTGGAATGGGGTCTCCAAAATTAGGTCAATTCAACCCAAAGTGACATTGTCAATCAAAGGTAAGGAGAAGCCACAGACCTATCACCAAAACTGTTCTTTTGTGAGAGAGTGTGGATATAGCTGTAGAAAATCTGACAACTGAAGGCTGCTTTTAGCACTAACTGAATGGCTCATCCATGATTTAGGCCCCCTTTCTTCTTGGTTGGTGTCCTATGGATCTACATTTGCCCCGAGACAATAAACTTGGAAACACAGCCTCCACTTGTGACCATTCACCTTTATGGTCCAGATAAGTAGGAATTATACCATTTGTCCACCATTGTATATCCAGTGTTTAGCAATGCCCTTAGCCCAGGATGCATGTTAAGCCAACATTTGTTAAGGAAAAAAAAAGAGAGAGAGAGAGAGAGACCATTCTAGTCTCTAGGGCTGAATTTTATTATCAGATGAATTCTTCCTATTCATTCCCACTGCAGGACAGAATAATCAGAAGGAAGGTATGGAAATTGAGCTGAAATTAGTTAGCATGGACTGATGACTACTGGTGGAACAAGGAAGTTCTATATTGTCAAGGCAGTTTGGAGAGAGATTAAAAGGTCGAGTTCAATAACCAAGGTTTGCAGCTGAATCAAAGAGTTCAGATTGGTTTCCAGTATTCAAGGATTAGAAGACGGCAAGGAGTCAGAAGTTTCAAGCCAGATAAGCATATTGAGAAGAGAACTAAATCTAGCCTGGAACCAGGAAGTCCCAAGTTCAAAACTGTCTCCAGTATTTTTAATCTGCATACATTCTGATTAAGTTACCTTTTTTTATATATAAATTAATTTATTTATTTTCAGAAAAACAGTATTCATTATTTTTTCACCACACCCAGTGCTCCATGCAATCCATGCCCTCCATAATACCCACCACCCGGTACCCCAACCTCCCACCCCCCCGCCACTTCAAATCCCTCAGATTGTTTTTCGGAGTCCATAGTCTCTCATGGTTAAGTTACTTCTAATGTCGTCCTCACTATAAAATAGAGATGAGAATACCTCCACTAAGAGGTCTTTGGCATTTTCCCTTTCATCCTTTTCTTAGCTTGCCTTTCTCCTTTCCTTCCATCTTTTCTTCCTTTTCCTGCCCAGAAACTCTTGTCCCTCTTCCTGTTTGATATTATCCCATTTATCAGACATCCTTGCAATAAAAAAAAACTTCATTATAAGTATGTCTTAACAGAGCCCTCAAGAATATTAAACATTGACCTCTGCCTCTGCTTGGTACAACATGCAGGAGAAACCATGAGAAAAGCTAAACAGAAGCACTTTTTTTTTTTTTTAAATTGAAGAATTACAGTGCTAAGCATCCAGAGAAGAAATAAATTCAGAGAAGTACACGAGCTCTCTGAGCCACCTGAATAGGTAGCTGAAGCATGTAAGCTGAGCTGAGCTTTTTATAACCTCATGGTACCACAGGAACACAGTTTGGAGTCCAGGGCCTGTCAACAATGGGGAGCTCCAGGAATATCTCACCATGTTCTGGTTTGGCATATGGAGGGGCTACACTCCAAGAGTAAGGGTAAACCAGAAAAAGAAGCTTTTGTCCTAGTACATATTAAAGTCTAGCTTTAAATGGTCTCAACACCTTGAACTAGATGAAGGTACCTTCAGCAGCAATCCCCTTTCCATTGTCCAGAACTAGGGCACATGCTGGGCCAATCTCGGGAAAAGGGGAATAGGATTTCCGTGTTTAATGTTAAAAATGTGATTCTTTTAGCAAGAAAGAGGAACAAATTGTTAATGGTAAACAGCCATAGATTATGTGACCATCATCACCATGATCATCACCACCACCACCATGATCATCATAGCGAGTATCATTTATAGATCTTTACTATGTACCAACCACTTCTATAAGCACTCAACAGGCAGGGATATTTAGATGCCATAAACACACTACAAGGTAGGTCTCTATTTAATGGAATAGAAAAGATTAAGAATCAGAGAGGTAATGTATGAGAGGCAAGATTTGAATCCAACTCCTTGCCCTGATTTATTAAATACTCATAAAGCACTTATTAATTTTTTGGAACACTAGAGGTGTATAATCACTTCCCTCTAAGAGCTCAGAGTTCAGTTGTCCAGAGAGAATCAAAAGGAGATGAGCCAACTTACTTTTTGATGGGTCTTACCTCATGCTGATGATCCTGCTTTGAAAAACTGAGCATGCTTTTGGAATGTATGTTAAAAGCATCTCTTGGTCTCATGGAAATATTTCCCGATGATTCCCATTGTCTTGACTCCATCATGGTCAATTTCCACTATATAAGCCCCCTTGCTAAATCCTACCAGGTGTGTTCTAGGGTGGAGGGAGCTTTCCTGTGAAAATGACACTAATCCTTGTGCTTCAAGTTTATGCCCACCTCTTTGGAATTACTGACAACAGTATTAGGATAACCTTAGGAAATTCAAACATATTTTTTCTTCCCTATAGTGTTGTACTGGGCCCAGATCATTATAGGTTCAAATCTTTTTTTTTTTTTTTTTAATTTTAGCACTCAAAAAAATTTTTTTTGAGGATTCATTTTGTTCTTAATAACTCATTGCACACTCTATAAAGGTAAATTTATTTAACACAATTGTGGGAAGTACATATTATATGCTCTACTGCACAGATTAAAAATAAAAACAACTTCAGAATACATTTTATAGAGTCTAAGGTTATCCCATTATGAGAAGATTAATAAATTATCTAGGTTAGGGAAACAAAGGGATGGGAGGGTCTTGAAATTTTAGCATCTACGCTGAAGTAGGCTAGTGAAACTAAGTTGATGCTAACACCTAGCAACTGAAGACCAGTCTTCCAAAAAGCTCAGGGGTAGAGTATGCCATCTCTACTTGGGGAACCCAACAAAGAGCTCATGGGATTTAATTGTGATGTAGCTGAGATCTTTTTTAATGCCATGCAGGAGAATGGGGCACTAGTTCAAACCATTTCTTTGGAGGGATTATTCACTCTGATTCATCTTCTCAATTTCCTCTGCCCTCCACTGAAGACCCCACGGAGCTGGGTTCGGTCTCTGATGGCAAGAAGAAATGTGCCAACAAATAACACTTCACTTGGCCGATGTCTTCTCTACCTCATGGTTTATTTAACTGTGGCTACTTTTTTCATTAATAGCTGCTTACCCTTCACAGTGATACTTGTTGGGCTTGGCAAAAGCCATCAGCTCTTCTCAATTTTAGTCTCTGACCCCAAGGCAAATTGTCCTATTTGACAACATTTTTTTTGCTGTGTAATAGCAACTCATGAAAAATAGTTAATTAAATAGGCTAAGCTGTTCTATTAAGAACAGAAATAAAAATACTGGCACACTGCAAACCTGTTGCTTCTGGAAGAACAGTACCAAGTCAATCCAGATGCAGATAAATATAGAAGGCAAGGGGGAAAACCTGGAAATATAGATTCTCCAACAGCTCTCTTCATCTCTGAAGAAATATTTTCATAAGAAAAAGAAAGAAACTGTGAGGTGTAGTACCCCATCGTCCTTTGCTTAGGTGTGTGAGCACCTTCCTGGGCATCTCCGCCACTTTCCCTGCTCTCAGGGAGGCACGATGGCATCCAGCCTTGGATTCACTTTGTCCTCATCCTGTCGATCTCCTTGTCCTAGAGGAAGGGCCAGCCCCTGGGAGGGCAGGACAGTGAAACCTCACACCCTCAGTCGCACAGCCAGAATCACACATTTGCGAGCCTTCAAAATACCACTTAATAGGACCTTCGTGTCCTTTTGAGCCAGCTGAAGGGAAAGTGCAGCTGAAATGCTCGGCTGGCAGAGCTGAGTTTATACAGATGGAAGAGTTAGCAGAAACCACAGAAGAAATACCAGCAACCGACCCATTTCACACTTCTGAAAAAAGAAAAAGGAATGGCAGAGGCAGGCCAAAGCAAACAGGCTTTGGAAAACTTGAAGCCGTGGGCTGGAATTTTCAGCTGTTCTTATCCCTTCACACTCATTTTGGGGAGCTTGCTCCACTCAGAAAAGCAGAAACTTTCTACATTGATGCTGCTGGGGTTTGCCTCCTCTAGAAAACAGCCAGTTCATCCCCTGTCAAAAACAGGCATTGTTTCCAACCCCACCAGCATAGTTTCCTTGGAGTATGGGCTTCTTTTGTTTGTTTGTTTGTTTGTTTGTTGGTGGGGGGGATAGAGGAGATGCCAGTTTTTCCAGAAAAGTCCATGATATTGGAATTCCCTCAGCTTGTCTTTCTGGGACATGCATTTAATCTTAGTATGTATTCTCTTTCTTCTGTCTCTCTCTTTTTTCTTTTCTTTTCTTCCAGGAAAGAAAGTCATTTTCTTTCCTTTTCCCTGGAGTATGCTGAAACATAAAACTTCCCCGCAATCTGCTACCTCACACAAATACCCTTCAGTTTCAGCTAAAGCACTTGGGTGCTTATCAAAATGTCTTCTAAAGTCAACACAGATATTGTTGCTGCCTGGGGGATGTGTGATGTTTCTTGCTCCAACCCCAAAAGGACTGAGGACGGTATTTGGAGACCAGAATTAAAGAGGGGGTTAGCATGAGTGGCTGTGAAATGGTGAGCTGCCATCCCAGTGTGGCTGCATAGAATTTATGGATAGTGGTTGGAAGAAACTTTCCTGTGGTCTGGCGTTAGGGAAGCCAGCGGAATGGCTTCCGCGAGGATGCTCTGTTACAGAAAGAGAGAAACTATGTGCCCCTGAGACGGACCAGACTGTAATCATCTCAGCTCTGGATGGGTTGGAAAATGGCTGTCAGGAAACCTTTTGACGAATCACCCAGGTCACCCAACTAGCTTACCAGAATGTGTGGATATGTGTCTGTGAGGAAAAACTCTGCAACTGTGTTTAAAAACAGTTCCATCTGTTCATATGTATTTAAAATGCTTAGATGGGGGGGGGGAAAAGGAGTAAGTGTAAAAACAAGAATCAGACCCTGTAGGAAGTTGATAGTCTCGATTCAAGTTGGTAACAAAAACAGGTCAGGAAACAGACAGCCAATGGAAATTAGGTACTGTTCTAGAATAGACAGGAAAACAACACGGGGAACGTCAACAGATGTTTACCACCAGGCCCTTGTCCTGGCCGGGGGAGACCTCCAAGGATTAGTGTACTGAAATGAGTGCATGACTCTCTGTTTAGGAGAAATGGGGTTGTGCCAAAGGAAAGCTCATTTGGGAAAGTCCTGGCATCTAGATGACTTTGAGTACAAAGAGGGGAAGGTCCTGCCTGGAGTTGGCAGAGTAAAAAGATAATAGAAGTCATCTTGTTAGATGGAACCCGGGTGAAGAAGAAGTTCAAAGCAGTCAAGGTGAATGGACACTTTGCTTTCAAAATTTCGGCAATCCTTTGAGAGAGCAAGGAAACAAAAAAATAATACACACCCTGATTTAATAGACCAAAGTTGAGAGCAGAGGGTGCACATCAAGGTAGGATATACATAAACAACAACATTTCCCAAGAGCTAAGTCTCCGTGTGGTTGTCTCTTGTGAGGTGTGCGTGTGTTCCATCAACAGATTGGGAATTGTCATGCCATAGAACAAGGCAGGTGATTCTTGCTGGGGGCATGTTCTTGTGCCTACTAAGGGGGAGACATACTTGGGAAAATTTCTATCCACAATGAAATGGTGTAGAATGTGTGTTATTCTGTAACTGACCAGCAATGGGCAAACCCAGTATGATTCATGATCATATGCTCAGCTTCTCTTCTGTATGTGATCTTGATCAGGTCAGCTAATCCTGATAAATCCCAGTTTCTCTATCTGAAAGCCAAAGGTGCTAGAAACTTTGTTCAAGTTATCCAGTTCCAGGACAGCTGTGCCAAACACCCCACAAATACAGCAGGCGTTAAGTGGCAAAGTCCTGGTTGAATGGGAAGTTCAATTATTCTAAGGCTCTTTCAAGCACTGTCTTTGATGTCAAATTATCAGATTTAACCAAAAAGAAGCAAAACTTTTTAAAATAAATTAAATCAACTAAAAGATCTGAACCAGTCTTGGATCTTATACTCTTGGGGTAGCTCTCACTTCAACTTGATCTTTCCTAGCTCCAAAGCGAGGAGGCTAAGGCAGTAGGTGGGCCACTGGCTCATTTCCCATTTGTTGTTGCGGAATTTCCTGCTGCAGTTCCCATTATGGAAGGCACCATATCCAGAAAAGGCAGAATTTGGGTTAATATAATAGAAACACAATGTAAAGATACAACATGAAGATTTTCTTTAGGTCTTCTTCCCTCACTAGAATGGCAGCTCCATGAGAAAGATGCCATTTTGTATACTTTGCTAGCTTCTGCACCTCTGGTTCCCAGAGCAATGTCTGCACACAGTAGGTACACATCAAGAGCTGTCAAACAGATGGGTAGATATTTGGTTCTGGTCTTCAGAAAGCTTTCCACCCATCTTTGTTTTTCCAGCATACAAGGTAAGACTCAAAGCTCAGTCTTCCTCACACGGTGTTCCATTGGGTCTCCCTTCCCACCTCTCCTCTAGTTAGTATGGCTCAGACCACTGGCTCTTTCTTGTCCAATCAAGTCTGGGCTCCTGTTAAAGTCCCATGATCTGGTTCACATGAATTTCATGCAAGGACCAGACTCTGGCAAGTTCCTGCTTCTCCTCCATCCTGGGCTGTGACAGGCCCTTCTTCCTCTCTGCCTTCGGTCAAACTCTCCTTGGCCATTATCTGTACTTACAACTCAGGCCATTCTGGAAGATCTATAGCCTTATGCAATATTCCACCTTTTTGGCATCTCTACTCTCAACCGCCCTTGTGTTGGGTGTTATATATATGCAACAAATGGATCAAACAGTCCCTGAATTCAAGGAATGTAGACTCTTGAGTACTGCGGTTCCAGCTTTTATGACTGTGGACCACAGCAAAAATATAGAGACAATCCATCATATATAAACATAAGTTTTATGAACTCACCTGAGTGACATTTTCCATTCAGTTCTAGAGTGGATTGATCTATTTTATTTCATTCGAAAATCTAGTTATGGCTCATAAAATTGATTCCACTCTTCAGTTATGAGTGGCAATTAGCACAACTTATTACAAGCAGGCCATTTGAAAAAGACTGGGAGAGTTTCCTAAAGTCACTCTAATAGAATAAGACGCATGTCTGAGGACATGGAAGGGGTGAGTTGTTGCTCATCACTGCTCCCAGGAAGAGGCCCTCTAGGACTGCTCTTCTGAGACTTGAATATGACCATGACACATCCAGGGACTTATTTAAAATGGAGACTCTAAGGTTGGGGTGAGAGGCCCGAGAATCTGTGTTTCTAGCTCACGGCCAGGTGGTGCTGGTGCTGCTGGCCTGAGGACTACACTTTGAAAAGCAAGGGTTTGGAAGGTCATGTCTAAAAGATGACTGGGAATTGTTTAGGGTGAAAGGGGCTTCCTAGTAGAGAAAAAGACGTTCATAATGTTGCTTATATAAGAAACACTATGGGTGACAGAAGGAACTGCAAGCAACCCCATTGTCTTAAAATCACCTTTGGAGGGGCACCTGGGTGTCTCAGTCAGTTTAGCATCTGCCTTCAGCTCAAGTCATGATCCCAGGGTCCTGAGATCGAGTCCCACATCAGGCTCCCTGCTCATCAGAGACCTCACTTCTCCCTCTGCCTGCTGTTTCCCCTGCTTGTACTCTCTTTCTCTCTCACAAATAAATAAATAAAATCTTTTAAAAAAATCACCTATGTACATATTATAGTTAAATACTGGGGTACATAACCCCCAGCAGGGGTTGGGTAATGAGGGCAAGGATGAACCACGTTTTTCACATAAGGGCAAATTCAGGAAAAAGAAAGCAAAACTTACATAGCAAAATCACATATTTGGAAAAAAACATGTTTTCATTATTGTGACCCAATATTGCCAACCACAATTTAGAATTCTTGTACTTCTTCTTTCATTTGAGGTTCGGGTAGATATGCAGAGAACCATAACCTCACCAGCAGGTATAGCACTGACCGTGGTACCCGGACTGGGAAAATTTTTATGTGAATTGAAATCTGAGTGAGTTTGGAGGGAGCTGTGGGTGGAGAAATTTGAGGGTGGGGTGGGACATTTCATGTCAAGACCACAAAATAGCCTCCCATGAGGTGATTTTTGGGTGCTAGAGAAGAGGCACCCACAAATCAGAGGCAGTTCTGATTGAGTCACAAAGAGTTAGGTGGGGACAGATAAGTGGAGGCAAAATCCTAAGGGAAGGGCTGGATTTCCTTCTTCATCATACCTGTGGGGGAAGGGAGGACTGGGCCCCTCAAGTGTCCCCCCCCCCCCCGCCAATCAGTGTTTCTCTTTCTCTACCCTTCCCTCCAACCTCTCCCACCACCCTGGGGGAAAAACAACAAAAACACACAAACTTTTTTAAGTGTGGTGAGCACAGTCTAAAATGCCACATCCCAGGGGCAGCCTCAGTTTATGACTCAGCTCCGTGGTGAGGACAGAATCCCAATTCCCTGTTTGGCATCAAGGTTAGGGGAACTGATTGGAGTTTTGTGGCTCTGGGTGGATTTCTTAGTGTACCAACTTAAATACATGAAACCCACTCACTGAATATTCCTGTATTTTTCATTAGTCAATGCTCTCTATTAACTACCTTCACTGGAGGTACAATTATGATTTAAATGTTGATGGTACCTCAAACTAACCTGGTTCCTGACATCAAAGAGCTTAAGGTTATAGTTTCATATATATGATGGACTGAATCATGAAACAGCACTGTTTGCTCCTAACTGGGTTGGGAAGTTCATTGTACAAACACCTTATTCCCACTTTGGTCAAAAGGAAGGAATGTAGAACTTGAAGCCTGTATGGAGAGAATGGGTTCCTCATTAAGACGATGAAGGCATGTTGCCCATCCCAAGCCAGATCCTAGGGCCCCAATGAGCAATTGTCTGGGCTGACACTGACTCAGTGCTGACCACCTTCTACGGAGCTCCCCAGCAAACCACCTTCTGGGAGACCATCAATGGACATGCCCATCCATTGTTTCAGCTTCCTGTAGTGCAGAGAAGAGAGCCCAGAACATGGAGTTTGAAGCATTTTCTTTTCTCAAAATATGGTCTGTAATGTACTGTAACAGACTTATCTCTAATGGGGGCCCCACTTTCACATAAATGAGCCAAAGATGGCATATCTATATTGGCCATCACTTCAGACTTACTAGCTCAATAAACTTTCTAGTACCAAATCCAGGGGTTTAGACACCAAATTTCTTCTAAAATGGTCCAAAGTAGCAGATTTTTCACCATTCAGAATCTGCCTGCTTTGCAAATCTCTGGAACCTCACCTGACAGCTGGTATTCACTGATAAGATAGGACCTTGTAGTTAAAAGGTGCCAAGCCACTGCCGGGCAGTGGGAAGCTCTGACCTAGGTTCCCTCTGCCTTGCTGCTGAGACAAACACCCCCTAGACACTCAAGCTGTTTCTCAGATCCCTCTCCCCTGGGGGGTTCTTTTGCCCTCCTCCCCTTCTAGACAGTGGCCATCTGAAGCCTCTGGGTGGTCTTATGCTATGAGAGTCTTTGCCTCACAGCCCTATGCAATTGAGGCCCAGTAAAGTGTGTTTTGAGTTACTGACTCTCATGGTTGTACCTTTTACCTTAATCAGCTCCAAATCTCTCAGACCCCTACATACTCCTATCCCAGAAGTCTATGGGAGGTGATGGCTGGAAATGTGATTTTTGTAAGTTTTCCCATGTGATGATGATGGTGATGATGAGTTGATAAGTATGACAACACACACACACACACACACACACACACAGGCATTAAAGTTTAAGAATTACAGGTCAGAAAATTTGACTTGGATCCTGCTTCTGATTTTGATCTCAAAATTCCCTTTCATTCTTCAAGCATCATTTTCCCCCTTGTAATGTAGGAGGATGATGTTGATATCAGAGATATCTGTGATGAGAAAATGAAATAGAGCATGTGGAAGTGATTGAAGCAATGGTGGACACATGGGAAGTTCCCCACACAAAGCTGGGGAGTCTGCAGCTTTCTTCTTATTCTTTTCTGATGCTCTTTGGACCTAGCCTTTGTCATTCTAAAGTATTCTCTTTTTTAACTTGCCCTTTGGAAATCGTGTGCCTTGGTAGTCTACAGATTTGTGTGTAGGTATCGTTTGACATATTGCTGTGCCTACCTGACTTTAAATCTCTTAATTTCCTGTGCCTCTGCTGTGAGATCTCTCTGTAACTGCATTATCTAATGCCATAAACTATCTGGGAGTGAGAGTTAGATGACAAATGTTACACAAGGTACATTTGTACTGTATTGTTACAGTCCTTATTGCTAAATTCAGATGGGACCCAAATACTATTTTTGTATATGATTTTGCTCAGTTTCACTCCACTGTCTGTTAGATATTCTAGTTTTGTTAAATACATTTTTCTCCCTGTTCGCTTAGAATCATTTACTGAAATATAATTATTTTTAGCAACTTTGCTGAGTTGTTTGCAGTTTTGCATGTAAGTCTTTGCTCTCTGGGGACATAGTCACACAACCCAAGTTCCAGTGAATGGTGAGAGAGATGTGTGAAATCAGGGTGTGATCTCCCAGTGATGGTTGCTCAATGAGATCATTTACCAAAGGTGCCTTGTGCACTGTGAAAATCTTTAACCCTTAATTCATGGATCTTTCTTTGATATTAAATCCTCTTGTCCCTGAAAGATATCCCAGATGGATGGATAGATTTCTTGTATCTCCTCCCTACTGTGAACTGTCCTTTAAGTTTTTAAAGAAGCCACAGTGGGGCACCTGGGTGGCTCAGTGGGTTAAGCCTCTGCTTTGGCTCAGGTCATGATCCCAGGGTCCTGGGATCAAGCCCCACATCGGGCTCTCTGCTCAGCAGGGAGCCTGCTTCCTCCTCTCTCTCTGCCTGCCTCTCTGCCTACTTGTGGTCTCTATCTGTCAAATAAATAAATAAAATCTTAAAAAAAAAATAAAGAAGCTACAGTATGTGCCAAATATATGCAGAGAATCAAGAATAATTATTTTTTCTTCTAAGATCAATGCCAGGAACTGATGCAATAAAAACACATAAACAAACTCATATGTGAATTTGACTTTCATTCCATGTGGCTTCAATGGGGAAAATGATAATACAACTCTGGTTTTCATATGTTAACATTGGGAGTGAACAACTGAGAGGAGACTCAAATGAGTCTGCTAGAAGAATGTTATTTGTGTGGTTTCAGGGAAATGGGTAAAGGAAAAAATACTCTGGACAATCATACAGTTGTTCAGGTAGGACAGACAAACATAATACAAATATGGGGACTTCAGTTAGAGAAACTGATTGGGTGGACAGTATAGAGAATGTCCGGTAAAGAAGGATTTCAAGAGGGGATAATGTTTGAAACTTGACCAGCAAAGGAGAAACACTCCACATCAACATTTTAAATGGAGACCAGATAGTCTAGTTAGCTTCTGGAAAAGATGCCTATCTTTCCATTTCACATTTCATGTTTCTAGTGTAAAGTCTAAGGAATCTAGAGAGGAAAAAAACAACAACTTCTTGAAGTCAAGAAGGACAAAGAAAAGGAAAGAATCTCATTTGGATTAGGTTCAGAGCAAAAATCTTATTGAACACATGCTAGACTTAACATTTATGGTGTTAACTCATACATTGAAAACATATTTGCTATTGTTTCAAGGGCTTGCTTTGCATGGAGGATTTCATTTGAGCGTCAAAATAAATAAATAAATAAATAAATAAACACAACTATTTGGCCAATGAATGGTGAAACCAGTGTTAGAAGTACCTTAGGTTAACAAGGAAAAAAAAAGGAAGCTAGTTGTAAGGTGCATATTATGAAAAAAATAAGCAAATCACAGGAGCATACCAGGTACACATAACTAGCTTGGTGTATCTACAGCATGGCACTTAATTAAACATTAGCTACAGGTTCCTCTTATGTTTCTAATCTTGGGGAATCCAAATTCAGACAGCCTGGATTTGAATCCTGGCTCTATCACTTACCAGTTCTCTGAACTTGATCACTTCAATGAACCTTTCTAAGCTTCAGTTCACTTGTCTGTAAAATAAAGATAATGGTAGTAGCTGCTAAGTACCATATTTAGAAACCAAAAGAAAAAAAGTCAATCTAAAATTTTATACTCAACAAAAACAATCTTATAAAAATGATTGCAAAATAGTCTTTTTCAGATGAACAAATGCAAAAAGTATTCATCACCAGCATATTTTCACTGCAAGAAAAGTTAAAGGAAGTCCTTCAGGCCAAAGGAGAATGATACCAGGTGGAAATATGGATCTACACAAATAATGAAGGGCCTTGGAAAGATTAACCACATGGGAAAGATGTAAGAGATTTTTCTTGTATCTTATCTCTCTCTCTCTCTCTTTTTTTTGTTTCACTTAAAAAAATTTTTTTTTTTTACTTTCAGCATAACAGTATTCATTGTTTTTGCACCACACCCAGTGCTCTGTGCCCTCTCCAATACCCACCACCTGGTTCCCCCAACCTCCCACCCCCCGCCCCTTCAAACCCCTCAGATTGTTTTTCAGAGTCCATAGTCTCTCATGGTTCACCTCCCCTTCCAGTTTCCCTCAACTCCCTTCTCTCTAACTCCGCTTGTCCTCCATGCTATTTGTTATGCTCCACAAATAAGTGAAATCATATGATAATTGACTGTCTCTGCTTGACTTATTTCACTCAGCATAATCTCCTCCAGTTCCATCCATGTTGCTACAAAAGTTGGATATTCATCCTTTCTGATGGAGGTATAATACTCCATAGAGTATATGGACCACATCTTTAATAAATGGTGCTGGGAAAACTGGACAGCTATATGTAGAAGAATAAAACTCGACCATTCTCTCACACCGTACACAAAGATAAACTCAAAATGGATAAATGACCTCAAAGTGAGACAGGAATCCATCAGAATCCTAGAGGAGAATATAGGCAGTAACCTCTTTGATATCAGCCACAGCAACTTCTTTCAAGATATATCTCCAAAGGCAAAGGAACAAAAAAATGAAAATGAACTTTTGGGACTTCATCAAAATCAAAAGCTTCTGCACATCAAAGGAAACAGAAAACAAAACAAAGAGGCAACCCATGGAATGGGAGAAGATATTTGCAAATGGCAGTACAGACAAAAGGTTGATATCCAGGATCTATAAAGAACTCCTCAAACTCAACACACACAAAACAGACAATCATATCAAAAAATGGGCAGAAGATATGAACAGACACTTTTCCAATGAAGACATACAAATGGCTATCAGACACACAAAAAAATGTTCATCATCACTAGCCATCAGGGAGATTCAAATTAAAGCTGCATTGAGATACCACCTTACATCAGTTAGAATGGCCAAAATTAGCAAGACAGGAAAGAACATGCGTTGGAGGGGATGTGGAGAAAGGGGAACCCTCTTAACACTGTTGGTGGGAATGCAAGTTGGTGCAGCCTCTTTGGAGAACAGCGTGGAGATTCTTCAAGAAATTAAAAATAGAGCTTTCCTATGACCCTGCAATTGCACTACTGGGTATTTACCCCAAAGATACAGATGTAGTGAAAAGAAGGGCCATCTGTACCCCAGTATTTATAGCAGCAATGGCCACGGTCGCCACACTGTGGAAAGAACCAAGATGCCCTTCAACGGACGAATGGATAAGGAAGATGTGGTCCACATACTCTTTTTTTTTTTAATTTTTAAATTTCTTTTCAGTGTAACAGTATTCATTGTTTTTGCACCACACCCAGTGTTGCATGCAATCTGTGCCCTCTCCAATACCCACCACCTGGTTCCCCCAACCTCCCAGCCCCCGTCCCTTCAAACCCCTCAGATTGTTTTTCAGAGTCCATAGTCTCTCATGGTTCACTTCCCCTTCCAATTTCCCTCAACTCCCTTCTCCTCTCCATCTCTGCCTGGGTAGCTCAGTGGTTTAAAGCCTCTGCCTTTGGCTCGGGTCATGATCTTGGGGTCCTGGAATTGATCCCCATATTGGGCTCTGCTCAATGGGGAGAATGGGGAGTCTGCTCCCCCCCCCCCCCCACCTCTCTGCCTACTTGTGATCTCTGTCTGTCAAATAAAGAAATAAAATCTTATTAAAAAGATCATTGACCCTGTGAACAAAAGTAATAATAATGTAATGTTAATGTTTATTACAAATACACTAGTAAAATATATGACAACAATATCCAAAGAATGAGAGGGGAGAAATCCAAGTATACTCTTATAAAACTCTTAAAATATACATGCAATGGTAAGATACCATTTGATGATAGACTGTGATAAGTTAATAATGTCTACCATAAACCCTAAAGTAAGCACTGAATAACAAAGCAAAGAGCTATAGTTAATGGGAATCCAAAGGAAGAGAGGAAATGGATTCATTAAAAAATATATTCAATTAACTCAAAGAAAGCAGAAAAGAAAGACAAAGGAAAGAACATTTAACCTTATCAATAATACAATTAAATGTTAATGATTTAAATACCTCAATTGAAAGGTAGAGATTATCAGATTGGATTAAAAAAGATGACCTTCCTCTATCCTGCCTACAAGGAAACACACTTCAAATGGAAAGACACATTAAGTTAAACAAAAAAGGGCAGAAAAAGATGTGACACATTAATGTGAGCCAAAAGAAATTCGGAGTGGCTTAGCATCAGACAAAGTGGAGTTCAAAGTTAATAGTAACAGGGCACAAGTTTTCATTTTATATTGGTAGAGTGGTTGATTGATCAAAAGGATATAACTGTTCCAAATGTCTCTGTACTGACTACAGTTTCAAAACACATGGATCAAAAACTAGCCAAGGACACCAGGGAAAAAGACAGACCCACAATTATAGTTGAGGATGTCAATACTCCTGTCTTAGAAATTGGCAGCACCAAATAGATAGAAAATCAGTAAGTATATAGGAGATTTGAATAACACTGTCAAGCAAATTTGACCTAATCAACACTTATAGAACCATTTACTTAATAGTCATGTAATAAACATTATTTTTAAAAAATTTTATAAAGGTTTTATTTATTTATTTATTTATTTGTTTATTTATTTGACAAACAGAGATCACAAGTAGGCAGAGAGAGAGGGAGGGGGAAGCAGGCTCCCCGCTGAGCAGAGAGCCCTGTGTGGGGCTTGATCCCGAGATCCTGAGATCATGACCTGAGCAGAAGGCAGAGGCTTTAACCCACTGAGCCACCCAGGCGCCCCCACATTATTTTTAAATGCATTCAGAATATTTACTAAGATAGACCTATCGTGGACCAAAAACCAAGTCTTAATAATTTTTTTTTTTAAAGATTTTATTTATTTGTCAGAGAGAGACAGGGAGAGAGAGCGAGCACAGGCAGACAGAATGGCAGGGCAGGCAGAGGCAGAGGGAGAAGCAGGCTCCCTGAGGAGCAAGGAGCCCGATGTGGGACTCGATCCCAGGATGCTAGGATCATGACCTGAGCCGAAGGCACCTGCTTAACCATCTGAGCCACCCAGGCAGCTGCTTAAACAACTGAGCCTCCCCAAATCTTAATAATTTAAAAAATATTTAGATTATACACAGTAGACCAAAATGGAATTAAGTTAAAATATGATGTCAAAGATCCCTGTAGACCCCAAGATATTTGTAGACCAAACAAGACACTTCTAAAAATATATTCATTCTAAAAATTTTGTTATGTTATGTTTTCATTGTCATTGTTTTTAGATTGTATTTCAAACAATGACAATGAAAACACAGCATAACAAAATTTTGGGAATGCCAGTAACTAAGGCAGGGGAAAATTTATAGGATTAAATGCCTTTATTAGAAAATAAGAAACATCTGCAATCAATACCTCAATGTTCAGCTTAAGAAAATGGAAAGAGAAGAGCAAATTGAACTTGCTATCAGTAGAAAAAAGGAATAAAAATTACAGTAGAAATAAACAAAATAGAATATAGAAAAACAATAGATAGAAATCATTAAAGCCAAACCTTAGTTCTTAGACAGGACCAATAAAATTGATAAACCTCCATCTGGTTTATCCATAATTGGACTGGATACCAAGTCCAATACTGGTCATAAACAAGTCAGAAAAAAAGGTCAACAACTCCTATTAATGATATTAAAAAAATACAGTGGTGATACGGAGGAGTCTACTGACATTAAAAGGAGGACTGGGTGTGGTAAAAAAATAATGAATACTGTTTTTCTGAAAATAAATAAATTAAAATAAAATAAATAAATATAGTATAATTTATTAGGATAAAAAAAAGGAGGATAAGGAAATAGAAACAACTCTATATGAGTAAATGTGACAGCTTAGATGAAACGTACAACTTTTTTGGAAGACATATTAACAAAGCTCATTCTTAAGGAAATGGATACTCCGAATATCCCTACATTTGGTAAATTTATTGAATTTGTAGTTAAAACCCTTCTCACAAGGAAACTCCAGGCCATGACAGTTTTGCTGGTAAATATCTTCAGACATTTGAGAAAGAAATAATACCAGTTCTATGCAAACTCTTCCATAACATTTAAAAGAAGGGAATATTGCTGGACTTTCTGTGAGCCAGTATTACCCTGATACCAGAAAACTATGATAAATGAAAACTATAGACTGATAATCTTTTATGAACATGGATACAAAAACTCCAGACAGATAAACATTTGAAAAGAAGAAGAAAAATTGGTTTTATTTATAACCAATGACTGTATATGTCCAAAACCCAATGAATTTACAAAAGATTTCTAGAATAAGTGAGTTTAGCAAGGTTGTAAGAAACAAGTGTAAAATACCAAAATCAAATATCTTCCCATATACTAGAAACAAACAGAAATGAAAATTAAATGAAATAATATAATTCATAATAGCATCATAAATCTATCTATCTATCTATCTATCTATCTACATATCTATCTATTAGCAGGTGACTGTGATACCCAACCAGGTTTGGGAACCTCTATTTAATGGCACTGTATTCCTTTCACTCCCTCAGTATCTGTCTTTTAGAGTCTGGAGTCATTTAATCCTCCCCAAACTGAGTACATGGGGGTTGGAATGAATCTCTCTCATTACGTCATCCATTTAAAGGAGGGGCCTAAGCAAGAACTTAATGATTCTGACTCTTACAGGCTCAGGGATACCAGTCCAGTCAGGTATGCCTCGAGCATCCCAAGTCGCCAGGGTAGACTGACTAGGGAATATTATATTTATTACATAAACTGCTGAGAGTCCCTCTACAGCTCTGCTCCGTATTTTATCCTTCTAAAAAAACTACTTATAACATTCTTAATTCCTTACAGGTGCTCGGTTACCTTCAACTTGACACTAAATTGTGATTAAAATTCCACAGAATTCAACTTGGGAAAGTTCAATTAGAAATAAATAATTCTATTTGCTATTTCTCACAGCAAATTGAAATCAACAAGATTGTCTGGGATGTCTTACCTTGTCTCACTGCTGCATGGCAGGTCTTTAAATTCTTTGAATTAGATATTTATCCAATCTCATTTATTCATGCCAGACCATTTCCAGAGAGAAAATACAGCCCTTCCCCTCATCTCAGTGCCTAGAGATTCTGGATTAGCAAAATGCTGTAGGTACTTTCAGAAAATTTAGTTTTGCATTTGGAGAGAAGTATTTCTTGCACAAGAATACGGCTGGACAGATTGCCCACATATTATTTAGGGAGGAGCTGAGAAAGTATGATGTTTTCATGACAGCTTCCTTTTCTGCCTCCAAGCCATGCTGGTCAGGACAGAGACACCTCTCAGGCTGTGGGAATCACCAGCCTAACAGATATCCCCTGGGGTCTAGGCAGGGTGTCCACCTGCTGTCGACTGCTTTCCTGGGGGTATCAACACTTCTGCTTTGGATTGGGAGAAAAAAAAAGAAATAAAAGCCTATCTTCTCATTCCCTGCTATTGTTAGTCCACACTCAGAATCACGAGCTGCTGGGTAGGGTTATGTCTATGAAAACCTAAAGCAGTGAGAAAACATGATCTTGGAGAAGAAAATTCACTCTGATGGGCCAGAGGGAGGTTGATGATGCTAAAGAAAAATAGAAAGCAATGGTATTTACTGCAGTACTAATACTAGACCACTATCATTAGAGCATTTGCTTAGTGTGTTCACCTCATCTGTTAATCATGACATCCTGGTCAACCCATTTTACCACATCTGTCCCCCTAAATTACAGAAGGTCACCCCCAGTGTCGGAAGGAAGGGAGAGCCTGTACCCACGAAAATAACAGATGTCACAGTTAATGGTGTTGGTGGAAGCTGAGTAGGTACCAGAATCCCTGTCCTTCATCACAATGGAGGGATTGCACCATTTGCCCATACAGATATATGTATGCCCCCCACACATTTATAGAGTACTCACCATGTGCTGGGATAGAAACATGGAAAACTGAGTATCTGTATTTGGTAACTGAAGGGCGTTCCCTTCAGGAAAGGAACATGTGGCTTACTTCAGTCCTGGCCTGTTGTTTTTGCAATGTCAAACAAATAGATAAGGCCAAATAGTAGTTGAGGAAATTATATTCTATCAGCAAAAATAAGTAGGTATAGAAAAATAGTGTGCCTTTGCCATTTTAGCAGCAACAGTAATACTTGTAGCATCTAATACTTATTGAGCACAAATCACAATCGTTGACCATGCTGCTTTATTGTCTTAGGTCATCCTCAATACTTACTGTATGAGAAGGAAGGACTACTGTTATACCCATTTTCCAGATGAGGAAACAGAAGCTCTTAGCAGTTGAGTGACATGCCTGAGGTTACAGAGCTAATAAGGGTGAATGTGGATTCAGGCTCCAACCTTTCTTGTAGCAAAGTCCCAAATCTAATTTGCTCAGAATCATGGTAACAACTGATTTCACAATTAAGGAATGGCAAAAGGCTTAATTTCATCCTTTTAAAGAGTGTTTTATTTGTGACAAAACCCAGGTGAGGTCTGAATGTTTGGGAATGTCATATGGACATAGATTTATCATTGGCTCCCAGAGAATCACATGGGTTGATAATCTCCCATTTGTGGCACTCTGGAACATTTGGGGAGAAAGTCACTGTGCATAAAACTAATCATTGCATATCTGAAAGCTCTCTGGAAAAAGTTAAACATTTCAGCAACCCCCCTTCACTCTAAGTGCATTCAGCATTTTCCCTCCTCAGAAATGACTTGTAAGTTTGTGCTTTTAATTATTATCATTCTCCCCTAAAATTATAGGCAAAGCACTCAGTGATATTTGAAACATCAATTACTGGCCTGAAGCCCTCTGCTACTGTTTCTCTGCCTGCTGCCAGGGCTGCAAATCCATTTTCTGCATTTCTTTCAGATTTTCTGAACAAAATTATGGAAAATCGCTGTTGGCACATGGCATTTTTCCACAATGGTCAGAGTTATTGAATTGTGCCGTTATGTGCTACTTCAAGACGGCATTCCAACTTAAAATGCCAGCCTTAAAACTATCAGAACATTTTCTGCAATCTGGGCTTCATAAATTTTCCACAGGAAGAGGCAACGAAATCTGTCCTGGCTTTGCCTGAAGTTCTCCAGATTGTTAACTACACGCTAGTCATGGTCAGCTTGCTGATTTTAGGTCCTCTGTTCTTCAGGCTCTCTTTCTGTCTTCCCATCACGATTGCTCATACTGTGTGACACTGAGGCAGGGGACTACCTTTAATCAGTGGTGGCTATTACTACCACCAGGACTTTCCAAGTCTCCATGTAAGAGAGCGACCTATTGGCAGCCATTTTGAATGTGTCTTCTCCGTCACTCCCTCTCAGGGCCCCAGTCTGTGTGGTAACAGTCCAAAGGCACCTCAGACTCAAAATTCCCAACTCTTCTCCTTCTGTATTCCCCACTGAAGCCTCAGATACATATAGGAAATCTAGAAATTATTTTCAACTACTTTCTCTGTCATAAGGTCATTCTGTCACTAAGGTCAATTTTACTTCCAATGTCTCTCTCACATCAACATCTTTACTATTGTTCATCTTTCTTTGTTATTTTTCCCAGCTGGCTCCTGGCTGATATCTTGCCCACTAGTCTTTTCCTTCTCCAATGTATCCTCCCCATTTTAAGAACTTGTGTTTATTAGCTTATGCAACAATTCTTGAGTACCTACCTTGTACCAGACACTATAGCAAGGCAATAGATATAGTGAGAATATGACTCCAGACTCTAAATGTTATTGACCACTGTTATTCTACTGCTTAGAAAGGGTCAGTGGACCTCTCCTGGGGAATGGTCACAAGACTTTAACATAACTAGTCCTCAGGAACAATGATGACTGGTTCCATAATCACTTTGGTCACAACTCCCCATTTCTTTCAATGCACCCTACCTTCCAGCTCTACTAATTTCTCTATCCCCTGAAAAGGCAGAACGTTTCCCAACCCCAAACCTTTACCATACTGACCCATTGTCACTCAGCACCAACGTTTCACAGCTTAGCAAATGACGAGTTCATTTTTAAGGCCCAACTCAAATCCCACCCTTCTAAAAAGCCTTTCGTTCTTCCCCTTCTACCTCCCAGATCATCTGTGCTCCAACTGAACTGTATCCATGTGTCTGAAATTTAATGATGGGTAGAAATGTGGGTAATATAGGATGGCAACAAAGAGCATGAGCTTTGTTGTCAGATGGGTCCAAGTTCTGTTATTGACTAGTTGTGAGGTCTTTTTCAAGTTGTTTATCTTATTCAAGCCTCAGTTTCTCTATCTGTAAAATGGTGATATGATTCTGTACCTTATAGGGTTGTTAACAATATTTAATGAGTTCATTTCTAAAAAGTGTCTTAGAGTATGTGCTAAATAACTTACAGCAATTATTATAGTATTATTGCCACTGTCATTGTTATTATTGGAGAATAGCTCACCGTGTGTTATTGCAATTGTTTTTGTGCCTCTTCCTCTTAGCAGACTGCACACTCTTATCATACAGGGACAATATCTTTTATACCTCTATTTATTCAGTGTCTGAGATAAGCCCTGACTTATATGAGATGGTCAATGAATGTTTGCAAAAAGAACAAACGAATCTTTACCTGGAAATCCACAGAGACTTCAAACACAACATATAAGGAAGACAAAACCTTTAGCATCCATTAAAGCATTCAACATGTCTAGAACAGTGCATAGCATGGACAATTGCTAAAATAATAAGTAAATTATGTTACAGTTTATGCTACTTCAGCCAAGCCCATTGATGAGTCCCCCTCTTTCAAGTATGTGTAAGGATTAGAAATATGAATTTCTGCAGGGGTTGAGACATTTGATTAAATTAAGTCAGAGATTACCCTAGTATCCATAAAAAAGGCCTCATATCGAGCACACTTTTTTCCAGATTTTGTATCCAGGAATCTAGACTATAGGCCACTCATACTATTTAAACCTTTAGGCACTCGCTAGCTGGAAGATAGGAGAAAAACAGAGAGGTTGTATGTTTTATCTGGTTCCAGAAAGGCCTATGGTTGATATAGGTATGTTTTGAGATTTGGAGTAAAATCTTTTATGGAGTAAAATCCGTAAAAACTGACTCCAATCGTATGTTCTATAACCTCTTCATCTTACCTCATCAAAGGTTAGTCCCAAACTCTGCATTCCTAATCACAGGATAGTGGTACACCCAAGTATTTTTTTCATTTCTTGGATTGGTATGCACAGGCTATGCTATTACTTTTGGAACCCAGCATGTACTAATTATGCCTTCCTACAATACTCTGCTGTAGGCATATATCACCTTCCACTGAAGGTACAGACTCGGGACCAGGCCCATCCTTGACACATCCTCCTAATGTTTTAGAAAAAAACTGCTCAGTGTTGCAAGAAACTGGAATAAATTTTTTTTTCAGAATCCAAAAAAAAAGGGAAAGGAAAAATGGTCCTAGAGTGAGCCTGCCTTTGGCCACAAGAGAGACCACTGAGAGAACCCCAATCTTGTCCACCTCTCGACCTCCATGGTTGCTGTCTTCTGTACCTGGTGTTAAGAGCTCTGCTGACTTGGATTCCTGTTCCTACTACCCATTATATTCAGAGCTTTGCTTGAGATTTTCAATCTCTTCAAACATGATTTTTTCTTTCTTCTTCTTTTTTTAAATTTCTGAATAAAGATAACATTTAAACATTGCAGTGCTAGGTGGGAGACTGAAATAAGATTTTTTACTAAAAATAGCTTAGCATGCTACAACTTTACTCATTCATTATTATAAAAAGGATTCTTGACTCTTCTGTGGATCAGGCCATTTGTTGGGTGTCAGTGACAGCCTGAAGACATAGACATCGGTCTTTATTACATTCTAGAATAGGGGTTGGCAAACGTTTTCTGCAAAGGACTGTGTAGTAAATATGTCAGGCGTTGCAGGCCATGTGGTCTGGCACAGCTACTCACCTCTGCTGTTGGAATGCAGATGCATCCACAACACATGTAAATGAGTGAGCATGGCTGTGTTGCAATAAAACTTTATTTACAAGACAAGTGGAGAGCTAGAGTTACTCTGTGGGCCATAGTTTGCCAAGCCCTATTCTTGT
The DNA here is from genome assembly GCF_011764305.1 of Mustela putorius furo. Classification (NCBI taxonomy): domain Eukaryota; kingdom Metazoa; phylum Chordata; class Mammalia; order Carnivora; family Mustelidae; genus Mustela; species Mustela putorius. The sequence continues at coordinate 8,791,577 of NW_025421464.1, read as the reverse complement.
GGGGTAAACCAAAGACAACTAAACAAACATACTCATAAATTACCCTGTGATTGCATAACTAAGGGTATTCACACAGGTTGAGATCTCAAAATCTTGTGGTGCTAAAAAAGAGAGAGAGAAGGGAATGTGACAGGTCATGGAGGTGGAGGTGTTGGCAGGAGCAAAGCAATGCAGGACCCTGAGGCTATGGAAAACTTCTGACAACTGTTCATATCTTTCCTTCCCCCTTTACATCCATCTGCAGAAGGATGTGGACCTGCTCTCAGGATCTCCTAGAAGGGACATATTCAAAATCCCTCTACCATGGCCTCATGAAAATCCTGAGAGCAGTTGAGTGTGGTTGTATCTTTTTGCTGCTCCTCATGACTCTTAAGAGGAAAATAAAATCTTAGAGAAAGCCAAGTTTGTTTTTAGTGGTTCTCTCTGGAGTCTTGGGCCTTAGGAGCCCCACTGGAGGTCCACAGGGGTGTGTGTGTGTGTGTGTGTGGGAAAAAGAGAGAGAGAGAGAGAGTCAGAGTCATTAGCGTAGGAATGAGGAGCAGGCATCTGAGCCTAAAATAGTTTTTAGTCTCAACAACATTGATTAGTTTGTATGGTTAATATCATCAAACTGAAGATGAATACACCAAGGAAAGCCAGTAGAAGACATCCCTTTGTTGAGACAGTAACCTTTCATGTAGGGGAACCTTGCACACATTGCATGGAGAGATGTTGATGCTGGGTAAAACATGCACGTGCTAAGCCACCAATTCTGTCTTCTGATTAAAAGCATGAGTTTAGGAGCCAGATTGCTTGGGTGCCTATTCTATGTGTCCCACTATCTTAGGAAGCACAGTGGCCCCACAAAGATGCCCACACTCTCATTGGGAACCTGTAAACACCTTAGGTTTCACAGCAGTGGAGAATTAAGGTCACAGATGAATGTCAAGTTGTTAGAAGGAGATGATCTTGAGATGCCCTGGGTTACCCAGGTGGGTCCAATGTAATCATCAGGGCTCTTAAGGTGGAAGACAGCAGTTGGGGAGGTCTAAGTCAGAGAAACAGATGTGATGGTGGAAGCAGGGTCAGAGATGCTGCATTGCTGGTTTTAAAGATGGAGGAAAGAAGCCCAGAAGCCAAGCACTGTGGCTTCTGGAGGTGAGAAAAGGCAAGCAAATGGATCTTTCCCCCTTGAGCCTTCAGAGAGGGACACCACCCCACCAACACCTTCACTGGAGCTCACAGAGATCCATGTCAGACTCCCAACCTACAGTCTGTAAGGCAATGAATCTGTGTTAAGCTGGTGATAATTTGTTACCGGAGCCACAGAAAATGACGGCACCCACCTACTAGTTTCCATGGGAAAGGCGTGTCACTTCTTTGTGCTTCCGGCTTCACGTGTGCTCATGGACATAATTATAATGCCTACTTGACAGAGATGAAATTTAAGTGGGCCAAAAGACATAAGACACTTAACACAGAGTCTGGCATGTGGTAGACATTCAGGATTCTTAGTTCTGTCCTTTTCTCACCGTGTCCCTGTCTCAGGTTCAAGAAAGGATGCTGCTTGTCTCACAGGCAGGGGGTGGATGCTCAGTCCCGACTCACTGGCTCCAGCCAGTGGACTGGGGTTGCCAGAGTCACCTGGAGACCTCAGTCAGTGTCATCCTGGTGGTCCCAGAGGCCCCAAAGCACTGGGCGGAAATTCAACATGTCTCTAATTATCCACTTGGACTAAAGCAGTCTCATGCCCATTGGAGTGAAAAGTATGGGCCAGAGCAACCTGTTTTCTCATCCTTCAATAGGTTTCTCCTTGTCTGAGAAGTAAAATAAGATAAAACTCCAAAATGAATACACGTACTGCTTTCAGAGGAGGGGATCAGTATGCTTCCCTGCATGCTACGGTTCATAATATTCAAATTATCTGCAAATAAGGATTATTATAAATTATTAACTGTTTGCAAGTGGAATTATTTGCATATTTTAAGAACTTCCCTTCCTAGCCAGTCTTCAAAACGATTTTTCTCCTTGGGAATCCTGAAGGATTCCTGGGATGACAGGCTTTGGCCTGGCTCTGTGATGCACGTTTGGAGGGAGGGAGAAGTTGTTTGAGCTTGTGTTGAGAGGCTGGCTCCCTGCTCTGGAGTCCTCTCCTCCACACACATGGGTCTACATGCTCCAACCTGTGGTGTCAGACCTGCCCAGGCATACATCTCAGCTCTGGTCCTGAACTGGATGTCTGGAAGGCGTCAGTTCATTCACAGTTAAAAGAGCAGTGGCTCTCCCTGGTCTGTTGTGGTTTACTTCTCTCCTGTGACCAGAGGGCTCTGCCCCAATTATGGTCATACTCTTCTTCCTCCAACTGAAGTTCTGTGTTGGACACCCAGGTTCCTGTGTGTCCATCTTTGAATCTGAACTTCAAAATCTATTTCCAGGTTACCTACACTAGGAATCTTCTCCTATACCCCTAGCCCCATGCCTGTGTAACTTGGTTCTAGTATTCCCAGCCTCTGAGCCTTCATCTGGCTTCAGAGTCCCCGAAACGTGATCCCCCAAAGTCTGTGTCTCGCTGTCTGAACTTTCCAATAAGGTCAAATGAGAGAAGAGTGGGGCTGATTCACCAAGACGTTTCCCACAAAGTGACCCTGTACAAGAAGCTATTTAGGTAGTGGGGTGGGAGATACATCATCAGGCTGGGCATTGGCTTGATGGCATAGCATCCTTTCTTTAAAAGGATGAATGTTTGGGTTCATACTTGACCAACAACATAAAGAACAAGGTCACAGCTCATATTTTTACTCCTAAAAAAGACTTGCTCTTCCAAAATCCCAGAGGAAAGTGGAGTCTGGCTTTTTGATTATATGTTTCATTGCAATGCAGTGATGTAATGTCATACATGATAAAACGAGGGAGCTGGGCTTGAATTGAAGTCAACTGAAGCTTACAGGCTTAATCCAGGTTTGGGTATTTCAAATTTGTCCAGCCATGATTTCTAGGGCAACTGTTTGAGGTTAGAATAGCTTCTGAGTGACATGGACCACTGGTTGGTTTTGTTTGCAATTCAATGGGCCACTGCAAAGGAAACTTTGCTCATATGGTTTGGAAAATGTCATTTGGAAGGGAAAACTGAGCTAATCTCTGCCTCTTGAGACTCTTAAAAAGGAGACATTCACTGCCGTCTTATCAGAGCTTAAATGAACATGAACAGGTAGAGACGGTCTCAAGGATTATCAAGGACCTGGCAGGTTTGGTTTTGTGTGAGTTTAGGGGTAATCCCTGGTTTGTTTAACTGGGTGATTCCGGGTCAGGGAGCAGTTGATACAAGTCCATAAAGACAGGTTTACAAAGGAAGGCCCTGTGCTTTGCTGCAGGCAGAGGGCTGTCCCTCAGGTCCTGGCTTCTTCCTGAAGATGTTGCTTTTGAAAGCCACAGTCTCTGTGCAATGGCAATTTAAGTTCTTCAAAACCAGACTAGCATTTGAGGATAAGGAAACCTCTTTGGCCAAAGTAAGAACTGAATTTTCTTTCTGATACAAACCAGAATCTTTGTTGGGCCTTACAAACGTATATGAAAATGACTATTTGTTAAAAATGAGATTTTGCATCCTATCATGTCGGTGAATCTGGCATGCCCCAAGCAGGATGGCAGAATCCAGTCCCACGTTGTGTAGAAGATCTGCTCTAATCAGAGCAGAGACCGTGAGAAGTATAACCTGAAGGCTCGGGTTCTGCTACCACCATGCTGCTCCTCCAACCAGACTGTGAAGAGCTAACTATCAAGCCATTGCTGATATGAAAGCCAAGTCAGGTCTATGTTTAGTGCCATGGAGGAAAAGTGTAGGGGGTACAATGGACGTCATGCAACAGGAGGACTTGACCAAGCTGGGGGTTCAGGCACAGCTTCCCTATGGAAAGTGGTGTCCCAACTGTGTGTTCACTGGGAAGGGGATAGAGGGCAAGAGAGTTCTGGCTGAGGGAACAGCACATGCAAGGAGTCCAGTGTTGGAACATGGTGTGGTCAGACCCTTTAAGGAAGCGTGGCTGTAGCAGAGAGTTGATAGGAAGCTGGGGCCCAAGAAGTGATCAGGGGTCAGATGACCGAAGCCCAGGACTTCCTCCCTTGCCGTTCTCCTCCCCACCTCCAACCTTCCCATCTTTGATGTGTTCATATTTGAGGTGATCTGTTTTAGACACTAGACTCTGCCCATTTCCTGGTTCCATAGATCTTCCTGTTGTACAGGGGGCTTCTTATCCTAGGACTACTTCTAGCTCTGAAAACTGTTCCTCTCTCCTAAATCTCCTCAAACACTAGAAACTCTGGCTTGACCACTTCACCTTTCAATGCCACCCATAGGACAGTTCCTGAACATCCAACCTAAGACCATACCAAATATCTGAATCGCTTTCTTTTTGCTCTTCTAAATTTCAGGCATTTCTAGATACATAAGGGCCCAGTTGGCTTAAGAGGGGTATCGGAGAGGAACTGTGGAGATTGACTAGGGCTGGTCTCTGGGGAGAACCACTGTCTCTCTGAGGAAGACCTGGAACATTCCTCCCTTCAGCTAACTGCCCTGCCCTAACCCCCACCGGTCCCCCTCTGGCTCTTTCTTCCCCTAATTATAACCTGAGTTGAGTCATCTCATATAGCTGCTGGTGGTTAGGGTTTAATGTCTGCTCTAATAGTTACTTAGTCTTCAGGATAAGTAAGGAAAGTGGTGGGTTTGAAGCAGCCCAATTTTCCTGAGGACTGAGGTCATTCATAGAGGTTCATTAAGAAGACACAGAATATCTTTAAAAGCCACTAAGGAAACGGAGTGCTCATAGTTTCCATTTAGCCATCCCCCAAATATCTGTCTAATTTTGTTCAGATAAGTAATCAGAGCACAATACAACCATTGCATATGCTGCTTACACTATTAGAGGGGATTTATCTTTAATTCCTCCATGTAATCTTCATATATCCTTCCAGAAAAAGAAAGAAAAAGAAAGAAACAAAGAAAGTCAGTCTAAATCAGGGATTCCAAACCTCTATGCATCCAAGATATATTTGGTTTACTTATAAAACTGCAGATTCCTGGACCATGCCCCCAGATGACTCTGATTCATCTGGTTTGATGATTGGGCTTAGGGAGCTACATTTTTAATAATCACCCCAAAATGATTTTGGTGCACATGGTTCCTGACTACACTTTGGGAACTGAGGCAGCAGCCCTCTGGCTCTTTCTAGGGCAGTTTAACACCATCCTGGTTGGCTTCAGGGAGAAGATAAGAGGGTTGGAGAATTTTCTTAAGGATGGGGTTCTGCCAACCTCACCCATGATCTGTCCAGTCCCATGTTATCCTGCTCAAACACTCCCCAAGAGACTCACTCTGAAGTTCCTGTTTATCCTTCCAAAATACCAACCTTAAAAGATGGGATCTTGTTACTGCTTCTTACCTACCCCTGAGTCTAGTTGAGAAGCCAGAACTTCTTTATAATCTACTGCAGGAAACAGAATGTGATACATTGAAGGAGAAGGAGATAAAATGATTTTGTAGTATTTCTAAAAACAGATAATGAAGTAGCTGAGTCTATGGGTTAAAAGTCTGAGGAACAACTACTATGTCAAATCCATTATCTAAATAAAACCTGATTTGAACAAATAAATAAACCCAACTATGTGGAGGGGTAAAAATTATTCCTGCATGATTTATTACAGAAAACAAACAGAAAGTGCCCTATAAAGCATTACACAGAATTCAAAGTTCTCTAAAGTATTACCCGTTAGAAAGCATAAGAAAACCATCTACAGTTCTGAGGAGAAAAGATTGTGATCAAGGAACCAGATCAGATGTTCCTCTGAGCAGCTGTTCATTTTCATCAATGATGGGAAAGGCAAATTAAAGTATATATAACTTTCAGAAAATAAACTATTCCTATAAACTTCCTTTAAGCAGTATCCTGGCAATCAGATACCAGTTAAAGGAAGGACTTTTCATAAACACCCACCACCATAGATAAACAAAAAGATAAGGAAATAATAAAAACAAAAATGTGGCATAATTACCTGGTCCAAAATTCCATAATTTCCAGGAACATCCCTGAAATTAGCTGGATAAAAGCATGGGGACAATGAGGTGGATAAATTTTTCCATCTTATAAAGAGAATTGACAGTTATTTATTAGTTTATTACACCTAGAAATCAGAAAACTAAAGATTAGTGGAGTGTGTAAATACTTGAAATAATACATCTTCTGAATCACTAGGGGATAAATGGGTTTAGGGTTTAATTAGCAAGTGACAGAGAACCACAAATGAAAGGAAATAAAATGCAAAATAGACAAAACAAAACTACGCAGAACCAGAAAACAGTAACAACAAAAGTGAAAAATCTTGTTTGAACAATATGGACAAAGCAAATTACTCTTTTTTAAAAAATATTTTTGACTTGGGTCAATATAAAAATGTAGTTATTTGTTGCTTAAAAGAAACAGCTAAAAATAAGATATTTCAGTAGAGTAATTTATCACTGTATTTCATATTTTTTAACTCAGTAATTTCCCACTTTAGACATTTCTTCCAAGAGATTGTATATGTCACAGGCAATGAGTACCTAAGAATATTCATTGCAGCATTAATTAATTAATTAATTAATTAATTGATTACTTTTTAGAGAGAGACAGAGTATGCCCAAGTTGGGGGAGGAACCGAGGTAGAGAGAGAATCTCAAGCAGACTGCCCACTGCATGGAGCCCAATGCAGGGCTCAATCTCATGACCCTGAGATCATGACCTGAGCCAAAATCAAGAGTCGAGCACTGAACTGACTGAGCCACCCATGTGCTCCCCATTGTAGCATTATTTAAAATATCAGAAGTTTAAAACAATACTACAATGTATGTGAAGTTTAAATGTAAACATCTGTAGTGTGACATGTTCTGAAGTCACTAAAGCTGTGATAAGAAATTTAACATTCTAGTAGTACAATAATAAAATAAATTCAAGAAATTGTTTAATGTAACATACTGACTTGTTCATGATACACCACTAAGTGAAAAGAAAGGAACCAGGTTATTATGTAGAGTTTATCCAAGTATCAGTGGGTTGGAATCCTGATGTTTAAAAATTTCTTGTCTCTATTTCTTTTGTGTTTCTAAACTTTTTTACATATAGCATGCATAAATTTTGAAAAGAAAAAATAATTATTTTTTATTTTATTTTTTCAACATGGTGTATATTCTTTAACCCCTCAAATAATCATTTTTAAAATAATAAAGAATAAAATGTTTTATTTCAATATGCTAGGCAAATACAAATTTAAACTAAAGAAAGCAAATGTTGCCATAACAGAAACCACCAAAGTTATTTTTATTGAAAGAAGGAGAATGAGTTTATGGTTTTTGCAGCTTAGTAATTTTGCAAAACTCTCTTCACTAATAAAATTCACAACAACTAATAGCATGTACAAGCTGAACACTACTTACAGGCTGAAATACAAATATTCATTTATAAGTTGATATGTGATACACATATATATTATATATATACATCCTGTGCTATGAAAACAAAGATCTTATTTTTCATTGCTCAAAGGACTTTCAAAATGATTATCACAACACCTTCCATAAGCAGAAGTTCATAATGAGACTTATGGAAACTTTTGATATCAGTCATAACTATTCTCTGAGGAAAATTCATACAATAAAATATTTAACATTAAATGATAAAGAACATACTTTCCTGTAGTGAACATTCAGTTTTAGGGTTTAGCAAAAACATAGATTAAGAATTGAGAGAAACTTGATATTTTTATGTAGACCAATATTTCTGAAAGCAATATTTCAAGATGGATGATTTTCTTGGTGAAATAAGTGGTCAAAGATAACAGAAGTAATATCATTTTTATGAACCAAAACCTATTTTTGAAAAAAAGGCATAATAGATTTATTTCCAAGAACGGTTGACAGACCCATGTGTGTTTTCAGCAGTGAATTCAAAATTTCCAAGGAAGTGATAACTTCAGTGTTAGGTAAACTGGTCTAAAACATAAAATAAGAAGAGTTTCTCAGAGAACCATATCAAGTTAGGATATCACTGACATTACATCCTGGGAATATTTGCACACACACACAAAACGACAACAACAACAACAACAGAACAACAAAATGAGTTCAAATTCACTTTTAAATATTGATGCAAATAACTTACTAAAATCCTTGCAAACAGAATCTTTTTTTTTCTTTAAGATTTTATTTATTTGAACAGACAGATCACAAGTAGACAAAGAGACAGGAGGAAGCAGGCTCCCTGCTGAGCAGAAGGCCTGATGTGGGGCTCGATCCCAGGACCTTGGGATGACCTGAGCCGAAGGCAGAGGCTCAACCCACTGAGCCACCCAGGCAGGCGCCCCTGCAAATAGAATCTTAAAGTATGTTAAAACAAAAACATCCCATAAAAATGGCTAATACCAAGGTTGCTAGAAAACAATAATATCAATAAAATCAGTAAATCAATAACAATAATATCAGTAAATATCAGCACATTATTAAAGCAATGAGGAAATACTATGTTGGTGTCTTCAAAGTCTGATTTTTAGCATGCCTGGGAGGGAGGGCTTGACAAAATAGTGAGTGATTACTGGGTCTTGACTCCAAGGGTTCTAATTCTACTAGATGGGAGGGGAGACTGCTGAGACTTTGCATGTCTAGCAAGTTCCTGGGTCATAAGGATGCTGTCAGTTTCCCCAGAGCCATGTTGAGCCATACCACATGGAACATTGGTACTCAAACCTGGCTGCACATTGAAATCACCAGGGGGGGGGGGCTTTCAAAAATACTGTTGTCAGAGTTCCAACACCAGAGATTATGATTTAATTGCCTGGAGTATAATTTGGGTAAGGTGGGAAGGGGTGGTTAAAATCATCTCTTCAGATGATTTCAATGTGCTCCTAAGGCCAGATCCGTTGCTCTAAAAGGACTGGCCAAACCAATTACCTTCACATTATCTTTATTATGAATAGGTACTGGTGATTAAGCATGGTGTTTCCCTTCTCAACACAATCCATCATTAAAGATTTCATGGATATAATCATGATCACTTTTTTTTTTTGAAGCAATTACCCTATGCAAGGCAGTTTACATATACTACCTCAAATCCATGAACAAATTCTTCAAGGTCAGCTTGGTTTTCCTTACCACTGATTAAAAAATGTAGGCTGTCAATGGAGGCCAACTATCCTGGTTTTCCATGGGCTGAAGGATATCCTGGGATGTGGAATTTCAGTGCTGAAATTGGTAAAGTGCTGGGAAAACACAGAGGAGTTGATCCTCCACCCCCAAGGCTAGCAGTGTACTTGTAACCCCCTGCTACTAAAGGACAGAGCCAGGAACTGAAAACAGGTTTGTCTTGTGCTCTGTCTACTATACCATTTTGCCCTGGAAAGCCTTGGGGGAGGGATTATAAGAAACTACTCATGCTGGAGTCATGGGGCATCTCTATTACAGTGCAAGGTTGGTTAATCAGAAAGAAGGAGATACAGTACTTAGGTGGGAATTTTAGATATTTTTCAGTATAGAAATACAAACTTTCCTGAACTGTATAAATAATAATATCTATGGCAGTAGTTCTCAAAGTGGGTTGTGGGACACATGGCAATAGCAATGCATGAGAACATCTTAAAAATGCAAACTCTCAACCCCTACCCTAGACCTACTGAATCAGCAACTCTGGGGGTGGGACAAGCAGTCTGTGCTTTAAGAAGCCCTCCAGATGATTCTGATATGTGCCAAAGTTTAAGAACCACTGACTCAGAGGGAAAGGGGTGCAGAATTGGGATGTTTTCAAAGTTTCCCAGATTCCAATGTGCATCCAGGGATGAGAACCACAGCTATAGACCTAAGAGCAGCAGTTCTCAACCTTGGCTGCACATTCAAAATACCTGGAGAGCTTTTAAAAGTCCAGATGCCCAGGCTGCTGGACCAATCACACAGCAGTCTCTGGAGTGGCATCCATCATTCTCAAACCTCCCAAGAGGACACTATTCTGTCAAGCTCTCTCTCCCATGCATGCTAAAGATCACACTTTGAAGACACCAACATAGTATTTCCTCATTGCTTTAATAATGTGCTGATATTTATGGATTTGTTTTCTAGCAACCACTAGGCGTTTAAGGCTATAAGTGTGTTTTTTCCTTGTCAAATGGCAGAACCTTTTCCATGAATATGGGCCCTTAGACTTGGAAATTAAAAAATGCTAGTTTAATGATACTCTGTGCCTATTGGTTAACAGGTCTGCCTGGGGCGTATCGATTAAGAGTGAGTTTTTGGAATTTTCTGGAAAGTCAGGTGGGAATATATCCATTGGGGCCATCAGACTCCTTTGGAAGACTTGGACCTCTTCTGGGGGAAAGAAAAAGTTGTTAGATATATCATGACAGCTGAAAGTGAGTTTTCCGTGAAAAGACAAGATTTGTTCTGAGGGTGTGCCCACACCTGCCCTTTGCTGAGAATATTTCAAGGTTTCGAATGCTCATTTGAACACAGACATGGGCTTTACCTGGAGTCAGTCTTATTGCACAGTTGACATTGACTTCACGGGCCCCAACTTCCCATCTGGATTTCCAAAAATAATGTTTTATGTTTCCCCCAAACCAGTAAGCAGGAACAATAGGAAGAAATAATCTTCACATTTTTCTTTTTTGGGTCATGAAAACTGGAAAAGGAGAACTGTCTGCAAATGAATTCTGCATTCAGCAGTGTTGTGGCAGAGCCTGGAAAGTCCTGGAACTCAAACTCTTTCGTTTCTTTTACTATCCAAGCTGTGAATTTCAAAAATAACAAGTCATTATAAAAGTGAAACATGAGATTCTTCACACCCACTGTTTTAATCATTTTAAAACCTTCCCTAACTTGAAGTAACTAAAACATTTCTTTTTTAGTAGTTAATGCTTGCTGCATTTTTAGTACTTTCTGAACATAAAATAAGATGGCATTAATATTATGTTCTAGGTTCTGTGAGAGGCATTTTGCATTTATTTGCTCAACACAGACCATGTGCTGGGGACTGGAATGGTGGCTGACGTTCTGGGGATGAATGGCACGCTATTCCTGCTTTCAAAGAGCTCGGTCTGATGAGATAATTAAAGCATGATGTAGTATATTTAGTGAGGCAGGAAGTCCACCAAAATGAATGCTGAGCCCAGTTTGGCAAAGTCCAGGAGTGGGCAGGAAGCACAAGAAGCTGCTAGAAGAGGCAGATATTTGACCAGAATCATGAAGAGCAGTAGGAAACAGCAAGTTGAAGTTAATTGAAATACATGGTGTCATTTAATCCCCTTACAACTCAATGAAGTAGTTACCGTTAGTCCCATCTCACATTCTAAGTAAACGTTTTGAATAAAACAACTGGGTGTCAATATCATGAAACAAGTCTTGTGGGAGGGTATCACACCGGCCAGCCTACACAAAGTTGTTTTAATTAGGTATACTTATTTACGTGATAATATATGTAACTTATTTATGTTATAATGTGTATATATACTCTACCTTATGTTATTTATATATATATATATATATATAATAAACTGACCTTCATATAGCTTAACTGGTGTATGTAACTAAGTAACAATATAAATACAAAAATAATACACTAGTTTATATAACTAATATATACAGTAATATATAGATGCACATATTTGTCATTAGTTATATGTAGGACAGCGTGTTCCTGGTATCTGATTCTGGGCTCTACATTTCCCTCTGCAGATGGACGTCCTCTGTTTTTATCAGGATATACAAAGATGGACCCTAGATATGGATAGAAGTAACCCCTCACTTGTTCTTCACATCAACTAAGTCGAACATCACCTACATTTAACTAATTGGAACCTATCCGTTCAAATGCTGGAGATGGATCTGGGGGTACCAGCAAAGCCATGGGCGAAGTGGATCAGTTTAACCATCAGCTGAACACAGACCCTTGTAAATGTGATCCCGTGCTTTCTCCAACATCAGGATCACTGTCTTCATGCCCAGCCTGGAAATGCTTCTGATCCAAGTGGAATATTTCAATGTAACAAGTGAAGAAGCCTGGTAAAATCTCCATATGCTATCATGGATTTTAACCTCACATCTCTTACTAGATAGAATAGGGTAAATATATTCTTAGTGGAGGCAATAAAAACTGATGTCTTAAAGACCCAGCTGACTACCTTCTAATAAGGTGTCTTGGGAAAGTACATAAGCTTTCTGAACCTCAGTTTCTTTATTTGTTAAAAGGGTTACTACTACCTATCTCAAAGCATGATCGCGAGAATCACAAGAACGATGAGGGCATTTAGAGATCATAACCCCCTCAGGCTTAATCTTTCCGATGCCCTCTTATGTTTATTCTACACTATTTTTAGTTTTCCAAAAAGATGTATCTGCCTTTATTCCTGCGATTTGTATTTGGCCCTTTGGAGAAGCTGAATGTTCTGGTTAACATAGCAAATGGGCCGGGTGGAGATTAAGCTTTCAGCCTTATAGAAATCAGTGAATTATTGACTTATTTGTGAAATCAGTGACAGTGTCCTGAAGGGAGAAGCCTTTCTCACATGCTCAAATATAAATCTGGCATTGAAACAAGATGGGAAGCTTTTAAAGCAAAATGAGTCTTTATAAAATGTGATCCGTCGTGCCTCTTCCCAGAACCATGTGGAAGACCACATTGTATGACAGAAAAATGGGGCGGGATGAAGACTGAAACTATTGTTGGCCTTTCTCAGAATTCTAAAGATGTAATTTGAGTGACTCTAATAATTCAGAGTTTCAAAGGTGCACTCCATTTCAAAGAAAATCTCTTAGGCTAATTTGAGGTGGATGAAGAGGGCCGCTCTCACTGGCCAGGAGTCCCAAGGCATGATTTATTTCCCGTAGCATTTCTGTGAGATGTTTTTTCCTCTTTTCCAAATTTTGTAGAAATGCCAAGTCTCTTTCTTCAAAATTCAATACAATTTGGCTCAGAGACACAAGGCAGGGGGAATAGGATACCAGTTATTTAATCCCATACAACTTCTCACACCCCTGACTAACCTTTCATTTAGAAGATTTAAAAATAATTTTCCATATAGAAATGTTTTACCTTCTGATTTTCCTTGGATATTCTTTAAAACCTCCTCCACAGCACTGAAATGTAATATAGTATTCACAGGTGAAAACTACTTACTCTTTGAAAACAGCATTTCTTTTGGCTCAGCCCAAAATACAGGAATGTTTTCACTTACTTCCCACTAGAAAGGAAAAAACGATTTCATGAAGTCAGTCTCACCTTTGAGGAATAACATCAAAAAAGATGTCAGCCTTTAGCTCTGAGAAGTCACCAATGGCAAGTTCGTGATCATGCCCAGCCCCAGGTCTGAATCATAAAACCTGGCTAAACACATCTGCCATCTGATACTCATGGTAAACCCAGCAGCTTGGTGCTGGAGAAGGAGCTTGGATTTTGATTCCTTTGGGATATCTGTGTGTCTTGGAAGGGCCATGCAAACTCCTAGTCTCCGTGTCTCAAGAATGGCATGCTTCTCTCCCTCATTTCCCTTGGAGTCCATGATGAGAAAACAGCAGGTTTGACAAAAAGCAAGCTCTCCATTGATAGTGAGGGCCCTCTCCCTCCCTGCTCTCCTTGATTTCCTAGGCCTAGCTCCAGCTTTTAATCTTGGCTTAGCATCTGTGGTAGAAAGAAAAACGGCCTCTCCTTGATGTCTTCACCCTGTAAGGCTGTGAATATATGTCACTTGACATGGCAAGGGAGACTTGGTAAATGTGACGATGGATCTTTCGATGGAAAATTCCCTGGGATTATTGGGGTTGAGTCCAAAGCAATCTCATGAGGGTCCTTGTAAGTGGAAGGAGGAGGTGGCACGGAAAGATTGGAAGCTGCTCTGTTGTTGGCACAAAAGATGAAGGAAGGGATCACAAACCAAGGAATGTAGGGGACCTCTAGAAGCTGGGAAAAGCTAGGAAATGGATTCTCCGCTCAAGCTTCCAGAAAGAATGCAGCTCTGCCAACATATTGACTTTGGCCCTAGGAGACCCATTTCAGCCTTGTGACCTCCAGAACTGTAAGCTAATACATTTTCATTGCTTGAAGCCACCATTTTGTGTCCATCTGCTACTTCATCAGGAAGTGCTTGAAGTAGCTGGAGAAAGTGCTTCTAACCATTGGTGGCCTCTCTCCTTAAAGAGCTCAAAGAGGCTGAAGGTATAGTGATTGCAGTGGATTACTTCTCTTTGGTAGGCAAGAAGGCTGAAGCTTCCAAAGAAGAACAGACAAGTTGGTGTAGACCAAACATATAAGGACTTTTAATTTTTTTTCCTTGATTCATTTCATAAAAAGGCATTTTGTGTTTTCAAGGAATCAGTTAAATGTAACTTCTTTCTGCATTATTGATCTTACAGGATAGCCATAGTGCCCATCTTCCAAAAGTCCCGAGACAAATTTCTGCCCCAAATTCCTGGACAAGTTTGAGCTCACAATTTTGTGTCCTCTTTTGTAACAAATCCTGACTTAACCTGAAGCAAAGCCACAAAAAATGACCCTGAAATTTTATACGTCTCAGGGGAGACGTTCAATCCAAAACAAATTCAAATGAACCTCTCTGGATTTGACCCTTAAACCCTGAACCATGGCTATTTCAAGTGGTGGTTTCAAGATTCTGACATCTAGCAAAACCTGCCTGTGTTCCCAGAGAGAGACAGAGAGAGAGAGACCAATCTGGGACTGGAGGGGAAAAAAAAAAAAAAAAGTTGCTATTTTGTTGGAGGTATTTCCCCAGAACCGCCAGAGTGAACATCTGTGATACGCTTGTTTGGACACTCTATCACTTGGTCTTGAAACATTTTTATGAAATGCTACAGAAAGTGTTAGAATATCCAATTAGTGCTGATATGGTGGGGCTGGGAAAGTGTCATTCGCCTGGGTGGTCCCCCAACTTTTCTTGCCTTTTAGCCAATGACATTTATTTTAATAATAGCTCAGAGAACAAGAGGCCCCTGCTCTTCCTTCTTCATGAACAAATCATGAGGAACTCCCCTATTTCTTACTCATGTCTCTGGAATCTGTGTGTGGTGGTTGCAAAGGAGTGTTTCCTATCAAGGGTGGATTTGAAAATCTGAGAGTTGCCTGCAGATCTCTGAACCAACCTCATGCAGGAAAACAATCAGACTTTTTTGTCTGGCTCTTGGGGCCACAAAAATGAAGCAGAGAGAAGAAGGGGGCTTGATGGCTCGTTGGAAAACAGACTTTTCTAACATTTGGAATTTGGAAGAGAATTCTGACTTATTCGCTATCCAGCTCAAGTTAAGGATTGTGGGCCCGTCTCTGTGACCTGATCCATGCACGATGCCTGCCATGGGTGTGCGGTTAGAAAGTAGTTTCACCAGTCACCTATCAGCTAAACTACTATCTTCCATGAAGGTAGTTTGAAGTTTCTGGAGACTGGAGGTGTCCAAAGATGGGTCTGATGACCACTTGCCAAGTTCTAGAGAGCATTCAAAACACTGACCAGGGGATTGGATGTAATCAATTATTCAACCTGTCAGCAAATGTTCATTATGTCTACTATATTCACTGCTCTGTGCTGGCTGTTGCATTGGTTTTGAAGGTCCCCCTGAAATGTTCATAATTTTATTATTCTAATAATTTTGGTAAAGATGGTAAAAGGGAATGATCAAAGAGTTGCAGCCTTCGTGATGTTGAAAATATACAAAGCAAAGCTTCATAAAGTGGATTTTTTAAACCCCAAAATAACAACAACAATAATAATAATAACAACAACAACCAACTATCTGAGCCAGGCACAGATATACAGCCTATAATTTCATCTTTCAACATAAACTTACAGAAAATATCACTACCTTTCTTCCTCAGACATGTAAACTGAGGTTTAGAGGTCTCAGATAAGCTGCCCAAAATTGTAGAGCTAGTAGCACCTGGAGTAAGTACTCTATGCGGTTCTATCCAACACGTACAATACATAGGTAACAAGTCAGCATATTGTCTTTTGGCTACACGCTATACACACACATGCATGCACACACATGCACACACACAAACACACACAGAAAAATGGAAATATAATTTACTCACCATATATTTATTTGAAAGCAAATGGGATTCCTTTCTAAACAAGTTGATGGGGAGTTATTCACTTTATAAATGGAGTTTTCAAACTCTCATCTGGGTGAGATCAGTGACAAGTCCCCTGGCACCAGGGGACCTGTAAGGTATTCCTTACAGCAAATTAGTTAAAACACACACACAAAAAATGATTTTAAGGCTGACTTTTCAAAAAAAAGATTTACTGATTTATTTTAGAGAGAGAGAAAGAGCAAGAGTGAGAGCAAGGCAGCAGAGGGAGGGAGAGAATCCTAAGCAGACTCCATGCTGAGAGCTCGATGCAGGACTCAATTTCACAACCCTGGGATCACAACCAGAGCTGAAACCAAGAGTCAGATGTTTCATCGACTGTGCCACCCATACGCCCCCTAACACTGACTTTTTATTGGTGATTTAAGAAGCTCTCAAATAGCTGGGGTTAGGATTAGTTCTGAAATTCCAGTACCTTAGGGTTTCTTGGAAGATGTGGCAGTGAGGGAAAACACCCTCGGTGCCTCCACCTGCCGCTGCTCCAGGCACTTCATACCCACCAGCTTACTTAATTTCCTCTGTGACCTCAGACGGTCAATGCTACCAACCCCATTTTTGCAGAAAAGAACACTGAAATTCAAGATTTTGTTCCAGATCATGCTGAGTATTATTATTAGACCATGGAAGCTGGTTATTCAGTTTTAGGCTAGCAGTTTACATGTAGCTAGGTATTTACATAATAGGGGAACTCACAGTGTTTTTCTGGACTACACTGTGGTGGTTTTGACCATTCCTTTCTAATGGTGTTTTTATGTGGAGCAATGCTCTGAATTCCAAATGAGAGGTTGAAAGATGGAGGCTTCTTGTGTATTGTCTAGAACCAACCTCCTCCATCTCCTCCTCCTCCCTCCCTCCTGCTCCCCCTCCTTCCCCTTCTCCATCTCCTCCTCCCCCTCCTCATCTCCCTCCCCCTTCTCCTCCTGTTCCCCCTCCCCCACCCCTTCCTCCTCCCCATCCTCCTCCTCTTCTTCTTCTTCTTCTTTTGGTTGAATTGATCCAGATGCCATGCCCAGGGTGAGGGAGATCAAGCCTCAGTCACTCTACACTGAATCATTTGTCAATGAATCTGTGGCAACCAACGTGTAATGATGGTATATGGATTTACACACCGGGACATGAGAGCCAACTAATCTAATCTGAATTCCATCCCTCCAGACTCTGTCCCAAGGTTGGAGGAAAGGGATCTATCCGTAGGCAATGAGGGAATGAAAACCTAGATTAGCTTTGGTTCCATATCACGTTCTGGAGGTGAAGGTTGGGGTGGCATTGAGGACTAACTGCAGGGTCCCAGTGGCTGGGAAAGGAACTGAGAGGAAGATGTGATTCTTTTTGCTCTGATTGCCTTCACAAAGCATCCCTGGTTGGTATACCAGCTTTTCACATTCCCATTCTCTTCAAATAATTGAGTTCTACCGGAGGAATGAATAGGATTTGGGTCCTCAATGGAGTGCCTACTCCCTTAGAAAACCTGAGAAGCCACAGTTGTTCCATGAAACTACACATGGAAAAGAGATTAGGCCAGGCACCGCTTTAGGACGAGGCCACATCAGGACTCTGGCCTTGACTGTAAGTGAATCTACACTTGCCCCTCTCCCTCTGGCTTCCACAGCTTGTCCTCTATCCCCATCCTCCCCATACAGAAGCAATAATTTAAAACTGCAAAATCGATAGACTTTGAAATCCTCTGGAGAGTGGAAGCAAATTGGGGCTCACAATCTAAGGAGAAAGGGACGTTTGAGAAAAGCAGATTTTGAAGCTCAAAGCCAGCTAATTTAGTCACAGTTTATTAGGAAGCCAATTTGAAACCACAAGTGGGGACTAACCCTGTCCTATTTTAAATAGACTTTCCGTCTCCTTTGTCTTGGTCGAAATGTGACTTGGTTAAAATGGAATTGTTTGTGAAATTTCTCCCACCCTAACTTTTAAAAAAGTTAAGTATCATGTGCTGGTTTCTTTAAATATTGAACTTTATTTTTTTTTTAAGATTTTATTTATTTATTTGACAGACAGAGATCACAAGTAGGCAGAGAGGCAGGCAGAGAGAGAGGCGGAAGCAGGCTCCTTGCTGAGCAGAGAGCCCGACGTGGGGCTCGATCCCATGACCCTGAGATCATGACCTGAGCCGAAAGCAGAGGCTTTAACCCTCTGAGCCACCCAGGTGCCCCTAAATATTGAATTTTAAATCTGTACTTTTATTTTGGTTCTTTTGCTTTACATCCATTTATTGTTGCATTATTACTACATTTTGAGTTGTCTTTATATTTACTTACTACTATGCAGTTATGATTATCATTATTAATAATAGCACCCGTGGTGGTAGTAATAAGTGTAATAGTAGTGGTGGTATGTTTGTTTGTTCTAGTTTGGACCCAAATCTCTGCCTGGCTCCTTACTGCAGTGAGCTGGGCTAGAATATATTTGGGAGATGTAGACCTCCTTGGTATAGATGCATAGCAGAGTCATAGACTCTGTTGATTCGAAATCTTCTATCCCAGCCTCCTTATTCTTAGATCTTGCCCTAATCCCACTTTAAAAAGATAGATCAAAAAACTAATATGTGCAGATGGCAAATAAAAAATATAAAATATGGAGTAAAATGTAAAAGTTTCTGTCCTTCCTTCAATGCCTAGTCCCCCTAGGTAACTATTATAATCAGCTTCTTACATATATAATACTTACTCATTCCAGCATATACAGACAGATATTTCTTATGATCAATGGAATAATACATACCTGCAGACACTATCTTGTGTCTTGCTCCCCCTCCCATTAAATATTATATTTTGGAACATTTTATCAACCCACGGAATTGTTTCGTTTTTGAAATAGCCACCTAGTATTTAATATGAAGATGTACCCTAAATTATTTTACTGGTTTCTATTGATGGAAAATTTTCCCCTTTAATTAGAAATCATGGGACCACAAAGGTACATTTTTCTTGCTTGTGCACATATATCTGTAGGGTTATTAAACTTTATTTATTTATTTATTTATTTACTTTAGGGGCTATGGATGGCACTTGCTTCCCAGGTGACAGACATTCTAGACCTCTCTTAATGCTGTGACCAAAGTAGAGAAGCCAGGAAAGATATACGCGCCCAAAAGAGAAAAAAAGCCAGGAGAACAAATGACTCCACAAGAGGAACCAAGAACTGTGGACAGAAAAAAAAAAAAAAAAAAAAAACAAGCGAAAAAATCCCGGGGAAAGTTTGCTCCAATTCAGTTCTATTCATAATCCCATTAAATCAGGCACCAGAAGCCCCACCCTTCACACCTCATTGCCCCTCTGGCTTTTGCTGCAGACCTTCTCTATCTTCCCAGGGTGGATAGAGGAGGCCGGGTAGGG
The DNA here is from genome assembly GCF_011764305.1 of Mustela putorius furo. Lineage (NCBI taxonomy): Eukaryota > Metazoa > Chordata > Mammalia > Carnivora > Mustelidae > Mustela > Mustela putorius. The sequence continues at coordinate 8,772,087 of NW_025421464.1, read as the reverse complement.
GAAGGCTCGAGCTCCCCCTAGAGGCTGGAGAGCGTAGGCTGGGCTCACAAATCCACATCCCATCCAATTGAAGGACGTTTGTAGAAGAAAAATACACCAGTTAAAACAGCTGGTCACATGCATGCCTCTTCCCCTGGTGTCTTGATTCATGTGCACACAATTTTGCATAATTGCAGTGATGGTCTCGATTCAATTTTGTATTCTGCTTTTTTCCCCCCCCACTTAATATTATATAGTAAACGTTTTTCCATGTGGCTACATAATCTTTCTAATTACCATTTTAATGACTTCATAATACTCCTTCCAGTTCACATATTGTAATTTATTTAACCACTCCCTATTGTTGGACATTTTTTTATTGTTTCCAGATTTCTACTAATATAGAAAATGGTGCATACAATATCTGTTGTTTCTTCTCTTTGAATGAGTTTTTTAGTTGATGGGGTGAGTCAAAGAGTGGGGTTCATTTCACAGCTCTCAATAAACTTTGTTCTGCTGATTCCATAAGCAGCAATACTATAGGCAGGGTATTCAGATAATCATTCGGACAATTTTCATTTGTTCTAACCTTTGCAAAGTTAATCATGCAATGTGCCACATCTTTCACTTTCTACTATCTCCTTTTCACACAGCCAACTCAGTCACTGAGTCTTTGGTTGATCATTTATTCACTTGATGTCTTTTGAGGACCAAATATTTACCAAGAATTTGCTCTAGAGTTGTTTCTTTAATAACATTGCAATACTTACAGGAAACAGAAACAAAGATAAGCTGAATTGTCCCAGTGAACTCACTTTGTAAAACTTAAAAAGGAAATTACACTTGATGAAGCCCCAGTTGTCAGATGTAAGGAAAACAGGGTTGGTGAAAATCTGCTAGCATATCCCAGCTCCATGAAATGGATGCAGGTTTCATAAAAAGAGAGTTGAGACTAACAGAGTACAGTGCTGACCAAAAGCCAAGCATTGTCAGATGAGTAGGAGTTCACCAGTAGAAAAAGATGACAAGGGAGTCCTAGAATCAGACCGTTGGTGTCAAAATCCTAGCTCTGCCCTTTACAAGCTGTGAGGAATTCATTTGTCTCCTCCCCCATGCTCTCTCTCTCTCTCTTTCTTTCTCAGAACATGTGTCTACCTTTTCCCTAGCATTTATTTATTTTTTAGGTTCCTATTCAACTCTTAAAACTCAGACAAAATATCACCTACTTCTTTACTTTCTCCAGCTTCTTTTCCCCCAAAGTCTTCCTTTATCCAGTGCTCCCAACCCACCAGTGACACGCCTCTCTGCCTCTCTTAGAACACCTGTCACCTGATGTTGTCTGTGTTAGAATGTGACATCTTGGGAGCCACAGGCCATACTCCTCTCCTCTTGGGGTCTCCAGCTTCTAGCGCGGTACCTGACACATGTTGGGTACTTGGCAAGTGTTTGTTACATTTAATGACTTGAATTGAATGTTTAAGTAATTATGGCACATCAACAGGAGGAAATACACAGCAATTAAAAAGATAATTAGGAAGCTGGAGTAGCTTGGTGGTAATATGTTTATGATATGTTTAATGCGAACATGCAAAGTGATGTCTGCTTTATGATTCTCACTATCTGAATATTCTCAGATTAGGTGCTAAAGAGACAAAGAAGAATAAGAAAAGAGGTTTGCCTTTAAGAAGCTCAGGGCTCACGTTCTATGGAGGGAGAAAGGTGTGTGTAAGAGTTCCCGCGGTAGGAGAGCAAGGCCGGGAGTGTGTGAAATGCTGGGTCAGGGGCTGGATTTTTCTGGGGAGGTTGGGTGAGATAGACATACCATTTTATGAAAGCGTGGAGGTGAACTGGGGGCCAAAAGGAGAAGGAATATTCTTAAATGGGAAAGGCATTTCGTTTTAGAGAAATCATTAGACATTTCTGTGGTAGTAGATGGGAAGTCGGAGGAGAATCAAAGTATAATGTTGAGTTATATTGTAGATGCCTTGGTCAGGTGTTTGATCCTTAACATGTGGGCAGTGGGGAGACACTGAAGGTTCTTGAGCAGGGGAAGGGCATGATTACATTTGTTTTTATGACAGTAACCCTGGCAAAGCAAAAACAATGGACTGAAGGGGCAAATACCCTGGGTAGGTACACCAGGGAGGTAGCTATAGCTATCTGCCTCAGGTGAAAGGTAATAGGATTGATGGTGGACCTGAAACAGGAACAAATTTGACATACCTTCAAGAGGAGAGTGGATAAGAGTTGCTGAGGAACGGAATGTTGGGACGTGAGTAAAGGGAGGGTTCTAGGGCAACTCAGGGTGACAGATAATTTATAAGAAATGTAAAAAAGAGTGGGTCTATATAGGAGGGTGACTGAGATGGGCAAGTGGGGCTTCATTTTAGACATGTTGACTTCTTGGTGCCAGTGGGTCTCACCTCAGCAGAAGGCTGGTATGTAGTCAGACAAATGCTTCTAGATTCTTAGGAGGTAAGTTCTGGCAGAACCATGTCCATAAACTGGGTCTAATGAATAATCCCACAACTTCTATCTCCATGAAAAACAGGAAGCAGGCTACAAAAGAACATAATCCTGGCAGCATTACTTCAAATCTAAGTTCTTCTTCATCTGTTGTAAGCAAATTACTTAACCTTGTTAAACCTCAAATTCCTCATCTGTAAATTAGAATGGTAACCCTTGCCTCATGGGGTAGTGTGGGAAAGAGAGGAGATAAAGCAAAACAAAAATAAAAACAAAAACAGAAATAAAATCTGCAGGAGGGACCCAGTAAGTGTCCATTTCACCTCCACCCACACTCTTAACTCCCCCCTACCAAAGATTATCTCAGAACAAGAGTAAAGGGCTGGCACAGAAACCAATACCATTGTCCTTAAAACAAACATCAAAGAGATCTCTTTCCACTGATGGCTGATTTCTCTAGGGCTCTTCCAGTTCTTGTTGGAGTCAAGTGTTGGTGAGATTCAGGGACCAGATCTTCTCCTGAGCTGCAGCCTGTTTGTTCTCCAAATAAGGATTTTTCCAGGGGAACATCACTTCTTTTAATCCTTGCAACACACCTATGTGATTTTATATTCTGCCCATATAACAAATGACCAAACTAGTACAGAGAGGTGAAGGGACTTGTCCAAAACTGCACAGAAAGTACTAAGGAACTAAAAAACAAAACAAACAAACAAACAAACAAAAAACCATTTAAATCCAGAGTCTTTATTTATGCCCATGACCTGTCAACCAAGATAGCATCCTCTCTGCCACTCAACACTCAGGGTGGGAGGAGGAGAGTTGGAAAGAGAACTTGAGAGAGGGGGAGATACATGAAGCAAGGAAGTGTTGTGTGTGTATGTTTTAATTGCTGTTACACGTGAACCATAAGTCACTCTTATTTCACCATCAAGGGAGGCACAAGGACAAGCAAACAGAATGGCATTTATCTATGATTAAAAAATTATGACCATTTATATGCAAATGAGGGCTGGTCCAAAGCTTCTGGAAGACTGAAGAGGATTACACAGAGTCATAAATTTGGGGTGTTTCTTCTTTTCTGTATACTCCCAGGCCAAGTGTGGAGTTTCGGAGGCATCACCAAGGTGATAGGGAGCAAGGTTGACCACCCTGGTTTTTTTTCCTGTGACACAGTCACAAGGATGCGCTCTTTCCTCTCCCTAGTATCTCATTAGCTGGAAAACTCTCAGCACCTCCAGATCAAATATTGTCTGCTCTGAGAAGCTTTTCCCACTAATGAATTAATTTCATTCATTTATTCATTCACTTATTCATTCAAGACCTGCTCACTGTGCCCTTCCTGGGTGCCAGGCACTGTCCTAAGCACAGTTTATGTCCTAGGCATAAACTTTGTACCTGATTCCAGAGCAAATGAGCAAAATCAGGTCATTATTCTCCTGGGAGTTAACATTGACTGGAGGAGACAGGCAGATGAACGATAAAAAAGTAAGGGGGAAAAAAAAACCCATGATAGTATAATTTTAGGTAATGATATGCACAGGAAGGAAGATAAAACAGGTTGGCTGTTGGGGAGGGGAGGGAAACCCTTTTGAGGGTTTTATGAACAATGACCTAAATGACCTGAGCAGAGTTAAGATCCAGATCTTAAAAAGTCCCAGAGTCAAGAAACTGGTGGTTCAATAATAGCTTCTCTTACTGTGTGTGCCAAGTGGGGGAAGAAGCTACAGTCAGCGATAACAGATGATGATGATGATGGTGATGATGATGATGGGAGCGTTGACTATTACTCCTGAGCATCTATTGGGGTCTCACTACCATTGCAAATGCTTGCATTCATTATTTCTCACACCAGCCCTGTGATGTAGGTATTATTGTATCTGATTTGCGTATAAAGCAAAAACCCTTAGAAAAATAAAATGGCTCACCCGAGGTTCCACAACCTGTAAAGGGCACTGGCTGAAAACTTGCACCTGTCTCCAAAACCTAGAACCTTCAGTGGCCCCTTGTCTTTGCATTTGCAGCACCTAGCACGGGGTGGAGGTCCCTACAGACAAAACTAGGTGAATGGATGAAGGAGTGAACTCATTACCCTCAATGGCCCATAAATGACATCTAATGTAGCATCTAATGACATCTAATGTGACTTCTGGCAAGTTTGACACTGGTGTATATTTAGGTATTCGGCAAGTACTGCATTTCTCAGAGGGTGGTGGGATAGAGCATGACACTCCCGAAGGTGAAGACCCTCACTGTGGAGGGTCACATATGGATATGGAATAAAGCATGCTGGTTCTGTCTTCCCCTCTTCCTTTGCACCCACATCTTTTCAGCGAGGAGAATTTTCCTGCTACAAATCACTACACACATGCACACACCTCTTCCAATTTATATACACCCCAACACACACACACACACACACACACACACACACACACACAGAGGCCAGAGACCCAGAGGCATTCCTGTGAACAAACAGGGACAAACATTTGTAGTACATAACAAGCAGATAGACAAAGTTGCACAAAGATGCACATGGACAAGGGACACACACATGTTCGCGTGCTCACCTGACCCTCAGACATAGAGAGGGTCCCCAAAAAGCACTCACATGCATCCGAGCAGAGACTGCGGTCCACGGGCATGAAGGCAGTCTTCATCCCACCCAGCCTGGCAACAAGTTCAAGTGTTCAGCTCATAACAGCTAGGGGAAATTGGCTGCTTCTCTCTCTCTCTCTCTCTCTCTTTTGATTTTTGCTGCAGAAACAGCCAAGTTCCCTGATACTACCCCACCAGGTTCATCCTCCTCCAAATGCTTCTCCTTCCTTAACTTCTTCGAGAGGGTGACTGAGCTTCGTCCAATCTCTCTAACGGGGTCAGTAGGGGAACTGTAAATGGTACAGCCTGTTTGTACTTCTGCTCCTGCCTTAGGGCCTTAGTGATGCATGGTCTCCAAGCCCAGGGCACTCCTCCCTCCCCCCAGCTTCCATGGCATACTCCCTCAAATCCTTCTAGCTGTTGTTCAGATGGCTCCTTCTCAACATGGTCGGACCCAATCCACCAAACCTACAACATCATGAGGACATCAACTATTACTCTTGAGCATCTATCAAGGGCTAGGTACAATTCTAGATGATTTGTATTCATTGATTCTGCACAATTGCCCTGTGAGGTAGGTATCTGATTTACAGATGAAGCCAAAGGCTTAGAAAAGTAGAAGGACTTGTTCATGGTCACTTCTGTCATCCTTTTTCTTACCCTGCTCTGCTTTTTCTTCTTTTCATAGATCGTAGAACTCACCATTTTCTGACAAATTGGATAATCTAATTATTATTTCTTACTGAATGTTGTCTGCCTTCCCTCCCCCCAGCCCATATGCATACTAGAATATAAGTTCCACATCGATAGGGATCTTTCTGTTTTGTTCCCAAGCGCAAAGGGATGTCTGGTACATACAAGACACTTAATAAGTGAGTGTTGAATAAATAACTGAATTATTAATTATCAAGCACCTAATTTTTGCCAGAAGAAAACATTTTATTAGGAGATACAAAGATCACTGCCACAGCCCCATTTTGTGGATTAAAAATGAAAGAAGACGAACAAAATCCTCTGAGGCTCAGAGAGAAGTATTGCTTGAGGTCTCAGAGTGGGTCTGGAATTATATCCTATTTAGTCTGCCATATGACTTCCTTTCTTTCTACCCAAGTAGTCTGGGACAAGGTGGCAGTAGCCCAGTGTGATCAGTAAAGCGAATCTGAGAGCCTTTAAGAAACCCTGGAGGGAGGCGTCCTCCCCTGTGGTGCCCATTTCCTCAGGATTAGGAGTTGACTGGAAGGTGAGGAATGTTCCCTCTCCCCATTCTTGTCAGCCCTGGCCAATTTCTAGGCTTGACTCTGAGCATGAACCATGTCCCATTGCCAGGGAAGTATAACCCCTGACAACCCACAGGGCTTCTCTGGAGCCATTTCTTGGACCTTTCCTTGTGATTTCTGGAAACCTTGGGACATCTATGCTCTCCGTCGACTGATCACATGCCAAGGCCTGGTAGAGGGACTTCTAGACCAGAAAGTTCTGGAAGTCCCCGAGACCCCATGCAGAATTTCCTTCTTTCACTGAAGCTTCTCCTTCCTGGCAATCCCATCACCCTTTAGGTCCACAGCAAGGAGCCTCCCAGCTGCAGCAGTCTCTAACTCAGCACTGGTGATTAGGCAAGTGCCAGTGCCCAGAGCCTTTCAGGCAGGCTGCAGTCTGGCAGGAAGGATGGTGTGGACAGGGAAGAGGTGGGGGAAGAGAGGATACCAGAGGAGGAAAGCTGGAGATATTATCCTGCTTTCCTCCCCCACGCATAAGAAACAGTAGATTCCGAGTAGGAAGAAGGCAGGTGTTTCATGACTTCATTTCAGGAGGGAGTCTAGACGTTAACTCAGGAGCTCCTTCCTTGCGGAGGGACAGACCGGGAAAAGGAGGTCCCGTCTTCTGTGGAAGCGCAGAAATATTTGTAAATATTATTGTTTTGGAATTAAAGAGTTACCTGAATAAACTGAATTCCGTTGAAAAAAAAAAAAAAAAGAAACTGAGTCCTCCCCTGGACACCCAGATTTCCTGGGGCTCTCGGTCTGCGTTTGCAGGGTATGAGAAGAGAAATTCCTGAGAGTGTCAGTTTCACTCGAACCAGAGTGGGGAAGAAAATATAAACGTCGTCTCATCCTGTCTTTCTCCTCTGGAGCCGGGCATTGTACCCTCCTTCCTTCTCTTCCCCAGTATGGTTCACTGGTCCTCAAGGTTTGTGACTTTTGAACCCATTGGCTCTTGTCGCCCAACACTCCCCCCCTGCCCCACCCCAACCCTCCCTCAATTCCATTCAGGACTGATCCTGCTGCTTGATCCAGCTCTAACATGATGTTCTCCAGGTGTGGCTGACAGGCTGTTCCATAACCAGCAAGGGCCCTGCGCTTGGAAATCACCTGACCTTTGTAGTGGGCTCAATATTCCTGAAGTCTCATCAGAAGCCATGCCTTTTCCTAGGACCAGACTGCAAAAACCGGCCCCAAAAGGTGCTTCTTTGCTCATGATTGGAATTATAGTCTCTCATCTTGAGTCAGGGGTTGTTTTAGGAAGATCAGAAGTTATGTTTGGGGATTTGTGAAATCATTTCTGGGCTGTACCTGGCAGTGAAATAAAGAATATGAGAGGGAAAAGTATTAAAGTAGAAAGAACTGATTCCCTGAAGTCATGCAGTAAATTAGGGGGAAGCAGCATTGAGGCCTGGGGCTGGCCGCTGGCCACAGGGTCATCACTCAGGGCAGCTGCAGTGCGGGAATTCAGGGAAGGGGACAGATAACCCGGGTGCCCAAGTGAAATGTCATGGAAGGGAATCAGCTGACCTACAGCTGACATACCCTGGTAAAGTATTTCCTACCTCCCAGGAGCAGACATTGTGCTTTTAATGCCCTAATTCATTTACTCTTCAAAACGGTCCTGTGGAATGGGAAGAAGTGCAGTAGGACTTGAACTTGGAACTTTCTGACCCGTGTTAGCGCTCGTTACCACATCACCCTCTCTTCCGGTTGCAGACATTTAAACTCAAGTATGTGGGGTTTCATAGACTCTGTGGTCTCTTTTCTATTTTTGGTGTGTGTGATAAATGCTACAAATATCAATTCTCATAAGAGGGAGAAATCTGTTTTCATTCTATTAATGGCATCGCTAACCACATATTGATTTTTTTAAAGGGAAATTAGAAAAATAAAAGATGTTGCAAATTATTGCTATTAGGTCCCACTGAAGGGTTGATCGACTCACTCCTGTGTTGGTGTGAGTGAGTGGAGATCTGAGTCCCACATAGAACAAGAGAACTTGGTGCTTGCAGCTCAAGGGTCATGGTGACAGCCTCAGCAGATCAAGACCTGTGCTTAAACTTTAAGCAGCCTCTTCTCTCCTATGTACCTATGTACCTAGATGAGGTAGCATGATAAAGTAGAACGCGTAAAAATTGTTAGTGGAATGTGGGAATTTGGGCCCACATTTGCTTAACCCCTTGGTTTATTCACCTGAACTTTTTGGATGATAGTACCAACCTCACACGGTTTTATTGAAGACAGAGTGATCATACAGAGCATGGCACAGTGCCTGGGACACACAGGGGGCAGTCAACCCCTGTTGGATTCTTCTTATTCTCTCCCACTCCTTCTCTCGATTTGGCGGAAGCCACGTGCTTGCTTTCTCATGGATGGCACAGAGATCCAGAAACGAGGCCCCGTCCCTTAGTCTTTTTTTTTTTTTTTAAGATTTTATTTATTTATTTGACTGACAGAGATCACAAGTAGGCAGAGAGGCAGGCAGAGATAGAGAGAGGGAGAAGCAGGCTCCCTGCTGAACAGAGAGCCCGATGCGGGGCTCAATCCCAGGACCCTGGGGTCATGACCTGAGCTGAAGGCAGAGGCTTTAACTCACTGAGCCACCCAGGCACCCCACATTTCCCTTAGTCTTTAATGCACATTACATGCCCTGCAAAATATATTTTCTTAGAGCCTAGCTTCTATCATGTAAGGAGGAGAGTGAGACATCTGCCATCACCCAGCGGGTCCCTGGGTCTCCTGTTGAAGGGGCACAGGGGGGATTAAGGACAGATTGACTGGTCTTGGTTTAGATGTGGAAGGGCAGCCCCCAGGCAAGATGTTGAGAGGAGAGACTGTGACAGACAAAAAGAGTTAAGATTCTCTTGATGAGAAACTAATCAGATTTTGGGAAGCTTCTCTGAGGCTGGGAAAGGAGAGAGGCAAATGTAAGAAGAGAAAGAAGATCTGGGAAAAATGCCAGGCATGCGGCATGCTAAGTTCCTCTTGAGAAACGTGACCAAATTGTCTAATACTCAATTTTAAGCGATTTCTCGGGGCTATTTAGGTAAACACGACAAACATCAGTTTGTTGAAAGTGACTTCATATGTAACGACTCTCGGCATGTACCATTCCTGTTGTTGTTATCGTAAATATTGTTATCGTATCGTTGTTAGGATGCTGCCTTCTGTTGGGCACATGGTATTTTGGGGAGGGAGTAAGAGTTGGGGAACTGGCAATGTCCAAAGCGGAGTGCTGCCATGTGAGGAAAAAATGATTAAACACGTAGCCTGTGAGATGCTATGCAAATTAAGCTTATTCACTGGAAGCAGAAACGGAGTGTCCAAGCTGCTTGGAAAAGTCAAAATTCCCCACCCCCAACCCCAGGGTGTCTGAGCGATGGGAAGGGACACTGACCTCCCACCAAATGTTAGATGGAGGTTTGAACCACTTTGTCTTGACCCTCAGAGGGGAGGATGGCCAAAGCTAAAACAGGGTCACATCTAATTCATAGGTCATGAAAGCTTGACCTATTTCATGACCTACTCAAAGGTCATGAAAATGTAACAGGACACGGTTACTCTCCAGGCCAGAACCCAAACCCTAATGCTATGGATGCCATTTGCCTCCCCCCGCCGCCCCCAAGCTGGCTGTACTGTTTGTGGTCTTCTCACCATCGCGTCCCAGACATATCCTATTGTTTCTTCAGTCGCATCCAGAGAGCTGCTGCCTCTTCCCTGTTGCCTTGGGCCCTCACCGTCCCATCACGAAGGGCCAGCCCAAGACTCCCTTTTGAGCAATTCCTGGGATCTCTGATTCTCCTCCCCCCCGCCTCAGCTGGATGGGGATGCTCCCCTCTCCACTGCACCCCTGCGCACACACGTAGGAATGCCAAGGACATGGTCCTGCAGAGCTGGACTTTAGTCTTAGTCCTCTGGCAGGAGAGATTTTGGGAGTTCTGGCAAAGGGTCCATGACGTGATTCTATCTACTTCAGAACAGGGCTTGGCAAACTTTTTCTACACAGGACCAGATGTTACAGATTTCAGGGTTCGCATGCCACATAGGGTCTCTGTTGTGACTCTGACTCTGCCCTGGTCCTGTGGCTGTAGCCATGGCCAGTAAGTAAACAAATGAGCGTGGTAGGGTCGGTGATAAAACGTTACTTACTAAAGTAGGCTGCTGGGGGCGCCGTGTGCCAACCCGTGTTTTAGAAGATGACTCTATCTAAAAGGAGAGATGCCCCTCCATTTTCACCACAAACACTATCCTCAACCTGACCTGCTTGTGATTTTTTTCCCGATTTCATCCCCAAAGAAAATAGACCTTAAAGAAATAGTTTGATCACAGTTATCAGGATGGCTACAAATGAATATAGGAAGTAGCAAGTGTTTGTATCACATAGAGAGATTAGGAGCCTTGTGCACCGTGGACAGAAAGAGAGACTGGTGCAGCCACTATGCAAAGCCATATGGCTGTGCCTTGAAAAATTAAAAATAGAATTACTGTATATTCCAGTAATTCCACTTCTGATGATACATCTGAAAGAACTGGAAGAAGGATCTCAAAGACATATTTGTGTACACCCACGTTCACAGCAACTGAATAATGTCACACTAGCCAAAAGGTGGAGGCAACTCAAGTGTCCAACGGGTGCATGGATAAACATGGAATGGAATGTTATTCCATTCTAAAGAGGAGGAAATTCTGACTCATGCTCTAGGTACCTAGAGTGGTCAAACTCACAGAAACAGAAATTAGAATGGTGGTTCCCAGGGGCTGGGTGGAACAGGACTAGGGTTATTTATTTAATGGGTATAGAGTTCAGTATTACAAGATGAGACCTTCTGAGATTGGTTGTCCAACAGTGTGGACTTATTTAACATTACTGAATTATATACCTAAAAAATGATTAAGATGGTAAATTTTATGTGATGTATATTTTGCCACAATTTCCTTAAAAAGTAAAGTTGGGAAGGGGTGCCTGGATGCCTCAGTCCGTTAAGCATCTGTCTTCTGCTCAGGTCACAATCCCAGGGTCCCAGGCTCCCAGTTCTGCAGGTAGCCTGCTTCTCCCTCTCCCCACTGCTCATGCTCTCTCTGGCTCTCTCTCTCTCTCTCTTTCTCTCAAGTCAATCAATAAATCTTAAAAAAGAATTAAAAAATAAAAATTAAAGTTGGTTGTATTAAATATCTTACAGGGAAAAAAAAAAGCTTGATTCAGCTCCTTTTACCTCTCCCTACTTTGCTCTGGGTCCCTTTGCTCCCTCGGACACAGGAGCATGGCGTAGCACAGAAGAGGACGCAATCACTTGGGATGGTCTCTGGTGTTGGAGAAACCAGACAGGAATGTCTTTTCCCATCAGCCTTTCTATAGGAAGACGAGCTGTCCTTTCAGCCTGATACAGTATGGTAATTGCTTTCACTCAGCTAGGGGGGCTCTCCCAGGAGCTCCGCCAAGGTGTCATTTTGGGATCTGTCATGTCCTATAGCGCGGTGCTGGGGCCACACGAGTGTCCTCTCTTGCTTAAGCTATTTATATAGATGGTTAAAAACACTTTGCTTGTACAAACTAGAAACTATTAGATTAGGCCAGCAGAGACAGCCAGAGGCAATCTTTTAACAAAGTGAGTGGGATTCAAAGTAGGCATGGAAAGCAAATATTATTTCACTGAGAGTTGATTAGAGAGAGCTCCGTGGATGAGTGGTGACTGTTTTGTTAACTTAGCTGGGGGGAAGCGAGCCGGACCACGTAGGCACCAGCTGGGTTTGCAGGGGAGCAGCCTTGGATGAAACGGTAATTCCGGGGGTAGGAGGGTGCATCAAGCACCCCTTCACACACACTCCCCCCCTTTCTTTATTTAAAGTACATGATGGAGCTTAGCAGCTGAGAAGTCTCGGTTTGCTCTAAAATTTCTCATTTTATTTCAGGCAAACACTCTATAAATCCAATGTATTGGAAAGCAAATATTGAGGCTGAGTAGGAAGGTCCATTAGATGGAGTGCTTAAGTTCTAGGGCCTGAGCACATGGGAGGGGTGGGCAGAGAAGCCCAGAAATGGAGGCTAGCTGGAGTTAAGCATGTGTAATATGCATGCTAGGGACAAGGCCTCTGGGGAAGGTGGGCCCTGGGAAGGAGTTGGGGACAGAAGTGGGGACAGGCGAGGACTGGGGACTTGCAGGTGGAGGTTGGTTTGGAAGAAGCTGGGTTAGAAAGAGACTTTTGGAGTTTCTGGGGGAAAGAAAAGAGGCCTCAGATGAAATTGATAGTGGGATGTGGAGAGGGAGGGTCTCTGAAAGAATAGTGGGGGTGCCAGAAGGGGACTCAATAATTTGCAAATCTGGACACATAGTAACTTTCTTTTCATAAGCAAATTCCAAGAAGAACAAAGGCCAGGGGAAGGCTGAAGAGTTTGCATGATCATTTATGTTGTTGCTTTGCAGCAGAGCTGTTGGGTTTTTGTGGAAAGTCCTACATTTGCCCAGGCACGTCTGAATATTATACAAGACCCTGAGCATGGGGGGACCCAGGGAACTGGTATTCAGGAGCTCCTGCATGTGCTGCTTTCTAGAGATGCCTATAGGATGGAAGGGGGTTCTTTCCACTGGAGGTGTCTTCTCAGGGTTAAGGATCTGGGCTCTGGATTCAAGAAGACATGGACTTAAATCCCATCTTGACCATGTAGTATCTGGGTGGCCTTGGAAGACTCACAGTCTTTGAGTCTGTTTACTCATCTGTAGAATGGGAATGATTATACTTCCTTGGAAATAATTATACTACTTCCTTCTTATAGAGAAAAAACATGATGATGAGTTGTGGTCCACGTAAGGACTGGTACAGAGGGGGTGGCCTATTAGACCTCAGTTTTTCATCTTTGATTGATGTTGTTATGAGAATAATTCTCAAAAATAACTCCCAAACACCTCCAAGGACTCTCCATGTCTGTGAGCAAACGTCTTAAAGGAGTATGGGTATTGCATCCACTATGGCTGGGTTGGAAGTGACTACCATGGATTTTCTCCTTTGACTTTTGAATCTTTGACCATAGATTTTCTTTTTTTTTTTTTTAATGTTACTGCATTCTTTTTTTTTTTTTTTTTTTAGATTTTTTATTTATTTATTTAACAGAGAGAGATGACAAGCAGGCAGAGAGGCAGGCAGAGAGGCAGAGAGAGAGGAGGAAGCAGGCTCCCCGAGGAGCAGAGAGCCCGATGCGGGGCTCGATCCCAGGACCCTGAGATCATGACCGGAGCCGAAGGCAGCGGCTTAACCCACTGAGCCACCCAGGCGCCCCTGACCATAGATTTTCTATAGTCATTTGTTGAGCAATGTTCTCCAGAAAGTTTTTACAGAAAGTGAAGTAGCCAGATATAACCATCCACCACTGGACTTTCTCTTGGATCATACTAATGTCAGCACTTTTGCCTTTCAGTAAAAGTTAGGATTAATTAAGGCAATCCTCTGCATCTTCCGTTTCAACCTTAAGGTTTTAGGAAGAGATATTGAGCTGTCTTAGATTATTAGCACCTGAGAATAAGAAACATAGCTGAATATGATAATAATTACTCAGTCCTTTTCAGGTACCAGGCTTAGAACTAACTCTTATAGGATTTTCCTCATTTAGTGATCGTCATAGACCCTAAGATAGGTATTATTTTTGTCAACATACTACAGAAAAGGAAACTGAGCCCTATAGTAGGTAATATTTTGCTCAGGATTATACATTTGCTAAGTGGCAGGCCTGGGGCTTGAGTAAGTTTAGAAGAATCTGAAGTCAGATTTGAAACGGAAGATTCCCATCTTCCAAAGAGCCTCCACAATGGGAGCCAAAATGGGGACAAATCACAAAAAGCCTTTATTCCCAGGTGAGACTCTTGGTTATTAGGAAAAGATGATAATTAATCTCCTGGGATAAGGGAAGGGCAGATTTAATTTTTGCCCAAAATGAATTTGTCCTAATTGTTACTGATATACAGCACTTTGGACTCTTAATCAATGATGTTAGCAGTTTTCAGTGTTAATTTAATTAGTACAAGAGACCCCGCTGGTAGAAATATTGGATAATTAGTGTTTTATGTAATGGCTTATGAAGTACCCTGTAAAAAACTTCAATAATCACAGATTCTCAGCTTTTATCAAAGCACAATATTTAAGCAGATAAATCCTTGCTCGGAGGCTGGTCTGATAAAACATCAGTAGGGGCATCAAATTCCCAATCCTATTTCATCGTTCTGGTTTCCAAAAGATAAAGATGAGTCATATCTGGTTTTGCCAGAACAACATTTCTAGGGGTGACTCTAGACACACAGAGATTTTTCCCATAGGTAATGCTTCACTGAGAGTAAAGATCTGAGGGCTATGCACTTGGATTCCTGCTCCTGGGGGAAGGGAGAAAACCTCATTTTTCTTTCTTGGGTAACTCCATAGGAAGAGATTCTGGACAGAGGAAGGATTTCAGGTAGTCTAATAAGCATACAGACAATACAACAAAGAAGGTTCCAGGTAACTCCCAATGTGCACATGAGTGAGTGTGTGTGTCGGGGGGCAGGGGAGTGGGATGGTGTACTCATAGACTGACTGAATATATTCTATGTCTCAGAGAAAATGACATGAGTTATTCTGGTGACCAGGGACTAGGGGCATTTAGGGAACATAAAAGCAGACACTTAAAATAGTTCCTTGTCCCTCTGATCCTGCCCACACACCATTCTCAAGCAGGTGAAACCTAATTACAACAGTTACAGGTAAAGTTTCTGCCTGTACAACCACCTAATAGGGTAGGTACCAGCTGAGAGCCCAGTACATATAATGGGAATGATCTTAAGTTGGACTACCTTCAATTCTCCAAGAAAAGAGATGATGACCAAAAAATTACTATGTCTGGGTTGACCAACAAAATACCTCCCTCCTTGCCCTGTTGGTTTTAAGAGTTTAAAGAGCCTAAATCTTGGCTTTTGCCACCCACCCTAATGTTTGTCATGGGGGATAGTCTACCAAGAATTTACAACTCCAGTATTCTTTTACAATCATATACTGTAGTTGTGCCTGGGTATGCCTAATGTTATATGGTTCCTTAGCACCAGAAAATGAACCAGAATTTCAGATTCAAGATTTTCAACTTTTATATCTTCTGGTAGGGACAATCCAAGATGTTCTAAACTCAACTCCGTTCCTTTATTTTAAAGCCACATTTCTTCCTCAACTCTCTTAGTTGGTGAGTTAGTGGCTACACCATCTACCCAATACCAGACCTAGAAATCAGTAGGTTACTCTTCACCCCTTCTCCCTTTTACTTACCACTCATATAGTTCAGCAGTCAACTCTAGAAAGTTTCTTCATTAGACTTTTTAAATCTGTATTCTCCTTGTCCATCAATATCACAGATTCACCAAAAACCTTCGCCAGCTCTTGCCTGGACTATAAAATGATTTCAGAGACAGATGGGACATCAGTCTTGCCTCCCCACCCCCCATGTGGCCTCTTCCCACTCGCTGGAGTCAGCCATCTGAAACACAAATATGACCTTGTCATTACCATTTCACTTCTGTAATGAGCCTTCATGACCCATGAGATAAAGTCTAAACACTTTGGCACAGCATCGCTGACCCTTGGTGACCTGGTTTATGCTTAAACCTCCAACCTTGACTCTAACAGCTTCCTGCCTCAAACGTAAGTAAGCCCCTACGTTCATGTTATTAATTAACTATACACGTCTTTCTAATTTTTGTTTCTGTGCCTTTTTTTCTCTTTTTTTTTTCCTTTTCTCTTCTCTCTTTTTTTCCTCTTCCAGGAAGGGCTTTCTACCCTTACTCATACAAGGAAGCCAACCCTCGCCAGCCTTCCCCATCCCAAACCCAGATAGATGTCCCCACGGATGTTTTCGCAAGGTACTTTAAATAGGTCTTCCTATTTCTCCATGTACAAAATAATCTCTTACCTATCTGATTAAAGTGATTGAATCTCCTCATAGACTGAGCTCACTGTAGCCAGAAACCATGCTTTCTGTTTTTAATCATTAACACCTAGGACAGAGCCAAGCAATTAGCAGATAGACACCATATGTTTATTTCACACATAAATTAATGAATATTACTGAATAATTTATCCAAGGCCAAAAGAAGAACTTAAACCTAACCCCAGTCTTCTTAGTTAAAATTGCATTATTTTTATTGTACCTTATTCTCTTGTTTAAATATCAAGCTCTGCCTTGATTTTTGCCTTTAGAATTTGATCATGTGTTTGCATTTCCCTCAGCCTGCCGATGAATACAGAATAAAGGCGCTTTTAAGAAGACACACACACACACACACACACACACACACACACACACAAAACACATTCACAGACAAGTGAGGAAGTTTACCACCGACAGATCATGAATTAGGGAATCGATAAAGAATGCATTTTAGAGGAATAAAAATATTCCAGAATACTGTCTTCCGAGTAAGATGTAATAGTGAACAAATGAAATGATAAATATGCATGTACATATATGTATATATGATTATCTCCATGCAATAATAATAAAATAATGTTTAATTTGTAGGTTTAAGAGGGCAAATTTTAAATAGTGAACAACAGCATTTAAGTTGAGAGGGCAATAGCTGAACTATGAATTTTAAGATCCTTTTATTAGTCACAAGATTTAATATTGGTTATCTTTAATGTTTATACAGCTAAATATATGCTAAAATTCTAAGGGTAACCACTAAAATCCTAGAAATAAAGTGTATAAATTCTAAACCAGCAGAGGGAAAAAAAAATAGAGCAAGGTAAAAACATGAAAAAAGCAAAAATGCTGGTAAATTTGAATGCTCACTAATTCTAGAACTGAACAATTCTGAAGTATGTACCTTAAAAATAATGTTATACATTTGAACCATGAAAAAAAGTTAGAGAATTTTCATAGCTGGTCTTTTGGGTTCCTGAACCCAGTGCCACTGTGTGTGGATGGGAAGTTCTCTTACACCACCAGGTAATTCTTGGGACACCAGCCAGAAGACAACTCAATTCTGACCCTACCTGCCTGGAGACAGCATCAGATCCCACAGGTTGGGGTCAGTCCTAGAGTCTCTCCCCCTACTCAACTTTAGATGCCAGTTCCAAGCCTACCTTGCCACCTGTGCTTCTGACTGACCTGCTATAGATTGAGGAGTTCCAGGGATCTCCTCCTTGGGTTTGATTAATTAGAACTCAGAGTAACATTTTACTCACGGGATTCCCAATTTATTATAAAAGGATACAACTAAGGAGCAGCCAGATGGAAGAGCCTTCCCAGGCAAGGTACTGGAAGGGACGCGAAGCTTCCATATCCTCTCTAGGACACCCTTCTCCCAACCCTTCCAAGGTCTCCAAACCTCATTCTTCTGGGTTTTCATGGAGACTTCATTACATACGTACCGTGGATTAAATTGTTGCCCATTAGCTACTGGTTCAACTCCACAGCCTGTCTCCTGTCTCTGGAGTTTGAGGTAAGGAGGGAGAGCTCCAGGCTTCAAAGTTATCCAAGCAACCAGTTCTCAACCTAAGGTAAGGTCCAAAAATCCCCTCATTAACACAACAAAGGACAACTTCATTGCTCACTTAGGGAATTCCAAGAGTTTCGGGAGCTGTGAGCCAGGAACCACAGATCCATTTCTTATTATACATCCAGTATCACAGCGGGTCTGATGGCAAAGGCCTCAGGACATTGATAGTACTAGGAAAGAAAAAAAAAAAAAAAAAAAAAACACAACAACTGAGTTGCATTTCCATAATGGAATAATTCACATCTGTGACAATATATGAACCATTGCTGTATCCAAAACCATGTGTCTTATTCCTAAAAGTCCAGAAACAAAGCAAACCTAAAGTAAATATTGTTTAAGACTATACACCTTAGTGATAAAATTGTTTACAGGTTCCCCCCCACCCCACGCACCCTCCCCTATTGGAAAGTTTGCGTTACGTCCCTTTACGACAGACCTGCTTTAATACGGTAGCTGTTTCAGCTGCCCCCGCAGAAATCCAAAGAGGATTTTTGTTTTTATGAAAAAGCGGGACAAGTGGAAATGCGTTTGGCGGTGGTTTGGCAGCCAGCCCTTCCAGAGGCAGCCGCACCCCCTCCTCCTGCTCCCGGCAGAGCAGCGTGAGTGGCGCCGCCCAGCGCCTTCCCCGGGAACCACACGCGGCATCTCAGCCTCCGCTGCCCAGCTCTGAGCTTGTCTGTGAGCATCTGTGCTCTCTCTGCATTTATTTTGTGCATCCAGCAGCAAGATGTGGGTAAAGGTATCAGAAAAGCCCAAGAGAGGGTATCGTGGGGGGCCGGGGATGCTCAGAAATTTTTCCATATAAACGATGATAACTTCTTCGCTGTATGCCTTTTCAGCTTACAGGGTTTCGTAGGAATGTTCTAGTGACGGAGAAGGGTGTAACCTATAGACATAGAGTAAATATAAAATGCACTGAACAGGGGCGCCTGGGTGGCTCAGTGGGTTAAAGCCTCTGCCTTCGGCTCAGGTCATGATCCCAGGGTTCTGGGATCGAGCCCCGCATCGGGCTCTCTGCTCAGTGGGGAGCCTGCTTCCTCCTCTCTCTCTGCCTGCTTCTCGGCCTACTTGTGATCTCTGTCTGTCAAATAAATAAATAATTTTAAAAAAATGCACTGAACAACAAGAGTATGATAAACACAGAATTCAGGAGAACCATTAATTCAGAGATGGAGGCAGTGTATGAAATGGGGGGGAAAACCTTTGATAGAAATCACTGCTCATACTCACTTCTTATTTTAGGTTAGTGAGTTAATGGGTATTCATTTCCTGATTATGCTTCATAACTTATAAAACTGTTAGAATTTTTGTAAGATTTTATTTATTTAGGGGCGCCTGGGTGGTTCAGTGGGTTAAAGCTTCTGCCTTTAGCTCAGGTCATGATCTCGGGGGTCCTGGGATCCAGGCCCGCATTGGGCTCTTTGCTCAGTAGGGAGCCTGCTTCTCGCTCTCTCTCTCTCTTCCCTGCTTCTCTGCCTACTTGTGATCTCTGTCTGTAAAATAAATAAATAAAATCTTAAAAAAGAAGATTTTATTTATTTATTTGACAGAGAGAGAGAGAGAGAGCACACAAGCAGGGGGAGCTTCAGGTAGAGGAAGAGGGAGAAGCAGGCTTCTCATGAAGCAGGGATCCCAATGCGGGACTCAATCCCAGGATCCTGGGATCATGACCTTAGCTGAAGGTAGATGCTTAACCAACTGAGCCTCCCAGGTGCCCCAAACTGCTAGAATTTTATATTATGCGTTACATTAAAAGAGTACACAGTACAGTAAAAAATTATTTTTCCCTAAAAAGGTCTGAAAAATAATCCAGTTTAAACTTAAAATCAGTAAAGGGACTGGGCTGTGAGCTGGGTGAGCCGCCATGTATGAGGGTCCTGGTCAGAGGCAGCAGAGAGGGTTCACATTTCCTTTGGAGAGGATTTCTGGGTCTGAGGTTGTCTCAGGGGAAAGTGCAACCCTCCATTAGTGATGTATGCATGGGCGTAGCGATGGGTGACAAAACACATGTGGTAGATTTATCATGGCTGGTCTAAGTGGTTTACCCCTATGGAAGGGAGTTTTGCCTGTATGTATGGAGGGACTGGGAAGCGCTTGAGCCAGTTTAAAGACACAGAGCTGTATTTGTTACCTCCGTTCCTAATCAGGGACATGCTGGGAAGAGGGACAGACATATCCACGACGGAGGCCTGCAGGTTGGCCGTGGTTCATCTGACCGGTGAGTCGGATTCATACATTACTCACCTCCCTTGAGAAATGGAAAATCTTGATTGTGAATTCATTTTCATTTGAGCTTTTTGCTCTGAAACCCTGGGGCTCACTGACTTCTGTACCCCAGCGTCAAATCCCTAGGTTTGCAAATTCTCCGGTTAACCCATTGAGGGAAATGAAAAGGAAGGGAAACTTTGGGACAGGGGAGACAATAGGAAGGGTAGACACAGGGCAAGGGGATCAGATACTGTGAGAGAAAAAAGGGGGGCAGCCTTGTAATAAAGACTGACCTGGGTGAAGGGTAAAGGGCGGTGGAGAGTGCAGAGGAATTATTGATCGGGATCCCTTGGGGTGACATATATCAGCCCTTGATTAGGTGTGAAACGTTGACAGGCCTGAATTGCTTACAACTAATTAATGGCCATGAGTGGCTTTGAAATCCAGGGATGAAAGCAAAAGGCTCTGCCAACAAAAACCAAATGGCATACGTGATTTAAACCGGTCCCTGTCTCTATGGATTCTCAAGCTCACAGGAGGCTGCTCTGCCCTTGTCGCGTGACGCTCTGTAAAGTTGACTGCTGAGGATGGCAAGTGCATCCCCCTTCCGTGCTCCTGTCTCTACAACTTCTCATTCCTCTCAGAGAGAGCTTGGCTTTGTCTGCTTCACTGAAGGAGCCAGGAGTCCTCCTACGGGCAAGGGAATTGTGCTCCAACATTAGATCCCCACCTACTGAGGATTTGCTCATTCATTCCGATTCTAGTTTATTATATTTAGTTCTTTCTCCCTAATTCTAGATTCTTCCCCGCTCCTGTTCGAAGACGGTCTATTTCAGCCACTGGCAAGCTATGTGGTTCTTAATGAAGCTCTGGTCCTCTAGGCCAGAGGGGTGGAGAGAGTGCTGCCAATCTCTTGCCAGATTAATAGCCTGTGATTTTCTTTAAAGAAAATTGTCCCTTTCAGTGGCTAACCCCCTCTAGTTTAGTGGCAGTACGAGTAATCCAGCTTTCTCCACAAGCCGGTAAATAGAGGCATCTCAGACCCAGGCAGAACTTTTAATTTTTCACTGGCTCTAGGTTGAGACCAGCCCAAACAGAACAGTATGGTTGGGGGAGGATTTTTCTCTATTTCAGAGCTCCCCCTTTTTCTTTTGCACACACCAATCTGGAAACGGTATTCTCGGGGAAATTCAGTGACGGATTTGTCTACAGTGGAGACAGGGCATGGCAGCGTTGGTTCACTTTAACTTGCTGGAGAACTAGCGAGAATGATGGCTGTTTGCAGGAGGAGAGGGCACGCACCAGGCAGAGAAATGTGGGTGTAGGCCACTGAGCAAGGATAGATGGGAACCCTTGGACACGGGTGTGTGAATCCAAGCGCATGAACTTCTGATGAGAAAGGGCGAGGCCAGCTGACCTGTTCTGACCGTGGGCAACCTCAACCATGCCTGGAGAAAGCTGAGCACACCTGCAGGACTTTGCAGACAACAGCGAAACCTAAACAAATCTGTGTCACGTCCCATGGACCCGTACCAACTTCGCCATATATGGGGAAATTCAGATGTATATCTGAATAACTGTGAAGGAAGCTGACCGTCTTTATAGTCAAGAGCAAATCATTAGGCTACTCAACAAAGGTAATCCTGGGGCTCCTTGACAAAAGTAAAGGGGACTTCCTCACAGATATTATTTCTCTGGGTACACCTTCTAAAATAGTCTGCTACATCCACATTGCACACGCCCAGGGGAGAGGCGTTCACGCTTCCGTATGCATCCCTACCACCTGGAAAGGATGTTAAAAATACAGGTGCTGGGGTACCATCACCAACTACTGAATCAGATCTTCATCACTGGGGCCTAGAGAAGTGTGTCTGTAACACAAGCCTTTAAGAGAAGCAAATGCGCAACAAAATTGGAGACGCTGTTTTTCAAAGAATGGTATCTATTTTGCGGGAAATACTGGCCTCTCTTTTCTTCAAGTGGTTCTTAATTTTCTAAAAGGATCATTTCTAAAAAGATCAATTTCAGAGAGAAATGGGGCTATAAATGCTCTTCCTGATCATAGTTTGTTGTAGAGGAATCCAATTCCCTGATCCCTCTGCTAATTCCTTTCTCCCTTCTCCCTGGGAAATCATCTCCAAGGGCATATAACAAATAAAACCTCAAATCAAATCATGAAAGGAATAGAAGTGAGGGGAAGTGCTTGGAAATGTCACAAAAAGTAAGCAAAGCCTAGGGTATCTATTGTCTATGCGTGATACGCCTAGGGTTCAACCATTTGAAATGTGGCTTTGACCACCACCAAATCTCCCAGGTGGAGTCTTGTGCCAAAGCAGATCTTTCTTTTCTTGATCTTTCAAAAATATTTGTTCATGTTGACCGTCTTTACAAAAATTTGACTTCTGGACTTTTGTATGATGCAGATTTATTTGGGGTTTCCCCAGCATCTGAACCGCATTCTGTGTTTCTCAGCCATTCCCAGTAATTCCCTGAGTTAGCCAGTGGTTTTTTCAGTGAGCTCTTTGGTTTGGTTTTGTTTTCTCACATCAACTGGAGTTGGAATCTCTTGCTTGCAAATAAAATCAGTGAATAACAAAGCTCCCAAACCCCCACACCCCTGATTTTTCTCATCTTCTTCTGTCCATTCCTTCTCAGCCTCATCCGGACGTTGTCATACAGTGCCTTAAATGTTGGTATATTTCAGAGACCTAGCCAACACTCTCTACAGTTCTCCTTGGCTCTACTAATCTCCTCTTCAGCTCATATACCAGACGTTTTCTGTTGTTTATCTTTAAAGCATCACAGCAAAAAGCATCACCTTTCACCCAGTTTTCCAGTTGAGAACCCCAAGTTTCACCACTGACAACTTCCTCACAGAGGTGACATCCAGTCATCAAATCCTGTTGATTCAGCTTTACTATCACACAAATCTACTCACTTTTTACCAATGCTGTTGTCATTGCCTTAATTTAACCACCGCCATTTTGCACCTGCATTCATGCCTTCCTTGGCCCCCTCTTTGCTCTCCCTTCTTCTAGTGTCCACCCTCCAGGGCAGCCAACGTGACCTTCTAAAGAGAACATCTAATCATGTCATCTCATAGTTACAGTTGTGTAGTACCTCCCATAGGGATAAATCCCAAAAGCCTAATTATAATGACAATTTGTAATTATAATACATGATCTCCTTACCTCTGCAGCCTCCCTTTTTAATACCTTCCCCAAATCACCGATCCATCCATACCCTAATGTATTCCTTCCATCCCTGTCTTACGTGAAGATCTCGTATTTTCTGAAAGCACCTTGCCTTCTTCTGTCTGGTCCCTGAACACCCATATATGGTCCTTGTGCCTGGCATCCAAACCTCCTTGAACCCTGCCTCTCTTCTCTGGGAGACTCAAACACAAGATTTAGGTATCTGTTTGGAGACCTTACAATGAGATCGAAGAATCTTGCCTATGTGTTCCCTTGGTGCTTAATATTTTTCCAATCACAGTGACTCAGGATTTATGAAAGCAGATCATAATTGCTGCTTTACTCATTCATTTCCCCCCTGGATGTTGCACTTGTTATGGTGCTGGCTGGAGGAATTGTGTTCTCTGCACTCCCTTCACACGTCTCCACTATGCTTAGTAAATACTTCCTTGGTATGAATAATCTGATTGGCGAGGTCAAATAAAGAAGAAAATAATGTCCATGGAATTCTCCTCTGCAGACCCCATGCAGCCCTCCTTACCTCGAGAGTGGTTAGTCAGTGTTCCCATTATCAATCAAGAGGTAGTCTTGGGGTTTTATCTCAGGTCAACCTGATGTCAAAACCCACAACTGCCCAGCCCGGACTCTTTAATAGTGACTGATGCTTCAAAGACAAAAAAGAAACACTCGCAACTCGCTGTTTGTCCCATTGCTGTCTAGGGAGGCAGAAGGGAAAGCCAGTTCCATTCTGCCTTTCCCTAAAGCTTTCTGTGCAGCATTCCAGGCGTGAGCTTCAGGCATCGTGGGAGGAAAAGACCCAATTGGCAAAAATGAAAATTTAGATTCCCTTCCCAACAGGTCGTATCGTTTCATACCACACTCCACTAATAGGGCACTTCTCTTCTGGGAAGAAAAGATTTACAAGGATGAATAGATAATTAGAAAATTGAATTTACAGTAACAGCTAGCATTTGTTACCTTCCCAAAGCACTTTTGCATATAGACTCTCATTTAGAGGAGCCACTAAGAGGATTCGGATAATTCAGTTTGCAGATGCAAAGGCCAGGAGGTGATTTTCTAAGTATTCCAATATACTCAAGCTTCTGACAAATGAGTAACACACTTACTCCTTGAGTTGGGATTCCATCAGAGGAAGCCTCCCTCCTGAGGGTCATTTCCATCACTTACCCCACTTCGTTTTGCAACAACTTGGTGACACAGTATCCTTATTTAACCTCAGGTCACCGCCACGGTGAGGCCTCAAACTCTAATCAGAGATCTTTTTCAGGCCTTCTAGAGAAATGGCTGCACTAAAGAAGCAGCGACTGCCCTTGATCCCTGCCAGCATCAACACCAACCTTGCAAACACACTTAAGACTGCGTATCAAGCAAGATATAAAGAAGATAACACAGATTTTAAATTCAGAATCTTGTAAAATGTCTGTTTTCTCTGGGTGGATGGGTATCTTCAGAGGACTCACAATCAAGGCAATGGAAAGGAATGCCCCATGGTTCTTCCCATTTGGGGAGGGAGAACACGGCCCAGGAAGGTTAGTGAAGTCACCAAGGGTCACGTGGGTAGAAGGTGGAAAATGGGAGACTGAACCTTGGAGCTTCTCACTGATGCCACAACAATGTTCCTTACATCAGGGTTGCCTCTTGGTGATACATTTTTAAAGTATCAGGGTGCTCACTGACGAAACTGGACTTCAGGCAAACCTGTTTCAGAGGAGGGCTCTTACAAATCACGTCAGGGGGCTGGGTGCAAGGGAGTAAGCCCAGCTCCCACCATGGGCAACTTAAAGAGAAGAGAATTATTAGAAGGCACAGGTTGATAAACAAGCGATAAGGCACCAGGAGAGTAAACAGAAAACAGATATGTGCACTGCATTTGTTTTCTATGACTGCCATAACTGATTGCCATGAACTTGGCTACTTTAGGAAAACATAAATGTATTATTTTATAGCTCTGGAGGTCTAACATTAATGTGTGAGCAGGGCTATGGTCCTTCTGGAGGCTTCAGAAGGGAAGCCACTCACCTGTCTTTCCAGCTTCTAGTGGTTTGCCTTCCTTTCTTGGCTTGTGGCCATGTCCTCCATCTTCAAAGCCAACAAGGGTGCATCTCTTTTTGACCTCAGCCAGGAAAATTTTCTTCTTTAAGCACTCACTGATGAGATTGGGTCCTCTTGGGCAATCCAGGATAATCTTACAACCCAAGGTCTCTCTCCAGGTCCAAGATCTTATGCAAATGTACAAAGCCCCTTTGCTACACGTAGTGACATCTTCACAGGTCCAGGGATTAGACTGTGGGCATCTCTGAGAGGCCATTATTCTGCCTGCCACATACATAAACAGGGTCTAGGAAAGAAGAAAAGTGGGACGAGGAGTTATGATTTGACCATGTAGAAGTACAAGGAAGGATACCAGGGGAAGATGGAAGGGAATATATGAGGACAGGGTAGATGGACACACTTTTTGAGAGCTAAAATGGGCCAAAGTTGGGCAGATCTGTGTTTTGTGGGACCCAAGCTTAAGTAAATTTTTTAATCCTTTGAAGAAGGAGAATAAAATTATTATTATTTTTTTTAAATTTCTTTTCAGTGTAACAGTATTCATTGTTTTTGCACCACACCCAGTGCTCCACGTAATATGTGCCCTCCCCAATACCCACCACCTAGTTCCCCTAACCTCCCACCCCACCCCCCGCCCCTTCAAAACCCTCAGATTGTTTTTCAGAGTCCATAGTCTCTCATGGTTCACCTCCCCTTCCAATTTCCCTCAGCTCCCTTCTCCTCTCCATCTCCCCATGTCCTCCATGCTATTTGTTATGCTCCACAAATAAGTGAAACCATATGATCATTGACTCTCTCTGCTTGACTTATTTCACTCAGCATAATCTCTTCCAGTCCCTTCCAGTCTTTTGCTGTCCATGTTGCTACAAAAGTTGGGTATTCATCCTTTCTGATGGAGGCATAATACTCCACAGTGTCTATGGACCACATCTTCCTTATCCATTCCTCCGTTGAAGGGCATCTTGGTTCTTTCTGCAGTTTGGTGACCATGGCCATTGCTGCTATAAAAATTGGAGTACAGGTGGCCCTTCTTTTCACTACATCTGTATCTTTGCGGTAAATACCCAATAGTGCAATTGCAGGGTCATAGGGAAGCTCTATTTTTAATTTCTTAAGGGATCTCCACACTGTTCTCCAAACTGGCTGCACCAACTTGCATTCCCACCAACAGTGTAAAAGGGTTCCCCTTTCTCCACATTCTCTCCAACACTCGTTGTTTCCTGTCTTGCTAATTTTGGCCATTCTAACTGGTGTAAGGTGGTATCTCAATGTGGTTTTAATTTGAATCTCCCTGATGGCTAGTGATGATGAACATTTTTTCATGTGTCTGATAGCCATTTGTATGTCTTCATTGGAGAAGTGTCTGGTCATATCTTTTGCCTATTTTTTGATATGATTATCTGTTTTGTGTGTGTTGAGTTTGAGGAGTTCTTTATAGATCCTGGATATCAACCTTTTGTCTGTACTGTCATTTGCAAATGTCTCCTCCCATTCTGTGGGTTGCCTCTTTGTTTTGTTGACTGTTTCTTTTGCTGTGCAGAAGGTTTTGATCTTGATGAAGTCCCAAAAGTTCATTTTCGCTTTTCTTTCCTTTAAAGGCCTTTGGAGACATATATTGAAAGAAGTTGCTGTGGCTGATATCGAAGAGGTTATTGCCTATATTCTCCTCTAGGATTCTGATGGATTCCTGTCTCATGTTGAGGTCTTTTATCCATTTCGAGTTTATCTTTGTGTACAGTGCAAGAGAATGGTCAAGTTTCATTCTTCTACATATAGCTGCCCAGTTTTCCCAGCACCATTTATTGAAGAGACTGTCTTTTTTCCACTGTATACTTTTTCCTGTTTTGTCGAAGATTATTTGACCATGGAGTTGAGGGTCCATATCTGGGCTCTCTACTCTGTTCCACTGGTCTATGTGTCTGTTTTTATGCCAGTACCATGCTGTCTTGGTGATCACAGCTTTGTAGTAAAGCTTGAAATCAGGTAACGTGATGCCACCAGTTTTATTTTGTTTTTCAAACATTTCCTTAGCAATTTGGGGTCTCTTCTGATTCCATACAAATGTTAGGATTATTTGCTTCAGCTCTTTGAAAAATACAGGTGGAATTTTGATCGGAATGGCATTAAAAGTATAGATTTCTCTAGGCAGTATAAACATTTTAACAATGTTTATTCTTCCAATCCAAGGGCATGGAATGGTCTTCCATCTTTTTGTGTCTTCTTCAATTTCTTTCATGAGTGTTCTGTAGTTCCTCGATTACAGATCCTTTACCTCTTTGGTTAGGTTTATTCCCAGGTATCTTATGGCTCTTTGTGCTATAGTAAATGGAATCGATTCTCTAATTTCCCTTTCTGTATTTTCATTGTGAGTGTATAAGAAAGCCACTGATTTCTGTACATTGACTTTGTATCCTGCCATGTTACTGAATTGCTGTATGAGTTCTAGTAGTTTGGGGGTGGAGTCTTTGGTTTTTCTATATAAAGAATCACGTCATCTGCGAAGAGAGAGAGTTTGACTTCTTCATTGCCAATTTGGATACCTTTTGTTTCTCTTTGTTGTCTGATTGCTGTTGCTAGGACTTCAAATACTATGTTGAACAAGAGTGGTGAGAGTGGGCATCCTTGTCGTGTTCCAGATCTCAACGGGAAGGCTGCAAGCATTTTCCCATTGAGGATGATATTTGCTGTGGGTCTTTCATAGATAGATTTTATGAAGTTCAGGAATGTTCCTTCTATCCCTATACTTCGAAGCGTTTTAATTAGGAAGGATTGCTGGATTTTGTCAAATGCTTTTTCTGCATCAATTGAGAGGATCATGTGGTTCTTCTCTCTTCTCTTATTGATTTGTTCTATCTCATTGATTGATTTGTGAATGTTGAACTATCCTTATAACCCAGAGATAAATCCCACTTGGTCATGGTGGATAGTCTTTTTAATGTGCTGTTGGATCCTGTTTGTTAGGATCTTGTTGAGAATATTTGCATCCATATTCATCAGTGATATTGGTCTGAAATTCTCCTTTTAGATGGGGTCTTTGCCTGGTTTGGAGATCAGGGTAATGCTGGCTTCATAAAAAGAGTCTGGAAGTTTTCCTTCTGCTTCAATTTTTTGAAACAACTTCAAGAGAATAGGTGTTATTTCTTCTTTGAAAGTTTGGTAGAATTCCCCAGGGAATCCGTCAGGTCCTGGGCTCTTGTTTTTTGGGAGTTTTTTTTTTTTTTTTTTTTTTTTTTTTTTTTTTTTTTTTATCACTGCTTCAATCTCGTTACTAGATATCAGTCTATTCAGGTTGTCAGTTTCTTCCTGATTCAATTTTGGGAGTTTATAGTTTTCCAGGAATGCATCCATTTCATCTAGGTTGCTTAACTTACTAGCATATAACTGTTGATAATAACTTCTGATCATTGTTTCTTCTTCCTTAGTATTAGTTGTGATCTCTCCCTTTCATTCATAATTTTATTAATTTGGGCTTTCTCTCTTTTCTTTTGGATTAGTGTGGCCACTGATCTTATTGATTCTTTCAAAAAACCAGCTTCTAGTTTCATTGATGTGTTCTACTGTATCTCTGGTCTCTACCTCTTTGATCTCTGGTCTAATCTTGATTATTTCCCTTCTTATGTGTGGAGTTGATTTGATTTGTTGTTGATTCTCCAGTTCTTTAAGATGTAGAGACAGCTGGTGTGGAGAATAAAATTATTAATGAAACTTCCTTTTTAAGGCTCCTCCCAGGCCCTTGGAAGGGGCTACTGCCCTTGAAGGTCCTGGAAACTCAAGCTCTATGAGCATTACAGCAACGTCACCTCTGAGCCAGGGACTGTGGAAGGCACTCTAGATATGAACTTTACTCACCCTCCACACACTTCTAGGAAGACTTGATTTGGAAAATCTGATGGGACAGGTATCCAGAACCAGTCTGGGTGACTCGGTAGCAAACACCCTTCATGCCATGCTCCCCTTGCTAAGAATGGGACAGAGATCTGTAGCCCAGCACTGAACTTAGCTGCTTGTGTAATGTTCGTGCCAAGTAATAATTTGCATTGGCATTTCTGAATTTTGCAATTGTCTTGGAACAAATATCCAAGCAGCATTCTCTGTCGCAGAGGTGGGGATGAGGCAGAGGCCCAGAACTCAGCTGGATGATGGGAAGAGGAAGCTCCAACAAGGAATTCAAGGCCAAAGCCAGTGGGAGCTAACAGGAGGCCTGGTTGGCAGTGCAACCTGAACCAAGTCAAGACCATTTCTGTTGGCCTTTTCTTATTGCCATGGGACCTTCCTTGAAGATTTTTCCTCTTGTTTCTACCTCCTTGTTTTAGTCATACTACTCTGAACACATGGTGTTTGTATATTCCCATTCTGAAGCAGGGGAATTTGGATAGAACCTGAAACCTTATTACCATTTAAAAAAAGCAGATCTGACTCCAATGCTGAATTTTACCTGTTGCCAAGTTTTACCCCAATTCTGGCCTTTATTTCTTACTTTGAGCATTCCCTTTGGTTCTAAAAACAATTAGACTTTAGGCTCAGATGGAAGGAAGGTATGGAATAATGTTGATAGATGATTTTTTTTGATCTTTTAAAATATATTTAATTATGTATTTGAGACAGCAAGAGAGAGAGAGCATGGGGAGCAGGGACAGAGGGAGAGGGAGAAGCAGAGTCTGCATTGAGCAGGAAGCTTGAAGTTGGGTTTGATTCCAGGACCCTGAGATCATGACATGAACCAAAGACAGATGCTTAACTAACTGAGCCACCCAGGCGCCCCCCTTCCTTTTTGTGTTTTAATAATGTATTTATTTAACCCAATATACCCAAGTGTTATCATTTCAATATATACTCAATATAATTTTTGAGATAGTTTACATTTTGTTTTCTGTACTAAATCTTACAGCTCTGGTGTACATTTTACACTTAGAACTCACCTCCATTAGGATTAGCCACACTGGAAGTGCCCACCGGCCCCCTGGGGCTAGTGACTTCTGTGTGGAAGAGCACAGACTTCAGACTTGATCAAATAGATCCAGGCTTGTTGGATGTTTTCAGTTTTGTTTCACTAGGAAGGAAGGAATGCCTCATGGCCTCTGTTTGGTGATGCTGGCAGCCATTCATGGTCTTTTTTAGGTCTTTTAATTCATTAGGGTTTACAAAGTAGTGTTATTTTGTGTCTGTACCTGCATTTATTTACGGTACTTCTCCAGAGGGATATATCCCATCTTCAACTATTTGATTACTAGGAAGAACACTTTGTATAGAAAAAGCAGAATAAATAATGCTTGATTCTTTCCCTTGCCTGAAACTTAGCAAGTGTCACATGTTTATCGTATTTTGTTAATTATAATAAAATAGTAATTATGATTATTATCATTACTTCATGACCTATGGGAGGTGGAGGGGTCACTTACAGAGATTGGTTTTTCTTTTAAACATATTGAAGCTAGGCTTAATTTAATTGGGGGAAAATAAATATCATTATCTTTTGTGCCTGTCTACTATGGATTAAATTCATGACAACACCTAGCTATATAACACCATTTTATATATTTTGCTTCCACATCAAAACTGATGAATTAAAACTACTCCTTCAAAGTGTTCTGATCTGTGCATCAAAATATCTCTGTGAGTCTTTAAGGGGCCACTCATTGGAGTCCTAGGGCAGGACACACACCTGATATTCCAAAAATATATAAAAGAATATGGGGGGGGGTCGGGGAGGTTAGTTGGGGGTGGGAGGAATCTTGGGAGGATATTATGCATAAAAAATGGAAGAAGTGAGTTTGAATCTTATAGAAGATTGGATAAAAGTGGTGGAATTCTAAGAATGGTTTGAAGCCTAGGAAGCGTGCAGTGAAGGACATGGGAGGGGAGCTCGCTTTAGGTTTTCCATCATAGGGTCTGCAAGGAGAAGTGTGTGCTGCAGATATCACAGCTAAGGAGGTAGCTCGCCCCTATCACCGGGCCGTGCCTCCATATAGCTGGCCTCACAGCTGACTTTTACAAGGTCTTTGGAGAATTCCATTTTTGACACTAGTTTTTAATAATATCTGGATGAAAGGGTAAAGGACCAAGACAGTGCCACAAGGGGGTATTAATAGTGATATTTAAAAAGGACAGAGGGAAGGTCTTAACAAATGGAGGCAGTAGGACCTGATTCACAGAGATGATTGTCTTCCCAGGGGCTCCTGTGGGAAGGCAGGCCGGCAAGGGGCCAGAGGCTCAGGCACCACGTCAGCCCCATTTCCCTGGCTCTTCCATCAGCTGCCTTGCCTTGCCTTGCCACAGCTGCAGCCAGATTGGCTCAGAGCTGAGTGTCTAACCCGCAGTCTGAGTTTGCTTGTGTTTGGGACTTAACCAACAGATGATAATGGATCCAGTTTGGAGATGTGTCTTACAAATTCCTATTTCATACCTGTCCTGCTGGCTAAATCCAAAGGGTTGGGACTCTGTCCAGTGTCCTTGTCTGATACTCTAGTCTTTTGTCTCCCTATAATTTTGCAGGGATCCTAACTTCTGACCTGACCAGCCCTTGCCTGCGTTGCTTCTCAGCAATAGCTGTAGTCCTCAGGATTCTTGGCCATCAACTTTAATTCTGCTAGGAATACAATATTTATCTGGAGCCAAATGACACTGCCTAGTGGGACTTGATCTCATGCATTTGTTTATAGGAACCTGCCAAGCCCTCAAAGAGATACTTTTCCAACCACTGACTTGGCTAAAGGAGCATGAGATTCTCTCCAGCTGAATTGTTCTGCTTCTAGGAGTCTTGACTCTGCCTTTCTGTACCTGCCTCACTGTCCCCTTCAGATGGCTCTTTTTATTACCTGTTGCTCTGGACTTGAATAACTTGATCATCGCCAGCTTCCTAGTCTCTTGGAAGTCTAGGATACAAATGTGGTTTTTCCTTCGTCCACATGCCCCTGCCAAAGTGGAGACTATTCTCCTCCTCCTTGCCCCTAGGAAAGGATGTGGTATCCAGTGAGTGCTTGCTGAGTGAATAAATGAATGAATGATTATTGAAAGAATAGGTTAAGGGAGCTGATGGAAAATCCCTTTTATTAATAGTCACCCCCTCAAAAAAAGATGAAGAAAGATATTCTGAAAACTTTCAAAAATAAAACAAATGGACAAAATGCCATGATTTAAATCCTTTCCACTTTGAGTCAAGCATGTGCTGTGGCCTCGCTCTTCTGTACCAAACCCCTAGAAATTCTGGAAAATATACATAACAATGATTGTAAGACTTCTGCAGCTTCTTGCTGGAACGCAGAGCACCCACAGCCAGAAGAAAAGCCTCCAGTTTGTTGGATCCACTGACCCTCATCCTCTTACTCTTTCCCCATGCTTACGGTCTGGAACTCCTTGTGTCCTCTTGGAGAACCTGCTCTTTCTCCCATATCCCAAGGCTCCATGGTTGGATAAGAGCTTTGAAAAAAAAATGCAGTGAGCTTTCAGAGGACACTCAGGGAATCTTGGCATTGCCTACGAAGCAAATTGATGAAGGGGGAGTAGCCATGTGGAGAAGGTGTCCCTGAATATTTCAGACAGGTGAGGAAAAGGAGGCGTAAGGGCCCTGTGGCAGGAAGGAGTGTGACAGCAGCTCTGAGTACAGAGAGGGGTAGTGTGGGAAGAATACCCAGGGGTTGTTGCTTGCAGGACCTGTTCATCTCTGTCCGTGGATTTTAAGCAAAGAGGAGAGTTGGCAGATGTTTCCCTGATTAAATTGGGGGTGTGAAAACTCCCTCACTGCAATTTAGAAGAAGGATTGTTCAGGGCAATGTGCTATTAGAGAGAAGGATGTGGTCGTCCAGGCTAGAGGAAGTGAGCCTGGTAACTGTGGAGAGGCAGGGAAATGAATGAGTTAGGAGGCATGTAGGAGTTAGAAAGGGCTAGAAGGTAGGAGGGAAGGGAAGAATGTTTGGGGATTGTGGCCATGGGAGTGGCCAGAGGAGACTGAGAGATGAGCGAGAGGAGGCAGGAGATTGCAGAGTACCTTGCATGTCATGCTAAGAAGTTTGAACTTTATCCTGTAGGCCACAGGGAGCCATTTGAAGGTTTTTAGCCTCCGTGTGATTTGCATATTGGAAAGGTCACTCTGACAGGGTACAGAGGATAGAGAGGGAGAAAGGAGAGCCAGAGAGACCTGCTAGGAGAGTATTGTAGTTGTCCAAGTGTGGAATGACAAGTGTCTGAATTAAGGCCACAGTGTGGGGGTTGGAGAGAAGGGACTGAATGACAACAGGCTTATGAAAATGAGATTGTTCTGACTGGGGGAGAGGATTAAATATGAGGGCAGCACCAGGGCATTTGATGGGAGCATGGAGAAGGGGGTCTGAGGCGAAAGAAGGCTCATTCATTCAACAAGTTATGGGGGAGACCCTGTGCTGGGTGCTAACAATATACATTGAGAAAGGAAGGTGTTGGGGTGCCTGGGTGGCTCAGTGAGTTTAAGCCTTTGCCTTCTGCTCAGATTATGATCCCAGGGTCCTGGGATGGAGTCCTGCATCGGGCTCTCTGCTCAGCAGGAAGCCTGCTTCCTGCCCTGCCCCCACCCCTGGCCTGTCTCTCTGCTTACTTGTGATCTCTGTCTGTCAAATAAATAAATAAAATCTTAAAAAAAAAAAAAAGGAAAAAGAAAGATGTTGTTTGACCCCTAGAACTCACAGTCTGGTGGAGGAGACAGATATTGCATGAAGAAGCAAATATATTTGTTAATCATGAATTGGAAGAAATTCTTGAAAGAAAGTAATGGGTATTATAATAAAGGATGGCCAGGTGTGGAGGTCAGTGGCCTGTTTTGGATAAGGTGGTTGGAGAAATCTCTCTGATGCGATGACATGTAAGTAGAAATCTAAAGCATGAGAAGTATCCAAGGGAAGGACATTGCAGGTAGACAGAAGAGCAAACACAGAGGCGTGGAAGCCGGCAAGTGCTTGGCTGGGAGCTGGCTTGAGAAACTAGGAGAAGGTCATTATGACTGCCTGGGAATGAATGAAGGGGGCAGGGAGGGATGAGAGAAGGAGGCAAGTGTTGGAATCCTCCAACACTTGTGTAGACCATTGCACTGATTTTGGATTTTGCTCTAAGTGCTTCTAGATGCTATCAATGCAAATAAAACAGCAATGTTATATAAATTGCAGTAGCTTTTAAGTTGCTCCCTCTTTCTGCTCACTCGGTGGAGAAAGGAGTTAAGCAGGACAGGAGAAGAAGCAAACATTTCAGAATGGATTTTATTGCAGTAAAGGGAGATATTGTGGCTTGCCCTTGGGTGGCCCCTGCAGGGCTAGAGAAAAGAATATGGACTAAAGAGAGATTTAAACATTATAATTGAAAGATCTTGGAATGGATAAATGTGGATGGATGGATGTGGATAATGGAGGAGAAGGAGCAATCAAGGAATCAGTGCCCCGTGTCTGGCCTGAGCAACAAAGTGAACATGGTCCTCAGGGAAATGGAGAAGCTTCAGGGAAGAACAGTTGAAAGTTAAACATCTATTGAGTCTGATGTAGAATTTTCATGGGAGGGGGTGGCATGGAATCCTATGGATGGTAGCTTAGTTAAGAGAACTTCACTGGAGGAAGTACGTTAGTTATGAAGTAATATTTGTCAAAGAAATGCAACAACAAATGAATAAATCATTGGGCAGTAGTTATTAGTAAACTTGAAAATAAGGAATGGTGCTCAGGGAATTGGCATCAATTATATTCTATCTATGGGGAAATAAAAAGTGAGCTACAGAGAACAACTCAGGAGGCGTTTATGCTGAGGGACTATCGTACTTCTGAGAAGACAAGGGGACCTGAGCCCAGCTATCAGCAAAGATGCAACAAATACAAATATTGCATTCAGAGGTCTAATCTGGGCCAGTTTTCAGCAATTTTTATCTCTTGGGCTAGTCCTTCTTGATCACTAGGCAACCATAGCCATTTACTGGAAACTCTCCATTATAAGTTTGATGTCTCCCTGTCACAGGACAGGGAACAAAGGCCTGGACTAGGTATTCCAAGAGTATGTACATAGGGTGTATTCAAAGAACATCTGCCATTAAAAGATCAGTTCATCTGGAAGGTAGGAGAAATGTGGAGATCCACTCAGTAAAAGGTTGAGGCTATCAATTAGCCATCTGGCAAACATCAAAGCAAGGGATAAAACCAATGGTGGTGCATGGGGTGTGTTTGGTTTCACTCATATCGTGTTCTGTTAAGGAATGCAGACAGGAAGTTATGCTTAATTGCAAAGGTGTATTGTCTTGTACATGACCACCTTGAACTACTAAGTTCACTGGATAGTTTTCAACAGGCATTTGTTTGAGACCCAATAAAAGGTGAAGACCATCATCAGCACCATCTGAAAGTTGATATTGGTCAATCCAGTATGAGACAATCCAGTATGGGTTTAGAAGACATTGAAGCAGTAGGGCAGAGTTCCTGGAAACTTGGGAGAAATGCTGGCTTTCACCTTCTGGGATAGAAGCCTGCCCCCAGGGGTTTGATGCCATGGAATTCAGGTAGCACCAGCGGCAGCTTGATATGAGAAGGATTCACCTATGCACTGTTTGTATAGTCCTTGTCAGGACAGCTGAGTACCAAAGTCTAGGCTGGATCTGGATAAAGAGAGAGAGGTTGAATAGTTGTGTTGGTGAAAGCCATTGGGTCACCTAGAATAAGATGTCAAGATAAAGGTTCCTAATGCCTGTGAAGAAAGAGAAGGGAAGCAGGAGGGGCAGAGGTAGAAATCAAACTGCCATGTAGATTTACCAAAGAATTGGCCAACCTGGTAGAGAGCTCTGGAGTGAGTGTTGTCCATCAGCTTGCGAGGTGTTGGGCCAAAGTGGCCAAGTCTTTACATTCTGACCCTGCCCAGTTCCTGAATTCACGCTGCTCTGGGAAAGGGAACTCATAGGGCAAGTCAGCTTCCTGTAGCAAAGCAGATGCTGAAGAAGCTAACAGTGAGAAGCTCTCTGTTGACTGCAGTCTGTGCAGCTGGACAGCAAGTCTTTCCTTAAAGAGGGATCCAGGTGGAGCACCTTCATGTATGTAGTAAACATCAAACAAGTAGATGATTAAAGATTTTATATGAGCCTTAGTAAGATCTCTGAGGCAACTTCTTCATTTATACAGTGCGGTGTTGTGAAAATCATTTTTGTAAATGTATGTGAAAAATTGTTGGCTGGTACTTTGTTTCTGTTAGAGAAGTAACAGTTTCTGATATTGAAATCCCCTTGCCGCCAGCATCATGGAATGTAAGAATGGACCCCAGTGCCAAGTCTAATATCATTCCTCCCTCATTACTCCTTAAACACCACAAAGCACTTCTGCATGGATAGTGCAACTAAACAAGGACAAGGATTTTGAACTTCAGGAAGTTCTTGGGGACGTGAAGGAGAAGGAGAAAGACGGGAGGTGGTGTGAGCCCTTCTTTTGTAGGTGGGCAAAATGCTTGCCAAGAAAATGACTTAGTAGTCAGATTGTTTTTACAGCTCTGAGTGCCATGGTAGGTAATGGGGTCCTCCAGCATGAGTTTCAAGCTTATTCTTTTATATGGCTAGAAGTCAGGTTTTCAAGCTGGGGCAAAGACCCAATAAAACCCATCTTCCCCTTAGCTATTTTCTTTATACTCCTTGTTAACTTCTTCTCAAGGACCTTGCAGTTCATATGGGCAAAGCCTATGTGGGGAGAAAGTTACCCGGACTACTTTTCACATTTCATGTGGTCATGGCGAGTTACCCCACATGACCCACTGGCCTTGTTGCAGTCTAGATATGACACTGGACTGGCTTTCCAGCTGCTTCAAGCACTGTTGATTCAGCCTGATCCTTCTGCGAGGATGGGTATCTGGCATGAGGAGAGAGTTGGTGAAATGAGCAATGAGTGGGATTGTGTGGGTATGCATATGGTGATGATGGGAGAGAATGATTACTAGGAATGTGAGTGTTGTGTAATTGGAAACGTTGCTGGAGTAATAGTCACTGGTGTTTCTGGAGAGATGGATGGGTAGAAGATGGTCTTTGGAAATGCTGGGCACTTCTAGACTCTTGTTAAGATAATCCTTTTTTTTTTTTTTTTCCTGCCTTACATCCTTCAAGTACAGGGCACATGATTACAATTATTTCTACTCTCCTGCTGTTGCAGAAAAATGATTGACATGAATGACATCTGAACAATGATTTTTATTTAAAATTTTTTTCCCAGTAAACATATTCTGAGCACTTATGAGCAAACTTTTCAAGCTGAATTTTTTTTTTTTTTTTTTTTTTAGTTCAAGAATACTGGTAGATTAGAGCAAATGCAAACTTAAAAGCAAGGAGACAACAGAAGGAGAATTGAGCTAAATGGTTTCTTTGGATATTGTTGTTACTGGTTTCAATATTTTTCCAATATTTATAAGGACAGAAGTAAAACAAAAAAGAAAATGAGTTTTCTACAAATGAGTACAGTGTTAAAAAAAAAAAAAAGATGGCAAAACAAAAGAACTTAAGAAATGTTTGTTTGCAGTGTTCTTGAAATGCACAGTCCAATCTGTGCATGCCATTGCAGGGGGATGCCATGAAAAATCCAGAATTGGGCTGCAGGTCTCCTTCAGTTGTGGTCCTGACACTTCCCTTGAGACTCAGTAAGAACACTCTTCTGGGGTAGAGATGAAGGGAGTCATCTTGGTTTCTTGCCCAGCTTTGGGCCTTGCTTAGTATGCATGTGGCTCGTAAGACTTCCTTGGCCTCTCATCTGTAAAGTGGGATGGTTGGGCTGTAGGGACCATCCATTTCTTTCAGAGCTGTCATGTGTGATTCTATGAGGCAGGGTGAGACTTTGGGGATGTTTTGGAAAGAGACCAACATTGAGAAAGAAAGGGGGTTTGGAACAGTGAAAATAGAGTTTGGTGAGAACTTTGTTTCTCATTCAATGAGTAACTAGTGTTCGTTCTAAGATCAAGTCCCTCATCTTTGAAATAAAGAAAACCACAACCCCTTGAGGGGGTTGGTCCTGTGATGCTACATAGAAAGTAGTTTCCACAGTGCCTGGAACAGAACAGCCATGCTGGCTAGGACAGAGGCTGTGCTATTACCCCACATGCATCTTCACATGCCCCAAATAACATAACCCTCTCTTTTTCTCTCTCCCTCCCTCCCCTTCTTCCTCTCCCTCTCCCTCTGATTCTCTCCCCTCTTTCATTCTGGATTCTCGTGCTTTCCAACCGATTCCTCTTCTATTTTAAAAGCCTACTTGCCCATTTTTTCTCATGGGATAAATTGTTTCTGTGGAAGCTGAGAATCCTAGCTGTTGGCAAAAGCAGTCATCCTTCTCTGACATTATGGCAAGTTAAGCTAGATCTGATAGGACGAGAGGTAGGAGGAGGAGTAGATAGATGAAAGATAGATGAGATCTTTGGCAAGTGACAATAACCCAAAGACAGAAGATCTATAACTGAAGATCTAAATAAATTGAAAAGCTCTTCAAATACAAAGCAATTAAACATAACTAAACTGCTGGCATGTTTCTCTTTTGTTTTAATGGATAGAGAAAAAAACTAGTGAAGACTTGGAGAAGAACATCCTGATAGTCTTCAGCTTTAGAAATTTCCCTTACTAAAGGCTTAAGATCTGTTTTACATCTAAGAGAAGTTGGATGAGTTCATGAGAGCCCTTAAGAACATGGAGGACAAGGGGTGTTAGAGAGGAGAAGGGAGTTGGGGTAAATTGGAAGGGGAGGTGAATCATGAGAGACTATGGACTTTGAAAAACAATCTGAGGGGGGGTGACGGGGGGGTGGGAGGTTGGGGTACCAGGTGGTGGGTATTATAGAGGGCATGGATTGCATGGAGCACTGGGTGTGGTGAAAAAATAATGAATACTGTTATGCTGAAAATAAATTAATAAAAAATAAAATTAAATTAAATAAAAAAATAAAATAAAATTATAAATTTGAAGAAAAAAAAAGAATGACATTCCACACACTAGCATATTGGTGGCAGGAATCTGAAGGAAAAGGAAGTCTCCCTTTCTTCTTCAAGCACAGGGCATCAGCAGTCCCCCATTCTGCTTTCACACCTCATGGTCTTCCTCTAATACCCCAGAGATCAGCCAAGGACAGAAGGGCAGGGGTGCATTCCGGAAGGTACATATATGTTTAGGATAACTTAATTCAGAACAGCCCAACAAGGTATTTCTCACTTGGAACAGCTGAAGGCCCTTCCTGCAACATCAGGTCAACAGGCTGCTTACCTTTGCAGGGGCACCTAGAGTTTTAGGGGGAGCCCATCTGCCACTGGCCTGGAAGCAAATGTGTGGACTTATCTCAGTCTTTTTCTAAAGTATTCTTTTTTTCTTTTCTTTTTTTTTTTTATGGCCGAATCTGCAGTTGGACTTCTGAATATGTTCCCTGATCAGCACTCCATTTCCCTTCTAAATTTCTTGACACCAGGCCCACTTAACCATCCCCCAACCCTCTGCCTGCTCCTTTACAGCCTCCTTCTTAGACAGTCTATCCACACAAGTTTGTTTATACCTGAAAACATCAAATAAGGTCGTGGTGTCATGGATCTATCTCTGGGTCTCCTGAGCTGTTTTCCAGCTAAATTCAGGGATATGCATCTACCTAGATCTATACCATGTTTCCTCCTTTAGAGATTTGACCTTTTCTTTTCCTTTACACCAGTTTGAACAAAACCTGAGTTTGTTACGCTTTTTTTACTTAATACATAGTAAACCCTTGGCTTTGTCCATCTGCAAAAGCAGATTCTTTCATGTTGCAGAGAGGCAGTCTGTTGTGACCGAGATGATGTGGGACTAGGAAGTCTGGATTTTAATCCGAACATTAGTATCTATAAAGAATAGGATTTATATTCCTTCATACGACACAGGTGCATATAAGGTTGGCCCCATCCTTACCTATGCTGTATATTAATGATTTCACTTTTTCTAGCTTCATGTCTCCTCGTTGAAGGCCATCAAAGCCAGTATTTTTAATATTTCTTTTAAAATAGCATCACTAATTAGAGTGATTTCTCTGTTCAAACTCTTTCTCTTGCCTAGTGAGTCTAACATTGAGGTTGAGATCACCTTCTCATAATGGTGTCATTGTACCTGGTGTTTAAAATGGGAGCCATTGTACCTAAAGCTTATTTCAAGTTCTGAGAGCTTATGATGAGAATGCGTTCTCACTGAGGTTAAATGAACACACTATGAAAGTGTTTCCTTCCTCATGAACCTTGAGCTTATGTTGAGGAGGAGAGTATAACATATATGGAGGTATTTTTTCTCTTAAATAGAAAAATTTGTCACCAACCTGAAAAACATGACCTCCCACCCCTCACTCACACAGGTTAAACAATTTCGGGACTTTCCATAACAAGCGGGGCTCATGTATCACACAATGTCAAGATCCTGAGGTCCACTGATCACTTTCTTTTACATCATCATCAATCATTTTATGTTTTAATGCATTTGCTGATGAAATAAGTGATTACTTGGCTCAATATTTCTTTTGACTTATATAAACATTTCATTACTTGCTCTTAGTTTGTGGGTTTTGCAATTTAGTTTGTGTGTTTGTGTTGTGTGGGGATGATTCTTGGCGTAGATTGATTGAGGGATAATTCAATACTTTGTATTAAGAATATATAATAAAGAACATAGTGTTTGGAGTTCAAACCCCATATTTGTACGTTACCATTTGTGCAACTTGAAGTGAGTAGAAAATTCTTCTGGTCAATTTTTTTTTTCATCTATAATTTATAGAGATTGGTATCTGCCTCACAGATTCCTTGTGAGGATTGAATGAGCTAATACATACAAAATGCCTAGCACAATGTCTAGCACATGTTCAATAAAGGTGCTATTTTCTCGTTTCCTTTTTTTTTTTTTTTTTTTTTTTGAGTCAGTGCATTTTGAGTGAATTTTTGTGAGTGGTTTTTTTGTGGTTGTGTTGCTCCAAAATTCATTTCAGAGGAGCCTACTACTCTCAAAGCAGGTAGAAGACTCATCAGGTAGAAGACTCGTCTGATGATGAATCACAGTCAGTTGTAGGGCTGTGTCTGATGATGGAATCACAGTCAGTTGTAGGGCTGTTTATAGGAAGACCACTGTGTTGGCTAATTGGATGTCTTTTGGATATTTAACCACATGTAATGCACACGTTGTTTTGTTTTCAGGCTGTTGACCTATGTAGCCCTTAAACTTGAGAACAGACTATATTCCATAGGTGGATAATAGAATAGTATTCTAAAAACAGTTTTCTTGTTTTTAAACTAGGCAATTCTTATTTAGTGTAAGTAACCCTTTTTAGAGTTATTTAGGTATACATCTTTGCCATATGTCATGCCTGTGCCCATATAAAAAGGGAAATAATTGCCCAATAAATTGTTTAAGGTGTTCTTAAAACATTTTATATTTGAATCTGAGTCTTGTGAATGAATCACTCTCTGGCTCAGAATCTGTTGCTCAGGTTTTTCTCACACAATATTGTCTTCGAGGCTCTCAAGTATACTGGGGTAAGAAACATTTCTTAGAAGAGGGATCAACTCTTGTCCTTGGGATTGTCCTCCAGGCCACAGACACATTCTGAATGTGTGGATGCTTGTGTGCAGACAGTAGAAGTGCATGTGTCCGTCAGCCGCCCGGCTTCTCTGCACACTTGAGTTCAGAGGATTGAAATAAGAAAGAAACACAGCAACAGTTAGTCTTAAGGCCCATCCAATGCAGCCATGATCCGATTGGTCACAGTGTGTTTGTGAAAGGCTGATGAGGCTTCTAATTTGAAGCCCACACTGCAGATTCCTCCGTAGGACATCAAAATCAGGGCACTGATTGAATGCATTTACAGCATCCTAAGTGGACCTTAGTGATGGGAAGGCTTGGGGGAGATGCTAGGCTTGTGCTTCTGTGTGGATTTGGCATGGCTTCCAGCCCCTGCCAAGACAGTCCCCAGGACCGGGATACTCTCCTCACACAGACTGTGCTCTGTCTCCTCCTGGTTGCTAGCAGTCTTTCTTGGAACACTCGGCCTCTGGAGAGAGTGAGGGAGAACAAAATACTTACTTCACTATCTGATTTCTAGAGTGCAGGCCCAAGGTGCAGGGAAGATACCTACCAATGAAGGTGGACCCTCCACTCGGGACTTTTTTGACATAGAAGAATCCCCTGGAAGTGACATCAAATGGAGGCTACGAATGTCCCTTAGCTTTAGTCCAGTGGACCTCCAGAATAGCAGACGCTACAGATGACAGTGAGTACTGAGAACAGCAATCAGATCTTTTTAACAAATGTGGTAGTGGCATGATGAGCATCTCCTGCATATTTTCTCCTTTTTTAGTACATTCATGGTGCCATTCAGGAAAGCACCTAGTGTGTATTACCTATATCCTGTCACACCTGCAGCAACAGGGCTGATCAAGTTTGTCAAAATTCACTGGGGTAGGCTTATGCAAACTAGGGTGGGATTTTCATAATGAAAGGGGAGATCCTAGCTGTGAAGTTGGCTACCGCTGGGGACACCAACTCAGGTAGAGAAGCTTAGGTTTGTCCCGTTGGGCCCTACTTGAGAGGAGTACCAATAATAATGACAATGAAGACAACAAGGTTGCCCACTCAGTGCATAGCAATGCTAATTGCTGTATATTGTTAACTTACTCTTCCTAACAAATTTTGGGGAATAGGAATGGCTGAAGATCACACCCAAGCTCTCTCAGAACCGATCGACTGAGGATAACTCAATTCTACACAATGGATGGTTTTTCGATCCACTTTTAAAAATGCAAAATCAATAAAACAGCAATGCCTAATGACAATAGATAAAATATTTCCTCATAGTGTCTTAAATGCCTTAGCCCTAAATTAACTGTCTTTATCTTTGAAAATTCTATTCTGGTCCTACCTACTTGCATCTATATTTGAAATCAGGAGATAGACATTCTGACTTTTTCCCCCTCGTTTAATATTGTACGCATGCTTTCATGTTTCTTGTTTTCAATGAAAAATTTAGATCAAAGTTCCCGAAATGCTTTCTAAAAGTAAACACTGAGTTGGTCTCTAATTCTCCTTGTTGCAGATAATATCGGTTATATTTCTTTCCAGACTCTGGAATCACGGGGGCACATTCTTCAAAGGTGGATTCTGATAGGAAGTCCAGAGAAGTCAGACCTGCCTCCCTGGACACCCCCCTAGCTTCGGGGTCTCTTTTCCTAAATAGGACCAACTCTAGTGACAGGGGGAACCCTGAAGGGAGAGTTTGAAGGTTATGTTTCATTTTAGTCTTCAAAGTGGTGACTTATCAGAAGACCTGCATTGGTCTTGCTCGAGAAGAGGATACCTGATATAAATTCAAATATTTCTTGCCCAGGCCTGTGATTGTTTTCTGAATTATTATTGAGCATTTTCACTAAGAACGTTGAATCATGAAATTTCAAGTCACATAGCCCATTGCATCTCTAATTATAAATAAATGGTTTCAGCTTCTGCCCCTCTTGGGCCACTGGTTTTACAGATTAGTCAGCACCCCGATCCATCTCTGAGTCCCATATTTGCTTGTCTTGGATAAACCATCGGACTTAACAAGTCTGGGAAAGGCA
The DNA here is from genome assembly GCF_011764305.1 of Mustela putorius furo. Classification (NCBI taxonomy): domain Eukaryota; kingdom Metazoa; phylum Chordata; class Mammalia; order Carnivora; family Mustelidae; genus Mustela; species Mustela putorius. The sequence continues at coordinate 8,728,248 of NW_025421464.1, read as the reverse complement.
TCAGCCTCCATGGGGACAAGCCCACCCACCTGTATGTCCCTTGCTATCTCATGCCACAAGTAGCAAGTAGGCTGAGTAGAAAAGGAGTATTCCCACAGTTTAGCTGAAATCTTCTCTGGAACTCTCTCCATCACATAGCAAATGCTAAGCCATCTCAATCATTAGCAGCTCCTGGCAAAATTCCATCTTCTGTTGGTGAAATTTTGAGGTTGTTTCTCTCTGTTCTAACAGAGTCCCTGACCCCATACTGACTCCTCAGACACAACGTGAGATCAGAGAGAACTAATATTTTGCTTTGGCAAATATTTTCTCCTTCTTCTTCTTCCTCCTCCTCCTCCTCTTCTTCTTCTTCTTCTTCTTCTTCTTCTTCTTCTTCTTCTTCTTCTTCTTTCTTCTTCTTCTTCTTCTTCTTCTTCTTCTTCTTCTTCTTCTTCTTCTTCTTCTTCTTCTTCTTCTTCATTTTTTTTTTTTAAATTCCAGAGTGGTATTACGTACTTTAGTAGTTAAAATCTGTGGAAAGAACCACTTTGGGGCATTGGTTTAAAGGCAAACAACTGAAAAATCATCAACAACAATGTTTTCCTGGAAAAGTGTTGTGTGAAGGATGTTTCAGGACAGGTTACTTAGGTCATGTGCCAGTATATCTTCTTTGTTTTTCTCTCTCTTCCTTTCATGACTGAGAACATGTGACTCTTCTTCCACCCGCCGTAGAGAAGTCACTTCTTCCACCTGAAATCACAAGTAGATGAAGTCACTTCAGGCTCTGACAGATGCCCGATGCGGGACTCGATCCCAGGACTCTGAGATCATGACCTGAGCCGAAGGCAGCGGCTTAACCCACTGAGCCACCCAGGCGCCCCGAGAAGTCACTTCTTGACGATGACTGGCCCTTAGCAGGTCTAGGACCACACTGGTAATATCCAAGCACAGAAGTGGAAAGTCAAATTAGCACACAGGGTCAGAGGCACCCAGAAAGGCAGCCAGGCTGCTGGCAGGGGTATAATAAGTACCATGGAGTGTTCCTGGAATTCCAAACTGTCAGTCAAGGTTAGAGGCCAGCAGGAGGTGACTGCCATCTTTTAGGAGGCTGATTTCAAGGTCAGAGCATGAAGAGAGAGGTTCAAGATAACTTGAATTGGAATCAAGTTCAAATGGTCACCCAGGGTCTCAGTAGTTTGGAATTTGATTGGCTCCAGACTTAGAGGCAAAAATGAACCATTGCAATCGGTGCAACGTGCAGTTGCACCTGTGGTTTGGACGGACCTGTGTTAGAACTCAAGACAGAGGATGACGGAAGGAGAGGAAGTGGTGGCAAGGTTAACACATGAGAGAACCAGAGCTCACTCATGCTGTGAGCCCGGGCACTTATTTTAGAAACTATGAAAGATTTTCTAGAGATTTACCGCAAGAAATAGGTCCTGAGCTAGAGAGCGTTCAGATATGCTTTCTATCATGCCTTATGTAACTCAGGGAAAAAAAAATACTATTCCCCTGAATTGGGGGTGAGACAAGAGATGGATTTGTACAGTGACTAACTGCCTAAATACTTCAAGCATTGCTGCCTGCTGCCTGCCCCTCTCTTTGAAGAACAGGAAATAATAAATCAGAAGATTGGGGATTTACTTCCATTTCAAGGTGCCAATAGCCAAGCAAGTGAGCTGGCTCCATGCCTAAGCTTTTTCGTGTGGGAGGCAGAGCTGGGGGTAGGGGGCGGCGGCGCAGTGCTTTATGTAGCACTGAGGGCTGTGAAGTCTGGTGATGCAAAATAGGAGGGGATATTCCTCATTGAAGTCACTTGTTTTGTGAAGGTCAGTGGCCTGGTGAGAAAAACAGAAAATTAGAGCCTCACGTCTCCAGGCCCATTAGGTGATTCCCCCTTGCAATCAGAATGACATGTTTTTTAGATTACCTGGGCATCTGGGGAAACATCTCTTGTGTTAACCTGGATATTACCACAACAGGCAGTAATGTGAGGACACTCGGGAGGGGTTCCTTGGGGTACTGTCTGGTATGGAATTCCAACAGCTTTTGCATTCCATTAGTTTGTAAGTGAAATCCCATATTTCCTCGATTGGAAATCCATCTCCAGCCCTCCGTCCCCACCTGCAACCCCTTGCTGGGCTGTCTCTTGTACTCAGAGCCATAACATCGGCCCCTCGGAAGACAAGTGCTGTTGGTTGAGCACCAGTGGATGATTAAGACCAGTAGGTCAGGAACCTCAAGCAGTGAAATGCCCTGACCACGCTCTCAGACGCTTAGCAGAGACGAGTCTTTCTGTGTTTATAGACCAGAGTCCACCCTGTCTCCAGGGGGGCTATCAACACACCCTGTCCCATTCCTGGGGTCACATATTTGTGGGGGCAGGGGTGTGGGCAAAATTATGTAAGTTGAATAAGGCAGTCGCCCTTCCTCTGGAGGAGGGAGAGGGTGGTGTGGCTGTTGAGTTGCTAAGGCCTGGCCTTATGATTGCAGATCTGGAGTGATTTTGAGCCAAAGCTCTCTGGTCCAAGACACCCATTTACCCCCCATCCTTGGGCCCTTTCACGGAGCTTTCATGGAGCTCTGCACATCACTTTTCCTGGGGTTTCTAAGAACCTTTGCTTAACTCCAGGATGTGTCCAGTCCTGACTCCTATTTGCGTCCTCAGCCGCTGTCCTCTTCCCCATAATGGCCTTTCAGTCTCAGTGTTTCACAACCAGCTTTCCCCAGGCCAGCTGGATTCTCCTCGTCAGTGGGTGGGACTCGGCTGTGGCCACTTTTCTTCTAGCTTTGCACATCTGCTCTGTCTTAGCCCACTTGCAGATCTGGGCAAGAGAGCCTTCCCCTGACAACTCCTGCCTAGGACCCACATCGGCAGGGTTAGACACTTGACCTTCCCACTTGAAGAACGGTGGTTAAAAAGTTCAAGCTGGAAAGTCAAATATCTTGGGCCAGATTCACCACTTACTGACTTGTGAGCTTTGGAAAGTCTTCTAACCAGTGCCCTGAACCAGTACTGCCTCACGCCAGACTGAAGCCTGAGGCAAGGGGAAAGAAAATCAATACTGAGCCTGTCTTTTTTAAAATGGTGAGGTTCTGCTCTTTGCGATTTTTTTTTTGCATTACTTCTGATTTTTAAAAATCCTGACAATTAAGGTGTTTTGTTTTTCTTTTTTGGGGGTGGGGTGGGGAAGGGGGTCCCATTTAATTTCCCACCCAAAGCAAAGTGCCTCAGGAGCTCCACTGTTCTGGTTCTGCTCTGAATATCGGGTTTTTCCTTTGTAAAGTGGGAATCTTCACAGTGTCTACCTGGTTTTTAAATACTTTTTAATAATTGCAGCGCTCTTACAAAAGGAATTGCAGTTGACCCTTGAGCAACAGAGGTTTGAAATATGCGGACCTCCTTCCACGTGGATTCTTTTATTCCCCAATAAGCACGGTACAATTCTGTACATGGACTTTCCTTATGGTTTTTTCTAACTAACATTTTCTTCTCCCCTGATTACTTTACTGTAAGAATACAGTATATAATACACAGAACACACAAAATATGTGTTATTCACCTATTTATGTTATTGGTAAGGCTTATGGGTGACAGTAGGCTATTGTATGCCTAGTAGGAAAATGTACGCATGTAGTGTTAGCCAACTGCTTGACCCATAGTAAGTGCTCAAAAAAGGAAAAAAGAGATTGTCATGATCATGTAGTACCTTGGTTTATTATTATTTGTTAATACATTATAGTTTCTTAGAATGTTACTCAAGAAGGTTACCATCAATTCCTTGAGGGAAGATTTGGGGTTACCACCTTTGCATTTTTCTACAGTGATATAGTGCTTTACCCACTAGAATTTCTCTGCCAAATCTTTGTCTGTTAATTAGGGAATTGGAGCAGATTATACATAATATCTATTCTTTCCACTGGTCCCTAGAAATCCATCTGCGATCTTCAGCATCACCCAACTGACAACAACTTATGTGTGTAATATCACTCTTCCCTATTCTGGAACTTTTCCTTGCATAAGTCCTACTTTCAGTAGCCACTCTTTCTTCCCCCCGACTCTGTGTTTCATTGCCACAACACGTACATGGCGACCTCTGTGTCTGGAAAGGCGTTCCAGCTCAAGATTCTGTAACCCACTGTGCTGGCAGCACTCCACAGGCTCGTCTTGGGAAACGATAATTGATTACTCAGGAGGGAAAACTCCATCTCAACACCAGCTGGCAACCAGACCCTGCTCTAGAGCCCCCAAATTAGTCTCCGGCAACATTCTCAGCAGAGACAGCATAAACGTGAACAGGGCTGACATGATCTTAAAGTCCAAAATGTTCATATAGCTATGTTCTTCCTTAAATGCACTCAAGTTTGGCATTAACAGCGTCTCAGGATAGTGCATTTTCCAGTGCTTACCCCAGGGTGCCCCAACAGTATGTATTTTTTGAATAGGTAGCATGTCTTTCTTTTCCAAAACTACTTAAACAAATAAGCCAGGTAGAAACAACCCAGGAAGATGACATCCTCAGGCTGGTTGCAGGAAGGAAAGAAGAGTCAGCTTCGAGAAGCAGGGAGGTGGAGGCGAACATGAATATCCTTGGATATAGGGACACTCTTGTCTCCTGAGTAGACTTAACTGTTACCTCTTGGGTCCCTTAAGGCTGCCATTGCAATTTCCAGGATGTTAAAAGTAAAACAAAAATGCCGATGATTTGTCCAAACTCTTCAAGTGAAAGTAAGTATGAAATTGTAAGCACAAATGTGATTTCCGTTCCAAGAAGTAACTTTCTGGATGCCAAAAACACATGTTGGTGCTTTAGTTGGATACAATTCTTTGGAGTTGTTCTTCCTTCTATCCGTGCAGCACACTCACCCCTATGAACTTATGTTTGGATACTGTCACATACGGAAAGTCATGAGATGCCAAGGGCTCACCCTGCAGGTGACATCAACAGCAGAAAATAAAGGATAAGACAAAGAACAAAACAGGAGACTTTGCAACAAAGCTCTAACTTATGAACACCTTGAATTCTTTAAAACTCTAAGTAATAAACTTTACCCAGAGTATCTGATGTTTTGGGTATTTATTACGTATTTGCAATTGTATCTGTTTTTAATATAGTTACACCGTCAATAAAGCTGATATTCCGTGCTTTGTTGACCTTATCTTCAAAGCAGTAGCACAAAGAAGAACTCACCTTCAGGTGCCTTATAAATAGATGTGCGTTCTCTCTCCTTGGTCATGATTACTGTCAAGGTTGCGTGTGGTTTCTATTTTGGGCCCTAATGGCAGAAAAGCCGTTTCTGCAGCCAAGAAGCAACGTTGTAGGATGCCAATAAATTCTGGGGAAAATTACATTTTAAAAAGGAAAACTTTGACATACATCTGGCAAGAGAATGATCCTGAACATATGGCAGCCTGGTAGGTAGGAAGCCGTTGGAACATGGTAAGGAGAGCTGAGCGCTGCCCCCATCCTGTTCTGGGATGCATTTGGGAAAGGTCTTGTGGTGAGGACCACATCTCTTCCAACCTGATGTGGCACGTTCACTAGGGAGGGGAGCTGGATATAAACCCACATTTGCCCGTATGACCTTCTCCTGGCAACCTCTGATCAACTCCTAAGAGCTCTTCTTCGTGGTGCCAGTGGGCAAGAATTACACTCTGCTGTGGAAGCCAGGCATGTCATCATGCCTCAGCTGATAAATAAGAAGCTAGGAGACTAGAGAGTCCCAGGGTCTTAACACTATGGGATCCTGGTGTGGGGAGAAGACAGATGCCCGAAGTCCAAGTTCGCTGGCAGACAAGGTATGCATCACTGCCGTCCAGTTTCTCCTCAAACACTTACAGCGGGGCACGGCATCCCTTAAGGAAATCCATAATTTGATGGATCACTCTTGTAAGGGATAGGGAAAAGCCAGGCTTTCATCAGAGGAAGGAGGGAAAATGCAGCCACCTTCACCGTGGCTTTGTGAGTTTGTGCCCAAGACCCTCAGAGCTGTCCTCCCCTGCTGGATCTCACTCCTCCAGCCAAGTGCCTTTGCCCTGCTTCTGGTCTTCCGAATCCAGCCATCAGGGCTGCATCTCACACTGAAACATCAGAATTACAGTTCCCCCAATTATTGGCGCTACTACTGCTATTCTTCCGACAGGGACATTAAAGCTCCAAGAGCATGCTTCTTGAGCAAGATCACAGAGGTGGTAAGCATTACAGTCCAAACACAAGTCCAGATCCACGTGCCTCTGAAAACGGCTATCGCTCCTACAGCACACTGACAGTAGCGAAAATGTTCCTTTCTTTTCTATCCCATGGATCACAGATGAAATTGAAAAGACAGATTACTTCATCCTCAAACTTGGTCGGGATGGAGTGGGAGCCATTATCAGTTTCAGAATCTCTGGGTATGATCTTTTGTTCTCGTCTGATTAGGTAACTGGGCACATGTATAACTGTACTCATGGCCAGGCATCATGTACTCACAGACGCTCATGCCTGGCCTCTCACCACATATCCCCGTGGTCTTACAATGCATGAATATATTCATCATCCACCTCCGTCTATGGGCAGCTCCTCTCATACATAGAGCCAGATTCTTCTCACAGGCCTCCTGTAGAGCAATGGTTGCTAACCTTTCTGTTAATAACTGTGACCAAGAGACTTGTTAAAATACAGATTTAGCAAAACAAGGGTAGGTTCCAGAAATCTGCACTTTAAGCACAAGCATTCAGATAACTCCGATTTAAGTTATCTGTGCACCATTCCTTGGAAAACAGTGTCTCCGCGGTGAGATTCTTTGAGTTAAGAGGTGTCTCACACATTTTTATCTGCCTGGCACAAGTCACAAGGCTGAGTCCCAGGCAGATAGTATGTGGTGAGTGGATTGGATGAATTGACCCCAATAGTTCACTCATTCACTCAGAGACATTATTTCAAGAGAGACAAGAGGTCAAATTTTTAGGAGGTCCTCAAGTTGCACTTGACTCTCTGGGGTCCAGTTGTGTGGAATACTCTTTGTGAAGGAGTTTTGAAAATCCATGAGAACCCTTTTTCTAAAATCTGTCCCCTTCTCTTGAGAAGCTCTTATTCCTAAAGAGCTTGCATGGTGTTACTTCTACAGTATCTGGAGTTCTTCCTTTCTTCTCTACGATACTCACACCAAGTTAAGTACACAAGGAGATCAAACACACTGAGGGAAATTGTCTCTGCCACACCACCTGCCTGACGCAGAAGGGATCTCACCTGTTCTTTCTCTTTTCCCTAAGTCTCCGTGTCTTCCTACTGACCCTTGCTTATTTTTGCTTGTTTCTATCGGCCCCAACACACATCTTAGAGTCCACAGTCCATTCTTCACCTTTATTTCAGAAGCTGTTTTGTTCCCACCTAGGAGTGGAATTCTCAGTAGCCTTCTCCTTGAGAGAGTCATCTCCTTGAGATGCCCCATAAGCATCTCAGAAAATCTTGAGGTGCACCACTAATGACCTATGGCCAGTCAGACATTCTGAGAACAAGCAAAGCTAAATGAAATACCATCCTATACTTATAAAGGATTTTGTAAAACCCTTTGCTGAACTCCTGATCCCCTATGTTTATGGCATTTTCCTGGTCTGCCAGTCTGACAACAGCACCAAAAAAGGGAATGTGGTTATCAGAGTATCAAAGGATGGTGACATCTCAGTGACTTCATGCTGGTTCCTCTTTTAAAGTGCTCACAAGGCTGCATCTTGCTTGCCCACTGTCAAATTTTTCTGATAAGCTATAGCAGATATCTTGTCTATGGTAGGGGGTGTCTGTTTCCTCTCCTCCCCTCTTTTTTCTTTTTTCCCTCTTTTTTCTTTCTTTCTTTCTTTCTTTCTTTCTTTCTTTCTTTCTTTCTTTCTTTCTTAATAAATTCAGATTCCATTTGCTTGTTCTCAGTTCTCTGAAGTCCTCCTGTTCTTCATTGGAGATGATCATCTTACTGATTTCCCAAATGAATGGTGGCATTTAGGATGGAGTAGATTTTGTGAGAAAATAATTATTTTGCTACCCTGCCTAGATTTTCAAATCTTGTTATGAACTGCAAAATGTGAGCTGGGAAGCCCCCAGGTGACAAGGTGCCTGGGTATATCTCTAAGCCAGCACATTGTCTCTTCCTGGTGTGATAGCCACATTACCTATTCTGGAAGCTATCCCTAGAGCAAGAGGGAAACAGCAGTGGGAAATAGTATGATGTTTGCTGATAAAGCCCAGGAAAACACAAGACTGATTTAGAGAGTGGGCAGAGAGCTTTGCCTATGCATTTGTTGTGTTTTAAGAAATATACCTCTATCTATAGGCATTCATCCTTTCTTGGATGATCATAAGATGTCCATTAGTCTAATTTCTAAGCAATACAGGGATTGACCTTACAGAATGGAAGAAGAAGGAAATGGGTATATTGGAAAGGATAAAAGTTATAAAAGTAGGTATTTGGAATTAAAAGCAGACATTTGGCCCAGAATGTAATTTAAGTCAAAAGAGCTAGTTGCCTCACGTAAATATTGTATGACTCTATTAGTGCAAGCAAAATGTATTTCTAGCAAACACATCCAGCAAGTTTCTCTGCATATGCTTAAGACATTTCTAGAAGGATGCAGAAGAAAATAATAATAGGGTAATTTTTGGTGAGAGAGACCAAGGATAGAAGAGTGTTTATAAATTTTATTTTATACAAATTGCTACTTTTTGAAATTTTTACCTTAGAAAAACAGAAATTAGTCATCTACCCCGCCCCACACACATGTGTTTACTTTATTGCTTAAATTGAAAAACAAATGATAACTGTTGTATTTAGGAAAAGTAAAACACTCAGGGAATTTTCCTGAGCAGATGATTCCAAGGGTATACTTGCTTTTCACTGTGAAGGTTCTAGAAGTCCAGAGGGACTTATATCTTTTATAATCTGTTAAATCTGTTTCTAGAAGAAGGCCTAGGGCACTATAGGGTTGGCTTTCTTACGTGGATTTCCAGATCCACAAAGTTCGACTAAGTCCATTTTCTGCATGGAGTTAGCATGCAGGTCCAACCACAGTCTGGACAGGGACAGTGCTTGGTTTTTTCAAACATAAGTTACTTCTTTCCTTCCTGGTTGTTGAGGAAGTTGGGAAATGTGTATTCAACCACAGGGTTTTGAGCCTCAAGCAAGCCTTCCAATGGATTGGAGTTAAGGTTCACTCAGTGGTTGGTGTTTTCTTTCCATTCATTTTCTAGTCTGGCGATCTTGATCAGAAGGAAGATGTGGGGGACTCCAAGGGCTGTAAACCCTAAACTTTATGGGGAGAACAACCACCAATGAAACATATTAAATGCTCATTCTCAGGACTCATCTCCAGAAGGTCTGGGGCAAGGTACAGGAATCTGCATTTGTAACAAGCTTCCCAGGCGGTTTGAATGCAGGAGAGTAAAGAAGGCGCATATATATATGACCCCGTCATAGGACTACAGAGATGCTAGATGCATTTGCAACACTGGGAGAAACAGGAAAAACTGGAGGATGATAGTAACAATAATAAGAAATATTTAGCACTTCCTGCATGGAAAACACTGCTCTAAGTGCTATACTGGAGGATGATAGTAACAATAATAAGAAATATTTAGCACTTCCTGCATGGAAAACACTGCTCTAAGTGCTATACATGCGTTTAGACTTTAAACCCCCAGCATCCCCAGGACCCCTTTATTCCCTTCTGCAGATGAGGAAACCAAGACACAAAGAGCTTAAATAACTTGCCCACCATCACCTGGCTACAAACTAACAAATGTAGACCACAGGTCTGGCTGATCTGTCTCCAGAATGCATGCTCTCAACCAGCACACTCTGAGACCCATCTGCAAACTACATCCACCCACTCAATCCAGCCTGCTCCCTGCTTTTGTTAGCTTGAATGGTGGCCCTTTGGTAAGAACAGCTACTCCAAGAGTTGAAGACATTACCTCTCAGTCCATAAAGCCTAAAACATGTATTATCTGGCCTAAAACATGTATTATCTGGCCCTTGACAGGGAATGTTTGCAGAGAGAATAAATGTAAGGCTCTTGTTTCTCTAAGAAGCATCATAGGCTGAATCCCAAAGTGCTTCACTGGCGGGGCTGTGCCAGAACTCATGGACCTAAAAACCAGTTCTCCTACATTACCACCCACTGGCACTCCTACCATGTAACCAAGGCTGCCAAATGTGATGCAGGAGCCTTGGATGACCTAATATTTGTCATTTAGGGCCACTAATAACTAGCTAATGTAACTAATGGTGGATTTGGCTGGTGAAATTAAATTCCTTGAGACTGATAATATGCAATTGGGGCTGAGTGAAGAATTCCTCACATAAAGAAGAGAGGCATAATATGTTCCTTACCCTTGTTTCAATCATATTGATTCTGTTGAAGTTATTGTAACAATGCCATTGATTATCTAGTATCTGTAAGGATCATTGTCCTGCTGAGGTAATGGAGGCTAAGAAAGGTCTAGTGACTTTTTCAGGGTCACATAGCTGCTAACAAGGGGTCCATGGTGAGCCTCAGACAGTCAGATCCCAGAAGCTGTGGGCTTAAACTGCAACACAGTATAGCCTCCCCTGAAGGTCCCCAAGAGCTGGTTACCATTCCTTTCTCCATAAAGAAAGTGGTCAGAAAACTTCAAACAGTTGAGCAAGGTCCTGCTCCTCTCTAGCCCATCTGAGTGCAGATTTGACCAAGACAAGATTTCAGGCACTTTCCAATGGGTCATGGGTCATGAAATGACCCTCCAGGGGCAGCTCTGAACTAATGACCAAACCCAAGCTCTGATGTCTGAGATATGCTGCATGCCCTTCGGGTGGGGGCGGGGGTTGCAGAGCATCATAAGGAGGTCCATCTGGCTCCATTCTTAACAGAGGAGCTTTGGACAGCCTCACTGCTCTGACTTCCCCCACGGCACGGAGCTGACATTTAAGGGTCCTGCAGTTCTCCTGCTTGCCAGCCATGAGACCTGCCTAAGGGACTTAATATCTCTACCTCTCAATTTCCCCACCTGTGAGATGGCAGTGATAGCAACACCCATCTTACAAGAGCTATTGAAAACATTTAATGAGATAATTCACGTAAAGTGCTTGGCATTTCATAGCATATAGTAGGTGCTCAGAAAATGGTAACAGTTGCTGTAATTAAATAGAAAGGCTTGAGATAGACTAGATGGTATGAGGATATAATAAAATACAATCTGTCAAGTGGACATGATATGCCAAGTACTCTGGTAGGCTTTTAGGTCACTCTCCTTTTAATTTTTGCTGTCGTCTCTTATTATCCCCATGTTATCGATGAGGGAACAAAGCATGCTGAGACAGTTAAGTACCTTGCTCTAAGTCGCACAGAGAAGTTGGGATCTGAACCTGGATCTGTCTGTTTAATTCTGGAGTGTACCATGCTATGCCAACTTCCTCAAACTACTACCTCTTTCTAGAGTATAAAAGTGTAGAGCTGAGGCTCCTAAAACACGTTCTCCTATCTGGGGAAGTTGTGAGATTTATGCTAAACTTTATTAGACTTTTATATTAAGAAGAAGCTGTGTTCAGTGAAAGCCTATTTGTTAAAAATGAGCTTGAATAATAATATAATAAATGAAATAAAAAATCGTGTCTCCTACTGTCAAGCCAACGATGGATCATGATGTGTTGGATGGGGACAAATGATTCTGTAGTCGTGGTCCAGGAAAAGATTTCGAGGCAATTTTGCCTCTTAAGAAAGTATTGTACGGCACTCACTTACAGAGGATTTATGAGAAATGAAATGGAAACTCTTTCAAGATTTTATTAAGAGATATAGTCTTCCTGCATAACTTCTCTCCCTCCTGGACATTTATGAATGTTTGGTTGGAAGGGTGGTCTGGGAGCTGGGTTTTGATATATGTGGTTCCTTCGAGGAGGTGCCAAGGGAGACATTTTTCCATCAAAAGCCATATGCATGCAGGATCCTGGAAAGTCTTCCAGCAACAGCGGACACTGGCAATAAAAATGATCTAGGGAAAAAACATACCAGCCAGTACCAGTCACGGCGAATACTGGAAGGACCGGGGGCCAAATGTGTAAATATCTTCCGAACTTTGTTATGGAAAACAATCGGGGTTTAATTCATCTTGGTACCAGATTCAGAGTTTTCCAGGACACAGCTCTAGCTAGAGAATGACAAGCAAGTCATTTTTTAATCCAACCTCCACGTGCACCGTTGAAGCCCATCAATAGACAGGAAATGAGAAAGCATGACTTTATGGCCATGGACCCCACCACAGAGGGGCCACTCTTTTGCTCCACAAACAGACTGAGCTTCCCACAGTGCTGTAGACAGGAAAATCTTAGCGTGTCACCAGGGCAAACTCATGCCCCTCAGTGTGTCTTCATAGCATATGTGGCTGAACACAAATCTTGATAAAATTCATCAAGGCAGGAACAGAAATTGGCAATGGAATATACTTAGCCAGTGAGCACACACCACCCACATCCACATCCACACACACACACCACCACCACCACCACCACCACCACTATCCACAACAGAGATACACTGAACTTTTGTATTTTGGTCCCTTACCTTTCTCTCCAAATTAATCTTGAGCTACATCCTCCTTTGATTTCTGAATTCAGTACCCACTGATAATTTTTGGTTCCTTCATGTCCCTATGTGCCACAGGACTTTGCACAAGCTGGTGGCACTGTTTGGAAAAATTTTGATTTGCTTTCTTGATGCTTATCCAACTTCCAGTTTTCTTTGAAACATTAGTTCATATGGCATCTTCTCAGGAAATCTGTGGTATCTGACTGCCTCCTCCCAAATTAGCCCATACTGATTGTCATCCACACGCATAGTTTCGTAGCCCTGCCATATGTAACACTTACTATAGATATGCTTGTATTTATTTGCGTGGTTAATTATTTGATTAGTATTTGGGGTGCCTCTGGGATACCACCATCCAAGGAAAATAACTGTGTCTGCTTTCCTTCACCATTTTATTTTTAGAGCTTTTGACAGAACCTGGCACATAGTTACATACCTAATAATTATTTGTTAACTAAATGGCTACATGTGGTATTGCGATTTATAATAAGAAATACATACTTGGTCTTCAGCCTCTTTCTGGCACTGAGCTAAAACTCTTAGACTTTTGTAAGTGATGAAGGCCATGAAGGTGTATTTTGTTATGCAAATGAAGTGACTTTTAGAACACCCTTAAGAATGAGGGCTGGTGGCCAGGAGAACCAACCATGTGATTAGAGGATTAGAACTTTCAGTCCCACTCCCAGCCTCTACCGTACCGAAAGGGGCTATAGATTGAGATCTATTGCCAATGGCTAATGATTTAATCAGTCATGCCTAAGTAATGAAGCCTCCTCTAAAACTCAAAGAGGGAGATTCTGGAGATTCTACATCGATGTTGGGGAGTACCTGGAGATGGGGGAATCTCCACACTCCTTTCCACATACCCTGTGCAGCAATGCCACCTGGCTGTTCCTAAGTTACATCCCTCCTAATAAACCAAGGAGTAAAATGTTTCTCTGAGTTCTGTGAGCCGCTATAGAAAATCGATCAACCCAAGGAAGGCGTTATTGGAATCTCCAATTTGTAGTAGGTAAGTGAGAAACACAGGTTACAGCTTGGGACTGGTTACTGTCTTCTGAAGTGGGGGGGGGCAGTCCTTGGGATTGAGCCCTTAACCTGTGGAATCTGACATTATCTATGGATAGATAGTATTAGAATCAAAGTTGACTTATATGGCACCCAGTTGGTGTCACAACATTGCCTGATGGAGGGTGGAGGGCTCCTTCTCCCTCCCCACAGTGAGAGTGGGTGCTCAGAACACAAAAGACTAAATACAAGCAATAATCATATTAGAAGTTACTGCTTATAAAGGGACTGATAGCTGCCAGCCCTGTCAAGCACTGTTTCTAATCCTGACGCAGATCAAGATGGTAGATTTCATTACCCTCCACTTAACATGACAGAATTAAATTTGATGACTTCTGTAAATTGGCTGCATTGGTAATAGTGACAGATCTGGGGTTTGAACCCAGGTCAGCTTGATACTACATTACCCTTCTACCATGACATTCTGCCTCTCCTTTCCTTTTTCAAGTTTAATAAATTTGACATGTTACATCTTATAAATTTAAGGTATGGAGCATGTTACTTTGATACATTTATATATTGTAATGTGATTGCCATTGAAATAATATTTATCACATTACATCAATCTGGTACATTATTATTGTCTACATTCATTATACTGTGCATTAGATCCCAATGGCTTATTTACTACTCCTTATATGTTTGTATCCCTAAACATCATCAGTTTGATCCCCCCATCCCTCATTCCCTCATAACTGCCATTTTACTCTTTTACTCTTTTTTTTAAATAAATTTGACTTTTTTAGATTCAATATTCAAGTGATATCATGAAGTACTTGTCTTTGTTTGATTTGTCTTGCTCAGTATGGTGTGTGCCAGGGCCAACCATATTGTCACAAATGGCAGGATATCATTTTTTCCCCCATGACTGAATAGGATTTCATTGTGTATCTATACATCATATTTTTTAATCCATGCATCTGTTGATGGGCATTTGGGTTGTTTCCATATCTTTGCTATTGTGGATAATGCTGCAAAAAAAAAAAAAATGGATGTGGCTGTATCTCATTGAAATCCTGTTTTCATTTTCCCCTGGATATACACACCCAGAGGTGGAATTGCTGGGTTGCATGGTAGATACACTTTCAACTTTTTAAGGAATTTCCATATTGTTTTCCATTGTGACTGGACTAATTTGCTTCCCCGCCAATAGTGTGTGCAGGCTCCCTTTTCGCTGTCCCCTGAACAACGCTTGTCATCCTTGTCTTCTTGGGTGGGAGGGGGTAGCTCTTTGTGGTTTTGATTGGCATTCCCCTGATGATCAGTGATGTTAAGCACTGCTGGCCATTTCCATGTCCTCTTTGGAGAAATGTCCATTTAGTCCTTCTGCCCATTTTTAAATCATATTTGGTGTTGTTGTTTTTACTGTGTTAGTTCTTTATATGTTTTGGATAATAACCCCTCATGTGATCTATGGTTTCTAAAATTTTTCTCCGTTCTGCCATTTCTTTTTGCTAATTGTTTCTTTTGCTGTGTGACAGCTTTTGAGTTTGATGTGGTCCTATTTGTTGATTTTTATTTTTGTTGTTTGTGCTTTTGGCAACATGTCCAAAAAAATCATTGGCAGGGCCACTACTATTGAGATTTTTCTCCATGTTTTCTTCTAGCAGTTATATGGTATCAGATCTTCTGTTTAAGTTTTTTTTTTTTTTTAAGATTTTATTTATTTATTTGACAGAGAGAGATCACAAGTAGGCAGAGAGGCAGGCAGAGAGAGAGAGGAGGAAGCAGGCTCCCTGCTGAGCAGAGAGCCCCATGCGGGACTCGATCCCAGGACCCTGAGATCACGACCCGAGCCGAAGGCAGCGGCTTAACCCACTGAGCCACCCAGGCGCCCCTGTTTAAGTTTTGACCCATTTTGAATTCAATTTTGTGAGTGGCATGAGATAAGGGCCCGATTTCATTGTTCTGCATGTGTTTCTCCAGTTTTTGTGTTTCTCCAGTTTTTGTGTTTCTCCAGTTTTCCAGTGCCATAGGAAGAGATTATCTTTCTCCATTGGGTATTCTTGGCTCCTTTGTCAGATATTAGTTGCCAGTGTATGCTGGGATTTAATTCTTGGTGCTCTAATCTGTTCCATTGGTCTATATGCCTGTTTTTGTGCCAGCACCATATTGTTGCATTACTCTTGCTTTGTAGTATGGTTTGAAGTCAGGACATGTGATACTTCCGTCTTTGTTTTTTTTTTCTCAGGACTGTTTTGGCTCCTTGGGGTCTTTTGTAGACCCTCACAGATTTTAAGATTGTTTCTTCTGTGAGGAATGCTTTTGGTATTTTGGTGGGAATTGCATTGAATCAGTATATGGTTTTGAGTAGTATGGTCATTTTAACAGTATTTATCCTTCTGATCCATGAATGCTGGATGCCTTTACAAAGCAAAGTCTTTTCGTTTTCATTGTACAGATCTTTCACTTCCTTGGTTCAATTTGTTCCTTAGTATTTTATTGTTTTTGATGCTATTGTGATTGGGATAGTTTTCTCTATTTCTTTTTCTGATGCTTTATCATTAATGTAAAAGAATGCTACTGGTATCTATAAGTTGATTTTGTAAACTGCCATCTTACTTAGATCATTGATTAATTCCAACAGTTTTATATTTTAGTTTTTTACTGACTCTTTGAGATTTTCTATATATAAGATCATATCATCAGTAGATAGTGACAATTTTACTTCCTTCTTCCCAATTTAGACATATTTATTTATTTGTCTTGTCTAATGGCTCTACCTAGGACTTCCAGTACTAATCTCAGAGGAAACCGTCTCAACTTTTCTTTATAGAATATAATATTAGCTGTGGGTTTGTCATATATGGCCTTTATTGTCTTGAGGTATGTTTCTTTCATACCCAATCTACTGGGGATTTTTATTATGAAAGGATGTTGTATTTTATCAGATGCATTTTCTGCATCTATTGAAACGATCTTGTAGTTTTTATCTTTCATTTTATTTATAATTAATTAATTAATTAATATTTTAAAATTTCTTCTCAGCATAACAGCATTCATTGTTTTTGCACCACACCCAGTGCTCCATGCAATCCGTGACCTCTCTAATACCCACCACCTGGTTCCCCCAACCTCTCACCCCCCTTCCCTTCAAACTCCTCAGATTGTTTTTCAGAGTCCATAGTCTCTCATGGTTCACCTCCCCTTCCAATTTCCCTCAACTCCCTTCTCTCCCATCTCCCCATGTCCTCCATGTTATTTGTGATGCTCCACAAATAAGTGAAACCGTATGATAATTGACTCTCTCTGCTTGACTTATTTCACTCAGCATAATCTCTTCCAGTCCCATCCATATTGCTACAAAAGTTGGGTATTTATCCTTTCTGATGGAGGCATAAAATACTCCATAGTGTCTATGGACCACATCTTCCTTATCCATTCGTCCATTGAAGGGCATCTTGGTTCTTTCCACAGTTTGGTGACTGTGGCCTTTGCTGCTATAAACATTGGGGTATAGATGGCCCTTCTTTTCACTACATCTGTATCTTTGGGGTAAATACCCAATAGTGCAATTGCAGGGTCATAGGGAAGCTCTATTTTTAATTTCTTGAGGAATGTCCACACTGTTTTCCAAAGTGGCTGCGATAAATTACATGTACTGATTTATACATATTAAACCTTGCATCCCAGGGATAAATCATACTTGATCATGGTATATAATACTTTTCATGTGTTCTTGAATTTGACTGCTAATATCTTGGTTAGAATTTTTGCATCTATATCATCAGAGATACTGGTCTATAGTTTTCTTGTGGTATCCTTGTCTTGTCTTGGTATCAAGGTAATACTGGCTTTGTAGAATGAGTTTGTGAGTGTTCTCTTTCTTTGATTTTTTCCCTTTAATGTGTTACTTCTTACCTAGCAGGTGATACTTTGTCAGGTGGAGGGTAAAGAGGATACAGTGAGTAATGTCACAATGACACCAAAACTCAAGTTCACAGCCACACTGACCTTTTGTCTTTCCCAGCTGAAGGCAAGAGGATTTTGTAAACTCCCTCTGGTCTAACTGGTCCCCACTGCAGGCACCACCTCATCCCTCTACATCATATACCCCAGAGAAGACAGACACCAGAGGAGACACCTTCTCTAGGGTGGTCCACTAATACCACTGGCCATCTTCTAAGCTCTGTTTTATCATTGCCATTACCAAAGTGATGCTTATTTTGCTCTGAAATGGAGATTAAAAAAAAAAACTGGCCCTGGATTAAAATAGACTTGTTCAAATTATACTCCCTCATCTTGGCAGGGCTGCAGGAAACTCACCACTGGCCCCTTCACCTTTCCCTAGCTCCAGTGCATGGCCAGAGCTGATGATGTTTGACCCGTGTCTCCATGGAAGTGTGTTTCTGACAATGGCAGAAAATCTGTTAGTGGCTAAAGCTATCACATCATCTCTCTGTATCAGAGGTTCTCTGATGTAACTATCAAGAAACCATCTCTCTATCAGAGCATGCATCAGTATGAACTGGAGGGCTTGTTGGTATACCACTGAGTGGGCCTCCTCCGAGCTTTTTATTTGGTAGATGTAGGTTGGATCTGTGAACTTGAATTCTTAATAAGTTTGCAGGTAATGCCCCTGCTGCTTATCTGGAAACCAGATTTTCAGAATCAATGAACCAATGGTTTTCCACCTTGGCTATACATTATAGAATTGCATGGAAAGCTTTTAAAAATCCCGTTGCCCACAGCACACCCCCCCAAAAAATTAAATCCAAATTTGTGGGTATAGAACAGAGACATCAGTATTTGCAAAGCTTCCTAGGTGATTCTAGCAAGCAGTCAAGATTGAAAACCATTTTGCTAGATGGTGTTAATTGGTTCTCCCCTTTCTGAATAAGTGAGAAGAGATAGGATGGAAAAAAAGCTCTTTAAAATATGGCTTCTCAGAAGACATCTTCAAGAATATGCCTTTCCATTCATCTGTTGATGGACATCTAGGTTCTTTCCATAGGGCAGGGGGTTTGGGAGAAGGGGGTGGGATTATGGACATTGGGGAGGGTATGTGATTTGGTGAAAGTGTGTAAACCTGGTGATTCACAGACCTGTACCCCTGGGGATAAAAATATATGTTTATCAAAAATAAAAAATTAAAAAAAAAAGAATATGCCTTTCCCCATATTTCTTTATATTTTAAATAAAAATTGTATATGTTTAGGATGTATAGCATGATTCGATATACATAGTTAAATGATTACTATAGTCAAGCTGATGAATATGTCTTCTCACATAGTTACCTTTTTTATGTGATGAGAATAGCTGAAATTTACTCAGAGCAGATTTCCAGTATTCAATGAGTATTTACTATGGTCATCATGCTACGCATTACATCTCTAGACCTCTTCATTCTACATTATTGCAACCTTATACCCCTTAACCAACATTTCCCCATTTCCACCACTTCCCCACGCTGGTAACCAATGTTCTACTAGCTTCCTTTACGAATTTGGCTTTTGGAGATTCTTTATATAAGTGACATAATGCAGTATTAATCTCTGCGTGTCTGACCTGTTTCACTTTGCGTACTGTTATCTGGGTTTATTCATATTGTTGCAAATGGCAAGATCTCCTTTTTTAAGGCTCAGTAATATGTATACACATGCATACCCCAAATTTCTACTTCATGTTTCAGGCTAGTGATTCTCAGACATGATTACTCATCAGATTCACATAGGAGGGCTTGTGAAAACACAGATAGCTGGATCACACCCCCAGAGTCTTTGACTTGGTAGATCTGGGGTAGGGCCTGATATGCATTTCTGCCAAGTTCTCAGGTGATACTGATGCTTCTTCATTTGAGGACTACATTTGGATCACTACTGCACTAGGAGAAACAGAATATGAATGGAGAAAATACTTCTGGCTTCTCTCTTTCCCATTCACTTCTTTGTTGCTGGTGAAGAAGTTGTGACTTTGTGGTAAATGATGCAGAGAGAAAGAACTCATCAGTACCTATTGCTTAGCTGTCCTAGGATTTCTCTTTCAAGTTGGCCCACACTAGTTTGGCATTCTGGACCTATAAGCACACCTGGCTCAGAGTTCAAGCCCAGCTTTTAAAGTATATATGGAGGTCCTTTCTACACTTAAGGGAGACAGAGCCATGATTCTAATAAGACTATCTGCTCACCAAAACCCTCAGGGGGTTGATCCTAAACTCCAGGTTTCAAATCCATCTCGAGTTTATTAAGGGACCCAGTTGGCTGTGCATAGGTCCAGTTTAGTACTATCAGCAATAAAGACAATTTTAAAACATATCATTCAGCTTCTTGTGTCTTTTTCTTAATTTGTTACTAACTTGGGGAGAGGTGAAAGGTGTAATTAATTTTCACTACTCAAATCCCAACAGCAACTTTAAATTAACTTAAAATTTTTAAGTCCTGTGACATCTAAAAATGTCTTTATGAGATCCTTGCAATTAATTGATAGTTTGGCTGGAGATACAAATCCACTGGGGGAGGGGATACTTATAATTGTTAGGTTATTAGGACTAGAGTTAGAGAATTTGTAGTACTTCTAGAATTTTCATAGATACCAGGTACTCTGAATGTTGGAAGTCGCATTCTCATTGTCTGAAACATGACACAAAATACCATCATATAATGATATAACATTATGTTTTATGTATGTTTATTTAGGCTCTTGTTTTTGATTTTTATATATTTTAGTCTCTGTCTCTCTCCATACATACACTGAGTGCATATGGATATAATGTTTATATATATTACATCATACACATTGTATATAATACATAGTATCACATGTGTTATATAATACATTTCTTTATGTATATCATATACAGTTATAAACATAATGTATATCTCTATAATAAAGTTCCCTTCCATAAAACATTTTCAGAGAACTTAAAAAACTCACAGACCCTAGAACCTATGTCTTAATGTCTAAAGGATAAAATAACCCTAAGTATTCAATATTGGTGATGAGATGTTTTAGGTCAGTGTAATCCTTGCTCCTTTATAGGAAACTGCTCTATACCTTGTAAGTTTTTGGATCTCCTCTTCATTCTTAATGCTTGAGATTTCATAATAATGTATCTAGGTTTGTACATTCCTTTTCTTTTACACTGGACTCTTAATGTATCATTTCAGTATGAATGCTTATGACCTTTATTTCTCTGGGGAATTCTCATATATTAAAACTTTGATATTTTCACTCCTTGTTTCTTTTTTTTTTTCTGAAAATTTAAATATGGGGCAGAATTGTATTAGTAGTTGCATGACCGTCCATTAAATAGATAGGCCATGGCCCCAATGTTATAAATGTAGGCTGCTCTAAGTAGCATCTTTGCATATTGTTCTTTTGAAGTATTTCCTCAGGAATAATATTTATTAGGTCAAAAGATTGGGAGGCTTTTATGTAGACTGGCTTGACACCTCTGGTATGAGAAGCCCTCTTTGAAGAGGGTCTTCTAAACTGAAGAAGCAAGTTTGGGGCCAGTGACTGATCACTGATGGAATTTGGGCCACAGAGACACAACCACAGAGGCTCTTCTGGAGAAGCAGACATGCTGTGGTCAGGGAAGTTAATGTGGACCATGGACACCTTTGAGGTTAACCTTTCTTCCCTACTCTACCTATCTGGAAGGTGTATCTGATACAGTGCCTGATTTAGGCCCTGAGACCTTAAGTGAAAGGCTTTGCCATGTTCTTCACTGTCTACTGGCTTTAACGGGAAGAGGTATTTGTTAAGTCTATTGATTGTGTTGTGCTCAGCCCCTCCCAATTCCTTGATCCATGAGGAATCTGTGGACAGCGATGCCTCTGGAGCTGGGAAAACCCCATAGGCCCCATCCCAGCTCATTCCACTGCCTGGACTTGCAGGGCCAGAGTGTTGGCCTGCAGCCAGCATTTCCTTGGCTGTAGGGTGGTGCAGGGCTGCAATTCTTATTTGTTTTAATAAGGAAAGAGACAAATCACAGGGCTTATTTTGTAAGCTACAAAGGATCATTCAGTGCAAAAACAAATGGCATTTTCTTAATGAAGAATCATGGTGAGCTAGGGGTCTACATGACTTATGTAAAATGTTACTCTGTCCTTTGTTTGCTCTAGGTGAGCAAGCTTGGGATGCCAGCAAGATATAAACATACACAGTGACACCCACCTACTAAAAGTCTGTCTCCTTGCCTGGTTTTGTAGTAGTTCAACAACATCAGAACATGGATATAAGCATCTCATGGCTTCCCATTCAGCTCTGTCCCAAGGTTTGTGTCACTGTTTGAGATAACCTCTATTATAAGACTTTGATCAGATTTTCCATGCTTAGTAGTTTCGGGTCATTTAATCATCTATTCAGCTTTTCATTGTGTCTTTATTATGGTGGGTAGAGGATGGCATCAGAAATACATTTGCCTTTGGGGCATCTGGGTGGCTCAGTTGGTTGAATGTCTGACTCTTGATTTCAGCTCAGGTCATGATCTCAGGGTTGTGAGATTGAGCCCTGCCCTGGGCTCTGCAATGGGGGTGGAATCTTCCTGAGATTCTGTCTTTTCCTCTCCCTTTGCCCCCCCACCCCCTTGCTTGCACTCTCTCTCTTTCTTGCTATAAAGAAGTATTTTTTTTAAATAAATGTTTTCCTTCACTGTATCATCCTCATGACTAACATTTTGAGCTATTCATCTAGCATCGTTTAGCCTCAGTCCCTTCATCTGTGAAGTTCTTATGGTGCTTGACTTGTAGTATTCATCTAACTGATGACCAAGAAAACCAGACACGCATATCACCTAGATGTTGGAATAACTGGAATTTAAAATAAATAGTATTAATATAACAAAGGCTTTAATGCAAAAAAAAAAAAAAATGATGACCTACATGAACAGATGAGGAATTTCAGCAGAGTGTAGGACGCCTTCATGCTAGAAATCAAAAACATGGGAGCAGAGATAATAAAGTTTATTAGTGTACTTGACACAGTCAAGGAAAGAGGTAGTGAACTGGAAGATAGGTCAGTAGAAGTTATATAAAGGATGCAAGTAAAATGGACATCATCAATGTCCATCATCAAAACTGGATGCAAGTGAAAATGGACATCATCAATGGCTGTTGAACAGTTTATCCAAATGAAAACACAAAGAGAAACAAACCCAAAACAAACAATCAAACAAATAAAAAAGAATAGATTATCCAATTTGTGTGGGATAATATTGTATTTCTAAAATTTATGCAATGGATGAAATTGGAATCATGAAGAAGAAGACACTAATCCAGAAACTCAAGGTGCTCAGAGAATACCAAGTCGAATAAGTTAGGAAACCCATACTTATGTAGTATGTCTACTCATGCACACATATACACACTCACATACACCCTTAAACCATAAGATCTAAATTTTTGAAGTTCAAAGATTAAGAAAAAACAAAACAAAAACAAACACAACCACTCAACCTAGACTAGCACACCCAGTTCATTTCCCATCCCCCAAAATTCAATAATAAAGGATAGATACTTTTTCAGACAAACAAGAATTGAGAGAATCCATTATCAGCAAAACTGCACTAAAAGAAATGCTAAGAAGATCTTCAGAGAGAAGAAATATAATAATCAGAAATTTGGATTACATTAAAAAGGATAATTGGCTGTCTAAAAGCAAGAAGGGGTAGCAATGCATTGTGTCTTCATACTATTTGTAAAAAAGTAAAATGTGTGACACCAATTGTTTAAAGAATGGAAAGGAGAGATTTGGAGTATAATTTTGTAAGATTATGAAGAAAACTAAAAGAAACTCTTCACACCCTTGTGGTAGGCAGTGATTTCTTGGTGGGACAGAAAAATCACAAAATAATTTTTTTTTTAATTTATAAATAGGACTTCATCAAAATGAAAGGTTTTTTGCTCATTTGGGTTAAAAAAATGAGGTAAGCCACTGTCCGGGAGAAAAAATTGGAAAAATACATGTTTAATAGAGGATATTCATACTATGTAAAGGACTCTCAACACTCAGGAATAAGGAAAACCACTCAATTTAAAAATGGGCAAAATATTTTAATAACCATTCCACCGAAGATGTTAACAGTGAAAATAAAAGGCATGAAAAGGCCACTAATAATTAAAATGTAAATTAAAACCACAACCAGATACTGCTACATACTTATTAGAAAGGCTTTAGGAAAAGCTAATAACAGACATGTGTAGGTGAGGATGTAGAGCAAAAGGAATTCTCAAACAAGGTTTGTGGGAACACAAAATAGAGACATCATTGGGGAATTTGGTAGCTTCTTATTAAGTTAAAAATACACTACCATAAGATCCAATAATTCTCTCTAAGAATGTTCATATTGACCTTATTCATAACTATCAGATACTATAAATAAATACTGAAAACATCCTTCGGTTAGTGAGTAGATAAACAAACATCCATACAATGGAATACTATTGGTCAACAAAAAGAAACATACTGTGGATACACTCAGCATTATGGATGGACCTCAAACGCTTCATGCCAGACTTAAGCCAGGTTTGAAGTGCACAATTGTCAGGAGAGAAATCAGGTCAGTGGTTAAGAGGGGCTAGGCTTGTAGGGAGAGTTTGTCTACAAAAAGATATGTATGGGGGTGTTTTGGGAGTGACAAAGCTGTTCCACATCTAGATTATGGTGCTGTTCCATGCTTGCATGTGTGCATTTGTCAAAACTTGCAAACTATACACTAAAAAGGATAAATTATATGGTGTGTAAGTTATACCTCAGTTTTAAAAAAATGACTCCTGTCCAAGCATTTTGAGATTTTTTATTGGTTATAGTCTTTGCTTAATTGATTTCTAGTGTAATTCCTGTAGTCAGAGAACATACTTGATGTGACTTCAGTTCTTTGGAATTTATTGACACTTTATGGCCCAGCATCTGCTCCATTTTGGTGGATGTTCCATTTGCACTTCATATAAATGTGTATTTTGCATTTATTGGATGCAGAACAACAACATGATATGCAAAAATGGCTAGTAATTATCTTCACTAGTAACCACAGACCCAAAATCTTGGAATCTGGAATCTTCACCTTATTGATTGACTGCATATTCTTCCATCTGTCTGATTCCTTAACAGTGGGTACCAGCTTTAGTAGGACTAGCTTAGATCAAGTTAGAAATTCAGGGGTGATTCCCTGTTTCTTTGCTGCTCTTTTCCACATCCCCATCTCCCTTCCCACTTCAGAACAAGATCCTGTAATATTGAAGTTCTTCTGCATCCAATACGTCACGGAGAATGAAAATGTGATAAAGTAATGACGCCTGGCCTGGCTTGTCTTAAACAGCAAAGACATTCACATTTAAACATGGTGAATAGAAATGGCAGCGGGAGAAATGGAAGATACCTCATTTAGTGACAGATGCGTAGTTTGGGTTTGATGTAAACTTACATCTCAGTCACACAATTTACACTGTGTCACCTGTAACAATTTACTGTCATACTGTGATTACAAGTGTTTTCCCTTGTAAAATGGAAATAATGACCCAATCTGAATTAAGGCTCATGGTGAGGATCTTATAAGGTAACCCACATTGTACCTCTACCTCTGTGCAGTGGAAATACTTATGATGGGCTCTGCTTACAGTCAGATTAGCTGGTATGAGGTTACAAGTGGATTTTGTTTGGCCAGGATGTTGGCTGAGCTTGTAGGTTGATGTGTCTACTAGGAGGGATTAGGAACCATCTCATATGGCATGGTGGAAACCATAGGAAAGCGACCTCCCTCCCCATTCCCCCAGCCCCCGTCTCACCCCCCTAAAAAAGAGCTCATGCTATTTCCTCCTTGCTTGGGGTTGATTATTCATAAGTGCTTGGCCAATTGCAAAACTTACACAGTGATATTTGGAGATGGGGCCAGTAGCAGCAGCAGATACACTGTCTCCCTACTCCCCTCCAAGAGGTATTTCCCCATCCCCTAATCTGAGAGTTTCTAAAAAAAAAAAGGAGGCTTCTTTTTTTTAATGAATAGAGACAAAGAGGAGATAATCCTAGAACCAAAATCCCCTTCAAATTATTCATGCATGTTTTATTTTATCTAAGCAAATATAATTTTAGCCCCGACTGTTTGTAAGTCTGTGATAGGCCTTATCACATGTTCCTGTCTTTTGGTGCCTGGAACCACATCAAAAGGTCCCTATGAGATTTTGATGATTTTTTTCATTTTCTTTGGTTCACTGAAGCTTTACTAAAGTCTATGCCAGGTTTCCACGAGGAAGACTGACAGCCATACCTGCTAACACAGGTGATGGGAAGGGGACATGACCCATGGACAGAGTTGCTTCATCTTGAATTCAAAGAAAGGGATAGATACTAAGTATCCAAGATTGTGTATTTTCTTGTCTAGGTTTCAATAAGCTGAATGAAAAAAAAAAAAAAATCAGTGGATGAAGGAGCATTTATTAGATTTCTTCTGAATGTCAGTGTGCTGAGTAGAAAAGGCAAAAGAAGAATACAGACTCCAAAATCAGACTGTCCAGGCTTGAATCCCCTTTGGGTCATTAAATAGATGCTTGACTTAAATTCCCCATGTCTTCATTTTCTCCTCTATAAATTGTTGGTGGTAGGGAGGGGTGCTGGCAAGCTATATTAGAAGACAGGGCTGGGTGTCCCTCAGCCCTAGAGGGGTGGTGGCTGATGGGCTAGAGGACAGGGCTGGGTATCTCTCAGCACCTTGGGGCGGTGGGGTGGTTGATGGGCTAGAGGAGAGGTCTGGATGTCCCTGGGCCCTGAGGGTGTAGTGGGGAGAGGTTTGATGACCACCACGTCATCTACATTTTCTACACTTTCTACAGCCCAGAGCTTGGGGCCTGGAATATCTAAAGGAAAAGCTGAATTTCATCTTCTTTTCAAAGCTTTCAAAAGCAGTCACTGGCTTTAAGAAAAGGAAAAAGAAAAAGAAAAAAAAAAACTGGTAGTGGATATATTGTGAAGGTCCCATGAGTTATTTTATGTAAAGTACGCAGAACATTTCTTGGCACAGAGGAGTATTTATTGTCATTCTGATTCATCCAGACTTGACAATGGCTCTATGAGGGAGGGGTAAGTTCTATCTGTTTGACAAAAGAAGAAACTGAGACTGAGAGAGCTAAAATGACTTACCCAAAACCATGTGGTTAATCCATGAGCTGACTCTTGAGTGAATTCAGTACCATTTCATTCTATGTCCTTACATGTCCCAGGACCTGCCTAGGAGCTAGCAGGTTGGATGTCGCACAGAGTCTAGGAAGGATGCTCTCTGAGAGTGGGCTACAGTAGGATGAGACTACAACCTTCTGGATCCGATCCTAACTACTCTGGGGATCTTGGGCTGTCATTTTTCTTCTTTGACTCAGTTTTCCTATCTGTTTACAAGGAACGAATGGCTGACATATATTAGGTATCCAAATCTCCTTTCCTTAGGACAGAGTTTGATTTTCTTCCTTCTTTCCTAGCCTGGGTTGGTTGGGAAGTCCTTCCACTCTGTGCCCTTCCTCAAAGCCACCAGGGCAGAATGTACAACAAAGACAAGGAATACGATAGTACTCTGCAAACCAAAAGTCTTTGAGATTGTGATACTGTGACTTGTAATAAGAAATATATGTATTTGGTCTTCAACCCACCTAAAACCCACAGAATTTCTTATGATAAGAGTGATAAAGGTGCATCTGTTACTCTAATGAGGTGTCTTTTGAAAAGCCCTTAGGTAGCTGAAGGTTGGGGCTGGGAACCAGCCAGGTGATTAGAGGGTTGGAACTTTCAAGCCCTCCTGCTCTCCCAACCTCCAGGGAGGGGAGAGCCAGGTGAATTGGTTCCCAAAGGCCAATGATTTAATCAATCACGACTATGTAATGAGGTATCCATAAAAACCCAAGAGGCCAGGGTTTGGAGACCTGGGCTGGCAAACACATGGAGACATGGGGAAAGTAGTGCTCCTGGAGAGGGTGTGGAAGCTCTGCACTCCTTCCCCATACCTAACCCTTTGCATCTCTTGGATCTGGCGGTTCCTGAGCTCTATCCTTTTATAATTAACTGGTGATCTGGTAAGTAAAGTGTTTTTCTGAGTTCCATGAGCCACTCTAGCAAATTTATCAGACTTGGGAACCTCCGATTTATAGCCCGTTGGTCAGAAGCAACAGGCGATTAACCTGGGGTTGCAAATAGCATCTGCAGTGCATGGAGAAGGGAGCAGTCCTGCGGAGGTGATCCTTAACATGTGGAGTCTGATGCTGTCTCCAGGTAAAGAGAGTCAGAACTGAATAGAATTGTAGGGCACCCAGCTGGTGTCTGGAGACTTTCTTGTGGGTGGGGGACCCCCTCCCCATGATCGGAATTGGTCCCAGAATACAAAAGACAGTAAAAATTGGTCATTTAGTCTGCTCCTAGAGATCGGGGCATCTCTCAAAGGAGTTTTATGTAGCAACTTGATAGAACTTAAGAGTCTCCGATCCATCCACCCTGGCTTCATTACTATACCTCTTTCTAACTTTGCCTCTATGATCCAACAAACTACTCTCTTGATTCAACCCAAACCCAGCTAATTAGCTTGAATTTATTGGCTTATTTTCTTAAGGGAGATTAATGGATTATTCACCTTTGGCAGGTCCTATGAACCCAGCTGCTGAGATAAAACAGGTGTGTGTTTTAGGTATATGTATGTGTGTGCATGCCTGTATACCTGCAAGATTCTGATTACATTCTTCCAAAGTTACAAGCTAAAACCAAGGTCTGCTTTTATTCCCCCTTGCCCTCAACGGAAGCATCCGGTTTCCTTCCTTTGCCAACCAGCAATCACATTTCCGGGTGAAAAATAAAAATCAGGTTCCATTACAGTAGGGAAATCGTTAGCATGTGCTAAAATTTGGATGTTTCCATTTCAGTAGAACTAATGATTTTCAGGTGCTAATGATATAACCTAGAGAAAGCTCTTCACCTTCCCTGCTAGAGACAGGAAGACGTAAGGTTGTATCTTGGGCCTTTGTAGATAGAAGGTTGGGCCTTCAAGCCCTTCAAGGGACAAGGGTAGTGCTTGGAAAAGGAACACCATACTGAAATTGGGTGATCTGAATTTTCAGTATGAATTTAATTAGTTATGCCACATTGAACAAGCCTTTTATGTCTAGGATGACCATATAATTTACCGTCCTAACCATGGCGCTTTCAAGAATAAAAGATGGTTCCATTAGCATCTGCACCAGGAAAAATGGGCATAAAATTATGAGTGACCATCCATCATGACCTAGTATGTATACGAACACTACATGTAACATCCTGCTACCCTGCCCATACCTTCATATAGCCCAAGGATCTGACTTGAAATTGTAAAGCTAGGAAAGCTAAACCCATGGAGATTTTGTAAAGCTGTCTAAGTGCTAGGTGTTCTGTACAAGGGTAGCAGATGAGTTTTAATACCGGGACGTTTACAGCCCACGTTTGCGCATGAAATTTCTAAGTAAAGTTAGGCACCCAGAGTGGTCACGTTTCCTTTGAGGCTTTTGGAATGTTGGCAGCCAGACCCAAGCAATTTCTCTATGCCATTTCCTTGATCTTTGGTGGGTGGAAGAGGTGTTGGTATTGAGCAGAGGAATGTAGGAGACCATCAGAAATTTCCTGGTCTGAAAATGGAAGGCCCCACTTGGGTTTATGCTGCCCCGAGCTGCATTTTAGGCTTGCTGTGCAAGGCAGTTCCCCAGGGACTAGGAGTCTTATGTTACTGGAGTTCAACAGGCAGGCCAGGAAAATCAATACCCTACTGCTAAAGGTTGAGAGTTTATCCAACTGAAAATTTAAGAAAATAAATAGAATAAAGTTTTGGCTTTTCCTGTGGGCCTCCAAGGTGATTGAGGACAGGCTCCATTCTTTAGGGTTCAGCTTATTTTATAGGGTCTTGGATTCAGGAGTGTGGATGGGCCAGAAACACAAAACCACTGGAAACAAAGATTTCTGAGGAAATCAGAGTCACAGACTCATGAAGGCTGGGCCTTAACCTTACCTCATTTAACCCCTTTAATTTACAGATGAGAAAGCTAAGGCCCTAGGTAGAGTCCGGAGCCCCAGTCTGTGACTATAATGATCTAGATATCAAGGTATGCTGTTCAATAACATGAAAATATCTTGTGATTGGTTTTGTTTAAGAGGAAACCCTTAATTAGATGGAAAAAGATTTTTATAATATTCCAAATCTCTTCCCACTTTTCTACCTTCTTATTTTGAATTATAAGAATTTAGTCATAGGTATTTCAGTCCGGGCTAATAGGTAATTTGAGGTGAGGATATGACGCCTGGGCAGCCCAATAGGAAAACAGTGTAGGTAAGACAGAACTTTCATCTGTGACCTAGCCCACAGTCAGATTTTATAAATGGTTCAATTGATTGTGAAGGGAAAGTATATTCTTTTTAAATATTTTATTTATTTATTTATTTGACAGAGAGACTGCAAGTAGGCAGAGAGGCAGGCAGAGGGAGAAGGGGAAGCAGGCTCCCTGCTGAGCAGAGAACCTGATGATGCGGAGCTCAATCCCAGGACCCTGAGATCATGACCGGAGCCTAAAGCAGAGACTTAACCCACTGAGCCACCCAGGTGCCCCAGGAAAGTATATTCTTGAACTATTGTGTATAATGCTCTCTATATGCACATTTGATTCTTCTATATCTTTTATCATTATTTGGTTTCCTTCAAATGATTAAATTTAGTTGGGATCTTTTGCATATTTCATGGAATGCGACTACTTCTATATCATGAGTATTTTATTTCCCTGAAATTTCTAATTATTCAATGGAAAACACAGTGATCCTAGGGGAATTTTTAACCCTCCCACTCCACCCCTACTCCTGCCATTATTTTACCAGGGATATTGCTATGATTAGGCTTTTAAAATTTTCTTTTTCTTTTATCCCCTCCACGACTTTTAAAATTTTCTTAAACATATTCTGGTAATCAATATTTTTCATGAAAAATACTCTTTTCTTGGACATTAAAATTTGTTTACATCTAGGGATACACGAGATTCTTATGATTTACTTAATCTAATATCTGAGATTATATACCTTGTCAATTTTATTTCATATATTTGCACTGTTTTCTTCTCTTTCCCTCTCTCTCTCTCAGGTTGGGGATATATGCATTTGGTTTGTTTGCTTTGTTTTAATTTTAATTCATTAGTGTTCAGTTTTAGGTGTATTTATTTATTTATTTATTTACTTTATTTTAAGTAAGTTCTATGCCCAACCTGGGGCTTGAATCTATGATCAGAGATCAAACCACCCCAGTATATATATATATATATATATATTTTTTTTTAACTTAAATACCTACACCATGCATTTTCATTCTTTTTTTTTTTCAGTAAAACCACACATAGATGTGATTTCACCTGATAGGATAGTTTTGGCTGTAGACCATAACCTTGAATTAGCACCACCCTCTCTTATCATTTTCCAGTGTTTGCCTTCTCTTTCTTCAAAGAGTTTCTTTCTATTTTAATGTCACATTGTTTAAATTCTCATTGTACCAAAGAGAATCTTTATATTATAGTGTGATCAGAAAAATCTGACATGACTTTTGGACAACTTACTTAAAAAGTAGATTGGACTCAAATTTATCAAAATGTTATAATTTTCTGGTACCTTATGTATATCCCCAAATCATCTTCATCTAAATAGGTATTCTTGCTCTCTCCATACAAGCCTCTCAGCCTCTGTTTCTGTGTCTTTTCTTATGCTGGTGAATATCTCCAAGAATCTAGTCTCTATTTCTTCCCACTAAAAACTACCCATCTGTTTGGGTCAATATAAAATGAAGTTTTCTTCAATTCTTTCCTGATTATGCCAGTTGAATAAAATCTCACGTCTGAGTCATTTCTTAGTTACTAAATCCGAACATGATACCTACTTTGTTTTATTGTACACATTTTGACTTGGTGAATTTAAGTCTTCGTGCGGGCAGCATAAAATATAGTAGAGTGGGAGGTGTTAAGTAATAGGTCCTCAGATATTTGATGAGGCAGATTCAATAGAGTTCATATTCCAAAATAGAATATCTTTGTTCCTAAATGGGAATAACTTCCCCACAGTGTAATGCCTGGGGTGTAGACCCTGGACTGGGTGGATTTTGCCAGTTAAAACAGATTAATGCAAAATTGTTCACACAAGTGGAAATCGTTGCTGTTAATAGTGAACAGGACTACTGGTCAAAGAGAAATTGAAGCCACCTGTACCAAGTTACCCTTTCACCTCTGCCTCTGTCTCTTTCTGGGTCTAGAAAACTCCTCCTGTGTCTCTGCTTCCCCTACCAGTAAACCTTCCCCTGGGACAGTCAATTCTGAAGGCAATTTTCCAAGACCATTTGCAGAATTGGCCAGGGCTTCAGCTGCAACATGAAAAAGGCATTTATTCTGGAACCTCAAAATGGAGTTTGGAGGAGACATTGCTGAACTTGTTTCAGAAATAGATTCTATATGCATCAGTTTTATTGCTTCAGGTATAAATGTTAAACCTAATAGTTTGGCTAAAACAATGTGTGTTTGTGTGTATGCATGTGCAGACTCTGGTTGGGTGTTGTTTTCATAAGTTTTTGCAGATATTTTGACACTTCCATATACAAGCTAGCAGTTTAGTGTTATGTCCTGAGTCACACATCTGTAAAAGCAGCTATTTGTGTTCTCAGGCTGGATCATGTGCCAAAATCATAATGCCTTGCATTCTTGAACCTTACAGTGCAATAAAATATTGAACTATACTGTGAAAATATCTAGAAGAAAATCTGATTTTATTCTGTATGTGTGTATACCAAGTTTAGCAGCCATATATTTGAATTTTTGGGTCAACTTTTGATAAGTTTAGATAATGTTTATTGAGACAGAGGAGAATAATAAGCAAGTTTAGACTAGGTTAAGAAGAGTCTTACCTACCAATCTTAAGATGTTAGGGATTACTTACACTTATGACACAGTAGACCTAATCTCATAGGGTGACCATATCATGTACTGTCCAAACTGGGACACTTGAGAGTAAAAGAAGTTATGGTCACCTGAGGACTATAAGTGTAAACCCATCTGTCTTAGGCTAAAAAATGACGTATGATCACCTCTTATTGTGAGCAATAAGGGAAATAAATATTCTTTCTGGATACATCTACCTTCTGGCCATATATTTGCTGTACCCCATCGAAGTTTGTATTCTAGGCTTGAAATGACAAATATGTAGCTCTGATGATAATATCTCCCTTTCTTGTATACATAGCATGCATTTCATATCATAATCCTTCACATTGATCTCTGGGTTGGTATCAGACTCTTTTTCAGCCTAGCTCTCCAACTAACCCATAATTTTATTGGGCTTAGCCCTGAAGATTGAACTTGCTATACTGAATTTACTATGGTGTATGATGGCTAGGATTTGTTGTTGTTGTTGTTGTTGGCAAATGTTAAGATTGACAGGGCCTCTCTCTCTCTCTCTTTTTTTTTTTTTTGTCATTAGAGCTGGATGAACCCGAGAGTGTCCGACATGGTTCAGTCAGCTCAGCCACAACTCCCCATTCTGGTAACCAGCATGTATGTCAACAAGGAGGGTTACAGCAAGAAACTCAGCAGTGGGGCAAAGGATCAAAAGCAAAATGGGAACCAGATTACAGTTTATTTAAAGCTAAGCAAATGCTTGAAACTTCCCCCTCTTACAATGCAGAATTTCTTTTTACAAAGATGAATTTACAAACTTTCCTCAGGCTGGCAGGCATAAGTGGGGCCTCCTGCTTTCCCCTGCTAAATCCTAAATGGCTAAGCATCCATGTCTGTGCCAGTCTTACCCAATAACAAGCAAAGCAGAGAACTGGGCATGGTAACATAGCACCTCTGAGGTGTGTTCACCACATAGAAGGTATAAAGATGAAGGTTTTTCCTGCCTTTGACTCTTCAAGGCACTGTATCACCAGCTTTTGGAAAACATGGCCTAAAGAGTATTGTGGGCTCTGAGCATGCAGTTAGAGGGTCTTCTTATTGGGGGTGGAGAAGTGATAGTATAGGGTAGAGAAAGGGACAGATTTCGGATGAATGTTTCCCAACCCCACAGGTAAAATTATGAATATGAAGAGTGGAGTGTGTCTCTCTTATCCAAGAAAGATATTAACTTTATTCTAAGTCCAGGAAGATGTTGGGACTGTGATTGCTGATAAATGTGCCAAAGGATCAATATTGCCTCAGGATCTGAAGAATACAGTCTTCTGGTGTTGGGACATTATTGACCCCTCCAAAGCATTAGGAGGAGAAGATCTTGGGATAATCAGGTAGACTTTGTATGAAAAAAAATTGCAAATATTGTGTATTTGCAGATCACAGAGATCCCCTTGGTCTTCATTAGTGTGGGATTAAAACAATCTTGTCTGAATTTTAATTATGTACCAGAATGTTTCTCCTCTACACAATAAAAGGATGACACTTCTGAAACTTGGTAAAAGGGATTCTCTGAAAATAATAGAACTCTCAATAAGCTCTGCTCACCATCATGACCAAGAAGAGAAGTACCACCCCTAGTCAGGTTATCCCATACTCAGTAGGAAGGGATGCGATTCCTACCCTCATATGCCCTTATGGCCCCTCATATTGATATTCTGAGACTTCCCAGATCTGGATCAGTTCATCACACTGCTTTCTTTGACACTGGTCTGCTGAACCAGAATTGGTAAACAATTGAATGTAGCCAAAACCAAGAATTTGAATGCCACTGGGCCATCACCACAATAAAGATCCCCTTCCTCATGAGCCCTCAGTGCCATCCAACTAACTTTTTCTCCTATCCTCAGGGACTTTGTCCTTCCCTAAACTCAGCCCCAAAGTCATCTCACTGTGCCCCCACCCACTTTTCAGCAAGACTTACACCAGGGATGGAGTGTGGGTTTCATTTAATTGTGATCTATTGGTACTAGTTATATAAAACAATAAAGTAAGAAAATCCTGTAGCTTTATCTGGCCTCAATGTGAAAGTACATACCAATTGATGAGAAAAGTCTGCTTGGAGTCCCACATGGAGACAAGGAGTGATGTCATGAGTGCCAAGTTTTTGCCACCCATAGCCTGGGCTCTTCCAGTGACTCCCATCTCCCCATCATGAGGGGTTCTGGCATAAACAAACTGCGGTGATGCCCTGAGTCTACTGAAATTTGAAGGACACAGGCAGCCAAGAATTCTGGGCTAGTGTTTTGTAGGGATTACTACCCTATCGGCAGCTGGCCAGTCATGTGTGGACAAATTGGAGAGTGAGGGCCTGCTTTGTACAGACTCAACGCATGGGGAGCACTCTGAGCTGGGGCACCCGAGTGTGCTGAGAATTGTCTAGGAATGCTCTGATACCAGAAAAACTCCAACTCAGACAGATATTGAGTTTGATATCTGGGCAAGTGTCCCATTCAGACACAGATTTGGGGTTTGGAGTCCCAGAAAAAGAGCTAGAAAGCAAAGATGAAAGAGCGAATGTTCAGGGTGGGGTTTTAGATCTACAGAAGAGGAGAGTTTGGTTGGAAAATGGAGTCTGAGAGCCATTCTACAAGCCGGACTAGCATGGTGTATAGAATGAGGTTCTGGGATTCAGAGCTGTCTCAACAGAGGCATATTCACCACAAGTGTCCTGTCATAGTCTGATTGCTTTGCCTGGCCCAAGATAAACACAGGCAGACTCCAATGGTGAAGTTACTAGGGCATTTGCTTAGGAGAGACATGCAATCTAGGTTCCAGAAGATTTCATAAAAATTGCAACCGAAGCCTACTCTTTTTGCAGAACCCTGAGGACCACCTGCAAATATCCTCAAAATAGGCAGTCAAGAGAGGCAGATATAAAAATGACTTGATTCAGTTGGTCATTTTGACTCTACCAGTTCGGCTATGTATTAAAATGGAATCTTTGGATAAACTGCTAACGCCTTTATTCTCTCATTTGCTTTTCATCCTCCAGAAAAGTTAAAAAGTGGGCGTTAGAGGGAGGCAGGGTGCCTGATTTTCCTCTGCCCACTCTTCCATCAGCCCCAGTGCTCTGGTTTCCTTTCACCTTGTACAGCGGTCATAAAGTCAAACAGTCCCATGGCACCCTAAAAAGATCGTTCTTTTCCTATCAAACCAAGATCCTATTGACACTCAGATCCTCAAGATTCATCCCTGAATTACTAGCTTTGAACTGAGGACTCCTTAGACAACCCAGGGGTTTCCTGGGGGGCTTCATCCCTTTTTTTAAATGTCGATTTTGGAATTTTTAACTAGGTTTGTGCCTCTGATCTTTTCTCAGCCTCTGTAAAATCCTTTATTTCCCACAAGTTTGACAGAAGCTGACTGTTGGAGATGTAAAAGGATCAGGACAGAAGGCCTTAGGAAAAGTTAGCCATGAGTTTATCTTGGGACAAGTCTAGGCAATCACTGCAAACATTACAATGCATGGGAAGCAGGTGGAATTTGGCAGACCGTGTCCCATAGCAGGTCCTGAACAAAGCAACTGTAGGAGGGCTAAGCACAGGGCTCATTCCTGATGCTCTCCATTGAACCCATAGTTGCCAAGACTGTTGATAGTAGCTGGCTCTCCAAAAGTCACACTATTAAAATAGGTAGCAGTAAAATATCACAAAGGCAGGTCCAAGATGCATTTATATTTGACTTTGAAACATGTTCTTACATTGATGTCTATAAGAGTTAAAACAGGGTATGATTATCCTAACTTTGAACCACTCTTCACCTGCTGCCTATTCTCCAGAATAAACTGAGTAATGCCAGTTACCAAATTATGCAAAGGAGGCTTATGAGAGGGACTCCCTTGAAGATACCTTTGTCTGGAGTCCTTTGTCTTGCTCTCTCTAGCAGTCCTTGGTGGTGACTTACCCATGTCCCCTGGGTACTCATTCCTCTTGCCAATGGCTCCCCTGCAAATGTCTGCAAGTCCACAGACAGCATGCGTGAGTGGGTTCAACCCACACCCAGGGTAGTCTGCCAGTGCTGGCGAGTCTGTACCCTTCATAAGAGCCCTCTATCAATGAGAGGTGGGAGTTGGTGGGAAAGTAGCCCAGCTACCTTGGCCTTGTAGTAGGATCTCTCTCAGGTATATTGTAGCCATCATCTTATGTGGTTGAGCCCTAGTACTCCTAGGAGGAATCAACTCATTTATGACCGTGTACTGACTGACTTCTCTTCCTTCCCACTCTCTCACTGTGCTTCCTGGGATCATCTTCCAAAGAAGCTATTTCCAAGTACACATCCTTCACTCAGTGTCTCTTTTTGGGAAACCATCCTGGGGCTCTGCCTGTTTCAGTGTGTTGTAGGCCTCAGAGCGAAACCAGGGGCTGTTGAGATCCTTGGAGATGAAATACCTTCCTGAGATCAAAGTAGTACATGGATCGGGTTGCCCTTCTTCAAACTAGAAAGGGACAGCAAGGTAATAGTATCAGCATATACGTATGTGCAGAGAAGGCAAGTGGATTTTTCTACTGATCATTGAAAGTCCTAATGCATTATATTTAGCTAGGTGCCCATAAAGGCCTATGACATTATTTGCTAACTTATAATCTTCACTTTTTCTTCAAAAAAAGTTGTTTTGTCAGTTATTGTAAAGGAGACCAAAAAAATACAATAGTTAACTCAATGAGCTGGGACAGATAGAAGGTATGGGTTAGGGATTGGAAGGTTCACACTTGGGTCTGCTTATCATAAAGTATTGGCAGTTGCAATAGGTGGGCCGTCAATTTGGTTCTGAGCTTCCTAGAGGACAAAACAAAGAGGAAAATTGGTTTCCTTAAAAGCCTAGAAAATTAAAGTCATGACTGCGTGTGCTTTTCTAATTACACAATTTATATGTATGATTTATGTTTTAGTTACTTAGCTTTCTGAGCCTTCTGACTCAGTTTTGGTCTTCTTCAAAAACATCTTTACTGTTTCATTTGTGGCTTCCTTATTTATGGTGAGTTCCTCCTCCCTTCCCTGCTGGGAAAATGAAGATTTCCCCAATTTTTGGACTTATTTTGTTTGTTTCCATAGTTACTGAAGATGTACACATATCCACACACAAAAACATACAAACTTTTTACAATATTGAGCTGAATATCTTGTATATAGTTTTTCATCTATTGAGTTTAAAAAAATAAATATTTTTTAAAAAGCATGATCTTTTTAAAGAAATTGTAATTACTAAAAAAATACGTTTTGCTCCTTCCTTTAGCAATGCCAAAGTTTTGGCTTAAATAATCATTATTAAGGCAGTTTTGGGGGAGACATATCAATCATCAAAGTTAATAAATTATAGAGTAGGTATGTTCTAAAAACTGATAATTGGCATCCTTTAAATTAATAAATTATTCTTAGTTCAAATAACTCCATACCCAAAGGACAAAACAAACATGAATTTCAATAACTAGAGAAGATAAGGATCATAAATCTTTTGCAATTTCTTCTAGGAATGGATATTTTGTCAGATTTGATGTGTTTATCTCCTATTATTAAAATCCAAAACTTAAGATGTAAGTTCTCAAAATGAACTAACAGAGGAGTTTTCAAACTTTTATTGGACATTATATATATGTCAGCTTTTGGATATGACCTCAGACATTTTCTTTGAAAACCTACCCCACAGGAAGAAGGGTTGAGTGGTCCTCAGTGCAGAGTGAACTAAAGCAGGGATGGTGGGTTGAAGCTTCATTTTAGAACAGAGCTGGAAGTCCCCAGCTAGATATCAGTCAACTTCCCATTCCTCAGAACTAGTGTCTCTAAATTTGTCAGGCTCTGTCCCCGCAACCCACCCCTAGTTACCCAATTTCTATTACCACCACTCACTGCAGCTGAGAGGGTTGCAGAAGGTTAAAAATCTAGTCTCAGATTTTTTTCCCCAGCCAAATAGGCTTGATTTGGCAGTGTATAAAATTAAGTTCTTCAGTTTATAAGGTTTGAGAACCCTGGATTATAATGGTTGCAGATGGGAAAATTATCCATTTGTGTACTAATGATATGTATCTTTGGTAATATTTTTCTTTGAGCATGTTTCCTGCTTGCCCTTAGGAATACGTTCATTGATAAAAGATCAAAGCCTGCTTGAAATACAGAGGGGAAAAAAAAAAAGAAAATAAGAACTCTGGGTGCAGAAATAATGCCAACAAACATAGTTAAAATGAGACCAGATTTATATATGTCTCCAAACTGCTACTTGCAAAACAGTCCTTTGGAAACAAGAATGCTTTTTAGAAGAAAGGGTGGCTTCTGTTCGTGGCTGGTTCAGTTAGATGAACTTTAATTTGCCTTTCAAGTTTGTAATTCTCTGATTGTTCAAGCAATATGTTTCTTTGGGCAAGGCTGAGGAAGTGGCGTGGACTGCAGTTTACTTAACAAATAAATTTCTACAAGAGGGATAATTTGGGGAATCCAGTCTTCCAGACTCAACAATGACACAAAATGTGTTTACATTAGCTACATGGAAGAATTTCCTCAAGTTGCCACATCTATATAGGAAAAATGCTGTTTTTATTTTAGAAAATAATAAATTATGTAGGTATGATTCTAATATTTTTATAATAAATTATGTAGGTATTTTTCTAATATTTTTAATTGACCTCATTTGATTCTCAAAAGATATCATGTATATGTTTTTCCAAAGTGTGGGTGCAAAGAGATTGTATTTATCATTTGGGAGAAATGAAACACCTTCCAGATGATTCCTTCCAGGTGAAACTCTGCATTTCTTAACACTAATTTTATTGTTCAAAATTTATTAATTTTCTCAATAAAATGCACCATCTCTCTGTGACAGTTGGTTTGGGTTATGGAAAGGCCTGTTGTCAGGAGAAAATTAGGTTACTTAAAGATACAGCAGTTTATTAGAAAGGCTATACAGCAGGAATAACGTCATCGAAGGAAGAGAACCCCTAATAGTACAGGTGTATTGATTGTTGCAGGAAAACTATCCACGCAGTGACTTATGGAGTTGGGGGAGGGGAGCAGCTGACTTGCAGACTGTGCCAGTGGCTGCTTCCCGTTTTTGTTTTGTTTTGTTTTGTAAAATGTGGACATTCAGTACCTTACTGATAAAAGTAGTTATAAAAGTATAGCTGAACTAGTATGGCAAGAAGCTATCACACCATTCCTTTTTATTTTCTGTATCACAGAAGCTCATTTATTAAGGTTTGATGGCTAAATAGCAAAGATAACATAGCCCTGCTCTCGCCTCCCCATGTGGCCCCATGTTAGAGTACTCACGAATTTCCAAGGTTCTAAAGTTTGGGTCTCTCCAGTCCTGAAAACAGCAGAAATATGAAGAAGCATCCTTCTTGTTTGACCCTCACTGACTTACCACAGTTACAGGATTCTGGGTGCTCAAGGGAGGCCCTGAAGGGCTAGTTTGGATGTCTGAAGTCTCTGGAACCTTCCTGAGACATCCACCATAGTAATTTTACCTGCTGTCTGCTAGGAAGGCTTTCAGGTTCCAGGACATTGCTTCTTTGTTCTGATAATCGAGGAAAGCCCAAGACTGTCCAGCTCTTTAGATGTGTAAAAACAGCCAGTGTGTGTAAAGCCAATGTATAATAAACCTGCTTACTTTAAAGCAAAATGAGAACCGTTCACCAAATGCCTCCCTAGTCAGTTACCCAAATTCCAAATCCTACGCCGTTTTAATCCCTCAGAAATCACATGAGAAATGGTAAACAAAACCTAATAAGAGCAGACAAGAAGAGCAGAAAGAGGCACGAAACTATAGGTTACACAATACGTATGTTCTAATTGTTATATCCCTGATCACACTGGGAATCATTTGGGAATTTGGGGAAGCCTTCAACAAAACATTGATGCCCAAGCCCACAATTGGCTTGTATTTTTGTCTCTTTTAATCTGTGTTTGTGTCTAGATAGCAGTGTTTTGAAAAGCATTCTAGGTCATCCTACTGACAGAAGAGCAAAAAGTAGACCCCAACTGAAATCAAATTGTCTAATATGTGTCCTAAACAAAAGGAAAATCTGAAAGGATCCACTGGCCCTCCTTTTAATCTTCCCAACACAACATTTTATCATTAATTTATAACATGGACTATGATTCTGCCAACAGGTAGCCTAAATAACAAAAAGAAGGGTTAAGTAAAAGTAATCATAGAAAAAATATCATCTGCAT
Organism: Mustela putorius furo; assembly: GCF_011764305.1. NCBI lineage: Eukaryota > Metazoa > Chordata > Mammalia > Carnivora > Mustelidae > Mustela > Mustela putorius. The sequence goes on along the minus strand of NW_025421464.1, from coordinate 8,687,547 downwards.
AATGGTCTATATCTCACTTCCCCTGTTAAACAGATGAGCTCGTGTCCTTGACTGCTAGATGATAATATTCAGAGTAGAGTAAAACCAACCTGAGTGCCTTAGAACCTTCCAATTACCTCCTTCCCAGGCATTCAAGAAATATCTGTTAAATGAATGAGGGCATATTTATGAATGAACCAGTGTATCTGTGGTTCTGAGGAACTGACACATTATTTATCTGCTCTTATGGTGTTTGCCCAGAACTATGCCAGGGCCTGAGGCAGGAGATTAAAAGAAGATAACTTCTGCCATTGTGGAACTTGTAGACTAGGCAAATAGGCATGAATCAATTGATGAAGAGAATTGAAAGATCAAAATATCATTATTCTGCAGTGACTTTGCACTGGCATCCCAAATTAAAAAAAAAAAAAAGGGAAGTGCCATAATTAGGGAAGTATTTAGGAATTAGTGAAAGTGGAATTATTATATACCAAAAAGTGTGGGATGCAGCTAAACTGACATTAAAAAAAAAAAAAAAGATTTTATTTATATATTTGAGAGAGAGCACACGAGCTGGGGGGGAGGGGCAGAGGGAAAGGGAGAATCAGGCCCCTCCTTGAACAGAGGGCACAACATCTGCCTGGATCCCAGAACCCTGGAATCATGACCTCAGCCAAAGGCAGACACTTAATTGACTGAGCCACCCAGGCGCCCCCTAAACTGACATCTAAAGGGAAATAGAGAACTTCAATGAAATTCTTTTAGAAATAAGAATGTTCAAAATTAAGGAATTAAGCATGCAACTAAAGAAATATAGAAAAGATTTTTTAAAGTGAATAGAAAATAAAGCTGAAGGAAGGAAATCATAAATAGAAAAGTCAATATAAACAAGAGTGTTAAATATACATCTCTATTAGGTATGATTAATAAAACCACAGTTTTGTAGAAAAGACATGAAAAATAACACAAATCAAGAAAAATAGGAAATCACAAATTAACTATTAAAAGGAATGGAGAGTAATAAATAACAATAGGTCAAGAGAGGTTAAAATAATAACAGAATAACTTTGTGGCAATAAATAAGAAAAAGGGTAACATTGGAAATACAGAAAAATAAATTCCTAAAACTGAATCAGGAAAAAAGAAAATCATTACTGAAAGAGTAACAATAAAGACATCAAAATAATAATAAAATTTGAAATTTATAGCATAAAATTTAGAAGCTCCTAGACCTCCAGATTTTCTACAATTGAAGGAAAATATAATCCCTCTCTTTTTACAAGCTGTTTCAGAAAATGGAAAAACAAGAAAAGCTCATAGTAAAGCATTGATAAGACCCAGGCATAGGCAGTTCAGGAAGGCAAAATTATAGGTCAGAAAGGCTTATCAATACTCATGCAAAACACCCAACATAAGTCTCAACAATTCAAAATTCAAAATAACTATCATTTAAAATCATAAGTACACCTGATCCCAGACTTGGACATCTCATATTTCTCAGATAAATAATAATGGGTTGACATTAACAAATATCCAAATATTATAGTAGATTAAGAGAAAGCAGAAATGTGTTTATTTGAATAGATAAAATGAAGCAAAAGAAAAAGTCACTTTCCAGTTATGAGTTTGTGTAGTTTAACAAAATGAAATAGAAATTTTCTCAACCTGGTAAAGCATATTAACCTTAAATACTTTGGATTTTAGTGCATGCAATTGTAGACCTTTAGAGCACTTCCATTAAATCATAAAAAAAAGACATAAATGACTACTGTCACCAGTTCTACTACACATTTTAATATAATTCCTAGCCCATGTAATAAGATCAGCAAAAAGTAAAAAGGATCAGAAAGCAACAAAGTTGAAAATATTTCCATTATTTGCAGACCATAATTATCTACATTGATTCCAGGCGCATGTATATTTTCTTAAAAGTATTAAGCTAGTCCAGAGAGGTACCTGGACACTGAATACCTATTTTTTAAAAATCCTATATATCACAATAACAGTAAGGAAATACATTTTTAAAATCTCATTCTAATTACAATAAATCAATTATACATGTAAGAAGAACTATATCTTTGAAAATTATCTTTGTAAGGTCATTCTGGAATAATTTAGAAAAGGAATCATGATAAATATAAGTTGTGTCCTAACTAATCACTAGGATCAGTATGATGCCAATTCAAATTACAAGAAATGTGACATATTAATTCTAAAATTTACGTGAAATAATGTTCATAAAATCAAGATAATTCTTTTTTTTTTTTAAAGATTTTATTTATTTATTTGACAGGGAGAGATCACAAGTAGGCAGAGAGACAGGCAGAGAGAAAGGAAGGGAAGCAGGCCCCCCACTGAGCAGAGAGCCTGATGCAGGGCTCGATCCCAGGACCCTGAGATCATGACCTGAGCCGAAGGCAGAGGCTTAACCCACTGAGCCACCCAGGTGCCCTTTTTTTTTTTTTTTAAGATTTTATTTATTTATTTGACAGAGAGACAAGATAATTCTGAACTAAAAAGAGTAAAAGAAAAGAAAAGCAGAGGGGACTTGGTTTGGTCAGCTGTTAAGATATCATAAAACTATACTAAATAAAATGGTATATCCCAATGTTTAAATGAGTAAGGGGGCATTACAAAGTTGGAAAAATAATGAAATACACAGTACATTAAGTTGTGGTAATTGTTCTCCACATATGTAAAATGACTCCAATAGTTAATACAAAATATATTATTCCACAGCAACTAAAACTTATCTATGAAAAGAAAAAAAAAACAAATATTTTAGATGGGAAGGCCTTTGTGATATCAAGGTACAGAAGGACCTTGTAGCAAGGGAAAGGATAAGCTACAAAAGAGTAGATCTGACTACATCAAAACATCTGACTACATCAAAATGAGAAACATACGGATTGAAAAATAAAACTATAAACAAGGTAAAGAAAAGAAAAGCTTCACTATATGTGAGAAAATATTTGCCTAGCACATAAAAGAAAAAGAATGATCCATGCTATACCAAGAACTTTTTTTTTTTTTTTGCTATCCACATTTTTTTATTGTGCTAAGTACAGATAACATAAGATCTACCCTCTTAATTTTTTAAGCCTTATGGTACAGTACTTTTTTAAAAATTTCTTTTCAGCATAACAGAATTCATTGTTTATGTACCACACCCAGTGCTCCATGCAATACCTTCCCTCCATAATACCCACCACCTGGCTCCCCCAACCTCCCACTCCCCGCCCCTTCAAAACCCTCAGATTGTTTTTCAGAGTCCGTAGTCTCTCATGGTTCATCTCCCCTTCCAATTTCCCTCAACTCCCTTCTCTTCTCCATCTCCCCATGTCCTCCATGTTATTTGTTATGCTCCACAAATAAGTGAAACTGTATGATAATTGACTCTCTCTGCTTGACTTATTTCACTCAGCATAATCTCTTCCAGTCCCGTCCATGTTGCTACAAAAGTTGGGTATTCGTCCTTTCTGATGAATAGCGTCTATGGACCACATCTTCCTTATCCATTCCTCCGTTGAAGGGCATCTTGGTTCTTTCCACAGTTTGGTGACTGTGGCCATTGCTGCTATAAACATTGGGGTACAGATGGCCCTTCTTTTCACTACATCTGTATCTTTGGGGTAAATACCCAGTAGTGCAATGGCAGGGTCATAGAGAAGCTCTAATTTTAATTTCTTGAGGAATCTCCACACTGTTCTCCAAAGTGGTTACACCAACTTGCATTCCCACCAACAGTGTAAGAGGGTTCCCCTTTCTCCACATCCTCTCCAACACTCGTTGTTTCCTGTCTTGCTAATTTTAGCCATTCTAACTGGTGTAAGGTGGTATCTCAATGTGGTTTTAATTTGAATCTCCCTGATGACTAGTGATGATGAACATTTTTTCATGTGTCTGATATCCATTTGTATGTCTTCATTGGAGAAGTGTCTGTTCATGTCTTCTGCCCATTTTTTGACATGATTATCTGTTTTGTGTGTGTTGAGTTTGAGAAGTTCTTTGTAGATCCTGATATCAACCTTTGTCTTTACTGTCATTTGCAAATATCTTCTCCCATTCCGTGGGTTGCCTCTTTGTTTTGTTGACTGTTTCCTTTGCTGTGCAGAAGCTTTTGATCTTGATGAAGTCCCAAAAGTTCATTTTTGCTTTTGTTTCCTTTGCCTTTGGAGACATATCTTGAAAGAAGTTGTTGTGGCTGATATCGAAGAGGTTATTTCCTATGTTCTCCTCTAGGATTCTGATGGATTCCTGTCTCACATTGAGGTCTTTTATCCACTTCAAGTTTATCTTTGTGTATGTATACCAAGAACTTCTAAAATAGATTTAAATTAATAAGAAAATGGGACTCTTGTCCCTGCAATTCATAGGGATTGAGATTTTGAGTTGTGAGCTTTAGGACCAAAAATTGTTAAGTGTACAAATTTATTAGAAATTAGTAAAAAGAAAATTAGTGCAACACTGAAGCACATTTACTCCCATCCAGTTGGGAGAAAAAATCAGAAAGTGTGACACATTCAAATTTAACCTGGCTGTGAGCAAAGGGACCTTTCATACTGTGTTGTGAGAGTTGGTACAACTATTTTGAAAGATAATTTGGCAGTATGTAGAAAATGGAAAACAGATATCCCTTAGAGTCTAGCAGTTTTGTTGCTAAGTATATATCTTAGAGAACTCTGGAATACATGCTCAAAAAAATATGTTCAGGGATGACTTTTAACAGAAAAGAATAAAAGCAAAATGCTGTGATTTTAGTGTGGTAGAAGGCAATAGCACAAAATATTAGTATTCATCTCTGTGTGATTCTACATCTATGGTTAGTACTATATTCCCGTGTGATGAGATTTCAGAAATGTGATTATAAAAAACAAAAAAAATTAATAGTTGATACTACTATAGTATGCTACCATTAATGTGAATAAAACCTCAAATACTATGTGTCATTAGAGTAATATTTACATTTGAATATATAAAATGGGTGAAAAATATCTACACTAAAATTTTATATTTTAATAAAGTGACTATCCGAATGGAGGGAAAGAAGAAAATGGAGCTGGTACAGAGACCGTGTATGTGTGATGTGTGTACGTGTGTGTGTGTGTGTCTGTGATGTGTGTGTGCATGATGTGCGTGTTTGTGTGTGTGTGTGTGGTACTCCATTTATGTAAAAATGAGATCTGTGTGAGAAATTGTTATATTCATAATTTCTGGGTGGTTTTGTGCTGTTCATTTTGTTCATAGTTCTCTGTAGCTTTAGAATCTCTCAGAGACTGTAATTAGAAACAGTATTGCAGGAATCTTTTTATATTTCTAAGTGTTATCTAGGATATGATTTTTAAAGACCACATACTATCCTGTGTTATTGATTTATCATAATGATTTTAGGACTCTTCTATTATACATTTTAAATTTATCACTGTCATAAATAATGATGTTAGAAATACTCTTATATGTGAAATTATTTCCATCTACTTGGTGTTTCTTAAATATGGAATATTGTGTTTAAGTTTGTTAGTATAATTTTATTGCCCACCATCTGATTTTATTGCTTTTAGGTTTTGCTTTATATAGTTTGATAATACATCATCTGGGACATAAAATTTCATAACTATCATATCACTGGGAATTACATTTGTTATTTTTATAAAATAGGCAACATTTTCTCTTTAATGTTTCTGTTGCCTTAATTCAGTTCTACCTGATTTTAGTATAATCACTACTGTTTTTTAATAAAGAATTTTAAACTTGAAAGGAACAGATAATTTCTAAATGATATAAATTATTTCAACCATACAACATGGACTTTTCCAATTAACTTAATAAAGCTGATATAATTCTGCTTCAAACACTGACAGAAAACAGAAAATAATGACACTTTGGTTTCTGAAAATAAGATAGAAGAAAAAGATCTTATTAAGAGATGTCAAAAGGTACTTGATTGAAAGGAAAATCTATTATTAACAAACACTAACAAAAACTACTAGTAGCAAAATTGAAATAGAAAATAATTAATCTAATTATTAAAATAAGGTTTTCCTCTTCCAATGACCAATGTTATAGTTAAGGTTGAAACACTACTGGCTTTCCTATGAAAATAATGAAAAATAAATAAATAATGAAAAAGAAAATGAAGGCAAACATCTAAATTATTTTTTAGGATTTCTTGTGTTACATCTGAATTCTATTTAATACATTAATTAAAAATGACTAATAAAAGTCTATTTTTTCCTTGGTATTATTATATCATTAGTATGATAAATGCATTATGAATATCAAAAATAAAGATCCAAAGCAACCTTATTAATAGTTGATGTCTCCACTAAAAGGCATTTTTTCTAAGTGTGAATCAAAATCTTAATATATTACTAACAGACTTTAAATGTCTCATTGCCACATATTAAGTTGCATATAGCTCACAGATTCAGTGGAATCTCATTGTGTTGAATTTATACATAATTTGGAAGATAATACATGTCACTTAATATTGGGTCTACTAATGAAAGACCAATCAAATTCTACACATATTTGGATGTTTCTTTTACATTCATTCATTCATTCATTAGATATTTGTTGAGCACCTAATACACAAGAAACATTGGGATAATAAACAGTGAAAGTATTTCTCTTTAATCTTGAACATTTATGATTTCTATTACTTTCAGGTGTTTTATAGCTTATTTGCTCTCTTTGTATGTCATACCTGTGTGCTGTTTGCTTCTTGTAAATGGGACTTTTTTTCCTATTTGAAGTTTCTCACAGGTTAATGCTTGGATATCAGAAAACAGTTGACTTCTATATAATCACATAGTATCAAATGGTTTCCCGTATATTTAGTTTTAAGAGCTCTAAGATTGATTTATCTGGATATATTAAAAAAGTACTTATTTTTTTTAAAAGAATTAGTCATGCCTTCACTACAAGTATTTGTATTTTTATTTGTTTTTTCATATTCCATTGGAATGTTGAGGATCTCAAGACAACTGCTGTATTTACTTTTAATAACAATGGATGACAGATTTAAAATTATATGATGAGTGCTTTTGACTTTCAAATGATGTCTTTGAACAAGTTAAGGTTTTTATGTATTTCTACTTTATTAAAATATGTTGTGTTTGATTTTTTAAAATTTTTTCAGAAGTAGGTACTATACTTTGTCAAGGAACTTTTTTTACCAGGTGTTAAAATGTCCATATAGTTTCTTAACTACCATCTCTTAAAGCACTAGATAACAATCTATTGTCTGATATTGACTATCCTTACAATCTTGTGTAACATCCTTGGATTTTATTAATAGCATAAGCATACTGCAAATTATAGAAAATACAGCTGTCAATGTACCTAAGACTACAACTTGAATCAAGCCTATGATTAATATTATTTTATTTCTTCCTAAAGAGCCTTAAATTTTAATTACTTTTTTCTCTTCCACCGCTGAAAGGATCTCCAATATTACAGTAAATACTGATGGTGGTGGCCATTCTTTTCTTGCCCCAAATTAAGATGAAAAGTTCTAATATTAAAAAATCAAATATAATGTTTCCTATGAAGTTTCTCATTAAAAAGCTATATTGGGGTATAATTTACATAAAATAAAATGTATCCATCTATAAGTATATAGTTAAATGAATTTTGTTAAATGTATGAATCCTAATAGCCAACACCACACTTTAGATAGCATTTTTTATTGACCTAAAAAGTTTCCTCATACACCTTTCCACTCAAACTTACTCTACCCCAGATCCAGGTAACAACTAATGTGCCTTTTTTTTTTTTCACTTTAAAATAGTTTTGCCTATTCTAGACTTACACATCAGGGACCCAGGATCCTATCTTTTTCCATTGTTATCATAGTTAGGTTTCTTATTAACTTGTTGTCAAAGACAGTTGCTGGATTTCCAGCAATAGTGTTTGCTAAAGACCAAAAGTTGGGCTAAATATAAAAGGACACAATGCAACATTCTCAGAAGTGTCAGCTGACTATACAGCCTTCCCAGACATTCCAGGACAACAAATAACAACAACAACAACAACAACCACCACCACCACCACCACCACAAAATCACTGCCTACCTCTCATTGGCCAGAAATTAGTCACATGGTTTTCCCTAACTACAGTGAAGGATGGGAAATGTAGTCATTTTATTCAAGGTGCCTATCTTTCAGCCCCAAATTAGGGTAATGGTTATCAAAGCACAATGAGATTGTCATGGTAAGAAGCCACAAATCACAAAGCTCATTTTTCATTGTGATGGCAAAAGCCAGATGAACCTGAGTTGAGGCGTGAATGAGAGGTCATAGAACAATGATTATAGGTCTTAGTCAGCAATTTTGCCCAGAAAGAGCTCCAGTAAACCCAGGATACATAAGGAATTAGCGGTTGGTTAAATTGCCTTCAAAATGTTTGCTGAATGAATGAATGTTGGTACAGGTCCCATCTCTAAGCTAAAATGTCTTTCTGGTAAGCTCTGTGACGAGAATGGTGCCAAATATCAGTTTTCTTTCTCCTTTCAATATATTTCCAAGAGCATTCTCTTTTCAACACATGTAAAGAGTGGGATACAGCGGTTTGTGGTTTGGTGCTTGGCCACTGAGTTCTCTTACCAGGGATTTTAGTAACAAACATTTCACTCAGCAAGGTCTCAGCAGAAGAATTTAAAAAGTCCTTACCTTGGTAATGCATAGCAGTGGCTATTGTGTGTTACCCAAAGGGAGGACAGAGTCTCTGAGCATGTGATGCATCACTAAGACAAGCTGCTCTACCAAAACACAGTCCCCAGATCTCAACTTTGGATAAATAAGTCAGGAAAAAAGTTCATGAAAATTATCTGGACCAACACTTCAATGCAAAGTCAATCTTATGTAGCAGAAATCTGGTCCCTTATCAATAGATCATTTATCTCTTTGTCAAAGTAGGTTGCTTACAGAGGTAGGACTATCTGGAGATTTTTTTTCTTCTTCAGTAAAATGAACAATCTAGTCCTCATTTTCTTCTCTTAGAAGGACCATTGGCATTGGGTCCATTGCATGTTGCAATCACAGAGTTCTGACTGCAGATACAAATACTCCTGTAAAAGAAGAAAGTATTAGAACTACTTCCTGTCATTGGAAAGAAGGGGGTTTTCAGATTCTTTGTTTTCCAGACCATTCAGAGACAGTTTATCAAAGACTTAGACCAACTCTGAATGGCTCCTTTGTGTAGAGTTCCAAATTTAAACACATTCAGTCTGGAAATAAATGTAAATATAGTTGAGCCATCTTATGCCTAGGCCCAAGAGAATGTTTTATTTATTGATTGGTTGATTGATTTTTAAAAGTTTAATTTTTTAGTAAACTTTACTCCCAAAATGGGACTCGAATATATGACCCCAAGATCAAAAGTCACACACTCTTCCCACTGAGCAACCCAGGCACCCCCAAGAAGATATTTTAAATACATTTACTGGAAGATAATAATCCACAGTAAAGTCTGTAAGATCTCTGGATCTGCCCTTAAATCTACGTTTGATTCCAGCTGAATCCTTACAACTTCTGAAAAATCTTCAGCATCCTCATCTGTAAAATGTACATCATATTATCATTAAAACCTGCAGGATTGATGTGAGAACAAGATAAGATTTCTGGGAGATAATAGATAAAGTTAGTTCAGGGCTTGCGTATGGCAAATGTCAAGAAATCTCAGCAGTCAGATAAGATTGTTTTGAAAGACTAAAAATATCTGGAAACGTATTGTTTTTCAGTTGTAATATGATTTCACATTTGTTTCATGTTCCATTATTTGAAACATGATTAAATTGTTTCATTTAATGGGAGTAATCATATAATTAAACTATATACATATAGTACATATTATTTATGTATTACATATGTATGTATATAGAGTTACCTGGCCCACAGACCTGAAGGAGCTTTGTTGTAATACGGTTTGTTTAATACCAGATCAGACATCTGGGAATATTCGATTTTATTCCTAAAAACGAAGGGCGTCTGGGTGGCTCAGTAGGTTAAGCATCTGCCTTCAGCTCAGGTCATGATCCCATGGTGGTGGGATCGAGGCCCGCATCAGGCTTCTGCTCAGTGGGAAATCTGCTTCTTCCTTGTCCTCTGCTTCTCTCTTTCCCTCTGTTTCTCTCTCTCTCTCTGCTGCTTTTTCTCTCTGTCAAATCAAATCTTTAAAAAAATGAAGTTTGGGTTTATAGCAATCTAAATGTCTCTTTCACATTAGAGTTGACTTAGGATTTCCAAGGGAATGAAGCTCTAAAGAACTGAGAACAAGAGCAGGGGATTCCCAGCGCAGACAGTGAGATGCATGCGCCAAAGATGGGACGTGACGTATAAGGTGGATTCAGTTCTCTGGATTGACTCCATTGAGCTTGTGTCTGAAGGAGAGGAAACTGGTAAGTAGCTGGCCATGCAGTTGCCTCAAGACTCCAGGCTTGGGCTGGAGGAGATTTGCAAAGAAGGTGGACTGCATCCCCTTGGGGTGGGAGAGACCCCGAGGGCCTAGGGCTCAGCTGGATGTGGCAATTTAGCATGGTGTCAGTGAGGGATAGTGGGACTAAGGGAGAGGAGCAGGGTCCAGAAAACCAGGTTGAAGAAGGACCCTGGCCTTGACTTAACTGCTGTGATTTCAGCTCTGATTAGTTTCAGCTGCCAGATTCATCTTCTTTTATCAGTGGTGAAACTGGGCCACCTTATGAGGCTACCTTTACCAATATATTCTGAGTCTTGGAAATTATAATTTTGTTTCTTGATGTTTAAAGATAAAGGTACTAGACATTTTTAAGATGCTGGAGTATGTCAGCTCTACTCTTTCCAGATGTCTTCTCAAGATGACCCCTTCTTTCCTGATCCGTTTGATCCTAAGGTTGCACCATAGGAGGACCTTCTCTGGCATAGCATCAGGAACCGCAGACTTGGTCTCTCCTCTTTCCACTATCTCACTGGGTCTTTGATTTTTCCAGTTCCATAGTCCAGGAAGTGACATCAACCTCTGCCCCTTTTATTTTTGGTAGAATTTTTAGAATGATCCAGAATTGCCTTCACTTCCATTATCTCTGCTCTTCTTTGCTCTGCCTCTCCTTGTCTCTCACAGTTGATGGTCCCTTTAGGACCAACTCACATGCAGTCCACCAGGAAACCCTATTCACTTGACATTTAAAATATGCACACCACTTTCCTTTTCCTCATTGCCATCAACTTGGTCCACCATCATCTCTTGCCTGGATAACTGCAGAAGCCCACTCTGACCATATTAGGGAAGAACTGTTTGGTGGTGGAGGCAGGGTAGGTGAAGGAAAGACGATGTTGCAACAGTGAGTTATGATGAACAGTGAAGTAGTTGGTGAAATATGCATATATTTGTCTGCCTCAGTGACTGGAAAAATTATTCTTTTTTTTTCCTTATTTTTCATCAATTTTATGACTATATTTTCACCTGCAGGCACTGATTTTTTTTTTTAAGTGCAGGGAAGGATTTCTTTCTTTCTTTCTTTCTCTTTTACTCAGGTATGTCTATTTATAAATGCTACTCAATCTTGCATTTTCTGACACTATTTTGTCTTTTCATTTTTAGGTTTTTGTCTTCAGTACTTTAGTCTTTGTTGCTTTTTAAAAATCATTTTCTTTGTAAGTATATTGGTAAGAAACAAAGTGTATTGAGATCTTCTAGCCAGATGCCATGTGAATTTAGATATCTGGGCATAAGTACTTAAGAGATGAATGAGGCATGGATTTTAGTTTAAAAGGAGACATAGCTGGAAGTAGTTGGCTTCAAAGGCTGACATGAAGTCTGGTGAAGCTTTATTTGGGGATCAACAATGGTAGGGGGGGTTACTTACACATTACAGCACATCCCCCTTAATAAAATCACCATTTTATTGTAGTGCTCTGTGCACATGTGTTTCTTCATGGTAGTTTTTGAAAACCAAAGAGTTCAGACCTCTTGGCTGGTATGTAGTTAAAAGCCACAGGAGGTGAAGGCTTTCAGAAGGACTTACATGTCAGTACCTAACATGGCCACTGTGATTAGTCAGCCTACCCCACTGGGAGTGTCCAGTCTCACCCACCCTGCATCCCCATGTAGGGTTGTGGGCCTACCATGTCTACCATGAGAGCTGGACAAAATAAATTTTTAGCAGCTCAGGCTATCAATCCCTTTAAAACTGATTTGCGGTGGTTGCCAATCTTTCTATTACTGTAATTGCTGGCTAAATGAACTATAATTGTATTAAGAAGTAACTCTGAAATATGTATGTGCTCTCTGCTAATTCTCAGAATACGCAAGGAGAAGGAATTGATTCCCTGTGCTTGGAAGAAGCCTTTAGAAATGCTCCCTCTGGGATCTCTCATTTAGAGGCTTCCTTTGCATTCTAGGGGAAAGTCAAGGGCAGATGCCTTTAGGTCTGAATGGAAGGCCCACAGGAACCCTCACAGGGTCCTCATAGTATGATTGGTGGCAGTGATGATCGCCATGCCCAAAGAACCAAAGATAAAGTCAGAATCCTTTGTAGTCCTGGACACAAGAGAAGAGATTCAGGTTAAATGTCATATTCTGATTGTCTGCTATGCCAGTAGCTAAGCATGAGCTTTTCAAGAATTCCCTCCCTTCAAATAACCCTTGCTGTGTGATTATGCTCATTTCAAAAATGAGGGAACTAAGGCTTGGAAATGGTAAAGGCTTGTCAATGCTTGCTTGCTGGTAATCAAGAGAATGGAATCTCAAACCCCTGTCTACTGAGTTCAAGTCCATTGTTATTGGAAAGATATTTCCAGTATCATGGGAGGAATTTTTTAAATACCTTCAGACCTGACCAAGGCAAGAGGAGAATTGTGTAGGTTTGTATGTGGAGCCGTGTATGATGGGGAAATGAAGAGATTCTATTCTAAAAGTTGCTTTGTCTACTATTTTGAAAAATTAAATATGTCAAATAACCCACAATTTCGATCTCTAGGTCCACCTGCTGCTTTGATGAAGCCCCAAATTGAGGCTTGAGAATTCCTAACTTTTCATTATGACAAGCTACTGGGCATTTTCACTCTTCCCTTTAATTGGAATAATGATACTGGTTTCTTTACTTGAAAAACCCAAAGGGATAAAGTAGTCTAATGTGTGAGTCACGGTGAATAATAACACAGTAAACCTAACCCAGTTCCCATCTTCAAGGAAATAGAAATCTAGTGGGTGAGACACAAGACTGACAAATAAAAAGGAAGTTAAAACTCTTACTTGAATATGCTTTTCAGTAGTATGAAAGGGACTGCTGCCTTGCCACCCAATGACAAAATCGTATTTTTATGTGAAACAACAACCTGTCCAGCTAAAATGTTATATTTCCCAGCCTCCTTCATACCAAGATTTGATCATATGACTGAGATCTGGTAGATGAGATGTTTTTTTTTTTTTTTTTAATAAGAAGGGTGATTAAATTAAGTAAACTCTTCTAAAAATGGCTCCTTTTTGTGTGCTGATGCCCACAAAGTAGACATGGCAGCTGAGTTCTAGAAGCCATTGTGGGCTATGAGATGACTTTGAATTTGGAAGCCACAAGAACTTAGCCCTTATAGACACTTCAGATGGTTGCTATTTATAAACCTATTCCAAATCCTTTTCCCCATTTCTAAGTTTATCCTAGGCTCCTGTGGGTTATTCCTTGCATAATTCAAGTGTTTTAATTTCTCTGCTTCTCTACCTGAAAAAGACCATAGGAGTTTACTCTCCCTAGGCAGGGCAGTTCACAGTCCACCTAGGAGTTCATGTTCCCAGGGACAATACCCAACCAATTAGGGGCTGAAGTCATTGGATAAATATCATCAGCTTTACTTCTTCCGTGGGCATTTCTAGATCATTCTGTGGGTCCCTTCAGAGGGATTACCTCCCAAACTCATGCCCTGGTGCTGAGGTTGGCTTTTGGAGGAATTCAAACTGTGACAATAAATAATAAGAACTGGCTTTCAGTTGACCAAATGACTTCCTATTTTCCAGATCCAGTCACTTTGCTTTGAGTTTCACCTTCTTCATTCTTTCTGTAATGCTTGGCAGCACTGATCTTTTTCTATTTAAACCCCAGTTCCTTGACTTCCACTGTATTCTTGTGTGTTAATGCCTTTGTTCACTGGACATCATTGCCCTATGACTGCCTGCTATTCTACTGTTAAGGTCCCTTCCTCCTAATGCAACAGACATGGACTCACAGATCCCGGCATTCACGAAACCACTCCATCACATAATTTTTTGCATAGTTCCAGCCTACCTTTCAGGATTCTCTCTCTGTACTCCTGTACAGTATCCTAAGTGCCAGATAAAATGTTTTTCCTCTTCTTTGAACATGATCTACACTTTCCTTCCTATGAACATATGGCCCTGCTATTTCTTGTCACTGGTGTGTCTTCCTTTTAACATCTATTTATACCTGTCTCCATCCTACCTATTCCGAATGGGCTGCATCCTCTGTTGCTTCCTCCATGACATCTTCATATTCTTCAGCAGAGAGTGATCTGTGCCCCTTGACAACACGCTCACTACTCTTTGCATCTGCTTTCCTGTTTCTTTTCTGTTTGTTTGTTTGTTTTAATATCTTTTTGGCCTTGAATGAGCCTTTGGTAAATATTTGTTGAAAGTGATTAGAATTAAATTCATTTGTGATATGATTTGCTTTTTATTTTTCCACTTTCTAGAGGAGCTAATCTCAGCCACAAAGTTTTTATGAGCTGAATTTCAAGATCACAGATAAACAAGTCATACTTCATTATATTAAAAAGTTTTGAAACATCAGCACATTAGATTCTTTCCTTGACTTTTTTGAGGCTGAAACTTCCTTTTGTTTAAAGACACAGGACAAATACCTTCCATGAGACTCTTTATTTCATCTTCTCTTTCCACGTAGAACAGACTAATTGCTCATAATCCCTTTGCTTCTTTCATAAAATAAAATGTACAGTGAAGGTGACCAATGAGAGGAGACACATTTCATGTCTAAACAGTAGCAAAATATTTAGTTAAAAGAGTTGAGTTCAATGTTCCAAATCTTTAAATTCCAAGATGGTTAGAGACAGGAAGCCTCTTGGTCCATTTTTAAATGAATGCACTTATGTCACTTCTCTTTGTACCGTGCATTCCTTAGGTGTTTAGGAATGAAGTATGTCACATTCCGTGGTATCTAGGAAAATAGTTTTTCTTCCACAGAAATCCATTTTCTCCCCATCTATCCTTCCTTTTCAAATGTAGCAACTATCTTCCAATTAAAGCCTCTTCGATTTCCTTGTGCTGGAGTTGACTCTTGCTGTGAAATAGTGTGGATTATTTTCTGTTGCGTGCTTCTGGTTAAAATAAATACCCCCTCCACTGGTCACTGGTTCTCCAGTGAACGCAGAATATTTTCTCTTCTGGGATTGTACTTCTGTCCCTCCTTTTGTAGGAATGGCAGTGCTGGCTAGTTAAGTTCAATGAACAGAATTTCTCTTGTTTGAAAGGGATATTAGGAAAAAGGAAAAAATTAAAAGTGTTTAGTCAGGAGTCAGTCAAAGGGCTCTGCCATTTTAGATGGGCACATTTAATCCAAGAGGAAGTGGAAATCAGCAGTTAAAGACAAGAACACTACAGGTTTTGGCTTAGTTTTCTTATTTTGATAGATTCGGTGAACCTTGTGTTAAGTGATTTATTGAGAGACTGCTTTCAAGATAAACCTGTAAGGCAGTGGAGGAACTAGAAGGACAAGAGAGGATTCAGAAGTCTCACCTTACTCTCATCCTACAGAGTGTTCTGGACGATGAATTATTCACACTGCCCCTCCTGTATTCCCATCCTCAGGCCCAAGCAAAGGAAGTTAGACTGTTGTACAACTAACATCAGTTATTGACAATGGATCACCTCCAGGGAAAGGAGTATAATTTCCCAGGCATCTGGACAAGGCAGCCCAATTAGCCAAGGAAAATTCTTCAGAAGAGGCTCTAAGTGTGAGTCATTAGAACCCAAAATCCCAGTAGATAAAAGAGAAGGCCACCAGTCAAGTAGAGTGACGTAGGTAGAGAGCCAACACTGCCTGTCACAGTAACGTGTTGCTAAAATAACCTGAGCAGAGTGAATTCACACAATGGAACATCATGGGACTCCTAGGGAGTTCATCAGAGCCACAAAGATCTAAGCAGATATCAGTAATAACTAACACAGTTGCTTGCCCCATAGTACAGCATCTTACCATTTGCAGAGGTCAGATGGAGAATCTCTCTATACATGGGGAGGGTCCAATACCATCTCTGCCAGGAAATGACTTGTAACTTTCCACGTACAGAGAAGCTGCCAATCTTCCTAAAGATAGGTGCTTGAAACATTCACACTTGAATTCCCAAAGCTGACCAAGGGCCAGGTTCTAGCTCGGCTTATGGTCAGCACAGTGTTAGGCCATCTGATTTCTCTTATTGTGCCTTGAGTCTTGTGGGCCGAAAGATGTTTGCTGGCCTGTCAGAAACACCCCAAGAGGATGTTCTCCAGTATCCAGGAAGAGACCATTTATCACAAATCTGTATTTGGGAAGTGATTCTTTTAACTTATTTGCCAACTACACTCTCACTGATTACAAGCTGAACTTTCAGAACTACATAGAGGGAAAAAGGGCTGCCTTTTTCTAAACTGGAAAAAATATTCATGGTAGAAAGGACTGGTAAAACCAGTTATACTCTGTAGCAGCTTGTTAGTCCTGTGATCAACCAACCAACCAATCATCAATAAAACTAGAAATGCAAAATTCATAGTTTGTAGAATGCCAGTGGAGATTTTCCACAGTGATCTTCTTATTTTGTAGGTGAGGGCATTGGCTTTGAGTCTGTTACTAGTTGCACAATTTGGGGGAAGTTATATAACTCTCTATGCCTCAGTTTCCTCTTGTGTAAGCAGAGTACTTGGTACATTGAATTGAAATCTGAATTAAATGGATAATACTTGTAGAGTCCTTAGGACAGTGCCTGGCACATAGTTAAGGCCATATGTGTTAATTAAATATAAATAAATATAAATAAATAACTTACCCAGGGTCAGTAAGTTAATTGGTTCATGTTATTAAGGGCTTATTAAGGGTTTTATTGAATTAATATAAAATATGAATATACATCAATATTTTATAATAATTTAAGTATAAATAATTCATAGAAATTAGCTAACATACAAAGATGTCAGGATGTTTTTACAGTCAAATCCATCAGTTATGGCTACGGTTAAAAGCTCTGGCTTTAGAGTCACACAGAGAATAATTTTACTTCTCCCTGCTACTCACTGTGTGATCCTGGGCAAGGGATTTTATTTCTCTAAGACTCTGTTTGCCTTAAATATAAAATAGAGATGATAATAACGAAAACAGTGATCTCATAGCATTGCTTAAAAGTTAAATGAGTATACACTGAGTATATTGAGCAAGTCCAGTAAATAGTAGCTGCTGTTGTTATGTATGTTATGTTCTCATTACTTATAGTTTCTTTCAAAGAATTTTCATTACCTATCATTGAGCAAGGACTTTACATGCTTAGATGTCCAAACTTTGGGTGGCAAAAGAAGAGGAAGATAGTGTTCTCACACCTTTCACCATAAAAATCACTGCTCTTTTAGCTTATTGGTTCTAAACTCCCTATTCTAAAAGTAAGAAAGGGGAGAACCTCTCTTACCGGACTGTGGAGAACAGCAGAATGTTTGAGGCCACCGGCTTTGGCAAACAACAGGCTGAAACCAAAAGCTCTATGGGCTAGTTTTCTGAGTCTACAGATCTGTTTGTGAGTGCATGCATTATGACTGAAGGCCAGCATCTGGCTAATGTCAATGCTTGCCCAGTAATTTCCAACTTCACTGGGTAGCTGTGGTTGCTGCTAAATCTCGATAAGAGGTAATGGAGAGGTTCCCCTCATTAGCTTGGCCTGGAGAGGCATCATCCAGTCACCTGAAGTGTCAATAAACACTGCCTTTAATGGTGTTGGCTTAGTGATAACGATACTGCACATTTCTGTTTGTCATTATGAGATTTAACTTGGGGCTGATTCCCTCTGGGTGAGGGCTCATTATCAGGTAGGGGGATAGAGCAATTGGTGTCTCTTAGAATAAGTCATTGGCCTCCTTTAGTCTGTCTCTTCAGTCATGAATTTTTAAAAGGCAGCCAAGAATGTGTTTCTTATATTCACAGACACAAACAGTAAGACATTGAAAATGGGGTGGTCTTAATAAAATCAAAGAGTTAAGAATAACATTCAAACTAATCATGAGCCATTGAAGACATGGTCTCAAAAACACTACAAGCACCTACTCAAAGGGGAATGATGAAGATATGAAGCCAAAAGTACAACTAGAATATGCAGAAGGAAAGAAAACAAGATGATAAGTTGACACATGTTGAATAGAATCATAATTTCAATTCTTTCTATCTATCTATCTATCTATCTATCTATCTTTTTTTTTACTGAAACTTTGTAGTAGCTCAAAAAGGACTTTATATATATTATTTTACTTAATCTTGAAAATATGGATCATGAGACTCAGGGAGGTGAAGTTGCTTGCCCAAATTTAGAACACCAGCAAATGGGAGATAATAAATTCAACACAAGCTAATCTGAATTTAAGACTCAAAACAAGCTACATTCCACCTTGAAAACACAGCATCCTCCCTGAAAACCAAATCATAGGCTTCTTAGCATATTACTCCTAGAAGTAAGTCCCTGGAGAGGAAATTTCAGCTGGTTAGGGGAGGATGATCTCTCTCCGTGTCGTTACTACTAAATTCAGACTTGGAGGATGCCAAGGAGCTTCTGCCCTTAGGGATTCAGGATGGGCACCCACAAGGCTATGATGAATGTGCTTGTTTTTCTTAATTGCTAATTTACCAAAAGGCAACAACCATCCAAGGACATGAGGATCTGGCCAAGGATATGGTCATGTGGAGAAGATGGGGTAGGAAGATGGCCACAAGAATGCCAGCTTTTTTTTTGCCTACTCATAAATCTGCCTTCATGGTGACTCTGCTGGGCCAGAGATCAGAAGTCTCTGGCCCAGGACACTGTCTCCAGGGTCCTGTCCAGACATCTCTGAGTTCTCTGTAAGGCAAACCTGAAGGAGCTAACCACTAGGGCTTGGCCTAGCCCCAAGGCATGCCAGAGGACCTGAGTGGGGACATACAGCAGTAGCACAGCAGCCCTTACCCAGTGAGGGACAAAAGTCTAATAGCAGGTTATGCTTCTTGTCTTTTGGCTTGAGTGATGTTTGGTCCTGAAAGTGCTCCAAGCCTGAATAAGAAGCAAAGCGGACAGACCAGAGTGGGGAGGTCAGGGTGAGGTAACCTCTTTGTGAGAACATGAGGAAATCTAGCTTTCAGTTAAAGGATTGTTGAGTTCCCCAGCCTGGTGCTGGTTCTGACAGAAAGGGCAGAGAGAGCTCTGTTCACTAAATTGGATTAAAGGACCAAATAGAGGTAGGTGTCTCTAACTCCGGTGCCTGGGTCTCTCTGCCTCAGTGGGTACCATCTTAACCCACATCCCAGTGGGTACCATCTTAACCCACATCCCCAGGACCCTTAAAGTTTACTTCACAAATCCTCCCCAGATTGAACCTAAAAGACTTTACATTTCATCTGTCAATTTATTTATAGTGGATGCATAACACACAGACAGTAAAGGGCACAAACCTTAATTAAGTGTATGGATGGATGAATGTTTACATATGCATGTAACCTAGTAACCCAGATCAAGCCATAAAACGTTCTCATCAGTTTTCCTCGTGTTCCTTCCTAGTCCATACCTTTCCCATCACCAGGGATAACAGCTATCGTGATATCTATCATCATAAATAATTTGTTTTTCAACTTTGTCTAAATAAAATAATACACCATGTAATTTTTTTAATGTGGCTTATTTTACTCAGTATAATGGCTGTGAGATTCATCTATGTTGTACATATACCAGTAATTTGTTCATCTCAGTGCTGTAGATCAGCCCCTTGCCTGATAGTTCATAAATTACTTTCCCATTCCCTTGTTGATGGGCATTTGGGTTTTTTCCAGTTTTTAGCTATTCTAATTATGGCTGCCATGAACATTCTTGTACATATCTTTGTGGTGGACATGTGCTCTTGTTTCTTTTGGGTATATACTAAGATCAGGAATTCCTGGGGCATAAGGTAGAAGTAGATTTAATTTTAAGAAATACGACCAACCAGTTTTCCAAAGTGGTTAAACCAATGTACAGTCCATTAGCAATGTAGGAGCATTCCAACTGCCTCAGGAACACCTAACCCTATCTCTTTTAACTTGAGCAATTCTACAAGATATTCTTCAAAGCCAGAGGAGATCCCAAACTACTGCCCTCTCCCTTCTTGACAGATAGCTTTTATTTCCAGTGGTTTTTCTTTTCTTTTTCTTTTTTCTTTTTTGAGGGGGGTGGCCGTTGAATATTTTCATCCCAGTGTAACTTACCCATCTTTGTAACCACAGTATAGCATGAAGCAGAAAATCATTATTTTATTATTGAAAAGGTTGATCAGTGAAGAAATGAACCCCTAATCGAATGGATCTTGACTTAACAACAAACAAAACCATATGCTACTGAGTTATATCAAGGGGTCGCCAGAATTTTCTCCAGGAACAAGTCCTAGTCATTTCATCCAACAAAATTCTATCAGATCAATCTTTGAAGAGTAAGATCACTGATCATGGCATCAGAAACCCGGGAGAGAGTCACAGCTGGAGTGCTGCTGGTACAGGAGTCAGCAACTATAAACTACCTACTTGGCAGAAGTTATCCTAGAGAATGCTCTCAGTAACACTGTGGGTTAGAATTATTTTCCTCAGTTTACACAGGAGGCTGAAAGAGTTTAAGGGACCCAACAAAAATCACTCAGGTACCATGAACTAGGACTGAGATTTGAGCCTTGATTTGACTAACTGCAGGACAAGCAACTTGAACTTTTTCACAATGCAAATGTGATCATTCAACTGAAACAAACAAACAGAGTAAAAGAAAAAGAACCATTGTTATTATTATATTGCTTATGGAGATGCAGTCATTATGCATTAGGTGGGCATGTGACCAGGCACTCTGGATAGCTCTATATTAAATCAACTTCATGAGGTTTTCGATCATTTCAGGGCTCTTGTAGCTCTTACCGTTAAATTGCTTTGCATTGTAAATGGAGAAACTATCACTTTAATTCTGTTAAAAAGCCTATCATAACAGTGGATTGATTATGTATCATTAAAAAGTATACACAGTTATTTCAGTTATTTATGACTGCAACAAATCACTCCAAAACTTTATGATTTAATGTAACAACCAATTATTTGCTCATGACTCTATAATCTGGACTGGGCTCAGCTGGGCGTCTTGTCTCTGCTCTGTGTGTTGATTGGCTAGACTCACTCCTGTGTTTGCAGTCTGTTGGAGGCTCTAAAAGACCCCAGGATCTAAGGTGGCCTCATTCACAGGTCTGGCACTTCCACTAGAATGGTGAGAACAGCTAAGGCCTGCTTGGATTTCTTTCTTCTCTGTTGGGTCTTTCATCCTTTAGGGATGCTGAAGGATGGCCTATCACACTTCAGGAATGAGATTTCCTCATGAGGCATCTCAAGGCAAAAGGAGTATAAAAGTGGAAGCTATAAGGCTGATTAAGACATATGTTTGGAAATTGCCAACATGATTTCCACACATTCTCAGTGTAATGTTTACAGTTTCATGTGCAACACACTTAGAATATTTGTGAGGATCCAAATTCTTATTTAGGGCAATAAGCACATAATTTGCAACCTAACTAGAAATAGGTCTTCCAGCAGAGAAAGGGTCTCAACTGCATGTGCTGTGTCATGCCATGAAAATGGGTTTATAGAGAGCATATTGATTACATCTCCACCTGTCCTGTAATGATCTCATCTCCTATGCACCATATGCAAAGGAATGATTGCATCTCTTCCTGCAATGTAATTATAACAGGTTTATCAGCAATACAATGATACCAATTTCCACCTGAAATGCAATTGATACCATCATTATGGGCAATATAACCAGCATATCTCTACCGTAAATGTAATTAACACATTGTCTTTTGCGCACTAAAGATTGCATTTCTCAGAGAAATACAGTAAGGTTCTATCTGTAGTGCAATGATCCCATCTATTCGTGCAAGTTAATTATCGCTTTTCCACTTGCCAAGCCATAAGGACAGGTATTCGTGCAGGGCAGTGATTGCATCTCTGCCCTAGGGGTAATGATCACATATGCAATGAGAGATAACAAAACAATGATCAGATTCCTTTGCACAGTGTAATGATAACATATCCACTTTAACCTAAAGATAATAGGACTCTTGCCAATGTTCTGATGCCAGCCTCCCATGCAGAGAGAATGGATGGCAGATAATGAATGCAGGAAGGGTTCATATTTACCTGGTGCATAGTGGTGGGTCTCATAGGAAGTGGAAATCCTACTGAGAGGTAGTACGACAGGAGCAATAGTGCTAGAGACAGACTGAGTCTTAATAAATGCCACAGTCTTTGTGGCTTTGGATAACTGACTTGACCTCTCTAAACTTGATTGAAAATAAGATAATGACAGCTTGTTTTTTTGTTTGTTTGTTTGTTTGTTTTTTGGCAAAAAGATTGGCCTGTATGTAACATTTCTCAGCATAGAGCCTGACCCTTAAGAAATATTTACCAATTTCCTTCTCCCTCCAGTTGACCTCTGGACCATATCCTTGTCCTGATTCCCCCAGCATCTGAATCTCATTATGACGTCTTCCAGCTCTAATCTCAACTAACATTTGCATATTCTTATTCTTAAGCTTCTCTTCCTACCCTCACTTCTGATTTTTTTTTTTTTTCTATTTCTGTCTGTAAATGTGCCTGGCCATCCTATACCTTAAAATGTTGCTTTCTAACTCGAAGTCAGGATTTCCCATTGGAAATATAATTTTTGGTTTCCAAAATTGTTCAGCCTTTTTGTTTGGTGAATATTACCACCATCTATCTACATATTCAAGGTAGAAACTTGAACATCATCTGACTTCTCACCATGACTTATTCTATTTGCAATCAAGTACTATGTACTGTTGATTCTACCCCCTGAACACCCACCACCTTCCTTCATTGCTACTATCTTGGTCCAGATCTTCAATATTATTCCTTAAAACAGGAATTTATCTGGGGTTGTGAAAAGATTTTCTAAGGATAGAGGAAGAGATTAATGGATTTGAGCATATGGGAAGGAAGAAAAGTTTCAGAAATCTTGAAAGTAAACTACTACAGATTCTCTACTGCAGTGTTCAGAAGAAAATTTTCAGAAATTATCATAACTCAAATATGCAGAAAGTTATAATCCTTCAACATTGGGGAAAGGAACAATTAAGACATCAAGTTTACCAGATTAGAACATGAGGACATTTTTAAAGTCAAACTGGTAGGGTGCCTGAGTGGCTCAGTGGGTTAAGTGGCGGTCTTCAGCTTACGTCATGATCCTGGAGTCCCAGAATTGAGTCCCATGTGGGGCTCCCTGCTCAGTAGGGAGTCTGCTTCTCCCTTTGACCTTCCCCTATCTTGTGCTCTCTCTCTCTCAACAACAACAGAAGAAGAAGAAGAAGAAGAAGAAAGGTTAACTGTAAATAAAACAAGTATTAGTAGAAATTTTGCGAAAAATCAGTAAAATCTGCATTGGATACAGAAAAGAGTATATGTCATGATGTAGGGATGTTTAATCTGTCCTGTGGAGGATATTTTGAAAACATCTGAAAATAATTTAAACAAAAGAACAAAAAGATAAAAATGGCAAGAAGGAAAATTATAGAGTGGACAAAGAATGGAGAACCACAATAAAAGTAATAAGTTCTCTTTAGGAAAGAGACTGGAAAAGACCAGGAAAATGAAAAAAAGATACAATCATATTTGTAATAGAAGAAAATTCTATAAAAGGGGAGAGAAACTGCATTTGAAAATTGAGAAGGTTTACTGAGAATCAGGTAAAAATTTAGAGTGAGAGACACAGGTACATTCCTGGACCTTTAGTTTAATCATAAGAATTCTCAAATGCTAAAATCATTTGGATAAAAATAATTTAAAAAATCAAATTTTAGGGAATATAAATACAAATATAGTCATGCCTAGGAAGGAAGAAAAAGCCACTAATTTCAAGACTATGTCTAAAACATAAAATGCTGGAAGAATAGGTACCTTCTCCTGTACAGTTACTATGGGATAGGCTGTGTACTCGTGTGTGTCTGTATGTGTGTGTGTATGGGTGTTATTTTATAAATAAAAAGTTGTTACACTTAAGAAAGAACATATATTCTTTGAAAAATTCAGAAATACAGAATATTAGGTCCTTTTTATGTCTGCCTCTTAGGCAGGGAGCAGACATGGAGGAGGAGAGGGAAATGAAGAAATCTTGAAATTGTGTTTCTATTGGTTCACACAAGACACAAAATTTCACATCATGTAATGATGAATATAAAAAACTCTCAACAGTCAAAAAAAAATCCAGACCTACCTGCTTTCCATCTGTTTAAAATAAACAGATTTCAGCATTTTGAAAAAAAGATGCAGAATGTAAAATTAATATTGTAATAACACAAATCTGGTTCTAAACCTTTAATTTTCTTTTTTTTAAAGTTTCTCTTTACTAAGTATGCACTATATGTTGACTAATAGAATTTAAATAAAAAATAAATAATATAAAACATGCTACTTAAAAAAATTTTTATTTAAATTCCAGGTAGTTACATACAGTGTTACATTAGTTTCAGGTATACAATGTATTGATTCAATACTTCCATACAACAGCCAGTGCCGGTCACAACAGGTGCATTCCTTAATCCCCATCACCTGTTTCACCCATCCCCCTACCACGTCCCCGCCAGTGACCATCAGTTTGTTCTCTATAGTTGAAGAGTCTCTTGGTTGGCTTCTCTTGGTTGGCTTCTCTCTCTTTTTTTCCCTTTAAAATAAATAAACAAACCTTTATTTGTCAAAACCTAAAAATGTGTGTGTGTGTGTGTGTGTGTGTGTGTGTACAGAAAGAAAACTAAAAATGAACTGCCTACCTTTTATCAGCAGAGCACCAGTAGGTACTATTTCTTCTAAAATGACATTTAGGGTGAGAGAGGTTAAATGATCATATTACAATGTCTAAGATAGTTCAGTATCAAAAGCAGGACAATGTTGGAAAAGTATATGGTTTTTAAAGAACAAGAAGAAATTAGAAAAATCAAGCAATAGGATTATGCATAGGAGTGTGTTTTTGAGTGTGTGTGTTTGTGTGTGTGTGTGCGCGCGTGTGCGCGTGTGTGTATAACAAAGCATTTAACAAGGCAAAACTCAAGCAAAATATACTGCTATCACCATGATAATTCACCAGAAGGTCAAAACAACAACCAGAAAATATTAGAAAAGAGGAGAAGAGCAGCATTGTCATTTGAGAGCAACAATATCGCCTACTTGGAAAGCTTGTCACCATCAGGACTTTATTTCTCTTCCTCCTGCTGATTAGACAGCTCATTCTGCCATGCCTTCTTAGTGAACTGGTGGTCTTTTAAACACGCATCTTGCCTTTATAAAAGGCCCTGTTTTACCATGCATCCCACCTTCAAGTACGTAAGTCGTTCTGGAAATCTCTGCAATCTGCTGGAAGACACCTGGATCACTCAGTGCCTTTCAGGCTTCCTTCTCTTTGACTATAAGCCCCTTGAAGAATGGAAGCTACTGTATACGTCTTTGTAATCGCAGCCCCAGTGGAATGTCTAGTGCCTGTTAAGCCCTTTGTAATTTGGAGGAGAATAAGTGAATTCATGAATAACTTCAGTGTTTCTGATACCCATCAGGTTCCTAATAAACTTGAAAAATTTACTGAACAAATTCCTTAAGCACATACTCCACTCAGAAGCCACTGTTCCAAACCCTTATCCCTTTTATGGTAGTCTGGTTTTTTTTTCTACCCACTTAAATGGCCCTCTCAAAAGTCACCAAGAATATCAGATATGTGTTCCTCATCTTTCGAAGGTTATTTGATGGTAAGAGTTGAACTAGAAATATAAACAGCAGGTTGCAATGTGTTATATATGCATTTGTGTATATGAACATGTGTGTGTGCGTGCATGTATGTATCTGTTCCTTTTGAAGGGAAGAGGGGAGAAAGCAGAAGCAGTGGTAGAAAGGATATTGCAGTCAGAAGGGGGAGAGCATCTGCAAATCTGGGGAGACACAGAAGTTCCTGCATAGAATATGAAGGGTGCTAGGCCGAGGGGCCAGCCTAGAGCTTGGACAGACTAGGGTTCTGTGATAAGAAAAAGGTTCAGTGGGAGAAGGAAGGAGTACCTGTCCATCTTCCGCTCTGAGGACTGGGGTGGGAATTTCACAGCCATGGGTATGTAAACATCTAGCAGAATACCCAAATACAAGTATAAACTCAATAACTGTACAGTTGAAATGTTCACCTAGCACCCAGGTCTTGGTTTCCAAATATTATTCTTCGGTAAAAGGCTCCAGAACCCCTTGGAGAAGCTGCTGATTCTAGGATTGGCAAGAGGAAATTACAAGTTAAGTCTAGAGGGCCTTGCAGTACCAGAAAGTAAGAAATCCTTCAAAGAACAAAAGGACAGAATTGTATCAAAAAGATG
Organism: Mustela putorius furo; assembly: GCF_011764305.1. Taxonomy (NCBI): domain Eukaryota; kingdom Metazoa; phylum Chordata; class Mammalia; order Carnivora; family Mustelidae; genus Mustela; species Mustela putorius. Next base: position 8,660,948 of record NW_025421464.1, on the reverse strand, counting down.
TAGGGGCTAACCTGAAAGACCTCCTGATAGCCAGTGCTGGAACAATTTGAGCAACAAAATACATTATGATGGTATTGAATTATAACCCTCAAAATGAAACAGATTAAAAAAGGGAAAACCCATGAGTTCATATAGATATAAATCAATGATTGAGCATTTCATGAAATGAAAAAGGAACAAAATTTCCTTACAAAAGTATCCTAATTAATAAATATCGGAGGATGAGGGAAATAAAAATCACCATTGGAACACCATGGTAATAATTGCTCTAGGCTCAATCCATTGACAAATGCTAGAATCAGCATGCATAACTTTCAGGAACAGGATGTTTGCATTGCCTCAGAATACGCCTCCCCAGATTTGCTAATTCCTGTGGTGGTTTTAACATCGGACCACAGATTCTTTGCTACTCTTACTTCCAAGAAGTGGAGCTTGATTCCTCTTCCCTTGAGGATGGCTGGATGTAGCTGCTTGCATCTAAAGAAACAAGTACAGAAAAGGGAAAATAACTTTACAGTGGAGAAATTCAGAGACATCACATTAATCAACTAATCAAGGTTAGCATTGCCAGGAATAAGAACTATCGATACTACATCCCCTGATAGGATGTGACTAGAAGTAAGTATATAATAGCCTTTGTGATATTCTCCCCAAATATCAATAACCTCTGTCTAGTCACGAGAGGACATCACACCAACGCAAATTGAGGAACAGCCTATGAAATACCAAACCAGTGCTCTTTGAAAGTATCAAGGTCATGGATGATCAGGGAAGACAGAAACTCTCACAGATCAGAGATGAGTCGGGACACATGAGGACTAAATGCAACATGGTATCCGCCATCCAGGAACAGAAATGGAAAGAGGGGGAATGCAAAGGAAGCCTGTAATGTAGTTAATATTATATGTGAACATTAGATTTCTTATTTTGGATAAATGTATCACAATTACATAAGATACTGCTATTAGAGAGAGTTAAATGAAGGTTACATGGAAACCCTGCATTTTCTTTACTCTCCTGTAAGCCTAAAACTACGGCCAAAAAAAGTTTAAAATGTGTGATGTACATGTAATATACATCAATGTATATGTATTTACACATGCTTGATTTACAAACACAATGTAAAATATATTTACACATGCTTGAGCCTCCCAGACCTCCTGCTGTCCCACCCACTGCCACAGAGAAGGCCAACCCTTGATTAATAGACTTCTTAGTAACTGCAGCACCTTTTCTGGAGAGTCTAGAAGGATCAGGAGAAGAGAAAGTTTTGTGACCTGCGTCTTCATAACTTTTCTCCTTGCGTTCCTTATTATATGCATGTTGTCTTTTACTTAGGCGGTTTCTAGAGTTCAACTGTCGCTCAGGGCATCAAACTAATTTTCTCTTCAGCAATGATTGCCAAGCTGCATGCATAATGAACCCCATTTTTTCTTGTTATTAGGCTGTTGGGGACGTGGATGGGAGGAGGGCCACCATCCAGCGGCGAGGGCTCTTCCTAACACTGCCCGCCCTCCCTCATCCACTGAGTCCACACAGCAAGAAAAAAAAGCACGTGTGGAGAGAGGCAAATGATCCTGCTCCTTGAGTGGAGAGATATCAGAGGTCTGAACTGGCTTCTAGGCACAGACTTTCGTGATTTACTTAATGCAAAATAGAATCACTGTTTGTTGACCACTTGAAAGAACTGAATATATTGAGAACCATCACCATCGCAGGTAGTGTCCTAGGGGGTTTTATAAACGCTCTTTACTGAATGCTCACAACAAGCCTGTAAAGAGGGCGTAGTCAGATGGTAAATTGAGGGATGGTTAATGATCTTCCTAAAGTTTTCCATAGGGTTAGCAAGTAGTAGAGCCTGAATTGAAGTCCAGATATCATCTCTGACAGATCCCGTCCTCTGTCAGTGACACTGCCTGCTTCCTGCCGAGTCCAGACAGTCCCAGGATACGCTTCCATATTTTCCTAGGTACCAGGAGCAGGAAACCAGCTTCCTGTGTGGTCAAAAGTAGCAGGATTCCCAGATTTTAATGTGAATGCAAATCACCTGAGACCCAGCTAGAAGAATTCCGATGCAGTGGGTCTGGGGTAGGTCCTGAGCATCTTCTTCTTCTTCTTTTTTTTTTTTTTTTTTTTTTTTTTTTTTTTTTTTTTTAAATTTGACAGAGATCAGAAGTAGGCAGAGAGGCAGGCAGAGAGAGAGAGGAAAGGAAGCAGGCTCCCCACTGTGTAGAGAGCCCAACGCAGGACTGGATCCCAGGCCCCTGGGATCATGACCCGAGTGGAAGGCAGAGGCTTTTAACCCACTGAGCCACCCAGGCGCCCCCAGAGCAGCTTCATTTTTAACAAGCTACCAGGTGATCCTGACATTACTAGGTCCTTGGACCCGCACTTTGAGTAGCAGGTATGAAGAGGACAGGACTGGGCTCCCATTATTATGGAGTCACATCTCAGGCTAAAATAGACATGTGGCAATATTTTGCACTCCTAACTCCACCTTTGTCAGATATCTGTATCACGGCTTTTTATTTGTTTGTTTGTTTTTGCTTTCTCTCTGAAGCATTGCCTTTTCATGGTGTTTTAATGGCATTTAAAAAAATTTTTTTAAATTTATTTTCAGCATAACAGTATTCATTGTTTTTGCACCACACCCAGTGCTCCATGCAATCCGTGCCCTCTCCAATACCCACCACCTGGTTCCCCCAAGCCTCCCACCTCCCGCCCCTTCAGACCCCTCAGATTGTTTTTCAGAGTCCATAGTCTCTCATGGTTCACCTCCCCTTCCAATTTAAAGGCATTTTTTGAAAAGAAGTCTTCAATTTTGAGGCAGTCTAATTTATCATTTTATTTTCTCCTATTTTGATTAAGAAATGTTTGCCAAGAGGGGCACCTGGGTGGCTCAGTGGGTTAAAGCCTCTGCCTTCGGCCCAGGTCATGATCCCAGAGTCCTGGGATTGAACCCCAAATCGGGCTCTCTGCTTAGCAGGGAGCCTACTTCTTCCTCTCTCTCTGCCTGCCTCTCTGCCTACTTGTGATCTCTGTCTGTCAAATAAATAAATAAAATCTTTAAAAAAAAAAAAAAAAAGAGGAGAAGGGAGTTGGGGGAAATTGGAAGGGGAGGTGAACCATGAAAGACTATGGACTCTGGAAAACAATCTGAGGGGTTTGAAGCAGGCACGGGGTGGGGGGGTGGGAGGTTGGGGGAACCAGGTGGTGGGTATTAGAGAGGGCACGGATTGCATGGAGCACTGGGTGTGGTGCAAAAACAATGAATACTGTTATGCTGAAAATAAAAAAAAAAAAAGAAAAAGAAATGTTTGCCAAGTGTAAGGGCTTAAGTATTTTCTCTATGTTTTCTTCTAGAACTTTTGTTGATTTAGGTTTTGCATAGATCTACAATTCCCTTTTGAATGAGTGTTTATGCATATAGTGAAAGAAGGTTTGGAATTTTTCCACGTGGATTATATCTCAGTGCCATTTCTTGAATGACAATCACTTCCCCATTGCCTTGATAGCTTTGCCAAAAATCAATTGACCACATATGGGTAGGTACTGTTTTAGGTTCTCTATTGATCCGTGTATCTGAACTTCTATCAATATCATCCCATATCATGACTTTATACTAAATCTTGAAATCAAGTAGTGTGAAGCAGCCCTCTAACTTTTTTGTTCTTTTGCAAAATTGTTTTGGCCACTCTTGGAATTTGCCTCTACATTTTAAACTAAACTTGTAAAATTGTATTTTTAGAAAAGTCGTGCAGAGATTTTGAATGGGATTTTGTTGACTCTATAGATTAATTTGGGGAAAATTAACGGTGTAAAAAAAATATTAGCTTCAAAATCCAGGAAAATGGTATATGTTGTATGGCATTTCTCCATTTATTTAGTGGTTTTCAGTATGTAAGGCTTTCCTGTGTTTTGTAATTTTTCCATAAGTGTCACATTTTTCTTATTGCTCTTGTAAATATTACTGTTTTGATTTGCTACCATTTGTTCTCAGCTACTATATTTCCACAGTCCAGAATAAACATCTGTACATCACTGGCTTCCATTAAATGTACTGAGTTGGATGAATGGATAGAAGGACGTCTAGCTACATGAGCAGATAGATGTCAACAGGACTCTTTTTGTCCAGTGTCTAGCAAAGTATCTAATATATTATAGACAATCAGATGTGTGTACTAACTCAGTTGTATGCAGAACATGGAAAGATTCATAGCTCACGTAAACAGGACTGTAGTCTTTTGTCTAGCTGGGCAGATCTCGGTTAGAATGGGGCCCTAGGTATGAATCTCAGTGTCCTTGTCAGCCAGCATGGCCCACAGAGATCTTTATTCAGTAAGCGCTTGCAATAATGGCAATGAGCTAGACTCAGACATCTCCTTATAGATGTGCCTTCAGTAAAAAGCTAATTTCTCAAAGCTTTCCTTTAGCAATATCATATCTGTTGCTCCTAGTTTTCTCATGTGGGCAATTAATTGAGATTCACCTCTTGTTGAGAACCAGCCTGCAGGCTAAGACCATTTGTCTTATCACTATATTCCCAGTATTTGGACAATAAATATTTGTTAACTAAATTAATAAATATATGGTCAACGAAAGAATAAATGAATGAAGATTTCTTACCATAGTAACAGTAGATAAAATTTTATATGAAAAATAAGTAGGAATCAGTAAATCAATAAGGGAATATAGTCAGAGTACCTAAGGAAAAAAAAAATCAAGAAGCAAAAAAGTATATAAGCTTGCCAAGTTAAAAAAAAAAATGTGATTATGGCTTCAGTCACAAAGGAGGTTTGGCCATTCAGCATTTAAGATTCTGTTTACTTTAAAATATAACCTATATAGAATATGATCATTTCACTTGTTTGTAATAATATCTACCAATAGCTGTTGATGTTGGCAAGAGTCTGTTATTGTAAGGACTTGACATGTAAGATTGTACATGCCCATAGTAGGTGATCAGAACATCTATTTCCTTTCCTCTCTTCCAAACAATCTTTATTGCTACCAGGGTATGCATATCTATTTTCTGTCATTCCTATGAGCCTAGTAGGTCATTAGTGAATATGTATGACCTTCCCACCACTCTCTTACCTTCAGAGATATACAGCATATGACTTTCATTTCCCAAGTTTGTACCGCAATTCCCCTACTCTTTACTTGATATTCCTTAATGAGAGGTACTATCACTGCCCAGACTTTTTCCTTTTCATCAACCAGATTTATTTTCAAATCAGATTATAGGATGAATAATGTTTAGTAGTTACTCCAATGATCTTAAAATTATCCATCCCACCCAGTGCCACCTTTGTCATCTCCACACATGAAAGAATCAAAGGAACTTCCCTCTTCGGGTTCTGACCTTGAAAACATATCCCACAGCTTTTGTCATCTCCCAAAGCCTTTCCTGCTGTGAACAGCCCATCAGAGTCCCCCAGACAGCTGTTAGAGCTCAGAATCAATTTACTTTGGGGTGAGGACTTGAGGGACACAGATGGGTGAATTACAGGTGTTCAGCTTAGTGGCAGACCCTACTTGGCACAGCTTAATATGGGTTCCAACCTGTTTCAGCTGCAGGGCAGCAAAGCTGTCACTCTTTGCCCTGGAGAGGCTGGTGGGTTTTGGCTAGGTGCCATATGCAATCCTCGTTACAAGGTCAATCACATGTTTTTGGGTTTTGGAAGCTGTTACAACTTAAGCTAGTCACTGACTATACCTTTAGCCTGGGTCAGGTTTCTCTCTTTGGATTTTAACTGAGATTCTAAAGGGACTGTTGGTCCCATTCAGCTGCTCTATATTGCTGTAGTTCCTGCCTCATGTTTATGTCACCCATGCTTTCTTGCCTCATTGTTTTCTCTTTTTCCACTTGCTGACCATTTCTTGTTTTTATACTGAATAATGCCCTCCCTGCTATGAATACTGAGGCTTGCAAGCATACCCTGGGCTCATATTTGAAAACTGGCAAAAGCTTGGAAGATGAGGAATTCACTTCCTTAGAAACCAATGACAGGAGAAGTTAATCCAGGGAGGGAAGGGAGACAGGTTGAGTTTTTGATGGGTTGAACAATCTTCCAAATCAAATCTATAGAGAAATGGGCAGCAGCAATAGTATAATAAAATGCCCCAACATCTTATCCACTCTATAGCTGAGTGGATATCCTTAGCATGTAGAGATTGGGTTCCAGGCAAAGGATTCTGAAAGCCAGAATTGCCTTGGGAATGGGGAAACCATTCCCAAAGCAATGAGGATCTGGGCCCTGGAACACGACTCATTACAGTAGATTCGCGTGCATTTATGGTTTGAAATCATGCCAGGCGTGCCCTGTCCAGACCATAGCATGACCTCTGCAAAATCATATCTATCATTGGAAAGGCCTGGCTTTCCGTAACTCCTTCTGATATGCTGCCAAAAACTCAAACAGCTATTCCGAGTACACTTTAATTGGTACTTTATATTCAACACATAGGAAAACTCACCATAAACAAAATCTGTTCTTTCCTGAACTCTGTGAAGTTAAAGTATCTGGATCGTGTGTTAACTACACAATATTTATGGAGTTCAGCATGTGGGCGAAGTCAGCCAAGGCCCATTTCTCCTCCTTACAGCCTTATATACTAAGGAATGCTTTATATATGATGATTTTTGAAATAGCTTTGAAATCCCCCATTCCTATGAAATTCTTGCAATAGTAAAGAATAAAAGGAATAATAAATAGTCAATTCAGCTGATTTTTTTTTTTATTCTATGAGAAATCAATACTAATGCAGTTGGCATTTATGTAACCAAACTTCCAAGAGTCTCAAAACATATATAAACTCTGCTGGTTGGTTACTTAAAAGTAATCACTTGCCCTGAAACCATTAACCAGGTCACATATGGAACTGGTTGTAAGAGTCAAATACTAATACTTAAAATTTCTACCAGTGGTTTATGCCAGTCGGTTCCCATGTCCCATTCACCTACATCTGTGCATGTAGTCAGAACTATTAAAGAATCAGGGATGAAACGAGGAATCAAAGATGTGTGTATTTAATCAACCAAATCAGTGAACATCTCCTTCGTGCTGGAGACTGTGGTGTGCCTAAGGGACATGGCGATAAATAAGTGAGTTTTACTATCTAGAAATTCACAGTCTCTAGTGAATAACACCTAAAAGCAACACATATTAAGTACATAGAGAACATACTGTATTCTCTAAGAATAACTAAGCCCTTTATGTGTGTTATTAACTCACTCAGTCTTTACAGGTACTCTGAAATGGAGTCTAATACCGTATCTAATAGACACCTTCCACCCAGACATTAAAATGCTTATAGTGGGGCGCCTGGGTGGCTCAGTGGGTTAAGCCTCTGCCTTTGGGTCGGGTCATGATCCCGGGGTCCTGGGATCGAGCCCCGCATCGGGCTCTCTGCTCAGCAGAGAGCCTGCTTCCTCCCTCTCTCTCTGCCTGCCTCTCTGCCTACTTGTGATCTCTGTCTGTCAAATAAATAAATAAAATCTTTAAAAATAAAAAATAAATAAATAAAATGCTTATAGTGAACCTTGGTTGCTTCAAATAATTTTTAAAGGTCTAAATATTTTCAGACAGACTTCGGGTGCCCATCTGATTCCTTTTTGATCTTGATTTCTCCTCTTCATCCAAGAAGGCAGTTGCACTTCTCCAGGAAATGTATATCTTTCCTATCTTTTTTTTTTTTCCAAAACAAATGTGCTGTATATATCTACATATAAACAGTGTGTCGTACTGTCTTGTATGTTTCAAAAATTTGCATTTTTGAAATTTATGGATGCTGAGTCATATAGAAATTGCACACTAATTATAACAGTTAGGCAGTCTTTTATTGCATAATCCACACGATTTGTCAATCCATTCTACTATTACTGGGCATTTAGATTGTTTTCAATTATTCTCTATTACCTGAATGTTTCGATGAACATATCTTTATGTGAATTTTCTGTCAAATACCTACAAGAAAGTTTGCTTATTCACAGGATAGGTGAATCTTCTACTTTACTAGATATTGCCAAATCATTCCCCAAAATGGTTGTACTCATTACACCCAAATGCCAATGTATGAATGTTCCAGGTCCCTTATAACTTCATGGCACTTGGTGGTGCTAGAAATCTAATTTATGTGAATTTGAAGGGTGTGAAAATAACTCCTTATTTATTTAGAATATTAACAATTATGTTTCTACATGATATTGACTGATGAATACCTAAATACATATATTTATGTATTCTTCTCTCTTGTGCTATCTTTTTTCTATTTTTCATATAAAAGAAGGTTGTAATATTTGTTAGAAAACTTTACTTTTTATTTTCTGGAACAGTTTTAGAAAACAAGGGTTTTTGTTCTTTTTAGTTAGCCACTTATAAAACCATTTTGGTGGGGTAGAAAAGTACAAATTATTTGATCATTGATATTTTATAGCTTATATTTCTTGTCAATGCTAATGTTCACATATTACCAAAAAATTCTTATATATTTTCAGTTTATCGCATTTCTCTGGTTATGTCATATTTCAAATATATTTTCCAGTATTTTGTATTTGTGAAATTCCTTATGTTTCTTATTTGTGCTTTCTATTTTCTTTCTTTCTTTCTTTCTTTCTTTCTTTTTTTTTTTTTTTAACTTGCACAGTCTTCCGCAGCATTGTCTGTTTTATTAGTAATTCCAAAGACTGAGCTTGATTTTGGTACTTCTTTCCATTTCTCATTTTCTCATTTCCTAATTTTCTCATTTCCTAAATTTCTCATTTCCTAATTTTCTGCTCTTCTATTATTAGTAGCTTCTGTACATCTTGAGGGAAGATTCAATCTGCTTTCCTTTCAACTTTTTGAGTATAATGCTAAGTTTATTAATATGTCATTTTTCTTATATTCAAAAATATGCATTACAGTTACGAATTTTCCTCTGAGCACCAATTTATCTTCATCCTACAAGTTTTGATGTGCTATATTTTGGTTATTATACTAGTGATTTTAAGAGGCAGACTCCCTAATAATACCTGATAAGATTTTTCTCAGGTATTTTTTATAGTCTTTGCCCAGAGCCATATCCCATTTTCATTTCATTGACATGTGACAACATTTCCAAATTCCACTGAGTATAAAAATTTCAGAATTTGAGGACATTTCCTATGTAATTTAGTAAGATAAAAATCCCTAGCAAACAAAATGCTCTGCAACATAGAAGGGCAACATATATAATTATAAAACCTTCCTAGACAAACAACATAGAGAACCACCATGAAAATGTGTTAGCTAACAGGAAGTGGCTCCAGAGGAAACAGGGATGAAATGCTTCTGTGATGTATAAAAGTGGGAAGGATCACATGGATCACATAGACCATGCTTCATTTTACATTGGCAGATTGAGTCTCAGAAAGACTGAAATTCTTTCAGTTTTACAAAATAATTGGTTAGAGATTCAGGATTAAATACTCCTGTGTAGTTGTTTCCTTGTAATTATTAATTTTATACCATATATCTTCCTGCCTTCTGTCTTCAGAAATGAGGATCAACAGGTTTGCACAGAAAATTCTTTAATGTCACTGTGATTCCTTCTTTATAGATGGGGTTGGTAAGCTACAAAATCCAGTGACAGAATTACAGAAAATAATCATGGACATTGACTCTATTTGTTGGAAAAGCACACATACAGAAACCTTACGGAGACAGCTCCTGCTGACCCATGCAATTTTGTCTTCTACCTTTTCCAAAATTTGTGTCCCTTTTACCTGATTCTCTTTCACTATACTCATTGCTTATCTTTCTTCTTCATCAGGTTTAACCTTAAGTGTCAGGGACAGCTCTCCTGACAATATCATCTACAGTGGGCTCCACACCGACTCTCCCTTATTCTCTCCCTTCATTTTACAATTGTTTTACTTCTTCCTCACAACATCCCACGTAGAATTATTTTATTTATTAACCGGTTTATGTATTTATCTCTTTCTCATTAAGATATATATTTCATGTCTAGGTCCAGCTCATGGACATGGTTCTGGTCATAATAGGTATTCAGCAGAAGCTAGGGACTTAAATAAATGAATTCAAAAATCTCCAATAGACCTTTAATGAGTAGAGATGATCTCAGGGGAATATTTGACAAAACTACGAGGTGTTATATTTAGGTGACATCCCTGATCTAAATTGGGGAAACATAGATGAGAGTTCTGGTATTGATCATTATACCCCAAGTACAAAGACTTTTAAAATGATGGGTAATTTCATTTCCAGTAATGATGGACTAAGCCATCTGAACAAACTTTCTCCACCCCCTCAGGAAAAATAAAATAGCTGAGTGAGGTATAAATACCACCTTTTAAAAGCACTGAAGAGCTAAGAAGATAGTGAATAGTTATTTGGGAGAGGTCTGTAAGAGTTTGGGAAAATAGGGATGGAGTCTAGCAGTAGAGGCTACTTTTTCCCTCATCATATGCAGATCGAGGAAATTAACAGATAGCTTGGACTGTGAGCTGAAGAATATAAAAAGTCTGAATGCAAATTCTATCAAAAGCCACGACTTAGTAAACCTCTTACCCCTCTGGGCTGAAATTCTAAAAGCTCTAATCTGGTAGTAAGAGTGATAGTTTTATATTATTTTAATCAGCATTAAACTGGATTAAAGTGGCCCAAAATAGTATACACAAGATTCTGACAAAAGTAAATGAAAATCTTCATCTCAGGAAGATAATTTAATCAAGTCTCAAATTATAACTAAAATTCAGTTTTCAAAAACAATGCCTAGCACACAATCAGAGATAATTAGACATGCAAAGAATGAAATACCATAAAAGAAAGACGTTGTAAAAATAATGCAGCTTAGGAACAGACACAATAGAACCCAAATAATAGAATTACTGGACAACTAGACAAACTATATACAACAATTATGCTCACTGTGATCAGTGAGATAAAAGTCAAGCTTCAAAATGTTAGCAGAGAACTAGAAACCACAAACACTAATACTATAGATTTTAAAAAGAACCAAATATGCATTCTAGAATTAAAAAAAAGGAAAAAAAAGCTGAATGAATAAGTTTAACAGAAGCTTAGAGTTGAACAGAGAATCATTAAACAAGAAAATAGGTCAGAAGCCTTTGCAAAATAAGACATAGAAGACAAAAGATAGAAAATATAGAATAACAGCCAGTAAATATAGAGCAGTGGTGCCCAACAGATACTTATGCAATGATAAAATTCTATATTTGTCCAAAACAGTAACCACTAGACACCTGTGGATCTTGAGTACTTGAAATGTGGCTACTGAGGCTGAAGAGCTGAATTTTCAATTTTATTTGATTTTAGTTAAGTTAAAATTTATATAGCCACCTAGGCTAGAGGCTAGTATATGGAATAGTGCTGATACAGAGCATGCATATAGAAAGTTAAACATATATGTAAGATGAGTACCAGAAACAAAGGAGAGAGAAAATGAAGTAGAGGTAATATTTGAATAAGTAATGTTCAAAAGTGTTCAGAACTGATGAAAGACACTAATCCAAAAATTCAAGAAACTCATAAAATCTCAATGAGGAATTAAAAAAAAATTTTTTTTAAGGCATGCCATAGTGATTCTGATTCTGAAGAAAACCAAATACAAAGAGAAAAAAAAAGTAAGAGGAGGCAGAGGAAAAAAAAAAAAAAAGATTCCCTTCAAATAAAGAACATTTAGACTGAGCTGACATCCAACAGCTACAATGGAATCCAGAAAAAAGTGAAATGATATATTCAAGGTGCTGTAAGAAAATAACTCCTATCCTAGAACTCCATACCCAAAAGAAAGTAACGTTCAAGAAATGAAGGTAAAATGAAGGCATTTTAAGACCTGGAAAAGCAAAGAACAGTTTAGCACTAACAGATGCTGCCAGTGGAAATTATAAAATGATCCCAGATGGGAGGTAAAACATGAAAGAAGCAACAAGAACAAAGAAAATAATAAATATGTAGGTAAATTATAAGGAAAAATACTACATAAAATACAAACAAGAATTTATTGTGGGCTCTTTTTCTTTCTCTCCATCTTCTCTCTCACTCAACAACTTATTGTTGCACTTCACATTTTATGTTGAAATTGTTCACCAGTGCTGCTGGACTTCTTACTGTTTTTGGTCAGAAACTTTTATTAAAGTGTCTAATGAGGCTACACAGCATTAATGTTTGTTATGAAGACAAATGGATGAATGAATGGAGCAAATTCAGTTATTTCCTTGTTCCCTGGTAATGTGGCAAGGATATTAAAAAGCAATAAGCTTCACAGAGAGTGACAACTGAGTAGTTGAGTTTCAAAGTCATCACTCGTGGCACTTGAACATTTACAAATACTAACATATACTTGATATTTCTGAAATTTGATTCTTTATTACAATAAAGATTTCTGGAGTCAATTCCAGAGAGCCCATTCCAGATTTTGGCTTTAATCAAGTTACCTACACCCTCTAATCTTTATTTTCTTTATCTTTCACCCATTTTGCATCGTGGTTAGTGTGCATAAAACCACGTTTGGATCCCTTTCATTAACTTCCCTGAAATGTTATGCACTCCTTGGCAATGCACTCTAAGTTATTTTCCCTGACTTTATTTTTATTGTTGTTTCCTTTCCAACAGTTCGGGTACTTCCTCAGGAATATGTTTAAGTCTACAAGTTGTATCCTGTTTCCTTCTCTCTCCCTTTGTCCTTTCCATCTTCTTTCTTAGAAAACTTCTCAAGTTGTACTTCCTGTCCACATCTGAAGTTCAAACTGTTTTGATTCTGCTACTTGCTGCCTTGAATGCAGCCTGGGTTGTCATATTCTTTGAAATCTTTCCTTTTCCTTCTGTTTTCCCCCATCTCATTTTGTATTGTTTCCTGACAGATTGTTTTGTAGACATATCCTTATATCCAATTAAATGCTTTAAAAGTGTTTTTCAGTTTACTCATTCTTGAATGAGAAGAAATTTATCAGGATCTGGGAATTGTCAACAAGCGGGGTATATAATCCCCATTTGTAGAAAAATTTATTTTTTGGATATTTATATTGTGGTAGATTAACTTATTGCTCAGTCCTCCATCCTCTTTTGAGGGAGAAGTAGACTTCCCTGCCCCAGAGGGCAAGTTAATTGCACAACATCTGGACCAATTTTCAACATCTCATCAGCATTCAAATAATTGGGCACTGCTGCAGAGGAGGTGGCTTCTTCAACTTCGGTGGATACTCTAAAAGATAAATGCCTGGCCAACCACTGTCTCCATTATGTATTGCTTCCACGCGTCTTCCTGTCTACTTCCTGCCAAAGCAGCATACTTCTGCAGCGCACCCCAGCAATGCACGCTAATAGCTCTCCTTTGTCCTAATTTTCCAACTGTTCTGTCAAAGTCAAACTCTTCAAAAGTTATGATAAGAAAATAAAAATATTCTGTTTACCTCAAAAAGCTGGGAATCATAAACTAGAGAAGAATTCCCTAATTTTTCTCTTGACTCAGATTTTTCTGGGTATATTTTCTGTTACCAGTAGTAAGCTAAGAGTCTGTCATTGTTGGCATTTCTCACCCCAGGTTCACTGGAAATACAGACCCTTGAATTTCTCTTCTCTGAGTTTCAGTCCTGTTGTGAACCTGGTTGTTCTACACCTGCACCTGTGCTTCTGGCGACGCACTGTGAGAACTGAGTCAAGAACTTTCCCCAATCAGATGCCATTTTAAAATCAAGATGGTGCTTCTATGTTTAACTAGTAAAATGTGCTTGTATTTTACACTTCTTATTCTATATTTTTAGACTTCTCCCTGGGTCAATGTTCCCTTTTTTCTTGTTTTTGCCAGTTGTTGAGTTCTAACTCTTTTTGTAAACATATAGATCTTAAAAATGAAATTTGGGTAAAGACAGGATTCTGGAAGCTGTAACCCTCTTGTGCTCCCAAGGATTCGGCTCCCCTTTCCAAGGGAGCATCTTTTCTAACACATATAAATAAATTATGCATAATTTCAACCACGCAACAAAGTTGAAAGAATTGCACAGTGAGCAGTATTATGCCTACCACCTCTTTTGCCATTAACACTTTGCTCACTTTATCCCACATCTGTCCCTCTACCCATCAATTAAGTCATCACGGTTTGGGATGCATTTCAAAGTAGATTGTGCACACTAGTATACTTCCTACCACATACTTCAGCATGTGTATTATCAGGAAGAGTTCATTATTTGTTTACAATTCTTTTTCTTATGTAAAAATTCCATATAAAGGAACACAGAAATCAAGTACATATACATTCACTGAGTTTTTGCAAATACGCACAAAGAAATACCCTCTTGCCCCTGAACAAAGGATCATTTTCGGACATAATAATCAGGTCAAAGTAGAGTGGGGGCAGCTTCCATCAGAAAGAACCCCAGAATAACTCAGTCTTCTCATTAACTTTGTGTGGTGGTAGAAAGAGAAATGTGTCTTGCGACTTCTTAGATTTTGTACCTTTGTCATAGAATTTAGTTCAGGGAGCGTGGAGGATAAAGAACCAAGTGGAGACAGAAAAAGCCATGTCATCATTAAAAATAAACAGAGACACAGTATGTCAGAGGGCAGAGGCAGGCACTTCATTGTGCCGGTGATTTATAGGGGAAGCTAATTTTAAACAAGCTTAGGCCAGTGTGGTGCCTTACAGCCAAACAAACAGGCAAAGCACCCTTTCCACAGCAGCCCAGAGCTGCCCATCTCCTCAAGAAGTAATCTCATTTCCTTGGTGGCTGTTTACTGTCTGAGAAAACTCTGGTTGAGTCACTGAAAGCCGACTCTGTTAAAGCCAGGGAATCATGAGGATTAGGGCTTGAGACAATGACCTGTGCACCCCACCCCACCCTCAAGAGTGAAACCTACAAAACACAACACAGATGCATTAACAACAGCTAAAGCCAAGGGCTTCCCTCTGCTTATTCTGTGCTGCAGACCCCCTTTCCTTAAAATGGTACTTGAGTGTCAGAGAGCGAGACTGGCCACCAACGAAATTAGCACCCTGCCCTGTGGCCTTCTTCCTCGTGTCTGGTTTGTTACATGGATTAGGCAGAGCCTCGGAGGCCAGCAGGGCAGCAGCCAGGGTAGCAGGGAAGCTGGAAACGGGAGAGGCAGGAAGGAGGGTAACCCCATGAGGAGGAAATGCCGCAGAGCTACACCCGCTGGCCAGTCCGGGATTAGTGGACTCTATCTTTAGATTGGTGGTTTTGGGTGATTGGTTTTCTCTGCCTTCAGGTTGGTGGCTCTTCCAAATGCCAATGTTGAAAAACCCATAGTTCTATGGTCTAATCCTAGGGAAAGTCCTCAGTAAGCGGAGGCAGGGGGACACGAGTGGGTGGGTGGCCGGGTGGGAGAGGGGGATGGGTTGGTAACAGTCATTTCAATGAATAAAAATTTAATATGGACCCTCAATGTATATGGTTCAAAAAAGCCACCTGAAAGTATCAAAGTGTGAGATGGGAGGTTAAAGAGAGAATGCCTTTGGGAAAATGGATGGGTGTTTTCCCTCTGGACATTCCCAACATGGGGAGGGGATGTGTCCCCCTTGCCTTAAGACTAGTGAGAGGTCAGAAAGACCCAGTAAGGGAACTGGATTATCCCCACCCCCCCTCCCCGGACACAGTGAACAGGGTTGGTATTTCAAAGGATTCCAACAACCAGAGAGGCACGCCTACTGACAAAGCAGCAGCAGTATCAGCCATGCAACTGGAGTTGGCTTCTGCAGGATCTGGTCTGGCCAAGTGTTGACTCTCAGATTCCTAAATAGCGGGAGATCTGAGGGCCTCATGCAGGGGCTGGCAGGTGAGGGCATGAGCAGAGGGTTTGGGGGGTGCTCAGAGCAGAAGCTATATATCACTTGTTGTGGGAGCATTTCAATAAGCCACAGCCAGTATGCCCTACCCATGCATACCAGCTAACTGGCAGACCCCGGCGGGAGGTGTAGGGGAGGGAGTACGTAGTTAGGAAGCCTCTGAACTTCTGCTGAGCACTCAGACATGTGCAGGTTTTCCATGGAGGACGTGGCAGTCATGTGTGTGAAGAATGAGAACTGGCCCAGGGACCAGGGAACCAGGACCCCAGTAGAGAGAGTGCACAATAGAGGATGGAGGGGAAACAAACAAACAAACAAAAAACTGATGTTTTTGTGCTACAGACCCTTTTGGCAGGCTGTGTCTGGGGATGACCCTTCTTACATTACTTACTGTTTTTAAGTGCATAAATTGCATTCATAGTATTGCTAAGGAAACCAATTAAATCTACGTAGACTTATCAAAATATTTTTAAAAAATTGTAACACATTAAATATCCAGAGCTAATATCAGTCCTAACAACCAATAAATATACATATACACATATATATTGGTTGTTAGGACTGATATAGATATAGATATAGATATATCTATCTATAGATATAGATATAGATATAAATCTATCTATCCATCTCATATATATATATCTCCATCGTATGTTTCCCTATATAGGGAAACAGTAACAACTATCAACTATATTTTGAAGTATCTTCCCAATTGTGATGTAACTGGAAGCTATCTATAATTTCATTGGTGACAGTCGCAAGTGCTAAATTTTCATTACCATGTGCACCATACGTATGATCAGTGTACTTGGCAAATTTCAGTTAAGGATTAGGGAAAATAAATACATGAATATTTTTATTCCATCCAAGTCGAAGGACCCTTGGGTAAGTAACGTTATATGGGTATAGTATATACAGCACCCCCCCAATAGTTCATTTTGCTATAACTATCCAGAGAAATTGTGGTGCTAACCCCCAAAAAAAAAAAAAAAAAAAAAAAAGAATTCAACGTGCTAATATACATAAGAGTTTATAATAGTGCCTGGTACTACCCGCATATTAGCTATGGTTATTATGAAGTTACTCAGCCTGGCCATGCTCAGTTGCCTTTAGGGAACCTCCACTGACCCCTACAGATCCAAAAATAAACATTGGAAACCAGGGCTTCAGAATGTCTGCCTTTGGCGCCTGGAGGTTGAGTTTTTGGTTCATTCTTCTCTTCCTTCTCTAGTGAAAGAAATGTCTCAACCATTTGGGTAGTTAGTGAGTGGGTCTAGTACTTCCGTGGGGTCAATACCTGACCAACCACTCTTAGGTGCCCCCCACCCCAGATGGTGGCCTGGGCATTCCTCCCGTTGTCTTAACTCAGATGAAAGCTTTCCCCGAACCCACTATGGTGTAAGATGAAACCTCGGAAGCTATTTACTTGGAAGGTAGTTGTTAAACGTCATGGGTAGCTAAGGGCCTCTTCAGTTGCTAAGGGAGGGGTTATATTTAAATTCCAGCAACAACAAACAAAACAGCTGGCAGATATACCACAGCTGATGTGTAAATGTTTCTGGTGGACTGAGGGATTATTGGGCCGTGGTCAAGCAACCCTGGACTTAAATACCACTTACCACCCACCAGTGGTGTGAAATTCAGTACCTTTTTAATGTCTCTGAAAGTTTGTTTCCTTTTAAATATAGCAAGGTTAACCGGTTACCTCTTTCTGGTTGTTGGGAAAATCACAGGAGATAAGGCTTAGGTGTTCAATTCGTGTTGATAAGTTCCATTCAACCCTTCACGGGAAGGGAATGCTATTCAGATGTCAGCTGTGGTTCTCTGTTGTACTAGAAGGAAGCTGAACACAGCCTTCCTTTCTACCTTACAGATCCAACAGTCCCCAGAAGTCCTAAGGTACGTTAGTATTTTTTTTTTATTATTATTATTATTATTTTTTTTTATTTTTGCAAACTCCGCATGAAGGGGCAGAAATGCAGAGTCTGTTCCTGTGGCTAGCTCAGCATCCCCGGCTCTGACCTCCAAGCATGCAATCTTTAAATCACATCACTTTACCTGATAGAAATGCTCAACCTCTGCTGGCTTTCACAAACAACACAACAGGACCTTTACCTGCTCATACACTGCTTTAATGAGTTACATACATCACTTGGAAAATGGAGGCATCAAGATGGATTGGAAACTCAATTCCTGGAAAAACATGAACTCCCTGTTCTTAAGTACTCTGCCCATGCTGTCACCACAGAGTGTCCCAGGCCCTCCCACATACGGTCACAGATGGTCTCCATTTTGCTGGACCTCCTCCCTTAGCACCCTTCCTCTCTGTCCTTCACCCCACTTTTCCTTAGAGCTCACTCTCAGTGGTGGAAATGACATGATTTCCCTCTTGCCTCTGCAGAACAGCTTCCCATAGCCTTTAGGATCCTGGCATTGGCTAATAGTCCTGCTTGTGGATATACCTGTGAGTTATTGTTGAATAATAAATCATTCCAAAAACCAATGACTGAAAAATAAACATTCTTGTCACTAGTCTTTATCAGCCAGATGGTTCTACTGATCTAGGCTGGACTCCACTGATCTTGGCTGGCCCTGTTCATGCATTACAGTTGGCTGGTTGGTCATGGAGGAGTTGCTTGATACAGCCTCAGCTGCATGACTGAATGGTGGCTATAGTCATGAAGGTGTTTAGCCCATGGGTCTGACATCCTCCAGAATGCTAATCTGGGCCCATTCAAACAATGGAGCAGGGTTTCAAGAGAATGAGAACATATGTACAAAATCTCTTGAGGCCTAGCCTCAGGACTGGTCGAGCTCCCTTCTACCACATCCTATTGGGCAGAGTGAATCAAAGACCTGTTCAGATTTAAGCGTGGACAATTAGACTCTACCTCTTGACGGAGGAGCTTTAAGGCCCCATGGCAAAGGGAGAGGATACAGGAAGGGGAAGTTTGGGCTTATGTTTACAATCAAACTGCCAACTCTGTGTCCTCTACTCCAAGCTGGTTCTTGAAGACTTTTTTACAAGGGCAACTTCCTCTAGTAGAGAAATTGTGCTGATAACTGCTAATATAATGAAAACATTTTTTCCACCATATTAGACAAAAAATGACTCCACTTCCTTTGAGAAAGACCAGTTCACAGGTCACTTTGCTTCTCATCTTGGGTCCTGTTTCTAGACAAGGTAAAGCTGAGACTTGAGTCCCACTCTTTTCCAAACCTTGAAGTTTGTCTTCCCATGAGGTAGGGATGGACAAAGCACAATATCTTAAGAATAAGTGACTCTGTGGAACTGAGGTCACTAAAAGCCCCCAAGGATGATCTGTGAGGCACAAACCTGTGGCTTATGGACTTAAAGGATGACCTAAGAGCCTTTTGTAAAAGTGTGAAGAACCACTGAAATATTCTATCTTCTCTCTCTCTTGCCTCCTTACTTAAAACTTAACATAAAAGTAGATATTAAAGGCTCCTAGGCAATAAGGTGCCAACTGGTACATCAAGGCCGACTGCTTTAAAACTTTGCTGGCAATATTATATATTCCCTGTTTAATAATTTAATCAAGTTTTATAAAAAAGTTATTTGAAGTATGGTTACAAATTAGTAAAACAGTTTCATAAGCCGTAATAAATAGTCTTAGTATATTTTATGTAAACTATTAAAAGAACTTTTGTTAAAACAAAGATCTACCCTTTGGCCTAAGAAATAATTTAAAGTGGATGTAAGCAAATTGGCCCCCTCATACATTAAAAAAAAAGAAGAAGAAAGAAAAAAGAAAGAAAAGAAAATAGCAACCTTATCAAGATGCAATTTTGCTATAAACTATTAAGCTAAAAACTGACACAGTAATTCAAATTCTGATTATATGTAGGAAATATATCTAAATATGTAAATAAGCTATATGCATACAGATACTATACCCTGAAAATTCATTAGTATGAAAAAGTGTACCATGACACACAATTTAAATCACATTTTGTGATAATTCTAATGTATAACTTTTATTAGACAGAATAAATTGCCCAGAATTAAGGATATACCATGAATTTTGAGACCTCTATTCAGGGCTGTAATGTAACCAATATTTTTCTATGGTGAAAAATGGCTTCCCAAAAAGAATAAAGATATAAATCCAATCGTATATCATTTTGGTCTTGTTTCTTTCTCTCATTCATTTATTCATCTGTTCATTCATTCAATTCTCATTGATTCCCCACTATGTGCCAAGCATTATACTATATGTATTAACAAAGTTGTTTTACTTTATCATTTTAAACTGAAATTTAGGTATTACTCCATTTTAGAGATAAAGAAATGAAGGCTTAGGAAGTTCAAATAACTTACTTAGCAACTAACCTACCCAGGATACTAGTGTAGATGTTGCTGTCTTTACAAACTGAGTTTTAATTATAAGCTCCTGGAAAAAGAGCTCAAGGTTACATTATGTACATATGTACTCTGTCACATAAAATGTGTCTTATGTAAAATCGAGAGAATACGCAGACCCCTCTATAGCCATGAATGTTTGCCAGTACTCAGGGGTGCTCATGTTTAAGAGATATTTTGTTATTAACAAATGATTATAAACAAACAAATAAATAAAACAAATGCTTACAGAAAATTACCAAAAATTCGTAATTGATGCATGAGTCAAATAGTTAGCAAAGGTTCCTTGGAAATGTATGGTTCAATGTAAATATCTTGGTCCTGAGCCTTCATTTTCCATTAAAAGCTGGTCTACTCTCCAGCTCAGTTTATGGGTACCAGTTCAAGAATCTGTTCTCCCTTCATGGCAGCCAGTAGACATTCCATAAATACTCGCTAATACACAAGCATCCACGCAGGGTTTGATTAACTCAAACTGTGTTAGGTTCCAATATCTACTTACGTTTTTGTGGTTCAGGTTCTAATATCTAATATCTGTGCTTTCAAAGTCATTAATATTGTCACTTTTGACTTAGGTTGTATTTTATTGCCATTGTAGTCGGTATTCCTTGAAGTTTAAAGTCCTCTCTGTAATCTTTCCAGAAGATTTTTCATGTTTGAGATTTCCATATTCATGTTTTTCTTTTTAAAATCCATTTCTATTTTTATCCCATTTTGTTCTCTCTGATTAGTAATTCTGCATTTGAGGTGAAAATACCATCCCTGGTATTCATCTCTTGGACAGACATTATTTGGTCAGATAATGAGATGTCTCACTTAGGTCCCCACACATCATCATAGTGACGAATCAAGGTCTGGAAAATAAATCGTTTGGTCAAAGGATGGATATATTTCAAGGAGAGACCCAGACTCCCCAGTACATCAGAAGATCCGGTGAAGAAGTAGCTGAAGTCACTGGGAAGTCAGAAAACCTTGAGGGTCGCTCCCACCATCCTTTTGGAGAGGACTCTGCTATCTACAACTGAAGTGATTGCCCAAGTATCTTCTCTCCTCACTTCTTCCAACATAGACATAAGGGTGGTTTTTCCACTCTGCTTTCATTGCAATTCATCAATATCTCTAAAGCAGAGCTAGTTATTCCAACTATTTATTCACAGTACAGTTTCCTTCACTGTGAATGTGGTGAGAGGTAGGAAGCATGTTTTCTGTCAATCAGTATCTCAAGACTAGCAGATGACCAGGCACTTGGTTTATTAAAAAAAAAAAAAAAAAAAAGTTTGTTGGAAGAGTGCAGGACCTTAGGCCAGAAGTCCCACAAAATATCTCCTTGATTTTATACCCTTGACCATCATTTGGTTATATGTCCATCACTGAAGCAATCAGTGATAACAAAAAGAACAACTTATTGCTTTAAGCTCATCTAGGCCTATATCTGCAGTTGAGATTGGGGACCGTCCATATCTAATGACAAAGGTGAGAAGGGAAAAGAGGCTAATGCCCTGGAGTAGAATCATGACCCTGTAAGTAATTGGAGAGAACTAGATTCTGAGGAGACAAATAGCAGCTATCAGAATAGTGAGTTACAAGAGCTGTGTGATGCTAATAGACACACTCAGGTTTGCATGCCCCTCAGAGCATCTGATTTTGCTGCCAGTTGAAATCAGCATGCCCAACACTGCTATACTCTGACCTCCATTTTCTCGTTTTATAAAACTTAGTTTTATGTAGGTGTTTCCCTTAAATTACAGTTCCTAAACAAGTTTACATCAGTTATTATAATGTGCAAGAAAGCTGTGCTCACTTAGCTTGTCTCTGGTCTGCATTTAGCCTGGTATTCTACCTCAGAACACTCTTTGCTGGCAAGTGCAGACCCTGTCCTGCATGGTCTCCTCCTCTTCAGCCTCTCTGTTGCCCTACTCCTCTAATCGGATCCTGGCCCTGGCACTCTTGCCTGACCATCTCCTAGCCACCAATGACCTACCCTAAAGGATTCACATTGAGACCCTGTAGAGGAGTCCCACATCCATCTGTAACTATCCATGACTCAGTTACCTCACTTATAATAGGACATATTTCTTCCAACCTCGTTAGGGTGCCATAAGATAGAGAAATGGTATTTAAGACTCTGATTTGTTAATAATACTAAGTTACACTGATCCATGTAGAATTAGAATTCTCTAACTGCAAGTATTAATATTTATAATATAACATCACTATATCCCCGGAGTCTGTGGTAGGTATTAAAAGAGTATTGAAAACAGAAATGTTACTATTAGGGGCGTCTGGGTGGCTCAATTGGCTAAACATCTGCCTTCGGCTCAGATCATGATCCTGAGCTCCTGCTTAGTGTGGAGCCTGCCTCTCCCTTTGCTGTTCCTCCTGCTTGTATTGTACTCTCTCTCTCTTTCTGTCAAATAAATAAGTAAAATCTTTTAAAAAAAGAAATATTACTCTTAGCAATAGCAATAGGAAGGTAGGATAAGAAGTGAAGAATCTGACAATGGTTTGATAAATTTCCTTGGAAGAGGAAAAAACAGTGACTTAAAAAGGCAACCTTTCAGCTCAAAGTGATCCACCTTTAGACTGCATTATCAACACAAAGTGGTAATGGCATGGGGTGAGTCTGCTGATGAGAATAGAGGTTGTACTGGCAAGGATTCCTAACACACTTTGAAGAAGGATATGTGGAGGCTATCCTTTTCAGTCTTTGAGTTTGATTCTTTGGGCATGAAGCCTTAGCAAACATACGCTTCATGGGAACCTAGGGGGATCATTTGCCCTTTGGAATAAAGCTTCTATGGACAAAACCCTGTTTCTCAGGGTAAGATGTGGTTTTGAACATCCTGGAAAAATACACCTACACCTGATTCATTGGAGCAACCCTGGACGGGATAGGGTTTCAGCTTGGCTTGAGCTGGCAGCCCAGATGTTCCCTCAGAACACAGCTTATCCCCATGGCTCTAGAGGAGTCACTCACCATGCCCTAAGATCCCAACAAAACCTTCTTTGTGAAACGGGAAGGGAGGGTCAAGTTGCGTTCCCAGCCCAGCTGCCAACCCCTCCCAGTGTGGGACCCTTTTGACTCTCCCTGGGGCTCCATCAAAAGTTTAGCAGAAACATTTGCCTCTAGGCATCCACTGTGTCAGAAGCCTGACAGCTTGTTTATATATATATTTTGTTACACTTCAGCATGGGTATAGTTTTAGAGGAGAAAGAAGAAATAAGATGAAAAGTCTGGAAGTTTGCTTTGCTTTGTGATTCTTTCTGCAATTTTTTTTTTTTTTTTTCAGTCCTAGCCAATGCATAGCCATCAGGTGACTTTCTTATATTCTCCTAGTGGCTTATCTGAGTAGTCCATAGAGAGGATTAGAGGGCATGGTGACTGACCTTGGTACCCCAAAGAAGTTCTTCCTCTGAGCTTTTTCTCAGACCCTGACTCAAGAAGTGTAAGAGGGGGACTCCTGGGTGGTTTAGTTGGTTAGAGGGCTGCCTTTGGCTCAGGTCATGATCCTGGGGTCCTAAGACAGAGCCCTGCATCAGGCTCCCCTCTTCTCCCCCTTACTCTCTCTCTCCCAAAATAAATAAATAAAATCTTAAAAAAAAAAAAAAAAAAAAAAAAAAAAAAGTGTAAGAGGGATATTTGACCCCTACCTGCAATGTCTTTACTTCCCTTTGACCCTTTGATGGTTGATTAAAATAGAGAGAATCTGATATGAACTGGGCTGTAGAGATAAACTATAAAGTCACAGCGATAAAAGTGACAATATGTGTCTTTCTCTGCCCCATCTCTATCTCTTGGGCCTGTTAGATCTCAGGGAGTGTACCAGTTAGCTATTGCAGTATAACAAACTACTCAGAAACTCAGTGGCTTAAAAAAATAGCATTATCATTCACTGGTCTGTGGGGCACCAGGTGGTTCTGGCATCATCTGTGTTCACTGGTACATTGTGGTCAGCAATGGGTCAGGTAGGCAATGCTGCTCATCCTGGCTGGGCTGTTTGGGAGTGCAGCTGGCTGAAGTTGTTCTAGAAGGACTTTGGACAGGACAGCCGGGCGCTTCTGGCCTTATCCACCAGCAACATTGCCTAGGCTTCTTCACAGGGTAGCAGCATTTTAGAGAGAGTGTGTTGAAGAATCTAATACTTCTTGAGGCTGAGCCTCAGATCTGGCATACTGTCACTTCCAGAATTTTCTATTTGTCATAGATTAACTAACACAAGACCAAACCCAGAGTCTTGTAGGAAACCACATCTGAAGGACATAGATGTAGGTGAACATGAAAAATAATTGTTGCAACACTGCCTGAACTTGTAAAGTTGGTTGTGACGCTACTTTTGAAGAATCTTATTTTCTATTTCCTGCCTATCAAGGGCAGACTGTATTGCTCTAAAATTTATATATTGAACCCCTATCCCCCAGTGTGGTGAATTAGGAGATGGGGCCTTTGGAAGGTAATTATAGTTACATGAGGTCATGAAGGTGGAGCCCTCATGAATGGGACTGATGGCCTGATAGGAGTCATGAGAGAGCCAAGAGACAATGAGATGCTGCACCCAGGGGAGAGCCTTCACCCCGTCTCAGATTTCTGGTCTCCAGAACTGTGAGCAGTAAATTTATATTGTTGATGATTCACCCCAATCTATGATACTTTGTTATTGCAGCCTGGGGAGGCTAAGACGCTGTCCTTGGACTGAGTAGATAAGTTCACTCTGGAACGAGAAAGGAGGCCCAGCTTCACTAGCTCATAATATATTTTGGTTCACATTTGGCCTTATGTCCATTGATTAATTTGTGAGAATCCATTAACAGAAGTGAGTGATTAGACTCCTCCTAACCTCCAATACTTGGAAAGAAAAATGATCAAAACACCTCAAAGGAGATCAAGGGTTCTCCATGCTCACTGGTCCCACTCTTTCACATGGATGGTTGCCAACACCCTTGCCTACAGTCCTTGCTGCCTTTGCTCACGTGATTGCCTTCTTCCCACTGAGACTATGTAATCCTGTCCGCCCTTATCAGAGTTGCCTTTTTCCTTATGAACTCTCTCCATTAGAGCACAAACTCTATGCCCACATGGACCCTGTTGGGTAGTTTACCACTCTTTTCCCCAGCAACTAGAAGGATACATTGCATACAGCAAGTTCGCCATACAAATTTGGCAAATCCCAAGTGAATGAATAATACAAGGATGAGTGAGTAATTAACCACAGTTGCTGTTGAGTATGGCTATCTAACATTCTTCACATGGAATTAGAAGCCAGATGCATGCAAAGTAGAGAGGATCGCCCATGTTAAGGGATCAAAATTATAATAATTGTGTTCCCTGCCATGCCTCTGAAACAAAGGCTTCACAAATCAAAGAGTTCAGAGATCTGTTAGTGTGGTCACATTTTCTGAATAATCTGTGCTTGTGGCCTAATAGGCCTGAATACTAAGAAGAGCTCATATTATAGAATATTTGAGATCAAGGATGACTCGTATAAGTTTTATTTCAAGTCTAACACTACTTCCCTATGGAGGCATACCTCCAGAAATTAGGAGGGACTCGTCACTTTTGCCAGAGAGTCAGCCAGGGTCTTGAAATTCTATTTGATTTCTCCTCTGACCTTCTGGGTCCCCCTCCCAGCAGTGGTGGGAGCCTCTGTGGCTAAGTGTTTATCGTCCCTACATTTTCATCTTGAAAGGAAGAGATCATCATAGGTATTTTTAGATCATTCATACCATCTTTATTCAGGGATCAGTTCAGACATTCAGAAGTCTTTTGTGTCCTACTTTTCTATTCAATAGTCTCTTGACTTAGGTGAATTCTAGAGGGAGGGTGGAAGATGGGGAAACCTGGAGTGGGTCAGAAATCTGCCCAGAGTTTAGGAGGGCAGCCTATGACAGGTCAGCTTCTGTTTCCAGCACTTTAGTCTCCATCTGGCTCATCAGAGCCTGGCACTGTGAGACAGATATGTTAGAGACCAGTTCTCAAACTTTGGGGTAAAAAAGAATAAAAGAAATTTAAAGGATTTTTAAATAAATAAAATTAAATAAATTTTGAATAAAAAAATTTAAAAGAAAAAAAAATTTTTAAACTGTAATTCCTGTGTGCTGATTCCAGAAATTCTGTTTTAGTAGTCCTGGAATAAAGCCAGTGATTGGCATTTAACCAACTACCCAGGCGTTTCTGGTACTCTGACCCTGTGTGGAAAAGTACTCATAAAAGGAAATTAACCAGAGTATTACCTAGTCAATTTTTTAAAAGAATCTTTTAAAAGATTCTTTCCATGTAAATTTGATGAGATAAGCAGTCGGGGGGACAAATTCATGTTTTCTAGAGGCTTTCGAGTTGCAACCCTGATGTTCGAAACTTCTAAATTTTCATTCATTTGGAAAGTGAACAAAACTAAAAATGTGGGACATGTGGTATATTAGACACATATTCCTTATTTTTTTTTAAATTTAAAAACAGTTGTGATGGCTTTATTCACTAATGTTCTTAGTCTGATCAGTGCTTTTAACATTTCCAGAAAATACAGCATTGTTTATCATACTCGGATGGCCAGGGGGTCCAGGGAGAGTTGGACACATGTTTGCTATAAAGGTTATATCTAACAGGAGCTATTGACAAAACTGTGCAATTTGGGCTGGAGCTCTGGTCTCAGCTACTATTCAGTGACAGTACCTGTTGTGAGTGTCTTGGGAGACAGTCTCCTGGGCACGTCCTTGGGAAGAAGTCAGCTGTGGCCAAGTGGGACACTAGAAGTGTTTCTTTTGAAAACAGATCCAGTGATTTTTTTTTTTTTCTGGAAGAGATTGTGAAAGCTTTTCGCTTGGCTCCCACTTCAGATAACCTCAACTAAAGAAGATAAAACCCACCAGAGAGGGAAGGGGTATCCAAGTGGATGGAGTCTCATCTTGAGAGGGGACAAATCTGAGATGTCGAGGGTCGGTGCTAAATTCACAGGTGGTTGATAAAGAGGGAGCTCGCGTATGTCACTGCATCCCCTCGTGCCATGCCTAATATGTATTCTGACCAACAAGGATTTGTAGAGGTTTCTGGAAAAGGGAGGTTAAAATGAAAGAATTGAAAACAGAGAGTTTACTGAAAGGAGATGATCTGCAGTATGGTTAAGGGAGCAGAGGCTCTGGATTCGGATGGCCTGGCTTCGTGTCCACAGATGAGCTGCATGGCCCTGAGCAAATCTTTTAAGCCTGGTATGCTTCTGTTTCTTAATATGTCAAGTGAGTAGATAATATTGGGGGATAATATTGGAGGACTAAATGAGATCATATATACTAGAGTGCAATAAATATTAGCTATTCTTATTAGCAGCATTAATGGTGCTATGCTATTAATATAATACAGTAGGACATTAATAATAGCATTAATGGTTCTATAGGGCATCCTGCAGAGGAGTCCTTGAAGTCCTAAGCATCACTATCTTGCCAGACTCCTAGTCCACTTCCAAGAAAGCAGCCTGAGCAGCTAGAGGAATGTTTCTCTGTTGATTTGGGGAGAGGAAGAGTTTCTGTGTTTAGAACACCAAACCTTACCCCTACTGATGGGGGTGGGGGGTATTAGAAGAGTTTTCAGAACCGCCTACCCCCCATTCAGCAGCATTGCCATTGTCTTCAGTGAGCATTCTGACAGGCAAGATACTCTTCACCTCCAAGGTTCCCCTCCCTTGTTGGTCCACATTGCATTCTGGCTGGGGTTCTTTGGAATTTGGGGAGTGAAATGGAGTGGTTTTCCTAGAGTCTACATAGCAAATGCTGGGGTTCCCCCCGTCGTTGGTCTTGTAATTATTATATAGGGTATCATAAAGGGAAAGGATTAGAGATGATTTTTTAATGTGCCTAAGTTTGTTTTTTGTTTATTTGTTTGTTTGTTTGTTTATTCAGCAATTCCCAGAGCTGGCAACATTTTTGTAAGGTTGACCCATTCTTGGAGTGATGTTTTTTTGAAAATAAATGTAAATGTTTCTGGAAAACAACCTGACCATATATAACAGAAGCCGTAGAATATTAGTTTTCCTTTATTCAGTCATTCTTCTCAGTGGAATTTATCCCAAGGAGATGAGCCACCACAAGTAACACTCGGCTTCACAACAAACACATGCATCATAGACACAACTCAAAAAAATTGACAATAAGAGAATGGTTAAGGTCGCAGTGGAATTTCCCCTGATTGTACATATCCATTAAAAACTGGTCACTCAGAAGTCTCTTGTAAACATGAAAAATACGTAAACTCTGCAGGTGAGTGAAAGAAAAAGGAAATAAAAAAAACAGATTTTTATGATTTAAAATGTGTTCATAAAAAAAAATGTGTTCATGTATGTAACTCAATGGAAAACACAGATACCAAGTCATTTTGCCAGGACAGTGATGATATATTTTTTCTGTTTTTTAAGATTCCCCTTTGACACCAAATAAACCTTTTTTTTTTTTTTTTTCTGTTGAAGGCAGCAAAGAATTTTAGAAAGCTAAGCTGGTAATGGTGTGAGTTCACCATCTTGAATGTGTGTTCACCAAGATGGTGTTCACATGGCGTTCGTGATAGCAGAAACACAACAGAAATCTCGGTCTCTAATTTTCTGTCTTTCTTTCCTTCCCTCCCCACATACCTCCTCTCCACCCCCCAGGTAACTCAGTCCACATCCTTCTCTTTATGGACCAGGTCCTAGGCCAGTCCTATGTCATCTCCACAGAGGCCATGCCAAATTTTCAACTCACCAACATAGTCATAGAAAGCCCCACGGGAGGCAAATTTCAGTGAAATGATGGGAGAACCATGATTGTGTTAAGGGGTATGTGTGTGGTGGTGGGGTGTGTTTTTCTTCTCTTAAAAAAAAAAAAATGTTCCTGTGTCTCTCCACTCCCATTTTTCCTAGAGTAACATTAGGCACTGGGTTTGCACAACTTGGAGCCTGCTAGTGGATTCTGCTCTGACATCTGTAAGGCTTCAGGGAGTCTGCCTCCTGGGAGCGGGAGGGGGAGCCTTCCCATATGTGGATTTGTCTGCTTTATTTATTCACGTCTGCGTCTGTGTTGTTTTGTTTGTTTTCTGCCTGGCTTAAGAGCTTCTTGTCCTTGGGGATCCAGGCCCCACCCCAAATGGCTTACATAGGGTTGAGCCCTAGGGGTAGGAACCCAGAAGTCTTCATTCCGTCTTTCTGGTGTGGCATCAATATCTGGAATGAGACATTCCCCTCTCTGCCCACCAAGGAGTGGGAATCTTGCTGTGTTTTTGCTCATACTTTGTGGTATCCAAGAATGCTAATGATTGTGCAAAGAGAGCGAAATGGCATAAGAGGCTTTCTAATCATTATAGATTCCTCTAAATATCAGAACGCACTTAACTTGCTATAATGTGTGTTTTCTCTCTATTATAACCCACGGACTAGACTGTGATGGAGAATGGCTATGGGCTGCCGGCGGAGAGGGAGGCAGGACTGGTACAGGAACCAAAGGAGAAAGGAATGCTCAGCAGAGTGCCTTCAAGACCAATGTCTTCATGGGAAGACAGAACAATAGGAAACCGCTATGGAGATAAAGAGTGTGGATGAGTTGAGGTCACTAGCTCTGTGTTTAGGGGCAACATGCCCTCCAGGAAACCCAGCTCCTTCCCTGCGGCTGAGCCCCCCCCCACCCCCCCGTGCTGACAGAGTTAATGCTGTTCCTGCTCTGATGGAAGGGGGAGGGAGGCAGCTGGTGGGTGCTGGGCTTGGCACAGGGCATCGGCCTCACTGCACCCTCCTCTTCTAGGGCTGCTGGATCACGGCATTGCCGAGCAGCTGTTATACTCCGGCTGCCAGAACAACCTTTGGAAACATACTTCCAGAAGTAGCAGGGGTTTTTGTTCAGGCCGTGGAAGGTGAGTTAAGGAAGACTTCAGAATTGAACCTCCCACGGGAGATGCCAAAGCAGTATTTCAAAAAACCTTAGTCCCAGGCCCCTAGACCTCTTTGTCGTGGTGCAACCCCTAGATTACTGGCATCAGAGGGAGAAGGGAGCCAGACACTTTCTAGGCTCCCGTCAGCATGCACTTGCTTGCAATCAGCTCAGAATAGGATGGGTTTTACAGAAGCAGGAAACTTAACAGCAAAGCTCTTGGGCTGGTCCTAGCTCAGCAAAGAGGTTTGAGAGTGACCGATAGGATTCTCTGCACTTGCTTTCTGGGCAGTGATCGGGATCAGACCTACCAGTCCGGGCCTTGGGCCAGCAGTGAAGAGACAAGAACAGACTTGGAGCCAGGCCACTTAATTTGAGGTTGGCTCTGCCATTTACTAGCTTGTGTGATCCTAGCAAATTTTCTTAGTATCTCCAGCTTCATCATTCATTTCTTCATCTATGAAGTGAGGGTAAAAGTCACATGTAGTGATTACACAAGTTAAGGTGTGCAATGTACTTAGACTGGAATTCCTATGTAAGTGCTTAAAGTAAAAATCTCCTTGTCTACACAGGCAGTAAAGATATGTCCCTCTGTTGGAGCCAAGGAGAGGCTGAGTCTGCCCTTCTTGGGCTCCTTGTATATTTTGAACTGGCAAGAGAAAGGCCTCCCTCCCATGGTGGGAAAAAGAGCTACAGTGGTATGCAGCTGGAATCGGGTTGGTAAGAGCCAATCATCACCATGTACATTATCTTCCCAATTCCGTGTTCAGTGACATCACCCCAATAACTTGAAATCAGCCATGTTGGGAAGTATTTACACTGAGAAATGGGCAAATCCTGCAGTCACTGTTGTTTTGTTCAAAAGAACCAGTTGTTGGGTTCCCGGGTGGCTCAGTCAGTTAAGCATCTGCCTTTGACTCAGGTCATGATCAGGGGCCTGACGAGCCCCTCATCGGGCTGCCTGCTCACCAGAAGAATCTGCTTCTCCCTCTCCCTTTGCCTGCTTCTCCCTCTGCTTGTTCTCTCTCTCTCTTTCTCAAATAAATAAATTAATTAATTAAAAAAAAAGAGCCTTTGTTAAACACTTTACCAGCATTCCACTGTCTTCATGGCACATATTTCTAAGGCCCAGACAGTATCAGAGTACTGTCTCAGCAGATTTCAGATCTATCTGGCCATGATCTACCCAGGCATCCCTAGTGTAAGAAAAGGAATTCTAAGCTTATATTAGAATAAAAGGAAACATTTCTCAGGCACCTGTTATAAACCAGGCAATGTGTAAATGCTTTGTATGCATTTGATTATTTAATGATTATGGCAACCTTAGTAGTGTTTCCATTTTACAAGGGAACAAAATGAGACCCAGATTGGGTAAATAACTAACTGAAGGGGGTGGCAGAGTATACTGCATCACAGGGTGGCTCCTGACTGTGTACCATTGGGTCAGCAAATAGAAATTCATTACCCACTTGAAGTTTCATGAGATGAGTCCATGACATCCAAGAACTCCATATTGAACATACTCCTTTGTGGCTTCTAATGGCACTAAAATTACCTTCTGTGGAAATACTTAGAAACACCAAGATCTATTTTAACTCAGCTAAAAGTTGTTGTTAACATAAGGTGATCATCCAAAATAAATCTTAGATTTTTTTTTCTATGTGCAGGATACTGTCCTGGGAACAGATTAATAAAGAGAAGCATATGACTTAGTTTATGGTCCTAAGGAGCTGGCAAACTTCTCAGTGAGAAGTTGCTTGAAATGCCATTCCTGTCCCAAGGCAGGTGAGCTGGTAAATCTTTTTAGGTGGAAACCAGGGTGAGAAGAGAAACTCTCCAAGACTTAGGTCTTCATCTGCACAGTGGGATCAGAACTATGCCATTGCCTCATAGACTTGTTGTGGGGCTCAAATAAGACTGTATGTTATAAACTTAGTTTGGTGTCAGGCAAATAGTAAGAATCTTTATATCATCAGTACTAACTGATATTTTGATCGCCGTTCAATGGGGTAAGAGATCTGTAGAGGCTTTTCCCATCAGAACAAAGGCAGAGAGGCACTAGACCGTAGCAAGGGGAAATAACTTGAAACAGCTCTTCATTGCTTTAGAACATTTATAATTTAAGAAGAAATAGAGTAAAATATACTGGCTTCTATAACCCTAGAGGTAGGGTCTTGACTCTTAAAGTACTGTCCATAGGAATCCTTTCGAGAAGTCAGATGAAGGCCCTCATGCAGCCAAACTCTCTGATAGGTCATCATTTCACTCAGAATAAAAAGTCCTTATGACAGTTGCAAGGTCCTGTGATCCAGCCTCATAATTTCTCTGGCCTCCTTCCTTTCCCTGTTGCTCATTGCACCCACACTTGGCTTCTGCACTCCTGATCCGGCCTCAGGGCCTTTGCATTTGCTTTTCCCTCGGCCTGGACTGTTTTTCTTCCAGATACCCACATGGTTCTTTCCTTCACCTCCTCTAAGCCTCTGGTCAGGTATTGCCATCCCAATGAAGTACACTCTGATCCCTCTGTTTAAAACTACAAGGCGGGGGCTGCCTGGGTGCCTCAGTGGGTTAAAGCCTCTCTACCTTCAGCTCAGGTCAGGTCCTGGGATCCAGCCGTGCATCGGGCTCTCTACTCCGCAGGGAGTGTGTTTCCCTTCCTCTCTCTCTGCCTGCCTCTCTGCCTACTTGTGATCTCTGTCAAATAAATAAATAAAATCTTAAAAACAAACAAACCAAAAAGACCTACAAGGCAGAACCCACCTCCACCCTGACTCCAGGTAACCTTCATTCAGCTCTTATTCCCTGCCCTTAGTGCTTCTCATCATCTAATATCCTAATTTACCTTGTTGCAATTGTTTTCTGATCTCCGTTCCATGAGGGCAAAGCAATCTTTATTTCATTTGTCAATAGATTCTAAGTCCTAGAAAAATGGTACAAAGCAGACATTCAAATGTTTGTAATGTGAACGAATGAATTCCTTAAACTCTCTAAGTCCCAACATCCTCTTCTTTAAAATAAGAGTATTAATAGTAACTTATGGGATTATCAGGAGAATTAGGTGAGATGTTAGAAAGTATGAGCACAGTTTTGTTACATGATAAACGTTCAAGAAATTATTATTAATCGCAGTCATACTATATTATACTCAGTCATACGAGTCATACCAGTCATACATTTATAAAATAGCTCTTCTTTTAGTCAAGGATTGTTTTGATTAGTCAATATTGATTGCTTACTCAATCAATTACATGGCCATCAATGAACAGGAAGCAAATTTCAGCCAGGCCACAAGGTTCTCAGACTGGGGATCAGGGAATAAAGCCGATTCTTTTATCTCCGGGGCGCTGCAAGATACTTTTGGCCTCTGCTCTGGGTGTGTGCCCATCCTTTTGCTTTTTGGGGAAGCTTTTCCACTCATGTGAGGTGCACATGTCAACTTTTACCCTAACTCTACATCACATCCCCCATTATTTGCCCACTCCATGAATCAATTCAGAATTCCAGGAAAGAATATACGGTTGACCTTGCTGGGCCAGTTGTCCAACACTATGTCATTCGGGAAGAGCTGCTCATATACATGCTCCCCCGTACATTGGGCTATTGAGAGATAAGTGACAGAACATGGACACATGGAAGGCAATGAGTGGTCTGGCCATCAGGGTAGCAGTATATAGCACAGTACTCGAGAACCTAGACTAGCTTTACGTGTTGGCTTTGCCACTGACCTCAGCTAGGTCACTCGACTATTTGTACTTCAATTCCCTCATTTGTAACACCAGATAATGATTCTAATAACCATAACCTCATAGGCTAGTTGTAAAATTAAATGAGCTGATGTTTTATTGAGTGATTTAGAATATAGACAGATGTATGTAAGTACATGATTTTTAGAAGCCCCGTCTAGGAAGCCAGTGAATATCTCCAAAGCAGCTGAGCCCATCCAGCAGGAAGTCAGCATATGTAAGCATATATATAAGATGCCTGCCTTCTCTCCCTCTGTGCTCTCTTCATGTCGGTTCTAATGAGTTTACACCAGAGTGTGTGCCTGGAGATTCCAGGGAGCAAGGTCCCTGATCCCTGCTGCTCTGAGAGATTAATATGTCTCCCAATACCTTCCAATATTACAGGAAAGATCAGGCCTCTCAGTTGAACTGTGTGCATTTCTTGGGAACCACATGCTGGACTGTCTCTACCATCAATATCCCTTACAGATTAAATACTTCTTTTCCTTTTCCTCCGCCAGCCCAGACCCATTATCTTTGAATCACGGCTCTGTATCCTAGACCTGTGCCTCTCTTCCTGGCCTAAACTTAATCTCTGCCCCTGAAAACCATCAATTGCCCCAGCAGTGCAAGCTCTGCCAGCTGTTCCTGGAATGGTGGTTTCCCCAGGCCCCTGAACACCACTACCCAAGAATTCTAATCCTGGAAGGAATCAGGGGAGGTCAGATACCATGCATCCATCTATCCATCCATCCATCCACGTTTACTTTTTAGCAGATGGCAGCCAGCCCCTAATGGTCTTTCTGTTGGCAGAGTGGTGTCTGTGAAATACGCACCAACTCCTGAAATCAGTTTCATGGCAGCCTCCATATTCAACAGGTGGGCATGGTATCCTTCATCACTTAGCCAACAGAGGTCAAGCCTAGCTACTCTAGTGGCTGTGAAGGATTTCAGACCCCTGCTGCTGAATCCCAGGCTGCAATTAATCAGAACCAAGGGCCAGTTCAGGGTCTGGACGTTAAAGTAGGCAGTTAAGCAAAGGGAGCAATTAGGAGCCAGGATCAGGATACTTGGACAGGGTTGGAGATATGGAGGTCAGGACCTGGGGGAAGCACAGGCTAGAAATGGAATTCAAGGTCAAGAGTGTAAGAAAATGGAGTCTAGATGTCAATCAAAGTGAAGAGCATAGGGAAGCAGAGTGAACAAGGGCAGTGGTGACAGTTGTCTTGTGCATGAGCTGGAAAAACAGAGAACCAGAAAGGCAGAGCCCCAGGGCAAGAGAGAGACTGATGCTCCATTGTCTTGCGGTATGGCCTTTCCTGGGAGTCCTCATTTCCATTCCGTGGATCCTCTTTCACTCTCTCCAACAGGTCCTGGCCCTCTGGGTTGGCCTTAACTACTCTACCACGGAGGCCGCATGCGGAAGGTTGGTCAATTGTGATGAGCACAGGCTTGGAACCCAGAGGGCCCAAGTGCGAATCCCGCCTCTGCCCTGTACGAACCAAGCAACTTTAGCCAGGTCACTGGACCCCTCTCTGCCTCAGTCTCCTCATCTGTTCAGTGGACATAGGAACAGAGCCTCATTGTAAGGCTGTTAAAGGAGAGTGAATTTTAGTCAATATATGTAAAACACTTAGAACAGAGCCTGGCCTATTAATATGCATCGTATACATGTTTGCTTATTATTATAAAATAAATGCTTTGGTCCTTGGAGAAAGGGTCATGCACAGGCCATCAGAGCTTGGAAGTTTTCCAAATCTCTTGGAAGCCAAATTGTGCCAAGATTGAGGGGAAAAAGGGGTTTCAAATTTGGGATATTGTTATTGTTGTACATACAGGGGGGAAAAAAGTTCATTTTTCCAAGATTTTGCCTGATTGCCCCAGAAAGAAAACATTTTCATTGTGTGGTCATGATTGGGAACACATGTGAACCACACCCCGTGTAGCTCAGCCCCTTTCTGTCCTTAGTCTGTCTCCCTCACTCCCTCTCTCTGTTACTAATTAGAAAGAAACCAAGTAGAATTTGGTGTTTCCTTCCCAGTCTTGGTAGGGGAGCCTGTAGTGGATTAATTACCTCAAGCAGTTCTGGCTTCCCTAAGGAACAATCAGTGATGGGGCTTGGGGTCCAGTGGCTTAGGGAGGCATGACAAATTTAAATCTCCACCCGAAGGGAACAGAAATTAATTTTAATAGGAGGCCGTGTGGTCTGAAGTTTAGTGGAGGAGGATAAGCAATCAAAAGTTATGTTTTCTGTCTTAGCTCAACCACTAACTTCTTGTGAGACTTGGCTCTGTTGTAGGATTTCGCTGGTGGGAAAAATAAATCTACCTTTCAGCTAAGAAGTGCTGATGGTGGGCAATGACAGCAGTAACATTTAATGAGTTATTACTGGTAAGTACCAGGCATGGTGCTTATTGTTTATGTATATTTTATATATAAAATACATATATACTACATTTACATATATGTGTATACATATAATACACATATAATATATGCATGCAAAACATAGATGATATACACAGTATTCATATATATATATATATATAAATAAATATATAATAGTATATGCATGTGTGTGTGTGTGTACGTGTATATATATGTATACACACATATTTTCAGCCCTCATGGATAGGGCGGTGATTAACCCCATGGTATGGGCGAGAAAACAGGATCAGTAAATGATGGCATGTGGTTTTCCTAGGGACCAAAATCTAGAATGTGAGAGCACCCATGTCATATTCAGTTTTGGTATAACCTCAAGTCCAAGATTGCAAGAGATTCATCATATTGTGCATTCGCGCAGGGAGGTACACTTATACATCTTAGACTTAAAAAAAAAAAAAAGAAAATCAGGAGTTATATTTGAAGGGTTAATAAGATGGTTCAGTTGGCTGAGCAATCCATCCCTCAAATACCCTCATTACTCTGTATTACTCTACTAATTTACTTTGGATACAATTTTTGGCTTTGAGGTTTTAATAAATGAAACTAATTTTTAGAAAGTTTCCAGAAAACAGCTAGTTCCCATCCATATAAACATAGCATTTCTCCTGAAGGGATAAGGGGCCCAGAGCTGGAGAAGATTATGAGCAAGATCCTTGTTCTGAAAGCAGGAGAGCAGTGGAATGGGAGGGGAGGGCAGCAGAATGGGAGGGGAGGGGAGGGCAGGGGTGGACACAGCCATGCTTCAAGGGCTTGCCAGAATTAAGGAAGAACCTGATGTCCCATGGCAAATCAGAGGTGGAAGTCAGAGGAGTCAGGCTGCTCATCAAGAAAGAGGAACCATAGAAGCGTTGGTTTGGGTGAGGTCTACAAACAATTCCTTTGCTCCCAGAGTCACTTCTGATTGGCTCGGTTTTATGTGCAAGTGCCTTGCGTACCACTGGCCACAAGCTTCCCATCTTCTGGTAGAGCATTGCAACTCTGCGTCTCTGTGGTATTACCATGGCCCAGGATCTGCAGTCACTGGCTGGTGGCCAGATGAAGTCTCCCTAATCCCCTCTGTAAGGACAACTCCCAGTTCCCTCATTCGGGAACCTTGCAATACGAACGTTGTGTACAGAGCCTCCATTTCCCTCAACTTGCCCACTCAGGCACTCTAAAGAACTCAAACAGAACATTATTAAGGGATAAGGAATTCCCTGGGGACATGAGGGAAACGAGGTAATTTCTTTACTGGTGGATATTGCGTGCCCCTATTAAACAGCAGCAAGAACCCCAGAGAAGAACGTATACTTGACAGTCTAACACGCAGCTCAAAACGGGGAAGGAAGGCTTGTTTCAATCATCTGCCCCTTGTTCTGTAATAAAAATGTATTTTTTTTTTCCAGAGAACAATTTAGTGTGACCAATAAAAGCCCAGCTAATTTCTAAATCAGCATGGAGCCAAGTCAGCCACCCAGGAGCTCTCTCCTAGGGCAATATTTCTGAGGCGCACACAATCTATACTAAAGCGATCAGCTTCCCTCCATCCTGCCAAGGGGATACGTTAGTGAAGCCCAAAATATGACAAGAGGAAATTTATGTGCAACTTTTACACATAATATCTCATTATGACTCTTCCCAATCTTTCAATTTTAAAAATAAACAGCCTTTGTAATGATTTTACCAGGAGAACATCTAAACTAAGATTAAAAAGGAAAACTGGAAGAGTTCAGTTGCTGTGATTTCTTTCTTTCCCTCTGGTCATCGTGGAAATTCACTCCTTCTCTTTTCCCTACTCTCTCCTTTGTCTTCTCCTTCCCTCCTCCCTTTCTCTTCTCCCATCCCCCACTTCTCTTTCTCGACCATCTAAGCATAAGTAGAAATTTTGGGATCTGACCTCTCACCTAAGGGAACAAGATCTCTGTTAGAAGCAAAAACGACTCTGACCCTTTGGTACATGAGAAAAGTTTCCACTTAGAATTCAGCGTCATTTGTCCAAGGGTCTTTGTATTGTATCCCCAAATTCTCCTGTGTCAGTTTCCTCCTCTCTCCTGCTCTCCTGTTTACAACATGGTTGTAGACAGAGACACACCCATGGTTACACACTCCTGTCTTGCCCACTCTGCTCATGTTGGGCTGCCCAGAACTCCTGGCTTGCTGTCCCCTTGCTTTGTGGAGTAGCCAGCAGAGCAAGAAACAATGGATTGTGGTCTCTGGGTAGAGCCCAGCTCTTTAGAAAGACCACCATTCTTCTTCTGGTATTGGCCAGAAGCTTTATGACTTTGCCCATTTTTATTTGGTGGGGATATTCCAACTCCTGATCTCTCCCCTCTTTGCACATGTATCATCTCTTCCTTCTGCATGAGCACCCATGTCCTGGGGCCTGTATCCTGGGACACAACTCTCCCTGGGAGTGTCTCCTAAAAATAGTGCTCTGGGGCTGATTATTTATATTAATTAACTTATTTGTTAAGGCATGGTCTAAAGAAAGGAGATTCTGTTGGGGGCTTGGAATCCACAGGTGAATTAAATAGCATAGCTGTGGTTTAAGAACTCCGTTAGCTGGGGACAAACAGCCATAAATAATTAAAGCCATTACGTCATGCCAAGTGTCAGAATGGAGGGTGGACTAGGGTGGGGCAGGTGTGACCGGCTGTGCTTGGGAGTGTCAGTCCAGCCTTGATTTGGAAACCATTTGCCTTCAAGTCAAACCCAGGGATAGGACTTTCTGAGGAACGCCGGAGAAAGAAATGTTAATGAAACTTTTTCAACACCATGTTTCCTTAGCATCTACGGCTTTAAATTCTCAATCTGAGCTGGACTTCTGTGAGATGGGTTTCTATTGCAAATCATGGCAAAGCATGATTTCCTGTATGGATAAGAGGGAAGGGTCCTACAGAGTATGTATGGCCCATCTGCCCACCTCCCATTCATCATGCTCCTTGCTGCCAATAAACATATTGCCCACAGTTAATTGAACATACATCACATGTGGGGTATCATCAAGGTTGTACTTGTATCCATGACCTCATTTAATCTTTTTAGGAGATCCTCTCATCTCTGTGATATGGATGAGAAAACAGCTTCATAGATATTCAACAACTTGGCCATGGCCTCAGAGTCATCTGTGTCAGGGTGAGGATTCAACTCTTGGGTTGTTAAAAGACAGACAGTATTTCTTGGGGCTGCTTGCCATTTTCTCTTGCGTCTAAGCTATTTACTTCTGGTTGCATCCTCTGATTATCCTTGTCCTCTCCCTGTCTCCATTTCTCAGCCTGAGTTTTCCATCCCACCTCCTTTCCCGCCTCAATCTTCCAAAAATGTCCCATTGCATAACCTTGCCCTTTTATGAGGTCTCTCCTTGAACATTCATTGAGTAACTACCACTTGCTAGACTCTGGGGTAGTTGTTTTCACATGTGGCTTGGCTTTAGTCCTCATGCTAAACTTGAGAGATAGACCAGAAGGCAGGCCCCCACTACCCATTAAACAAAAGTATAGGCTGAATTCATAGAGTCCACCTGACATGCAGAACATCATATCCATATAGGTGATGAGACCAGGCCTTGCATCCAGCTCTGCTTCCCTCCCCCAGACAAAATTCACTGCTGCTTCCTTTGTGATCCCTTCACGGCTTTACTTTGTTTTAATGATCACCATGGTGTGTGGTATTCATAGACAACATATTTTTGAACAGTGAATGAATAAATGAATTAGTTTATAATAGGGAGGAGTTATAGGTTAGTAGAAAAGCACATGGATTCTGAAATTGGACTGCCAGGGCTCAAACAAAGACTCTGCACTTGCTTGTCATGGGATCCTGGACAAGTGGGCTTCTCCTTTGTGTCATTGGCAGGGTTGGAGCCACCTGCCTACCTATGACCAATCACTACAAATTCATGAAACTGGTCTGAACTGCCTCTGTTTGGAGTGTCTGCTGTATTCTTTATCACAGAGACACACAATATGTCTTTATTGTTGTTGCTATTAGTAGTAGTATTATCATTATCACCATCATCATCATCTCTATTTTCATTCAAAGGCAATTTACTGTCCTGTGTTTTTCCTAGAATAGGAAAATAAGAACTGTATGGAGGGGGGAAGAAAGGAAAGAAAGTAGATAGTGTAAAATTAACATTTGCTAAGCACGTACTAAGTTTTGGATTCCATATTTGTACATAGATGCCCATTGTCTAAACCTCCCAATCAAGTAGATTTCAAGTAGAGAAATCATGTAGATGCAGAAATAGAATCATAGAGAATGTGCATCATCTGTCCAGGATCACAGAGCTATTGATAAGAAGACGATATCTTCCAGTTCCAAATCCAGTGCTTTCATAGTCACAGAATTAAGAATTCTTGCTCTCTTAAATTCAGTACTAGGACTTGGGGTCAGAATTCATGGTCTGTGTGAGACTTGACTGACAGTAAATCTTGACACCTGAGTAGGTCCTATGTGCCAGAAGGCAGATTACAGGACACATCACCTGAAAGTGCTCTCCTGAACTTCTACTTCCTTGTGTCTCTACTCCATCAAGCCAAATGGCAGAGTTAAGAAGTCTTGTTCTTTAAAAAAGACTTGATATGACAAACCCCAGAAATAAGGAGTTAACTATCTCCCTTCCTTTTTCTTCCCTCTGAAAGTATAAACAGTTATGCTTTTTTTTATTCCCCCTCTCTTTAAGTGATAAATTTGAGTCTACAACATGAAGTGGAGCGCATTATGTAGAAAGTGCTTATTTTCTTCTGATGTTTGATAGGAATTAGGATTGGTAAAACCCAAACTCTGTTTCCCCTTTCACGCAGCCTGTCATTTTTGTCAAACAAGAAGCTGATTAAGTTTCAATCAAAAGAACAAAAGGCTCCAGAAAGACTCTTCTTGGAAAAGCAGTGGCTTAGGCAATTACCCTGTGGAAAATAAATTTACTGTTGAATTTGTGACTTAACTCCAGAGTTGGTGTATCCTTTCTATGTTGGAAACATGCTGACCAATAGCATTTCATCCAGCCTCTGACACATGAGAGTACCTTATTAACGAATCACACCAAAATCTCTGGATACTCAACAAGCATGTTGGAGAGATACCTGTTTAGTGAATGTAATTCAGGTCAGTCATTGTAAATGGGAGGAGGAGGTGATTCTGTCAGGAGGAAACAGGATGAGTGGAAGGGAGAAAACACTTGGGCTTGATTGTAAAAATGGCTGCATGTGATTTCCCTTCCTCTCTCCACAGCCTTGGTGGTGCCTTCCCACGCTGTCTCTAGACTGCCTTCATGAATTGACTTGGCCAATGTCACCCAAGCAATGCTTGGAAAGTGAATGCACATTAGGTTCTCTCTGGCCACACATGGAACCTTGTTACCAAGGCCACATAAATGAGCCTGAGTTAGCCTATTGGGCATTGAGAAACATGTGGCCAAATCAACTCCACAGCCCCAACTGATGTTGTGCCAACCACTAGATGTGTCAGT
This sequence comes from Mustela putorius furo, assembly GCF_011764305.1. Classification (NCBI taxonomy): domain Eukaryota; kingdom Metazoa; phylum Chordata; class Mammalia; order Carnivora; family Mustelidae; genus Mustela; species Mustela putorius. The sequence goes on along the minus strand of NW_025421464.1, from coordinate 8,619,256 downwards.
GAGACCATCCTAGACCACCCAGCCTCTGCCAAGCCAACCCTGACCAGCAGAGCCCTCCCCCACCCTCGCCAGAGAGTCATGAATCTCATGAATCTCAGGAAATCATGAGAAATGATGAATGTTTACAGTTATAGAGGTTTTGGGGTGGTCTGCTATGCAGCAAAAGCTAAGCAATCCAATGATCTTCTCTTTCCTTCCCAGATTCCAGTCTCCGCCTGTTTACTATGACAGGGTATAGTTGTAATCAGAATTCAGAATGCCCAGTTTTTTAGATCTACCATCAAAGACTTTTAGGTATAAAGCCTATACTTAGTAAGTTCAAAAAGTTGACCCCCTTGTTCACATGGCTCAAAGTATTTCTTCTTTCAGAACTGGTACATTTTGCTTCTGTCTTACCATTTGACTGTAACCCATCTAATATTCTATTTATATAGTTCAGCCCTAATGCCCCACCCAGGTAGGAGATTCTGTTTGCAAAGTAGAGCAGCCTAATGAGACAGACATCAAGTACCCAAGTTGCCTCTGTCTTGAATTGTCTCATAATCTTTGTCCCCACATTGCCTCCCCAATACTTTCTTTTCCTCACCTCCAGGAGCTACCCCTTCTGTTATATTGAACAATACGGGAAGGGGTGTAGATTCAAGAATGGGTAAATTCCCAGGGAATCGGTGTTCTGCCTTGCTTTGATGAGCTACCTTTTCCTGGTACAGACTGGTATTAATAACCAGTCAAATCCAGGATGTCTCCCCAGTCTGTCTTCATTTCATGAGATCTAGCAGTCATCCCGATCAAATACGTTCTCTTCAGCTCAAAGATGCATAGGGTTGAGAGTTTGCTAGGTGCCAGAAACCTGCATTTTCTGCAGAACGAAGAGACACTCCAAGCCCCAAGGGCAGACCAGATGAGTCCATTTTCATACAGATATGGGGAGAGAAACCATCAGATGGGTTTTCCTACTGGTGGCTACCAGCCCTGCCCATCTTTGGTCTCCCCATATCCTGCCTCCCCAAACTCAGCCAGGAAAACATGCCTGTTCACAGTTCCACTTCATTTCTGGCTTTATTCATTTTTTAAAGAAAGTCAAATAAACTTAATAAAGCACAGAGTATGCGAGTAACAACATAGGAAGGACACCAGAGTTATAATAGAATAAATGATACCTTCTTATTAGTCTAATGGCAAGGGGAAGTGATGTTGTAGAAGCATCTAAGACCACTGAGGCCTCATTTCTAGGTCAGAAAGTGAAAACTCTAGCTGTGTATCCTAAGAAGCCAGTTTTGTTGTTGGCATGATATCATGTGGTTAGTTGTCCATACCACTGCTGTTTTGGAGATGCCTGGAGAAATAGCATTTGGTACCTGACCCCATACAGCGGCTTCCATATGACCAATTTGGGAAAGCCCAATTCTGCCATAGTTATTTCAATTGTTTCATCAGATAATTTCTCAGAAGTACATTATAGCTTGAGTCCTGAAGCAAGGACTGCTTAGTTGCCCAAACCATCAGGGATGGGGCTATGAGTCAGAGGTGCTTTGTCTCTTTTGGAGGAAACTCTTAGCCATCTTTCTCTTTTTAGTTTTTGCTTTAGGTGTAATTTTGTGGTATCAATAACTGTAATGGGTGAGGATAGACCTGAGAAAGTAGTGTTGGTATGTTATTGAAGTTAAGTTGGTGTAAACTCAAATTAGAGTATTAGAACTATAGGTTGTTTAGTGTAATCCCCCATGGTAACCACAAAGGAAATAGTTACAAAATACACAAAAGGAAATTAGAATGGAATTAAGACATTTCACTATAGAAAATCAGCTAAATACAAAAAGAGAAAATAATATCAGTAATGAGGGACAGAATGTTACAGAATATCAAAAACAAATAGCAGAATTATAGAAGTCCCTTCTTATCAGTACTTAATTTAAATGTAGATGTATTAAACTCTCCAATCAAAAGACAAAACTCAACAGAATGAAAAATATGGTCCAACTGTATGCTATCTATAAGAGATTCACCTGAGATCCAAAGACACAAATCGTTGAAAGTGAAAGATCAGAAAAGACATTCCATACAAATAGCAACCAGAAGAGAGCAGGGGTGGCTATACCAATTTCAGACAAATAGGATTTAAATCAAAAAAGTTAGACAAAGAAGGACATTCTATAGTAATAAAAATTTCAATGTAACTAGATGATACATCAATTATAAACCTTAACCAGCCATCAAAAAAGGGGCAGAAATTGAATGAACAGAAGGGAGAAATAGTTCTACAATAATATTCTCAGACTCTAATACCCCACTCTCAATAATGGATAGAACAACCAGACAGAAAAAGAATAAGTAAAGGGAGGACCTGAGCAACACAATAAACCAACTATATACCCAACAGGAACACACTGCACATTGTTCTCAATTTTAAGTCTTGAGACATTATCCATGATCAATGATATGTTAAGTCACAAATTAAGTTTTAGTAGATTTTCAAAGATAGATGTCATACAAAGTATCTTCTGTGACTGCTATAGGATGAAGCTGGAAACCAATAGCATAAGGAAAACAGGAAAATTGGTAAATTTGAGGAAATAAGCACTCTTAAAGAGCCAGTAGATCAAAGAAATCACAAGAGAAATTAGAAAATAGAGACCAGCAACCAGAAAACATACCAGGACTCTTATGTTGTACCACATACAAAAATGAACTCAAAGTGACTCAGAAACCTAGATGAAAGAGCTAAAATCCTAAACCTCTTAGGAGAAAACACAGGGGAAAATACTCACACCATTGGATTTGACAATAATTTCTTGGATATGACATCAAAGGCACAGGCAACAAAAGAAAAAGTAGACAAACTGTATTTCATAAAAATGAAAAACTTGTGTGTGTCAAAGGACACTATGAACAAAATGAAAAGTTATCCCACAGAATAGGAGAAAGTATTTGTGAAATCTATCTGATAAGGCATTAGTATCCATAATATATAAAGAACTCCTGAAATTCAATAACAAAAATACAAACAAATCAATTAAATGACTAAGGATTTGCATAGAAAGTTCTCCCAAAAGGACATACAAATGTCATTTAAGCATATGAGAAGATACTCAGTGTCACTAATTAAGGAAATGCAAATCTGAACTACAGTGAGATACCACATCATACCCATTAGGATGACTACCATCCAAACAAAACAAAATAACAAATGTTAGTGAGGTTGTGAAGAAATGGGAATCATGTACATTTGGCAGGAATGCAAGATGGTGCAGCCACTGTGGAAACTAGTATTTCCTCCAAAAATTAAAAACAGAATTACCGTATGAGCTAGCAATTCCACTTCTGGGTATATAGTCCAATGAACTGAAAACAGGGTCTCAGAGTTATTTGCATATCCATGTTGATGGCAGGATTATTTCTGATAGCTAAAACATGAGAGCAACCCAGGTGTCCTTACAGAAGAATGAATAAACAAAATGCAGCATATACATTAAAAAAAAAAAGGAGGAAATTTTCACATTTGCTATAACCTGGATGAACTTCGTTATGCTGAGGGAAATACGCCAGTTATTAGAGCCTAATACTGTGTGATTCCACTTATGTGAGGACCCCAGAGTAGTCAGATTTACACAGAAAATGGAACGTTGGTTGTCAGAGGCTGGGGAGAGGGGAGAATGGGAAGTTACTATCTATTGGATATAGAATTTCCATTTTATGAGATTATACCAGTTCTGGAGATGGATGTTGGTGATGGTTGCACAATATGAGTATACTTAATACCACTGAATTGTGTACTTAAAGCTGGTTAAGATGGTAAACATTATGTTTTATGTATTATACCATAATTTTTTTTAAAAAGAAACACTTTTTTTTTAAGATGTCAGAGCACATCTGGTCCCAGAGACAAGACCATAATAATGAATGAAGGAGTCAGATTGAGCTAAAGGGTCTGTCGTTGAAGACCCCTAAGTGCATAGCAACTGCCTTGGAGGAACACCTGACACATTTGCTCTACTTCCTTTGGGAACACCAGAGAAGATGACAGTTCAGTGGGTATACATGGGCTAACCATTCACCTTGGATGGACTCAGGGGTCTGAGGCACCCCTCTTAGTAGACTTGCCACGTACAAATTTCTTGAATTGAGGACCTTCAGTTAAAGAGGTTTAGAAACAGGAAACTTACCCAGTTGGGGCCAGGACTCTATTCCTCAATGTGCAACCCCTCCCTATGTTTTCCAATGCTGTCATAGAGTTGTGTGTTATTTCAGGCAGGGGAAAAATATCCAAAGATGCATTAGCCTTGAGAGTTGGATATCCCAAGACTCTGAATGTTTAAATAAGCAAAAATGACTCTGAATGTCCTCATCTCTGAGGTGTATGGAGGGGCTAGGGTGGAGCTAGCTGAACCAACTCAGCAGGGAATTCTTTTATAAAAATTCAGACTCCTACTGAGATCGCTTGTATTTAAGAATTAATTCAAACAGCTGCAGAGATATCATTCATGGGTGTGAATTGAAATGATACAGTTTGCCATCTTTTCCCTCGAGGAAGATCCTGGCTTCTCCCAAGGGCTCTATAGAATTAGACTTCTCAAACTACCATGAAAAGTTGCAACCTTAGACTGACTTTCTTTCTTTCTTTCTTTCTTCCTTCCTTCCTTCCTTTCCTTCCTTCCTTCCTCCCTTCCTTTCTCTTTCTTCTTTTCTTTCTTTCTTCTTTCTTGTCTGTAGCAAGTACCTTCTCCTCTGTAGCAGTCGTTTTTTTCTGTCCGTTGACCCCTGGTATAGGATGAGGGTGTTCTGGAGTCTGGGGTCGCTGTGAGTCCCCCGATGTGGACCAGAGGGAAGTAGAAGTGGGTGGAACTTGTTTACTTCCTGTGCGCTCTGCTACTGGATGCGTACCAGCTATGGATTTGGAGTGACAGCTGGAATTTCACTCCAGCTGCCAGTGGATGAGGCAAAGAGTGTTCCCATTCTACCCACACTCTGCCATCTCCAGGCTCTGGGAAACAAACAAACAAACAAACAGGACAGGGAAGATGAAGAGCCATCAATGAAAGAAATTGCATTTATAATTTCAGTAATCAGTGTTTCAAAGTGGAGAGTAAGGTCAGTGTTATTTTGTGGAAGAAAAAGTAAAATAATCAATGAATTCACTCAACAATAATTATTTTTAGTAGACCTGCCAGTTACAAAGCATATTCTATATGCCTGTCACTGTGCAAAGAGCCTTGTATATATTTACTCATGGAATCCTCAACACCAGCTTGAGAGAGAGACTGGAACATTTAATGTGGATATGGAGAGTGAGACACAGAGATGTCATGTGTTTTGCCCAATTTAAGCTGGTAAGATTTGAACTCAGGCAGTCTGATCCTAGAAACACATTCTGAAAAACTGGCATCTGGTCACCTGTTCAGTCTGACTTTGGCCTTGGAGAATTTCTAATTTTAAAGTTGCCAAGGTACACTTGCTATTCATGTTAGATGCAGAGACTTGGGTTTGTTTTTTGTTTTGTTTTGTTTTTGCTTTTTTCAGTTGAATTGTTGACAGACAGTTTTACAAAATAAACATATGTCTGCTTTGATTTTTTAAAGTTACAATGAAACATCTAGAAATGATCTCTGGACAGGGCAGAACCAAAGAGACCACATTAAGTTCTAGAGGCCTCAGGAAGGAAAATCATAGTTTGGAAACAAGATGGTACTGATTTGTCTGCTGTAGCTTCAGGCCAGACCTAACCACAGCTTTCATGCAGGGGTAGTGAAGTGAAGGTCTTTATGACCTTCTCTAAGTTAACTGTGGCCTGGACAGACTGGGAAGATGGGTGAGCATCAGTCTCACAAGGTTAAAAGAAAAACAGATGCCTCCAATTACCATCTAGGAGGGAATTAGGAACTGTATTGATTATATAGTATGTAACACCCTGTATTTGTCCCTATCATAATTTTTTTCTATGTGGATTATAAAGTATAAAGTATGCAACACCCTGTATTTGTCCCTATCATATTTTTTTTTCTCCCCACTCTGCTGAAGGCTATGTCTGATTCCTTCCTCCTCCCTCATGAACTTAACCAATAATATAAATGAGATCGAGACACAGGCATCAGTGGGGTTGTCTGGCACTTATTTCAGGGTAGCACAGAGTAGCGATAACGTGTATGGATAAGGTTGATATGGATGTTCTGTTAGAAAATAATGGTGATTCGGTGAAAGATGCCATTCATTCATGAATTCATCCATTTCCACTCATTAAACATTTATTATATGTAGGCTATGGGGAGATATCAGGTTTATACTTAGAGTCTTGATCTCTCAGAGCATAAACTACAGGAGGGGAGGCACAATTGTTGTCAAATATGTAATAGACAATGCAAGCATCCCATTGGCATGTGTGCTATACAGAGAAATTAAGCTGGGTTATGTGACTGAGAGTGAGGTTAGATTATGTGGTCAGGAAAGACCTCTCAGATGAAGAGATATTGAAGCAAAGATCTACATGATGAGAAAAACCAGTAATGTGAAGAGCAGAGCAAAGGCACTATAAGCCAGAGAGCTACCTGCACAAAGACCCTGAGACAGACCATACCAGCCACATTTGGAGCATTGAAAGAAAGTTGATGGTCTGCAGCATAATGGGCATAGATAGAGTAGTTAGATGTGAGGTCAGAGAGGTAGAAAAGAGCAGGATTGTTGGGTGTTAAAAGCTCAGCTAAGAAATCTGACTTTTGTTCTAAACCTGATTGGAGACCATTGGTTAAGAGAAGCCTGGGAGTGGTGAGATCTGATTAGTGTTTCAGAACGATCAATCTGCCTGGTACATGGATATGACATTGTATAAAGGACAGGAGTGGGCAGCAGGAGGCAATTGCTGCAGGCATGAGAAGGTCTCTGGAAGTTAGGGATGTACAGAATGGGTGAATTGCAGAGAAGTAGAGGACAAGGTGGCATCCGCCGGTAGAAATCACGAGTTCTCTTTTATCCTGTCATTCTTTCCAAAGAAAAGTATTGAGCCCTTACTTTACTATGTACCTACCATGCAAAAATCAGTAAGTTAATTGAACATTCTGTGTCAGCTGTATTCAAAAAAAAAAGTAATTTCTTTAATTAAAAAAAAATCAGTGTGTTAAAATCCCTGACCCCAAGGAACCCAAAGTCCTAGTGGGGAAGCCTGGGTGACAAACAAATAATTAAAATACATTTTGATAAATACTGCAATCAAGGGGTATACGTGGGGGCTATGAAAGTCCAAAGGAAAGAATGATTAGCTATTTTAAAATTAAATATGTCAGTCTTTTGACAGACATTATTTTTATTGAATTCTATCCATTGGTCCATTGGGTTGGATTAATGTGTAAAAGCTCAATAAAATTTATGTCAATGAAATGTTTGCATTCATGTTCTCAACATAAAATTGTTTGATAACTCCGGACGTCTCACTTCTGCTTCTTTCACATTTGTGAAATAGCCCAAGTCATTACCACCTCCAGCCTTGCGCCCTGGGGTAGATTATGGTAGTCACACTCTAGTTTCACCTGCTCAGTGACCTCTGGTTAAAGCTGGGAACTCTGGAAGCCAGCTGGGTTCAGGGGATACTCATGCCCTCTGTGTGGACCACTGGGGATGAGAGAGAGGTTGTACTACTTCCAAAATATCTTCTTTCTTTAATTTAAAAAAAATATATTTATTTATTTGTTTGACAGACAGAAATCACAAGGAGGCAGAGAGGCAGGCAGAGAGAGAGGAGGAAGCAGGCTCCCTGCTGAGCAGAGAACCCCATGCGAGGCTCGATCTCAGGACCCTGGGATCATGACCCGAGCCGAAGGCAGAGGCCTTAACCCACTGAGCCACCCAGGCGCCCCAACTTTTTTTTTTTAATTGAAGTCTAATACTACCTACAGTAAAGATCACCTTTTCTGGTTATACAGTTGTAGGAGTTTTGAAAAACGAGTAACACCTAACTACCACCCAAATCAAGACATAGAACATTAACAACCACCTTCGCCCAAGCCCTCCACCCACCTCCAACTTCAGAGTCTGACCTGTTTTCTGTTCCTGTAGTTTTCATCTTTCCCAACATATCATCTGTCTTGGTCTGTTCGGGCTATTAAAGCAAAAATACTATAGACTGTGTGGCTTATATAAAATGCATTTATTTCTCAAAGTTCTGGGAGCTGGGGAGTGCAAGACGAAGCCTGGCAGATTCAGTGTTGGTGAATGCCTGCTTCCTGGTTCACTGATGATCATTTCTTACTGTGTCTTCACAAGGCAGAAGGGGCCTAGGGCTCCCCCAGGTCTCTTATAGAGGGACGCTTATCCCATTCACAAGGGTTCCATCTTTATGGACTAATCAACCCCCAAAGGCCTTGCCTCCATATACCATGGTTTTGGGGATTAGGTTTCAGTATTTGCATTTGGAGGACATATTCAGTCCATAACATCATCTACACAAAACCATGTAATATGAATCTGTTTGTATTAGCAGTTGGTTTCTTTTTTAATACTGAATATATGTCAATGTACGGATATACCAGTTTTATCATTTCTTCAGTTCAAAGACATTTGGCTTATTTCCAGTTTTTGATGATGATGAATAAAGCCACTGTAATGTTCACAATAGCTTTTTGTTTATTGATCAATGTAAAGTTTCACTTCTCTTTTACCTAAGAGAAAAATTGCTTTAAGTATGTATGTTCAATTTCATAAGAAACGTCAAACTGTTCTCTAAAACGGCTGTATGTTTTGCCTTTCCACAAGCAATTAACAAGAGTTCCAGTTAATCTGTGAAATTGCCAGCACGACATAGTGTCAGTTTTATTTTTTTTTCACTGTAGCTATTCTAGTGAGTATCTTATTTTGATTTTAATTTGCATTTTCCTAATAAATTAATGTTGAGTATCTTTGCTTGTGCTCCTCCCACATATGATGCACTATATAATGTTAAGTAAGTCTCATTATTCAAATATTCCAATATGAGTTTAGTGTCCTCTGGACAGTGCTAGAGATGCACAGATAATTAAATCTCAGTGTCTCCTCTCAGGAACTTTCTGATGTGTTAATGCAGATAAATATCTCAAATCCCCAAATGTAATGGGAGCAGTTCAATGGGAGTTCTGAGTAAGATAAGATTATAAACTTCTAGGACAACAGGGGAAAGTCTTGAGAAACCACACAGACTTTGAGAGGGAAGACTTGAAATTCAAAAGAATTTCATTTTAAAAGATACACTGGTGGGGGGGTGCACCTGGGTGGCTCAGTAGGTTAAGCCTCTGCCTTCGGCTCAGGTCATGATCCCAGGATCCTGGGATGGAGCCCTGCATTGGGCTCTCTGCTCAGTGGGAAGCCTGCTTCCTCCTCTCTCTGCCTGCCTCTCTGCCTCCTTGTGATTTCTGTCTGCCAAATAAATAAATAAATCTTAAAAAAAAAAATAAAGAAGATATTTTGGAAGTAGTGCAACCTCTCTCTCATCCCCATTGGTCCACAGAGAGGGCATGAGTACCCCCTGAACCCAGCAGGGAGCCTGCTTCCCCTTCTTTCTCTGTCTGCTGCTCTGCCTACTTGTGGTCTCTCTGTCAAATAAATAAATAAATTAAATATTTTATTAAAAAAGATACACTGGGACAGGGCCAGTGGGCATTGGGTCCCTGGAGAAGTGGGGAACCCAGAAATTATGGAGACAGTAAAGAAACTGGCTCTCCTGGAAGCGAGGGGGGATGTGCAAGACAGAGATGGGGAAAAGGAAATGGCACAGAGCATAGCACGGAGGTTTGAGCTGATCAGGGTGATGGCCTCACAGAGGAGAGGGAGGTAAGAGACGATGGAAACAAGAGGTCAGGTCGAAGAAGATGGAGGGGACTTGATCAAATGAACGGTCATCACAATGTTCTCTAAGAGCATGAAGAGGGATGGGGTGGGGCTCAGATGTGGGAGAAGCAAGGAGAAGTATGTGGAGGTTCAGAGCATGTCCTGGCTACCCTTCCCCTTGGCTGGGTTCTCCCACCCTGACTGCCGAAGCTTAGAAGGCCCTGACGGCCACATTGCGCAGAGGAGGAAGAGATAGTTTCATCGATGGCTAAGATCCTTCCTCCCTCCCCTCACCTGACTCCGAGTCCATCCCCAGCCTCCTGTCTGAGTGGCAGCCAGTTGCGCAATTTGCATCTTCCTCCCACACACTGTAGACATCACCATACTCATCTTCAGTGGGCTGCCAGGTCAGAGGCCCCTTAAAAATGGAGAGCTAATGAGGGACCTCCCAACACCTTCTCCGCTGGAGCAATCGCCGTTATGTTGGGGCAAGGGCAGGACCAGTGTACAAATCGACCACGGATCCCAGGCTGTTCTGTCTAAGTGGCGCTGGAGTTCACAGAAATCCCACTTGCAATACTACAGAGATCAGCGGGCGATGCCGCCAGACAAACTCTGGGGACTGCTGGGTTGGGGTGGGCGGTAGAGGATCTTCTCTCGCCCAGGAAGGAGCCTCGGGTGGAAAGGTGAGACATGCATGGGTGCTGAAGCCATAGAAGGCATGAGCTGTGAGCTGCTGCCAATGAGACCACAAGTCGGTCCCAATCATTGCAGACACCCCGCATTTGCTTCTGGGAACCAGGCTCTGTGACAGCAATGAAGAACAAGACAGGAACTTGAAGCCTTGTCAAAAAGTGTGATTTGGTTTTGCAGCCAACTCAGAAATGTGAAGCTTTTGCATTTCCCTATGTATTGGCAGCATGTAAGAGATACTAATATTACTAGCTGATATTTGTCACGTCTTGTTATACGTCAGTCACTCCATTAAGCATTTTATTTTCATCAAATTATTCATTTATTTCTCCACTTTAGAGATGTGAACACTGAGCTGTAAAAAGGTCAACAAACTAAAAAAAAAAAAAGTAAGGTCAACTAACTTGTTCAGGGTCATCTTGAGAAAGGGACACAATTAGGATATAAATCCAAACGATCTGATGAAAGAAAATGTATTCCTGCCCTCTGCATGAAGTCACTTCCTTCTGTGGTAGAACAGTCACCTCTAAGGAACTATACAGACTTTTTTTTTTTTTTTCTCTCACTTTGAAATAAGGTTACAGTGAAATATCTAATGACCCATCATGTCTGGTTTGAGATTATTTTGAGTGATGGTTGCCATGCTCATTATACCCTGGCTAACTGTGACATAATAAGAAATATATATTTGGTCTCTGCTTCATGGTTCTTGACACATAGCTCTTAAAACCCTGGTAATTTCTAGAGTGATAGGGGTATTGGGTGCATCTTTTGTTCTAATATTTGGTCTTTGACCCTAGTTCCTGACAGAGCTCCCAAATCCCTTGCAATTTCCTGGATGATAAAAGTGTCCTTTGTTCTAATGAGGTGACTCGGGGTAGGCTGCTGGCCACCAGAAAAAAACTAAGCATGTTTAGAGACTTGGAATTTTCAGCCCTACTTTCTGTCCTTTGGGGGAGGGGAGATTGAATTTATAATCAGTTATGCTTATGTAATGAAACCCCATAAAAATCCCATAATGAGGGGCGCCTGGGTGGCTCAGTTAAGCCTCTGCCTTCAGCTCAGGTCATGATCTCAGGGTCAAGCCCCGCATCGGGCTCCCTGCTCAGTGAGCCTGCTTCCCCCTCTCTCTCTGCCTGCTTGTGATCTTTCTCTGTCAAATAAATAAAATCTTTTTAAAAAAAATTCCATAATGATGGGCCTTGGAGAGCTTCAGGGTTGGTGAACACATCCATGTGCACCCCAAGTATGCAGGAACAGGATCTCCTGCACTCAGGACCCTTCTGGACCTCACCCTGTGTTCTTCTTAATCAGGCTGCTCATCTGTATTCTTGGTAATACCCTTTATAACAAACCAGTATAGACACTAAAACTCTGTAGGCTAATTTAACTGATTGAGCTCATTGTCCAAATCTGTGGCTGTCATTTCTTAATTTTCATGCTTCATATTCTGTACAATCTATGTCCATTTTAGCGTTTTAACATATCATGAAGGTTAGTTAAGAAAATCTGCCATAATTGTCTTTTACATTCTTTGGGGGGGAGGGGGGTTTAGGTATATCCTTAGACATCTTTTATTTTTTATTGCTATTTAAAAATGCCCCTAAAAATTAATTATTGTAAATATCTCTTGCCAGTTAGAAGGATGCCAGCTTTTTTATATATTAACTGAATGGTCAACTATCTTGCTATATACTTGTATTGCATCCACTGGGTTCAGCCAGGAATACATAAACCACTCCAGTATTTTAAGCAAAACTGATTTTGTAGATGGCTCATAAAACCCCTGGAAAAGCTGAAGAATATAAAATCAGGTTGGAGAACAACACTGACTTTCCAGCTTTGGGTTTAGAATAGTGAAGAAGGAATTATCTTGCCATATATTATAAAATACTATAATACAACTGTAATAAAACCAGGTTGATATTAACATAACAAAAGTCTAGAAGATTAGAGAAGCAGAATAGTGTGCCCAAAACAATTCCAGCCTATATGACCACTTAGTAAATTACAGTAATATTTCAGGCCAGTGGAAAGTTACTAAATGATGCCCACACAACTGTTTTTCCACCAAAAAGAAAAAATCAGATATTCCTTTCATGTTACATTTTAAAAAAATTCTAGTTGAGGTAAAAACAAATGAGTTTAAGTGTAATAAAAAGTTAGGAGACACTATGTTAAAACCTAAGGGTTTCAGAAAACCTTATAATTAAAACAAATCCCAAAAGCATTAAAGAAAAGACAGGCATTTGACTGTATAAATATTAAATCTTTTAAAATATTTTTAAATCAATACTAAAGCAAATCAAAGAAAATAAATTCTACACATGTACTAGATTAAAGATTAGAATACGTTAAAAATAGATAATAAGTTGATAACCAAAATACCAAATCAACAGGGGAAAAGTGGGCAAAATGTATGAACAGATAATTGCAAACAAATGGCCAATGGAAATGAAAGAGGGTACTCAATGTCTTTACTAGGACAATGTGAATAAAATTAACAAGATGGTCCTTTATACCCATCAGCTAAGAAAAAAAATGTTTATTTATTGCTAATAGGGATGTAGACTATGTGGAGTTCATTCATTGTTGATGTCAGCATGAATCAGTAGTACAGTATTTTTGGACAGCAATTTCCAAGGATCTTTAAAAATTAAAAATATATGTATCTGTTGACCCAATAATCCCACTCCTGAGAATCCAAGTTATAGAAATAAAAATACCAACATATAAGGATCTGTACATGGAAATAAATATTTATTACAGGATTTTTTAACCTTAATAAAAATGGGGGTGAGGAAGAGAACATAGAAGTATATAGCTTGAAGAGACTATGGTACATTCACAATAGGGAATATTATATTATCCCTAAATAATGCCTCAGATTCAGACCAAATGATTTCAAAAAATTACCATAATCTATGCAAAGGAAAAAAATCAAGATGTAGAGAAGCATGATGTACTGTGGTCATTTTTTAAAATAAGAGCAAAGCATTTGCTATCTATATCCACAGTAATACTTAAATCTTTTTTAACTGTTCAAGCGACAGCTGTAGACACTGGGTAATGTGATCATCGAATACGTTATGGAAAGTATGTGTTATGTAAACTTCACTATTACCTCTCTGGGGCAGGATGAGGGGACAGGAAAGAGAAAGCAGGAGGCCGACATCAAAAGCTGAAAAAAAAAATCTATACTAAAGAGTATCTAAAGTAAGAAGCAACTTAGTATTTTTATATATGTATATACACATATACAAAGAGGTTCATGAAAAGATGATCAATGACATTGATTTTGGTTATCTTGGTACAGCAGGAGTTCAAGGGACCATTACATGTCTTTTTATTTCACTTTGTTTTTACAATAAAATGTATTCTCATAATTATAAGAAACTGAAGCTAGTTTCACTGTTGAAAAATAAGGGAGAAAGAAAGTTATTTTGTTTCTTCCAGTTGTCTCCATAAACCTTCTTGGCCACCTCAATGTGAACCAAAATTAAGAAACCACTGATACTTGGAAGAGAAGTCCCTGTACAGATCCGGGTTCACGTCAGTGTGTCCTAACATTTTGTCACCTGAGTTACTTTCTCTTTTCCTGAATTTTCTGCTTAAGGTTAGTTAGCTCATCAGACAGGATTTTCCTGACCATTTTATCCACTGGCCCCACCAAGAGTCATTTCCTAACTCTCTGCATTGACTTTACATAACACTAAATGCTGTCTGCCCATTTTTATATGGCATGTGTTGAAATCAAAGTTTATTTTCATGCTCCCTCTTTTTTTAATAATAATTTGAAAAATTCAGTTCAGGCTGTCTGTTTTCCCTGAAAAAAAAAAAAAAAGTCTAGCTTTAGCTGTGACCCACAGTTTTATTTTGAAGGATTCCCCCAATTCATTCTTTTAAAAATAATTTGTGATTTACATTTTCCCCCTCTTTAATAAGAAAGTTTTTTTTTTAAATAGAAATAAACTAGTTACATATTTCAGGGGTAAATATAATTTACTATTGATTTCTGTTTTGGGCGTGCAGGAAGGAAAGTATCAGAAAATGGGTCCTGGAAAGTCTGTCCTTTGGACATTTATTAAGGTTTTTTTTGTGACTAGGTGTATTATTTTCCTTGCAGTGTTCCAAGGACATAAAAAGGACATATTTTTTTTACATTTGGTTAAGATAACACATTCTATATAAATAAATTGTGCTTATTGATTACATTCTTCAAATAGTCTATTTTTACCCACATGATTTTTATATTCTAAAGTAGTTACACAGAACTTTCCCAAATTTATTTTAACAAATTATCATGTTTTTAGAATCCTAACTTAATGTTCACATTTTTCTGCGAAGTTTTTTGTAATGTAAGAATGTACATCCTTTGTAGGTCTCTTTGATGGACTGTTATATTTGATTATTATACAGTATCTTTCTTTATCCTGTTGAATGAATATGACCTTGATTTCTCTTCTCCCTGACATCAGTACTTTCTCTAATCCTTCATTGCATTTGTATTTGTCTCACAGCACACAATAATTAATTTTTTCTCCATTCTCTCGGTAATTTAGAAGCTCTATTATATTTTTAAGTCAGCAACTGATTCCCCCTTCCCACAATCATCACAATGAAACCTGTATTTCTCCCACTGACCCATCGCACATATACTCTCTCACTCCCATAGATGTGAATGCTTTAGACAGTGTCACTATTTACCTTACTATGAAATCTTTGGAATTGCAGTAAACCCTGCCAAACATGAATCTAGAGATCAGGATTGAACCAATGGTGCCTGACCTCTGCCCAGATCCAGTTCTCCAACTGGGATGGGTTAAAGTTTTTACGCTTTATCAGGGTGGGTCACTGTTTGAATATAACAACTTTGTGAACATTGGGGACATTCTCAATTCAGGCACCTTTCAGTTGGATACAATGTACTTCTCATTAGCTTTCCTTTTATGATTTTTGACAGTACGGATCTACAGTAACATTGTATGATATGTTCCATCAAATTAATAATACCATGAGCCTGCATTTTACAATAGTTGAATTATTGGGACCTCTCTTCTCCCATTATGGTGGAATTTTATCATATTTTAATTATCTGCTCTTTGTTGCTCCCTTCTCCCCCTCCCTCCACTACAGAGTTTTGCTAAGAATTGGGTTTTGGTTTTGGGGAGCAATCTATTAAAATGTCTTCCCTTGCTACTCGTGTCATCTTTTCCAAGAGTACTTAATACCATCAGAATCCTAGAGGAGAACATAGGCAGTAATCTCTTCGATATCAGCCACAGAAACTTCTTTCAAGACATGTCTCCAAAGGCAAAGGAAACAAAAGTAAAAATAAACTTTTGGTACTTCATCAAAATCAAAAGCTTCTGCACAGCAAAGGAAACAGTCAACAAAACAAAGAGGCAACCCATGGAATGGGAGAAGATATTTGCAAATGATAGTACAGACAAAAGGTTGATATCCAGGATCTATAAAGAACTCCTCAAATTCAACACACACAAAACAGATAATCATATCAAAAAATGGGCAGAAGATATGAACAGACACTTCTCCAATGAAGACATACAAATGGCTATCAGACACATGAAAAAATGTTCATCATCACTAGCCATTAGGGAGATTCAAATTAAAACCACATTGAAATATCACCTTACACCAGTTAGAATGGCCAAAATTAGCAAGACAAGAAACAACATGTGTTGGAGGGGATGTGGAGAAAGGGGAGCCCTCTTATACTGTTGGTGGGAATGCAAGTTGGTGCAGCCTCTTTGGAGAACAGTGTGGAGATTCCTCAAGAAATTAAAATTAGAGCTTCCCTATGACCCTGAAATTGCACTACTGGGTATTTACCCCAGAGATACAGATGTAGTGAAAAGAAGGGCCATCTGTACCCCAATGTTTATAGCAGCAAAGGCCACGGTCGCCAAACTGTGGAAAGAACCAAGATGCCCTTCAACGGACAAATGGTTAAGGAAGATGTGGTCCATAGACACGATGGAGTATTATGCCTCCATCAGAAAGGATGAATACCCAACTTTTGTAGCAACATGGACGGGACTGGAAGAGATTATGCTGAGAGAAATAAGTCAAGCAGAGAGAGTCAATTATCATATGGCTTCACTTATTTGTGGAGCATAATAAACAGCATGGAGGACAAGGGGAGTTAGAGAGGAGAAGGGAGTTGGGGAAAATTGGAAGGGGAGGTGAACCATGAGAGATTATGGACTCTGAAAAACAGTCTGAGGGGTTTGAAGCAGTCGGGGGTGGGAGGTTGGGGGAACCAGGTTGTGGGTATTAGAGAGGGTCCGGATTGCATGGAGCACTGGTGGTGCAAAAACAAGGAATACAGTTATGCTGAAAACATAAATAAATAAATAAATAAATAAATAAATTTGTAGACAAAAAGTACTTAATACCTATGCTACAAATTCATTTTAGTATTATCATCATCCAATATGTATCATTCTATGCATACACATGTCTTGTTCATATAAACATATGTATCATGTCCGTGTATCTTTACCTGCTATACACTTATTCATTGCCCATCCCTGTCTCTTTCTTTTTCATACTTTCCAATATGTTGAAATCTCTGGTCTTACTGTGATGACATACAGAGTACACTGTTATTTCCTCAGACAATAGACATGGATCGTACTCTCACATGGGTGGGTCATTCTCTTGAAGCCCTTTCCTCACGGGTTTTTTCTGCAAACACATGTACATTTCCCCATGTGTAGGTTACTAGACTTGCGGCTCCTCCTCTCAGAAGTCTGTGATGTTGCAGAAGAGTTTCCCATGTTAAAGAGAAATCTGATATTAGGCAGGTTTACTCTGCTATGTAAAAGTAATCTGCTGTTTATAGCTGGAAAACATTAAGGATTTCTATCTGACTTAGAATTTAGGAATTTGTAAGGTCTCAATTTTTCTTCCCTATTTTTTTTTCTTGAGTCCCAGTGAGAAAATTAAAGCTGCAAATTTGTCTTCCTTTAACTCAAAGAAAATTCTCTTGTGTTTCTTTTAAAATTATTACTTCCCCTATCTTTCCTTTTCCTCTCCTGTTAATCCGATGGGTGTTTCCAATTAGATATCCTGGTTCTGTCCTCAAAACTCTTATTTTTTCCTCTTGAATTTGTAGGTCTGTGTTTCTGCATTGGTCTAAGACACCTTTCATCAACTTCAGCTGTCAAATCATGGCAAGGTCGTACTGTTTTATAATTTATTGACTTTTGAAACTACAGAATCATTACCTGCTGAAATTATTTTTCCCTAATTTTATCTCCTTGAGAATTCTTCCCTAGACTAAACACCCCTTAGCCAATCTTGGAATGAAATGGACCCCTCATACAAAGGAAGACTTGAGGGAGCTACTCCCACAGTTGGACCGACAGACCCCAAAGTATCTAAACTTCACAGAATCCCACTAAGCTTAAGCAGAAACTCAGACCCCTGCTATTCTTAGATTTTTTTTCCTTATAGATAAAATCTATTATTTAAAATAGATAGAGGGATTCCTTTTAATTCCTAAAACCTCTGTACTCAACTCCTGATAAGTAGTTTCACAACACTAGGGTAGTAGAAATAAACATTTTATACAATAATTCAAGAGAGGTTAGGAGACAGATCCTCCTGAACCATCATGAGATATAGGAGATCTGCATGTGGAAGCTTTAATTTCCACTCTGAAAGATCTAATGATGTTGTCGGGTCCTCACCCAGACACCAGACATAAAAGAAGGCTACCTTCCTCTCCCTTCCACAATACCAGCATCGGATAACCCACCCCCCCTCACCACTTCTGTCCTTCACTTAGCTTGGGAACTAGATGTGGTAGTGACTGACAGGGTACACCAGAGGCCAGGATGTGATTCGGTGGGGACTTGTGTGCAAGAAGGGAGTCTGAGGCTGAGTCAGGACAGCTGGGAAGAGTGAATAGCAACACAGATGAGGTCCAGGTGAATGGGGTTTCCCCGCTGCCCAGCACACACACAGGAGGCAGTACTCAGACCCTGTGCCCGTGGAAAGATCTCAGAGAAAAGCCGAGTAGATCAGCCTCGTAGCTCCAACTCTCATGTCCTTCAAGCTCAGCAAGTGTTGGATTATTTTGTTGTAAGTCCATTACTGATTAAACTTTCTTCAGGATTCCAGCAAGATCTTTCTGTTACAGACTGAACCACCTTCCTTTCATTTCACAATAAACAACCATTTCCCAATGGATACCCAAAGCTTTGCAAATTGGAATGATAATAAATCACAACTAAAATTGGTCCCCTATAAGGGAAAAATAGCAATTCTGTAGTGGAGATAGCTGGCGTGACCTTAACCAAGTGATGAAGGTTAACATTACCAGTCGTATCATGTTTCTTTCTGCTGATCTTCTATCTTCTTTGTCTGTAGCTATCTGAATGTTTAATCAAGATATTGAGGACTTTTTTATTTCTTGATATTTTCTTTTTAGTAGTTCTTTGAATACATTCAATGATTCTCATTTGGGTGCTGCACTGAGTTTGCCAGCAGTATTCCAAGTAAATGGGAACAGTCTCTGAAATGGCATCTCTTTGCAACGACAGAGTTGTTCAAGGGACATGGGACACAACTGGACGCACACCTTCATTCCTGCCCCCAGTCGGGTCCAAACCGGATG
Source organism: Mustela putorius furo (assembly GCF_011764305.1). Taxonomy (NCBI): domain Eukaryota; kingdom Metazoa; phylum Chordata; class Mammalia; order Carnivora; family Mustelidae; genus Mustela; species Mustela putorius. The sequence continues at coordinate 8,600,133 of NW_025421464.1, read as the reverse complement.
GTGGGCAGAACAATGGGAGACAGATAGCATCAATTACTTTGCCAACAAAAAGTGCAAGAAATAGTATTTCCCCTTCCCCTGAAACCTGATGGGAATTCAAGAATCAAGAATGATCCTGGGGCGAGAGGAGAGGGTGTTTGGGAAAGGAAAGAGGAGAAAAGGCAGAAGCTGAGCCAAGGGTCCCGCTCTCTCTTGCCTTCTTCCTCTGCAGGGATGCATGCGGGGGAAGGAAATAGGCCATTAGCAAGTGTGTGCTCATTCCTGACAAATTTGAGATAATTCCCGTCAGCCATGGTCCCATCGTTGTCGGATGGGCCATTGGAAGTTGAGTGTGTCCTCTCAGCATTTAAAGTCAGAGGAATGGGTTTGGGCTGCAGCCAGATCCCCTCTGACCATCACCATTCCCCGCCTTGAACTGCAACAAGAGAGAAAGCAGCATTTTCTCCAGGACCCCAAGTTTCCAAGAGCTAAGTAGGCATTCATGTGTTCTCTTTGTAATAAACTCTTTAAAAATTATATAAAGAAACTTAGATCAATTTAAAAATCTCTGACCAAATAACACCTGGTTTTCCAGAAACAAAAAAACATGGTGCTTCCTAACTTCTCCTTAGGCACGATTTAACAAAAGCTTTCTTGGTTGGATGTCAGAAGATCTAAATTTCTAAGCTTTGCACCAAGTAGGTACTCAGAAGCCAATAGGTGCTGATGACTATAGAAAATGCATTTAAAAATATAACACAGGCTTTTGATTGTGAGATTACTGTTCACCGTATGTTGGCTGGAGCATGGTAAGAGTCATGACGTAGGTGGATGATCAAACTTACGGGTGAAGGACAGTGTGGGTGAATTTCCCAATTATTCAAACAAAACAAGAAAGCATCGTGGAGCCATTATCTACAAAAAAAGCAGGAGGCAAATACCACTGCAAGTCGCACAGTTAATAAAACCACATTCTAACCTGCTGTTTCTATCTCGTGCATATTCATTTATATAGCATGTAGATCAGCATCAGACAAGACTGAGACAAATCAACAAACATTTGATAATCTCAGTCTTATTTTCTATGCCAACAGCCACAGGGGCCCAGACCAAGGGGTGCAGCTCAACAGAAGGCACCGTTTTTGTTTTGTCTTTTGTTTCTTTTTTTTTTTTCACAAGGCAGGTTTATACTTGTAATGACACGTAGACACACTTAGCATCTTGAATAGCTTGCTACTTAGTGTATTCTATTATAGAAAACATCTCTTCTCCGAAAGATTGTTTCTGGGGTTCATACCCTGGAACACAGGGCTTCTTCTTGTTAGTAAACTTCTTTGAAGCGAGTCCAAGATTATATTTCCAACTGGAAAATAAAACATAACCAACCCTTAGAGGAATGATTGGAGTCTTTGCCTTTTCTATGCTAACAACATTTTATTGGTTATATGAAAACTCAGAAATTGTACAAGTATCAAGAAAGAGCCCAGGGGAAAATATACCAGAGATAAGGACATGGTAAAGAGGTGCAGTTTCTCTCCCAGTCTCCTGTGAAAGCAAATTCAAGCTTGAGAAAAAAAAAAACTCTCCAGAGGGGATGGGCTCAAGAACAAACCTCCACACTTTAGTGATCTCTGGGAATTAGATAAAAACTCTCCAAAATAGACATTTTTAGAATATTTCTGGCGAATGTCTATAAATTATAAAATCTATGAAATGAAAAGAAGCACACATTAAGTCAAATAATCAAAAGACAGGAAAGATAGATAAGCAGGAAGATTAAAAGATGAATGATTTGCTTGATTTTTGCCTAAGTACCCATGGTCAAAGTGGCAAATAACAGATTTTACAACAATAATGACGTATATTGGAAGAGAGAAAAGGGAAAAAGAACTTTGAAATTTAGAAGCAAACAAGCAGTAAGAAGCCTAGAGTAGTAGAGGGCGTATATGTGTATACACACACACACACACATACACACACACATATCCACATAAGAAAATATACATATGTGAGAGATATGTGCAGACTTTATATATGTGTGTGTACATGAATATACGTATAGAGTCATATATCATAAATATAGACATGTGTCAGACACATCAGAAGTAATACTTGAAGGAATATTAGAAGAAGACATTCTTGAGTAAAATAAAATTGCTGGCTAAAATAATTCATTAATCCTTGTAAAAAAGTTAAAGACAGAGTAAAAGTTGAGATTTACCCAGGTAATAATACTGGCCATTTAAAATACAAAGCATGCATCTTCCATGGACGTGGGAACACAAGGTAGCTTCATTTAAATACACCCCAAATCCTGGTAGCTTCGTCGTTTGATACCCGCCACACAAGTGTCTGAATAAACAAACCAGAGTTTCAAGGGGGCGGGGAGATAATGGCCCCGATATCCTACACCCAATTCCTGTGTGAGGGCAGCTGGAAAACATTCTCAGACAGGCATGGGCTCCGAACAGAGGCAATCCGTGTTCTCTTGCTGAGAAAATTACTCTAAGTCACTCTACCTGAGCAAAAGATAAATCAATATAAACAACTCAAGAATGAGGAAGTTGTGGTAATAAGGGATTGATGGTGTCCCTTTGGGCATTGTACTTCTCAGCCCTTCTTGAGTTCTTTCCACTGCTTGACTAATGGTGGGGCAGATGGCATGTGGCAATCTCTTCCTTTTAAGAGGGAAAAGGCATTGCAGTTGTAAAACGGGACAAATGGATGTGCCCCCTCCCACCAGGCCCAGAGGGAGAACTAACAGAGAACTCCATCACAATGCGCTGCTCCTTTTCATCTGCTTCCACCACGGTCAGCAAGGGCAAAATCGCTCAGCCCCAGGAGTGAGCCCTGGGTCTGTCTTGCTGGCTTTGGCAGCACTCCTCACAGGTGTGGCTGCCTCCCCCTAAAATGGGAAATGAAAGAACAGAGATAAATTCTATGTCCATAATTCTCTTTCTGTTGCTTTTTTTCTTAATCAAACAGAAGATCTCTGAATTAAACCAATGCAGTCAGAACCTGATTTTCTCTCCCATTATTGCCTTCTCTTTTACATGTCATGAACGAATAAATAAGCTGGACAGTTAAGCTCCACCTGAGAATTGCCTTTATGTGTATAATGTGAAGCTCATTTGTACACTGTCCAAAATTTACTAGTGCAGAACCCACTCTAATCACTGGGGAAGAGTTCTTGGTAGTGAGAAATGTGTATTTTTTTTTTTTTAAATCCCAAACACTAATGTATTGTACCAGAGCTAACTGATCTTCTGTGTGAAACTTTCCTACTATTTTAATGCAATTGGGATATCCTGCATTTTGTATGGTGCCGATGCACTGGCAAGTGTTTCTTCGTAAAAGCACAGGTCATGACCAGTCAGGAACTGTGTGATGATCAGGAGATAAATATTCCATACAGCAGGAATATGAAGAAAACCCATAAGCAGTAAGTCTCCTGCAAATAACAGAAAGCATCAAGGCTGCCTTTAGCCAGCTGGGAAGGCATGCAGACGTCTTTTCACTTTATGATTCTTCCCTCAGCACTTAGTCTGTAATCATCACACAATCATGAAAATTCAGCATTTTAATTTCATCCTTGGGGGAACTATGTGGATACTGGCACCATGACAAGTGTAACAGTATAAAAGGACAATTACCTTAGGCTTACGCTCCTTTTTTTCCTCCAGATTTCCAAGAAAGAACTAAATTTTCAAGGTTCATAGCAGAGACTTTTGCTGTGACTTCATATGCATGATCTTCCACTACATTAAAAGCTTAAAAAAAATCTGCGTGTTCCCTAATCAGTTTCTTGTGCTGGAAGTTACACCATCATTCATTTATTTTTAATCATTCCACAAATGTATTTTGAGTACCTTCCCTAGGCCAGGCACTATGGTGGCCTTGGGAAGTGTTGTGGCTTAGCAGTAGAGACTCGGTACTGTGGACACAATAGTCTGGGTTCCACCCCAGATGTCATTTGCTGTCTTGTCTGACCTTGCCCAGCTTCCTTAACTTCTCTTTTTTCTTCACTTAAGACCAACGTCACAGAGAATTGCACAGATTACAGGAGAGCATATGTGTACTCTGTTTATGTTATTATTAGCAGTAATAATAGTGGTAGAAGTTCTATTAGTCTGCTTAGGCTGGCATCACATAATACCTCAGGCTGGTGGCTTAAACAACAGAAATTTATTTTCTCCCAGTTCTGGAGGTTGGGAAGTCCAAGATTAAAGTCCACAACATCAAGGTTTCTGGTGAGTTCTCTTCATGGCTTGTAGATGGCTGGCTTCTGCCATGTTCTCAGCTGGTAGAGAGAGAGTGAGCAAGCTCTCTGAGGTCTCTTCTCATTAGGGCACTAACTGCAACAGCTCAGGGCTCCACCCTCATGACCCCATTTAACCCTGATGACCTCTCAAAGGCCCCATCTTCAAAAACCATCATATTGGGGCTGAGGATTTCAACATAGAATTTTGGAGGGACACATTTCAGTCCAAGGCATTATTTATTATTTCTGCTTTTCAGCAACTACGTTTCATCATTTAGATCCTTAAGAGAAAGAACATGGCTTTTTTCACAGATGTCAGGACTCACATGGAAACATACATCAAAAGAAGCCATCTTTCGACCTTCTAGAAATGATTCAGCTTCTCTTTTTACAAACTCTCTAAATCCACGCACCCTCTATATTTTCGAGATCTCTTGTCTTCCCTGCCACACTCTTCTGTCACCAACAGCAGGTGTGGCTCCAGTAAACACTGTCACCTAAGGACCATAAACATTTCTAAGGCAATATTGAGAATGGCCACACGCCATCCCTCTAATCTGGCTAAGACGTGTCCACGATGTCAGGATTTAACAGTTGGCTTACACCATGTGCACACAAGGTACTCCAACAACAGGACTGCCAGCTGACCTAACAACACACTTTCTTCACATACACTTGAAAATAAAACACAGTCCTCTAACTTACTTCTGGATGGGCTTATCAGGGTTTCTGGAACACCCATCTAACTTTCTCTTTATGGAAGGACATGGAGGTTTCCTGATACCTGGGAAGGACAACACACTAAGCCAGGATGGCCGACCTTCATGAGCTGAGCTATGTGCTTGTCTTCAGGTGGAGGTGAGGATCTGGAAGACAGTGTGCTGCACCTGCCTCCACACAGCTGTTAAATACTGGGCCTTTTGCAACCTGACTGTTCAACCAGAGCTTGAAATTGGTCACGGTGAGAATATTTACACCACAGACATGAGCAGATACTACAGGTCTGGGCCTTTCTCTTCCTTGGAAGTGTCAGTTTATCAGCATATCTCTGAACTTTACGGTCTCCCATTTCGAAAAGTCCTCCACTGGGATAGGTCTCAGCAATACTTGGGGGGTATATATATATTATATGCTTAAATATATACACATATTTAGTTACAGATTCTTGGTCTCCACACAAAATTCAATGCATCATACTCAATACCTGGCATGTGTATTTTGGAAGGAGAAGAAAAACTGGAAAGCACATTTTGAAGGAATTTATAGAACCTGAAATATATACATGAAGGATCTTAGAGGAGAATGAGAGTGAGGAATGGGACTAAAACCATATAATAAAATAAATGAAGTGAGGGATCTCATGTGACATGATGAACACTTGCCAAGATCCACGACACTGGAATCATTCTCCCATCTGTACCTGAGGTATAAAGGGGTAGGGTCAGAAGTGCACTGAAGAAACTTTCGTGCTAAGTGTGATACATGCACATGTGCCTGTCACACTGCAAACCAGTGGTGGGAGTCGGTCCTACTAGCCCATGCTTACTTACCACCATGCTTGGCATGGAGAAAGCATTCAGAGCATGTTTCTAGAATATATGAGTGAGTGAGTGAATCAACTGAACCATGATAATAACAGTAATAGCAACAATAACAATAAAACCTTAATCTTTCAGTGATATCTGTTCCCAGTACACATGTGATCCCACTACTGGCTTCTTTGGAAGCTGCTGGTGGCTTCCCATGTCACCCACACTCATCAGGCCTGGCCCCAACTCCTTCCTGACCTGTTAACTACTTGACTATCATCTTCGACTCCTCTGGCTCTCATTCACTTGACTCTAGCTACACATAACCTTCTCTCTTCTCCTTGAATGTCTTGTTCCTGACTCAGGTCTTTTAAACCTTGTACTAGTTTCCTTTAGACCTTGACTTGAATCACCCCTTAACCCCTGCTGGTCTTTGCTCAAATATCATCTCCTCACAGAAAATTTCTCTGGCCAGTCTACCCAAAATAGAACTGCCATCACCTCAACAACGTTTGATCTCCTTAACCCATTTTGTTTTTCCCACAGAACACTTATACTTTCTGACATTTGCTGATTCAATAATTTGTTACTTGTCTTCACCTCTCTGAAGACTGAATCTCTATGAGGTTAAGGACTTTGAAATCCATCTTGTCTTGGTGCTGGAATGGCACCCCTCATAGAAGGATCTTATTAAAAATTTGATGACTGATGAATGAATGAGTGGATTACTTTATTAACAAAATTCAGGAGTGATTGGCCAATGCAACATGGGCTCGAGGAGTGTCCTGATTTGCAGAGGTAATAAACAATGCTGCTACCTGCCCCCCTAGGCAAGCACCTGTTTCCACACTGCTCAGGGCAACAGCTCTTTGGTCTGGATCTCCAGTTGTAATCCAGCTCCCAAGTAACAGAAAGAGGACATATCCATGTGTGCAATGTAGGTAACTACAATTCAACATGCCCAAAAGCTAACTAAGTGTACTCCCCATCCCTAATTTCATTCTTTATCCAGTTCATGACATTGACAAAGTCAGAAAATGGGGTATCATACTGGACTGGCTGATTCTCCACAATGCTACCCTCAGAGATAATATTCTGAAATGAGAGTGATCATGCTATGTACTTGGTAAAAACTCACTGGTACTTGTAGGATAAAGCCCAGACCCCTGAGGAAGGCCTCAGGATCAATACTACCCTGATTTAGACCTACCGTTCTGTTTTCTTCTCCAGAATCCTATCTTCTTTTCCTGCCCTTAGCTAGATTTTTTTCTCCAGGAGTGCTGAATCTGGTTTTCAGTTTGTTGGGTCCATCAGACTCACTCATGGCACCATCTTTATACCCTCCATAACCTCTGGCTAGATTGCCCTACCTCTCCCCAGCCTGACACATGGGCCTTTCATCCCCCCGATCCCAAAGCTGTATCCAATAAGAAGCCATTCCTGACAACCTCCAAGCTGACTTAGTTGACTTCTCCTGATATGTTCTTTGGATAGACTAAATGGGCTCCCGGTTCTAACACACTTTCTCTCTTGAAATAGCTCCAACAAGAGTGTTAATCTCCAGGGTACACATATTTAACCCCCATCACTGAACCAGCTAAGTATACAAAGAAATTCTCTACAAATGCTGAGAAGAGAGAGCCAAAGGCCTAATTAATTTTTCAACACTGAAGTCTGAGTTTTACAATTTGTCTCTTTTTTATGGTAATAAATTTTTCTAAAACAAGCAGGGCCTGGCGATTGGGCAAGGGGCCAGCAATTCTCATTTGGCAAGGAGTTTTCTTGACTCAGACTGTGTATACTGGGAGAACAATGCTACGGGTCAAGTGTCAGCATTAGCCCAGTTCCCTTCTAATGAGCATGTAGGCCTTTCATGCGTGCTATCTGCCAAGAGACAGCCTCAGACGTCCCCCTGTCTCTCACTCCAATCTCTACAGCACTTTGGGACTTAGCATATGCCAGTATTTTCAAATTCCTTTCACAGACTTGTAGAACTGGTGATCTGGAAATGACCCGAGGAGTTATTTGTTTGATTTATTAAGTTAATCGTTTAGTTACTTATTCTAGACGTAACAAGTAGGCATGCTTCTGACTCTAGCTTTCAATCCACCCCTACCATTTGCCCAATCCTAGCTGTTCCGAAAGATAATCAAAATGTCTGCCAGACCTTCTGTCTCTATTCCAGAGTCAAGAAGAGCTAGAGTCTCAGTATTTCAAGAGATCAGACTTTCAACTGCAAGTTGCAGCCGAGGGTGGAAATAATCCCTGCCCTTTCCTTAAGAGTGTAGGTTATATACATCTGTGCAAAGCAGTGATCTGGATTAATTCTTCACAGCAAGGTACCGGTAAATGATCAGGAGTTTGCTCACTTCAGTCCGATATAGCCGAGCCTTTTGAAAGCTGAGTTTTCTTTGTGCCTCAGGTGTTAGTTTTGTATTCCTGTGTAGCAGCTTAAAATGACCCAAATGTATTATCTCACAGTGGCTACAGGTCATTAGGCTGGTGTGGCTTCAGTGAATTCTCAGCTCAGGTTTTCACCAGGCTAAAATCCGAGTCAGCAGGGCTTCTGTTCTCCTTTGGTGCTCAGAGTCCTCTTCCAAGTCACCAGGGATTGGTAGAACTTATTTCCTTGTGGTCGTTGGACTGAAATCCCTGTTTCCTTACTGGTCGTGAGCCAGGACAACTCTCTGCTCCTAGTGGCTGCCCATGTTCCCTGCGGCATGGATCCTTCCCCGTTTAAACTAGCAATGCTGCATTGAACACTTCTTTTTTTTTTTTTTTTAGATTTTGTTTATTTATTTGAGAGAACGAGAGAGTGCATTGCGAGAGAGAGAGTGCATGTGCAAGAGCAAGAGCACAGGAGTAGAGGGAGGGGGAGAGGATGAGGGAGAAGCAGATTCCCCACTGAGTGGGAAGCCCAAGGTGGGGCTCCAACCCAGGACCTCAGAATCTCTACTCCAGCCAAAGCAGATGCTTCAACTGAGCCACCCAGGAGCCCCTGTCCTGAAAGTTTCTTGTGTTTTAGATCTCCAACTTCCTGTCCTGTAATGCAGGAGGAAACACTCCATTTTTAAAGCGCTACTGTGGTGAGGTTAGGCTCATTGGATCATTTCTCCAACAATTGATTTGGGATCTTGATTACCCCATCTGTAAAATCTGCAAAATTGTTTCACAGTCACACCTAAATTAGTGTTTGATGGAATGACTTGATGTGTATAAACCAGGGACCAGAGATCTTGGGGGGCCATCATAGAATACTGCCCACCACTCCTTCTTAGCACATTCAAAAATGTGCATTTCAGAGAGAACATGTCAACTGCTTTCCTGAGTTTTCTCTTGTATGTAGTGGTTTTCTATACTCCTTTGCCTAGATATCCTACAGGCATCTCAATGTCAGTGTATCCTCATTTCAGAGACATGGTAGAGTAGAATGAAATGACTTTGGAGAGACAAGGCAGAAATAGCAGAGCCATGCTGGCCATAGCACAGAACCTTGACTGCACCTATGTGGTAGTGGGATGCCCTGAAAGGCTGTCAGGTAGGCATGTATTGTGGGGTGTAGTCCGACAGAATCAGGTGTTCTGGGCTGGAGAATGAGTGCATGGGGAGAGGCCAGTATGAAACTCTCATGGTGCCCAAGTGAGAACTGATGGTGGCCCTAAACTAGGGTGGTCAGTGGGGCAGGAAGGAGTCCTTTCCCACTGGAAGAGCCTAAGTAGACATCCGCTTAGCATTCTCTACACTCCTCTTTCATGTTAGTCATTACATTATTTGGAATTGTTGCTTAGCTTGTCACTGTATCCCTGATACAGCGTTGGGTACATATGGGCAATTGGTAAAAGTCATGAATCACCCAATATGTCCTCTATACCATAGCGAATCCCAGCCCCCAATTCAGCTGCTTCCCTTTGAAAACCCCTGCTGGCCTTGCTTCTGCTCTCTCTGCCTCAGTTCCAGGGGTGTCCTCTGCTTGAGCAGCTGGAGTACCTGTGTCTTCCCTCTGTTTCTCTAAGGTCAGTGGGCTAGCCCCTTCAACCCAAATTGGACCCCTCTCCTCCCGGCTCACCTGGGCTCTTGTTTATCGTCCAAGACTGGACAAGCTCCATCACCCCTCTGGTTAAACTGAATGTTTTATTGTCTCCCATACCCTAGGGGCTATAGCAGAGACTACTTTACTCCACTTTCCAGGTATTATATCCATTTTTTTCTCCCCAAAGTGTCATGAAGCCTTGGCCACACTGCCTCTCTAAGCCTTCTGAACCAACTCACCAGTGAACAGGGAAAGGAGTTGCTATAGCCCCAGAATCCCTAGGACAGAACAGTTCCATTTAATAGACCATAGCTATCCCATCCCAAAACAGTCTTGTGAGTTCTGATGAGTCCAGTTGGAAATGCTTTCCATTGCCCCTGTTCAATCTCTGATATGACTGCTCCTCTTTGCTGGGTAAGTCCTGTGAAAATTACTTTATTCGTCGACTTAATTGACTTCACTTGAGTTTTGCTTTCAGTCCTATTAGAAGACAAGCCATTTGCTCCACAGTTCACCCTCCCCCATCAAATTAGTGTCAAGGGAACTGTTTGTGTTTTGTTAGCAAGACTGCTGTTGAACTTGAGGCTCCAGTAAGAGCAAGACCCTCTTGAGTCTTGGCAACCAAATCCCACACGGCCTCACTCTGTTGGTTTTGTTCTCTCAGCTCCATTCCCTGGTGGACAATTTGTAAAATTAGGAAATTAAGAAAACGGAAACTGAAAAAAAAAAAAGAAAAAAAAAACCTGGGAAATGCTTAGTAAGGAAAATCCCTTTATGGAGATGAAGCCTCAAAAGCAAATTTGCCAAGGGAATTTGAACTGTAGGCGCTCATCTAGGGTGCTATAAATAATGAACGTTCTCTACCCCCCTTCCTACAAAACACAGTAGATGCTAAGTGAACATTAATTTATTTTCTCTAGATGCTTGGGAGAAAGAAACTACCTTTGGATTCATAATGGCAATACGGATAATCGTCTTCCACAAAAGACTGGGACTCAGTTGGAGAACTAATCCAAGCTCTCTCTTGCTGCAGTTTTCTTTAGAACCCTGTATCAGACTCGGTCCTTCCCTCTTCTGGGTTCATAGGTTTCCTACTCCTAATCACAGAAGAAGTGTGAGGCCTGTTGCTTGAATGAGCTGGCAGATACCTTTTTTCACGCCATTAACAGGATCCTTTTCTCCATGTGTGAAATATCACACTTGTAAACATTTTATCCACAGATTTATTTGAAAAGAAAAACTCTTTTCAGGAGATGAGACTAGGTCCTGGTTCTGATTTTCCCCATGAATGTTCTGAGTCAGCCAAAAGGATACCTATACCCAATGGGCATCAAGAATGGGAAAGAAAGGAATTCCATATAAACTTTTCTAAGGCAAAAAACAAAGATGGGTTGTATCTTCAGTGTGACCACAACTTTCACTTTAAATAAGTTTTACTTAAATCACAGTGTTTGAAATTCACATCCAGGGTCTGCCAGGCATTAAGGCTCTCTGCTTTTATAGGAAGATAGTCCCCTCTTAACTGGCTCACAGGGTACAAAGCGAGGCATCTGGGCACCATGTGAGGCATAGACACTCTTTAATGTCACCTCTCCCAGGCTGAGAAGTCAGCTCTGCACTCTGGCACAGGTCTTGATTCCACCTCCTTGGCTGTAAGCTAATGAAGGAGTGATTACAAACTGCTCTCGGTCTGTGCCCTTAAAGAGACTGTGAGCTCTTTGAGGCAGAGACCTGTATCTTACTCAGTTGTGTTCATTGGTCTTGTCTCCATTGCCTAGAACTAGGCACAGGGACTAAAGATGAGAGAGAGAGAGAGAGAGAGGATACAGAGAGAAAGGGGGAGGAAGAGAGAGGAAGGAGGTAGCAGGGAGGAAGGGGAAGGAGAGAAGAAAGAGGAGGTGGAGGTTAAGGAAGACAGGGAGGGAGACAGAGACAGAGAAAAGCCCTATAGAACATGCCACAATAGAGGATATGAAAGTAAGAAAGGCAAAAAACAACCTCAACTATGAAATTCCCTAAACCTCCAGCAATGTGCTGCTTCCCTTCTTTAAGAAAATCAGCTACAGGGAGACTGTCACTAGTAAAGCCAAGGACTGCCCTGCTGTGCTTGTCACTAGACATATCCCAAGGTCAGGGGAGGCCCACAGCTCATCATCACCTCCTCCACCCCAGCAACAGGGGCAGTGAGAGCTGTTAGCCTGTTACTTCAGGGAGAAAGCAGCCGTGAGAAGTGATAATGATGTATGAAGTGTAATTGTGCATTTAGGGAACAAATTAGACACTTCATGTATTCTGTTAATTTTTGCAACTTATTCTCAGAGTTGAGACTGAGAAGTTTTGTGGATAGTTTACACAGCATGACCATAAAACAACTCCCATCATACAGAGAAGCGTCATTATTCTGAATTACAGAAGGTCCTTAGGTCCCCGGAAAGACTTTAGGTACCTATCCTAAGTTCCCATGCACTGTCTTCAGGAGGGAAAAGTGGATTCGAGCTATTGGAGCTACATGGGATAACTATTTTCAGAGTCCATTTTAGGAGCGAGGCACTATGCCAAAGGCCCTTTACCTCCCTTTTTCCTTTCCTACCCTAGATCATCGGACTTGCCCGAGAACACTTTTCTCACACTCAAGTGCCCAGATCCAGTTTGAAAACGAGAAAAAGGATAATAAATAATTTGTTCTGGTGAAGCTGCTGTTTGAAATTAGGTCTATCTGCTTTCGAAGCTCATTCTCTTTCCATCATACCATGCCACTAAAAATAAAGAGCCAAGTGGAATTTAATTGGGATGGGCTTCCACAGGACCACGTAGAGACAAAGACTATCCTGGAGAAAGGGACTTAGAAATTCTGAAAGTCCTGAAAACAGTGATCGTCCTAGATGACCGAAGTTGTTTTTCATAGGCTCATGATGTCACTATTGACATAGCCAACGTGAACTGTGAGAACCAGTATTCTCCCACATAACATGATGCATGATGGAAACTTGACATGGGAGTCTAGGATTAGAACTGATCCTGACACCAAGTGATCCTGAGACAAAAGTAACTATCTCCTCACCCTCTTCATTTTCCTTTTCCTTCCTTCCTCTTTTGTTTCTTCTGCCTCCCTTCCCTCCTGTTTTCCTCCTCATCTTCTTCCTCTCCTTCTTCTTTCTACCTCCTTTGCTTTTCCCTGTATTGGTTGCGTTCCCTCCTGGGAAACGCATTTATTTGGAAAAGAGAGCAACCAAAATGGCTCTAATGCTCCAGACTTATGAAGATGGAACTCTTCATAAGAGTTCATAAGAGACTTATGAATACGTGAACTCTTCTGGATCCTTTTGGATCACAGGCTCACCCTAAGTATTGATCTCTATGGACCAGGTCTATAATTGATTGGCAGTCTACTCTTGTGGTCTAAGGCAGTGGGAAAATGTGACTTGTCATCCCCATCAGAGCCATATGGAATAGAAGAATGGTTATTTCTCAGGAGGGAGGGTAGGCTATTACCATAAAAAAAAAGGGATGAAGGGGTTAAAAGCAGAAAGTATTGACAAATGTCCACAAAGATTCATGTTGACCTAACCTCACCTAAGTTCTCAGACCCATGTGTCCTTCTCTTCTTCCTTGATTTCCAAAATTTTTAGTTCTCTTCCTTTGGAATTAATCCTTATAATTTATTCTAACATCTTCTTCTTATAGCTGATACGAAAACATTGATGTACAAACTGTCTAGCAAGGCACAGAGACCCCTCACAACTTAGCTAGTGGTCCTGACAATAATGATGAAAATGGCCACAGACACTCTTTACCAAGGGCCTACGATATGGTGACGAGTCTGGACTCTGAAGTCATAAATACGTAAAAGTGGTTTCAAGACATCTCATCACTTGCCAATTGTAGGAGCTTGTCACTGAGCGCGTTTCCTCATTGGCAGTATGGTGGAAAGGCTGATGGTAGCATTCGCCTTAGAGCACTTCAGTGAAATTTAATGAGAGATGTGCCCATAAAAGTGTTGCACACAATGCTTGGCACGTATGAAATATATCAGTCAACCCTAGCTACTATTTGTATTTCCAGCCACAGCTCTGAACGTTTTATTTGATCCTCAACAGTTAATCAAGGGGAGCGTCTTTCCTAACTTATCTCACAGGTGAGAAAGCAGAGGCTCAGGAAAGAGCTGGATTATTTGTTTAAACACTTATAACTTGTGAGTGGCAGCCTGGGATTTGAAATTATCTCTTAGACTTCAAAGCCTTAACCATTTGATCACCAAAGGGTTTCTGTCTTTTGTTTTTGAACCAAAATTCAGGCCATAATCTGGTAAGGGACCAAACATTTAAAGCTAGTTCTGTACCTGAATATCTGGGGTGTTCTGTGGCCCGGATGTATGTCAGGAGTCCCTGTGGGACCGTGCATGGCTCTACTCTTGCTGTCTCAACATCCCTCTTTCTGTAATGTTCCATTAATCATCCCACAGACAGTCTGCAGGGTGGTTTTGGAACTGCTGCCAGGGCTTTGCTGCCCAGAGGCTCCTGGGAAGCAGTGGAGCTGCTGTCTGGTGGTGTTATTTCTTTCACATGCTGTGAGCATTTTGCGGGATGGGTGGATCGAGACAAGGGCCCACGCCAGAGGCCTGTGCCTTCCTGTCAGAGCATAGCTTCTTGGGGCTACCCAGCTGCGGGTGGTGATGCTGTTAAAAACAATTTCTGTTGAGCAGAATCCTGAGCAGGGGCCAGGCTGCCTCTATCCTCCTCCTACTGCCGCTCCAATTTACGTCCGTCCCAGGGTAAGTGTTCCCATCTGTGTTATTCTATTAACTGAAAAGGAAGGAATTAGCGCATGAACTTGTCACATCTTGTGACCTGTTGCACACTGAGATGGGAGGTAGTGGCAGAACAAACAACATTCTTTCTCTCAGCGCCTCTCAGCCTTGCCGAGGAACATCGGAAGAGCCGCTCTGACTCCGCGAAGCACAGCAGCACTATCCCTGCAGTCAGACAAGGCCTCTGCAGGCTGCACCTTATGGGGAACTGAACGGAAAGGGTGGCAGAACCTCAAAGGAAATTTCCCCTCTCTGCCAAGCTCCAGATGGAAGACCTTCCCACGGAAACGCTTGCTGCAGACGCTTTGCTGACACACGGTGCTGCCAAGGAAAAGGGCCTCTGGCGGGGCCGTTCTAGTCCTTTCTCACGGGAGAACACAAGGCTGGGGAGGTGGCAGAGGCTATGCCTTGGTGGAAGGACCCTATGGGAGGGCCCTGTGGGGAGGGTCTTGGGGAAGTTCTGACCTCGAGCTGGTGGTTGGGACTGGCTCCTTTCACAGAGATTTTAGGCACGGCACAACAACACTCTGAAGGAGTCTTTGATCCATGTTTTCTTTGCACAAGGCTTTTACAGGAATCTGTGCTCGACTAAGTGTTGGATACAGATTTAGGGAAAGAACACAGTCGGGTATGAAGTGTTTGGGAGAACTGGGCTCCATCTTGAGATTTCCTGATGGTGGCAGTTCGTACCAGTCTGCCTTGGCAGAAACTCAGTTAGGAAATGAGAGGAAGAGGGGAAAAAAAAAATAGAAAAGAGAAATCCCTCTTTTTTAATTCAACCCAATTGTGCCCCCTTCTAATTGGCCGAGACCAAGGGTCAGAACAATCGTAGGCTCCTCTCCAGAGAAAGCAAGAGACAGAACCTATCTCCTGGGTGGGTTGGTCGAGACTAGAGACGAAGGCTCTGTCGGACCCCAAAGAAGCTTTTCCCCAAAGAAGGGGCTCCCTGCCAGCTCGGATTGCCACCAAGAGGCATTGTCTGCTTCCTACTTCCCATGTCCTCTCAAAAAAGAAACACTCGGCTACATGAAGACAAACATTGATTCCAGGATCTCAGACCCAGCCTATGTCATGACCTCTAGAAATAATTTCCATCAGCAAGAATATAAATAATTTTTTTTCTCTCTCTTTGATTTCCTTTGTTTTTGCAATTTCATGGCACATACTGGGAGCCACTGCTGCGGTAGTTCCAGGCAAACTGTTTTCTGCCTTGCCCCACACCAGTAATAAGCTGCAAATTAGTAAGTCAGGGCTGAGGTCAAGGAGCCTCATTTTTAATAAGCCTCTGACCCACAGGGCCAGGATACAGATGGTGCATAGGTCTGATTTGGAACCCTTTGCGCTAGGGGCTCCATCTAGCCCCGAGCCCACAGATGACACCTGATTCAACCAAATCCTCCAAACCTTGACTTGAACCCTCCTGTTGAAGGGCTATCTTGGATCCCAGCGCCGCTGGTGATATGAAACAAGACTGCAGACGTACCATCCATACCTGTATGCTCTTTTGGTGCATAATGTCCTCAATAATGAAGGGCTCTCCTAGATTTTAGATAAGCAATGATTAATCCAATAAGATTAACTCGAAGAACATTTTATCAAGCACGCTTTTTTTTTTTTAACAAAATACTGTGCTTGTCATGGGTAATATGCAGATGATCACAATGAACGGTGGTCTACAAGGAGTTACAGCCTTGTAATAAACCAATACTTTCAATTGAATATAACACAGCTATTAGATTATATCTATTAAGCCTTTAATATGACTCAGGGGCTGTAAATATATTAAAGCATTTCATCAACTGTCTGAGATAGGTACTGTTATTATCCACGTTTTACTGATGAGGAAACTGAAGGTCCAAGAGGTTGGGTCATTTGCTCACACGTATTCTACTGGTGATGCTGCTCCGGTGCTCCTCCAGGCACCCAACTCCAGAACGCATGCTCTTTAAACACTGTTACAGTTCTCTGGGGAAACTGGTGAAGGTACAATGTATCTGACTGGGACAGTGAGGGCAAATTATGATAATTATCTCACACACTGCATTTTCCTCTGTGCATTATTTGGCCTCCACAAAGCCATGACCCCAGCTCCCCTCTCTTGTCTGAGCTTCACTTACCCTGTCCAATGTCCCATTGCTCATCTGTACCCCCAGGGCCAAAGCCACCAAGAAGCCAGCACATCCCCACATAGACTTATTATCCTCTCCCCTAAATCTCTCTTTCCTCTTACATTTTCTGGTCAGGCAGAAGACTTAGATTTCTCCTTGGGACTACCAGCAATGGCCTGTCTCCAGCCTGAAAATGAATACATCACAGACTAGAGTATCAGAAAAGGCCTTCCCTTTCTTCCAGTAAATTTCCACATAAGTGTTTATTCAATTCAGGTCTATTTGGACTTGAGGGTAGGACTAAGTCTCATTTTTCACTATATCCATGTACCTAGTACAGTACATTTAAACACTTAATTAATATTGTGAGACCAATAAATGAATCCCTACACTGGATTCTGTACATGTTTGTTGATTCTTCATAAAGTTGATGGAACACGTACTATGTGCCAAGTGTTTCCTTAGTCTTGTGAATGTAGAGTCAAACAAGGTAACAACCTATCCTTTAGAAGCCTATAGTCTTGGGGCACCTGGGAGGCTCAGTTGGCTAAGCATCTAACTTTGGCTCAAGTCATGATCTCAGCGTTCTGGGATCGAGCCCCATGTCAGGAGGAGCGTCTGCTTCTCCCTCTACCCCTCCCCTCATTCGTGCTCTCTCTCAAATAAATAAAATCTTTAAAAAAAAATCTTAAAATTTTAGAGAGCCAAAGTTGTCTTTTAAAATCATAGATTAACTTTTTTTTTTTTTTGTTAATCATATATTAACACTCTCCAGTGTCTTCCCATTTTAAGTAAGAGTAACATCTGAACTCTTACGTGGTCTAGAGGATGATCCCTCATCCTCTATGTGCTTCCTACCTCACGCTACATTCCTTCTTACTGAAAATACACAAGCTACATTGGCCTTTTGATCTTTTTCTGCCTTGAACCTGCTAAGCTTATCCCCCACTTTGGGTCTTTACATCAGCTGCATCCCGGAATTTCCCTTTTCTGATCTTCACATGTCTCCCTCCCTTTGGCCATTCATTGCTCTGCCTTAATGACACTCTTTGGAGAAGCCTTCCTAGATGATCCACCTACAGTGGTCCCCTGCGCTGTCCTACCATCTTGTGTTAATTCCTTGTGTAGCGCTCCTGGATAGCTACTATATTCTCGTTTATTTATCAATTTATAACCTGTCTCCCCTGCTAGCATGTGTGTTGTAATAAAAGTAACATTCTCCGACTTGTTCACTATTGTATCCCATTACTAGAACAGGACCAGACACTTTGTGGATGCCCGATAAATAAGAGATGAAGAATTGAATTATTAAATAAAACAAACCTCCAGCCAAGGTGCTGGACATGGCCTTCCCTTCTCATTCTGTAGCAGGTTAAAGGAGTTTGGTTTGTTTGTTTTAATTTTCAGAAATCTGGTATGTTTTCTAATCTCTCCATTCCTTTATGGTTTTGTTGCATTGCTTTCTGAACTGTTCGTCAAAGCAGTGTTTGTAATGTTCAGAAATTGGAGAGACTTTTTCATCAGAAAGGACTGGGTAAATAAACTGCATTATCTCCAAAAAATAGAAAACTTTGCCATCATTAAAATGCTAACGTATGACACAGAAACTTCGTCACAGGGTATTGATTCAAACACTTATAAAACATTGTTTTATAACTGTGTGCTTTCAGAGAGCTCTTCAGTGAAATGTTAGTGCTTATTTCCTGAAGGTTGTGAGATTTTAGATAATTTAAAAATATGATTTATATTTTTTCTGTAGATTAGTATGCTTACAGTAATTATACAGTATTTCACTGGCTGGAAGGACATTTTTAAAAGTTTTCTTCATTTAAAAGTAAAGTTAAAATATTTGGAACAAAAAAAGGAGACAGACCAAAATATGATTCATTATGTTTAAAACCTTCTATGGATCCCTGTTGCCCATGGAGTGAAGTCTGAACAACTTAGTGCAGCTGAAGACCCTCATCCATGGTACCATCTTCTTCTCCAGGCTCACTTTCCAACAAGGCCCCCACTAGGACTCTAAACCCGGGCATACCCCTCCTTTTGCAGTTCCCCACTCTGGCCATGCTTGACCATGCTCCCATTTTCGCTGCCGCTCCCTTTGAAGGCAGTCCCTTTCTCCACCTCGCTTTCAGGAACACCTGCACAGCTTCAAGGACTCAGTGCCATACTCCCTCTCTCCCTCTCTGAGACCTTTCTTCAACCTTTGCAGGTGGCTCCTTCTCTCTTCTATCTGCCTGTTCACATTCCGGTCCCATCTAATAGCTGGCACGATGTCCCGGTAAATCAGACGTGCCTAGTAATCGTGAAAAACAGTCTTGTTCTTAATTATCACCACCCTGCAAATACTGGCACTCCCTCCATTTGATAGTATGGAACATTTAAACAAGTTGCCCAATTTCACAACGTCAGTGAGTCGGTGGTAGTTCCAGCATGCAGATCCAGCCAGCTCCGCTCCAGATCATACATTCCGCTGCTGTGCACCTGCCACAACACAGGGCATATTGTGTGACTTTATTTAGACTTAAGGAATGGCCAGTGCCACGGAGGTATAAATTCTTTCACGGGGATGAGGCTCCATCCTAAGTACAAGACATAAACCTCAACACTTACACATCCTTGCCTTTTTGTGATGCCAGTTATTCATCTTGTAATTCTTGTAATTCTTAGTTTTCTCTGAAGCAAAACGGTTGGTAAATGCACCTTCAATCACATGTCCAATGGTTGAAGGCCTCAATCCCAACACCTTGTTTCTATTTGACATTTGAGTATTCCCTTAGAATTACACAAAGGTACACTATGCTCTGTTACTAGAAATTTAAAATAAAATTTGGTAACCCATAGTGCAGAATTCCGTCCATTCAGTGGTCTGCAGTACACCAGAGCAGGAGAGCTCTGGAATCCCAGTTCTCATTTCCCCTCTTACTTGCTTTGGGCCCTCAGGCAAGCTGCTTTTCTTTTCTCTTCTCCTTTGCCCTGAATGAGCATGCTAATACTACCTTCCCTATAGTGTTATTTTTAGGATGCAGTGAAATAATACAGAGCAAATGCTTAGTATGGCCTGGAACATAAGTGTTCAGTCAAGCATCAAACCCCCAAATTAGCTATGATTGTCATTATTTTCCACTCCAGGGACCAATATCACACTGGGAGGTAAAGAGGCCAAGTAAAACATTCAAAGGGTTGAACTCTTAAAGATACTGAATCTTCCTTACCAGTCTCCTGAAGACATATCTTACAAGACCAACAAATCCTGTACTTGCTAACATATACCTCTTCTCAGACTATACTTCCCTGCATTTTTCCCCTAACACGGTTGCTTCCCTTTCTCCTGTGTGTGTGTGTGTGTGTGTGTTTTCCAATAACAGTCTTCTCTAATTCTGGCTTGCATGGTTGCTAACCTTAAAAGGTGGACAGATAAGCACTCTGTCCCAGGGGAAAAGGAAGGGGATAGGGATAAAACCTCTATTCTGCCATATATATAACTTCCTCTTTTTCCACCCTCTATTGAACCACCATACCAACGAAGCGGAGCCTGGGACTGTTCCCAGTCCAACAGGACCCCACAGTGGGAGCCTGAAGTATGTATATCTTGAAGCTTCAGACATGTCCAGGAATGCCTGGAGGGTTAGCCAGGCAAGCAGGATATTAGCCAAGGAGCCTTGTGGGTGGGATTTCAACCTATGATTCTCTCCCTACCCAGTCATAGCCCTGTTAGAGCAACTGTAGAGTTCTGGTTCAGGTCTTAGCTTGCCTGTTGGCTCTTTCCTAAATGCCAAATTCACTGAGGTCTTCAAGGATGTCTAATTTAGTAATATTCATCCAGCACCCAACAGAGGGCCTGACCCACAGAACACACCTACACGACACTGGTATGGAATAAATGAGTGAATGAATGACAAAGAACTAAAACTCGTAAGTCCGACCCAAGGAAAATGGTTTTCTTTATTACAGGAGAGGATATTTTGAAGAAAACATAGCACAGTAAGGTTTTCATATGGAATTTGGCTACCCCTGTCCCTAAGAACTTGTGATCTACTGTAAGAAATCTACTGTAAGAAAACAATTTCAAGTGAAACAGATTCCCACCAATCTCTCTAATCGAGGACAACACCAAACATTCTGGCTTTAGGTCTATTTCCCAAGAACATGTAATGAGAGGGCCTGGATAATTTATCTCCCTGGTGCTTTACCACTTGAGAACATTGAAAAACAGAAGTAAGGGGAAGTTAACAAACATTTTGGAAGCCATCGAAGAGGGTGACATCCCTGAAATGACCTGGGAGTCCTTGTAATTAGAAATTGAATAAGAATCCAGGGGCAGGGTGACTGGAGAAAGGAGACATCAATAGTACTAGCTCTGTTAATGCCCTTATTCTGTGGCTTTGGGCATGAACCCCAGTTTATTCATCACTAAACTAGAAGTTTTAATGGTATTATTGTAAGATTAAATTATATAAAAATACACAGTGTTCTGTATGGATGATAATTCCAGTGTGTGACAATTTAGTCAGCCTGATGAAGAGAACAATGCTGAGGAGGAGGAGGAGGGTAATGACAGTTGATGAGATCATGTTGCAAAGCTTATCAAAAATACTCCATTCTGATCAGGGTAGGGGAGTCTTGAGTGAGTTTTCCCAGTTCTGGCATGTGAGTAATGAGATAGAGAAGGACTGTTTTATAACTATTCTGACAATTCAAAGGTATTTTAAGACTGTTGTGGTCAGGATTAAAAATTAAAAAGGATTGCAATTTTGAGGACTTATCCAGATGTATTTAGCAAGTGCCCATCTGGACCATCAGCCAATTTCTTCTCTCGATAGTAGAGCCAACTCCTCCTTTGTGAGCAATGTACCAGATAGTTGACTGGTGTAAGAGACAACTGTGTGTCTTCACATGTTTCTTCTAGCGTGGGTGATATGAATGAGTTCCTCTAAAAGTCTGTGCAGGAGTTAAGTCTTGGAAAGATGTTCAATATAAGGAGACATTAAAAGGCAGTTTTCCTAGAGCTTTCTGTAAAGATAGATTAAGTGATTATTCCCAAGAGTTTACTTGTAAAATGGGAACCCAGCTCTGTGCATCTCAGAAGAGTTTGCCCTTATTTGTAGAAAAAGAGTTTAGGATCTTTTTAGCAAAGATCCTGTTGCACATATGGGAACACACCCATAAGTGCTGAGTACTGAATGTCGTCAGAAAAGTATGACCTTATGGTAGGACAAAATGGAGAAATAATTTAATCTTCTTATGAAAACCATGCCCTAAGGGAAATGAAATTGGTCCTAGGAAGAGTTCCTTGAAATTCAGAGGGGAAAATATCTGAAACATAGCTGGTCAAATGAGTATTCATTCTCTAGGTGTGGTGTACAAGTTTATGTGTTCTTATCACATTAATAAAGCCTTACATATCTTTACTTATTTTGTCTGTATGATGTGTCTAGTTGAGAGTAATGTATATATTGCAAACAAAAAATTCCCTTTGAATTTCTAAAATTTGGCATGTTTATTTAATACTGAGCTATTGAGACTAGCAGAGAATATTAGTTACTCATTCAAAAAGAAATATAACTCCTAGTAAATCAACTCTTGTCCTATTTGTATGTTTTTCCACCCAGGAATCTGCTCTATCTGATATTAATACTGACACATCTATGTTGTTCTTATTTGCATTTTCCTGATATGCTTTTTCTAAATACTGTGTTTAAAATTTTTTAAAAAATTGTATCTGAGACATTTTTTAAAATTCTATCTTCCAAAAGGTATATTTTTATTTCTCACTTGAACCAGTGGTTTCTAAATATTGTGGTGTTACAATCACTTACATTTATTGTCATAAGAGATAAATTCCTGCTTCTTTATGTGATCCTATGTTTTCTGTATTTCAAGCTTTCCTACCATTTTCCCCTATTTCCTGTCTTTTGCTAGTTGAACTCTGCTTTGATTTCTTTAATCTCCTGCGGTAATTTGGGAGGAATCATCCTGTTTTTGTTTCTACTAAATTTTGCAAAATAACACACTTGATCTGATATTCCTCTAATTATCAAGGTCAAGAAGAAACAATAGCCTTTGACTCAATCCTATTTTGGTCAAGAAATTTAGCACATTTTATTTTTTCATCCCTTCTCCCATTTCCCGGTATTTCATGGTACCATATGTGATTTTAGGCAACTGTTATTATTTCTAAAATATCTTATGTTTTAAGTTATAAATATTTACTTTAAAATTTAGAAATTCCTCCCCCCCCCTTATTTCTTTCAGAACGTTCTTGGCCTCATTCTCATTAATTTCCACTTTGAAGATTCTTGTTCAGTTTACTTTTCCCTTGTCTCTGCTAGGTCCTTGATGTGGCACTCTTAGAGGCCGGCCCGGGGTCTCTGTTCTGTGCCTCCTTCTTCTTGATCTCTGTAGCCTCTAGGGGGTCTCAGATACTCTGAGGCATCTGACCATCACCTCTGTGCTTGTGACTCTTGAATCTCTGTTCTCCAGGTCGATTTCTCTCCTGACATTGAGATTGGTGGACCCAACAGCTCACTGGATCTCTTTTCCCAGTCTTGAAGGGTTGCCTTCATGTCAGAAGTGAAACTTACCATTCAACTGTGTCCTGACTCTTGGTTGTCTTTTGAAACTCAGTGATTGTCTGAGCAGCGTATTTTACTTCTAACAGCTTGTGGTTGTTGAGGGGTGCCAAGACCTGACGGTGTCCCCAAAGAGGGCAATTTCAGTCAGTACTTAGATTTAGGCTGATCGGAAGCCAGATCCTCGGGCAGCAGCTCTTAAAGTATGCAAATATATACAGACTGTTGACCGAGAAGACGACAAGGCTGTAAAGCAACCCAAAGTGTTTATTTGGGGTTTTAGGGATTGCAATCTGGGAGACACAGAGTCGACCGAAATCGAAAGTGTGTTCCGAATTGCAAGTAAGGAGTGCAGGCTTATAAAGGCAGAGACCACAAGGTTACGTAACTTGTTTTGAAGAAATTATGATTGGTGCTGACAGAGTTAAGCTGACTCTCTAACACATCATTGGCTATATAGCTAACAGGTGTTACATTATCTTTATTTCGGTCCAAAGTTGGAAGGGTGTGTTCCAGAAGGTGGTCCAGGTGCAACTGACAAGTTACAACGGACAAAAGTCAAAAGTCCGTGGTGTTCCAAAAATTGAAACCACATAGGAACAGGAGACTTGCATAGGCCTAGCTTCCTCAGTATCCTCCAGATGCTATTTTTAATGACTCCCTTAGCACTGCTTGCTTCACTTTGGAATCTTCTTTCATTGAAAGCTCCATTGGCTTTCAAAGCCAGATGTTTTGGGGGTTTATTTCTCAGATGCAAGTCTTAAAAGTTGGGGTACCTGATGCAGTGTACAAACCCTTCACTCCTGAGGTCAATGCTCCAGGTTTGTGAGTTCCTTCCAAGTTGTGGGTCTCCCCAGGGTTGTGGGGTATGGCAAGACTGAGTTTCAGCCTCTCCTGCCTACCTCAGATGTGGCCCCTTTCGTGTTTTCTCCATGAGAAGGCATTGCTCTCCAAGCTGTCAGGTCTTTTTCAGAGGCTACCGTCTCAGCATATGTCTGCAGATTTCATGTGTCCTGGGAGGAGGTGGGGTCAAGGTCTTCCTATGTCACCATCTTGGGCCACCTTTCTTGGATATCTTCTTCAATATCTCAGAGACACACAAAGATTTTCAAAAGAAACAGTTACAGAAATACAGACTGCTCACATTCTCAAGTCAAGGGAACATGGTGCAGAGCTGACCAATAATGAAGACCTATTATATGCCTGGGTCCACATGTAGCATTTTTACACTCAATCCCCATTTTAACACCGGTCTGATGACTCAGGTGTCTAATTCTAAAAGAGTCTTGGAAGAGTCTTGGGAAGGTTAAGAAACTTATCCAAGACCCAGTTTTGGGTTTAAATGCTTGAATTTTATATTTCATCAACATCCAAACTTTTCTCTATTGTTTCTTCTGATTATCTTCATGGCTTGGTTTCCTTTCTTTAAAGAGAAGTATCTTAGTCTTTCCCTTTGGACTCATTCTTTTAGGCTATCCATTCTTTTCTGAGGCTATTTCCAGGTTTGGTTCAACTCTGAAGAGGGAGTGGCTTTATTCTACAGTTGGCCAGGAGATCAGCTTCAGTCTGTAGTGGGAGTAAGGATGTCCTGAACCCCAACTCCCATGACTCTAGTGGAGCAATCTGCTGCCAGAACCCAGAACTTGAGGTGGATGGGACCATGGCGATGATGTACTATGGGGTTCTGCCTAAGAGATTCATTGGCATTCAGAAATATTTTGCTTCTAGTTCTTCCCATTTTACTTAAGAAGATAGGTGGAAGTAGAACAGCACACTGTTTTGTTTGTTTTGTTTTGTTTTGCTTTGTTTTGTTTTAATGGACTACTGTGTATGGAGTGCCATGTGGAAGGTTCTATTTTAGTGTTAATCCTAGAGGATTCTTCCATGGGCCCTGTTTTGCTGCAGCCAGGTTTCTCTTCTCCAGCACTTCAGGTCAACCTAAAACATGGCAAAGTATTACAATGATCAAGCTAAAGGAGCTCTCCAATTTCCATGTAAATGGAATGTGAGCATGGAACTTTCCTACCTATACTTTGGGTGGTACAGAATGCCCCCATTCCTGCAGTCCTGCTTCTCTGGACCAAGGCAAACAGATTGTCCTTTGAATGTCTCAAAAGCTCTTTTTTTTTCTTGTAATGCCAAATGCAATATTTGTTTGAAAAGACTACACCAGAAGTTTCCCAGCTGAGAAAACAGGCTTGTGAAAAATGGTTTCAGAAAATGAAATAAACCATGCAAAAGTTGTTCAGGGTGTGTTTGAAATGAACATCTGGATATGAACTGCTAAATTACCTCCTTCCTCCTCCTCCTCCTCTTTCTCACAGCTGTTTGAAAGAGTCCTGAGGGCAGGGAAACAGGTCAATGGACCAAATTGCACCTTTCTCCCCCTGCTTCTAATCCCTTTTGCACCTATGCGAGGAATCTCGCTCACACATGTGTTTAATAAGTGGGCACAAATACAAGAAAAAATTATCTCAATTCCTGTTGACTCTCTACAGCAATACCAAAGGAAAATAAACTCTGGATTTTAAAATTTCTTTAACAAAACTTATGGTTCTAATAAAATATCACTTTCCAGTTGACTTTTTTATATCAAGGGCTGAACAAACCACTCATTCCTCTTCATTTCTTCAGAAAGAAGGAACGATTATTACGTCACACTTTCCCCAACGTTAAGAAAATTCAGTCCCCAAGGCTCTGCCTTTTAACTTATAATTGAGAAACATGAGCAGTTCTGCGTGTTCTTACTGAATTTCCCATTGCATCTGTTGATCACACACCCCCTCCATAACCACCACTTCAACACACACACACACACGCATCTAAAGAAGCACGTTAAGTACATTGGGAAAGAACAAGTTGACATTTATAGGTCTTTGTGAGAGTATCAGTGGCCACAACTAATGCAGAAAATATGAAATAATTGTCTCATATCAGAAGAACGTGTAGGCAGATCTTTGGGGAGGTGTGATAGATATTTTCACATAAAAGGAGGTTGACTGGCCAACTCTGTACTGTCAGAGGCCAAAATGGGCCTAATGAGAAAAGGAGACTCAATATCTAAACAGATTTATCCTCTGTTCCAAGTGTGTTTCCTTTACCAGCCTCTCGTCTCTGCTAAGATAGGAAAGGAGCCATGCTCACCCTTGGATCCTGGTGTTATGTGTTCACAGAGCATGACAGGTGCTCAGTGGATGGATGAACACCTAACTGACCGACTGAATCCAGTTCCTAGTGTAGGTTTCTCAGAAGAAACAGAAGAAAACACCCTTAAGAAGAAATGGCCAAGTATTTGCAAGGAAAGTTTGAGAGGCGTGGGGAGGAGGTTTCTTAGATTAGATGGACTCCAAACTCTTCCATTCCTTTAAGTCTGAAATTCTAAGTTCTCCTTCCATGTTGTTTAGAAAGAGATTTCTATCCACACCCAGGGTCCTATCTCAGCAGTCCCCCTTCCTCTTATATCCCCCAGGCTATATTTGAAGACACAGCTGGTTCTTGCTAGAACCACTGTAGAAACAGTCTTTGAATTTGACTCAAAGCTGCATGCTTCTAAGCTATGCATCTCTTTCCATCTGATTTTATTTTGTTGTTTTAACCTCCTGCTTTGTACCAAGCAAACCATTCATAGCACTGGGTACCTACTGGGGAGCCACTGAATTGGATGGCAGAGAGAAATGACCTGGCGCAGGAGATCAGAGAAGGCTTCCTTGACAAAGCAGGGTTTGAGGCAAACAACAGCAAAACAGATGAAGAAAATGTCCAGGAAAAGGGTCTTATAGTACAAAAGAAGATCATGGACGATACTACCTTAAAGTAGGGGTCCTATAAAAAGGTGTGACTGGAGAGTAGAACCCAAGTGAGAGAATGTGTGATCAGAAGTAGGGAGCAGAGGCCATTGTGGGACATCTCTATAAGTCATACTAACTTGAACTTTACAATGATCCAGCCCCAATGGATTACCTAAAGACCCATACTCCTATGTACTCCTCAGGCCAATGCTGTTTGCCAGGCTATACCATCTGTCAGGCATTGCATGCTTCTAATTTCTGTTTCACATTTTCTCTCTCCTCAAAACCAACCCTAGAGCTCCCTTCTCCAGGAGTCTCTGATCATTTCCTCCAGTAGGCATTCTTCTCCCCATGGGGAGTCTGTAACTCTTAGAGCACTTCTGCCTCCCATCTCTCTGCTGCTTGGACTGGGACGTTCCACCCCAGAGACTGGGAGCTTCATGACAGTGGGGGCTGTCCCCTACAGCTTTCCCTGTCCCAGTCATCTTGGTAAATATTTGTTGATGAACTGTGTACAACATTCTGCTCAAAATAGAGTATTAGTCAGGAGGAGCGTAGGTCAGACTTCTTAGGTAAGAATCTGGACACTATGACCTGCTTGATGTGGAATCTTCAGCAGGTCGCTTCATCTCTTCCAGTGTCATTTTCTTCAATGACAAAGTAGGGATAGTGATAATACCTATCCTCTAGGAATTGCATGAGCATTAAAAATAGCATGTTTTGAATAACTCAACCAAATACTCAGAAATGTTAGTCATTGTTATAAAATCCCGGGGAAAGATTAGAGAGGCTGAATTGTCAAGCCTGGTTCACACTCACTTTTTTCAGTGAAGTCAAAATCTTCAGAGGATCTTGTTTCCCTTAGGTCCCATTCTAGTGTGTCCTTAACTACCCTACAA
The DNA here is from genome assembly GCF_011764305.1 of Mustela putorius furo. Taxonomy (NCBI): domain Eukaryota; kingdom Metazoa; phylum Chordata; class Mammalia; order Carnivora; family Mustelidae; genus Mustela; species Mustela putorius. The sequence goes on along the minus strand of NW_025421464.1, from coordinate 8,572,157 downwards.
TAATGCAACTTGTGAAAAATTAAAGAAAAAAGGATGGCCATAGGTTTTTTTCTTAATTGAGATATAACTGACATATATCATATTAGTTTCAGGTATACAACATAAGGCTTTGGTCTTTGTATATATTGCAAAGTGACCACCACTAGTTAACATTCATCACCATAGTTACAGCTTTTTTTTTTTCTTGTGAAGAGAACATTTAAGGTCTTTTTTAGCAACCATCAAATATGCAATATAGCATTATTAACTGTAGTCACCATGCTGTACATTATATCCCCAGGACTTACTTATTTTATAACTGAAAGTTTATACCTTTTGATGATCTCACTTATATGTGGAATCTTAAAAATCTGAGCTCATGCAGAGACCACACAAATACAGAGAACCCAGGTTGTGATTCCTCACATGCCCAAATACACAGGCGGAAGCTGAGCTGAAGGAACAAGCTGGGCTCTTCTTCAAGTAACTTGTTTGCCCCTCCCCAAATAGATTGTACCCCATCCAGTCTCTCACTATAGTTTAACTAGGTATGTAAATTACACAATAATTACACAAAATAAATAGTAAAATACACTATCACACAATAACTAAGTATGTAAATTACACAACAACACAACCAGGACACTTTGGGGAGGAAAAGGGTGCTCTGTTAAACTTTACACTGGGACTGCAGATGTGAATTGCACAGTCACAAGTCATTCATCATGATCATCTGTTTGATCATCTAACTTAGAACAAGTAGTCATGCCGCACCTGGATGGCTCAGTTGGTTAAGCATTCGACTCTTGACTTCAGCTCAGGTCATGATCTCAGGGTCATGAGATCAAGCCCTATATCGGACTCTTTGCTCAGCATGGAGTCTGCTTGAGATTATCTCCGCCCCTCTCCTTCTGCCCCTCCCCCTGCTCACTCTGTCTCTCAGATAAATAAATAAATAAAATCTTTACAAGACAAAAACAGCAGAAAAGACCAGCCATCATGCTGACTTGAGTCACACAGCTTTCAGTGTTTTTCAAGTTCAAAGCTTCAGCTCCCAGCAAAAGAAGAGCAAAGGCTCTCTCTGATCCAATTTATTTTTAATTGTATCAGAACATTTTCAACTCAGTGTTGTACATAGGTTTCCTGGAAGGCTATGTCAATATACTGTGAAACATCTGGATCTTTGGGTATTAGGATGTTGGAATATAATGAGCAGTTTTCATCCCAAATCTTTAGAATCATGTAGATAAACCGATTGTTTTCGATTCAGGGAACTTAACTGCCAGCTTCAATTAGCCCGGGTTCTTTAATATATTCTTTTTCTAACATAGTAGACAACTTCAATAAATTATTATTTATAGAGTACTTATTAAAATGCTACAGGGAAATCGTTCCTGGAAACATCTCACTGTATAACTGTAAATGATCAAGCCCTTACTTGCTGATTGAGTGTTTGAGGACTGAAGTCAGATCACAGGATCACAGCTACTCATGCCTAAAGACCTCAGACAGTACCCATGCCAACTCTGCACCCAGTCCCTGAACCCTTTCAACAACATTTCTGCCATGGAGACACCCAGGAAATATTTGATGTCTTGGTGATGGAGGGACTCCTTCCTGCCCAAAGTAGCCCTTTCCTTTGCTTGATGACTTTGCCAGCTAAAAAAAAAAAAAAAAAAAAAAATCCTGGTTTTAAGTGGAAATCTGCTTCCCAAATTTCCAGGCACTGAGCCCCATTCTCCAATATGGATTCATTCTGTGACAAAATGAATCGCTTTCAGCCCCTCTCTGCTCTCACAGCATGAGAGGTACTACAGACGGGCATCATCTGAACCAATATGAAGCAAGCACAGCCCACGAAGTGACAGCACAGCAAAGTGGCTTAGCCCATACACTAGAGCCAATGTGCCTGAGTTTGAATCCTGGTCCAGCTGTCAGGAGGCAAGGCATTTAACCTTGCAGGATCATAGTTTTCCCATCAGTAAAATGGGAACCATTCCTGGGTATCTACTTTAGGCATTCTTGAAAGATAGGAGGTGGTGTATACAAAGTGCTTAGAATAGTGTCTCCTGGTGATGTAAACTCTACATAGTTATTATCACATATAGTCCTAGCAAATAGAGTCTGGAAATCATCTTTCAGTTGTTAAGATCAGGGCTCACTGGGTCAGGAGTTAGTACAGGACAGGTGGCGACCCTAAATGCAGCCTTCTCAAAATACCCCATCAAGCATTCCTAGTTCTTTGGCTTGAATGCTGAGTTCCCTTTTGGAGGGAATAAATCCTAGTAATTAAGAGTCAGGGCCTGGGAAATTGTATTCAACACTGGATATACAGTAAATTGATTGGACAGGTCTGTTTATTTTTTAATAGCAATGAAATAAGAAATATTGAGGGATCAGAAATGGGTATTTCCTCAAAGCTCCTAAGAAAATGTTAATGTGCAGTCAGATTAAGAACAATAGATTTAAAGTGAGTCTTAATGAGTGAGAATCTGGGTTCCTTCAATAACTAGCTGCACAACTTTGGGGGAACTTCATAATCTCTTCAGGGCTCTGTTTTCACATCTGTAAAATGGAAATACAAATAAAAGAATTTCCTTGCTCATAAAGTTGCAATGGCATTTAAGTGAAATAGCACATACAAAGAGAAGAGTACTCAGTGGGTATTTGTTCTCTTTACCTCCCCTTAATAAGTATTTCCCATCTTTAATTCTCATCCTTTCTCCACCTATGACCTTTGCCTCAACCTGCTAGCAGGTGCCAAAGCGTGCTGAGCCCCATCTTGGCTAGAGGTACAACCCAAGGGCCTAGATGCTAGGATCTATCAAGAAACCCTTTCCAACATGGGTACACCTTAGACTGATGGTGGCCCAGTTTTGTTTTTGTTTTTGTTGTTTTTGTTTGTTTGTTTGTTTTGTTTTGTTTTGTTCTTTGAGTAATTAATGATGACTTGCATTGACAGAGCACTGGAATAGACCTGAGTTCCAGAGCACTCAGAAGAGATCACAGCAAACTTATTATCATAGGCTATGGCTTATATCAGCATTTGACTCATCTGGGTAGTATCTGCTCCAAGATTGGTAGAAGTGCTCTGTGTAACTGCTACTCAAACTGGGGAACCTAAAGCAGCAGCATGGGCATCAGCTGTGAACTGGTTAGAACTGCAAAATCACTGGTCTTAGCTCAGACCCACTGAATCACAAAGGGAATAGTTAACAGACCCCCCCCCCCCGGTGACCTGTGGGCACATTAAGTTTAGGAAGTATTCTTCATCAGCATTAAGAGAAATTCATCCCCAAGGTTTGTGAAATTTTCCAGAAACAACCTTCATTCTTTTGCCACCAAAAATTGATGCCTGGATAAAGCTCTTAACATCCCCTTGAATCAAAGCCCTCTAAATGAGTAGCTTCTCTCCATCTCTTCACCATCCTGTACCACTGGTTTAGCATTTATATAAATGCCTTCTTTGAGTTATTTCCTGGCTTGGACTTTCTACCTGATCCTTGGTCCTTGTTGAGAAACAACAATTATCCTGATATTTGGTGTAAGGGGGGCTTCCCAAGACCAGTTCCCTATGCTAGTCATAGAATGAGGGTATGCTGCTAGTTCTTCTAGCTTTCCTCACTGATTGACATTCCATCTCTATGATGTTCCTCTCTGCAGGCACACCATATTTATAAAATTAGGGGGTGTTGGAGCCTGAATTCACATAGAAACAAAGAGGAGTCTGGCCTCAGGGAATATGTGCTAAAGGCTTTCACTGAACAACAAATACCCGGAGCAAAGTCAGAGAATAGTTTGCCCCAATTATCATTTGGCTTGACATTGTCATCAATATGTAATGAAATCCCTGATTTCACTGGATTTCAAATAACTGGAGAAAAGATGGCGAGAGACTAGTAAATAAAAACCTGAGGTAAGTTTTGGAGTGTAAGAAGCCAGCCATTGTGCTGGACAGCGTAGATCCCAAAGCAAACAAAACCAAATCCTACCTCCAGCTCTCATCTTTGGCCCTTGTGGAACTTACACCTTCAAGAAAAAGAGACATGAAGCAAATAACCACAAAAGTATACGTGGCATCACAACAGTGATCAACATGCATCAGAGAGAGGTATCAGCATCCTAAGAAAAGGAGACGGCTCTATTCAGGATGTCTCCTCTGAAGAAACGACAAAACTGGAGGGTGGTAGGGTTCAACAGGCCAAGGCCAAGGCGGGTGTGACAGGGAAGGGTGGCCCAGCTGGTGCTAATGTCCCATGACCAGGGAAATCAGGGCCCCTTGAGGAACTGAAACAAGCTGGAGTGAGAGGAGCCCAGAGGAAGGAGGAAGCAGAGAGATGTCTGGGAAGCTAAGGCTAGAGTAATTAATGGTGGGTACGTTTCAGTCCTCATTCTGAGAGCACTGGGAAGAAACGAAGGGGGCAACAAGATGGCGTCTGTGTTCCTACACTAGTGACCTTTCAGCCAATATGGAGGACAGATTGGAGAGTGACATGAAAGGATGTGTGGAGCAGACCAGCTAGGATTGCATCAAAGCCCCCAGGGTGGGGTCCTGGTGCCTGAGCTGTGAAGGTGGTGGGGCAGTGGAGAGAAGTGGGGTGTTCCTAGGGGTAGGTGGTAAAATCGAAAGCACTCAGGTTTGGTTGGTGGACAGGAGTAGGGGAGAGGGGGGTGTTAAGCATGACAGTTTGCAGAACTTCCTGGGTGCTGCTTTCTTGACTAAGTAAGGCAGGGAGTGCTGGACAGTCATCAGATGGGGAGGTTGGCTGTTGAGGTCATGAGTTACATTTTTGAACATTGTGAGTTGGAAGCCTTCCCTGACCTCCCAGACAAAGATACGCAAGACTGGAGTTTGGATGGGAGTTCTGGGCTGGAGGAGAACATTTTACAATAATAATTTTAAAAAGTAGGAATAACAAATGTTACCATTTATTGAATATTTGCTCGATGCCAAAGCTAACCATCTATTATCTAATTTAATTTTGCAGGACTCCATGAAATGACTGATCATTCCATGTAGCAGATGAGGAAGAGGAGGCCGAGAGACAACATAGCGTCCAAGCTCCTACCCACTGTGTCACACTGCCCCCTGCTGAGCACCTACTAAGTGCCAGGCTCTAGAAAAGAGTGGTGTTTGAGACATTCCAAGGAGCTTCTGTGTGCGTCACGTAAGTGCATGGATTTGTGTGTCTCCCATAGAAAACTGGAGAAGGAGAGGCCAAGAGGTAAGGATTCCTGCCATTTTTCATTTATACTGTCACTCATCCACAAGCCACACCCCTCTTGTATTGACATGCCCAGGTACAAGGCACACCTGTGCACAACTTTCTCCCTAGTCTTCTTTCTAAACTTTTGAACAAGAGCAATTTTTTTGTTTTGTTTTGTTTTTGGTCCCTGGTTTCCGGTGGCCCATGGACAGGTAAGTTAAATAAGAAGAATTTCACCATGCATCCATCAGGAAACACACCCCATTGGGCTTCAATTTCAGGGTTTCAAACACAAAGGAGGGGATCTGGGAGGCAGCCCAACACTGCTCTCTTTTTGTAAGATACCCTAATGTCCTTGTTTGCTGTAAGCTTCTTCTTCTGGGTACCTGTCTGGGTATTTTTCTGATGACGACAAGAATGACATACTCCCCTAACTAGCTCTGAAGTGGATATACACTCACCACAGCAGCTAAAGAAAGCATATTGATACAAAATGATCCCTTCAAACATACTCTGCTTTTGCCCCGAAGTTGAACATAGCATGGAAGAATTTCACTGCTCCCGTTACCTAGAAGAGCCTGAGATTTGAAACTGGGAACTTTTCCATAGTTTACATGGAACAGAGCATCCAGATCAGTACTGAAAACATAAATCACTCTTAAACCCCTATTTCTTATCATTCTGGTAACAATAGTCTAGTTAGAACTGAAGAAATTCTGCCTGCCTGTGTGTCTTGTGTGTGTCTGCCTCTGTGTGTGTGTGTGTGTGTGTGTGTACTGAAAAATAAATACATTTCAAGTGATCCACTTGGGATTTAACTAAAATTTAATTTTATCTATTGTCAAGTGTGTTTTTACTCTTTGAAATACTACCAATCTAATTTTTTTAAGAGCTGTTTAGAATTAGTGCCAGTGATGATAATTAATGCCAATTCTGTCGTGCAGTGAGAAGTCTCAAGCATGGATCTGTTACTGTGTTTGACTTTTATACACCCTATAAAACTTTTTTCTCTTGTACAGAGTCATGCTTTTCATATTTTATAATTTTCCTTAAACTTAAGTCCAAGATCATAAAAGAAGTGATCCTTGGACTATCGGGCATGAGGCAATTCAGAACAATGCCACATTTGAGCAGATAATCAATGTTATCCTCAGGGACTGTCAGAGGTTATTGGCCCTTGGCAAACAACTGAGAATACGTAAACCTAAGCCCAGAGAGGAGCATATCACTTTGAGCATATTTTTTCCAGAAATATTATTATGATTTATTTTTACTGAGAGAGTAAAATATATTCATTCTAAGTCGTTTGACTATTAGGGGGAATAGAAAACAGTCCATTTGCAAGGAGGGTGGGGAAATACCTTTGGCAGTCGCTGTCGTGGCATCCCAAAGCAGAGTTCCAGATAACTCATGTCCCCCCCCACGATCATATAATTGTCCACATGTTAGTGTGCAGTGCTGGTAATTACATCAAACCCAAGTTAAGAACAATTCTAAGAATTTCTAGATTTCTACCTGAGGCAGTTCCTTCATCTGTGCCCTGGATGACATTCATTTCTGTGTTTTCACTAACTTTGCACTCTCTGGACTGTGGATCTTTCCAGAATATAGTTTGCTCAACTCTTTCTACTCTTAAAAAAAGAATCTTCCTTGATTTTACTTCCCCCTTAACTCTTGCTCTATGCCCTCTGTTAACAGCAACATTTCTCGGAAAGTGGTCCGCTCCACTGATCTCCATTTTCTAACACTGCTCACTTCTCTAGACATGCCAAATCTGGCTTTGATTCTTATCAGTCCAGGAGATAGCCTCTTTTCAATGCCATAAGAGGCCCAAAACCACTACATAAAATGGATCCCTTCGATCTCTGTTTCATTTGTTTACTCATTCTGGTATTTATTGAATGCCTGCTACTTACCCAAGTTCTGTTCCAGGTACTGGGGACACAGCAGTCAAGAAAACTGACAAGAACTCCTGTTTCTTTGCACATCACCATTATAGAGGAGGTTACAGATAATAAACTCAAGAAGTCAAGTTGAATAGTCTGATCACTCACCAGACTTCAACTAACTTGACCATTTCCTGCTTGGGATAGTCTGGGCTTGTGGGATCCAGCACTCTTGCTTCTCCTCTTCCCAATCTGATTCATTTTTTTCTTTCTTTAGTCCTCTTTGTCAACCCTTTTTCCTCTTTGGTCGGTTATTCCATATTGGAGTCCTTCAGGATTTTGCTTTAACTTGTTTCTTTGTATTCTTTGCATTCATTTATGTGATCCTCATTTGTGTATGTTCTATTTTATTCCTAGGTGATTTTTTAAATAAGTTATTCCCCATTGTTTTAGCCACCACCAGATCCCAGTGATGCTAAAAGTAATGACTCGAAACCCAGAGATGGGTTTATTGTAAAGCTGAAGAGATTGTAGTTATCCCATGCTGCTCTTCATGGGCCTCTGTGAGTGTTGCAAGCTTCCAGGGAATGTACAATGTTTCAGATGTGGAGGGAAATAAAAGTTACAATTAGGGACCATTTCCTTGGAAACATTCCTGGCAAATTGCCTAAAGAAATCTCAGAAGGAAAGAAACTGAATCTTCGTGATTACGGTAATTTTGTTGTGACTTCTTTTCCCACTCTAGATAAATACTACCTTTGATACCTAAGCTTGTGCTTGTAATTCTGTTCATTTGTTTCTGAAAGATGGTCCCCCAAAGTGCATAATCTTCAGGCCCCATAAAAGTTGGATTCCTCTCTGTCCAGAGCTCACCTCTCTTCTGAAGCGGTTAGTGCCAAACAAAGTCTTTCTAAGTTTCTACTTATTCTATCATTAGCCTCTCATCCATATTCTAGAATTCCTTTCTTTCTTCCTAGATTATGGAGTATCTGTCGCTCTGGTCTTTCCAACCACAGTGAACCTCCCAGTTGTCCTCTCTATGCTTTGTCAGCCAAATACCTTCTTCACAACATAACTGATGTAAAATTTTTATAAACAGAAATCATCTGTGCTACTTGCATCTTGGTATTCTTCATTCTTCCATTGTTCTTAGAATCCACAGATTTATATTCAGTCCAGTATTTTTAACTCTACACCCACATGCCATAGGATCTCACTCATGCTTACATCCCTGTTTTCATTCCTGGCTTCCTTTCTATGAACCAGTAGCCCTTTTCTCATTTCCTTCCACAGATAGCACCCCTCCATCAGCACTGTGCTGCATGACCTTTTCACTTGTTGGGATTCTCTTATCCAAGATTTTTCAGCCGGCTAACTCTTAAGGTCTTGGATAAACATCTTCACTTTAGAGAATCCCTCAGCCCCTGGAGGGATTATTGCTTCACTAAAGAGATATGGGATAGGGAAGAGGTCAGTTACACCCAGTGAAGGATCAGGTTGCCACTGCCACAAGGAGGTGTATGAGTCCAAGATAGAAAGACTAAAATAAAAATGATGCAGGCTGCTGTGTTTTTATCATGTCCTGTTTCTTCTTCATCTACTATATATAGCCCTATGACTGCGGTCTTACCAGTGGAGTATGAGCGGTTCAGGTCTGGCCCCATGCAATCCTCCATGTTTGTTCTCTCTTCCCTTGTCTTTCGGCAGGATGCAGGGGATCTAGCGTAGGGCTCTGAAGCCCTAGACCTGCATGGAGATAGCCACTTGCCCTTTTGATGATAAAAAAACAACCTTCACTAGATTTAAGCCTGTGGGATGTGGAGCTTGTTTTTACTGCTATTAGTATCACTTACTATCATCCCTCAAGCAGCAGATTCAGAAATGAGCATCCACTATGTGTCCTCATCTCCAAGCCACTTCACTTTCTATCCTATTTTTAACTTTCCATACACCCACATGGATATGGAGTGGCCAAAAGAGTTTGCTTGGAAGGCCCATTGGACTGTAGCCCCTGCAGGAATCTCAAGATTCAAAGGATTATTAATTTCGATGAGCAATAGACATAGTCGTTAAAAGCTGGTGCTTGAGAATCTTTCAAAAGTCGACTTACTGCATTATAGCCTAAATGTATGCGCACTCTTTGTCCTTTCTTTTGTAGTCCCTCCCCTTGTCAACTCTGGGTTCAACCATGTGACTTCCTTGGTTATGGAGTTGTTTGCAGACCTGACGCAAGCAGCATCTTGAAAAGCACATTCATGTTTCTACTTTCTCCTTCCTCTTTCCGGGCTTCTTCATTTTCACACTTATTCCTTGCCATAAGAATGTGCTATTCTAAGCTCCTAGAGGAATGTGAGAGATTCACGGAGAAAAGTCAAGGTCATCTTAGATGACTTGACAGCTAGCTGACTCCCCTACCGGAAAAAAGAGAGATAGAGAGAGAAATACCAGCCAAGATTAACAGCCACCTATCTCGCTCCCAGTTGTCTTCAGAGACATGAGTGAGACCAGAAGAGTGTAGCCTACTCAAACCTCATTAACAATAAATGGTTACTGTTTTGAGCCATTAAATTGGTGGCTTGTTTCAGAGTATTACAGAGGTTATAGATCAGTGTGAAATAGGTCAAAGTAAGAATCCCAGAACTGACATTTGTTAGCTCTGGGACCTTTGGCCAGTTACTTAATGTCTCTGTGCCTCAATTTTTGCATCCAATAAATGGGATATAGTGCTGTTTGTTTCAAAAGATAATTTTGAAGAGTGATCAAGGTGACAGATGAAAAACACAAAGTTTAGTTATTCATGTGTTGATTCAGTCAGTAAATCTTAGGATGAAGAGGAGAGGTGAAGGAAAATGAGAAGGGGAAAATAGAAGGACCATGAAGTCTTCTGTAAGTCAAGAGTTTGGATTCACATTGTCTGCTCAGCATTTTGGGTATCTAAGAAAAAAGTACATAGAAGAAATAAAAACCAAAAGACAGCCCACTCATTCATCACTTCAAATAAACTAAATTCTTTATTTTTATAAGATATGTACACTTAGCCCCAGTGTGTTCAGTCCCTTAGAAGATTTGTAGACTTAGTCCTTGGGAGCTCAGTCCCTTGGAAGATATTCTTCACCAAATCTTGCTTTAGTATTTTACCTTTAATATTTATCAGAGATTTTTTTAAATCAAATAACCATTTAAAAACCACTTCTGTCTTGGTTTCAATGTTGCTATAAGTATTTTTCATTCTGCCCATCAATACCCCCATTAGAAGATGTCATGTAACATGTTTCTTTTAAAAGATAGAAAAATACAGAGAATGAAATGGAACCCATCATTTCCCCTTAGGAATCAATCTGGGTCCTCCTTTTTGACAGACCTTTCTTTTAACCCCAACCATCAGGACGCTCAAATAAATTTCTCATCTTAACAACTACATTACTCTTGAGTTTAGCATATTCATTTAAGCCTCCAAAGATTCTGGATCCTTATGAATATATCTCTAATGCTCTTTCTTACATGCCATATGATTCAGCCACCTCAAGTTACACATAAGCAAATGGGCCTTTTCTCATACATGATGACAGTCTAGAACCAAATGTTCACAAACATTTGTAAAATCTAGACCAGAAGCTATTTTCTAAGGGCCTCAGCTCAAACTCTGAAACCTGTTTTATGGTCTCTCAGCCTTAGTTTTGGAAAAATCATCAGGTTGCTAACTGCTTTGGCGATCATAAAACAAAGTTTGCTCCTAAACAGAGGAAAAGGCTCTAAGAAGGAGAAACTTGTTCACAGAACACAGAGTGAGAAAGGCCCCTCAGAAGCTTTGCTGGCATGAGTCCCAAGCTCATGTTACCGGGAATATTTACATTAAAAATATATCTCCAGCTTGACCAGCAGCTCTGAGGTCAAGCTCAAAATCCTGCCTGGGAGTTCTTTGGTTTTATTACCATTTGTCAGCTCAAGCTTTGGCTATGATTTCCCTGCTTTCTCAGGCATGAAGGCAAATAGAGTGGAGTAAGGGCTGGAAATAGCAGCCTTGCTAGTGTGAGGAAGGGATGAGGGGCTTCTGAGGTTTTCAGCAGGAAGGGTTTGGTTGAAGCCCTGGTGGCCAGGAACTTTTCCTTTACATACTGGCCTTTTTATAGGCAAGGGAATGCCTACCAGGAGGTTAGTAGGCTGTATCTTGCCTCCCTTTCTGAGACATGCTTCTAGAGATAAACTTATTTGGTTCCCTTTCTCCACTCTCCTGGAACCCCCTGAGAGGCCTTGCCAGCTTCAGGAGTGAGAGGGAGAGATTTATGTAGTCTCCATTGTAATTATAGCTATAATTATGATTTTGCTAGGTTGCTTCTCAACCTTAAATATCTTATCCTGAGCTTGACAGGACTAAACACCTGTCAGGGAAGCATGTAAAATATAATCTTATTATTCACATTATTTCGTTTCAAAACAATTATAGATCTACATTTAAAGAAAAAATAAATGAATAAGCAATTCCAGTTTCAGTCTGTCTCAGTAACAACACCAGCCCAAGCAATTCCATGAGAGACCACATAGTACAGAAGAAAAAGATCATGGTCACACAGACCTGGGGTTAAAGAATATCATCACATTGCAGCAACATATAAATAAAGTTTCAGCCCTCACCCACATTTCCAGTCCTGGTTCTGAACATCTTATCCCTAATCATGCTTCATATTTTACTCAGTGAATCTTTTAGGCTTCTTAGCAGATTGCTTTTCCACCAATATTAGTCACCTTTGCAGTTTGGACTTGACTTTAGACACTAATGTCATTTTTACCTTCCACTGCTGCATTTAGATCTATTTTCCAGCTCATCAATTCTCTCTTCAGCTGTGTCTATTCTGGTACTTCATTTGTTCACTGAGGCATTTTTAAAAATTTGCTTTCTGTATTTTTTTCAAGAAGTATTATTTGATCCTTTTGCAAATATCTTATTTTTATACCATATTTTCATTATGCATTCTACAATGCCACTTAATCTTTAATAGCATTTAATGTTATTTTATAGAATATTTCAGATTATCTTAGTTCCTTCAAATCTTAGAGCTGTGTGTATGTGTGTATATTGACTCATTGACTCTTCCTTATGAATTTTTCGGCTGACTCCTGGTTCTGTCCCTACTCTGGACATGTCATAGGTAAAACATATCCAGGGTGCCTGGGTAGCTCAGTTGGTTAAGCTTCTGCCTCTTGGTTTTGGCTCAGGCCCTGATCTCATAGGTCATGGGCTCAAGCCCCATGCTGGGCTCTGTGCTCAATGTGGAGTTGGCTTGGTATTCTCTCACTCCTCTCCCTCTGCCTCTCCCCCATGCTCATGGTCTCTCTCTCTCGGATAAATGAATCTGGGATGGGGTGGGGAGGAAGAACACATCCACTCTGGGTGGTAATAAGGAGACAGAAAGCATTGCACAGACAACAGACCACCTAGATACTTTCAGTTCCAGGGTATCCTTCCCATAGAAAGCAAGGAGTCTTTCATTTTGCAACAATTTCTCTGGTCAGTCACATTGATGAGTTGAACATAGAATAGAATGTAGATGTGTGATTAATGTTCACATACTCTTAAGATAGCCAGAGACACAATGAACAAACAGTACCAGAAGCTTTTTAGAGCATATAGCCTCAAATTAATTCTTATTAACAGAAATCACCTTCTCACCCCTTGGTATGCACCAGAGACTCTTCCCCAGTTCATCCTCCAGGGGGCGCTCACCAGACTGCAAGTGTCTCTTCTGTCCATCATACTGATGGATGGATGGTAGGAAACCTACTCCCCTGTTTCCAGATATAAGGAAACTAAGGATCAGAACAGTGAAGTAATTTCTCAAGGTCACATAAGTAAGTAGAAGAGTTACTTTTTGATCCAGGAAACCTTCTGATTCCAGGGTCTGTGTTTATTTTCCCCAAAGGACAAGTCAAAGGAGAATGGACACATAAATCTACGGATTAGAGGCTTTCCCCAAAATGCATAATAAAGGCAATCTCACTCTATGCCTTTTATTCTATGTTAAAAATTAATATGAATCTTGTATATTAATTCATAAAATTTGGTGTCAGTTTTAAAGTGAAAATGAGGTTTCATATTTTGAGTTAAATTACCTAGTTACCTAATTTTAATCCCTCTGTAGGTATTTTTCTCCCTCTTGTTGAGGCCTTGGCTAGCTGTCCACTAAGAATCCGTGCTCCCTCACCATGACAGTGCTGTGGTGGGAATGTGGCTACCTGATCAGGAACAAAACTTCCTGGCCCTTTTTGCGTAATATGATGAAGTTACTTATATCCAATGAGATGTGGGTAGAATTGATAATGTGCCATTTATAACCACGACTTGTAAAAACACCCCAACTGTAATTTTCCTTTCTTTCCATCTGATACCTGACTGCAGATGCCCGAGGCAACCTCAGAAATTATACAGTAAAGATGGGTGAGCCTCCATGGTCTCAGTCCTTCTCATGGAACAGAGAAGGACTTGCCTCTTCCAGTTCCCTGTGGCTTCCAGCCTTCCTTGGCTCAGAACTCATATCTCTGCCTCCATCTTCACACTGCTTTCTCGGTTTTTATCAGATCTCCTCTCCTTCCCCCTAATAACAACAGGTGATTAGATTTAGGACATACTTAGGTAATACAGCATAGTCCCCCAAGTCTAGATCTCTTTGGGGGCCACTATTCAGCGCAGTATGCCACCCAAATGGCTGGAGTGGATCCAGAGCCAAAGATGATGCAGGAGGACAGAGTTCTTAAAATGGGGAGGATGGCAAGTTGGGGGCTACAAAGATCTTTCATGAACTTCTTCAGGGAGGTTAAGAACATACATTTTACACATGCATGAACAGGCACACGCAGTGAGGAGAGAGATCAGAAACCCCCAGTGTTGGCTCAAGTCATGCAGGCTCTCTCACAGTTACCTGGTCTGCCAACTAAAGCCCCGAGGAGCATCATCGTGGGAGGAGCTGCAGGCTCATCTCCATCCCCCGCTTTTATTGACTCACTCAACCAATATTATTCAGCCCCTGCTGTGAATCAGACTCTGTTCTGTGCACTGGGTTACATCAAGGGAGCAGATGAAAGCAAGATTCCTGGACCTTGTGGTGGGACTGACACTTAACAATACACTTCATTAATGACTAAATTAAGTGTAAATAAAAACATTCCAGTTTCCAGTCTTCTGGCATCTCTCCTGTTTCCTTGACTCCCCAGAGATTAAAAGTAAAAACCAATAAGTCACCACCGGGCATGCCTTCATCACTTGGGTGGCATCTGGTTCTTCTCTTCGAAGTCTTCTTGCTGCCTTTATATTTGGGGTGGATTTTTTTCAGCAAATTTGTTGCCCAAATTCCTACTGATCTGTAGGCAGGAATTACTTTCCAAGGACAAAAATGTAGTCTGTGCCTCACAGTTTCAACCGCACAGCCTTACATCTCAGTGTTTATATTTGTGTCCATCTTTCCTTGCCTCGGTGCAGTGCCTCTGCCCTCCCTCCCCCCGTTCTCCCATTTGAGGTCTGTACAGGCTGCCAAGAGACAGACAGCCCATCACGGCCACACTGGCTGCCCAGCCTCTCCTGTCTGGCCCCGCTCTCAGCACAACCTGATGAAAAGATGTCACCGCAGACAAGCGCTTCACCTCCTCACCTCTCCCCTTCGCCCTCTGCCTTGTCTGAGCAGCAGTGGGGGAAGCTGGGAGTGAACAGAGAGATTAAATCAGGTGGTTGAAAGCTAACACCGTCTCTAAGCAACCCTCAAAGCGAACCCAGGAATTCCAACTGTAATATTATCCCCCAGGAAAGGGAGGAAGAAAATGAGAAAGTCAGTGCCTTGCTGGGCTCAGCATTGGGGTGCCCAGGCCAGGCTGGCGACAGGGAGGGGACAGCAGCCTGGTCTTAGCTGAGGAGCCTCTGGGGACAGACAGAAAAGTAGGGACTCACGTAGACATCCATGTGGGAGCAATCAGGAACACGCCTGCCAAGGCTCTGGGCTCTGGGAGACATTCAGAAACTCCAAACAAGTGCATGGAAAAGATATACTTTTGTTTTCTTTTTCCCCCACTGAGAAATGCTGTGCATTGTGTTTCCATGGGAGGCTTTTGTGGCTAATTTTGAAAAATGAAGCGAGCAGGTAAACTGGAGCTAATGGCCCCAACCCCGGGGGCAGACATCTGGGGCGATGTTGACTTTGCTGCCTGAGACCCAGCTGGCCTCTGCGCAGCCCTCCCCACCGGCCCCATTCCCTGCCCACCTCCAGGGGGCTGCAGCTCCTAACGAGCTAACTGCGTGGTCTTCTGGGCTGGGTTCCTGTGGCTGCCCAGCCTCTTGCCACAGTGCCAAAAATGTTTGTTTTATGAATGAACTTGATCTGGGCACACCTTGAGGGTGCCCTCTCCCTCATTTTGAGAAGCAACAGCTTCCCAACAGCCCTTCCCATGCTGGCGGAAGGGACTCTCAGGTCTAGGGAGAGCTAGACTTGGTGGAACTTGCAATACGAGCTCGGCTTACTGATTGAGATGTTGGGGAAAGAAATGTCCTATACGCCAGACACTGTGTGTCTGCTCTGCACCCCTCACCCTGACAATTTAGGAAAGAAATTTGTTTTTGTTTTTGTTTTCTCATTTTATAGGTGAGAAAACTATAGCGTAATGCATGTAACAGAACTAAAACCACAAAATAACTAGTACCCTGGTTTTAAAGATAAGTGACCCGTGCAAATAAATGCTCAAAAGGTATTTGTTAATGATATTGGAAGATTGGTGATCCTTCCACTGAAGTGAAGTTGGTTTTTAGAGCATAGAAAAATGGTTGGTTTTCCACTACATACAGGACAACCCTAAGGTTTGTGCAGATATTCCCGCTGGGCTGATTTTAGGTGGTCACTGTTTGGTGGGATGAAGTGGCCTTCCCCATTTCAAAGCAGTGTCTGCTTTCTACCATGGATTGTGTGTGTGTGTGTGTGTGTGTGTGTGCGCGCGCTTAAGGGTGCTGGGTTAGAGGGAGAGTCAGAGACTCTCCAGGACTGAGAAATGAGGTCTAGCTTCCTTACATCTCTATGCTGGGGTCTTTTCCGTTTTCGGCAACAGAAGGTCACCTTCCCAGAATTGACTGGAGTCAGCTCCATCAACAGCTGGGAGTCCACAAGACTCCTTGAATGAGGTTCTCCAGGGCCTCTTCTCTATCCTTTGTCTAAGTCTGGTGGCAAGACTTAGACACGAAAGAGAATAAAAGGGAAAATGATGGTTAGTCCCTTCTCCCTGCTAAATGGTCCCATTCTTTGATTATTCATTCATTCATCCAACCATCCACCCATCATCCAACCATCCATCCATCCATCCACCCACCCATTCAAATTTTCTTAGCATTCCCCACACACCAGTCATGGTGTTAATTGTTGCCCAAGAACAGAAGAGAAGAGACCTACAATGACACGTGGATGTAAGTTTACTACAAGAACAGCCCCTTTTCAGTCTTACTGTCAGTCAGGAGTGTAGATGTGTACCCAGAAGCTGGGACACACACACAACAAGAACACAGGCAGAGTAGGGAGCATTCTGTTGATGTGGATCTGACTTAGCATTTCATGTTAGCCAGGCACAGGCTCTTGTGTCTGTTTTTACTCTTCCACTCCTGTCCCTGAGCCTCTAAATCTCCCATCCAGCACTCTGAGGCTTTGCTGCCTCTGCACCATTGTATTCCCCTGACTTCATGTCTGAGCTTACAGGGAGAGACTGTCAAGCAGAGTTTCAGAGTGAGCTCCCATGCTTGCTCAAAGAGCAAGTCTGTGTTTCCTTCATCCAGAACATCAAACAAATGGTCTCCCTGGGGCCCTGAAATCCATGTTGCCACCTCGTTAATGACTATCCAGGAGAAGGTTTTATGAGGTATCAGGGCAGATGCGAACAGATATGGGGGAGAACAAATGTCTTCTAGCCTGAGTCATGATGGGGTAAAAGCAGTGCTGACCTTTTTGTGTATCTTCCCAAGTCATCAGCATGCATTTACTGGGTTTTTGCCCTGTGCCCTCCCTGTGCTCATGAGCCTGGGAAGACACAACAAAGTAGGGTTACTTTGCTGAGTATGATTCCTTGCCTCAAAGTATGCAAGAGACTCATGGGAGAGCGGGGTTCCAACCCTTCCTGCTGGTCGGGTGGCTGAGGTGGAAGGTCACAGTGTCATAATAACCAGGAAAAGATGTGGGTACCTCAGTTTCCAGTAGTGTTATCTGGTAGCTGTAGAGAGAGTATCTACCATAAAGTGAATGCTCCATAAATATTAACTAAATGGATAATTCCATAAATAAATGAATGAGTGGGTGGTGGGAGAGATGTAGCAGGTGACGTTTCCCAGACAGTGATGGTGTGCATAGTGCTATCCAGAGAGAAGGGGCACGGTGGACAAGAGCTAGCTAGACCCGGGAGGTGACTAGCACAACCTAAATTAAGTACTGTAGATTCCATAGAGGGAACAGACTTCAGGGCTGGTTTTTAATCATTGTAGAGAAACTGAGGCACAAGCCCAGTCAGCAGTCCTGGTTACAAATGGTCAGTATGATTAAAGAAGTAATAATAATAATGGCCAAAATACATTGAGCTCTTACTAGATGTCAAGAACTTTCTAAATGCTTTACATTTACTCTTCACAAGTACTCTCCTATACACACTACCTTTATTCCAAATTTGCAGAAAAACAGAAACAAAGACAGGGGTTAAAAAGCCCTTCCACTTTCTGGGTGCTGAGATTCAAATCCAAGCAGTCTGATTCCAGAGGTGGCATTCAGAAGATACTGGGGTGGAGGAAGAGTTCAGTTGAGGGGGCAGGTGGGCATCTGGGCTCCCCCCACACAAAAGGACAATGTCATATGCAGACTCCACCCCCTGGGGGAGCTAAACCAGTCCTTCAGGGTGGCCACAGGGACTAGACAGAAGTGTGAGTGGGGGCAGGGGCCAGACTGTCAGGCTGCTGCCGTGGTGCTCTTGCTGCACATGCTTTAGACCTTGACTTTCTTTCTCGGTCTCTCTCTAATCTCCAAGTCTACACTCAGGCATCACAGAGCTACAGGCCCCAGCTCCATGCAGGTGAATCCCACTCAGGTGGTCTCTCTCCTAGTTTATCTTCAGGTTTCCACTGAACGCTCCAAGATGCCTTCTGGTGGGTGCCCTCAATGCCTCGTCAGCAGCTTACACCCCCAGCTAGGCCAGAGGGAGCCATCTTTGTCCCAGCTCAGTCCACGCCGCCTTCCCCCTTCCTGTCTCCTGACCACACCACTGTCATTCCTTTTCCCAGGACTCAAGCCGTGGAGCTCCAGATGATTCTCTCTGTCTGTCTCTCTCTCTCTCTGCATGACATGAAATCACTTATGAATCCTTGTCAATTTTCCTCTTTTAACTTTAAAAAAAAAATAATTAAGTTTCATTAAATCTCAATGCCTGCAGCTGCTTTCTCGCTGCCATCCCTATAGCCCATCCCTGAGTGCACTTGCTTGTGTGGATTCTTGGAGGATTCTTGTCTCCAGTTTCTCTCTCTCTTTGGCTCCATCCCCCACATGCTGCCAAACCAATCTCTCTAAAGTGCACTTCTGAACATGTCAGTCCCCCAAGCAAAAAGCTTCGACGGCTCCCCATTGTCTGCCAAATAACGTCCAGATTCCTTATCATGGCTTTTCACATCCACTTAGATCTGGTCTCAACTCAGTGCACATTTATTGAGTTCTGCTTTGTACCAGCCCCTGTGCTAGGACTGTAAGTGTGAAACTGAAGCCAGGATGCTTCCTGCCCTTGGGCGAAGAAAAGAGGAGAAGCTGGTCCCCAACCCCCCAGCCAGTGTTTCTTCCCACTTATGCCCACTGCTGAAGGTAGGAGGGTGGATTTTTGCTCTTCTCTGGAACTTCCTTGGCACTCCCTTGACTCTGTGTCCAGGAACTTCCTCATTTCCATTTCCAGGGGACCTTCTCCTGCTTTAATATCCCTTCCCTATGAAGTCAACCATGAGCATCCCTTTCCAAGAGGAATGCCTCTGAGCACTCACCTGTGCACACCTTTTCATGACGGATCACTGTTCGCTGCACATTACAGATTTGTACCTACCTTCCTCTCTCTCGTACCTTCATTTGCCCAAACTGGTGTGCACCGGCAAGCTGGTCCACGGAGAACTCATTTACCTGCATTCCTGGAAGAAAACAACAACAACAAAAATCAGCCACCTTTGGTACTGTTTCCATTCAACAGAATTGGACAGACAGTGTTTTCTCTTGCTTGCCTTCTCGGAGAGTTTACCAGTTGAGTTTTATGCCCTCAGAATCTGTGAAAGAAAGCTGGAGTGTATAGTGTTCTCAAAACATACGATGATATGGGATGTTTTCCTCACATTTATTTATTTTTCGTAAGATCAGTTCATATATCCTTGCAGTAGTGTTCCACAAAACACAGTTTAGGAAACCCTGTCTTAGAAAGGAAGACCTCTGAGTAATAAAGAGAATAACAATACTATGAAAAACTTGTGTTTTGAATATATGCCCTGTGCTGGTTAGCCCACCAAGGACTTTGAAGTGCAAGTTTTTATATAATTTTCATGAAAAAATGAGACACAATTGCTAATTTTAACCCATTTTGCAGAGTGATTAGGAAATATGCTCAGAGCTCTTAGGAGACATTCCCAGGGTTATTACTATCATCAAGAAAATTGTTAAACTATATCATGAAAGGCACCTGGCTAGCCCCAGAGCCTGTGCTCCTTCAGGGAGGGGAGCCTGTTTTTAAAATCCCTGTGATCCTTCTTGCCCCTAAATTCATAACGGTCTATGGCTCTTCCTACACTTACGCCTTTGCTTTTGCAGTCTGGTTTTGCATTTGTGCTTTGATGCTGTACAACAGGGAGTAGAAAGAACACTGCTATACTGCTCCTTGGCTCAGGAGACCTGAGTTTATGACCCCAAATCTGCCTTTAATTAACCATGTGTCATTAGGCAAAGAATTTCTTCCCTCTGGGGCTCAGTTTCCTCAGCTGAAAAATGACAGTGAGGTTGGGCTCATTGATATCTGAGGTCCCTTAACCTCTTTTGACCATGCTCTTCTTTTTGCCAAGATTCTGTGATTAATAGAATTAGATGAGCCCTTTGTTGCCCATTGTATCTGCCACTAGGAGAGCTGGAACTGTCTCTCAGAGGAATCCAGGACGTGGCCAATTCACCGTGTGGACTTGCAGGCCACTTCATTGGCCAGCAGTCCCTGATGGCAGGAGGAGCAGAAGCCGTGCATTGCCTTTTACCAAATATATTCTTCCATTAGAGTATTTTTTTTTTAATGTGAAACATCAAATAAACTTCAGAATTTTATTTGGATGATATAAGCATAAATGAGTAAAAAAAAAAAAAAAAACAGATGGGATACATTTCCCTTGCAATATATATGTGATTAAAAATGGAGGAGAAAAATGTTTGTGGCAAATGTGTTTTGGATTTTCTGAACCCAGAGCTCTTGCAGAGTAGTTTCAGGCTTGCAGAGCACCAGTACACAGCTGCTCTGGCCAGCCTTCAATGACCCATCAAACCCCAGTTGTCTTGGAAACCCGCCTGCATCCTGCGACGTGTTCTCCATTGAGCAGCTAAAATGTTAAAAAGTCTTCCAGGGTAACATGGTTTGACCGTAGTTCACCCCTCGAGAGCCTTCATACAAACAAGATGTCTATCTCCTGACCCCAGAGCTGTAAGTGGCCTAGCTTGAAGAAATAAAACAACAAGAGAGGCTAATGTTTGTTTGGGGGTTTTCCGGAAGCAAAGCACAGAATTTCAGGGATGGTGGATTTAGTCTGTAAAAAAGGCTCTCATTTAATTATTCCTACCCAGAGAATGAGGAGTTAAGGGTTAGCCCGAAGCCACCATCATGGTTGGGAGGGAGAAGGAGCACAACCAAAAAGAAACCTGAAGATGCTGTTGTTAATTAAAACTTTCTGAGGCTTGGACTCACAAGACACGGGTTTTAATATGAATCCTGCTGTAGTTACGATAACGCTAATGCTGTCATTTTAATTAGAATGATTAGTACTTACTGAGCACTGACCATGTGCTAAATCCTTCAACTGGTCATTTTATTTATCTTTTTGACATCAGTAGCAGATTCTGTTAGTGCCTGGGCCTGTCGCCTCTACTTGGCTCAGAGGTCACAATGGGTACTAAAGAGATCTGTGTCTGTCGGCCTCAGTGTCCTCTGCTCATGGGAAGACTTTGGCCCACGGCACTGGATAACCAGAACAGCCAAGGTGTTGTACGAATGAGCAGTGACCCGCAGACAGTCAGGGGTATAAATTGGTCCTTAAACATCCTATTTGCCTTACCCCAGGGCGATTCTGGGACGATTCCTAGATGTGTCTGTATGGGTTCTCAGACAGTCCCGGGCAGGATCACTGGGGAAGTTCAAATGGCATGTTCCAAGAACACTCAGCTCTCCAGTGGGAAAACACCCATGCCACATTCTGTGAGGAGATGCCCAGGAACATTTGAAGCGTACTGACCCGAATACCAGCAAAACTGGAGGTTCCCAGAGCTAAGGCAGTCCCTGTTCTCCCTTTGTTGATTCCTCCATACGCTATTCCCCACAAAGCCACCTGGAAGCTTCGTAAAAGGATCAGTAGGCTCGGGGTTTCATCCACACTGAAGAAGCACACCTCCGGCTTCCTCAAAAGGAATCAAAACCCAATATTTCCCTTGTCTTTATAATACCATTCCTTTATTTCTAAGTATAAAGATAAAATATGCCTGTCTCTTAGAATTTTTTTTTGTCTCATAGAATTTTAAAAATAATGAAAATATCAGGAAATGTATACCCATAATCTCTCTAGCCCAAGGACAAGTACTGGCAGCAAATCCTTTAAAAAAAAAATCTGTTGGGGCGCCTGGGTGGCTCAGTGGGTTAAGCCGCTGCCTTCGGCTCAGGTCATGATCTCAGGGTCCTGGGATCGAGTCCCGCATCGGACTCTCTGCTCCATGGGGAGCCTGCTTCCCTCTCTCTCTCTGCCTGCCTCTCCATCTACTTGTGATTTCTCTCTGTCAAATAAATAAAATCTTAAAAAAAAAAATCTGTTTATTTGAAAGAGAGAGAGAGAGAGAGAGCGTTCACACATGAGAGCGGAGAAGGGGCAGAGGGAGAGAGAAAGAATCTTCAAGCAGACTCCCTACTGAGCACAGACCCCCCCCACCCCCACCCCCTGAAGCGCGGCTCCATCCCAGGACCCCAAAATCATGACCTGAGCCAAAAATCAAAAGCCAGCCACTTAACTGACTGAGCCACCCAGGTGTGCCTTGACAGTTAATGCTTTTTGAATGGATTTCTTGAGCCATAAAATGAGAATAATAAGAGAACATACTTCTTTGAGTTGTTATGAGAAATCAATGATTCAATGCTTATATTTTTCTTAGAGAAGTTCCTGATAATTATGAACTCGTGTTACGATTTTCAAGATATTCCAAACATTTTCCGGTGTGCATTTCATGACATCCCCTTACGCCTTCTCGCCCGTTCACACACACTCACACCCATACACACACAAATAATCCATGCGAGGTGTTTACCAGATTATCCATGTTACAGCTGAACTGAATGAATAATCTCGAAATAAATTTTCTATTTTGCAGCTAAGATATGGCAAAACCACGATTTAAGTTCATGTTGCCTCACTGTTTTTTTTTCTCCTGTTAACACACCATGGCATAACAATATGGAAAGATTCTTGAACCTTTGCTACTTGCCTATGTTTCCTATCCTGTTCTCCAAACATTTCTTTCTAGTACATAATGAGTAGTAAAACCACTACAACAACAACAACAAAAAATGGCCAATATTCTTCTCATTCTTGACAAGAAAATACAGGAGAACAAAGGATCCTGTTCTGGGCCACTTCCTTCTGTGCCACAGGGAACTTGCTCTAACAGTTAGAGCATTTGCTATCTCAATATATCTTTCACAGCACCACCTCCTCGGCCTCTAAATAGAGTCAGGGCTTTCCCATTCCAAGAGGAATATCATCCCTTAACTTCTACACTTTAGGGATTAGTTAGGATAGACAACCTGCAAACAACTCCAGAATCTCAGGGATTTTATACAGTAATAGTTTATTTCTTGCTTATATCAGGGTATAGGGTAGCTAATGTTGAGGGTTGCTGTGTCATGCAGTCATTGCAGTTAGGGTCATTTTATCTCACAGTTCTGCTCTGAGTCCTTGTGTTGCTCCTTGTGTGCCACAGTTAAGGGGAAAGAGGAATTGGAGGCTCTCCAGTGGAGGGTTTTATGGCCCAAGATTGCAAGTGATGTACATCACTTATGCTGATATTAGATTGGTCAGAAATAATTATTTTGTCCCACTTATGCAATAAGGTTGGGTGAGGTAGTCAAGTAGAGTGCCAAGGGGTAGAGGAGACCCCAGGTATTATGATAAACCGTCAGTCTCAGTCATGACTCATCTCTTTCTATTTGTTTCCTGCTTTCATTTTTTTTTTACTTTTTAAAACAATTTTTATTAACATATAATGTATTATTTGCCCCAGGGGTACAGGTCTGTGAATCATCAGATTTACACATTTCACAGCACTCACCATAGCTCATGCCCTCCCCAATGTCCATCACCCAGCTACCCTATCCCTACTCCCCCACCCCACAGCAACCTTCAGTTGTTTTGTGAGATTAAGGGTCTCTTATGGTTTGTTTCCCTCCTGATCCCATCCTGTTCCAGTTTTTCCTTCCCTACTCCCCACAACTCCCTGCCCTGCCTCTCAAATTCCTCATATCAGGCAGATCATATGATAATTGTCTTTCTCTGCTTGACTTATTTCGCTCCCCTGCTATCATTTTTGAAGGAAAGATAAAAGTTACTAACCTCTGAATTGTGTGTTACATTTAACACAGCATTGACCCACCTTAGCTGTCATTCTCCCTAACATTTTAGTCTTGATTTAGCCCCCCTGCCCTGACTCACTGCTCTCAAAGCACTGAAGACCAACTCCAACTATGTCAAAATCTAGTCCCTAGAACAGAGCCTGACACAGATTAAATACATACTTAATTTTCATTGCAGGGATAAATAAAATACATAACTTTGGTGGTGTTCAACTTCTTTCTTTGCACAAAAAGCAATCACTCTTCTTTGATGTGTCATATCTTGTTCTAGATACTGGGCAGTCACTGGCTGAGCCCTTCATAAGCAAATGCTAAGAAAGAGTTTGATGTACAGTACTCCATTAGGGATTAACACTTTCAGAAGGGAGAGGCAAGAAGTAAGATTAGCAGATGAAGAAATTAACTTGTTTTGGAGGTCTGACAAAGACGTAGGCTACCACATGGGAAACTCTGGAGTGTATATGGCTCATCAGAGTTATTCCAGGCATTGGTTATGGGCTGCCATGGGAAGGTTATACCCTTGGGCAAGGTGGATCTCTGCAGCTGAGCAAACAGCTGAGATAAGTTCTTCTGTGAAGAGTGATCTGAGTGGCACAGCTCTCTGTCCACAAATGGGACTATAAAGTTAAATGTAATACGGCTTTTGCTCCAAAATCTAGTAAGAGACATGATTATACACATCGCACATTTCAAAATAACATAGTTACTGTGACAATAAAAATTTGCAGAAGGTGCTTTGGGTATTCTGGAGGGGCGTTTTGACATACTTGGGTAATAAAGTTGTTGCAGTTCCCTAGATGAGATTTATAGGTGAGTTTTTCTAGAACATACAGCCCCTGTTCTGACATTTGAAACATGCATGGAAGTCAACAGGAAAAGACATGGATGGAGGGTTTTCCAGACAGTGACTGCAGCGTGAAAAACAGTATGGAGATTATTTTCTTCTCTTACTTTTTTGGCTGCTCCTTTCCTTACTGATAGAGTAGTTTATTTTCCCTCTTGCTTCCTAAATATTAGATCTACTTAATCATTTTACTTATGTTCTCTTTTGCATGAGTTCTATCCTTTTTCCTAATGTCCTCGCTAACTGCCAACTCTAGCACCACTACCTCTAACATAGCCTTTCTCAAATGGGATCATTTGATGACTTGAATGACTCTTCTCAATTCCCTCAAGGATGTTACATAGATAATATCATTTTCCATGTACAGGAAGAAAGTCAATTCACTACAGACAATGGATACCTTAGGACAGATGGGGTTAATCTTTTTAGAAACCAGTTGAGAAGGGCTGTTCTAAACTGAAGACCCCAAATTTGTATCTCTATCCTCAGTCTCCTAACTGGTCTTTACTGTTATTGAGCTGATTTCTAGCTGCTCCTAGAAAATCTACAGTATCACAAATTTCGCATGTCCTAAACTGCCCCCTCATGCTGTGCTCACACTTGTGCCTAATTTTGATCTTTCTCTTTGAGTCAGTGGTACCACCATCTGTCTAGCCATCAGAATCCTCAATATCCTTTGATAGCCAATATACGCAGGGGACTGTCAGGTCCCCTAACACGTCCTTCCATTTTCTCATTCCACTCCAAAATCCAGGCTTTATAACTATGTAAATGTTATTTCCTTTTATTCAAACACTTAACAGTTCCGTCAAACACACACACACACACACACACACACACACACACACACACACACACACACTTCCACAGAGTTGTTCTGCTCCCAAATCTTCCAATTCCAGTCTCCCCTTGCTAGAACCACAAATACTGGCTTGCTAAAGGGAAGTCCCTAACATGTCATTCCCCTGATCAAAAAGCTTCAGAGCTTCCTAGATTCTTTCACACAACAGTTTTCTCCTCAAAAGCTAGAGGCAAGGGACGCCTGGGTGGCTCAGTGTGCTAAAGCCTCTGCCTTCGGCTCAGGTCATGATCTCAGGGTCCTGGGATCAAGCCCCACATCGGGGTCTCTGCTTGGCAGGGAGCCTGCTTCCTCCTCTCTCTCTGCCTGCTTCTCTGCTACTTGTGATCTCTGTCTGTCAAATAAATAAATAAAATCTTAAAAAAAAAAAAAAAAAGCCAGAGGCAAGACAGGAGCTGCCACCTTGTCACCATAGCAATATTCTAGAAAGCCCCCAAATAAGAAGGGTGATTCAGTACCATATGAACAGTAAGTGCTGTCCTCAGTTACTCACCACTCTCATTCACATGAGAAATGAATCTAAACTAGAAACCATTTATGTTTTGTGATTATCCTTGCACCTAGAGACTTAATAGGAGTCCAACAAGTGTCCTATAAATAACCAACCATACGTGACTAAATGAGTAAACAAATACATAACATTAGGCACATACAATTCCTCTTCTATATATTCAGAGTTCTCTACCACACTACTGTAACTTCCCCCTTTCTGTCTCACCCCCATGATACCTGATTTACCCTCTGCAATCCAGCCAAAGAGCACGGCCAGTAATGCTCGGTAATGCTCCTGTTCCAGGCATTTGTCGATAATTTCCCTTCCCCTCTTCAAGTCCTGGTTTTGCACTTTTTACTTGTCAAAATCCAACCCATCCTATCATGTCATATTTTTCTTGATGCTTTTTTTCCCCCACTGATTTATCACCAGGATGTTAATTCTCCATTCCTAGAAATAGTGCAGCACAAAATTGTGTGCCCTTATCATATTCTCTCTGGTAATATGATTGTCACTACACAGGTAATGAGGCCCCATCTGCATATCTACCATGAGAATTCCAGCGTGAGATCTCAGCTGAGGTGGTCTGAGTTTCTCCCTGAGCCTTCTAGAAAAGATGCTGCTGCAGTGGCTGCCATTGCTGCTGCTGGTGCTGGTGATGATGATGATGGGAAAGAGTTCAGGTCCCTAGTTTCAATTATCCTTCAAGTCTGCCGGGTCTGTGCCTTACCTATAGTTTGGGTTTTCGTTTGTTTCTTATTACATGATGAAGCCCTACATTTAAAACACATTCTACCTTTTGCCTGAGCTAATGTGAACTGGGTTTCTGTCCTGTGTACAAGAAATATTCTACCTAATACACGGACTGGCACAATGTAGCTCCTCAGTTTGGCTTTTGAAGAAGATTTGAACTAATCCTCCACCACTCCTGCTCCCTGCCTCTCTCCCTTCCTACCTCTCTCCCTTCTACCCTTCCCCTCCTATTCTCCGTCTCTCTCCCTATTCTCCGTCTCTCTCTCCCCCCCACCACCCTTCTTCCCTCCCTCTCTTCCTTCCTCGATTCTTGCTTTTAACATTTCTTGACTCTTCCCTGCAAGACTGAGCTTTTGAGAAACACCCCCCATGCTTAGATCCTAGAACCATTCTATCACAAGCTCCCTCTTAAGAGAGTGGTGGAACCCAGAGGAATTATGGCTCAGGAAAAGAGCATTAGCTGACACAGATCTGGATTTGAATTCTAATTCTGTTGCCTGTTATCTGTATGACCCCCTCAAACTTACTCCCACCCTTTAAGTTCCAGTTTATTTGCTTATAGACGGTTCATATGGCTATGAGCATTCTACCCCCACCATGGTCATAGGGTGCCAGGGGGACTCCGGTGAGGCATGAAGGACACCTAGGGTGCCATGTTTAAGGGGGTACTTGCCCTTCAAGCCCTCACAGTGAGCACCTTCTAGCATTTTGCCCCTGGGAGCCTTCCTAAGCCTCATCTGAGTCCAGGACTTGAGAGCTGGTACATTGTTAGATGTAAAAGGGTCAGAGCAGGAACTTGTCCACAGTAAGTGTTCCGTAACTACTCGGTATTGGTGTTATATTGTAATTACAATAACTACCATTCTTCTTTTATTTAAAGGATTACCACAATCACCACTCTTACTATTTCACCAGCAGCAGCACCACTCATACCAGGAACACACTGATGCTCATTTGACTTTACAATAAAATTAATTAGACTTATTTTGCATTGAGGTTCTTTCCCATGCTTCTTACCTTTTGAGAAGAATGGCAGCCAAACATGCAGGCAGGCTTGGTGGAGCTTTAGAGAGGAAAGCACAGTTCCAGCCAAAAGCCAAACCGGGAAAAGTTTAATTAGTGTCCTAGCAGCTCGAAACTGCTTGGTGCCAGCTGGCTTTGGGAAAGCTATTCCCTGGAAAGGGAGGAAATCGGAAGACTGATCACTCCCAAGAGACAGAGTAAGGTGATGGTTAGGTGCTCAGGTTTCAGTACACCAGGATTCAAGACACGGCTTCTCCACTTCCTGACTGTGTGACCCTGGGAAAGTCATCCTTTCTCTGAGTCGTTTGTTCATCTGGAATAATAGACCCCTCTTCAGTTGACTGTGTGACAATGACGTGGGACAATGCTTGTGAATAACGTAGCATAACCATCATGGACTGAGTGTCCATGTAAGGGAGGAATTTTGTCTTTCCCATTCTTGATGCTATTGTTATTGGTGTGGTACTGTGATGCAGCCACTCCTTGTCCTTGTAATTCCAACCCCAGTGTAAGATCACCCTCTCTAGACTTGTGGGAACTGGAAAACCATGACACCCAAACCACCTGCTTTGAATGGGACAGTGTTCCCTGCAAGGCAAGGCTGTGGATCGGGGGACCTCACGGTGATCTTCCACAATGCTTGACAAAGGTGAGATGGATTTTATAATCCAAGTTCTTCCATCAAGGGAGAGCCTGGTTGCTCTGATATTTCTTCTTCTAAGCTTGCCCCACCCACGTTCTTCTCTCTCTGTTTTCTGCCTATCTATGGGCTCTGTCTAGCGAAGTAACTGACATCTTAATGATAACTCTCTGTAGCCTCCTTGCATCCTCTGATTCAGGATGAGGATGCCTCCTGTAAGCTTGCCATGATGGCCACGTGTCTACTGTGTCCCTGGAGGAAGATGCCTTAAGTCTGAGTGATAGCTAGGATGTGCATATGTTTTCAGATTCAAACCGGGTGGAAGAGGAGAATGCTCGATGGGACCGGACAGAACTGGATGGGGTGCTGAGTGGTGCTGTCTCCAGCAAACAAGGACATATGGTCCCCCTGGCTGTTACATATTACCCCTTCCAAGGCCACTTTGGGGAATACTCATTCCAGTGTTTGCAATGGGTCTCTAATTGGGCTTCTGTCTTGAAAGATGTCTCCTTTCTTAAAAGAAGCCGGTGTCATCAGAGACGCAGCCATAGACCTGCACCTAATGGAAGATATCAAAAGTGGTTTCCAGAATACAATCCAAGCTTTCAGCCTGGAATACAGTCTTGCTCTCTGAGAGCCATGGGGGTGGTTGGTCTAGAGCAAAAGTGGTGAAACCCCAGGCCTCTTGGCTGGAATTCCATGTACACGAGGGTGTTCCTTCCCTCCCACATTGTTAGGGAGCCCACACAGAGGAACATCTGGCCAGATGCAATCTACAAAACATGCTGAGAAACATATTAGCTCCCTCAGGCCAGTGGAACCCCACCTAGTAAATGAACAGGAAAGGGCCCCCCAGTGAATTCTGGAAGCTGAGCTCTGCCTCCCACGGGACTTGTCTTTCTGCAAAGAATGAAGTGGAAGCCAACGATTCACACTGAAGTCTGACAAAACCTGGAAGGCTGTCTTAGGAGTCAGGGGCATGAACAGAAGGGATCGGTCAGGACCTGGAGCCACAGTCTGCCAGTTTGTCTCAACAAGAAGAAGGGAGGCAAAACCTTGGTTTGTCAACAGCAAAGCATCCATGAAAAGCTAGCCTAAATCCAGCAACTTCTGTGTCTCCAAGTTCTGTGCTACGTGCTTGGGATGCAATACTACGTCTGATTTGCCCAACGACCATAAGATCTGTACCCATTTTGTGGACCTGGAATGTGAGGCTGGGAGGACACAAAACTTCCTCAAGGGCATGCAGCTAGGGCGCGTGGAGCCAGGAAGAGAATCCAAGTCAGCCTGCTTTTCAAGTATTTGCTTGTTGCCATGCTGGGAATCAAGCAGATTTTCCGCCTGCAGACACAGCTTAGCTTCCCACCACAACCTGGGATCCTCGAGATGAGGGAGGGAACATGGACATGTCACAGTCTCTCATCTCAGAATCACTACCTCCCAGGGCATGGACAATGTGTGTTTGCTTTCTTGGGTGACTGCACTGGTAGACAGGCCCTCCTGACTTCTCGGGTGAAAGGTGAGCATCTGTATGCAACCAGAGCTCTCTCCTTGCTGTTGTGCGGGTGTGAAAGCAGGAAAAGGGGAGGACAAGGGAGGGGTTGCACATAATTAATTGAATGACTTAACAGGTTCCAAACTTCTGATTCCAATTAACCTCTGGACTTAGTTCTCTCTCGATCTGATGACTCTCAGCAGGATGGACCCTAGCCCCACAACTGGTGAGAAGTGTGTTTCTAGCAGCTTCTCCAGGATCCTGATGAGGGAAGGACTGATTGGATTCATAACCAGGACTGTCATGTAGGAAAACAGGCCAGTGATCACAGGGAAAGGGCTCAGACTCAGGGAAGCTGGTGCAGGCCAGCACCTCGATGGCTTCTGAGCACAGAACATTGGAGGACAAACAGATGACTCAGACCAGCAAGCCCGAGACCTGAATCAGCAGCACATGCAAATAACAACCTGTCCATTTGGACCCTTCTCTCCCACTTAGCTGCTGCACTGTCAACATCCCACTTTCCATATCACTTATTACCTCTCATTTACTGAGACTGATGGGAAGTGAATGTTTCTCGGAGCAACTCCACTGGACCTTCTCTCCCCAAGCTTCTCCAGAACTGCAAGGTGGATCCAGCCACAGGATGTGGCCTCAAGGATGGCCTGATGCAAACCCTTACCACTCCTCTTCCCACCTTGAAAATGAGACTTACCTTCTTTAGGCTCCAAGACTCCATTTCCTTATCTATCTAATAGGAGTACTAACTGCACCTGCCTCCGAAGGGACAAAATTAAATAATACATGTAAGAGGACCCAGCATATGGCTGGTGCATCATTAACCTTCCAAACAATTTTGTTGTTGTTATTACTACTATTACTAAGAGTGTAGTTGAGGGGCGCCTGGGTGGCTCAGTGGGTTAAGTCTCTGCCTTCGGCTCAGGTTATGATCCCAGGGTCCTGGGATCAAGCCCCGCATCTGGCTCTCTGCTCAGCAGGGAGCCTGCTTCCCTTCCTCTCTCTCTGCCTACCTCTCTGCCTACTTGTGATCTCTGACTGTCAAATAAATAAATAAAATCTTAAAAAAAAGAAAAGAGTGTAGTTGCAAGTGTATTAGTTTGTTAGAGCTGCTGTAACAAAGTGCCGCAAAATTGGTTGCTTCTGGAGGCTGGAACTCCTAAATCAAGTTTTCCTCAGGCTTGCTTCCTTCTGAGGGCCTCAAGGAGGAATCCGTTCCAGGCCTCTACCACCCCCAGCTTCCAGTGCTTTCTTGGTGATCCTTGGCTGTCCTCTGTCTGTAGGTGGCATCACCCAGTCTCTGCCTCCTCCACCCTCTCATGACCTTTTCCGGCACATGTGCTGTGTCCCCATTTCTTCTTCTTAGAAGGACATCAGGGTTCTGAAGGATCCAGGGTTCATCCTACTCCAACATGTCCTCATCTTCACTAATTATATCTTTCATGATCCTATTTCCAAATAACATCACATTCTGAAGCCCTGGGGGTTAGAACATCAACACAGAATCTAAGGAACAAGGATGGGTGAAGAGGGAAAAAGCCAGGAGTAGAGGTGAGAACAACACATGCAGCTAGACCCAATGGTAAGTGCTGAGGCCATTTGTCCAACAGAAGGTACTCAAAATGATGTTGCAACGTCAAGGCAGATTCAGATTACTGTAGCGATTCAAGGCATTCCAGCGGAGTAGGCTGGGTCTGGAAGAAACACTGTGACCAGTGGGGACTTCTCCCATTCTAGAAGGATAGATGTGAGTTTTGCCCCAGCTAGTAAATAGAAATAGGTCAAAAATGCTCTGGCTCCAGGAAAAAAGAAGGGAGCTCTGAAGCACTCTTTGCCCAGCCGGCCAACCCAGAAGACAAGGAAGGGAAACACTCATTTCATTGCTTCACACAGTTGGTACAATATCTGAGATCTTGCAACTTTGCAATGGACACACATTAAAGGATGCTCTCAATCTGGAAGCTAAATATGTCATTTCAGAATTGTAATTATTTCTTGTGTTTGGCTATTCCCCTTCTTGAGGTTTTGTGTGCACACACACTCACAGCCATGGGGCTATCTCAAAGAGTTTTCCAGAATCTTTACTTAATTTACTCTTCACAATAACCTTTTTATTAGGTTCTATTATTGTTACCCTTTTATAGATTTGGAGACTGAGCTGCAGAGATGTTAAGAAACTGTCTTTACATAACACAACTATTAAGAAGAAGAAAGAAGAGGAGGAGGAAACGGAGGAGAACTGAGAAGAGATATTTCATCACAGGTAAGACTCTGAACTCTTGGTCCACTAAGAATGTCTAAGCCAGGGGTGAGCACACACTGGCCTATGGGTCAAATCTGGTGCACTGTTTGTGTAAGTAAAGATTTATTGCAACACAGCAATGTACATTCATGTGTTATCTCGGGCTGCTTTCAAAATGATGTCAGAGTTGAGTGTTTACAACAGAGACCATATGGCCCACTGAGCCAAAAATGTTTATTATCATGCCCTTTACCAAAAATGGGGACTGAACTGGACATAAATCAGCTCATACTGTCTGCCTTCCAGACCCATTCTGTGTGGGTACACTGTGAGCTCTATTTGAGCATGGAAACTGGATTTGCCCGGAACCATCCATATTTTTAATCGTCATAGTCCTTGAAATTAAAATGTCCCATTAATGGGGCACCTAGCTGGCTCAGTGGTTGAGTGTCTGCCTTCAGCTTGGGTAATGATTCTAGGGTCCTGGGATCGAGTTCTGCTTCAGGCTCCCTGCTCAGTGCAGAACCTACTTCTCCCTCTCCAGCTCCCCCTGCTCATGTTCTTTCTCTCTCTGTGTCAAATAAATAAATAAAATCTTTAAATAAATAAATAATAAAATAAAAATAAAATACCCTGTTGAGTATGAGGTAGAAAGATGCCGACCAGTCTGTGGACATCACTGTCTCTAGCCTGCCCCTTTAGTCCAGTGAACTAACAACCATAGGGATCCAGCCATACTGTCGTTAAAAATCACTGTTCCCATGACTGACAACTTTGGCACCTCTTCCACAGTCAATGACTCCCATCTAAATGTCCTTCTCTAAAGATTGCATAAATTATCACCTATATGCAAATATGATTACAACTTAATTACTAGGGCTGATTGGTGATTAATTTTTTGATTATGATCAATCACTTCTCATGAATCGTATTTAAACATTCAGGGCAATCGGCAGGATGCTAATAATGCAGTTTTCCTTCACACTCTGTAATGACTCCCAACCCAGTCGGAATAAGCTCTTTGCTGAAATCTTCGTTTTAGAAAGAAATTATCTGAAAGCAGTTCCTAGCGGGGGGAAAGTCAATAAAACTATGAAAAGCACTTAATATTACTCATAACTAAAGAAATGCAGTATAAAGGGAGTAATGATTTTAACCCATCAAGGTTTAACATTGATATTTAAACATTGATAATTTAGACATTGATAATAATGCCCAAGTATGGAAGCAGATTTCAAGGAGTAGACCTTCTACACATCGATGAAATAGTTTCATAGAGAACTTGCCAAATTGATCCAGATTCAATATACAATTACTCTTTGACCTAACTGTACCACATCTGGGAATTTCTCCTAGAGAATTCTTATAAAATTTATAATCATCTATCTATCTGTCTATGTACCTATCTATGCATCCATCCATCCTTCTATAACACATAAGCGTAACACAAGTCTTTCTGTTTTTAACTCTGCTTATGATACTGAAGAAACTTCGGTGCAGATGTGGTTGTGGATTTGTTCAGTGAAGTATGATGTACACATGTGACAGAATCTTGGCAGTTTAAATAATGTATCATTTAAATATATACAGGAAAAGCTGCTTAAGGTCTGCTAAGTGAAAGAAGTTAGCTACAGAATGGTATGTAGAGTCAAACTTTATTTTGCATCAGAATCACCTAAAGGCTTTGCTGAAACGCAGATTGCTGGATGCACTTTGGAATTTCTGATTCAATAGGTCTGGGTCAAAAACTGAAATTTTGCATTTCCAACAAGTTCCCAGGTAATGCTGCTGATGCTGCTGGGACCACACTTCGAAGCATATTGATCAGTGAATGGCACATTGTATGTCTACTAATGTATGAATGGATACATTCTGGGAGAAATAATATTATCGATTTGGAGGCATAGGACTGGGGAATGAAGAGAGTCTAAATTTTACTTTATAATATTTATACTACGTGAATGTGTACTACTAACATTTATAGTATAAACATATTAGAAATATGTATTATTTAAAAAAAATAACCTGTTGCTCACTTCATTCTTTCTCGCCTCCCTTTTCATGCTAAATACATGTTTCCATAAAGAACTTATAATTCCACATATTTTCTTCTTGTCTGAGAGTAAAGAATACATTGTTGATATGGACTGTATTCGTTATCTATTGCTGTGTTAACAAATAACTCCAAACTTAGTTTGCACTTAGCAACAAAGATTTACTATCACATACAGTTTCTGAGGTTTAGAAGTCTGGAAGCAACTTAGCTGTCTGATTATGGTTCCCCTAAGGTTTCAGAGATGTAGTCAGCTGGGATTACTGTCTTCTCAGGCTTTGAAGTAGGGCTGGAGAACCCAGTTTCAAGTTTACTTCTGTGGCTGTTCAACAGGCAGGCTACTTATTGTCACTCCTTGCTGGGTAAGCTTAGCAATTTTTAATTATGACCTGAGCTCCCAAACACCTTCAAAGTGGTCCTATGATGGCTTGTCGCTAAGATCAAAGTATTTCTTGTTAATACAAGTCCATTATTTCATTGCAACTCAATCAATTATCATTCCAATAGGTAAGAAGAGAATGAAAGACTAAGGGATGGAAAAGAGGAGGAAAAAGAAGGAAGGAAGGGAAAAGAAGAAATAAGGAAAAGAAGGAGTAAGGAACGAGAGCAAGGAATACAAAGGGAAATAGGGCCCCAGCATTTCAGGCCAGGACTCTTACCACATTTCAGATAGTACCATAAGCAGGTAATTACGTTAATGTTTAACTTGGGATTAGAAGGCATCTGTTGACTTTTCATATTCATTAAGCCCTTGTGAAGTGCTAGGCCTTGCCTGGGCAGCTCACGATGCAGAGCTCTAAAAGTCAGGGGCTCTGCCCCAAAAAACTCACAGGGAAGACTGACCTACAGACGAAAAAGAAAAACAAACAAAAAACAGCGAGTGCTTATTTAGTACTATTGTATTCTGCTGTGTATTATTCTGGCATGATTTCATTTAATTCTTACAAGAACTCTGGAAAGGAGTACTTTTATGCCCATTTTATAGAGAAGAAAATGGAGTCACACTTAGGTTAGGACCCAGGAATGTGTGCCCTCCGAGCCTGAGCAATTCATCCCATTAGCCTGAATCTCAGGCACTTGCCATGCAGCTTTGAGATAAGTCCTTAAGAAAGTCTTTTGAGGTAAGTCCCTACTCTGATAGAATTAAGGAGAAATACGGGAACACAGACGAGACTGGTTCCAAACTAAAAGCATCAAAGAAGGACCTGGGACATTGTGTCTTTAAGGATGGGTCTTTAAGGGTGACTTGAGGCTCACCATGGAGAAAAGAAGGTCATGGATGTCTTGGCCAGCAGAAAAAAATATTGCAGAGAGAACCATTGAAAGTCAGCTCTATAGACACGGAATTCTTGTTGGTGCCTACTATACAGAGGAAATCAAGGGGCGGTAGCCTGGAAAAGAGTTCTGGGGCAAGGCATGAAGGACTTTGTGTACCAAGTAAATGATTTGTACTGAGTGTCATAAGAGATGGAAACCAGTAAGTTCTTTAAACAGAGTGAGTTGTTAAAATTGATCTCTTAGAAGGGTCCTCTGAACCAGAGTTGGGGAGCGATCACAGGAAGGGAAATTACTGGCAAGGGGGGACAAGCTGAGGGCAATGTTGGTCCTGAAAGTAGAAGTGATGAGAGGGATTTATCATTCGTAAAAATAATAACAGCAATGACAACAGAGAATATTTCCCGAGTGTTTGCTAGAGAGCACACCCTGTGCTAAGTCAAAGCTACTCTATGTGACGTGGTGTTTTATCCTGGGAACAAGAAAGGCACCAGTTTTACCAGAATTTTGCAGGATGAGGAAACTGAGACATAGAGGTTCATTCACTTGCTTGTCCACAGACCACTCACCAAAGCCACAAATCCACAGAAGACCTTTAGATCCAGAGGCTATATCTTAACCACTATGTCACAGAGATATATTATTCTGTCTTGCTTTAAACAAAGATGTCCTAGGAGGAAAGGGGTAGGGGTGGGATTCTTTGTTGGAACGGCCCACAGTCTTAAGAACCAAGGAGGTGTCTAGTTCCATCACATGGTTTCAGAGTAACAGACGATGATCCTCTTCAGAAGTGACAGTCAGTATGGTCTGTTTTTAGGAGAGAGTCATCTTTCCTTCCCTCCCATACCCACAGTGAAGATGCATTTGCTCTGAACCGTTAGCCCTTTTTGGCTGGGTTGCCCTGGTGACCAATGGCATTTGCAAGGCAGCTGGCTAAGGTCACGGGTCAGGCTCTCGCTATAGAAAACACACCCCAGGTCTTTGTCTCCTCAATAACCAGGCTGGTCTCGCCAACTGAGAGAGCTAATTGGCCCCGTCCCTTTGAAATGGACCCAGCATAGCTGGAAGTTAATAAAATGCATCTAGGAAAGCACTGAATCATATCAAAATCACCGGGGAAGACTTGAGGACCTGGAGATTCCTGAGTCCCAGCCCAGACCTCCTGCATCAGGATCTCTTTAAAGGTATCATGTGGATCTACATTTTGTTTCTTAAGTTTCCCAAGTTATTCATATGCACAGCTAGGTGTGGGCACCACTGAAAATAGCCTCCTCTCTCGTGTCACCCCGAGGATCATCAGGTGGAATGGAGACTCCAGGTGCTGAGCTGGGAAAAAAAAAATGGAAGGAGAACTGGTGTACCCCATGTCTCAAGCTTGTCACTCTGGAGTGCTTAGGACTTGGTGGAACAGATGGCAATAATAGGGGCTGGGCACAGGCATGAAGAGGTGACTTAATATCCCTGCTTTGGTAGGAAGGAAGGAGCTACTGCTTCTGGATTCCCCCACGACCCCAAAAGTAAACAGTGAGAGTATAGTCATGTTTACAACCGTAGAAGAGACAAGTAAGTTATCGGGTTTGAGTGTCATCCTCAACTGTGGGTTACTCGACTTCCCGAGCTGCAAGGAATCATCTATGGGGGAAACTGGCAACAGAGACTGGCATTGACTTTTGGTCTTTGCCCTACATTCCTTTCTTGGGCAGCAAAGGGGAAACCCAGATCTCAGGACCTCTGTCTCCTTGGAGACCTTAACATCTGGATTCCCTTAACATCTTTGGGTGCTCGAAGTCCTATTCCTGTGACTGTCACTTCCTGAGCTTGGCTCTGTATAGGGCCGGGGAGGTTGGTCCCATTTCAGCAACTCTTTCACTTAAGTCTATCAAGAGGCATTCAAGGCTTTTCTTTGTGTGTTGCTGGTACCTTCTTCCATAAGCATTGGACTAGGAACCTAACCCTTGCTCCCAAGGTGTATTGCTTCCCTGGATCTGGGCAGAGTATGGTGGCTGTGACCAGCCAAATGTATCAAAGGCCCAGACTCCAAGAAGCCAGCAGCTTTTGCTTCCTGTCTTCAGAAATGCTCGCTCCTAGATCCCCAGAACAGTCATGTAAGGAGTGTGATACCTTGCTGGAGAGACCACTGAAGAGTCCCTGAGAAAAGGTGGAGAGGGAGAGGAGCTCAGACAGCCCAGACAGCCTGCTGAGAGTACCTGTCTTCCACCAAATGTGCAAGCAAAGTACCCTTGGGTCATCAGACCAAGTGCACCACCTCGAGATGCCAGGCAGTGCCTTGAGGAGCAGAAGAGCCCCCATGCAGCCTTGCTTGAATTCCTGAGCCCTGACGAAATCAGGAGGTTTTCTTCCAAGCCACTAAGTTTAGGGATACTTTGCTAGGTAGCAACAGACAGTTGGACTAGAATCCCAGAGTCTGCGTGAAGCCCTCCAGAAATGGAGGATGGTTAATATTCCACGGGACAGCTTCCTCAAGAGCTGTAGCGTTGGCCATGCTCCACCAGACATTGAAAGTCAACACCTTCTGGGGGCGAAGGGCCCATCAACTCTCATTTTATCAAAATAATAGTCTGTACACACAAGAGACTACATGGGTCAGCCTATTCCGAAGACTTCCCCTTCAGCACATGCTTGCCTTCTCCTTGCTCCCCTAGCAGGGGATGGGGCTTTAAGAAGAAGCTGTCAAACACTCCACTTAGCAGAGCTGTCCCTATTTCAAAGGTCTTTGTGGGGGGCCAAAATAAAGTCCCTGGGACTCCCAGAGGAGGGACGACTTTGAAAAATATAATGTAGTGACCTCTCTTACAGTGACTCAGCTGACCTGATCCTGCCCTGGGAGTGGGCTGGGCCTGGAGAAGAAGATGAACCCCTGAACCCCACAGCTACAGATAGAGGCTACCCATCAGAACCCTTACTAAACAGAGCTTCCCGCACCAGTAGTCCCAGGGAGAGAATGCTAGCGATTCTTCAGCAAACACACATTCTCTCTGTCTCTGTCTCACTCAGTGTTCTGAACCCTTCTTGTTACATGAAAGCAGGAGCACCTCGATCCCCTAAAACCTTAGTCCTTGAGACAAGGACAACCCCCCCCAACCCCTCTGTCCAAGGAAAACCAGATCTGTACACGCAAAGAGGAAGTGCCAAGGCAAGGGCCCTGCTAAGATTACGGGCTGTTAATAAGGAAAGACAGAGCTAGGAGGTTTGATGTACAACTCGACAAGCAGAGGTTAAGGGGAGAGCCAGGGCAGGCTCATTTGCAAACTTGGTCCTGTTTCATTAAGTGAGAGCAGAGACAGCCTGTCTCAGTCCAGCAGAGAAGGACCTCATTATCCACGTAGGGAGCAAGAGATAAGAATCTTTTAATAATTGTTGGGAATTTTTTTATTATGATGTGGAATGCCAATTTAGGCCTCTCCTCACAGACTGGATACAAACAGCCTCCTTGGGAGTGAAAGCTGCTCCCCCCCGCCACCCGCCGGCTGTGGTCATTAAGGACAAAGAGGAGAGAGACGGATGTTTGCTCAAAGAAAGGCCGCTGCTCAGGGGGCTCCCGTGGCTGCCAGAGACCAGCAGCTTCTGCACTGGTTGTCCTGGCTCCAGAACCTTCCCAGAGTCCTCAGAGGTTTGTCACCCTGGGCCCTGCCACCCAACCTTCAGTTGGCCCCGAACCTCCTCAAAATATCCCAAGTATCTGTGAAGGGTTGTGTTATTTTTCTGTTCATTTAGAAACTAAACAAAATAAAACAACAAAAACTTCAGGAACAAGGATTTACACAGAACTTTGTATCATTATTGGAGCGAAAACAAATATTTCCTGTACTAAGCAGCAGTTAAGCATAGAAGCGTAATGAAAGCCGGACAATGTGATTTTGTTTTACCTAGACACCGTTGCCTACCACAGGTTGGGCTCTTTGTTTGAAGGGAAGCTGAGGAAGGAGTTCAGTATTACAGACACCCTAGAACTAATCGGATGCATTGCCCTTGGTGTACTCTAGGGATTGAAAGAGAATTGAAGAGGGAATGACTTTTTTTTTTTTTCTCTTGATGTGATTTTACCTCATGATTTGTGGAACAATCCAGATTTATGACACTCCCATTGGGGACTTCCTGTCAGAAGGCTGTTCAGGCCCCACTGGAGACCGCTCATCCTGAGGCAGCATTTGCTCAAGCAGCGGCTGCGGTGTGCCCTCAAAGGCAGAGGAGAAGGGAGATCAAGGCCTTATGAGGCCTGCAAGGCATTGATCCTCTGGCCCTGAGCTGTGCTGGGGGCTCCCCTTTGATTCCCCCACAGCCGGGCTTTTAACCACGTACCCCCTAGGATTCCCACAAGTGGGTCCTTAATTCTTTCCACCAACTTCTGTACACCCCGCCGCACCCCGCCCTCGCTCCGCGGCTCCCTTCCATTCCCTCCCCATCTTTCCCTACATCATGCCCCGCGGGGTAGATGATGAATGACAGTGATGGTGGGTTTTAAGTCCGAGGTGTCAGGAGCAATGAAGCGTCTTGGAGTCAGACAGGCCTGGCCGTTTCCATCTTCACAGGCGAGG
Source organism: Mustela putorius furo (assembly GCF_011764305.1). Classification (NCBI taxonomy): domain Eukaryota; kingdom Metazoa; phylum Chordata; class Mammalia; order Carnivora; family Mustelidae; genus Mustela; species Mustela putorius. The sequence goes on along the minus strand of NW_025421464.1, from coordinate 8,531,956 downwards.
GCACCGTGCCCGGGGCTGGAGGCTCCAGGAGCTGTCTGAGCGTTCGCTCAACGCCTGCTCCTTGGCCGAGTTTCCGAGAGGCCCGAGGAAGTAAGGGGTGTTGCTCACTCCCTGGTGGGGTCTGTGCTGACAGCTCTCAGGCTTCGGTGGGTCCCTGGTGCACAGGCCAACAGCAGCTCCCAGGCAGATGTAGCCAAGCTAGCTGCCTGTGCACCTTGCTCGCCTTCTCACTATAGCCCTTCTGACATGCCCCAGAGCAGGAATTGTAGTACTATTAATGATAATTAACTAACAATAGCAACAAAAGGGGAACTGGGAGGCGGGGGAGGGTGGTGTGGAGAGCAGGAGGCCCCTGGCTTTGAGTAATGGACACCTTTGCCACTTCCTAGCCTTTGGAGGAGTTCCCTAATGCGTCCGAGCCCCAGTCTGCATGTAGAGATGGGATAATCATGGGATCTGTCTGTGTGAGAGGGAAAGAGACAAAGAAGCAAAGTTTGGCTGTGACCTACGTGTGCAGGGGAGGAGGGAGCTCTGTGGCAGCTCTGGTGACCCGTGCGGGATGTGAGCTGAATCTTCCACCATCTCTGAGTTAACCTAGTCCGTGGGAGTCACTGTACCTCCCAAGGAGGCTGGGAGAACTGAGGTGGTAGCTGTGACATTGCCCCTGGAGGGGACAGGAAACAAGTCCCGCTCACACCAAAGAAAGAAGATGGAAGGGATGCAGGTGCAGGATCAAAGTGCTCAGGCCTGGTTTTCACAGCCCCCCGCTGTTGGTCTCCTCGCTTTGTATTCCTGACCTTGACTTCTCTCTAGCACAGACTTGCTCTAACCTGGCTTGCCTCCACCTGTACACAAACCAGGTGGCCACACTTTCAAAACTAAGTGGCTGTGTCTGCAGTCTGGAATGTGCCTCTTTCTCCTTTCTACCAACCGGCGTTGTATGCTTCCTGAAGTCACCTCCTCCAGGAGACTTCCCTGACTGCCTCTGAACCATACAGAGCCATACAAAGAGAAGAGATCAATATTTTTATGTGAAACACCTTCCATCTCTCACTAAGGTTAAATAAAAGGTGGCTCTGGGGCACCTGGCTGGCTCAGTCAGAAAAACACATAACTCTTGATCTTGGGGTCATGAGTTCGAGCCACACACTGGGTGTAGAGATAACTTAAATAAAACTTAAAAAAAAAAGAAAGAAAGAAAAGAAAGAGGTGGCTTTGGCGTTGGGGCTGCTGAGCTGGTCTCCTGTTCGTGGCAGGCCTGAAGCAGAAGCCCTGCCCACAGTAGGCTGCCTTCAGAGGCAGCATCCATATTCTATTTTGCTGGTAACTTGGAGCCAAAGAAATTTTCCACGGTGTGTTCTCAATGTCCATAAGCACCAGGGATAAAAACAGAAAGTTGTTGTACAGTGATACAGTTCGTATAGAAATCAAGGTGAAGAGAAAAGAAAAACAATTTTCTGGCCCACTTGGCACACAGGCACTGTGGTATTCAACAGTAAAATTTGAGACAATGTTGTTGCCATACCTATCTTGGGCACCCTCACGGAGGCATGTGTTTTCAACTCTGTGGTTTGCCAGGGCAGTCTTCTGACAACCTGTGCCTAGAATTCTCTTTTCCACCACCCTCAAATGCTTGGCTTCTTTGCTTTCTTCAGGCTTCTACTTAAATGACACCTCCTCCAGGAAGCCTCCCCTGACCACACCATCCAAAGCAAAACAACCCTCATTATTTTCTCTCCCTGCCTCCTAAGCAATTTGATAATACTTACCGCAGTGTAAAACTACTTTATGTTTATAATTATTTATGTAGTTACTTTTTGGCCCTACCCATATAATCTGAGCTTCATGGTTTTAAGAGACTTCTTCTTGTTTGCCACCATCGCTCATCATCTAAAACAAAGTCTGGTATATTAAGTGGTAATGAGTGTTTGTTGAATGAATATAGGAGGGTCCATAGGAGTGCTGAGTAGGTTACAGAATAGGACTTCGGACTCGAAGAGCCTCCTGAGTAAAGATAGTGTGTAGACTGGCCAGGGATCATTGGTGACATCATCCCCTTTGCTCCCTGTGCTCCCTCGGCCCTCATGCACTGCGATCAACCACAAATAACTGCCCTCACATCAAGGCCAGGAAGACAAGAGGGTGCTATCATGTTTACCAATTAGTTAAGTTGCCTTTTGTGTCTCTGTTCTGGGGCAAAAGGGCTGGACTTGGATGTCGAGGTTGACAAGTATGATTGGGAATTCTCAGTGAAGGATGGGGCCAAGTCACGGAAGTCCTGCTTGTTTTGCTTTTACATTAAGTGCTTTGAACTGTTGACATCCCGGGGAAATAAGTCTGTACAGCCTGCCGGAGGCAGACACCTTGCAGACGGGGCTACGACCGCATCTCTTACCTAATCATGCAATTCCCTGTAAGTCCAGCCTCGGAGCTGGTCATATATGAGGAACCCCGCTTCACAGCTCCCACCTGCAGGGAGATTTCTCCTTTCTACCGCCCTGTTCCCACCATGGCTAAGAGCTCGTGCGTTGAGATGGAGCCGGCTTTAAACTCAGCCTTCTGTACCACAAGCCACGGTCAGACATAGGACAATCCCGTTAACCTCTCTGGGTACGCCCCAGTTTGGTTGGCATCTGCAAAATACGGATAAAGATGCCTCCTTCATGGGATTTATGTGACGAGTAAAAAGTGAACCACTGAGAAAATCTTGGCTAATATTATTGCAAAGTGTTTTGGGACTTTCTCCACTGTAGTTGTGAGTCACTCGGTCATCATACCCTCCACCCATTTGACTGGCCTCAATCTACTTACAATCGCTTCTCCACCTTTTGGCTAAGATCAAGTCTAAATCTACTTACGGGATGCCCTGTACCCAGCGACACCCAGTGCACAACGACGGGAAACAGCCCCTGCCCTCCGACAGTTCAGGCCTCAGGGCAAGAGAAGGCCTTGTGCACAGATAATGGGAAAACAATTTGGGAAATCTGAAATCGTGGTAAGAAAATGTCTGGGGTGCCCAGAGGAATGAGTGATCTCATTTCCTGGGCTAATCATGGAAAAATTCACAGGGAAAGCTGCTCTTGAGGTGGATGTTGGGTCATAAAAATGACAGGAGAGAGGGCATATGTGAAGGCCTGGGAGTGTATGAGGACACGGCATCCCCCGGGGAGCTGAGCACTCGGGCTGACCCAGACAGTTCCCACAGGTGGCATCGTAGCAGCTGCAAGAGGAGTCCCACAGGCTCAGTCGTACTTTCTTCTGAGGCCCTGGGAGCGCCAGAGATGTCAGGGGGTGACGGTGGGCACTTGCTCAGGTCTGGAGTGGAAAGGGGCAAGAATGATAGCAGATGGAACATTCGAGAGGCTGGTGCCTTCACCCACTCTGGGGACAGTAAAGGCTCATCTGGATCAGGGCACCGGGGGTGGAGAGAGAAAGGCTGGGGGAATATTTGGAAGGCAGATGGAAAGACTTGGCAAAACTGGTTGCACAGCAGAAATCTGCATGATGAAGACTTCTTTAAAAAAAAAAAAAAAAAAGATGTATTTTATGTATGTGAGAGAGGGAGGGAGCAAGAGAGACAGAGAGTGAGCACATGTGGAGGAGGGGCAGAGGGAGAGGGAGAAGCAGGCTCCCCAGTGAGCAGGGAGCCCGACGCAGGGCTTGATTCTGGGACTCCAGGACCATGGCCTGAGCCGAATACAGACGCCTAACAGACTGAGCCACCCGGGCGCCCTGAGGAGGCTTCCTGCAGCAACAACCAAATTTAGTGGCATTCGTCAGAATGGCCCCATGTTCATAGCCTGTCATCTGGGTGTCAGTCCCCGCAGGAAAGGTGGGAGCTGAGGTAAGCCCATCCTACTACAGCGAGCCTCGGAATGTAGGACTAGCTTGGAACCTGAAGGTCCTCTGGGTACCCCAGATATTTTCCTGCCTTGATTTCAGATTTCCCTAACTGCTTGCCAATTGTCTGTGCACACAGTGTTCTCTTGCCCTGGTGCCTTAACTGTTTGAGGTCAGGGGCTCTTTTATGCTGCCATGCACTGGGCACTGGGCATCATTGGCTGCAGTGTCCTGCCAAGAAGATTTAGGCCAATTGAATGAGTGGAGGGCATAACAATGAGTGAGTCACAAGTTCAGTGGATTGTTCAGGATCATTCAGTGGGTGGTTCAGGGGCAGGAGGCCTTCCTTTATCTTTACTTCCTTCGGGATGTTTGGCATTTCCTCCCCTACTGGACCAGAGAGTCAGGTCCAACTTCCAGTCCCTGCTCCCTGCCCACTAGCACCACCACTTCAGGCAGGTTTTCCACCCTCTAAACATGTTCATGTCCTTATTTGTGAGATAGGAAGACCAGTGGAACATCAACTCAACCAGCTGATGGAAGGTTGGAGTTCCATGAAGACATTTCATGGGGCCCATGATCATCTCGCCACTGTTCTATCCAGCAAGAACCTGCTGGACACCCTCTCGGGACTGGGGCCAGCCACTCCATCAGCCCTGAGAACACAGCAGGGAGGAACAAGCCGCCAGCTTGCATGGAACTTGCTTTCTAGGCGGGAAGGGTGGTCATCGACAACAGAGAGCCCAGAACGAGTCAGATGATACATGTTCGGAAGCAAAGATAGAATAGGCACCAGAGCACCAGAGCAGAGCTGGGGGTGCTGTTTTAGCTGAGGCAGCCAGAGGAGGACTTTCTGAGGAGACATTGGAGCAGGTAGGGGTGAAGTGAGAGAGCAAGCTTCGCAAAGTTTTGCAGGAAGAACTTTCCATGCGAAGCAAACTGAGGCACAAAGGTCCTGAGGCTTTTGATGTAAGGAGCTGCTGGATGACTCAAAGGGGTGGGAGCAGAGTGAGCAAGGAAGAGGGGTTGGAGCAGAGCAGGCGGCCTCAGCAGCCATGGGAAAGGGCTTGGTGTTTATTCTGAAGGAGGTGGAAAGTCATGGAAGGAGTCTCCACCGTGGGGTTTCCAGTCTCAGAGGGTAACTGTGGCCACTGTGGGCAGCTGAAACTCGAGGCAGGGGTACCTCCTGGGAGCTCCTTGCAGTTATCCAGGGGGAAGGTATCGGGGATGGGGGTGCCCCATCCTCATGCAGCTGTTGCCGGTACATTGTCTGGCCCACGTTCAGACTGTGAAAACGTTAGTCATCCTTCTCTCATTCTTTATTAATTGTCCCTCATTTGCCTCTCCCTCCTATTTTGCCCCCACAATATATGCAGGCCCCCAGCCCCCGTGTTCCCAGTCCTTGAATCTGAGAGCACCATGTTGCCCTCCTCCCCTGGAGCCAGAGCTGCTGGATCATCAGGGAGTCAGTCCAGCCTTAGGCACTTTCCTTGGTCCCATTGGGTTGGTGCTGATGACTGAGGGCACACCTTGCATAAGCGTCTTGGAGGGCTTGGCTCCAAACACAGAGCTACCTGGTCTGCTTATCTGCTGAGCATCTTTCTGCATAGCCACCTGCTACTGGACTCGTCAGAGGGTCGACAGGCTGACCTCCAGGTGGCCTGGAGTTGCAGGGAAGGTTCTTTCCAGTGGACTTCATTCCTGAAACTACTGGGATCTGAAGACTCATGAGCCCAACCCCAAAGGAGTTGCCACAGCTCAAAGAACAACCAAAGGGCAAAGTGGGATTGGGTGTAACCCAGAGACAGTATCCTCCGGGAAGATGGCGGGCGGGCTGTGGACTGTTCCTTTAGTCTGAGCTGCCAGTGTCCTTGGGACAGTTTCATGCGCCAGTATTTGCAATCCAGACTGTGTAAAGAGGGAGTCCGAACTCCGGAGAAAATCATGAAAATGCTGCTGCCCCATCACCCAAGAAATGCAGGGGCTGCCGACACTGCTCCTGGAGAAGAGAGACTGTAGCTTGTCTGTGTGTCTCTGCCTCCTCGCCTCACTTGGGAACTCAGTGCAGCTCAGCCCCAAAGCAAACAGTTACCACATGACTTGGCAGTGGCCTTGGGTCTATGTCTCTGTTGATAACTCTTAAGTCTTGCAGCAGTGTGTGGTGTCCCCCTGAGGAGGCCCTCACTTGGTGCCTGTGCTCAGAATCTATGGCTTTCCAGAACAAGATCAGCCCAGTCTCAGTAAGGCACTGCCAAGGCACCTTATTTGGGGTGTGCCCTGGTGATTTCTTAGTACCAGCTTGGCCTGCTCTTGTTTTCTAGACTATCTGTCCCTTCTGAGATGTCCCGTGGGCCTACCCTTTATCTTACTCCCTAGGTCCCCAGCTTCTTCAGGTTTTCCCCTTTCTGTCTCTGGATTCCAACCAACATACAGACCCTGACACTACCTCAGTTCTGATTTTGACGTCTTAACAGAACTACAAGGACCAGTACTCAGATACTAGACATTTGGCACCATTAACAGAAATTGCAGAGCCCAGGAACGAGGGGGAGGGGTACAAAGGAGGGGCTCCTTTAAAATTTAAATTATTTGCACACTCTGAGCCAACACATATATCTTGGTATTGATCGAAGCTCTTTGGAAGCTATTTACGTTTTCAGCCCACCTATAAGGCTGAGATTTATACTGCGTTTGGTGTTTAACTAGCCTCTTAATGCATCCTGTTGAGCCATAGTGTTGGTGGGTGTATTGTAAATTTTAGCCTTGGCGCTAAATGGATTTGCTTAGTGGAGTTGAATTTAGGCCATTAAAATAAATAAATAAAATGAATAAGAGGGACTTCCAGGCCCTTCATGTCATATTAAAATCAAGCAAAGCCAGAGAGACACAACCTCTGGAGTCATGATTGGGTTCTGTGTGCCAGGTTTAGGGCGTGAAGGAGTCCTTTCGGTACGGACTCACACAGTGAACACCAGCAGTGTGGACTTAAGGGAGAGACTGTGGTGCAGCATGGGTATGTCCTGAGTTGAAGTTAAGAAGACCTGAGTTCACACCCTGACTTTATCTGCACGCCCATAGCTGGATCTGCTTTTTCCCAGTTTCTAATTGAGTGTGGTCTGGCCCGGTGATTAGGTAAAGTCCCAGTGTCCTGAAACCGATCTCATCCCCTTGAATATGTTGCCCACATTTGCCTGGACTCTGACATCGGCCCAGCCCCTGGGTTGGAAGGAGAGGACAACAGCTCTCAGCCATCTAGGGCTGACCTCAGAGGCATCTCTTGTTTAAGTGACCCCTGAGAATCGTGGAAGATCTCAGATTCGTCCACATTCCAGTGAAGCTAACAGCTTCCGTGAAGTCTCAGGCTGCCAGGATCCAGGCTAATTGGAACACAGGCCCAATATTTTCCGAAAAGATTCAGTATAGATAAAAAACTTATTTTGGGAAAAAAAAAAAAAAAAAAGCTTATTTGCTTATTTTGTCTGCTAGAGATAGGTTAAAAAAAAAAAAAAAAAAAAAAAAAAAGGGTTCTGAAATCACCAGGGAATTTAGAGCCTTTTGGTATTCTGGTTCCCTGGAATAACAGCATTTTCCTCCGCAGTCAGGACAGAGATGGTGGTCATTTGAGCTGGCTTCTTACCGCGACTCACGGCATACCGGTCATAAGCCACTGTGAAGAGTGGGTGGCCACTGAAGTTTTTCTCTGGAGGAGGAGCAGCAGGTCTGCGAAGGCTGGGTGACCAGAATCTGGGTGGCTCCTGGAGCAGATCTGTGAGGATGAAAGTGCCAGCAGCCCTTTCTCTCTCCTCAGATGTGTCAGGTGAGGTCTCCATCGCTCTCATGCTGCACCTTCAGCATTTCCCGAAGATGGCACAGTCCTCTCTTCTCAAGGCTGTCGTCTCTGACACTGCCCGGGCCTGAGATAGGACGTGAACTCGGTTTCTCCACTTTTTACCCACCCTTACCTACCCTTTCAATGGCCCTAGCTCTGACCTTGACGTAGACACTCGTGGATCCCGTCAGAGGAGTTCCATATTCTTGAAAAGGTCGGGACCATGGGAAAGCAAAGGGCAAAATGGGGAGAATATAAACAGATGTTTGTGTTTGTGCACATCCTTCCTCGTCCCTTTATTTTTTCAGTCGAGAAATATTTGCCAGGCATCCTCTCAACAGGCTGAGCAGGTCTTTGGCAGAGCGATGTGTTAGCAGTCAAGGTAAATGATACAGCAGGCCTACTGATTCCTTCCAGCTGAACTGTGGGGTGCTAGGAGTGCGTGTGCCAGGTGGACACAAACTGTTTGAGCAGAACGTATAAATGCCAAGTAAAGGAGTTTGGACATTATTATCCAGGACATTGGCTTATTGAGAGGATTTGGGTCAAGGGAGTGCGTTCCATAATTTGTATACTAGAGTTTTCTGATGAAATCTGAGAAGATTGGACCTGGATGAGCTTTGAGGCACAGGGATGGCACAGCTGCCCTGGGTGAGAGACGGCAAAGCCCCCAAATCATGAGTAAATTGGGAAGTAACTTATTAATAATTCATTGCAAGTGAGATGACCATTTCCCTAAGGGGCCATTTCCCCAAATTTATAATCCCTCCATGTCCTACATACACATACACCCCTACCTCACATACACATACACACACCCCTACCTCACACCTCCCACACATGCACCTCCCACATACACACTCCTACCTCACACTCACACCCTTACCTCATACCCCCATACACACCCCTACCTCACACATACACATGTGAGGTAGGGGTGTGTATGTGTATGTGAGGTAGGTGTGTGAGTGTGAGTGACCTGGATTCTGGTCACCCAGCCTTTGCAGACCTCACCCCCACACACACCCCTACCTCACACCTCCCACACATGCACCTCCCACATACATACCCCTACCTCACACTCACACCCTTACCTCACACCCCCATACACACCCCTACCTCACACACACACACACACACACACACACACACACACCCTACCTCACACCATGCCTCCACACCACAGTGGCTGTGCTCATTCATTTCTGAAATATCAATTTTAAAAATGCATTTCAAAAACTGTAGAAGTTACCATGACCCTCTTCAGTTTCTCTGAGAACATGGTCTCTTCAAAACCCTGGACATGGCCGAGGAACTGGAGAAAGAATCAATATTGCTGACTCTACAGTCATTCAGCTTCCCTCACTTCAGTCCAGGGGGAACACTGGGCTTCCTCTTTCCCCCGGAGTACGTCTGCCGAGCAGGGGAGAAGTTGCCGCAAACCTCTTCCATGCGGCTTGGGCCCTCTTCAAAGCAGTGATACTATTACAGCAAAAAGTCCATGCGAATGCTCACCCCATGGTAAAAATCCATTTAAACAGGCTCTGGTTTATTTACTGTAACCAGAGCAGCGTGGAACTGGAGCTAGGATAATTAAGCCCTAATTCATCAACACTTGGGGAACAGCACGTTTTGAGTGGGGAATTCCAAAATGGGATGGCTGGACTGGGCCAGACTGGCCTTGGCTGGATCCCGGGAAGGATCAAACATTGTCCTGGGTCGCCTGCTCATTCTGACCCACACAGCCATCAGGCCTTCATCTGGGTTCAGGAGACTATCGGGCCAGCTCGGCCCAGTCAACTAGTCTGTCCCCTTGGAGATTTCTGTGTACCCCTCAGGGGCTGGTGTAGGGGCGGTCCGATGCTGAGAAAGCATGACCATCCTCTGTTTGCCTGGCACTGTGCTACTTTTTAAAACTGAAATTGGATTCTAGGTTCCAGGCCAAGCCCAACTTTCCTAAGAGGGTATGCTGAGAAAATAGCCATTCTGAGTGGCTACCTGGGCATTTCACAGAATGACAAACTCTTCCCACCCAGAGTCTGGACATTTAGATAAAGACCTTAGCATCAGAGCTTAGGAGTTCTACCACAGATTCCCAGCTGGCTTTTCCTGGGGTGCCTTTTAAAATAGCCAGTTAAAGTCCAGTCTGTGAAAAATGAGTGACCGCTTCCCCAGCTGTCTCCTGAGTCATAAGTGCTTGGTACCCTGCCCTCCACTTGTGACCTGGGATGGAGGGTTGCCTCCCCCAGCTGGCTGCATTCCTCTCTTGGGACTTGTAAACAACAGACCTTAGGACTCTGCTTCCTGTGAGTGTACTGAAGCCGTGCCTTCAATCAAAATGACCTTGGAGTTTCACTTCCCCAGAATGCCCCACCTCTGAGGAAGCTACGTGGGGACCCCTCCTGGGCAGCTTGTGCCTCCTTATCCAGCAGGTCCTAATCGACAAGTTCTTCACCCAGCCCATGGGTGGCTGCAGGTCTTCCGGGCTCAGAGGGAGCTGGTAAGATTTGTTGCCAGCCTACTCTCCACACAGCATTTCTGGCCAATGCCTCTGGTCCTGTTGGTAGCTCCCTAGAGACTCAAAAAGAACCAGCAGTCTGGGGATGAGATGTTCTGCTGTCCTTTGTACCTGCCCTCCCCTAAGCGCCCTGGCATCATCCCCACAGCTCTGCCCCTCCCTTGGCTTCCCTCAAGCTTCCCTCTTTGTGACTCGCCCGGGAAGATGTCTGTCTTCAACTAGCTGTTGACTCCAATTTTCATTCATTTATTGATTCATTCGTTCAATTGAGAACTACATCTTGGTGTGTTTATTTATATTACAGACATAGCCTTAGGTCTGGAGTGAACAAAATAACATCTCTGCTCTCATGGAAATTATATTCTAGAGGGGGTAAGGGAAAAGAAAAAGTGTATTTCAGACTTGGAAAAAAATGAAGGATAAGGGAAACAGAACGTGAAAGTGGATGTTATGTTATGATGGTCAGAGGAGGTGGTCAGAGGAGGTGTCTATGACAAGACACCATTGGAGCAGAGACCTGAAGAATGGGAGGGAATAATCTTTGGAGGTATCGTTGGGAAGAGTTTAGGGTTAGAAGGAGAAAAGTAAGTGCAAAGGCCCTGCGGTTGGTCCATGAATGGCATATTCCAGGAAGACTTCTCTCTTATTTCTATTTTATATACATAATGTATAACTTTGTTATAATTTCCCATTTGCCTTTTCCTTGGAATGAAGATAAGAGACCTTGGTTTATTCATATATATCTCCCAGGGCTTACTACTGCTCTTGGAATATAGTTGGTGCTTAATAAATGCTTGTTGAAAGAAGAATATTCTCATTAATATTCCTAGCAATCATATGAAAGTATGTATCATTATAACTTGATAGACAGAGGAAACAGAGAAATTAAGTAATGCTCATGTTTGCACAGCTTGTACATGAGAAGTGCTGTCTAGATCCCCTCTCTAAGGACCAGAACGAAAATTCTTTCTCAACAGTCTTACTTGTGGAGTCAGAATGTCTCTTCCTATAAACCTCAGGTCATGTACCTGTAAAGTAGAGTTTGTGTCATGGCAACAGGCATCCCAAAGGCCTGACTCTGCCTACCTTCCTGTCTGCCTTTCTGGCTACCTCCCATCATGTCCTGAGGATTAATGAATGCTGCATTCATGACTTTGGGCTTGCCCTGAAGCCCATCAGAGAGTGTTACTTGAGCAGAGCAGAACTTAGGTAGAATCCAAGTGGTGTTGGGTCCATCTCTACAGCTGGGCAGTGGAAGGAAGAAGAGACCACTGTGGAATACTGGTGAGAGCTGGAGCAGGGTGCGGGGTGCAGAGAATTGAGGAAGGCAAAGGGTCTTGGGAGGGAGAATGGATAGATTTTCTGTCTACACACCCAGCTGTGACCAGCAGGGCATTCAGTGGGGTCCAGGGAGGTGAGAGAGAGGGGACAGTGGTTTCCCTCCTGGCTGGGCTGGGCAGGTGACACAGTAACAGGGACTGCTGAGATCAGGGACAGTTGGGCATTGCCTGTGGAGTCTACAGTGGGCCGGTGTGGGCACCAGTAGACACAGGGTCCGGCCAGTCTGGTGGTGTGCCCCAGGTCCCTGGCTCTGGTGGGTTTACTCCAGGACTGGATGTTTGCTTTGGAAGCCCTGGAGCATTAGTCTTGGCCTTAGCATGATTCCCCGATGGCCGTATGGCTAGGCCAGAACACCTGAAAGTCATTAGGTTGGGGTCCTATTTTGTTCTCACATTTCCAAGCAGTGACCTGCAGCCATGTGTGACCGGCTAGGCACTTTATCAACTTGCTTTCCCCAGCCCACCCCACCCATTTACCTTTCCCATTTCCTCCATCCCTGCCCAAGACCTACCAATCGTCCAAAACTGAGAGCTAACAGGGACCCTTTTCTTTCCTCTTTAATAAATATTTGTAAGGATTTTCACAACCTTTTATATTAATCTTCTTCATTTTTCCATTAATAAGGACTATGAGGCTCAGAGTGGTTAAGTGACTTGCTCAGAATTACACAGCTGATAAGATGCAGAGTCTAAGTAGAAGCTGAGGCTTAGCTGATATCAAGAGGCTATTGAAGTGTGGGCATTATACAATCATCTACCACAAATACCCTGGCCAGTCTGCATTGGTACTTCCCATCAGTGATGCCCAAGCCTATGTTTTCTCCTAATGTGAACCCAGTGCTTAATTTATCTGGCCAGCAGCTACGAGAATTCCTGTTCTCATTTCAGTGTATTTGCAGCCACATGGGGAACTTATGAAATTTACTTTCTTTTTAAAAATGTGTCTTCTACATATCAGGGAGATCACATGATAGTTGTCTTTCTCTGCTTGACTTATTTCGCTAAGCATGATACGCTCTAGTTCCTGGGGATAAAAATATATGTTTATAAAAAATAAAAAATTAAAAGAAAATGTGTCTTCTAGACATATATATTTTCTAGCCTTTGTTTGTATTTTTTTTTAAATCACAGTTCTCTACCAGAGACATATTGTCCCCCAGAGAACATGTGGTCATGTCTGAGGACACTCTTTGGTTCTCACAACTGGAGCAGGAGGGTAGTTCTAATGTCTCATGGGTAGAGGTCAGAAGTTCTGTTCAACACTCTATAATGTATAAAACAACCCTCCACAATAAAAAAATTATCCAGTGCAAAGGGTCAACAGTGACAAGGTTGAGAAACTGTTCTAAAGTCATAAATAAATGCATGTAATACTTTGTGTAGATTATTATATATGGAAAAATAAATACCATTGACAATATGGCACTATGAATCACTGATGGGGTGTTACGGAAACTTGTGCCAACTTGTCCCGGCATCCTGTGTGCATCTATTCCCAACGTCAGCTTCAGTGACAATGTCAATAGCTTGAAATTGGCCATGATGGGAATATTTACACCATGGAAATTGGCAAATACTGCATATTAGGGTTTTGGGGTTTTTTGTTTTTGTATTTTTCTGTTTTTTTTTTTTAATTTTGTTTTGTTTCCTTTTGGAGAGTCAGTTTCATCACACCATTAAGAACTTTCTGTGTAACAAAGATTGTACATTGTCATTTAATCCTCACAATACTGTGCTGTAACTAATATCATTACTCCCCAATTTAATATTAGGAAATGAGGCACAGAAAACTAAAGCAACTTGTCATATATAATATCATTGTTTAATGGTGGAGACAGGATTTGAAACCAAGCAGTCACTCTCCAGAGCTTTTGCTTTAAGCATTACCTGCCTGGCCAAACATTAATTAGAAACAACTGTGATACACTGCGTATTCCTGAGTTGGCCCATTGAGACAGAGAAATGGACATTTGTGTTTAGTGCATCATATTCCAATATCATCTTACAAATTTGATATCTTGATAAATGATAGCATTTGTATGAAGTACTCTCTTTTGGGTAAATAGGTATTTACAATGAATGAAGAGTAAACAAACTAATTACAGAGTTCTTAAAAATCTTAAAAGTATCTGTCCTTCAAATTGTTGCCTAAAGTTACTTTTTCAATGAGATCTTCTCTAATCAATATTTTAAAATTGCAACTTAAAATTTTGTCCCCCAAAGCACCCCCGATCCTCCTTCCTTCTTTATTTTCTCCAAAGGACGTGTTCCTTAAGGCTGTGTATTTTTGTTTCCACTTCAGCATCCCCAACACTTAGAACAACATGTAGTACATTGTATATGTTCAAGAAAAGATTTGTTGAGTAAATAGCTAACTGACAAATGCAGATGTTTCTCCAAAATAGAAGATAACCCCATCACTGATGAAAAGGTTCCATGTTTGATTCATATTTATGACAAATACAGAGAAAGGTGGAATCTGCCCTTAGACAAACGGGTTAGACATCTTTCCAATAGCCAAAATTGGAAAAGACAAACTGGACACCTGAAACAGTGGTGCTGGTTTAGCTGGACTGATGCTGCTCTTCTGAAATAATTGGAAGTTGGGGTTTTCTCCCCACGTCCTCCCAGAGCACTAGCATTCACCATCATGGTCTTTGGGATGAACTTGGGGCCCATAGAACAGCCAGGTATAGGTATGAAATATATGCATACAAAATGGAATCTACAATGCCGAGCTGTGCAGAAGGCTATATTTATTAAAGAGGGACCTCCTTATGACTGTCGGCTCCATGAACAACCCACAGGAATAGATGTTCAAAATGTCCTCTTAGAAAGGAGCATAGTCTTGGTTAATGCCTCAGCCTACTGATATTAGATAACTGTAGAGAGTAGGGCTGTCAGGTGTAGCAATAAAAAATACAGGATACAGACCATCTAGTTAAGTTTGAATTTCAGAATACACACACACACGTGTGTATATATATGTCTATACATGTATATATAACATATAATTTAAAATATATATGACATATATGTGTTTAAAAAGTATTTATTGTTTCTCGTTCATCTGAAATTCAAATTCAACTGGATATTCTATATTTAATCTGGCAACCCTAGCAGGGAGCTCAGGCCAGACACCAGAGTTGCTTGGTTACTGTCGGGGACTCTGCCCCACAGAGTGCTGAGGAGGCGAGGATGGAGACCAGGCACAGGAAGCAGTCCCAGGACACGATCAGTCAACAGTGTTGAGCACAGGCTGTCCCTGCCTTCTGCCTCAGAGAGTCATAATATTTGAGAATCATGTAGTCCCATTCCTGGCATTCACCTAAAACTCTTGTTTTTTTTTTTTTCTTTTCTTTTCTTTTCATTTCTACCTACATTCAGTGGTTTCCTTCTCTCTACTGCTATTGTGGGAACATTGAGAGTCATTCTAAAGCCTGGCTGATTCACAGAACACATGGGACATTCCTAAAGATACAGATTCCCAGGCCCCATCTAACAAGCAGGTCTGAGATCAGACCTGAGATTCCGTTTTCAAAAATCTCTTTAGGAGGTTCTGATAGTTAGCCATTTGGGGGAGCCACCTGAATACCTCAGTTCTATCAGACAGTCTACACTATTGAAGAATCTTGGAATTCAGTTTCATGGGGACAGGTATCAAGGCTGGAAGGAAACTTGGCCCACCTATGGAATGGGAGCAGCACTGGGAAATAGGGCCTAGGATGTTGTGCAAGGAAGGACCAAAGGAGGGTGATAGCAAACAAAACAACTCACAGTGGATCTTGGACTTTTGATGATTTGATAGTTGGCTGATGATCTAGAAGTTGGCTCGTGCTCTAGCTGTCCAGCCAGAATCTTGAACTGTGTATCATTCGTCCATTTTACCCAAAGACCTTCCTTTTTTTTGGACTAAAGATAAAGGTTTGGATAGCTTCTTCAAAATGAGAGTCTCCAAAATGGGGTGGTGGAGTCGGCTTATACCAGGTCACAAGAGTGATTGTTAAACTTGCAGAAATCTTTGGTGCCAGTTCTTATCATGACCTTTTTTTTTTTTTTAAGATTGATTTACTTATTTTAGAGAGAGAGCATGAGTGAGGGGCAGGGGCAGAGGGAGAGGGAGAAGTAGACTCCCCAGTGAGCACAGAGCCCAATGACCCTGAGATCATGACCTGAGCTGAAGTCAGGAGTCGGATACTTAACCAACTGAGCCTCCCAGGTGCCCCTATCATAGCCTTTATTAAAAATCAAATTAATGAACTCACAAATAAGTTGCATTAAGAGCAAAGGTAATAAATACTCAAAATTCATTGCTTTCTAATTGTTTACTACATGTTATTATTGTCTACGTTTGTGAGGTTATCTACACCTATTATGTTCATGTGGTGCAAACACTGTTGAATGGAGTGCTCTTGTCCGCTTATTGTCAGTATCCATGTTTAGTGATTTCTCATTGATAATATGAAATGGGCCCTAATGGGAATATTTACATCATAGGAATTTGCATATGCCACAAATCAAGGTTGGTTGGGTTTGGTTTTGGAGGTTTTTTGTTGTTTGTTGTTGTTGTTGCTGTTGTTTTCCCAAGAGAACTAGTTGTTGACATTTGCCAGCACAACACTGGAGTCTCTCCTCCCCACTGAAACTTGACCAGACTTGGAACAATGAAGAATGAAAAATAATGATGTCATGAATCCTTAAATGCCTTTCCCTCTTTGATGAGAAAAGTCATTCAAAGGAAAGGCAGACACTAGTTTCTGATACTTTGGCTTTTTTTCCCTTGTCTGAAGATTTAAGTAAACAAAAAGTTGTCTTTTTCCATGCCAAGACTTCAAGTTAGAGTAGTTGAGTCTGACATACCCTGAAGTAAGAGGGTACATTGGAGAGATGCCAAAGGAGTGGGAAAACTAGCAATTAGGCAGTGCCTGGGATTTTGTTACACAATTCTTGTGTGCCTGTGTTTCTATGTTACATATATAATTTTATATATATATATATATATGCATAAATATGCAAATGATCTTTATGTATCCATATTTCCCCTTTATCAGTAGGTTACGCTGAAAGAGAGTGAGCTTAGAAGTTAGATAGCCTGGATTTGAAGGTCTCAAATCCAGGCTATCTAATTAGTGATACTGTAGAAAGTTTCTTCTTGTTCCCTTGCCTACAAGTGGGAGATAATAGTATACCCCTCATAATCTATATAGAGGATATGACAGAAATTGGCACAATTCATTCATCCAATTGCTTTGCTTAGTAAATATACTTCATTTAGAGAACACAGAAAAGCAGGTGAATGCAGTCTGCCCTATGGAAATCATAGTTTTATAAGAGAGACTGGCGTTAAACATTTTGCTTAAAATAATTTTGCTTAAAATAATTTTGCTGTTGTAATGATGAACCTACTGAAAGAGGGTACATGTCAATTAAGCAAAACTGAAGAGTCAGGAAGAATGTGGGCACTCCAGAATATTCAGTTTTCTTTCTCTCTCCTGTCTTTCCCTCTCATAGCAGCCAGTATCCATCCCTGCCCACATGTCTTGGGCCACATCCCTTCCATTTGCTCAGAATATGCCCCAGGGTCTACAAGTCTTTGCTTATAGCTTTTCTCCAAAGCAGCTGAAGGCTGCATGTCCTGCTGCAGACAGACGGGCAATGCTAGAAATAAACCCCCTGGGAACAGTTTCCCCAACACAAGGAATGATTCTGGGCCATTCATTGTCTGCCAGAGTTTCCTCCATAGACTCCAACTCCAGGTGCCCACAGTACTGTCTGCTAGCACACATTTTTTGGCTGCTGTCCCTTTTTGTCACTTCCCCATTCCCCTACAGCTGTTGTACCATCCAAATAAACTATTTGTACCAACACTTTGACTCAGATCTGCTCTTCTGAGAGCCTAAACCAAGAAAGCTTCTCTCAAAAGTATCTGTGTCCCCACACTGGGCACACAATGTGGTCCCCAAATTACGAACAGACTTCTAGGAATAGATTGGTTATATAATATAAGATCTAAACCAGGACCATGTGGAGAGTGAGGGGGGCCAACTATGCCCCCTTCACTTGAAAATATGCCAAGAGGACAACAGACATAAACCAGAACTATGCTGACAAACATGGTCCACCTGTCTTGGAGAAGCCTCAACACTTCTGCTAGAATGTCCAGGCCAGAGTTCTGCGGGCTAACCAGGGGGCTCTGGGCATCCCTCAGGAGACAGCAGCATGGGCACTTAGGTCATTTCTCAGAACCTTGGGGCCTCCCATTCCCAGAGCAGTAGCTCACCACATGCTGGGGAAGCTCATTTCAACCTAAGCACTCACAGAAACTCACCATTTTTAGGGGGAAAACAAAACAGATCTGTCAATGTCTGTCACCTCCTTTGTGCAGCTGCACTTTTTTAAGAGCCAAGGAGTCCCCAGTGAGTGTGGATCACACCAGTGCATGAGAAATGATTGACTCGGAGAACTTTGCAGAAATGACCACTGATGTTGGAATCATACTTGACTGGGTGTGTTTCCTGTGCACACTGGGGCTGCTGTGGGTGTGCTGGGGACAGGGAGGAGGGATTCTCAATGAAGGAAGTTTCTATGCAAGCCCCGCAGCCCACACAGATCAGATTTCAGCTTCAATTTGCTCATTCCCCTTGCGTTTTTCTTTCTCCCCAAACATTTAAACTCAGAGAGCTATATAAGTTCAAATGTTTTTTTATAGAGTGAAATAAACAGCTTTTATAGCCTGAAAACAGCAAGCTTGGAGATCAACCGTTCACCACTGAAGCAGGCGTGTTTAAGTCGAAGAAATAGATGGCATTCTCTTCCTTATTGTTAGCTATATTTTTCCCCAAAACTAATAGGAGGTAGCGTGTAAATTAGCTGCCTTCCAAGTTGCCAGGGAAAGAAGTTAATGCAGCCTCTGGGCATTTTGCTACAAGGCTGCCCCCCTCTGGCTCCCACCACAATGTGGTTTGTGGAGAAATCAAGTATGTTTAAGAAAGAGCAGTCAGGCAAGTCAAGGTCATGGTCTCAGGAGCTGGTCATTCTTTCCCCACCTTCTAGTTACCACCTCTGTCTTTTCAGCACATCTTACACTTTCCTCTAGATGCCAAAATATGTAACTGAGTTTAAGGTGAACTTTTGAGTTTAAGGTGAACATTGGCAACCTATGGTTCCAAACTACACATGATGGACGGGTTAGGTTGAAAGGCAGAGAACATGGAGAGGACAGACAAAGGCTAGCACTGACCTTTTCACTCCAGACACCATTTATTAGCACCGTGCCTTTAGGAGTCTATCTTCATTTGGGGATAAGGAAGCCACTGGAACATTCATGCAGGAGGTAGAGACTAATGCTGGATATACAAGGGGTCCCAAATCTTGCATATCTGTGCTCACGTAGCCAATTCTTGTCTATTCATTTAACAAATAGCATACTATGAGCATATCACAGAGTTGCCCTCAGGCTATTCCAATGCCCTGATCCTCTCTTTCACCAGTAGTTATAATTAGACATTGCAACCTCAGAAAGCATCTCTCTGCAATTGCCCTGATTTTCTAGCCACATTCTTAATCGATCTTGAGCATGCACTCCAGAAACACAAGTTGCTTTGCAGTGATTCCCAAGGTTCATTTTCTTTAAGCAACTGAGGCTCTCTTCAACCCCTTCAGCCTAGAGGACCTTTCTTTCTTTTAATCTTTAATCTAGTCTCTTCATCTCTAATCTAAAATGCTTAAATTAATTTGTTAGGGCTGTTGTGACAACACTGCACAGTTTCGGGTGGCTTAACCACAGAAATTTCTTCTCTCAGAAGGCTGGAAATCCAAAATCAAGATATCTTCCTCCTGAAGGTTAAGGGAGAATCTGACCCATCCCTCTCCCTTTGCTTCCAATGGTTTGCTGGCATTCTTTGGAATCCCTTGGCTTTTAGAAGCATCACCCCAGTTTCTGACTTTAGCTTCACATGGCATTCTCTCTACGTATAAGTCACTACATCCAAACTCACCCCTCTATATGAGGATATCAGTCACTTTGGCCCACCCTAATTACCTTGCTTAACTAATTATATGTTCAATGACCCTATTCTCAAATAGGTCACATTCTGAGGTATTAAGGGCTAAGACATCAACATAGAAATTTTAGGGGGATGCGATTCAGCACCCTTAACAATGATCATTCCATGAGTCAATACAATAGAGTTGGGAGCTCCCCCTACCTCCCTGGGCACACATTTAATTCTTTCAATGACCACAATATAGTAGTGACTTCACTGAACTTCAACTGTTTGTTCAACTAGCTCCTACACTTGCTTGTAAGTTGTACGAGATCATGACCCCATCTATACCCTTCAGCCTGTGGATGCTCAGTGAATGTTTCTTGAATAAATACTAACTCATTCAGAATTGCCTCCTTTTTGCTAAGCGCTAGAGGAGAAGCATGAAGAGCAAAGTCATAAAGGGTTCCACCAGCCAACTCCTCTTATGGACCAGTCATAAGAGATCCCTGCTCCCAGGTTAATTTCTTCTGGCATTCTCCCCTTAAAGTCATCATCCGTCCACTCCATTTCTACTGCTTTGTTTTTCTTTCCTTTATTTCCTACCCTGCTTACACCCTGCTGCCACCAAGACACTTACCACATATGCCCCTGATGTGTACTGAATCTAAGCAGCTATTATCATGAGGTTAAGGGAAGTATGGAAAACTGGGAGCTTATCAAAATATTCTTAATACAATTTATAGGCTGTCAGCAGTTGTTTATGCCTTCCTATTAATCCAGGGATTTATATTTATTTTGTTCTGATGATATAATATGATGTATAATTTCTTTTGAGAGTTTGGAATTGCTTTGTAGAAATATAGGAATTGGGTCATGAATCCTAATGTCTTGCTGCCAACAGGCTTTTGTCATGCTGAGGAGGACGTTTCATGTCTCTTCCCATTCCGAAGAGAACATTTCACACCCCAGTGAGTTAATAAAAATGGAGAGTGTGTGATCGTGATCTTGAGCAGGCTTTCTGGGAAGCTCTTAGTTGAGGCTACATTTTCTAGACACATTTGAAGTCCTTGCCAAATCCATAGCCCTTGATTTGGAAATGCTACTCCCATTCCATCCTAAGGGAGAGGCTGGGGCAGGCATGCTTTGCACTGGTTGACTCTGCTTTTTGGTCCTACCTGAAAAGTGTATAGGAAGATATCCAAGTAAGGTGGGGCCAATCAGCTTCACTCTTGAGAATATAAACTAAGCCTTGTAGAATGAGCAGTAAGATTGGGATTGACTCTGGATCAATAAGGTCATAGAACGGCTAGAACCAGTATTGCTCCCACAAACCATGTGCTAGCCAAAGTTATAGGGAAGTGGAAATGTACAGCCTTACAAAAGAAGTGGGCTGCACAGAGAAGACTATAGTCTGTGTGCAGGGAAAACAAAGACACAGAGCCACCTTGACAAACATCTAATATCAGGTTGACTACTGACACACTTCCCTTTAACATGCTTCTTTGGGAGGTCTTCTATTTATTGCAACAGTGAAGTCCACGATGAAGATCCTTTTGTGTGGAAGCTCCAACCAAAAAAATATAGCATAGGGCTATTCTGATGGAGGGTTCAAAGTAGAGATAACTTTGGTGATCTGTGTATTAGTTACCTATGCCACATAACAAATTATCCCCAAGAAGTGTCATCAAACAATAAGCACTTATTCTCTCATCCAGTTTCCATGATGTAGAATCCAGGAGTAACTTAGTTGGGTGATCCTGCCTCCTAGAATACAAGTTGGCTATTGGCCAGGTTTGCCTTTGTCTGAAGACTTGACTGGGTTGGAAAATCCACTTGCACTGTATCTTACTTACTTGTCTGACAAGGTAGTGCTGGTATTTAGTAGCACTAAAGCCAGTGCTACTGGTTTAGAAGCCTCAGTTCCTTGATAGATGGGCCTCTCCATAGGTCTGTTTGCATATCCTCGTGGTAATGGCAGTTGGCTTTTCCATAACTGGTGACCCAAGTAAGAGTTAAGTAGAAACAATTTTATGACTTAGCTATGGAAGGGCCACCTTAATTTTGACCACATCCTATCAGTTGCATAGGTCAGCCCTATTCAGTGTGAAAAGTGACTGCACAAGATAAGAAAAGCAGTTGAGAGTCACCTTGGAATCTTGGATACCACAGTCTGTGACCAAGAAAGACACCAATCTAATTTATAAGAAAGAGAAAATTGAGGTAGCTTCTTTCTCCCATACTGTTCCCAGATGTTACTTATGTATACACACTCACCTACCTTCCAGACACACCAGTCTCTATACCTGTGTTCATACTATTCCCATCTTGCCAATGCCCTTCCTTCCCTCTTCCTTCAACTCCCTATGCATACTTATCCTTCAAGACCCTATTCATGTGATCTATCAGCCCCTGGGAAAACAGTCTGTGCCCCTCAGTGTTCTGTGTAATTCCTGCATTGCTCTCATATCACATCTATTCCATTCAGTGGCTCTGTCTTGAAAAAGAGACTATGCTATGTATTATAGACAGGAAATAAGGTAGAGATTCATTATACAGTTGTTGGAAGAGTGAGAAGCCAACAGGTATGGTCTGAACATGGGCTAAGGCCTCAACTGGGATGCACATTCCTGCAATGGAGTCTCAGCCTCTGGGTTAATCTCCAGACTTTCCTAGAACCACCAGCCACAGCTCAGGGTAGCACCATTCAGCGAATGCTGAAATGTGCAATGCTCCATAATTCCAAACCTGCACTGGGAACATCTTAGAATATGTGTTCTTTCCCCAGGCCTTCAAATTACTAAGTGATCCTCATCTACCACTTTGTGGTGAATAAATCCAGAGTGATTCCCTGGTAGGACTAAAGTGGAGCCTTATGTGTTTTGGGGCCAAGGACCACAAGTCTTCCCTTGAGTTTTCCACTCAGCCTGCTCAGAGAGAAAATGGATCAGCACATTCCCTTTTTGGAAACAGGGGAAAACATGCTCTGGGGAGGGGTGTGTTTGTGTGTGTGTGTGTGTGTGTGTGTGTCCCTTGAACAGGAAAAGCATCTACCAGGCCCTAGGGATGGATGACACAGTGCTGTTGGAGATGCGTTTAACACAGTCTTGATGCAATGTTGTGTTGGTCTCTCTCCACTCCTGAGAATTAATCCCATCAACTGAGATTTAATGCTGTATATTATGCACCTGGCACCATGCTAACCCCTTTATAACATGAAGGTGAAAAGTTAACAGTGGTGGCAGGACTGGAATCAAGGAATCTCCAAATCTAGCCCCCCACACTGCCCAGAATGAGTGCCAAGTCCTCAGGATATTCTCGATTCTTCTGCCCTGCCATTTGCTTACCTTTTAAAGGACAAAGATGAGAGTATAGGTTTTAAACCCATTACCCATTCAGTCAGTCAACAACAATCTTCCTAAGGGCAGGGAGGTGTACCTGAGACCTTCCTTCACCCCAGTTTACCCAGTTATTGCCAGTGGTGTCAGTACTCCAGTGGGCTCAGAATATTTCCCACTCCCTAATATTCTCAAAAGTCCCAGATTACACAGCGTGTAATATGATCACTCCATACAGAGGCAACATTTGCTGCAGTTTCTGGAACATGGTAGCTTCATGCTAAATACTGGTTACTTACTAGGGAACAGTATCATGCCCAAGCTGTGGTGATAACCCCTAAACACAGTCTGTGCTTCTCAGAGGAAGCAACTAGGGCCCTGACAACCAGAAATGCCCCTTGCTCCATGCCTCTTACCCCGATATCCTGACACTTCCCCTTTTAGGAACAACAGTGGGGCCAGAGGTTCAAGTACCCATGGTTTAACCCCATACTTCCCAGCCTGAAAACCATACACCCTTGGTCTGCGTCCCTAGCACCAAGATGTGGCCTGTCCTCCTACTTTCCCTACTTTGCCTTCTTCCTCTCACTCTCTGTGCCTGTGTCCTCTTCCTTCCCCTGAGTCTGGCGCCTAATAATGCTTCCTTCTGATGAAAATCCCGAGCCCTGTGGGACCGCAGAGTAAAGGAATGTCAGCATCAGCCAGGCCTGGGGCATGCTGGTGTCAGTGGCCTCAGCCTTCTCTGTGGTCACTGCTGGCCCAGGTTTAAAGGCATTAGTCAGTCCCGACCACACCCCCATCCTTGGGGGCCCACACCTTTGATCCCCTACACCGCTTTCTCCATAACCACATCCCAGCTCTTGCAAGTTATAAACTGCCACGTCTGCCCTCTTTGGATGCCTATGGTGTTTGTCTGTCTGTTTCTTCCATTTCACAGTTGAAGGCTTTATACACATTGGCCCAGACCCTCAACACCAGTACCTGGCTGGCCCTTTCTCACTTAATATATCAACTGGCAAGCCATCCATTCCAAACAGAATTCCCATGACCACTCCCTCCTAAAGCATCCCTAAAGCACACAGTTTATTACAAGTTAAATTGCTGTATTAAGCATTGTCATTTGGCTTCTCCACTGGACTAAAAAGCCCACAAGGCCAGGTACAATGCCTGACTTTCCACCATAATCTGTCCATACAGGTCTGGTAGGTCACTGTTGATGAGATACGGATATACTTACTCTGCACTTCATGCTATCTCCCAGGGCTATGACTTCATATTCTCCAAAAAGAGTCACTTAGTGTTTCTCTTTTGCATCCATCTGGGGAATGATTTCAACTTTCTTTGTCCTTCTGACACCTCCTCGGAGTTCACAGATCCTCTGAGGCTGAGGACAACAGCTCATGTTTGCATGTAGTTATTTTATCATCCTAAGATGAGCTGTTGATTGTTATGACTGAAGGGGACTGGACAAAGGTGGGGGTTATGGAGATTATTGAATATTGAGGGATACTCTGTGCCATGAATTGGGCAAGGATCTTCACAGACTTCAAAACTATGCATGGACTTAGACTGTTTGACTGCTATAACAAAATACCATCAACTCTGTCACTTTTAAACAGCAATCTGTTTCTCACAGTCCTGGAGGCTGGAAGTCCAAGATCAGGGCGTCAGTATGGTCAGGTTCTGTTGAGAACCCTCTTCCAGATTGCAGACAGCCAACTTCTCATTCTTCTCATTCTATCCTTGTGGCAAAAAGAGAACTAGCTAGCTCTTTGGCCTTTCCTTAGAAGGGCACT
The DNA here is from genome assembly GCF_011764305.1 of Mustela putorius furo. Lineage (NCBI taxonomy): Eukaryota > Metazoa > Chordata > Mammalia > Carnivora > Mustelidae > Mustela > Mustela putorius. The sequence continues at coordinate 8,507,310 of NW_025421464.1, read as the reverse complement.
TATCCTATTGACAAGGGCTCCACCCCCTGATCTAGTCACCTCCAAAGGCCCCACCTCCAATTACCGTCACCTTAGGGGTTAAGTTTCAACATACGAGTTTTGGGGAAGGCACAAGTTTTTAATCTATGGAAGCAACTAATGAAAGTCATGGGGTGCTGCCTGGCTAACAGTGATTTGGTATCTAGAAGGCTGTCTAGAAGTGCTACTTTCTATGGTTTGGTAAGTGTTATCTTTGGTCTCTGCAACACTAATTTATCATCTCTTGCTTTTTAAGGTTACAATTAAAAGAAACCTCAACTCAAACGGGCTTAAATGATAACAGAATTCAATGGCTCATGTAACTAAGCATTTCAGTTATATCCACTTTGTGTGGTGTGGTCCAGGATTAAATGTTATATTAAGGAACTGGTTTCTATTTAGGCATTTCTTGGCTATGCTTGTTAATTGTGGGCAACATTTTCAAAAAGCTCTTTTCATATCTGTTGAGGACCACCAACAGCTTCTGAGGTTCATATCCTTCCTCATTCCTATCCAACGTATGTGTGGGGAGCATGTAGGAAGCTTGTGGTTTCATCTTCTGGAGAAATAGGCTGTCCTCCCCTTACAACTTCCAAAAATGTCCCCTTAGGCTAAGGATTCTGGCTCAGTTGTATGCTGGGTCCTAAGGGCATCACTGTGGTCCAGATGGAATGGGTTGTCCTAAGTCAACTAGAGACTCTGTCCTAATAGTCAACTCCATTGCAAGTGCATGGTGGGAGGAAGGGAGAATAGTGAATTCCAAATTCCCAATTAGAAATCAGCACACTATTGGACAAGAAGCCAGGAATGAGCACTGGGAAGAGAACCAAGGGATGTTCTTGTGATAGTCCTCCTAGAGAGTCATGATGGTTTGCTTAGAGGTCAATCATTAGTTTGTTCATTAAGGTGACTTTATTCTAGCATCTGCCATATACCAAAGGAGCTAAGGATGCAGAGAAATAACTGCTAATGAGCACTCACAACCCAAAGAGGAAATTATTATCTGTTTAAACAATATGTCAAAGAGGTGGCAGTTTCTTAAAGAGATGTCTGGTTTTCCTGGCAGAAAGTATTGTGTGAGGGTAGGCAGTAGAGGGAAGGCATTGTAGGCACGTATAATGGCATAAAGTCCTGAGCAAGCAGGGTAGGTCCGAAGAATAGTGGAAAGATCTTTTAAGGTAGAGGCCAGGAAGGAGGGATGAGAGTGGTAGGCAGGAGGGAAGGACCCAGGGAGGGCCATGACATGTTGGCTAGATGCACCTCTGCTCAAGGAACTGGTGGTGCTTTCAGTGGATCTTAACCACAGATCGGAAAGAACTGGCTGAACCATTAGGAAGAAAATATTTGCTTCCTAATTTTTGTCATCAAAGAATATAAATAGTACATGACTTAAAAAGTTGAAGTTTTAGAAAATGAAAAACATACAAATACTTGTCACCTAGGTAAGATACTACTAACTATTTCACAAAAAATGGAAAACAGAATAAGTAAAACAGGCATAAATATTTGAACGCTGTCTTTTTTTCTTTCTTTTCTCTCTTTTTAATTGAAGTATGGTCAACATGCAATATTATGTTAGTTTCAGATGTGCGACATAATGATTCAACAATCATGTACATTACGAAATGCTCACCACAGTAAGTGTCGTCACCATGCAACATTATTACAGTACTATTTACTGTATTCCCTATGCTGTAATTTTCATCCCTGTGACTTATTTATTTATAATTTATTGATTTTTTTTCATCATTATAAGTGTACTCTTTAATCCCCATCACCTATTTCACCCATCCCCCCACCCATTTCCCCTCTGGGAACCATCAGTTTGTTCTCTATAGTTAAGAGTCCATTTCTCAGTTTGTCTCTCTCTCTCTTTCTTTCCTTTGCTCTTTTGTTTTATTTCTTAAATTACACATATGAGTGAGATTACATTGTATTTGTCTTTCTCTGACTGACTTACTTCCCATAGCTTTACACTTTCTAGTTGTTGTTTCAAATGACAAGATTTCATTCTTTTTTTGTGGCTGAATGCTGTTAAATTGTATGTATATATACCACATCTTCTTTATGTATCTATCAATAAACATTTGGGCTGCTTCCATAATTCGGCAATTGTAAATAATGATGCAATAAACATCAGAGTGTGTGTATCTCTTTGAAGTAGTATTTTTGTATTCTTTGGGTAAATACCGAGTGTTGCAATTGTGGATCATAGGGTAGTTCTATTTTCAACATTTTGAGGAACCTCCATACTGTTTTCCACGTGGCTACACCAATTTGCATTCCCACCAATAGTACCTGAGGGTTCCTTTTTTTCCACATCTTGCCAACACTTGTTGTTTCTCGGGCTGTTGATTTTAGCCATTCTGACAGATGTGAGGTGACATTGCATTATAGTTTTGATTTGCACTTCTTTGGTGATAAGTGATGTTGAGCATCTTTTCATGTGTCTGTTGGCCATCTCTCTGTCTTCCCTAGAGAAATGTCTGTTTATGTCTTCTACCAATTTCTTAATCAGATTATTTGGGTTTGGGGTGTTAAATTGTTTCATTTCTTTATATATTCTGGATACTCACCCTTTATCAGTCATGTCATTTGCAAATACCTTCTCCCACTTAGTGGATTGCCTTTTAATTTTGTTGGTTCTTTCCTTTACTCTGCAGAAATTTTTTTTATTTTGATGTAGTCCCAGTAGTTTATTTTTTATTTTATTTCCTTTTTCTCTAAGAAACATATCTAGAAAAATATTGCTATAGCCAATATCAGAGAGATTACTGCCAGTATTCTCTTCAAGGATTTTTATGGTCTCAGGTCTCACAGGTGTTTAATCCATTTTTTTAAAAGATTTTATTTATTTATTTGACATACAGAGAGAGATCACAAGTAGGCTGAGAGGCAGGCGGGGGGAGCAGCAGAAGGCTATCACGGGGCTCGATCCCAGGACCCAAAGACCATGACTTGAGCCGAAGGTAGAGGTTCAACTCACTGTGCCACCCAGGAGCCCCTCTTTAATCCATTTTGAGTTTATTTTTGTGTATAGTGAAAGAAAGTTATCCAGTTTCATTCTTTTGCATGTGGCTGTCAGGTTTTTCCCAACACCATTTGTAGAAGAGACTAGACTGTCTTTTTCTCATTGTATATTCTTACCTGCTTTGTCAAAGAATTATTGATCATACAATTGTAGGTTTATTTCTGGGTTTTCTGTTCTATTCCATTGATCTATGTTTCTATTTAAATGCCACTACCAAACTGTTTTAATTACTACCACTTTGTAATATAACTTGAAATCTGGAATTGTGATACCTGCACTTTTGTTTTCTTTTTCAAGAATTCTTTGGCTGTTCGAGGTCTTTTGTGGTTCCAGACAAATTTTAGGATTGTTTTTTCTCATTGTGTGAAAAATGCTGTTGATATTTTGATAGAGATTGCATTACATCTGTAGGTGGCTTTGGATAGGATAGACATGTTAACAATATTTGTTCTTCCAACCCATGAACATGGAATGTCTTTCTATTTATTTGTATTGTGTTGAATTTCTTTCACCATTGTTTTATAGTTTCCAGAGTACAGGTCTTTCACCTCTTTGGTTAAGTTTACTCCTAGAGATTTCATTGTTTTTGATGCAGTTATAAATGGGATTTATTTTCCTCATTTCACTTTCTGCTGCTTCATTATTAGTATATAGGAATGCAACAGATATCTGTACATTGATTTTGTATCCTGCAGCTTTACTAAATTCACTTACCAGCTCTGGTTATTTTTTGGTAAAGTCTTTAGGGTTTTCTATATACATTGTCATGTTATCTACAGATAGTGAGCGTTTTACTTCTTCCTTACTGATTTGGATGCCTTTTGTTTTTAGATGTTGTCTGATTGCTGTGGCTAGGACTTCGACTACTATGTTGAATAAAAGTGGTGAGAGTAGACATCCTTATTTTCCTGACTTTAGTGGGAAGCCTTTCAGTTTTTCTCCATTGAGTATGATATTGACTGTGTGTTTTTCATATAAGGCCTTTATTATGTTGAGATGTGTTCCCTCTAGACCCACTTTTCAGAGATCTTTTTTTTAAATTATTTTTTTAAATTTCTTTTCAGCATAACAGTATTCATTGTTTTTGCACCACACCCAGTGCTCCATGCAATACGTGCCCTCCCCAATAGCCACCACGTGGTTCCCCCAACCTCCCACCCCCCCCGCCCCTTCAAAACCCTCAGGTTGTTTTTCAGTGTCCATAGTCTCTCATGGTTCACCTCGCCTTCCAATTTCCCTCAGCTCCCTTCTCCTCTCCACCTCCCCATGTCCTCCATGTTATTTGTTATGCTCCACAAATAAGTGAAACCGTATGATAACTGACTCTCTCTGCTTGCCTTTTCAGAGATCTTAAAATGAACAGCTCTCTTCACAACTAAACAAACTAAACATTTAAAATTTTTAACAAAAAAGAAGAGAAAATGGAGAAAATTCTAGTCATATATGTGGAAGAAAATATCTGATATCTTCAGTATTAAAAGAGACCTTATACATCAGTTTTTTTTTAAGTTATAAAGAAATGGTCCAAAAAACCCCTGAGAAATAATAGACAGTAAGACTGTGAATATATTTTTAACCATATTGTTGCTAAAATAAATGCAAACTAAATTAAGTTAAGAGTTTTCTATCAGAATGACAAAGAATTTTTGTTATTTTTATTTTGTTCATTTTACATGACACTTACCAGCACTGACATACATGATCAGAAATGTACATACACGGATATTTATCTCAGCATTTCTTTTTTGTTGTTGTTTATTTAAGTAATCTCTACACCCAATATGGGTTCAAATTTACAACCCCACGATCAAGAGTAACAGCTTCTTCTGACTCTGATCCAGGCAGGTGCCCCAGAAAACATTTCTATAAGAAGAAATAATCTAATGTTCAATAACAGATAAAATTAAGTCAGGGCTACCTATATGGAATGACACTATTCAGTCAATTAAAGTTGTTGTGGCTGATAAATATTTATGGCAATGGAAAGATAGACATTATACAGGTTTTTTTTGTTTGTTTGTTTGTTTTTTTAAGTTTTTTATTTTTTATAAACATATATTATTATCCCCAGGGGTACAGGTCTGTGAATTACCAGGTTTACACACTTCACAGCACTCACCAAAGCACATACCCTCCCCAATGTCCATAATCCCACCCCGTTCTCCCAAACCCCCTCCCCCCAGCAACCCTCAGTTTGTTTTGTGAGATTAAGAGTCACTTATGGTTTGTCTCCCTCCCAATCCCATCTTGTTTCATTGATTCTTCTCCTACCCACTTAAGCCCCCATGTTGCATCACCACTTCCTCATATCAGGGAGATCATATGATAGTTGTCTTTCTCTGCTTGACTTATTTCGCTAAGCATGATACACTCTAGTTCCATCCATGTTGTCGCAAATGGCAAGATTTCATTTCTTTTGATGGCTGCATAGTATTCCATTGTGTATATATACCACATCTTCTGGATCCATTCATCTGTTGATGGACATCTAGGTTCTTTCCATAGTTTGGCTATTGTGGACATTGCTGCTATAAACATTCGGGTGCATGTGTCCCGTTGGATCACTACATTTGTATCTTTAGGGTAAATACCCAATAGTGCAATTGCTGGGTCATAGGGCAGTTTTATTTTCAACATTTTGAGGAACCTCCATGCTGTTTTCCAGAGTGGCTGCACCAGCTTGCATTCCCACCAACAGTGTAGGAGGGTTCCCCTTTCTCCGCATCCTCGCCAGCATCTGTCATTTCCTGACTTGTTGATTTTAGCCATTCTGACTGGTGTGAGGTGATATCTCATTGTGGTTTTGATTTGTATTTCCCTGATGCCGAGTGATATGGAGCACTTTTTCATGTGTCTGTTCACCATCTGGATGTCTTCTTTGCAGAAATGTCTGTTCATGTCCTCTGCCCATTTCTTGATTGGATTATTTGTTCTTTGGGTGTTGAGTTTGCAAAGTTCTTTATAGATTCTGGACACTAGTCCTTTATCTGATATGTCGTTTGCAAATATCTTCTCCCATTCTGTCAGTTGTCTTTTGATTTTGTTAACTGTTTCCTTTGCTGTGCAAAAGCTTTTTATCTTGATGAAATCCCAATAGTTCATTTTTTCCCTTGCTTCCCTTGCCTTTTGCGTTGTTCCTAGGAAGATTGCCGACCTGTTGCTGCGGCAGAGGTCGAAGAGGTTGCTGCCCGTGTTCTCCTCAAGGATTTTGATGGATTCCTTTCGCACATTGAGGTCCTTCATCCATTTTGAGTCTATTTTCGTGTGTGGTGTAAGGAAATGGTCCAATTTCATTTTTCTGCATGTGGCTGTCCAATTTTCCCAGCACCATTTATTGAAGAGGCTGTCTTTTTTCCATTGGACATTCTTTCCTGCTTTGTCGAAGATTAGTTGACCATAGATTTGAGGGTCTATTTCTGGGCTCTCTATTCTGTTCCATTGATCTATGTGTCTGTTTTTGTGCCAGTACCATGCTGTCTTGATGATGACAGCTTTGTAATAGAGCTTGAAGTCCGGAATTGTGATGCCACCAACGTTGGCTTTCTTTTTCAATATCCCTTTGGCTATTCGAGGTCTTTTCTGGTTCCATATAAATTTTAGAATTATTTGTTCCATTTCTTTGAAAAAGATGGATGGTACTTTGATAGGAATTGCATTAAATGTGTAGATTGCTTTAGGTAGCATAGACATTTTCACAATATTTATTCTTCCAATCCAGGAGCATGGAACATTTTTCCATTTCTTTGTGTCTTCCTCAATTTCTTTCATGAGTATTTTATAGTTTTCTGAGTATAGATTCTGTGTCTCTTTGGTTAGGTTTATTCCTAGGTATCTTATGGTTTTGGATGCAATTGTAAATGGGATTGACTCCTTAATATCTCTTTCTTCTGTCTTGCTGTTAGTGTAGAGAATTGCAACTGATTTCTGTGCATTGATTTTATATCCTGACACTTTACTGAATTCCTGTATAAGTTCTAGCAGTTTTGGAGTGGAGTCTTTTGGGTTTTCCACATATAGTATCATATCATCTGCGAAGAGTGATAATTTGACTTCTTCTTTGCCGATTTGGATGCCTTTAATTTCCTTTTGTTGTCTGATTGCTGAGGCTAGGACCTCTAGTACGATGTTGAATAGCAGTGGTGATAATGGACATCCCTGCCGTGTTCCTGACCTTAGCGGGAAAGCTTTCAGTTTTTCTCCATTGAGAATGATATTTGCGGTGGGTTTTTCATAGATGGCTTTGATGATATTGAGGTATGTGCCCTCTATCCCTACACTTTGAAGAGTTTTGATCAGGAAGGGATGCTGTACTTTGTCAAATGCTTTTTCAGCATCTATTGAGAGTATCATATGGTTCTTGTTCTTTCTTTTATTGATGTGTTGTATCACATTGACTGATTTGCGGATGTTGAACCAACCTTGCAGCCCTGGAATAAATCCCACTTGGTCGTGGTGAATAATCTTTTTAACGTACTGTTGAATCCTATTGGCTAGTATTTTGTTGAGTATTTTCGCATCTGTGTTCATTAAGGATATCGGTCTATAGCTCTCTTTTTTGGTGGGATCCTTGTCTGGTTTTGGGATCAAGGTGATGCTGGCCTCATAAAATGAGTTTGGAAGTTTTCCTTCCATTTCTATTTTTTGGAACAGTTTCAGGAGAATAGGAATTAGTTCTTCTTTAAATGTTTGGTAGAATTCCCCCGGGAAGCCGTCTGGCCCTGGGCTTTTGTTTGTTTGGAGATTTTTAATGACTGTTTCAATCTCCTTACTGGTTATGGGTCTGTTCAGGCTTTCTATTTCTTCCTGGTTCAGTTGTGGTAGTTTATATGTTTCTAGGAATGCATCCATTTCTTCCAGATTGTCAAATTTATTGGTGTAGAGTTGCTCATAGTATGTTCTTATAATAGTTTGTATTTCTTTGGTGTTAGTTGTGATCTCTCCTCTTTCATTCATGATTTTATTTATTTGGGTCCTTTCTCTTTTCTTTTTGATAAGTCGGGCCAGGGGTTTATCAATTTTATTAATTCTTTCAAAGAACCAGCTCCTAGTTGCGTTGATTTGTTCTATTGTTTTTTTGGTTTCTATTTCATTGATTTCTGCTCTGATCTTTATGATTTCTCTTCTCCTGCTGGGCTTAGGGTTTCTTTCTTGTTCTTTCTCCAGCTCCTTTAGGTGTAGGGTTAGGTTGTGTACCTGAGACCTTTCTTGTTTCTTGAGAAAGGCTTGTACCGCTATATATTTTCCTCTCAGGACTGCCTTTGTTGTGTCCCACAGATTTTGAACCGTTGTGTTTTCATTATCATTTGTTTCCATGATTTTTTTCAATTCTTCTTTAATTTCCCGGTTGACCCATTCATTCTTTAGAAGGATACTGTTTAGTCTCCATGTATTTGGGTTCTTTCCAAACTTCCTTTTGTGGTTGAGTTCTAGCTTTAGAGCATTGTGGTCTGAAAATATGCAGGGAATGATCCCAATCTTTTGATACCGGTTGAGTCCTGATTTAGGACCGAGGATGTGATCTATTCTGGAGAATGTTCCATGTGCACTAGAGAAGAATGTGTATTCTGTTGCTTTGGGATGAAATATTCTGAATATATCTGTGATGTCCATCTGGTCCAGTGTGTCGTTTAAGGCCTTTATTTCCTTGCTGATCTTTTGCTTGGATGACCTGTCCATTTCAGTGAGGGGAGTGTTAAAGTCCCCTACTATTATTGTATTATTGTTGATGTGTTTCTTTGATTTTGTTATTAATTGGTTTATATAGTTGGCTGCTCCCACGTTGGGGCCATAGATATTTAAAATTGTTAGATCTTCTTGTTGGACAGACCCTTTGAGTATGATATAGTGTCCTTCCTCATCTCTTATTATAGTCTTTGGCTTAAAATCTAATTGATCTGATATAAGGATTGCCACTCCTGCTTTCTTCTGATGTCCATTAGCATGGTAAATTCTTTTCCACCCCCTCACTTTAAATCTGGAGGTGTCTTTGGGCTTAAAATGAGTTTCTTGGAGGCAACATATAGATGGGTTTTGTTTTTTTATCCATTCTGATACCCTGTGTCTTTTGACAGGGGCATTTAGCCCATTCACATTCAGGGTAACTATTGAGAGATATGAATTTAGTGCCATTGTATTGCCTGTAAGGTGACTGTTACTGTATATGGTCTCTGTTCCTTTCTGATCTACCACTTGTAGGCTCTCTCTTTGCTTAGAGGACCCCTTTCAATATTTCCTGTAGAGCTGGTTTGGTATTTGAAATTCTTTCAGTTGTTGTTTGTCCTGGAAGCTTTTAATCTCTCCTTCTATTTTCAATGATAGCCTAGCTGGATATAGTATTCTTGGCTGCATGTTTTTCTCGTTTAGTGCTCTGAAAATATCATGCCAGCTCTTTCTGGCCTGCCAGGTCTCTGTGGATAAGTCAGCTGCCAACCTAATATTTTTACCATTGTATGTTACAGACTTCTTTTCCCGGGCTGCTTTCAGGATTTTCTCTTTGTCACTGAGACTTGTAAATTTTACTATTAGGTGACGGGGTGTCGGCCTATTCTTATTGATTTTGAGGGGCGTTCTCTGAACCTCCTGAATTTTGATGCTCATTCCCTTTGCCATATTGGGGAAATTCTCCCCAATTATTCTTTCCAGTATACCTTCTGCTCCCCTCTCTCTTTCTTCTTCTTCTGGAATCTCAATTATTCTAATGTTGTTTCGTCTTATGGTGTCACTTATCTCTCGAATTCTCCCCTCGTGGTCCAGTAGCTGTTTGTCCCTCTTTTGCTCAGCTTCTTTATTTTCTGTCATTTGGTCTTCTATATCACTAATTCTTTCTTCTGCCTCATTTATCCTAGCAGTTAGAGCCTCCATTTTTGATTGCACCTCATTAATAGCTTTTTTGATTTCAACTTGGTTAGATTTTAGTTCTTTTATTTCTCCAGAAAGGGCTTTTATATCTCTTGAGAGGGTTTCTCTAATATCTTCCATGCCTTTTTCGAGCCCGGCTAGAACCTTGAGAATTGTCATTCTGAACTCTAGATCTGACATATTACCAATGTCTGTATTGATTAGGTCCCTAGCCTTCGGTACTGCCTCTTGTTCTTTTTTTTGTGTTGAATTTTTACGTCTTGTCATTTGGTCCAGATAAGAGTAAATGAAGGGGCAAGTAAAATACTAAAAGGGTGGCAACAACCCCAGGAAAATATGCTTTAACCAAATTAGAAGAGATCCAAAATCGTGAGTGGGGAGAAAGGGGATAAAAAGAGGTTCAAAAAGGAAGAAAGAAAAAAGAAAAAAAAAAAAAAAAAAAGAAAAGAAAAGAATTTTTTAAAAAAGAAAACACCTAAGAAAAATGTAAAAAAGAAAATATATATATATTAGATAAACTAGTAAAAAATCGTTAAAAAAGAAAAAGGTAACAGTTAAAAAAAATTTTACCCGAAGGCGAGAATAAAAAAAAAAAAATGAAAAAGAAAAAATTAAGTTAACTGCAAGACTAAAAAAAAATCACAGGAAAAAAGCCATGAGTTCCGTGCTTGGCTTTCTCCTCCTCTGGAATTCTGCTGCTCTCCTTGATATTGAAACCGCACTCCTTGGTAGGTGAACTTGGTCTCGGCTGGATTTCTTGTTGATCTTCTGGGGGAGGGGCCTGTTGTAGTGATTCTCAAGTGTCTTTGCCCCAGGCGGAATTACACCGCCCTTACCCGGGGCCGGGGTGAGTAATCTGCTCGGGTTTGCTTTCAGGAGCTTTTGTTCCCTGAGCGCTTTCCGTAGAGTTCCAGAGGACGGGAATACAAATGGCGGCCTCCTGGTCTCCGGCCCGGAGGAGCCGAGAGCCCAGGGCTGCACTCCTCAGTGCGCCCTCAGAGAACAGCGCCCAGTTACTCCCGTCTGCCTGACCTCCGGCCGCGCTCCGAGCTCACCGAGCCTGCGACCGGTTCAAGGTAACCCCGAGCTGCGAGCTTACTGTCGGCTCTGTCTCTGTAGCCGGCTTTCCCGTTCCAATAGCTGCAAGCTCTGCGACACTCAGACACCCCCGATCCTTCTGTGACCCTGCGGGACCTGAGGCCACGCTGACCCCGCGTGGGCTTCGCCCCGGTTTAGCCTCTGGAGCGATGTCCCTCAGCAGAACAGACTTTTAAAAGTCCTGATTTTGTGCGCGGTTGCTCCGCCGCTTGCCGGGAGCCGGCCCCTCCCCCCGGGGTCTATCTTCCCGTCGCTTTGGATTCACTTCTCCGCCGGTCCTACCTTTCAGAAAGTGGTTGTTTTTCTGTTTCCAGAATTGCTGTTCTTCTTCTCTTCGATCTGCCGATGGATTTTCAGGTGTTTGCAATCTTTAGATAAGCTATCTAGCTGATCTCCGGCTAGCTGAAGCAGTCTCAGCTTGCTACTTCTCCGCCATCTTGATTCCTCCCCCCGACATTATACAGTTTAAGAGCATCTGAGTATGTTTCAATATATTATGTACATTATAACACCATTTTTGTTAAAATTTAAATATATATTTAATATTTTACACTTATAAATTTAAACTTGTAAATTTAGATATATCTCATATATTCTCAAGATAAAAATGCTGGGGCTAAGAAAGCCAAAGAACAAGATATTTATAGACTCTTTCGTACTTATCTCTGAGTGGTAAATTTATGGACCTTCTCTTTCATTATTTTGTATATCCACATTTTCTCTCATTCATTCCTTCTTTTTTTCTCTCTCTTTTATTCTTTTAAATATTTAACAGATCACAAGTAATGAAAATTTTCATTTACGTGATTGAGTCATTTAACTTACATGCGGTGCATGTGATAGCCAGATTGGATGAGAAAAAGGTGGTCAACAGAGGTGGAACATTGAGGTGTGGAATGAAAGCCCAGGATGAGAGGAGGGGCCTGGCAATGGGGCCAGCACTGCCCAGGGTTCTCATCCACTCTGCAGGAAGGCAGGATGAAGCCCACAGGGATACAGCTTAATACAAGCTACAGATTACATTACATTACTACATTAATGCAATCTACAGACAATTTTAAGGGGTGGGGGTTCACAGGGACAGATGAGAGAAAGCCTAGGCACATTAACTTCTTTTTTTCTGCTAAATGGGGACAATAGCCCTTCCCCTTGTCTAAGAGTTTTCATGAGGATACAAATGTTCTCTGAATATGAGGTGCTTGCACACTTTAATGCCATCAGACATGACTATCCTGGGAGTGATAAAGGAGTCATGGTTCCAGAGTCGCAGTCCTCTCTGTAGATTAGGAATCCTGGAGAAACAGAGGCTGTCTCCCCATCCAGTCCCTCCCCACCACCCTAAAGGCTCACCCTTTTGTAGAGTTTGGTCCAGCCTGGTCCTACGCACTTCTGCAGACATTAACTCATTTATTCACACAAGGAAACTGAGACATACTACAGGCTTTGGAGGAAGATGCATGGCTATTAGGGAAAAGAACAGGGTTTGGAACTTAGGCATTTTGAACCCTGAATTTGTGCTTTAACCACTGTTATTCTATATTGTGTGTCTAGTCCCGAAAGAAATGGGACGAGTGGATGGAGAAAAAGACACGAGGGTTAGGGAGGAGAGAATAGGATGAGGATGAAGCTTTGTGCTGTGCGGGTGACGGGCAGTATTGAGACATGTCAAATGAGGAGCATTTGCTCCTATTTAACTCACCGTGGGTTGGTCCCATCCCTTCTACAGCAAGGAACAGGCCGTAGGGGCTTAAGCAGAATGAGAAACTCTTGCCTCTGTCACCAAGGAGCTAATGGGGAGAAGCAGTTTCTAGCAGCTAAGTTTGCTCCAATAACCAGGGAAGATTCTGTTTAAAGAATATTCTCTCTGTCATAAATTCACAAATGATTCTGTCTGCCTGGCTCAGAAATGTGGGACTTGACCTTGCCGGGAGGAAGAGATGCACCCTCATGGCCCAAGGCATCCCTGAGGGCAGGGTTCTGCCGGAAATCTTCCTCCACAGCAGCTGTAGACATAAAGCCCAGGTCTAAGGGTCTCCTAAACCAGGTGTCTATTCTTGGACACCTCCTTCTGCTGGTGCAGGGCTCCCCTGGGTGCTTAAGAATTCCTGGCCCAGTGAATTTACCCACAGTACAGGCTATCCTGCCATAATGTTGCCAGAAGCCTGGCGTCCAATCTGGGACGAGCATGGTGGAACTCAGCTGTATGTGCTAAACCTTGCCTATGGCCCCACGATTCCACTCTTATTAATACATCCAAGAAAGGGGAGTTTGATGTTCACTGAAAGGATACTCAAAAAAATAAATAAATAAAAAATAGAAGGTTCATTCAAACAGCCCCAAACTGTTAACCATCCAAAGGTCCACCAACCAAAGAGATGAAGCTATTGTGGTCTATCCATCCCATGGACCGCTGGCACACACGCACAAACACAGATGAGCCTCCCACGTGTGCTGAGGGAAAAGGCCAGTCACAGAGACAGCACACCGACTGAGTGCATTGAGGTGAAAATTAAGAACAGGAAAACTAATTGTAGGACCAGAGGTCAGAGAGTCCCCTCTACGGGCAGGAGCAGGTGGGAGCCCTGTGGGTGGCTAGCAATGTCCTCTGCTGTGACAGGAGTGGTGGTCTCACAGGTGTCTGCCTATGTGAAAGTCCATCCGCTTCCACAGTTGATTTGGGGATTTCACCGTACATCAGTTTTGTCTAATAAATGGCTGAGATACTTGGACTTCCACTGTCTTGTTTAGTGTGTCCCTGAAACTATGTCTGGATTCCAAATGTTTAGAAGTTGATTAATGGATCTTCAGATCACAAGAGCGATTCAGCCCCCCCAAAGCCAAAGCATATTCTAAAATGCTGAATAATTTTATCATGCTTCCAATACTTCAGGCACCTTTGCATTTGAACACAGAGTTGGACCCAATGAGGAGCATCTGGTTAAAAGGAATGACGGTAGTTATTGCTTATATAACACTTACTGGGCGTGCTCTAAGCCCTTCAGGTATTTGATGTAATCACACAACAAAGCTATGAGTTAACACTATCGCAATGATAATTTCTGTGTTGTATATTCGGGAAGGAGCACAGAAAGGGGGTGGTGATTGCCCAAGTTCCCACAGCTAGTATTTAGCCAGCTCTAGGGTCCACACCCAGGCATTCTGCTCTAAAAGTGATATGCTCAACCCTACTCCTCCTGTTTAACTAGTCACCCCTTTGCAAGCATAATAGGTGTCATCTTTATCTTTGTTATATTGCATTTAGGAAAGTCTCATTTCTCAGCACTAGCACTAGCCATTGAATTTGTCTGTTTTCTATTTATTTTGAAATAATATTATGTGCAAACTGCAATCAAAAACTATTTTCCAAATGTGTTTTAGTAGCAGAATTCAATCTTTCAAATAAAATTTCACCCTGAATCCCAAGATACATAAAAAGTTGAGCCCTTCCACCAAAAGCGAGGTGAGGAGGCTGGGGGTTCAGGGTGAAGGAGGAGCCCTGGAGGAGAGGATAGGCAGGTCTTGAGGGCTGCTCCCTTTCTCTGAGCTATCCCTCCATTTCCTTCCACAGAAACTTTGGGTCACAAAATTACAATAGTCGTCTCATTTGAAAAGTAAATAAAAACAAGGATGGCCTTCTTTTGTGGTAGATGGAAACTTGCAGAAACAAAACCTATTGACCATATTATGCCAGTTGGAAATTGGCTTCCACCAGCTGATGCCAAGTGGCTCAAATTTAATGTAGCAACAGTTTCATAGAGCGGCACCCTACCGTGCGAGAAGAGGTGACTTGACAAAGCACTGAATACAGTCAGCCCAAGGACCACGTGCTCTGTAGGGTATAAAGGACAATTCTGCAGGAAAATTCCCCAGGTCTCAAGTCTTCCAGTCAAACTCACCTAGTTCTTTAAAGAATATTCCCTGAACTGGGATGCCCTTGGCTTTCTAAGTGAGGGCCTCCTATGACCTTTCCGTGATCCAGTTTTGAAAAACTTCTGCTTTCTTACTTTACATATTCACAGTCCTTCCTGAACTACTTTTCTGTGTCAATGTTGCTTTTAGCTTTTGATTTGATTTAATTAAAAAAAATTAATACATGCATGGTTAAAAAAAAAAAAAAAGAAAGAAAGAAGAAAGAAAGAAATCAAATAAAACAAAAACTTCCAAAGGCAAAAAGGGTACCATGAAAGTAAATTTTTTTCCCATACCAGAATGCCAGATGTGCCTGCTGTCATTGTTTCATCTTTCTGGAATTTTCTCCATAAGACTGACACGGATGTGAGTGCACCCTTTGTGCTTTCGTGTGTACACGCCTCTGGATTATGTCATTGCTGTTTTCATTTGTGTGTTCTTTTGTTTGTTTTTATACTTGAAAATACGTAGTTTGTGAGTGTTTAACTCATGCTCTATATAAAGACTGGGCACTTTTCTACATGTGGATGAAACATTATTTAATCAGTTTCCGGTGATGGGTATTTTGGTCCTTGCTGATACTTTGTCATTGTAAGTGAAGCTACAGGAGTCTTCCTCAGATGTTTTGTGACACCCAGATTTAGGAACGGTTCCTGAAAATCTAATCACAGCAGCAATGTTTATGGTGCATTTAAAAAATGAAAGACAGTCGAGTTTCTGGCCTCTAATTCACACTCCAGATAGGTTCAGATGTTGCATTTCCCTCCACCCTCCCAGCACTAGGGATCATCAATTCCAAATGGTTATACTTGAGCTGGGAGGAAGGATCATAATGTCTGGAGTGGGAGTGCTCTTTACCAGCCAGGAGTTCAAGTTCTGCAGACACCACGCTTGCCGGAGGACTAGTGATCATTCAGTAATGAGTCCTAGTCATAGGATGACTAGGGAAGTTCTCAGAGGGAGGCCAGTATCTACCTAGCAGATACCGGGGACCTATGTCTGCAGTCAGTGCCATTGAAGAACGGTGTGAGATCTTCCAAACATCCGAGGGAGAATCTGAATCAGCCACAATGCTGATGTGCTTCTGAAGCAAGCATCCAAGGCGGGTAAGGCTAGTGAGCCCAAGTCAGTTCTCAAGTCCTGACCCTGCACACAGTGTCTGAAACTCAAGGGATCATGCTGGAATGACCTCAAGTGCCTGTGAGTAGTCCTGCTGCTCAGGCAGGTACAGAAGCCACACCTGTGACACCAAGGCAGACCAACTGCCTTAGGTTTAGACGGCCACGGTCTTCATAAAGTGCCTGCCCTTGAGATTGTTTTAAAGAAAGGCCTTAACACAAAACCTTTGGGCCAAACTGAATATGTCCACGTTATCAAAGAGAGACTTTCTTTTTTTATATTATTAAGTTTTTTATTTAAATTCCACTAACAGAGTGTTCTATTAGTTCCAGGTGTACGATGCAGTGCTCCAGCAATCCCTACCTCACCCAGTGCATCAAGATGACTGTCCTCTTTAATCCCCATCACCTAAATCACCCATCCCCGCACCCACCTGCCCTCGGGGGACCGTCAGCTTGTCCTCTATGGTCAAGAGTCTGTTCCTCAGTTTCTCTCTTTCTCTTTACTGTTCCTTTGCTCCTTCATTTCGTTTCTTAAATTGCACATACCCGTGAAATCATTTGGTATTTGTCTTTCTCTGACTAACTCACTTCACTTGGCCTTACACCCTCTAGCCTCATCCATGTTGTTTCAAATGGCAAGATTCCATTCTTTTTTGTGACTGAATAATATTCCATGCATTTTCTTTATCCATTCATCAATCGATAGACACTGGGCCTGTTTCCACACCTTGGCTATTGTAAATAATGCTGCTATAAACCTCGGGGGTGCGTGTATCCCTTTGAATTAGTGTTTCCATATTTCTTTGGGTCTATACCCAGTAGCGTAATTGCTGAAGCATGGGGTAGCTCTATTGCTCACTTTCTAAAGAGACTCCATCCTGTTTCCCTCAGTGGCTGCACCAGTTTGCATTCATTCCCACCAACAGTGCACAAGCCTTCCTATTTCAAGGAGAGAACTTCTCTCTGGTTCCTACCTCACATTCTACATTCATGAAGATGGAATTAATGAGATTTTACTAGGCAAAATTCTGCATTCACAGAATACAGAAAACAGGAGAGGTTTGGGGGGAAGGAGGGAATTTACCCCGGGGTTATTTTCAGAAGTGCTCTATAGACTTACATTAAAAATAAGATTTAATTTGCCAGGGCAGCTGCGGTACAGGCAACAAACCAGGACCTGATTTCCTGGCAGAGCTGCCATTTATGGGCTGTGAGACCTGGGAATAATAATACCTACCTCACAGGTGTTAATGTGAGCACTGAAACAGATGATGGATGGGAGGGCTTCGGGAAGCCAGAGTGCTGTAACAAATGTGCAAGGTTAGCTTTCCAGGCCACGGCGGGTCACACACATGGATCCCCGCTGGCCTCAGCTGCCAGTGTGGGAGCACCGGCCCTGGTGACGGGTCTCCTCCACTGTTCATGGTGTCCCCACCGGTGTCTTTGGATTCTTGCATATGTGGGCTCGTCTGGCATTCCATAGTGTTCTTTCTGGCCTTCCTTTCTGCTTCTGTCCTTAATGCTGTGGCTCGTGCTGCTCTCAGTTCCTGGGGACAGGGTGGGTGCATCTCCTGCCCATGTCGAAGCCTCTGCCACCAACCCTTGGAGAGTGATTTCTTTTTAGTCTGGCTCTAGAGCTTGCTGGTCTATACAGCATGTCTCTCCCCATGCCAGTACCATCCCTTGAAAAGGAAATGTCCCATTCTGGTTATCTGTGCATTAAAAAAAAAATCACCCCACAAAACCGAGTTATTTAAGCAAAGGCAACGTTTAGGTCACTCATGAGTCTGCAGTTGGAGCAGGATTCAGTGGACAGATCTTCTCAGTTCTACTCCACATCCAAGACAGAGATCTAGAATCATCTGGAAGCCTCTTCACACCTATCTCTGACAATGCTGATGGTTGGATGGAAGCTCAGTAGGAACTGGGGCTTGCTACACCTTTTTGGGTCTTTCTATGGAGCTGATCAGCTTCCTCATAGCATGGTGTCTGGCCTCCAAGGGCAGGGATGCATGCACGAGGAATTGGAAGAGAGAGAGAGAGAGATTGAAAGCTGCATCATCTTTTATGATCTAGACTCGGAAGCCACACAGTGTCTTTGCAATAATAATAATTATCAGAAGCAAGTCACTTCTAACCTCAATGACTGGCTCATAATCAAGAGGAAGGGAATTAGACTTCACCTTTTGGTGGTAAGAGTAGCGTGTCAAGCATTTACAGACAAATTTGAAACCACCACATACATTCTTACATCCAGACCCATAAGTATTACGTTCTGCACCATGGGCTAAAACCCCTGGCATTAGCAGGCCTTCAGTCTTTATTATGATTTATTAAGGAAACACCTCTTGCCATTGTATTGGCAGTGTTTGCAATCCCTTTGCCCTGGGACTCAGACATTAAGTCACCTGGTGCTAGACTGAGAGAATCACCCTGCTGCACTCATGCTTTCATTTCTTGACTCTCATTCCATGTGATTCTTGTTCGTGGAACGTGTTGTTAACCATCGCTGCGTGGCAGGTCATGCCTAGACCCACAGATCTGCAGAGTGGTTGCAGTTCAGCTGATGTAGGTTGGGCTTGGCTAGCGGAGCCTATCTGGGGCAGCTTTGCTCCATCTCTCAACCACTGCCTGGCACCAGGGCGCTTACCAGGGTGAGTTTCACCCCTAGTGGTAGCAGAGAGGTAATTAACAGGGTAAATCAAAATCAAAATAGGTGAGGCCTCCTGAGTCCTGGTCTCTGAATCCACCCACATCACTTCCACCCACATACCTCCGATGAAAGCAAGTCATGTGTTCAAGCCCGAAGTCAAGGGTCAGAGAAATGCACTCCAACTCTGATGAGACCAGGGCATGCGTGTGGACGCAGAGAATAAGAATTAATAATGCAGTCTAACTGATGAATCAATCTTTTGTATATTGACTTTCTCTTGTCTTTAAGCGAGGATTGCAAATGTCACTATCCCTGTTCCTACCTCCATGTCAGTTATGGCGGATAGATTCCAGCATGCTTTATGAATGATCTGGGACACACTGCAGGACTTTTCTCAATACAGTGCTCCGCAGTGAGCTGAATGGATCTGAAAAATAATATAAACTATTGTTAGGGTGTCCCAAGAGGCTCCTAGGCCCCAAATTCAAAGTCCTAGCCCCAAACATGCTAAACTCTCCAGGCTTGCAAGCACGGTGTCGAGGTACTAAGGGAAGAAGGATGGAAACTGCTGATACGGAGGTGTGTGAGCGTCACCACTTGAATTATTCACATAAGTTGTGTTTCTTTTTCTTTTAGAGTAAGGGGCCAAACTGATATAACCTTGCCCACAAACCATGAACTAAGAACCTATCGCCCTATCAAGGAGGAGGCTTTTGCTTTCTTATGTAAAGGAAAAGTCAGACTCTGGTTAGGATGGAATGGCTGACATGCTAGAAGTAAGACTGCGGTCCTGTGTCTCACACACATGCACACCACACACACATGCACACAATGTACACACAGGGAAACTCTAGAATCAGACAGTCAGAGGTGATTCTTATTAATCACATATATTTAGAAAAGATGTTAGTGGTAAGGATTCTAGACACAGCCCCTTGTCCCTTTTCTCTAATTGTTATTGCCACTCAGGAGTTGTGATATACTAAGAAAACGTTACCTTATTACAAAGAAATAAGAAATGTGTTTCCCGACTATTTGTTGTTACCAATGAGAGATAAACAATCTTCACAAATGCATAAAAAGCATCTTCAGATATCAAAGGGCAATTAATTAAACAGAAGACACTTCGCTGGGGATTCCAATCTCTCCTCCTCTCTGGGCTCCAGCCCTTGCTGATCCTCCTAAGCCACAAGGCCAGCGGAAGTCAGCAGGGCAGGACTGGTGTAGGGGCCCCACGCCAGTGAAAGCAAAAGGCAGGGTTTACCAGGGAGGAGAGCAGCAAGGTTAGGTGCCTGCAATCTGTAGGAGTTGAGGACAAGAATGCTTCAGAAATAAAGGAAAATAGGGGTGCCTGGGTGTCTCAGTGGGTTAAGCATCCGTCTTCAACTCAGGTCATGATCTCAATGTCCTGGGATGGAGCCCACATTGGGCTCCTTGCTCAGCGGGGAGCCTGCTTCTCCCTCTCCCTCCCCTCCCACTTTGTTATCTCTTTCTCTCTCTCTGGCGGATAAATATAATCTTTAAAGATAAATAAATCAATCCTGGAATCTATATCAGAAGTGGCAATAATTCATAGGGATCAATGTATTGGCCAGGAAGCTCTTTACATTTTAGTCTTCTAGGCAAGTTTGCTTTGTTTTGCTTCTCTTCACCACAGAAGGGATGGCCTTCTCTATCTGCTCCACAGCACAATGGTCATCTCTCAGGGGAGAAGAACTGTTACCTTCTAAAGGAAGGCTAACAGCTAAGGATTGAACCTCCCTTGGAAAATTAACAAAGACCCTATGGCTAGAGCAACTCTCTTTCCAGGACAGATTGGATGACCCATCTAAATGGTAGAAGGGGGGAACCGGGTCAGATCTTATCGCAAAACACTCAATAAGGAAGTCCTAAGACACATCAGCCAATCCAGTCCAAGTGATAATTGGTTTGCAATTCCCCTAATTAGTTTGTCATCTACCTGGACAGCTTAGCAGCTGGCGGGAAGCCCAGACCCTGCCCAGCCAAATTCACAGCTCCCGGAATTTGGAAGTGTAGCAGCAATGACAATTCTGCACCTTGTCCACACGTGGGCATGCCCACCCGCACATACACACCTTCTTGCTAAATGTAGCAATGATAACAGATTCTCACAATGCTGCTAACAATCTCATTAGGCTGTTTTGTGTGAGGAAGAAGCAAGAACCCTTCTAACTTTGCTCTAACACTTTGTGAACAAACTACAGAGCTGCTCAGACCTGTTTCATCATTAAGCGAAAGCTGTAGTTATGATTGAAGGTGTTTAGAAGGCTCCGGCTCCCAAATCTCTCTTCTATCATCAGTGAGACAGTGTGCCACAAGCTATTAGCTTGTTTGAGTGAAGTACCACCTGTTATCTCTTCCCCAAAGAGTCTCTATATAGCTATTTAGAGTCCCAGGATTTTAAACTTGAGTAACTTGAGTAAACTTTGAGTTACTCTTACTTTGAGTAACTTGAGTAACTTTGAGTAAACTTTCTGAAGGAAAAAAAAATTATGTATATGCTCAGCATTGATATAATTTCCATCATGGTATTACTTCAAAGTATACAAAGGTAAAACTCTGTGTTAACTGTTTATCCTCATGGTTCATATACCACTATGATACAAAACACATTCAAACTTGAATAGAAGCAACATAATACCCATTACATTTGAATTAAAATATTAATTTCGTGTGGCGTCTTGTATTGTGTTCCTGAAACGAAATTGTTATTTGAAATCTGAAGATGACACTGATTGCTATGTTTCTACAGTATCTTATCGTACTACAAAGCCCTGTACCCACCCCATTCTCTCATCTTGTTTGCCTATTGAACTATTACTAAGGCTTTGTTCACATAAATGGATCGGGGACATTGACTGACCTACACTAGAAATGAACACTTCACTGATGCAGTAAGACTACCTCTCACCTTTTGTTAATTTGTAAAAACAAAAGAAAGAATAGGGAAATAAAGGTATCTAGCAGTATCTAGTTTTAGAGTAGTCATCTCTATGACCCAGAATAAATTTACATTTATGCTTTTTCTATTATTATCAAAACAATAAAGACACTGTTGGTCAAATAATTAACACTTCTTCACTGTGGAAAATTACACACCTGCATTCTCTCTGTCCCAGGAGGCTCCTTTTTTTCTGCATGTAAACTGGCCCTCAGGAGTCTTCTGTTAGGGTCAGTGTATCTTGGACTAAAGTTTCAGTTCCTGCTACACTAGTGCAACTCTGGTCTTTGCAAGATTCTTTTTTTCAAACCAAAGGTTTGCAAAGGCTTGTGTTTTTCAATTACAAAGACATTTAGATACTTTGAGACCTCTGAAATATTAGAATATGCCAGTTCATGTCTGGAGAATAAAGCAGCCAGTATCAGGATTATCTTTTTTTTTTTTTTTATAAACACATATTTTTATCCCCAGGGGTACAGGTCTGTGAATCACCAGGTTTACACACTTCACAGCACTCACCAAAGCACATACCCTCCCCAATGTCCATAACCCCATCCCCCCTCTCCCAACCCCCCTCCCCCCAGCAACCTTCAGTTTGTTTTGTGAGATTAAGAGTCAATTATGGTTTGTCTCCCTCCCAATCCCATCTTGTTTCATTGATTCTTCTCCTACCCACTTAAGCCCCCATGTTGCATCTCCACTTCCTCATATCAGGGAGATCATATGATAGTTGTCTTTCTCTGCTTGACTTATTTCGCTAAGCATGATACGCTCTAGTTCCACCCATGTTGTCGCAAATGGCAAGATTTCATTTCTTTTGAAGATGTGGTATATATACACAAAGGATTATCTTTAACGTACAGAAAAATCTAAAGACATTTCTCTAGACATGGGTGTTTGCCCCAAGAAAGGGCCAACGATAAGGTGAGGCAAGTGAGTGAGGCATTCACTTAAGTTGTAAAATTTAAAAGGGTGCCAAGAAACTCAGTAATCAAAATATATAATAATTTGATGCAATGTGTTTTCTAGAAATCAAAGCTAATTCAGAAAATCCATGATGAGCAAAATATGAAAATTTAAAATGAGGGCCTCACTCCATTGAGCCATGTTGAACCCGAGGCAAAAGGAAAAATATGTGCCCCTGTATGCATGTTCTTGTATATTTTATTAGTGTTTTTTATTTTTTTGGCAAAAGATTATAGTTGGGGAAATATTGAAAATTGAAATGTAAGTGTATAAAATCTGACATTATTTTTGATTTAAGTATTTTATTTATACCAAAATATAATTTATAATCATTTTACTTCAGCTTAAGTTAATTAAAATTTGTTTAAGATTGTCACTTGGTGAAGAGAAATTGCCAATATGACACTCTCTCAATTGAAAATGAGATAAGCAAGAAAGCAAATTTTGAGAGTATTGTTGGTGTGTTTGCTTCCATTAAATACAGGGCACACATGTTTCCTTCTGTCTCAGGTTCCAGTATGATTTGATAAACCATTCCCCTAGGCGAGGCAGAGGGTAGATATGGAGATTAATTAATGCCTGGAACAGGATAAATATTTATTAAATATTAGTTGTTATCACTATTATCACAATCCCTTCTTGTGAGCTCCAAAGCAAAACAAGGACTTCCGGCTGACTGTGGTGAACACAGTACTGAGGAACTGAGAGATAGATGGAGAAAGCAAGCTGGACAGTAATCAAAGTTCTCAGAAGTCTCCAAGGGCTTCTCCCACCTCATGATGTTAGATTCTACTTGGTACTGTCTTCATGGTAACCTCAGAAGTAATGTTTCTCACTCCTCTCTGTCCCCCAGGTTCGTCTGTACCTCTCAACCACATGGGTAGAGGAAAATCCAAATTCAATATGGAAGAGGGGGAAAGGAGAGGATGCGGAGTTGCAGAAAGATTTGGGCTAGAGACCCGTCTCCAACATTCTGGAGTCTGTGCTCATGCCTGCGAACATCAGGATGTTAATACTTACTTCTTAGCAATGTTTTGTGAATTAAATGCTCTGATTTTTATAGGGTGTCTGAAGCAGTACCCAGAACACGCTGTGCCAAGAATAAATGTTTATTAATGCAAGAGGAAGGAAGGGATGGGTATTAGTCTTAAATTGCTGCCTAACAAATTACTACAAGCTTGAATGCCTTAGAATAAGACTCATTTTATTTCACTGAAGTTCTGTTAGTTCAGAAGTCCGGGTGGGCTTGACTGGTTTCTCTGCTGAGCATCTCACAGAGCTAGAGTCAACATGTCAGCTGGGCCGGGTTCTTATCTGGAGACTCTGGGAATGAAACCACTTCCAAGTTACTTCAGGGTGGTTCTATGCAAGATCCTGTTTTTTCTACTTAATGCTCATAACAACATATGCTAATTCATATCCTCTTTTATAGATGAAGAAATTCTTCAGTCATTGAACAACTTTCTCAAGGTCTCAGTGTTAGTAAGTCTAATTGATGACTTCAAATTTTCATTTGAAAGTAAGAGAAAACCCAAATTGAATGTATATAGAAGACAGTAATTAAAGAGTTTTCTTTCACGGAAAATTATGTGATCATTAGCAAGCTTATCAGAGACAACTGTCCAGCATATTAACTTTGTTTCTGTATTTCCACTTGTCTTCTCTGAATACTTTGACGACCTCAGGTCTTAAGATTTTATGAGCAACAAGCTCTAAAGTTCCCTGAGTCCTTCCAAAAGTGTAGAAAGGAACATACTGGGTAGAAACCAGGCTCTTTACCCTGCCTTTGGATTGCTATGCAAGCATAAGTTTCCAATGCCAGCTGAAAGTTGCCCATTTGTATGTAACTTTATTTTCTAGTTTTCCAGTTTGGAAGCTATAGTTCTAGGGCTTAAATATTGGAAACTCGGGAATATGCCAAAGTTTTAAGGAAGATGTTCTGAGAAAATTCAAGTGAATGTTCATTTGCTCACCTACTCCACTACAGATTTAACCTGAGTTCCAGGTGATTTGTCTGTGACCACCATTGTTATATCCTTGGTCCTCACTGAGTTGAGCATCCTATGAGATTATGGCCCTATACTTTGGCCCCATCCCTATAAGGTAGGACCAGGAAAGACTTAACAATTCAAAAAGATGTCCCTACCAAAGGGTTTCCCTAAAAAAAAAACCAAAAATGATGGATGGTGTAGTCAATTATGTTTGGTTCTCTGTATTCTACCTTGGACCATTTAATACAACCTATGCTCAGAATTAAATTTGGTATGAAACTTGGGGTCTCTTTAAACTATTTATTTGGTTAACCTTCTGATCTCTGTTTTATTCTTATTTCTCAGTGGAAATTCTTTTTTGAGAAATCCTGACCTCTTTTGGAGAACTAAAAGGGAAATGGATTTTTCCCCCTATTAAGTCAGGATAGACAGGGAAGCAATGTGACCCTAGATCATTAATGCGGGAGTTCTGGCTGTTCTTGGGAGTAGGCCAGTAGCCCAGAAGAGAAGCCAGATGGGGTCAGTGACCTCAGACTGACAGATGTGGCAGTGGAGGATTCCAGGAAGAAAGATCAGAGGCTGGCCAGGAATGAGAGCCACTTGCCCAGATGCTAAACCCCAGGGGGGTGAAGGTAAAGACTTGGGTAGTGTTTTGGCTGAGTCATGGGATAAACTGGTCAGCAGCTGGGGTCAAGTTCAGGACAGCAAAACGCTGCCCAGGGAACTTGAGAAAAGAGAAAGAGGGCAGGGAAGAAGGTGCTTGTGGGACCCTGGGGAGTTAGTTGTATCATCTATATAATGATTTTGTTTAAGTCTTCATGCATATCTAAATGCGACAATACGTCCATCTCTCGAGAGTCAAGGATAATGGGGCAGCTTAAAGATTGTGTATGGATCACAGAGAAACAAAAAAAGAAGAGCAGAGAAAATAAGTAGGAACTCTCTATGAAGTTTGCTGCTTTCTTTTTCAACTGTGTCACCACAATGTCAAGCATCATCTGAGTAATTTTCTGACCCAAAAGGAAAAGATGGTGCCTGGTGTGACTCAGTCCTCTACCTCTGAGACAGCCAACACTCTCCCACTTGAGAGAGGAGAGGATGGGAGACTTCACTCTGAAGACTTTCAGCTTATAAAAGGAGTCTTGGGCCAGTTCTTCTTTTCTGACAACTTTTACGAAACGCCTTTATCCATGCTAATTTTTTAAAGACCCACTTAAACTGTAATCCACTTAAAGTTTATTGAACAACACATCCTATTATGTAGGCATAATTTCTTCTTTAAAACAGTGTTCTTGCTTCAAATGTTTTCATGATAACACCAAGTAAATAAGTAAAACAACTCACACAAATAATGTCTTCTTTGGACCAGACTGAACTAGACAAAGAGGCCACAGATGGAAAAGACATTCCAGAATTGCAATTAATAAATAGAGAAAGAAAGATGGAATTAGAAAATCACCTCTTGGCAGTCACTTCAGTAATAATTGTTTCAGGCAAGGATCACTAATAGATGCTAAAATTAGTGAAAGGACTATGAGAAACAAAATATTTACATAGTCCCAAAGTATTGCCCCATGAGATTCTAATTAATTACAAGAAGAATAACAGTAATTTTGCAGCAGAGAACCCTGGCAGATATAACTTACATGAAGCAATTAAACATCACACACATACACACAAATGTGACAAATGAACATCATGTGCCTCCTGATATGATGCACTGAGAAGGACATAACATCACTTTTGTGGTTCTTGTGTCCCAATTGCATGGCCTGAATCTAATTATGGGGAAACCTCAGAAAAACCCAAATTAAGGGAGATTCTACTAAATGACTAATCTGTATTATTCCAAAATATTAATATGAAGAAAAACAAAGAAAAACTTAAGACCTGTTCCAAATTAAAGGAAAACAAAGGGACATGACAGATTAAAGGGATGTGACAACTAAATGCAATGATGTGATCCCAGATTAGATCCTGGACTAATGCCTGGGTTTTGTGAACAACTAGTACATTTGAGTAAAGCCTGCAGATTACATACTAGCAATAAATCAATGTTAATTTCCTAATTTTGATGATTTAGTTACATTTATAGAAAAATGTCTTTAATTTTAGGAAATTCACAATGATGTATTCAGAAGTGAATTTCAGGGCAATATGTGTGAGTGTGTGTAAAGACAGAATCATAAAGCAAATGTGGTAAATTTTTAGTGTGTACAGAGAATCTGGGTGAAAGGTATACAAAAATTATTTGTACATTTTTTAAACTTTTTGGTAAGCCTGAAATTATCTTATAAAGTGAAAAATAATAAAAACAGAAGGTTTTAAAAAGAAGAAATGATCTCTGCCATCAGAGTCAACACCTCATGGGGACAGATGGACAAATCACTATGAAGAGATGAACATAACTCAGTAAACTATAGGGTATTTTAAGGACATAGGTGGTAGGATATAATTTCTGGAAGACAATAGGCATTTTCCAGAAAAGACACTAAATTTGGGTTAGATGAATCTATTGCCTTCCTAGGCCTTTAAGGAAAATATTTAGGCTCATCACTCTGAGAAGTATATCTTATAGAGATATAAGAAAGGAATTAGTTCATTAGGTCACTCTATCCAATAGTATGACATTGATTCATCAGCCACTTATCCACCTTGGGTACCCCAGGCTGTGAACCCCAGTTAAGCCATTTTACTATCTATGCCCAAGTTACAGCAACACTATCTTTTTCTTTACTAGTAAAGAGCCAACCATTCTGAAGAGTTCCCCTCCGTTAATAGTCTTGAGTTGCACCATAGCATCCGGTTTCCTTGGAAGGTTTTCAACCTCATTTAACTCTGTTCTAATGAATCCAAAAATGTGCCCACTCTTCCCTAGGAAAATAGACAGGGAAAAAAAAATTCCCTGCTAAGTATTGAAGCAGGTATCTGTGTAAATAAAGGAAAGTGTTTCCAAGCCTTTCTACTGAATGCATTGAGATAAGGGAACATTAGTACCCCTGACTATCAGCATGAATGGTGGATGTTCAGAAGCCAAAGGAGGAGAGACACTTTGGGAACTGACAAAGAGGGCTTCCCAAAATGTTGTACCTGGGCAGGAATAGAAAGCCTATAGCAAGTCTGAGCCACTAAGAACAGGAGAATTGGGAATATATCTTATTTTCAATCCAATGGGCAATTTTAGTTTTTCCAGAATCATTGGCTTTCAGTAAGTAATATTAGTAAATATTAGTAAATTAATTGACTTCTAAGTTCCCATCTTGGACAACCTGGTGAATAAGATTTGGAATAAAAAAAGAATCAGATGTTTTCTGATTTTAACTGACCTAGCTCTGGTCAGTTATAGAATAACACCCTCCTTTTCATCACTGAAATCTTCCAAAAACATTCATATATGACCAAGGGCTGGTGATGATGAGTTGCTGCTATATGACATGGCATGAATGTTTTATTTAACACTAAATTCCTAAGACAATATTCTTATTTTCTCTTTCAGTATCAATTCATTAAATTCAATGCAAATTCACTGAATGGCTAATATATTCTTCTACAGAAAGGGGTCAAATGCAGACTTGTTGATATATCATCATTAATGAGAACAAGCTGGGCTGAGAGTCACAAGGTCTGGTTTGGACTCCAGTCATGCCATCATATACCTACATGTGCTTCAATAAAGGCTACCTCCTTTCTGGACCTTTGTTATCCTACCTGTAAAGTGAGGATCATTTAACAATCGCTTTGATACCTTACAGCACTATGGTGTTAATTGTCAGCTGTGACTGTCCACTTGAAACCCACAAATTATGACTGTAGGCTGAAGAACTGATTCAAGGGGAAGTATACTAAGGAGAGAAAGAATGAACACTGTTATTCAGTCCAGGTAGGAGTATTGTTTCCCCCAAAGTGAGGAAAGGTTCTCACAGAGAGGTTATAAGAAAAGCTTTGGGAGACATGGGAACCTAATGATGTCAGAAAGAAGAGAAGATGCCCTCACATGAGAGAGTGATTGTCTCTTCTGGTACCTGGATAGGACAAATGCAGAAAGAAGTGAGGGCTGGAAATGAAATACAGATTAGAATTTGCTTGCAATGGATGCAAATAGCCTTTAAAATTTTTATAAGGAAGACTATCCCTCCTTTATAAAGGAAACTTTTGTTGACTTGGGAAAAGTCCAAGGAGCAGCTTGTAACAGGTTCCCCACAACTAACATGCTATGATATAACTCACCAAGGAGCCGTATCATTAATGGTAGAACCACTGTTCAAGAGGGAAGAGTGTTTTCCTCGAAAATGCTTAGGATGTTTAGATAATTGATCTGTCTCCTTTTCCAAATGTGACAAGATTTGAGTTATGGCTTCATGAGGGAACTGGAAATCACACTGAGATACTGTTTATTTCTTAACTACTTTGCTGTAAGCTGTTGTTTTAAGTTCTAAACAGCTTAATAAAACTTTCCAACAATTTCAGCATTTTCTAAATTTGAGAGGCCATCTTTATGGCTTTTGGAGGAAAGTCCAGGAGTATTGTCAATGAGCAATTTCAAACAAAAACCTAACTTTAACAGATGAAATAATAACAATTGGAGTGATGTAGTTTAAAATCCCCTAACTACTCAGTGTGCATGTGACTTACACCCATTACCTCAGCCAGCTGATTCAGAGAGACGAGTATGTGCTATACAGGAAGGTTCATCTAAATGTCTACCTCAGCTCCTTTGCCTTTGGTCAATGGGGAAACTCACCAAATCAGCTGATGCACTGACCCAAAGACTGTAGTTGTCTCAGGACCCATATAGTTTTGCTCTGGAGGGTGGAAGAGATAAAGAAGGACCTAGAGCCAGACTCTCATACGTACTCCTTGAAGTTAGGTGTTTGCCCAACAGGAATCAAGCGAAGGGCTTCTCTACACCTAAGAAAAACTCTTCATCCTCATAGTCATCTAGGGTAGACACTGTTTCTTTCATTTTTTTTTTTTTCAAAAGAAACTGAGGCTCAGAGGGATGAAGTGACTTATCTGAAGGCTAACAACTTGCAGAGCTGGGATTTGAATCCAAGACAGACTCCAACCTTCTTTTAGAGACTCATTGCCAATGCCCCTTGGAGAGTGACTGCCCTTTGCCTGGGCTCAAGCTGAGACCTTGCCTCTGTCAAGCAGAACTTCTACTCCTCCTCCACCTCCTCCTCCTGTAGTCACTCTTGCTTTTTCCCTTGGCTTTTGGCAATAGTCCCAACTCCTTCTTTGGGTTATGGGTTCTGCACCTATTCATTCTTTCTTGGCCCTGCGATATGTCATGTGCCGAAAGCAGAAATGCAAGTAAGCTTTAAATGGCTGATCTTGGCAACAGACCCGTCACAGAATCCGCTCAGAAGCTGTTCCTGTGCAAATTAACAGCTGAAGCCGACAGCCCAGCAAGGACTGACCGGTGTGCTCACTGAGGATGGTCTTGCTTCTCCGTAGATGTCTCCTTCCTGTTTCAAATGTCATTACCGGCACAGAAGGAAGTGGGGGCTTAAAGGTTTGAGTTGTGATTAGGACTTGGCAGGGCTTGAATCCTTGAGTTAAATGTTCAGATGGCCCAGACTTTCCCTCCTGTTTCAGAGCTGATGGCTGTTTTCCTCTGAGTTAAAGGCCGTATCGAGCACCTGACAATAATGAATGCCATCACAGGGAGGCAGGTCCTCCCCCCTTTCTTGTTCATAGCGGTCAGTGCAGGTGCATCACCGAACTTCCATGGAGTCACCAGCCAGAGTTTCTGCTGTTTCCAGCAGAAGGGACAAGCCCCAAATCCAGGAGTCAGTTCTCCACACCCCTGCCTGCCTCATCTGCCTCTGTCAGAGACCTTCCACAGTATAGAAAGCGCTGGGCATCTTACCTTCCTTCCTCGACTTCACCTTCCCTTCCCCATTTCCTCAGCCACCTGCTGACACTCCGTCCTCAGCATCCCTGTACCCGCCGAAGCAGCTGTCTCCCTGCTGCTCTTTGGGCCTCCGCTCTGCTCCTACAATGAGCCACTCCCCACCCAGTCACCAGAGCAGGCTTCTCCAAACACACACTTTGCACTTTGTGCTATTAATTTTGACATTTCCAAGACTCCGCACTGACCTCAAGATGAAAATGTAAACTGGATAACACCGCCTGCCTGAGCCTGGGACATGCAGCCCCTGCCTGCCCTTCCAACTGCCATCAAACGTCCTTAGCTCCAGGCACACCACCCACCTGAACTCTCCCAGACTCCAGACCTCCACTCCAGCTCTTGTCTGCCTGGAGTAACTACTGCCTACTTTGGTGAGTTCCCTCCCATACCACTTGCACAGAGAAGCCGTGCCTGCTCCCCAGGATGAGGCCATGCCCCAGCCGCTCACCCCTTGTCATTGCAGCCACGATACTTGTAGTGTCTTTCTTTGTGTGACTGTTTCTCTGAATTTTTGTCTCCCTCGTCAGTTAGAGAGTTATCTCCTGAGGTTAAGAACCACATCTAATTTCTTCGAGCCATCGAACTAGTGCTGTGGAAATTTGCAAGAGGTCTTATGACATTATTTTCTTTGAGGTACGTGTGTGTTTTTGCTAGCATGAATTCAGGCGAGAAGGAAGACCTTTGAGAATGTTAACAGCTTAGCGTCACTGTCCTTCACAAACTGAGTGAAGTCTTCTTCACCGGGTTAAGAAACACAAGATCAGTGAACGTGCTTCAGCTGTTATGACGAACGGTAATTTAATCGTAAGTGAATAAATATAATTCTCAGCAACAAAGATAACTTTCAATAGCCAGCATATAAGTCTGAGGTTACAAGTCAATATCCTTTGCAGATACATTTAAAACAAACCCCTCTCGATGTTTTTGGAAAGCCCTTTGTACTCTTCAGTAAATCCTCTTAGACAGAAAAACAGAACATGATAGTGACAAGATAGAGAATAAGTATGGATTTAACTTCAAATACAAAGTTAGTAACCGATACATAAACATTCTTTGATCTTTTGCCTTATCTTTCCCAAAACCTGTAAAGGCTGACCCAGTGTGTCGAATTCTCAAAAATATTTGTGTGTCAACTATCTCTTCCAAGAAACCTCCTCTGTTATACCCCACTTTGATGTGTGGCTCTTAGGTCTCAACTATACTTTTGACAAATATTGAGTAAAATCATTTGGTGTTTTAATATCGTATGTTCACAGACCCTAACACGGTCACTTAATTGGTGCTTAGTACATATGCACCGAATGAGTAAATGACCGACTGGGTCGCTTGCTGTCAAGTGGACTGAGCAGGGCAGGATGAGGCAGATGACCCTGCGCTTCCTCAGCTGCAGAGTTTCTGAAACCCTGGGCTGTGGGTATTCGGGTTCGGCTAGTTCTCTTCCATGAGACACCACGGGTCCGTGCATGCTAGGATGCCTAGCAGCCTCCCTGACTTCCACTCACCGCACGCTAGGAGCACCCCGTACTTTAGCGGTGGCAATCAAAAATGTCTCCCGACATTTCCAAGTTGAGAGGCACCAATCTAGCGTGACAAAGTGAAATTCAACGTTCCATGAGCCAGGGCTCGGCTAAACATCATTTATGGTAATTACATGGACAATACCCACAAAATTCCCGACCTTAGGAAGAATAAGAGAAGAGAATGTGTTTGTGATTTGGCCTCCTGGCATGGTGGAAAATTCAGAGCACTGGAATCATACAAGCTTGGGTCTGCATCCCGGGGATGCCTGCAAAGTGCTGTGTGATACTGGGCGGCTCACCCAAGCCCCCAGCACCTCAGCTTTCCTGTCTATCAAGTGGAGCTGGCAGCAGGTGGTTCTAAAGAGTATGTAAGTCAATCCATGTGAAACACAGTGTCCGGTGCAAAATCAGGACTGAATAAACTGGTGTTTACTGTCCATGAGATGGCTAGGATCCCTGCCTCTACCCTCACTTTCCCTCCCTCATGGAGCACCTCTCTGACCCACTCAAGACACACACTTCACCACCTCACCAGAAGAGGGACTGCTCTGCCCCTTTCCAACCTCTGCCTCTCACCCCTTGGACCACAATTACTTCTGCTTTCTGGCACATTTTCCCGATACTTCTCTGAGCACTTAAAGATAAGGCTGCACAGTAACACCCCATCGCCGGGGTTCTGGAACATCCCCCTGTACCACCACCATTGTCTTGCCTCTGGTAGTATTTTCTGACCAAGAGCTACGTCTCTGGCACGCCTCCTCATGTTAAGAGGTCTTCCTGTAACAGGTAACCTCCATCTTCACCTCGGCACTGCAATTTAGCCAATTTAGCCCCTGGCAGCAGGCTGCGATGGCAGGGAGCCAAATGCTTCCCTCCCCAAACCCCGCGCAGCCCGGCCTCTTGGTCACTGCTAGTTGCATGGAGGGAGAGGCATGAAGAGAACCCACAGAATAAGCTCAGGATGCCACGGGATGGACAAAGAAGTGTCCTCGGACAGAGGTCCTCAGTGGGCTGGGGAGGTGGGGAGGACAGAGGCAGGAAACTTAATCAGTCCTGACCCAAGGAATCCCTCTCTATATAGGCTCCTGCAGCTAGAGTGGAGACAACTCCCTAGTGAAACATCTCATGGGGGTAAGGGAAGTATTTGTGATGGGAAAACCATAACAGGGTTCACTTTCAGGTGCCAGAAGGCTAGCAGGGTAGCATATCCTGAGGCCTGAGGGATGGGTTAATTCCAGTCAGGTGGTTTAGTCTCTGATTTTCCACTCTGTCTATTTAGAGAGTGGGGCTGTCATGTTAATCACTGGTTTTCTAAATCACACTTAGGCTTACAGACGAGTCACATTAATTTCTTTTTCTCTCATGTACTCTACGTGGAGAGCTTGCTTTTATTTAGAATCCACTAATTAATAATTTGTTCATGTGTAGCAGGGGCAAGGCTTAGACTTACCTCGGGGCTAGGGAGGAAAGCTTTTTGGGGAAATTGATATTTTAGTAGGTCTCTTTAAATAAATAATAGATAAACTGTTCTTATTCTGCTAGAGATGCTATTTACATACAGTAAATAGGAAATTAACCTTATCTATTCATGGAAGGAAGCTGTTGAGCAGGGCTGTCCAGTAGAAATCTAATGTAAGCCACACATGTCATTTCGAATACTATAGGAGCCACATTTGAAAAGTGAAAATAGCAGATGAAATGAATTTTAATAGTATAGGCTATTTAGCCCAATGTATGTAAAATATCTTGTCAACATGAAATCATTATAAAAATTATTAATGACATCTTTGACATTCATTTTTCCATATTAAATCTTTGAAATCTGGTATGTGTTGTACATTTGCAGCACACTTTAGTTCAGGCTAGTCACATTTCAAGAGCTCACTAGCCACGTATGATCAGTGGCTACCATATTGAATAGCACAGTGTGCTAGAAGTTTCCATCCTCTTTCCCATCTTCCTCCTTCTGTTTTCCTCTTCCTGATTGCTTCCTGAGACAATAAATGTTAGTTGCTATTGTGAATCTGTTTACAAAGTGACATAGATTCCCTTTGGTGCATGCATTCTCCTTTTGGTCTGGAACACTCAGAGTTAGCCTTCATGAGTACTAAGCCATATTTTTCAGCTCCCTTTGAGGTCAGGCTCTGTCAATTTCAAGGGAAAATAAGAGTGAATTTTTTAATTTACGCAAATCCTGAAAACTCTGCAATATGTAGTCAGTTGTGATTTGGGGTCTAACAGCAGCAATTTAAGCTCTACCACAGAGTTCTCACAAAGCTTTGATTTTGCGTGGCCTCAAATGCTGGCCTAGCCAGACTTGCAGTTCAGAGTCTACGTTCACAGAGATCATTCCCGAATCCAGCAGAGTTGTCCATCTTGGCTCACCAGACCAAATCACTTAACCCATTAGGAAGTAGAAGGTGCCTGGGCACCAAGAAACCAAGCAACCCAAAGCAGCTTATCTTTCTCCCTTTGGTAAAGTTGATGAATGCATTTAATTCAAGAAGTAGATTTTTTTTGAGGTTGATGCCAATTACAGCTTTCTTGTGGTCACTGTATAAATGAATTAAACCACAGAAAATAAAAATTACCAGGTAAAAACTCAGATTGCTAAGATAAGACTCCTACATAATCATTAACATAATGATAATTTGTGTACGCTTACAGGTTAAGATGTTCATGATGTTATCAGATAAGGAAAATATAGGTTGTTATGTATTGCACGATCCTTGGCAAAATGTATATTTGAAAATGTAGATGAGGACACGGCTATATTTGTAAAGTCAGGAAGATGAGGTACAACAAATTATTAAGAGTGGTACTGGGATGCTGGGGTTGACTCAGTTGGTTAAGCGCCTGCCTCCAGCTCAGGTCATGACCCCAGGGTCCTGGGACTGAGTCCTACATTGGTCTCATTGTTCAGTGAAGAACCTGCTACTCCGTTTACCTGCTATTCCCCCTGCTTGTGTTCTCTCCCTCTCTCTGACAAATAAATAAAATCTTAAAAAAAATAAATAAAAAGCGTGGTACTATGGAGGGGTGAAATTGGATGAACAGGAGGGCACAATTACTTCTAACTGGGAATAAATCATTATGGTACAACTGGTTGGTTGTTCCTTTTCTGTGTAATTTTTGGAATTAATATTACCATTAATAATAATGGTAAAAGAGTAATGATACTATGAGAGTAAATCAGTCTGTCCAAAAAAGCTCAAGTGAGGGACGATTGCATGGTTCAGTCGGTTAAGCCTCTGCTTCATGATCCCAGGGTCCTGAGATCAAGTTTTACATAAGACTCCTTGCTCAGTGGGGATCCTGCTTCTCCCTCTGCCTGCAGCTCCCCCTGCTTGTGCACTCTCTCTCTCTGGCCAATAAATTTTTAAAAATATTTTTTAAAATAATTTTTTTAAAACTCAAGTGAAAGGATCTCAAACATCTACCATTGCCCTGACCTTGCCTTGACCTTGACCTATCCTATGCTGATCTCAATCCCTAGCTTATCAGCTTCTATAAACTGGTGAAACTTAACATTTGCTGATCATTTGGTAAGCACTTCACTTGCCTCCATTGAACCGTTTGAACATTCTCATGCAGTAGGTATTACAATTCCATTTTACAGATGGAAACACCAAGACCAAGAAAGAGTACATCATGTAACCAAGGTCCTATTGCTAGACAGCCGTAGAACAAGAATGTGGTTTGGCATTTCAGTGATGGCAGTTCTCCGACTCTGACACGTCCATGCCATCTTAGGACTTGTGGTCAGTAGGGTCCCTGAATGTTTCAAGTTGCGCACAAGTCAGTTGAATTAGGTAAGATGTGTTTTGTTTGGGGAAGAAACTCTCTGCTTGAGCTCACCTGAAGATGGGTGGTCCCCAGAGTCAACAGTCTGCTAAAATTGCCCATAAAACCAGGGTGTCATGTTGCCAAAGTACAAGCAAGCCAAAAAGGATGGGGCGCCAAGGGAGGGTGATGTGGGTGTGTTCAGCACATTGTCACCATTCTAAAGAGTACAAGTTTTGTTTTTAGGAGGATTTGAGCTGCAGAATGTTTCACCACCAACAGGCTGAAGTTTTAATGATCTAGCTTGAGTTGTGAAAGTGAAGCTCATGTTTGTGAGAAGTGTAGAACCCGTAGACAGATTGGTTGTATTACCTTGAATGCTGCACGTACAACAGTTGGTGTTTTGTTTATGAACTGCTTGTTTAATGTTGACTTTGGGTAAGTTTTTTTAAATTATTATTATTATTATTATTAGCCCCCAAAGGGCTCCAAGTCACAAACAACCACAAACATCACCAAAGGCAATGACCCGCAACAACAAATTACTAAGGACTCCTTTCTGTTCTTTACTAACATCATAATGTTATCTTCCTAAACATCACCAGCCATCATGCATCCACCCTGAATGAGCCTTGGTACAATGTGTTTTGCCGACACTCTGACTCAGATGTGTTTTTTTGTTTTGTCTTTTATTTTTTTAAGATTTTATTTATTTATTTATTTGACCGAGAGATCACAAGTAGGCAGAGAGGCAGGCAGAGAGAGAGAGGAGGAAGCAGGCTCCCTGCTGAGCAGAGAGCCCGATGCGGGGCTCGATCCCAGGACCCTGAGATCACGACCTGAGCTGAGGGCAGAGGCTTAACCCCCTGAGCCACCCAGGCACCCTCAGATGTTTATAAAAACGTGAAATATAAACCTATCTAGCAATGGGGGAATAGCAACGAATAGGTAGAGCCCAGAGGACTTTTAGGACAGTGAACATACTCTGTTTAATATTATAATGGTGAGTATATATCATTATATACCTAAAGAATGTGCAACAGGAAGGACGAACCCTAAAGGAAACTCTAAACTTTGGGTGATTATGATATATCAGTGTAGATTCTTCCTTAGTAAAAAGTATATCATTCTGTTGAGTGGTACCAATAATGAGGGAACCTATGGATGTACAGGGGCAAGGGTGTATGGGAAATCTCTCAATTTTATTGTAAAACCAAAACTTCTCTTTAAAAACTCTTTAAGGGCACCTGGGTGGTTCAGTGGGTTAAAGCCTCTGACTTCAGCTCAGGTCATGATCCCAGGGTCCTGGGATCGAGCCCTGCATTAGGCTCTCTGCTTAACAGGGAGCCTGCTTCCTCCTCTCTCTCTTTCTCTCTCTCTCAATCTCTCTCGGCCTGCCTCTCTGCCTACTTGTGATCTCTGTCTGTCAAATAAATAAATAAAATCTTATAAAAAATTAAAAAATAAAAAGTCTTTAGAAAAAAAAAAAAAACCTATGTAGCTAAGAATTTTAAATAGTACCTCCAGACATTTTCTCTTAAACTGTAAGATTCAGATACTCTATAAGATTTAGATACTCTTCTTAGAGTAAAGCCAAACTGGCAATTTGATACTTTTTTACCTTCTCCCATCACAGCACCCTTCCCTGCTCTAGATTAATTATCAGCCAAATCTAACCCTCAGGCTTGGAAAACTCTCCATTGAAGCAGTTGTTAAGGGATAATGGATGGTTTGTCAGTAAGTTTCTTATACAAATCACTTGAGTTTAAGTACCATGGCCTGCCTACAAGCACTCCATAACCCCCTAATTTGTTCTTGATTAGCCCAAGATATTTCTATATGACTGTAAGTATTTGCTCCCTTGATGTCTTTGAACAGAACATCTGGTTGCGTCTGAAGTGTACCAGTTCTGTGATTTTTGGTTGAGCATGTCACTTTCCT
Source organism: Mustela putorius furo (assembly GCF_011764305.1). Classification (NCBI taxonomy): domain Eukaryota; kingdom Metazoa; phylum Chordata; class Mammalia; order Carnivora; family Mustelidae; genus Mustela; species Mustela putorius. The sequence continues at coordinate 8,469,545 of NW_025421464.1, read as the reverse complement.
CTCCATGCCTTTCCTTTTTCTTTTTCTTTTGTTAACTTTTTTTTTTTTTTTTTTTTTACATAGACACAGTAAGAGACGGAACACAAGCAGGGAGAGTGGGAGAGGGAGAACAGGCTTCCTTTTGAGCAGGAAGCCCAATACAGGGCTCGATCCCAAGACCCTGGAATCATGACCTGAGCCAAAGGCACACCCAGAAGGACTGACCCACCCAGGTGCCCCTGCCTTTCCTTTTTCATCTGTAAAATGGGAATAAAAATCTGTATTTTGCAGAATTGCTGATATGATTACAGAAGATAATGGATATTATGTGCTTAGCAAAAATCGTATCTGGTTTCTTTAGTCTATCAGGTATGATTCAGAATGAAAGAAATTGACTCAGGAAGGAAGAAGTGGAGTCCAAGAAGGAATGTTAAGAAAGAAGGCAGTAAACATATTGATAAATCTTTTTAGAATTCCTTAAAATGTAATAATTGTAACGATAGTGTATTATTTAGGGGATAGATGAGAATGGGGAAATAAAATACTGGAAACCAGTAACGGAAGATGGACGGAAGAAAGACCCAAGTCAAAGAATTTCAGAGGTCTTTTATTTTGTTTTGTTTTGTTTTGAATCCTAAGAAAGGAGACAGGTTGCCTAACTTGAGACACTGTTAAGATAATTATGTATGTTAACAACTTTAAGGGTACCTTCTAAAATAAGAGACAATATATGACTTCTGGGAAACGAAAAAAGAGGAAAACAAAACAAACACATGCAACTGCCTGGAACATTCTGAGATAAAACAGGAAACGAGATGGGGAAGAGACACACAAAGAAAATGCATGGTAAGTAGAAAACGGTAGGAACAGGTTCAAATCTATTTGATTGATAGAAATTTAAAACTTATACACTACACACAAATAAGCAACGTATGTAGAAAATCTTAGAAATACTATTAAATGGTCAGGAAGGCTAAACAATTATGGAATGTTAATTGCCTCTGGTTTTGAGAGGAGGTTGATCAAAGAAAACAAAAGCTTAGAGGAATAAAACAGCTAAAAAGAATTCTCTCGGCCAAATATGTCGACCTGTGGAGTGAGAGGATACTCACCGTCTTCACTGATACTTTCAAGACCATGAACATGGGACCCAGCACTCCCATGGGACAGAATCTGAGCACTGCCTGTGAGTGGTGTTCAGACCCATGCAGATATGTCTGAGGAATTGCTTGGAACTGACTCTTAGCTGACTAGAAACATTCTACTTGAAGGTAAAAATAATTGCAAACAGAGAAAACCCTTTAAAGAGAATTGTTGCTTTTCCTAAGGGCCTCCAAGGAACCAAAAGCTTTCTGCTTTCTTCCACCAAGGCTTCTTTGTTGATCAGACCCAGGGAGGGAGACTTTTCTTTTATGCTGAAAACATTTGTCTTCCTTTTGCCTCCACTCTTGCTCCCTGACATCTGTTTCCCAATGTTTCACCCGCCATTTCTACCTTGTGACTTTTGACTCTCTTGTGGACTATGCCACATCTCTGGTAGCTGCCAATTATAGATGTATTTGCTTTAGTCTGTGTCCCCTCTTCCTCTGTGATGTCCCACAATATGTTTGTCTCTGACTGGAGAAGTCAGTCATGAATTTAAATACCTTCAGTAGCCAAGCAGACAATGACTGGATGAGGCAGCCTGAGTGGGAAGGCGGGTAGGAGGTGGGCCTCTGATAGTTCATCTTGGGCAGACTTTTGTCATGAGGGAATATGGCATTGTCATGAGGGAATATGGCATAAAATAAAACAGGGCAGGGCTGGAGGTTATGGGGGGGGGATACCAATTATCAAGATGGTTGAAACTTCCCAAAAGATGACACTTCATCAAACCCTTTCAATTCTCTTGGGTTTATTCCTAGGAGTAGAATTGTTGAGTTCCGTGGTAAATCCATGTTTACCATTTTGTGGAATTCGACTGTTTTCCAAAGCAGCTGTACCATTTTACATCTCCACCAGTAAAGTAGAAGGGATCCAATTTCTCTACATTCTCACCAACACTCCTTATTGTCTGTCTTTTTGGTTACAGTGGGTGTGAGGTAGTATCTCATTGTGGTTTTGATTTGCATCTCCCTGATGACTAATGAGGCTGAGCATCTTTTCATGTGCTTAATGGCTAATGTAAGTTTTTAATATCGGGTCTGGATGTTTCCTCCAAAAGGGACAGTTCTCTCTTCAGGGGGCCCTACATGTCTACCCAGTGGTATGACACTCATCCAGCCTTTGAAACTCACCAGTTACTCATTTCCACACTTCTGGGCTGGAGAGAACAGATTCCCAAGAAAGAGGCAGAAGGCCAGAGATTTATGCCTCTGTCTCTCTTTTCTCCATTTCCTGTCAGTTGCAGCTGGGTCTCTCCTGGAACAAATTCCCACAGACAAACTCTCCACCAGACCTTCAACCCAAGAGGACAAATGAGGAGCTTATTGTGAAGAGTTTGGGCCAAACCACCCAGAGCTTCCTGTGCCAGGTGAGCATGACTAGGGGCTGAAGTCACCCATTACTAGCCCCTCACCCTTGACTGCCTGAGAGGTATTTCTCAGGCTTTAACCATGAAACCTGTTTCCTCTCTCCCCTCCAAAGCTCAACCCAGAGAGGCTTGATAAAAATCACTCAGCAAATGGAAAATATTTATTTTGTGCTTGTTCTAAGAAATATGATCCATCAAAAATGAGCTGTTAAGTCCTTCCATTTTCAAGGACAGTGTCCACACATTCCAGGCTGCCTCTGGACCTGGAATCAGACATATCCAAGTCGGAGGCAAGTGACAGCCATACAGATGTCTTCAAGGGTGATGCCGTCACATGGACTTAAGGCACCATCTGCAGAGTCAGACTGCCTGGGTTTCAGCCCAGCAACCTTGTCCACTAGCTGTGAAAAAAAAAAAAAAAAAAACTGGGCAAGTTGCTTAACCATCCCTTAATGAAATTTTCCCCATTATGAAACAGCAATAATAATATTCATATGACTTTTTCATATGACTGTTTTGAGAAGCAAATAAGGCAATAACTCCTTGGTGTTTGACAAAGGGCCTGGAACATATCAATCAGTAAAGAGAAATTAGATATTGATAATTTGGCTGTCATGTCCATTTCTCAAATCTGATCAGTCCGGTCAAACTCTCGATTTCTTACTAAAGCCACAGCATAGGTGTTAAGTATAGTTAGTTCTGACCAGATTATACTACTTATGAGTTAACAAACTCATGCTTGGTAATATGAAAGAATGGGTAAAACTTAATATTTAATTCCAAAAAAAATTCAGCTGAACAAGTGTGGGATTGGGGAGATGGGTCTAAATTTCACCAGTATCAACTGTAGACAGGATTTAGAGTCTGTATAGGCCCCAGATTCAGTAAGCTTCTTGAAGAGTCTTTGTTGCTTTGGTCTGCACAGTGACTAGCTCTACATGGGGTGAATTCTTAATGGTATATTTCCTTTGTCAAGTCACAATAAGAACAAAAATAAAGCCAAAGTTCTGGGAGTCCTATTTATTAACAAAACTGGATGGTGAAGCCAAATTTTTTATGCTTAAAATGAAGCCAAATGTAGCCAAAGGCAATTGGTTTAGAACCAGATAATGCAACAAAATGATGGTACCTAGTCTGACGTCATTGGTTTCCTATTTCTGCTGTGACGTGTTGCCACACATTTAGTGGCTTAAAACAATACAAACTTGTATCTTTAAATTCTGGAGGTTAGAAGTCTGCAATAGGTCTTATAGGGCTGAAAGTGTCGGCAGGAATGTACTCCTTCTGGAGCTCTAGGGTAGAATCTGTCCCTTGTCTTTTCCAGCTTCTAGTGGGTTCCTTGAACCACGTCTTCCTTCCAGCAGTTGCATTGCTGAAACCTCTCCTTCTCTGACTCAGCCTCCTGCCTCTTTCCCATAAGGACCCTTGTGACTACCTTAGGCCCATTCAGGTAATTGGAGATATTCTCCCATCCCAAGATCTTTAACATAAATCACATGCCTCTGTGAAAACCCCTTTGTCATGTAAGGGAGCACATTCACAGGTTTCTGGGATGAGGATGGGCCATCTTTGCTGAACCATTGTTCTGCCATACTTCCCTACCTGAGGATTATTATGTGAGAGAGGGATAAGATCTAAGACAAATGGGTGGAAATGGCTAGGAGGCTGCATGTGGCTCCAAACGCATGAATTTCACTAATGCTAAGAGGTAAGATAAGGTGAGAGGAGCTTTTGTGGGAGATGTGAGGTCTTTTTCACTGGGATCGGGTCCCTTGTTGTAGACAAGGCTCAATCCACATCACAGATGTTGGATTACATGGCCTTTGAGAGTCTTTCCACTTCTACGTGTCTGGATTTTTGTGAACGCCTCCACACAAGTGTTGAAGATTCAGAAGCTGGATCAGTCAGGTAGGCTAAGCTATGCTGGGATATTTGTACTAAGGGGTAATTATGTACTAAGCAATTTCCACATTAACTTTCTTTATCCTAGGCATCCGGGCATGAGTAAATCATGGTTCCCATTTTGTAGCATACTTCCGTCATCAGATCATGCTAAGACAATCTCCTGGTGTGCGTATTTTTTAAATTTTTATTTATTTTTTAAATTTCTTTTCAGTGTTCCAGAATTCATTGTTTATGCACCACACCCAGTGCTCCATGCAATACGTGTCCACCACCAGGATCACCCAACCTCCCACCCCCATCCCTCCAAAACCCTCAGATTGTTTTTCAGAGTCCACTATGGACTCTGGTGTGTTTTATTCATGTGTTCCCACTCCTCATTTCAGCAATCATTATGCCCTTGATATGACACCTTGATCTTGTATATATCTTTGCAAAATATATAGTATTGTCAGAATAGTAATAATAGTTATATATGCAACTTGGTTCTTTTTCCTCCTTTTTTGCATTCTGCATCCTTTTTATAAGATCTTTTCTTGTTTGTAAGTAGACAGCTCACACAGTTTATGACTTCTAAGAGCCATGTTGTATTCCATAGTACATGCCCCTTACATTTTACCTAACTTTTCCTTCAGCAAAGGGGCTCCAGGTTGCCTGTAGGAGTTATAGGGCTCAGCTCTGCTCCTGTAGCATAAAACAGCCATAGACAGTATGCAAATAAATGCATGTGGCCAGATTTGGTCAACGGGCCACAGTTTACCAAGTCCTGCAACAAACAAGGCTATGATGAATGTTTTCTGCATGTCCCCTATGGAGTTGTGCCACACTTCCTCTCAAATATACTGTATAATTAAGAATGAGAGTGCAGGATCATAGAGTATACTCAAACATCATTATACTAAGAATTTCTAGGGCTTTATTCTGAATGGATCTGCCTGACAATATTTCATATAAACACACCCACGTCTCTCCCAACGATCTTAGTTTTCATCCATATGATGGGGTAAAGTAACATCTCGTTGCTTTTTTTGTTCATATTTCTCTGTTGACTAGTGCATTTGTGTCCCTTCCTGTAGTTACCAGTCATGGGCACCACCTCTTCTGTGGACTGCCTGCTCATGCCTTTTGCTTTATTCTCTATTTCCTGATGCCTGGTGGGAATTTGTTACATACTCTGCAGATCAGTCCCTTTTCAGTTTTACAACTTGCAAATAATTTTCAAATCATTTCTCCCTATCTGATGACTGTCTATGCACCATGTCTGTAGCATTTTAAAATCAGGAATTCTAGTGATCTGAAGGGGCACGTGCACCTGAATGTTTATAGCAGCAATGTCCACAATAGCCAAACTATGAAAAGAATCTAGATATCCATCAACAGATGAATGGATAAAGAAGATGTGGTGTATATACCCAATGGAATACTATGCAGCCATCAAAAGAAATGAAATCTTGCCATTTGCGACAAAGTGTATGGAACTAGAGGGTATCAGGGTATCATGCTTAACAAAATAAGTCAATCAGAGAAAGACAACTATCATATGATCTCCCTGATATGAGGAAGTGGAGATGCAACATGGGGGGTTAAGGGGGTAGGAGAAGAATAAATGAAACAAGATGGGATTGGGAGGGAGACAAACTATAAGTGACTCTTAATCTCACAAAACAAACTGAGGGTTGCTGGGGGTAGGGGAGTTGGGAGAAGGGGGGTGGGGTTATGGACACTGGGGAGGGTATGTGCTATGGTGAGTGCTGTGAAGTGTGCAAACCTGACGATTCACAGACCTATACCCCTGGGGATAAAAATATATTATATTTTTATAAAAAATTAAAAAAATAAAATAAAAATTAAAAAAAAATCAGGAATTCTTATTATTGATGACACCTGACTTGTTCTTTACGAGGCTTGTTTAAGAAAGCTATCCATACTCCTAGGCCACAAGAATAGTATTTTCTGTGATTAACCTTAGCATTATACCTTTTACGTTTTGGACTCGAATCCATCTGGAGACCCTTTTTTTTTTAGTGAAGAGATTCCCATTGAAATCCGAATAATGAATCAAGTTTTCCAGCACCATTGGTCAAAGCTGAAGGATGAAACTTTATCCACTGATTGTCTTGTCATCTTCATAATATGCCAACCACTCAGGTGTGCATGTATTCACCTGAGAGCTTTCTCTTCTGTTCCACGGATGTCTTGATCATTTGGGGGTGAGGGGGTGAGTGTTTTCATTTCTGTGGCTTTGTAATATATTTTAATATTTGGTACAGCAGCTTTCTCTTCCTTGCTCTTCTTTTCCAAAATGAACTTAGTTATACATGGGCTTTTATATTTGTGTGTGTTTCTCCAGTCTCTAGATCTTTAAAAACATCCGGATGGAATTTTTGTTGTGACTGCATTGAATTCATAGTTTAATTTGAAGAAAACTGTAGCTTTAAATATTGTGATAAGTATGGACTATCCCTCAAACCATCAGACCATCTTGTATAACCTTTTTTTTTTTTTTAAGATTTTATTTTTAAATAATCTCCACACTCACCATGGGGCCCAAACCCACAACCCTGAGATCAAGAGTCGCATGCTCTCCCAACTGAGCCAGCCAGGTACCCTGCCCCCCAATCTTATATATCCTTTAATAGAATTTTAGAATTTTCTCCATAGGATTTGTATGTTTTGTTCAGCTGATTCCTAGACACTTCTGAATTCTCATGACTATTTGGAACAGGCTCTCTTTTCCCCATATAGTTGATATTTGCTGGTATAGAGAAACGCTATAGATTTTGTGGGCCAATTCTGTTTTCTCCTATTGTAATCCTCACAAGCAAACTTACGAGATTGGCTCTTGCCCCATTTCGCAGGTGAAGAAGTTAAGCACCTGCCCCAGGATCATTCAGCTAATAAGGGGTGACGCTAGGGCATGGTGCTAAGCAGTATTTCCCATCACTGGGGGTTTTGGTTGTGGGGAAGGGTAAATAGTAAGAGCACATTTAAACCTCCCGGACACATGCAGAAATGCTCAACTTACAAAATGGAAACTCCCCGTGCAAATATTGCTCTTTGGCTATTCTCTACTGACGCCTGCTGACTCCCAGGAACATGGCTACTACAAGGCCTGTGGTCCATGGTCCGGCTAATAGCAGTGCAAAGAGAAAAAACCAGCTTCCTTTCCCCATGGGCCATTCTAACACATTCCTGCACCAAGTTAAATTCGGCCCTGTCAAGGCGGCAAGATACTCTGAATAGGGCTTCCCCAGACTCCCTGGTCGGGCTGGCACCTCCTGTCATTTCTCTTGTCATTTTTGCTGAAACCCAGCCCCAGCCCCACATTAGCTCCCGCTTGGAAGTCTCCTGTCTGGAGCCAGTGAGGTTTGTCTGCTTCCTTGGGTTTGGCTAATAAATTGGGATCATGGGGTCAGGCAGCAGGGGACCTGGCACCCAGGGAGCCCCTGACACCAATTTTATTAGATTTCTCTTTGCAAGGCCCGGGATGCCATCCCAGCAGGGAGCCCACAATCGCTCAGTAACCAAGATTTTGTCGTCTCTGGTTTGACAAGGTCATTTTTTACTAGAGGAGGAAAAATCCCACATTAATTATACAAGCAAACTGGGGCCAAGGCCGTTAGAGCTGGCCTCCCTCTTCTGTGAGGGGGGAGAAGGAGAAGAGGTGGTTTCCTCTGTGAAAAGGGAGCGGAGCCGGGAGACAGGAGGGAGTGTGTGGAGTTTGGGCTCAGACCTTCCATCTCTGACGTCTGTATGCGCTGTGTTTGAGGTAGTCTTCAGAATGTTTGTTTATCTAAAACAGATTGCAAGGAGACAGAGCCCAGGAACTTGCACGATCATGTCCACGCTCATTCATTCATTCAACATCCTTTCATAAAGCACCTGTTGTCCAACACAGAGCTAGGCACTGAGAAAGGGAAAATGAAAGAGGCATAGTTACTGCCTTCCTAGCAGCTCTCTCGACATACTCAATATACTCCAGGGCTGGTTCTCAGTCCCCGGGACCATGGCCCACCTCTCCAGGCCTGGAGAGGTAAGGTGAGCACGCCATCGCTCTTTAGCTCAAAGTTAGGAAACTCCTGTATCCTTTCTGGTAACCCGCAGGACAGTTCTGCAAACTCAGAACCAATTGTTCCCTTATGCCTTTTTGCCTTGGGATAATATTTGCACTGAACCAGCAGGAGTAACTATGAACTCAAGGCCTGAATCTTTCCTGAAAACTTGGCTTATAAAGTTGGAAACACAAATGGAAGCTCTCTTTTCAGGACTGGCAGCATGTTGGCCAGAAGTCACAAAGATTCAGTGAATCTATGAACATGTGCATTAGGAAAGCTTCCCGAACATCAAGGTGACACCACGACACTAGGACCTGGGTTCATTTTCCAATTCTGCCACTTTTAAAGGAGGTGGCAATGTGACTATCAGCAAGTTACCTAATCTGTCTGAATATTTTAATCCTTATCTGTAAAACATAGATAAAAATAAAGCTTCTCATGGGGAGGTAGTGAATCCTTACTGAGAGGATCCTTGTAAAGCTATTGATGGCTTATTGTCATCAATAGTGTTGCCGCCCTGGGAGCCCTCTCTTCCTGCCTCCCTTTCAGCAGATAACCTGAGCATTTGCTTTGGAAAGCAGATCAAAGCCATTTACTATGAGGGCAGCATTTTTCCTTGTTCTCCTAAATATTGATGGAGGTACATGTCCCTCAATTTCTTATAGTTCTCCCGTGTGCTTCACCATTTTCCCTTCTTTTTGGTTCGTAAGACAGATGAACTCCTCTAAGGCCTTCCTTCATTAACTCCTTGTCATCCTCTCCAGGTTTGCCTAGAGCTCTTCTATGAGCCTTCCAATACAGCCGTCGCTCACTCATTTACCAGCCTGGAATGTCCCTCCTTAGTCTCCCCTTCCTCTTCGTTGTATCTTTCAATCCTTCCAACATGGCCCCGTGTGCTGAACCTCCCTGGATTAATTATCTACTGTTGCATAACAAAATACCATCAACTTCATGTCTTAAAACCATACACATTTATCATCGCACAGTTTCTGTGGATTCAGGAATCTGGGCCTTGGCTTCATGGCGTCTCAAATCGCAATCAAAGGTATTGGCCAGTGTTGAGATCTCGTCTGGAGACTGGAGCAGGGAAAGATCCATGTCTAACCTCATGTAATTGATAATAAAACTCAGTACAAGTTCTGGATATAGTTGAACCAATGAGCCATCTGGGCAAAGCATTTAGAAAGCAGAACAACCAATGAAGGGGATATTGTCATTGTCCAGATTAAGGGGACCAATGGGGAAACATCAGGCCACCCCCCCAACCAACTATAATCTCTTTATGCCTCAGTTTCCTCTTCTGAAAGTGGGAATAATAATAAAGCCTACCAGATAGGAATACTAGAAGGACTGAAAGACATAGTGCTTTGTAAGTGCTTAGGGTAAGGCCCAACACAAAGTGAATTTTCTGTAGGTGTTAGCTAGTTTATTATGATCATTTGTAATATGTCACCTGACCTGCACTGGCTCACATCCTGTGATTCTCTGCTCTTTTATGATTTTTCCTGGCTCAAAAACGTACTGAGCATCTTTTCCCTGCTGACCCTAGGATTCCCCCAGGGCTGCGGTGATGGGCCTGCCTTTCTGCCCAAGTCTCTGCCTCTGATGTGGTTCGGCAAGAGCAAACCAGAGCACCCTCTGCCTGGTCGTCACCTCCAAGCTGAGCTCAGCGCTGGGCTTTGAGAGTGAGTGACTTACTCCCTGGTCGGCACTTTTATTGTGGTTTCATGATTGGTTCAGGATGGCTGGGCCTTTGCTACCCACCCCCATCCTCAGGAGAATTCCCAGTCCTGCCAGAGGCTGAAAGGAGAGTGGCTTAGTCATTAGCTCCTCTGGCAACAGCCCCTGGCAGCGGTTCAAGGCAGCTTAGAAAACAGGGCAACAAGTGGCTGCAATATGCATTTCAAAAGCCTAGCAGACAAGAAAAGGAAATGAAAACCAGAAAAAGCAAGGATAGTAATGTCTGAACCTGGAGGCACAGCTAGACATCACTGGGCACCAAAGACAGTGCTCCCAGGCCCTGGGCATGAGGGACCTGGGAGGGCAGTGTTAGCAAAGCTGAATGGTAAAAGGCCAGGGCCTCCTTCTTCTCCCATATGCAAGTCAAAAATGAATGAGGACTTCCTGTGCATCCTGGAAGACCATGACCAGGCACAATTGGCTTGGGGGGGGGGTCTATGTTCAGAGCGTAAGAAGGGTGTCCTTTCCTGTGCCAGCCCCTTGAAAAATTCTTTTGACTCCGACATTTAAGATCCAGAGCTTCACTAGCAAGACCTCTAGAATCCAGGCTTCATAAAGAGAAGATACACTGGGAATGGTGATAAAAGGGCTGGGATCTTTTCCACTAACTCCATCCTAAGTTACCTGACTCTTACAACATGAGGTGAATGTTGTCACCTCCTCCATTTCACAGATAAGGAAAGAAACTAAGGTACAGAAATAGTATATAACTGTTGGATTAGCTTATTTGTTCTCTTCTGCCTGTCTAGACAAAATAGAAGTTCCATGAATGCTAAGGTCGTCTGCCCTAGTCATCATTTTATTACAAGTGTTGAAATAGTTGCTGGAATATAGTAGATTCTTCAAAACAGTCTGTTTTTTTGTTTTGTTTTGTTTTGTTTTCTAAAAAGCAAACTTATCAAAGATCACAGAGATTTTAAACAGTGTGCCCCCTACTCTTAATGGCTGCAATAAATTATCTCTGATCTGGTATGTTCTGATGGAGGCTGTGGTATTGGCGAGTTCTGGGGAAAGGGGTTGGGGAATGTGGTCCATAATCACATTTCCCCCGTTGAGTCTCAAATTCGGGAGGTCTTAGAAAGACCCCTATAAAAAGTGAAATGATGTTTATAGTTTGAATATGGAAATCCTCCATTCTTTCTGGAGGACTCCATGTCCTACTTGGGGTTGACCTTAAATTTAAAAGGTGATTGTCGGGGCACCTGGGTGGCTCAGTGGAATAACGCATCTGCCTTCGGCTCAGGTCATGATCTCAGGGTCCTGGCATCGAACCCCGCATCGGGCTTTCTGCTCAGCAGGGAGCCTGCTTCCTTCTCCCTCTCTGCTTACCTCTCTGCCTACTTATGATCTCTGTCTGTTAAATAAATAAAATCTTTAAAAAAAAAAAAAAAGGTGATTGTCCCCTATCAGGAAGGATGCTGGTTCTGTGATGATATGCCCATCCCATGGACTTAATAACAACTGCAACGGGAATGAGAGACTGACACTGGCCATCAAAGAAACCCAAAAGGGGGAAAGAATGATTTTACACAGAGGATTCTAGAATGGAAAAATATGCCCAAGTAGGATTTTATCCCACCAAGATCTTAGTCATGATATTTGGAAAAAAAGGGCAAAGTTGTTGGCATAATAGCCTTTATTTACATTCCCTCACCTCCCTTTGGCCATGCTCAAAGCAAATACTGGTAATCATGGAAAGCATTCATTCCTGTTGAGCCCCAATATGCCTCTAAAAGGTGCCTGCGTGTTGTCTCTATTTCTCTATTTATTTTCATAAGTTCTGGCAACACCCGTCAGAGTCACACATGGCCAATCCCATACTTTCTCAGTCTCCCTTTTCAGATCAGGTCCTCATCAGCCCTTTTTCCTTTTTCATTTTTTAAGACTTTTGAATACATCCATTTTTTTCTGCATCATGTCTCTTTCAGTATCTGAAAGTTTACTAATTTTTTTGCTTATGTCTAATCTACAGACATTTGTAAATTTTACTCGGAAACATTTTAGACTATAAATTTGATTTGGTTAATATTTACATCTTACCTGCCTATATTTAATTTTTTAAATGTATGAACTAGAGTTATAATAATGTTTAATGTCCTCATCCGAGAATAGGTAGATGAAGCAGGAACCCACATAATGTAGTTGGGGGGGCAGTGACAAAGTCCTATAAAGCCCCAAATATTCAATTAGTTGTCTGTTATATTGCTGCCATATCTCTTACTACATTGGCAATTTAAAATTTGATGTTAATATCAGTCTAAATGTGATGCAAATCCTGGTTCTTGCATTTAAATCTGATGGGTCTTAAATCAATCATCTATCTTCCTTGAATCTTACTTTCTTCTAAACATGGATAATAAAACTAAATCATCCTCCCTATTTTCCTAGTGGGAGTATCCCAACTTCTTGGGAAAATTTCAAGGTATCCATAGTTATCTGATACTATATTCTTTGTTCTTTGTCACATTACTTTATATAATATGGGTTGCAAATAACAAGTATGTGTCCTGTCACTCCCATCTCCTAGCCAGTGTAAATATAACTGATAAAATGCAACACTCTTGCTGAACTCAAAGAGGTCTTCAGTTTTCTTCTCAACACAAGGTCTTTCCTCAGTAATGAGAGAAAATTAGTCCTAAAATTAACACTACTTTGATCTCACCTAAACAGATCTTAAAAGTAAGATTCAAAAGATCTCCCTACCCATCTATCTGTCTGAATATACACATATCAAACCCGTAACATAGTAAACATCATAATGTCTGCCATTCAACTAAGGATTATCAGGCATGCAAACAAAAAATAAGAAAATGAGAAAAATTGATCAATTGAAATTTTACAGAATTGATGCAGATGTTAGAATTAGCAGATGAGGACATTAAACATTATTATAACTCTAGTTCATACATTTAAAAAATTAAATATAGGCAGGTAAGATGTAAATATTAACCAAATCAAATTTATAGCCTAAAATGTTTCAGAGTAAAATTTACAATGTCTGTAGATTAGACATAAATAGAAAAATTAGTAAACTTTCAGATACTGAAATAGAAATGATGCATAAAAAAATGGATGTATTAAAAAGTCTTAAAAAATGAAAAGAACAACATGAATACACATTTCTCCAAAGAAGACATACAGTTGGCCAGCAGACCTGTGAAAAGATGCTCAACATCATTCATCATTATGATCATGCAAATCAAAACCATAATGAGAGATGCCAACTCATACCTGTCAAAATGGCTAAAATCAAAAATTGCAAGGAACCAAAAGTGTTAGCAAGGATATGGAGAAAAAGGAACACTTATGCACTGTTGGTGGGAATACAAACTGGTATAGCCACGAGAAAAACAGTATGGAGTTTCCTCAAGAAATTAAAAATAGAAATACCATATGATCCAGTAATTCCACTACTGGATATTCACCCAAAGGAAAAAAAAATATGAATTTGAAAAGATACATGTGCCCCTATATTTATTGCAGCATTATTTACAAAATAGCCATATTATGGAAGCAGCCCAGGTGTCCATAGATAGATGAATAAAGGAGATGTGAGATATATGTGTGTGTGTATGTGTATGTGTGTGTGTATAAACAGTGGAATATCATTCAGCCACAAAAAGAATGAAATCTTGTCATTTGTGTGTGTGTATATATATACATACATATATGTGTGTGTATATACACAGTGGAATATTATTCAGCCACAAAAAAGAATGGAATCTTGCCATTTGCAACAACATGGATGAATTTAGAGAGCATAATGCTAAGTGAAATAAGTCAGTCAGAGAAAGAGAAATACCATATGCTCTCACTCATATGTAGGATTTAAGAAATAAAACAAAGAAACAAAGAAAGGAGACAAACCAAGAAACAGACTCTTAATGATAGAGAATGAGCTGATGACTACCAGAGGGGAGTTGGGTGAAAAATGGGTAGAATAGGTGAAGGGGATTAAGAGTACAGTTGTCATGATGTACAGATTGTACAGTAATGTACAGAATTGTTGAATCATATATTATAAATCTGAAACTAATATAACATTGTATGTTAACTATACTGGAATTAAAATTACAAAATGCAAAGAGAATTTGTGATCTATAGAACAATTTCAAGTGATCTAATTTACACTAAAGCAGAGTAACCAAGAGAGGAGAAAAGAGGGTACAGAAAAAAAATATTGGCAGGAAAAATGGCAACCTTGATTAAAACTATAAATACCCAGATCCGAAAAGCTCTCAAACATAGAAATACAAAGAAAATCCTAAAACATAGAAATGCAAAGAAAAGTACACCTCAGCACAGCCTAATCAAATTTCTCAAAGTCCATGACTTAGAGAAAATTGTAAACTAGCCAAAGAAAAGGACATGTTAAACACAAAGGAACAAACAAAGATTACAGTAGATTTTGTATCGGAAACACACAAAGACAGTGGAACAACATTTTGAAGTACTGAGATGAAAAAAATCACTGTCCATGTAGAATTCTATACCCAACAAAAATATCTTTCAAGCATGAAGACAAAACAAAGATTTTCTTCAGACATAAAAGCACTGAAAGAATATATCACCTGAAGATGGTGAAATCAACAAAAGATCATTAACACTTTAGGCAGAAGAAAAGTGATACCAGATGGAAATATGCGTCTTGGTATCACAACTGTTTTTTATAAATATCCCCCTAAGGATTTTTTTTTAAATTTTTTCCCTAATTGCCACCTTATAAAATTTTAATATCACAGATACAGTATATATCTGCTTATGTATGGCATATATTATCTGTGCTTCAACATTAAAAGTGATATTTTGCCCCCCAAGAACGAGTTTCACCCACATGGGGGTGATATCTCCACTGATAATACATGATGTATCACTTTCCTATTGTTGCTGTAAAAAAAAAAAAAAAACTATCACAAACTTGGTGGCTTAAGGCAACACAAATTTGTTAACTTTACAGTGGTGTAGGTCAGAAGAATGAAATGTGTGTGTTCCTTTCTGGAGCCTCAAGAGAAGAATCTGTTTCCTCACCTTTTCTAGCTTCTAGAGATCATCCTTGACACCATGAAGGACCTAGAGAGTTCTTGGTTTATGAGTTCCTTTTCCATTTTCAAGTCAATGATGTTACAACTCTCTGACCATAGTTTTAAAGAGATATCTCCCTCTGGCCTCAGCCTCTGGATTCAGGCACGAAAGATCCTTATCAGGAATCATGTGACTAGGATGGGTCCATTTGAATAATCCAGGATAATGTTCTCATCACAACATTCTTAACCTTAACTACATCTACTAAGTCCTTTTTGCAATGTAAGAAAACATATTCACAGGTTCTGAGAAGTAGGACATGGACATCTTTGGGGGCCACTCTTCTGCCTATAACACATGATTTAAACAAAGAAATAAATAGACAAGAAGTAGCTATATGGATAGACATATAAAATTTTGTTCTTATTATTTAAATCCTTAAAATACAATTGACTATTAAATTAATAACCATGCAGTACATGATTTATCACTTACATAGAAGTGAAACTTATTCTAACAATGGCCCAAAGGCCCAAAAGGATGAAATGTAAGTATACTATTTAAGGTTCTTATACATGAAATGTATAATATTACTTGAAGGTGGATTATGATGAGTTGAGGATATATACTATAAACCCTAAAGCAACTACTACAATAAAATAATGAAAAGAGATTTATAGTTAATACCTAAAGAAAACATAATGAAATCAGAAAAGAATACTCAGTTATCACAAAAAAAAGCAGGAAAAATAAAAATAGAACAGTGAGATAAGACAGAAAACAGAGCAAGAAAGTAGATTTAAACTGAACCGTATTAATAAACACTCTAAATGTAAATGATTTGTGTAAACCAATTAAAAGACTCAGACTGTCATACTGGATATAAAAAATAAATCATAATGAAACTCAGTGGTCTGACTGACTGAGGCCAGGTCTCATCTTGCATCCTCAGGTCAGAGCTGGAGCTCCCACAGCATATGGGCTTAGAGTGGAGGATATGGTTCCCCAGGAGGCAATTTAGGTAGGATTTCTATAAGAACAAATGGACAATGATAAGGAAAAGTCAATACATGTCCTTCTCAATGGCTGTTCTATCATAGAAAATAGTATTTCTCCCTTCTTTTTTTCCATGGAGGACAACTTTGAATTAACTCTCTCTTGATCATTTTAGGAAGCTTACATTAAAGTAACTCTCTTCCTCTCTTCTCTTTTCCTGATCTTTCTCTCCATCTTTCTTACCAGGCTGTCATTTGTGTTTATGAGTTAGTCTGACTACTTTAAGAATGAAAAAATTGGGCTTCCTGGTTGGCTCAGTTAACTGTCTGCCTTTGCCTCAGGTCATGATCCCAGTGTCCTGGGATTGAGTACCACATCAGGGTCTTTGCTCAGTGGTTAGCCTGGTTCTCCCTCTGCCCCTGTTCTGCTCATGCTCTCTCTCACTTTCCCTGTCTCTCAAATAAATAAATAAAATAAAAAGGAAAAAATTATTTCATTTGGCCAAACATATCCTATGAAATGTTTAAGAAGAGTAATATCTTCAAATATGTCTCCTCTAGATTGCCAACTGCACAAACTATACTATTTATCTATATTCTTATTCACTCTTTGACTCATTCATGACCAAGCTCAAATGTCACCATCTCAATTAAACCTGCAATCCCCCATGTAGTGGTGGCCACAGCTTCCTCTCTGCCTGAAGCATGTAGTGGTGGCCACAGCTTCCTCTCTGCCTGCAGCATGTTTGAAATCCTATTGGAAAGATTCACGTTTTCTTTCTTTCTGCAATAGTGGATCATCTATAATAGAGATGAAGCTTTGTTTATCTCTATAGTCCCCGGTGTCTAGCAGGAAGCTCAGTATAGCATAGATGCTTAGTAAATATATTCTGAACTAATTGATATAGAGATGAATGAATGAATGACCCCCATTGCTTGGCAGTGTCCCACTGTCCCTCACAATCTCTATCTCCAAGATGGTTAGCAGGTTTCATCTCTAGAACATATTATGAATAACATGCTGTGGAACATTGTCTTAATAAGGATTGTAAGGTTATCCCTGAGCTCATAAGGAGTGCCATGATGGCTCAGTAAAGTCTATCGTAGTTTCTGGAGTGGAGAGTTTCACAAGTATCATGAAACTCTGTGATTCTGGCTTTGGCTATGACTTCTGGCCAGTTTTGTCTGTTGAGCAGATTACTGGTCAGATTCCAGCACTGAATCCAGCAAGGTCCACCCAGTCTAATCATAAAGATACTAATCAAGGGATGGCCAGATTCATCAAGAAACAAAAGCCATATTAGGCCAATTTTCTTATAAATTCCTGATCAAGAAAGGAACTGGGGTCACTGACCCTGGCCTCACCAATCACTCAGACCAATCCCCTGAACCCACAGCCCAGCTGAATCTGTGTTGGTTCCTCCCAGGCTTCCATAACCCAGCAAACAAAAGCAAATATGGCTTATCCCTCACATGTGCCTCCCAGCCTGTTTTGACTTTTTTGTACACCAGTTATGGGGCATAAACAGCTTCTTGTGAATACCAGCTCCGGCTCAAATTTACCTTCCTGGGAGGGAGATATTTGTTGTCACCGAGATGAACAGTCTCTCCTTAATATCATCCCACCTCACAGAGCCAAGCAGAAAACCCCAAAATGCATCCAAACTTTCCCAGCGTGGACCTTGCTGGGACCTCCTCCAGAGCCAAAAGCCACCTCACTGCCGATGCTCCCTTCCCATCTCTCCCTCTCCATCTTTGTCCTCCTCATTTCTTCTTCTCACCTTCCTTCATGTCATACCTGATTTCCAGGTAAAGAAAAGGATGGTCAATTTTTCCACCCTCCCCTACCAGTCTTCCCAGGAAGCACGCATCTCTGAGCACAATTCACACATCAACAGAATTGTTGACCCATCTTTTCCTTCTAGGGGATGTGAGGGAACGGTGTGGATATAGAGGCACACAGTGGTGTGTTCTGCGTGCTCCTCACCACTCCGGCTTTCTTAGGTGACTCCATTCCATTCTTGACCACTACAGTGGGTATTTTCCAAGAGAATGTGTGTCCTCCCGGTCGATGATCCCATGGTTCCATCCTTTTGGTGCACTAGCACTGTCCATTTCAGTGGTGATGGTCCATGCATATGAGGACACACCTGTTATTCTATATCTTCTTGACAGTGTTCACCATACCCCGCCCCTAGCAGACACCACGGGCATCCTCTCCAGATACTTCACTCTATCCTGACACTTAGCTGTGCCTTTCTCATTTTCAACATAATTACTGATATACACAGGAAGTAAAGAGAGAGAATGCAGTACCAAAAATCAGAGATGGTCCCAGAGTGTGCACCTTTGCTCTACCCAGTGGAATTTTTTTTTTAAAGACTTTATTTTTATTTGTCAGAGAGAGAGACGGAGAGTGAACATAGGCAGACAGAGTGGTAGGCAGAGACAGAGGGAGAAGCAGGCTCCCTGCCGAGCAAGGAGCCCGATGTGGGACTAGACCCCAGGACGCTGGGATCATGACCTGAGCCGAAGGCAGCTGCTTAACCAACTGAGCCACCCAGGTGCCCCCCCAGTGGAATTTTTGATCACTAAGGGACAAAAGGACCATGTTTTCTTTCTGCTATTAAGAAGGGATATCCTGGAGCACCTGGGTGGCTCAGTGGGTTAGGCCTCTGCCTTCAGCTCAGGTCATGATCTCAGGGTCCTGGGATAGAGCCCCGCATCTGGCTCTCTGCTCACCAGGGAGCCTGTTTCCCCTCTCTCTCTGCCTGCTTCTCTGCCTGCTTGTGATCTCTCCTTCTCTGTCAAATAAATAAAATCTTAGAAAAAAAAAAGAGGAAAAAAAAATAAGAAGGAATATCCTGTAAAGCCCTCTGAACTGATTTCTCTGATACTTTGTAACCCTTAGAAACCAGCTTCTCCCTTTCCTTTAACAAAAACAAAAAGAGGGGTGTTATTTTTCAGAAAGGTGAATTTCTTGAGCCTAACATGTAGCTGCACCAAGGAAAGGTTTAACTGAACTCTTGAAACACACACCAAGACCAGAAATCTGTGTTGCACAGCACAATTAGTTAATAAATGCTTATTCTTCAAATGGATGAATGAATAAAGAAGTGAATTGCTTTATACCTACAAGTGTCTAAAAATCTACGTTTGTTTGTATCTGTCTTACCTCTGTCTCTTTGAACCGGATTTGCCCATGGCTACACACACGCATGTGCACGCGCACGCGTGCCCTTCACCAGAAATTGATTAAATGCATCTCCAGCCTAACTGCACAATCCCCAGGTCTTTCCTTGAATGTCCCTGCCCTACACTCAGTGTGAGTCCTCAGTGCTCATCTCAGATTTTCCACACCGTGATTTTGATCTTCCTTTCACAGACAGTGTGGTTGTTCTCTTCCCAAACAAATACCTACCAGCACTGGGGGGAATATGTGCAGACTCTGGGCACTGAGCACGTAAAATGCCAGGCTTTTATAAGGGCACATATTGGAGGGAGAGGCATCAGGAGGCTAAGCTCTTACACTCATATTCTAGATCACTTTAGGACTTGCTAGCTATTTAAGACCCATCAGCTATAGCCACTGACGTCTTTTTCTTGAAGCTCTGAAACATTTAATCCTGAGTGAATTCTCACTAAAGGTACCACTCATCTGTCTTGTTAACCATTCCACTAGACACCCAGGAGAGAAACTAGGAATTCTAGAGCAGCAGAGTTTCACAAAGCAGAGGTATTAAGATAGAAACCTGAGAGAAAGCAAATTTGTTTTTGGAATCCTGGTCAAACCATTTACCAAAGTTTTATTTTGGACAAGTTATAAACTTCTCTGGAATGCAATATTTTCATCTAGAAAATACTAATAGTACCGATTTCAAAGGATGTTATGAAAATTGAATTAGTTAACCTATGCAAACACTTAGGATGCTGTCTGGCATGTAGTGTTTTCTGCAGGCAAGGGAACTGACTGGTTAGCCACCTAGGTGACGGGTAAAAAGTCAAAACAGTTTCCCTGAAGGGCATCAAGTAGAATCTGAGTGTCCTGATCATATCCCTGGGATATGACCAAGATGAAGAAGCTGGGAATTGTCTGTTCTAGAAGGGAGGTTGTTAAAGTCATTGCTCAAATTCCAGACTTTTTTAATGGGCACAGAACTCTCCAGATCAAATGTGAATACTGACACATTAAACATCAAATAGATTAAGTGACGTATGGTATCCTGCGTTGGATCCTGAAACAACAAAAAAATGACAATAATGGAAAAACAGGTGGAATCCAAGGGAGTCTGGAATTTAGTTACTAGCAGTTTACTGTAGTAAACCAACCATGCTTGGTTTCTTAGTTCTGACAAATGAACTATGGTCATATTATCCTTTTTATTATGTTATGTTAGTCACCATACAGTGCATCATTAGTTTTTGATGTAGTGTTCCATGATTCATTGTTTACCTATAACACCCAGTGCTCCATGCAATCCGTGCCCTCCTTAATACCCAATAGATGTTAACATTAGAACAAGCTGGGTGAAAGATACACAGGAATTCTCTTGGCTTTGAGACATTTTCGTAAATTTAAAGTTATTCTAACATCAAAAAGTTTGTTTAAAAATAATCAAATAGATCCCTTTAGCCTTTGGAGAATTTTCCACAGTGGATTTATTTATACTTAAAGTCATGTCTTTCATTTTGGCTTCCCCGGTAATACCGGGAGAGGATGGAGGGACTGGGTCCCTTCTCCCTGCGTGTAACCAGCATGAGAGTCACTCCTATAGTCTCATCCTGGCTGTTTTTCTCATTTCTCCAGATCTGGCTGTGGCAGAGATGGGGCCTGTTCTACACCAGAGCCTGGTCACCATCTTAGCTTAATTTGAGAGAAAGATGAGGTGTCAGAAGGAAAAAGTGGCCAACATTTGGTTTTCCTGAGCTCATTTTTCTCATAAAAGTCAATGAATGTCTTATGACTCTGTACCCCCTCCCCCAACACATTGGCCCATTGGACAACGTTCTTGGCTGTAGCTGAGAGACTTCATAATGGCTTCTTGAAACCCTGAGACAGGTCCCTGGATCTGTAGCCCTAGTGGGTTAGCAAAACAAGAAGTACAGAGGAGGAAACACCATTTCACTGAGCAATTACACTGATTCCAGAATGGTTTTGAATGTTCTACATTCTTACTGAAGTCTCATCCTAGTAAAAGAGGAAGCTGAGGGTCAAAAAGACTAGATACCTGCCCACAGTGATATGAATAGATACAATAGATGACTACATAGGAGGGGAGTGACGTAAAAATTCCAGTTTCTCCCTGCTTCCCTCAGATACATACATGTAGACATAGACCCACACATGCCTCTTTTGGATGTCAGAACATCTCTGATTTCATTAAATATGTGCTGACCGATTGTGCTTAGTGCCTGACACACATTTAATGCTAACAGCACTTACCCATAGTTAATCCCATTTTACAGAAGAAGTAAATGAAGCCTGAAGATCTTTCATATTTTACTTAAGGTTTACATAGTTTATAAAGTGTCAGGGCTAGGATACATATGCAGCCAATCTGATTCCAGAGCCTGGACTTCTAATCACTTCATTGCTCAATGAATATTTGTTGAATGAATGGATGGGAAAACAGCTTTGATGAAGGAGTGCAGAGTTATCTCAATAAGATCATGCACTGGATCTCATGTCTAGAATGTGTGAGACCATTTCTCCTAGAGCAAGCAGTCCCGACAAGACCCATGCTCTCCTGCTTAACCTCTGTCTTTGCCTCTTCTCTTCCTTCTCTTGGGGACTTGACAGGTGCTTTATGCTAAAAGTCAAAGAGAAAAAATATCACCCAAAATATTTTAATCAAGAGAGAGAGCACACACACACAAAGAGAGAGAGAGGGAGAGAGAGAGAGCACAACATGTAAAGGAAATCTCCGTTCTTGTTCTCACTAGCTATAGGGCATATGGCTTTGGGGAAAGATACCAGCTCTCTGGGCCTCTTTCCTTATCTAAGAAATGGACTAATGGTTCTTAACTCCTGTGGTTGTTGTGAGAATCAGACATCATTTCTCCAGAGTCTCTGCACCACGGACGGCAGAGGAGATGCCCTACATGACTAGTTTTTATGTTTTTTATCTTTACTGTCATCCTTGTCTATTCATAAAACCTGTTTACTTCAGCAGAGTCTCCCGGCCACATGCGACCCAAACACAAGCACTGAAGCCACATGTCCCCCTAATACCACCCAGGCAGATGAAAGCCCAAGCCTTAACAAGGCTTATCATCAGAGTGGAGAGATGAGAGGTTTCAGCTGGGCTGGAAAAAGAAAGAGTGTGTCCAAGTCAACAGAAGGAGGCCTTTCCATGGCCTCCGCATCTGATGCCTGACCCACGCAGCTAGAGGATGGATGCCATCTCAGATTCTCTTTCCTGAAACCATGGTCTTTATTATCAGTAGTCATACCAGCAATGAAATTGAACCTGAGCTCTACACATGGACAGACAAACTAGCAAGAACACCTACTATCAACAAACACAGAACTAAGTTAAATTCTATCCTTTGTGTGTGCCTGGGTGGCTCATTGGTTTCAACTCAGGTTGTGATCTTAAGGTTGTTAAGACCCAGCCCCATGCTCGGCTCTGCACTCAGCGGGGAGTCTGCTTGAAGATCCTCTTCCTCTGCCCCTCCCCTACTCTCTCTCTCGTGTGTCTCTCTCTCAAATAAATAAATAAATAAATAAATAAATCTTTTTAAAAATAAGGGAAAAAACTGTATCTTTTGGAGGTATTACCTTTGACATTTTTTTTTTCTTCTGTTTGGTCTACTGCTAATGGGTTTGGTAGAAAAGTAAGAGAAAGGGACACTTGGGTGGCTCAGTTGGTTAAGCCGCTGCTCCCGGCTCAGGTGATGATCCCAGGGTCCTGGGATCAAGTCCTGCATTGGACTTGCTTCTCCATCTCCCTCTGCCTGCAGCTCCCCCTGCTTGCCGCTCTCTCTCTCTCTCTCTCTGTCAAATAAATAAATAAAAATCTTAAAAAATAAAAAAGAAAGGAAAAGTAAGAAAATAGCATAACAGAGAAAAATCAAGAGACCATGCCAGGACTCCAGGAGTGAAAAATCCTGAATGGAGGCTAGTCTCTCATCATAGCAGGTCCCTCCCAGCAAGAATTAGGATTGTAATCAGTGCGATGATGGCCAGGGCCCTGACCATCCCTTCGTATACAGAACCCAGGGCAGGACTTTGAGGGGGGAATACTCTCCAGGTGAGGACCTTGTGAGAGGGAATTCAGGGCAGCAGTTTTCTGAAAAAGCAGAATAGCCCCATCCCTGGGTAACAGGAAGACAGAGACTGGGCTGTCCTGGACCTCTGTTCTCTTGACCGATTTTCCACAGAATTGTGACTTCTTTCTTGTTTTCCTTGCAGAGATTTTCATCTGGCTTGTTTTTGTGTCTTCTCATCTTCTTTCTTCTCAAGCCGAGAATACTTTTTTTTTTCTCTTTTTGAGGCAGTTGTTTTCAATAAATCCCTGCTTGTTTTCTTTAAGTTGCTCAGTTATTTTAAGTTTCCTCTTTCACAGCCCTCTGTCTACATTTCTGCTTTCCATCTGGGCCGCTTGGTTCACTTTGTTTCTGGAATGAAGACAAAGGGAGGTATCGGAAATTCAGAGATCCTGGCCTGCCCCTGGGATCAGAAAGGCCTGGCAAAGGACGAAATCCACCTACTGATCTTTCCAGCACTTTTATTATGGCTCAGATTGACTATTCGCACAACTGGAGACACCTTGATTGGCCATGAGGACAATCAATGTTCCTGGTTTCTATAAAGGCAATCTAGTTACACACTGAGTGGGACCTTTGATCTGAGTGCTTCTCTGTGTGTCTATCAGTGAGGGCCATGGCAGAAAGCATTTAGTACACTCAGATTGGGAAACTTAAAAAGAGTTTACTGAAAGAACAAGTTACAAAGGTGTAGGCAGGCTGCAGACAAACCACAAAGGACAGAGAAGTATCCTAGGGACAGCAACAGCAGAATTCTTTGACCACTGTCCTCTTGAAAAGATAAGGGCAGGGAGCAGCTCTCTGGAGAGAAAGGATCCTGTAAGAGGACCTGCCATCTTGGCCTGTGGATGTGGCCAGCCTTCGTACTCACAGGGAGGGAGATGAAAGATTGCAAGCTTCCATCCCACTTCCTTCCCCTCTGATTCCCGCTGAGACTCCCCAGAAGTCAAGAGAACCCACTGGGGTTGTCAGTATCGATCAGACTTTTGGATCATAGACCACGGTGGGAGTGGATAGAGAATGAATCTGGAGGGGTAAATAGAAGTTATTCAGCAGAAGGAACATGCAGGTTTATGTAACTCTCTGCCCATATATACATGCACATATATACACGAGTGTGTGCTAGGCTCAAGAAAGCAAGTATCTGGATTTTCTCTAAGGGAGGAGTCATTCAGGGGCTACCCCTTTCTCTGTTCAGTCTGAACAGATTACTAAGGATCTTGATTTCCTCTAATTCTGACTACTTAGTGTTTGAAGAGCAGGACAGAGTACTGGAAATGGGAATCTTCTCTGGGATCATATGTGTTCAAATTATCTTTAGATATTGAGGTGACAAAATGTTTCAAGGATGAGCTATGCCGAAAGGTAAGACCTCTTCTTGCTTCTAAAGAACTCACTCCAGGAGAGAAAAGTAAAGGATGAATGCTTCCATGTCAAGAGAAACATCCCAACCACCTCACCTGAACAGGTGGAGAATAGAGACTCATTCAAATGATGGGGCATTAAGGAAAGGGGCTTTTTCTAGGAGCCTTAAGTGAAAATGAAATCAGGGATTGGGTTAAGTCAGCAGCTCAGTAAATTTAAAATAGAGCTCAGAAACTCTGAAAGAGACATCAGGTTGGTGTCACATAGAATAGGTCTGTAATAGTTGGTATATTACACAGCCTCTTTAACACAGCGCAGTATCCATGTCCACAATATGGCACTATTACTTTGGAGTGTATTGTTGGCATGTCTTTTTCTATCATTAGCTCATGAAGGTCTTGTTGACCATTATATCCCTAACATGTGGCCTAGCATCCAGGAAGTCCACACCAGTTGTCTCTTGTTGGACAAATGAACACCAGTATTTGTCCATTTTGAGGACTTTACATGGGACTAGTGTGTAGCTCTGAGTTTCACTGGATTGGGCCAGGAAAGAGCTGCCCGTGCTATTCAGGTTTCACTTTAACCAATCCCTCCACAAAGTCAAAGCCATGAACTTACTTTTATACCCAAGGGGAAACCCTCTCTCTCTCATGAGTTTTGGTGGACAAGACTCATCCCATTTGACCTGTGTAGTGCAGCTCCTGTATTCTTGGTCCAGAGTTTTTCAAGGCCCAGCCCATCAAGCTTTCATTAGTTCCTCTGCTTTTGCTCCACCAACACCTTATTTTGAATCTAGGCTTCTGGTGGACAATACTATGCATGTCGCCACTTTTTAAAGTCCCAGTTTTCTCCCTTCCTTCCTTCCTTCCTTCCTTCCTTCTCTCCTTCCTTCCTCTCTCTCTCTTTCTTCTTCATCTTTGTCTTCATCTGCTTCTTCAAAGAACTCATTGATTTCATCCCATTTTCCAAGGAGTTACAATTACCTGAGACAGTAAAAGGAGATGTAAATATCCATTTGGTACCTAATCCTTTCCTGTCTATCCCCACAACTACTCTAATATCATAATTCTCATCTTATAAAGGACTAAGCTGATTATCACAAAAGTGATTAAACTCATTCAAAGTTTTCATGGTGAGCAGCAGCAGTTCCTCATTTTGAACCTGATCCATCTGTGACCAAACCTGTGCTCTTTCTGCTCTACCAATAACAAAGGAGTCCCACTTCCTCCCAAGTACTTCTGTAACTGTGTTACTTTGAAAGAACTGAGCAAAGGAAGGGCACCACCATCTTTCTTTGGCAAACTCCATTTCCATTTCAATTTAACTTAGATTTAATAAAATGCTTAATGAATCTTAATTAAACCTAAATTGAAATTAAAAATGGTTTAACAAGGTTTAATAGTGATGTGAGAGATCACACAATTCCACTTCAATAAATATTTTCCTAATAACAAATAACCATTTCATTAGTGAGGAAAACGTTGCCATTAAGTCTAAATTAAATTAAATTATCCATAATTTACTGGCATAGTTCACAGTATATGTTAATGAAAAATATGTAGTTTGTGTAGGACTTTTTGTTTTGTTTTGTTTTTTGTTGTTGTTGTTTTTAACTGCCTGTGTGCTACAAATGACTCTAGAGAATTTAAAAAGGCACTGAGAAGATTGTAATGGGTAAATGGCCTGAAGTCAATGGAAACATCTTTGAGATTCTGTCTTATCTAAAAACAGAAACAATGAGAAAGGGGGAAGAGAAGACATGAGACTTTTCACCAATGCCATGTGGATTACTATCAATGTCACAACCATAAAATGGGGTATTGATAAGGGTGGGTGAAAAGATTATGAATCTAGGATATCTCTAGCTCAAAACAAAAGTGGAGATAAAAATCAGACTCCCATATAAAATGGCTCATATCAGATGTGATGAGGAAGGATAGAGGATGCAGAATAGGAGAGAGGAGAAGAGGGCTGATCATACTTCCTGGTGTGTGTGTGTGTGTATGCATGTGCCTGGGCATGCATGTTTCTGTTTTCTATTTCTTCTTCTTTTTTTTTTATTTCTTCATGATTGAACTTGAAGCATGAATTAGGAAAGAGATTTGTTAGAGACCATTCTAGGAAAGGATTTATCTAGGTTTCTAGAATAAGGGATCAAATTCCAGATTGGGAGATAGGTTTCCAGCAAAGAAAGGGCAATGAGAAAGGGCTTTAAGGAAAGGGTAATGGGGCTTCACAATAAAGTCCCAGTTTGGGTTTCACTCCACAGTGCTGATGTGGGAGGGTAGGGAAGGTGCTGTGAGCAGAACTGTAAACCTTGCTGTGACTTGAAGGATGTCAGAGACATATTCCCAGCCAGTATTTTCCAAATCCAAGAAATTACCCCCACTTCCCAAGACTCTGATCTCAAACTTTCCCATACAGAAAATAGAAAGTGTCCCATACTTCTCTCTACCACACACAGGATAGTACAACGGCTACACTGATACTGTAGCCATGAGCCATATGGGGATATTGAGCTTTTGAAATATGGCTACTCCAGGGGCACCTGGGTGGCTCAGTGGGTTAAAGCCTCTGCCTTCGGCTTGGGTCATGATCCCAGGGTCCTGGGATCCAGCCCCACATTGGGCTCTCTGCTCAGCAGGGAGCCTGCTTCCTCCTCTCTCTCTGCCTGCCTCTCTGCCTACTTGTGATCTCTCTGTGTCAAATAAATAAATAAAATCTTAAAAAAAGAAAGAAAGAAATATGGCTACTCCTAATAGAGATGTGCTGGGAATATAAAATATACTCTGGATTTCAAAGACTGAGAGAATAGAAGTATCTCACTAATATTGTTTTCTATCAGTTACATTAATAATTATTTTATATTGATTATATGAAAGTAATGATATTTGGGGTATATTGGCTAATTTTGAAATATTTTAAAAATTAATTTCTCCTGTATCTTTTCATTTTATTCAAGGTGGTTACTAGAAACTTTTAAATTATGTCTGTGGCTTTCATGATATATCTAGTAGAGCTCATCTAGTTATATCTACCTTAAACAAAGCAATGGGCATATTTCTTTCTTTTTTGTGTTAGCATTAACACACATTCTTTCATCCATTCATTTATTCAACAAACATGTTTCAAAATTCATTAGCATGAACTCTGTACTAGGCATTGGAGATACAGTGGTAAGAAGAAGCCAGTCCCATGTATCTGAATCATGTCCATGCACACATCCAAACACCTTCACAACACATGCTCAAGTGTATTCAAATCAACACATGGATGTGCATGTATTCATATATGCAGGCAAATACGTATGAAGAGCGACAATCAGGTGCTGAGAACCAAACACTCCTTGAGTTAGAAGTCTTCAACTCTTCTGGTAGGTTCAGTTACTCTAGCGCCCCGCCAGGGAAAGCCACAGCTCTGCATTTCCAAGAGGTCAAAAACTATCTTTGTAATTTTGGCAGAGCTTATAGATCAGAATTGCAAGGGAGAAGACCAAATAGGGCAGATTCAAATCTATCTGTTCATGCCTGAGCACACCAGGAAAGGCCAGCATGGGTAGGCTCTTTGGGGGTAGGTTTGTTTCCATGGAAGTTCCTCTTTTGGGGTCCAACTTCCTGGGGAGTGAGGAGAGCCCACACAGAGACACTGGCTGGGCTGATGTTGAAACAGTTTGGTGTGGTCTCATTCAAATAACTTTCTGGCTCACCCCTCAGCTTTTTGGCCCAGGAAGTGGGGGAGAGGACTGAGGTAACATTAGACAGGTCCAGTCAGGAGTTAGAAACCACACAGGTGATTTTAATAGAAAATTTAATATAACAAACTTCATGGTGAAGAACTGGGAAGACAAAGAGAATACCCTGGGGTATTGAAAAGTAGCAAATACAAGAAATAGCCACCCCTCTGAGGCTGCAGGAATGTGGAAAAGAGGTTTGAGTTGTGAAAATGTAGAACTGAGAGAATGGAAGCCCAAAGCTGAAACAGGCAAGGGAGAAGGGGTTCCAGTCAGTCAGCGCTGACTGGGGAACAGAAGTCGTCTTTGTCACTCTGTCTGTCATGACGGAGCACCATATACTGAACGGCTTAAACAGAAATTTAATTTCCCTCATTTCTGGAGACTAGATCTAAGATCAAGTTTCCAGCAGGGTTTCGTTCCTGGTAAAAGCATTGGCGAATGTCTAATGCCCACTAAAGTCTCTGTGTCTTAAGGATACTCAAAAAAATATTGGTGGAATGAATAAAATAAAGTAGAAGAGAACAGACAGAAAATGCTGTGAAAATTTCCCAAAAGCTGAATACAGAAGTGCAAAGCCAGAAAGGAAGACAGCTGCCTTCTCGCTGTGTCCTCACATAGCAGGGATGGAAAGTATGGTCTGGTTTCTACCTCTTCTTGTAGAGCTCCAGCCCTGCTGGGGTACGGCCCCTCCCTTGAAACGTCATGTAACTTTTATCACCCCCTCACAAGCCCTATCTCCAAATACAGTCACATTGGGAGCTGGGGCTTCAGTGCATGAATGGGGATGGGGGGAGGTGCTGTACTCAGTCCTTAGAAAGGGTTATGACACTAATCCTACAAGCGTCGTTTAAAAAAATATGTCCAACTGTATTCAGCTGCTGAGATGGGAAAGAACAGCTCTCAGGGTGAAGGAGCTTTGCTGAGGGCATAGCTGAGAGAAACAGGAAGCAGAGACCAGAAGCACCTGTCCCTTCTTCCAGTTTTTCAGTCTCTCTCTAGCTCCCCCTACTGACAGAGGCTGTCGTGGAGTCAGGTGGTGAAGCAGAAAGGTGGTAACTGAGCTCCAGGTACACAAGGTACAAAGAATCCAAGGGTGGGGTGGAACCCCTGGGAGGTAGTAGCTTAATAGCCAGCGCAGGGACAGACATAAACATGAAGGATGATGAAGACATGAATGCTGTTTTCATAAGTTTATTGTGCACGATTTTATCTCCAGGAAAAAAAAAAAAATCCACCAGAAACAGAATCGTCAGTCAAATCCATTTAGGGAATCTTCATGGTATCCTTCTGTTCAGAATTCATAAAGATGCATTGGCCGAGGAAGTCCTTGGATAAATTTTGCCATAAAGAAACATGTGTTTCTTTTAACAGAGAGTTCCCCAAACACCTTGGACCACAGATGTAGTTTCTGTTTGTTTTCTTTTTGGAACAACTATCAATTTCCAAAACAATTTTCCAGGTATCTTCTGCAAAACTTTGAGAAGCATGTGCTGGTAATGATATCAGCACTAAGATCATGATAGATATATGATGAACTGTGGCCCACTAATAAAGTAACTCACATTTGAACATGCTGTACTTTTCCATAAATGCTTTAGTCTAATGACAGCTGAAGCTAACTGTGCAGTCAAGGGTGATTTCCCTGATGTCCCTGGGGATTCCTATGACACAGAAGCCTGTGAGAGCAGAAGACTTTTTTTTTTTTCTTTCTTCTTCACAGTTGTAGGCTCAGCAACCATCACAATGCATGGGACCTAGTAAACATCCAATAATGTGTGCTGTATGTGGCCATGGAAGAACGGAAGGAGGGGAGCAAATGATTGGCCAAAAGGGCTAACAGTAACATTTCATGTGCAAATCAGCACAGGGAATGGTGAGAAAGAAGTACAGTGCTGTCCTGTAGGGAGGCAATGAAGCTGCTATGTGATTTAAAGTTTTCTGGTAGCTCCGCTTGGAAAAGTAAAAAGGAAACTGGTGGAACTAATTTTTATAATCTACCTTACATAAAATAATCTCTCCAACAGGTAATCAATATAAAGACATTAATACAATATTTTGCATTCTTTCTATTAAGTCCTTGAAATCTGCTGTGTACTTTACATTCACAGCACCTATTAGTTTGGCCACATGTCAAATGTTCAACAGCCGCCTGGCGGCTGTAAGGACCTATTTAGCAAGAGGCTTTCATTAAAGTTAAACTGTCCCTGCTCCCCTTCCCCCAGGGGATTTACTTAAAAACAAGTCCCGGAAACCAGCTCCAGGTAACAAAGCCCAGATACAAGGGTGGGTCAGGCTTGGTGGAAACATCCGGATCAGTGAGGTGTTGCATAATGTCTCCCTAGCTACCAAGGAGTATGGGCCCCTACCCTTTGGGAGCTTTTTTGGCGCCAATCCTAATCAAGGTGTGATAGGCTAGTTCAAATGTCTACTAGGGTAAATTGTAATTCAATTGGTCACTTAGCATCACTGTGGAGTTTCCTGCGTGTGTTACAATCTCATTGGCCACCTGTGCGTGGCCAGACCCAACCGCATGGCCTTTGCCCTTAAAAACTAGTCTGAGAAACAGGGAAGGGTCGCCCTCTCCTGTAAGAGGCACGACCCTGAACGTTCCGTTAGATTCTTGATGCTTAGCGCAAAATAAAACTTTGCTTGACCTTCACTTTATATCAGTCTTGCTCCTTTAATCACGGACCCATTATTGGGGCATAACAGTGGCCACTTGTCTTAGATACCATAGATAGAGACTTATCAGGTACAATCCCAAATTAGGGGGATATGTGGTGAATGGTCAGATTGGTAAATGGATATTGAGTAAGAAATCATTGTCCAGTTGCAGGTACTGAATATTGTGAGGATATCTTATTTCACTGACATTATTCACACATAAGTTCATGGTGAATATGAAACAGAGTTCAAATGACAAGAAAGAAAGAAAGAGAAAGAAAGAAAGAAAGAAAGAAAGAAGAAGGAAGGAAGGAAAGTAAGTTAATAGGAAGTCGTTTCACCATGATGGATTCTACTCGAAAGGCTAGTGATATTTTAACACTTGAAAAGGTGATAGGATAAAGGTTTTAGAGAAAATGAAGACTCGAAAAAATGTTGGTGGAATGAATAAAATACAGTAGAGGAGAACAGAGAGAAAATGCATGTGAAAATTTCCCAAAAGCTGAAAATAGAAGTGCAAAGCCAGAAAGGAAAATCCCACGTGAGGGGAAGCCATGGTGCCACCACTCCCCAAATGACCCTCGTCTTCACTCTCATTCTAAGGGGCTGGTGCAATGAAAATGTTTATAGCTTTCCTGCCCAAAGATGTTTCATTATCTTCCCTGCGACTGCAGGAAAGGGTTATGCAAAAATCTGGAACATTTCTCCAACCTTCTGATCACTAGTTCTCTCCAGTCCACTCTCCAAACTGACCCCAGAGTATAATTCTTGTCAGCATAGGACTTCCTCTAGGGAAAGTTTTGTTCATCTCTGTGTAAATGTCTTAGTGTCCAGCACAGTGCCTCTTACCTAGCAAGCTCTCTAAAAATAGTGTTATGTATATTGGAAGGAAGGAAGGAAGGAAGGAAAGAAGGAAGGAAGAACGGGGTAGGGAGGGGAAGGAATTAACAAAAT
Source organism: Mustela putorius furo (assembly GCF_011764305.1). Classification (NCBI taxonomy): domain Eukaryota; kingdom Metazoa; phylum Chordata; class Mammalia; order Carnivora; family Mustelidae; genus Mustela; species Mustela putorius. The sequence continues at coordinate 8,437,352 of NW_025421464.1, read as the reverse complement.
GTCATATCAACATTTTCAATATAGCTTTGTACCTTAACAAGCCATTATTTTAGTAGAACCGAAATTTGGTATTTTTGACGTTATTTTCACTATACATTCACATCTAAAGTTTGTCTTACAGAGGGGAAATGCATGAGCCCTGGTTCATATATGCAAACCCAGCATGTCTATGAAGGGTTTTTCACACTTCAAGGCAACATTCTTGAATCCACACATCTTTAAGACATTTTTCTTAATATGATACCAGTTCTTTTTATTCTGCCTCCCAAGAGTTAGAGACAACTTGACATTTCCGGCATAAGGAACCCCTTCTTCAGACTGAATGACCCTTCACAGTTCTCTGTCCTTGGACACAGACCATCTCTCATATGGCCAGTAACTCTTTGTTGGAAGCCCTTATGCGACAAGCCTTTAAAAGCCTTCTTGCCCCTATACCAACAATATTGTGCATCTGACCATCCTGAAACAGAAAACGAAGTCATCTAAAAGAGTGTTTTTGTAAAATACCAATTTATAGAAGCCTAGGTGTTTTCTCTGTCAACAAAGCATGCCATATATGAGGAAGAGGAAAACGGTGGGCCCTTCTGTTTGGGCTTTGGGGTCTATTATTAGTTTTTTCTGTTGGAGAGAGGTGAGGATATAGTCTTAACATTAAAACAGAAAACCTAATCAGTATTTCAGCTGTCTGGGTATTGTGAGCTGAAGACATCTGTATTTTTAATTAGCTCTTTCATAAATGTGATTATGGGATGTCACATGATCGCCGTAGACACCAACACCTGGAACTTTGAAAGCACGGCCCTTCAGGGTCCCCAGGCTTGGACAGTATGCTCAGGGAAGTCCTGGCAATGGCATTAACAGTGTTATCAAGAGGCCTCCAGATCCAAATGATTTTCCTGTCTGTAAATTAAATAATAATATGAAAACAAAATCCGCTCGGTCAAGCAGGAAGGCATAAATATAACAGTGAGAATTTCCTGTCAGAGGGACATTTTAAGTCCCTGTTATCAAAAAGCCTACTGAATGGAGCCTGATAAAGTCCTTAGCCTCCGAGAATAAGTCCAAGGGCAGCCCAGAGTTTCTAGTGGTTTTGCCAGGATAAAAAGAGCAAGGTCCCCTGGAAACTAAAACTAAGCCTGAAAGGGTGGAAAGGCACAACCTTGAGTGTACGGAAAGCCTTTTGAAACCTCTGGCTTCTAAATTCTCCTGGGGAAAGCATCACACCCCGTGGTTAATGTAGTTACATTTAAGCAGTTCTTTGCTTTTACCCTAGGGACTCATGATGAGAAAATATGCATTATGGTTTTGAGTACATGGAGAGCACTGATTATAAAAATTCAAGGCCTCCGTGGCTGGTCTGCAGTGCCTCTCAGTCCTCTTCCTGCTGGTCACAGGGGATCCAAGACCACCCACTAGCAGCCTATAGCCTACTGCTTGCTCCTTCCACTCCTTGCAAGTCACATGGTCCTGATGGGGAGAGAGACCCATGTTCTAGATACAGCCTTTAAGGAGCTCGAATCCCACAGCTGCACTGTGACTTCAGTGGCAAAGTCTTGGAAAGCTGATTGCCTTCACTCTATTCTTTTTCTTAAATGAGGGGTTTTCTTCTTTGCTTTCTAATCATGGTCCCTTATCATTTCTAATTAATGATGACTAGCAGGGAAAAATCTATGCAAACTGACATTAGGTGAAGTTTCCTCTTCTGGTCACCTCCCTGTGTCAGAGTGTGTAACTCATTATCAGTGCCATTAAATCCCCCTTAACAGCATTAGGGAATGTTGCTAAAGGTGATCACATCTAATTAAGGATTATGGGTAACTTATCCACTTCACCATATGAATGATGGGACGTGTTTAAAATTCAAGTATTAAAAGCACAATAGGATATATGCTTTTGAGAACCAATGTATTTATTCTCAACAAACATTTAAAAAAAATTGGCTATATAGTGGTAGATGTGCACATTTTTAAAAACCTGCACAAAGATAAAACCCAAAATTTATACTGCAAACCCCAGTTATTAGATCTGCCAAATACAGCACATTTTGGCAAAATTGAAAGAGAGCTTTGGTGGCTTTCAAGCAATCCCATATTCAAAGAGATGGCAATGCATTTCAGGAAAGCAGCACAAGATATTCGGAGAGTCCTGTAAGTGTTCCCCATTTTATAAGGATCTCTCTGGAGACATGAGAATGGGTTAGAAAGTCAAAGCGCATGCATCCCTTCGAGGTCTTTGCCCCCATCTGTGAAGTCTTCGTGGCTTCACTACTCCAGGGAAGAACCATTATTCTCACCAGAGGTGGGGCAGCAGAAATGATGTCAGCTACCTGTGGAGTAACACCTGCTCTCTGGGACCAGACCCTGTCTAAGGCAAAGGCTTCCATTTGATTAATACCCAGGCATGCATGTGATCGCTGCCCTCTCCCGCAGACACACAAAATGCAATTTTCTCAGGTGGAATCTGGGTTTTATAGAATGAGGATTGTACTGAAGTTTGAAATAAGGGTGTCTTGATCTTCTCTCCAATTCTAAAAGTTACCTTAGCCCATCATCCCCTGAGGGTAATCCCTGCCCTATTGTTAAGTAGAATCCCTGAGAGCAGGAAGGAACTGCCACAGGGAGCTTACTACTTGGGAGCAGATCAAAGGTTTTTATACTCTATGCTATCAATATAGGTGTATGTATATTGGAATGACTGCTTTTGAGGTTCATGGCCCAAGTCTTACCTCCCCAGATGGTGTTCAAAGTTCACCTCACATAAGTCAAACAAAGGTCACCTACATACAATAGAATTCCATGGGTCTGGTTACTAGGATCTGGTTCTAAAATTTAGAAGATACTTCCAATATTCATTGATAGTAAATATTTGTTTTAAGATTATTTTCTCTTTTTTACATATTTTTTATTTTCCCTTGTTTACTCAGAAATAATTTTAAGATTGCTAAAAATGGAAGCTTTGCATTTAAGATAAAAGTCAAGAGCTCTATAAATATAGAACAACAATCTAGATAGTTGTATCTGTGACCTATCCAGTAGAAATAGTGCATGGAACACATAAGTAGAAAAATACTTTCTTTAAAAAATCTTGAATAGCATGGAGGACAGGGGGTGTTAGAGAGGAGAATGGAGTTGGGAGAAATTGGAAGGGGAGGTGAACCATGAGAGACTATGGACTCCAAAAAACAATCTGAGGGGTTTGAAGTGGTGGGGGGTGGGAGGATGGGGTATCAGGTGGTGGGTACTATGGTGGGCACGGATTGCATGGAGCACTGGGTGTGGTGAAAAAATAATGAATACTGTTTTTCTGAAAATAAATAAATTAATTTATAAAAAAAAATCTTGACAGGCTAAAGTGAAAAAATTAAAGTTATACAGTTTTTTAAATTTATTTCTTATTTTCAGCATAACAGTATTCATTATTTTTGCACCACACCCAGTGCTCCATGCAATCTGTGCCCTCTATAATACCCACCCCGTGGTACCCCGACCTCCCACCCCGTGCCCCTTCAAAACCCTCAGATTGTTTTTCAGAGTCCACAATCTCTCATGGTTCACCTCCCCTTCCAATTTCCCTCAACTCCCTTCTCCTCTCTATCTCCCCATGTCCTCCATGCTATTTGTTATGCTCCACAAATAAGTGAAACCATATGATAATTGACTCTTTCTGCTTGACTTATTTCACTCAGCATAATCTCTTCCAGTCCCGTCCATGTTGCTACAAAAGTTGGGTATTCGTCCTTTCTGATAGAGGCATAATACTCCATAGTGTATATGGACCACATCTTCCTTATCCATTCGTCCGTTGAAAAGCATCTTGGTTCTTTCCATAGTTTGGCGACTGTGGCCATTGCTGCTATAAACATTGGGGTACAGATGGCCCTTCTTTTCACTACATCTGTACCTTTGGGGTAAATACCTGGTAGTGCAATGGCAGGGTCATAGGGAAGTTCTATTTTTAATTTCTTGAGGAATCTCCACACTGTTCTCCAAAGAGGCTGCACCAACTTGCATTCCAACCAACAGTGGAAGAGGGTTCTCCTTTCTCCACATCCCCTCCAACACATGTTGTTTTCTGTCTTGCTAATTTTGGACATTCTAACTGGTGTAAGGTGATATCTCAATGTAGTTTTTATTTTTTATTTATTTTTTTTTTATTTTTTTTTTTAAAGATTTTATTTTTATTTATTTTGACAGAGAGAGATCACAAGTAGGCAGAGAGGCAGGCAGAGAGAGAGAGAGGGGAGAAAGCAGGCTCCCTGCTGAGCAGAGAGCCCAATGCGGGACTCGATCCCAGGACCCTGAGATCATGACCTGAGCTGAAGGCAGCGGCTTAACCCACTGAGCCACCCAGGCGCCCTCAATGTAGTTTTAATTTGAATCTCCCTGATGGCGAGTGATGATGAACATTTTTTCATGGGTCTGATAGCCATTTGTATGTCTTCGTTGGAGAAGTGTCTGCCCATATATTCTGCCCATTTTTTGATACGATTGTCTGTTCATTATAGATCCTGGATATCAACCTTTTGTCTGTACTGTCATTTGCAAATATCTTCTCCCATTCCGTGGGTTGCCTCTTTGTTTTCTTGACTGTTTCCTTTGCTATGCCGAAGCTTTTGATTTTGATGAAGTCCCAAAAGTGCATCTTTGCTTTTGTTTCCTTTGCCTTTGGAGACATATCTTGAAAGAAGTTGCTGTGGCTGATATCGAGATTACTGCCTATGTTCTCCTTAGGAGTCTGATGGATTCCTGTCTCACACTGAGGTCTTTTATCCATTTGAGTTTATCTTTGTGTACAGTGTAAGAGAATGGTCGAGCTTCATTCTTCTACATATAGCTGACCAGTTTTCCCAGCACCATTTATTGAAGAGATTGTCTTTTTTCCACTGTATATTTTTTCCTGTTTTGTCGAAGATTATTTGACCATAGAGTTGAGGGTCCATATCTGGGCTCTCTACTCTGTTCCAACGGTCTATGTGTCTGTTTTTATGCCAATACCATGTTATACAGTTTTTTAAAAAGATTTATTTATTTTAGAGAAAGAGAGAGAGACATCAGAAATTGGAGGGGCAGAGGGAGAGGGAGAGAGACTCTCAGGCAGACTTAGCACTGAATGTGGAGCCTGATATGGGGCTTGATCCCATGACCATGAAATCATGACCTGAGCCAAAACCAAGAATTGGACACTTGACTGGCTGTGCCACCCAGTGCCCCAAGAGGTATGTAGTTTTAATTATCTCTTAAATGTGAATAAAGCCATTAATTTTATTTTAAAAAAAGATTTTGATAGTCCTGACTTAGAACTCAGAGTCACTTTGCTCATTCATAAATCGTGGTCCCATAAATCAAATTCTCAACTTTTCAATACTTACGGGGAAAGTTTTTAAGGAGGGTGTGGCCAAAGGTGGCCACAGGGGGGAAAAAAAAATACCCCCTCTGTCTTATCCTTCTGGGTCACAAGTTAGTGGTAGTTAGATTTGCAATAACAACCTTAGCACACATCTTGGATTCCTTATATTTATTGTGCTATCTCTCCTTCAGTCAGAGGCTTGTGTGTTCATTTGTTCAATCATTCATTCATCGATCTTTCCATTTGGAATAAACATTCCTCCTTCAGAGGACCCACCCTCCCTACAAGGCAGTGAAGCTTTCGTGTGACATGTTTAGCATAGGATAACCGGATCACAAATGGTCATCACTGTAAAAGCAAACGTGTATCACAGCGGGAAGGATATATATATCCTTCCATATATATATATGGTGATATATATATATATATAAAATATATAATAAATATATATATAATATACAATTATATATAATATATATATATATATATATAAAATAACATGAAAACTTCCTGCTTTCAGCTAATATTTCTAGGCAATCATTACTCAAAACTCAAAACTCAGCCTCTGATACCAACATCCCTCTTTTTAGGTTAACTGAAAAAATGTAATGTGAAACAAAAGATATTCCTTAAAATTGAAAGCTGAAAGTTACAACTTTCACGTCAGAAATAACAGGCCAATTTCATTTCAAATGCATGTTATTTCAAAATAGCATCATAAAAGAATGATTTATTCACGTATACTTAATTAACTTTTTTCACAATAACAAAAGGAAGTAGACGCGTGATAGAACCAACATTGCTTGAACACAGACATTCAGTGTCCACTTCCAGAATAATAACAGTGGTAAAATTAAAGCTTGCCATCATTATGGACTGCCTTTTTCTCAGTTTGCATTTGTGTGGCTACACATGTATAAGGTCTTTTCTTGTGAAGCAATGAATGGTAGACATTATCCATACAATGCCTGCAGAAAATCAGCTCCCAATGTGATAAGGACGTGGCTGTGGCCACAATGATGAATTTTTATTAAGAATCACTTTTTAAATGACAGAGAGAACCAGAAGGTGAGAGCTGTTCAAGGCAAGGAAGAAGAAGGGAAAACAAATTAGACTAGATCTAGAGGGGCACCCAGGTCGCTCAATCAGTTAGGCACCTGACTATTGGTTTCAGCTCAGGTGGTAATCTCGGGGTTGTGAGATTGAGCCCCATGTCCTGCTCTCATCATGGAGTGTCTCTCCCTCTCCCTCTGTCCCTCCACCTCCTGCCCTATCTCTCTCTGCCTCTCCTTCTCTAAAATAAACAAATTTAAAAGAATAGATGTAGGGGCGCCTGGGTGGCTCAGTGGGTTAAAGCCTCTGCCTTCGGCTCGGGTCATGATCCCAGGATCCTGGGATGGAGCCCCACATCGGACTCTCTGCTCGGTGGGAAGCCTGCTTCCTCCTCTCTCTCTGCCTGCCTCTCTGCCTACTTGTGTCTCTCTCTGTCAAATAAATAAATAAATATCTTTAAAAAAAAAAAAAAAAAAGAACAGATGGAGAATAAGAGTCGTTTTGACCAAAATGCTGAAGTAATTAATAGTCTTTTAACGAAAATATTTTGTATTACATTAGTAGTCTTGGTTATTGCATTTTTCTCCTGCTTTCACTCTCCGAAAAGACTTGAGAGAGTTATGGAAAGGATATGCTTACTATAAGGAAGGCTCCTGGCTGAAAACTGCAAGAGGGTGGCCACTATTTCAGGATCCTGGGATGTCTGTGCTGGAAAAAAATCTGGAAACATTCGGGGTTTTAACTCTGATCAGTACACAGTCCTCATTTATCATGGCTTTGCTGAGACTGTATTTTGGCTTGACCAAAAGAGAAGTGCTATCGACTAGCAGTGTCTGCTAGGGGCGTAGAGACTGTGAGTGATGCTGTACATGCTCAGCCTTTGCCATCTCTGAGTTAGTTCAAACCCATCCTCATACAGATGTGAAAACTGAGGCTCCAAGATTGCTAAATAACTTGTCCCAGTTCTCATAGGAGCAAAACCTGACAAGAGCCCCATCCCCCAATTCCTAGCCCTGTACCTTTTCCATTTCCTATTTCTACTAGATGTGCTGTTATTTTTTTTCTAGTAAAGACACATTGCCACATTTATGTGAATCAACAGGGAAAAAAAAAATACAGCCAAACTTTGTTGTCAAGCAAAGAACATCTGTAGGAGCTCATCTTAAAATGAAAAAGCTGAAAATTATATCCCACTCTAAACATCCCCTACTTTGAAAATGGGGAGCGGGGGCAGATAAAGGACAAAAGTCATCTCTATAGTCTGCAATAGACGGTATCGATTCGGCAGGGCCAAGAGCGTGTCAATGTTATATACGGCAGCAGACCGGATTGGTGCAGAGGAGATAGTATTGTTCAATAGTCATAAATAATAATTATGTACAGGGATTGTCTCACTGATGCTCCATTCCCCTGCCTTCACTAATAATCAGAATCTGGTTCTCCCAGAGACCACCCCTCACTCTTATTCTAACAAGGCAGTAATTCTTTCTCGACCCATGGAAAGTACATACATCTCTGCTAAACATCCTTCCGCACTGGCATGTAAGGTGATCATAAGTTTAATTAAAGGTCGCGACAGCATCCTGGCCTCTGGTGCTCCTCACTCCTATTGTTCCTAGAGAGCTGCCTCGGAGCTGGGCTCATCCAAGGAAAAGAGTCCTTGGGCTTCCGTGCCTGTGTTCCCATCCTATCTCACCAGGAAAAAGAAAAAAAGACTCTTGACAGACTTTCTTCATGGACTCTGGGTCGAGACTGTAATCACCACCCAGGTTTCACGTTTTCTTTTGAGGGACAGCGGTTCCACATTCCCTCAAAATATTTAGGGGAATCGTAAAAGCCAAAGTAAAACTCAGTGAGGACATTTCCATTAAGACTCAGGGTGGGCCAACACTCAAGTGATTAACACCCAGGTCAGTCCCCACTGACAGGTGAAGACGGACAGAGCTTCACAAGTAGTATCAAATACAACACACCTGCAAAGGCACGGCTCAATCAGATGCATGCCTAAAATCTCAGGTGTCCTCATAAATGCAGCCTTTTGTGTGGAAAAGAATGTTTTTGTGTCAGATGGCCTAGCTTCAAGTCCTACCTATGTTTCTGCTAGATTGATGAATTACAAGTCATTTCTTTTTTCTCACCTGAAAATGGGGATAAAAATCGCCACCTCACAAGATCAGTAAGAAGAAAATAATAAGAATACTATATTTAAGGACCTAATGACTACATCTTACACAAAAAATGCTGAATGATTTTTAGTGGTTTTGAGTCCTTGTAGGCTATATGAACATGAGCAGGACAGCTAATGGTTGAAAACGAGAAGTTACGATGATGTTGCAAAAGATACTATGGTGTGCCCAAGTGTAGGCTTGGAAACCAGACTTTATATCGACCATATTCCTAGTTCATACAAAAACTCAGAGCAACAAAAACTAAAATCCAGGGGAAAGTATGGGGGAAGTGGGGTAGTCCATGGAGACATGGAAAGTGGCTGTAAATGTTTTCCCTGAGGGAGTATCTGCTTTTGGCCGAGACAGGTGCAGCTGTCCGGTCTGACTTCAGAATTACCGCTCACCCCTGAAGAAAAAGCCCGGCACATGTGAGGCTAGCTAGAGAGTATTTCGGGCTGAGCCAAGCTGTGGGGTGCCGAGGGGGGAGCAAGGAGGAGAGGGAGAGCAGCAGGAGACAGAGAGTCAGCAGATCAATAGAAGCACTTTAGGGTAATGGCCGCAGCTGCAGAGGAAGAGCGGGGCTGGGCGGCAGGCAGCTCCGTCACTGCCAGGAAAGGCCCATTTGCAGGAACAAAGGGCTTCATCTGTCCTGTCAGGCCCAAGACCTCACCCAGCAGCTGCAAAAGCAGGACGCCTCTCCGTGTGCCAGACGGGCTGCTGGCTACCTGCTGGCTTTGCCCCATGCCAGCCTTCTAGAGTTTTCTAGAAGAACATGGAACATGGAACTGGGAATGGGTTGAGTGGGTGAAGCATGCTGACACCAGGGACAGAGCAGGGAGGGAGGGGTCCACAGCCCTTGTGAGCCCTGCCGGAGAGCTGTCGCGGAGGCTAGGATCCATGGATGTCCACAGAGAGGAAAGAGAGCCCCCACTTCAGCCAATGGCTGCAAATTCCTCCCCAGGTAACCTTTGGACAGAGCAACTTTCAAAAAGTGGAAAAAGTGACTGGTTTGTTCTTCAGGCTTTGTTCCTTTCCCAAGTCCCTCTGTAGAATGTGCACCAGAAAGGAAAACCAGCTTCATCCAACATGGGAAAGAGAATAAGGGCAAAACTGGAGGTCTGGCAGCTCCACGTGCCACAGCGAATGCCAAGTGGGCAGCAAAGTGCCAACCTTTTAGGATAATCTTGACTGAGTAAATAGCTTACTGTTCTGGATCATGAGCCATGAACGTGGCATGGGGGCCTGGTACTATCGTGATCAGTGGTGTTAGAAAATGAAGAAGCAAAGTATAGAGGGTGATGTGATTTGTCTGAGGTCACATTGATTTGTAAGTGGCAGAGCTGGGGCTCAAACCTAATCAAGTCTGTCCAACACTGTATCTTGTGCTTCAGACATTCACTCTGTACCAGCTAGAGTGGGTCTGGGCACTTGCATTTACCACAGTAATACTCAGTGTGTTTGCTCCCTCCTGAGATGTAACCAATGAATGTGTCTTCTTACATTAGTCAGGGTTCTTCAGAAAAACAGAACCAATGGGATATATAGAGACGTGTAAAAAGGGATTTATTCTGAGGGATTGACTCACGTAATTATAAATAGAGGCTCAGAAGTCTGACTGTCTGCTGTCTGCAAGCTGGAGGCCCAGGAGAGCCAATGGTGTAACTTCCAGTCCAGATCCAAAAGTTCGAGACCCACAGTATCCAATGGTGTAAGTCTGGGTTTGAGCACGAATGGCCAAGAACCAGCTGCACCAATATCCAAGGGCAGGAGAGATGGATGTCCCCAGTCAAGCAGGGAATGCATTTGCTCCCCCTCTACCTTTTTGTTATATACAGCCCTTAACAGATCAGATGAGACCCACCCACCCTACCAAATCAAAGGCTCATCTCTTCCAGAAACATCCTCCCAGTCACACCCAGAAAGAATGTGCTACCAGCTCTTTAGGCATCCCTTAGCCCTTAGTCACGGTGATAGGTAAAATTAAATCATCATAAGAGACTCATCATAGGAAACAAATTGAGGGTTGCTGGAGGAGAGGAAGTTGGCAGATTGGGTAACTAGGTGATGGACATTAAGGAGGGCACATGATGTCATGAACATTGGGTGTTAAATAAGACTGGTGAATCATTGACCTCTACTTCTGAAACCAACAATACATCATATGTTAATTAATTGAATTTAAATTTTAAAAAATACATAAGTAAAAAATTAAACCCTTACAGTCCCCAGAAGCTCTACTAGGGTGAACTCCATGGTTGTAAGTTTTTTGAAGATTGTCATACAGATTTCTGGAAAAGAAGTCATTGATCTAAATGTAAATGACTATAGTAGAGAAATTCATGGCCTAGGCCCAGGCACATGGGGGAGATTATGTTGCATGGTAGATAAGAATGCTCATATTGGGAGGTGTTGGTGAAGCATCTACCACATGCTGAGTATCTTACATCAAGTTGCACATGTAACCATCCCTCTGAAGTGGCTATTCTTATACAGATGAGGAAAGAGTTCTGTACTGTTTAGCTGCAGGAAATCTTTCAGCTGATGAGTATTGTGGCCCAGATTCAAATGCTAAGGCAGCCTGACTTCAGAGCCCATGCTCTTAGCCACCGTGTCTTACCACCTTTTATGGCTCAACATATTTCTCCTCTTGGTCATGGGTATATCTGGCAGGAGCATATTGTAAAAAAATAAAAATGAAAAAGAACAACTGGATGATCTAAAAAGTGTGAAATGTGAAATTCTATAGTTTTACTTTGGCTCATTGGAATGGAAGACCAACCTTTCAACACTCTTCAAGAGAACTTTTGTTGAACTAGATGTGTTCTGAGCACTTACTGAGCACTCCCATAGTGGAGATTATGCTAAAGGCTGAGACAAGATAAACCAAAAAGACCTAGGGTCTGCCCTCAGAGGGCTCACAGTCTAGAGGAAGCATCAAGAAATACTTGTAAGGGGCACCTGGGTGGCTCAAGTAGGTTAAGCACCTGCCTTTGGCTAAGGTCATGATACCAGGGTCCTGGGATCAAGCCCACGATGGGCTCCTCACTCAGCAGGAAGCCTGCTTCTCTCTCTCCTTTGGCCCTCCCCTTGCTTGTGTGTGCACTCTCTCTCTCCCTGTCAAATAATTAATAATTTTTTTAAAAAGAAATACTTGTAATACAAGCGTAAAAGTCAAGATGTACACAGTGTGGTGTGAGAATACACATATTTTCATCAACTGACTCTATCCATGGGAGTAAGGGAAGTCTTCCTGGAGGAAATGACAAAATCCATAAATTTTGATGTGTATGAATTGGAGTTTCCCAATAAACAGATTAGGAGAAAGACATTCTTAAAAAAACAACATGTGTGCAGGATCTTGAAATGCAGAGATTTCTAGTTTCTGCTTAGGATGTCAAAAACCAAAAAGAGGATTGCTCCCACTTGACAAACTAGAAAAAGCTAGACACTCTACAAACTCTCATAATTTTTCTCTAATCCATCAAAGATCTGAGGTCACAGAGAAGTCAGCAAATCTGAAAGTTCATTAGACAGGTGCCTCTAAGGAAAGGCATGCATGAGTTTGCCTGGAACAGTGCATGGAAGAAAATAGGGCTGCCACACAAGGAGGTAGGAAGCTCAGCTTTTGATAAGTGCTCAAGGCTGAGAGAGAGCTGCCCTGAGAAAATAGACCCCCAGTACACACGAGCAGTGTGCTCTCCCTCACAGGATCTCTTTCAAGGGCCTCCCTGGATATAGATGGGAAAGAAGAAAGGCAAGCAGGAATCTGAAGGAAACCTCCTTCATATTACGGTCCCGGGAAGGAAGGAGATACTGCTGTCAGAAAGAAAAGAGACCCTATACAAGTCTTTCACATGTATTCCTTCCCTAGGGCTGCCATAAGAAAGGGCCATAGATTGAGTGGCTTCACGAAACAATTTTTTTCTCATAGTTCTAGAGGCTGGAAGTCCAAGATCAAGGTGTCATCAGGGTTGGTGAGAAAAGGATCTGTCAGGTCATTCTTCTTGGCTTGCAGATGGTCACTTCCTCCCTCTTCTTTCCTATCATCTTCCCTCTGTGTGTATGTCTGTGTCTAAATTTCCTCCTTTTATAAGGACATTCTGGATTAAAACCAACCCTAATGACCTCACTTTAACTGGATTATTTCTGTAAATATCCTATCACAAGATAAGGTCACATTCCAAGGTACTGGAGGTTAGGACTTCAATATGTGAATTATGGGGAGGACATAATTCTACCCCAAACACACCAACATGAATCAAAAGACTTCAAGCATCAGGGGAAGGGCAAAAGACTTTATCCAGATGATTTAAAAAAAAAAAGTCATATACTAGAAGAAAATACTTGCAAAGCATTTAATTAAGAACTTATATCTAGAATAAATAAAGAGCTCCCAAAACTCAATGATAATATAATTTTTAAAAAGGGCAAAAGGATGTGAACAGATATTTTACAAAAGATATACCAATGGCAAATAAGAACACACAATGAAGCTCAAGATCATTAGTTATTAGGGAAATGCAAATTAAAACCCTAAATAAGATACGATGCCTACTAGATTAGGATTGGGGGAGGGGGGGAATAATACAAATTTCTAACAACACTGTTACTAGAACTTAAATTTTGGTGATAGAAATTCAAAATGGCACACCCACCCTGGAAAACAGCTGGACATTTTCTTGTAAAATTCAAGGAATGACACGTTTACCTTGCTGCTTAGCAATCCCCATCCTGACTACACAACTAAAAGGAAAAGTATGATTTTACACAAAACCCTGAAAGGCAAACATGTATAGTGGCTTTATTCATCATTATCCCCAGAAATCCAAATATCCTTCAACGGGTGAAGGGATAAACAAGCTATGGAACATATATAAAATGGAACACTACTCATGCAGCTACGGATACATGCAGCTACAGATACATGCAGCCATGCGAATAAAGCTCAAACGCATCATACTAAATAAAAAAAGCCAGAGTCAAAAACTCCAAAAACGTCTGGAAATTTCAAACCTAAAAGGACAGAAAACAAATCTGTGCTTGTCAGGGGCAAAAGGCAGGAGAAGGCATTGACTTCCAGGGGCATGAGGACAATGCTCAGCATGATGAAATTGCTCTGTATCTTGATTGTGATAGTGGTTTCATGGTGGTTGGCACTATAACAGATGAGTTTTACTGCATGTGGACTGTATCCCAATTTAAAAATACTTAAAAAAAAAAAAAAAACATGGGGCGCCTGGGTGGCTCAGTGGGTTAAGCCGCTGCCTTCGGCTCAGGTCATGATCTCAGAGTCCTGGGATCGAGCCCCGCATCGGGCTCTCTGCTCAGCAGGGAGCCTGCTTCCTCCTCTCTCTCTGCCTGCCTCTGCCTGCTTGTGATCTCCGTCTGTCAAATAAATAAATAAAATCTTAAAAAAAAAAAAAAACTATGCAAAGATATGTGTGTGTGGATTATCCTGTTGAAGCATTACACGTTCCCAACAGCAAAGACTTGCAGTATAGGAACTAGGGAGGCGATGAATGTGGGAGGATGTTGACCAAGAATGCTCTTCCTATTCTTGTCCCTTCTCCTCAACAAGGATGGTTCTCAGTTCTAAAACTTTGAGAGGAATAGAAGTCATGAATAGGCATTTGGGTTTCACAATGGATTGGACGATAAGGACAATTAAATATCCGAAATTCTACAAGTTTCCAACTGACCAACAACCATAAAATCTATAGTAGATGGCATGTACCACAGAAGTAGGCATATATTTTTATGTATACAGTTCCATGTTATACCAAAAAAAAAAAACACCTTATAACTATATTACTTGTTCATAACTAATATTCTTTACAGGTACCAGGTTTGGTTTTCAGTCTTCTTTACAACTCTTTCTGCTTCAAAATCTTGCATACAGGCCATTAGTGATTTAGCTTAGGGAGTTGACGATTTATGTTTCCATTATGAACATGGTTATTATATTTGAAGACCTGATCATGTCTCTCTATTGCCATGGTATTGATCATTCACTTCCCCATATCATCTATAAGAGATTCTGTTCTATGCATATTGACACGCCATGCTCAATGTCAAATTTTCTAACATTCCCTTCATTTCTCTGCTAGTGTTAATCTCTGTGTTCTTGATTTATTTTTTGTGTTTAGCTTCTGCTTAGCTAATTCAATTTTCCACACTGTCAATTCTACTTGTTAATGCTTCCGGTGATTATTTTAATTGTTTCATCCAATTTTCATTCTCTTCCACTGTTTTTCCTCAATCTCTTCTTGCTTACTAGAAGTGATATCTCAATTTCTGTCTTAGGAAATAAGTCATAGCACCCTTCTATAATCCAGAATGTCATGTGTGGAATTTAAATTTTATTTCAATCTCAAGTTTCTTCTAGCTCCTAATAATTTGGAGCCCAAGGGACCTATGTTCCCATGTTAGTTCTGCCTTTTACTAGCTGTGAAGATTTGGGGAAGGTAAACTCTTTGCATTTTAATTCTGTTTTAGTAGATGCTGTTGATGCTCAACTCCCATATTGCCTCAGGCCACCAGAGTTCCCAGCTTTACACATGAAGTACCTACGACTTTCATCTCCTCTGTGCAAGCTCTGTGTGCAGGCCACAGGAGTTTGCTCTGCCACACTCAGTTTCAACTCATGGCAGATGGGAAGCACTCCTCTGGAGTGGGGTAATTCTGAGACATATTCGACACAGTTTTTCAGAAGACCTTAAACAGATTATGGACTTTTCCTCCTTCTTTCTCTTCCTTTCTCCATGGCCATACCTGTGTGTCCTAGAATCATCTTCCAAATAAACTATCTGCACCCAAGTTTTTGCCTCAGGATCTTGGAGGAGGCTAAATTAAGATAGGCATCTGCCTTCTAACATGTTCATTGAGGTTCCTCTGGTTGGCTGCTGGGAGATTTATATTTCTTCCTTGGTCTGTCCATCTTTCCCATAGATTTCCAGATGCCACTTCCTGTTCTATGGTATTTGAACAGCCCGTTCCAAAAGACTTGGTAACTGTCTGTGAGACTAGATGGTAAGGCCCTGAAATTCCTAGATGAAGAATCAAGCAATGTCCAGCTCATTCACTGGCAGGAAAAGATAGGCAGTTAGCTCATAATCTAATCATACAATGGCCTTATTTTTGTTTAAGGAGCTCCCTCTTCTCTCTTATCCCCCAATTAAACATGCTTCTATAATCTCTTTAGAATTCCAAGTAGATGACACCCCTCTCCTTTTGTAAAATGAGAATTAGAATACCTACATATTGTACCATCCCAAAGAGAACCCTTTGTTTTTATTTGTTTGTTTTTGCCTTGATGAGAATCACCCTGACAATCTGTGTGAACATACATGTTATGCACTGAATGACAGAGATAGGAATAAAAAAACCTGAGGTGAAAGTCCCCTACTTTCTTTCTCTGTTCCCAGAATGGGGGGCTGGATTAAGGAGGTGCAAGTTAATGTCTTTAGAACACATTAATTAATAGGTTTATGAAATATCCCATAAATTCCACTTGATCTGAGGAGTCAAGATTTCCTCTGGACAGAGTAGTCCTGGGATTCAGTTCCTGTCTTCATATATTTTCACCCAAAAGGGACTTGTCTTCTTTCCCCAAAGCCGGGGAATTCCTAGGACTCATACTGAATAGCTGATGAGATTTGTGGATTCAACAGCCCCCAGTCCCAGTCTTTCTACCCTATAAGGGGGGGGGGGGTCAGGCCCCTCATCCCAGGTTGATCTTGTTTTTTTGATAATTTAAAGATGCACATGAGGGGCACCTGGGTGGCTCAGTGGGTCAAGCCTCTGCCTTCAGCTCTGGTCATGACCTCAGGATCCTGGGATCGAGCCCACATCGGGCTCCCTGCTCCGAGGGAAGCCTGCTTCTCCCTCTCCTGCTTCCCATGCTTGTGTTCCCTCTCTCTCTCTCACTTTCTGTGTGTCAAATAAATAAATAAAATCTTAAAAAAAAGACGCATATGAATAAAGATTATGCCAAATTAAATCCTGTATTTTGATCATTTAAAGGCGTGTATGAATAAAAACGATTCTAGACTAAATTCAAACTCAACCCTGTTCATGACAATGGGTTCTAGAATTATAACAATTATATTGTCCAAAGGTTTCTATTGGTTACTAGTAATTGCCCTTGAGTTTATATTGTTCTTTCCCATGTACTCACTGCAGGAATTGCTTGTGTCTCTTTTTTTTTCTCTCCCTCTCTCTCTGAAGACAGCTCTTCACCTTTAACCCTTGTGTGCCCACTGTGGATCAGGCATTGTGTTGTGTGCTTTAGGAAAATTACCTGATTTAATCTTCACAGCAATTATGAAGAGTAAATGTCCTTTCTCCCATTTTAACAGATGCCAAACACAGACTTTAAAGTTGAAGTCACAGAGTTAGAATGTATATTTAATTCCTCTTGCTGCAAAGTTCATACATTATATACTACACCATGTTCTTCTTTTGAAGGAAGACTTTGGGTCTGCTTTAAGGAGTTCATTGCATTTTATCATTTACCCTGACTACATCCCATATTCCCAGCTTCTCACTTGGTCAGTCTTAAGCTCAACTTCTCTTGATGAATAATAAGGAGATACTTGATGAGTCATTAGAGTCAGAACCTTGAGAGTATGTAGCTGCTCTGAGATTCCTTCTATGACTGCTGGGTCCTATGGTAACCCCTGCCTTCACTGGGTCAGCACTGGGATAGGGAGACATCAAATGAGATAGAAGAAATAAAATACTTTCTCTCCTGCTTTTTCCCATTTAGTTTCTTTCTTCACTTTGTAGGCTGTTCTGTTGATTGGTCTGTAAAGAAAATGGGCCAAAATATTCTTGGAAAATTACCTCCCCCAGGCCAGAACTGAGGAAACCAAGCAGGTAACAATTATGTTACACATGTCAATAGCAATTCCCTGTTTCACTCTCTGACAGATGAATTCTCAAAGGCTTTGACCAAGGTCTGTTTATTACTAGGGAGTCTCCCAAATGATACTGGCAAGGACCCATCACTTATTATCCCCTTTCTCTAAGGAGCTAGAGTATCAGTGGTTTTGATCCTAAGGATTGTGGCTTCAGGGATTGTGTTAAACTCTAGAAAGAATTACCATTTTCTTTTCATGTGTTTAGGGGCATGTATATATTTTTTGGATATAAGATCCAAATTCATCTTTACTTTCTTAAGGAAGCTATGACAGAGGTTGCTAAGCATTTAGCAAATCTATTTCCTTTTCTTCTTAGGCATACAGGTAGTTAAATCTCTAGTCTCCCTTGCAATTAAGTGCAGCCATGAGATTGAGTTCACTCAATGAAGTTTGGGCAAAAGATGCATATCTCTTTTAGCCTCAACTATAACACTTGTATGAATTTTTCTTTTCTCTCTATCCCCTCATCTTGTGAGTATATGTCCATATTGCAGGGTACTCTTGGTATCCACATCTTAAGGATAAAAAAAATCCATGGCATGTTCAGATGCTGAGTAACTGGCTTCAGTTACTTCACCAGCTGAACTTGATGTGGATAAGAAATGCACATGTATCCTGATAGACTACTGAGTGTTTATCAGTTACAATGGTCAGTATTATCTATCATAACTATCGGGTCAAAGACCCAAAAGCAGTTAGAATGAATGCTAGTTTTCCTTATGTCTTCAGAGTTCAGAATGCTTTGCAACCATGACCAAGTACCCCCCAAAAGTCCAATCCTTTGATCTAGGCATTTACCCCATAGAGAAAGGGTTGCACTTGACCAAGGTCACCTTATTAGTTTAGGAGGAGCTTGGGTTCCTAGTCAAGTCTTCTGATTCCTGCATTCTTATCATTTTACTTCCTAGCTCCATATTGTTTCAAAGAAAAACTACTGACCATCAGAGAAATGGGCATGTCAGCTTATCAAGGAACTCTTAAAAATAGCTTTCCTTATGGTCAACATTAATAAAATAGGACTTAAATAGGTTTTGTTTGCTTGCAGTCACATCCACAAGGATTTGGCTATGTGCAACACTAGTAGAGGTACTCAATAAATACATGTTGGGTGAAATACTTGTTTGCATACAGGGATATATGGATATGTTGGGGAGAATTGGCTTCAGCTGGTTGGGTCTGAGTTTCATGTGGCTGGAAGGACATTTTGATATCCACTCCCAAGACACAAAGGAACATCACTATTCCCTTCTTTATTCCCATGCTGGTATGCTCACAGTGTATCTGTAAGCCCCATCATAGAACAGATTCAGCAGGGAGGGTGGGGCATCATTCAATGCCCATCATTTTTCCAGGACATCACTCATGTGGTCAAGAGCAGGGGGGGGCATGAAGGGCACTGAGGAATGAGAGCAGAAAGTTGGAAAAAATAACTTAGAGAAGTAGAGAGACAAGGAAAAGAAAAAATAAAGACTTTGTTAAAACTATACATCCCTACAAGCTCCTTCAGTATGGTCTAGGACAAGATGCCAAGGTTACCACAAGAACAGTTGTGACAACAGCCTAAGAGGCCTCTTCCCTTGCCAAACACAGCTGCTCCTGTACCCACCTGACAAGGTGTGATGGTGCTCAGGCAAGTAGGTAAGTGAATATATAGCCTGGCTGGAACTACAGGAGTCTGCAAAAACATGGCAGGAGCCAATGTTGGAATGAAGATCAGACCCAGGGCTCAAAGGCCTTGAGTTGAGGTCAACTATTTTGAATTACATGTTCATGGAGGATAAAGTTGTTCTACTTCACAAGCCAAGTGCTTCTAGGCTGTGTTTCAGAGCTCATGTTCTCCAGATCTCTTAGGTCAGAAAGTTCTCTGCTCTCCTTCATGGTCCTCAAATACTACAAAGGGAGCTTCACAGAAAGTCTGTCCTGACGGTCAGCCTCAAACTAAAAGGGAAACAGCAAAATGGTTTCTTGAATGTCTGGACAATCTTGTAGCCTGGCATAATCTCCTTTACTCCAAATGTCCACCATTGTGATGATCCACCCAAAAATCATAATCCCAGAACTTCACATTTTATTCTCTTGGAAACATCACAACATGCAGCCACTGGGCACTGAAGTGTGATGTCTTATTACAGTCATTCGAATGGGGGACACAAGTTACAGGAGCAGATATTCTACTGGGGCAGTCATGGGAATAGTAGCAAGGGCTGAAAGAATCCTACCTATCTCATACAAGAAACTGCACAATATAGTGGGGACAGTATAGATGGGAACCATCTGCAGAAGGCTTGAAATGAGGCTCTTTGGTAGAAGAGTTATAGCAAGTTCTTTGTTAACAAGTTATTTTGCTATTCTGAGCCTCAGTTCTACATTAACAATGAAAACAATATGAAAATAATAATAATGATGACAAAATTTAATGAGAACTACCCATGTGCCTAGACCTGCTCTAAGAACACAGCATGCATGATATAATTTAATCGTCCCAGCAATAACATGTTAGGCATTACTATTATGCCCTTAATAGTTAGGTACTATGATGATTTTTCTAATAGTATCTTATACCACAAGTCTGTTCTAGGAATTTAGATAAACTTATCTAAAGACAAAGCATCATTTTAATAATAATAAATCACATTTTGGAGATTCCTCCTCTATTTGATTACATCTATCTAACTATCACCTATCTATCAACATCTGCCTTGACTTTCCACTGTCCTAGTGCATCTACTATGTTACCAAAGCATATTTTAAATGACAATATTAAAACACCTAACAGCACTATTGTTAATCATTGCATATATGCCTTTCCCATGGTTGTGAATTCCACCTGCTTATTGAACAGCAATATTTTATATGTTTTACACCTCTACTAACTAGAACACCTGATGTGTTCTGTAAACGTTGAAGAAGATCTAATTGTAGTTAATCATATATTAGGTATTTACCATATATCAGGCAATATGCCAAGAACTTTAAAAACATTATTCTGATATAATCCTTACTATAATACTATGCAGTCTCACAATTAAGCATGCATTAGTATCATTAAGGAGGGCTTGTTAAAACACAGAACTCTGAGTCCCATGTCCAAAATTTCTAATTTAGTAAATCTGGAGTGGGGACCTAAGAATTTACATTTCTAACAACTTACAGGTGATGCTGATGTTGCTGGACTAGGGACCATACTGAGTATCATTGCTATAGTTACCATTTGCATTTTAGAGATAAGAAAATTAATCTCAAATTGTTGAATAACTAGATGTGTTGGTTTTCTAAAGCAGCTATAACAAAGTACCATATACTGAGTGCCCTACACAACAGAAATCTATCGTGTCATAATTCTGGAGACTGGAAGCCCAAGATCAAGGTACTGGCAGCATTGGTCCCTTCCGAGGGCTGTGAGGAAAGGGCCTGTTCCAGGTGTCTCTCTGGCTTCTGGTGTACTGTGGACAATCTTTGGTGTTCCTTGGCTTGTAGAACCATCACTCTGATCTCTCTCTTGACGTCCATCTGGTGTCTTCCCTCTTTACCTGTCTCTGTCCACATTGTCCCTTTCTATAAAGAACATCAATCATATTGGATTAGGGCCTACTTTAATGAGTTCCTATTCACTTAATTACCTTTTTAAAGACTCTATTCTTAGGTACTAAAGGTTAGGACTTCAACTGATGAACTTTGAGGGAACACAGTTCAACCATGTTACCAGCCCAATCTCAAGGCCATACACCCAGTAAGCATTGGAGATAAGATCGAAACCCAAGACTGTCTGATTCCAGAGCCCACACTTGGAATCATTTCACTGATTTGTCTCATTGGTGAATGAAGTAAGTGAATAAATATACAGGTAGATCAAATAAATTGATAGAGGAAAAGTAATTAAAGTCATGCTTTTTATGTCAAGTGACAAACAACAATAACAACAACAACAACAAAAAACCAACACCTCTTCTCCTAGTACCCTGCAAAGCACAGGAGACACTTGAGCTGTGACATCCTCATTGGTCTGATGGATGATAGCAGAGTGCAGACAGACATGACTAGTGCACAACTGTCATTCAAAGTGTCCCAGTCAAGAAGTTTGACTTTTATGTCTTATTGGCAAATACCACAGAATGTTTGGGGCCTCAAATTAAAAAGTTTCCATTTGAATTGACAAAGAAGAAGTCAAACTCTAACTCTTTGCAGATGATATGATACTTTATGTGGAAAACCTAAAAGACTCCACTCCAAAACTAAAATTTAATAGTGTCAGGATATGAAATCAATATAAAGAAATTGGCTGCATTTCTATACACCAACAACAAGACAGAATAAAGAGAAATTAAGTAGTTGATCCCATTTATAATTGTGCCCAAAATCATAAGATACCTAGGAATAAATCTAACTAAAGAGGCAAAGAATCTGTACTCAGAAAACTATAGAACACTCATGAAAGAAATTGAGGAAGACAAAAAGAAATGGAAAATGTTCCATGGTCATGGAGTAGAAGAACAAATACTGTGAAAATGTCTATGCTACCTAGAACAATCTATACATTTAATGCAATCCCTATCAAAATTCTGTCAACTTTTTTTCAGTGAAATGGAACAAATAATCCTAAAATTTATATAGATCCAGAAAAGATCCCAAATAGTTAGAGGAATGTTGAAAAAGAAAAACAAAGCTGGTGGCATCACAATTTCAGACTTCAAGTTCTATTACAAAGCTGTAATCATCAAGACAGTATGGTACTGGCACAGAAACAGACTCATAGATCAAAGAAACAGAATAGAGAACCCAGAAATGTACCCTCAATTCTATGGTCAACTAATCCTCAACAAAAAAGGAAAAAATGCCCAATGGAAAAAAAGACAGTCTCTTCAACAAATGGTGTTGGGAATATTGGACAGCCACATGCAGAAGAATGAAACTGGACCATTTCCCTATACCACACACCAAAACAGACTCAAAGGGTATGTATGAAATACCTCAATGTGAAACAGGAACCCATCAAAATCCTTGAAGAGAACACAGGCAACAACCTCTTTGACTTCAGCTGCAGCAACTTTTTTTCTTAAAAACATTGCCAAAGTTAAGGGAAGCAAGGGCAAAAATGACCTATTGGAAGTTCATCAAGGTAAAACGCTTTTGCACAGCAAAGGAAGTAGTCAACAAAACCAAAAGACAACTGACAGAATTGAAGAAGATATTTGCAAATGACATATCAGATAAAGAGCTAGTATCCAAAATCTATAAAGAACTTAACAAACTCAACACCCAAAGAACAAATAATCCAATCGAGAAATGGGCAGAAACATGAACAGACATTTCTACAAAGAAGACATCCAAATGGCCAACAGACAGATGAAAAAGTGCTCAACATCACTTGGCTCAGGGAAATAAAAATCAAAACCACAGTGAGATACCACCTCACACCGGTCAGAATGGCTAAAATTAACAAGTCAGGAAATGACAGATGTTAGTGAGGATGCAGAGAAAGAGGAACCCTCTTACATTGTTGGTGGGAATGCAAGCTGGTGCAGCCACTCTGGAAAACAGCATGGAGGGTCCTCAAAAAGTTGAATATAGAGCTACCCAATGACCCAGCAATTATACTACTGGGTATTTACCCTAAAGATACAAATGTAGTGATCCGAAGGGGCATGTGCACCCAAATGTTTATAGCAGCAATGTCCACAGTAGCCAAACTATGGAAAGAGCCCAGATGTCCATCAACAGATGAATGAATAAAGAAGATGTGATATATATATATACAATGAAATATTATGCAGCTGTCAAAGAAAAACAAAATCTTCCCATTTGTAATGATGTAGATGGAACTAGAGGGTATTACGTTAAGTGAAATAAGTCAGTCAGAGAAAGACAATTATCATATGATCTACTGATATGAAGAATCTGAGAAACAAAACAGAGGACCATAGGGGAAGGAAGGGAAAAATGAAACAAGATGAAACCAGAGAGGGAGACAAACTATAAGTGACTCTTAATCTCAGGAGACAAACTGAGGGTTGCTGGAAGGGAGAGGGCTGAAAGGGATGGTGTGGTAGGGTGATGGACTTTGGGGAGGGTATATGCTATGGTGAGTGTGGTTAATTTTGTAAGACTGACCAATCACAGACCTGTACCCATAAAACAAATAATACTTTATATGTTAATGAAAATAATAAAAATTAAAAGTTTCCATTTGTAACTAACTTTCTTGGACCTTCCTTCATCTAATCAGAAGGGATATCTGGCCATTACAGGTGAGCTTGGTCCACCACCTGCAAAGGTAGTGTCCATTTTATTCTGGAACAGTTATACAGGCTTCTCAGTACTGAGAGTGGAACAGCAGTGGGAGGGGGGACAGGAGCAAGGTGGGAAAAGCACTAGCTAGGTCAAACAGCATGGTTGCATTTTCTCCCTGACTCTTGAAGGCTGAGATTTGTGGATAACATAAAAGGTTACAGCCCCTCTTTGGAAGCCACAAATAACCCTGCTTGAGCCATGACAGCTCAGCAGCCCTTGGCGTGCCATTACACATTTCTGCCTGGGATTCCAGCAGTGCATTTGAGCAGCTGGCCCCAAAGTGTGGTCTCCACAGAGCGTGTCGTAGGAGATCTGGGTCGCTGGGGAGCCGTTCCCTCCTATGACTCAATGCCCAGAGACAGAGCTCAATCTAATGAAATTACATACTTTCTGGAGTGATTAATAAACATGGTCTATTTCTCCATATGGGACGAATATTCTTAAGAGAAAGGAATGTGAGTTTGTGGGGGTGCACCCATGTAGGGCTCGGCCTCCACCTCCATGTAATGATAGCTAAAACTCCAAGATCTTGGCACAGAGAACCTAAGAAAAGACTCTTTAAAAATAGAGGTAACCCCTCGCCCCCAACACACACACACACACACACACACACACACACACACGAGAGCATGTAAAACTTGGTGAACTCTGGACAGTTCTGAACTCAAGCTAATGGTATTACGTCATGGGAGTTTCTTGATTTGAACACTGTACTGTGGTTGTGTACATTATTATTATTGGGGGAATCTGGGTGAAGTTTACACAGGAATGCTGCCCTTTTCTTGCAGGTTCTCATGAGTCTTAAACCAGTTTAAAAATTACTTTCACCAGGAGAAAGGGCAATTACAACAGCGGCAACAACAAACACAGAGAGTTTTAAATACTCTTGTGACCAGGCATCATCATCGTTCATAGAAGGCATAGTACAAAACATTCTTTAAAGCATTACGATCATTTCCAAGTCAATTTTCTTACATGGTCTACTGTTGGATATAGGTCTCCAGCTAATGATGTCCCTGCCTGAGTCATGATTTGACATAACAAAATGGTATGAAAAGTGCCCACTGACTCCTTCATGTAGGTAAAAGTCACGAAGTTATTGATGTCCAGCACTTCAATGCATCCAGAGAACAGCTGAAAAGGGCCCAGCCTGAATGTCAGCACTTTCCACGTGCCCCAAACCTGCAGGGCATGGCCTTTGACTGTATGCAATGCTGCTTCCAATATTGGTGGATCTGGAGCAGGAGACAAGGATCACACACCCCTAAGCTTTTGTCATATTGGTCCACTCAATGGACCCATCCCACTGGGTTGTCCAACATCCATGCCCACCTGTCCTCAGGACCTGGTTTCATGGCCACTGCAGCCATGGCACCATTAGATACTTTCAGAATCATTAGATAGAAAATTCTCTTTACCAGAATGATGTTATACATGATGTAGAAGGCTCTTCCAGTGTTTACTGAATTAATAATTACACTCAAAGTTTTCTAATTCTTATAAAACTATCCAAGATATTCTTTTATTCAACATCTTCATAATCATTTCCATCATTCTGTGTCAGAAAACCTATTTAACTATGATCATTGGGACATCCTATGATAATTAACTTGGACTAATGAATGCATATTAGAAATAATATGAATTAATCATATAGTTTCTCACAGTAACTATTATATACTTATTAACTAAAATGAAAGTATTTCATTATATTACCAACTCATGCATTTAAATAAGTCCGTATCAGCTGACTATCAGCTCTGCTTGAAACCAATACATGGATCTTTAAGGCCAGTGGGCTCTCAGTCACAGGAAATGTTCATGAGGAAAATATTCAGACACTTTTATGGGAGATAATTGAAAAAACAGATCTGTTTGCATAAATGTCTCTTAAATCCATAAATCAATAAATCAATGAATAAATGAATGCTTAAGAATACCTTAAGTTTATTCTAACCTTGCAATACAAGGATTCTAGCTCCTCTACCCAAAGTGGTAGGAATTTAGCTATAAACATGACAGATAAGATCCCTGTGGAGTTTTCATTTCAGTAAACTAAGGAGAGAGAAAAAAGGAGGGAATAATACAATTTCAGATACACATAAAATCTATGAAGGAAAATAGAACAAACAGAATAAGAGAATGGAAGATTGTTCTACATAAAAATGTTCAGGTTATTTGTGCCTTTGTTTGTTTTAAACAAACATATCAGAGTACATAATTCCAAAGCCATGTGATCTTACATTTTAACCTTTCCGATAGGTGTAAGGTGATATCTCATTGTGGTTTTGATTTGCATTTCCCTGATAATGAGTGATGATGAGCATCTTTTCATGTGCCTGTTGGCCATCTGCATGTCTTCTTTGGCAAAATGTCTATTCAGGTCCTCTGCCCATTTTTAATCAAATTATTTGTGGGGTTTTTTTGGTGTTGAATTATATAAATTGTATATATTTGTATATATATTTGTATAAGTTGCACATAATTGTATATATTTTGGAAATAAAATAAAAACACTAAAAACACCAAGTATTGTTATAGACACAGAGTAAAAGGACCCTTGATACCCTGTTGGTGGGAATGCAAATAGGTGTAGCCACTGAGGAAAACAGTTACAGAGTTTCCTCAAAAAAATTAAAAATGGAATTACCATATGATCCAGAAATTCTACAATGGGCATTTACCCAAAGAGAATGAAAACACTAATTCAAAGAGATATATGCACCCCAATGTTTATTACATTATTTACAATAGCCAAGATATAGAAGTAACCCAAGTTTCCAGTGATAAATGAATGAAGATGTGGTGTTGTGTGTGTGTGTATCTATAAACATAATGGGATATTACTCAGTTATAAAAAAATGATATCTTGGCACGTGCAACATGAGTGGACCTAGAGGGTATTATGCTCAGTGAAATAGGTCAAGCAGAGAAAGACAAATAGTATAGATTTCACTCATATGTGGAATTTAAGAAATAAAACAAATGAACAAACAAAAAATAGAAGAGACAAACAAAAAAAAAAACAGACTTAAATACAAAGAACAAACAGGGGGTTGCTGGAGGAGAGGTTGTGGGGGGGAGCTGTGGAAGAGAGCAAGGGATTAAGGGCAAACTTACTGATGGGCACTGAGTAATGTATAGAATTATTGAATCATTTTATTGTACACTTGAAACTAATACGGCACTGTATTTTTTTTGTTTCCCCCTTTTTTATTTATTGTTATTTTACTTTATTTTTATTTTCAGCATAACAGTATTCATTATTTTTTTTAACTGCAATTTTTTTTAATTTTTTTTTAATAAACATATATTTTTATCCCCAGGGGTACAGGTCTGTGAATCACCAGGTTTACACACTTCACAGCACTCACCAAAGCACATACCCTCCCCAATGTCCATAATCCCACCCCCTTCTCCCAAACCCCCTCCCCCCAGCAACCCTCAGTTTGTTTTGTGAGATTAAGAGTCACTTATGGTTTGTCTCCCTCCCAATCCCATCTTGTTTCATTTATTCTTCTCCTACCCACTTAAGCCCCCATGTTGCATCACCACTTCCTCATATCAGGTATTCCTTATTTTTGCACCACACCCAGCCCTCCATGCAATCTGTGCCCTCTCTAATACCCACCACCTGGCTCCCCCCACCTCCCACCCCCCACCACTTCAAAAACAATCTGAGGGGTTTGAAGCGACGGCACTGAATGTTAATCATACTTCCATTTAAATATATATATATATATATATATATATATATATATATTGTGGTCTTATTCTCGACCCATGAGATGGCCAAACCTTGTTTTCTACTGTGAAACTACTCTATTGGACTTCCCTTGCAGCATACTGGGAATATTCTTCTCACTCTCCTAAATGCCAGGGAGATTGTACTCCTTGAGTTGGATGAGTCTTAATGAAAAAGACGATTGAGTCCTGTGTGGTGATAGGCCATGTGCCCTAGAAAACAGCCTGACGCAGAGCTTACGGGCTAATGCTCTGCTGGGAGATGCAGTGCCAGAACGGTGGGGCAAAACTTGAACACACTGTTCATAGCATTATGAGAAAACACATGGAGTGGCTGGTCCATACAGAGTGCCCCTGGATAGGCCATCAGTAACTACCACTCCTTGGAATAGCCCATCAGAGAAGGAAGGGGGCTAGTATTTGTCTGCCATTTCCTCCCGTCTCGTACTTCTACTTCGTTACATTTTCCCCACAGGATACCTGCTTCAGAGTTGTATGATCCAGCCCCTCTGCGCATAGAGAAAAAGAACTGCTGTGCTCAGTGACCAGTGATGGGGAACTGCATTGCAGTGAGGTAGGTGAAGGAGCACTAGCCTCCCTGGTGCTGGCACTCTGGGTCCTGGACTCTCACTGTGGAAGGCTCAGTGGAAGCCATCTCAAAAACCCAGCCACCATCCTCAGCGAGGCCAAGGTCAATGACAACGCCAGGAATGGTGGTAGCTGGTGGAGCTTCCCAACCAGCAAACGGAATAGAGCTCAGCAGGCAGGGCATGCCAAGCGAATTTGGGAAAGCATATCCATCAGGTCCCATATACTGATCACAGTTTGTGATCACAGAAATGGCTCTGGTGCTAGTTCCTAGAAAGGAGCCTTAGTGACGTGTTGAGCAATGGAACTCTAATATAATCATCTTCTCAATGTGATTGTTTTAAGGATAGTGTTCTAATAGATATATATTCTATATGTTTATTACAAACAACTCTATCCTTATTTTATATTCTTTTCATTTTCTCTAAAGCCTCTCTATACAAACCAACTTTTACTGAAATATGTTTAACATTATAGAAGACAGGGTGAGCGGGACCTCTACAATGTGCCAGTAACCTTAAAGCTGTTTAAGGGGGTGTGGTGAAATGTTTAGTCTAATCTACCTCAGTGTGCAGAGGCCAAGCTGGTATCGTTGATGTATGTTTCCATTGAATTCAGTTAGCACAGATGACTTTGATTTGCACCCAAGCCTTAAAAAAAAAAAAAAAAAAAAAAAAACTGAGACTCAGAACACAAAGACAAAAATCTAAAAACCATTATTGGTAATCGGGTGCTTCTGAATACTGGAGATTTTTAGCACCTGACACTGAGCATAAGGGAGGTAAGCAAGGAATAAAAACTGTCTGTTTTTAAATCTCTATCAGATGTAAAGCTCTGTGATGGCTAATTTTCTGTGTCAACTTGTCTGGGCGGCAGAATGCCAGATTAACTGGTAAAACATTATTTATGGGTGTGTCTGTGGGGTTGTTTCAGGAAGAGATTAGCAATTGAATTGGTGAACTGAGTAAAGCAGATGGCTTTCTCCAATGTGGTCTCAGGGTCCACTCCCTGGAGGGAGCAAATAAAACAAAAAGGCAGAAGAAGGGGGGAATTCACTGGCTATCTGCTTGAGCTGAGACAGCCTCCATCTCGGCCTGCCCTTAAACATCCGCGCACCTGGTTCTCAGGTTTTCAGACTCAGATTTGGACTTAACACCATCAGGCCCCTGATTCTCAAGCCTTTGGACTTGGACTGATTTACTCACTATTGACTTTTCTGTGTCTCCAGCTTCTAGACAGCAGATCATGGGACTTCTTGGCTTTTGTAATCACAAGAGCCAACTCCTAGATGTCTCATGTATGTGAATATATATATCTACATATGCTATTAGCTCTGTTTCTCTGGAGAAGGCTGACTAATACGAGCTCATATCTACTTACACATAAATAACCCACGGTGATGCTGATCCTGGTCTTGAACGCTTAAAGAGATGAATACCCAGCCAAGACTGTAAGGAAACCTCCTAATAAGTCTGCAGTCCTCTCCCATCCTAGCTTATCTCTCAGCCTTTAACTTGTCCCTCCACAATCATCCATGTGTTCCCCAGCTTCTTCTCAGCCTTGACCCCACTGGCCTGACCCCACTGGCCTGCTGTCCCATCCAGCCATTCCTTCATGTCCCCAAACACGTCAGTTATATCATAGCACAAACCTCCTATTTAAAATGATAGTTCACAGGGTACCTGGGTGGCTCAGTTGGTTGAGCGACTGCCTTCGGCTCAGGTCATGATCCCAGGGTCCTGGGATGGAGCCACACATCGATCTTCCTGCTCTGCGGGGAGCCTGCTTCTCCCTCTCCCTCTTGCCTGACGCTCTGCCTACTTGTGCTCTCTATCTCTGTGTCAAATAAATAAATAAAATCTTTTTAAAAATTAAATAAATAAATAAAATGGTAGTTCACAACCATCAGGGTTCATTTAACCCACCAAGGCTTTTTTTTTTTTTTTTTTAAATACCAATTTCCAGACCCCACCCAAAATGAAATCAAAAATTTCAAGGCTAGAACCAAGACACTTTATTTTTATTTCTCAAACCACCATAGATGATTCTGAAGAGCAGACATGGTCATGAGACACTGAGTTAGAGCAGGAGATTTGTCCTGCTTCATGCTGTCCCCGCAACTGCTTCAGCTTCCTTCGCTTTGGACCTGCCTCTTCTTACCTTGCCATCTACCTGCTATTCTGGGCACCAACCTTCCTCCTTAATAATTGCTCCCAAGCTCTCATTTCTATCCAGTTCGCTTGATGTCCTGACCTTAGAGTTGGTTGTGTCATAACAGCTAGAACCTCAGAGTTAGATAGCACCCACGAGATTCCCTAATCTTACCATCCTCTCAGCTGGAATGTTTTTATAGCCTCCCTACCAGAGTTTATTCACCTGGGTTCTGTAAACTTCAGTGGAAAATATTACACCTTCACTTTCCTTCTGTTAGGACTATAAGCAATAATTATTTGGAATTTGTAAGTGATAATTATACCTTGAACTTAATCACCATAGATATCACAGATAGTTCATATTAATGTAGTTATCACAACTGTCTTAACATCTTATGTATTCTCCTTATGGCCTCAAAATGAAAGTCATTTGATCTCATATTAGATATTATTATTTAATGTTATTAAGGAAGAACACACAGTACTGTATTTCAAATATTTTAAACATTTTCATCTTTTTCAAGATAAATGGTTTTCCTTATAGATCTATGTATTTTTACTTCATATATCTAACAACAGTATTCTCCACAATGAGATACCACTACATGCACACCAAAATGGAAAAATTTAAAAGATGTACAGCACTGAAAAACAACTATGTGGAGTGATCAGAAATCTCCTATGTTGTGGTGAAGGTATAAAATGGTACAACCATTGGAAAATGTCCACTACTTTCTTATAAAGTTAAATATCACCTATAACATAAATATCCTATTTATTTATACATGATAAATAAAATATATGTCTACAAGACTTGCACAATATGTTCATTGCATCTGTATCCATAACTGTTAAAACATACACACACATGCACACATTGGAAAGAGCCCAAGTGTCCATCTATAGAAGAGTAATGAGTAATCCATGGATTATTGGAAGATGGAGCACCATTGGAACACCACTCAGTAGAAATAGTCATAATAAATGAGCTACTCATGCGTGCAGTATTAGCATGGCTGAATCTCAAAAACATGCTAAGTGAAAGAAGCCTTACCCCAAAGAGTACATACTGTGTGTTCCATTTGTGCAAATCTCTAGAACAAGCAAAGTTCATCTATGGAAGAAAAAGAAATCAAAATGGAGGCTGCCATGAGTGATGTGCAGGTGAGAACTGGCTGGGCAGGAACGAGGGTGCGACTTCCTTTATTGAACTTAGGTTTCAAGACTCACCCTTGGTGGTGCATGGGCCAGGGCTTCTATCCTTTTGGGTGCTAAGTAGGACTCCTTGTAATAACCTACCAATTTTTTTTTATCAAGTCTTTTACTCATGGACACTTCAGCTATTATGCTTTGGGCGACTATGGGAATGCTGTTATAAAAATTCCTGTGTATGTTTGTTTTAGGACCTAGAGATCCTCACCTTCTGAAGTTGACTTGATGTTTTCCTTCCTGATCAGGTTCTGCTTGAGCATCCTCAAAAGCTGGATCAGCAGCATATCCCTCTTTCAGAAGCAGCCTTGGTGTACGCCCATTGTGTCTTTTGCACTGGAGGAGCATGGGTAGCTGTTAAGGTCGTCAAATAAATGAAGAAGACATCAAGAAATATCCCATTGTCAACCTCCATTACTGACTAGAGCTAGCTCAATGCATTGCTGGCACCAGCTGGTCTTTCTCAAATCCTTTCTTATACACACACCATTTAAACTTTGGCTATCTTCAATCCTACTTGATTAAACAGTCTTCTCTCATATAGCTGCTATCTGGAGGCAAGTGCACAACATTCTTAACTGGAACCCAGAGTCCATTCTCTGGCCACCCTTTTATGGAGACTGTTGTTGCCCTTACCTGATCTCTAGTGTTACAGTGCCATATTACTCTTCCAGGATATCACAACCTCCTGGTCCAACTAACCTCTATAAGAAGCCTAATTCTAATGGTTGACATCTGAACAACTCTGTCCTCCATTGACCCTCTGTCTAGTTTCCTGTGCCTAACCTCCAAGTCAGGCCACTTCTATTACCAATTACCCAAGCCTGGCTAACGTCTTAAAAATGTTCTGATTGGGACCCTTATAAAATCTTTCCATGTGATCTCAGTGGCACCACAAGTGACTTGACAAGGAAGGAGCAACATGGAGTGCTTCACATCTTCTGTAAACTTCTCAAAATTTCATTCTTCAGTTCTTACTTGAAACAAATGTTTCACACACACAAAAAGATTATTGTCCCCCTGAGAGCTCCCTTTTGAATGTTGTCTCTCCTACCTTAAAATGATGTCTCCTTAATCCTGTCTCTAAGTTTTCTTAGGTTCCAAATTAAGATTCCTCTAAGGGGGTGTGTTGGGTGGGTGAAAGAGAAAACATGCTTACTGGATGCCTTCTACATGCTAGTTTCTATGTTCCATTTAACAGTAAGTAGAATATATGAGTTAGGAATTTTGTTCACTGCTAGTGACAGAGACTGGAAGTAAACACAATTATACAAGATCATGTCTCTTCTGAGTAAAGGACTTCATAGGTCGGCAATCCAGGACAGGTATAACTACCCCACAGACTCAACACCACCACATCATCTTTTGACTTATTCTCTTTAGGCAGTGATTAGTCACATGACCACACCAAGATGTAAGGCAGTTGGAAAATGTCTAGCTGGGTACTGTCTTCCTAAATGAAATTGGGATGTTTTGTTTGTTTTGTTTTGTTTTTTTAGTTTTTTATTTCTTTTCAGCATAACAGTATTCATTGTTTTTGCACCACACCCACTGCTCCATGCAATCCGTGCCCTCTCTAATACCCACCACCTGGTTCCCCCACCTCCCACCCCCTGCCCCTTCAAAACCCTCAAATTGTTTCTCAGAGTCCATAGTCTCTCATGGTTCACCTCCCCTTTCAACTTCCCTCAACTGCCTTCTCTTCATCTTCCCTTGTCCTCCATGCTATTTGATATGTTCCACAAATAAGTGAAAGCATATGATAATTGATTGTTTTTTCTAAAGAAGAAGAGAAAATGGATATTGAGTGGGACATAGAAGTTTCTGCAAAGGGGCAGATTTCAAATTCCAGAATTAGGCCTGTTTTATGCTAAGCTCATGCTGCTTCTGTGTCATTAGAGCTCTCTGGTATGTTTTATACTTATATTCTTAGAGAACTGCTGAACAATTTTCAGGGTGTTAATCACTGCCTCCTTAATGCCACACCTTTGCTTTTCTTCTCCTTCTAGCATTGTAAATATCTGAACACACGTCATTCTTCCCCTCTTAAAGTCTACCAAGGACTCAACTCCTATGTTTATCCTTATAGCAAAATAAGGAGCCCAGTCCGTTGTTTTGACAGGCATTTGATAATTGATAAATGATTATAGATCTAAAATGCATTTGTCCCTCTTTGTCCAGCACATGCTCCAACCCCTTTGTAACAGTTTATAGAAAAGAAACAGTTTTCATCTTTGCTACTCCCAAATTCACCTGTTCCACCATTACTTGGAGTATGCTTTTATTTTAACAAAATAATTCCAAAAGAAATGCATGTGTGATGGCTTGTTGGCTACCAACTAGAATGGGAATTTTGCCAAGCTTTGTACATCCATTTTGCTCTCAGAATGTCAGTATAACGCTCTCTACCTCTCACAGCTCATTCTTAAGAGACATCATCTCAAACAGCTAAAAGGTATAACACTTTACTGTTGTTACACTTAGGAGCAAAGGCAGAGAAGACAGAAGGGCCTGTGGTAGTCTAACTACTGCCATTACAGTGGATTATGAGGTAAGAGTGTTTATGTAGCTTTTTAGAACACAAAATTCCCTCATAATACTATCTGGAGATTGCAAAAGGAAAGTGTTAATGGCAGGAAATGCTAGATTTAGTAAAAATATTCTCTATGCTTTGGACCACATTATGGAAAGATATGTTTTATAAGGATAATTTTATACTGGGTGTTTACTATCATCTGCAAAGTGGTATGAGTTTGTTTAGAAGTTAACTCTTATCAGGCCCCCAAAGGAAGATATGGAAAGGAATTAGTCTACACTGTAAGATAGATAGATAGATAGACAGAAAGACAGGCAGGCGGACAGATAAGCTGAGACATGGAAATATCAGTGGTGTAATGTTGCAGAAGGACAGAAATTCAGTTCACAGTCTTTGCTTCCATGTGACCCCAGATCGCCAAAATGGTGAAAATATAGCTCTCCCAACTAAAGAACCTTCACAGGAAGTTACCCAGGATGGAACAATGCAAAACATGAAGGAGTCAAG
The DNA here is from genome assembly GCF_011764305.1 of Mustela putorius furo. Classification (NCBI taxonomy): domain Eukaryota; kingdom Metazoa; phylum Chordata; class Mammalia; order Carnivora; family Mustelidae; genus Mustela; species Mustela putorius. The sequence continues at coordinate 8,402,839 of NW_025421464.1, read as the reverse complement.
AGTTGGGGATATTGATTCTAAAGAAGAGGAGACCCAAAAGGACATGATCACTAAGGAGAGGAGCAAGATTTGGCTTTAAGGAACTCAAGGGGTAGGACCAAAATGATGAACCTATAGAAGATAGACTCCAGCTCATTAAAAGGAATAACTAAAACTCAGTATCTTCAGAGCAGTCCAGGTAGCCTGAGTGGGAAGTGAGTTCTCTGTGGCTAGAGGAGTTCAACCAGAAAGTGGATGTCTGTTTGGCAAGAATCATCAAACAAGAGACATGAGCAAAACCACAGCTGTCCACCCCACCCCCAAGATTTCTTACCAGATTGTTGCGAGTCTCCCAGCAAATCTCCTTGCTTTGGCCTTGACTTTCAGGAAAAAGAAAAAAGAAAAAGAAATCTATAGGACCCTGAATGACTCTTCTGAGAGTAAATCAGATCATGTCACGACTCTGCTCAAAACCCTCATCTCACCTCCTGTGAAAAGCACAGTCCATATAATGTTCTAAGGAATCTGTAAAATATGGCCCCCCTCCCGGCTACCTCTCTGAACCCATCTCTTGTTACTCTCTCCCTACCTCATTCCCCTCCAACCACATTGGCCACCTTATTATAACTCAAATACCTCAGACATGCCCCCACCTCAGGGCCTTTGCACCTGCTCTTTCTTCTGCCTGGAATGACCCCCCTCCAGATATTTCTATCTTGGCTGGATCTGCCACCAATTACTTATCTTTTTCCAGATGTCACTTTCTCAGTGAACCTCTCATAGACTTCCTCCACTCTTGTACCCTCATCCACTAGCCTTGCTTTATTTTTCATGACACTCTACACCATCTGACATATCATGTTTTTTACTTGCTAATATATTGTCTCCCTTCACATGAATGCAAGTGACATGAGGGCAAGGGTCCATCTCTCTTTTGTTAACAGGGTACATCCGAAGACCCTGGAGGAGTGTCAATGCCTGGCATAGGATAGGTATTTGGGAAATAAATGTTGATTAAATGAATGAATGAATGAATGAATGAATCCTCAAAGACCGGGTTCCAGACTTCAGGAAATGAGGCTCTGGAAAGCCACTGGATAGGTTTAAATAAGGTCATCATATCATTACTTTTGTATCTAAAATTATCTCTCCAGCAGAATCAAGAAGGGAGACTTGGGGTTCCAAGTGCACAGCAAGTGGGCCTCAGAGAGGACTAACTTATAGTCCACGCAAGAGGGAGAGTGCTGTGCTTAGAAGAGATGTTTTTGGACTTAAAACTAGGCAGCAAGATTCCATTTTGGATGCCGAGTTTTATCTGTACAAAGTTATTGGGTTGCCTGAGAGCCCTTTCTCCTGGGCCCCAAACTTCATCACTACAAAGCCACATGGTCAGTGCTTTCCTTTCCAGTATGGTGAGAGGGGGTGTAGGAATGTTTTCCTTGGCTGCCATAGTCTCAAATCAGGACCAATATAGGATCAAGTCCAACCAGAGCCTACATCTAGCCCTCCTCCAGAACAGACCGGACATTTGGTGTGTGAACGGACAGCCCAGATACCAACCCCAGTTTCCATTACAAAAATAATAAAAGTTCGAGGGAAATGAGATTGGAAAACCAAAGTAAGTAGAAGACTCAAGACATCCTCTTATTTGTTTTTCTTCTGTTTCTAGGCCCTGAGCCAGGAGGGCCCTCTTCCCAGTGGTTGCCTGGTTACAGCCTGAGAGGTTCGCCAGGGTAACATCTGGAATAAAGGTGGGTGGGCAAGGAGCCAGGGCCTGCTCAACTTGAGAGGGATCTGAGAAAGAAAGGAAAATAGAATTTTTTTTTTTTGTCTAATTACTGCCCAACCTTGAGGACAAAGGAAGGAAATATTTGAGATAAACAGAAAATATGTTAAAAGGTTTTCTTTTAAAGGGTTATTATAACTCATTAACATAGCAAAGGAATAGGAAGCATCAGGGAACTCTGGAAATTGCAGCCATTTTAATTAGTTGTGTTTTAGAGTGGACATTGGTCACTCATGACCCTGGGTAACTCTGCATTTTGTCATTTAGTATTATTTTTGAGTGTAGCCTGGAATTACATGAAAATATCTAATAATTATAATGTTAATATTAATCACATATATTTATCAGTTGTTTACTATGTACTACTCTATATGCATTATCTCATTTAATCCTTGTCATCCTTTAAATAAGACTGAGCCTCAGAGGTGGTAGGAAGTTTCCTACTGAACAGCTCTTCACAATCATCATAATTGTTCCTAATATGATAATTTAAGACCACTCTGATTTTAACTATAATAGAACACCTGAGAGTAGTATAGGACATGCCTCAAAAACAAAACAAAAACAAAAACACAAACTAGATATTTTTGTTCAGAAAGAAATGATCCCATGGTTAAAACCTGGAAGCCAATGGTAAAATAAAGATAAGGGTGCCACAACTAGAATGTAAATTCACAAGGACATGGCACATAATTGTTCTGTTTCTGACTGCACCTGTAGGTGCAGCAGACACTGGCACCTGGTACTAGCTTAATAAATGATGGTGAATAAGCCAGGTAACTACCAGTTTCTGATAAGAAATTATCAATACATAAATCCAAGATGATCCCTACTTATTGGTGATATTTGACCCAAGAAGAGCTCTTGTTGCAAAATATTCAACACAAGAGTCTACTTAGCTGATCACTGCTTCCCAAACTAAGATCCTGTTGGGTCTTTGGCTCAAGAGCTTTTTCTTCTATCGGTCAGATGGGTGTAAAGGATGATTATGTAGAATGTTGAGTTCATACAATTCAAAGCACATGCTTACTTGACACCCACAGAGTGCCCAGCCCTCTTGAGCCAAGCACAGATTCCTCAGTGGATTAATCACTGGGATTGCTTCAAGATACACAAGGCCCAGCTACAGAGATGGGCACAGAAGTGAAGAACTGGATTAAGTGCAATGCCAAAGCATTGTATATGCATGGAAGAAGGAGGTAGCTTGATAGTTAGGAAGACGTTGGAGAGAAGATATGGTTGAGTTGAGTTGAGTTGAGTTGAGTTGAGACAAGTTTTGAGGTGGTGATTGTCAGGCCCGCAAATGAGGAAAGCGTATTCCAGGAAGAGGGACCCACTTGCACAAAGACAGAGAGGTGTGAACATGTGCACACTGCAGGTGGAGTGCTAACTGGCTTGATGTTGGGAGATGAGGCAGGATCACTCATTCAAGGGCTCCCACAGCCTGTTTACAAGTTTGGATTCTGTTCTCTAAATAACAGAGTATATTATCAGGAGTAAGGGTTGGGTTGGCTGCAGACAGTAAGAAAGGAGTATGAAGCATTTTGTCACACATGAAGGAGGGGGCACAAGTTTGAAGAGAAGAGAACATGGCCAGATTTGGAGTGTACTCATTGCTGTGTGTCTTCAAAGCAGCCAAACAAGCAATAGAGACAATGGTTGGACATTCCAGACAGTGATGGTGACTGGAGAGAATGTTTGGGGATTCACATTGGTGGAAAGGGAGATGATATGCTGGCTCCGGGCTGGGGAGGGGTGGTGATGTGTGGAGTTACGATGCTTTCCCTATTCTAGGTCATGAGTCTTTTGAGAATCTCATGTAATGCTATAGAATCCATGTCAGGAAAACATCAAAAAGCTACATGTGTACACATCAAGTCTGCATTCAATGTCAGGATATTCCAAGACTCTGGAGAACCACAGAACCTCAGTTTAGAAACTCTGGAGTACAGGAAAAGTGAAGAGGGGTCATGCGGCATTCCTGGCCGCATAGTAAGTCTGGGTGGTGGAAAGGTCAGAGACATTCTAATAGGAGAGTTTATAACACTGCCCCACCCCAACCCTACCCCAGACACAGGTGTCCCAGAAAGCCAAATGACATTTACTTCTGAGTTCAAATACTCAGATTTAGTGGAGTAGACTTTTGGACTCTTGTGAACTCTAAAATAGTTGACAACCCCCCCTTTCCACCTTCTTACCCATATTTCTTCTTCCATGTGCTGCACCATACTGATGAGCCTTTAGAGGAGCTCCATGGACCCCCGAGGAAGAGGCTGACCAGAGAAGTTCACTTCAGATTCTTCATAACTGTGAGCTACTTGCCAGGGAAACATCTATCCTGGTGGTGAAAAGGGGTTTTCTCTAGAGCTTCCCAGGATGAGCAAGAGTTACTTTAAAAAGCAAATCAAAACATGATAATGACAGAAAACAGCTTCTGGACTTAACAAGTGTTCTTGTCCTTTCCACAGCCGGCCTCCAAATCCCAGCAGCCAGGTCTGTGACTGTTGCAGATCATTTGTCCATAAGTAAAGCAGTCAGGGCACAAAAAAGCCCACATCTTTCCTGAACTTCTCTGAAACACTCCTGAGTCCGTCTGCCCCCATGGCAAGTCACAGCCTTAAGTCCCTCTCTCTGGACCATCTGGTCTTGTTTAAGGCAGGCAGCTGCCCTGTTCAGTGGTCTCCTCACTCCAGGATGATCCCTTTCTCTGGCCTTTGTCCCCTACCTCTCTCCCCCATCCCCACCCCTGTCTGTCTATCACCCACACTGCCTTTCAGATTGTCTTTCTAAAATGAAAATATCAACTTATACCTTCCCTTGCTTAGACTGGCGTTCAAAGCCCTTCTGATCTGACCCCACCCATCTCGCTCACCTCCTGTCCCCTGGCCTCCCACTTCCCCACATCCTGCCTGTCAGCCTCGCCACCCTACCTCCATCCCCAACACACGCCTTGCTCTTTACCACCACCGTGCACATGACTATCTTGTTCTAGAATATCTGGTGAACGCCAACCTAGTCTTCAAGGTGTACCTCAAACACTGTACCCTGTGGGGTAACCCCCCTCACCCCTCCTCACCCCTTTCCCAGGGAAGACCAGTCTTCCTCCCGTGAGCTCCCGTGAAGTTCCGAGCTCTGGGCTCTAGTAGCACGTGTTGGAAGGCATGGATTATGCTGCTTGTGTAGGAGTGTTTACAGGCTTGTCTCTCCCCACACTGGACTTTGAGTTCCCTGACACCAGTGATGTATCACTCAAGCCAAGCCAACTGCACGGATGGAACCATCCCCAACTTTCTCCTCAGCCAGGGAGAAATTCCCTTTTATGCAGTTTCCTAAAATATTGACCCAAAGAAGCATGGGCATATTTGACCTCCTTAGAAACACTTTTCCTGAGGCAGGGAGTGACATGTGAGTTGACAAGGGACTCCTTCTAGGGTACGTGATATTTATTTTTCTTATTAAAGTGGGAGAAACCTGTAGCAATTGCTCCGTGTTGCCACGTGTACTTAGGTCCAATATTCTATGTCATACTTTCCCCAAATTCAGTCTGTTTTCACCTCCATTGATTCGTATGATTTCATCTTCTCTCCATTCCTTCCCCTCCCCTTCTCTCTCCTTCTCTCCCAGCCCCTTACTCCCTGCCTAGTCACACAGCAAAAGTTCGAGGACTGCTTCCTCCCCATCCTGTCTTAGGGGACACTGAGCCATGCTTCCAAACGTTCATGTGCCTGTGAATCACCAGTGATCTTGCTAAACTGCACAATCAGATTCAGCAGGTCCAGAGCTGAGCCTGAGAGCCTGCTTTTCCAACAAAACCCCAGGCGATCTGGACTAGCCTTTAGGGAACAAGAATGTGAAGCACTGGGTGGGGGATGAATCAGATAGACACTGTGCTCTCAACAACAAGATGACCTCGAGTGCTAGTCCCAACTTGGCCTCCCTGGCAGGGAGGTCCCTTCTGTATCCGCCAGGGCTACCGCTCCACAAAGGGCAAATTCCTGCTTTTCTTAATTGAGATATAATTGGTAGATGGGCAGTTGCCAGAGGTGGGAGTGGGGTGAGCAAAAAGGGATTAGGTGGTCAAAAGGTACAAATTTCCAGTTATAAAATAAGTAAGTCCTGGGAATGTCGTGTACAGCATGGAGACTGTGGTTAATAATTCTGTATTGTCTATGCGAAAATTGCGGGGGAGAGTGGATCTTAAAAGCTCTCATTAAAAGTTCTACTTGGGGGCGCCTGGGTGGCTCAGTCATCTGCCTTCAGCTCAGGTCATGACTTGAGGGTCCTGGGATCGAGCCCAGCATCGGCGAGTAGGGAGCCTCCTTCTGTCTCTCCCTCTTTCTCTCCCCTCTTGTGCTTTTGCACTGTGTGTCAAATAAATAAAGTACGTAAATAAATAAGTACATACATACATACATTCCTAAAAATAAAAGGCCTATTCATCATTGAATGGGAGAAATACGTACGAGGATAATGCGGGGCTGGGGAAAAGGGAAAGAGAGACAGTCCTTCTTTTGCCACCCCCCACCGACATGAAGGTTTGGGAGGTGAGACAGGCCACAGCAGCATCCCCACGATGCTGGTGTTCCTCTGAAGCACCAGCTGAACCAGCTATGAAAGTTCAGATTCCGGCGTTAAGACCTCTAAAACAGCAAAGGACATCTCACTTGCATGCTCGAGGAAGGCAAAGGAAGAGACTGAACATCTTCCCACAGAAGGACCCAGAGGCCAACGGGCCATGGGCTCCTTCTTGCTGTCAACCGCAACCACGTCTCGCCACCGCAGGGCATTGGAGAGTTTCTAGGGGGTAGAGATGGATAGGCGGGAAACTGTGGAAGTCTTAGCAGCACCACGTACTGTCTCTGAGAGCACTGGAGGAGAGAGGGGGCTTTGGTAGGACTCCCCAAGCTTCTGCCCAAGTCCGTTGCCATGTTAAAACAGCATGAAGCTAGGAAGCCAGGAGGCTCAGGAAAGAGCACAGTTTTCTTACAGCTGCCTAGCCTCTTTTTTTGTTTTGTTTTTTTGTAAGATTTTATTTATTTATTTGACAGAGATCACAAGTAGGCAGAGAGGCAGGCAGAGAGAGAGGAGGAAGCAGGCTCCCTGCTGAGCAGAGAGCCCGATGCGGGGCTCGATCCCAGGACCCTGAGATCATGACCTGAGCCGATGCTGCCTAGCCTCTTCTCCATGCTTCAAAAACTGAGAACCCTTGCATTCCCACCTATGGCCTGGCAGGTTAATCGTTCCAGTCCACTGCCTGGTCCTTCTTTATCTTTCTTTTTTTTCTAATTGTGTCACCCGAATTGTTAGTCATCTGTCCCTCTCGGGTGCAGGTGAGCTTCCATTATCTTGTTCATGCATTCACCCTCACACCTCATCTCGCAAATACTTCGTGTACACCTGTCGTGTACCAGATACTGTATATATGTTTTCACGAATGGCAGTGAAAATAAAACATAAAACAGGACGGAGTGACAGTACAGCTCCTTCCACTTCTCAGTCGAGGTTCCTTTGTTCATAGCATCCTTTGGTTATTGTTAACTAAAAACTGTCCTAATTGCAATACTATCCAGAACACGTACCTCTGTCTTGTCTCCACGGATATCAGGAAATCACATTTCAAGTCCCTGATTAACTTCAGGCATATGATCTCTTTTCTTTCTCCTGGAATGACCAACCTCAAGACCTTATTTTTAAAAGAATGAATGGTGATTTAACCTAATTCCTGATTCATTTTAGCAAGTGCATCCTGGCTTCCGGGGATCGTAACTTTCCTGTCTAAATGTGCACAAGTGATCTCTGTAGCCTTCCATTCTCCAATGGTGCCTCAGAGCCGGGAGTCACTGCTGCAAAATTTGATAATCCCTCTTTATACACCTTTACAGAATGTGACTGTCTTTGTCTGCCTACATTCCTCCCTCTTATCTACCTTTCCTTGAAAATCACTCCGATAAAATGAGCCTATTTTCCTCACCATTGGTAGACATCATTCAAAAACTTGAGCCTGTCAGAGACAGGTCCCTGTGCAGCTGTGTTGGAGATTTACAACCCTTCTTCTTCATTTTATTTATCATAGTATTATACAATTACCTAGTTTTACCCTTAAAAATGGTATTTAAAGCGTGCCCATTTAAGAATTCATACCCAGAAAATATTAATGAGGTTTGCCTCTGGAGAGCTGGATTTACAGGGTAGGAGAGATGGAGGGGTACTCTGCCTTTTTATTGTATACTTCCTAGATCACGTGTGTGTGTGTGTGTGTGTGTGTGTGTCGGACATCTGATCTTTACACAAAAACAATTTTTAAAAAAATACATTTTCTAAAGACTGTGATAGATGTGAACCAAGAATTATAGGACCTAGTGATAGGTATTCCTACCAGTCCTTTTAAGGCCCAGGCCACACTGCATTGTCAAGGAAACGACAGAGCCCAGGAGGAAAACCTGCAAGCATCATCTGGGATGCCCCACCCCCAATCCCATTGCTTAGCCCCACCTCCTCACCAGCAATCTTGTTCTCCCTCCTGACCTTGTCTGCGTGACTCGCCAGGATGTCTTCACGCTTTTTCACCTGCGATCTCAGCACTCGCCTCAGTCTCCCTGTCTCAGTCTCCCTGTCTCTGTCTTCCGGGCTCCTGAGTTCGTTCTAGACTGAATTCATCTCCTTCTTTCTAGCACGACACATGAAGACTGACTCATGCGGACAAAGCACCAACTTGAACTTGGGTTTCCTCGAATAAGATACCTTCAGATAAAGCCAAGTGCATTTGAAATGAATTGTTCCTATGGTTTCAGAAGCTGTCACAGAAGGGCTCAGGTAGGTGTCTAAATATGGCACCCTTCCCTTTCCTAGTCATTATTCACTCTTAGTAAGTTTCTATTGTCCATCCTTTCCCCACCCCCAGTTTCTATCATTCCTGCCTCTACCACAAATGCATTTATGATTAGACTTAAGCATGGGGAAGGAGTTTCCCCCATATTATTTGTTATGTCTCCTCAGGGACAATAGTGTCAGTAAACCAAGCCAAAACCTCATCTGACACTCTGCTTTGATCCAAAAAAAAAAAAAAAAAAAAGAATTCTCAGAAGATAATGTAGCATCGCCTGTCAAAGACTGGAAACCATCTAGTTGAGAACACACATTGGCAAAGGAAGCCCCCCTGTGCTCTAAGCGCACCTGCCCAGGTCAAAGGTCAACTACCTGGGCTCTGATCCCAATTGCTACCTCTTGGGCAATCTCATGACATCATCCATCCACCACCCGCCTGGTACTTTTAATCTCTTCCTCTCTACTGACTACTTATAGTCAGGCTACCAAAAATTCCATTGGTTTTCATCTTAAAATAGAATAAAATAAGCCAAACAATACCCTAAAAGACCAGTTACATCAAAACCTCTGGGATGGAGGGCAGGCATCAGTATTTTTTAAAAAGCTCTCCAGGGGAGTCTCATGTGCACCCCAAGTGGAGAGCTGGCCCTCAAGAGAAATCTCTGGAAGAGGCAATTTTCCTCTTTTCACCTCACTCCTCTGCACTCCCGGATTGTTTGCGATCTGGTTCTGACCATCCCAGACTGACTTAAGGACACCACCAACCCTTCACCCAGTGGCTGCTTTTCTGATCTGTCTTCTTAGGTGCAATCTGATATTCTTTGCCTCCCCTTGCCTCATTGAAAGCCTCTCCTCTGGGATAATTTCCTGCTTTTCTTCTAAACTTGGACTGCTTCTCTTCATTTTCCACCATGGGCTCCTGTTTTTCCAGTTTGGAGGTGGAGTGAGGACAGGAAGCAGCCTACATAGCAAGAGTCTCCCCGGGGCTTTTATATGGCTAACATTCTTATATGGATAATCGTGTTCGAAAAACATTCAGAAACAACAACAACAAAAAATATTAAGAAAACTGAGCTAATTCCAAAAAATGCAGGCAAACACCAGGAAATGGGGTAGAGGAGACGCCAACCAGATGCTGTTCAATGCCAGCTGGAAGTTTGGGATCAGACCCCAAACTTGGCTCAGATAAAGCCCAACAGCCAGATTCCTCCAGAACAAAGCTCCCAGGGACCTAGGGCCAAGCTTTTTCTCAGTCAGAGCGACGGCAGGGTTGGGGGCAGAACCCAGTGACATTAGTTTCAGTCTCCTCTACTGTAAACCCCAGAATTCGCTCTTCGTTGGTCTTGGAGTCCTATTCAGGGAGAGCAAACCCACATCACACCACTTTGACTGCTGGGAAAAGTGCAAAGAATTAAGACCAAAAGGCACATTGGGGAAGGATCTGAGAGCCGGGCAGCTGCAGCCACAGCCCCTCCCGGTCCCCAGGATCCGAGGCTGTTACGGTTCTGTTTTAAAATAAACTAAGATTCAGATGAACAGAAAGTTTGTATTTCACATTAACATTGCGGCTTTTTCTCAGCTGGGTGTTTTTATTTTCTCTGTCACTTTGCATTACAGGACTAACGCAGCTTTCCAAAAGAACAGCTCCATCAGATAAGCAAACAGCCTGAAGTGTGGAGTGTCCATTGCCGCATTTGATGTTCCCTGACTCAGGGCACCTTTGGCCATAAAGGTCAATGGCTGTAAGCCAAGAGCATTCGCTTCAGGCTCAGCTTGAAACCGGGCTGGCAAAGAGACCATACCACGTCTTCTGTGCTGCCTTGCATTTTCTCATGGGCCAGCCAAGAGGCAGCTGGGAAAATCACTCCGTGTAACTTGATCTAGCACAGCTGTGGGCACTGACTACTGCCCCCAGCTGCCTTAGCCCTCCCCAGTCCTGGGCAATGAAGACTCAGTTAGGGAGGATGACTGCATGGCCCTGCCCATCAGGAAAATGAGTTCAGAAATGGTCACATTCTGTATATAGCAGTCAGCCCACATGTGGGTGAGAAAGAACACAATACACACCCACTTGCTTCCATCCTAAGCCCTTACACATTGCTTAAGGCTTGGTCATCTCCTATACTTGTTCTTGATTCTCACCCTTGATGCTGTGAGTAATGTAGCCCAAGACCTGCCCTCCACAACACCCAACACCCAACTCAGACCTGCCCTCCACAACACCTCTTTGAGCAAACGTGCTATATGCACATCCTGCTAGGCCTCCTGGAGTGAGCTAGACTTTGATAGAATGAAGAAAATTCTGTCAAGGCCCAAGTCCCTCTGCCACTATCCCCCACCCTTGCAACAAGACTTCTTACATATCGGGGCGCCTGGGTGGCTCAGTGGGTTAAGGCCTCTGCCTTCGGCTCAGGTCATGATCCCTCAGGGTCCTGGGATCGAGCCCCGCATCGGGCTGTCCGCTCTGCGGAGAGCCTGCTTCCTCCTCTCTCTCTTTCTACCGGCCTCTCTGCCTACTTGTGATCTCTGTCTGTCAAATAAATAAAATCTTAAAAAAAAAAAAAAAAAAAGACTTCTTACATATCAACCTTGACCCAAATGGAAGTTGACTTGGCTTTACTGTTGGGCTCAGCGATTTAAGTGACTTTTCCTCAGGGTACCTGGCTGGCCCAGTCAGTAGAGCATGCACTCTTGATCTCACGTTTGTAAGTTTGAGCTCCATATTGGGTGCAGAGATTACTTGAATATAAAATCTTAAAAGAAAAAAAAAAGTGACTTTCCTTTTCCTAGAGCAAGCAGTTAGTCCTTCCCAGGACCCAACTCATGCTGTTTGCTCCCCACTCCCTCTTTCTTGTTGGGAAATCAGCATATCTTCATCTAGGACCAACCACCACTGGGTAGAAGGAGTTGCTATGGGAACTCTTAATTTTTGCACACCAATGTCACTTTGGCAAACATGGGTTCACTCCTAGAATCTTCTAGACTGATCACATGTTATAAAACTGCAAAATTGTTCCTAGAACAAGAAGTCATGTATTTTAATAAATCAAAGGGTAAACCCAAAGCCATTTTTAAAATATAGGCTCGGGGCACTTGGGTGGCTCAGTGGGTTAAAGCCTCTGCCTTCAGCTCAGGTCGTGATCTCAGGGTCCTGGGATCAAGCCCCGAATTGGGCTCTCTGCTCCGCAGGGAGCCTGCTTCCCCCTCTCTCTCTCTCTCTGCCTACTTGTGATCTTTGTCTGTCAAATAAATAAACAAAATCTTTTAAAAAAATAAAATAAAATATAGGCTTTCATGACACTATGAGAAATGCTGTGATTTTCCCTCACCCCCAGCAATTTATTTCTAAGTGGGCAGACCTAGCAAACTGGCTACGAGAATAAGAATGTGGCTCAAAGATAAGTTTTCTTCTTTGATATCTTAATCTATTGATAATAAAACACTCAAAATGCCTATCAATCCTTATGCTCATGGAATGGACATATCTGGCTAATCACTTACTTTTAATGTTTTATAATTAGAAATTTTGAATTTAGACAGAGTAATAAAGTGAACTCCCAAATTCCCATTACCCAACTTCAACAATTATAGACTTATGGCCAATTGAGATTTGTCTATATTATTACCATTGGTTCCTCTCCCAGATTATTTTAAAGCATATCCAATATATTTATTACTGCATCAATAAGTAGTTTCATATTTATCTATATAAAACTGGAGCTTCATTTTTAAACATAATTACAGTATCACAACTAAAAAATTAACAATAATTTTTAATTTTATCAAATCCTTAATCAGCAGTCAGATTTCCCTTGATCTTCTTATAATTTATTTCCCTGGATTTTCCTGTAAAACTCAAGATTGAAATAAGAGACATACATTTCAACTGCTGACATATCACTTAATTCCCTAGATTACATTAGCATTTTTCTCCATACTCCCCTTTTTTTCTCTCTCTCACCTTTTTCTTTCCTCTTCTTTTTTCCTTACAATTTGTTAGTTGAATAAAAAGGCTCATTTGTCTGGGTTTTGCTGTTTACACCATTGTGGTGTTATTTAGCTTGTTCCTCTTTCCACTGTATTTTTAACAATTAATCATTCCACCCTTAACAGTTAGTCATTCCACCATTCCACTATAATTTCTGAACCTACTTTTATGACTAAGGACCCAGCAGGGCTTCCTCATCTCCATTCTAAACCTTAGGCTTCTATCTCCTTAATGGTGGAAACCTCAGATTGTATTATGCACTGAAAAGAATACAGGGTTTAAATCTCTCATCCACCTACTAGATGATCTTGCACAAATAAGATTCACACTCTTTGATGATAAATGAGGATATTAGTATCACCTTGAAAAGTTAGCTTGAGAATTACAGGTAATTATTATAAACAGGAAGTGCCCTGAGTGGCACATCACATGTAGCAGCAATTTTGGAGCCAGACAACCTCGAATAAGACCATTTGTAGAGTGGTAATAAAATATCCATTTTTGTCCTTAGGATCAAAGAGAAAACGTATGTGACATATATTGCCCAGAGCTTAGACCGTAATGAGTATAATAGTTATAGATGACGATAATGGTGTCAGTTTATCAAAGAGGCTAGAAGACAGGGGAGATTGAGTTCAACATATTTTTTTCCCAACATTCTCTTTGATACATGCTTCCTTCCCATAATTCTCATTTTATCTTAAAAACCAAAAGCCAAAACTGTGGGTAAATACAAAATGCAATGAGAATATAGAAGAGGGAACAAATAATTTTTCCTGAAAACACCAACAAATACTCCTCAGGTGTCTTGACAATTGGACTGGGTCCTAAAGATGACTAGGTATTTGCCAGTTAGAAAAAGGGTATATCAAGAGGAATAGCACTGGCAAAGCACATCACAGAGAAATTGGTTGGGATTTATCTTATTGGCAGTGGGGATTGGGATGATGTGGGTTTTTTTTAAGTAGGGGAATCTTTTCTGTGATAATCTTTGTCAAGGTGAGAGGGAGGGAGCAAGTGGGAGAGTTCAAGTGACATTGTGAGAAAGGAAAGTAGGTTAGGAAAACATGTAATATACCAAATAAAATCTGGTAAGAGACTAATGTAATGTAAAACCACATCTGTCTGCCATAATTTTTATCAAAGGATTAGATACAACATCTCTGAAGATTGCATTAAGAGGGTAATATCTTGGAGCCCCTGGGTAGCTCAGCCGGTTAAGTTGCCTACCCTTGGTTTCAGTTCAGGTCATGACCTCAAAATCCTGGAATTGAGCCCTTGATGGTCTCCATGCTAAGTGGGGAGTCTACTTGTGGATTCTCGCTCTCCCTCACCCCTCCCCCTGCTCATTCTCCCTTTCTCTTTAAAAAAAAGAAAAGAAAAGAAGGTGACATCTTGCCTGTAGTGATCATGGAGTTGGTATATTTGAAACTGAACTAATGAATAAACAGTTATGTAGAACTTATGCTCAACAATAAAATGTGGTTCATGGCTTTAAAAGGGAACACAAAGTTGTGAGGGTTATTCCTAGACTTTTCAGGACAGGCCCATGGAAATCACAACCTCCTCAAATGGACATTGTTTCAGATTCCCTGAGAATGGAAAGGCATCACACACACACACACACACACACACACACACACACACGTCCCTTATGCTCCGTCATGATTCAGTTGTACTTATGCTAGTGTTTCCCAAAATGCATTCTTTAGAGCTTTATTCTACAGATGCTTCATGGAAAGAAGAAGAGGGAGAGAACTGGAGGAAGGAAAGAAGGCTGGCTTTCCAAACCAGCTTGGGAAATTCTGGCTAAAACAGAATTTAAAAGGTTTCTTTGCTGCAGGACAAATAGACAAAGTCTCAGAGACTTTGTTTAGTGCACTACAAATCTCCAGTATGAAAACAAAGTATGGAAGATTTTAACAGAGACCCCCCGTCCTCCCACCAGAAGCATATTGTATGAGTATTCTATATGCAGATATACTGGGGAAGGGGATACTAAAATCAGTGGTTGTTAACTGCTTCTTAGAGATATCTCAGGACCTGATTTTGTTGGCAAAGATACTGAGCTAGCAGAGATATTACTGCTGCAATTATTGCTGAGTGAATATAGACATAGCGGGAATGGAGGTCCTTTGCATCAGTCAGGTTTTTTTCTATTTATTCCAGACTAATGTGCATAATTATGAATGAGCTAGACAGACGTTTACAATACACACGAAAGAGAAAGCTGTTTTACAACCTTTGCCAACTCATCTTCTAAAGCCCATGGGGAGAAATTTCTAAGTGGATAGAAGTTGAAAAGAGGTCCTCACAGACAGAGGGCAAAGAAAAAGCTCTTTGGGTGCTGAAACATCTCTGAGATTCCACTGTTAATGTCATGCTCTCAGGAGACTCAAACTGGAATCCAGGATATGCAAGAGAATGAGCTGCTTTGTCAAGGAATGAAGCGTGCTTAATTGCCCTACACACACACACACACACACACACACACAGCTCTGCCACAGCTCTGGCCTATTCATCCATGCAGGTTCAACCAGACCAGCTGCTTATCCAACCGGGGACAAAACTAACTCTATGTCATGTTCCCCGTGACCACCTTCAAGATGCAGACATCGTCTAAAGTCCGTCTGCAGCCCTGTCCACTGAGCTACACTACCCATGCAATGTCCTCCAACCTGTGCACCTTCAGTCTTGAAGGGAGGTCATAGACTCTGCTGCCATCTCGGAACCTCCATACCTACTCTTTGTGGAGCCTAAGTTAGGGAGCTCCACCTGATTCCTGGAGTCCCGATGATGCTGTTTCATTCCTATGAAATTCCTTACTTTTATAAATACCATCTTCTATTGCCTGAAGCTGTTTCAATCTGTTTCACTCTCTCTAGAGAACTTTCTGCAGTCATGGAAATGTTTTATCTCTGCATTGTTCAGCACAGTAGCTGCCAGCCAGATCATCTTCCCAGACCAATCATTTGCAAACCATGTCAGCAGCATTTGGCTCACACTGGCCATGTGGCATTGGACAGTCATTTTACTGAGCCTCAAATCCATCATCTGTATAGTGGGTTAATTACACATGCTTCATAGGGACATTGTAATATTGTGTTAAATGAGAAAACACTTCCAACTGTCCAGAGCAGGGTCAACCATGTGCTTGGTGAATGTATATTCCTTCTCTCTTCATCCAATGGTAAGTCCAGTGTCTAAAATGCTCAGACGGTTCATGTTTCTCTGGGTAACCTCAACAGTGCCTTGTTTATCCCTTAAATGCTAAATCCCATAGGGCTTGAAATTGGAAAGCTTTAGATCAGTGATTGGAAAATAGTTTTTGGCTTTCCTATTCTGCAACATATCTCAAGCTGGGCTCCTCATTCTAACACTGGTGTCTGGAAAGCCTACCCTCAATTTCCTTCCTGCATCAATCAAAGAGCATCCCCTTTCTGGGGGAGGCTGGAAATGAGACCCATTGTTCATTTGCATTGTGCAAACTTTCCTCAATTAAAGAGAAAAAAAAAGTCCCTTAAAATGTGTAGGTTGGAGGATTTGCTTCCTCCCATCTAGAAGAGGCCTGGGGACAGCTGGTAAGGCAGCTGCAGCCCAAGAAGGAGGGAAATTGGTAGAGAGGCATCTCAAGGTCCACTCCTACCAGAGAGCAAAGCTGGTCATGCTCATGTAACTCATAGATCTGCTGGAGTCTTCGTAGCCACGGAGACACAGGCACAACTTTCTGGAGGCCCACTTTTCTAGTCTGTGGCTTCCCCAAATTTCTCCAAAGTCCAGGGTGCTTAGAAGCCTTATAATCTTATTGTCTCCTCTACCTCTGGGGTTTCTGCTTGCCTCATTGTGGGATGAATGTCAAGCTTTTCTTCAGCTAAAACACTATACATATTAACAAATGGAATATAGCACAGAAATCACTCATGCATAGCTGGAGTTTCACCAAGAGATCTCACAATAAGAACTCAAAAAGGATAGGTTTTCTTGTCTTCCAGAAGAGAGCTACCCATGTGGAGCTCCTCCCTGGTCTTCCCTTCCCATTGCATGCTGTCTCCCCTCTTCTTCCCACCTTCTCGCTCTTACTGTTTCTTCCTCGATTTCCCAGAAGATTTCAAATGACTCGTCTATACCTTGGCGAACTATTCTGCACTAGCTAACTTTGTAGATCTGGATTGCTAAATGAGTCAAGACAATCAGCTTACAAAGCAGCTTCTCATTTAACAGAAGCATCCTTTCTCAGAAGACAATGGTGAGGTCAATGGTAATGTTTTTTCCTAAAGCAAATGGAAAATGCCATGAGGAATTAACATAGTTCTCTCTTAGGACACCTAACAATATTTTAGCTGATGCCATATGTCCTGAGGGAGTGTTAACAAGAGGTTCAAAATTTTGGCCACAGTTAATATATCTACTCATTATCAAAATCATATCTTATGATGCTTCATAATATTATAATCAGTATTAAATATGAAAATAATATTATTACAAAGAAGAGTGAGATGATCCTTACTTGGAAAAAATATCTATTTAGGAATCATTTGAGAACTTCTGTAATTCCATGATTCCATAATAAAATTATCTAACACTTACAAGCTTTCCAGGGAAAAGTAAATCTTGAAAGCCAAGGAATTGAAACAAGTAGCAGAACTTGAAGCTGAATAGTTAGAAACCCACAAACAAAGAAGAAAGAATTAGGAGGGAGTATGAACAGGATTTGATATTCCAGAAGCAGGTTATTGGTGGAAGAATAAGCATGAGGGACTAATTTAGATCCCTGGGCTGGAGGCTAGGGGGTTAGGGTCAACTAGGGTTAGAACATCCAGGAGTTATAAGGTCCCTATAGAGGAAGCTGTCAAATGGGGCCTTTGATGATGATTGAGTTAAGATGAGATCATTAGGTGGGTCCAAATCCAATCAGACTGGCAAAAGGGGAAAGTCTGGACAGAGACAGACATGCACACAGGTAAAACATCATGTGAAGGTGAAAGCAAAATTCAGGATGATGCCCTCACAAGCCAAGGAATGCCAGAGATTTCCAGCAAATCACCAGACACTAGGAGAGAGGCATGGAGCATATTATCCTTTCCAGTCCTCAGAACAAACCAACTCTGTTCATACCTTGATCTCAGACTTCTGGTCTCCAGATGTGAGACAAAGCATTTCTGTTGTGTTCTGAGATGCCCAATTTGTGGTACCTCACTCCAGCAGCACTAGGAAAGAAATGCAATGTCCTTAGAAAAATTCCCACAAATGCAAATATTTGGTCAAAAGGTGTGAATATTTTGAATGGTCTTAATATATGTTGCCGGGTTGCAAAATTTTCCCAATTTTATGCTGATTTTGAACGCCATTAACTGTGAGACTATTCGTTTCAAATGTAATCTCCTCAGGATACGATTGTTTTTATAAAGTTTGCTAACGTAGTTGACAAACTGTATCACACTGATTTTGTATTCAAATATCTTTGATTGCCACTGAGATTAACTACTGTCTACATTTATTAGCCATTTTTGTTTTCTATTTTGAGTGCTAGGTCCTGTCCATGTCTTTTGAAATTATGTTCACATCTAACTTTCAGAATTATGCACCTTTTTCCTTTGCTATTTGTATGAATTCCTTTTATAGAGTAGATAGTAATTCTCTTTCTGCCACACTCAATGAAAATTTGTCTCCATGTGGTGTTACTTTCATTTTGCTTCTTATCCTCTGAATATATATTCTGACAGAACTACATTTTTGAGGGATTTTAAACTTAAATACATCAAGATGCTTATGTTAGTTATACTAGGAGAGAATTTTGCTATAAAATATACTTATTTGATTCATCTAGAATATATGATTTGGAGATAGGGTGTTAAGTGAGCATTTACTTTGTTTTATTAATTAATCATTAATCCAGTAACCCCATACCAAATAATGATTTATCCTTCTCAAAATGATGAAACATTGCATATATAAATAAATATTATATTATATAATACATAAATATATAAATATAATTATATAGTATTTTATACATTATTTAATATTATTGCATACAATATATAACATATATAATAGAATATAACATAATCTATAATATATAAATAATATATTATATATTTTTATTATATATAACTATTAATCTATTAATAATAGAGACATATATTGCTTGTTAAATCCAATTTCTGGCCATAGTTTTATATATATATATATATCCTGGAATTTATATATATATATATAAAAAACTATGGCCAGAAATATATATGTGTATATTATATACATTATATATATTTATATTATATAAAAATAAAATTTAAAATATATTTATTTATATAAAATTTTACTATATACATTATAATATATATTTTATATATTTATATAAATATAAATCATATATTTATTTGTATAAAACTTTATTATAAATAAAATTTATATATCTAAGTTTATATTGTATATCAAATATTATACACACACACACACACACACACACATACACAAACTATGGCCAGAAATTGGATTTAACCAGAAAAAGTCTAGACATGTCATTGAACAAAAATTTCAAGAAGGTGGATTTGGTCTTAATCTCTCTGCTTTTTCTTTGCTTAGCATCAAATGAAGCCTCAGATCATCCCCTAAACTCCTGTGTATGCTTTCACCAACCCTGCTCTTTCTCCCCTAGTTTTCAGCGATGTATGTCTTCTAGACTCATCTGTAAGCTCCATGAAGGCCTTTCTGGTTTCTTTCCTGCAGCATCCTTCATGTCTAACATGAAGTCTAAATTAGAATAGACTGTCCAAAATAAAATTATTAAAGTAGAGACTCTTGACCCCACTATGATGTAAACTGCTATCTTTGCCTAAAATGTTCTTCTCTTTTCCGTTACCTAGCTGATATTGAGCTGTAGAGGAGAATACAGCTTCTAGACCCAAATTGCCTGGGCTCAAATCTAGGGGCACACTGTGCATCCTTCCTGGGCCTCCCTCTCTTCTTCTGTGAGCCAGGAATAAAAATGGTACCTCCATCAATGGGTTATGGGAGAATGAAATGAGCTATAAGCACAAAATCCTTACAAAAATACCAGACACCTAGCCACAATAGTAGATTATTCCATGAATTGTCAGGATTCCACCTTATAAGACAGGTCCTTAAGGGCACCTGTGT
The DNA here is from genome assembly GCF_011764305.1 of Mustela putorius furo. Lineage (NCBI taxonomy): Eukaryota > Metazoa > Chordata > Mammalia > Carnivora > Mustelidae > Mustela > Mustela putorius. Next base: position 8,383,121 of record NW_025421464.1, on the reverse strand, counting down.
GACTGAGTTGGTTAAGCGTCCAACTCTTGATTTTGGCTCAGGTCAGGATCTCAGGATTCTGAGATCGAGCCCCACATCAGCCTCTGCACTGAGCATGTTTCTCTCTCTCACCCTCTGCTCTCTGCACCCTTTTGCCACCATCTCTCTCAATCTCTTTCCCTCTTTAAAAAGAAAGAAAGAAGAAAGAAAGAAAGATAGATAGATAGACAACTGTTTAAAAAGTCCATTTCCAGGGGCACCTGGGTGGCTCAGTGGGTTAAGCCTCTGCCTTCTGCTCAGGTCATGATCTCAGGGTCCTGGGATCAAGCCCTGCATTGGGATCTCTGCTCGGTGGGGAGCCTGCTTCCCCCTCTTCCTCTCTGCCTGCTTCTCTGCCTGCTTGTGATCTCTCTCTCCCTCTGTCAAATAAATAAAATCTTAAAAAAAAAAAAAAAAAAGCCCATTTCCACCCTCCCCAACTAGGTAAGGTCACCTCTGAACTCTTCTAATTCTCTCTCCTTTGTGTCATGTACTAATCTTAATAGTTATTTGCGAATTGCTTTTGTAGGTCTCCTGTCCAACTTTAAGTTCTGGGCTGGTGGGCTGGTGTGTCTCTTATTTACTGCTGCATCTCCTGTCCTTAGCAGAGTTCCGGGCATGCAGGGGTCCAAATTACAATAGAGAAATAGAATGAGCTATTGAACACATGAATAAAGCAATAAGCGTCTAATGGTGGAGGAGAGAAGTCCTGCAAATGCCTCTACCAGAGACTGAAAACCCATAGCCTGCCTGCTGTAGAAGCTTCCTGGAGCCCAGCCACACCCATTCGTTTATATAGGATCTGTGGCTGCTTTTGCACTGACACGGGAGACTGAAGTCATTCTGACAGGCTGAATGCATGGGTTGCATCGCCTAATATAGGTACTGTCAAGCCCTTTACAGAAAAGTATTTGTTGACCTCTTATCTACACCATTGATTCTCAAACAGAAACATGCATCAGAATCACCTGGAGGACTTATGAAAATACAGGTCCTGGACTCTAACCCCAGGGTTTCTGTAGGTCGGGGATGAGGCCCAACAAATGGCATTGTTAACTAGTTCTCAGTGTATGCTCCCTCTCCTGGTAGAGGGACCCACTTTGAGAACCAGCAGTGTTGAGCATTCAGACACAGTCACGTGGTTCTATGCGCATCTCTGGGCATATGTACAACTGAAACTCCAGGGCCTGACATTGCCACTCCCTGACCATGATCCATGATTCAATCAAGTAGGACACCCATTGTCAAGGCAACCCAGAGGCTAACTTTGTGGCTTCCATCATCTCCAGGATTTTGAGAGGAGGAGCTGACCCCAAAGACTCTGCTGAACCACAGCATGTGACCCTACAGGACCTCTGCCCACAAAATCCAGGCTAAGACTTCTGCTGCCATCATGCTAACATTAGGCTTGGAAAAGGTCAGTAAGTGGCTCCTCTCCCTTCTCTGAGCCACCACTGCTCACACAAGTAAAAATAAGTTTGTTTGCATGCTCTGGGAGAGAGTTTTATAGCAACATACCATTAATTGTTACCATTTTGCAGTGTAGGAAATTGAGGTTCAGAGAAGTCAAGCCATTGTTCTCTGGTTGGCCAGCTGGGAAGTGGCTTAGCCAGGCTTGCAAGTCAGCCTGGTTCCAAAGCCCATGTCAACCATAAAGACACTTCACTCTTGCAGGAGGGAGGACGTTTCCATAGCAGAATGGATCACTGGCAAGGATTGCTGTGTGCTGGCTCTTGCCCAAATCTATGGCACAGCAAGAAGTTACTGGATCAATTAGTAATTGACACTTATTTAGAGAAACCTAGGAGATCAACCCTGGTCAAACCGCCAACCAACCACGAACAGACCTGACATTCCCAGCTTCCCTACAAGAGCACAGTGGACAACAGGATGCACCACCCAAACTGTGTCTCAGTGGAGGCCTTCTGGTTCAGCCACTGGGAAGGCTGTTGACCACACCATTCAGCTGCCAGGCCTTTTGCAGTTGCTTCAACTGCCCAATCAAGCCATCTCACCCAAGCTCACCCTGAATCCCATGACTGGTTGACACCATCATGTTAAAGCCCAACACTTCACCCCAGCTGGGGACAATTCTAGCTCCAGATTCAGCCAAGATTGACTCTGGAGCTGTATCACAGTGGGACTGACCCTCTTCCCACTGCTGCTTCCCTTACCTCCTATCCACAGGTTTGGACCCTAAAGGCAGTAGCTTTAGGGTAAACACCCCACTTGCTAAACTCTGTCTGCTAAACTCAGTCTGCATCGCAGGGAACACAGAAGACAACAGAGATAGCCCCCCTTCAGAAGCTACTTTAGATACACCCATGCCTTCTACCAGTGATGGTCCATGTCCCACCAGCAGAATTCCTTGTGGCCCAATCAGCATATTCAGGAACATCATGAATCCACCAGAACTTTCCACTTGAAACTGCTTCTTTCTCTTCTTTCCAAAATATTCACCCAATCATCATCATTTATGGCTTCCTGTTGTAGCGAAAGGCCCCGAGGAGGGCTAGTTCAAATGGTGCCCTGCCACAGAATCTCCGTCATAGATCAAGGCAGCAACTATCTGGAGTTTGCAGCCAAATATAGTAAAAAATGTTGCATATATCACCTTCCCACACCAAAATGGTACTGCTCAAGCAAGTCTATTTCTTTTTCTACTCCTTGATTTAGTGGCTTCCTCTGGTTTATGAAATATTTTTTACCCAGGGCCCACTGAAAACATCTTTATAAAATAGAGTTCATCTTTGAACAGGTCACTTTCCTATTGAATTTTAACAGTTCTAAAAGGAAAAGGGGAGGATTCCTGACCCAGATATTCTTTGAACAAGTATTTAAGTGAGTTCCTAGATGCCAGGATTTAAGCTCTGTTGACAGCCAATATAATCATCAGCTTGTAAAACAAAATCTTAAGTTCATGCCTGTAGAGAGCACAGCGAACAGGCCCTGCTTAAATCACTACAGGGATGTGGCATAAACAATTTCATTCCCACACATGGCCACTGTGCCAGTCTTCACTCTATACCGTTAGTAAGTGACAAAGCCAAGAGCTGAAATAGACCAGCCTGAATTCTGAGGCCCTGCTCTTTCCGCCATCCTGCACAATTCAGTAAATATTTATTGGGCATCATTTATGTGCATATAAGTATAATAAGTCTGAAATACCTGTGTTTGTGTGCTACCTTATAGATGATTTCTCTCTCTCTCTCTCTCCTTCTGTTTTGTCTATCATTTTAGCTCCAGGAAAAGGGGCAAAGGCTGCCTCTTGGAAAGAAGAGAAGTAGTCTCCCTTCCAGAATAAAGAGGAAAGGGGAACCAGTTCATTCTTTCTTTGGGGATTAGAGGTGAAGACAGAAGAGAGCGTCTCCTTTGACCCTAGAAAGTTGTGGAAGATGGGAGGGTAAGAGACAGCAGGAGATGGGGGATTTTTCCTTTTCCTGTCTGCACTGAGGCCCAAGTGGGAAAGTGGAGAAGTTGATAAGGAGCTCGGCTTTGACTCTGGTCCCCACTTTGGACACTTGTAGGAGGGGCCCTTATAGGCTATCCCCACAACAGCATAAAGGTAGCTGATGCAGAATCAATATAACGGAAAAGTCTGGGTGAGCAAAGAGAGAGCTTCTATTAGTACTCCAGACTGCTTTGGCTCCCCTGTTGTGTGGCAGAAATCCAGAAGTTTCTATATAATTCAGGGTGTGAAAAGTAGCTGAGCGTCCACTAGGAAGGTCAAATCAGAGGCGTGATTGAGTGGTCCTTCCTGCTGGCGCTGCCCCATCCTTGTCCCCCTTGGTGCTGTAGATCCATAAGGTAGATAGTGACTTTCATTCATTTCCCAGACCATTAAACCCATCAGCAGCCCTCACACTAACAGAGTAGACCCCTCTGTCCAACACTCCAGCAAAGCTCCTGGAAAAGTATTTCTGTGATGGATCTGTTCATACTTTCTTTTGAAAACACTTATGATGTGCCAGTCTCCTAAGTGTTTTATATATAAATATGCACTTCTCAACAACCCCATGAGTTGGGCACTGCTATCAACATCTCTTTTTTATAGATGGGCACCAAGGCTGGGAAGAAGGGAGACATGGAGTGGCTTTCCCAAGGTCACACACTGACGAGCATGCCTGGCGTTCATATACAGTAGTCTCTGAACTTGACCATTATCAAGTTCTCTCTTCTTTGTAGGAATTGCTCATAAATGACAAGTAAGCCCAACACCAAAGTCATCTATATCTTTGATTTTTTTTTTCTCCCACTCTGCATTAAGAATTGCTTGTGTAGCTTATTAAAATTCACATCCCTGGGACCCAGAATGGCCTGATCAGAACAGGGGCAGGTGATTCTGATGTCAATGCTCCAGGTTGAGTCATTCTCCTTCAATTCTCCCTCCTTCTTTCTCTTTCTCCCCACTAAATGTGACACATTTGATGCCATGTACTGGGATTTACACTTGGTCCTCAAGCTGCTCTTTAGCCAAACAGAACTCTAAAGAGCAAATACTTTCAGCCCAGATGAGCCTCTATCTGCAAAGAATACCCATTTGTTCCAATGAGTGTCCTACAGCTGTCATGGAAGAGGCTCAGACTGAGGAGGTAAGGTCCCTGGAAGGTTCCTGACTATGTGGGACTGTTCAAAAGAGTCTGGAAGAGGCAGCCCCTGCCCTGTCCATGTGATGGACAGCATCCTTGGGTGTCACATACACACGACCCTGGGCTCCAGGTCATTTCCACTCAGCTTCAAGGTCCCTGGAGATGTGCAAGCAAAGATCTTTGTCTGGACTCCCCCTTCCCTTGCAGGTCCCCAGCATGCCTTCAGTTTTATGACCAGGTACTGCCTCACTGACGGTTTGTTCAGGGAAGCTTTCAGCTTGGCCTAAACATCTGCATTGAAAGGTGGCTTCTGAGAAGTGGTTTGGGCAGGAGGGGGACACTGGGAGCCTAGATGGCGGTGTGGGTGCCTGGGCTAACCTGGCTTACAGTTTGCTGGGTGCAGAAGTGAAGGCAATGGATTGGGGTGGCATGGCCTGATGAGTGTGGAAGTTGCTGGAATCCCTCTTTCACCCTAGAACCTACTGGAACAGGAGGTCCTTCCTGTGGTCTTCTTCCCACCTTCTCCCACTTTCTTTGGGGTCTCAAGGGTCTCCAAAAAGTAGTCCCAGAAGATGACAGAGGCCCTGGAAAAATGGACAGGAATTCTGAGGGCTTCTCATCTCTTTGGATAGGGGAGTAAATAGAGGCCTACAGAGAAGAGACCCTTACATGAATCTTGCAGTCAAAGTCACAGAAGATCCCAGAGCTCCTTCCACATGTCTTTCTGTCTGGAAGACACTTTCAAGAGTCCAAACCCTCCGCAAATGGAAGGAACCCCCTGACGGTGATGGAGATGAGGTAGAGGCATCTGAAAGAAGGAGGATGGATCTGTCGGACAGAAGATTTCCTCAGGAATGTCACAGTCTTGAGAACAGGACTGAGCTGCCCCTGGCACACAACAGGACCAGAATGCACTGGTATTCTACTGGCGGTGACCAAAGACCACGGTGGGTCCCAGGGAAGCACCCCTGGGTATAAGGCTGAGAAAGGCAATCTGAAAGATGCTTACCTTGGGGAGAACAGAAGCAAATGCCAGAAATTTTGATTGATTCAAAGCTGCAAAACCAAGAGGAGGAAGCTCTGTACAAGCAAAAGAGACACAGAGAAGTCCAGAAAGGGAGAGATGGGGTTGAACCAGACACTGAAACTATTCACAGTTTCTTTTCTCTTTTGTTCATGCCCTAAGTTTCAGGGCATGAATGGCAAGAGATCAGATACAAGGAATTTTCTTTTAAAAACAAACAAAAAAAAAAAAAGTATCTGAATCTGTTCAATTCCCATATTTGAAGAGCAAAAGTTTGGTAGTCAATTTCAGTCATGAAGGAGACTTCTACCGTGTTTATCTCCAGTTCACAGAGGAGGAAACTGATGGTCACAGAGACCATGTAAATTATCCAGGTCAGCCCACTAGGGATGGAACCAGAATTTGTGCCCAGGTCTGCCTGACTCTGGAGTCTGGCTCACGGTGCTTCCTCCCAGCCTAGAAAGGACAGGACATCAGGGCTGTCTGCAACCTAGAAACTGAGCAGGTGTAGGGGGATCTGAATGAGATCAACAGGGAAATAATTCCCCAGTGTGTGACTGGGAGAAGAGGCACCTGGAAATACAGATGGGGGCCAAGGGCAATTTGGGGCTCAATAGTCTTGGTCTGGCCTTTCTTTACAGATGGAAACAACTCCAATTCCACTCATCCCGGGCATGCCAGCATCTGCTGCCCCGGCTCTGAAAGCCGTCATCCATTTCCAAACAGTCTCAGCAACTAAAAGGAGGGAAACATACTTTTCTGACTGGCAGAATTCATCAGAATGAATTGGCAGCACCCATCAGCCTGAAACAGCAGTTTGCAACTCGCTGGGTAACAAATCTTTCCGGGGACATGATCTCATAGGAAACAACACAGGATAAATTCTTAGCACAATAGGATTCCTCCCTCCTTTACCTCCTCCCCACTTCAAAAAGATTTAACATCTAATTCAGGTTTGGAGGAGCCGCTTCATCTCTGTAGAAACACTGTTGATCTCTGTCAGACCCCAACGGCCTTGGGCAGAACGGACGGAAGGGAAGGCGGAGGCGTGGACAGGCGGCGGTGACAAATAAATACATTACCGCCGCCTCTGACTGAGCACCGTGACCTCCAGCACAATGCCAAGTGCAGCCGTTTGACAAAAGTCACCCGATTTTCCCGCAACCTCGAGGTCTGAAGGGGCCACAGCAAGAGAAAGATGCCCAACAAGGCAACCCCATTCCATTAGGTCCCAGGGACGGAGGGGCTGGGCTGGCTCTTGTTGCAGCCTCTCCTAGCATTTTCCAAATGAGACAAAAGCCCTCTTTGGAGGCAGAGCACAGAAGGCAGGATATGCCCCCAAACCATCTTCCCAGGGAGGAAACGAACGGAGCTGCAAGGAAGTCAGTAAAGTGGCCAAGACAGCAGAACTCAGTAGTAGTAGTGAGGAACCCAAAGCGGATTTTGTTTAAAAAACAAGAACAACAACAAAAAATCATCCCCTGCAAGGAACGGGTTGGGGCTCTTCACAGTGGTGGTTGGTGTTGCTTTAAAAAAAAAAAAAAAAAACACCCATTCTTCTGTCCTTAGTGAAGGAGATCCACCATGCCATGTATTGGGTTTGAATCTTCACATACAAGTGGAATCTTACAGCACTGTGGTAGAGGAAAGGGCTGACTATTAATTATTTAAATTAATGAAAGCATAGGAACATCCAGAGTAGAGCCACGTAACTGTCTCCAGTCTTAGGGTAATGAAAAGTAAGCCCTTCACCAGAAGAAGCAAGAATATCCAACTCTTGGTAACATGTAAACTCACAAATTGGTCAAACAAAAAGATGTGCCCGAATTCCATGGAAAAGCCAACCCTTGGGTGGGATCCGCCGGGAGCTGGAAGTCATCTGGGTCGTGCTCCACCCTGGGCCACAGAGTGACATACAGGACAGGGGGACCCGGCCCTGCCCCCAGCGGAGCGGGACGAGCCATGGGCCCCCAACCATCTGCCGAAGACACTTTCTCCTGGCCACCTCACATGGCCTTTGCGAAAAGAAACCATGAGGAACCTGGCCTGTGGGCTGCTTTAATTAACAAGAGAGGCGTCTACCAGCTTGTGACAAGCACAGAGAGCCAAGCGCGTCTGGAAAAATGTCCAGTAAGGAAGGCCTTTGTCCACGGTCTTGACTAAGAATTCACTTAACCAAACAGATAGCACCATGCTTGGCACGCAGGAAATGACCCATAAATACACGGGGGGGCAGATAAATCACCCATCACAGGGGACAAATGAACAGTGTGTGGCATACCTCAGCAGACCTTATTCCAGGCGCTTCTCTGACACTGAATCTGATTTATCCCCTACAAGGGTCTCCCATTGATTATTTCCTACTTCTTTTTTCCCCCTCTGTGTTCACCACTGGAATATTGCTCTAGAAGACAAGAACCATATCACTTGTTTGCCAGTCTACCATAAGTGCAAGCAGGCCCCCGGTTGCTCAGTCCATGGGAGCTAAGTGAATGAGTGATTCTTCTTTGCTGGGACTATTCACGGATACTCACTGTCTCTCTTGCATTGGGGGATAAGAGTGATGCATAAACTTGTACAACGTGAGCATCAAAACAGTGGCACCTCTCATCTTAGAGGTGAGACAGATGAAGTTCCTGGAGAGGGGATTTCTTTTCAAGGTCATTTCTCTTGTCCCTAAAAGACCTTAGACCAGTTCAAGGAAGGCTTAGTGCACAACACACTATATGTATACGTACCCGTATGGGCCCTATGCTTGTCTGTCTGCTCGTGTACACACAGTGAGTAAACGTGTGTGCGTGTCCATTGGAAAGGGAGACCATTGGCTTTGTCACAGATGCTTTCAGAATTGAGGCTTCTGGAATGAAGTCATCGCGGGGATGGCTGTCATGGATCTCCCTCTTGGGATCCTGCTATAGGGAGCCCAGGTGAATGAGAGCCTCCCGCGGACACACCTGTGCACCTCCCCTGTCCTTCATGTCAGGCCCAGCTCCTGCACTGCTCCCAACAGATGACCAAGCGGCAGAGAATATAGGAGTAGGGCCTCCTGGATGCCTCTAGGACACACCTTTGGCCCTGAAACTCCCCACTGATGGGTCTGGCCAGAACTCTGTCAGAAGCACGCTGCAGTCAGAGGCTCCTCCTGCCTCAGCCTCACCACCTCTGTCCTTTCTTAGGGTTGGACCGCAGGTGGACTGAGGACTCTCTCTGCCGATTTTTACTTCCTGTCCTTTTATCCTGCACAAAGGCTTCCCCCACCCGCCCAGTAGTTCTCCCCTCCTCCCTCCTCTCCTCACCCGCTTAGTGTGGGGGGTGCCCATGATCTCTCCCCACACTCCCCGTGCGAGCATCCCCAATAAGCTTCCTGGGGTGTGCAGCCCTGTGGGGGAGTGTCACGAAGTGGTGTGCCCCAGGACCTCAGCCCCCATCTCCATGTCCTGCCACATGACATGCTTCCTGGAACTTTGAGGGGAGGGAGGAAGCATGTTCTAGAAGCCGGTGGGATGACCAGATGGGGCTTCTCACACACGGAAGCAGAAGAGGGGTGGAAGTCCCTTCTCCGGAGCTGAGAGGAGCACACCACATCCCCCTGGCCCCCGGGGCCACTGGCATCTCAGTCCACAGCCCCAGGTTGTTAACGCTGGTTAAAGCTCTTGTCTCGGTGTGCAAGGAGGAGGGAGGGACAGGAACGCCTCCTGGGGGCCAAGCACGGATCCCTTGAGGACCTTACAGGCAAGTGGAGACGGAAGAGTGAGCAGGCACTTGAGTGTACGGGGCCCGTAGTTCTGGAAAGAACTAAACCAGACCCAGTCACTTAGGAAAGAGCCCATCGCTGAGCAGCTACAATGAGCTGGGTCCTGAGTGCTGCCCCGGTGTTCTCCCCAGCCGTTCCTGCATCGACCGCATGAAGGGAGATCCGTTGTCATCCCCGCCTGATAACTAAAGATATTTACTTACAGAAGCTCAAGTCTTTGTCCAGGGACATCCCACACGGAGCTCTACATGTCCGACCCGGATGTTCGCACATGGAACCACTGCATGAAATGGGCATGTTCCTGAAACAAGCCGGGAACAGGTTCACAGGGAACAGGTTCGCAAGCAGAGCGAGGGGCAAAAGCTGGGGGGCACTGGGCTTGGGCGGCTCCCTCAAGGGACAGGGTGTGCAGAAAGCAAGGGGGAGAGCCACAGGCCCAGAGAAGAGGGACTCTCCCTTGACAAGGCTAAGGCGATGCGGGTCCTAACTCAGACCCCCAGAATCAGATCTCCGGATGACACAGCCATGGCATTTGAAGACGGAGACACTGAGACCAGAGAGGGGAGGGGACATCTCCCCAAGGACACTGTGAGCAGTGGCTGAGCTCAGGACAGAAGCTAAAGGGCTGACCCGCTCCTGCCTTACATCCTTCAAGATAAGTCTTTAGAGGGGAGCCTGACAACAGAAAACCTCACTCTTGCTCGCCCTCCCTCCCCCCTTCCCTTACTTCTTTCCCTTCCCTGAGGCCAACTCCTATGGCTCTGGGGAGATTTAGACGCTGCCTGGCTCTTCCCTTTCTCCCTGGGGCTTGTCACCAAAGGGCCTTCAGGCCTTTCCACCGCTTGCAGACCTTTGAGGGTCCTCCTGTGCTTCCTTCTGGCAGGAGCCAACCCCAGCAGGGGAGCCCAACCCCCATCATCCCTCCTGACTGCAGACACCCCAGCCCTGGCTTTGATGTGTTCAGAACTGAGCAAAGCTTAGCTTCCCGCTTGTCAGAGCAGCCGCTGATGGCTGAATGCGGTGTTGAACCACGCTGCCCAATACTGACCCCCTCATCACCCAGCCGTGCGCACACAGGCACACATAGGCACATGCACACACAAGCACACCTGCAGGCACACACAGGCACATGTGCGGGCACATGCATGCTCTCCAGCGCCCAGGCAGTTCAGCTTGCCTTACTCCCAGCTGAACTCTAAAGGAGATCTCCCAGATGACCATGAACGCCGGCTTGACCGCTCCCTCCAAGGCTGAGAAGCCCCGCGCCGTGAACAAGGGTGACCAATGGGCATTCATGCCGGGCCCGGCATGGAGTTATCTGCATGAACAGTCTCACTTCATCTGCACAAAGAAACCTGGGGGGCTGATGTCATTCCTCCACTTTTATGGATAAATAAACTGAGGCCCAGAGAGGTTAAGGAACTGACTCAGGGCCACAGAGCTAGGAAGTTGCAGAGCCAAGTTTGGCTTCTGGACCCCAGGACAACGAGGCTGCACATGAAGGATGTCCCATAGCAATGACCAGTTCTGACCCAAAGGAAGGGCTAAGAGAGTCTGGTGTCCATGGTTTCTTTCTAGGAGAATGTCTTTGTGAAAAGATCAGTGGATGAAACAGATATGTCGCCCCAGTCCAGCACTATAAGGAGCGTGGTGTGCTAACAGCATGTCCTCCGTGCCATTGGCGTGCAAAGGAAGGAAGCCCGGACCGCCTTGGGCTTTGGGGAAGGATTCCCAGCAGAGTGACCCCTGCCCTGAATCTTGAAAATTAAGCATGTAATGGGAAAAACTGCAAAAGGATGGCACACTGCAGACAGAGGAAATGTCCTGAGCAGAGGTTAAGAGGAAGACAGGGGCCGATATATTAGGGAAACAGTATAAAGTGAGTGCATCTGGAAGCAAGACAAATAGTATGAGTTCAGGTGTGGGGCCTGGGGGGTGTGGTAGGGAATAGAAATTTTAGTCTGCAAGTAGGCACCAGGGGTCTGTGGTCAGACTCAGCAGGGGAGTGATCTGCTCAGATGGTCACTTCCAACAGCTCACTCAGGCAGACATTATGACTGCCGCCCTGAGGCTGGAGATGCAGCCTACTGCAACGGTCCTGGTGGTCGAAGCTGAAGCCTGAGGAAGGGCCACAGGATCAGTGACGGGGAAGGGAGCCTCCCTGACTTCGAGAAATGTCGGTGTCATTTGGGAAGTACATTCAGCTTGACTCTACAGACACTGCATCCAGTACAGCACCTGAAACCCAAAACCAGGCTTTTTCGGTCCTGGGACGGCCATCACAGCGGACGTGTATTCAGTACTAATGACTACAGGGGGGTCAAATTCCCACAGCGGCCCAGGGATGACTTTCCTTACCCCATTTTCACAGATGAGAAAACTGATACTTAAAAATGCGAAGGCACTTCCCCAGAATCCTGTAACTACTGAGTCACAGAGCAGAGTTTCAAGGTGAGGTAGGCTGATTCCAGAACCCAGATACCTCTTCTCCTTGTCTGCTCAGGGACAGAAATTGGAGGCAAAGGGAGTGGGGGGCATTCTGCATCCCTCTGCCTAAGGGAAGACCGTCCTCACAAGAGGTCACCTTCTGGCAGTTAACCCAGGATTCCTCTGTCTCAGCACTGTTGACATTTGGTGAGGAGGCTGGCCTGCGCGTTCCTGGCTTCTACCTACCAACGTCCAACCAGTAGCAAACCACGCCCCCCCCCAAGTTGAAAGACAACCAAAATCATCTCCAAATTTTTCCAAATGTCCTCTTGGACAGCATACGGGAGCAAGATCACCCCCCAGTTGGGAAGCATTGACTTAATCTCATCTCTGGGTGCTCTGGCAAGAGAGAGCCACCTTTGCAATCCTTTACAATCTGAGGTTGCTGAGGAGTCCCCAGAGGTAGCCGATAATTTGTCCTCTCACTGAGAGAGCTCTCTGCTCTGCAGATTATTAATGGAGATTTTTTGGGATGCTGAGACCGGCTCCAGTGAGGCTACCACAGCCCTCTAACCTGGCTAGCAGAGAGGACCAGACTTTGACGCAGGCAAGGAAAGTCTTCTCAGGAGAAATACATTCTGGGACATATTTATATGAATTAAAGGGTCAGAGTTTAAGTGGGCAATTCTGAGTGAGTCACCTGAGAGTCCAAATTAGCTTTGCTTCTCTGTGTATTAATTCCCCTTGGGGGGGGGGACTGTTTAATGATTTAATGATGTTTAACTCTGAAGTTCTTCAAAGCAGAGGAATGCCTGCACCCCCTTAGGCAGTCTCTACCTCCCCAGAGCTGGCAGGACGTGTGCAGCACCGCCGTGAGACCCCACTCCCTGCTGTAGGCCTCGCCTTTGGGGCCACCACAGGCGGAGTCCGGGCAAGCCCGGGGCTGTGGGTTAGGTCCCAGAGAGAAGGTCTGTAATTTAGGAGAGCTTACCAAAAGAGACGGAGGAGAGAGGACTTAATGAGATTCCGCTGCTCCATTTCTCTGTTCTTACAAGGATTCTCATTTTATATTTGATCATTTCTGTAATAAGGACTCATTTTCAATGTAACATTCACACTTAAAGCAGCAGTGTGTTCTTGGCCTCTGCACACCTGCTGTTCAGTCGATGGTGGGCCGGGCAAGTTCCCGCGGCTTAGACTTGAAGAAACGTCATACAAACCAGATAGATGCTTGGGACAGTTACAAAGCTGTACATGTAAAAATGCTTTTTCCATGCACAAAGATAAGTGCACTTAAACATACAATAAACCACGGTGGTATATGTCAGTCTATGTTCATTTTACAGGTGAGAAAATTGAAGCTCAAGGCCCTTACGTTATACTTCCAAGTTCACACAGTAGGTAGGAAAAAAAAACAAAAAAAGGCCGACTGTAGCCCCAGACCATTGGGGTCACTTCCTCCCATGATGTGGGATCTGTCTTTCCTCCCCGACCCTCCAAACCCAAGCAAGTTCCAGTTCCAGTTCCTCCACCTGCCAAAATCGGACTTTGTCCTCACCGAGGCCAAATTCATTCCTACCAACACCCAGCCTCCCGGAGCCTCAGCCTCTCCTGTGTGAGTTTATTGCTCAAATGCAGATCAAGTCCCCTGAAAAGGTTGCCTGAAAGGAAAAAGGAGATAATCCTGGCACGGTGCCCGGCATCTAGAAAAAACAACAACTTCTGATAACCCTTAATACGTACCAGTCTCTGTTTGAAGTATTTTACATTAATTCGTTTTATTCTCCAAACTATGATACAGGTACTTTTTTTGCTTTTTCTTTTTTTTTTAAGATTTTATTTATTTATTTGACGAAGAGAGATCACAAGTAGGCAGAGAGGCAGGCAGAGAGAGAGAGAGAGGGAAGCAGGCTCCCTGCTGAGCAGAGAGCCCGATGCTATGCGGGGCTTGATCCCAGGACCCTGAGATCATGACCTGAGCTGAAAGCAATGGCTTAACCCACTGAGCCACCCAGGCGCCCTGCAGGTAGGTTTTTAACACCCCTTAGACCAATGAGGAACTGAAGCAAAACGAGGCTGAATCATGTGCCCAGGGTCATATGGCTGATCAGTGGCAGAGCTGCAATTGGAGCCCAGAGTACCTGATCCCAGCACCCGCACCCTTGCAACTTGCCTCTGCAACTATACTCAGTAAGTGCTTGTAGTCTCTCTCCTGTCCCCTTCTCTTCCCCAGAGCCCTCCAGAACAGAACTATCCCTGACAGTCATTTGACAGCTACTGCAGAATGCCTGGTATTACAGTTTTATGTGTTTTTCTCACTTACCCAACTCCCTCCAAATATTTACATTCTCTTACAGCAGCATAAGGATGTTTCGCGAGTCATGCCCGGGTTGGGCTGGAAGGTGGGACATGTCCAAGTAGTCAGGCGGGACTTCCAGGGGTCTCAGCAAGCCTCGGGCACACAGTGACTCTGCTGCAATCTCAGGGAGCTGTGTCCATCTAAGGTGAATGCCAGGAAGGGAGCCACTAAGGCACAAAGCTCCCCACATAGAAATACACAGAGTACAGGCAAGGGTGTCAGAAGATTGTTCTTTACTTAAAGAGCAACCTGCCTGCATCCAGGTTGCAAAGGTTTGCCCCAGAGAGTGAGCCACAGAAATAAATCATCTCTAGATGGAACCGATCTCTGGGTGCTTTTACACTGTAGCGTATCATTCAAACATTGGCTCTCATTTCTATTGCTGTGTCACCACTGTTGGCAGGACTCACAGGCAAGACAATTGCATGCAGTTATGTAACAGCTAATACTTACTGGGTCTTTACTATGTGCCAGCAATGGCTCCATGCACTGGGTAACACATTCACTCCTTTAACCGCCCCGTCGACTTCATGATGGAGGGAGGGTGAAGGGCGCTGCTCTTGGACCTCTTCTGGACCCTGCACTTTGGACACTGCATTCCACAGTCGTGCACACAAAAATAGTTTTATTACAACCTCATGGGCTCCATGGGGAAATGGCTGCTTCTAGGACTGGGGTGGAAAGTATACAAGATGAGCTTACAGCCTCCTATAGCATCAGAAAGTAAGGATGTGCACAGAAATGTTGAAAGAAAAAAAATAAAGACAGAAATATGTCTAAGGGACACAGGAGTCAACAGAAGGGCAAAGCATTGTTTAAAGTAGTATTGGATTATAGCCCAAAATAAAGGATAAACATCCATCAGTCCACACTGATACAAAAAATGATTTATCAAAGGGGCTCCTGGATGACTTAGTCAGTTAAGCACCCGACTCTTGGTTGTGACCTTGGGGTGGTGAGATCGAGACCCATGTCTGGCTCTGCCCTGGGAGTGGAGCCTGCTTAAGATTCTCTCTCTATCTCTGCCTCTCCCTGTCAAATAAATAAATAAATCTTTAAAAAAAAATTCCAAATAATTTATGCAGATACTTCACCCTCGAGGAGGTGAGGCGTAACTCCACCACCGGGAAGTATGCTCTGCTCACAGTGACTTCCTGCCAAGGAGCTCAGTACAGGGGGTGGGACTGAGTAACATTACATGGTAGAAACCCGATAAACACAACCTCAGCCAAGTGACCAAGGTCAATGTGGACCATGATAAGTCCTGTGGAGAGTCTGCACTGCACTTCACTTCTGTGGTCTTCTTCCCAAAACCTATCAGCCCAGTAAAACATAAGAAAAACATCAGACAAGTCCCAATTACATTCCAAAATTCAAGTCTCAAATTTCTCGAGGCCATCAAAAAGAGGGGAAGTCTGAGAAGCTGTCACAGGCAAGGGGACCCAAGGGAGACAACACTACTAAATATATATGTGATATTCCGGTTGGGATACTGGAATAGAAATAGGATATTAGGTGAAAATGGAGAAAATGTATGAACTTCAGCTAATAACAGTGTATCAATACTGGTTCATCACTTGTAACAAAGATTACCGTATTAGTGTAACATGTTAAAGATCGGGCCATCTGTATGTCTAGGATGTTCTGTATTATCTTCACAATTTTTCTACAAATCTAAAATCATTCTAAAATAAAAATTTTATGTAAAAAAATGTTTTTAAATATGTCACGGTGCCTCTGTCACATGGGAACCAGCGCCCTACGTACCCACTGTCATGATTAACACTACTGAGATCCCAGGGAAATGCTTGTCGCTGCTCTTGCCCCATCGATGACCTTGAAACCCAAAGATACTGTTCGAATGTCATGAGGTCTGTTGTCTTCAGAGATGAACACTGCTCTGGAGTTGAGGATTTGAGAAAAGAGAAAAGGTTCATCAATTAGCTTGTCAAATCTTCCCTCTGGGCAGGAATGCGATAGATTCTTCTTATAATAAAGTATGATTTCTTGGTGGTGACAAACATCCATTTTCTTTCTTCTTTTCGGGTTCCAATTTAGAGTTCTCTGGTTATTCACAAATCAGTGCAGTATTCAAAACAGTGCACATAGCAGCGACAGAGTATTTTGCAACGTTAAGCAATTCGTCTTTCTTTGAAAGTTGAATATATGTAAGTCTAGACATAACATGCATGAAGCATGATACCACTTTGTTATACAGACAACTAGATGAATATTAAATCCCAGAGTGGTGGTTCTTAAAAAAAATTTTCTGCAAAATTTTGATTAACTTCTCAATAAATTAAAAATACAGTTTTATTCAAGTGCAATTAAATTACTAATATTTATTTTAATTTTCATTTGCCCTTTTGCTTTTTTAATGAACTTTTTATTCTGCCTTTTGCTTTTATTATTTTTTATTTTTTAATTCAATTAACCAACATATAGTACATATTTCGTTTCAGATGCAGCGTTCAATAATTTATCAGTTGTGTATGCTACCCATTACTTTTAATAAGTACTTTTCAATATTTGAGAATACTAACACTTTTTAAAACATTACAAAGTTATATTTTACGTTTACTTTTTTACCCTTGGTATTGATACTTCATTTTCAACATTGACTTCAGTTTCCATTTTTTATGGATATAAGATAAGAGTATATGAAAATATATGCACACTTTGAATATCTATTATGTTATAATGTTTATGTCGTTTTTGCCTATTGATCAAAAATTATATGCTATCTGATCATAACAACATCATTAGTGACTTTGCTGAGAAATTGAAAGAATAAATACATTTTACAGAATAAATATAAAATAATTTGTGGATCACATATGCCTTGATTACTCACCAAACATCTCTGTTCCTCTCACAGCACACCCAGATAATAATTAAATTCAACTATCTTTTAGATTCTGATGTCTTTTAGTCATATACCTACCATAGCTTGCACGTGTTCGTTTTGACGGTGTTATTTGTCAAAGCAGGAGGATAGAAAATATTTGCTTTAAGAGTTCGCTAGCTTGGTGTACAGTTTTTGTTTTTTTGTTTTTTTGTTTTTTTTTTTTTAAAGATTTTATTTATTTGACAGGCAGAGATAGGGAGAGAGGCAGAAAGCTCAGCCCCCTGGGTGTACAGTTTTTAAACACTTGGTCATTGCTATGACAGTCCCTGTTTGTGCTCATGCCCTCATCCTGCAAACATTGATGGTCTGGACTATAAACTATTTTACAGACCAGAACATTGAGGCACAGAGCAGTCGTGGGGCTCACTTGATACCATGCAGCTGAGAACCCTGGCAGAGCTGAATCCAAACAAGCCAGGGGCAAGGCTCCTGACCACGGAGAGGCTCCCTCTCCTGGGCCTTTGGAAGTGCTTGATGTTTAGGGGCAGTGCACATGCTCCCTGCTCCAGTTAAACCCCTGCCCCCTTGAGAAGGTTCTCAAGACTACCTTGTTAATAGGAAATCCAGGCCCAGGGGGAAATTCCCAGAGGAAATACCCTAGGACTGGAGCAGACAATGGGGAACCTCCCCAGGACCCCCAAACCACAGCCTCTCTTACCTTTATATACATCCGAACTCTGTTTCAAATAGCACTAGAGAAAACTAAAACAACACATAAAAGCCTGATTTGTGAGAAAAAAAATTCTCTCTCCTCAAAAGGTTAAAACATGCACGTTCTCTCCTTTCCCTCCCCACACGGAGACCTTCTACCATCTCCAGTCTTCCAGACCCCTCTCTTGTCGTCCACCTGAAAGCGTGAAGCAGGAGGAGCCCCGTCCCCCACGTCTCCAACCCACCCCCCCACCCCCAGTTTCCTTTCCTGACAGCCCAGGCTGCAGCAATTGCTGTCAGGCTGTAATTTAAAGCAAACCACTGCAAACTTGAACCAACTTTATGTGGCTGATTGATGGGTCGAGGGGGCTTTTCTTTCCCACTTGCATTAGATTCTTGCAAGTATGTATTATGATCCTAACACATCTCATATTATTCCTTAATCCACTCAACGGCAATGTTTGGCATCTAGCTTTATAATAAAAGGTATCAATTAGCTGCTGTCGATGTTTTCAGAGGCAATATCTAATTACAGTCACTTGCTATAGGCTATCTTGTTAAAAAATTTGAGCAGAATGAGTAAGTATTCCTGACAAGTTCAATGCATTATTAAAGGTGTAATTACTCAGTTATTGCTCATGTAATCCTGAGTTAATTATGTGACTTCAAAATTCATCACTTTTATGTTTATTGAACTTTGATAAGTTCACCCATATCTGATTTATCCCGATGATCCTTCCCCTTGCTTATTTCAAACTGAGTCTCCTAGACCCATTTGTTAGAAAGGGAATAGACTTTGGATTACTCCAGACCCAGAACTGTTAGCAATGGTTATCTTGCAGGGGTAAAGAGGTGTCCAAAATGGCCATTTGTAGAGGACCCCAGTATGGAGGAAAGGTAGAGGAAAGGAAATAGAATTTTCAGGTGGCCACAAGGTCAGTCCTGAGTCATTTCCAGGAAGTCGGCACACACGTTCTTCACCACCTACTTCTCCTTCACAGATATCTGTGGACCACTGAGGGTCTAGCCAAGCTGGGAACAACCTGTGGCCATAGTCAGGACTTTGCTCCTGGTGATTAAAATTCAGAGAACACCAATGTTGAAATAGTGTTATTGGAGACCCTAATTCTGATTCACCCAAACCTTTAGAAAGGTGATTCCAAGCCACTCAGAGATAAATGCTGTGGGAGGAATATGGTACAGAAGCAGAGGAAGTGTAATGAGCTTAGGACTAGTCATGTGCTACATTCCCACTGGCCTGCTCTTGGGTGCAGCCTAAGAATATTCTGTCGCTCTTCCTCTCCCTTTGATCATCATCACACTTCTGGGTAGCATCTCATCTGACAGTCCCCTGCGCCTCGAGAGCAGAATCCCATACCTTAGCCTGTCTGGGCCTGAGTTTGCACATCTGAAAATGGTTGAACATCCAGGCCTCACCTGCTTCTGAGAGTTCTTGGGAAGCAGAGGTCTTCACAAATGTAGCTGATAAATGAAGAAAATCTTTTCCATACTCTGGAAGGCCCAAGGCACTCGGTGCTCCTTCAGAGCCCTTCCCCTGCCATGACAACCACATTTGATATCCCTTGGGCGAATCTAAAGTTCCTTTAACACTTCCGCTTGATAATTTAGCTCTGTCCCCTTTTATTCCCCGATGTATGACTCATGATATAAACTGATGCCTTTCTGGGATGAACATTCTACAAGCAATGCCTGCCCCTTCAAACAGGCCTTGTGGAGACAACTTTTCCAAACACATAAGACATGATAATCATCCTTGAATAGAGTCTTGGTCTAATGGGCCAAATGCATAAACACAAGTTCACAGTACAATATGCTGAAGAACTCAAAATGGTGTTCCAGGGACAGAGAGGTCAGGCCCACAATTTCTGAGTCTGGAAGGATGAGTGGGCTTTTCCCAAAGACAATGGAAGAAAGAGTCTCCATGCAGGATAGGGTTGGTAGAGGTGAGCAGATGGGAGAAGGCACAGCCTTTGTGCAGAAGGACTGGAATGTCACTGTGTCTACATTACAGAGAAGAAGTGTTGTAAGAGAGAGAAGGGAAAGACGTAAAGCAGAGAGGAAGGTTGGAGTCAGATTGTGAAGTACACTGCATTCTCTTCCATGAAGACTCCATCTTGGCTGGCAGAAAGCATAGTAACTAAAGTTCAGGTGATGCTAGCATGTTTTGATTTCTCTAAGGGCTATATTATGAAGTTCTCAAGGGATATCTTAAGATATCCCTATTAATTGAGATTTGCTGTTCAATCACTATATAAAGATAGATGATGATAGAGAGAGAGAGAGAAACTTGTTTTGTTTGGGGGAAAATAATGGCAAGTTTAGGACTTCAAAAATGTTAACTTTCCTCAAGCCCAGTCTTCCTAAACCAATCCTAAACATTTCTAAAGCAGCCTGGGAACAGCTTCTTCATTATTTGCACCATTATCTGTCCCTTTGAGAGGCACCTTGGTTCTGCTCATGTCAGCAACTCTGAGCAAGACCATCCCCTTCATAGGTTTGAAGACAGTTCCTCCCGCTCCTCTGAACCTCCCTTTCTCAAAACGAAATACCATCAATTTCTCCAGTTGCTTCTCAGATACTATGGTTCCTGGATGAACCATGATTCTGCTCATCATTTCTGGGGTGTCAGGGACCCAGTGTGGTGTCCACTTCTGCTGGAACTCCAGGTTTGTCCCAACAGATGCTGATGACCATGGCTTGGCACTTTGTAGGAGTCTCAGTAGCAGATGCTGAAGAGAAATAAGCAGCCTTAGGGAGAAGTTTACTTTAAATTGTCTGCAAGAAGAGAGAGACCAGCCGGTCAATCTCCCTTCTTTATCCCATTTCTGAGTATCATTTCTCATCAACCTTTGATGGAGCAACCCTTGCTCACGTCCTGAGTGGAATCATTAGCCAAGATACTGCCATCATGAGCACGCTCAAACTCTCAGAAATCAGCAACATGGTGCAGCTGGACCTGGATATTAGAGACATCTTATCTACCAACGGAAATCCAGGCAGGCAGAAGTGTGGTCATCACCTAGGTGGCGAGGCAACTGAGGTGATAAATCCTACTTTGTTCCTGTTCAGAGGAAGAATCTTCAATTAAGTAAAAATTGATTTTCTAATGATTTTTTTTTCTCCTGCTGGCCATTGGCGGTGTGCTTGAATCAGCTCCAGCCCTGCCTTGTAGCAGAATTAAGTTGTTTGCCGCTGCTGACAAAAGAGTTGGCATCAAGTGTGGGAAACAACATCATCCTTTTATTTTGGGGGGAAACAGAGGACAATGCCCATCATGGAAGGGGGGAAAAACTCAACTGACACCAGCCAAACATGGCGGGTCCTTGGGTTGGAAATGCAGAGCTCCAGGAGGAGCTAAGGGTCCTCTGTTAGATGCTGGTGGCAGCAGGGCTCTGAGTATCTGAACTGCCACTTTTTCAGGTACAGCCAAGACAAGCATGATGTGGAGATGGTGCCTGGCAACACAAGAAGAATCAGAAGGAACACCTTAAACTATGAGCTGCATGAAGCCATTCCCCCTAAGAAAAGTGTCCTTTGTTTTCAGGCAACCACCAGATCTGGATTTTGATGTTCATGCTTGCAAGTGGGTATAGAGGAGAGCCAAGAGGGAAGTTATTAGGAAACCTGAGCTAGATCCACATGAGAAGGGGCAGAGCAGATCACAGAGGGCAGGTGTGGTCTGACTGTGGAAAGTTCTTGCTGAGCAGGCAGGTGGCATGGGGTTGGGGCTAGCAGAGCAGCCTTAGGCCAAGGTGTGCCTGTTCTACTGGGTGGAAGTCTTGGGCCTTCCAAGACTTACCAAATAGGTAGGGCACTGACAAGGACTGCTACTATGGGCTAAGTTGAAAATAGAAGACAAGCCAGGAAGCCTACGCTGAGGGAATCAGGAAGATTTGGGCACATGGAATCCAAGGTGCATGTAAGAAGCTAAGTAGATGGCTCCAGAAGTGACTTGTGAACAAAACAAGCATGTTGAGGATTCAGTGTTAGTATTTGGGTATATCCCCTAGTGATGGGGGAGGGGGGGTTGTATAAAATATCACATAAGCTAATACGCAGCCAGACCAAACAGGACCTGTGAGGAAACCATAGCCAGGCTTCTCAGCAGACAGAACTGGTAGCAGGGAGTAGAAAGTCCCTGCTCCAGTAGGTCAACCCTGCCACTCACTGGGATATGGGATCCAGCCTCCTTAGTGAAATTCAGAGTCTCTGATCTTTGCTTCAAAAAGAGACACTGGGGGCACCTGGGTGGCTCAGTGGGTTAAGCCGCTGCCTTCAGCTCAGGTCATGATTTCAGGATCCCACATTGGGCTCTCTGCTCAGCAGGGAGCCTGCTTCCCTTCCTCTCTCTCTGCCTGCTTCTCTGCCTACTTGTAATCTCTGTCTGTCAAATAAAGAAATAAAAAATCTTAAAAAAGAAAAAAAAAAAGAGACACTGCCCTTTGCCTCCATGTTGCCCTTTTAAAACACACTGCATTTCCTGGACGTTTTTACCTTGGCTATTAATTAAGACTCAGTATCCTGGACATGGACCAGAGGGACTTTACTGGCACTTAGCTGCCCAGATGAGTGTATTCTCCTGAGACACCAACTCGATTTGCTTGTGGAGGTCAAATGTATAGCCATCAACCCTGCAGCCCAAGGTAGGTACCCCCAGTGGGGGAAAGGCTTGCTGTGGCTGGATTTGGGTAAGCAGAGGACCCTGAGATGAAGAGAGGATCTCACGCTCACTGCTGTTCTCATGGGATTCTGAAAATGTTACTTCCTATGTCCCACCTTGGAGTTAAAAGACACAGACAGGAAACAGAAAGTGGTGTCCAGTCCTTAGCATTTCCTGAGCACCTACTGCATAACAGCTCCTGCACAGCTAGGTCATGACTTGTGTCCTCTCATGCAGGAGCCCAAGCTTGACCCTCTGAAGTGGGATGATACTCCAGATTAATGGAACTGCCTTCAAGCTGTACGACCAAAAAAAGATATGACCTTACTTGGTCCCTCCATGGAGTCTTTTTAAATCTTCTTCTGATATTTTTTAGTTCACCTCCTCCAACCACAGCTTCAACCACACCCATTCCTCTTGGCCTCCACCTTGTGATAGATGGTTAAAATAATGGTCCTGACTAGTCATGCGTCCCTTTACCCAGGCCCTATGCATTGGGATTTGTATCTCCTCCCATTGAGACATGGAGCCCATTTCTCTACCTCCATGGACCTGGGCTGGCATTGGGATTTGACTTGACCTTTGGAATGTGGCGAAGTGACATTGTGTACATTCCAGGGCTTTGGCCTTAATGTTTCTTGAATCTCCCACTCTTACCTTCTGGGAACCATTAGGGCACCATGCTCTAAAGAAACATGGGATGAAAGACAACACTGAGAGAGACCCAGCCTTCAGAGCTGTCCTAGCTGATCCATCTACTGACTAGAGAAGAAGAAATGCTGGCCTGTTGTGTGCCACTATTTTGTGGAGTGACTTGTTGTGCAGCAATTGATAACTGATACTTTCACAAGTGTAGAACTCAAAGTGACAATGGCAAGAACGCCCCATCTTTCCTCCCCTCCATCCCACATGTGGCCCCCTCCATTAAGAAGTATCCCAAGGGTTGCCTGGGGGACTCCGTCAGTTACATGTCTGGCTTCAGTGTACATCATGATTTCAGGGTCTAGGGATCACACCCTGCATGGGACTCCACACTCAGCAGGGAGTCTGCTTGTCCTTCTCCCTCTGTCCCTGCCCCTACTTGTGCACGTAGGCTCGCTCTCTCTCTCTCAATAAATAAATAAAATTAATAAATAAATAAATTTAAATAAATAGATAAAATTAAATAAATAATATGTGATAATATGAATAATAAATAAATAATAAATAATAATGAATAAAATGTATCCCAAAGCTTCACCCATCTTGCTCCCATTTCAAGGAGGAGATGTCCCTCTTTTCCAAGGCGACTAGTGCTAGTGATTCTACCATCAGCTCCCTGATCTAGGACCAGCACACTTAACGTCTTCTCCTTTGTGAATCTATCTTTCTTCATGGTTTTTCCACTCTTTGCATATACTAGCATATCTCTTCAGATCATCTCCTAAATTCTCTAAACTATTGTTTCCTTGGCTCACTCCCTGTCTTCTCCTCAGCATGAGGATCTTACATGTGGGCTCAGGCAGCCCCAGGTGGGAGCTTCAGTTCTGCCGCATACTATCTGAATGAATCACTTTGGGTAAGTTGTTTAAATTCTCTAAACTCAGTGTTCTGGCACCTAAATTGGAGATCATAGTAGTATCTAAGTCATAGTTTTTTGTGTGTTTCTTTTTAATGGGGTTATTCACTGAGAGGAAAGAGCCACATGCCTGACTTGTATGGTCATGCCTGTTCCCACCATCACAGTCCTCCCCTTGTCCCCTAATGACACCAATGACCTTAATTGTCTGAAGAGCTGAGAATGGAGAACAAGATAAGGTTGAACCAGGGTGTGTCCTAGATGTCTGCTACTTTGTCCTTGATATCATTGGTGACAGAGAGCTAAGGTTTTTGTCCTTGATACCATGGGTGCTTCGGAGAAAGACAAGATGCCCTGTTGGCCCGAATGAGTGCACAAACACCCACAGGAACCCTTCTGTGTGTGAGACCTGTCTCTAGCCAGCGTTCAGTAGCCTCAGCTCTTCCTCTCATCCTCACGATAGAACTTAACACAAGGCTTTACAGAACTGGGGAAAAGAAAGAATGGCTGGTTTGTGGAAGTAAATGAACCCTTGTTGATTGAGGGAATAACTGCTATGGCATATGGTTGGTCCCCTGTGACACTTGTAAGTGTTTATAACATATAAATAAGTCAGGTGAATATCTCCACTTCACAGATTAAATCCTGGCCCCTTCCCAACTGCTCTTTTTTCACCTGAATTATTCAGTCTTTAAGGGACATGATTCCTAATCTTGACCATATGTTGTCTGGGGGCTTTGAGACCTATGGTTCCCCTCAGAAAGAGAATGGGAATGAGGGCAGGTATGGAAATCCCAATGCCTGCGCCTGTTTTTCCACATTTTACCCAAGCATGGGGCTCATGCGGGTAGGACTACCCTGGGAAGGTGGGGCGAATGGAATGTTCTCCGTGCAGCTGTGTACCACGTGTAATTCAGGAGGGTGAGCCGGTTCAGACCACCCACAGTGCAGAGGGGACTAAGAATAGGAACCTTGAGCACCTGGGCTGGTGGAGGAAGAGCCAGCTCCCAGGGCCTGTCCCTCACCTCCATTAAATAAACATGGAGCCCCAACTCCTTATATTAGGTGGAAGGAAAGAGAGAAAATTGAAGTGTAACAGGAAAGTAACTGTGCACAAATTTTATTTCAGCTACAAAAGTTCTATTTAATCCCACCGTTTTTACTCTGTAGCCTGGTATCTGGAATAAGGCACACAACGATGATGACCTTAGGTATTTCTTTTAATTATTCCAGCGCTACCTTGTTGCCCAGCTCCACTGTGAGCACTCAGCTACTCCAGGCAAAGCCATCCTAACGATTTCGATTAAATCCTGGCCCCTTCCCAACTGCACACAAATTAAAAGCATTACTGGGCGGTCCTAGCATCAGCTTTTGGAAGTGTTGTTATATAAAGAAGGAGGAAGGTTGCCAAAGGCTTGTTGGCATTTCCTCAGCCATAGGAGAGGATTAACCCCTTGGGTTTCTGGGATGGAGAGATGTTTATTTTTCCCTCTCAATTTCAATAGTTGTTGGTTGTTTTTTGTTTGTTTGTTTGTTTAACTTCTCCTTCAACCACATTTTAAACAGATTTGTGAAGTGGAAGAGATCAATGGGGTTTTAAATGGCACATTTTTCCCCCCGAGAACCTGTGGGGGTGGCCCTTAAGATTTCACACTGCTAAGAAGATAATCTCTGCTTGTCACAAGTTGGCCAGTTTTGCTTTGTGGGGGAAAGTCTGGCTTAGGAGGCCTCCCCGGGTAATTGTCGTATTTGTTTGAGGACTTGAATAAGAGACTCTGGTTCAGCTATAACTTTAGAGTCAGTTTCCATTAGAGGCTCAAGGAATCCAGAATCCTTGCTCAAGACTCTGTTCTCCACAGCAGCCTAACACCACCCGCTTACAATCTCCACCCCTCTACCTTCTTATGCAACAGACTGACTAGAGGCAAGAGTTGGAGAGGCAGGGCACCCAAGCTCACCTGAAAGAAGGTGAGGCCAAATCCCACTTTCCAGACCAGGAAACTGAAACTCACCAGTGCATGAGGCCAGCTTGAGGCCACTCATCCTGCATCCCACAAGTCGCAACCCTCAAATCAAGTCCAGGTGTTTTAACTCTGCCTCTAACTCTTTTTCACTTCATGATGCCAAGTCTCACCAGGAGGAATGCCCATTGTACAGGGGGATGTGATGAGCCAGGAGAGGGAAGGCACGAGCTGCAGCAAGCAGAGGCCAGGACCTGGGAGAATGGGACTCCCCATTGGCAAGTGTGTCTCTCCAGCCTCCAGAATTTTTCCAACTTTATTTTGAAGTGCTCTCATTTTAAGTGTAGAACAGGATGAATTCTGCCCCAAACTGAGTACACCCATAAACTAGAACCCTGTCAAAAAGCAAAGCATTACCTCCTCCCAGAAGCCTTTCTCATATTCTCTCCTGGCCACTACCCTGCCCAAGAGTGACACCGACGTGATGCCTCACCACGTAGAGCAGTTTCACTGCTGTCATATTTTGTGTCCATGGAATATGGCCTCTTTTTGGTTGGTCTTCTTTCATTTAACGTCTCCTCCATTGCCTGATCTCTCCTCATTGATGTGTGTGCTGTCATAGACATTCTCATTGCAATGGTATTCCATTGTTTAAATAGAACACAATCCTATAAATGGTAAGATTTGTGTTCACTGTTAAGGGGCATTTGCCACCCCAAATATTCTTGAACGGCTTGAAGTGTATTTTATGCCTTCAAACTTTTGCCTGGTGTCATCATTAGGCATTCCTTAAAACCTATGCCACCTGCCCTCATTGTCAAGGACGCGCCATCCTGACAAAAATTTCCCCTCCAAGTTCTGGGGTATGATGGCTTTTTTGGTTTCCAGACAATCTCTTACTCCCAAGGGAAGAAAGTCCACTTGGATATGTTTGTGTTTTGTTTTGTTTTGTTTTCATTTTTCCCAGCCATCATCAGAGAAAAAGCTCAAGACTGAAAAGGATCATGGATTCCAGGAATGAGAAATAGATTTCAGTTCTCCTGGGCCAACCCTCATGTACTGAAAATGGCCGTCTGGGCATTACGATGAGAAGGTGCCCTCCCAGGTCGGCAGCTATGATCGATTAGCAATGTCTGCCACTGGTAAGCATGAGGGGAACAGGTGCCATCTGCCATTTGTCCAACCTCCATGATATGGACAAGTCCCTGAAATCTGGTCCAGTACAGGATAGAACTGGACAAGGACCCATTCTCTCTGTAGGTTGCTGAAAAATCACTGAGATGTTGTCACGTTCATGACAACAGGAAGATCTGTTAGAACCTATTAGGAAGAGACTTCTGGAGGGATAAATTATCCTCTCTTCTAAGAGAAGTCTAGTTAGGAAATAGAAAAAGATAAGGAGAAAAGAGAGTGAGTCTGTGGGCAGGTACCACAGCCTCCCCATTACTGCCCCCCTTTCCCCATTTATCAGTGCCTACGTCCAGGCAGGCTGCTCTCGCAGGAAAGCCAGGCTCTGTGGCCCAGGTCCAGAGACAAAATCACTGCCTGCCTCACTTAAGAAAACACTCTCCTGTCTCCATCAATCAGTGGGCTCCCACTCAGAGCCCCTCTCACCATCCCCTCCCCAGCAAGACCCAGATGTTTTATTTATGGGCTGGTCTCTTTAGGAGGGAGCCGAGTCAGACATAACATCTTGCTTCCTATTATTCATGAGCCTTAGGTAGAAGGAGGCCACAGAGGCAGATGAGAAAAGCCTTCAATCAAATCTTGATGAAATAAACTAATTAGGAAGATTACACCTCCATAATGATGTTAATTGTGCAGACAGGAAATCGCAGTCTTCCTGGCTGACTCGGGCTCTGCCTCCTCAAAGCCATTCTTCAGCATTTCCAGAAATCAATGGTAGTGCCTCCCTGTCCTGTGAAAAAAATGCCTGAGCCACTGCCAGCAACCTAGGGCTTCCCCCACATGATGACCAAAGCCTTGGTTCTTGGTTCTCTTGCTAGTCCTCCTGTAAGGAATAGGAGTGGGCCCGCGGCCTTGGAGAACACCGGCACTATACCACTGTTGCCATCGTCATTAGTCGCTCTGAGAAGAATCAGAGGACTTCTTAAAAGCCAGGTTCTCAAAAGGCAACCCAAAGTGGACATGGGGTTTCAACTTCCTTCTTCTGTTCCCTGTCCACCCCACCCTTCTCCCCCACGCTCACTGCAGCTAAGAAGTGTCCATATAAATTCCCTAAGTGAGAGTCAGAAAAAAACATTCATTTGTTCATTCATTCATTTGTTCATTCTTTCATTCTTTTGCAGCCTCCTTCAAAAAACACCTATTAGGAGGCTCTTCCATGCCAGACACTGTTCCTAGGAGTGAATGAGACAGACAGAGCTCATGCCTTTGCAGACCAGTGAGGGGGAGAAGCAATCAGCAAACGTGTACGTGAGTGATACGTTGGATGGTGAAAAGTGCTGTGGGCAAAAGTGCAGCTGGGACAGACAGCTAGGGAGCACTGAGGGGCAGGGGTACCTGCATGGTCCTCAGAGCTTTCCCTGCAGAAGTGATATCTGAGCACAGCTGGAGAGAGTGGAGGCGCCAGCAAAGGGGGGGGGGACGTGGGGAGGGAAAGCCAGCAGGGGGATCCACAGGCACAGATGCTCTGAGGCAGAAGGGAAGTGGTGTGGGCAAAGACGCGGGGGGGGGGGGGCGCAGAATGAGTGACACACGGTTGTGTGTGATAACTTAATGAATGACTTCTTCTCCTGATGGGCTCTTAGATCCACAAGAGCAAGTTCTGTTTGGCCACTTCTTTTCCCCCTTCGCGGTCTTGTAATCTCTGCCCGGCATGCAGTACGTATTCAATAAATACTTGTTGGATGAATGATTTATTCACTAACTAATGAGGAAAGTGAGTAACGCTAAGACTCCCACACCAAAGAGAGGGTCAGATGCAGGTGTCGAATGGCCTACAGGCGGAGGCATGGGCCTGCGCACAGAGAGCTAGAAGTTCAGCGTCCCAGAGCCTACCCAGGACCCAGGCTAGGGAGCAGAGGAGCTTGCAGTCCAACTCTCCCCCAGCCTCCTCAGCCTATCAGAAGGCACCGCACCATCCTGCAGCTGGCTAAGGAGAGAGCAGGGTGGTCTTCTTACCTGAGGCAATTCCTGACATAAACCCTACAAAGTTATTCCAAAGAACAGAATTCTGCATGTGTCAAATTGGGGGATGAGCCTGCTACAGGTGAAGTTTATGGAGCAACAAGGCGTTTATATGTCTAAAATGTCTAAAATACACTCTAAAATACAAATAAAGCAACTCTGAAGCTTCACATTTAACTAGTAAATTAGTAAAAATACAAAATAAAATGTTTACACTCAGTGCTGACAAGGAGGTGATGAAACTCTCATGAATAAGTGAGTTGCCAGAGTATATATTGGCAACACTGTTTCAGAAAAAAACTTGGCAATAGATTCCCGGAACAATAAAATATCTTGTGCATATAACTCAGTGATAATTTTAGGAATGTACCCAAAGTAAAATTCCTAAATATAGAAAGGCTATATGTTTGAAGATATATATCCCAGCAGTACTTATAACAGTAAAAACATGTGTAAGCAACCTAAATATTAAAAATAGGGCTATGGGTACTTTAAGTTTATATATATATATAAACTTATATCTGTGCTCAGATATCACCTCTGCAGGGAAAGCTCTGACTATATATATATATATAGTCATTGGAGTTGTGCACGACAATTAACATTTTCTCACAAAATGGAAACACAGACACATGTTTATAAAACTGGGAGCTAAATTAATGGACATGTAGTAATGCATATATTATATTTCAAGTATGTGTTTGCATATGGACAAAGACACCAAATGAGTAATCAGGGGTAAAAGCCGTTTCGTATGACTTACGCGAATACATTGATTTAAGAGAAGCAAAAGAGCAAAAGGTAAGACCTGGAATTATCGAAGGTTTCTGCCTTGACCTGATAATGTAAGAGCGATGGAGCCAGGTGCGACGTCAGGTAAAGGAGGAGGGGTTGAGGTACCAGGAGAGCGAGAGGCAAGCCCCAAAGATTTGCAGATGGGTTCGACTGTGTTTTATCAAAATCAACGGAGTATTTTTGTTGTTGTTGTTCGGATACAGCTGTTCAGACTGGGCGCGCGCGCGCGCACACACACACACACACACACACACACACACACACGGGGTAATCGTGATTCAGTGAGGCCAGGGAATTCTTATTTGTAAACAGCTCCCCAGGTGGTCTGATACCAGCCCCGAATGTGAGTATCAGAACCAGCAGTGGTGGCTCGATGTCCCTGAAGACTTGGTACCCAGGGTGCCGTCCTGTGCGTGGTCCCTGCCCGCCCTGGCGCTGCTCTGGAGGCTCTGATTGGACTGTTCCCCTCCATCCTTCCAATCAGCTGATGAAGTAGGAAGCACGCCCCTCCCACTTCACCGGTGAGAAGACACGCGTCAAGAACCGCGGCAGGTGCACTGTGGGCCACCTTGCCTTGCACAACCGGACCTTCCTTCAGGGTGGACCTGGCCCAAGGGGGTATGGGCAGTGTCCCCGCACACAAGCCCTGCGCTGGTGGCTGCCATTCGAGCCCCATTTCCACACGCCTGGGACCCCCACCCCTGTTTGCAATTCTCCTTTAACCTTGCTCCTTGCGTCAAGAACCGCGGCAGGTGCACTGTGGGCCACCTTGCCTTGAACAACCGGACCTTCCTTCAGGGTGGACCTGGCCCAAGGGGGTATGGGCAGGTCCCCGCACACAAGACCTGCGCTGGTGGCTGCCATTCGAGCCCCATTTCCACACGCCTGGGACCCCCACCCCTGTTTGCAATTCTCCTTTAACCTTGCTCCTTCCCTGCTCTGCCCCACGTTCTTCCCGGACCCTGATCCCCACACAAGCTTACCAGGGTTTGAATTAGGAGAGAGAGAGTAACTGGAACAATGGCCCTTGGGGAAAGGGCATGCACAGGATCTGGGGACTCTGTGGAAGCGTCCTCACCCGGGGAGGGGGAGGGTGGCAGGCTTTCCGGCTGCAGCCAGCCTGACGTGCCTGCCCGGCTCTCTGCAGCTGAAGATTGATTACATGCAAACAGTTTCCGTGGCAATCGGCACACATTTTAACAAAATCCAATGCAGCCCAAGTCAGGCTAATTGTTTCAGAGCACAAGCCATGTGCTCTTGGTGACCTCGAGGCCCCACAAAGTCCCCAAGGCGGGTTTGAGCCATGCGAGGCTTTTTGTCACACAAATCCTAGGAGTTGCTTAGCAGGAGTGGGAGAAGGGATTTCAGTGCTTTCAATCCAGGCAGCAAACCGCTTGCATGCAGGAAGTTACTTTTTTATTCGTTCACTAGGTTTGCTCAGTGGAAATAGGAGAATGGCCGTCTCTGGGCCTGGCAGAGTGGCAGGCATCAGAGTGGAAAGGAAGACAAAAACTAAGCAGAGTCACTGTCTGGAGGGAGCCAACAGGCATTAATTAAAGAATCGTGTGGAAAATGGGTGATTATGGGCAGATAAGTGCTATAAAGTGCTACCAGCATTGACCAGGGTTCCTGACCACTTGGGAGGCCAAGAAACTTCTCCAAAGGAAGAATAATGGGCTAAAGAACAGGGAAGTGTATCATCTCCAGGGAAAGCCCTTTACCTTTCGTAGGCTCCCCCTGCGATAAATACTCACTAAATGAACTATGACTGGCTTCTATGTGAGTCATTTCAAACTTCAGAAATTTCGGGAAAAAGTTCCAGAAAATTGGCCCTCAATAACTAGGACTCAGGAGGAATTCCTGATGTTTTCAAGCCTTCACACGGTTTTCTGACCCAGAGGTATTGCAAGAGGAAAGTAGGGCGGACGACCAAAATGGTCGGGGGTCCGCTGCATGGGGCATGGAGGGACCCCAGAACTGAGCCCCTTGGCTGGCTGTCTGTAGTAAGTCAGGAGTCACAAACTCCTCTGTGACCCGAGGCAGGGAGACTGTCCCAGGAAAAGAGTCCTTCTGCTCATGGCCTCGGGACCACTCAGTCGAGCTCCCAGAGCTGATCTACCAGAGGGTCTCTAGGGGATTCTAAAGAACTAGTCAACACACAAACACCAACATGAGCAAGGCTGCAGAAAGCCAGGGAAAGGTCAACTCGTGCTCCTTCTGCCCCGAAACGGAGGAAACTGTCAGCCTGGCCTCAAAGGCCTCCAGTGTGCCTTGCAAACAGAGGCCCAGGGGCTGTTCCAAACAAAAGCAGATCACACTGTTTGAAGCAAGGTTCACCCACACACCAGGAGCAATCACAGTCACTGAGAACAATGGACAGAATGAAACCCCGGGGAGCAGGCCACTGAGAAATCCACCGCCTGTCTACACCTGCAGATGAGAGCTGCTATCTCCTGGGCCCCTGTCCTCCAGCCTCCCCTCCCCAACAGCACCCAGGCTTTCCTCCAAACTCAGAACCCAGCAAGGTCAGAGGAAGACTGCAGTCCAGGACTTCGAATAACACCACAGCCTGGTGCTGGCACCTGGAAGGTCAGGATTTCTTGAGCAGGGTACTTGCTCAAAAATGCAGATTCCTGGGCGACACCTGCCAGAGAACCAATTCCAGGCTAGAGCCCAGGAATCTGCATTTTTAAAACGTGCCATTGGTGATCCGTGGGTCATTGAACTGAGCAATACCTTTGAAGAAGCTGGATACATTTTTTATTAACCTCATACAGACTTCTTGGAGAATCTGCTGAAAGCTATGGAAATACTCTGGGAAAATACACATGTGCATTTTTTACCAGGTTTTGTTTTGTTTTTGTTTTAAAGATTTTATTTATTTATTTTTTTGACAGAGATCACAAGTAGGCAGAAAGGCAGGCAGAGAGCAGGGGAGGTAGGCTCCCTGCTGAGCAGAGAGCCCGATATGGGGCTCGATCCTAGGACCCTGGGATCATGACCTGAGCCGAAGGCAGAGGCTTTAAACCACTGAGCCACCCAGGCGCCCCTTTTATCGGGTTTTGAACAACTTCAGGGCTTGTTGGCATGTGGTGAAGCACGGTCCCTGTGTCTCGGTAAGAGGGGGTCATCCGGGGTGGAACACTGGAGGCTTGGGGAGAAGGTAACTAATGCCCATGTCGCCAGTGGTGTCCCCCAGCAGGACAGAGCACCGTGGCCCTCAGCCCTGTGCTTCTAAACCCTGGCATGCCATCACACCAGGTACTGGACTTCCCACTTCGGAAGCCTACAGCAGCAAGACAGGACATTTAATAAAAGGCAGGGACCTGGCTCCCCTGAGTTGAGGGTCACACCTTTCTCAGGAGGCACAAAAATGTGGCTCTGCTCAGGGGAGGTGCGGATAGGGACGGTGGGAGCCTGTGCCGTTCTGTGCGGTTATGAGCGGGAAAGAGAAAGCATTTATCAATTTTTTAAGAGCAAGGGCATCCGACAAATCAGTGCTATGTCTGGGTCATACCCTTTATTAGCCTTGTGACCCTGGAGATGTTACTAGACTTCCCGAAGCCCAGCTTCCTTTCATTGGTAAAATGCAAATGGTATTACCAATCTGGTGGGGTTTTGTGAACATAAAATAAGATAATGAGATTGAAGCACTCAGCATAGTGCCTGGTGCATGATGAGGGTTCAACACACTGCTTATTAACATTATCATTCCTCGTCTTTACTATTTTATTTTATTTCATTTTATTTTATTTCTTTTCAGTGTTCCAGAATTCATTGTTTATGCATTCCTTGTCTTTAAATTCAGACCGCCCTGGCCTCTTCCAGTCCAAAAGTGGGTTCTTCTTACTCATTATGGCATCCTATTAAGCACCTAGTACTTCATAGAACAGATTTAAAGTTTCAATAGATGTTGGAAGGGAGGGGACAGAGAGAATAAAAGAGAGAGAGAAAGCCAATGAATGAATGAATGGATGGATGAATGAATGAATGCAATTAACAAAAAGCATCCAGCTTTCTGAGCTGGGATGTTCATTTTGGGCATCCTGGTGTGAATTCTCAGCATCACCATGCCAGGTCAGAATTAGATTTTCTAAGCAAAGCCAAGTTCACTTACTTCAGTTCTTTCCTTTGCCAAAGAAGGGCACAGCGTTCATTGTGCTTGCTGGCTCGGAAACCTTGTCCTGCATTTCAGGGTAAAACTGCCTGAGCCACCATGGAGACTGTCTGTCTCTGTTTCCTGCCATCAACAATTAAGTGGTCATTGTTAATTAAATTATCATTGCACTTAATTATGAGTCAGATAATAGTGATTTTAATGAACTTGAACTGCTTTTGGGTAATACTATGCAGTCATTGGAGGAGCAACCTTCCTGCTATATTGCTAATCGAATTCAATCGTATCTGTTGAAGTGGATAATAACAGTCATACCAATACGCCAGGCCTTTGTTTTAATGACGTGGAATGGATTTAGCATGGGGGAGGGAGTTCGTTATCCAGAACCTCTTTGGCTGGGATGGCAGGGGTTGTGTCCAGAAGCATGGATGTCACAGTTTAAGAAACAAATGTGGAATTCTCCAGCCAGGTGCGGTATCTCTCCAACCACAACCAAGCTAAGTGATCTCATAAATGAATGCCAGCGCAAAAACCATCAAGGCTAAAGTCAGTTGCCCATTCCAAATGGTCAAACAGATTTTTCCATCAGGAATGTTAAGTGGAGAAGACCAGTTGGAGTTATTTGAAGTCAGAATGGAAGGTTCTTTTAAAGCAGGAATTGAAAAACCCTCTATAAAGAGTCAGAGATTAAATATTTTACGCTTTGTGGGCCATATAATTTACTCAACTCTGTTGTTATAATGCAACTTTAAATAAACGGATGTAATTATGTTCCTATGAACTTTATTTACAAAAACAGACAGTGGGCTGGATTCGGTGGCCAGAGGTCATAGTCTAAAGGAAGGTAATTTCCCCATAAAATATACGGTAGGAGTAGGTAGGCCAGATTATTTTACATGTTCACATGAAACAGCAACCTGTGTTGAATTAATGAACACAGAAAAATGATTCGTGGTTTTCCATCAATTTTAAACACGTAAATAAATTATTCTACTGGTCCATTCCTTTGTGTTTTAAATTTCCAAAATAAAAACTTGTTACAGAAAAATTCAAAAGCAGAGATAAGAAAAGAGATTTCTTAAAAGCAAATGCAAATAAAATTATTGATTTGGTGTATTTTTTTTCCAGCCAGGTTTCAATGGATACTTAACGGAATTATCAGCACAGTACACAATGTTTCAAAGTTGTGCCTTTTACTGAGCATCACATGACAGTCATTTCAATGTTGCTACATAATGTTCAAGACCATTCTTTTAAGTAGCTGTATAATATTCTTTTTTAATGAATGCACTGTAATGGTTTACTAAGCCATTCCTCGACTCTTGGACGTTTTGGCTGATTTTAGCTCTCCTACCACGACGACATCCCAGCAGTACTAGCTTCATCTGCATTTTGGGGTTGTTTTCCGGGTAGATTCCCAAAAGTTGAATTATTGAATCCAAGGATCCAAACATTTTTATAGAGATTGATCAAAATACGAAACGGTTTCCCGAAAGTATATGCTAATACATTCTGCAAATGGCAGTCATCGGAGAACGCTGTCCCCGAATCAAGTGTCTATGGTTACAAAAATCGTTCTCTTTAATAGTTTTGAACATACCTGCCAGGAAGTTCTGGCCTCATCCCAGGCAGAGAAGTCAGTACATATCCTGGAGGAATGGAACATTCAGACTTGACTTGGAATCCACCTGAAATCTGACTGGTTCAGACAAGGGCACCTCCACAGCCTCCAAGAGAAACTGAAGGTGCGTGGTCAGTGGGGTGCCCAGGCGAAATGCGGGTAGGCGTGAACTTCCTAATCCAAAACTAGATCCAGGAAGGGTTTGGCAGAGACAGGGAAGGGCAAGAAAAACCCTGGAAGTCATCCCCCCAGCCTCATTTTAGATCTTAGGAACACTCAAATACAGGTGGACGTTCGGAATCAAAATCCAAACGTGGGACTATAACAGTGTCCTAGGGTTTCCGTAACAAACTGCCACAAACTGGGTACCTACAACAACAGAAATTTGTCCTTTCCCAGTTCAGGATGCAAGAAGCCTGAAATCAAGGAATTGGTACAGAAGAATCTGAAGATTCCAGGGAAAAACCCCTCCTTACCTCTTCTGACTTCTGGTGCTTGCTAGCCATCCTTAGCATCCTTTCTCTGGTAGCTGCATGTCTCCAGCGTCTGTCTTTGTCTTCATACAGTCTTCTCCCCTCTTCCATGGCTCCCTCTACAATGGCTCCCTCTGCCTTTACATTTTCACATGGCCTCCTTATAAGGACACCAGTCCCTGGAGTGAGGGCAGCACCTCTGAATTAGTATGACCACATCTTCACTTGAGGATATCAACACAGACCCTGTTTCCAAACAAGATCTCATCCACGGATCCTGGAGGCGTATCTTTCTGTGAGACTCAACTCAGCCCACCTTGCTCCAGGCATCTGGAGCAATGGGTCTAATCGAGACTTCGCTGGGAAATCGGGAGGTCTGGTTATTTATCCCTATGCAGTGCCAGCTTGAACCAAATCTCAAGTTCATCCCTCAAGAAGGGTCATTCGACATGTCGGCTGAGGAGTGGGGGAGGGGATGTTGCTTAAGTAGTCATATCTTCTGGGGTGCCCTCCCTGACTTCCCCTCCACTTTGTGTGTTTTCAATAATGGAAACTGTCATGACTACTGGCACAGCTGTGTCTCCGGTACACTGTGAGGTCCCTGGGGACCGAGGACGGGTGGTCATTGGCCAAGCCCTGGCAGGAGGCGCATAGTAGCCTCACGATACCGTATTAGGAGGACAGACGGGTGGCCAACACCATCCGTCCATTTTGAAGCATCAGTTCGAATTTCCTCGTCTTCATCCCCCTTCACATTCTACCCATCCTGGACCAACCACAACCCGGAGAACTAAGTTCATTAATATTCATTATCCCAGCACCCGCCTTCACCAACCCTTTGTTTTCTGCAATAGCTTCTTCGCCTGCAGTCAAATGAGCTCAAGGAAAATGATGTGACTTGGCTTTGGAAATGTATTCGTCCGGCTGCCAGAATGGATTTAGCAGACTCCGAGCTCAGTTTGTCACTCCTTCCACGGCTGCCTCTGTGCGCGTAGCATACTGCGACGGTCCCTGAGTTATGAGGGGCCATTCCAAGGCTGTGATGGATTTGATTGTTTTATGCACTGACTTAAGACCTCATTTGCTGCCACATTCACAAGTACTTTCTGGGCCTCTGCAGGGAAACCACGGGTGTTGGCTTTGTGTGCCCCACCCCCACCTCCCTGCTCCGCCAGCTCCACTGGGGACAGGAGGGCAGAGCCCCGAGTTCCCCATCTGAGCAAAAGCCTCAAAAAGATCAAATGATTTAAGAGTTGCCGTAAAGGTGATTGCTGTATCTCCCTGCCAATGTTCCTGCATACGTGTGTGTGTGTGTGTGTGTGTGTGTGTGTGTTTTGGTGTGTCTCACTGAAATATTCTGCAAAAGTTAGGAAAGCAACAACTGTATTTGGCAAGTCACACGCTGACATGTACGAAGCCCTGCAGTGAGTTTGCGAAGAGAAAGAAACCTTCTTTGCTGGAATAGCTCAACGAACAAGTCAAGTCCTCTTCCCTCCTCCCGGTGTTCGGGGAATCCGTTGACTGTTGACCTGACGACTTCAGCCTCTCCGTATTCACCATCATGCAGACGAACTCTGCTATGGGCTCCCCATCATTTGTCTTTCACCCGTTCAGAGCTGATCACTTTTCCTCTTACCCCCAGAGACACTGCTGTTCCCACGCGCAGTGAGGGCTCCTCGAGGGCTGGATCCGACTCGGCCGGGTTAACTGCGGAGTTAATGAGACGGAGCTCCAGGGCCTGGCTCATCGTGACTCTTCTACAAGGGCTTCAGGAAGAAATGATTAGTGTTCCCAGCAGGAGAGACTAGCCACAGGCAGGTGAGGGGACACCTGTTTATCTGGGATAGAGGTTAAGAAGGCAAGAAGAGCATACGCTAGGCGTTCCCAGAGTGGGGTCCCTAGACAAGCAACACGGCTTTCACCAGTGAATTCATTAGAAATGCAAATTCTATCTTTTTAAAGATTTTATTTATTTTCTTGACAGAGAGAGACAGAGACAGAGCCCAAGCGGGGGGGTGGGGTGGGGGGCGGTGGCAGCAGGCAGAAGGAGAGAGAGAGGCAGACTCTCCTCGGAGCAAGGAGCCTGATGCAGGGCTCGATCTCAAGACCCTGGGATCATGACCTGAGCCGAACGAAGGCAGATGCTTAACCGACTGAGCCACCCAGGCATCCCAGAAATGCAAATTCTTTATCCATCCCAAACCTAGTGAATCAGAACCCCTGGGGAGGGGGCTAAGCAATCTGGGTGTGAACAAACCTTCTGGTATTTTCACATGCACGGACATTTGAGGGCTCTGATCATGAAAGGCCCCTACCGAGATATAAGTCCATATGCCGTGAATGAGGAGGACCGCTCTTCCGTTGAATCACGCAGATCTGAGACAAAGGGATGCAAAACGTGTGATGGGGACAAATGACATTTTCGAATGCTCAGGGGGCAGACATGAATGCAGCTTTGAGGGAAATGGGAGGCTGTCCCATCCCACCTAGCAGCCAGAAAAAAAAACAACTGTCCAGTGTCATAAACATGGCGACTCTCCAAGCGTATAACATATGCAGTAAACGCAGAGCTCAGGGTCTGTTCAGTTTGGGGGAGGTAAAAATTATTTCTGTTCATCAATACCAAACGTGAAAACTTATTACTGACAAACGCCAAGTAAAACCATGTCCTCTTCTCTATCCGTGCCATCACACCCCCCAACCCTCAAATACCTATGGCAGTTGATGGGAAAGAAGTAAAACAACTTTACAATCCAGGAATTGGGGGAGATTTGAATTACACATTCATAAAGATGATCATTTCACACATATGGGATTTTTCTTCTAGGCCCAGGAAAGGGGCAGAGAGAGAAAATGCCTGGACTGGTTCCGAGCTGGAGATTAGGAGGGTGCGTGGGTACAGGAGATGGGCTTGGAACCTGAGGGGAATAGTGGGGTGATGGTAGAAATGCCTGGTTACAGACCTAGAGTGAGTGGCATTTAAACCTGGGGAGGAGATGGATGTCCTGAGACATGAAAGAAGGACTCTGCTCTTGGGGTTCCCTCCAAGGTTTGGAGTGGGAGTTACCTGAGGTGGGAAGGTCAGAGGTCAGAGTCGGCCATATTGAATGCCTTCTTCATGACTTCCTTCCATTTGTGTTCAAGAACCACTATGTGTCTCTGTGGTGACAGGCCCGGTGTCAAGTCCTGGATTTTTGAGGGACACACCCAGCTATGTTATTCACCAATGGCAAGGCCAGTCTTTCTCTCCTACCAAGACAGAACTAGCTTGTAGTGAACTACCTTCTTTCCCCAGATGGAACTTCGCAGAACCTTCCAACATCTGGCTGTCACTAACCAGCCCTGATTTCCGGGAAAGATGTTGAGAACGAGAGCTGTCCCACCCCTGGAGTCTTCCCTCAGCCTGGCCTGGGCTACCAGGATGCACCTTCTCTGGGGGGCAGAGCAGAGCACTGAGGAGCTGGATTTGAATCCTGGCCCTGCCTCTTATTTGCTATCCAGCCTCGGGCCCCATGGCACTCAGCTTTACCCTCCTCCTCGGCAAAACAGGGGTGGTGATGAGAATTAAGTTTGCTACCCCAAGTCAAGTGCAGACCGTGCAACCCAGTAAGTACTTTGTAATGGTCGTGTTATTACCCTTAATGAGGAAAGCAGAATCAAACCCACTATCTCCTACCTCCATCCGTCCACACTTGGTATAACATCCCACCCACCACACCACCTCCCTCCTCACCTCAACCCTTCCCTCCCCACCTTCCTCGGTGTTCCCCTCGGCCTGGTCTACATGGCCAGCCTCCTGGATCTGGATCTGGATCTG
Organism: Mustela putorius furo; assembly: GCF_011764305.1. Classification (NCBI taxonomy): domain Eukaryota; kingdom Metazoa; phylum Chordata; class Mammalia; order Carnivora; family Mustelidae; genus Mustela; species Mustela putorius. The sequence goes on along the minus strand of NW_025421464.1, from coordinate 8,343,218 downwards.
GACAGATCCAGAGCTGGTGACATGGAAGAAGGAGCAGTATGAGCCCTTCTGCAGGAGTATGGCTGAGGGGTTGAGAGTTAGGAAATGTCTAGAAAACAACTCTAACCAACTCCAGCTGCCACCCCAGGAAGGTGGTGTGGAAAAAAGCTACCCTTTAAATTTTCAAGGCACCGGATGATGATGATAGCCCCGAGGTTTAGGGGTTCCTCAGTCTTTCTCCTCCAAACCCCTGGTCCAACCTCCCGTCACAATGGCCACCTGCAGGCTTTGCTGTTCTGGGCTTATTTATCACTTGTACTAGTCGTAAGACCTTGGCAAAGCTCTAAACCTATTTTTCCATGTACTCATCTATAAAACAGGATTTGCGTAACAGCACACAACTCCGAGATCCTGAATTGTGAACATTATGTGAGTAGTGGGTCCCCCCACACAGTCAGCTCTGGGCACAAGCACTGAGCAACACTGAGTTACTAAGTATGCTCCATCAGCCCATGGTCGTGCCCCTTTGGGCTTCCTGCTTCGTGATGGACTCTGTTATCTCACGGACAACTGTCCCTAGAACTTGGTGGGGGCCAAGCTCTTTAGGTGAAGCTTCCTTAGACAACCCCAGGACTCCTGAGGCATGACTCGTGAGTTCCCCAACTCTGCCTTTGTCACGAATGAAGATGACTCTCCTGGGAGTGAAAAGGAGAGGGCTTCACAGAGAAGGTGACTTGGAAAATTGGGGAGGCAATCCCAGGCAGATGGAACGGAGATGCTGAAGCCCTGGAAGTGAGGACACTTGAATGGGGAGCAGCTGAACGAAACCAAAATGCTAGAATGTAGAGATGGTAAGGCTACCCAGGGAGGGCAGACTTCGGGCAGTGGGGGGCCCACCAATGGCAGGTGTATGCAGAAGGGAACTGGTATTCAGGTGTGCATTTTTTCTTTGTTTTTCTCTGAACTCTTCCAGACTTTCAGACCTCCTGAGGCCTCCACAGCCCAGCCAGCCAAAGCCAAATGGCCTCCTGAGGAGGTAAGTCTTGGGGGGAAACCCCAAAACACCCCACCAGGAACATGGGCGGGGGCTAGCCTCTTCTCGAGGCTTGATCCCGCTCCGCTCCCCTTGTGTGTGCATTTTCACGAAGGAATGTGTAGTCTGCCAACTTCATTGTCATTTATCCCTGGACAATTTGTTAACTTCAAGAATCCTTGAATGCCAACCTGGATGTCTTTATAATTGCTGTCTCTGTCAGAGCCTGTGTGAAAAATGTCACCGGGAGAATGAAGTCAGAAAGCAAAGTTGCAGTTTGTTCTTCACGAAGGTGACAACGACCGAAAGCATTACTTGCTTTCAGGACAGTTTTGAGAACATTTCCAGCTCCTGAAAGAAAAGACGTTTGTAAAATTGGAAAAGCTTGCGTGCTGACATTGACAGTGAATTCATAATGCGCATGTTAATCTGCTGGAGGGAGTAAGCTCACCCACCCAGAGGAAGTCACTTAGAAAAGGCTTTAATTGGGGGCACCTGGGCAGCTCTGTTGGTTAAGCATCTGCCTTTGACTCAGGTCCTGACCTCAGGGTCCTGGAATCAAGCCCTGCATCAGGCTCTCTTCCTCTTCCTCTCCCTCTCCGTCTGTTCATGCTTGCTCTCTCTCTTTCTCAAATTAAAAATAAAATAAAATAAAATCTTAAAAAATAAAAAGAAAGACAGAAAAGGCTCATCAAAGGCATGAAAGTTTGAAGACTTGTTACAAACCATAAAAACAAGTGGTTCCCCCCCTTACATGCAGGTATAAAGAAAATAAGCAACACGTTAGACTGCTTGTAGCAGATCCAATGCTACTACCTAGTTCTATATTTGGGGTGGGTCCTTTTCTTTTGGGGGCTTTGTGTTCCTTGTCTGTAGAAGGAGAATTGATCTAAGTTATTCTCAAATTCTAAGTTCTCTGCAAAGATTACCTGCACGTATGAAGATCATTTTAGTGCAACCCCTCAAAGCTGCCCAGAGAATTTCAGAGGTGGGGCTTGAGCCTGCTGTGAAGACAGAGAGCCCAGTCCTGCCTGCGGGCAGAATACTGCCCCCTGTCTGTGGTTATAAGCCAAGTTTTTCCCCCGCCCACAGCCCCATCCCTTTACTTATTATCTCTGGCGGCTTCCCTGCTGCAAAGGAAGAGTGGCGTAGTCACTACAGAGAGCAAGGAACACCCCAAACTGAGAATATTTAACTGTTCCGTTACAGAAAACATCCTCCTAACCCTTTTGCCCACCTTAGATATTATTCAACCCTTCTTTTATTAAAAAATGTGTTTTTCTGATCAGGGACTCAGACCCGGCAAGTGTAAGAAAGGCTACGGCGATCCTACTCCCAGGATATATACACACTGATGTCAGGATCTCAAAGATGCGTGATGAACTTGAGGCATTATTCGCAGTAGTCAAGACATGGAAGTAGCTTAAACGGACTTTGACGGATGAGTAGATAATGAAAATGAGGTATATACATGCAGTGGGATATTATTTTTGCCATGAGAAAAGGGAAGAAAAGCTTCCATTGGCAACAACGTGGATAGACCCAGAGGAGAGTGTGATAAGTGAAATAAGCCAGACGCAGAAAGACAGAACTGTACGATCTCACTTACACATAGAATCTAAAATAGTCAAAATCATAGAAGTGAAGAATAGAATGATAGTTGCCAGGGGCTGTGGGCTCAGGGGAGGGGGGAAATGCGGAGGCAATAGTCCAAGGGTACAAAGTCCCAGTTAAAGAAGATGAGTACATTCTGGAGATCTTCTACATAGAACAGTGCCTGGAGCAAACAATATATTGTGCCATATACTTAAAATTTGCTCAGAGGGAAGATCTTATGTAAAGTGTTCTTACCACAAAAAAAAAAATAATGTAATACTAATGAAGCAAGAGGAGGAAACTTTTGGAGGTGATGGATATGCTCGTGGTCTTGACGAGGGCCTTGGTTTCAGGGACACATCCTCGTCCCCAAATGCACTGAGTTGAATACATTAAACATGTACAGACTCACAAATGTCAGTGATACACCTCAATAAAGTCGGTATTAAAAATAGATAAGGAAATGCTGTTGCATATTACCCTTTATCTAGTACAAGGCTTTCTTTGATCACACCTTGGGAAGACATTTCCTGCCTGAAGGAAATTCTTCCTTATACCTTGGGAGACCAGAGCACCTCTAACGGCAGCCCTGCCTCCTAGAGGTCAGTTCCTTCCGTGCCCAGCAGCTCTCTGGATAATCCACTATAAGGATCTCAGGGAGAAGCAGCCCTAAATCCTCCAAGATTTCCTCATGGGTATGGTTTAGCCCTTCTCTTGCACAGTAACACACCTTTGGGCATCCACGGTTTCTCTGTGCCAATTGTGCTATGAATCTAACCTTGAACATAGGACTCAGGTGTCCTGGGACTTCTGGACATTCTGCTCTAAGACAGTTCGGCCAGGGGTTGCTTCGTACCCTTGACATCAGCTCAACTCTAAACACTTTCCGTATGTGCTTCTGACATCAGGCCACATGCTCCCAGCCTGTGAGAGCATGTTTTAGGGCAATGTATGAACCTTTGTATTTGAAATGCAAAGTTTATTTCAATCTATTCAGTTTGACGTGGATCTGGGCATTGCCTCCACTCTTCCCCAAATCAGTCTTAGAATCATGTTTATATTCATGCTGCATAAATTCTCAGGACTTAACCCCTTCCACAACTGCTACTTTTGCAGAACTATCAGATGTGATCTAAACAAATGATGTTCCCTAAATCAGGGGAACTCCCCTTTACAGGTCTGTCAGGCCCTGTCCTCCAGGAAGCCCTCCCCAGCTCCTGCAAATCAGGTTGGAAGCTTCTCTTCTGTGTTGCCCTGAGTTTATTTCTTGGTTATGTTTCTTGTACTGTGTGAGCTCAGAACTGTGGAAGAGTCTTACTCATCCCCGGCTTACTGGCATCTAGAACAGCATCTGCACATTATAAGCACCAAGTTCATTTGTATATTAACAAACAAATAAACAGAGAAGAGATATGGCATCAGACTGAGAAAGAGTTCAAAGGTATTCTAAGGAATCCAGCAATGGGGCGTGTGGACCGTTTTTAACTGGGTTTCTGGCCATCTGACGCCATGATCAGTTGAATTCGAGAAAGAGAATGCAAGTGGTCATGAGTGGAGGCTGACTATAATGGAGAGGCCGAGATTAGAGGTTTTTAATTCAGGAGCGAGACCGTCGAAGCCAAACAGGACCCCAGAGTGGGAGAAGGGAGGGCGGAATCAGGGTGAGAACCTGGGTGCGGGGAAGGTAGCGCTTGCTGAGAAATCAGACCCAGAGGACTCCTGAGTGACGGGATTCCATCCAGAGGGAAATGACATATTGAGTAAGTGCCTGAAAGCACTTGGCTGCCTTGATCCATTCTGTAAACAAGTAGCTTGCTCCCAAACCCGGCTGGTCGTTCAGATTCACTTCACTTGCTTTTAAAATGATACAGGTTCCGAGGCCTCCCCTGACACCCACTGAATCAGAATCAGGTTTTATTGTATTTTTATTTTTTTAAAGATTTACTTATTTATTTGAGTTAGAAAGAGAGTGGGAAGCCTACTTCTCCCTCTGCCTGCTGCCCCACACCCGCTTGTGCTCTCTCTCTCTCTGAAAAATTAGTAAATAAAAACCTTTTTAAAAGAGTCTGTTTCTTGATCTCTCTCTCCTTTGTTCCCCCCCCCCTTTGGCTTGTTTGTTTTGTTTCTTAACTTCCACATATAAGTGAAATCATACGGTATGCCTGACCTCACGTAGCATAATATTTTCTAGCTCCATCCACATCATTGCAAATGGCAAGATCTCATTCTTTTTGTGGCTGAGCAATATTCCATTGTGTCTGTATACCACATCTACTTTATCCATTCATGGAATCAATGGACACTTGGGCTGCTTTCATATCTTGGCAGAATCATTCTTAGAGCTCCCAGATGATTTAGAGTCCCTGCCCCGTTGGAGAACTCCTGTCTTAGATGTCCACTTTGGCTGTAATATTTTCCCTGTATTCTTCTAAGCTCAATCAATTGTCTTCTCCCCTCTGCCCAGTCACCCTGGAAGTGACCCTCCCCTTTTATTAACCCTATATATTCCTTACTTTGATTGCCTTACGAGATGTATCAGTTGTTCTCTCTCAGTATGTTTATTTATTTATTTATTTTTGCACACATCTTCTCCTCACTGCTGGAATTTGCTAATAGAGTAATCGTGGACATATTACTTAGTGAACCCAGGATCTTCCCCTGTGACATAGGGATAACACTGGCTCCTCTATAGGCCCCGCTAGAGGAGTTCAATGCGAAAGCAGATAGAACATGGGTGGAGCAGACCGTGTGCTGAATAAAAGTGTGACCTCCTAACCCTCAGTTAAACTGGAGACACTTTTTAGAGCAGAAGCATAATTTTAGGTAAACATATTTTATATCCCAACAGAGCCTAGTCCAGCAACTTGTGCTTACCAGGAGCTCAGAGGATGGTACACCAATGAAGAATGGATCCATCCATCCATCAATCAAGGGATGAAAAATAAAGAAATGAATGAAAACATTGGTCTCTCATAACAAACAATAAATTGTCTATAAGTGACCACTTCTGATTGTCTCTAGGCTTAGGACCCCCAAGCCTGGTTGCACATCATAAATGTCAAGGGACCCTTAAAATATTCAGATGCCTGAGTTCCGCCCCAGAACCACGCATCAAAATATCTATGAATGGGGGCCCAAGAATCTGAATTTTAAAAAGCCCTCTCGTTGATTCTGATACTCACCCCATCTGGGGAAGCCACAGCTCTGGAGAGTCAGGAAAAGGCCATATTGCTCTACTTAATGTAATAAGATACATTTTCATGTTCTACAGTAGTTATTGAAAGTTTAATTCCGATTGATTGTTCAAAACATATCCATTAAGGTTCAACATCTGTTTAATAGGTATATCCTATTACACTCTTGTACTTAGGGCCACAGTCGAGACCTGACATAAATGGAGACACTGTTTAAACAAACTAATTACATAAGGGCATGCAGAGGCTGAGCTCAGCAGGGCCCTTTGAACATGACATATGCCTTTAATCAAAGCCAGGCATCAGGCGAAAACAAGATACCCCAGGCTGGACTCCTGCAACACGTTGATTCTACAACAGATATTCCTAGGGTCAGCCCTGTCTGGGGGCTCCCCGGATACCGCCGCCCCCCACCCTTCCCCACTGCCTCAACACGTGATGTCTCAGAGACCAGGCCCGGCAAACTTGGATCGGTGGCCAAAGAAGGGAGCAGTCTGGTAGATAACGCCCCTCGGCATGCCTCTCTCTGTGGGACTGTTGTCGTCAAGAACAGTGTTTCGGAACAGCGTTCCCTGGCCTCATTCTGGCTCGTCATGAAACAGTGGCTACATAAGTATTTGCTCTCATCTTCCCAGCCTTGGGATTACAGCCTGCAGGAAAACATTAGTACTTCGTCTCAGATTCCATTCCAGAGTATCAAGACGAAGATACCATTTGATAGACGCTCTTTTGTGTACTTTACACACCCTCTTCTTTTATTATCCCCCAGTTGTCCATTTGTAGTAGGTATCAATATGCCTCGTTATAGGAAATGAAATTGATGACCACAGGGTTAACGTATCCAAGGCAACCCACTTAATCAGTGTCAGGGGCGAGGCCAAGAAATACATACTTCCACTTCCATGTTTATGCTCCTAACCAACACACACGATCCCACTTTCCAAACAGTGACAGAACTTTCTGGATGCAGTTAAATAGGGTGAGAACTGTTGGGAAACCTCTTCCGCCATGCATACATAATCTGAAACACACAGACCTGAATGAACCTCATCAAGATCAGACTGTAAGGGAGATATTCTCTGCCCCATTCTCTGCACACTCTAACCATGACCACACTTGCCAGGTGGAGTCAACCTCCACAAGTTACCTGTTCCTTACATGTCTGCCTGCCCTACTGAGCGATGAGTTCCCAGACGGACAAACATGTCATCCTTCTCCCTGTCTTCCTTTTTTCCAGTGGTAAAATTGTCTTCCCATTTTTATCTATTTGATGATGACAAGTTCATTAATTTTTTACATAAGCATCAGGCAGAGTTATGTAATAAAAGGTCTGGGAAATTATGGGGAGAGTCTAGCATAAATGCTCATGTCCCAGAACTCCAAATTCCAACGAAGAGTGTTGGGGAGATCTATTTGAAAGAGGAAAAGCAAAAAGGTGTGATATGGAGAAAATCGTCCAACTTCTCTGAAACTTTTGCCACCCGTTCTGCCACCCGTGAAATGGAAACAACATTAACAATAACCGTAACACTTGCCTTCCAGTGCTTGACGAGTTTGTTGTAAGGGGAAAAAAGATAACATGTGGCCAAGTGTTTGATGAACTGCAAAAGTTCCAGCAGATGTAAGTTATTACATCACACCCAGAGTTCAAAAAGACAATTAGGCACCTACATTATCCTGTACCATGGATTCAACTGTGATTAATGCATTCACTTTGGAAACTCTAGGAATTAATAACCATTTGCCATACATTCATTATGATCACATTAATCATTATAATTGATTGGTTAATTACCTAATTATGGTTATAATATAGATGTCATATGCATTTCCATAGGAATTCTTGGTAATTCAACATTAATTAATTCCTGACCTTATCTTGATGCTAAACAGATCATGGGAGCAACCTTCTAGCATTATTTTGATCAAAAGCAAACTTCATAGAATATAGCGGAGCGGGCATCATGATTTTTGAAACATTGGCTTTAGTTGGAGTACACTAAGGCTTTTTGGAAAGTCAAAAGCTTAGAGCTGCTTTGTTTTGTTTCGTTTTTGTTTTTTTTTTTCAAGGACTTTCAAATTTTTATCATTTCCTCTCTGTACAAGCTCTGTGCATGTAGGAAACAGTTCATTTCTACTGTCCTTGCTCCTTGGAGCAAGACTTTTCTCCAAATGGGAAGGGAGTATCTGAGAGAGAAATGTCAAACATTTATTGAGAACTAACTACCTGCCCCCTGCTTTTCTGGTGACCACAGAAACACAAGAAGAGTGATGTCATGTCTGTCTCCAAGAAACATACAATTTTCTGGAAGCCTCGAGAGTTGCAAAAGTATAGAAATTTGGTAGTTTATGCTTTGGAGGATGCTTAGAAAAATAAAATCTTTTTATAAATTTTTTATCACTTTTTAAATCACTTTTTTTGTTATAGCCTACAGATTTGGATATGTTTAGAAAGGATTTTAAAGGAAATCAAGAATCGTTTTTAAAATTGGGAAAAAAAAGTCAGTTATTTCCTATGGTAAATTGGGGGAAATTGCTATACTTTGGAAACCCTCTAAATGCGTAGGTTAGTGAAATTGAAATTAATTGGAAACTAGCCAAGTACATCAAATAAATCAGTTAAGCGCATGTTTTGTGAACCCATTGACTGTTGTGTATATTGTCCTAAAAAGGAAATATCTTTAAAATACAGAATGTTGGGTGCCTGGGTGGCTCAGTGGGTTAAAGCCTCTGCCTTTGGCTCAGGTCATGATCTCAGGGTGCTGGGATCGAGCCCCGCATTGGGCTCTCTGCTCAGCAGGGAGCCTGCGTCCCCCATCTCTCTCTGTCTGCCTGCCTCTCCGCCTACTTGTGATCTCTTTCTCTCTGTCAAATAAATAAATAAAACCTTTAAAAATAAATAAGTAAAATAAAATGCAGAATGTTAAGTACATGAACTCTTTGGTACTCTGGTTTTCCTGGATGGGAAAAGTACCCTGAGTCATTACTAAAACTTAAGATACATAACATTTGGAACACATTACAAAATCCATGAAATACGATGTCATGGGAGATTAATGTCTAAGATGCTAACTGCTACTATGCCAAAAGATAAGTTTTTAGAAATAATTTAAATGTATCCATTAGCAAAAAATATTAATTTCCTCCTAAGACAGAAAGTTCAAATATAATTATGTATAATGCATTAACAGCAGAGTTCTGTGATTTTTATTGTGGTCCAATGATTTGAGCCAAAATCTGATTTTTTTTTTTCCTAAAGAAAAGGTGATATAAACCTACTAATACATTTGAAATAGTCACAGTTAAATTAAGAACTTTTAAGTACAGTCGTTTAGGGCAATAAAAGGATGCAGATCAGATCAATTAGCCTACGGAAGCTGACCACATCAGAAAAGCAACTGTTGAAACAGAATCAGAAAGGCAAGAGCTTTATTCGCAGTAGAAGGCGAGTGAGCTAGAGAAGGCAGAAAGAACTTTCTCATCTTATTGTAATTCTGACATCTGACAAGGAGTGGAGGAGGAAAGGAGAATTTGGTCACAAAAAGTCTCAGACAGCAGAGAAGGTCCAAGAAAAGCCCACCCAAGCCAGTAGATTGCAAGGACAACAGTCCACTCTAGTACCTCCTCCGCTGTGACATTGGGCTCTTGGTCAGACACCACGTTGTGTGGGTGCCATGTCTCCAGATAGAGTTCCATGAACCCCTGTCCCGAGGTGTTGATGAAGCTCATTGGTCCAACAGGCAAGCCCCTTCTCAGAGCAGGTATCTATCTGCTCACCCTTCTAGGATGGAAGGGGCCACGTGAAGCTTATTTGCCAACAAATGGCGGCATTGTCTCTTCGAGGTAGAGTGCCATATTGGGAGCTCAGTGTTGGTCACTGTTGGTGGCAAGTCAGATGCCCAGGGCAGCAGTAGCAGGAATGGCCTATGCACATGGAAATCCACATGACTGGGCTCAGAATAGCCTCCATTTCTGTCACTGTGACCATTCTATCCACGTGCTCATTGGGTCAGTTCTTGGTGTCAGATAAGGCCATGGCCCCCTGCTAAGTTATCTTGTCTACCTGGTTGCTCTGTGCCTCTTCAAAGGTGAATGCTCTCCAGGGCAATGGAGGTGTGATACAGAGGTCCCTCCCCTTTTGGCCCACTCCCATATGCCTGTCTGCATGCCTCTAGGCCAGACTCCCGGTCTCCGACTTTCCAGCCTTTTTCCCTCCAGGCCCCTGACCGGAGGGCCAGGCCCCTGCTTCAGCATCTAGAAATATTCTCACCCTGGGCTGCTTCTCTTCCCACAGAAAGTAGGCATCTGGGTGACTGTGTTATGGGCTGAACTGTTTCCTCAAATCCGAGGGATGAGGTCCTGACTCCCAGTGCCTCATAATATAACCATGTTTGGAGATAAGGTCTTTAAAGAGGTAATTAAGTTAAAGCAAGGTTTTTCTAGAGTAAGCCTTAACCAAGCAGAGTGGTGTCATTATAAGAGGAGAAAATTTGGACACGCAGAGAGACCGCAGGGGTATGTGTCCACAGAGGGAGGATCATAAGAAGACACAGCAAAAGAGTAGCCCTCTGCAAGCCAAAGAGATGCCTCAGAAGAAACCAAATCCCCAGACACCTTGATCTTAAACTTTGGGCCTTTAAAATAGGGGGGAAATAAATTTTGATTGTTTAAGTCCCCGGGTCTGCAGCGTTTTGTTTTGGCAGCAGGAGTTAACCCATACTTCAAGTTCTACCTGCTGGGAAGACTGTTCCTCTCCTCTGTCTTTGTAGGCATTGTTCCGTTAATACCTTTCGGGCGTCTGCATCATTGTCCTGAAAGAGCTTCCCTCCACCGACACCATTCCCGGGTCTGCACAGGTTGTTAGCAACTGGGCAGCCCATGGGCGCTGGGGACTCTCTCTCTGCTCCACACCTCTCAGGACGGTATCCTGTTTGCCGGCTGGATGGTGAGGCAGATGGTCCCCAAGCCCATGTGCTTCCCAGCGCTGCCTGTATACATCCTTCTCTGAGAGGGCAGACTCAAATGGGCAGCGGATTGGGTGCAGGGAATGCCTGTGGGAAAAATAGGAAGAGGCTGCTGGGGAAGGTGGGGGATGGCGTATGGGGAGCTTTCTGGCCTGCTGCATGTGAGGGGGGCAGAGAAGAGGATTGGAAAGAAGACCCTCAGCCCGTGGTGCCCTATAAGGAGGGGGTCTCGGCGGAGCCACTGGCAATTCCTCAAACCAAAGTCACCTGTTATAGAAGGATCCAAACTTTCAAAGAAAAGTTGAATGCAGCGTGAGGATCTCATGCGTAATAACGTAAGGACCATGGACACAGCTGGTAATTCTGTGTTGTGCATGGTTGGAATTTTTCAAAAGAGTAGAACTTACCAGAAAAGGAGGGGAGGGGGTAGTGAAAAGGCAAGGTGATTGGATGCATTATTTAACTCGCCAGCAGAAATCCACTCACGATGTAGACATATATCAAATCATCACGTTGTACACTTTAAATATATTATAATTCGATGTGTCAATTATACCTCAATAAAGCTTGGGGGGGGGAGGTCCTCTATGAAAGAGGTCCTGAATCTCCCAGAAATGAACCTGCGTTTGTACCCCGCGCGTATACTCAGTCCTCGGCCTCTTGTGGGACGTGTGGTGTGGGCGCCTGTGCCGGGGACACCCCAAAGGACGTCAGCTGGGGGTCGGCAGTCAGTCCGTCCCTGGCAGCAGGGAGTCTGAAAACTGCCTGTTCTCAGCCACTTCTCAGCCACTGGGGGCAACACAAAGGTAGCAACAGGGGGCCACATTAGTGTCCTGCCCCTGGAAGGATGTTCATGGCCCCATTATCCAAATGGACTGGATGTCTCCGCCTTGGGAAGCCTTAGGGCAGGGTCTTGCTTCTTGTGAGGGAGGGAGCCAAAGAGACTCCCCTGAAATGCCTCTTCCTTTGTTCTTCTGTCAGCTAAGATCAGCTGTTTGGCAGGAAGAATTGAGAAGGGGAGAGAATGAATGGGAATGAATCATTGAACTCACTCCTAGCTCAGGGAAACATTTTATTGGATTTGTTTCGCTTTGATGCCTATTAAGCCTATGGGGTAGAACAGGCCAGAGAGGGAACGTGAGGGCCGGGGGAAGGGATGCAGGGTCTCCCTGTGGTGGCCCCGCCATGTCTGTAATTTATTATTAACTATCACTTCTGGGCCATGGTCTATTGGATGCTTCCAGGGGGCCAGCTCCGGGGGCCAGGACTGTGGTTCATCCAGGCAGATCAGATGGAAGGAACATTTTATTTACTAGCTTCTTTCCTTCAATCTGCTATGACTCAACCTGGCTCGAGGCAGAAAAAGTTTTCTTGACCTTGATTGAAACAGTGAACTTCGGGAGAACTCAGAGTACTGCTTACACTTGCCTCAATTATCAGCTGACAAGTTGGCAAGCCCTCGGTAGAACAGTCGGAGAAATACCTTTGATCCCCTGGCCTTGTTCTGAGAACCTAAATAAACACTTACTTTTAAACTGCCGATCATCTCCGGTGTCCCAGATGTCGTGGTTTGCTCGCCGAGGTCACCCTTTCACTCAGCACACATTCACAAGGACCTATTCCTTGTCCCGTGCTAGACCCACCAAGGGCTGGAGATACACCACAAACAGAAAAGACAAGAACCCTGCTCTGGGAGATGGGAAGCTAAGGGGTGTGGAGTAGCCACAATCCGTATCCTGCTCAGACTGAAAACGGTCATCTCAGATGGTGTAGAGTGCCGTGAGGAAATGAAGAAAGAGCACTGAACAGCGTACATTATAAAATTTAATCCTCTCAAATTGTCCCTCTGGACAGGGGTTATTATTCTCAGATTATCAATGAGGGAAGGGATGTTCTGAGAGGTTATTTGACTTGTCCAGGTTCCAAAAGCTCCTCAAGGACAAGAAGAGGGATTTGAACATAGGCCAGTATTTGAGGCAACAGGCTCACCTAACTCTTGCCAAAACCGTTAAAAATCTCAGGTCAGTTGCCCTCTTAACAGCAGGAGCCCCATCTCCCTGGGTCTCCCTTGTCCTATACGTTCCAGCTGAGTGACCTTCTTGCAGGGTCGGAAAGAGCCTCAGATGCTCTTGCCTCCAGTTCCGAGCCCAGTCTGGCTGAGTGTTTCCCCAAGTGGAGGGGTTCCGGGAGATGAATTGGTGTGGCTCATGGACGCGTCTTTGAGACGCATGGCCTCACATGGGAAGGTCCTTCTCTGCTCAAGTCCTTTTCTCTTCCTCCGATCCCACTGAGAAGACCTGTTGGTACTACACAAACATTTCTGAACAGTATCTGAATTCTTCCTTTTTTAAAAAAATGATTTATTGAGGTATAATAGGCATACAGTTGTCGTCACTTTCTAAATGCTCTTCCTCATTTCAACATCTGTGTGGGTTTCGTTTCAGTTTCCTTTTACTTTCTTCCTCCTCCCGGATAGGAATGTGTTACTTCTTTGCATGCTTGGTGATCGCTGATTATAAATAAGACCTTATCACTTTTACCTTGTTGGGTGTAGGAGATTTTTATATTCCTCAAAATATCCTTTAGCTCATTCCTGGATGCCGTTATTCAGAAACAGCTTAATTCTCTGGGATCCCGCTTCTCATCCGTGTTAGATAGGATCAGAGAAGTACTCACTTGGAAGTAGGGTTCATTCCTCCCTACCCCTGAGGCAAGACTCATTCATGTACTTGACCCCATGTTCCAGGGGTTATGAGGTTTTCCGGGCTGGCTGGTGGGAGTAGGCTCTGTTCCCAGCCTGCATGAGCAGATGGCACTCTCAAATCCCTTCTGCTCAGAAATGCACCCGATCACCCCATAGCTGAATGCTTGGGATGCCCTCAGCGGAGATCTGGGGTTCCTATTGTGTGCAGGTCTCCCTGCTCCAGCCCCTCCCCCACAACTGGGTCCTGGGAATGCTCTCTGCCTTCCACCGCTGACTCTCAGCTCTGTTTCCCTAGCTGCAAAGCTCCACCTCAGCTTCTCCACACTGCCCTGCAGCCCAGTGATTTTTTGTTCCTGTAACTATTTTCTTTTTTTTTTTTTAAGCTTTGTTCTCAAATGAAGTTAAATTATTTGGAATGAGTTTGGTCCTTTGGGTCCTGCGTTTAAGATTGGTTAGGTGGGATCCAAGCACCACTCGCCCTTGGCAGATTATTCCCGGGACAGGAAGCTGGGCAATGTCAAGGCTCACCTCATTTTTTTTACCACCTCTCAGAGATGCCTTCCTTTGTGGCCTCTTGTCCAGGTCCCGAAAACCATTCCTGGGTGTATTTTGTTGGTTTTCGGCTGTTTTAGTAGGAGCATAATAAATACAGTCCCTCACGCCCCATCCTGATCTAAAGCGGCAGTTCCCTCTCCTGATATAGCCCCCTTATTGATTTATTCTAAGTTTATTTTGTTTATTTATTTAAGTGATCTATACGCCCAGCATGGGGCTTGAACCCATACTCCTGAGATCAAGAGTCCATGCTCTTCCGACTGAGCCAGCTAGGCCCCTCCCCACTTTTTACCCAAAGATAAAGCAGACCCCAAAGCTTTACACAGGCAGGACTATCCAGCTAGAATTTAATAACTTTATTTTGTTTGCTTCATATTTATTTTATGCTTAATTTATTTATAACAATCAATCCTGCTTTTCCACTAATGGTAGCATCAAAAAGTTCCACGGTCGACTGAACTTGTTGAAGTTTAAAAAGTAACTCAATTTAAAGAAAATTGTAAAGAAACAGCAGGACAAGTACAAACAGGACAAGAAATCAGATAAGTCAGTGCTGGGGGTGGTGGGGAATAACGGACATTATGGGGCACTGGGCCCCTTGCCCCTCCCCCCTTCTAACCTGAGGCCTGTCCAGCTGATTTTGAGTTACCAGCCCATGACCCACCCTGTGCTGATGTGAGGTTGACAGTCATACTATAGAGATAACTTTCATCCTTGGCATCAGCCTCATGAGTTTTTCTCTAGACCTCATACCATCCTTGTCAATAGCCACAAGCCACATGTAGCTACTCAGCACTGGAAATGTGGCCAGTCCTAAGGGAGATGGGTCCTAAGTGTAGAATGCACACTGAGTTTAGAAAACATTCCAAAAAAAAAAAAGAATAGCTCATCAAATAATGTTTCTATGAGTACATGTTAAAATAAGACTACTTAAAATATATTGGGTTAAATAAAATACGTCATGAAAATTAATGTCATCCTTTTTCTTTACCTTCTTTATAACAGAAAATTGAACATTATCTATGTGGCTTGCATCCTAGTTCAGTTAAACCGCTACAGATGTACCATCCGTCTACACATCCTGGCTCCCGGCACAAAAACTGGACACAGAGTAGGAGCTTAAAAAATACCGTGGGAGGGCGCCTGGGTGGCTCAGTGGGTTAAGCCGCTGCCTTCGGCTCAGGTCATGATCTCAGGGTCCTGGGATCAAGTCCCACATCGGGCTCTCTGCTCAGCAGGGAGCCTGCTTCCCTCTCTCTCTCTGCCTGCCTCTCCATCTACTTGTGATTTCTCTCTGTCAAATAAATAAATAAATAAAATCTTTAAAAAAAAATACCGTGGGATATTAGTTATTGAATGAACGCTGGCACGAGTGGTTTGAACTGGATTGGGAGCCCCAAGAGTCAAGAAACACGGAAGCCCAAGAGACACCTTGGTTTCCTCCCTCATAGAGTGGGGATAATGAGAACACACACCTCCTAGAGACAGTGAAGATGAAATGAGATAATTCATGGAAAACTCTCAACACTGCACCCAGATCAATGGACATGCTTAAGACAAGTTAGATATTATAGGAAAAACATCTTCATTTAGAATCACACCATGAGAAAGACCTTAGCAACTGTGTGCCAAGAATGAAGAGACAAGATTCTTTTCCGTGGGTTTTCTCCTGCTTATTATGCAAGTGTGCTTCATACACTTCCCATGCCTCATGGATAAGGGCTCAGTTCTGTGGACCACCTCGTGCCCGCCCCTTCCCCCACTTATCGGTGTTCGGATGTCTTGCTACTTAGAAGCTGTGGTGTGTGTGTGTGTGTGTGTGTGTGTGTATCAGTAAAACACTTTCTTCCAGGTCTTATCTTATTGCTAAAAATAATGTACTTGTAAATTGCTTTATAAATTATTTATCACGAGGGGCTTCATCATCGAACAAGTGCTACAGCGTACTGTGAAAATGGGGGGCAGGGGGGCTGGTGGTGAAGGAGGGAGAGAAGAAGGCTTGGGAATCACTTATAAATAATATATTCATTGGTCAAAGAAAGTTATCGCCTTTTATGAAGTGTTTGGAAGTGGTCTTGCATACTAAGTGGGCGTCCTCTTGCTGATTCCAGGGTGGTCCTCCCCAGCCGCCTGGCTTCTCCACCTCTGAATCTGGGGGTTAAGATGCCTTTTATTTATTTCCGCCAACACCGTCATTGCCACGTCTTATCACCTGGAAATAAACAGCAAACAGGGCTGACTGGTACCTCCGAGGAAACACAAAGATGTGTTGGCAACTCCCGGGAGTGGAGTCTGTGTCCCTGAGTCGGACTCTGCGTTTGGTATTCATGGCAGAAGCGCCGCGCCTAATGAAGGCACTTGGTATTCATGTGGATGTCACATGTATTTCCAGAGACGCTGGGCTCTCATTTAGCACAGGTTAATGGACACCTCTATTAAAGTGTTATCGAAAGTTTGACATTCAAATAACCCAGTTTAAAAATCAGACAAACCTAGACATTAAATCTGAAGGGGAGGGAATGTAGGAGAAGTCAAGTATATAAATGCCAGCCTTAGAGGGAAACACTAATCCACCCTGGAGAGGGACGAGTGGTGGATCCAAGGGCTTCCTGCTCTTCTCCTTTCCTTCAGCCCTCCGTGCCTAAGCCTTGGCCTAGTCCCCGGGCGCAGCAGGCCAAGGCCTCGGTGGTGCATGTGGGGGCCGGGGGAGGGGCAGAAGAAAGGCAACATCACAGCAAATCAAAGGCGTCTGTCTCCTCTGATCATCCCCACCGACTGTGGGCCCTTTGGCTCTGCTCCTTTCTGTAAAGGCCTTAAGACACCTTAGATGATTTCACGTTAGATAATGAAATTCAAGCTCAAAGAACTTAACTGATTTGAGGAGGGCCACGCTCCCCTGGTAAATAGTAAGAGAGGACTAGAACATTTTTTACACTCGTATTTATTTTCTCTTTCATTAAGCTAACAAATGTTTATAAGGCACTTAATCGGTGCCAAACTCCCTTGCTAACTAGTTGACATTAGTAAATAAAACAGACTCTTGCTACAACTACTCTGGGAAAAAGTCCAGTCTTGTTTTAGAAAAATAAGCCTATACTTATACTCTGTGGCCCAGCACTTTCACTCCTAGGTATTTATCTAAGATCAATGAATGTAATAAAATGTAATAGAATGCTCATGGCCTCTTAATTCATAATAACTGAAAATGAGATAAATGAATGCAATTGAATGTTCATAACCTCTTTGTTAATAAGAGCCCCCGAAAGAAAAAAGTCCAGGTGTCTTTCCATGGAAGCCCACAGAGACTGTGGTACAACCAGACAATGGGATACCACAAAGGAACTGTTGACATGGGTCATAATTTCAAAGAACATCAAACACATCACATTGGATAAAGGAAGTCTTCTGCTCTATGATTCCAGTTATGAAATTCTAGGAGAACAGAAACTCATCAGCATTGGGAAAGGTCAGAACAGTAGTTGCCTGGAGGGCCAATGGACTTGCGGTTTCACCAAGGAGGAACAAAAGGAAATTTAGGGGGACGATATTCATGTTTTGTGTCTTAATGGGGGAGTTTGGTTAAAATGGCATGTGCCTTTGCAAAACTCACAGATCTGTACACGTCCTACTGGTGCATTTCAGCATATAAACATCTTCCTTCTGGAAAAAGAATCATAAACGAATATTGTACTCTGGTTCATAATATGGGCTCACTGATGTGCTTAGGGGCGAGGTGGGCTGATGTCTTCAGTTCAGTTTGAAATGCATGAAGAAATAAAGATGGTGGATGAAAGGATAGAGGGACGCAGGGAGGGAAGGAGAGATGGGTACTTGGAGGACTGTGTGATCAAGTTAATATAGCAAATGTTGCTTGTATGGTCTAAAGGACATGTATATGGACATTTGTATTACAATTCTCTCAATTTTTTAGTATGTTTAAAATTTTCCATTATAACATGTTGAGAAAAAATGTTTTTTTAAAGATTTATGTTTATTTGAGAGAGAAGGGGGAGAAAGAAAGAGAGAATCACAAGCAGACTCCTCACTGAGCACTGAGCCCCATGTGGGACTTGATCACACGACCCTGAGATCACGACCTGAGCCAAAATCAAAAGTAGGATGCTTAACCAACTGAGCCACCCAGATACCCTAAGAAAAAAATCTTTTAAAATAAGCAGACTTTATGTTGCTGACTTTCTAGCAATGAAGACAAACACTAATCAAGGTAAACACATCAGTAAATGTGTAATTGCATATTTAGGGGGATGTTATAAGGAACAAAGATAGGGTGCAGAGGGAAGAATGTATTAGAGGAAATTATTTACATGGGCGATCAAAGGAAACTCCTTTTGAAGGGAAGTGACGTTTGGAAAGTGAGATAGCAAGTTGAGAAAGAAGCAATTATTAAAAGCATTCTCACTTCCAGGTGAGAAGGAGGGGTCTGCTCCAAAGAGAGGAAGCAGGAGTGAAGACCCCAAGACAGGAGAGAGCTTAGCACAGGCAGAGAAAGGCAAGGAGGCCAGTGTGGTTGGCACATGACCAACAGAGGCAAGAACCAGCTGGAAGCGAGAGTGGAAGGGTGTAGGCCACTCTTAAATGATTCACAGTTCACAGGTCCTGGTAAGTTCGCATCATCCCTGGGTTGGACAAGCATATCTAGGGCACTGTGCTCAAAGCTGATTGCTAAAACAACAAAAATGATCACAAGTATAAGGTGACAACCACCTTATCACTGATCTTATTTAAACTTCCTATCTAAGTCATGTACTATTTTAAATAAATATATATCAATCTCCATTGTCCATTTGACAAGAAAAAGGAGAGGTTTGGGAGAGGATAAGAAACTCACCTAGAGTCACACAGCTGGTCCAAGAAGGAGCTGGGAGAGGGGTCTGCAGTCAGAAAGGTTAGGTATCACATTATCTGAGAAATACTTGGAAGAACCAGATGTTTCACCAACCAGAAGGGAAATTGCCCTGGAGCCACAGTTGTCCTCTTGGAATCTGTAAAGCTATCACAGAGAAGAGAGGTTTCATTTGTACCCTATAGTCACATGGACCTGAATTAGCATCCGTGAGCGGATGTTCTGAAAAAGCAAATTTGAGGACAATTCTGGGGGAATAAAAAAAAATTCATAATGAGTAGATTTGCCCAGAGATGGAAAAAGCCACACTGGGAGTTATGACTGATGACTTTCTCCTTCCCTTGAAGACAATGGAGCTTAGGATGAAGGGCCACAGCACACAATGACTCAGTCATGGGCTATGGGCTGGACCTGATGACTTGTAAGTGCCTCCCAGCCGTGAGAGCATGGGATGACCAACCAATCAGCCTCCATAGGCAGCTGTGACTTCTCCAGCCAGTTGGCACCAGCTGTCTTTTCCAGAGCTGCGTTAATTACATCTTCATGCAAACAACATTTTCCATTCAAGCTGCATTCTCTGCTGGCCTCGTGAGAATCGCCTGCAAGACTGGAGGGCTGGCCACACAGAAAATAGCCAAACCGGCCATAAAAACACAACCACTGCTCACGAGGGGGAATCAGTGAGACCTCCCCATGTGGGGACGCTGCCTGACATTTGCTGGGCTATGATGCTGTTCTACAGGAGCTAAAGACGGATAACCTAGGAGATCCCAATACCTATGGATAGATCTCTACAGACCAAGAGATTTCTCAGGGTTGGAAATACAGAGCATAAAGAACCCAGCCACCCAAGGGGCACCAGTCGCAAAAATCTATATATTCAAGTTCATCTGAACTCAGCCCAGGGAGGCAAACAAGAGCTGAAATTGCCATGCTCATGCTGTAGGTATCAGTTCACGCTCTTCTCCTTCACCAGCCTCCCAACTCCTAAGTGGATAAGAAATCCAATGCCTGGAGGGCCTCCCACATGGCAGGCTCTGTGATAGTCACCCTAATATGCACCTCACTGATTCCCACCATGACTCACTGAGCTAACTTCTATTATTGCCCCAGTCCCCAGAAGAATACAGAGATACTGAGCAACTTTTCTCAAACTCTCATAATTGCAATATGGTAAAATTGATAGCAAACCTACCCAGATCAGACTCTACAGTCTTTGTTTTTAAGGACTACAGCCAATGAATGAATGAATGAAGGGATGAATGAATGAATGACAGCTTAAAGTGAAATCATGAATCCAATAAATTGAACCACCTGCTTGGGATTTAAAAATAAATAATAACGAAGGGGAAATGCCTTCCAAAAAAGCAAGGTACAATTTTACGCGACACTTCCTAGTAGACACGCTGGAGAGAAAAGGAACGTGGATGGGCTACTTGGCTGTCATGCCCACTAAAAGAAGGAAGAAGAGCTCATCTGGAGAGTAGCTAGCTTCCTGACCCCGAGTCCCCCGTGCATGAACATCTCTGAGCAGGGTCTCAGCTCCAGGGATGAGCAATATCTAGTCTTAGCATCCTATGTCTGTCCATTTGGTCCATTAAACAACCCTCCAAAATGATTCAATTTTCGACATAAAGCATATGATTTCTTATCCAGCATGGGTAACTCAATAACACAAAAATATTATCACCACTGGAAATCAGAGTCAGCATCCGTTGACCAAAGTATGCATGAATCTGTAGAGCACACCCTAGGGTAACAATAAGTACAAGACCATTCTCTTTGTGCTGCTCAACCTCCTCTTGGGTAGAAGACCAAGAATCAATTGTCCCATGGTAGAGATGACCTAGCTATAAGTGCCTTGATAAAATCTAGTCCCCAGTTTCAGAACTTTTAGTTGATTCCAAAGTAGGCCTTGATGACCCTATCTTGGCTCCTGTTAGCAAATACACCCCCTCCTACATTTCTGTTCCAATACGATGGTCTCTGGCTCATATGTCACACAGTGGTTCCCTCATCTTGCTAGAGAAATGTTGTTTGAACAATCCAAACAATACAATTTGTTCTAATTTCTATAGGGGACAAAAAACACCTGAGGCATAGGAAAATCAAGTCAATGTCCTCAAGTTTATATGTATAAACTTGAGGACATTGACTTGCTATGTGTGTATGTGTGTGTGTGTATATATATATATATATATATATATATATATATATGGAATTACTTACTATATATACTTACTATACATACTATATATACTTACTATACATATATATGTATAGTAAGTAATGGAATTGACTTCCGACCCCAGGTATATGTCAGACTCCATATCTCTTCCTACTGTACCACCCCATCTCTTTAATGAGGACAATTAACAGCCTTACTCTTAATAAGGTGCAGCCAAAGTGACAAGCTAGGCTTCTCTATTGAGGCTCATACATTCCATGTTATTTCAATCAAATGTGAAAGAAAAAAGCTCACGCTGAAGTCTTTCAGGCAGTGCTTCCTTCTCCATAGGCAAAACCTCTACTAAGACACCAGACAAATGTCTTCTCTGCTCTATCTGCTTTTCATGCCCTTATTATTGTATTTCCAGCAATAAGACTATCCCTTTAAGAGTCAAGTACTCTTGGTTTCACATAGATTTCCCCTGGCAACTCTGAGGTCTTGCCCAAGGACCTCTTAGTGTCTGATTAAATATGAATGTGGAGGTGGGTGTGGAAGTGAGCTCACTCACTTGTGATCCTTTCCCTGGAAACCCCTGTTGCTAAAACACAGCTGAAGAGGGCTGGAAACAGGGCCAGCCCATTACCTATTAATTCTTAATATACCTGCAGATTATAACAAGAACTTGGAGGATGGAAAGGAATGGGCAGACAAGGTCCTGTCTGTACCTAAGATCCAACCTGAAAGGAAGCCAAGAAGCTGAAGTGATACCCAGACACCCTAAGAGACCTGCAGTAGTCCATTTATACCACACCCAGACAGATCCATGTGGCGGACTCCCTGGCCATGTCTGATGGGCTCCCTGCACTCACAGTCTGATCCAAAGCAACAGCTTTGAACAGATGCTACTGGTAAACCCTTCTGTAGGCATGTGCCTTGACTTCTCTGTCTGCCTCTATCTGTCTGCCACTCCTGTGATTTTACCCTCAGCCTGAGAATCAAGCCTCATACCTCTTTGTCATCTACTAGAGGAGGATTCTAAGGTTACATTCTCAGTGGGACCGTAGATGAGACAACCCAGAAACGAGTGTGGGAAATCAGTTTCACCTTCAGTGCCATCTTTAATGGATTGGTACTGGCTGTCTGGAAGGCTACAGCAAAGAGTCTGAAGTTATGCCCAAGTCCAGTGGGAAGAAGGCAGTAATTGATTAGTGATGTGGCCACAGACACAGGGAGTGGGATGAGAGCAGCAAGTATGTCTAACAGTTGCCACATTGGAGAGTTCTCTATCTTTCTAACAGAGTGGAGTTTCCCCTCTCTGTTATTAGATCAACAGCCTATGGCAAAACTATACTGGAGGCAGTCTGCCTCATGAAGGAAGAGACCAGGGGCAGGACTCGGAGGAATTAACCTTGAGATTCAGCCTCATAAAGATGCATGTGGTTCATGGCCATACTTCAATGCCATGACCAGTCTCACTGACATTGTCTCTTCCCTCATCGTTCCTGAGACACGGACCCTGAGTCCATTCTGAACTCCCAGCTCCTGTAGTTGGTTCCTGTCCTGATGTCTTCCTGTGCACATGCCCAACATAGTTCCCTAATGACGTTCCATGCCCTGATCAGAATCTGACTTCTCTCAGGACATTGAAAATGCTCTCTAATACCTCTTTGTTCTCCAATCATGGCACAGTGGAAAATATCCCTTCATATTTTCTATTTGATCCCTTCACTCTGCAAAGGAGAAGTCAGAGGTGTAGAAAAGGCAAGAGATTTTCAAAAGACAACCTAGAGATATGGTAATAGGAGAGCTGTGATGCCAACCGCCTGACCCTTGGTCCAAGTCTTCCTTATGTGATGTGTGTGACTTCCCTGCCTCTAGAACCAGCACCAGAGAGCAGTGTCATTACTGCAAAGTGACACCTGATCCTTAAAACACACTGTACATATTCTCACTCTCATAACTACAGTGGGAGACCCTAGGTAAAGGCCAAAGCTAGGTAGGTCTGGGGACCACTGGGGAAAAGCATCATGTTTTCAACTTCATGTAGCACACGAGGGCACAAAATGGTCTAAGCCAGAACTTTGCAGCTAAGAACTAGGATATATAAGCTATCTGGAATAAAGACTGCCTCTGAATCCCTCAGCCAGCCCACCTTAAGGTGTATGAAGTACACTGAGGGGAGACACTCAAAGTTCACAAATTCTGTGTGTTTTTAGTCATGTGATGCCTTTCTTCCCAGGTAACATGGAAAGCCATCTGAATTCTTTTCAAAATCACTTGTTTAATCATCCAGGTTGTTCTGTGTAGGGGGAAGGAGTCAGATCTGTCTCCTTGACAACTACAGTCCCCACCGCCACTCCCAAGTGGCTACAACAGAGCCATACTGGGGTCTACAAGTGCAGTGTGGACATGAGAACATGCAGATGGTTCTTGGGAAGATGTGTGGTTAGATACAGCATGGTGGAGGAGGAAACCAGAGGCTGGATATGACCCAGGGCTAGTTCAGACTGTCACGGGAAGCTGGTGACATTCTACTGACGTGGCACAAAGAAGAGGTACAACTTTCCAAGGGCCAGAGTGTGATTGGAAAGAGAATGGGTTCAGAATCCAGTCTGCCCGGGTTGCAATCCCACCTTTAACACAGGCTCTAACAGGTCATCTAACCCTCCCATCACTCAGCTTCCACATCTGTAGAGTGGAGATTATAATAGCCCCTCCCTTCAAGAGTTATGGAGACAATTAACTTAGTTATCCTATGTAGTGTTGGAAGAGTTCCTGAATTCTCTAGCAGGCTGTGGGTGGATGTTTAACAAGATTCAACACTAAAGAAGACTGAAGAAGCAGTTGGCCGTGTAGCGATGACATTTACTGATTGGCTCCCCAGCATCCAGTCTCCACTATTTGGGTAATAGTTCTGATTCTTCTTTAGGAACCTGATCTTTACCATCCTCGGTCTTCCAAATCTGGGGAGAGCATGGGTTGGAGCACAAAACCCAAAGTCTTTTTTTCGAGGTTATAGTTAAGGCTGACTACATGTCCTAAGTCTCTCTGTTCCCCCAATTCTCCAGACTATATGGCAATGACCTCCTAGGATGTCGTTCCCCTGGAGGTAAAGCCAGTAAGAGCTGCTGGCAGTCGCTTGATGAGAGGGAAGAAGGTTCACCTGGGAATGGAAACAAAACAGAAAACATATTCATGCAAGTTGAGAAGGGGAAAAAAATCTTGATGACATCATTTGACCCCCTGTATTGAGCCACATCTGAAAGCTGATTCCTCATGGAGTTTTCAGTTATATGAGTCCATAAATTCCCTTTTGCTTGAGCCAGTTTGGATTGGGTTTTCTGTGACTTACAACTGAAAAAGTCTTCGGTTACAAATACCTATGTGTTTAAAAAGAAATATCTGATTTGGATGTCTGGATACAACTTTGAAGAGCTATTGCCAAACCTAACACCTTGGAGGGAGTAATGGTTCATCAAGCCTTTGAGTTCTTTATTCAACCAATGGGACAGTCTATTCCTTGTTATGGGAAAAAAGGTAACAATAAAATCATCCTTAGGGGTTGCTTTAGGAATTCAGTGATAGAATATATCAGAAAATACCTAACACAGTGACCTCCACATTTTGTGGTCTCAGTCAATGTCCAGCAGGAAGTACCAGAAATGTGGGAGCTCATATGAAAATACACTTGTAATTCAGATCAGAATTATTTCCACAAGCATTTTAAGTGACTAGAAGAGGGAATTGGGAAGGGTAGAAGTTTTGGGAAAAAACAGAGATGGGATGCAAGTTGTTTTCCATCTAGGAGTATAACCAAATAATAACGAAGATTTCTGGATTCACCCAGAAGTTTTACATTCTAAAGCAGTTGTCTTCAAAATTTCCTAGGACTGAAAAATAGTTGGTGTACATGTTCATAATACAGGATTCTCAGACTCGGTCAATTACACCATCTAGGGAACAACCCCAAGAATGTGTATTTTGTAACCACCATCCAATGCAAGTTTAGAGGAAACTCTTGTAATGCTCAAAGTCCTTCATGAACATAATGCAGCTTTTATTCCCACCAAATTTCTGACGGAGTTGGTGTCACCATTCTGGGAAATGAAGTAAGCAAAAGAGAGCTGAGAAACTTGGTTAGTGCCAAGAAAAGCTGTTAGAGGCAAGCTTCATTTCAGGGCTGGACACTCATAAGCTCCAACTCTCAATCATGTCCCAGATTCTCCAGAAGGGTGAGTGGAAAATGCAGTATGTCCAAAGATGTCCGTTGCTCTAATATCTAAATTAGAAAAACTGAAAACACCCTTGAGCTAGATCTGTGATGCCCTACCCATATGGCTCTTTGGGGACCTGTGAGACAGCCCTCCCCGCTTTGGGAATTTCCTTGCCTGAAGAAAGGATCACCTGGCCCACAGCCACTGGAGGATCCATATGGTGATATAAATTTCCTATCTTGATGCACCACCTTGAGACAATTCAGCAAGACTATCCCAGCCTCTAAAGCTCTCTCTGGGGTCAGCTGAGCTCTTCATTGCAAAGGCATGAGAGATCAACCTCTCCCTCTGCCCAGCCCTGCTTTGTATCCCTATTTCTTATCGGTGTTGCCCCCCAAGAGCACTCTGTAATCAACCTTTCATCTACTAATCCCCCTCACAGAGCCCACTTTCCATGGAACCCAATGTGGGACAGTCTTCTGTGTTTAGGAATGGGGAACTAATTAAACATTTTATTGTCCAATCATTTGAAGGAAGACTTACTTGTTATTAAAAGTATTATTTATGATGACAGGGAAGAAAATTAAAATGAAATATAAATGTTAAATATAATTGATGAAAGTGCAGTACAAAATTCCACAAGGCCATAATTATTATCAGGCAAAATTTATCCACAGGCATAGGGCTGGAAGGAATGCACAGAAACTAAATGGTTGCTTGGGATAGAGAGAGAAGATTAGTTATCTGTGATTTGTTTTGCAGTGCTTAAAATCATTATTATGCCATTGTTTCCATAGCAGACAGAAAAGTACACTGAATAAAGAATCAGATATAACTTGATAAAAAGAAGTCTTAAAAAAAAAAAAAGACAATAGCACGTATCCTATCTTGTAGAAAACAGTCCTTGGAAAGAAGACTTGGATCAAATTCTTGCTGTCATGTTCCTCTGTCCCACTGCTGTTATTCTGTCCCTGGGTTGGAAGATCAGAGGCAGGAGCTAGCCCAGGCAGCCAAGTAGGAAACCACAGCCCCACAGCTGCCACCTGGGTCTTTAGGAAGTCTACACCGTTGCTCTTTAGGAAGTCTACACCATTGCTCTTTAGGAAGTCTACACCGTTCTCTTCCTCACCTTTACTCTTCAGCAACATTTACTCTAACTACTCACGATGTGGCTCCAATTTATCCATTGGAGCATCAGTATTCGCCCTCATTCCAAAAAGCAAAGAGAACCAAACTTCAACTAATTCTTGACCTCAGTTCCTCACCAGAGGGACAAGTCTGAATTTGTGGTGACAGAGAGGAGATGACATAGAGTGGGACACCAAGGTGAATGTTAGCCATCATCAACCGAACGTTCCTTGGTTGTCCCTAACAACCTTGGTCTGCTTTCCCTCCTGAGACCCTAACCAGTTGGCCTCTTCTTGGGTTTTCCTCTTTCTCAATCTTCCTTACAACCCTTCCCTTTCTCCAATGTGGTCTGTGGAAAGACAAAAAATTACCCTCACACATCCAGAAGAGGCCCAGATGACCTGAGTGAAATACACATGCTCCTTGTGCCAAATCAGCATCCTTGAGTTTCCTAAAGAAAAGCAGGATCTGTCTCTGAGTTGAACAAGATCACTTTTGTCTTATACACAGGTTTTTCAACCTATTTAACATCCTTGGCATTAGCCTTTATGAGGTTTTCAGAAATGCCCCGTCTCTATGAATTCATTTGCCTTGCAATCTCTGACCCCAGGGGACAGCCATGTTCATTCCCTGGAGGCATCTTCTCCACAAGGTGGATGGTGGCAAACCCACGAAGTGCATTTCCCAGAAGCCCCCTCAGAGTGGTCCTCCCCTGGCGATGCTGTCCCCTGCCTACACACGCATCGCTGCAGAGAGCTGAGCTCATCCGAGGAAAGGCTCAAGAAAGCTGAAGGGAGGTACGTTGGAGCATGGCACTTTCTCCAAAAAAATTAAACAAATTACCCTGTGACCCAGCCATTCCACTTCTGGGCACACACACACAACAAGTCAAAAGCAGAGGCTTGAGGGGAGACGGATACAGCCACCGCACAGGACAGCATTGTTCACAATAACCCAGTGGCGGAAGCGACCCGAGTTCCCTCTGCAGCTGAGCGGATGAGCCGTGTGGCCGAGTCTTCTGGTGGAATATCACTCAGCCAGCCATAGAAAGGAGGGCCTTCCTGACACTGGGCCACACCACGAGCCTTGGAGCCTCCCTGCCCCATGAAATTAACAGATCGCAAAAGGGCAAATACCGGATGATTTTGCTTACGTGCGGTAGCTCAAGAGACAACGTAGAAGGGTAGGGGCCTGTGGTTTGGGAGAGGGAGGCCTTGGGGCCTTATAAAGGGTTTGGAGCTTAGGTTTGAGAAAAAGGAAGACAATTTGAAGGCAGTGAGTGGTGACGATTGCCCAAGAGTATGAGCGTGCTTCCTGACCCTGAACTTGACATTTAAAAACTGGTTAATGTGGTACATTTTATGTAATATATCATCTACCGCTGCCTAAAAAAATATAAATAAATAAAAGGAAAAAAAAAGCTAAACAAATAAAATGAAGAAAGAAAGAAAAGAGGAAGGCAGGCTCCCCTTCCCTGCTACTGCTCCTCAGTGAGCTGGTGACCAAAAATAGACCGGCAGCATTAGCATCGCGCCTGGCTCCTTGTTAATTGTCTTGTTTTAGATGCAGATGTTTTTTCACTTACAGACAGTGGTTTTGGGGAGTAGGAATACAAAATGTGCTGGTTTGGCATTTCTGAACCCAGTAAAACTTTGATTAGTTTGAATGGTATCGCTCGGCTGGAGATAAACATCAGATCCAGGAAAGCTGAGACCCTTTGTTTTTCCACAAGCTCCGACTTAACAAGATCCCTTTTAAGCAGGAGCGCCTGTGGAATCAAGCATTTTCTTTGTTCCCTGAGATTCTATTTTTTAATGCTTAGGAGGGGTGTGTGTGTGTGTGTGTGTGTGTGTGTGTGTGTGTCTTCTCTTTCATTTTTTCCCTTTTTCCTTTTTTAAAATGTCTTTTTGCCTACATAAGGTGAAAATAGCAGAAAGGATTAGCGAGTGAGTTCTTGCTTGAGTATCAGGAGGGGTGAGGCGTGAGCCTGCCTTTGCAGGGTCTCTTACCTAAAATACTGAGACAGAAACGCATCCCAGGGCCTGAGTCCTCCCTGCCCACAGTCTCACGTCCAGCTTTCGCTCTCGACCATTCATGGGCTGCCCTTTGAAGAATCTGCCCACCAGCTGGGACCCAAAGGAAAATTAAACTTGGAAAGGGCCAGGTCTCCACGTGAAAGAGACTTGGGTTTGACTCTGAGAGCTGTCATTCACCAGGTGTGTGACTTTATTAATCTGTTAAAGTCATTTTGTCTATAAATCGGGAGTAATAACAGTATCCATTCCACAAGAAGGGAGTTAAGATCAATCCAGATATTAACTGCAAAGCCCCTAGCACACACCACAGCACACAACACACGCTCAGGAAAAGTCTGGTTTGGGTGGTAGAAAGCACATTTTATATGAGTAACCCTTGATTCCAGAAAGGAAGGGGACAGCGTAAGGTTGATCTCTGAAGAAAGACTCCATGCTCCTTATGCTTTGAAAAATCCAAACATGCCGCCTGATAACACAACTCACCCTGAGAGCTGCTAAAGAGATGTACAATGGCATATCAGCAGGTATATCTTATTTTCAAAAGGATTATCTCATCCCTGATGTTTGGCAATAGTGATTTTCCATACACAGGCAAGAATTTTATAGACTCCCCTTAATAGCAATGTGCCAGGATCAGTCACGGTGACAATATATCGTCCCATGACTCCAAATTCAACTCTTCTTCAAAGGACTGGAGCAAAATGCCAGCTAAGTGTGGGATTTACTGATTTAGCTGTAGAGGAAAGAAATTCTGCAGATCAGATCAATACAACCAGTAAAAACAAACTGCAGAATCCCCATTTTCTGCCGGAGGTCTGTAAGCAAGGACATTAGATGGGACACCTGAATTATTCCTGAGCTCTTCATCTTGAGTGGCTGGATATGGTACTTTAAAGCCATTACAGGGAGAGACTATGATTTTAGGTCACCATGATTAAATTAAATGTCCTGTACAAAAAGTTATAGTTAACAGGATTTTTGTTTTGTTTTGATTTGGGTTTTTTTGTTGTTGTTTTTTGTTTTTTCTCTTTTTGGATCCAAAAAATTAGAATCAGTAAGAGGATAGTTTTGATCAGTCAGGGACCCCAATGAGCCCGAATGGGGTTCATTAATTCTTTCAGTGTGTTTTAGGAACAACATCCCTCATGAGAAGATGTAAACCTACATAAACTCAA
The DNA here is from genome assembly GCF_011764305.1 of Mustela putorius furo. Taxonomy (NCBI): domain Eukaryota; kingdom Metazoa; phylum Chordata; class Mammalia; order Carnivora; family Mustelidae; genus Mustela; species Mustela putorius. Next base: position 8,313,606 of record NW_025421464.1, on the reverse strand, counting down.
AATACCATTTGTCAGGCAACTGCCGGCCCTCCACAGGGCACGATGACCCATGACTACCTTCACGACCACTTCATCACTCTCAACATCGCCGTCATCATTAGCATCACGTGCTCCCTCCTTACTCATCCTTCAGCCCAGGAGCGGTCTCCTTGTACCTGCCTGGGGAAGCTGCCAGAGTTTGCCAACCCGCCGTGTGCAGTCGCTAAAGGCAACGGTAGTATCACAACGGCATCACGATGGTACCCACACATACTACTGTTGAGTGTGTAAGTCCGTGATGATTGTGAAGGACCATTTAGCCTTGCCTATTATCACATAAAACTCCTGTTTGCTTTGCTTCAACCCAACAGCGCTACTGCTAAGTAACTCTCAGAGAACATATTCACAGGTGTCTCCAAAAATGAGAAGACTCCAGGAGGTTCAGTGAAACGTTCTGTGTGCAAGGGAAAACACAGATATAATGTGAACACCCTTCATTCAGGGAATGGCCAAATAAGCTTTACTCATCCGTGAAGCTAAGAATTTTGCAACCATTGCGGCAAATAAAATAAAAGTATGCGAATAGACACAGAAAACTACCCCTAATCAGCAGTACGGGTTTAAGAACTGTGGTCCTTGCTTGCGGGTTTGCCGCTTGCCGTGGTGTAAATGCTGATGTGGACAGCAGTCCTGATGCTTCTGAACGTGGGCAAGTGATCACACATCGGCCTCGTGAGCAGGTGCTAGTCCACTCCGTGGACATGTATTGTTAAGAGAACCAAGAAAGGAACAGAACATTATGCACAAGGTATTGTATAACTAAACTGCACACATATATGTGTTCTCTGTACACAGATACATAAAAATTAGTGAGTGGGTCACCTCTGGGGAGGGAAGGGCGCCTCCTAGTGGAGAAAATAAGTAGTGGTTTCTATTCTGTGTCCTTGGAAGCTGAAAACCTCTTAACTCTGTGATGACATTTAAAAAGATGACTGACAATTACGTATGCCATGTCCCAAAAGGGTAAGTGAGATGTTGACAAATTGGCCTGGGACTGGCTTGAACTCGGATGGGTACTTAGGTAGGTAAATAGATGGACAGATAGACGGACAGATAATTCTGAGGAACAAAGGGAGAGAGAAAGAGAAAGAAGTATGGGAGCCCCTGGGTGCTGCTCAGGGTGGCCCAGGTGAGGCAGGAGTTAAAGTATAAGAAAGAGAAGGGGAGGTTGGAGGTGGGAAGGTTAGGTAGGCACAAAGGCAAAAACAGAAGCCGGGAGCCCGTCCGTGGATCAGCCTGGACAGGGAGGAGAGGGGAAGGGCGGACTGGAGCGGCTGTGAGCGGCTGGGGATCATAACCCCACCTTGGCTGGTGAGCACGGTGGGCTCTGTGCAGCTGTGCTGGGGGAGACAGGAGGTAGGGGAGGAGGTAGCTGTGATCGTGTGCTCTCCCGCAGGCTGGTGAGCAGAGTGCATCTAATGCTGCCCTATGTCGCTTGTAGATCAGGAGCCAAGGTCATCTGCTGATGAGGGACAAGGAGCCGGGAGACAAGGTTTGGGGAAAGTGGGGAAAGGTCTGCCGTAAATACTCCTTGGGAAGATGGGAGTGTGGGAGAAACTGCCGTGTGACCGCAGTGTTCTTAAGGTCCAGTCTGAGTTCGGGGTTATGAATTACTATTGAAACCAGTCGTCCTGGTTACGGAAACTGATGGAAACTTCTCCAATTCTGAGACACTAGAGCAGACATGAAGGAAGGAAATGAGTGGGTTAATTTGGCAGAGAAATCTGGCTTCGCAGCTTCCTCTGCCATTCAGGGTAAGACTGGGGACCCCCTTTGCCATGCCAAGGCCTCGGTTTCCACATCTGCAAAAAGGGGATAACAGCACGTATCCCGAGGCCTTCTGGGCTGCGAGAGAACCCTAAGAGACAGCAGAGGGGAGAGAACTTAAAGTGGCGTAAATGGGCTGGGTGTGTCTTAAAGTGCCAGGGCCCAGGTCACCACTCCGTCTCTGAAGTCCTAATAAATCTTAGCGGGAGATAAAGGGTCGGTCGGTAATGGAAGGCAGCTAAGTGAACGTGACCCAGCCTGTGCTCAGGGCAGGAGAAATTCCCGATAAGTGGTATTCCGAGAAGAGGTTGAGCTCACTCGAAAGCACGAGGGAAGGTGTCTCCTCTGAATTGCAGGGGAAGAGTGCTGGTGCTTGGGAGCACTGTGTCCAGATGGAAGCCAAAGTCGGTGGGTCCTCATCCAGGTCCTACAGTGGGTTTGAGAAAGAAGTCTGAGCGTCCATGCCCACGGTGGGGAAAAGGATCCTTAGAAATTTCGCGTCTGCTTCCAGGCAGCTGAGGCGGGCTCCCCCCTTCTGCCCAAGTTCTCTCTGTATTGGGGAACACAGCTGTGCTAGAAAAATATCTGGTCCTAGTGTGTGACACACAGCACAGTCATGGCGCTGATTAATCCAACCCACAAAATGCCTAGAATCTTCCTTCCCAGTCTCTGCTGGGTGAATGTTCAGGTGAGACCCAAATAAGAAAGTTTGTTTTATAACTGGTTTATGGTTACCGCCACCCGCCCCCAACACACACACACACACACACACACACACACACACACACACAGAGGCTTTCTTTCTGCTCTTTGATCTTTTATATCTCGGGACCTTTAGATTTACCAAAATGTGGGCCTAGAATGCTCTTCCTCCGTGTTGCCTCAGAACTAGCTCCTCCACTACTTTCATGACTCCACTGAGATGTCTGACATTTGGGACTAAACCATGGCATGTCCTGAGCATCAGACTAAGGAGTTAGGACACCATCCTGAAAACAATATGGAAGATACAGTGGATTTTAGACAGAACAGAGACGGGTTTGAAGTAGACTTTTAGATAAATCGCTTTGGCACATGAACTTTTCTGTAGGAGGCACCAAAAGCAAGGGGCCCAATCACGAAGCCATGGTGACAGTCACGATGAGAAATGAAGACAATCAGGAGAAGTGGTGAGGGGACACATTGAAACAAGACCGATGAGTTAATAAATGAATAAAGGCACATGAACACATACGCACCTACCTTCGCACACATGCCTCAGGCACAGAACATCCTCACATCAAAGGGAGAAAGAGGCGTCCAACAAACTTGTACGTAAATATCTCTGATGAGACCTGCAGCTTGCAGTTTTTGTTTGAGTTTTGGGATTTTAGGGACACTCAGCATTGGGGCAGGGGGGAGGGTAGAGCGGTGCAGAAAGAAACACCCTCCTTCTGTTCCTTTAATCTACACATGAAGAAGTCAGGTTCGCATCTGAAAATCAGCTCCTTATTGATCGTCAGCTTTTAATATTCATGAAGCTCTATCAAGAAGAAGGAGATTTGAACACAGTGGCCCCTACACTCCAGATCAATTCTCATTGATTTCAATCGGCTTCTTCCCCCAAAGCATTGACGTTGCCCCTCCCACAAAAACCTGTTCCCAAGGTCATTTGGAGCACATGAGTGGTGTGAGGAGCTGGTGGGTCCTGCCTGTCCCTGTCTGTGCTTTGGAAAGCCCTCAGAGTGGAGAGACAGGGTGTTTGGGCAGCATCTGCTCCTCTCTGGGGCTCTGCGGGTCTGGCTGCCTCCTAAATCCCTTCACCCACAAAGCCGTGCTCCCCTCAGGTTGCAACCCCTGGGAGGCAAGGGGAGCCTGGGCCACTGCAAACACTTGTCGACTAATATTTCCAAAAGCTGAGAATGCTACCATCTTTAAAAGCCTCTAATGAGCTCCGATGACAACACACTCTGTCCTCAAATACAATTAAGTTGAGTTCAGAGCAGGATCCCATAACTGAACCCATCACTGGCTCGGAATTCTGCCCTCTTTTCCACCTGCCCAAGGACCAGCTTCCTCACACCGCCTGGAAACCCAGTTCGGGTGACTTTATTTTATTTGTATGATGTTCCCCTCCTCTTCTTCTTCTTTATATACTTTTGTAATTATTTTCTGCTTCATTATATTCATGGAAGTATTTGCCCCATGCATCAGAAACACATCCATGTGATAAGTTGTAAGGCCAGTATTAACTCCTAATAATACCTCAAGGAAGAAGAGTTATCATTGAACTTGGAAGAGCTTGTGGACAGCAGCCGCATGACGAGAAACTGGACAGCTTCTGGCCAACAACCAGCAAGAAACTGAATTCTCCCTACAACTATGTAAAGAGATCCTTCCCTAGGTGAGTCTCAGAGAAGACCCCAATTCTGACCAACACCTTGATAGCAGCCTTGTAGAGGACCCAGAAAAGCCTCACCGACATTCTGGGCCCATAGACTATAAGATAAAAAATGTGCAAATACCACTGAGTTGTGGTATTTGCTACTTGTCAGTACAAAAACCGTACAACGCTTGTGTGCTTGACATTGTTATAGGGACATTACAACTTCACAGTTGAACTCTCCAATACTAGACCTCCTAGAATTGGCTATGACTTAAACCCCATGTATGAAGAGAGCTTTGTAGGTACTTGGCACGAACCTCACATTCTCTAGTCCTCCGCTAACCCTATGAGGTAGATACAATCATTATCTTCATTTCACAGATGAGGACACTGAATTACCAAAATGTTGCCCAGCTTTCCCAATGCCAGCCAGCTCAGCAGTAGTGGACCATGGCTTCATAGCAGGTCTATGTATCTCCAAGGATGTTCTTAAACACTGAGCTCTTTCAGAGAGCTGAGACCACCCCATGACAGTGGGGTCCTAAAAAGAGACGAGGTGGGCCTTTGCTGTATAAATGGCAGTGCTGGCCTTGATGATCTAGGCGTCACTGATAGGGACACTGAAGCTCATGGATTTCAAGCATGTCATCATGGCTCATCTACACTGGGTGGGACCAGGATTTAAATCTAGGTCAGTTAAAGTCAAATTCTACACTCTTGCATGGCTTTTTTGCTCTGCATAACAGTATATCCTGAGCCTCCCCTTTAGTTTTTTTTATCATTCTGATTTGGCAAACTCCTTTGAATTGTTCTTCCAACATTTATGGATTATCCAACATTATGGATTATGCTGTTTTATGCCAAGTGTGCAGTAGGCTCTGAAAATACAAAGACAGATAAGAGAGCACCTTGGCCCATGGACACTGCGGATTATTCTAGCAGCCAAGAGCATGGAAATATCATGTGCCTGCAGGACTCCTACTCACCCTTCAAAGCCCTGGCATGTCACCACCTTTTTGCAGCTGCTCTTCTCCTCCTTCTACCTCCAAAATGAATCATGCCCTGGTCACTTTGCTCTCAGCAATTTTACACATTTTGATTATAGCACTTAATGGATTCTATTTTAATGATGTGTTTTTTAATCTGTTTCTTCCATCTGGCCAGAAGTAACTTTATGAATCCAGCCCCCAACTCAGCATGGAATAGCAATCCACAAGTACTGGCTAAACTGAATCCAGTTTATTCATTCCACCAATATTTACTAATCACGGCCCTGCGTGCCAGGGGCTAGGTTTGGGGATTAAACAGTAAACAAAACAGGCGCAAAGTCTCTGCCTTCATGGAGCTTATATTGTATCAATTCCATTTGGAGTGTCTGGTTCTCTTGGATCCCATTGGCAAGGTTTTAATTCGCTCCTTTATACCGTCTTGCAGTCTGATGCCAGGCTCTGGCTACGCGCCTTGGGATTTATCTTAGGAAGCCAGTTTGCGAGAACATCTCTCCAAGCCTTGGGAAATCCTCGAGAAGTCTGTGAATCGAGGAGACCATGTTGTTAACAGACACACCAGCACAAATCTGTCCAAATGAGGTTGTCTTCTCAGAAGTAGCCCCTGCGGGAAGCTACACTCCTCGACAGGGCTGCCAATGTTTCCACTATTTTTGGACTCCAGTTTTGGAGCCGTATGTGGAATTTATGGCCCATTTGTGAACAGACTCAATGGGGGAAAATGTCCTTTCTCAAGACTTCATTTGCCATTAGATAATGCCCAGCAGTGTTTCACAGGCAAGGCACGCGGACGTGCTTACCAATCCCAGTGCGCATCAGCAAGAAGGAAAGAAAGAACCGTGAATGCATAGAAGTATCTTTATTAGGCAGCGACCCCATCTCTTAGCAGATGCTGCCCACACCGAGACCTATATCTGGAAGCATATGTTCTCTTCTCTGATTACAATTTATTTATCCATTCCCCACTGATTGTCACTGAGGTATTGATCCATATTGTTCTATTGATACGATGTCATTGATACATGTCATGGTCACCATGTCGGTGTTTGCATTTCCCTGGTGCGTAAGCAGTGCCTCTAGGCATATCTGTGCACACGCGTGAAAGATTCTTGGAGGTAAATGCCTAGCAATTGAAGGGCTAGGTCATAAAGTGTGCACATCTTCAGTTTTATCTGTTATTGCTAAATTGATCTCCAAACGAGTCACACCAATTTACATTCACTCTGGCAGCGTGCGAGAGTATTTTTCTCAACAAACTCAGCAAAACCTGGCATCATATCACGGGCGGGAAAAGGTGTCCCATTTCAACTCGCCTATGGGTGACTTATTAATGTGGGCAAACGTTCTTGTCTATGTCAGTCTTGGCCGTCTCATTTTCACAGTCTGTGCTTCCTCTGTTGGCATCCTTTGTCCGTCTTTGCCGGTGGACTATTTGTCTTTATAGTTTCTGATTTATGGGAGTGGGTCCTATATTCCAGATGTAACCTTTGTCAGTTATCTGTACAAATGTCTGCTGTCTTATGAAAGACTTTATTTCATTTAGTCAAATTTATCAATCTCATCCTTTCTGTTTTGTGTCCTTGGTTCACTGTTTTTAAAAAAAAACAAAAAACAAAAAACTTCTCTACCCCATGATCACAAAGATAGTTTCATAAATTTTCTTTGAAAAGTTCTATTATTTTGGTATTTATTCCTTCAGGATCTGATGTTTGTATATCGTCTAAAGTAAGGATGAAACATTCTTTTTTTTTTTCTCTCTCTCTCTTTCTATAAAGATACCTGTTTCCTCTACCGCAGTGATTGAATAAAACAGTCCCTCTTAACCATCACTATCTCTCGCCAAGTTTCTGTGTGTGAAGGGCCTGGTCTGCCTTGTCTTTGCTGTTCCTTTGATGTTCTCGTGTATCCCTACATCACATTGAACCTACTCCAATTACCATGTCTTTAAAATAAATTTTCTCTAGGAAAGAGCAAGGCCCCCTCCTTCTTCTTCACAAGTATCTTAGCTATCTCTGGCCCTTTCTTTTTTCAGAAATATCTTAGGTGTAAATTCTGTCAAGATCCACAAAACAAAACAAACAAATGAAAATCTGTTTGGATTAGGGTTACACTTTCTTTGCGTTAAACTGAGTCCATGTCACCTAAGGATAAAACGTGCCTTAAGGAAAAAGAGCAGGAGAAGCCCTCCATCCCCTTGGAGATTCAAGACGCTGGAGTCAGGGGTTTCCTCCATCTCCCTGGGCTCCCTCTGCAGGTAGCACCCTCTTGGAGGCCTGCAGGGAAAGAGCTGCTTATCAAAGGCAGGATTCCAATATTCCTAGACTCACAACCGACCGACCATCAGAGATCTTCTGGGTCTCATTGTTCTTTCCTAAAGAGTTGGCCTTCCAATGACCTTATGACACTGTTGACAGATGCATTCTCCAAAAACACGGACGCAGCTGACATCTCTCTAGAGACGGTGACTGTGACTTCTCAGCTGAGCTGACCCAGGAACCCCTAGCCATAAGGACCTTTTAAATTTATATTTTAATTAATTAAAATTCAAAAAAAATTTAAAAATTCAGCTCCTTGGTCACATTAGCCACACTTCAAGGGCTCAGTTGCCTCATAGCCACCCTCATTCTTACTGTCATAGCGGGTTCTAGCTGACAGTGCTGTCACAGAGACTCACAGTATCTCCTATGCTCCCCCAGGGGAAGAGCCAAACACTCTAGGTGACACCCAGGGCCTTGACATCCCAACCCTGCCCTGTCTGTCTCCCCACCCACCTGCCCTGATAGGTTACAAGCAGGACAAGCCCTCAGCCTCCTTGGATCACCTGGGATTTCCCTGACCCCACTCTGGCTCAGTCCTTCGCTCTTTCTCCAGCTTTTCTCTCTACCAAATCATAGTCTCCCTTCCAGGCTCCATTCACACAGCACTTCACCGTTAACATCTCCCCAGTCTCCTTCTGGAAGTTTCCCCCACCCACTGTCTGCCCTGCTGTTGGGCTCAGGCACAATGTTATGAAACTCCATTCTCAAAGGACAGAAGCCCTGCCACCAACAGGTGTCCATCTCCAGAGCCCGGCGTCCTTTGCATCTGGCACCTAGAGATTGTCAGTGCACAGTCGTGGAGCCAGGGAAAATACGAACTACCCCCCCGCCAAGTTAATCTAGAGACTTCCAACACTGCTCTGCCCTGTCACTTAGCTCCCCACCCGCCTCCCCTTTTCTATTCACGCCCCCACACTTAATTACGTTCTCATCAGCCCTGCGGAATGGTCTGTTGGCTCCCTGTGTAGTTGAAAGTGTTTGTGTAAACAGCAGTGAGATCCTGTTCATTATAAAGACTTCCTCACATTCATTGCAGCAAGTTCCGGGCTCCCCTGATTATAACGGAGATAGGACCAGCCACTTGGAGACAGGAAGGAGTTTATTGAAAGGGAAAATAGTGGTCCGGAGGAGATAGACCAATGTATACACATGCTTCATGGAGGACAAGGCTCTGTCCCTCAGGAGAGATGCAGAAGGACAAGGAGAGGTAGAGAGAGAGAGAGAGAGTGGGGACAGGAAGAAGAGCAGAGACACAGAACAGAGCAAACTGTAAAGAGAAAGCAGAGGTAGAGAGGTAGAGCAAGGTCAGGGTTGAGGGAGGGAAGCTATCAGTGAGAGACACACATACTCATGAATGGAGGGAGACAGAGGCGGACAGAGAAGCATCGCCTCAGAGACACTGAGTAGAGGGTAGAAAGTTTCAAGCTGCCATGGCCCTTGCCCCCACACAGCACACTAGCTCTGGGGTCCCGCAGATACAACACCCATTACGAATTGAGTGTTGGCACCAGCAGGTCGGAAAGGCCACCCAAAGAGCAAATGGAAACCAAACTCGGCTTCAGCCACCAGAATCTTAAAAACCAGCATCATCGGGATGCCTGGGTGGCTCCGTCAGTTAAGTGGCTGCCTTCAACTCAGATCATGATCCTGGTGTCTTGGGATCGAGTCCCACATGGGGCTCCTTTCTCAACAGGGAGCCTGCTTCTGCCTCTGCCTCTGCCTGCCTGTGTGCTGGCTCTCTCTCTCTCTCTGACAAATAAATAAAATATTAAAAAAAAACAACAACAGCATTGTCGACCCTGAATGTCAGTCACATTTATCTGATCCTTCCTCTCTAGAAAGATCCAGAGTGAAAAGTCTGGAAGTGGAGTACGTGCTCTTGCTCTATCCACAGAGGCTGCTTTGAAGCCCCCCCCCCCGCCAATCCAGAATTCTTGACCAGAATCTGTGTCTTTGCCACGGACAGCACCAAGCTGAGGAATAGGCAAATGACCAATGAAACTTCCCTTCCCTAGACTTGGGGCATCTGGGGTTTTCAGAGCTTGGAATGTGCCAGATTCCACAATGCCTGGACACTGGAGAAGGCTATCTTCTTAACAATGGCGAGAGGCTTTTTTTCAGCCACGTAACAAATCTTGCCTTGTCTTTTTCTAGATGCTTCAGAAGTTTACTCTCAGGCTCCATCTGCTTGGTCACCAGCCTGGGCAATGTCCTTTCTCATGTACTCCATTCATTCATTCTCACTCATCCATTCATTTCTCCGGCACTCACATGGTTCAGCATCACAACTGGGGCTGGGGAAGCGAACGGAACAAATGTCCCTTGCATCTAGAGAGTTCAGGGCACAGTACAGACAAACAGAAACTAAGCATAGAAACAGAGTAATTTTTCTAGTGACACAGTAGTGTCACACTAGAAATAAGGATCTATGTAACAAGTTAAAAGAGCATGGTGCCCCCAAAAGCATTCAAAGCAGAGAATCTGTCTTCTTTGCTCCGGCTACTATAGCAAAATACCAGAGACTGGGTGGCTTCCACAACAAGCATGTATTTCTTCCAGTTCTAGAAGCAGGAATTCTGAGATCAGGATGCCAATCTGGCCGAGTATGTTGAGGTCTCCCTTCCTGGTCTGCAGATGGATGCCATCTCTCTCTCTGTCCTCATGTGGCAGTCTCTTCCTTTTTTATAAGCGCACTAATCCCACCATCAGAACCCACCCTCATGACCTTACTGAGGCTAATTATCTCCCAAATGCACCATTTCCTAATATTATCACACTGGGGATTAAGGACCCCCATGAATTTTAGGGGGACACAAGCATCCAGTCGCTAATAGACACAGATGGATACTGACACATGAGTGTTCATGGTAGCGTGAATTATGATGGCAAAGGTAGGAACAACCTAAGTGTTCATCAATGGACATATGATAAATTATGGTTTATGTACACAGTGAAATATTACTCAGCCTTAAAAGGGAGTGAAATACTGACTCATGCTACAACCCGAATGAGATAGAAAACATCAGGCTAGGTGAAAGAAGCCAGTCACAAAAGGTCACACAGTATATGATCCCACTTAAATGAAGTATCCAGAATAAGCAAATCCATAGAGACAGAATATGGATTGGAGGGTACCAGGATTTGGAGTAAGCACGAAGTGGATACAGTGTTTCCTTCGGGGGGATGAAAACGTTTGGCAACTAGAGAGAGGTGGTTGGTTGAGCAACACTATGAATGTACCAAGGGCCACTCAGTTGTTCACTTTAAAAAGATAAATTTTATGTTATATAAATTTCACCTCAATAGAAAGGGGAAAAAGGGTGGTCCTAAATAGTAGACTACTATGGAGTAATGTAATTAAACCAGGAGTCAAGGACAGGCACCCCTGGGGCATGTGTATGCAACATGAAGGACAAGTAGAAGTCAGCAAGGGGACAAGGGGGGCAGCAGCAGGCTCTGGCCAGAGCCCATGACATCCACAGTGAGACAGAACAGAACTTGGCACATTTGGGAATGAGAAGGAAGTTAGGGCAGAGAGCCAGGGAAACTGGAGCTTGGGGTGAGCCAGGATGGGCAGTCCGTGGCAGGTCCTCATAGGCATTCTGACGCCATGGGGGGTTTGGTTCCTATTTTATTTAGCATTGAGGGGCATGAAGAAGGGAAGCGACATAACCCGATGTACATCATAACCTCCATCTGGCCCCTTTGAGAGGACTGGATTGAAGATGCACAGAAATGGTACCAGGATATTGATTGGGATCTCCCTCCCCCTCCCTCTGCCTTCCTGCCCTAACTTTTTTTTTTTTTCCTATTCTTGCTTTTATATATGAATAGAATCTGGGCTGAGTGTCGAATGCTTAAATCACAGACCTTTAACTCTCCAACTTCCACAGACATGGCTCCATGTTTTCTAACATTCCTGGAGCTGGGGGCATTTCTTTCTGTGAGCAACCGCCTCCCCTTTCTCTGTTTGCCACATTCTTGCTTTTTCCTTGAGATTAAAACACAGTTACCAAGCTCTACCCAGACAAAGCTCCACAACCCACTGCAGCCCTCCCAAGGAACGGACAATTTTCTGGTTCTGGAATGTTCTTCCATTGTTCCTTCCATCTCCAAAGGCTGCTTCCTTCTTTGTCCCTGGGATCTTTCTCAGGAATGAACTGAAGCTGCTCTGTCTCTACTCCTATCTCCTATTTCTCTTCGGCATCCCGCATCCTGACCCTTCCCTCTTAGACCCAGGCACGCTTGAGGATTTGTGTTCTGTCACCCTCTTTACCCCTGCAGTGTTGCCTCTTGGTTTGGGAACTAAATTCTGTCCTCACATCCCACTCCCTTACGTGCCTAGTTTCGTTTTTGTAAGACTGCCTGATTTTTGCCTCTGTCCCTTTTCACTTGAATCTTCTTATTTAGTACTTCTCATCTCTGGTTTCACAGAGCCCCTCATTTCTCGAGCAGTAGTGAAGGCGCAAGAAGACATTCTTGACAGTGTCTTTGTTTCTTGTGTCCTTTGCATATCGCCTGCATTTTCTCAATTTTTTTTTTTTCAAGTTGAAATTCGTCCTAGACCTGATGCTGTTGTTGCTTTGGTTATTCATCTTGAAATGATGTGATGTGTAAGCAGGGCTGGTGTTTTTCCATAAACATTTTGAGTAAATTGTCTTTGCTTCCCCTTCTGGTTCCCTTTGGTTGTTCTTGGCTTCTCAAATCTCAAACTGGAGGGCTTCTTCGGTGTAAATTTATAACACTCTCATTGTTATTGAGCAGCCGGAGGGGAGTCGAGAGGAAGCCTGAGCTATGAGTCGTGTTCACAGGAATATTTATCTCGGCGGCAATTCTTTCCATGCATGGTGAAGCTGTTGTTGTTCCCGTCTTGGGGTCTTGTATTCACATCTAATTTGGCACAGCCTCTACTCCAGTATAAACTTTGGCTATGTCCAGGCTCCTTCCTGGTGCTACCTCTTGACACTTGGAGGAAATGCCTCTGTAACTCTGATCGGGTTTTCTTTGATGTGGCAGCTACGTGAATCCTAGGTCTTCTCCTGGTCTTTGTCCTGGGGGTCACAGAGCCCAAGCATCAACTATAGGAGTTTCCATCATCTAAAACGCACCCTCCACCTCATCGGGAAAACTTAGTGACTCCCCCCAGGGTATCCTCCACATTCTTTCTTTAATGCACCTGTCCTTACTATGTTGACCCCGGTCTTCTCCAGTTGGCCACCACGCTAATCCTGGACCCTCCAAGTGCTGCTGTCACAAAGGATGTTGGTCCTTGAGGTTCAGGTGTAGCTCAGATTATGAGGTCCCCTTCTGCCACATGGCTTTGCCATGTACCTGGGTCTTACCCTCCCATCCAACCCAGATAAGGGCAGAAGATTCCACCAGAGTGCCTGAATTTTGATCCTGATGACAATGCTCATGCTTAGGAAAGAGCTATGAAGTTGTACCCTTGGTATCTTCCTCGGGTTGATGCCTTCTGCACTGCATCTACCAAAAACTTCTCGGTCTCCATCATTTCATGAGCTCATTCCCTAAGGTTCAGTTCTCCCCTATCCATTCTTACCCTTTTGTCATCTTTCCAATGGGGATTCAGCTAGGGGTGATGAAGAGGTTTTTAAAGTCTAAGAGGAGATCGACATCTGTGCTGTCCAATTCAGAGATCTGGCCCTTGGATTTCTTGGCTACATCTCTCTGAGCTTCTGCTTGCACTGTCTGTGTCCTAAGGTAAGAATATTTGCAGGTGAGCCCCTGTGCAAGGTGGGTGGCCCGAGTCAATGATATTCAGATGGGTGCAGATGAACGCATTTAATTCTGCTCCCCAATATGCAGGCTTACTGACCAAACACAAGAGTCACCAAACTTGGGGAGAAAAATTTCACTTGAACCTTCTTTCAGCCGTTAAATTTCCATCTTTTCCTTTTTTGCCCCCAAACTGAGATAATATATGAATCAAGTATATAAAGATTTTTTTTTAAGATTTTGTTTATTTATTTGACAGAGAGAAAGATCATAAGTAGGCAGAGAGGCAGACAGAGAGAGAGAGAGGAAAAAGCCTCCCTGCTGAGCAGAGAGCCTGATGCGGGCTTGATCCCAGAACCCTGAAATCATGACCTGAGCCAAAGGCAGAGGCTTTAACCCAATGAGCCACTCAGGCACCCCAAGCATTTAAGGATTTTAAAGTAAACAGAGGAACATCAAGGATGCCTTTAAAAGGTTTAAAGACTATTAAAGGGCTATATAAAAAGTGTTAGGAGAGAGACCCAAATAAAAACTAAGGTAACACATTATTAGAGATCTTTATCCTCTCCTTGAGTTGGGTATTTTTGTTGTTGTTGTTGTTGTTGATGATGTTTGTTTGTTTTTGTTTGGGGTGTGTGTGTGTGTGCACACGTGCGTGTTTGGGAGAGGTTGCGATGACAGAGGCAGAGCATTAAACTAATCTACATTGTTTGGGAGATTTAAATTTTTTCTATAAGAAGCAAGCATATACAGCTGTAATGACCATAAAATAGGGACCAAAAATCAGAATAAAGGACCCTATTCCCCACCCAACAGGATTACCATATTGCTGATCAAATAAAGAGGAGACATATTTTAATCTACTTCAAAGCTAACTTTCAACCCAGACTGATGTTAGTCCTCCACCTTCCTGCTGTGTTCTGGCAACATGGAATAAAAAATTGGGGATCCGATGGGATAGTCCACTATGAACCTTGGGTCAATGTGACCAGGAACCTGAATAAATGACCAAGGTGACTTAATGACAGAGAAGCGATCAGTTAATGTATAAAAGTGTACAAAGAACTGGAGTAATTTCCACAGGAGGCAGAACCCTACTGGGGCCTCCTATGTGTTATTTACCAAAGGGCATGCCCTTTGCTGTCAGAACCACTTTCCAGCTTTCCTTGGGCTCTCAACCCCTGTGAGATAGTGAATGTAACAGGGTAGGTGTACAGTCTAAGAAAGAGAAGTACACTGTGGAATAAAGACAGTGAGAGATACCTGTGGTGGATAAAATATGACTCTTTGTGCATATACAAGGATTAGGGTAACTGGTGGAAGTCTTGCATTTTGATTTTCTCTTATATTAGGGCATAGCCAAGACCATGTTCTGACAGCTGCTCCTGATGTTTTGGTTTTAAAAACAAACCAACAAAAATCAACTCCACCATCTCAGACCAAAATGGGCAATCGTCAGATGGTGGGATTAATTTCAGCAGAAATAGGACAGTTGCTCCTTGTAGCCTTGTTTAAAGCCCTCCTTGCTGGAGCGAGCATCTGCTCCTGTGCCATGTGGAAAACTGTGAGTGTCCCTCTTCCTCCACACGCAGGGCCATTGGAAGTCAGGGCTCGGAGGTGGGGTCCTGTCTACCTGCTGTCAGGCAAACAGCTCGAGTCATGATTATTTATTTACAACAGCTAATACAATTGGTAGTAACGACTTCATAGGGAACCTCTAAGTGCAGGCAAGATGAAAAATTTACTAAATTGGAGAATAAAAATGCATAAGAAAATGTACAGAATCAATATTTCATGGCCCTGGCTTTACCTTGCTGTTCACAAATCTATTCCCGAGTTCACATTAAAATTTAAAGCAATGTCATGCGACAAGTTCAAGCCCTGGGTTATTTCATGTTAGTTTAGCTTTAGAGGAGTTTTGTTGTCGCTTGTTTCATAAAGTCGTGAGGACCCAGGGAGAGAGGGACACTTAGGAAACCATTTAGCCAGGTGACTCTGCTTTTACTTTCTTTTTTTTTTTTTTTTTTTTTTTTTTCGGGCAGGAAGACAAAATTGTGTCTGACGTATATAGAAAAGGTGGTTTTAGTTATTCTGCTTCTGAACCAGCTATGCCCTAACAATCTTTCCTGCTCAACCTTGCACCAGATTTAAAAAGACTCTTTTTAGAACTGTTGAGAAGCAGTTTTTATTCTGTAAAAAATAAAAAATAAAAATAAAATAAACAATAAAAATAAAAATATAAAAATGTATTTCTATTTTATTTTATTTAAATTAAATTAATTTAAATTTTAAAATTAAATTAAAATATATTTTATTTTATGTATTTCTATAAATATTTAAAAATTAAAAATCACTTATCGAATAGCTACTATGTGCTAACCACTTAGTAACACCTATCTATGACCTGACTGCCGGAGAAGGGTCGTGGTTCCTACATCCATGTTTCCATAAAGCTATGAAATGACACTACAGGAAATAAAAAGCTAGAGGAACAGATACACAATTTGAAGCAATCTGGATACTTGAGGCCAAACATTTGGGGGGTGGGTGTAAGTTTTTAGGAAATGCAGAGAGAAAGACAATAACTAACAGCTCCTTCTTTTTTTTTTTTTTTTAAGATTTTATTTATTTATTTGACAGAGAGAGATCACAAGGAGGCAGAGAGGCAGGCAGAGAGAGAGGGGGAAGCAGGCTCCCTGCTGAGCAGAGAGCCTGATGTGGGGCTCGATTCCAGGACCCTGAGATCATGACCTGAGCTGAAGGCAAAGGCTTTAACCCACTGAGCCACCCAGGTGCCCCCAACAGCTCCTTCTTGATGAAGATGTTCTTTACCAACATCTTTAAAAAAGACATTGGCATAAAGGGATAGACATTCCTAAAATCTACAAAATCTACAAAACATGACAGCTATACCCAACAATAACTAACAGCTATACCCCAAAATAACTAACAATAACTAACAGCTCCTTCTTGGTAAAGATGTTCTTTACCAACATCTTAAAAAAAGACATTGGTATAATGAGATAAACATTCCTAAAATCTACAAAACATGTAGATATAGCTATACCCAACACTTATATATATAGATGTAGCTATACCCAACACTTTCTCTGGATTTTGTCTGTTAGTTTTGTTGGGGCCAGTACACGAGGCATTTGCAAACTATCCGTACAACATCTATGTCAGCACCTTACCATTATTCTGAGGTCCCTAAACTGTTTAAATGTATTACTTTGTCGAGATAGGGATTTGGACTGCACATAGTATGACTGGGATGAAAAGAAGAAGCAAGTTCTGTAGCTAGAGAGATAGTCTTGATAACTATCCAGAATCAGCTTCTCAAGGAAGCTTCATTCCTCAGTGCTAAGTATATGAAGATGTGGGAAGTTTGGTGTTAATATCAAGGAATCGTGTTATATGTGGATACCTGTGGCCTATTAGGGAAGCCAAAAGCTCCGCCCTCCAGTATGCAGATGAACATGCCTGAGCATGAGCCCAAGGTGGCCAACAGCCCTTCTTGGTCTTGAATGATCTTTCATCCCTCAAGGGTCAAGAAGGATTCATGATATTGTTTCAACACCTTCCACCTGCATTTTTATTCTTCTAACCTGAAACCCTGAAAAATGGCTGTTTTAAGTGAAAATTAGAAATCTGTGTGCTTCTATTTAAACTTCAAGCCAGGGTGGTAATGAGAAGGTGAGAAGGGGACTGCTAACACTCTCCAGCCACAGCACAAATCCCTCTTGGGGTTCTTGACCCTGGGTGTCTTCAAGGGGTTATACACATCAGTACTTTATAGCATGTGGGTGAAGGGAATTTCTGGAGAAATAACTTTCTTTTCTTAGCAGAAGAGAAAGCCAGTTTGTTTCCTGCAAGCGGCAGAGGTGAAGAGAGGGATTCGAGAGCCTTCCTCTTGAAAGGACAGTCTGGGAACCTGCAGTCTGCAGCCACTGGGAGCCTGTCGGACACGCAGGTTCGCTCGCCCAGGCCATATCTCTGACTCAGCATCTGCTTTTTACTTCCCTATCAACTAATTGAAGAACAATTTTCATATGATGAGCCACATCCGTTGGAAGCGTAAACCTTGATGAGTTTTGACAGTTGTCTATGCACAGGAAACCATCGTGACTAAACACGAAATGTTCCATCACCCCAAAAACCTGTGCCCCTTTGTAGTTCTTTCTGCCACTGCCTTTCCCACATAACCACCCACTCTTACCATAGATGAGCATACATTTTATAGACACGGAATCGACATGGGATCATAGGGAAGGCTCTTCTTTGAGCCTGGACCCTTTCACTCCAAATAATGCGCTGGAGGCTCCCTCTGAGTATCTCAGGAGCTCATTCCTTTCTGTCCATTCCATGCTGTAAGCACTACTTTCTGTGCCTCTCCATTCGCCCGCTAAGGGCTCTTTCGTTCCTGGTTTAGACCACCATGACCAAAGCTGCCGGGAACATTCATATCTAAGTCTTTGTGAAGGTGTCCCTGTGGGGTAAATACCTGCGTGTGGGATGATCGGATCACATGTGGTGTGTGTGTTTAAGTTTTTTAAAAAATGCTGGCTTTCCCAAGTGGTTTTTCCCATTCCCGCATTTCCCCAGCAGGCTGTGTGCATTCAGGTTGAACCAAAACCTCGATAACACTTAGTATTATTGGTCTCTTTAATTTTAGCTACTCCAGGGGTGTGTTGTTCTACCAGATTGGGGTTTCAGTTTGCAATTTCCCGACCTGTAGTGGATGTGAAGAGAGTTTGCATTTTGACAAGAGCCCCCCTGTGCTTTATGTACACAGGGAAGTTTGAGCAGACAGAGAAGACCCAGCATGAGGGCAGGCTGAGGTGATGATAGGAGCTGGGAAGCACAGTCAGTTCAGGGATGGGTAAGGACCAGCCATTAGAGGTGACTCCGGTCCCCAGGGCTTAGTGCTTTCTATAGCAGACGGAGAACTCTGCTGGCATGTGCTAGGTGCCTGTCACTGATCGTTCCTTCAACTTGGATTTTTCTTCTGATTTTGGGAAACAGAGTTTAAAGAAGAAAACTAAAGTTTCCCACTAATCCATGTTTTACTGATAATCCTTTTAAGCTAAAGCTTTGGTGCTGCTTGACTTTCCTACTGCCGCTCTAACGTATGACCCCATGCTAATTTCTTATCTTCCACACTGGAGGTCAGAAGTCTGAAAGGGAGCCTTAAGGGGCTAACATCAAGGTATTGGCTGGGCTGAGCCCCTTCTGGAGGCTCCAGGGGAGAATCTTGTCTGTTTTAGCATCAAGAGACCTTGTGTTCTTCGGCTGGTGGTCCCCTTCCAGCAACGACAGCATGCCAACTTCCACTTCCTCCCCAGCTTCTCACTGTTGTCTCTTTTCCCTTCACTTCTAAGGATGCCTATGAGGACATTGGGCCCTTGTGGATAATCCAGGATAATCTGCCCATCTCGAGATCCTTAATCACACCTGCAGAGTTCCTTTTGCCCTGTAAGCTCACATATTTACAGTCTCCAGGGATTACAATGGGGATGGCTCTCGGGGACCATTTTTCTGACTCCCACACATGCATTTTTTTTTTCTATCCAGTATGACAGTACTTAAACAGCCAATTGGAGTGATGTGCAAATCCTCCCTCTTCTTCCTTGTAAGGAGGAAAGCCACTTTTATAGGTAGAGAGGAAGGTAGGAGAAGCTTGAGAGGTCCATTAACCCACGTGATTAATACCTACAAATAAGGATAGCAATAATAAGAATAATGGGCCACATTTATTCAGTTCTTAATCCAAGTAATATTCTATAAAATTCATATCCATATCCATTTATTTAATCCTTAAAATAACCCTGCCTTGCTCTGAATGTCTGAGTTTCCCCAAAGTTGGTAGGTTGAAATCCTAACCATGGTATGAGGAGGTGGGGTTTGGGGGAGGGACTTAGGTCCAAGGGTAGAGTCCTGTATATGGCATTGGTGCATTTTTTTTTTTTTTTTTTTTTTTTGACAGAGAGGAAGATCACAAGTAGGCAGAGAGGCAGGCCTGGGTGGGGGAGGGGATGCGGGTGGGGGGAGCATGCTCCCTGCTGAGCAGAGAGCCTGATGCCCAGCTTGATCCCAGAACCCCCAGATCATGAGCTGAGCGGAAGGCAGAGACTTAACCCACCCAGCCACCCAGGCATCCCTGGATTGGAGCTTTTTTAAAAGAGGCCTCACAGAACTCTATAGCCCCTCCCACCACGTGAGGACCCAGACGTCCGCCCTATGAACCAGGATGTGGTTCCTGAGCACCCAGCGAATCTGCCAGCACCTTGATCTTGGACTCCCCATCTCCAGAACTGCAAGAAATTAATTTCTACTCCTTGCAAGCTGCCCAGCTTATGGCATTTTGTTAAGCAGCCATAACAGAGGACGACAAGCCTCGTGAGGGTCTATTACTGCTCTCCTCGCCATCCTACAGGGTGTGGACCCGAGACACAGGGAAATTCAGAGACTCACGCAAGATCACACAGGTAGGCAATTTCTGCCGCTCAAGTGTCCTTAATTAATTGATTGATTGATTGATTATTTTTTAATGCACAGGAGTAATCAGGGTTCTCCAGAGAAACTGAGCCAGTAAGATGTATATTTAGAAGAAGATTTATTAGGAAGCAATGGCTCACACGATCACGGAGGCTGAAATGTCCCATAATTTGCCTTCTGCAGGCTGAAGGCCCCAGAAGGCAGGCGACATCATTCACTTGGGGTCTGAAAGCCTGAGAATGGGATGGGGTGGGGGGGGGGGAGCCATTGGTGGCAATCCCACTCTGAAAGGCTGAGGAGGTGAGAAGGAAAGTCCCAGCTCATGCAGGTAAAAGGAAGAGATTCCTCCTTTCTCTGCCTTTTTGTTCTATTCTGGCCGCTCACATGCACACCGCAGAGTGGGATGCACCCACTTCAACGCCGATGCCACCCAGAAATACCCTCACAGCCGCACCCAGACATCCAGGCAAGCTGCCACAAAACGAGCCGTCACAGCCAGACGTGGTGATGATGGTGACAAAGAGAGAGGAGGCCGAAGCCAGGAGGAAGGGGGGGACGTTAGCAGGAGCGTCCATGGTGGCTCAGGTGGGGAAAGGAGTAGGAATGGGAATTTTTAGAGGCAAAGGGAGAGAGGAGCAGGAGGAATGAAGCCGCTGCTGCAGGTTACTGAGCTCTGGGCCAGACGGCGGAAAGGGGGGCTGTCAGGAGTGCTTCCCGCCTGACCAGCAGCCGGACACCTCCCTGGTGTCCCAGAGAAGCCACTGGTAGGCCTGTGCTGCTTGTCAATGCTCTGGGGTGCGCTGGACCCTCTCTGCTCTTCTCTGCTCCTTGACATCTTGCTGAGGCGAGACTCTGGTGACTGAAAGGTTTGGTTTTGCTCCGGGATCTCTGCTAGTCATTGTCTCCGCTGCTTTTGGTTTGCTTCCTGTTTCTTGCTTTGTTTTGTTTTAACCTTTTGTCAGGCCACCACATGAGCATTTTCCTGTAATAAAAATATTTTCCCAAAACATGACTTGAATGGCCGCCTAGCATTTCTCATGCGAACGCCTCATCGCTGCCAGTGCAAGTGGCGGTAAGTGCATGGGGCTGCGTGACGGGCCAGGAGGAAGCGCGGGGCTGGCCTTGGCCGCGCTGGCAGGGACGTCGCAGTTGCCACCCAGCAGTTTCCGGCTGCTCCCCGCATTCTCCGGAGAGCGAAAGGGACTTTCTCTTGCTTGGGGTCATGACGTGAATGTTCTACCTCGTGTCCCTATGGTCAGAAAAGGCGCACCAGCCATTCCTTTGCATGGGACTCAGGTGATCCTGGCTGAACTAAGTTCCATTAGGAAGGAAGAGTTGTCAGACAGGGTCATCCCAAGCCGGACACCTTCTCAAAAGCAAAAATAAGGCAACTTCATTTATAGATAAATATTTATATTATAGATATAGAAATATTATAAATATTTATATTATAATTATGTAATATTTATATTATAGAACTACAATATAAATATTACATAATTATATTTATATTATAGTTATATATAACTATAATATTGAATGCCTATTACATATTTATATTATATATTTACATATATAACTATCTTTATATTATAGTTATATATAAAACTATAATATTGAATGTCTATTACATATTTATATTATATATATTTACATAACTATTATATATAATATATATACAATAGTTATGTAAATAGTTATGTAAATAGTAAAAATAGTTATGTAAATATATACAGTTATATATAACTATTTATATATAGTTATATATAATAAGCATATATTAAATGTCTATTACATATTTATACTATATTATATATATTTACATAACTATGACATATATAATATATAATATATATAATATATAATAAATAACATTATATAATATATTATAATATAAATATATTATGATATATAATATAAATAAAATATAATAAATATATATTGACTATATATTGATATATATAATATTATATATATAACTGTATAGTTATATATAATAAATATATATTGAATGTCTATTACATATTTATATCATATATATTTACATAACCATAATATATATTTATATATAATACATATAATAAATATTAATATTATATATACATATATTATATGATATATTATATATTGAATATCTATTATATTTATTTATATATAAATATATTTAATTTATATATATTTAAATTTTTATATACTTATTATATATTATTTATATATATTGTATACACAGGGGCTTAAGGGGGTTGGTTTTTTTAGTGGGAGCAGGGGCTGAGGGGCAGAAGGAGAGAGAGAATCTGAAGCAGACTCCACTCCCAGCATGGAGCCTGGGCACAGTGCTCAATCCCAAAACAGCAAGATCATGACTGGAGCCAAAATCAAGAATCAGCCACTCGACCAAGTGAGCCACCCAGGCACCCACCATTAATATTTTTATTATCATTATTATTTACCCTAATAATAACAGCACTTACTGAATGTGTGCCATTTGGGAAGCACCACACTGCACACTTTCAATAAATTCTCTTATTTAATCTTCATTGTAAACTCCTGAGGGAGGTACCATCCCTCTATTACAAATACGGAAGTGGACTTGGAGATCGTCCCTTGCCTAAGCTCATAGGACAAGTGTGTGGCAATTTGAACCTCAAGCTCAGGTCTGTTGGATCCCAAATTCCATAACCTTCACCTTGGGTCCAACACTGCTCATGTCGGAGTCCAATCTGAATGACATACATATGGAATGTATGAACTGTCAGACAGCTCAGGAGATCTGTGCCACTCAGTTCCTGCCATCACCTCCAGCCTCACCTCCAGGGGACACATCTCTGCCCTCTCACAGCTGACCAGAGAGCTGCTGACATGGAGTGCTGGTCTGTTCTCCCTGCCACCAGCCTTTGGCTGAGAACCCCGCCCAACCCCCATAGGGCACTGTCAAGCAACACTGGAAGTCCCAGCCAAGCAACACTGGGATTTGCCTTTATTCCCCCAGCAAAGCAGACAAAACTCTAAAGGGCTGGACCCCGGACCCAGCCTCTTCTACCTTCCTCGTATCTGTTGGGGTCCAGGCTCCTGCCCAGCCTGGCTTTCGGGTTTTTGTGTGTCACACCTGCCACAACCACACGCTCCCTGCTCCCAGAAGCTCGTGTGTTGAGTCTGTTAATCTGTGTCCTGCCTTGATCTTTAGAAATGGTTTGCAGGGAGGGAGCTGGGATGACGTAAGGTACAGCAAAAAAAAATAAAACATTCAGCATTTGTTATAAATAACATTTTAATAGTACTCACTTTATTTTCTAATAAAAATCTTTATTACCCACGTGTTCTCTAGCTGTGTGCATTTCAATTTTTTTCATAAGTGACTATAAATCTAATTCTCTATTGCTAAATAAGCTAACCAACATTCATTAAGAAGGTTCAAGTCTCTATCCGTACCATAAACAGGACGAGAAAAAAAATCTAGTATCATTGCACTGGAAGTCGACAGTGCCCAAGATCTTAGGAAAAAGTGGTAATCACTTATTACTTATTATAATTCATTAAGCTTGTAGGAAATATTTAGATACTTAATTGGCATTTAACAAGATAGCTATAGAGAGTAAATGAGACATTAAATTCTCTTCTTAAATGCCCATTAGATTTGCTTTAGAAATTAATTGATATCTAATTCATTTGCTATCAACTATTTTATCCTTTGCCAGCTGAGAAGTTCAACATATTAATGATAAACAGAGGCAGGAGAAGGGGGGATGTATACTTTCCGAGCTCAGCCTAATGTAAAAGGCAAAAGATCCTTATTACAACTCAGTCTCCTCCAAGGGACATTGTCTTTGGGTTTAGAGGGAGAGACACCGTTGGACCTGTCCAGACCCTAACCATCAAAGGCCCACCTATACAGACAACACATGAGGGGACCAGAAGGCCTTTCATGAGGACCAGGTGGGATATCAGCACACGGATGTTCAAATAGATGGAATGTCTACGTGGTATCCAGTACCTCGGGGCCAGTCCTTGGGAACACAGAGGAGTTACTCTGTTTTTGTTTGTGGTTTTTTTTTTTTTTAAAGAATTTATTTATTTATTTATTTATTTATTTATTTGAGAGAAGGAGAATAAGAGAAAGAGAGCATGAGAAGGGGGAGGATCAGAGGGAGAAGCAGACTCCCTGCCGAGCAGGGAGCCCGATATGGGACTCGATCCTGGGACTCCAGGATCATGACCTGAGCCGAAGACAGTTGTTTAATCAACTGAGCCACCCAGGCATCCTGTTTGGGGTTACCCTTGACAGTAGAGCAGTGGATTAAAATTATAAGGAGGGGACAGGCAGCCGAGCTCTCCAGATGCCTTCCTTCCAGGAAGGACTTGCTGCCCCCAACGCTGAGAGAGCAGCCAACAAATTACCCACCCACTCCTTCGGGCTTTGCCTCACGTGCAGAAAGATGCCCACAAGGAGATGCACTGTTCCTGGGGCCACCACCCCAGCCAAGGAATGATTGCAGGACACATCACTTCGGCCAGCTATGGAGCAATCTTGATGGTTCATGTGTGTTACAAAATTTCCAGTGATGAAGTCTTAGAATATAAGTGAGGTTCAGTGGGGGAGGTCCAGAGTCGACGACCAAGAAAAAATTCTTGAGACATCTTTGGTGCAAAATGGTGGTTTATTAGAGCAGGGGGACAGGACCTGTGAGCAGAAAGAGCTGCTGCCCCGGGGTTATGAGGAATCGTCCATTATATACTTGCAAGTTGGGAGGGAGTTAGGGATGGCATGAGTCTCTAAGGAATTTTGAAGCAAGGTTTCCAGGACCTTGAGGGGCTGGCTATTGTTGGGAAAAAGGTTATTCATTACCAGTAATAAAACCTTTGTCATGAGACCCTTTAGATGTATATCAGTGGGCCATATGCTTGGGAATGATTGTCAACGTGTATCTTGGAGGGGGTAGAGATAAAGTTTTCAAAGGAAATATTAAAGTAGACTTAAAGGATCCTGGTAGTGGGTAGGGGTTGGTCAGGCTAGGATAGCCCTTTGCCCTTAGCAAAGCCTCCAGGTGGAGGTAATTAAATCCATAGAGGAATGTCACTCTGCCCGTTTCAAGGGCTTGTCAGTGGGTAAGGAAATTTAATAATTTTTCTTTTGCCTCTGTTTCCCACATCACCAGAGGAGTCGGCCAAGGCTTTTTAGATGCGTTAGAGTTTGAACTTTCCCTTTGCCAGATCCTACTTCCTTTCCTTTTTGTCCATAGATATTGATGCCTAATCAACACCCCATATATCATGTATCTCACCATCTGCTTCTGGAGAATCTAATTTATAATGTGTAGTGGAAATTGAAGGTGCTTGTGTCCATTACAAGTGCTGTTATGGCTGGTACCCAGCTTGTTGAACCACTGGGTTCCTTTAAACTGCCCATAGCTACTTCTGGGAGTCATCAAGTAGTGTTTCCCAGGCATTGCCCCTGTCCATGGCTGGGGTTCAACTCTTTTTGATCTTTTGTGCTCTATTGTTTTTGCCTCTGCCCAAAGTTACAAAGTTATCTTGCCTACTTAATGACAATATTTTTCTCTTGTGGCAGAAATTGCCAGGTGATCACTTAATCTGCCTTTTTTTCTCTCTGGGCAAAGGATTAGGCTATATACCCAACCCCCTGCCTTGTCAAGTGTGCCCATGTGTAGATAAGAGAAAGTAAGCAGAGGTGATGTGTGCCTCTTTCAGTCCTGGCCACACCACACACATGATTCTCTGAGAGTTCTTGTCTTCCGCTGGCTAAATGCAAATGACTCTGAGACCCAAGATGGAAGAAGCCTAGATCTCAACATTTGGCCAACATGGAAGGCCTCCCTCAGGTCAGGAATACTTATTTCCTTAAGTGGGAGATGAACTTCTATTGCCATAAATCACCAAAACTTGGTAGTTTATCAGTGACAACAGCTACTGCTGGGTGAACTAAGATGGCACCCATCAGATACTGCTGCCTACTGCCAGGCACTCTGCTGGACACATCTGCCATTTCCTTGGATACCTCCATTTCCTACCAATTACCTCTCCTGCCACTGATGAGACACTATAAACCTAAGATCTCAAAATGACTCCATGTTCTCAACACACAGAAGTCAAGAAGAATTTTTAAGAATGTGAGCAGACCATGTCTCTGTCTTTCCTCTGTGTCATTATGCATTGATGGATGGACCTCAAAGTAATACTAATCATACTTTAACCTAACAAATATCTGGAACCTGATCTTTAGCATTTTATTAAATCAGAAATTCCTCTCCACAAGAAGCTGACCCAAGAGGATCAACATTAAGCTCTACTCAGAATTTCTCCTTCCCTTTTGGTGACTAGATTTTGAGTCTAAGCATGTTTGCTCTTCCTAATTCTCTCCTCCTTGATCTTGAATTTCCCCCATGAGGCTCCTCAGTCAGCCCTCAGTGCATGCAGACTTCTGAAGGATTGGCTTCACCAAGTTCTCATACATGGTTCCATGAGTATAAGGGCCTCACCACTGTATGCTCAGCATTTAAATAGCTTTCTGTGTACAGAAGATGCACAGTGATATTTGTTAAATGAACAAAGAATGTGTGTAATTGAGTAAAGAGCAGAACATATGATCAAGAGACCTTTTGCTGTCCTGCACTGTGGTCAGTCTTGGGGAAGAAAATACCAGGTGATAGAGATAGAGGACTTTGAGAGTTTTATGTTTTTGCTGCACTTGACCCTGTCAGATGCTCGCTCAGCCCAGTTACCATCTGTGAGGACTAATTTTTTAAAAACCAAACTTTATTTTCTCTGAAATAAGAAAAATAGCTATAACCTCAAACCATAAATTATGAAACGGGGTAGACAAATACCATGGAATCTGTATAAAAACAAGGTGAAACTTGACATCTCACAATTCTCTTCAGACCTTGAACATTGGAACAATTTTTCTAGAAGTCACAGGATCTTAAGAGCCTAATCTAATAGTTGTTTCATTAGCGCCTCAAGGTCTAGGGGGATGATCCAATCTCTAGAGCAGGGAATACATTCCTCTAGAAACTTCCGAGGCAGGGGGTGGCTTCTGAAGCAGACACTAGAGACATGCCAATTCCATCCTGTTTTATCAGCCTTCTAGATGAAGTTGTCAAAGGTCAGGGGAGGTAAAATAAGCAAAAAGTAGCAGAGAGAGCCTTGCTACCTAAAGTGTGGTCTGAGGAGCCTCAGCACATGATGCTGCATTATATGTATCAACTGACTGGTCTTCATACCCAGATATTTAGTCAAACACTGTTCTAGTGTTTTTGTGAAAGTATTTTTTGATTGGAATAATATTTGCATAAGTGGTCTTTGAGTAAAACAGTTTGCCCTGCATGATGTGGGTGGTCCTCATCTAATCAGGGAAGGCCTTAAGAGAAAAGAAAAGAGAGAAAGAGAAGAGAAGAGAAGAGAAGAGAAGAGAAGAGAAGAAAAAAAAAAAAAAAAAAAAAAAAAAAAAAAAAAAAAGAAAAGAAAAGAAAAAAAACCTGTAAAGCAGAGGAATTCTACCAACAGATAGGCTTTGGACTAAAATCACATCTCTTCCCTGGGTCTCCAGCCTGCCAGCCCACCCTGCAGATTTTGGATGCCAGCCTTCCAAAATTATGTGAGCCAATTCCTTAAAATAAATACCTCCCCCTGTTCCATTCTGTTTCTCTTGAGAACCTGTACTCACAAACCATTCAAAAAATATCTCTAAATCCACTTACCCTGTGTCCTTTTTTCCTACAACCTCTCATGAAGCTGAAATGAAAGCTCCTGGGGAGCAAAAGGAAAAAAAAAATCCTAATGTACTAATCACCAGTTTGCAGTTTCCAGAGAGGCAACTTGCACACTGAAGGTGAAATGAAAGCTAACAAAGGTTGGAGGAAGCTACTACATTCAGTATAAGAGAAGTGTCTAAGAGCTCGTTTTTCCTTCTTATATCAACTCTTGAAGGTCTCTCTTTTTTTTTTCTTAAGATTTAATTAATTAATCCAAGAGAGAACATAAGCAGAAGGCAGAGGGAGAAGCTCTCTGCTGAACAAAGAGCCTGACATGGGACTTGATCCTAGGACCTCAGGATCATGATCTGAGCTGAAGGCAGATGTTTATCTCACTGAGCCACCCAAGCATCCCTTGAAGGTCTCTTACAAAGCACCATCAAGCATCTTCAGTGATGGGACTTTGATGTCATAGAGCGTCAACTGTTCTCAGTGTTCTACCAGTCAAGTCTTATCTACATGCCAACCAAGCAGCTAGACCTTCAGTCAGTTCAGCCGACTGTAGTAAGACAATCCATGAGTGTCCCAGTAGTCCATATTCTATCTTTTCACACCAACTTTCATGGTCTTGGACTGTAGCACTCTCCAAAAATTGTCTTTAGATACTGCATAGTGAACAAGAAAGGAGAGCATGTCTTACTTATCTCTGGTTCACAAACAGAAGTAGAAGGATCACCTGAATGTCTTGTTTAACCTGCAGAATTCCACTGCTTCTCAGTGTTCTTCTCCTCCCTCCATCCCAGGATTCTGATTCACAGGTCCCCGGAATCTGCTCGTTCATCAGTTTCCCCCAGATTATTCCAATGTAGCTGGCACACAGACTACCCTGAAAAACTCCCAGCTAGAGAATTTAGGTTTCTCAGCACAACTCATTGAGAAATGGAATGAATAGAAGTAAAATAGTTATGAGACTAACTCACTGACCTTTCCTCTGCAGGTGAAAGGTTACTTCCAGCTACTTTAATCCCCTGGACTCAGGGCTAACTAGTCTTGTGTGTTGGTTCACAGACTTCCTGACATATGGTCAAGTGACAAATTGTTGTTGTTGTTGCCAACCAAAGAAGTGAATATCTTCTAGCAGTCCCAGACCCTAGTCTATGAATCCAGCTCTTCTGTTTTTATTAAATCACTTAATATGGAGAAAAGACAAACATAATTATAAAAGACATAAGGAAAGACCTAAAGAAAGGGAGGAAATGTTTAGACTTTTCCTCGACCTCAACAGCGAATGCCTTAGACTGATTCAGGTTTGTGACAATTTTGTGGATTCCAGGCAAGAGCAAAAAGTCAGTATCATGTAAGGAATAAGCCAAAAGCTCCCAGATCCATGGTTCATGAATTCACCAATTCTCCAAATAAACTTCAGAAGTTCTACTATAACCACAGTCAACCTAGAATCCAGCTCAACTCTGCAGGTTATCCAAAGCTCAATGTGGACGAATTCCACCTCCTAATATAAGCCACAACATAGGCTTTAGAGAGACTTTAGTGAGACTTGTATCACATCATGAGATAGAAAGTACAGGAGGGATCCTCACAAAGCAAGCATGAAGGGTGTGCGGCGGTGACCACAAGGAGAAGGCCTCTCCCATTTCTGCTCTTCCATTCCTCCTCACTGCATCAGATCCCACATTAGCTCACCCTTTGTTGCAACCTAATTGTGGCTCAAAAGGACTGACTCTAGCAAAGTCCATAGAAAGAGTCTCTAAAACAAAGCTGGTGACTCGACGAGTGGTTGATAGGCTAGAAGCTCCGTGCCAACCTTTAGAAGAGAAAAGACAGAGGAGTTTGCTTTTGTTTATCTGAAAGGAGCATAAATGTATCCCAAAGTAGGTTCAACTTCAATAGCATTACAGGTGATTGAAACTTTCCAGAATGGGATAAAAGGAGCACCTGTAGTCAGAGTGAAGCCCAGAAGCCAGGAGAGCCTAATAGTCCACAACACAAAGTAATAGACTTCATGACTCAATAGACACTTATAGGGTTATAGGATGTCTGTGCAGTGGGTTGAGGTGTTAAAGGAAGGAAACATTAAAAAGAGAGAAAAGGGGGGTTCTTGCTTTTGAGGAGATCACTATAGACCAGGCCTGGCAAACTCTTTTTTCTGTAAAGACCTAAATAGCAAATATTTCAGGCTTTGAGAGCCTCATGGTCTCCATTGCAATGACCCAACCTTGTTGTCACACAAAAGCAGCCACAGAAAACATGTGGGGGAGTGGACATGGATGTGCTCTAATAGAACTTCAATTCCACAACCCGGCGGTGGGCTGAACTTGGCTCTCTAGTCAAGTTTGTCAATCCTTAGTCTCAACTAATAATCTTAAAATTTATAATTATTCTTGCTGGAGGAAACAGAAGAGAGGAATTGAGTGGACCTTAATGAACAAGAGAAGAAAACTGATACTTATTGACAACTATTATATGCCAGGTGGGGTCCCATCTAGGGTGAAGCAAGACAGGTGCCTAGAATGCAGTATTGAAGGAGGTGCTCAGTCTCAGAACCCTGAACTTACACACACCTGGTGTCAGGCACTTGGTGTATGTTTCAGCCCCTGGCCTGATTTAATCCTCACTAAAGCCACATGAAAGAGTTGTTATTCATGCCACCACCCCCTTTACAGATGAAAAATTCATAGCTCAGATAGATTAAGTGATTAGCTCAGAGTCACCCAGATCATAGGCAGCAGAGTTAAAATTTCCAACCTTGATCTACAAAGTGTCAAAACCTACGTTCTTTGAAATGACCATTTGTAGGCAATATGCAGGATAAGGATATTTTGCATAAAAGACAAAATGTAAACAAAGATGCAACATCACAAAAGTTGTTCTCTCATTTAATCTTCATAAATGTTTATTAAGGTATGACAAACAACTGAATGCTCTCAGAATGTTAATCTCCATGAGGTTGGCAAAGAAGAGCACCGAGAGGTTTGGGGCTATAGGCTGCGAAGGGCTCTATTGGAAGACCAGGCAGTATGGGTTAAACTCGGAGATTTTTTCAGGTTGTCTCATGCCCTGACCCCTACCATCTAGACCTTATAACATCCAAGACTCAGACGATGGCTGGAAGGACCCCTGGCTCTGTCGCCATCTGTGCTTCTGGGTTCACACACGTTTTTAGGGCTCAGTTCTTCATCCAGTTATTATTCATCTCTGTTTCAACTACCATCCAGGTGGAAGTTAGAGGGACAGTTTTCACATATAGAGCTGAGGACAAGAATTCAGAGAACTCCCCTTTGGAATACTTACCACCATAACAATTTCACATTTCTTTATAACATCGTTGCTTTGATTCCTCTTTGACCCATTGTTCAGGTTGGACTCTATGAAAAGAGATGCTAAGATG
Organism: Mustela putorius furo; assembly: GCF_011764305.1. Classification (NCBI taxonomy): domain Eukaryota; kingdom Metazoa; phylum Chordata; class Mammalia; order Carnivora; family Mustelidae; genus Mustela; species Mustela putorius. Next base: position 8,282,761 of record NW_025421464.1, on the reverse strand, counting down.
AAGTTTGGGGTATGAGATATTTATTATGTAAATAAGGATCAACCCCTGTAGAAGGGAGGGGGAGGAAGTTAGTTTGGTCAGAAAAAGAAGTCAGATCATTATGTATGGCCCAGAAAACCTCAGCCAACCTCGCAAGGAGCTCCAGGGCAAATAGTGTTGGGTAGGAGGGCAAGCTGCCTAGAAAGGGCATGACCTTGGGCGAGGCAGGTTTCTGCAGCTGAGGCAGACACTGAACTCAAGCTTCTCTGCTGACTATACACCTCTCCTTCCTTGGAAGAATCGAGGCATATCTCTGAATGATCTACCCCCAACTGCTACTATAGAGGATAAACAACAAGAGGATAAAAATTGCATCTGGTCTTGCTCACCACTGCATGCACAATCCCTAGGAGAGCTAGGTATGCATTGTACATGTGGTAGGTACTCAAAAAGTCTTTGTGGTTGAATTAATTAATTACTCAAGGCAAGAGGTAGCCATAACAGCATCATAACCTCCATGAGTTCTCAGAAACCAAGACCTCTGCTAGACTTTTCTAGCAAGAAGACATTCCCCACACCCCCCATGAAAACCAGTTACATTAATTTAAGATAGAAATATGCACATTTTGGGGGCATCTGGGTGGTTCAGTGGGTTAAAGCCTCTGCCTTCAGCTCAGGTCATGATCCCGGGGTTCTGGGATCGAGCCCCGCATTGGGCTGTCTGCTTAGCGGGGAGCCTGATTCCTCCTCTCTCTCTGCCTGCCCCTCTGCCTACTTGTGATCTCTGTCTGTCAAATAAATAAATAAAATCTTAAAAAAAAAAAGGAGCTGTTAGTTATTGTCTTTCTCTCTGCATTTCCTAAAAACTTACACCCACCCCCCAAATGTTTGGCCTCAAGTATCCAGATTGCTTCAAATTGTGTATCTGTTCCTCTAGCTTTTTATTTCCTGTAGTGTCATTTCATAGCTTTATGAAAGATAATCTGAAATGTATCAGGCAAAAATGGATGTGCCTGGAGACAGGCAAAGTGGTAGTGAGGAAAGAATTGAAATCATAACCAATGGCTCCATTTGCCAATAGAAGCAACCAAGCACAACGGGGAGGAAGAGAGGACACATTCCATGTTGTCATGTTTGGTCAACATGGGGCATGCACGAGGAAGATGCACATGAATGTGAAGCTCAGAGGTGAGCTCCAGAGCAAAACCATCTCCAAATAATGGGGAAAAAGGGGGGCGCCAAAGAAGATAAGCTGGTACACTTAGACATGTGGGGTGGAGATGAAGAAGAGGATATATTATTTAAGGTACTTTCAGTTACAAGGGTCTAGAGAAACCCAATTTGAGCTAATAAAGACACAATAATAAGAAGTGACCTCTCCCTATCACTCATTTCTCTGTCTCTCCACCTCTCCGCCCCTTGCTTTGCTCCCGTGCTCAGACAGACTCCTTCCTATGTCAGTGAGCATCTCAGTGTTTACAAACCAAGGGCTCTGTGACTGCAGAGAAGTGCTCTCCTGCAATTCACGTTGGAAACGTCCAGGGAATGACTGTGACGATGATCTGCATGTTCGCCCTGAACCGATCACCATGGTTGTGGGCGTGTCGAGGGCTGTGATAGAAGCAGCAGGGTCATGGGTCCCATGTTGTCAGATTAGTGGCTTCAGTCACCAGAAGAAGAAAGAAGTGTGCTAGATGGACAAAAACTATAGACGCCGCAATGATTTAGAAAAGGCCACAGCAAGACAGCCAGAGAAGGAGGATAGGAGTGCAGAAGAATAATGCCCACAGTTGAGTGAGTTTCAAAGGCTCTTAAACATACACAGAGATTGTACACACAAAGACACATGTACATACAAGCACATATACATATACAGATACACAGAGACCAGAACAAACAAAAGCATAAAAAAAAAAAAAAAACACCTTAGTGACTTAAACACCAGTAATTTATTCTCAAACAGTTCCGGAAGCCAGGAATCCAAAATCCCTCCAAAGACTTTAGGGTTCCATCCTTCCTGGTCTCTTCCAGCTTCTGGTGGCCCCATACCTTCCTTGGCCTGTGGTTGCATCTCTCCAATCCCCATGTTCATCTGTAGAAGGCCATCTTCTTTGTGGGTCTATTATTTCAAATTTCTTGGACCTTTCTCTGAAAAGCACACCTGCCATTAGATTTTGGGGTTACACTAAACCCAGATGACCCCAATTCAGATCCTGAATTTAGTTACATTGACAAAGACCCAGTTTCACAGAAAAGTTAACATGCACAAGTTCCAGGAGATAAGACTTCCACTTATCTTTTGGGGAGCCACGATTTAATTCCACTACCCATGAAGCCAATACATGAAGCAGATTGTGCATGAGACCATGGAGAAAGGCAGAGACGGGCATTCTGGGGAGTATGTGTCCCATCCAAGACCATTCATGTTCGCTCTGTGTGGCCAAACTAAACACATCCAGAGCCCAGATATGGTCCACGGGTGTCCAGTTTGGAGCACAGGGCAATCCTGGATGCTCCTCTTCCTGGATGAGATCTTAATAGTGAATTCCTGAAATGCAAATTGTAATTGCAATGACAGCTGAAGATGCCAGATTTTTCCTAAAGCCTGATGTTCAGCTCAAAACCATCTCTGCCATCCACTCTCTGCTTGGCAGGAACTGGCAGAGAGATTTTATCACATATGTAGCCTGACAAATGAGTAAGTGGCTGAAGGCCATTCCGGTTCTGCACAAACCATAAATCTTACTCCAACAACAAACAAAGATCAGCAGAGTGGCCCAAGCGAGGACTGCATTTGTCACCAAACCATCAGAACTCAGTGCTGGAGCTTCTCTTCCTGGCTGAGATCCAGGGCCTGTGTCCTGGACTTTCGACACCTGCCCTTCTGTCAAAGGGGGGGCCCGTGAGAACTTCTGTTCAACAGCCAAACCCTAGTGAATCCCATGGCCCTTGGCCATGTTCTCCATGTGTCTGTCTGTCTCACGTAACTCTGGAGGCCTGGATTAGGAGCTACCAGTTAATACCATTGGTTTTGCTTCTAGAGAAACCCTAAGAAGATAAACCAGTCCATACGGTGTGGAGTCCGTTGGCAATTAAGATCTAAAAGAAGCTCTTACTCCTTCTAGAAGGAGGAGGAAAGGAGGTCACTCACGGGAGTGAAAACACTCTCTGGGGAGTGAAGCAAGACTCAGAAGTCCAGGAGGGAAAGAGGTTCATTAGCACGCAATCAGAGACTCGTCCCGGACTATGGACCCAGACAGGGATCGCTCATGTGGAGCAGGTGGATGTCAGCGCGGGCTGCTGGGGATGGCAACGTGTGTAGCCAGGCGGCAGGAGCTCTCCTCCAGATTCACAGTGAGCACACAGTGTGATGAAATGTCAGTGACAAATCCAGTGCAATCAGGTGAGAAATCCCGCCTGAGTAATAACACCGCCCCATTGTTCATTCCCACCGCCTCCAGAGCCACACGCCTGATGCAGAGAGCTCACAGCTGGCTTCCCTGACGCTGAGCTCTGCACAGGTAAACCTTTGGAAGACCCTCTTCCAGAGCCCCGGGGTGCAGAGAAGGTTAATCTTGTCATGTCAAGATTCTCTTCAGATGCCAGACCAACTCAACATCAATTTGACACAGATTTCTTTGGGGGAATCTGGGTTAATCTTTCTGGGCGGGCTGTCCATTCCACAGACAGGAGACTGGTCAGGAGTTAGCCTCCACACCTCCTGTATGACCACCCCCACCTCTGCCCCCCAACCCTGGCCCTGTCTCCGAATTAAAAATTTAAAAGGGCAATTAAATTTTAAAAAAAGCAATCCTATGTTTACGGGCCCTCATAGGTAATTTATAAATGTTGCATTGCAGGTCCCGTTTTGTTTAAAGTATTTAATTTGGAGAGAGGCTTCTGTGGGAATGCAGAATCTGTCCCAGATGCCCACGGGAGATGCATTGTAAAATGCAAAATGTTCTGCTGACATCAGTGACAGGGGCAGGGATGGGAGACCAGTTTCTTAAGGATTTCTTTGATCCTCCGTGCATCAGCAGACTACCTACACAAGAACACTTTGGCCGCTGAGTCTGCTTTGTATCTGTGTGCCAAATAAATTCACAGAGTCATGAATACTCAAGGATCCCAAAGATGCTAAGCTAAATGCAATACGGTATCCCTGATTGGACCTTGGATCCAAGAAATGGACAAATGTGGAAAAGCTGGTGACATACAAATAAAGTGGGGAGTTTGGTCACTAGGAAAATACCAATGTTAGTTTCTCTAACAAAAGAAACTGTGATCAGGAGGTGTTAACAAGAGAAGAAATTGAGCAAAGGGTGTATAGGAACTCTCTGTCTTTGCTATTTTTCTCTAGATCTAAAATTATTCCATAGTGCCTTTTTTTTTTTTTTCATTTTAAATTGTTAAAAAATGCTCGAGGTCACCAATCACGTTTGCTAACTCTTCTCTGGCCTGAAGGTCTGAAAAGGAAATCTTTGCTCCTGGCCAAACTGTTGCATCCACAATCCAGTGTAAGGAAAGCAGGTTGTAGGCCCTTCTTTCTCTTTCAATCTGTGTATGCTTCACAATTGTAAATTACATTGCCTATTAATCTTTTTATTAATTTCTTGTCTGTGTCTCCCAGCAGAATGGAAGCTTCCTGAGAGCATGGCACATGACTACCCCATCTCACTTCTATATTTCTGCTTCCTTGCAGGGTACCTTTTAGATGGGATGCACTAATACAATTTTATTTAGTCTAAGAACAGAAATTTCTATTTTTCCCTTCCCTTCCCTGCTCTTAAGACCCTCCACTTCTGGAACCAGCGGCTCTGGCAGCTCTGTAAGTTGTTTAAACAGACACCAAGCAACCAAAGGAGGTGAGAGTGATGTTTCTTTTCAGACAGAAGATGAGCTCCGTGGGCCTAGGAGCGATGCGTATCTTCTTCCTGCCTGGGACATAGTTGATATTTACTAAACATCTTTGGGTTGAATGTCGGGAAACATGGAACCAAGGAAACCAGAGGAATGGGGCTGCAGATCCCATAGGAATTGAGGGAAGAATCTGAATGAGGACTGGTGGAGGAAGAGAAACTGTTAATAAAAAAGAACATGATTACTATTCCTTAATAAGTGTAGTTTCTCGTGGCATACACAATTTTACAAAACATAGTAGAATGGGGGTGCTAGTCATAACAGATCGAGCCCATCATTTTAATGAGGCTCAACATCTTTTAATCCTTCCAACTTCCCAGATTTCATCTTTGATGCTAGGAATTTGAAGATCCGTAAGAATATAGTCATGGTCCTCCAGGAATGTATCATTTTGTTGGAGAAGCAAGTGGATGAACAGAAAATACAAGGGTAGTTATGTGAGTAACGTACCATGAGAAGGGAGAACTCTGGCCTGGAGGAGGTATGGGAGAGGGGGCTTTTCTGAAGGAAGTGATGCCTGAAACTTCAGTATGCAGGAAACGCAGAACTTACTCTTCTGCCTTCTGTGCAGGCAGAAGGAATAGCATGAACAAAGAAAGGAAGAAGATATAAGAAAGTGCAATGCTTCTGGTACAAAGGTTGACAACCGCTGTCCAACAAGCTTTTTGAAACAAAATTTATCATGGTGGGTCTCCATTGATTGGTTAATTCGTTTAGCAAGTATTTACTGAGAGGCTACTTTATGCCAAGACTAGCTGTAACACATAGGATGTATAGCTCAAGTTTCATGTCTAAAAAGAACTCACATTTTAAGAGATTGATTGCAACGCTGCAATGAGCTTGAAAGACCTCACCCATAATCCATTCTGGACCAAGAGCCTTACTTTAAAACACTTTTTGTCTTGCTGCTGGATATGTATCCATTCCTCAATCAATATCACTATTCATATCCCCTGCTCTAATTGTTTTTTTTTAATTTTTAGATAGTAAAATAAAAATTTTAATTTCTATATAGTTTATTTCTTTCATTATAGATGTCCTACTAAACATATTTGCTCTCCATACATTATAGTATATTTCTTTCTTTGATTCTTTAACTACAAAATACTACCAGCAAACTCTCACTCCTTACATTATTATCCCAAAATGCCTGTTTGGCTAATATCAGTGTAGTACTTATATTAAAAAAGCATTTTAACCTTACAAAGCTATTCTCTATTACTGATATACCTATACATGATTTTTTTTTTTATTTTTTTAAACTTATGATGTATTATTAGCCCCAGGGGTACAGGTCTGTGAATTGCCAGGTTTACACAATTCACATCACTCACCATATCACATACCTTCCCCAGTGTCCCTAAGCCAACCACCCTCTCCCTCTTCCCCTCTCCCCACCCCCACCTGCCACCCTGGCAACCCTCAGTTTGTTTTGTGAGATTAAGAGTATCTTGCGGTTTTTTTCCCTCCCGATCCCATTTTGTTTCATTTATTCCTTTCCTACCTCCCAAGCCCCCCACATTGCCTCTCAACTTCCTCATATCAGGGAGATCATATGGTAATTATCTTTCTCTGAATGACTTACTTCGCTCAGCATAATACCTTCTAGTTCCATCCACCTCATTGCAAATGGCAAGATTCCATTTCTTTTGATGGCTACATAGTATTCCATTGTGTGTGTGTGTGTGTGTGTGTGTGTGTGTGTGTGTATCACATCTTCTTTATCCATTCATCTGCTGATGGACATCTAGGTTCTTTCCATAGTTTGGCTATTGTGGACATTGCTGCTATAAACATTCGGGTGCATGTGCCCCTTCGGATCACTACATTTGTATCTTTAGTGTAAATACCCAGTAGTGGGATTGCTGGGTCATAGGGAAGCTCTATTTTCAACTTTTAGAGGAACCTCCATGCTGTTTTCCAGAGTGGTTACACCAGCTTGCATTCCCACCTAATTGTTTTAATTAAGATTTTAAAATTTATTCAGAAGCTGTGCATGGGATTATCTCTTTTAAAAATCAATGTGTATCTGCCCTATTATATAAATCTCAGTCACGATTTCACATATTTGTGTTTGATTCTTCTTGATCAGGCTTTTCTACATCTAAAAAAGTTTTTGTTTATGGATTTGCTTTTTCAGAATTTTTTTTTCATTTCTTTTCTTGTGCTATTTGTATGTTGATTTTGCTAATCTTCAAATAACTTCTCAAGTTGAATACTTTGCTTTAATTCTTTATTTTTGAATTCCTTATTATTGAATACTAATGCTATGATTTTGTTGCCTGCAATAGTGTTGACCCTATCCCATGGGATTTGATAAGCACTAGGCCCATTATTTTCTAAATAGTTAATGTTAGTTTTTTATATTCATATGATTGAAGAAAGAGATTTTCTTTACCCACGACTGCCAAGTGTTTTGTTTGTTTGTTTTGTTTTTTTTAGGAGAGAGTGGGAAGGGGGATAAAAGAAGAGGGAGAGAGAAAATCTTAAGCAGACTCTGCTCCAAGCATGGAGGCTAACGAGGGGCTTAATCTCACAACCCTGATATATGACCTGAGCTGAAACCAAGAATCAGGTACTTAACCAACTGAGCTATCCAGGCACCCACCCAAGTGGTTTTTATTTAAACCTATTCTTTCAATTCCTCGAATTTATTGTACTATGGTTAGACAAGGTGAGCTGTTAAATTTCTACCCATTAGAATTTATTAAGGATCTCTTTATGGCCAAGACTATGACAAATTTTACTAAATTTCTAAGGATTTTGGAAAGAATTTTTTTTTCCTTCTTTATGGAAGCCAATGTTAAATATTCATATATGCAGCCAAATAAATTTTAAATATAAAATTTCATATACAGATTTTTATCTTCATGATCTATGAAAGAATGAATGCTTTATCTTCCATAAATAATATATATGAAATAAAATGAATGAAGACTATTACCACATCATTTAGGATAATTTATTTTATCAACACAAACCATACCTATTTACTATATAGTGCTTTAAATTATACTTTGGGTGATATTAATTACCCACCTCTGGTTTTATTTGAATGTGCTAGAATATCTTGTCTAATACTTTCAGTTTTAATGTTTGCCAATGAACCTTAAGTTGCCTAAAGTTAGATTATTCTTTAACTCAATTTAATTTATTTTTTAATAGAAGGATTTAAACCATTTGTTTTTGGTTTAAATAATTGATACATCTACTATCATTTTCTTTGAATGTTTTCTTTCTGTTTTTCCTGGAAAAGCTGAAAAATGAGATACCCTATGTCCAGTTTACACCATGATAAATCTGCTATGGTTAAAATTTCTCCTCCTTCAGTCATCGGATTAGACAAAGTTTGAGGTCCCTTCTCTATTTACATGACCCTTAGGCTTCCTTTATCCACTGAATGGGACCTCCCATTAATAAAGGAAGCTCATTTATTATCTTAATTTCTCCCCAAAGATGTATAAAAATATATATATAATTTAAGAATTAAACTGATCTATTAGTGTTGGGCATGAGAAGTGATCAAAACCATATAATTGCTAAGGAACCTCATAAAATCAGAATGCTTCAGTTTATGAAGGTATGGCAACTGTCACTACTGGCCAGAAATGTATGAGGAAAGGACAGATAGAGACCTTCTAGAATAAATATCCCCAAATTCAAGGAGAAAGCTGCCACCTCTACTGGTATCTCCTGATAAGGTTGCCTCTGACACCACCATATGATTGTAGTGAAAGGCTTGTGTTTGGAGGAAGCCACTCCTAGGAGCATATTATAAAATGTTGCATTGAAGAAAGAGTTTTGGTGACCTAAATAAGTCCACATCAAACATGTACACGTTTGAGACAGTCTGGACAAGTTTACTTTCTTCTCACTCCTATCTAAGTCTGAATGATGGAATCTTAGATTTTTAAATTAACAAAACAATTCTACATCATTTGTTTCCTTATTTTTCATTTACATTATGGTATAATCATAGTAACTAAAATCATTTCTACTAAACTCTGTATTTTTTTTAAAGATTTTATTTATTTATTTGACAGAGATCACAAGTAGGCAGAGATGCAGGCAGAGAGAGAGGAGGAAGCAGGCTCCCTGCCAAGCAGAGAGCCCAATGCAGGGCTCGATCCCAGGACCCTCGGATCATGACTTGAGTCAAAGGCAGAGGCTTTAACCCACTGAGCCACCCAGGCGCCCCTAAACTCTGTATTTTACAGTTTTACTTGTTTTCTTCCAATTCTCTATTACCATGATTTCCCATTTGTTTTGTTTTGTTTTGGTTTGGTTTGGTTTGGTTTGGTATGTTTTGCTTTGCTTTGTTGACCCTTATCTACCAGGTTACTTACATGAGAATTTTGCCTTTAAGAGAGTATTGACTTTCCAGGGGTCTGTCTTCCTGAAAATGGCTTCCTTTCACTTCTGAACAGTCACACCCATCAACTAAGTAAAGAATTTTAAATCTTAATATTTTCTTCCTCAGAATGTTATATCCATTGCCTAAAGCATTTAGAGTCCTCCAAAAGATCTGCGATCATTTTGGCATTTGCTCTCTAAGTAATCTATTTATTCCCATGCATGGATGTTTCTACCAAAATTTCTTTTAACTTTCAACTTCAAAATACTTTCATTGGGCTATGTTTTAACATTGCTGTTTTTACTATTTTTTTTATAATAGCAGCGCAGTGAGTTGATGCAATGAACAAAGACATTTCTTCAGACCTAGAAAGTTCTTTCTTTTCTTCTTCAATTTTTATCTCTCCTCTGTCTTTCCCTTCCATCCTCCTAGGATTTCCCCTGGATCAATCTTCTTCTATCTCATCATCTTTTTTTTTTTTTTTTTGTCTTTTCTCTGAATTCTAAAAGAATGTCTTAAGATTTTCTTCTCTTTCAGTCATCCAGCTTTCTGAAGGCATGCTGTCCAGTATAGAAGTCACTGGCCCCATGTGGCTACTTAAATTTAAACTTAAATTAACTTAAACGAAATCAGATAAGTTTAGTTGCACTGTCACAAGGCTCAGCCATCACATGGGGCTGGTAGTTACCAATGGGTAGCACAGGTAGAGAAAAGAGGACAAACTATACTTCCTGGGTCAAATACAGCCCATAGCTGTTTTACAAATTAGGTTCTCCCTTCAATCATTTATTTTTAATTGTGGAAAAATACACATAATATAAAATTTCCCCTTTTTTTTTTCTAAAGATTTTATTTATTTGACAGAGAGAGATCACAAGTAGGCAGAGAGGCAAGCAAAGAGAGAGAGAGAGGAGGAAGCAGGCTCCCTGCCGAGCAGAGAGCCCAATGTGGGACTCGATCCCAGAACCCTGAGATCATGACCTGAGCTGAAGGCAGAGGTTTTACCCCCTGAGCCACCCAGATGCCCCCAAATTTGCCTTTTTTTAAAAGATTTTTTTTATTTGAGAGAAAAAGAGACAGCACAGTAGGGGAAAGGGACAGAGGAAGAGGGAGAAGCAGACTCTTTGCTGAGCAGGGAGACCAACATGGGACTCAATCTCAGGACCCTGGGATCATGACAAGGGCAGATGCTTAACCCACAGACACCGCCAAAGGCCCCTAAAATTTGCCATTTTAACCATTTGCCATTTTTAACCATTTTAAGGTGTATAATTCAATGCCACTCAGCACATCTCACTCCACTAGCTCACTCTAGAACTAAAGGAGATATCATATCCATGGAAAAGTCACCCTCCATTCTCCACTCCTGCCAGCCCCTAAAATCACCAACTTGCTTCCTGTCTCTGCGATTCAACTACTCACATAAATGGAAGCCAGCCTTAGGTGTCTGACCTTTTACACTCAACATAGTGGTTTCGAGGTTCACCCATGCTGTGGCATGGATCAGCACATCCATCCTTCTTACAGAAGGACCATATTCCATTATATGTCTATATCACTTATTGTTTATCCACTCATTTGTTGATGGACACTTGGGCTGTTTTCGCCTTTCAGCTGTTGTCAGTGGTGCTTCTGTGAATATTGATGTACAAGATTTTTTTGAACACCTGTTTTCAATTATGGCAGCTACACACCAAGGAGCGGAATTGCTAGGTCATATCATAATTCTATGTCTCAGATCTTGAAAAATGGTCACCATTTTACATTCACATCAATAATATACGGGTTTCAGTGTCTTTCCATCCCTGCCTACCCTCGTTATTTTCCCTTTGCTGTTTTTTTTTAATTATAGCCATCCTAGTGGATGTGAGGGGGTATCATGGACTGCTTTTGCACATTCCACGAGCTAAGATTTTTTTGGTAAAGATTTCTTTAAAAAAAAAAAAAAGGAATACACAAAGGACTGTGTGTGGCCCTCAAAGCCTAAAATATTTGCTTATCTAGTCCTTTACATAAAAAGTTTTCTGTTCCTTGATGAGAACCTTGTCACCATTGCAGAAATACCTTTGGGACAATGCTCTGAGTGTGTAATAAACTGGTTAGTGCCTCCACTGTAGTTTTAAATTCAGCAATCTTATGTTTTACCTGCATCCATTCTTTCCTAGTCTTAATTTATTTCCTGCTTCCTCACACTTTTTAGGTGTAATATCCTCCTGAATGTTGTTGAAGATGCTAATTCTAACTTTTGTAAATGTCTCTCTTCTTTTAACTATTGAACATGGAGATGTTTGCTCTCATTATTCAGAGATCCTCTTCTTTGGACAACCTCTATCTTTTACATGTTTGCAGAATTTTCTCTATTTGTTCACCCTGAGAAGCAGAGTTGGAGCTGAGACAAACTTTGACAGATGGTGTAGATCCCCATCTCCCTCGTTCCCATAGAGAATACTTTAGATTTACTTTTCTTTAATTCTGCCAATTTGAAAATCCCAAAGCCTAGGACAAGAGGAAATGGGGCCCAAGTTAGACACATTTCATCATTTTGGCATTAGGCTGGAAAGTTCCCCTAACTTTATGTGGAAATGGCCATAAGCTCATTGCACAATACCCACCGTCATTAACAGGCACAGACACTCCACTGGGTGTGACACAGGCAATGACAATGTTTTTTGGTCAGCTTCCTTGCCAAGAGTAAGTTTATAATGTCTGGCATGACCACCCAGAGTAATTTTGGGGGGCCCAGATGTGCCTCCCAAAATACCCATGGTCCACCCTTCCAATCATCTGTGTGAATGGACCATGCCGTACTACCATTTTTTTTTTCCCCCAGGTCCTTCTTAGGCAAAATCTTAGGAAGCAACACTTGGGAAGGTTCATTGTTCCATCCATTCTCCTCTGAACCATAGCTGGCAGGAACTCTGATCATTGTGACATATAAATGGCACCGTTCCCTCTGGTGCTCTACTGACATACAATTTGTCATTACATCCTGTTGGTAAGTAATAGGACTAAGGATACTGTGGTAAGCTATTCCCGCTCACAGTATCATTTATCCACAAATCTCAATTTAGCCTTCATCCTTATAGTTTCCAGGGAGTGAAATTTAGGAAAATGATGAGTTAGCCTCAACTGAGGCTAACTTCTATACCTTTAGAAATCATAGAGGTTAGAAACACAAGGACCAGAAACCAGACATCACCAACCTTCTGACCCAGGCTTAGCCCTTTTCCAAGAAAAAGTACCCGCAGGGAAACTGAAACCTTCCAACTAATAACAGATGTTGCAGACGTGATGAGAAGCATTATGTTTTCCCGGGACCCAAATTTCTAGATGAATTATGAAAAGGAATCTGCCTTTTATCTGCATGTTTGACAGCGGGCACAGCAAACATCCCTCTCAGACAGTAGGCACTAAATAAATAGATGGTGAGAAAAGTCTAGCTGGCTGACTCACTGGAAGACTGGATTTTTCACTCCTCATCCAGATGTTTTGGCTTCACAGAGGCACTGGTGGAATCTGCCAAGCTGATTTGCGATCTCCGAGTGAAGGGCGGGACCCAAGCACAAAGCATCCTACCGGCAAATGAGCACATGGCACGGTCGTCTGTGAAATGAGGTCTCACCGGCTGCAAACGCAGGCGTGTGACAGACCCGCCGGTCCACTTCCAAGTGCTTCTGACAGACGAGCCCCCCATTTGCATACATCTCCTTGGGACACCTGCTGGAACTGTTAAGTTATTATTAGTACTGATAATGGAGTCTTCAGCAGGAATGTATTCATATTTCGAATGTTGTCAGGGCAGATTGTTTGGCTGTTAAGGAGAAAGCCAATCAGACATAAATATTTATGCCTGGATGGATGTCAGATTCTCTCATCAGGAACTGGATTGGTCTTAATTGAATCTTGGGGACAAATTTCGGCTCAGGGTTGATTGTGTGGCGGTTGGCTTCTTGTGAGCAGACCTCCCTCAGACCATCGCCTGGATTCTGGCACCTGGGAGCAGGTAGGCTCTCTCAGAATCTTAGTGATGTGGATGAGGGTGCATTTGGGAGGACACTGGTGGAGTTTTGTGGGACCCGATAAAGGGAATGCCACCAAACCAGAGCTGGGCTTCCCAAAAGCAATTCACAGATCAAGCTGGCCTGGGGCTGTGATCCCCGTAAAGACAGGGACTGTGTCCTGAATGCTGTTGTTCTCTCCTTGTCGGTCTGCACCACTGCCTGGAACAGGACAGCCCCACAGTGTGTGTGAAATCAATAAACAGACTGATGGTGACAGGCGATGGTGGGGTGAGCTCACAGAACAGCTGACTCTCACTTTTGCAGGACCCCCCTGAGTCTAGACTCATGTGCCATCCAGGACAGACTCTCACAGAGAACCAAGGGTAGTGATTCCACGAAAAGCCGGCCTCTGGGGCCAGGCATGTGGGTTCAGAGGCTCTGGTGCTTTCTAGCTGCGAGCCCGCATAGGCAAGCCATCAGAATCTACAGCCACAGTTGCCCTTCCCCACGCGGCTGTCGAGCACATTCCCTGGGGTCACAGTGCACATGAGGCAGACACTGCCAACAGGCCAGGCATGAGGGGGCAGGTGCTCCCTACAACGGTGCCTGAGCCTCATCACAACCCCAGGAGGCAAACCCTTGAGGCAGCCCGGCTGTGCAGATGCAGCAAGTGACCACCAGGCGCTGTGCTCAACAGTGATAAGCCAAGTACAGAGTGTAAGAGATTTCGACGGTGCACCCATGCCTTCCATCCACTCAAGTCCAGTAGGATCTGGACAGCGGGGGAAGAACCCGGCCCCACGGGGAGAGAGGCCGACGGAGCCAGACAAACGCGGGGAGCTGGACTTTCAGGAGAGGACCTGAGGCCGTGCTTGGGAAGGCAAGCTGGACCATGCATGTCCTGGGCAGGAAGCCCTGCAGGAGGGCCGGCGGCTGTTCCCGGGTTCACAGAAAGGGGCTTACTCCACAACAGGGTGAGAGAGAGGCTTGAGGCAGGCAACTCTACAAAACTGAAAAACACACATTTGACTTAAGAATGACAGTCCAAATGGCAACTGGGACACTTTTCATCTCAGCGGCTCGCCTGCCTGCCCCGAGCAATGGACGGAAGGATACCTCCTCAAAGAGCCCCCCGGTGACTCTGAAATCAGGCGACAGTGCGAGGCGTCTAGTAAGTGCTCAATAAATGCAGGCCTCTTTCCTTTCCTGCTGATGGCACTGGGCTCCTGGTGTGATTACCATTAGCCAGGTCATGGGTATTGTTTGCGTTGGGAAGGAGGACGGAGGGCACAGACACTGGCGGTCACCACTGCGCTCCCCCGAGGCTAACTCCTCAAGTTCCTTGTTGAATTGTTTCATGTCTACAAGTGTCTCATTTGAAACCAGGAAGCTGCCAGAGGGCTCTTACTCCTGTTTTCCCAGAACCTGGTGTGGGACGTTCTCAGGAGAGTCTCCCTGCTTGAATGGACAGGTGGGTGGAGTCATGGGGGGTGGGGGCCTGGTCCGTGTTGGGAAGGGGGCAGGCTAAGGAAGAAGTGAATCACCAGAGAAAGAACTAGTGTCTGGTTCTGGTTCGTCCAACCTCCCAAAGAATGCTCCTCTCCATAAATTGTCCCCCTTTGGTTCCTCCCAAGTAAAGCAGAGGAAATGCTCACCCACCAGATCTTCCAAGCTTGCCATGTTTGCTGAGGGGAACTGAAACCGGGCTGATGGGGCCCATTGGATGTGTGGACATTAGATGAAGGACGTCCTGGCTCTGAGGAACCAAGGAAAACACAGGTCTCCTTCCCTATCGAGAGGGAAACACTTTCTGCCTCCCCAGATAAAACTCATCACATGACAGAACAGCCATAGCTTCTACCAACCCCCAAAATGAGCCCTATATTTTCCTTGTTAGTTAGCCATTTTTTTTTTTTAATAAAACACTCTAGAAAACCGTCTTCAAAAAGAAACTCCTTATGTGCCCTTTCAGAAAAAAATTAAAGACAAGACCCCAAAGTTGTGTCCACAAGCAAACTGGCCTTTGGGCTTGTGGGCAGTTCCCAGCCCAGCGCAGGTCAGTGGTCTGTGCCTTCTGACATCACAGCCCCACGAGTGGAATTGTTCAGGGCTGGGCAGGACAAGACGTTCACTGCTCACTTCTCATTTCCCAGCCCTTTGGTGCTCCCAGATGTTTTAATTACAGAGGAAAGGGAGCGGATGATTCTGGCCATATGTCTCCATTCCACACAAATAAATCTCCTCGCCGTCCCGTGCAGCTCTGTGGCACTGAGACTGTCCCACCGAGACTGATGCTGTCGGGCCTAATCACCGTCTTCAATCCTTCAGTGAGCATGTTAATTCAGGGAACACCGGCTAGGACTGCTGTCCCAGGAAAATACTCAATCTAGAAACAATTAGACTCGCATCGCAGTGAGATGCTGCCCCTCCTCTGGGGAGCTGGGTGCTCCTTCAGTCGGAGCGGAGGGAAGTCCTCCAGGAGTTGGGCAGGAAGAGCAAGGCAGGGTGAGGTCAGAACATAGGGCAGGAATTTCCACAGGACCAACGGCGGCCTCCGCAGCACCTGGAAACGCAGGCATGTGGCCATTATCTGTGGCCTGCCTTCTGAGATCTTCCAGAAGAACCCAAGACATGTCACTTACATGTGACTATAGTTTGCACACACGTGCACGCACACACACATTCACACGTGTGTGCACATATGCACACATGTGTGTTGCGCACGTATCATCACATGTGCAAAAGCATGCACACATGCATTGCACTCATTCACACGTGTGTGCAATTCATTCACGCACATGTACACATATCCATACACAGGCACACGCATGTGCACACACGCATGGATTAGTGAGCTTTTCTGAGGAAATAGCAAAAGCTGGCAGATGTATTTAGCATTCTCATTCAGTTTCACTAAATGCTAAATTTGCTTTTAAACTGAGCATTGCCGTGCATAGATTAAGAAGCGAGCCCCTAGAAATTCTATGTGGTTTTGGGTTACTGATACAGTTTTCTACAATGCCATCATGCCTGGGAGTGAATCTAGAGGAGAGTCCAAAGAGTTTAGTGTTTCCAAAGTGCAATATACACTCCAAAAGTACACGTAACACATAGGGCACAGACAGGAATGAAGCCCTTGCACCTTTAGTCAACATGGGGATGAGCTTTTACAAATGCTTACACCATGCAACCACCACACGGATCAGGGAGGGATCATAGCCAGCATCTCAGAGGCCTTCCTCTGCCCTTTCCAACCCATAAGCCCCACCCGCAAGGTAGAAGGTAGTCTAACTAATCTCCACGGATTCATCTGGCTTCTTTCTGAGTTACACGGAAAAGGAGTCACACGCTCTCCCTCAAGAGACTGTTCTTGTCAACAGTATGCCTGTGGACTCACCCGCGCAGGTGTGCAGGCGAGAGTTCCCTCTTCCTTATCGCCAGACGATGTTTCATCATCTGAACACCGTTGTCCCCACTTATTCGCGGGGCTAAGCCCCCAGCAGACGCCTGAAACCATGGATAGTATCAAACCACACATAGACCGTGATTATTCCCACATGTACATGCTTGATGTGATGAAGTTTAATTTACAAATTAGGCACAGCAAGAGATGAAGAACAATAACTAGTAATAAAATAAAACAATTATAACAAAGGACCATAATAAGTTATGGGAATGTAGTGTCTCTCTCTCTCTTTCTCTCAGAATACCTTATTCTGCTGTACTCGCCCTTCCGGTGATAAGGTGACTGATGAGTTAGTAAAATGCCTGTATGATGAGAGGAAGTGAGGGGAATGACGTAAGCATCATGACACAGCATCAGGCTACGACTGACCCTCTAGCCAGACATCAGGAGAAGCATCACCCGCTTCCAGACCGGGCTTGACTGCAAAAAACTGAAGCCAGAACATGGCTAGCCAGAGATAAGGGGTGACAACTTTCACCACAGCCCCAGTTCATTCTACTGAGGATAGGCCCTTGGGTGGGGTCCACTTTGGCCCCAGGATCATAAAAGCTGTCACTGTGAAAATCATTGCACATGCACACTTGTCTTCTCTGCGCATAAACCCCAACACGACATAAGGTGGGATTGGAACACGACTGTTTCTTGAGACCAAAATGATATGTGCCAATCAGACTGCACTCTGATCTCTTCCCCTCGTGGGAGTCAGATAATCTAACAAAGATAGGTACCTGCTTGGGTCCTTTCTGTGTTGGAAATGCCACTTGGGATAAGATCCAAAGCTTCTGTGTCCTGGAGCCTCGTTCTCCTTTCTCCCTCGTAGTGCGTGGGACTCCAGTCACCCCAAACACCTCCCTGTGTGCGCCTCCTGTCTGTCCTCTCTCTCGGCCTTAGCCATAGGCGTCTCTTTGACCTAGAGCCGCTCTGGCCTCTCCCTGGCTGGTTCTCCCCACAGCGGACTTTAACACGCTTGCCACTGCCCCAAAAAAGCTGCCCCACCATGTCTTATCCACTCATTTTATTTAATTTTTTAAGATTTTATTTTATTTGCCAGAGGGAGAAAAAGAGAGTACACAAGGACAAGCAGGGGGAGCCACAGGCAGAAAGGGAGAAGCAGGGAACCCAATGTGGGACTCGATCCCAGGACCCTGAGATCATGACCTGAGCTGAAGGCAGGCGCTTAACCCACTGAGCCACCCAAGCATCTGAGTCTACTTGTTTTCTTTTCCAGGGCCCCTTTTCTCCATGCTCCCGCTGCTGGGTGTTTTCACCTTGCTTCCTTCTGTGCCTTGAGCCCTGGTCTGTATAGATTTGCTTTGTCCTGTTGGCTTCAATTTCTGTGCCCATAGCTCATTTCAGTTACGAAGCTCCGTTGAAGCCCGTTGTCCTTTATGTATTGTGTCTTGACAACATAATCCGTTCATGCAGGCTCCACTCAACAAACCTCCATGGAATGTATGAGACTCCCTGTTAGTAGCCAAGCTGGGGGTGGGGGGGGAGGAGGGAGTGGGACCTCTGGGACATGGAATCTCTATCCTTGGACTCCTCAGTCTGGAGAAGATGGGATAAGCAGGTGGAGGGGCGGGTTGTGGACAAGGCCTGCCACAAAGTGTTTGTGGGTCTGAGCACTGGACTCACCCCTGACAGCCACGTGATCCCATGCAAAGTGCTCACCGGCTCTGGGTACTGGACCTGCAAATTCCCTGACTCATGGGTCTGTGGGAGGTCGATGGAAATGAGCGTAAGGCACCCAGGACCATGCCAAGAATCGACAGAATTGTCAAATCACCACGCTGTATGCCTGAAATGAATATACTATTAAAATTCAACTTTACTTCAATTAAAAATTTTTTAATTAAAACAATTTAAAAGAATATAGTAAGCTCTAAACTGAGGTCCCTGATTGTATCCGATACTAGAAAGGAATGCAGAAGAACAGGGGCTACGGGGGGTGTTCCGGGGAAGGAAGCGGAGATCACAGAAAAAAAATTTTGGTTTCAGAGAGATCAAAAATGATTCAAACGAACAAAAATCTTCCAATATTGGGTGAGTGACTTGTGAGTAGTAGAAGGTCACTGCCTATGTGGCTTTGTGTAACTGACTTGTGAAAAGAGGAAGAGCACGTGACTGTCCAGGGAAGGAGTGAGAGACACCTGCCCGGCAGCAAGTCCTTTGCACAAGGAGTCCAGCCAGACCAAGTTCCATCTCTGCTCCTGATGCAGCTTCTCACCTGGAGAGACCAGAGACCTGGATTCCCACATCCCATCTAGGGCCAACATTCTCTCAGGCAGGAGAGAGAGATTCTCAAGGGCAGTCCCAATTCCACGCTGGACACTGGTCCTTGAAAGACTGAAAATGGAACCATTCGGCACCCAGGGAGCCCTGGGTGACCACAGCGGACACAGCCCAAAGGTTCATACTCCTTCTTCATCTGGTACAGCCCAAGAGAGGTCTTTATCTGGTTCTGAGCCCAGAGGGCCACCAAAGAAGAGCATGGCATTAGTGTGATCCCTTTCTGCCAAGAGGCACTATGTTTCCTTGTTTACTGTCTTGGCCTTGGGGAAGGAGGATGAGTTTAAGAGACTCCCACTTGTCCTTCACCAGCTCTCAAGGAAACAACATGAGATTCTGCCAGCTACCAAGTATCTACATTCCAGGGATCCATCCAGGGATCTCAAGAGTGAGTCCTGGGTAGGATTGCAGTCACTATGAACCCTCTGTGAGCTAAACTTGAGCCGGGACTCCTGGGTCCTATATGACCCACCCCCAATAGGCAGAAGGGCTTAACGATGCTTTAAGTCTCTGGTCTCAAAGGCAAATAACACCTGTATCCAGGTATCTTTGAAATGTCTATGTTTGCCCTCATTCCCGCATCTCGTGACCCAAATACACTCCAAGGATCCCTTTGGTGTGGGACTAGGGGCATCTCCACCACTGATACCTGCTGTGAGATTGCAGGGATCTTCCTCTTGGACTTCTTCCCTCAATCATTGGTTTCGTAGCTAAAACTGGTTCATTTCCAGAAACCAGCACTTGATCAGAACTTTTAGTTGGGGTGTTTGCCCTCAGCCTCTTCATTGTATATTCTTGATATCTTTTGACTGTATAGACTGAACATCACACTTGTTGGCTGCCCTAGGGTCACAGTGTTCTATTAAAGCATCCCACGGCTCTCTGAAGACCAGGGTCTTCTGGCTCTGCCCAAACTTTGCCGCCCTTTATGATAATTGTGCCTGCCTTGCTTCTTCAGATAAAATGTTTTGGTATGTCTAAGTTCACATGGAATTTTATCATACCCATTGCTAACCGGGGCTCTGGTACCATCAAATCTTCTCCTTCCATCATCCATGATCTACAGAAGACAACACCACCAAGCTTCTCAGCAATACTGGTGATTCCCTTCACCAGCACACATCTCGTGGCTCTGGTACACAGAGAGCCCTTTGGAAGCCTCTCAGGGAACATGATGGCTGATGTCTTTCCCAAACTTATTTAGGATATTTTCTCTGGAATTCCTTTGATCTTTCCTTCCAACACCAGCCATGGAAGTTCTAGTGTTTCTGACTCACTTAATATGGGTCATGCTTTTCTCCAACTTTCTAGGATCCATCTCAGAAGTGTGTTAGGACCCTCTGTGGGGGTCTTGGGCCAGATACTAAATTCTTCATCATTGGAGGGTGCTCTTATCTCAATAAAATCTCCCATATACAACTTAATGTTTTCCTCACCTTGATTCAGCACCCTCAGGATGCAGTGCCATGCATATTTTCATGGGACCCTTTTGCGAAAGGGATCACGTGCTTAGGTCAGGCCCACCACACTCATGGGGGATAATAATATATAATATATATAATATATAATAATAATAGGGCCTACACACTGGAGGTCCTGGTCCTGGAGGACCAGGAATCTTGAGAACCATCTTAGAATTCTGCCTATCGCATCTCTAACCCCAGTGATAACTACTGAGCTGTGAGACCAGAGGTGTCTCCAGAAGTTTCACTTGTAAGGGACTCAGATACAGTCAGGAGAGCTCCCATCAGGAATATCCAAATTCATCCATTCCAGGTTCCACCACCCCCTCAACAGCCTCCTCCGCAGACAATACAATAGAAATAACTCAAGAAGTGTAGCTTGCATTCTAACCGAATGCCTGATTCTACAAAGACCTGATTCTCCACAACATCACTTTCTTTTTCAAGTTCCCAGGTTATTTAAAGTTCTTCACTCCTTCTTACAGATTTATTTCTCACTTGTAGGAAATAGAAAAAGGATTCAGCCAGTGGGTCCCTCCCAGGCACATGGCAGATGAGAAGCACTTTGGGGAGTGGCCCAGGAAGCCGTGCATTATGGGACCCAGCCTCCTGTGCAGGGCCAGCCTGTGAGGTCATTGCAGCAATGGGGCCCCCACCTCCCTGGAAAAGACCGGGAGTGGGGATGGGGTTGTGAGCATCTGCCCTCCAGGGCAGTCTTTCTTTTAGTCCCTAACTGACTGCCTCTGTGGTTTACTGCATACATTAAAGAAAATGTATGGGTGCTAGAGCCTGGAATTCAATAGCTCATAACTACAATTAACCACCATTAATTAATGGTTGCGAGATAAATGAGCCATGCGATCCGTTTATTCCTGGGTTGCAAGTATTTAAATTCACAGTAGGATGCAAACCCATTTTTCACCCCTGTGAATTTAAAACAAGTTTGAATCAGGGCTGCGTGTTGCAGGAGCCATGCAACAATTTCCTTGCTCAGTAGCTCACGTCTAAGGTTCCATGAATGGGAAGAGGCCAGCAGAGAAAAAGAAGTCCCATGCACTACAGCAATAGGAACAATCTGGAATCTGAGCATTTGCCTTTCTAAGATAATAAGGACAATTAGTATGTGATGAGACTCTGTGCCAGGCACTATGCTAAGAAAGATTTGGGTACCGTATGAGGTTAATCTTCACCAAGACCCCATGAATGGTATTATTAATATCCCTATTTTATGATCAAAGAAGTCAATGCTAAGAGAGGTTAAGAACAGCTGTGGAAACAAAGTTTCCCTTCCTCATTGCCAGATTTCTTCCAGGATGCTCCCAAAGGGTGCCTTCAGATGACAAGTCTCCTAATTTTTACATCTCATCCACGGACTGTGTCCTGACTTATCAAAACTTCTCAAATATTAACAAAATATTCTGTTTATCTTTAGGTTATCAATCCATCACCTGGACAGATATAAGAGTCACAAGACAAGGAAAAGGAGAGATTTTGATCTTACTTAATAGGAAGCAGAATGAAATGGGGTTCTTATCTGCCCCACCAAGAGGTTTATCAACTACAAAGGGAAAAATAGTAACTTTACAGAAAAGAACCTTGGCCGTCACCACCTCAACCAAGGAATCAAAGCCAACATCATCCATGATAAGACATGTCGACATCATGTACCCGGACAGGAAATAGAACAGAACATCTCTTCTGTGATAGTCATGCCCCAAATGTCCAACCTCAGTCTAAGCATGAGGAAGAAAATTAGATGAGCCCAAATGGAGGGGCATTCTACAAAATAAGTGGCCAATACTCTTCAAAAGTTTCAAGGTCATGACGGAAGACCGAGGAGTTATGGAAAATTGGAGGATACTAGAGACATGCCTGAAACAGAGAAAGGACATTAATGGAAAAGCAACTAAAATTCAAAATCAAATCTGGCGTTTAGTTAATAACATTGTTCAACAAGGATGGTCTGGTGTGGTAAGTCTGCTCTGCTTACGGAAGATGTTACCCTTAGGAGAAGCTGAGTGCAGGGAATGTGGGAATGCTTTATGCTACTACACAATTTTTTTCAAAATATTTTTTAATGAAACAAGATCTCAACACAAAATCTTAGGCAACGTCCAATCAGAATTTTTCTAAAAAATGACTACCTTTACACACAAGCATGGAGAAACCACTCTGCTTTTAAAATGCTTCCTTTGGCTAGATTTCCTAAATTTAAAAGGTCTGAAGGAAATATGTCCTATTGATGTACAAAACAGTTTGAAAATAAATGTACATTCTGCTGGAGAACGCCTAGTGGAAGCCTGTGGAGTTGGTAAATAATACATGTCCTCGTCCACGTAGCAGGGCACGGCACAGGGATCAGAGCAGATAGGGAAAAACAAAGTAGCTAGAGCCCGAGATTCTTCAGAGAGAAGAGATGGAAGAAAAAGATAGTCTGAGATGTATGCTATAAGAAATAATCAGGATTTGCCCACTTTATCTACTATTTAATTAGCCATTTCTTGGTCAAATAGCATTCTGATTGTTTATTTTTGTAGAATATCTCGCGGAACACAAATTGAAAAGAAATTAACCTCAATGTTGACATTTTCAGAGTAAAGTCAAGGAAGCAGCTGAGCAGAATCATGCTTTTGTTTTGTTTTTAATCTTTTAGAGTGAGAGAATCTTGAGCATTTTGAACAACGGGGAAGGAACAGGTGCAGGGAGCAAGGGAGTGGAGGTACGAGACTTCGTACCAGATGAGCCGTCATTGTAAAACACATCCAAGCCTCACAACCACTGGGCCACACACACCCAGACTCTCCCAGGTCCAGAATCACATGGATCCCAGGCCAGCAGAAAATTAGCAGCTCTTTCCTAACCTACCCCAGGCTTGGAAGGAATCATTTGTCTGCTTAAGGATGGGGTGTGGAGAAACCAGCTCATCTGGGAGGTCAAGAGATAGGTACAGTCTTCACCTGCTTCTGCCTGGCCCACTGAACAGGTGGCCTGAACTTCGAGCCCTTAACTGTCTTGATGACCCTGCCAGCCCCTCTTCAAGACTGGAATGTCCTCCCAATGTGCACTGTATCTGTGATCTCCCTTGTGTTACGTAAGATGTAATGGTAACATGCCCTGTGGAATTGGGCAGCATGGGGGTGTGATGCTTCTGATGCCCAAGATAGCTTCACCCTGAACTCCCATATCTATGCATTCGTGCTGCTCCTTGGTGGGTGGGCCCTTGGTGCTTCCCTGGAAACAAGTGACACTCAAGCGTGTCCTATCCACTCATCAGAAATACATGATAAGAGTCACATCTGTTTTGCCCACTGCAGAGTCTGGTGTGCATGCCCGGTCCCCCTCCAATCTTCCTGGCTCAGTCACAGTAAACAATAGCACCTCATCCCATGGACAATAACTCTTCAGGGACAAATGTCTGATTAAGCTGCTAAACATTGCTGGTCATACCATAAGCTTGTACCCACAAACGTCTTTAGATCATTTTGCAAAGGTGGAGATTTTTATTCAAAAACACATTCTTTAAAAGGAAACACAGAAAAAAAAAAGGTAAAAGCAGAAGGTATTTATTTCTGCATCAGTTTAAGACATGTTTTAAAACAAGTGTCAATAGCATACCTAACAGAGGAGAAATGTAAATAAAATTACACCAACTTGATGAAATAGTATACAGCCAATATAAATGTCAGTTAGCAATATGACCAAGCAATTCCACATTTGCTTATGATAAAATGTTACAGGAACAAAACAGAATACAAAGTCCTAAGTACACTAGGAGTAAAACTGTAGAAACTGGGGTGCCTGGGCGGCTCAGTCGGTTAGAGTGTCTGCCTTTAGTTCAGGTCATGATCTCAGGGTGCTGGGATGGAGCCTCACATCAGGCTGCCTGCTCAAGAGGGAGCCTGCTTCTCCTTCCCCTCCCCGCCTGTGCTCTCTCTCTCTGTGTGTCTCTGTCTCTCAAATAAATAAATAAAAACTTAAAAAAAAAAAAAACAACCTGTGTCTGCATGCGGACAGCATCTAGAGCAAACATGAGAAACAAAAATGACTTTATTTGAAGCTTTTATTATTGTCACTAAAACGGTGTGGCCCAGTAAACAAAGAACTTTTAAAATGAAAGATGGAAGAGTTCAACCCAAAACAGCAATTTTCAGAGAGAAAACACTTATTGTTGAGTACCCTTTTGTGTGTTTTTATTCCCAAGAAAAATTATTCCATTTGGGAGAATGGATTATGTTTAAAATGATACATAAAAATATCTAAAAAAGGATCCCAGGCTTTGATTCTTCCGGCTGATACCCCTGAAGGCTACAGTGGGTGCTTTCCCTGCAGAACATGCCAGTGGGCTCAGTGGACGGGAGAAGGGAGGCGGGTAGGGAAGAGAAGGATGTGTCTGAATCTCCCAGGGAGGCTTTTTATAAACACAGAGCCCCATCCCTCCAGCCGCCGGAGATTCTGAGCCCAGTCCTTGAACTTGGGAAAAACTCCCTAAATCAAGCCAGCCCCTGCCCCTTGTCTCCCACCTAGAACCACAGATCTATGGCTTTCTTTTACTGTGTATTTTCTATCCAAGGACCGGCCATAAAGGGCAGGACAAGAATTCTTCACGAGGCTCAGTTCCGCCTCTGGGAGTACTGCCGTTTGCCCCAAAGAAGGAAGAATCTCTTGTCTTGGCATTTCCTTGTTCTCTTGCCTGAACTTTTGAGAGAAAAGAAGATGAGGGAATCCGGAGAGCATGGTAGAGGCCACCTTCCCTTTGCACAAAGGGCGAAAGCCTGAGTAAGTGGGGACAAGTCCAGGGTGGTTGCAGTTAGAGAAATTAGAATCTGGCTCTTCTCAGCTTATCGCCTTGAGATTCAGAGGATATAAAAGAATCGCTTTTTCTCTTAAAAGAAAAATAAGTCAAATATTCTATCCCTTAACGACCTGCATAATCTAATGTTTCTTTCATTTCATATTTCCCCATAGCTTTGCATAATAAGCTGTTCCCTCTCCCTAGAATGATTTTGTGGCATTTCTTTGCCTATGAAACTCCTATTCCCTCTCAAAAAAAGTGAGTGTTACCACCCCCACCTTACAGATGGCAAAACTGAAGTCAAATGACTCGCTAGAGGTTACACAGGTCTGTGGATCCCAGATCTGTTTAAATGAAAACCCCAACTTCCTTCTCCAAACTGCACCCCATCCAAACACTGAGCATGTAATAATATAGAGTCTCCGGGTCTACAAAACTCTTTTTATTCTCTTTAGTTGTTTAAAGGCAGTTCTTCCCCCCTGGGCTAATGGCTCACGTTAGAAGCCCATTACATGTGGAATGTATATGAAAGCTACTTTGCTATGTTTGTGTATATTCCCGGCCACGCTCAAAGGAGCCTGCTCCCAAACCACCACTACTACCTGCACCATAGCACGAGGACCATGCCTAAGCAGGGAAGGCGTTCTCATGATGTGCATTCACACATAAGACAGGAATCAGGGTGACTCTCTCCTTCTCAGCAAAACAGTGAAACCAAAGCTTCAAATGATTCAAATATTCTGGAAGAGAAAAAAAATGCCAGTTGCAAATAGCATTTCACGTATCTCATGAAACATGCATTTCTCAATACAGAAAGATCACCAGGCACATTGTATTCTAATACAGGAACAGACCCCCTGGCAGGAGGAAAAGCCTTCCTGTATGCGATTTCTGCCAGATGCGGAGACAGTGCACTGAGCCCTCTGCAGCAAACTAGACTCACACGCTTGTCCAGACCGTCTGCTGTCACGCCAGCTAAGGCTAGCAGGTACTAGCCAAAGGCAGGGGCAGGCACAGGGCTCAGAGTTGCCGGGGTATGCTGGTAAATATTTAAGACTCAGCTCTCTTGGGGAGGAATGGGAAAGGTATGCCCCGATTAGTAGCGTTTGCCAATTTCTGTGGTGTAAACATCCCCGGCCAGCCATCTTCATGCAACCAAAGTGACATTGACTAGTTAGCACAATCCCTGAAAAATTAACAGTAGGTTCTTGTGAGCTAGTGTAAGCCAGCTCCAGCAAACACTGGGGACTGCCACCCCTCTCGTGGCAACTATTTTAGGGGTGAAGAGCACATTAGAATGTGATTCAGGAAATTCTTTAAATGCTATAAGCCAGATCAACATTTCAGAACACTTTTTAACACACAAATATCATCCACCCAATGAAACATGTGCTGCATAGGCCATAAAATACAATGTTAAAAATATGAATATATATTTATCTACATGACTTTATCTTCCTCCAGGAAAAGGGGATTCTTTTTTTTTTTTTAATGACTCTTAGATTGGTGTGTAGTTCCGTCTGCTTCCCCTGAGTATGACAGCAGACCAACCTATATCCTAGTGAGCACAAGATAGAAAAAACCAAGAGGACAATGAAGGTGGTATGCAGCACTTTCTCATGTGTGATACTAGATAGCAAAGTAACAGGGCTGGGAGGGAGGCACAGGTTGTGCACTGCTCCCAGGTTCTTAGGCTGGGGAATAAGGGAGGTGCGCTGGTGCAGGTGTCTGAGGAGGTCAGCCTGCAGCCATCCTGCCACCGTCCTTTATTTCACAAAGGTTTCAATTCTACTACATGGACAGAGATGGTAGGAGAGTTGCCATTCTAAATCTGACAGGTTTTCTTGTGCCTTTCCCCTCTCTGTTTCGCAGCTCACTGGCTTCAAGCTCTCCTCGGGCTCTTCACGTGTTTCTCCTGGGACTGAGTCTTGGGTCAGGCATCCTGAGGAGAACCCTGAGATGAGGATCTGCACACAAGGGATTTATGAAGACAGCTCAGCCAGAGGAAACTGGGTAGGTGTCAGGGGAGGAGCGGGGGTCAGGACAGCAGGATAGGGAAGGGGGTAAAGCCCTATGAGGGTACGAACCCAGAGAACTCCGGAACACCAGCTATCCTCGGAGTGGTTACCCTCACCTCCGGCAATGGAGCAGTCATGCTCCTGCTCCCCCTTGGTCACCAGTGAAGGGCCAGCTGGAGGGCAAACATTCCAAGGCACCCAGATCACCTCAGTGGTGGGACAAGGGCTCGGGGGCCACTGCAGTTGCTGGCTATTTGGAGGGAAAGCTCCCTGGAGAAAGGGTGGACCGTAAGGGGCAAGAGAATCGGCACAGGGTGTGAACCCCAACCCCACAGGGTGAATAAGAAAGGAACGGGAGCGCCAGGAGACCTAGAGACATGCGTTCTCTCTTTCAGGGTATCTACATACATTAAATGAACACACACTGGACCCCCTGTGTGAGAGTACCCTGTGCGATCTCTGTGTCCAGGACAGACCCAGCAGTCCCTCACCTGGTCTTTGAATGGTCACCCGCCACCCACCTCATTGTCGCTCCCTTTCTCCTTCAGGCGGACAGGAGGAGGGATGAGGCAGCATCCCCGGAACCACGCTGATTCAATCAAGAACCACAAAACACCTACAGCGTGGAAGAATTGTTTGCACATAAGTCTCTTTCATGCCAAGCATTGTTCCAAAGCTCCTTTCTAAGTCTCACACTTTTGTTGGCTCCCTGGAAAGACTGGATGCCCGTGAAGGTAAAAGTGACTGCAGCCCAGCTCTGTTTGGAGCCCCATCTCCAGGCAGGTGACTGTCAACACCTGCTTGTCCCTGCTGGTGAGAAGCTTGAAGACACGGCTACCTCATCCCTCAGCCCAGCAGTCTTCCTATGACATGATATCCCCAAGGACTATGTATGCCCCTGGGAGAATCAAAGTTGTGTTGCAGGGGTCAGCAAACTCGGACCTGCGGGCCAAAGCTACCTGCTTCTGTCAGTGACGTTCTATCAGACCCCAGCGGCGGAAACATGTGTTTCCATATTATTTGTAGCTGCTTCTGCCTGCACGCTAGGATGGCAAAGGTGAGTCACTGGGACCGAGTCTGAATGACCTGCAAAGCCAAAAATAGTTGAACACTGAATCCTTTACAGAAAATGTGTTGATCCTTGTCCTGCAAGGTCTGGCCACAGAGACAAACATTCAAGACGTTTGCAAACTCTGTGAGCACTTTCTCAGACTTTGTTTCATTTCACGCAAGTCCGGAGCAGAGAGCGGACAAGCGCCCTGTGGGAGTGATGCCACGGGAAACAAGGCACACCCTGCCGTCGTGGGCATGACAGAGCTGGGGCTTTGCCGACGAGGCAGCTGGGAGAGTATCTGCCACCCAGGAGGTCACATGCCCTCCCAGGATTCCAGCAGTGTCAGTCATGGACATGTTCTCTGGGGCCATATCGGTGTAGTAGGGTTCCGAAGCTCAGGGCCAGGGTCAAGTTCTGGCACAGAATGGGTGCTGCAGACACCGGTCTGGAGAGGAGAGATGGAGGAAGGAAGAGCTGGAGGAAAAGAAAAGAAGCAGGAGAGGAGGAGGGAGGAAGTCAAACCACACTGGGCTCTGCTAGCTTACTGTTGGGGGTCCGTGGTAAGGGGGGCTACGGAATAGAAGGCCGGGAATCCTGGGGCTCAGTCTGCAGCCGTACTCAGCCATGCATGCACAGCGAGCAGGGGGACCTGCTCTAACCAACAAGTCTTTTTGTCTTGTCTTCCGCAGCTTCTCATCAGAAGGCCATGTGATTTCCAGCCATGCTTCGGCAGGTATCCTCACCCCTACAGTCTAGTCTCCTCCATTCCAGGCATCTTCCTCCCCAGCTCTACCCACTCCCTGTGCCCTTTCCTCCTGCTCTGAACCCCACCCTGCTGAACAGGCTCCTTAAGGACAAGAGGACCAGGGAACGCCCCATACAAGTCAGAGTCCTATTTAGTGGGCAAGGGACAGGTGAGCTCTGAGCTCTCAAGTTTGCCTCTACATGAGGAAATTTCCACCAGAAGGCAATGCTCAGGACAGACTTTTCTTTTTTTTTAACTTTATTAACATATAATGTATTATTTGCTTCAGGGGTATAGGTCTGTGGTTCATCAGTCTTACACACTTCACAGCACTCACCATAGCCCATACCCTCCCCAATGTCCATCACCCAGCCACCCTATCTCTTCCCCCATAACCCCCGGCAGCCCTCAATTTGTTTCCTGAGGTTAAGAGTCTCTTATGGTTTGTCTTCCTCCCCAGTGCCATCTTGTTTTGTTTTTCCTCCCTACCCCCCACAACCCCCACCCTGCCTCTCAGATTCCTCATATCAGAGAGATCATATGATAATTGTCTTTCTCTGATTGACTTATCTTACTTAGTATAATACCCTCTAGTTCCATCCATGTTATTAATGGCAAGATTTGGGGGTTTTTTTGTTGACTACAAAATATATATACATTTATACCACATCTTCTTTGTCCATTCATCTGTTGATGGACATCTAGGTTCTTTCCATGGTTTGGCTATTGTGGACATTGCTGCTATAAACCTTTGGGTGCACGTGCCCCTTCAGATCAGTACATCTGTATCTTCAGGGCAAATACCCAGTAGTGCAATTGCTGGATCTTAGGGTAGCTCTATTTTCAACTTTTTGAGGAACCTCCATGCTGTTTTCCAGAGTAGCTGCACCAGCTTGCATTCCCACCAACAGTGTAGGAGGGTTCCCCTTTCTCCACATCCTCGCCAACATCTGTCATTTCCTGACTTGTTAACTGTAGCCATTCTGACTGGTGTGAGGTGGTATCTCATTGTGGTTTTGATTTATATTTCCCTGATGTGAGGACAGACTTTTAAGGTTGTATGACCTCAGGCTCTTTTACTTAATCTCTCTGTGCTGCAATTTTCCCAACTATAAAATGGGAATGCTAGTAAAAGTATTCATCCTTTGATAGGTTTGTTATAGGACTGAATGAGTTAATCCCGGCAAGGCAGTAAGATCCATAATAAGCCTATAAATCTCTATGTACATGTTTGTTAAATAAAATCTAATCTTTGCCAGCTACTAGATCTTATCCCTGAGGTCAGGCCTACTGGGATGGAAAGTTTATAAACTTTTTCTAATATGATAAAAGAAAGTAATGAAATAGTTTACAGTCATTGATGTCTTCAAAGAAAAAGAATGTGCCAAGAAAAAAATATCATGCTAAAATACCATAGTAAGGGTGCCCGGGTGGCTCAGTGGGTTAAGCTGCTGCCTTTGGCTCAGGTCATGATCTCAGGGTCCTGGGATTGAGTCCCGCATCAGGCTCTCTGCTCAGCAGGGAGCCTGCTTCCTCCTCTCTCTCTGCTTGCCTCTCTGCCTACTTGTGCTCTCTCTCTGTCAAATAAATAAATAAATAAAATCTTTTTTTAAAAAAAATAAATAAATAAAAATAAAATACCATAGTAAAACTTAATGGGATGGAGTGATGACATTACTTTAGAGTTTACTAAAAAAAAAAAAAAAAAAAAGCAAGTGTGGCCTTAAAGATTCAGGAGTGGTTTTTCAATGTAAGGATGTCCCCAGGTCTCATGAGTGCTTTGGTGTTTCCAGTACAATCGTAGGTACTGAGTACCTGCTCAAGAGGGGCAGGGGGACAAGGTGAGGGCACCTCCAGGTCCAAGTAACTGTTTCCTGGGATGGCTGCTACTTCTGGGGACTCTCTGGAATATGAGACACTAGCGGGTGTTACGGTGTGCCCTGAGTGTCACATATAACTCCTAAAGAGCAGGCTGAGCTATGACTCACCAATGATCGTTAACAATTAGTGAGTATTGCTAAGCTATGTAAGACCCTACCATGACTCGCCGGCGCACACCTCAGCACACTCTGTAAGTCTGCCATGATCAGCCAATAACCCCTTCTCCATCCCTTCCTTTCCCACTCTTTACCACCCCTGGTTGGCTCTATCCCTCCCAGACTTTTACCTCAAGTGCGCCCCAGGGCCTTTGCACACACTGCCCTCTCAGCAGGGCTCTCCTTTTCCCCTACATGAACTTCCCTGACCACCCCCGGGGGTAACAGATACCTCGCTCTCCAAGCCTTTTTCTTTACTTTCTTCATTTAAGTTACTGCAATTCGTCACTGTACCTTTTCTGAACGATTTTTTCACATTTTCTTCTGTTGTTTGTCTTGCCTCATGAAAACTTGTCTTCCGTGAGAGACCAGTACTAAGCTTTCTGAGAGATGTATTCCTATTTGTATCTTAAACACCTCCTGTAGGTATGACACACGGTCAGAGCTCAGGATGAACTCAATAGACAGATGACTGAAGACGGACAGTTCCGGGGCGGGGGGTGGGGACGGTTGGGCGACAAACACAGCCGGAGCCCCACTCCTCACTCCAATGCTCAGCATGTTATCTTGAGCAACATGTCTTCATGCTTTTAGTTAATGCCCATGAAAATTGATTAGCACGGAGCTCAGTACCTGAGGCTCGTAGTTGAGTGTTGTTCTTGTTACTGTTACTAGTAACAGCATTGCTGGCTTTGGTGCTAGGTCTCAATTTCCTCCTCTAGCAGCTCAATAAATAAATAAATAAATAAATAACCAGGTCTCATCTGTCTCTTATGGACCGTCCCTCAGTAAGCAAATGATGATAACTCATGCTGACAAGGGCATAAATGTAATGTCTGTAAGAAGAGCTCCAAGACCTCAACCCAAAGGTCTCGTTCTGCTACAGAAGGCGTGTGGCAAATCCGGCTCCCTGTACATTACAGCAGACAAGCAGGCTCGACACAGGCAGGCGGGGCCAGGGGAGTGGGGGGGCAGCCCACACAGCATACGGACCTGCAGTGAAGCATATGGGTCTGGTCCTAGAGAAAGGGCCCCCATCTGCTCCCTGAGCTGGGCCTGCCTTGCCCACTCCCAGGCTCCCCACACTTTTGGCTGGTTCATAAATCAGCCACTTCCCAGTGCTGCGGCTGATCCGTGTGTGATTAATGCACACATTTGCCTGCAGCCTGGAGAGAACCCCAGGTACAGGTGGAGAGGAAGGAAAAAGACTTAATTGGAACTGGGGGGTGGGGAGGAGGGAAGAGGAGGTCATTCCTCATTGCCACTGAGCCAGTGCTATGTTTAGAAGTCCTGGCTTCATAAGAGTGAGTTATCTTGGAAATCCATCCTACAGACTCCCCACCGGAGCTGAGCATATAGCCTGGACCTCACTTACGAAAGCTCAGAAAGCTGATTGCCCGCTTCCCTCCTGTCCCCACCCTCCCTGATTCTCCTGGGCCTTTTCATCGGAGCTTAAACACGCACTCAGCTCCTGTAAGAAACCAACAAGCAGGGGTCCTTGGAGGTAGAAAGACTAGGCAAGCCAGGCAGCAAATCCACTCAACTGAGCTTTAGACCAATATTTGCTAACTGCGCTCGAGAGAGGGCAAAGGGTTTTATGCAGTTACCGCAGGAAGGGAGGGCTCCAGGGCCCGCGTAGCTGATCCCGTCGAGAAATTCTGCTTTGACTTTGTTTTACATGTTAGGCTGCTCAAATACGATTTAGTTCTGATTTTGTTAAAGAGCACGTGGCTGGAAAGAGTTGAGAACCACTCAAATTAAAAACACTGCAGATAGAGTGAGGAGCATTTCCTTAAAAAAAAAAAAATACCACAATAAAATTAATGACGGTTTCCATTCCCTGGGCAGGAGGCAGGACAACACCATAATTAAGAGCAGAGACTCTAGGTC
Source organism: Mustela putorius furo (assembly GCF_011764305.1). Taxonomy (NCBI): domain Eukaryota; kingdom Metazoa; phylum Chordata; class Mammalia; order Carnivora; family Mustelidae; genus Mustela; species Mustela putorius. The sequence continues at coordinate 8,249,754 of NW_025421464.1, read as the reverse complement.
ACTTTTCTGCTTGGTGGTTGAGGGACTTTGGGCAAGAAACTTTCCCATCCCTAAGCCTTCATTTCTTTTATCTGTGAAATGGGGATAATAAATGGTACTTGACTTGGAGGGCCTTGGAGGGACCCTAATGAGATTAATCCATTTGCTACATTTGCATGATGCTTAGAACGAATGACTAATGTGTATTTGCTGTTATTTTTCTTCTTATTCTGTGACACTTGCCATGCCACACATCTTGTTTGCATTACCTTGAATCTTCCCAGCTTTATAACATGGAGATTTACTGCAATTTTACATATTCAGAACCTGAGAGTAAGACCTTGGCCTTGAACAATGGTCCCAACACTTCTACTCGTGTCCTGGAGAACCTGGGTGCTCCGGGGAACCCAGTTTGAGAATAATCCTCTAGTTACTCTGCTTTTATTCCTACTTCCCGGAAAACACCTGCAGTGTGATGTGTTTAGGCTCTCTGCTCCCTTCTCTTGCATTTATTCTCCTATACTCATTCATCCATCTCTGCATTCAACTACCCATCCTCCTCAATAGACATTTACTGAATGCCTGCTTAGAGTCGAGAACCTTAGAAGTCACTTTATTTCTCCCGAGGTCAAAGTTCCCTTTGGTAAAAATGAGGGTTTAAAGATGAACTGTAGTGTTGGAATTTTATATAAAATGGAATAAATTACCTAAAAAGGATTTGCTACCCGCAAAGTGGTCTTCCTCTGGTCGTTAGGGATGGAGTGACCATACAGCTTATATCCCTTAGACATTCCTGGCGTACTTAGAAGTTGTGCCCTCTTTATTCTCAAAAGTGTCTGCTTGGAAGGATAAATCCTATAGTCACCTTAATTATGAAGGTGACAATGTTGGCAGTATACACGTATGTTGGTTTTTCTGGTAGGAGGGGCTGAATTTCCCTCTACAGAAGTTTTGAGACCAGGTTAGGAATAACTTTGGTTCTGAGAATGTGTATGGGCTACTCTCCTCTATTTGCAAGGAATCCATAGAAAACCACAGCCCTAAAGGGTGACCAGGTTTGAGAGACAAATGTGTGGTAGTATTGGAGGTAGAGGAGGGAGGGGGTTGAGATGGGCTATCTGTGGAATTTGATTTATTTATTGATCCACCATGAAGTTGTAGCAAATAAGAATGATTTTGTTTTATAATTAACACTGTCCAGAATTAATCAGAATAACTCACTCAAAGTAACTGCCTGGATTTAAAAGACCCCTTTTGTGAACACTATGAGTTTTAGTTGTTATTCTACCATTAACTAGCTCTGGCACATTGGGAAAGACACTTAATCCTCTGACATACTTAATTCTCTCATCTTAGTAATAAGCCTTTTTTTTTTCCAAGTAGACTGCCCACCTAGCATGGAGCCCAACAGGGGGCTTGAACTCACGACCCTGAGATCAACACCTGAGCTGAGACCACAAGTCAGATGTTCAACTGACTGAACCACCCAAGCACCCCATGAAGAATAAAATTTTAATACTTTCCCTCCTTGATTATGCAGAGTTGGACATCCTTAAAGGGATGTATTGGTTAATTTTTGCCATGTAACAAACCATTCCACAATTTACTGGCTGGAAACAACCATTTTATTTATTCCAGAACTCTGGTTGGGCTGGGCTTCTGAAGTTCACTTATACAATGAGGAGTAGGCCAGGAGCTGGATGATCCAAGATGGCCCTACCCTTCTGTCTGGCCCTATCCCAACCAGGCTGTTGGCCAGACCAGTTGACTGCTCAGTGGTCTACCTCAGACTCAGCACTGGGTGCTTTCAGGTTTCCAAGCACTAGAGAGTGAGCCCCAGTGTTCTCTGTGTTAATCACCTTCTTGCCTTGTCTAGTCCTCCCATATCCATTATACGCAGGTAATTTTTAGATGAGGAACCTGAATGGAAGGCCTTGTAAGTCTTTCAAGCTTCTGCTTGAATCAAGTTTACTAACATCTCATCGGAAGTCACACCCAGATAAACGAGATAGAAAATTGCCTCCAGCTCTCAGTGGGCCCACAGCCATCTCACCTCACAAGGGCTCAGAAGCAGGGAAGGGAAGACTTTGCAGGCCATGTTTGCAATTTCCCACAGAAACATGTGAGATATTTGAGAAAACATCATAGAAACAAGGGTCACCTGATAGGAGAAAGCCCAAGTCTCCTGGATAAAAGAGCCCCCTCCATAGCATTTTGGGGAACCCACAAGAATGTGTTTCCCAGGTGCCGACTAAAGAATGCCCGCAGCTACGGATATCTGCAAATGTATTCTTCTTCCCTGGCTCTGTCCTCCAACCCATGTGATGTCTTTACTGTCCTCAGTGACTGCTGCTTCCCACTGAGTGCAATGCTTCTGTCAACAGTCTGGTCACTTCCACCAGACACGATATCTGCCCCCAGGCACTTCTAACTATCCCTCGCCCCACGAGATCCAACACTGTCATCCGGGACCCCAGAGCTGGCGGAGCTTACAATGTCAAAACGAATGCCTCCCCTTTCTCCTTTTCTCGCCCACTTCCTTCAAGGGATCCCCATAGCAACTTGGCCTGTGTCTTCTGTGTCTCCTGGTATTTTCTAGTAAAACTGCATTCTATTCTTACTCATCATAGGTTCTCAGCACAAGATTGCAGAAAGATGAGCCTGGAGACAAATTTAAGACTCAAACACCAGGATATACTTGCAAATAGTTCCCCACTCGTAATTCCTAAAGGCTTTATGGGGCAAAGCCTGATGAACCTGATATCCTGTTTCTGTGGAATGAGTTCATTCCCAGGAGGTTCCCCAGAATCTCATTTCTATAGATTTCAGCCAGTTTCTCTCTGTTCTGTAAAACACAGCAGTTAAGAACACAGGATCTGGGCAGGGGCAGATCTCTATGAACCCAGGTCCAGGCTGGGATCTTTACTAACTGGAATCTGGAGCAAACTGTGAGCCTTCCAAATCTAAGTCTCTTCCTCTATAAAATGAAGATAAGAAAAGCACCAATCAACTAGGGTTATCATGATGACAATGTTTCATAATGTCATCAATGCTTAGGATAATATAGTGGAAGAATATATGTTCTACTTTATTTCTAATGTCTTTATTATCATTTTCCTTATAGTGAGCACTGCCTAACCTCCTGTTGGGGGTAGTAAGGACTCTCTTGTGGGAGGCAAAACAAATATGAATATAACTCCAACCTTGTTTGCAGCCCTCATGCCCTATCCTGAAGCCAAAAGACAAGCTTTTATCAGTGGCTCTGATTTCCTGGGCTCAAGGCGGCAGATCTGCTCCCTCTGTGTTTCCGCCGAAAGTCCGTCTTGTGGGGGAGTAAAGGGCCTGCCATCCAACTAAATATTTCAGTTTCTGTCTGAAAGTTTGCCAGGCTGTTAGGAGAGTGTTGGTAACAATAAAGATAAGAAGTGTATTTAGAAAGAATGTGTGTGAGTGCGTGTAGATGTGTGGGTGTTTTTAAAAGTCTGTATAAGTGAACTCCTGATTCAGGATATGTCTGTGCTGGGGGCAAAGGCTGTCTTGTGCAAGTCTCGTTAGGAAGGTGACTGGTTGAAAGCCAGACCCGGATTATCACAAATGGATGCAGAGGGAGGCTGAAAATCAGGCCTCCTGCCCACTCAGCAGTTCTGGGCGCTGGCCCCATGTCTACCATCTAATGCCGTTCCTGCATTAGACGCTGCAAACACAATTGACTTCTATTACTTATAAAGCCAACCACTTTACTTCATTTAAACGTTTAGGATGGACTTCAGAGATTTCTGAGGGGCTGGACGGCGCAACCAGCCACAACCAGTCCACTGTTCCGGCCACCACTCAGGCTGCATAACAAACAAGAGAAGACTATTCCTTCATTCTGCATTCAGCATCCAGGCTCCATTAGCAGATGGTCTCAAAGGTTGTTGTTTCTGCATTTGAGAGGTTTCATCTGAATACACGTGTCCCAAAATATTCTGTTCCTGTCATTTATTCATTGGATCCATATTCAATGCATCTTCTGTAAACGGGGTCCAGGAATATAAAGGTAGATCGTATCCTGAAGACATCTTCAGGATGCTCACATCTATCACAGGAAACAGGCAAAGAACTAGGAATGACATAACAGTAACAATGCCATGATGATTACAAAAAAAAAAAAAAAAAAGTCCTACAAATGGTCAGCGAGGAAGGTACGAGAGAACCCAGAATGGCATCAGAGTTGAGGAAATTTCCAAATCAAATCCTAAAAAGGCTTAAAAGTTTTTAGGAGTAAAAAATGGGGATGAGAAATATTCTGGGTAGAAGAATGTTGGAGAAGAGGTGTAGATGTTGATTTGGGGCAGATCTTTGGTTAAATTCTGTGACTATTTGCTTGATCTTAGGTGAGTTACTCCATGTTCCTGAACTTAAACTACCTCTTCCGTAATACTGAGCTAATTTAGCTTCCTAGGATTATGGTGTCGATCAAATAGCTCACTTAAGAAAATGGCCAAGAGGGATGTGACTCAAAGAGGACTCTTACTACATGGTGCCTCCTACCAGCTTAGTGAGGCTAGAGACGCAGGAAGGGCAGAGCACAGAGGGCTCCGGGGGATTTTATCCTATAGACACAAAGGCTCCTGCTGATGGTTTTAAGTCAAGGAGAGGTAATGGCCATGTTTGGTTTTCAAATGAATGTCATTAATAGTGAGATTATAGATGATCTAAGTGGATTGTTGAGGGAAGCAGATGAAAAACCATGGAAAATATTTAGGTTTATCCTTGATTGTAAAAGAGAAGCATTCCAAAGGTAAACCTTTCATCATAAAACCCTTATTCTCCGTTGTGAAGCAAACACCTAGCTTGAAAGTTTTCCCAAAAGTCCTGCTGCATATTTCACTTGACATCTGAACATCTTTTCCTCCATGGAAGAATTGACTTACACATGACCATGAAAGTCATGAGACAAGAGGCACTTTCTACTCACCTTGTGGCATTTCATCCTGCCCTCTTCTTCACACCAGGTCCAACCCAGAGCCAGACCAGCAATGTGGATGGAGAGAAAAGGCATTTATTTCCTTGTCCTTTCCTCTGCTACCTTCAACAAGCCCCCATGGGAAAACCAAAGAGAACCCTCCCATCAATATTTCCCCAGAGTGTGTCCTTCTTGCAGAGAAAAGCTACGTTCTCAAGGCAGTGAGTGGGCAGGACCAATGGACTTCCATGATGAAGACCAAACCTCACCTCCTGGGAAACAGTTCTTGACTCATTCTCAGCAGAACAGAGGCGACCACTCCCTCCCTCCCACCTCAGTAGTTGCCCAGTGTTGTAACAATTCCCTGTTCATGCCTGTCTCCCCACCTAGACCAAGAACTCTTCCAAGTCTGAGATAAAATCTTATCCATATCCTTATTTCCAACACTGGGCACAATGGCTGGCACTTAGCAGGTAGGAGGGAAGGCGTGTTGAGTGGAAGCACGTGGGTTTCATCTTTTTGCAAAGTGTCCCAACTTCCAGTGTTCTCTTGAGTGAACTGGATCCTGAAACACCACCAGAGATAAGAATATACAAGTCAGGAAACCCCAAGGAGCACTGCAGGCTTCTAAGGACCCCACCTTCTGCTATACGTGAAGGCTGTTCATTCACAGAGCCCGTGGGGGTTAGTCAAGACTAGCAATGTGTAGATTCTTGTTTGGGAACAAATCCAAGGGCTCTAGGGAGACACTCTGTGCATCCTTCTTACCATCAGTCTCCTAGGTGAGGGGCTATGTTCGTTGTGTTTGAGTTCACCCGGCTCACATGGGCTGGAGCTCTTCTTTGCGGGTATACATGAATTGCCTTGAATCTGGTCATATTTGTAGCTATACTCTGCAAAGAGTAACTTTTTTAATTTTCCAGTAACCTCCTTATTTCATGGTCTATAGGCCAAATCCAGTCCACAGTCTATTTATATAAATAAAGTTTTATCGGAACACAGCTGCATTCATGTTTTCCTAGATGATCTGTGGCTGCTTTCCTGCTAGAACAGTAAGTTCATTGAAACCTGTAGACATGTAGAGACTACATGGCCCAGAAAGCCTAAAATAGTTACTCTCTGGGCCTCAAACTTCATTTTGCTGTAGTGACATGTGTAAACTCAGTGCTGAGCACTTGGCTGCCTACTGTCTCATTCCATCATCACCTTATCCCTAGAAAGTAGCCACTATGAGGATGCCCATTTCACTGGTTAACTCATTTGCCAAGAGCCTTCAACCACAGTAGGCCAAGCAGACAGAATCGCTGCCTTAGGTCAGCTTCCATTCTTCGTTCACTGATTCAAGCATCCTGAGCTATGGCCCAGAGCTACTCTCTCCTCTCACCTTAAGAAAGTTCCTCCAAGTGACCCGTGCCCCATCTTCTATTTCTGGAAGCCTGTGTCACCACCCCCAACAAGGACCCCCACCAAAAACAACATGCTTATAGAAAATTCCTGACACTAAGATATCAGAAGGAACACCCTCGTTCCCTGACAGGCCATCACCTGATCCCTCCCCCACTCCATCAATGGCCAGTTGCCACATCCCACTGACCAGCAGGAGTGAGACCCAGGGGTCATCGCCTGCTGAGGAACCTCTGCGGCAAAGGGACTGGGAAAGAGCCAGGGCTGAACCACCCATGGCAGTGGAGGGGTCTCTGGGCCCCACTCCGGGCAGAGTCTTCCTCTGCCGGCTCCTGACGGATGAGGTGTTAAACGAGGTCTGCACCCTTCCACGGAGGGTGGCTGGGGCAGGTCCCGTCCGTGGTCCCATGGGCTTTGGTGGCTCTTCTCTTTGTCCAGCACCTTTGGAGGACCCCGCTTTACTCTCCCCTTTGTCTTACATGGTCTGTGTTAAATTATGCTCACAATGCGAAATTGCTGCGTGGGAGGAGACAAGACCGAAGAGGAGGCCTGGCCGGGCCGGCCTAATTAGGAGGCTGGCAGAGCGGGCCTCCGCGGGAAGCCCTGATCATTAGCGCTGGCACCGCGCACACCCCGTCCCCCCCACCGCAGACCTCACTGCCAGGCGGGCACCATGCGGACCCTGCTCTTGGCCACCACAGCAGAACAGATGTCCAGAGAGGGGGCGTGGATTTTGTTTTTGTTTTGTGTTTTTGTGTTTGAGGGAATTTTTTTTTTTTTAAAGCCATACGTGACCTCATGCCAGAGGTTTCTGGTGCCCAGTGAAAGGTTTCTGGTGGGTCAAGGAAGCAAGACACGTTGAGGAAGATTAAACAACACTTGTGTGGGTTCTCAGGGTGAGAAATAGGCAGGAGACGTCAAAAGAAGCTGGATTGCTCTACTGGAGCTTAAAAAGTTGACCATGGGCTCCCTTCCAACATGGCCTTCAGTGGCAGTGGGAATGCTCCTTCAGAATCTGCCCAGCCCCTTTGCCCATGCATCCCTGGGCACTGCCAACCTCTCTCCAATCTGGCCACTCTTCTGTATGTCTGCTGCTAGAACCCTGACCCCAGGCACTGTTCTTCTTTGTCTATCTCAGGCGTTCCTGAGGAACTGTTATAGGAGTAAGTATATATGATCAGACGAGTTCACGTATGTATGAAACGCCATAGATGTACACGGAAATCCCTTCTCCCTGTGGTCCAAAATGCAAAAGTGACTCCTCTGTTGCATCGATGGGAAACCTGAGGTGGGGTTGGGGGGGGATTGTTAAATGTGTCACTGGATATTTTAGGGTAAATGGAACCAGATTAAAAATTTCAGTGTAGACTTCCCACATTCCATTCAGGACTCCAAGCAAATATAGACCATATTGCCAACCCCAAAACTGGGGCGTGTCAATTATCCAGCCAAAGGGAGGAACTTGTTTTAAAAAATCAGAGAAGCTGTGGCAAATCCGAGCTGTACCATCCCCGTACCTACATACCAGTATATTTAGTTAACTTTCCAAAATTGAATTAATCTAGCAAACCCAGCCGGCCCAATTTTGGCAGAGAAAGTAAAGGTACGTAGCTTCTATTTGGGGACTGGCTTTGAAACAGAGACCACATGACATCAAAACATTCAATTAAAATTTCATTTGTCCAGATGTTTGACCATATAATGCCAACAACTGGTTTGACTAATGCTTTAAATTTAATTGACCAGATGTTTTGGTGGTAGGTGTCTTAATGAGTAAGAGAAGCTTTTGTGGGATTGAATCAAATTTCCCTGGGAATAGCCAGCCTCACTGGAAACGGGGACTCAGATGTTGTTAGTGCAATTAGCCAGAGCTTGCCAGAGGTTCTAAAGCCATCTCACTTTCTTCCTAGTCCTTTAGGAGAACACACTCTTCCATAGGCTAACCCTTCAAGAAGGCAGACTGCACCTTGAGCTGGGCTCTTCTGGAAGTAAAAAGCCAAGGGCAAATGTAGAAGGGACAGGTAAACCAAACACTGGTTAGACACAGACGGAACAGTTTTTCCACAAACAGAAAGTAAATGGATTTTGGGTCAGAGGTCTCAGACTCAAGGTCAGGTGCATTATTTACTTTGAGTATGATAAAAACAGCAACTTCTCTGAAGGGCTCACGGTGTGTTCTGTGCTCTAGGAGGGTTTGTTCCTCTTAACTCACAGTGCATCTATTTCAGAGCTGAGAAAGGCTTGGCACCAAAGCCATAAGTCACACGTCCCAATGTTACTCCACTGGGTGTCAGAGGTGAGACAGGGTCCCAGACTGCGTGATTCAGAGCTTGTGAGAACCCTAGTATCCTCGATACCCTGAATGTAGCACCTGTCTCAGAGGGAAGCCGGAAGGGGGTTAAAGGACATAAACTAGAAAAATTGGGACATCAAACGAGTCCAAAAAGGATGAGTGGTAGGAAGCCATAAATAGGGCCAGGGAATGAGGAGGAAGGCAGGGAGTATGATCACTGAGCTGGGATAGTCAGGAACGGCCCCTTAGAGAGCCAGGTCCTGAGTCTGTATCTATGTGGCAAGAAGGAGGCAACCACACATCTATATGGTGGAAAGAATTTTGGGCTCAGGAAATAAGCAGTGTGAGCCTCCGAGGCAGGGATGAGCATGACATGTTATCAGAACAGAAGGAAACGCAGCAGCTAGACTGGAAGGGTGCGGGCAGACAAACAAAGAGGGGGGATGAGCGTCCTTGTGGACCTTACAGGAGTTTGCAGTGGGGTCTCCATGCGAGATGATCACAATGAGTTTTCCGGAGCTTTACTCCGGCTTCACCGTTCCAGTGGTAAGACAGGCCGGGAGGCTATGGTAGACTCTCTCAGGACCAATGACAGCAGTGGGGTCAGCAGCACCAAAAGCATTTGGATTTGGGGAGATGCTTGGTGCCAAGACTTGCTGGGATTTAAGTCTCAATTCCAGGCCTGACAAGCTCACGGTGGGTCTGGCCCAGGAGCAGGTAGGACAGACATCCAGTACCACCCAGAGGATCCAGCTGCCGTTCAGTCGGGGCACGTGGGGAACACAAGGAAAGACAGAAGTAGGTGCAGCCAGCGAGAAGCAGGGATGGGAAAGGAGCAGCGGCGAGGAGGAAGACGAGGAAGAGAGGAAGGAGGTGGAGGAGGAAGAGGAGGAAGACGGCCAGGACGGGGTGGGGGCAGGGAGAGGGAGGGGAAAAGAGGAAGAAGGGAGAGAAGCGGGGGGAGGAGCTGGAAGGGCTGCCGGACCCCACTCGGCTTCCCCAAACTCTATCCCAGCTTCTGCAGCAGGTTCTCGATGGAAGGACAACTTCACACCCGGGACGCTGCTGTGTCTCACGGCAGCTGGGCCAGAGGCAGCTGGTGAGGGGAAACCGAGCCTCAGACCTCGGGTTCCCCAGGTCACGCTGGGCCACCGTGGGGACCTTGTACCTCCTGGGCCCCTGCCTTTGTCCTGAAGAAAGGAAGACATCTAACCTGCCCATGGTCATCAGCTCCAGCGTCACTGGACATGGCTGGGAAGTGGCCGAGGATGGAGGGGACACTACAGGGAGGACCGGCCGCTTGGCCCCTGGGGGTTTTTCCAGTCCAAGATACACATCCTAAAAAGTCATAATCCCATCAAGTCTCTATCTGAGATATTATATAATCTCCCAAATAACAGCAATAAAACCAAGAGAACAAAATCACAACAGCAGAAAGACAAAATGTTTGCTGCATCTCTGGGTTATTTTAATGGACTTATTAACAACGAAAGCACTATAACAAAGCCACCTAGAAATAGAATAAAACGAAAGCAACTAATTTATGAGTCATAGCTGGGTCATCCACGGTTTGAGGACATTATTCCAGAATTCGAATCCTCCCAGGTTTCCACTGGAGCCTGGGCATCATTACTTAAGACCAATAAAGTGAAAAGAAAAAAAAAGAGAGAGAGAGAGAGAAACTATTGCAGTCGGGAAAGAAAAGCAATCTCCAGTGGTTCTGGATCGTCAGAAGTCAGCTTGGTGGACAGTGGAATCAACGTGGAGCTGACACTTCATTATTTTTTTAAGGATTTTATTTATTTATTTGAGATAAAGAGAGAGAGAGAGATGGGCAGAGAGAGAAGCAGACTCCCTGCAGAGCAGGGAGCCTGACAGAGGACTCGATCCCAGGACCCTGGGATTGTGACCTGAGCCAAAGGCAGACGCTTAACCAACTGAGCCACCCAGATGCACTTAGAGGTAACACTTTGGATTTGAGGCTGTGTGGACAGTGTTTTGTGCCTTTCTTGTAGCCAGTGGAGGACATGCAGGCCAGGGGGTCTTTCAGTAGGAGAGACTCAGAGGCAGTTTCTTCCTTGCCTAGAATAGGGGAAGGACAGAGCATGTTCTTCTCATGTTCTTCTCATGCCTCTGGAGTCCCTCTGGAACATTTAATGTTTGACAAGGGCAAGATGTGGAAGACCAGAGCCTGGGCCAAAGTTCCTCTGTTCTTACGGAAGCGATGAAGGAGAAGCAGCAGGACACCCTTCTCATACTCTGGGAGAGGAGCTTCTGGGTCAGGATAGAAGTGACTTGAGAGAGGGCTCTTTCCCCCGGGGAGCCCTGATCTGGGGGAAGGCAGCCCCTGTCCCGAGACAGGCACGAGACTCTGAATCCCCATCCCAGCCCAGGCTGGAGCTCTTCCTTCCTCAGGGATCTGGTCATCCAGAAGATTTCCTGGTGGTCTTAGTGGATCTCTACTGAATGCCCCATTTACAACCTCAAGGATATAAGAATACTTCTCAAAACCTTAAAATCTTCACTGAGAAATGTTTTGTCTCTGCAATACGTTCTCTTTTCGTAAGTTATGAAGGCATCTTTCACCCGACAGAGCTCTCATTACTATGAGTTTTTGTCTCACGGGGAAAAGCTGCCTCCCACAACAGCCAGTGATTCTTTTGAATTTTCCTGAAAGAATTTTGGCTTGTATTTTGTAGGTGTCCGGCTCACATGGACTGCTAATCTTGTCCTCTGCTTTTGAAGGATTATTTTTGACCTTAGAAGGTAAATTCTCACTAAATCAGATTTTTTTTTTCCCCTTAATGTCATTCTCTGAGAGAAGGTGAAGTTTCCACTGGAGCCGTTGCCTCTGCTGTCTTTCTCACGGTGGTTCTGGTTGGTTTCTTGTTTGATTTTATTGTTTTGTTTTCTGGTGTGTGTGTGTGTGTGTGTGTGTATCTTTTCTGACTGCAGTAAAGCTTTATCAATTTGGAGACTTTTCATTGGATTTTTAAGTGCATGATTTATTCAATCCTCTGCAGTTAATTCAGTGCATATTTCATTTCTTTATTCTTAAGACTTTTACAAGTATCTAAGCGTTTAATGCGGCCACATACATCATTGTGTTCAAACTGCTTTCTGACTCGTATGCTGTGTAGTCCCTGTTTTCTGATGAATTCTGACCTCCCAACACCTAAGCTGTCTCCCCCAGGAGCAGCAGCCCCATCCCTCTTGTTCCCATCCCGGGCATCCACCCAGAGGCTAGCCTGACTTCCTCTCGAGCTTCCTGAGGTGCTTCTCTTCTGTTTGAGATGCTCACTCCTGCTACCTTTCATTCCTTCAGGATCTCACAAAAGGCGCTGCAGGCTTCCCTGAAGACTGGAATTTTTCTTCAAAGCATCTTTTAGAGCTCCCTGAAGCTCATTTTCGTTCTTCCCATGGGTCTTGAAAGATGTTATGGTGGCAGCTCCTTGATTTTGGCTGCACTCTGATTTATCTTGTGAAGACTGGCTCTTCCTCAAAGTGTTAACTTGTGCTTTTTTGAATCTCTTTGTTTATTGGAGTAAAATATATATGACCTAAAATTTAAATCGCAACCATTTGTAAGGGTCCAGTTCCAGGGCACTAAACGCATTCACGCTGTTGTGTGACCATCACCACCATCGCTCTCCAGAACTTTTTCATTCTCCCCAACTGAAACTCTGTCCCCATTAAGCAATAACGCCCAGTCTCCTCTTCGCTGTTGCCCCTGGCCACCAGCACCCTACTTTCTGTCTCTATGAATTTGTCTCCTCTAGTGACCTCATAGAAGTGGCATCATAGGGTGTTTGTCCTCTTGTGACTGGTTAATTTCACTCAGCATCATGTCCTCTAGGTTCATCTGTGTTGGAGCCTGAGTCAGAATTTCCTTCCTCTTTACAGCTGAATAACCTTCTACTGCATATTGAAACCGCATTTTTCTTTGCCTTCACCTGTTGGTGGACACTTGGGTTATTCTGTCTTTTAGCCACTTTGAATAATGGTGCTTTGAACATGGGTGTACAAGTCACATTTGTTCAAGCCCCTACTTTCAATTCATTTGGATATATACTTAGAAGTGGAATGAGTGGATCATATGGCAATCCTATGTTTATTGTTTTTAAGGGAGCTCCATACTCTTTTCCATGGCAGCTGCATCATTTTACATTCCCACCAACAGTGTATAAGGATTCCAATTGTTTTATTGGAATTTATTGGGGTGTGTATGAAGTGGTAACTCATTATATCTGATTTACACTTCCCTAATGATTAATGATGTTGGAAATCTTTTCATGTTCTTCTTGGTTATTTGCATGTCTTCTTTGAGAAAAAGAATGTCCACTTGAGTTCATTGTCCATTTTTAATTGGATTGTTTGTTGTTGAGTTGTAGTTCTTTATATATCCTGGTTATTAACCCTTTTTCAGATACATGATTTACAAATATCTTCTCCTATTGCATAGGCTGCCTTTTTGCTCTGTTGATGGTGTCCTTTGATTCAGGAAAGTTTTTAATTTTGATGTAGTTTCGTTTATCTATTTTCTCCAACTCACATTTTAAATATTGAGATCCACTTTATTTTAAATCTCCTTGGCGGGCGCCTGGGTGGCTCAGTGGGTTAAGCCTCTGCCTTCAGCTCAGGTCACGACCTTAGGGTCCTGGGATCGAGCCCCGCATCAGGCTCTCTGCTCAGCAGGGAGGCTACTTCCTCCTCTCTCTCTCTGTCTGCCTCTCTGCCTACTTCTGATCTCTCTCTCTGTCAAATAAATTAAAAATTGTTTAAAAAAAATTTCCTTGGCAAGCGTTTCTTCTATCCTCAAGAGTTATAACTTTCTGGTTATGTATGAATAACTTCCTGTTTTCAGATATCCAATACCTGTGGTCTCCCAACTGTCTTCTGCTGAAACTGACTGCAAATTTGTTTCCAATTAGTCTGAGTTTCTCAAAAAATGTGCTCTCTTTCTTCCAGAAAGGTAGAGAGCCTAGGTGCCAGTTTGTCTCTACCTGAATGAAGTTGGATCTTAGTAACGACATATCCAATGATGGTCATCAACACTGCCGTCTCAGATAGCAATCGGGGACCTGGACCTAGTCTAGGTCCCCTGGTAGTGCTGTCACCACCTGACACCATGTCTCCAGAACCACTGTGTTACAGAGCCTTGCAGCCATCAGGGCACCCTCCAGAGCCCAGAGGCCACTGTGGTGTTGTCTCAGATCTCTTGGACTATGCTAGACAGAAAAGACTTACCAGAGAACACTGAGAACATTCAGCTTAAGGCCAAATATGTATTAAGCATTTACTTTGTGCCAAATATTTTTAGAAACTAACTACATAATGGAGTAAAAACATGTCATAGGATTCTTCCTCTTCTGTTAGATGTGACAGACTTATGTTGCTGAAATTTTGTCTTGGCCTCTGGGGGCCAAATAATTTACTCTTCTTGAAAAAGTAATTTGTCGTAGTTTTCAGGGCACAAACATATAAATGACCCACAACTATGACCTGATATGTTAGTACTATTTAGTAATATAAAACAAGTGATGCAAGCCCCCCTAGTACATCCCAAAAATTTGAGAGACCATAGATGGCTTCAGGTATAGCTAGATCTAGGGTCAAGCAATTTTACTCAAGCATTCTTTCTTGTTCCACTTCTCACTTCCTCTTTCCTGAAAATGTGTGTTCATGCAAACTCCTGTGTATGAATGTCCACAGCATTTATTTGTAATTGCCAAAAACTAGAATCCCTTCAGCAGTGAATACATATGTAACACACGTTTGCCACGGAATCTGCTCAGCCATAAAAAAGGACTGAACTACCAATACACACAACAAATCCAAGGAAGTACACTGAGCAAAAAATCACCAATCCCCCAAAAGTTACTGACTGTATAATTCATTCATTTTACAAGATTGAAATAATGACATTTTTAAGTGGAGGGAAGATTAGTGGTTGCCAGGAGTTAGGGAGGGGAGGGAAGGAGTTTCTAGGGGAGCAAAAGGGAAGAGGATGTGAATATAAAAGGAATGTAACAGGACATCGCCAACGGGTGTTGGAATTGTTTCATACCTTAGCTGTGGTAATGGATTCATTACCACAACTTCCACAGATGATAAATTGAACAAAACTTAACACACACACACACACATACACACACATGCACACAGGCACATACACACACGCGCATATACACAAACAGGCATAAATAAAACCGGAAAATCTGTCCAAGAGTCATATATTGGATGCCTATCCAGATCCTGGCTGCAAAATTATACCTCAGTTTTGCACATGTTGTTATCGGAAGGAACTGGGCAAACTCCACAAAAGATCTCTCTGTACTGTGTTTCCAACGGCATGTGGATCTATAATTATCTTGATAAAATTTTTAGTTGAAAAAAACCAGTGAGCCTATTTGTCTAGGGCTTTTCCTGACTTTCTACTTCAGCTAGATGGAAGCAGGAATGCAGGAGTGCCCCATCACTGCCCCAGCCAGCGTGGGTGTTCTGACGTGGCAGGTGTTCTCTGCGGAGACTGGGTGGAGGGGGTGGTACCGATTCTGAGTTACTGGTTGTCAGGAATGAAGATACCAACTCCCTACTGGTCTACCCTGACATCACTCTAGGAGGGTGCTGGGGCAGTCTCCCACGGATGTGGGTCTCCCACTCAGCCTTGGCCGGCATGCCTGGGGGTGTAGTCACAACTTGTTCCGTGGTGCTTGACTGAAGGAGAACAGTTACTATTATCTGGAAGTTTTCTGCCTTGAGGGAGCGGGCTGTGTTTCCAGGTTGTCTGTTTCTTCAGTACCATGTCTAGGATCCATGAGGCAGAAGGTAAATTCAAAGGAATTCACCAGCATGTCGTTCCCCAAGTCCTGACATCCCAGCAGGCGGACCTTCACTTCCCCTTTCTAGAATATTCTTATTCTTTGTTTTATGCAAAATGTCTGGGATTTGTAGTTGTGCTTAGTGAGAGGAATAGGGACAAACACCTTACCCTTCAGGTTCCCATGGCGGGAATGTCCCCACCTGCAGGAAGGGATAGAAGTGCCAAGGAATTCCTAGCTCCAGAGCCGTCAACCAAGGATGGACAGGAGTTAGCAGATGAATATCCCAGAGTCCTCAGTCCCGGCTGTCCTGAGGCATAAACTCTACCGCGATTTCTAGGGAGAAGAAGCCCAGTTGCCCACAACTGTAATTCATCCATCAGCGGATCCTATACTGACTTCCTTCTCTTTTTCCTCCCTTCCCAACTCCCCTAACCACGCTTCCAAGATCCCTGCCGGAGTCAACTGTTTGCACGCACCTTCTTATCTCAGGGTTTGCTTCTGGGGGAACCCAGCCTAAGACAGTCGGCTTAACAGACCGTGAAGGGAAATCTTCCCAGTGGGGAGAAGCTGGGGAGCTAGCCACGATTTGCAAAGCTTCCTGAGTCACACGGAATCAGTCTCTTATCCTCGCTTTCCCCCGAAGAATCTCAGACTCCAAGGCTGTTGGCGTTGCTGTGTCCTCATGTGACATCTGCACTACCAGCAACTCCCGAATCAGCATTGTCTGCAGATTTCATTAGAGAGCCAGCCTCTGTTTCGCGCATGCGTTGTGAAAGCCGCCGAGCGCAGGCAGGAGCTTCCCGTCCCTCACCGTAACCCAGAGCTGGCCCCGGGATGGGGGCCGGCCGCGGCGCTGGAGGCGTCTGTGTGTGCTGTGATGACTTTTAATAAACATTAATGCGGAGGAGAAGATTGGCTCGAGTAAATTTGCTTCAAATTAAGGCTGGCAAAGCAGGACCCAGTGATCCACGGGATAGAGCCCTATGCGAGCAGGCCAGGATTATCACGCCATCATCAATCAGAGGGAAAGAAAAACACGCCTTCCCTTCGCCCTCCCTCCTCCTCCTCCTCCTACTAATGCTTTCCTGCCCCGACCAAGGAATGTTTTGTTTAAGGAAAAAGTTGTTGGACATAATTAGTAATTCTCTTACAGCAATATATCTTTATCTGAATAAACACAACCTGCTTTCCCACCATGAGAAATTATGTGGTGGGGCCGGGGGAGGAGAGGGTCAGGCTGAGGTTTGGGGGCGCTGAGTGAATCTGCCCCCCGGTTTCACGAGAAGCCTGGAGTCAGGCCTGCTGTCCCAGGGCAGTCTGGAGGCTCAGTAAATGGGCTGATAGGAGATGTGTTATCCGAGGCTGAGTCAGCTCAGCTGCTTTGCTCTGACCCCTGGCTACGTCCCCAGGGCAACATCTCCCCAGCTCCCCTCTCTGCTTCAGCTGCTTCCTCCTCCCGTGGAGAACCCGAACGATTGCACAAGAGCAGAGACTAATGCCAATCAGCAACCCACCTCGTTTGGGGAGAGCAGGAAAGAGGGCAAGGGGAGAAACCCAGCCCTCCCAAACACCAGCATGGGATCTGAAGTCCAAAAACATTTTTATACTTGGGATTTGTATACTTGGGACATGAACCCACATAGTGGCTTCTCTAATTTGCTGGTGCAGTGCTTCTCCTGGTAAAATGTGACTGGGACTTCAACATATAGTTCAGAAAGGCTGACACCACAGTCCCAAAAGGTTAAACCAACAAATAAAGGTCTGAGAGCAAAAAATCAAGTACCTTCCCTTCTCTATACCTACCTCTTGGGGGTGGGGAGATACAGGGAGGAGGGGTTTCCCATCCTCCTCTGGGCAGTGGAAAACAGTGACACTTTCCTTCAATTAATATGAATGTTTGTTTTAGACACAAAGGGGTTTTTCCAAATTACAGATATAATAAAGGTTTGTCTTACAAAGTTCAGGGGGAAAAAACAAAAATTATAAGGGATGTTATAATGCAATTCTCAGTCACAGTGAACTATAGCTAATAACTTTGCTCTATTTCCTTCCAGTCTTTTTTCCATGCAAGTTCTTTTGGTTTATTTGTTCTATCGAGTGATCAAACGATATAGGCCATTATTGTTGAATGCCTATTATGTCGGTCCTTATGCTTGTCTAAGCTGAACCAGGAACCTGGTGTCCCCCAAAAGGCAGACAATGACTGGGGGGTCTGTGGTCCCCACTATCTCCCTACCCAAATCCGGCAAGGACAAAAAAATGAAGCTCAGGCTACAGCAGTCTTTTTGAATCTGTGGTTGTCTGTGTGCCTTTGTTCACAAAGACAGTTTTGGAAGATGAGGAGGACAGAGAATATTTGCAAGGCATAAGCGTTTACAAACATAACAGTAACGTCAAAATAGCAATAAAACTAATAAAACATAATGGCCATTGCAAATTTTTCTGGGGGAAACTCCAGCTACTGGGTGCCCGGGTGGCTCAGTCAGTTAAGCAAGTGCCTTCAGCTCAGGTCATGATCTCAGGGTCCTGGGATGGAGCCCCACATGGAGCTCCCTGTTCAGCGGGGAGCCTGCTTCTTCCTCTCCCTCTGCTTACTGATCCCCCTGCTTGAGCTCATTCTCCTTCCTTCTGTCAAATAAATAAAATCTAGAAAGAAAAGAAAAGAAAGAAAGAGTAAAAAGAAAAGGAGAGAGAATGGAAGGAAGACAGAGAGGGAGAGAGAAACAGAAATAGGGAAAAAAAGAAAGAAACTCCAACTGCCTGTTGCACAGGTTGTGGGGAAATGAGCCCCCTTACTCGTCATCCCAGCAGGAGCCCAAAGATCAACAGGAAGAAGATCATGGTCCTGTCAGCAAAGGAGAAAATAATGACAGGTTAGGTCACAATACCTCCCACCCCTCTAGCTCACCCTTCTTCCTGCTCTTTGATTCCTGAAGCAATGATATTAGCCAACAGGGCTGAGCACTTTCTACATGCCAGGCTTAGTACATTCTGGTCACAGTTCCAATGCGGGGCAGGAGAGGGGTTCTCCACACCAACACGCAATTCTTGGGGGACCAACTAGGTATCCTACTATTCAACTCAGTGTTGACACTATCTACCCCAAATAGCATCAAATTCCACAGGTTGGGGGCTCAGTCCTACAAGATTGCCCCCCCCCCGCCGCCGCCCCAAACAAATCCCAGACATCAATTGCAAACCCAGGTCATCCCCTGTGCTTCTGACGGACTAGCTATAAATCAGAGATTTCCAAGACCCCACCTTGGGTTCGATTAATTTGCTAGAGTGACTCCCAGAACTCACAGAACCTTTGTACTTACTAGATCACTCGTTTATTATTAAAGGGAATGACTTGGATCAGCCAGAGAAGAGCTGCACAGGGCAAGGTATGGGGAAGAGCACCCTCTCCAGGTACCACTGTCCCAAGACCTCCGCGTGTTCTCTGAACCCATGGCTTTTGGGTCTTTATGGAGGCTTCATTACGTCGTAATTAATTGATTAAATCACTGGCTATTGGTGACTGATACAACCTCCAGCCCCTCTCCCCTCCCTGGAACTGGGGGTTCTGGGATCCTAAAAATTCCAGCCCCGTAATCACTTGATTGATGTCTCTGGCAACCAGCCCCCATCCTTAGGTTACCTAAGGGCTTTCCAAAAGTCACCTCGTTAACATGACAAAAGACACCTTTATTGCTCTGATCACAGGAAATTCCAAGAGTTTTCAGGGCTCTGTGCCAGGAACATGATCAAAGGCCAAATATATATTTCTTATTATAAATGACAGTATCACACAAGCATTGTGCTACACTCTTCGTGTGCTGTACCCTCCTGTACTCACACAACAAGGCCACAACATATACATCCTTGTCCCCGAAGGAGAACCTCAGATGACACTAAGCATCCTGCTTGGTGGAATAAGTTTGAATTTCCAGTTTCTATTAACAATATTTTCATCTCTTCTGAAGGTTTATGCGGATGGAACCCAAAGGCCCTCTGTCAAGGTGAAAGTCAATCTTTACCATGGGCTACCATCTTCTTCATCATTGGATAAATGGGTATGCTGTACCTAGCTCAGGGTAGAGCCCTGGAAACCTCAGCCTCAAGGATCACTCTGTAAAGTGGGGTACTCTTAGTCCCCCGTACAAGCTAATGGCTTAGCTAAAGCACTTACAACAATACCTGGCAGGTAGTAAGTGTTCATCTAAGGCAAGTTGTTGTTACTCAAACTTTCAGTGAATTTCCTGAATTATCCTTTAGCACCTCCATATTTTCTATTAGGGCATATGTTTATTGTGGGGTTTCAAGAAGGTTATAGGGTCCTTCTATCCTTACCTTCAGGTAAGTCCTGAAATGGCTTGGGATTCCCTTCTGTATCCTCCAGGGCCACACAAATGGTCACGGACATTAGATCCAACCGTCAACAACTATGTGAATGCTTTCTGAGTTTTTATTTATGATTTTTGTCTTGACTCACTATGGAATTTAGAAAATGTGTGAAAATAGAAGACATGAGAAAAAATAATCACCCATAATTTCCACCACCACTGAAAAATAACCTAGGCTCTTCCTACATCATCCTCCCAAATACATATGAAATTATACTGTATAAACAACCTCATGACCTGTATTCTGTTTACTTATTTGCTCTACATTTTTGCCATAACATCATAAGCACAATAAACATCATTTTAAGTGAGTCTGTGATATGCCACAAGGATGAACATCATTTGCTTATTCCCCCATGGCTGGGCACTGAAGTTGTTTCCAACTTCTTGCTAATATGAATAGTACTGCAATTAATAGCCTTGTGCATTCAAATTTTCTGCATTTATAAAAATAGATATAACAGTGGGTCTTATTCTAGAATATTAATTAATTTTGAGCCCCATTTATTATTCTCTCTTCTATCTGCTTCCAATAGGCCCCTCAGCTTCTCCTCTATAACCTCAGTGATTCCTTGTTTTCATTCTCTCTTCTCTGCTGGCTTGAGAACAGCAGATATCTCCCATATGTGACACAATAACTTGCTCATAGTTGTTGCTCAATAAATATTTTTGTATGCATGAATATTCAATCAGGGAGACCAAGCTGGACTGCCATGCTTACTGTCTGCATAAACTCAGACAAACACTTTCACTTCTGTTCCATAGACGGACATGCCCAGAA
This sequence comes from Mustela putorius furo, assembly GCF_011764305.1. Taxonomy (NCBI): domain Eukaryota; kingdom Metazoa; phylum Chordata; class Mammalia; order Carnivora; family Mustelidae; genus Mustela; species Mustela putorius. The sequence goes on along the minus strand of NW_025421464.1, from coordinate 8,229,140 downwards.
AGCTTAAGTGGCATGCCCAAGGTCACACCACTGGGGAGGGCTGGAGCATGGGCTTCCGGCCACACCCTCAGCTCCCACAGCCTGGTTCTATCTATCTCCACACTCTCCTCTTGGCTCCTTGTGCACATTCACAGTTCTTTACCGATCTTGCACTCAAACCACACTCACACCTCAGGATGTGATGCCACACCCAATCCAGAAGCCACGTGACTGGTGACTGGTTTAAGGAGCTGACCATGAGCTCTCCATTCCCCTGTGTCTGACTCCCAGCCAAAGGCACAGGGACGTGAGTCTGTCATTGCCTCTCCTCAGGCCAGGGAAGAAGCGGTCTGTAGGTCAGCCAAAATAGCAGCCCGAAGGCAGGATTTCTTTCTGGGGTGATCTGACTTCTGGATGAATCTGAGACCAATGGACATTCTCCTCACCAAATAATTTACAGCCTCACAGTCCAGTGAGACTTGGGCAAACCAGGCCCCTTGAAGACCCAGTCCTGTATAATGGCGGGAGGGGACTGGGAGACACTAAAGACGGCAGAATCTTCCACTCATGTGCAGGAGGCATTGGAAGGAGCCCCCCATGAGGGAGTTAGGCTTAACCTCCCTGCACTTGGCTCCTCCTGAATCATCTGTTAAGATATACTTTTCCATTTGAATTCTTATATTAGAGTAATTAATATGAATTTCCCTCTAGGATCCCCAAGCATGTGAGAAAGATAGTTATTTTGTTTTTCTAAATTCTGAGTAATTCTGATTCTTAGCCCACATGCCAATGAGATTGTGGAAAAGTTGAACAAAAGCATTTAAAAAAAAAAAAAAAAAGATCTTTCTCCTCTAAAAGACTTGTGGAGATATGCAAGGGGTTTCATAGCACAGACTCTCCTGAGGGAGCTTTCTAGAACCTACCCTGAGAGTGTTGTTTTTCTGTGGGGACCCTCCGTAATACTCCTTCCTTCCCTCCCCTAGTAGCACCACCTCAGTAAGTTATAACTTCCTGAAGCAGAAGTCAAAAAGGCTTAATGTTTATGTGAGGGGATAGACTTAGGAAAGACCTCCAGGTCTCTGATTTTGTCCAGTAACACAAGGGAAGCAAGACCACACAGAAGCACAGGTTACCTTCTTGGAGCTGAAGAAGGGGAAAATTCGATGACAAGAGAAGCAAATTAACACCTTAGTTACACCTCAATAATCACAATAAATATGGTCAGCAAAATCAAGGCATAAAAAAAAGTTGGGGTTCTTCTCAAATCATTCAAGGGGTCTATCCAATATTTTAATGTCCATGCTGAATTTTTAATACAAGCTAACATTTCTTTCTTTTCTTTTCTTTTCTTTTTGAGAGAGCGAGAACATAAGAAAGCATGAACAGAAGAGGGGCAGAGAGCTTAATACTCTTAAGAGAGAAAGAGTCTTAAGCAGGCTCCATGACCAGCACAGACCCCAACATGGAGCTCAATCTCATGACCCTGAGATCATGTCCTGAGCCAAAATCAAGAGCTGAACGTTTAACTGACTGAGCCACCCAGGCACCCCAAACTGACATCTCGCTAACACAAATTCTCTCCATCTCAGTCTCCACTTGCAAATTCAGGCAACAAGATGACCTCAAAACTTCTTGACCTCCACGTCCGACATCTTCCATTCCTCATCTCACCTCTGTCCTCCTCTTCCAAGTGGCCACAACTGAGGCACAGCCATCCCTCAGAGCTGCCCCACTTCTGACAGTTCATTGTAAATTCTCATTTCCGGGCTGCTGCCTCCTCCTGCTCTCCACATTTCTCATCTCTCCTCCATGGACCCTGCACATTTTCTCATCATGACCTCACTCAACCCATATGAAATTCTCCCTTTCTACTCAATCCTTGAAAGTCCCAGGGACTCACAGTCAACTTGGTCAAGAGCACTCTAGTCTCCTTACTTCTTAGTCCTTTCACATGACCCTCTTACTGAAACCCACTGACCACCCATGGACTTAATTTCTGGCCCATCAGCATGCTGGGAGAAGTTAGAGCTCTGTGCCTGTGACATTCACCATAAGAGCCTGATGGGGCCCTCAGGCCTTCACAGATGTTGAGCTGTTTTTGCATTCAGCTGCCATTGCTTTCCCAGTGCTATTTGGTTTCTTTGCCCTCATGCCTACAAACCAGAGACTTCCAAGAGTTTTTCTACCTTATTCCTCACCCAAATAACTGAGAAGAGCTGTCCAGATCACTGTTTCAGAAGGATCACGAGGCAGAGGTAAAGGATGCGAGGATTGATTACTCATGTCTGCCACAGGCATAGGTAGGAGATAATGGACTGTGTGGGAATCTCTTATTTGCGGTTCTGGCCCCAAACTGAGGACACTTGAGTGCTACGGAACTGCTCAGCGTTCTGAAAGATTGAAACCACCCAGGATGAGTTCCTGCCTCTGTCCTTCTTCCCCATCAAAATCTCTCTGTAGCTTCCTTTTTCTTTTTTCCTCCACATCAGAAAAAATTAATGTCTCCATGGAAGGCTGAAGTTAAGCCAAATTCTGTACTCCAGACTGCCCTGGAATGCTGTGCGTGGAGCATTCCATCAGTGGAGGGTGAAGGCATTACAGCAAAGGCAACTGGCTTTCTCCAGGCCTCAGCAACCAGGGGGTTCAAATTAGATCATGGGGGGCACTGCTTCTCCTCTCTGATCATTGTCGCCTCCCCTCTCCCAACAAAGGCTGACTCCAGCAATCGGTGCTTTTTGGGGCAAGCTACAGAAGCTGCTCCTGATTTAAAAAGAAAAAGAAAAGGAAAAAAAGGCCCAGAATTGCTGGGAAGTGGGGAGAAGCAGTTCCAGAACACAAATTGGACAAAGGTAGGATATGTAGCTTCTTCTCATTTTCCTGTGGTCTTGCTAACAATGTGTGACCAGCTCAGGGCTTTCAACAATAGAAATGTGTTCTCTCATAGTTCTGGAGGCCAGACGTCCAAAATCAAGGTGGGTTACCTGGCCCTGGCCCTACTCTTTCCAAAGGTTTTAGAAGAAACTTTCTCTTACCTCTTCCAGCTTCTGGGAGCTCCAGGCTGCCCTTGGCTTGTGGCCACATTGCTCTAATTTCTGCCTCCTGACCTTACTGCCTCCTTCTCCTTTTGGCTCCTTCAGAAACCCCTCTGTCTCCTACTTAGAAGAACACGACTGGTTTCATGGAGGGTTCACAAAGGTAATTCAAGATAAATGCTTCCTCTCTCAGGATTCTTGACCTAAGAATCTATTTGCTGTAGAAGGCAATATCCAGACACAGGTCCTGGGGATTGGAAGGGGTCATCTTTGGGAGGGAGAGGCACTGTGCAGTCTGGCGTACAGCAATTCATCAGAGCTGTCCCACCAGGATCCCCACCAAACACTGAGCTTGGAAGTGGCCTTTCTCCCCTTGCTGCTGCCATCAGTCCACAAATTGGTTCTCCTGGGTCACTGCTTCTTTGCATCCCTAGTTCTCTGTGCAAAGTCTGGTAGCAGAATATCTGATGAGCTGAGCCCGGGTCATGCACCCAGGCCCTCCCCTCAAAGGAAGCAGGGGACATGGGCATCTGTGCTTGGTGGCTTTCTAGTCAAAGGTGGGCTAGACACAAGGCCCTGTCCCGTGTCCCATGCAGTGGAGACCCCCCCCAAACTGTGCCCTTCACAGGAGGGCGTCCATGTCCATTTCCATGTCTTGGAAAATGACAAACATCCTCTAGACAATCCCAGATCTGCCATCTGGGCTTTTGGAAGCTTCTTGCATGATCTCACGGGCTGCTCCCTCTCGTTCTTCTGTGCTAACTGCTCCTTCGGATTCCATGGCTATGCTTTAGGGTAATGTCTTCCCACAGCCATTCTGGCCCCTGCCTGCTCTCACCACACTGGACTCTCTTAGACCCATACCTTCTGTTGAGAACCCCAAAGCCACAAATACTTATGATACCAACACGTCTGTGAAGTCCTAGCAACCTTGCAGGCATGCCATAAGCAAGGTGGGGGATGGTGGGGAGAGGTATCTTTCATCCCCACTGAGAGCAGCACTATGTGTCCTGAGTCTGAATCACCAGGGCCTAGCTCTGAGTATTACATAGAGCTTCAGACCCTCCAGCTCCTGCCTCCGGCCCCTCTCCATGATGCCACTCAGGTAGGAGTCCTTGGGCTGTGCCCAGGAAGTCACTCTGTAAAAATCTCGACCCTCTCCTTCAATCCTTCTTTGGTACAGCTGCCATGTGTCAGCTCTTCCCTCTCTCTCATTTAGCCAAAAGCCCTCTTGTATATCATGTGCCTCCACTCCTGACAGTCATCTCCCATATATAATCCTAAGCAGAGCAAAACCAGATATGGGCCAAGTAAAGGTGTAAGCCAAGGGCTATGGAAGCACAAAAAAAAGGAATGACTTGCAAGGCAGCATGGAGGGTGCAGAATGTAAATTGCCTTTAGAATGTGGGTGGCTAATCCCGTCTGTTCTGTGTCAAAGCACATCTGGACATACATCCTCATCTCTAACTCAGCTGCCAGCATCATCTCACACCTGCAAGACTGACCTCTGGCTTTCACCTGTCCCCTCTGCTGATCTCCCATCAGAAACCAAAGGAATGATTTCTTAAGTAAAATAGACAATGTTGTCTATCACTTAAATCTCTTAAAAGCTTCCCAAGGCACTCAGGGTTGAATGGGGTCCCCAGAGAAAAGATACATGGAATCCTAACTCCTAACACCTGCGAATGGGGCATCAACTTATTTGGAGCTAAGCTCTTTGCAAATTTAATCAAGTCAAGATGAGGTCATTGGAGTGGGAGTGGGTCTGAGTCTAATATGACGGACGTCTTTATAACAAAAGGAAAACTGGGACGCAGACATAGACACGGAGGGAAGACAGCTATGGAAAGAGAGAGTTAAGCTACAATAAGTCCAGAAAGGCCTGGAGCCACCAGAAGCTGGAAGAGGTGAGGAAGTGTCCTCACTTAGAGGTTTGGAGGGCGTGGGGACCTGCCAAGACCGTGATTTGGGGCCAGCAGCCTCCCGAACTGTCAGGTGATACATTTCTATTGTGTGAAGCCGCCCAGTTCCTGCTACTTTATTAGGGCAGCCCCAGGAAACTAACACACCTGGGATACAATTCAAACCCCAGGTGGCTACATAGTCACACATGATCTGGCTCTGGACATTCCATCTTCATCCCCTGCAATTAAAAACAAAACAAAACAGCGGCGCCTGGGTGGCTCAGTGGGTTAAGCCTCTGCCTTCGGCTCAAGTCATGATCTCAGGGTCCTGGAATCGAGCCTCGCATTAGGCTCTCTGCTCGGTGGGGAGGAATTCCTCCTCTCTCTCTGCCTGCCTCTCTACCTGCGTGTAATCTCTCTCTCTCTGTCAAATAAATAAATAAAATCTTCAAAAAACAGAAAACAAACAAACCAAAAAAAAAAAAAAAAAAAGGCAAAACAAAACCTCATGTTCCAGCTGGCTTTCCTGGAGTGCATACTCTCTCCCACTTCAGCTTCTCAGAATCACTGTCCCCAGGGCTCAGTCTTTTCATACGTCTTTCTATCCATCATTCTTCATCTTTTGCATCCCAGTTTAAATAGCGCTCTCTCTCTCTGCAAGACCATCCCTGACTCCATAGTTTGGTGCGCCTACCCCCAGGCATTATCTGCACCACAGGGCTCCATTGATTTATTTCATAACAATGCCACAATCTGTATTTCTTCATTTCTTTATCTGCTGGCTTTTTTTTTTTTAATTGCTTACCTCCCCCACCTTGAAATGTCTGCTCCAGGAAAGCAGGGACCTCACCTGTCTGACACACCACTTCCCGCCAGCTCCCACCTTGCTGAGCGCAGAGCCCGGCCTGAAGCATCATCCAAATGAAGATTTATCAGGAGCACTAGTGTCACATAGTCATGGGGACCAGAAGAGTCCTGTGCGTTCTGAGTGCTGAGCACAAAAAGAAAGACACTGGGCCAGGACGCCCAGGAAAAGAAGACACTGGGCACCCGTCAGAGCGCCATGCGGTGGACATGACTTGCTGGAAAGGAGTCTGAATATGGATGTCTTAGTATGCCTGCTGCAGCATTTGGACTTAATTCTGTATTAAAATGGGAGTCATCAATGATTTTTGAACAGCGGTGACCCAAGATGACCTTTGCTTTAAGGAGAGCGCTCAAATAAGAGCATGGAGAATGGACTGGACAGGTGGGCGACTGGAGCCTCAGAGGCCCGCGAGACAGCTATTAAAATGTTCCAGGTGAGAGGTGAAGGGAGCGTGACCCAGGGCAGGGGCAATGGGGAGGGTTTGAACTGCCAGTTCAGCGAATGATTGTGTGTGGGAGCGGAGGAACCCAGAGGCTGGGATACAGCTGCATTTTTTTCTGGCCGGAGTGACTGGACCCAGGGAAAGGCCCCCAGGACCTGCTGGAGGCAGCTTTCAAGGAAATGTATCAAAAACCAAGTACAAGTTTTTATTGGTTCCGAGCAAACGCCATGGCTCACGCTTGGCACCATAGCCAGTTGCATTTTGAAGTCTTTCCTGCTCAAAGTGCCAGAAATAAGAGTCGATACTTCTGCGGGACCCTTTTAGGGAGGGGCTGGCCATCTGGACTACAGGGGAAGCCTTCAGACTTCGGCCAGGCAAGCAGCACCAGCAAGGCCCATCCCAACTCTGGAGCCCAAACCGCTCCACTCAGGCCGGCTGGGAGACCTCTCCCCTCCCACTGAGTCAGGATAAATTTTTAACTCACTATTGATCAGGCAATTTTAAAATCAATTTTAATTAAATGAAAGATTTCTATCAGGATTGCTTCTTTCTGGACAGTAAATTGGGCCTTGTAATAACACTTACATTGGAACATCTCTCATACAAGTAACAGAGCCCATCATAAATAAGTAAAGACCCTTCTCCTTATTATGCATTTGGGGGAAATCAAGGTTAGAGGTTTTTCCCGAGGCCCTGCAGTAATGGGAACAGAAGTCGGGAGCTTGAATCATGGGGATGCCAACAGTCAAATCCCACTGACACAGCTCCCAGCCTCCAGAACCCCTCTCCTTGGAATAAAGGGAAAATTGATCCCTGTCAATTATCCAGGAAAGGAGAAATTGGGAGCAGGGCACTGAGTGGGGTGCGTAGAGCGTGGTTCATTGTCTGAAGACAGTTTCCTGCTTAGAAATGGTCACCCTTGGTTGGCTTATAGAAATACCAACCCAAAAGGGGTGGGTCCTGCTTAAACCAGTCCTTTGTAGGAGTCATGGACACAACCCTCTTCCTTATCGGGTATCCATCCAGGCTGGGAAGACTGAGACCTGGAGGCTCTCAGTCAGAACAGCTTCTCTCAGCTCTTGCCTTCCCCAAATTGTTTCAGCTGGAATCTTCCACATCATCTACTTGCAGACTCAGCCCTTATAGTTCCTGAACCAGCAGGAACGAGGCCTCACAACCAACCACATGTGGGAGTTCGACTTTCTCTTGCTACCTTTGTCCAAGACTCCAAGAGGCCTGATGGGCAAGTGGACCTCAGCCCCACTGTGCATCATGGAGCCCTCCTCACCTGCTCTTCCTAGCGGCCTGGGTTCCTCCTGGGCTGGACAGCTCCCCCAGATCACTGGCCAGGAGACTGTCCTTCATCCCGTATCCCGGCTGCTGCCTGAGACTTCACTGGAGTCAGGTGTACTCAGAGAGATCTTATTTACAGTGAAATTTACCTGTGTTGTGCACAAGTCTAGGAAATTTGGCAAAAGCTTATAAGACAGCTCCATTACCCCTCAAAATTCCCCTATGCCCCTTTGCAGTCAAATGCTCTCTACCACTGAGCTATACCCCCTTCTCCCCTATGCCCCTTTGTAGACAACCCTACTCCCAGCCTCTGGCAACCACTGACCTGTTTTCTGTTTCTATTGTTTGGTCATTTCCAGGCTGTCTTGTAGTTGGAATCCTACAGTGCCCATGAGTCTGGCTCCTTTCACTCACCAGCATATATCTGAGACACCCCCTCTGTTGTGTGTATCACTGGTTGGCTCCTTTTTCACACTGAACAGTATTTCATCATTGGTGTGTGCCCCAGCTCACGTCCCCACGCACCCGCTGAAAGACATTTGTGTCGTGTCCAATTAGGCATGATCTTTGATAAAGCCGCTGTGAATGGTCATACACGGGTTTTTGTGTTAACATACATTTTCATGACTCTTGGGTAAACACTTAGCAGCAGGACTCCTGCGGGTCATGGTAGGTGTGTCACCGCCTGAGAAAATGCCAGACTGTTGACCAGCATGGCTGGACCAGTTCCGCATTCTCACCAGCCACATGCACCAGTCACAGCTGCCCCCCATCCTCGCAGCACTCGGTGTCCTGGTCTTGGGTTTTCCAATCGAAGAGGCATGACGCCTGAGATTTTTAACTTGAACAAGTGGATGCCACACGGTTTGCCACCTTTGGCAACAGTGGAGGTTATCCATCCACTAAGCCATTCCTCCTCCCGCCTTGCTAACGAAAGCCTGATTTGGGTCAACCTCGTCCTAGCAGCTGTGTCCTTCAGCATGAGTGGGGCACATCCGCAACTCCAGTCAGTGGGTAAATGCTGGGTTTTTTCTTCTTAGACTCTTAGAGTGGGTCCACTCCCTTGCTGTGCTATGCCAGTAAAATGTTTTGTCAAGTAGAAATGAAGCGATCGGGACCAAGAGTCACAATGTCTGGGCTTAGACTGTGGCTCTGCTGCTCCCTAGCCAGGGGTCCTGCATAGCAACCTAGACTCTCACAGTCGTGGGTCCTCCTCTGCAGAAATGGGTGCCATCAAAGAACCTGCCTCGAGGATTATTACAAGAGCCAAATGAATCAAATGTGTGGAAGTCCTTCGCCTGGTGCCCAGCAGATAAATGTTGTCATTATTATATTATCAAATGATTTCTCGTTGCCTGCATTTTCCTGAATCTTTGTAGTACTGAAGAGGTTTATATCCCCAGGCAAGCAGTATTTAAAGACAATTAACCAGATTAAAATCTCACATAGATATTCCAAAGCCATTTACATGTTTCTTAAACAAATAAACAAACAAATCTAAGAGGGCTTCAGTCTCTAAAAAAGGAAATCACCCCTTCAGAGGGCCATTCTAATAGACTCATTCAAGAGATGCCTGACTTGTTTCTTTGAATCCAGCATCTGCCTGATGTAGGTCTGCATAATTATGTGCACACGGCAGCCACATCAGACTCTGGCATTGGTGGACAAGGCTTGGCTTGTCGTGGTTTCTCCTTTAGACCCACGCCCAGCCTGTGCCCAGACATGGCCACTGGGACTCGTTGCTCATTAGAGAAAGGAATCTCTTCTTGACCATAAAACCAAAGAGGTATCATTTCACTTTTGGACCGTTTATCCTTTCCCCTGGACAGAGTGGTAAAGCATCTGTCTTTTTAAAAAGACTGCTGAGCTGCCCTATTTTATTTAACTTCTGGTAATACGTCGCTGCCCCAGACACCATCCAAATAAAGGGGAAACCTATCCCTGCCGGATAAATGAAACGGCAAGAGATTCTGATGTCTGCTTATTCGGGCTCTGGCCCCATACTCTAGGGACCGTTTCTAGAAGAGTGCAAGTACCTTCTAAAGATACCTAATTCTTCAAGACGTTATAGAAGTGTTTCTGGGAAAGAGGATCACCCTCCTCACTGTTCTAGCTATCTGGAGGTGGGCTCGGGAGCCTGAAATTTATCAAGTTCACTCGGGCGTTACTGTACGCATTCAAGTTTGAAGAACACTCGCTTTAGAGCTGTTGGCAGACTAAGGCCCATGGATCAAATCTTGCCAGCTACCTGTTTTTGTAAAAAAAGTTTTATTACAACACAGTTATTTGTTTGTGTGCTGTCCGTGGGTGTGTTCATGCTAAAGCAGCAAATTTGAATCATTGCAACAGAGTGTATGACCCACAGAGCCTCAAATATTTGCTCTCAAGCTCTCTACAGAAAGTCTGCCCATCCCTGCTTCCCAAAAATGCCATGTGATGTTTGCAGGAGTCATAGTGTGAGTAATAGAACAATATTCTACGTTCTACGTCTATGATCCATGTATTACTACTACTCCCTTCATTCCCATCCTGTCGGCACATATATTTTGAGCATCCACTACAGGCCAGGCATTATGCTAAGTACAGAAAACACAATGATCCCAACGGAGCCCCCATGACGTTTGTAGATGTGAGTTGTTTTACCAAATCTAAGTCACCACAGATTGAAGACATCATTATTTGATGCACTATTAAGAAACAAAAATACGTTCTCCATTAAATCATGGCACAATATTTCCTTATGCCTTAGAAATTTTATTTTCAAATTATTAAAATATCTTTTAGATTTATTTCTATCACTCTTGGCATACCTAAAAAATTACATGCAATATCACTGCTTAGAGGCTGCAGTCTCTAGGATATTATTCTAGGTTGCTGACCCCTCCCCCTCAGCAAGTTACTTGCAACACTCTCTTGTTCTCACCAAAAAGTATCCACAAAAAGTTTTCAGACCAAGTTCATGCATGTGAAGGCAGTGATGACCCTCTGTCACAATTTCCTCTTGGTCAACGGTGTTCATAAAAGGCAGCTGATCACACATTTCAGGTTTGTTAAATGGACTTCAAAATCATCATAGAATTGGTAAGATATCGTTTGATTGCTTGATGAATGAGAAGTCAAGAGATAGAGGCTGGGTAGGGACGTGGCTTTGCCAAGAGGAGCTGAGACAGGCTGGTCAGAAGGAGCAGAAGGGGGAGATCTTGTCTGGGACAGGGAGAACCAAAGAGGACCTCTAACTAGCCCCCTGTGCTCGGTCCACTGAGGTACATTTGAAAGTGGTCTGTTGCCACCTGAGATAGTGCCGTCCTCCAGGATACAAGGGTGGCCTCGTTCATCTCCAAGCTCTAAGAGGCCTCAAAGGACACTTGGAAAAGAGCATGGAGCAGCAGCCCTCATTCCTCAAATGAGCAAGTGAAGGCGGAACAGGGAGAAGGGGCTCCTGCAGCCAAGATCTCTAGGGACGAATCCTCAGTCTGACCACATGTGACCAAGGATGTTCGAGAGTCTCAAATGGGAAGATAAGCCGCTCTACAGGAGCTTGACCCGGGCTGAGTTGCTCAAGGATGCACGTGGAGGAATCTCTAAGGAGAGTTTAGGGCCTGTGGCAGAGCAGGGCTGTGTCTGCACCTGGATCCTGGGCTCCAGGCCCTGCAGAACGCTGCAGGTTTACAATGGAAATCTCCTGATTTTATCTTTTCAGTGTCACCATCTGTGGGAAGCAACCTTCCATGCAATTCTATTGGGGATGCCAATTATGGGCCTTGTCTTCTCCCTGAATGACCTCAGGAACGGGTATGGCCAACTTCTCCATTAGGCACAATAGGCTCTGGGCCTAGTGCCCACAATACTTTAGGAGCCCAGGGGTATGTTCTGATCATTGTGAAAATCGGAAGAGAAAAAATGAACATTAAACCAGTCTGGGTTATATTTGTCTTTATACCAACAGGATAGCAAAATAAAATTTTATATACAGGGACGCCTGGGTAGCTCAGTGGGTTAAAACGTCTGCCTTTGGCTCAGGTCCTGGGATCAAGCCCCGCATCAGGCTCTCTGCTCAGCAGGGAGCCTGCTTCCCCTCTCTCTCTGCCTGCCTTTCTGCCTACTTATGATCTCTATCAAATACATAAATAAATCATTTTTTAATTTTATATACATGTAAAATATGTATATAATTTTATACATTTATTTAATTTTATATATATATATATATATATAATTGTATATACATACACATACTTTTTTTTTTTTAATAGAGAATGGGACCCATAAAGACAAAATTGCCCCAGGTCTATGAATCTTAAGAAAGTCATAATGGGGCCCTGAGACTAGTCATGTGACACAAGTCACACCCATCAGACACTCTCCAGAGCGTGATTCTGGACAGATGAGTTCTACAGACATCGGGGACAAAACTGTCCACCATATTGGTTATGGAAAAGCACATAAATCAGGAGCCCTGGAAGGAGGCACAAACCCACAAGGCTGCTCACCTCTGAACAATGAAGAGGAGAACTGGACTAGAGCCTGAAGAGTCACGTTGGCTTTGTTTTATTTATTTAGCCAGGCAAAAGGAGAGCAACATAACAATGATAATAAAACAAAAAACTCCACCAGAAGCAAATATAGCAAAATGAATAACTGTTGTTAAATCTTGGGGAGGGGGATTAATCACTAAGCATTGATTGTTAATCAATGCTTAATTCTTGACTCTATTTCTATATATAAGTTTTCGATTTGTCAGTAAAATAAACGACAGACCATTTGTCTCTGAACCAAAGACCACAGGAACCATTCTGGTCCCTTTCCTTTCTTAAGCTTAATTTTTCCTTTGAGTCTGTGAGCTACCTTTATAATTAGGCTTTTTCCCCACTTCCTTCCACTTAATCAAGACACTGTTTCTGTTGCTGGGAGTCAAGGAATCTTAATTCATTCAGGTGCACTGCCCACTGCCAGCTGCTGATGGTGAAGGTGAACAGTTTTCTCGGGTGGAAGGGCCCTTTAACGTGGCTCGTACCCAGTCCGGTGGCCCTTAAAATCCCAATTATATGTGGCATACATGGACCTGGATGAATATTGTTTCAGACTTACTGGTCTACCCCAGCATCATCTCTTGGCTGTATTCTGAACAAACAGTTCTTCTTAAAAAGTAAGCCCACCTGACAAGGGAATCGGGGGTCAGGAATGGGAAAGCACAAGTGAAAAGAAAAGTGGTACTACATATTGGGTGTTTCAATGGGTGCTTCCCCAGTATCCCCTGAAAATTCTCAATATCTTGTGATTTAGGTCTAGAAGTAATGAGTAGTGATTGTATAATTTATTATCCAAACTAGAATACATTTAAGAATGAAAGGGGGTAAACTTTAAAAAAAAAAAAAAGAACAGAAGGGGCGCCTGGGTAGCTCAGTGGGTTAAAGCCTCTGCCTTCAGCTCAGGTCATGATCCCAGGGTCCTGGGATCAAGCCCCTCATCGGGCTTTCTGCTCAGCGGGGAGCCTGCTTCCCTCTCTCTCTCTGCCTGCCTCTCTGCCTGCTTGTGATCTCTGTCCGTCAAATAAATAAATAAAATCTTTAAAAAAAAAAAAAAAGAATGAAAGGGAGTGCTCTATAATTATATCAGGATGATAGACATAAATGGGAAAGTCCCAGGTAAACTGAGACGTGCATTCACCCCGGTTAGGAAGCTCAGTTAGATGCCTTGTCTGAGGTCACACAACTAACTAGTGCTGGGCTGTAACTGGGTCCAGCTGGTTTCATCCCTGGAAGACCACATTTCTTGGGACTCTTGAGAATCCCATGAACAATGGGCCTGACTTGGGTCTTCCCAAAATTCCTATGTTGGAGCCGGTACCTCAGAATACAACCATATTTGGAGAGAAAAGGTAAAAGGGTGATTAAGTCAAAATGAAGTCTTTAGTGTGAGCCTAAATCTAACCTGACGGGCGTCCTTGGAAGAGAGGAAAGTCGGACACACAGAGATAGCAGGGGTGTGTGCATTCAGAGGGGAGAGCATATGAGGACACAGGGAGAAGGAAGCCATCTGCCAGCCAGGGAGAAAAGCCTCAGAAGAAATCAAAACTGCTCACACCTTGATCCTGGACTTCTACCCTTCAGAACAGTAAGAAACAAAGTTCTGTTTTAAGCCACTCTGTCTCAGGTACTATTATGGCATCCCTAACAAAATGGTACACCAAGAGAGTGCTGGAAACAAAGAGAGATGCCAGCGAAGAACTCTAGGATCTAAGGTCTTGGCCCTCCATCCCTATATGCACCCCCACAGAGGTCAGCAGAAGTTCCCATTTTACCATAAAGAGTCTTGTGTGTTTATATTCTTGGGCAGCAAGGAAAAAGGAGTGTGCACCCTACGGTTTAGCTGCATCAGGGGCCAGAGACAATCAAATGAATGGATGAGTGGCGGCAGTCCTAAAGAGGACAGACAAGGAGGTTGGGTCCTCAGGTGAAAAGAAGTACTCAGGAGCCGGCTTAGCTTGGAGCAGCGCCCCTCCCATACCTCCCCACCGCCCCCCACCCTGCCCCAGCTCCCTCCCAGCTGACTTAAAAGTCAGAAGGTCTGTGCTCCAGCCCCCGCCCCCTCCCACCAGACACCAGGGAGATTCAATTACATTTAGAGACACAATGTCTGCCTCCCCTGGATTAATTTCCGGATCCTGACAAAGCTTGTCCTTATCTCTTTTTTCTTCCTGAGAGTAAGACCCTATAAAATTATCTCTTCCAGGGACCAAGAAATGAGTCAGGGCAAGGCACATGTAAGGATCAGGGTCTTGTGTCTCTCTAGGCTCGAAACTTACTGGTCTCCTCTTGTAGATTTGGCAGGAGTCCGTGCACGACAATTTCCTATGAGCTCACACATCTCCACTCTTTCTCGAAGGTTCTTTCTGGCAGAACTCTGCCAGGAGATTGGTGTGCTGTGGGCATGAGTGACATAAGAGTATTAGTGTAGTCCCCAGAGTGCCAGGCTCTGTGCCATTCTGCTCTCATGGAGCTTTAAAACGATGACAGTAATAAGGACAAGAGCCAGCATTCACACACGGCTTTCAAAGCGCTCACCCCTTCACATACATTGTCTTTCTTTGCCCTCACGACAGTCCTACAAGATGAGGTCACCTGTCTGCCTATAAAGTACAGAACACTTTAATCCCCATTTTGCAGATTGGTAAACCTCGGTGGAGAGAAATCAGACAACTTGGCCACAGCCGTGAATTCCAGTGAAGACACGGTCTCAGCTACAGTCATGGAGCTAAGAAGGGGAACAAAAATCTCTCTGATGTTAACCCCAACCTATTCACAATCATTTAGAAATCAGAGTGTGAGTTATTCCATGGGGTATCAAGAGATGTTCACATTTTGACCAACATGGTGAGTTTTTAAAAAAGAGAGAGGAAAAAAACATCTACGGAGTGCACCCTGTGTACGTACAGTTTTCCGGCATGACTTCATTTAATCACGCAGCAAGCCTGTGACACAGTGAATGATATCATCGTCACCATTTTACAGATGAGAAGAATTAAAACTGGCCAAGGTTACCCAGCCAAGAAGTGCGCCAGTTCAAATTTGCCCCGGGGTATCCCGAGTTCTGAACTCCTGTCCTAAGCACCGCACTCAACCACCCTTCCTATGACTGAGGTGTTTGTGGGTCAAGCAGTAAGCTTCGAGTAGGAGGTTAAGAGCTATAGGATGTGGTAGGACCAGAGCTCTAAGTGGGGAACACGTACCCTGGGGAATTGCTTCAGGGTCTGAGCCACCCCAACTCCAGTTTAAGAAGTGTGTCTCTCCTACCCAGTTCCAATCCCCCAAGCAGGCTGGACGGTGTTGGATTTCTCAGACACTGTACTGTTTAATGTTCTTTCAAAGTGTGTTGGACCCTATAGCCTACGATTACTCCCAGGTGCAAAATTGTATGCACAAACAGTTGCAGCCGCAATTTACCGACTGTGAGCTCAATCAGCCAATTGTAAGCACAATTAGCTGCTCCCTGCTCATTTGGAAGGAGCCGGGGGGATGATTGCCTCTGCAATTAGCCAGTTGTGGGCAGCTCGGTTTGCTTGTGCAATTTTGCACCCTCAAACATGGAATGTGCAAAAATGGCACATGCCCAGGAACTTTATTCTTTGGGCTCCAAACATCCAACCTGATGTTCACCCACGGACCTCTGTACGTGGCCACAGGGGGGCTGCCTCTGGGCTCAGTGTGGAGGCTGCAGCCTCGTGGAGGGCTACAGAGCTGGAAAACAACCCTGTCCGTGTTTCGGCAGAGGAGGGAGGATGAGAAATGAGACGCTAATATGGGTTAGCATAGGGAAAGGTGAGTTCAAGGTTGGGAAGACCTCAACATGAATCATTTGGGTCCAAGAGAAACCCATCCAGAAACTTTCAGCTCGTAATGGGGAACCTTTTGCATTATCAGAATGATGGTGTAGAAGAGTTGGCAGAGACTAGAAAGTGGATTGAATTGGAGAATTGAAATGTCATTTATGTCACTGGCACAATCAGCAATTTCTCTCTCCCCTCTTCCTATATCCTGCTTAAAAAAAGAATAAATCCTCCCAGCAGAGCTGGGCAGGTTCCCCATCACCTGATTGCACTGAGGGAAACCCAGAAATCCGGAGATTTTTATCGTTGCCTACAAAATGAGCTGCAGTCTGATTGGATTTGTACTAGTTTCTCTGTAGCTATGAGTTGATTAAAAAGTTCACTATATCTTAAGGGAGATTTACCTGTACTAATAGGCCTTTCTACCCAGGAACAATGCATTCTGTAGGTGTCGAAGGAGGTCAGAAGGAAAGGTAAACTGATGCTGCCCTTTGAGCCTTCTATAAACCGAAGGTCAGTTGTTCGCCTCTTTCTGACTGCTCTGAACCTGTTAGAACCGTGCAGCATTATTCACACTGGCCGAAATGTGGGAACAACCCAAAGGCCCACCAACTGATGAACACGTGAAAAAAATGTGGGATAGTCATGCTGTAGCATATTATCAGCCATAAAAAGGAATGCAGTGCTGAGACACAATAAACCCTGAAAAAAATTCTGGGAAGTGAAAAAAAGCCAGACATGAAAGGCTACCTCTTGTGTGATTCCATTTACATGAAATATTCCGAAGAGACAAATCCAATGAGACAGGAAGTAGATTTGTGTTTGCCCCCCCCCCCCAGCGGGAGGTAGGAATCAGGAACCACTGCTGGCGGATTTGGGAATCCATCTTGCGGCAATGACAATGTTCTGAAACTAGGCAGTGGAAGTAGGTAGCTGCTTAACCTTGTGAGTATACTATATCCATGGAATTATATGCATTAATGGGTTGAATTTTATGGTATGTGAATTATATCTCAATTTAAAAAAAAAAAAAACGATGAAGAGTAGAGACAATTTGCCCTTTGGGAGATGGTTTATAGATTGAACCAGTGTGACAGGATCCTTCCACTGACCTGTGCACAGGCCACTCAGAGAACACCAGGAAACAGCCACCACAGCAAAGGAAGACCTCAAAGGTTATTTCTGATGCATGCCACCGCAGGCTATGCATTTACTCGTCAAAAATAGTTACTGAACACTATATACCAAACTATTTAGTAAGTTTTGAGAAGAAAGATTCTATGCCTTTTTGATCTAGTGGTGAAGCCAAGGGAGAAGAGAAGAGTTCAAACAAATAAGTAGGTCATTCCCTGGGGTCAAAATTTCCATTCTAAATTTCCATTTCAAATTTCCATTCTAAATTTCCATTCAAAATTTTGATTCACACAAGACAACATTTTCTTGGACTAGAATGGAAAGCAGGAGTTTACAAGGAAATTTTCCTGAGTCACTATACTTTATCTAGCACTAAGCTGACACAGTCAAGAGTATTGTGTAGTTCTTAATATTTCTTCTAATTGAGCATACTAAACTTTTTATTCTTTAGCTAGATATTTGACATGAAGTTGGTTTTAAACCAGGCAGGCATGCAGACAGACAGGTGGGCCAACCAGTTGGCATAAATTAAGTATCAAGATAGGCATTGGCACCCTAATACTAATAGCCACTTTCCTCCATCTGAGTGGCAGCCCAAGAAACTACGTGCACAATGAACGACAATCTTAGTGGGGAGTAAATACTGTGTTATTAATAGAGGGATAAGTCAGTGTCTCCATTTCTGAGACTCACTTTTTTAAAGTGGTATCTGTGATCATGTCTGTATTTCTTCTCATTCACCCTTGGATGTGGTATCTTCCCCATCCCCCACCCCCAGTCTACATCTGATTGTTTATGCCTGAAACACCTGAGTCCTAATGAACATCTCTCACCCCCGCCCATGCTCAATTCATGCTGTGATTCCATTGCTTCAATTTTTTCAATTCTTCTCAAACACATCTCTATTTGTGTCACTCACATCCAGGCCACCAACATCTGTAACGGATGGGCTCAGAGTTAGGAGTAACTGGCCCGCTCCTATCCATTCTTGCCCCACACCATAGCTGATCCAACTGAAAATAATGAAAGCTGGTCTCACTGGTCCCTGGGTAAAAACTCTATATTTGCTGTTCTGTGTTCTTAGAATAAAGATTAGAATTCTGCTTCAAATATGCATGGGACCAGAATGAAAAAGGTATCTCTGAAATGTCAATACAATTCACTCTTTTCCCCACTCCACAGTTACTGCTCAGACCTGGCTTTAACAATATTATTCAAGTGGGATCACATGGTATATGGGATGAGGTAGGGGAGGTACATTCTGAGGTTAACATGAAAAATGAGTGAAGCAGACACAATGATACCGGTTTGGCAACTCCTCTTTGAATCCTCGCTCCTGGACATACATAAAGACTACATTTCCCATGCTCCCTTAGGGGCTGATCAGGGCCATGTGACTTGGTCTGGCCAATAGAATATGAGCAGAAATGATATAAGCCACTGAGTCTTAAATTCAGCTCATACTCGAATCTCCTAGGGAAGTTTAAAATATTAACTGATGCATGGAGTGTCATCCCCAGAAATCCTGATTCAATCAGACATAGGCTGGGCATTAAAATTCTTTAAAGTTCCCCTGAAGATTCTCAGGTACAGCAAAGTTTGAGAAATAAGGAAATGTACTCGTGGTCCTTGGAAGCACTGTGTCCTCTCATACCCTTCTGTGACAACCTCAGAGGCCAGTCAATCCATGTGTTGGAAACCATCAGCCTAGGAATCTGAGTGGCATGTGGGTCATTATTGGACTTGTGACCTGAGCAAAAGTACATCCTCATTCATTTTTAAATTAATATCATCACAGCATTTCCTCTCCTATTCTGATTAATACTGTGCAAATCATATAAAATCAAAATTACCTTAAACATGACTTTAGGAATTATCCTTAACGGAATGACTAACCCAGCCTATTTTTCTTTCAGCACTGAAACAGATCATTGTCTCTTCAGAAAAGTAGTAAAAGGAACTGGCAGCTTATTTTTAAGGGGTGGAGTGTATGAAAATAGAAATCATAAATACTAAACTTACTATGAGATACTCACAGCCTAGGAAGCAGGCAGCAATTTCAAAATGATTAAAAGTGTGTATATGACTATTTTTATTCCCTTAATGTTATTTAAAAGCTACAATCTCTAATCCAAAGTAGTTCTTAATCCTTTAAAGCAGTGATTACTATGGACCACAGTATCTGGTTTTGGGGTGAGATGTCTACACGTAGTGGGATTTAAAGACTGCTAGACTGCTGGGAAATGCAATGTGCTGTCTTTACAGCTTTTCTACTGTTAATATCACCCCCCAAATTCCTAATAAGCCATATTTGATCATAGGCTATTGCACATCTAATACATATTCCTATTCAGTGGTATTGAATATTGAATAGTGAACATTGTTGGAACATCAGTCACAACATAGTCTCTCTGTTGTGTTATTCTTATCATGAGATGAGTTAAAAGATTATTTTAATCTGTTGGAGGTAAAAATTGTGGCTAATACATACTGAGGAATCCTTCACCATGTGCCAGACCATCTTTAAGTGCCTCCCTCTCTGCGTTGAGTCTAATGCTTACCACAATCCTATAAATCCTATTTTTATACCCATTTCCTAGATCGAGGAATGTCCCCAGAGGATCCAAATTCAATCTGATGAGATTTTTGAGGTTGTTATACTGCATCTGAAATATACTATGAGTTGATTACTCTACTATTAGATACTAAAATATCCAATATTAAGATATTTTAAGGCTGGTGTATATAGCACAAAGCCCAAGCAATCATGAAGCACTCAATAAAACTCCATTGTCCTAATGCCCAGCAGCAAGGAAAGGATTTAAAAAGACCTTACACTCCTGTCATGGAAGATGCTAGAATCTGGCCAAGAGAATCCAACTTCTCACCTGTGGGTGGAGGAAAAAAAATGAATCAGTGACATCCAAAATGTCTCAGCAGAAAGTAGGGACAGAGGGTGGGGCATAACTGAATCTACAGGTTTCTTTTGTTATAAACTCTTCCTCCCTACAATCCATTCTACAAATATCAGCCAAAATAATATTTTTAAATTCAACTAGATGATGCTTGCTTCAAATTAAAAGTCCCCATCTCACAATAAAATGCAAAGTTGTACTGTGGTTTATAGGATCCTACAGGATCTGTCACCTGCTCAATTTTTAATCTCCTATCATCCCATCTTACTTAAACCATAGACTCTGATCATGGCAGCCCCCATTCTGCCTCTTCAGTGGACCAAGTTGGTTACTGCCTCAAGGTCTTTGCTCTTCCTGTCTCCTCTGTCAGGAGCTTTCTTCCCCCACTTGTCACAGCCTCACTACTTCTCTCCAGACAGGGCTCCAATCAAATAGAACCTGCTCAGAAAGCCTCTTTCTGACTATGCCATCTTAACTGCGTTTCTCCTACCCTCTCCCCTCACCTACCCTCTTTCTACCCCTGTCCCTACTCAAATACTCACATCCACATATTTTATATTCTCAGTAGCACTTGTCACCATCTCCAGTTACTTATTTACCCATTTATTTACTCATCTGCTATGAATTTTCCTGTTTATGGATGTATCTTCAGTAAATATGTACCTAGTACATAGTTTGAGCTTAATAAATATTGGTTGAACAAATATGTGGCATTCTGAAATATATAACAGTTTCAGAGATCTGATGGAAAACTTGATAATAGGGAGATAATAAATATCACCCTGAACTGTAACAAAATTCCTAAATATAAGCCATAAAATTAAAACTGGGATGGGAGGGAGGAAATAAGAGGAAGAGGAGAGGTGATGTGGGAAATGCTTGCAGAAGACCTAACTAGGAAAACTGAGCAATTCCTCTGGGCTCTTTCCATAGTTTGGCTATTGTGTACATTGCTGCTGCAACACTGAGGTACAGGTAACTCTTCAGATCACAGCATTTGTATCCTTTGGGTACATAGTGGTGCAACTGCTGGGTAGTAGGGTAGCTCTATTTTTAACTTCTTGAGGAACCTCCATACTGTTTTCCAGACTGGCTGCACCAGCTTGCATTCTCACCAACAGTATAAGAGGGCATCCCTTTCTCCACATCCTCATCAACATCTGTTGTTTCCTGATTTGTTAATTTTAGCCATTCTGACTGGTGAGAGGTGGAACCTCATTGTGGTTTTGATTTGTATTTCCCTGATGCCAAGTGATGTTGAGCATTTTTTCATGTGTCTGTTGGCCATTTGTATGTCTTCTTTGGAGAAATGTCTGTTCATGTGTTCTACCCATTTCTTGACTGGATTATTTGTTATCGCATATTGAGTGTGATAAATTCTTTATAGATCTTGGATACTAGCCCTTAATCTGATAAGACATTTGTAAATATCTTCTCTCATTCTGTCAGTTGTCTTTTGGTTTTGTTGACTGTTTCCTTTGTTGTGCAAAAGATTTCATCTTGATGAAGTCCCAATAGTTCATTTTTGCTTTTGTTTCCCTTGCCTTTGGAGATGTGTCTAGCAAGAAGTGGCTGTGGCTGAAGTCGAAGAGGTTGCTTCCTGTGTTCTCCTCCAGGATTTTGATGGATCCTGTCTCACATTTAGGTCATTCATCCATTTTGAGTTTAACTTCGTGTATGGTGTAAGGAATTGGTCCAGTTTCATTCTTCTACATGTGGCTGTCCAATTTTCCCAGCACCATTTGTTGGAGAGACTGTCTTTTTTCCATTTGATGTTCTCTCCTGATTTGTCAAATATTAGTTGACCATTGAGTTGAGGGTCCATTTCTGGTTTCTCTATTCTGTCACATTGATCTATGTGTCTGTTTTTGTGCCAGCATCATACTGGCTTGGTGACGATAGCTTCGTAATTGAGTTTGAAGTCTGGAATTGTGATGCCACCAGCTTTGGTTTTCTTTGATGATGATTTGGGGTGATGATCTGGTGATTTGGGGTCTTATCTGGTTCCACACAAATTTTAGGATTATTTGTTCCAGCTCTGTGGAAAACGTCAATGGGATTGCACTGAATGTATAGATTGCTCTGAGTAGAACAGTATTTGTTCTTCCAATCCATGAGCATGGAATGTTTTTCCATTTCTTTGTGTCTTCCTCAATTTCTTTCATAAGTGTTCCATAGTTTTCAGAGTAGAGATCCTTTATCTCTCTGGTTAGGTTTATTCCTAGATATCTTATGGTTTGGAGTGTAATTATAAATGGGATTGATTCCTTAACTTCTCTTTCTTTTGTTTCATTAACATATAGAAATGCAGCTTATTTCTGTGCATCGATTTTATATCCTGCCACATTGCTGAATCCCTGTATGAGATCTAGCAATTTTCTGGCAGAGTCTTTCGGGTTCTCTGCATAAAGTATCATGTCATCTGTGAAGAGTGAGAGTTTGACTTCTTCTTTGCCAGTTTTATGCCTTTTATTTCTTTTATGCTGTCTGGTTGCTGAGGCTAGGACTTCTAGTACCATGTTGAACAACAATGGTGAGAGTGGACATCCCTGTTGTGTCCCTGACCTTAGGAGAAAAGCTCTTCATTTTTCCCCTGTTGAGAATGCTATTTGCTGTGGGCTTTTCATATATGGCTTTTATGATATTGAGGTATTTTCCTGCTATCCCTACACTGTGGAGAGTTTTAATCAAGAAAGGATGTTGTATCTTGTCAAATGCTTTTTCTACATCAATTGAGAGGATCATATGGTTCTTGTCCTTTCTTTCATTAATGTGATGTATCACATTGATTGATTTGTGGATGTTGAACCACCCTTGCAGCTCAGGAATAAATCCCACCTGGTTGTGGCGAATAATCCTTTTAATGTACAGTTGGATCCTATTGGCTAATATCTTAGTGAGAATTTTGGCATCCATGTTCATCAGGGATATTGGTCTATAATTCTCCTTTCTGCGTGGGGTCTTTGTCTGGTTTGGGGATCAAGGTAATGCTGGCCTCATGGAACAAGTTTGAAAATTTTCTTTCCATTTCTATTTTTTGAAACAGTTTCAGAAGAATGGGTATTAATTCTTCTTTAAATGTTTGATATAATTCCCCTGAGAAGCCATCTGGTCCTGTACTCGCATTTGTTAAGAGTTTTTTTTATTACTGTTTCATTTTCCTTGCTGGTTATGGGTCTGTTCAAGTTCTCTATTTCTTCCTGTTTCAGTTTTGGTAGTTTACATGTTTCTGGGAATGCATCCATTTCTTCAAGATTGCCTAATTTGTTGGATACAGTGGGATATTATGCAGCTATCAAAAAGCATGAAATCTTACCATTTGCAACCACATGGATGGAACTGGAGGGTATTATACTAAGCAAAATAAGTCAATCAGAAAAAACAATTATCATATGGTTTTACTCATATATGGAATTTCAGAAACAAAAAAGGATCATACAGGAAGGGAGGGAAAAATAAAACAAGATGAAATCAGAGAGGAAGACAAACCATAAGGGACTCTTAACTGTAGGAAACAAACTGGGGGTTGCTAGAGGGTGGGTAGGAGGCTGGGGCAACAGGGTGACAGGCATTAAGGAGGGTACTTGATGTAATGAGCACTGGGTATTACATGCAATGGGTGAATAACTGAATTCTACTCTGAAGCTGATACAGTATATGTTAACTAACAGAATTTAAATAAAATAAGTTTGAAAAAAATGAAAAGTGGAAAGTGAGCAACATCAGACTAGAGTATTCTTCCCTTCAAAGATCTCTGCCTCCAGGGGTCAGTCAAAGTCAAGAATGGTGAACTTGGAGAAAGAAGTCTGTTATTTTAATCTGAAGAAGCAGAAATGGAAGTTCATATAATTTGATCCCGAAAAAGTGATATGAAAGAGGAAATCAGATTAAAGCATATGTTTTATGTTTTGAGATGAGGTTTGGTTACTAGTAAGATTAAAATGATTCTACTTTTTATTTGGCAAGAGTAGAGAGCTGGGGGAGTGGTAGAAATAAACAAATAAAGACCCCCTCCAGGAAAGAGCTATGTGCCCGTGCTCATCTCCACCAGGTCTTCCCAGCTGGTTTTCTCCCGCTTAGTTTAGAGCCCTCAGAGCTGAGTTTAGGTTGCTATCTGAGCCTAAGGATGACAAGCCCAGAGCTGGGCAGCTGCCTGAGGTGGTTTTGCTGCTAGAAGTCCCCTCTCTGCCCGCTTGTAAATAATGCTTGAAATAGCTCCTTTTTCAGACATAATTTCTCTTTTAATCACTTTCAGATTCTGCAAGGAAACCTTAAAAAGAGACATCTTTAATTTGACTTTGAAGTATGTTGTTTGTTTTTGGCTCACTGCAAATTAGCCGACATTTTAATTGTTGATGTTTGTTATTAAGATTGTATTTGGTGGTCTGTGTGGTTGCTTGGCAGAGTGAGAACAAATGCTCTGTGCATAAAACTGGTCCTTGCACTGGTTTGAGGAGTGGGGACCCCAGCAGCACTGTGGGTGCTGTTCCTGCCTCCAGCTCCATTTCAACCATACTTTGTCCTGGAAAACCCAAAACACATTTGGCCCTTAGCACTGTTTCCCTTGATTTTTAATCTTGCGAGCAATTTAAAGGAAATTTAATCCATATGTTTCTGATTCATTTAAATCACAAAAACATTGGGTTTTGAGAGTTATTTGATGTCCAAATGCCTTTTGAGACTTTTTAATAAACTTTCCAAGTCCTGTTGCCTTAAAAACACATACTCACGTTTTGCCAAGGGTGAATGGATTCAGGCTCCAAAGGATTTGGATTGAATATGAAATTCCAAACTCGTAAATTATGACCATGTTAAGATAAAGCCTGTGTCTACACAATACCCAAGCAGCCTCATAGAAAGCCAAAATACTGGGTCGTCATCCAGATGTTGCATAATTTCTAATGCATGGCAAGGCATCAACAAAACACCCGGATGGTTTACTCTCTTTTTCCCCCTTTATTCAGACTTTTGCTGTTAGAGTTAAGGATGTGGGCAGCAACTGTCAATCCTGGCACACTATGAGGAGTTTATTTTAAAAGAGTTTCTATGTCCATGTGTGGATCACAATGTTCATGGGATGGGGTGGGGGTAAGGAAAGAACCTGCTCTTCTTTTTTAAAAGCAGGCTGTGTTGAGGAAGTTGCAAGGTTTGAAGGGCTGAGATGGGCCATTGTCCAAATGGGTTGGGGCATTCCTCAAGGAAGGTGGGGCAAGTAGATGAACAGGTTAAAGATATGTTTGCTGCAGGAGCACCTGGGTGATGTAGTTGGTTAAGGTTTCATCTCAAGGTCCTGGTCCCAGGGTTGTGAGATCAAGCCCTGCCTTTGGCTCCATGCTTAGCATGGAATTGGCTTGAGGGTGTCTCTTTAAAAATATATATATATGTTTGCTACATTTTTCTAAGTGGAAGGGATATGTAGTAAGGCAAAGCCAGCAAGAATAAAGATCTTTATGGTCCTTCCTCCTAATGGGGAGTGCCAGGGATGAAATTAAAAGCAACTGCAAGTAACTCATGAGATGAGAGAATAACGATAAATTAACAACTAACTTCCAGAGGCATTTAGTAAGACATTTAATAAAATAAGGAGACTGATAATAATCAAAATAATATTAATAATTTCTAACTTTTATATAGACCAAAACAAGTGGAAGAAGAAGAAGAAGGAGAAGGAGAAAACCTAAGTCACATGACAACCCAGACAACATATCCTGTCCTAAGGGTTGTCGGACATTTACATTTAATCCTCCCAACAATTTAAGAGGCAGGTGGTGTTCTTTCCCTAAGGAAGACCATCTACTTAGCAGTCACTGAGAAGAATCAATAAGCTATGCCAGCACCCAGTGCAGGTAGACCAGTTGTCTTCTCCAACGGATGATATTTTTTTTTGCATCCAGTGGGTATCTAGTCACATCTAGAGACACTTTGATCATCACAGCTGGAGTGTGTCATTGCAGGTTTGCAGTGTTACTGGCATCTAGGGAGTAATGACCAGAGATGCTACCCAATATCCCACCATACTCAAGATCAATCCCTACACCAAAGAATTAGCCAGACCCAAATGTCAGGGCTGTATGTGTGGAGCCCTGAGGTAGACAGAGAGGCTGTGAAAACTTCTGACATTCAAGTTCTAGGTTCTTGGCTACTGACTGCAAGCAGATAGGAATTGCAAATCTTTCCAACACCTGGGCCCTGGTATATTACAAAAAGCCAAGCTGTATTTGAGCAATGGTTTCAAACTTGAACATTCATCAGGATCACTTGGCACAATTGTTAAAACACATATTGCTGGACTTCACTCCCACAGTTGCAGATTCAGGTGGTCTGGGGGGTGACATGAGAACTCGAATTTCTTCTTTGAAAAGATTTTATTTATTTATTTACTTACTTACTTATTTACTTAGTGCACAGAGAGTGGAGGCCAAGGGAGAGGGAGAGAGAGAATCTCAAGCAGATCCCCCCTGCCCCACCCCGCAACTGGGCACGGAGCCTAGCTTGGCACTTGACCTCATGATCCTGAGATCATGACCGGAGCCAAAGTCAAGAGTCAGATGCTTCACTGACTGAGCCACCAAGGTGCCCCATATCTTGGATTTCTAGCAACTGCCCAGGTGCTGCAGCTGCTAGTTCACAGCTGCACTTTCAGAATCACTGCCTCTGAACATGAAGGCATGAGGGCTTCCTAATACAGAACCCCAAAATTAAGAAGAACATGGGGTGCTATGCTTGTAAAACTTCAAGTATGAAGAAGCATAGTGGAATACATACCCTTTGCAAGCACCCCTCCCCCCAGCCCTAAAAGGGAGAGGAATTTAGCTGAGCTGTGCATGACCAAGTCTTGCTCCCAGTTTCACTGTAGAAAAGGCTGTTGGCCTTGGATGGTAAGAAAAGGAGTTTCTGAAGAGGTCAAGAGACAGGCCAGTCTGATCCACCACAGGCAACAGAACTCAGCACTGGAGAACTGTCCCCAGACAAGTCGGGTCTCTCTTTAGTGATCAAAAATGCCCTTCCTGACCACGTAACCCAAGTGGCTCCTCTTGCTGTCCCCAAACCAATGTCTAGCAACTCACCAACACTCTTTCCTTCAGAACATTGACTGCTCCTGGAAAAAAATGGAGTTGAGGCTATTTCCTAGTCTTTGCTCTGCCTTCCCCCACAGACCATAACATTCATAAAGGATGGGACTTCAGATAAACTAGTCATCTCCAGCACCTAGAAGAATGACTGGCTCATAGTAGGCTTTTTCGAAATATCTATTGAGCGAATGAATGAAGCCGAGCAAAAATTGAGGCAAAACCTATGCATGTCCCTGGACTTATTCTTTTTCCACAAGGAAGTTCTTCCCTTTCTGTGTCTCCTCCCTCCTTCCCACTCTCTCTTCCTCTTTACCTTTTCCTCCCTTCCCCTCCCTTTTTTCCTCTCCCTATCTCCTCTCTCTCCTTCCCTCCCCCCTCCCGCCTTCCTATGTGTCTTCACCGCATTGTTCTCTCCATCCCTCCTCTCCCACAGGGTTCTCACAGGCAAAGAGGAATGTACTTCTCTGGGTGGTCAGAAAACTATGAACTCTACATTCCCAGGATAGATTAACAGGCCCAGAGCACCTCCTTGGGCATTTCTTTCAAACTCAGTTTACCAGTTTCTAGGAAACACAATAAAATCACCCTGGAAGGAAAGCACCCAGAAGTGACAACAATCATATTGTGACAATAACAATGACAGTAACTGGCATTTATGGAGTCCTTACATCTCATCTGGTCCCTACAACAACTTGTTGGGTTAAATATAATTATTTTGCTCATTACTTAAAGGGAGCAATTGAAGCTCAGAGAGACGTTGGAATCCTCCCAAGGATAAGTCACCAGTACGTGGAAAAACTGGGTTTTGAATTCTGGCATCTGATTCTAAGGTGTTCTTAGCCAAAAGAGGAGATCAATAAATAGTTGCTGATTGATTGATTGATTGATTGATTGATTCAAGCAGATTTCCAGGTTGAGGGTTGTTACCATCTGTCCTCATCTGTCATTAGGTTGTCATGTGAAATGTAGATTATTTATCTTTCTGGAGCCAGTCCTTGTCACTGATCTCTCAATAAAATTCTTGTCTAACCTGTCATATTAATGTTATTTTTGCCACAAAAAGTTTACTGAGTAACAAAGAAGTACTTCATTCTAACTACAAGACCAAAAAAAAGAGACTGTCTCCATGGGACCCTAGGCATTCCACAGCTTTCCACCAGCCAAATAAAATTTCCAGTGGAAGGAAGAAGACAACTAAAATCAGACATGTACATATCTTCATCATGTAGCTTCCCAAGGAACCACGAAGCAACAAGATGATTTGAGCAACAAGGCTAACTTGGCTGCTTATCATTGGATCTAGATCCTCTAGTAGTTCTCTAACCCTGTGAGCTCGGCCACTGGACACAGGGACAGAGAAGGTTGGCCTTCAGTTAACAACAATAACAAAGCACACTGCAGAGTGGCTTTGGAGACTCCAATCTTGTCTTTTTTGGATACTTGGCCTGACAAATTGGAATGAAGAAGATACTCTTCTTTAAAACGTAACATCTCCTGGAAGGATCAGCAACCTTACCCCACCTCGCCCTGTCCACTCCCTGGTCATCTCTCTCCATACATCTTTCCTGGCCCTGTGACTTGCCCCCCCTCCACTCACTGGTCCTCACTGGTGTTTTCCCACTCACTTGTGTCCTTCCTCTCTTTCCTAAAATCTTTCTTACACCATTTTCCACCTAGCCTCACCAATGAAAAAGATCTTGTCAGCTACAGTTTCTTTAACTTGTTTTATAAACATTACTCGATTGCTTGAATATTCTTAAATGTTATGCTTTCCCAATTCTATTTTGTTTTTCCACCACTGTTCTACCAGCTGCTGCCTGGATGACCTCATCCACTCTTATTGTTTTCACGTTCAGGGAGTTGCAGAGAATCCCAAGTCCCTATCTCTAGCACAGATCTCTGTGGTGAGTTGCAGATGCCCAGTGCATGCCAGCTGGTGTCCCAAACATACCACAAATGTGTCTTTTTCGGGGAGATTGTTTCAGGATTTTAAAATTTAAGAGAAGATTTGAAAAAGTGAGGCATCACTCCTGAGATCCTAATTCGTGTTGGGAAAGAGCATTTAGAAGAAACATCAGTGCCGACATACACACATAAGAATTAAAATTTTAAAAGGAGTTTCAAGGAATAAAAAACATGCAGAAGAAGGATCCAAGAGTCTTAACAAATAATTAGCAGGAGAACCAAAAAGCAAACGAAAAATAGAATAAAAAGTCCTATGCAGTTGACAGAAGAAAACCATAAAGCAGAGCCCATGCTGTACTATGCTTGGGATGGAAAGAGCTCGCAGAGCCCCAGGCAGACCTACCAAGGAAAGACATATACTTGGGATAACTTGTGAAATTCCCAGTCTTCTAAGATAAGGAGAGATCCCTACAAGTTTTTGGAGAGAAAACAAGATTTTTAAGCAATTGTTACCCCTTGCATTCAGTCTGAAGTACCCTGGGGGAGCACATGGTCAGCATTTAACTCACCCAATTCTGTGTTGGCAGAGAATGGGACTCAAGTATCCGACAGATGAGATTTATTTTGGAAAGCAAAAGAAGCAGAAGGCAATAGCAGAGAAGTGTACCTGCTCTCCTGGGAGGGCGGTAGGATCATTTTGGGAGCTAGTCTAAGAGGGCATGTGCCCTTGAAATCATGGCCGCCCATTGGAAAATCATGGCTTGGCAAGCCACAGTTTACATAGGGGGTATTTTCATTCATGTGTATCTTTGTTCATCAATTCATTCCATCTGTGTTTATTGAGCAGCGACTATGTGCTGGGCATGGGGGCTCACTGTGAGGATGGAGCTTTGAACAAGACAGACGAGGTTCCTGCCTTTATGGAGTTTCTGTTCTGGTTGGGGAAACGCAGAAGCAAATGAAGACATTAGCAGACAAGATAATTAAAGACTGAAATCGATCTGATCTAGGAAATAGAAGGGTGTGGAGGAGAGAACAGGGAGCTATCGACCCGGAATAGGGCAGCCAGAGAAAGAGGTGACATTAGCAGGGGCCCCTTAACCAAGCCACCAACGGGCATGTGTCAGAGGAGTCCAGGCAGAAGGAACAATAGAGGAAAGGCCAGAAACAAGGCAGGTTTTGACGTTTCAGAACAAGAAGATTGCCGAGAGGAGGATGGATAGACAGCAAGAGACAAGGGGACGATGACGACAGAGAGGGACAATGACAAGATGACATTGTCGATGCAAACAAGCCAAGATCCAGCCAGTGAGAGTCACCTGCTGGCGCACCTGAGACCTTCGTGGCTGGAGGAAGGGTGTTTGTCCCCACGCCCAGCTGGCTCTATTTTGAATCTGGCCCAGGACCGGGCCCTGGGGTGCCAAACCCAGAAGAGGGGGAGGAGGCGCCTGTGGTGGCTGTCGCACCTGCTGAAGCACTCATCACAAAGCATTAGCATAAGAAAGGGAGGCTCCTTGTGTTTGGGCTTGTCACCCTGCCATGACAGGGTGCACAAATGTGGGCAGGCACGGGGAATGGAGGCCGTCAGCGTCTGCGCTGACAATGTTGGGTACCACTGCTGTCACTCCGCCGGGGCTGGCCCGCCTCCACTACCCACGCTGCCATTAGAAACAGCAGCTCCTCGCCCACCGCCTTTATTCCCACACAATGTGTCAATAGTCCCTTGGCAGGTCTTTGCTGAGAGACATGGGCGGGCTACACCTGCTCGCTGGGGCAGAAGAGGATGTAGTCCCCACCTCCACTCGATCCCAGACTTAGGGGCCTCTCTGCCCGCACCCCCAGGAGGCTCAGTCCTCTGTGCTGTGGACATGGACAGACACACAGGACTTCCTTGACTTCACCTCCCCCTTCCTGGTTTACCAGCTGAGACTAAAACCCATAGGTAAATAGATGCCAAGTTCAATGGGACCAAAGCTGGCTCAAGATAGGGATGTGTTTATAAAGGAACCTTTTAAATGATTGCTCAGGAAATCGGGATATGTATTTGTTCATGTGAAGACCTCCTTTTGCTTCTGGCCAATCCTTTTGTTATAATCTAGAAACTGGACAATGGTGTCCAATACTCTGCAAGGCTGGAAAAACCTAGATGGGTTGATGGACAGCCCATATTCACTGAGAGTTTCCTACAACCAACATGGGGACAGCAGCGAATCCACTGCCTTGAGAACAGTGCTAGTGGTTGCTAAAGGTAATCGGATTCTTACAATGAGGTAGGAACTTGACTTTGTACTATCTCTTCAGTCCTCACAAAACCCTAGAAGGCAAAGCCCAGGCCAGGTCAAGAGCTTACTGAAGGTCACTGTGGTGAGCCACCAAGCAAGGCTGTCACTCAGGTTATTGTTCAAAGCTTTGTTTCTCCTTCAAGCTCAGGACCACCCCGTGAGCGGGGAGTTAAACAAGGGAGAAGCTGACATCAAGAGAGGTTAGGCAGCTGCTGCCAGGACCCAAGCTAGACTTTGCCCTTTTACTTTTCCTGGTGGCTTCTCAAGTCTTCATTTTATACCAGCTGTTCGAGGCTCTGGCTTCCCTATGGCCAGCCCCTCCTTCGGGTCTTTTGATTCTGTTCGCATGTGCTTTTCCCAGCTGTTTGACAATAAACAGGCTTGAGCTGCAGAGTGAAGCAAGTTTCAAGTGCAGACATGAACTCGAGCTCCCGCCTAAGAAACCCTGCACCCTCTATTCTACGGGCCAACCCGCTTTCCTGAAATTCACGCTCCTTTTGTTCCCAAGACAAGGGCACTGAGGAATGGAAGAAGGGACATACAAGCTCATGCGTGTGAAATTCACTGAATCGCAGAGCTAGAAGGCCCATCGGGACTACCCAATGCAACCCCCTCATTTTACAGCTCAGGAAACAGGACCCCAAGGTTAAGTAAGTGCCCTAAGGTCACACAACCCATTAACAGCAGAGCCCAGATGGGAATTCCCAGACCCTAGTCTGGGCCTGAGAGAGCAAGCAGAGTGGAAAAATACATGCAGATGCCTATGTGTGCCCCTGGGCTGTGGGGTCTGGGGTGTGGGTGATATGCATGGAAATCACCCCTTCAGTCATTGTGAGCTTGCTTCATTCCTGCTGCACCCGGCTGCGGTGCCTGGCTGTGGCACCCAGCCCAGTGCCTAGTGCCCAGCCTAGCCCAGTTCCCAGACCAGTGCCCAGACCAGTGCCCAACCCAGTGACCAGTGCTCAGCCCAGTGCCCAGCCCAGTGTCCAGTGCCCAGCCCAGCCCAGTGCTATCACTTACGGGCTTCCCCCCCTAAAGCACAGCAGCAGGCAGGTGTCCATAACTCAGAGGAATGGAGACCAACTAAGGGGCAGGGTCCTGCAGGTAACCTTGGGAACTCCTCTTCCTGAAAACTTCAGGTTCACTGCAGAACTTCAATGGCCAGGAATAAGCAGTATCTACTGAGTGCTTACTGTATGCCTGACACTTTAACATAATACAAATTTCCCTAAAGCAGAGGATGGGGGAAAGGGTTGAGGGACTATTTAAGCAAATGAATATGCAAATGTAAGTTTAATCAATGCAGACTTTCTTTTTTCTTTCTTCTTGGCAACTACAAGGCTTCTCAGTGCCTTAGACATACAGACTATCAACCTCAGAAGGGGAGAGGGTGTGCCATGTCTCAGGAACTGTTCTGACCGTGGAACCCTCTGTTTTTCTTCCCAATTCCTTAAGGTAGTTCTAAGAACCATTTCAGGGGATCCTGAACTGGACAAAGACACCAGGTATAAAGGCAGATTAGAATTCGGGAGCCCCATTATGGGACCCCATCTCAACCTAGACACAATAGAACTTAGGTTTATAGTAAAATGAACAGCAACAGCTAATGCCAGGCCTGATCTGCAAATGTGCTACAGCTCCTATGCACGCCCATTATTTAGCTTGGGATGAGCCTGCAGCCCCTTTGGGACTTTTTCAGCTTGCGTCCTCAGCTGGTGAGCACAGCTAGAAGGGCTAGAGAATTCTGGGGGAAATGAAATGAGTACGTTACTACAGCCACTGGCTTCTGAGACAGGAGATCTACACACCACATCCTTAGCACTGATGGTTTACTGATAACTAGTCTCCCACAAGAAAGATGACAGCACAGCAGAGCTCACTGGAAAGGCACCCCCTTTACCCCAAAACTCACTCTCCCTCTTTGCACTTCCTTTCTTTCTGAATGGGTGGATTCCATTGCTATGAAGGCAAAGGTGCAGCCTCTGGCTAAGGTCCCTGCTTGAGTCTGGAACTTTAAGAGTGAAATGCCATAAGCCCTGCGTCTTCAACCTAACATGCAGCGAATGACACATCCAACTTGACAAATCTGCCCCGTCCTCTAGTGGTGCTAATGGCGCTTCTCTCCGCAGGAAGCTATGCGCTATGAGACCCCGGGCCCGTAAGCCCCCCATTCTGACGCTCATGCTACCTTCAACAAAATCGGGGCTTAGTTAGGAAGTAAGAGACCTGCTAAACACCAACACGCTCTCATTCGATCCCCTTCTTGCTTCCAGTTCCCTGAAACGTGCAGCCACAGTCCCTCTCAGGTAGAGACTGTCATGAGATCGCCAGATGTCAACACCCATAAAACGGGCAACAATCGTGTTCATCCACAGAGGGAAAGAGTTTAGGAAGAAGCAAGGCTGGGAACGAGGTAACAAATTCAGCCTCGCTGTCGCAGCGGCTCATGGACTTGCTTTCTCTCTCTCTCCATGCTGGAAGGTCTCGAGGGCAAGGACTGTCTTGTTCATTGCCGGATTCCCGCTGTGCCTGCATAGTGTCTTGCACACAGCAGGCACTCAATAAATATTTGTTTAATGATGGAACCGTGCTCCAAATGAAGCCAATTCATGCAGAAAGCTCTGTTTCGCCCAGTGGTGATGCAGCCGAAGGAAGGAAGAGAGTGGAATGAGGGTAAAGCATGTCCAATTCAGTGACTCCTACTAATTGGAATTAGCTGGGTACGTTGGTGTATAGTAAAATTAGATTTCAAAAAGATCGTCCCTGGTTGCTCAGAGTACACAGCTACACTAATAAGCCAAGTGCACACATCCTCACATCTATTCTCCACAGGGCTTATTCTTAGATCAGATCCTGGTATCCACATCCCAGTTCAGCAATAGACCCTAAGACCCTTTTCCAGAAGGTTCTGTTCTGGTCTAGTCCTCATGTAATTCAATTACAAGAACCATCCATCCTTCAACATCGATTCTTACCATTGAAAAGAGTCTGGATATAGACTTGCTACCATAAAAATATGACAGGGAACTATTACTGTGAGCTGCCCATTCTCCCTTTGCCTCTCCAAATCTGTAACTAGCTCTTCTCCATGAACATAAATACATTTCTGTCTAAGATTTCCTTTTATTACCTTTAGTAACGTGTCATAATTTTTCCTGAATTTATTGCACACCGTATTCCTAAGTCATCTGCAGATCTCATTTACTGTTAAAAATAATACATATTTTATATTATATTTTCTAATTTTTTATTATATGCATGAGTACTGACTTTCCTCAGCAAGGTTACTCATCTCTCTTATTTTAACAGTAACGGTTATAAGTAGGTTATCTCAGAGTTTCTAGGAACAATAATTTTGTGTAAAAATAGCAATCATTTTGTTTCCCCCCTCTTAATCCTCACACCTTTTATTTCCTTACATTTTTTTATTGTTCTAGTTGAACCTTCCAATACAGTGTTGGACAAAGTGAGGATAATAGGCACCCATATCTTTCTCTTAACCGTAAAGAAAATACTTCTATGTTAGTTACATTCATTATGATACTTGCTGTCATTTTTCAGAAGATATTCTTTATCAGATTAAGGAATTACTTTCCTGATTGACTGAGAGTAGTTTTTTTAATCCTAACACTATCGGAAATGTGAATGACTTTTTCAAATTCAATTTCTACATTTTTTTTTAGTATAAAATAATATTTTCTCTTTTTAAATGTGTTAATATGTTGAATTCGATTAACAGACGTTCTCCAACTAAACATTCTTCTATACCTGGTATATAATCTCACTTGGTCATTTTGTCACCTTAATACATGCTCATCACATTCACTGATGATACAAAGTTTGAAATGGCAGTGAATGTGGTGAGTAACTGGAAGTGATATTCAAGGATCTTTACCCTTGTATTTTCAGCACTTGGCAAAACAATAGGTACTTGGTGTATATTTTCTGAACAAATGAGTTGAAATTGACAAAAATACTTACACAGATTGGAAGAATGGATCAGATCTAACACAAGAAAGTAAGACAATGGAAATGTAAATTACTATACTTATGTCTATAAGTCAGCTGTGCAAGGACAGGACTGGAAAACATGACTGAGACAAATACAGGGGAAACTGCCAAGGAACTGAATCAATGGCAAACTACAAGACACCCACATAATGAGGAAGACAGGCAGCAAATTCAGCCTTGGGGTTCATCCACAGCGTCTACAGCTCTGTGACCCTTTCCTCCTTTGATACTAGAATCCTGTGCTGCCAGAGAGCTCTGGAACACTTGGTATCATTTCAAACTAGCCTTTGCTAACACCCAGAATCAGTTTGGGGGTACACGAAACATCTGGAAGCCATAAAGGAACAAGGGTTATTTTTGCAGGGAATTCATAAAACTCGGGATCTTTTGGTAGCTTCTTTGAAATAATTAGCACTGTCAAGCAGAAGAGGAATTAGATACTGTTATAGAACTCCAAAGGGTCAATAAGAATACTTAACAGAGAGATTGGATTTGTTTAATATAATGAAAAGCTCTCAGATAAGTGAAGTGCTTTGTAATGAACTGAACCACCTTTCAAGGTGCAGATGCTGCCATCACTGTGCACGGTTCAGAGCTGTACTGCCATTCAGCCAGGACATCACGGAGAAAAAGTGCCCATGGAGGGGAGCTCGAAGCATGGCCATTTGGGCCCTTCCGAGTTCCCAAAGTCCATGAACTCACAGATCAGTAGTACTGCTCTGCATCTGCACATCACATGATCCACAGACAAACGAACTACCTTATCAGCATGGAGTCAGTGTGGGGTCCCATCAGTGGCTTGTATGATGTTTAATAGATTTAGTAGCAAAAAATACCAACGTCTAGTTCAAAGACATAATCTGCACTCTAGGTGGGCCCATTGGAAGCTTTACTCCAAACCATTTTCTAGAGCAGAGGTTAAAAGACTTTGAACTATAGTCAGGTCATCCTAATCTTGTCACAAATACAAGCTCTGCATGTCTGCAGCAACTAATCAATGAGCTGATATAAATCCACTTTTGACAGCTTAGAAAAGCTCTGTTAAGACAACGACTATTGGGGGCACCCAGGTAGGCTCAGTCAGTTAAACATCTGCCTTCAGGTCATGATCCCAGGGTCCTGGGACTGAGCCCTGCATCAGGCTCCCTGCTCAGTGGGGAGTCTGCTTCTCCTTCTGCCTCTGCCCCCTCTCAGCTCATATTCTTTCTCTCTCTCTCAAATAAAGTCTTAAAAAAAGAGAGAGATGACTACTATTAGATATTTATTTTGCATTTCTAAGAAGCCCTGCAGTCAGAAATGCTTTGGCTTTGCTTTTGCCTGCAGGGACTGGAAGGGAAGGAAAGAAAGAACTTCATTTTACCCTTCTTCTGTCAGTACATGTCTTAACTCAGAGACCTTCATAACCACATGCAAGAGGTCTCCCTGAGAAACTTGGCCACACCCAGAGAGGATCTGAATTCTTGAACTCTTTAAGAGATGATACAGTTTTTAGATGATAATGATTATTGCACAACTAATTTTTTTAAATAAATATACGAAATTTGCGGAAGGAAAACCTCTTAGAATTCCCCGAAGCTAACAAATGAGTTTTACTTTCTCTTTCTTTCATGCTCTTCTCTTTAGTTGTAAACGGGCATAGTTTTAACTATAAAATATGAGCATAAGTGTATGTTACTTTTCCATTGAAATTATAACCTAAGTAAGTTTCAATTTGCTGTTGTCTACAAAATAGTTTTTATAATTGTGAGATAACTACCATGTACTAAGTCAGATGTCTGCAAGCTTTTCTTCAAGAGCTCCTTAGTAAATGTTTTAGGTTTTGTGGGCCCTGTGGTCTGGGTAACAAATGCTCATCTCTGCTGTTAGAGCATAAAAGCAGCCAAACACAACATGTAAACAAACGTGCTTTTCTGTGTTCCAATAACAGTCACAAAAGCAAGTGGGAGGTGGAGGGCTGTAGTTTCAACACCAAAAGCAGGGTCAATAAAAAGGGGGAAAAAATCATAAATTGGACCTCATCAAAATGAAAAACTTGGGGTGCCTGGGTAGCTCAGTTGATTAAGTATCTGCCTTCGGCTCGGGCCATGATCAGAGGGTTCTGCGATAGAGTCCCACATTGGACTCCTTGCTTAGCAGGAAGCCTGCTTCTCCCTCTCCCACTTCCCCTGCTTGGGTTCCCTCTCTCTGTGTGTCTCTGTCAAATAAATAAATAAAAATGTAAAAAACAAAAAGGAAAAACTTTTGTTCTGTGACATATCCTGTTAAGACATTGGGAAAATGGGTCAAGGCCTGAGAAAAAATGTTTGAAAAAACATATAACTGACCAAGGATTAACATCTAAAACACAGAAAGTAGTCTCGAAAGAGTCGCAAGTGACAATTGGTTCCAAAACAGGCAAAGGCCATGAACGGATATATCACTAAAAAGGATGGACAGGTGGCAAATCAGCACATTAAGAGATGTTTAACAAAATGCAAACTAAAACCATAACATGATAATACCACACACCTATCAGAGCGGCTGGAAGATTGTTTAGGTTTTTTTTTTAATAGTTGTAAGACCAGATGCCGGCAGGAGGCAGAGAAAATGGATCACTTCTACTTGGCTGGTGAGAAGGGGCACAGCCACTCTGGGAAACGGGAGGGCAGCATCCTATAAAACTAAATAGGAAATGGCCAAAGAGCCCAGCAACTGTACTCTTGAGCATTTATCCCAGAGAAATGAAAATTCACGTTCACTCAAAAAACTGTACATGACTATTTATAACAGCTTTGATACTACTAGTAAAGAGCTAGAAACAAAGAAGATGACCTTTAATGGATGAATGGGGGAACAAACTTGTGCATCCAGACCATGGAATATTACTCAGCAGGGAAAAGGGATGAACTGTTGATACATACAAGCCATCAGGGCTAATTTTCATAGAATCATGCTGAGTGAGGGAATGCCAGAGGTTACAAACTATATGATTCCGTTCATATAACATTCTTAAAATGACAAAATTATAGGCACCCATCAGGGTTATGGCAGAATTGGTTCTCAACCACCACAACAAAGCAAATATCCCAGTAAAGTGCATCAAATGGATTCTTTTGGCTTTCCAGTGTGTATAGAAGTTATGGTTACACTATATTGTAGTCTATTAAGTGCACAATAACATATATCAAAAAAAAAATCAGGGAGCATACTTTAATTAAAAAATACTTCATTGCTAAACAATGCTAACCATCATCTGAGCATTCAGCGAGTTGTAATCACTGTTCACAGATCACCATAACAAATATAATAATGATGAAAAAGTCTTAAACAGCCAAGAATTGCCAAAATGTGACACATACACACAAACTGCTGGGAATGTGGCACTGATAGACTTGCTCAGGGAAGGTGGTCACAAAACTTTGATTTGTAAAAAAAAAAAAAAAAAAAAAAAAAAAAAAAAAAGACACAAACAATAAAACTGTCTGCAAAGTGCAATAAAATAAGGTATGTCTGTGCAGAAAAGGAGGACAGGCTGGTAATCACCAAAGGGTTAAAGATGAGACAGGGGCTGGCTTGGGGACAGGAAGGAAAAAGACCCTTGCGGTGACTGATCTGTTCTGTATCTTGACTGGGTGGTGAATACACAAAACTGTACACGGGGTAAAATTGTATAGATAAACACACCCACCCACCCCCCCACACACACACAGAAGTACAAGTAAAACTAAGAAAATCTGAATGAAGATCATTGACTTGTATTTACATTGAAATCCAAGCTGTGATATCATACTCTGGTTTTGCCACATGTTATCGATCGATAAGGAAACTGAGTAAAACATATGTGGCATCTCCCAGAATTACTTCTTACACCTGCAGGTCAGTATATAAGTATCTCAAACTAAAAAGTTTAAATAAAAAGAGGGAGGAGGGAAAGCCCAAAGCAATAGATTTTTTATTTCCAGTGATGAAGAAGTATGGACATACAGGTGGCCCCACAACGCAATGATTAAAGAAGCCCCAGCCATGGAAGAACTAACAGCATGAGTCAGTGTAATGGAGAAAGTATTTTTCAAACATTAAGCCTGTTCGTTTTAATTCTTCTCCTAAATCGTGTGTCCTTGCTGTCTTCTGCTCAAAGGTAGAAATTTATCACTTCCGGGCAGACAGTAAGCCAGAAATTTAAGTTTGGGAAAGACAGAGGATGTTCTATATTTTTTTTAACATCTCCAGAACCAAAGGTTGAGTGGCTCCTCTATTGAGAATTTGGGAAGTGTTGATGACATTCCTGTCTTGCATGGCTTCCACTTACCCTTCCAAGTTCACTCCTTACCCCAGTAGTGCCCCAGGGGATGAACTCATAGGAGATCCATCAACCAATCCCTTTGTCCTTGGCTTTGGTTGGGTTCAGCCAGTTGAAGGCCAGCAGGAGAGCAGAAGACAGGAGGACAGTGAGGTTGGATATTGGTCCCCCTAGCCCCTCACTGCCAAGGTATCCCAAGTGGGCTGTTTTTCTCTATCATCAGACAGAGACACTGCCAGAACCCCTCACTATATAGTTATCAACTCCATACTGTCATTCTGGTTACTGGTCCCTCCCCTTGCCCCATTAGACCTAGAGCTTACTCACCTTCCCACTGTTGCTAGCCCCAGGACACTGAATTATCCCTCGCTCATTCCTTAAATCCATGCCTTTGGAAACTTTCCCTTGCTGAACTCTCCCCAGTCTTCTCTTAGCCTTTTTGAGGGAGTTGTTCCTTTCATCTAGGGGCCTTAAAAGATTAAATATCTCTTTTCCACTAATCCAGCTGGACCATAAAGCTTGTTGCCCTAAGGTCGGAGGATAACTACATAGAGGAAATTTTTTCTAAATCCTTTTGGATCCAGTTTGTGCAGAGAAGGGAATCAGACTCAGACTTCCCACCCCAAATTTTCTTACCATCAATCCTGGGGGGAGGGGGACACATCAAAATAAGTCTGAGAGCACTATGGTAGTCCAGCAGATGTCTGAGAGATGACAGCTGTTAAACAATTCATTTTGCTAGTCCTCTGTTTAGACTTGTATTTTTTATGTATTATCTCATTTAAACTTTACACTGAGTTTATAAAAAATAAAAAATTAAAAAAAAAAAACTTTACACTGAGGATTGCAAAGATAAGTTACATGTGACAGAATACAAGCTTAAAGGCAAAGAAACTTGCCTAAAAGTCACAGCAAACAAATGGAGTACATAGGACTTAATTCCTGGTCTGTCTGACTACCAAGCCTGGACATGCTCTACTATCCTGTAAATAGAAAATTCACCAAGATTACTGTATTTGTCTGCTTGGGCTGCGATAACAAAATACCACAGACTAAGTGTCTTACACAACACAAAGTTATTTCTTATACTTTTGGAGGCTGGAAACCCAAGATCAAGTTGCCAGAGAGATAGGTTCATTACTAAGCTTCTCCTACCTTTCAGGAGACCACCTTCTTCCCATGTGTTCACATGACCCCTCTGTAAGCAAGCTCTCTCCTGTCTCTTTTTAGCAGGACACTAATCTTACGGCATTAAGGCCCCACCCTTATGACTTCATTTAACCTTAATTACTCTTGTAAAGGCCTCATCTCCAAATATAGCCACTGGGGTCAAGGCTTCAATATGTGAATCTGAAGGACACGAGCATTCAGTTCACAGCAATTACCCAGAGTTTTTAGAAAAAAAAAAGTGTAACCATAATGACTTGTTCCAGTTTTAGAAGCTCAAAAAGCACACCTGTTATAAAAGTTGTCAGCTCAAATTAAAGTCTTGATCTCCCTTTAATATGCTGGTAAGAAATCCAGTGTCTTGGGGCTTTCTACTTCCCTTCTTCCTAATTTTTCAAACTCCCGGGGCCCAAACAGTCCAAAGCAGACCACAACTGAGTGAGGAGCCCCTTGGTTCCAAGGCAGTCTGTGATGCCCATTTCATTGCGTTGCTACTCAGTGGTTTGTCGAAAGCTGATGGGTGTCCACCTTCCTGAGATGTTAACGGTCCCCACCATGGGGTTGTGTGCAGATCCACAGGGAGGGACTGAGCACATGGACATCAGCTTCCACCACCAACTGTCAACATCCTGCTGATTTTTCTGCTAAAGTCACCAAAAACTCAACCTCAAAACATGTCTGAACTTTGCATTGCTCCTAGAAATGAAAAAGGAAGTGGTCGAAGAAAGGATGGAATTAAAAGCAAACCAGCAAAAGGAAGGAAAGAAGGAGAAAGGAAAGGAGAGGAGAGGAGAGGTGAGGAGAGGAGATGGGAAGGGGAGGGGAGGGGAGGGGTGGAGAGGGGAAGGGAGGAAAGAAAAGAGAAGAGAAAGAGAAAAGAATTGTGTTTTAGAAAGCAAACCTCAGAGGCACAGATCAAAATAGATCTACTCCAAAACCCAAAAATGAGAATGACCCAGTCACAGGTTCATTAAGAAAGAATCCAAAAGAGCAGCTTGTTCTACAAGGCAGTAGCAGTGTAATTTTGTGGGTCAGATCTTACTCATAAGTCAAAAGACTGTGGGTCTTCTTCCCATTCAGTAACTGAGGTATGTCTTCAACAACCACTCAAACTTGCTCTATGTTTGTGTAACTGTCTGTCTCTCTCTCTCTCTCACACACACACACACACACCACTGGAGAAGATGTTTCTTAATTCTGGGTGGCAGAAACAGGAAATAGAATTACAAAGTCTTGAATAAGGGACAAACCCACCTCTGTCCACAAAGGCCCATCCCTTTCCTTGTCCAATACTCTATTATGACATTGCCCATAAAGGAAGCACCCCTGTGACTCTACTCATCAGGTGGAGATCAAGAAGCATTTTTAAACTTCTCAGTGACCATGTCCCTAGTTGTATACACTGGGTTCTTGGGCTCACAAGGAAGGCTGTGTCTGGGTCTCTTAAAAGCTCAGGTGAGTGCAGGGGACAGCCACAGACACTAAAGTCCAAACAGAGTGTCGCTGATCAGTCTACAGAACACAGGGACCTGAGGGACCAGAAGCAGGAGTTTCTAACTACATCTGAGCAGTGGAGAAATGTTCCTCAAAGGGCATACATCTAAGATAATTCTTAAAGGATGGATAGGAGTTCCTTCCCCACAGGAATCCTATCTTCACATTGCTTTAGAGATTTCCTGAAATAAGCACACGCACACACAAACGAAACACATATGAAAGTTTATGTATCTCATAAAGGTAAAGTCTCCACTCTTTGCTAATTATCCATCCCTTCATGGCACTGGGACCAGAGGAAATTCCTCCCAGGAGTCTTCATAAAGAAGACAATGTATGATATAATAAACACCATTTTACAGTGTCATTAAAAAGGATATAACTATAAGCTTCATAAGTCTGTTTCTTATGGGAACTTCCATGTAGACCATCACAGGGCCATTTGTTAAAAGCAGATCTATAGGAAACCAGCTAACATCCAGATGCCCAGCTTTCTGTTGCCCTAGTTTATTCCAAGGAAACATTTTACAGTATTTGGGGGAAGAGGTGGACTGCAGACTATCCCAGCAAGCAATACTTCTCAAATATTACCTCTCTCCAGAGACTGGAAAAGAAACTGAGGGCCTGTGATCACTAAATCATCCTCATGGGGGAAATGCTCCTGGGGAAGTTATCCTGTGTTACATTTTGAGGATGACCCCAAGCACCAGAGACAGTCACCCCCAGGAGTGTTAACATCATTTTGTGAAAACCAAAAAAGGTAAGGAAGGGTATGAGCTTCATAAGATTGGGAAGAAGAGTCAAGAATTGTTATAGGACCAGACAAACGAGGAGTGCAGTGTGACCGTGGGGGCAAGAGGGGCCAGTGAGGAAAAAAAAAATCTTACAGAGCCTCTCCAGGCTCCTCTTCTTAGAGTAGAAAGTATCTTCTTCCACCTTTATTCAAGCAACAGCAAGGAAATCATCAACTCCCAAACAGTCCAAAAGCCCATTCACTTAGTAAACATTTCCTAAGGCCCTGCTGTACACCCTAACGTAGGCCAGTTACTAAGATCTTGGAGGGACATAAGGTCTAACTTCTGCCTTTCAAAATTCAAGTCACTTGTGATATGATAAACCCTCCTCAGTCTTGCCCCTTTTCATGGTTCCATTGTTAAGCATGGGCCAGAGCAGAGAAACCCACATGGACGGAATTCCAAAGGTCCTCCACGGAGATCCCAGAGACACCCCCACATGCCTAGACACTTACAAGGGTGAGCAGTGGATCCTGATGCACATGGAGTAATAAAAACTCACCACGAGGAAGACGGATGAAGGATTATGAGGTCAAGGGGAAACATCTCCACCTGCTTCCCCAGTCCCAACCCTTACACTGATAAAGCCCTCTCTAATTAATCATCCGTGCTGGTAAATGTCCACTGATCCTATTAAACAATGGGACTGGGTGGAACTGATGGGCCAGCATTGCCGCGAAGACCTCCCAACCCTCATTAATAAATTTAATAGCGGCACGGAGATATCTCAGGAGTGCAGTAGGTTATAGGCTGCGCCTTTCCTTGGGGTGTAATTTTATGTTCTTGCTCCATGCGGAAGTAATGTATTTATTCCAAGTCAATTTTTTTTTCCTAAAGTCGGTTAGTTGTGCTCCTTGGGTGCTATCCTAAATTGACAAATTCCAGGCTGCTGGGGCCTGTCATCTGAAGGAAGAAAAATTAGAGAAGCCAGTAATCAATCTGTATTGTGTGAAGATTAACATGCCTGCCCCTCAGGTTAACCAGACCTAAATGCAAATTGAATTGAAATGTTCAGAAAGTGTTCCTAATCATGCGTGCTGTGATTATGAATCCTGTGTTTATTTATCACTCTTTGAATCGCCAAACACCACGCAACCGGAGGAGACAGAGGCCAACTAACCCGAAAGGAACTATTACCCCGGCAAGGTGGCAGGCCACTGATTAACGGAAGCAAGTCAGGGTGGCTGCCTGTCCGGAGAAATTGCAAATGCTTTCTCCACCAGGGGGCCTGAGCCTGTAGTCCTGTCCTGACCTTGGGGATGGGCAGCTCTTCATGGACAAATCCGGTGGGGGTGGGGGATGTCAAGGGCATGGGATGAGTTATGTAAGCAGGACCCATACGAGCCCTTTCTCAAATATCAGACCACAGATTTATTTCAAGGACTCTGGGGAAAAGAGCTCCCGGAAGCGGATATGTAGAGATTAATGGAGCACCGCGCAGTTGGACAGGAACTGGGAAGGGCCGCTCAGCTTAGTGGCCTCGCTGGCTCACTCGGTTGAGTACGGACCCTTTCCAGCGGCCAGGTGCACCCGTGTGCCTGTGTGCGCATGCGTCTGCACTTCTGGTGTGGGAATGACGTCATGTGCGAGTTGAGCCTGTGTGTCCCTTACATGTCTGAGTGAATATACGGTTTGTGTTAATTATTTATGAACTAGCAGTGCCCAGCTTTGAAGTAGGCTGCGTTTTAAAAATTAACCTTAGTCAATAGTTTGTGTCTTAAAACACATTTTCCTAAAGAAATATGCTCGCTGAGCCTTTAGTTTTCTCCGAGGTCCGTAACTTACCGGAGGGGCTTAGTGTTGAATCGCATTGTGATTGGGCCTGATTATCACACAATTAGAATAGGATTCAACGAATCCAGCATCAAGTTTTTAATGCCATGCTAAATGGCTTGGGCTTTATTATACAGGTCAGTGGTTCCCAGACTTCTACTTCAAGTATCAGAATTTTTTTTTTTTTTTTTTTTTTTCCTGAAAGAATTGGAGTCTAGCATTTAGTGACCAACTTTTTATTTTGCCTAGTAAGGGCTTTGCAACAAAGTACAGAAGGCAGAAACAACAAAACAAGCT
The DNA here is from genome assembly GCF_011764305.1 of Mustela putorius furo. Lineage (NCBI taxonomy): Eukaryota > Metazoa > Chordata > Mammalia > Carnivora > Mustelidae > Mustela > Mustela putorius. The sequence goes on along the minus strand of NW_025421464.1, from coordinate 8,184,172 downwards.
ACTCTCATTATTTCGTTGAAGAAGGAACATTCTTAGCCCCCAAAGCAGGAAGAATATAAATTTTAGTTAAAGAAATGGGGGCGGGGGAAGGTAGGGGAGGAGCGTTCAGTTGCAAAAAATTTAGTAGGTTTACCTTAAAGGAAGCCTTCTGCATAAACTCTTTTTCTACTTTTTTTTTTTTTTTTTAAACTGTGAGCCCCTGATACCCCTTCAGGCAGGGCCAGGTGTGGCCTTGCTTAGATATAAGGTTGGGGAACTGATGGTTTTAGGGAAACTTCAGCTGTTCCATAAGTCTGGGTAGTGCTTCCTGCAAGGGGGCAGACATAAAACATCATTTATCATACTCTGGGATTCTGGGAGTCAGGATTTGAACAGGACACAGAAAGAATAATTTGATTCTGCTCTGCAGTCTTGGGGGTCTTGCCAGACTTAAAGCTGGCAGGGGTCATGATTTGAAGGCTCATTCCTTCACACCTCTAGTCACATCTGGTGGTTTAATGCTGGATGTCAGCTTGGGGACCTCAGCTCCTCTGAGCTGGTTTTGATGGGGTTTTGGAAAAAAGGTGAGGTTCAGTAGGGTGTGGTCCATAACCTAGGACCAAGAAAGAACTCTTGAGACAGCTTTGGTGCAAAGAGGCGGTTTTATTAAGGCACAGGTTAACCCATCTGCCCCCTCCCAAATTTTTTTAAATAAATAAAAATAAAGCATGGGGACAGGACCTGTGGGCTTATGAGAGAGCTGCTCTCCTGGGGTTGGAATTATGGGTGGCTTGAGTATATACTATGGGGTTGGGCTAGGTAAGGGAAAAAGGAGGTTTCAAAAGAATTTTCATATGCTAAAGAGGACCTACAGGATACCAGAGGCTTTGGCATTGTCAGGTTAAGGTTGTTTAACCTCTAGTAAGGCATTAACAGTGAGAGAGTTGGGAGCTTCCAGGAGAAACATTTCAATTTGCCACTTCAAGTATCTATCAATGGGCTGCAGATTATAAGGACATGTAATTGTATTTACATTCCCTTCTGGAAGCTAGGCCATTGATAGATATGCCTTGTTCTTGTAATGGTTGAAGCTGTCCCAGACCCCTATCTATCCAGATGAAGGAGGTAGGGAACACAGACCCCTCCTCCAAGGGAAGAGTGTGTGTTTGTGTGTGTGTGCGCCATCTTTGGAAAATACAACATGCCACAAAGCCTCCAATGCAAAATATTTCCTCTCAATCCCTCTCTCATATATATATACATGAGTTATAAGGAACTGGCTCACTGTATATTATATATATAATATATATATTATATATATATAATGCAAAATATTTCCTCTCAATCCCTCTCTCATATATATATACATATATATATGAGAGAGGGATTGAGAGGAAATATTTTGCATTATATATATATAATATATATATTATATATATAATATACACATACAAACAGGAGAGAAGAGATTCACTTAAAAAAATTTTAAATATTTTTATTTTTTAAAAAATATTAAAAACAATAAACACAAGAAAGACTATCTTTTTTTTAAACTTTGCCATATAGAGATATAGATATATAGTTAATTATGTGTGTCAACTTGACTAGGCCAGTAAGTGTCCAGCTATTAGTTTCAACATTATTCTGGGTGCATCTATGAGGGAATCTCTTTGTGCGATTACCATTTGAATTGGTAGCCAATGGCAGATTCCCTTCCCCAATGTTAGGGGGAGGGGAGGGTTGCTCAGCTAAACCACAGGATCCCCAAACAAAAAAGGCAGGGTAAAGAAAAATTCACTCTTGGCCTAACTATCATTATATTGGGACATCGGTCTTCTGAACTCAGACAGGAATTTACAGAGCAGTTCTTCTGGTTCTTGGACCTTGGGGCTCAGACTGGAATTAAAGCAGCTCTCCTGAGTCTCCTGCAAAGCATGGGACTTCTCCTGTGAGCCAGTTCCTTATAACACAGAGAGATATCTATGTGATAGAGGTAAAGAGATCAATAGGTAAATATATGAAATAGTTAGATAGATGAATGATAGATAAAGACAGATGATAGATGGAAAAGAAGGAGAGAGCTCCTATTGGTTCTGTTTCTCTGGGGAACTCCAATAATCCAGGTTTATATATATATATGCGTGTATATATATGGATGTAGACACACATATGTGTATGTGCATATAAATGTGTATCTTATAAACACATGCACACACACCATAACTCTGACTTTGCACTTAATTTCACTAAGTCCATCAATTTCCTGAATGTCAGGAGGAACCCAAAACAGGAGCCTCTGTTTCTTCATAGCTCAATTTCGCTGGCTTTTAACCCAGTTGCTCCAACGGCACTGTGATAAGGCCTGGACTTAGAGGTGAATCCCAAGACCTCTACTGTGTGGTTGGTGGCATCACAGGTGTCACGTAACTTCCCTAGGTTTCTGTTGGCTCACCTATTAAAGCGACGTCCTCATACTTGTTTCACAGACCAGTGATCCCTCCTTACTTACTTCTGCCATTGGCCTTTCTTCTCCATCCCCCTTTCCCTACTCAGCAAGTCTTCACAGCTGGCCCCAGCCTCATCCTCCTCTGCCCAGGCCTTCTCACTGCCACAGATGTCAGTGGCCACAGACCTGCCCAGGAAACCACCTCTGGCTTTACTTCAAGGGAAGACAAGGCAGGGTTAGAAGTCATGCCACCACTTCAAGTCCCACAGGCTAGTTACGGACTCAAAAGGGATGAGGCCAAGTAAAAATAAATCATAATTCCATGCGCCAGGTTGGGGGGAATGGGTGGTTGCTAAAGGATTTTCTACATCTTTCCTTTTGTAGTTCAAATACTTGGTTAGGGTAAGATATTGACCATATTGCAACTATGGTATAGTGTAACTATAACTGGAGGCCAGGGTCTAGTCAAACCCCTTACAAACTGTGTGACCTTGGGCAAGTTAGTTAACCTTACCACGTCTCCGCTTTCTCAAAGTGGACATAATGGTGGTATTTATCACAGATGGTTATTTAGAGGAAAAACTGAGATAATGCATTTCAAATTCTTGGCAAAAGCTAGCACAGTGTTTCTCAAGTTTTAGCAAGCATCAGACTCATCAGTAGGGTTGTTAAAACACAGATTCCTGGATCCGACTCTCAGAGTTTCTGATTTACTTGGTTTAGGATGGGCTCTGAGGTTTTGCATGTCTGACAGGTTCCCAGGCAATGCTGATGCTGTCCCCACACTTTGAGAACCACTGGTCTTTCACAGCATCATCCATTGTGATGATGATGACGATGATGATGGTGGTGGTGGTAGTGATGATGGTGATGCTGGTGTTGTGATAATGATGGTGTTGATGGTGATGATGGTTATGATGGTGGTGATGGTGATGATGGTGATTATGGTGTTGCTGATGACAGTGATGGTAGTGGTGATTGGGACTCCAATTTTACATAAATAGTAAAGTAAAACATAAATGTGTTTTGCATAACTTAGGATAACATTCTAGTATGCCCTGCACTAGTTTGGTAGCCATTGATGAAATCTATTATAGTTCAAATATTTTAGACTTTACATTTGGTTCAAAGTTCTTAGGATATGGAGCATGTGTAAATGGATCTGGCAGAATCCCTATGGACAATCAATGGAAAGATGAGATTTCTGCTGTGAGGGGAACAGAACCAGGGAGCAGGGAAGGAGAACTTGGCCCTTGGGTGTAAGGGATTTCCTTTGTAAAATGTTAGAACTGAATTCAATGATTGCCAAGATCTAGCCAAGTTCTGCCAAGCTGAAAGTCTACCAATAATTATAATCTAAAGCAGACTGAGAACACAGCAGTCCCGCCCCCAGGAAGCTATTTGTTTTGTTGTGCAGAGCCCTTGGCCCAGACCCCAGGAAACCTTAACAGAGAAGGTTTCCTTCCATCCAAGACCAGCATCCCTCAACAGCAGAATCTTCTATGGAGCCTGAAGAAGCTGCTATTCATTGCATGAAAATGGACAATTCTCTGCCCTGGAAGTCTGAAAGGAGTTAGCCAGCCCCTCTTGCCGACATTTCTGAGATTGAGATGGGGAACTTGAGTTCAACAGACTGTTTTTAGGAAATGACTTTTTAAGCCTCACTTCTAGACTGGAGGAAAGAGAAAGGCCTGGTATCATGTTCCTCCATCCCCACTACCTTATATGGATTTCATCCTGGTGGTATGTCTTCCCAGAGAAGCTCCAGCCCCCGTGACTAGATCCTTCCAGGCAGTTCTACTATTTTCACTTTTTTTTTTTAAAGGTTTTATTTATTTATTTGACAGAGAGGGAGAGAGAGAGCACAAGAAGGGGGAGTGGCAGGCAGAGGGAGAAGGAGAAGCAGGCTCCCCGCAGAGCAGGGTGAACCCAATGTGGGACTCGAATCCAGGACCCCAAGATTATGACCTGCACTGAAGGCAGTTGCTTAACCAACTGAGCCACCCAGGCACTCCTGTTTTCACTTTTTGATCATCTATTCTTGGGACATAAACAACCAACTAGCCCTCCCAGCTCCTTGAAAGAGAGGTTATTTGTAATTCATTTCTGAGTATGGCATGAGCCCTAACACACAATACTACTCAGCAAATATTTGTTGAATGAATGAATAAATGAATGACCATCCATCTACGAAAGACAGGGGTTGAATTTCCCTACTTATTTCCTAAAAGCCTATAATAATAATTAACTTCTACTGACCACTTACTCTATGCCTGGAACTATTCTAAGCCCTTGCAAGCACTACTTCATTTCACTCTCAAAATGGCCCTGAGAAGTTGAGTTCTGTTATCACCCCCATTATACAGATGAGGAAACTAAGAGCCAAGATTACACAGTCAGAAAGTGGCAGCACAGATTTGAGCCCAGGTGGTCTGACTCCTTGGAAGAACACTCTGGATGGCTCTCTGGCTTCCATCCAAATAGACGCAGGCCAAGAAGCAGCCAGTTCACACCACTCTAGACAGTCTCTGGTCTCCACCTTCATGCCCTCTTGCATGCTCCGTGGTTGTACATTCTGTCATCTCCTCCACCCACACAGGGAGACAGGCATGAAAAGAGGGAGGACCAGGCTATGCAACCAAGGTCTAAGGGACAATGGGAGGGAGAGGAGACGGTGACAACACTTCTTTCCATTGCCCTTCCTCATGCTGCAGAGAGCCATCATCAAACATCCTCATGGAGGTTCCCCTTCGCAGCAAGATTCTGCCTTCACTTGTCTTCCTTGCAAAGCAGCCTCCAGGGAAAAGGCAGCTCAATTTCCACATTATTTAATAGCTCTCTGGCAACTCCTACCAAGTCTCAGCAGACTCATTAGTCAAATGAGGAGAATGAACTAACCCATTCGGATAGGCCTGGAAAGGCATAACCCCAGCCAGATATCAAGGTCACAGATACACAGGCTCGTGTTTTTAACAGAAATACAATCCTTTCCTTTATTGAACAACATGTGCTTGGCAATATCTCTTTATTATAGGCCAGTTGATTACTTAAAATAATGAAACAAGTCCAGTTCCCAACATACTCATTAATAATAATAATAATTCTGAAACCAGCAAGGAGGAAAAAAAAGATCTCAGATCCAGTAAGCTTTTTTTTTTTTTTTTTTAATCTGTGGTCTCCAGATGCTTAGGAAAATTTGAGTTTTGTCTTTAGCAAGCAAAGCCCTTCTTGGGCTGCTTTGATCAGCTTTAGCATTTGGATTCCCCAGCACCAAGTCTGGGCTACTGCCATCCCAGGGCGGTTTTCACTGGCAATGTCCAGTTACTTAAAGAGTTAACCACTGGGTCAGATGTAAGAAAATGTGCTCTCCAAACAGCCAAGACCATTTCCTAGCATCCACCATTTCCTCTTTTGATTCAGAAGAGGCAGGAACTTTCGAGGCTGCCCCTCTGGTTGCTTTCTGAACTCTGAACCCTTAAATCCAACTTGTCTACCTTGTTCCCACAACCAAGGACAGCCTTCCCCCATGTCTGCCTGAGGTAAGAATCAAGATTCCCTGAGGGAATGCATACGTGGAGGCCTTCTCAATAGATAACAGAACGTCCCAATTAGTCACTGTATGCTCATCTGCCTTTCTCAAGGTTTGGATATTCTGGGCAATGACTGTAACCAGTGTCTAGACAAAGGGTAAGAAAAATTTTCATATTTTTCCCTGCCTGAGGCATATACAAAATGAAACCAGCTATCCCAAAGTCAAGATATTATTTAACTAACAACATCTAATTCCAAAAATACTCCAAATCCATTTTTAAAAAATTCACTGCCCAGTTAACTATCAAATCAAAAAGGTTCTCTCCATTAAAAAAAAAAAAAAAAAAGCCTGATGTATTTATTTCTCTAATGAGTTAAACCAGTGGTTCTCAGCCCATGCTGTGCATTACAACCACCTAAGAAGCTTTAAGGAAAAACAACAACAACTAATTCTTAGCCTCATCCACACAAATTTTGTTCTAGAGTAGAGCTCTCACACTGGTATTGGTCAAGATTACCAACTGATTCTCATGTGCGTCCAGGACTGTGAATCACTATCTAACTGATCCTAACTTTGCTATATGATAACTTACTCATTCACTACACCTGCAAAGAACAGATCTCTCCTATCTATATAAATGGGCTATTACTTACTTGCTTCCAATAAGCATTAAAAACTGGACATCCAAACCTTGGTGCTTTCAGAAAATCTTAGAGACACTAATGATTTGTATCCCTGCCCCCAATGATGCTGGGTATTGTCCTCAATTAGCACGACTCTTTGTACCCCTCATGCATCACTAGCAATGTCCTGACACAGGTCTTCAATTCTGACTCCCAGATCCAAGATAGGAAGTGCTGAGCAGTTGTGTAATGACTAGGAAAATAAATGTTGTCCTCACCGTTCGTAAATTGAAACTTGCCTTTTCCACCCATTTTCATCCTGAGCAAGAGGAAGACCTGGAGATAAATAAGTCAGGTAGGTTGGGACCAAATGAAGAAAGACCTTGTAATGGATGTCTGTTTCATTCTGAGGGCAAGGAGATGACACTGATGGGTTTTAACTGAGGCGGGCTGTGACGTGATCAAAAATTCTTATTTTACAAAGATCATCACGTCCTAGTGTGGAGACTGGGGAAGATGGGAAAGACAGCCAGAGCTGGGAGGCAGAAGAGATGGTTATTGGATCAAGAGATCAAGTATCCTAAAGCAAGAAAGTTGCTGCCTTGGATAAGTTTTGGGAAGAAAATGTTAAAGAAGTGAAAGTGGTGAGATTTGGTGATACATGCATTTGGGGCTGAGGAAAAAGAAAAAGAAGTCTCCAGCTTTCTGGCTCAGTGGTGATGAGGTTCTTCAGTTTGGAGGACACAGGAAAAAAATAAAAGCAGGTGTCTCAGTGAAACATATACATTCAAAAGGGACATACTTCCACCCATAACAGGGGTGATAGAAATTGTCTCGGGTGACCTTTTCTGAAAGGAGAGGGTTTTACCATTTCCATGTTGCTGAGAGTCATCTAAGGTAAACATAATAGGGTCTTGTTGTATGTAGGTCACAACTTCTTCCCACCCTGCTCTGCCTCTTCATTAAGCTCATTTGATTTCAAATCTTAAAATCTAATAAAACAACAGATGAGGAACTTTTTCCCCAATAATTAATCTAATTCCTGAGCTCCTGAGCTCACTGATATGCTCCCCTTCAACGAGTTCTTCTGATAGGATCCTCACAGTCACACCACTGTTGAGCCCTAACCAAGGAGCAGGTACTATTGAAAGGATACAAACAGAGTCTACCCTATTTTCAAGACCTTTCCTGTTTACCCAAAAACCATAGGCCAATGTACCAACAGAACTTCTCGCTGCCCTCTTTCTTATCAGTATATTATATCTGGCGCAAAAGCCTTCAGAAATGGCTGTTCCACTATTGATCATTGTTACACTCTGTCATCTTACAGAGAAATCCATCAGGAATAATGGAACACTCTTTGCAGCGTTTATTGACCATTCATTGGCCTTTGACTGTGAACAGGAACCAGCTATGGGTTAAGCCTCATAAACTCCATATAGACTTTCAGTAATTGAAGCTCATGCAAAACTCATGTTTTAATACCACAGGAAGATTGGCAGGCCTCTGGTAGACCAGAATGCAATTCCAAGCTGTGTGGAACAAGGTTTGCCTCCTGCTTTTCATCACAAATGGCTGGAAGTTGCTTTTGTATAACATGTTCCCCTGCCACAGTGAATAGAAATGTAATGTCACCCTACATACTAACTAACTGGTTTGTCATCATTGGTGGATATGTGTTGCCAATCCATGCATGTGCTCGGTATTAATGGCAGGCCTACTATGGGCTGGCACTGGGCTAGACTCTGGGGATGAAGTAATTAACAAGATAGACACAATGCCTCCCTCAAGGCACTTCCTGGGTTGGGGGTAAGTCAGACAAATAGCAAACCGATAAAAATAGAGCATGAGAAGTCCTTTTGCCAGGATCTACCCGGGGGCTTCATTCAAGAGTCTTGGTGAATGCTGGCACCACCCACCCAGGCATAAATCTGAAAGGGTTCTTGTCCTCATTCTCCTTCATCTTCCCAGTATCCTACCCACCACCGAATTCTGACAATTCCAGCTCCTAATATCTCTCAAAAACAGAATGTGTTTTCTAGATAACCCTGCTTCAGTTCAGAAAATATTACAAATATATTAATTCTATCAGTTTTGATGTCTGTTATGATCTGGAAAGCTGATTTATTATTTCCCTCACTCAACACAATGTTATTGAGCACATAATATGCATAATATGTACTAGGCACAGAAGATGCTGCAGTAAAAAGGCATGGTCAGTGACAACATTTTTACATACAAAAATCCCCAAAGGACCATGATGCCAAAGAACCAATCAATTAAAATTTGAATTGGTGGCAGGAATGCAAACTGGTGCAGCCATTCTGGAAAACAGTATGGAGGTTCCCCAAAATGTTAAAAATGGAGCTACCCCCCAACCCAGTAATTGCACCATTAGGTATTTATCCAAAGGATACAAACATAGTGATTCCAGGGGGCACATGAACCCCAATGTTTATAGCAGAAATGTCCACAATAACCAAACTATTGAAGGAGCCCCGATGTCCATCGACAGATGAATGGATAAGGAAGATATGGTATAAATATATAATGGAATACTACTCAGGCATCAAAAGAATGAACTCTTGCCATTTGCAACAATATGGATGGAACTAGAGGGTATTATGCTAAGCAAAATATGTCAGTCAAAGAAAGACAAATACCATATGAGTTCATTCAGTGTGTAGAATTTAAGAAACAAAACAGATGAACATAGGGGAAGGGAAGGAAAAATAAAATAAGATAAAAACAGATAGGGAGGGTGCCTGGGTGGCTCAGTGGGTTAAGCCACTGCCTTCTGCTCAGGTCATGATCTCAGGGTCCTGGGATCAAGTCCCGCATCAGGCTCTCTGCTCAGCAGGGAGCCTACTTCCTCCTCTCTCTCTCTCTCTGCCTGCCTCTCTGCCTACTTGTGATCTCTCTCTGTCAAATAAATAAATAAAATCTTTAAAAAAAAAAAAAAACAGGGAGGCAAACCATAGCAGACTCTTAATTCTAGGAAATGAACTGAGGGTCGCTGGAGGGGAGGTGGGCTGGGTAATAGGCATTAAGGAGGACACTTGAGGTAATGAGCACTGGGTGTTATATGCAACTCATGAGTCACTAAATTCTACCCCCTGAGACCTCCTACACTAAATTGAATTTAAATTTTAAAAAATTTAAAAATACAAAATGAAATAAATTTTAATTGGAAAGCTAGTTTAACTGAATTTGTTTCACATGCTGCTGATCGTACAACCCCAAGCTTCCCAGCCGATGCTGCCACACATGCCTTAAGTTCTCAGAATGGCTCTAGTTGTTCTCTCTTCTCATTCTTTATGTTCCTGCCCCTCTTGGATTTATACCATTTATCATCATTCCTTCTGTTAACTGACTCCAGCCTTTGAGGATCCAAAGAATTAATGTCAAAATCTGAAGGGCAAAACTCTGGCTGGCCTGGTTCATGAAGTGGTCACTGTGACTTCCCGGGTGACAAATGTGACACATGATAGAAATAGGATGCCGCCTATAACCAGGACTCACACCAATCACTGAGAAGAAATAAGACATGTCATTAGATAAAGGATGGCAAACACCTGGCTTGTTTACAGCCATTCCTGTCCCCGTGCCAGACATAACTAATTGATCACAGATCTCTTTTCTTGCTGACCTGAGGCATGCCTTTAGGTTCTTTACACAGTCTGCCAACAGCCACTGCCAGTCAAATCGGCTTGGGACATGAGATAAAAATTATCTGTCATCTCTGCACTAACCCAGTGATCAGAGAATAGGAAACTTTGTGAAACAGAAGTGAAAGGTAAAGCTATACAAAAAAAAAAAAAAAAAAAAAAAAAAAAGAGGGAAGCCAGGGAAAATGGAAACTACAGTTTAATGGTCTTTGCCATTTGCAATCTCAGGAGTGTTTCCTGCTCTGAAGTTCACAGAATCACCAAAGGATGATTCTTCTTGTCCTGCTTGAGAAGCAGGCTCATCCTGCACTAATCTCTCTGTCCAGGGGCTGGGACGGTCCTTTCCTTGCCAGCCTGGGGCAAAGGAACGTAGTCCTGGGGCAAAGGAACGTGGTCCTAAAACCCCACCAGGATCCCCCTGAAATAGGAACAATGCCCAATAGAGACATCAGATAGATCAGATAATTAGTGCCCACTCCGAAGGCACAAAAGGAATGTGAAGAAGGTGGTAGAGGGAGCCCTCACCGGACTGGGGTCCTTAGAAAAGACTTCATGGAGTCTGGGACATCTGCGCTCAGGGTGGATAGAAATGTGCCACTTCCCATTTCTGAGATGGAAGGGAGTGTGATTGGTTGACACAGACTAAGTGATGTACATGAAGAGACAGAACCATCTTCGATTCCTCACATCCGCACACTCTGTCCTGTCCATCTATGACCTAATCCGCTGCCTGGGACGGAGCTAGCTGTTGGCTGCAGTAATCACATGTGAGCAATTTTACTCAAGATCACACTCAGTTAATTTGTATGATTAGGGAATTAGCAATTGCCTTCTCTGATCGCAAAGATTATTCAAAACTTAAAATATTCTCAGAATGAAATTGGAGTAAAAGTGGCATGCTTTCAGGCATAAATTAAAGTTCAGCTGAATATTGCCTGTAATCATGCTGTGTAGAGATTTATAGTAATAGGTCATTTCCTCTAGGGTTCACTACCTTCTGCGCTTAAGGCCAGTCTCTCTCTCGATCTCTCTCTCTCTCTCTCTCACACACACACACACACACACACACACACTTTGCCCTTTGAACTGGAACAGTGATCTGTTCCCTGTGATTAAATTAGTGTAAGTAATAAGATATCATAGATTTGATTGATTTCCCTGGCAATGGTTATTAACCAGCCCAATTCAGAGCCAAGCAAGACCATTATTCTAAACATTGATTTCTGAACAGGCATGCAGGGGAAGGAAATTCTCAGCTACAGAGATATTCCATAAGGAATTATCAGATAGGATGATATATAGTGAGGATTCTCAGACAAGGCAATGAACCCTCTGGAATCCTCAAATACCATGATATACAGATGTCAGAGCCCACAGGGAGACTCAGCAAAGCTGTGAATACACTTTAGCAATGTTCTCAGGGAATATTTCTTAGATGCACCATAAAATGTAAGAGCTGAGAACTGTATTGTAGGCCAATCACTGTGTTTAATCCAATAAATATATGTTTAGTCATTTCCCTGAACCATATTCGCTAGAGGTTCAGGAAGCAAGAAGGAAAAATGGTCTCTACCTTCAAGGTGCCCGCAGTCAATATTTTGCGTTATTCGTTAAGGAAGCTTGGAAATGCCCTCCACTCAAAAAGGATGGATTCTTGAAATGTGGCTAGTGTCTCAGAACATTCTCCTTTACAAAAAGGTTTCTGTATTTCCACAGAGTCTTACATCCAATGAAAGACTTTCACAGAAATGTGGGGGGGGGGCATCTCTTCAACAACATACAAGGTGCCCGGGGCTGTAAATCATAGCCTGAATCTGAGTTCTGAAGAAAAAATAAATCTGTTAAATAAACTGAAATTCCTCTTCGCATTCTCCAAACCCCATGGCATCTTCCCACCAAGCAGGAGAGAACGGAATCAGGAACGACTTCAGTGTGGCTCTCTTCAACAGTGTCCATACCATATCCAACAGCCAGAGGAAAGCAGGATACTTCGATCCAAATTCATATATTGAAATGTGTGTGAATTTTATGTGCATCTTTGCCTCCTGTGCTAAGGACAAAAAGCTCACAGAGAGTACTTTTGGCAACAACAGTCTCTAGACTCAGAATTGCTGGGTTTGAATCCTGTCTCTGACACTTTCTAGGACAGATTAGTCCTAGAGATCATTAGTCCCAGAGAACATCAGCTCTCAGTTTCCCTCAGTTAAATAGCAACCTATTCACCACAGAGGTTTGCTGCATGAGTGAGGGAGACGATTCGTGCATGTGAAGGGCTTACCCAAGTGTCTGGTACCCAGTGATGCTCAAAAACTCATACAAAATTGGTCCTGACCATTTGTCCTAAAGATGAAGAGATATGAAATGACCTATAACCTTACAAGGTGATAAATGAGTCATGGCTTCCTTCCTTCCTCTCTCGTTCCTTCTGACTCCCAGAGGTACAACCAGAGACAGTGGGAGAATGTGGAGTGTCAGGAAGCACAGTCCAGCCCTCAGAGTTATGCCACTTCATGGTGGGCTGCCTTGGGAGGTAATCTGTTCCCTGTCCCTAGAAGTGTTCAAGTAAAGGGTGAGGACTCACTGTAATTTCAAGGATTTCTGTCCTATGTTTAAGAGTGAATGAGATCATATGACTGCTGAGGGCTCTCCTAATTTATTTGACTCCGATCCCATGACATAGCGTTGAAATGTTTTGCTCTGGTCATTATGGAATAATGTTGAAGGAAGGAAAAGAACAGAAGTGAGAGTAAGGGAGAACTGTGGTCCCATCTGCTCCACCTCTGACCCCCAGACAGCTGGTGAAACGTAGTCACTCAATGACTCTTCAGCCAAAACTAGAGAAAGTGCAAATAGAATTAGTAGATATCGATGTTTTGGGTTTTTCAGAATGCAAAGATCTTGAGTTTCCCAAACACAAAATCCACAGACAGCTTCTCTAGACCTGTTCCTTCTCTGTTCATAAGGAGCCACACATACCCCCACCCCCACTCCATGCTTCAGAATTGTAAATGAGATGCATTACAGTTTTAAAAGTGTGTGTGTGTGTGTGTGTGTGTGTGTGTGTGTGTGTGAAGGCTGGTGTGCCTATGGGACTTTTCCAAGCCCCGTATTTGTCTGAATGCCATTGATTTTTTGCCTAATTGTTATTCACTATGCTAATTTCCCCCACAAATCTCACATTCTATTGATCAAAAAGTAATAAACTCTCTAACAAACAAAACAAGCATTATTGCAATGTTGGGAAAACATCAGTTAATATCAATACCATATTTACAATTATCTTTAATCCAAATTTTACCCATGATGCAGTGCCTAAGCAGCTTCAGAAACCAAAGGCTAGATGGGAAAAATCCTGTTTGCTTTTCCCTGACAAAGCCAGGGGAAGCAAATGAAACCAAAGGTACACCTCAAGATGCCCAGTAAAGAGCTGATGGTTAGAAAGGAGAAAAAAAAAAATGTCATTATCTCAGCAGAGAAACCTATCACCTGGTCTGTTTTCCCCCTTCCTGTTTCTTCAGTTTAAGGTACTTTTTTCCTCATTGTGGAAAGTACAAAGGTGGGCTAAGTCATATTTTACTGTGCTCAAAAATTAACGTTTCCTGGAAGAGAAAAAAAATGCAATTATTTAGTGGGCGCTTATAGCATTGCTGATTTGGCTTATTCATTGCAAGTCGGCAGGCCACCATTGTGGGTGTCTTTGTTTTCTTGGCTCAATGTTCTTTCCTCTGGGATGTCAACAACTCTTTTTTCTTGTGGAGAATTGTTGGTTCCCACATTTCAACCGCTCCTTCAGGATACCTGCAAGTCATAGCACACCACCTTCGTGGCCATTTCTCTTTGGTCTGGGGGTTGACATCTAACCAAAGCCCACCCAGTCAGCATTGTCCTTGAGGTGTTTCAAACCAAAACTGGGAATAATGCAGAGACAACCTGGGAGGCATGGGACCACCAATGACTGTGATTCCAGCCAAATGGAGGAGGCCAATCTGAAAGGATAAAATGGACTGGCTGAATGAAGCATAAAAGAGATGAAGAAATGGGGTCCTAGTAACATTCAAGACACCCATTCCAACTGACCTTCGGTCTACCTGTACATTCACTTTCATAGGCTGATAAATCTTATTATAGTTTAAACTGTGTTTCTCTCCCTTACCACAAAACATGGGACTAACAGTACATTTATACAAGTTGAATGTGAGCATATCACAAGCTGAAGGACAGATGATGCAACAGGGCTCAGAAAGAGGGCCCACTACAGGAGGCTACTTCTAAGATATGAGCATCAGAGGTTAGGAAGTGCGGACAGCAAGTAGGGTCTGAGTGCTAGACCTCCTCCACACACATGTCGCCTGAGTCCTTTTGAAATTGCAACTTCTTTTACAGATCAAGATGTGGAAAAGGAGGTCAGAAACTTAACAGCTAGACTGAGCCTGACTCTAATGTAGGTTTTTCTACATTATGAACCAATCCCTGGAGCAGTTGAAGAAAAAGCCATCAGCAGCATATTGAAGTTCTAGATATTTATTGTTCTTTTTTGTGTTGAATGAAGCAATCATGGAGGCTTTTCCCAAGGTGTTCCCATGTCTCATAGGAAGCGATTATGAGCGGCTCTGGGCTCAGTTTGGGTTATAGAGTGGCCAAGCCAAGCCCACCAGACCTGAGTCATTGCATCTTCTATAGGAAATCACACTGGTCCTACTGGACGAGAACAAAAATCCAGATTTGGGCTTAAATTGCAGTTCTCAAACATTCTGGGTGTGCAACCTTGGGCAAGTTATGAAAACTTTCTAAGCCTCAGTTTCACAAGAAAGATAAAATCGTGCCTGCCTGATCAGACCTTACCTACTGTCTAAGATACACGAATATCTAACCCTAAAAGGACAAACCCTTGTCCCTTCTAGGACAGAAGAGGCTCAATATAGTTATCCATTCTGGATGGGGTGCTAAATGATACGACCAGCAGATCACATGATCATGGGAATGCCCTTATGCCAAGTTGTCTGTTAGATTCTGCGAAGAACAGTGCCATAATAAAGGCTCAGTGTTCATCTCTGCTATGAAGAGATTGGCCATTCAGAGGCAGCAGATGAGCCTTAGGAAGCGGGAGTCCATACTGTTCAGCTCATCTATAGCCTCTACCTCTGCCATTATAACCTCTCATTCACAGGTGGGCCAGGTCGGTGGGGGCCAATGATGAAGGCTGACTGACATCAACTGGGCAAGTCATTTTGTCTACTTGGTCATTCAAGGCTTACTCCATGGTGGATGTTTTGACAAATGTCAACACTGACATGTGATAGAAAAATCTTCAACTTTGTGCCCTCTGCTTCTCATCCATCCACATGCCCCTTTCGCAGACAACCTAGTCTCTGATATTTTTCTAGTAAGCTTTCTATTTGCCCATATGTGAAACATCAGAGTTACCTACATTTCACTTTATCATCGTGGAGTGGGGATAACCATTATTAGCGTGGCATCCAAACCAAAAATCTTAAAAAAGAAATGATTAACAAATGTGTTCAGGAAAATATGAAACATGGACAAAACACTGTCATCAGACATAAAATGTTAACTAAAACTTAGGGAAATATTTACAAGATAAATGACATAAAATGATTAATATTCTTAATTAATAAAGAGATCATACAAGTCAATTTAAAATGAACATTATGATAGAAAATGCAGAAACGAGCCTGGACGGGCAATTCACAAAAGATCTATGCAAGAGAAATACGCAGAGGAAAAATATGCTCATCTCAGTAAGAGCCAAAGGAATGCAGATTGAGATATCGACATACTTTTTTGCGCCCATCAAATTGTCAAAGAGGGAAGAGATTAATATTATCCATTATTGTCGCAGATATAAGGAAATATGCACTCAAACTGATGTGGAAATATGACCTCAAACAATCCTCCTGGAGGACAATTTACCAATATGAACCCAAAACTAAATGCTCATATATCTAACTCTAGTCTTTAACCTTCTAAGACCTCATTCTAAGGAAATAATCAGGCGACGGTGTAAAGATGTATGTACATGGATATTCATATGAGAGTTGTTTATAACAGCAAAATTAGAAAAGACCTGGAGGTTTACCTACAAGACTAGCAAATAAATAACTGCATTCAAAAAGTATTATGCAGCTTTGCAAACAAAAACAACAGAGCTATATATGTTGACATGAAGACTGAGTAATACTATATTGTGAAGGGATAGAGGCAGGTTACCAAATTCTGTATGTGCGAGTTCCATGTGCTCCCATGCATAAGAACAATCTCAAAGACTATATCCCAAACTATTTTTTAAAATATTTTATTTATTTATTTGACAGACAGACAGAGATCACAATAGGCAGAGAGGCAGGCAGAGAGAGGGGGAAGTAGGCTTCCCGCTGAGCAGAGAGCCCGATGTGGGGCTCAGTCCCAGGACGCCAGGATCATGACCTGAGCTGAAGGCAGAGGCTTTAACCCACTGCGCCAAAATATTAATACTACTTATTACTGTTAGATGTGATGATTTTTTATGTATCTTTATTGTTTAAATTTTTACAATTTTGCCTTAATTTTTTAGGTTTATTAAATATTTTTATTTTATTGTGGTAAGAACTTAGTATGAGATCTGTCCTCAACAAATTTCTAAGTGTATACTGTTGGCTATAGGTACCATGTTGTAGAGCAGATATCTAGAACTTATTCATCTTGCATTAGTGAAACTTTACGTTCATTGATTAGTAGCTCTTTTTCCCTTTGCTCCAGCCCCTGGCAATCAACAATCCACTCTTCAATTCTGTATATTTGACTCTTTGAGATGCCTCATGTAAGGGGACTCATGCAATATTTGTCCTTCTGTGATGGCACATTACACCTAATATAATGTTCTTTGGTTTTCTCCATGTTGTTATATATGGCCAATATTTCTTCTTTTTATGACTGGCTAATATTCCATTGAGTGAATATACCCCATTTTCTGTATTCCTTCATCTGTCCATGGGCATTAAGTTCTTTCTGCATCTTAATTGCTGTGAATAATACCGCAACAAAATTTAAGAGTGCTACTATCGCTTCAGGATCCTGATTTCAATTCTTTTGGATAAATACCCAGAAGTGGGATTACTGGATCACACGGTAGTTCTGTTTTTAATTTTGGGGGGAACCTTCCTAATGCCTTCCCTGACAACTGCAACATTTCGCATTCCCACCAACAATGTGCAAAGGCTGAAATTTCTTCAAATCCTTGCCAACACTTGTTGTCTTTTGGGGGTTTATGGGTGTTTTTTAAATCTTGATAAAAGCCATCCTGACAGGTGTGAGGTGGTGTCTCATTGTGGTTTCAATTTGCATTTCCCTGATAATTAGTGATGTCGGGGATCCTTTCACAGACCTGTTGGCCATTTCGGAGAAATGTCTATTCAAGTGTCTAACTTAGCACAGGCAACAGAAACAAAAACAAACAAGTGGTCCTATGTCAAACTAAAATTCTGCGCAGCAGAAGAACAAAGGACAGGGTGAAAAGTCCCACAGGAGGGAGGGTCGGGGTTAGGGGGCAGCCTCGAAGGTGATTATTCCTTTAGCATTCCTGTCAGAGAAACTTCTCCTACTGCAGGATACACCTGTAAATCCCTGTCCTTATCAAGCTCCCCAAGACAAAAAAATACGCAGTGATCACACGCCTATAGAGAAACACACCTAGAACTGACACATGCGTATCTCACACACACACACACACACACACACACACACATCACTGTCCTCCTTCTGCTCCTTCTTAGACACACGAGATGAGCCCTTATTGATGCAGCTGTCATTTGCACAAACCATTTCTTTTGCAGCAAGTTTGCCAAAGCAGTCCAGACCGAACACAGAGATCTGTGGAAACTCCCCAAGCATTAAATACAGGGGGGGAAAACTTTAATGCATAATCTTTTGAATATACATAGAGATAGATACAGATATACTCTTTAATCACAGCTATTGCTTTATGCCTCTTCACCCACGGTTCTTTTGTGGCAGAGGCATTTTTCAAAAACACAGACCCTCTTTTGTTTAATTAATAATCCCCCCAGACATAAATCACCCCAGCGGTACCCTCTCTAAGCAGCCCCGTGGCAATGACCTACTTTAAGAGCCTTTCATGTACGGGTTGGGTTTACTATGTATTTTGAAAATTACTGCTCAATAGCTATTTTGGGAGATCAGCATTTTCTTTAGTAAGTTTAGCAATGAGGACCCATTTTCCCACCTGGGAAGGAAAGAGTCGTAGAATTATAGAACTGAATTAGAGGGGATGAAGAGGGACTGTTTATTTCCCTGGGACACTAAGAATAATAATGAGGAGACATCTGTTGCCTCTGCGCGAGGACTGACCCATTTCATCCTCATGATAGCCCTATAGAACAGACACTACTGTTGTCCCCATTTAACTGATGGGGAAACGGAGTCAGGGAGAGATGAAATCACATTCCCCCTGAACCTCCCAAGCAGCAAATGGCAAAGACCATATTCAGATGCAGACCGTCTCCCCTCGGAGGCCATGGTCCCCGCCACGCCAAGCGCTCGCCTCTGATGGGCATAAAACCAAGATGTATTTAATGCGGGGGACACGCCAGACACCCAATAAACATTCTCACGTTTAGTTCTCACGGTGACACCAAGTTGGCATTATCTATTTCCAGACAGGTGAACTGAAGCTTAGACATCTGGGTGAGATTTTTTTTTTTTTTTTAATTATTGTGGTAAGAACACTTGACATGAGATCTGCCCTCTTAACCAACTTTTAAGAGCACAATACAGTGTTGTTAACTATGGAACACCTCGGTGTAAAGAACTCTAGAACTTGTTTATCCCACAGAACCGATACTTTAGACCCATTGAACAGTGACTCCCCTTTTTCCTTTCTCCCCAGCCCCAGGCAACCCCCATTCTACCTTCTATTTCCCTGTGTTGGACTCTTTTATGTCACCTACGGGGAATTTTTATGCCTCTGGGAAGCGGAACCATGCAGTATCTGTCTTTCCGTGTCTGGCTTATTTCACTTAGCACGATGTCCTCCAGGTTCATCCACAGGGTCGCTTGTGGTCGGGTCTCCTTCTTTTTACGGCTGAATTATACTCGGTTGTGTGTACAGACCCTGTTTCCCCGGAGGCACGGTGGTGGAGAGATGGGTAGGTCCAGAAGCAGGAAGAAAGGCTGCCAGCATCAGTAGGCACAGGACATTTGCCATGACCACGTCTAAATGGTGTCCATGGAAGGATGAGAATCCATGAAAAGTTAAAAGGAGTTACTGAAGGAAAGATGGTGTTGACATCACACTTGCCACCTTTTTATTGACCCTGGTCGTGGCCCGGATCCAGGTTATAAACCAAGGAGTCTATGGCTTCATCCCTCCTATTAATTAAATAAAAGCTTTTTCTTCTTTTGGAATCACAATTTCGTGGACACTGTACTAAATCCCAGTAAGAATCCCCTCTGGAGAAGAAAGGACCCATCCTGACAGAGCAACTTTTCACACATGTTCTATGTCTCCATGGCGCACAGCTACCTCTGCCTTGGCTCAGGAACTACCAGCATCTACAAGATGGAACATTCTGGAAAAACAACAGCAACAAAAAACCCAGACCCAAACCTAACCTCCTCTTTTCTTCAGAGCTGACTTAAAAGATTGGCTTGAGTTTGAGATGACTAAAATAAATGTGATGAGTGTTCTTTGAAAAATCTAGGATGTCATTATGCATTGCATTTGTTTGCCCTAAATCCATTTTCTATTAGGTTATTATTAATTAGCATTTGTTTAACACCAACTCTGTACTCAAAGCCAGACTATATATGTGAGAGAATATCCGTGCCCAGGATAGGTCACAAGGAGGATTTCTCCAAACAGCTCACCACCCACATTTAACCCCCCAGAGGAATTACACATACTCCAAAGAAATGTTCTGACAATAAATTTTCAGGGAAACCACTCAAATAAAAAGAATCACTTTCCACCAGTGGGACTTTGCATGCACTCGCCATATGGGACAGGCAGAGTCCTGAGCCAATATAAAAATTTTAAAGGGAAAAAAAAGTGAGATTTCACACCAAGTGACTAAAAATGTATCAAAGTCTCCTGAAAGTTGTAAATAGCTGAAAATAGGAAGTAAGTATAGAAATTATTTTTTCAATTATTTTATTATAAGAACACTTAATAGTGGTATAGATGAATCAGATAACATTTATGCAAATATGAAGGCTATACCTAGAGAAAGAGAAGCATCTCTCTGAATCTCATGATCAAAAAAAAAAAAAAAAAAATGCCTGGATGGATTTTTGCCAAATTTGGAAGATATGTGTGGGGACTATCTGTGGTGTATTGGCTTAGTTTAAATTCCCCCAAAAGCAGATTCTGAGGAGGACAGAGAGGTCATTACTTGGAAATCCAGGAGGCACAATGAGGGAGTGGGGAAGGGACAAAGGCATGGTCTGATAATAAACAGGTTGAATATGTCTCCGAGCTGTTCCACTGAGGGGAGAAGCTGGGGTATTTTCCTACCAACTCCCACTCGGTGCTGGTTGTAAAGCTCCTGGAACAGCTCCCAGGCACCCAGCCCTGCCTGTGGCCAGACAGAGTCCTCAGACAGGGAGACACGGGTGCGGGGCCAGGGGGAGGGGGATGTTCCCGTCTTCGACCACTTCAGAATATACATTACACAGTTAGTGTGTATATATGACATCCAAGGTGTACATATCTGTATTCTAGAGAATATGTTTCGTTATCTAGAGAACCGTATATATTCTATGCATATATTCTATAGAATATAGGGTATCTAGGGAAGAGGCTGCTGGGGCCACAGTCTCATCCACCAACAGGACCTGGGCTGGCTACAGCAGGTGCACGCGGTCATGGGAGCGGTGACCCTCCATCCTTGGGTTCGCCGAGGCCGTGAGCTGAGTCGGGCTGAGGTCCTCAGTGAGAGAATCCTGTGCTTATCCCTCCACCCAGCCTGGCTGAGTGCTTTCAATCAGGACCCGGGAAAGAACAGGCTGGCCAGTCCAGGTATGGGACTACGGCATTCAAAACCATGTTGCATCAACACTTTGAGGCGGACCCTCCTGAGCAGGTAGCTGCCGTCCCCAACCCAAACCCTTGACCTAACCCTGCTTTGTTCACTGCTTCTGATCCCCCACACTGCGCTACAACCCTCCCTGCCTCGTAGGTCCAAATTAAAAGGTATGTTACCAAATACCAAATTAAAAGGTATATTCAAAAGTCTTAAACTATACACACACACACACACACACACACGTAACTATATATACACACCTATATAGTTTTATGTATATACGAATCTATTCTTATATATTACTATATATTTATATAAGCATATAAATTATATAAACATAAATACATATTACAAAATATATATGAGTTGATACTATAAAATATTATAAAATATATCTATATAAGCATACACATTAATATACCTCTTTCTGGTCAAGATGTAAAATAAGCCTGAATGAAGAGGAACAAATAACGTAATCAACAAGTTTGTGTCAGGCAGACTTCTGGATGTAATAGCACCAACAATTTCAGCAGCATTACCAGGGAATTGCAGGTTAATGGAGCCACTCAGGGCACCCCTGCCCTTGCTTGTCTACCATATAAAGTTAAATTATTTAAAAAAGAAACATTCTCCTGAGTAGTTGCAGGTCACTTTGGATCAGTGAAGTTTCCCTCCAGAGTTCAGATGTGAAATATTAATAGGTTTGAAAGAGACAAGATTTATCAGCCTGGGAGTATCTGCTTCCTGAGCTCCAGCATCCAGGGTGCCTCAGACCCTGTAGGACCCCCTCCCATTAGACCTCCCTCTCTGATGCTGCAACATTCCTCTCTATAGATGCCCCTCAAGGACGTAAACACCTTAGCAGAAGGAGGCAAAATTACATTCTGCCAAGAGAGGAACTTAGCAGCTCTGACATTTTAAGTTTTTTCTGTATCTTCGGGGATGGAGTGCACTTCCTTGCAATTCAAAAACTTAGTGGCTCCACAGACCAGGCAAAAGAGCTCTCTACACTTGATTTCAAATCCCTGTTGGACTACTGTACTGGGTTGAATGGTGCCCACCCCCCTCCCCCACCCAATGATACATCCAAGTCTTAATCTCTACTTACCTGTGAATGCAAACTTCTTTGGAAATAGCGCTTTTATGATGTAATAAAGTTAAGGATCTTGAGATGAGATCATTTTGGATTTCGAGATTTCGAGTAGGCCCTAAATCCAATAACCGAGGACTTATAAGGGAATAAGAATGATTCGAGACCCAGAGACCCAGGAAAGAAGGCCCTGTGGAAATGGAGGCAGAGATTGGAAGGATGCAGCTACAAGCTGAGGAATGACAGGAGCCACCAGATGCTAGAGGGGGCAAGGAAGGGTCGTTGGCTGGAGGCCCTGTGGGAGCATGGCCCTGCCCACAGCTTGACTCTAGACTTCTGGCCTCCAGAACCAGGAAAGAATAAGTGTTGTTTTAAGCCACCAATTTGACGGTAATTTATTGCGGCAGCCCTAGGAAAGTAATGGAACCACCTAATATGTCATGACCTTAAGCTTGCCCTCTCTCAAATAGCATTCCCTGCATCAGGAAAATCTGAAGAATGCTCAGGGTTATTGTACTAAGGATACCACAGACACATTAGAGCTGTTGTCTATTGAGTGGGACCTGGAGAGAAAGGGGATTAATGAGATATGTATTGTCCTCGCCTGGGCCGGTGACCAATACCACCGTCTGAACTGTATCTAAGGTTCAAAAATTACGTGAGATCCGAACTTTGTCTGTGATCCTGGAAACCTTGCTCAAGTGTAAGGAAACTGTGACTCAGAATTTCTGGGTGAGCACCATGATCCCGGTGCTGGCCTCTGGCGTCATCACGGGGCCTTGGATGCAGGGATACGAGCGTCATCGTCCTGTCCCCGCGTGTATTTTGAAAATGTCACTTGCTCCAGTGTGATTGATTCCTGGGGGTGGGGGAGGGAAGGGCTTGAACACAACATGAATTCTATGTTGAATGTGAAGCTTCATCCTGGAGAAACACTGACGTGAATCCAGAAAACTGCACACCATTGAACCGAGCTGTGTACGGTGACACACACACACACACACACACACACACACGTGCACACACTTCAAACATCCCCCTGCTCCCTCAGTCTGCCACATGTGTTATGAGTCACACCTATCCACACCTGTGGTCCAACTTTCCATCCGATTTCAGGGGCTCTTTCATAATTACTCACCAGCCACACACACCAAAAAAGCCCACCTACTCAAGCAATTTTTAGAGGTCTTTAAAGGGAAAATGCCATATCGAATAGTATTTCTGTATGTCTTAACCATTTAAGATAGCAAACTGTGCTGCCATTTTTAGGACTTCTTATGCCTATCTTTTTAAAATTTAAAAACATTTTTTTTTAATTTTAAATCTTTTAAAATTTTTTATTATTGAGGCGTAATTGGCATTCGCCATTATATTCGTTCCAGGCACACAACAGAGCACTCCGTCCACGTTGTACAATGCCATGCCCATCACAGAACATGTGGTCACCTCTGTTACCACACAACATTATTACAATATTACAATATTATGGACCATATTCCCTATGCTGTACTTCTCATCTCTGTGACTTATTGATTTTATAACTGGAATTTTGTACCTCTCAAACCCCTTCATCTATTTTGCCCACATGGTTCCTATCTTATTTTTTTTTCCCATCTGTCCCTTATGAACATTGTGCCCCAAGTCCATTGTTCCCATAAGCCTCGTGTTTTCCCGCATGGTTTGGCACGGTGCAATGATTTCAAGAGTGCCATGTCGTATGTCACATTATGATAGAAATGACTGTAATGTGCATAGAGCAGAGCTAGGTCCCACTTGAACACTCAGTAAAAGCTAGCTGTCAGTATTTACTAGATGAGGAACTGACGGACACATACTAACCTCTCAATGAATGTTCATTTCCTTCCCTTCCGTGATCAGCTATTGAAAGATCCCCAAGCAAGTTAAACTGCATCCATACATTTACAGCACAAATACAAGAGGCAATGGGAAGTAATTATCTTTCAGCTCAGATCTCTGACTCAAAGTTAGCACTGAGACTCTCTCGTTCTTACTCTCAGGTGAGCAGAAATTCTTTACGAGGCTGTTTTTTAGCAAGTTGCATACCAAAGGGCAGCGACAGCAATAACAGAGAAAAGCCGGTGTGTTGTATGAACGTAACCAACTTTTGGAACTTGGTAAAAATAACCATTTATGCCAGAATAAGGTGTCAGGATTTCTTCTTTTCCTGAGGAGTTTTCAGTCCCCTTGTCCCCGGTGGGGAGAGAGTGTAGAAATCAGGAAGAGGATATTTTCATAGATCAGGGTTCATTTTCAAGGTTTTGATCGCCTTGTTGTCAAATTCACAACTGCATCCCTGAATACATCCATTCTATCTTCTGCAGAACTCACCTGGGCACTGCCATCTACGGGCAGACACATTTTTCCACTGCGGGACTTTCTGGACTGATCAGCAAAACTCTCTCCAAAATCCCAGCAGATGTGTCTTTCTATAGAAAGTTTGCTTCTCCTTAAACAAACCACACAATTTTTTTTTTAAGATTTATTTATTTATTTGAGCAGACGAGGGGCAGAGGGAGAGGGAAACCCAAGCAGACTCCACCCTGAGGGCAGAGGCCAAGTCAGGCTTGATCTCACGACCCTGAGATCCTGACCTGAGCCTAAACCGAGAGTCGGTTACTTAACCAGCTGAGCCACCCAGTCCCCCAAACCACGCAATTCTTTCCTGCACTAATGGATGATAGTGTAACTTGTATTCTGGGCTTTTGAACATTCTAGAAAAGGTCAAACTGTATAGGGAGACCAGGGTTCTCTCATCACTTGCCTACCTGGGTACTCTAGAGAGGATGGCTTCAGGATATCTCGAGTTTAGGGAAGTGCAGGGTCCCATGCCAGCTGAGAAATCTGGGAGATAGTTACACTTCCCACACTGTTCCTTGGCCAACTCTGGAGTCCATCTTTTGGTCATGGTGTTTGCTTCCTCACAAGGACTTGGCTTTGTCTGCATTTCTAGTGTGGGGAGCTCTAGCCCCAGTTGGGGGGGTGCGGTCAATGTAAAGAGAGATCAGAGCCCTGGCAGAGATGGGTACACAGACTCCGCAGCCTCCTAACACATCCTCTTCTTTGGGGCAAAATCAGAGGAATGCATCTCAACCTCCCAAGAACCATTAGCTCACTATGGAATTTCTTAATTATGCCCCAAATGGGAACCATACGGGTACAATCCATTACCAGAAGGAAAGTTAATCCTGTGTCTCCGGTTACAAATACCCATGATGTCTCATAACTGGTATAAAGTATCACTTTTTCAAACACCTTTTGGACGGGTGGCTGGGAGTTCCCTCTCTCGTGCAGCTCCTCCCTCTTCTTTAATACACCTAGAAAGACTGTGGACTCTGCTAAAGATCAGCCTGAAATGTCTGTATTTGAGAGTAGGACAGAGCTTCAGCCTGGCCTTTCACAGCCCCGGGGCATTCCTGGGACTCTCACTGATGCACCATCTCAAACAGTATTATTGTGATGTGTTCATTTCCTGATAAAGTCTTCATCTCATTACTCTCCTTTTGCACCAGAAGTCAACGATGAAAGCGAAAGAAAGATCACAATTGCTGTACAGAAACACAGGAAACCTGAAATGAAACCTCTTAGCCTTGGAAAGAAGCAGGGCAGGAGAAAGAGATAGTTGTCATAAGAACCAGATGTGAGCTCTTTCCCGTTGCTTCCGGGGCTTCCCTAAGTCGGAATCCTCACTCAGATCTTCCTAGATGGTTTCCCTTCCTAGCCATTCACAGCCTGTGCACAACCTCAGCCTACGAGGAAGGAAACAAGTCAATAGTGGTATTAATGGTGATGATGATGATGACAGTGCCAGGTGCTGTCCTGGGTTTTTCATCTACTTACCTTAGAATACTGACCTATTTAGTCCTTATACAACCTTATAGGGTACACACTGTTGTTATCCTATTTTTTTTTAGACAGGGAAACTAAGGCACAGAAAAATTAAATAATTTTCCTAAAATCAGACAGTTAGTAAGTGATGGAAGGAGGCTGTGAACCCAGGCATTCTGGCTCAAAAGGACAGTCATAATCACTAGAGAAAAGAGTCATGAAGTTGACACACCCTCGTTAGCATCCCATCGCCACCATCTTGCCCACATGGTATTAGAATATGGCTTACCTTCTTTGGGAGCCTGTTTCATCCCTGGTAAGGATGACAATGATGGTAGGAACCCTTACCTCAAGGTGCTGTTGGGAAGAGCAAATGAGACCAAGTCTGTAAAGCCTGTGCCCTCAGAGAGAAGGGTACCTTCCCCAGCCCACACAGTTCCTCAACATGGCACAAGGGCTGGTCCAGTTCTCCTACACCTGCTCCAACCCATCCTCGGCTGTGCTCCTCCATATAGAAATACAGACAATGAAAGAAAAATGGGACATTTTCTTCTCACTTTCATAAACCTAGCTGTCATTTCTACTCCAGAGCCTTTGAAGCTAGCACAGCAAAGGGACCCTCTCCTCCTTGCCCCCCTGAGGAGCCCCAGTCTTCTGGTCAGACCCCATTTCTGGGAAGCTCAGAGGATCCTTCACTCCACAAAATAGTCATCATTCACATTATGCACCGAGCACTGCCCTTGGTGCCAGGATCTAAGAGTGAGTGATACAGACCAGTCCTCAACTACGCAAAAGCCAAAGTCTACTGGAGAAAATGGGTAGAATAAAGGGAGAGGGATTCATAAATAAATACAATTGGAATCAATGCGTGGAAAGACACAAAAGGGTGCTGAGATGTCCTTTAGCCCGAGTGGTCAGGGAAGGCCACTCTGGGGAGGAGACGTGAAGGATGAAAGAGAGAAAGTCAAGAGTAGGGCAGGCTAAGAGCATCATGGGTCACTGAGACATCACCTGGAAGATGCTGTCCCAGTTCCCCGGGTTTCCCTGATGACACCCAAGAGCAGAATCCCCTAGGCTTTCCTACTCCAGCCTGGATCTGCCATTCCAACTCGCTCAAGTAGTTTTACCTCCTCTTGGCATCAGTTTCTCCATCTGTACAATGGGGCCAATACTTGTTTTGAGTGAGGTGGGTTTTGCCAGGGGAGGATTAAAAAACATAGTGTTATTACATCTCAGTGTGGACGAGACTAGGAAAGATTCAGCCACGCATGACATCTTCCACACAAGGTCCTGTTCAGGATGCCCTCCATCTGGGGCTTCTGTCCCCCCAAACACTGTCAGCTAAGTGACCCCAAAAAAAGTCTCCCCTGATGCTTTTGGTGACTTGGAATGTGTTTCAGGTCTTGTGGAGTTTCTGACAAAATTGCCTCGTAAGTCCCTGAGGTTGTCATAAAAATGGTAAATACTTTCCCCAGGTCTACCTCCCAAAATGGGGGTGCACATTTGGTCAGGGGCCCCTGGGCCCCCAAGACAAAGGCCTCATTCAAATCTCAGGTCATTCTCAGGCTCAGGCTTTCAGCAGAGAGACCCTCTGGGTAGGATTCCGAGCCAGCTGAAAGGACAAGGGGAACTCTACCAAGGTCCTTGTGGTGTTCCTTTGTTTGAATGCAAATAGCGTTAATGTTCCATTTCCTTTATTTACCTTGGTTCCTGTGTTCGGAAAATCTTCTCTTTCAGCCCCCACCTCCATTTCCCCTCTGGCGGCAGTTCACCTCAGCTTCTGGTTTCTACCAAACAAAGCTGGGTTTTCAGGACTCACAGCCCCGCAGTGCGGAGTGAGCCTGCCACTAGGCCCCTCCTTCATCTTGCCAGTCTCAGAGGAAGCTCCTTTGACCTTCCACTGTTATCATTACTATTACGCTCATTATTGTGACCATCACAGCCACCCTGGGCCCACCCTGCATCCGAGCCCCGCTTCCCAAAGTCCCATTGTTCATGGTTTCCACAGTTCCCCCTCTGCCCTAGCCACTTCCTCTGGGGCCTCACACACCACACACCACAGTACAAGCCCATCAGGTAACCTCAAAGCCCGGAACCATCCTCCAAGCCCTGTTCCTCCCTCTGCTCTCACGGTGGCCCTGCAGCTTCCCAGTCACACAATCTTCATGCACAATTCATACACTCCTTCTTAGTCTCCTCCCGGCCCACATCTAGCCACATGTGGCTTTTTAGATTTAAATTCATTATTAAACGTAAATAAAATTTAACAATCAGTCCCTCGGTTGCACCAGCCACATTTCCAACTACTCCATAGCCACTGTATCTGACAGGTGGCCGCCATATTGGAGGAGGCCAATAGAGAACATTTCCATCATCCTAGAAAGTTCGGTTGGGCGGTGCTACACTAGAGAATGGGCAGCAGCGAAAAGTTTCTAATATAAAACAACAACGGACATGGCCCTCTGAGAGGTCAATCTAGTTGGGAGAATTAAGCCATAACGTAGAAATAGTAATTTCTTAGGGATAATTAAGAGAAATCAGATCATTCCTACTAACCACAGCTCTCAACCTACTCCTCCCTGTTGGATCAGGCCTGCAGAGCTCAGCCTGCTGTCACCCAAGGGAACACAGAACTTGTCTGTACATCAGTGATCATGAAACCTAGCTACACAATACGTTGTTCAGTTACATCAAGAGGATACATTTTTAGAGCTGCTCTGGGACTTCCACATGGATGTGGGGCTCATAACTGGTTAAGACTGAAAGCAGCTATTCCTGGGAATGCTATTTTTCTACATAACAACAAATAATTGGTCCAACGTGATTGTCTTCTATCATGTCATCATGATTCGGAAGTGAGGCTAGAAAAGGAAGGGGGATGGGTTTGTGGATCCTTTGGATTCATGTCCTATCTCCTGCCACTGAATGGCAGTGTGACCTTGGGCAAATCACAACTTTCCCCAGTTCTCTCATTTTTCTGATTCATAATAGGAAGGTGACAACCCTCATGCTAATTCCACACAGGCCTTGGGATGATAAAATAGGATAATGAAGGGTAGAGTATTCCATAAACCAAACGCCCAACTAAGAAAAAGGGGAAACAATGCATTTAATGCACTGGCCAAACCCAGTGCTCCAGTCTGTCTGTCTAAACCACATAACTGGCCCAAAATGATTCAGCCAGATACCAGGTAAAATCGTATAATTCTCTAGGTTCCAAAATAGTGCTTCCCAATGTTGTTTTTTTTTTTTTTTTTTTTTTTGGCATGTTTTGCACCACATTTTTGATTATTTGAAAGTTCCGCAGAAAGCTTAGCAGAATTAAAATCTCTGAATAGCAGATTTTAACAAGTCAGCCATGACAATAGCACAATCACTACTGGGTTATAAAAATGTCTCACAGTGTCTATAAAAACCTCCAGTTACTGGCTTATGCCTTTGCTCCCCTTCATCTCCGCGATGCTGCTGGAGGACGCAGTTCACCCTTCTGAGGAGGTGCTGTCCTCCCGCATTGCAGAAGAAGGCTGGGGGTGGGGGTGGTCTTTTCCTTGCTGCTGGCTTGGCATTAAACTACAATTCCTAGCTCTTAATCAGAAGACACTACACCCCATCATAATCCCCTTCAACCTTAAAGTTCACACACACCAATAATATCCACCAACTCTTGTGTGTTGACCAGGAATTGGACAGTGGTGCCTACAGTGAGCTAGAGGAAGCCCCTGGGATCCTGGCATCCATTTGAGAACTACGGCTCTACAGGAGCTGGGATTTCAGAACTAAGACACTGGCACTAAAATCTACAACGCAGACTGGTTTTAGAGCCCAAATTCCAGAAGAGTTGCTGGGTTTTGCTGGCATTATAGCACATATATTTGGACAGCCCTTTGCCCATCCAAAAGCATTTTTATATACATCATCTCTGACAAAGGCCTTGAAAGCTCTATTGTCTGATGACTTCCCCCATCCCCCATCACCTGTAGGACATCATCTCCTCCTCCTCTTCCTTCACCCCATCTACATGGTCATGGGGCCTTCTCGATTTTCTTTGCCTAGGCCAGACTTGCTGCTGGTTCAGAGACTTCACTTCTGTTCACTCTGCCTGGAATGTTCTTCCCCTAATAATCTGTGGGACTCACTCCCCCACTTCCTATTCAAAAGTTACGGTCTCCATGAAGCTTCCCCTAAACATCCCAGCTAAAATTTTTACCCCTGCTCCCAGCATTCTTTATGGCCCCCAACCTACCTCCCTGCCTATTTAGCACTTAGCACCCCTTGAAATATGAATCCAACATGTATTTTGTTTATGGCTTGCCTTTCCTCCACCTAATGATAAATTCCATGAACACAGAGATGTTCATTGTATCCCAGCACCTGGAAGAGTTTCTGGCACAGAGGAAGTGTGCCGTGAATATTTGTCGAATGAAGAAACGAATGAATGAATGCCATTTGGCCTTACCAGTAACTCACTTCAGGGAGGAAACTAATGGCCAGAGAGAATCAGTGGTTTGGCCAAAGGTATGCTATTCAGCACCCGTCTGGCCTGGATTTTCATCCAGACTCAGGATTTACAATCTTTGTGGCCTTAGGCCTTACCAGGTTAAGAAGAACTTTCTTCCTTTCCAACATGGGCATTGTAATCCCTGTCTCAAGCCCTTGCAAACATCCTGTCCAGAAAGCACAGAAGGAGCAGGGAATGGGGAGACAGGGGACTGATCCCAGGGGAGCCTAGGGTGGTCTCAGGGAACTGCCACACTTGAGCAAATGAACCAAAGTCCCCAGTCAGAGGGAAGAGCCAACACAGAGCTGCAGGATTTTGTCCTGCAAACCCCTGGCCCTTTCTGTGTTTCTCTGGGAGGCCATGCTCTTGTTAAATAAACACTGAAGACGGAAAGCAGTCTCTAGTTTCCACCCACTCTGGCTTTTCCAGGCACACATGACACAGAGAAGGCCTTCCTTTGAATCAGGCCCAAGACGCCCCCTAAGCAGAAGCAGATTGACTGGTTTGCATATACCAACGAGGCCATGTGCTATGGCTGGCCCTCCAACAGGTTGTTATCATTTTCCGTTTTTAGAAATGGCTGAGTTACACCCCTCCTTTCCAAGCTTCCCGTCCATGGCAGGGAATATGGCTAGCAGATCAGACCTGAGCAGGGCGTTCACCTCAATCTGACATGGACCCTCTTGCAGCGGTGTAACTTAGGACAACGTCAAAGGGATGAAAGAAAACATTTGCACTCTGGCTTTTAGTTGGCCATGTTCTCGGGCGCTCAAGTTGCATCCTAAAGGAAGTCAGAGCCTGGGGTTTGTGATTTGAGCTGAAAAGCCAAATGGCTTTTCGGCAGCTCGCAGCAAAAGGCCCAGAAATGTCGATGCCATGAGAAAAGAAGAAGTAAAAATACAGAAAACTTTAAGGAAATCAAAGTTAGTGGCAATATTTATTTCCCGACCACTCAATGGATGAAATTTTCCCCAGAGTCTCTTGAAACTCTCCTATCCTCTATTTTAAGAGAGAAGCCATTTGATTATTTTAGAAGCAGTTGGAAACATTTTATTTGATCCTGCAATATGATTATTTACTATATTCCCTAGAAAATAAGTACGAATTAATTGACCGCATGCCTCTGTAAAAACTTTAAGTTGCTCTGTACATTACATTAAGCCTTGCTACGATTGGAAGGATCTAGTTACTTTACACCTGAGCGACTGTAAGTACAGGCAAATAAGAGCATCCTTCAAAATTGTTGTCAGACTCAGCTACAAAGCTCAGTCAAGGGCGCCTGGGTGGCTCAGTGGGTTAAGCCGCTGCCTTCGGCTCAGGTCATGATCTCAGAGTCCTGGGATCGAGTCCCACATCGGGCTCTCTGCTCAGCAGAGAGCCTGCTTCCCGATCTCTCTCTCTCTCTGCCTGCCTCTCCATCTACTTGTGATTTCTCTCTGTTAAATAAATAAATAAAATCTTTAAAAAAAAAAAAAAGCTCAGTCAACTTAGCATCACCAATCCCTCTGTATAAGTAGGTTTATAACTTCCTTATCTACACAAAGGAAAGAGGGTATGGTCACTGACCCAGCCTGTGCTGCATACTAGGTTCCTGGTAGCTGAAATGTACATCTCAGGGACGTATGTATGTACACCAACTTATTAAATGTCACCAGACATGTGACCTCTGATACCCAATACAGTCCAAGGAGAATATCGCAAAACACATCACTGACGTATACAAAAGTAAGGTTATTTGCTTTAAAATGATACTTTGCATATAATCTATGTAGAGAGCAAAACAATTAACAGCAAACTGGATAAAGCCCCTTTTAAAATAGATGTGATACAAAATACCTTCAGTATGTAGCATATCAAATATAAATCTCTATTTTTGGTGCTTCACAGTTGCATAATAAAACTACTTGTTTTAGAAAAAGAGAAAAACTCTTAGAGCTCCTCCTCACAGCCATAGTATAAAAGAACAAAGAAAATATTCCCAGAAACTCGTTATAACAGACATAAAGGCATCTTATAAAGCCTCTGCTTTCTCCAGTTCTCAGCGGAAGGACCAAAAGACCATAAGCCTGCACTAAAATCAGTGCCAGCTTCAGAAATGTTCTAGAAGGCAGGGAGACAAAGGATGCCAGGTCCCAACTTCATCTATAAAATGGCAGCCTGTCCGGAGAGAGAAGGGAGGGCACTGAACAGAAATCCATCATTGGGCTGAGAAGCCACAGATTAAAGCAAGCCACGAGACTGGGGGGGTCCCTCTCACCCTAGGGGTTAGCAACATCTCCGTTCCACTGCTGCCCTTGGTGGTCTCATAGCTATTCTTGGTCCCATCAGCCACCAGATGTAGAGTACCTACTGGTCTGTAAGACTGGAAAGTGGGGCACTAGAACCATGACAAGCACAGAGAAGACACAGGGTGTCCCACTCACGAAAGCCACCACCAGGTCCACTTCTGTTTCTACCTCTACCTCTGTCCTGAATCACGGGAAGTTCCTCGGGGTCAGAGTCAGATGTGGCAAGTGAGAGCAAACCCAGAGATTTCTCTTCTAATTTTCAGCCTAAAGGATTTTGTAGACACTTAGGGGGAACTTTAATAAAGAAACTTTCAACCTATCTTGTTTAACTAGGAGCTGATGCTGGGCAGGAAGTGATACTCCTTAATAGCAGCTCCCCAGGTGTATAGAATCTTTGTTTAAAATGTAGCTTCTAGGGCGCCTGGGTGGCTCAGTGGGTTAAGCCGCTGCCTTCGGCTCAGGTCATGATCTCAAGGTCCTGGGATCGAGTCCCGCATCGGGCTCTCTGCTCAGCAGGGAGCCTGCTTCCCTCTCTCTCTCTCTCTGCCTGCCTCTCTATCTACTTGTGATTTCTCTCTGTCAAATAAATAAATAAAATCTTTAAATAAATAAATAAATAAATAAATAAATAAAATGTAGCTTCTAGGGCACCTGGGTGGCTCAGTGGTTAAGCCTCAGCCTTCGGCTCAGGTCATTGTCTCAGGGTCCTGGGATCGAGTCCCACATCAGACTTTCTGCTCAGCAGGGAGCCTGCTTCCCTTCCTCTCTCTCTCTGCCTGCCTTTCTGCCTACTTGTGATCTCTGTCTGTCAAATAAATAAATAAAATCTTTAAAAAATAAATAAATAAAATGTAGCTTCTAGGTTCCTGTTCCCAAGATCTTGATTAAGGGCAAGGGGAGGAAGACTGGGGAATTTTTAATTTTAAGAAAGAATTGAGATGCTTCTAATGCTGGTAGCCTGTGACCAACATTTTGAGAAGCATTCTTTAAAAGCTAAGAGGTTTTATAAATAGTCAAAAGACTCTGGTTCTAAAAAAATTAACTCGGTTTCAAAAAATGATGGACATTCAAAAGACGGTTAAATATCTAGGAGAAGAGGCAAAAAAGAAAGTATTCTTATTCTAAGAAGAATCAAAAGGACATTGAATTTATCAAACTACTACAGTCAGACAGAAAGATAATTTGAGATCAGGAAAAATTGCACAGATAAACAGTGATTAGAGAACTTTAAAATAAAATGAAGAGATTTTTGAATTTCTGAAACAATGTCAGACAAAAGGTGATGAAAATCACTTCCTCGCATTACAGATTGATGGAAATCCTAGACAAATTGTAAGATATTTAAAAAGTGCATGAAACAAAAAAAAAGTAAATGAAAGTCCTTGAAGAAAAGAAAAATAAATCTCAAGAGTCTGAAGTACGTAAGGGAAGTGTATGAAATGACATTGCATGGTTCTGGACGCGTAAAGACTTCAGTAACAGGCCTCCAGAGCTGAGGTTTCACTGTCCACAGGAGGATGGAAATAGAGATCTTCCTCAACTTATGATGGGAGTACATCCTGATGAATCCATTATAAACTGAAAATATAGTAAGTTAAAAAAAAAAAAAATAGGTTGGGGCACCTGGGTGGCTCAGTGAATTAAAGCCTTTGCCTTCGGCTCAGGTCGTGATCCCGGGGTCCTGGGATGGAGTCCCGCATTGGGCTCTCTGCTCCGCGGGGAGCCTACTTCCTCCTCTCTCTCTCTGCCTGCCTCTTTACCTACTTGTGATCTCTGTCTGTCAAGTAAATAAATAAAATCTTCAAAAAATTAAAATTAAAATTAAAAAAATTAAAAATAGGTTAATGAATAACCTATCAAGCATCCCAGCTTAGCCTAGTCTACCTTACAAGTGCTGAGAACACTTACATTGGCCTACGGTTGGGCAAAACCATCTAACACAAAGCCTATTCTATACTAAAGTGTTGACTGTCTCATATAATGTTTTTGAATACCATACTAAAAGTGAAATACAGAATGCCTGTATGGGTATAAAAATGGTTGTAGGTATACCAGCTGTTCACCCTTATGATCATGCAGCTGACTTCACTGCCACTGTCCAGCATGGCAAGAAAGTCTCCTACCCATATAGGTAGGCAGACCCAGGAAAAGATCCAGCTTTAAAATTCCAAGTCATTTCTCCTGAATGCATCTCACTTCTGCACCATCGTGAAGTTAAAAAACTGTAAGTTGAACCATCGTAAGTTGGCGAGGCGACCTCCTAAACACAATTCAAGGCCCGCTCAAGGCATGGGGTGAAATCAGCTATGTATGTAAAACCAAGATCCTCAAAGAGCTGTTCAAATTCTGCCAGGGACCAGAAAAAACGCAAGCCTCACCATGAAGTTTCAGCAAGGAAGTTTCCATGACACAGGCCCGGTGGATTCCGACAGAAAAACCAATCGTTGCAGAAGACGATCTCAGAATCAAAAATCCCAAACCAGGCGGAAAAATGGACCACCGCTGTGGAGAGCCACCCGGCATAACAAATGGAACAATTAGGAAGTAGTAGCTTGTTATCTCAAAGATCAAATAAAATGTATTACAAAAGACTAAAGGGAATAATAGTGAAAGAAAAAAGTGAGGATGAAAAAAGGGAGCGAATATGAAACAGATCAACTTCTAGACTAAGTTAGAATTTAATTTCTAGAATTTAAAAATATAGACAATGAATCGTAGGGTAGCCTCTTAATTGAAACCTTAGTGAACTGGATGCAATAATGTAATTATTAGTATGTATATAATATATAATGATGATCGAAGGGAGTTAGGCCAGGAATGCCAGCATGATTAAACATCAGAAAAGCCCTATAATGAAATTCACCTCATTAACATATTAAAGGAGAAAGCATCTCAAAAGATGCCCAAAAAGCATTTGAAAAAATTTAATAACTGTTCTTAACTTTTTTTTTTTTTAATAGTCTTAGTAAACCAGAGGCAGGAGAGGGACAGGGGAGCTTCCTGATATAGCATATACAGCAGATCTCCATATAAGTTCCAACATAGATCGTATACTGAGTATTCAGCAGCATTCTCTTTAAAGTCAAGACACAGGAAAAGGAATGCTCCGATCATTGTACCTACTCAGCGTTATATAGAAGGTCTTGGTCAATGCGAGCAGGAAAGAAAAAGCAAGAAGTGGTATCAAGGATTAGAAAGGAACATTTCTGCTAGTCACATAGAAAACACTGAATATATAAGGCAATACAGAAAAGCAATATTAGAGTTATTTAAAAATATTTAGCATTATTGCCAGATATAGAGCAGTACATTAAAATTAGTATCAGTCCTAGATAAATAATTAGCAACTACAATAAAATTAAAAATCTCATTCTTAAGAACAACGAAAGTTACAGGATATCTAAGAATAAATAAATGCAACAAAGAAAATGAGAAAGGTAAAAAAATTTATGAATAAAGTTATAAATTTATATTTTAGTACTTAAAACGAATTCTAAATATTGAGATATATACACCGTGTCATCGGTTAAAAGAACTCGAATTATAAAGCAGGCAATTACCTCTAAATTAATATATAAGCATATGTTTCCAATAAAAATTATAATAGGGCTTTCCAAGGCAATCGATAAGCTGATGTTGAAATTTATATGAAAGAGTAAAGGACCAAGACAATTTTGAAGAATAAGTATGGGTGCTTTGTACTACTATTTATCATATGAGGCTACAGGAACTGAAACAATGTGACATTGGTACAGATAAAGGTAAATTGACCCACAATTTGAACAAAAGTCTCCAAGAAACATCTACCGATAGGTGGTAGCATGAAAAAATTTATAAGAAAGCATTTATTTCATGATGTTGTAGCAACTGGCCACCCAAATTAAAAAAAAAAAAAAAAAAGAATATAATCCCTACTTCACTGCATATACAAGCATAAATTCCTTATGGGTTAAATACCTAAATGTGAAAAGTCTAAGTTTATATCCATTAAAAAAAGAAATGTGGGAAAATATGTTTTTAAGCTAACAGAAAGGAAGATCTTCTTAAGCAAAGGATAAAAACACAAAACATGAAAGATTGACAAACTTACTATAATAAACTAAAAAGCTTTTATGAGAAAAGACAACATAAGCAAAAAGAGAAGAGAAACTGCAGGCATGTGGAAGTTATTTCTAACTCATATAATAGGGGAAAAAATCTAATCCAGAACATAGAAGGAATGCCTATAAATCAGTATTTAAAAAAGACAAACCAATAAGGAAGGTCAAAGGCTACAATCAAAGATTCATAGAAGAGAAAGGAAGAATGGCCTAGAAGAGCATATGAATAGTGATCAACATATCAAACAGTGAGAGAGACATGAAACTTACTACAATAAGATATTGGGAGGGAGACAAACCATAAGAGACTCTTAATCTCACAAAACAAAAACAAACTGAGGGTTGCTGGTGGGTCTAGGGGAGGGGGTAGGGAGAGGGTGGCTGGGTGATGGACACTGGGGAGGGTATGTGCTACGGTGAGTGCTGTGAAATGTGTAAGCCTGATGATTCACAGACCTATACCCCTGGGCAAATAATACATTATATGTTAATAAAAAAATAAATAAGATATTGTTTTACAACCATCTGATATACACAAATTTCACAAATCTGATGATAGCAAATGTTAGTGAAGATGCTATACTTGAAAAACAAACCAAAAAAAAAAAAAAAGCTTTCTTTCCCAGGGCCCAGAACATTTACAAAAATATGATTACATAATTCAGCCTTGATGAAAACCTCAAAACGTTCCAAAGAGGACAAGTCTCTTGCAGTCTATTCTCTGACCACAGCAGAGGAAAACCAGAGGTTTGTTTCTAGAACGGGAACCAAGAAAACAGCCAGTGGGGCATGTGACCTAAACATGAAAGGGGAAAATGTAAAACTTTTCAGGAGAAAACACAGGAAAAAATGAAATATACAAAACCTCTCCAAAGGAATGATTAGGTTGAGTCGGAAATCAAAACTGCAAATTCAGAAGATTTGGGGAATTATCATAATAAAAGGAGCATAACAAAACTTGAAAAATGTAACTAAAAATGTCTGTTGGTCTTTCTATAAACATCTAAAAATAAGTAAAAAAAGAATGAACTGTTTGTCCAAATACATATATGCACATTCACAATGCACCTGCGCATCTGTGTACATATACACATATGGATACGTTTACAGATGTGTGTACACACTACCAATTACCAGTTACCAATGCCATGCCATTTGTGTTTTGTTGTGTATTTCTCTAATTTTCAAAAATAAATCTGTATTAATTTTAAAATCAGGAAAATGAGAATAAATTCACTAATAAGCAAAAAGTCCTTGGATTTTTTTTTTTTTTAAAGCAGAAAAGGTCTGGATTTGAGTTGCCTTTTGGTTTTCCTTTTATTTTTTTACTGGTATTTGCCAATTAGACAATATTTCTAGTATTTCTTCCTCACCTCCTGAAATGTTCTTGCATTGTATTTTTGATTCGCACTTCTCTTATCCTGATTGCAATCTCTTCTTCAGCAGTACCAGTTAAATGACTGTTAAGATTTCCTCCCCGGCCATGACCTTTTGTCTGTTCTTGCATTTCTCTCTGACTTCAGCCCTCGGGTTACAGAAGAGTTCAGCCAGACTGTCCTCTATATCAGTGACTCATTTATGCACACCATGGAATTAATCACTTCGTATATACAAAATATATAACATTATATATATTATATATATAATTATACACTCAATCCTTCTATTGCATTCTTTTCTTTTTTCCCAGCTTTAATGAGTTATAATTGCCATATAACATTGTGTAAGTTTAAATTTAAGGTGTTGGTTTGATACACGTCTATATTGCAAAATCATGGTCACCCTAGAGTTAGCTAACACCTGCATCACACCACAACATTATCATCTTTTTATTGTGGTGAGAACATTTAAGATCCACTCTCTTAGCAGCTTTCAAGTGAATAATACAGTATCATTAAGTATAACCACAGTGCTATACATTCGAGCCCTAGAACAGATTCATCGCCTATCTGGAAGTTTATATTCTTTGACCCAAGTTTCTTCCATTTCCTCCACCATCTCCCCCTACCCCCAGCTCCTAGCAACCACCATTCCAGTCTCTGTTTCTAGGAGTGCAGCTTTTAGATTCCAGGTATAAGTGATATCACACTGCATTTGTCCTACTCTGTCGGACCTTATTTCTGTTTCAATTCCATACATTTTCCCTTACTTTTTCAATCTCTTTCAATCCCCAGTGCTTTTGCCCAGATGTCCCTAGGTCTACGATCCTCTTTTCTCATTTCATGGCATTTCCTCTGTGAAGCCTCCCTCAACTCCTGTGGGCTTAGAGACCCAGGGTCCCTCCTCAGACCCCACCGTACCAAGAACACACACCATCACTGCCCAGATCTTAAAGCCACTTCTTCACACAGTCTGCCTCTCCTTTCAATGCTAAGTCCCTCAAGATCAAGGGTTGTATCGTAACCATTCTTGGCCCTGGCATGGGGTCCATTATCCCCAACACTTGGTACTGTTGGACTTACTGAATTTTGCAGGTTTGCTGCAAATTGTTAAATGATGTCTCATTGTGGCTTAGTTCACATTCCCTGACTTACTGAAGTTATTGTACGTGGGTTTTTTTGGGGGGGGGCGTGGGGGGTATTCTTATTACC
Organism: Mustela putorius furo; assembly: GCF_011764305.1. NCBI lineage: Eukaryota > Metazoa > Chordata > Mammalia > Carnivora > Mustelidae > Mustela > Mustela putorius. Next base: position 8,144,472 of record NW_025421464.1, on the reverse strand, counting down.
TCTGCCATGAATTTATGACTTTTACCTTGCCATTTTGCCTACTGGTTTGTCTTCTTATAGATCTGTAGGAACTCCTGATATCATTGTATATTCTGGTTTCATAATACATAAAAGCCTTTATATATAAAGGATATGCGTGTGTATGTATATGTATGTGTGTGTGTATCTCCATTATATATAAAACACTTTCTCCATCTCTGAGGTTTCTTTGTCTTTTGCTCATGTGTCTTTTGTTATACAAAAGCAACTATTTAATTTTACTCAACTTCTCCTTCTTCTATGTTTTGTTTATGCAAACTTTTCCTACTGCCAGATCATACAGATAGATGTTCTCTGATATTTTCTCTCAAAGACTTAAAAACTACGTGTTTTATATTTAGGTGACATTTCAAAGCGGTCACTCTTGTAAGTGTTTCTGAAATGATGAAACAAAGGGAACTCCGTTCTGTACTTGAAGTACCTGATGCTTAGAAATTCAGAGAATGATCTAGACCAGGATGTGGCTCTGCCTCTGAGTTAGAGAGCTTTCTCTGGGTTCTGCTGGAACCTGGATATAATCAGAGTCCAAACCTTAGCTTGAAACACAAATGTCTGTTTGTGACTCATATCACCCATTAGCTATAGGTCAGCTGGGAAACTCTGAGACTCTGCCCCGAGCTGTGGGGTGACTGCGGGTCTGCCCATTAGGGGACCAGACTGAAGGCACAGTCTCTAGCTAGTTGCCAAGGCTGGTCTCATGGTAGAGGGGCAGAATAAGAAAAGTTGTTAGAAACTTTCAGTGGCTCTAAAATCTTCTGCTCAGATGTAGCAAACAGGCCATTGAGCCAAGTCAGTCACATTATAGACCCAAGGTTAATAGGAGGGAGAGAATATTCTGTCTACAGAGAAAGATGACAAGGGCAAGAAGGGGATGAAATACTGTAAACAAATAATCACAGCTGCTCCTTTCAGACCAGAAGGCTGGTTGTGTATTTCTTAAAGAGAGGTCAAAAATCAAGCTTACTCTCCATTTTGGATTCAGTGGAAGGGTTGATACAGTTCAAAATGGCAAGCTTTCTTTGATACCCCAAGCTTAGTCCCCCAGCTGTGGCTCACACACACACATTCACCGCTGATGCAAAGGAAGGTAAACTATCCTCACCACATGCCTTGACCCAGTGCTCCGTTCCAATATGGCCAAGGCTCAACCGCCACATGCCAACGCCCGGGGCCCCATCCTGGCCAGCCTGGAACTGGCCACAGAGCTTCAGGTTGAGTGAAGGAGGTGATCAGAAATGGAGAAAAAAGAAAGAAAAACACAAGCCCTGTTGGCAAGGGATGCTTGGCATCCAAAATGTGCAAAGAGTTCTTCTGTAGTTTGGCTTGGCTGATCTTGGTTTAACCTACATCCATTCATTACCTCCACCTGGCCAGGCGGTGACCCACCCTCATTCCGTCTGTAGCAACAGATCATGAAGATAGGCATGCCTGAGCAGTCGCTTGTCAGAGTTCCCACTTCAGTTTCTCAAGACCTAACCCAAATGGCACCACCTCCCTCGAAGCAGCGCTGTGGGCTGCCTGTGACCACACTCTGCCCTTGATAATTAGGATGGAATCTGAGCTCACCCTGGAATGCATGGGACGTGCAGAAAGAGCCCAGCAGCATGGTTCTTCCAACCCTATGTCCCAGCTGTAGCAGAGAGCCTCCTGGGGTGGAAATACGTATGAGGCAGGTGGGGGAAGGGAGCACAGAACCCAGCATTTGCCTGCTCTTCTCTGCACAAAACAGCTCAGAGGATTTAGCTAAAGTGCTCATCTGCCATGCAGTAAGCATTTTGGCCCTTTGATTTAAGCTGTGATTCTCTAAGTGTGGTCCCTGGTGGTCCCTGGATCCATTGACTGGAAACTCGTTAGAAATGCAAATTCTCAAGTTCTACCCCATACTTGCTATGTCAGAAACTCTGAGGATGGGTCCCCTCAATTTGTATTTTAATAAGACTTCCAAGTGATTCTGATGCATACGAAAGTCTGCATACCTCTGTACCAAAAGGTAAACTGCTCCTTGGGTTCACTCCAACACAAATCCTAAATTGGGGCACATTATGTCCTGAATGTCCTAAAGAAAGGAAAGCCACATCCAGTATAATCTCCAGTAAAGACCCAAGTCAACGTTTTTCACTGGAAAACCATCAACATCAGATACAATTCAATCAAAACAATTCAACACAGAAGGCAGGAGACACACTTCATAAGGAGAAGAGGAAGTAGCATAGCAGAGTGAGTTCTGGGCATGAGTATGGGGGTCAGATTTCCTGCATTTGAATCCCAGCAATACCACTCTTGTAGGCGACCTTGAGCAAGTTACAAAACGCTAATGCCGTTTCTCCATCAGTATAATCGGATAGTAATAGCATCTTCTCAGTATTGGGGGAAGGTAATGGTTCTCAAAGTGTGACCCCCTCCTCCAGCCTGGCATCATCAGCATCACCTAGGCATGTGTTCGAAATGGAAATTCTCAGGTCCTGTCCCAGACCTATTGTACTAAGTCTCTATTGATGAAAAAAAAAAAAAAAAGTTACCTCCAAACTTAGCAGCTTAACACATCAAACATTTGTTATCTCATATCTGTATCAGGAATCTAGACACACTTGTCATACAGTCCTCACCACAGAACTGCCTCACGAAACGGCAGCCTCTTCCCCCAGGACAGATGGTGTGGGAGAGAATGATGGAAGAAGCTACAGCATTTTTGGTAACTTTATTTCAGAAGTGACATCCCATCTCTCTTACCATATTCTCTTCTTGAGAAACCAGTCCGTAAAACCAGTTCATGCTCAAGGGGAGGGAATTACACAAGAGCATGAATAACAGGAGGGAGCACCTACCTCTTGGAGGCTGCCTACCACACCTGTTGAATCAGAAACCCTAGGGGTGAGGACCAGACACCCGTGTTTTAACAAGCCCTCCAGGTGATTCAGATCCATGTTGTTCAAGAACACAAAGAGACGGTGGAGGCAAAGCACCTCAGCGTCTGGCACATGAACACTCAGTAAAGGTTATTTGTGTAGGTTTTCGTTGTGATTGCAGATGAGAACGTCTGACTGTGGCACTAAAGCTTTCTGCCTGCATCCCAATAGCAGGTGTCCTGTAGACCAGCAGGTCTCAAATTTAGACAAACCTTAGAATCACCTGTGGAGCTTTTAAATGTCATGTCGCAAACGCCTTGATTTTGACAATTAAATCGGAATCTCTAGGGATGGGACCCAGGCATTGGGACTCCTTACAGCTCCACAAGTAACTCTGATACACATTTCAGATTAAGAATCACTGATATTGGGGTGCCTGGGTGGCTCAGTGGGTTAAAGCCTCTGCCTTCAGTCAGCTCATGGTCCCAGAGTCCTGGGATCGAGCCCTGCATCAGGCTCTCTCTGCTCAGCGGGGACCCTACTTCCTCCTTTCTCTCTGCGTGGCTGCCTACTTGTGATCTCTCTCTCTCTGTCAAAGAAATAAATAAAATCCTTTAAAAAAAAAAAAAAAAAAGAACCGCTGAGATATGCTCCGAAAACAGATGAGTTAGTTTACCTTCTTGGAGCAAGACTATCCTCAAAAACAAGCACTGATTTGTAATTGAAAATCAAAATAATCAAACACTCAAACAAGCAAATAAATCGTCAGGTTCTGTTGTGCATATCCGGGTTAAGTTACTTCACAGCCTTCATGCCCCTTCCTCCTGCAGCCCCTTCCCATCTTAAATTGCCTCAGTTGAGGAACTTTGCCATCCCACCAACTGAGAAAGGAGAGATGGGAACGTGCACATATTTGCACCACGGCACATGGCTCAGACTCTGGGCTGGTGCCGCTTGCAAATCAGAATGTTGTTAAGAAGAAGGATACGGTATGTTCTCTCTGGCCTTGAAGGAAAATTATGCCGTCACTTAGCTCCACCTGAGGTAGCTGGAAATCAAGCAGCCAGGCGGGGGGGTGGGGGGAATGGGGCCAGGGCCATGGGCCAATGCAGAATCTAAAGTGATAGAACCACTCTTGCCACGAGTTTTCTACAGACCAGAACTCAGCCAGATTGTCCTCCTTCCCAACTGACAGAGCCCTGAGCTGCCCACTCTTGGCTCCAAATCTGCCCTCACCCAGAGCAAACATCTGCAAGGACAGCTTCTCTTCCCCACCAGCCACTGCCCCCAACTTGCCCCTAGGGATTAGACTTTGGAGGTCTGGCCTCTGGCAGCTCTGGTTAGCATTGTGATCCAGCCACACTGCCCAGGGAATTGTGGATGCTCAGATGCTCTTCCAGAATATTCTTGGAAGCTCCCACCACAGGGCTAATTCGGTCACAAGTCTACCTTTCACAGGACTGTTTAAATAGGAGCAAAGAAGACACAAGAGGGGGAACTTTTTTAATTTAAAAAAAATAATAAACCACCACTCACAGAGTGCTCATTAACCGGCTCAATCTTTCATGACTCAAGAACTGAAAACACTGCCCAGCTGTGGAGCAGTGGGGGAGAAATGGGCGTGGGGTAGGGAGAGGACAGCTGGTGGGGCCTGTGGGGCCACGGGCACCCTGAAGGTAAGCGAGACCTTGGGCTTTGGACAGTCCTGGGTCCCGTTCCCAGCTCTGATGCTACGTCACCCCGACAGGTCTCTCTGTGGTCCTGTTCTCTGGTCTCTAAAATTGGAATTATAATTATAAGGGTTGCTTAAGGATTAAATAAGATCATATACATAAAAGGACTTAGTTGGTGTGCGGTGTGAAGTGAGTTTCTTTTCTAAGGCAAGAAAGGGAGAGGAGGGGGCAGGGGAGCAGGAGAAGGAGGCAGAGGAGGAGGAAGATGGCAAGCAGTCAGTGGTAAGGCCAACCCTGGCTGGAGTGAGGACCCCACACATGTCAGGAAGCAGGCGGCCCATACTCTGGGACTTTCTCAGGCAAGCCCACAGGGCGGGAGCCATTCCGGCCCGCACCCATCTCCACAGAGGACATCCGGAAAGATCCCCTCCAGTAGCCATTACTAAGCAGCCAGAGTAGACGAGAGAGAAAAAGCCAACCTACAGTTCTTGGAATAGACTCATGATTTAGTAAAGGAAACCTCCACAATTCACAGACTATCCACTTCTCGCCTGAGTTTCTCCCCAAACTTGTTATAACTTTTACTTCTCAGTCTTTATCCAAATGATGTCAGAAATAGATGGGGTCCTGATGCAGAAAAGTTGGAACCAGCCCTCGAGGTAGTGGCTCAGCAGTTGTACCCTTAACACGACTGTCTCTTTCTACTTCCTTGTCCCCCTCCTTTGGGTGTCCTGTAGGCTGTTTCTCTCTTGCCCAGGCCCAGCCTCTGTCAAGGAAACAATCCCATGTCCACACTGTGCCAGGTCAACTCTGTGGCTCTTTTCGTGAACATAATGCAACAACAAAGTCACAGCCTAGATCAAATCCTTCTTACATTCTCTGCCTCTCTGGAAAGTTCTCCTTTCATGAACTCTGTAACAGAAGGGCTGAGACTGACAGTTCCAACACAACCTTCAAATCCCAAGACCCCAAAAGAAAAGATCTTTCCAACTTGACATCTGCAACAATTTCCTACATCCAAAATGCATCAGCACACATGCACCGTACAATTAAAAATAAAATTGGGCTGGATGTTCAGACATTTGCAAATGATTTTTTTATTTATGACAACTCCTTGTTTAGGTGGGGGGGAAAAAAAGCCTTCTGTGACAAACGTTTGCCTCCCTGGCCAGAGGTGTGCATCCGGGAAATGCTCCCTGCCCGAGGTCTGCAAAACCCAGAATGAGGGCACTGGCAGCTGGCGGGGCCCTCCTTGCCCACTTGAAATGAACTGTAGGAAAGGACACCATGGCCTACTTTTGAGGAAACCTGCTGCCAAATCCAAAATAGGGAGGGGAAAAAAGATGGGAGGGAATGGGAGCTTTGATTCTGGAAATTATGACTTGCTGACATCCTTCTTCTCTTTCCTTATAATCTATCTCACTGTAGACACGACCCTAATTATAGATGGGCAGGTGGGGCCAGGCCAAGAACAGGGCTTCAGCTGAAATTCGTGCCATGGAAATGCTGGGCTCAGAGTCCCCAGCTTCTCCTGGTGCTCTGGCTGTGCCTGGCACCTCCAGCCCCCTTCTCCAGCAATTTCCAAATGCTAAATGAACAGCAGGATTCCACGTCCTGACTATTCCCCTCAGATCCCCCTTAACAACAACAGCAGCAAAAATCAAGGGTCATAGGCTCTGAGAAAAGGATCGATTCTGTCTTACTGGAAGATGACCGGCGATAAAGCCATGTTGCTCTCATTCGAGCCATCTCTTACCCAAACCATCCAGTGTTACAAAAGAAAGAAGTCATGAAATCATGGTTGAATACCTCACGCAGGCCAGGCGCTAGAGTCACCTTCTTATGTGTTTTCTCGTTGAACTCAGGTGATCATTATGTGAGACAGGCTTGATCACCCCCTCCCCCCTGTTTTAAAGATAAGGCAACTGAGAGGTCAGTACAGCTGAGTTTCTTCTCCAAGGCTACATATCTGGGAAGAGAAAGAAACAGAATTCAAATCTGGGACTAACCTGTCTTTCTGCCTCCTGGTTCAGGGCTATTTCCTTTCCAAAGTAATCTTTCAAAATCATTCCTCTGCTTAAAATCTAGAATGGCTCCTCTTGCCCATGGGATCATGTTCAACGTCGGGCTGCACGTCTGGAAGGGCTGGGGTACTGAGCAAGGAGGGGGAAATGGCAGGGGACAAGACAGCAGTCCTGCATGTGTCTCAGTAGATGATTGGTGAGCTACGTGTACACACGTGGAAGCCCAAGGAGGGGAGTTCACACCTGCCACCAAGTTGTTATCCATTAATCTTGAGTGAAACAATGAGGGAAGGAAGATACGGATGAATGAACTACTGAATATGTAAGAATTCCTTCCAATCCTCTGGGCTTGGTTTCCGCTATGTCCCAGTTGTGTGGAATTAGTTGGAAGAAGGCTTTGAGGAAGGAGGTCAGGTAAGTGCCACCCTGCTCCTTTACACACACACACACAGTAGAATAATAACAAACCATGTAGGTTTTGATGGTGGGAAGAGTTCTCAATACTCTTTTCTGGGTGCCTTTCTATTTAGGACCATCAAAAAATAAAGTGTCCATATGCTGGAGGTTTTTTAAGAGCTTTTTTGAGAAGTTTTTGCAGGAAAACTGAGGGGATGGTAAGGAGGTGTCCTGTATCCTCCCTGTCCCTCACGTGCATAGCCTCACCCTTCCCTAACAGCCTCCAGCAGAGCAGGACTTCTGCTATAACTGAGGTACCCACATTGCCCCATCAGGTCACCCACAGTTCATAATTCTTTCTTGGTATTGTACCTTCTACAGGTTTGGACAAATGCATAATAACATGTACCCGTCATTAGAGTATCTCACAGAGTATTTTCACTGCCCTAAATTTCTTCTTTGTTCTACCTACGCATCTCTACACAATCCCCCCTCCAGCTCTCCCCCCACAAAAAAAAAAAAAAAAAAAAAAAAAAAAAACTCTGGCAACCACATGTCTCAATGTTTCACCTCTTCCAGACTGGCATATAGTTGGAAGCTATAGCATGCTGCCTTTTCTGATTGGCTTCCTTCATTAGTAATATGCATTTAAGATTCCCCCCTGTCTTTCCATGACCTGAGGGACATTTCTCTTTAGTTCTGAATAATATTCCGTCTTCTGGATGAACCACAGTTGATTTCTCCACTGACCTCCTGAAGGACATCTTGGTTAATGCGAAGTTTAGGCAAGTATCAAAAAAGTTGCTGTAAATATCCATGTGCAGGTTTTTGGGTGGATAATAAGTTTTCAACTCCTTTGGGCAAACACCAAGGAGCCTACCTGGGGATGGTGCGGTCATGTGAATTGTGTAAGACTGACGAATCACAGACCTGTATCCCTGAAATAAATAATACAGTGTGTGTTAATTTAAAAAAAATAGTACTGGGAGAAAAAAAGAACATCTTAGTTTCGGTAAGAAAATGTCTTTCCAAGTGGCTGTACCATGAAGATCTTTTTTCCTATCTGAAACTATCTCCCTGAATCTTATCAGGCCCCCAGCAATACTATAATGGTCCAAAAAGATAAGAGTGGGGCCACCATTATACTCAAGCCTTGTGGGGCACTTCCCATGTCATCCCTCTCCGCCTTCTCAGCACCCCTTTGAGGGAGGTTTTATCATTTTTCCCACTTCCTACGCATCAGGGAATGGAAACAGAGAGGGTGAGTCATTTGAGTAAGGTCACTTGGTCAGTCAACAACCAGACAGGCACCTGAGCCCTTCGGTCTGACCCAGGCACCTCGTTCTAACCTCATGACCAGAGCGCCATGGAAGCTCATTGCTGGGCATTGACAACAAGTGTTCGCCAACCACACTGAAGCTGTGCCTGAGGCTAGAAGATTAGAGAAAAGATTGTGAGGAATGACTGAGCCCAACGATACCTTTTCTGAAATTCTGAATCATACCTCTACGTGGTATTCAATGGAAGAGTGAGTAAAACATAAGGTGACTTTTTTTTTAAGAATGGCCCCTGTCGTGCCTAGCTGATATGAAGAAAAAAGGTGAGGGCAGGCTACAAGCAAGGATATGCTGAGGCCACCGCCTGGAAAGCACATGGTGGCATTCAGTCAACATCTGCTACATGAACAAAGGAATGCCTCTGGAATGAAGACCCATTCGTGAATGAGTCTCCAGCAAAAAATATTGAGTCACCTTTTTCACCCAGACAGCCTTTTCCAACCATCTTGAAAACCAGCAAATATATCCTCAACTCTTACTATAGTCCAGGCTTTGTGTTAAATGTTGTGGGAAGGAAACACATGCACACACACATACACACACACACAACAAAGTCATATTTCTGCAATCAAGGAGTTGTATTTTTTAACGTGTATTTAAGCAACTTATTGACATCATAAAACTGGAACGCTTAAGATCATTACTTACACAAGGATAGAAAGACAATAATCTGTCAGTTCTCCCAAAGGACAATCAGCTAGCGGAAGCACTCCGGACGAATGCTATAGAAGAAGGAAAAGCAGGACTGGGGACAATGGTCTTTCAGGGCCAAGGCTCAGAAGAGCTGCAGAAAGAACAGAGATATCCAGTAACAGGGTCTTCACCCCAGAAATGCCCAAAGAAAAGGGTAAAACTGATCCTTAGAGGCCAACTAAAAGAGAATTCCCAAGAAAGGAATTTTAGGAGTGTTTAAGAGAGGGGATCAGGGACCAAAGCCAGGAATAATGGGTACAAACCAGAGAAATCCCCAAATCTTTGTTATTTCCCTACATTAATTTCCACCTTATTTCTAGAGTTGACAGTAGTAAGAACCTCATACGACATTTGCCAAAACGCACTCCATGAAACATGAGTTCTGTAGAATGTTCATTCATTCATTCCTCCATCATTCAACATTTTTTTTAATCGAGCACCTACTCTGACCCTTCTATGGGTCTATCGACCTACCTACTAGGACAGTGCTAGGAGAGACCAACATGGTTATGTCCCTACACTCCCGTGGCATAGGTTCTAACAAGGGAGCCAGGTAATAATAAATATATATACATGTAGAGTAATGACAGGTAGCACTACATGTTTTGGTGAAAAATGAAATGTCGTGAAAAGGGGAGCAAGTGACAGGGAGTCCCTCGTTTAATAAAGTTCTCAGGAAAGACCTTTCTCCCCCGCCCCCCCTCCACGCCGAGAAGGTATTATGAAGCAGAGACCTGAATTCATTGAAGGATCAAACCAGGGAAATTTCTGAAGACAGTGTGTTTAGGTAGGGGAGAGAGAAAAGGTAAATGCGCGGAGATGAGAAAACTCAGTCTGTCTGAAAATCAGCAACAGAAGTTAAGGACTGAGGGAGACAGTAGTAGGGAATGAAGTAGTAGATGGGGGAGCAGAGAGATTAAGAAGTGCCATGGAAAATAATTTGGATATGATTTTTAAGTGTGTTGGGACACCATTAAAGAAAACCAGAGAAGTGATGTTAAAAGGTATTAGCCCCACCCCTATCTGTAATGACACTAAAAATCAAACAAGATATTCTAGGTAAGGAGTGATTAGGGCTAAGTAGACTATCCCCTCCCACATTACATATTCTGTACTCCTATTAATATGGCCTGAAATCTCCTTAACAATTTTTGTCAGGGGGAAATCTCCCATTTTTGGCTCAAACTGTGCCATCATCTGAAATTTTTATTTGAGTAAATGCTTTACCACAACTCCTCTATTCTACACTGGAATAGGAGGACTTTTTTTTTTTTTTTCCAGATAAATGGCTACTGCTGGTACTTTTCTGTCATATTAGATTCAGTCCACTATTCCTGCCTGTCAAGTTCTTTGTTCTTCCTGTCATCTCATGTGTTTGTTCTCCCTTCCTCCCAGCTTTGTATCATTCACGTGTCCTCTGTATCTTCCTCCAAGAGAGAAATCAAGGTGCTGATTGGTTTATAAGGTCAAGGACACAATGTCGGGACCCACACTGGAGACCTCTCTCCTAGTCCCATCCACCTGTTTTGCATTTGACAATTCAACGATGTGATGATTGATTTTATAGGTCAATTTAACAGGATTAGGGGATGCCCAGATAACAGGTAAAACATTATTTCTGAGTGTATGTGTGTGAGGGTATTTCTAGAAGCGATCAGCATTAGAAAAAGCAGATTAAGTAAAGAAGATGGCCCTCACCAATGTGGATGGGCCTCCCCCAATCCCACTGAGCACCCAATAGAACAGAAAAGGAGGAGGTAGGGCTAATACACTGTCTGTGCTTGAGCTGAGACAACCGTTGGCTCCTGCCCTCAGAGGCCAGCCCTCCTGGTTTCAGACATTCAGACTCCAACCTGAACTTAGACCATCAGTCCCCAGTTTCTTGGGCCTTCAGACTTGGACCAAACCAGCTTTCCTGTTCTTCAGATTAGAGACAGAATATCATGGGACTTCTGTGTTCCATAACCATGTTGGCCAATGCCTATCACAAGTCTCCCCTTGTCCATATATCTACATCTGCATCCATCTATATCCTATTGGTTCTGTTTCTCTGGAATACCTTGACAAATACAAAATATTACCAAACCATTGGTAAGACCTGACAGTGTCTGACATAACAGTAAGCTTTCAATAAACATTCACTATGTTTATTATTACTGCTATCATTATGTCTTCTAATCTGTATTTACCCATCTTGTCCAAAGAGGTTTAATGTGACACTTTTCCCTTGTCCAGCTCCTCTCCCAGATTCTAACAACAAACTCACTTCCTCAGTCCATAGTGTGTCCGTGTATGAGAGGAAGGGTTGGAATTGTCCTGTTAGAATTTCTGAGTGAACACAAGCCAAGCCCTTGTGGTCCTTCTTTCCACTTCCATGTGTTCACAAACTATTTCTATAATCCAGTGAGGGATCTTTGAGAATCAGCCACCACCTCACCACCTCCAGGTTCATGGAAACCTCATTCCTCTCCTGTGAAAGGGTGGGGGTGACATTTATCTGCCTCCAGACATCCACCCCTCTCATTTTTTCCCGGGGATTCTCTCAGTATTTATTAGCCAAGTTCAAAGATCTCCCTCCTGGACCCTGAGGGGACCATGTAATGTGAGACCCTAGGAGGAGTAAGTGAGACTCTCTCTTCTAGTTCCTTCCCTTACTTTGAGGTTGTGCCCCCCTGTCCCTCATCAACATCCTGTCCACATTTTCCAGGCTTAGATTCTCTCTCTTTCCAACCCCTCTTCAGGACTAAAATAGTTGCTCCCCTCATAGACCTACAGCCTCATCTGGGCTGACTTCGAGCCCCTTTTAGATGATCATCTTTTAGGAGATGGCTGTTACTCTGCTCTCAACACAGCATAATCCTCATCTCCTCCAAGACAGTCTTCTGGTTTCCCTGCGACCTCTTCGATTTTGTTCCTGAGCCTGACTGAGTTCCTCTTTCCATTCTTCTGGTGTCTCTTTGCCCTGGTGCTCATCAGGGCTGCCTGCCTAACCGCACTGGGTTCTCTGGTTTGCCTCTCCATGCTCTCCCTCCATCGCTGGAAAAATTCACACAGGCAGAATTGCACCGTGGAGAGATTTTCCAGCCACTGACACCCTGTTTTTTAAAGCCTCACCCACAGATCTGAGCTGACTTTTTTCCTCACTTGTTTGAAATCCACCTACCCATCAACTCACTGTGCCCAGTTTTTCACTCCTCACTCCATTACCTCTCCCAAGGTTCCCATCACTTCCATTCGGCCAGATGATGCCTCTTTGTTGGTGAGATTCTGGCTGAGCACGTCAGTGACCCAGATCGCTTCCTCCACCCCATGGAAGATTAAATTTTCGGATAGGAAAGACATGAAATCGTCAAACGCCCTGCTTTTAATTCAAAGAGACTTTCAGCATATCTCTGGACAACCAAGTCCCCGTCACTACAGTTATTTTTCTTGCTGGGACAGTTTTGATCTGTACCTGAAATGCATTTTCCATTTGCCGCATTTGCATCTGCTGGGTGGCCTTTAGTGTGCGGCATGTAGATTCTACAAATACATTAAGGTCATCCCTCTATGCAAAAACATGGACAGATCCAGGTCAGGTGTGTGCTAGGAAAGGCAAGTTTGTAGCAGCAAAAGGAAACAAGGTAATTTAACTGGAAAGATACAGGGGATGGAGGAAGCAAAGTGTTATCTTGTCTCAATTTTCTTCTCAGAGTTCCTGCTTGGCCCAAGGTGAGTTCCCTTTGCTTCCAAAGGATATATATATATGTATGGTGCCAAGTTTATTCCATTTAATCTATAAAATGGGAATAAGGTCTTCCCTACCCACTTCACAGAAATATTGTCTTGCTGAAATGAGATGAAGCAGTGAGAGACTTTTCTAGAAGAACTGCAAAGTGCTCAATAAACGTGATGAATTTCATAGGAAGCTTTCTCCAATTTGCTGGGACTGACTTCCTGAAAATGGTCTGTGGTCAGAGAATTCATGAGAGAAGAACTGAGTACCTTGGGAGAAAAATAAGGTTAAAGAAAGTAAGAACATTATTAAACCCATTGGAAGGCTCATACATATTTTATAGGTCCAAAAACAAAACACTCAAAACAATACTTGAAGCAGACAATTATGTTTTTCACGATTCTAGTTGGAAGAACAAATAGGGCACCAAACCCAGGAACGTGAGAAGCTGCGTGAAGAGTCGGACCAGAGCCCACGTTCCCTGACATGAATCATTTTGTCGTGTTCCCAGGATCGGGAGCTGAAGGAACGTGCCCTCAACACACTAGGCCCCCTTGTTCCCTAACAGTCCAGGCTCTGGCTCCTCACTTCCGCTCCCTGGGAGCTCCTGCCTCCATTTCCCTAACAACAACAATCTGTAACAGCATCCAGGGGGCTCAGGGATGGGCTCATCACATTTGATTCACCAACAAGCTTCTGGATCATCTTACGACTAGGACATTAACTGAAAAAAAAGCTGCCTAAGGAAACGACTCCACTCCAGGTCTGAAACTCATTTCTAAATAAATATATTAACTCATAAAGACAGGGGTTGGGATTTTGGCCTTAACTAGAGCTGACTTACTAAAACCAAGAGAAATAAACACATACACACGTATTCACATAAAGTATTTAGCCTTCAGATTTTAAAAGTCCAGGAATATTGAAAATATGAAATAAAACCATCCATAATTGTAACTGCAAATAAAGTTTGCATCTTGCTAGCAAATGTGGGCTATAAAAATTCCAAGATTTTGTGGTCTGAGTGAGGGCAAGACTATTTCCAGAGTTCCACACAAAGAGGCAGACACCCATACAGTTGGTATAAAAAAAAGACTCATAAAACGTACACACATAGCTACAAATCTACATATACGGTAACACAAGACAAAGAGATTCATACACAAATACACACATAGTGCTCATGCTTTCATGCACAATGACACACTCATCCTTGGAGTTTCACAAGCACACTCATAAATAACCAGATTCATCGACTCAGATACCACCATGGTGAGATACATAAATACATACTTCTACAGAAATACAAAAAGCGACATTGGGAGAAAAGGCCCTTACAAGCACACAAATCACCCCCCCCCCCCCCCCCCCTGCATACACACAGAGGCACAGTGGTGTGCACGAATCACAAGCAAGATGCAAACACATCCCATTCATGGAAAACCATTGCGTGAACACACACACACACACACACACACACACACACACACACAGACAGAGACGCCCACATGCTGCAGGTGCTCTCAGGCATGCCCAAGCACAAATGCATATACACACATGTGCCTAAGCACTCTACAAGGTCATGGATGATCCCAGGCCCCTACCTGCCTCTCCAACTTCATTGAGTAGCACTCTGTCCCCCTCTATCAGCTCTCCTCCCATTCTGAGAATATCCTAAGTGTTCTCCCATTCCAGTGCCTTCACACATTCTGTTCCCCCAGCTCTTTACGTGGCTCAACCTTTCTCACTCCTCAGGCCTCAGGTTCAATATCATGCATCATGTAGATAGGGTCGCTTAGCCCCCCCATCATATGCCTTGTTTAAGCCCTAACAGCACTGATAGCAATTTGGGAATTATCCATTTCTGTGTGATTATTTATTGTCTGTTTCTCCTCCTGGACTACAAGAACCATGGATGTTTCATTCATCATTTATACTCCGAGTTGAGCAGTGTCCGGTAAACAGTGGGCACTCAATAAATAGCTGTTGAATATATAATTGCTTGGAAGGAAAGCCAACAAGCAATGTGTTTTGAAGCTGGCTACCAGGGGCAAATTCTGGGAAACAGTGCAAAATATCCGATCCTGGGAGCCAGTGATCTAGAGCATGTATATATCGATGTCTGACAATCACTGCCTGGAGGCTTTTCCTGGAAGAGCAACCATCCATAGTTTTTTGTTTTTTTGGTTTTTTGGGGGGCGGATTTTAGGCCCAGAGATGCAGACTCTGGCAGCTCAAGGTGAATGAGAGTATACCCAAGGTCTGAGGGCGGGGGCAGGTCACCAGTAATTTCTGCTCCCTACCTCCATGGCTGATGACCTTCATTGATGAGAACCAATAGAGAGCAGGTCTATAGGAAAGGGGACCCTGCTGGGTATGTGAATGGACATGAGAACAGGGGGGAAGTGATTCTTTAACTGGCAATATTGCCCCAAATAAGCAAATCTGGGAACATGAGGGTGCCAAAGTCCATGACAGTGGCCAGATCTAGTAGATGAAGCCACTATGGGTGGTTTTTGGCTTGGGACAGCTCACGGCAAGTCCACTCCAAGAGAGGCAGGATGAGTTCTGCTAAAGATATGACATCCCACACTTGGAAAACCCCGGGCCCTTTTGAATAGAAGACTCTCCAGCTGCAGGATGGGAAATCCTGTGGTCGGGAAAGCATTCTGCAAACAACTCTAAGCCTTTGAAATATATGTGCAAAGCAAGAGTCATTTGAGGATGGAAAATGTAACGAGCTCAGCTGGTCTTCTTAAGACACATGATGTACTCATGATATGGAAACAGGCAGCTGGATCTGCTGCCTCTTTGTTCCCCAGCCACTTCCAATGTACCCTTGCCCCCAACACTGCTGCCAATGCCAAGGAGAAAGTCAGCTCTTCTAACAGAAATAGAAATCAGGTCATAATTATTTTACCAAGGGTGCCAGTCATCACCAGAAATAAAGACTATGTCACCTGCGCAGACGGCCCTGGGTTTACAAGCTACACAATTCAAAATGCCAAACGCCTAATGAGATCACGAGTGGGGAGGGGTGTTCACTTAAGAAAGGCTCCCCTACCCCTGTTGACTTGCCACGTGTAAGAACAAGGCATTGGCATCTTATAATTGAACTCCCTTGCAAAAACTCATGTAATTAACTCATGAAATCCAGCTCCATGAGAAGGAGGGTCCTTCTGAGAACCCTCTGGGAACAGTGAAATTTAGACCTCAAGGCTGCATGTCTGTGAATGATGACCCAGGACCCACCAGCCCACAACCAGCAATTATCCCTAGAAGGTACTCACCAATAAGTGCTCTAGTGGCATTACCACCTAGAGGTCCCAATCCCCCAACACCATCAAATTGGGGGACAGGGTTTCAATGTATGAATTGGGGTAGAGGAAGGACACAAACATTCAGTCCCTACCACCTACTGAATCAGAAACTTTGGGAGTAGGGTACAGCCACCTGTGTTGTCTCAAGCCCTCCAGGAGAATCACCACCTGTGGATTGACAGAATTTTCCACCTTCCAATCCTTCTCTCAGACATCCAAATAATAATGTTGCCTTGGAAGAACCAGACAGTCAGGTCTTGTCAAACTTGCAAGGACTTTGATTTCAAAATGTTACAGGTGAGTCAAATGGGTTTTGTTATAGTGGAAGATATGTTGGCAACAGATCTGGGGACGAGAGCTGCCCCACCCAGACAATGTGTTGAGGGTCCACTGGGCTACACTAACCAGGTAAAGTCCTTTTAAAGCTGAGGAGTTCCTTCCTCTCGACTGTCTGAAGTTCTTTACGTAGTGGTGATTTCATTTTAAATAAGCATTTTCATATAAATAACAAGCATATAGAAATGTGCACAGGTTGTAAAATAATTTTACATAAACCCATGTAATCACAAGGCAGATCAACAAACAGATGACAGCCAACACCCTCGAGGCTTCTAGAATAAGTAACAACCATTTTACATCTTCCACCATCAATTAGTTTTACCTGTTTTAGTACTTTCTATAAAAGAAACCATTCAGTATCTATCCCTTTGTGTCTGTCCTCTTTCATTCTGCGTTGAAATTGAGAGAAACCCTGAATATAGCAAGAGCAGGAGACTTCAAATATTCTCCATCCTTGTCTACACTTGGTATTCTCTGTCTTTCTTATTTTAACCATTTTGTTGGGAATGTGTAGATATTGTATGGTGAATTCAATTTGACCTAATGACTAATGAGGCCAAACATCTTTTCATAGGCTTATTGCCTACCCAGATATCTTATCTTGGGAAAGACCCCTTCAATTTTTATACCCTGTTTCCTCTTGGGTTCTCTGGGTTTTGTTTTGTTTCTTTCTAATTGATTTGTAAAGTACTCTATATATTATCTAAGAGTCCCTTGTTGAACATCTATATTTTAAATATCTTTCACCCTGTGGTTTGCATGTTCATTCTCTCAATGGCATATTTCAATAAACACCAGTTCTTCATTTTAATGAAGACCACTTTAACGATCTTTCCCTTTTATGGGTGGTGTTTTATCTTCCTTAAGAAATATTGGCCTACCCTAAGGTTATGAAAATATTTCTTGAATTTACCTTTACAAAGTTTTACTGTTTTTACTTTTACATTTTAGAACTATAATGCATCTGGAATTGATTTTTATGTATGATGTGTGATACAGCTCCAGATTTATTTTTTTTCCATGTGAATATCCCATTGACCCAACATGATTTATTGAGGGGAACTTTCTGCACTGAAATGAAGCATCAACTTTGTCATGAATCAAGGGGACATATATGTTTGGATCTGTTTCTGAATCTCAATTTACTCTCTATTTTATCTTGTGTTAGTACCCCACTGTCTTAGTTACAATAGTTTTTAAGATAAATCTTGATATAAAGATTCAAGTAAGTCTTCTAATTTTGTCCTTTCTCAGAATTGTCTAGGCAATTCTGGTCCCTTTTTATCTCCAAATACATATTAGAATTAGTTTGTCATTTTTGCATACACACACACAAGCACACAAGCACACACGCATGAGGACAGACACTCAAAACCAGCTAAGATTTTTCGTAGGAATGCATCAAACCCCTCAATTATTTGAAAATAATTGACATCTTTTCTTTATTTTATTTTTTCAGTGTCCCAAGAGTCATTGTTTACATACCACACCCATTCATTGACATCTTTATAATACTGAAACTTCCAGTATATGAACATGTTATACTCCTCAGTTTATGTACTTCAGTCTTCTCAACAATGTTTTATGTTTCCCTGTGTGTTTGTCCTATAAAGGTTTTTTTATTGTTGTTTTTTACTTATTCCTAGGGATTTGAGGATTTGATGACACTTTATTTTATAAATTTTCTATTAGTTTTACAGTAATAGAAGTATATTTTATTTTTAATATTGACTTTTTATTGAGTGGTTCTGCAATATTTACTTACTAATTTCATAGTACATATGCCAACTATTATGAATGTACTACATATACATTCATATCACCTACAAATAAGGATAGCCTTATTTCTTTCTACCCAATCTTTATGCCTTTTATTTCTTTTACTTGACTTATTGCATTGGACAGGACCTCCAGTATGATTTTGATGAGAAATGGCAATAGTGGCCATCTTCAGCTCATTAACAATTTCAGGAAGAAAATTTTCCACATATCACCATTAACTATTGGGTGATTTTTGCCCTAAGGTTTTTTTGGTCGATGTTATTTTTCAGGTTTTTAAGATTCCTTTCTATTCCCAGATTGCTGGTAATTTTTATAATGATCAGAAGTTAATTTTTTTTTTTTTAATTGAAGTAGAGTTGACCTACGATGCTATATTTGCTTCTGGTGTACAACATGGTGATTTGACAGGTCTATACTCAGTGCTCACCGCAGTAAGTGTAGGCACCCCTGTCCCCTTACAATGTGATTTACAGTATTATTGATGACATTCCCTGTGCTATACTTTTAATCTCTGAGACCTATTTATTTTATAACCAGAATTTTGTACCTTTTAATCTTCTTCATCTATTTCACCTACCACCCAGTTCCCAACCACCAGTTCAGTCTCTGTATTTATGAGTTTGTACCTGGATTTTTGTTTGTTTGTTTGTTTTGTTTTTTAGATTCCACATTTAAATGAAATCATACAGTATTTGCCTTTCTCTGTCTGACTTACTTCACTCAGCATAATACCCTCTAGGTCCATCCATAATATATATACCGTATCTTCTTTAGCATTTATCTATGGAAAGACACTCAGGTTCCTTCCATATCTTGGCTATTGTAAATAATGTTGCAGTAAGCATAACCATGCTTTCCAAATTAGTGTGTTTTTTTTTTAATTTTCTTTGGGTAAATACCCAGGAAATGTTGAATTTTTCAAACACTTTTATTGCAGCTATTGAGAGGATTATTTTTTTCTTTTATGTCATTAATATACTAAATAATATGGTTGTTTTCAATGTTAAACCCATCTTGCATTCCTAGAATGAATCCAACTTTGTCTAGGTGTATTACCCTCTTTAAATACTACTTCATTCCATTTGCTAATATTCTGTTTAGGATTTTTTTCATCTAGACACAAAAGTGGCCTATCGTTTCCCCTTTGTGTAAGGTTTTGTCTTTCCTCTTGTCAGGTTTTACTGACTTTATAGTATACCCATTCTTCTATGTCTAGTCTTTGGAAGCATTTGTATAACATTGGTATTATTTCTCCCATAAATATTTTTTAAATTGCACTGGTAAATTAACTAGCACCCAAGGAGTATTTTGTGTGTTGGAAGATTTTAACTTATAGTTTAAATATCTTTATTAACATGTGACTATTCAGATAGTCTCTTCTTAGGTCAACTTTAATAAATTATGGTTTTTCTTGGAATTTTCATAATTCATCTACATTTTAAAATGTATAAGCATCAAGTTATACACTATAATGTTAATTATAATTTCCTTCTACCACAGTTTTAGCTACATTCCAAATGTTTTATACACCCTCTTTTTATTATCATTCATTCCAAAATAATATGGAAATTTTAGGGTAATTTTTTCTTTGACTTACAGATTATTTAAAAGTCAATTGTTTAACTTCCAAATATCTGAGTATCTCTTTTTTTCACACCTGAGCATTTGTAATTTTTTCTTGTTTATTTCTAGCTCAATTTAACTCTTGTCAGAGGACATGTGCTAAATAGTTTTAATGTTTTAAGTTTGGTAAGACTTGATTTCTACCCCAAAATATAATCAATTTTACATAATAGTCCATATGTGATGTTAAAAAGCATTCTATTAATATTCATATAGTATTCAATTAAGTCAGCTAGGTTTAGTCAATTAAGTAAATTAGGCTACTTTATGTAAATTAGGTCAAGTGTATTAACGAGATCTCTTTTGTCTTTACTTTTTAAAAAAAAATCTGTTTGTTCTCTTGGCATTGAGAAAATTATATTAAAATCACACACTATGATTGGGCATTTATTTATATGAAATGTTTTGAAACTGTTAATTAGCTAAGCATGATTTTAGAGTTGTTACATCTTCTTGATAATTTGACCCTTTCATCATTAGGAAACATCTATTATTACCTCTGGTAGTACTTGTTTTCTTAAATTAAGCTTTGTCCTCATAAAAGGATAATTATCCCAGCTTCCTTTTGGTTAGTTATTGAAGACTTTTGCTTTCAAATTTTATGTGTCCTTATATTTAAAGCAAATATTATATAAGCAGTATGTTTTATAAAACATAAGTTTTATGTTTCATAAGCAATAAATCTTTCCCTTTTAATTGAAGAATTTAGGCCATCAGCATTTAATAAAATTGCTGATCTATTTTGACTTAAATCTAACATTTTACTACTTGTCTTCAACCTTTCTTAACTGTTGCATGCTCATTTGTCACTCCTTTCTTGTCTTCTTTGAGATTAATCAAGTATTTATTATTATTTCATTTTCACCTTGGTTACATTTTCAGCTATACATTCCTTTACCCTTCCTTTACAAGTTTTTCTAGAGATTAAAACAGTCTTGATTATTCATTTTATGAAATTTGGTGCTTTTAGCACTTCCCAGATAGTATAAGAATTCTAGAATCATTCAGCACTATTTATATCCGTCTCCTTTTTTTCAGTTTTGCAATGACAAAACCTTATTACCATTCCTTGTAGTAGTCAAGCCCTTTTAGATAAGCCCTTTTATTTAGCCTGCTGTGGCTCCCCATTCTTCATAATTTTCATGTTTTCATCTGGGATCATTTTACTTTTGCCTAAGGAACATCCTTTATGATTTCCCTTAGTACAAGTCTTTTGGCATACATTATCTTGGGTTTTATTTATGCAAAAATATATTTATTTCACCTTCACTCTTAAAGAATATTTCTGGGTATAGAATTCTAGGTTGGCAATGATGTTCTTGGATATATCAAAGTTTTTGTTCCATTGTGTTCTGATTTGCATAATTTCTGTTAAAAATTCAGCTCTAAATATTATTTTCACACCTTAGAAGGTAATATGCCTTTGTTCTTTGGTTGCTTTCAAGATCTTTTCTCTTCAAGGCTTTTTTTTTTTTTTTTTTTTTTTTGCAAGTTTGCCTGTAATGAACAAACTGTAGTTTTCTTTGGGTCCACCTTCTTGGTTAATTATACATGGTGTCTTTCATTATATTTGGAAAACATGGGCTACTAGTCTATTCAAATATTTCTTCTGTTCCATTTTCATTCCTTATCTCTCCTGGAATTTCAATTAAACACATGTACTCACCAGATCTCATATGACTCTTACACTTTTCTATATTTTCCATCCTTGGTGAGCTACTTACTTCTGAAGTTCATTTTCAGTATTTGGAAAAGGGGTTATAAATGGTTTCACCCAGCATTTTTGTTGTGTGTGTGTGTTTAATGAAGTTACATAAAGTGTACAGAGAGGGTGCTTGTTAGACAGTGCTCACTCAGGAAATATTAAGTCCCTTTATGTTATTATGTTGGCATCCTACTGCTCAGTAATGCTGATGATAATGGTGGTTATACCTTATTACACTTCTCCTGTGAGAGGGGTGGGATTTTAAGTCTCTGACATATATTATTTCAATCTCCTTTATAACAATTCTGTGAATTGGCATTATGATATTCCTTATAGAGATGAGCAAACTGAGCCTCCAAGAGATAAAGGAACTTGCTTGGATAGGCTCTCATGAGGCTGCAGGCACACTATCACCCCATGCCCATCACCTAAAAGAAACTTGAATTGCTCCCAAAACCCTTCAGTTGAACCACAAGAAACTGAAGGTATTTGAACATATTTGACCTATAAAATGTCACTTTCATATGGTTTAACCTAATAATTTATGCTTCTCAGACCAGGCCCCAGAACTGAGATGATACAGTAGAATAGAACAGAAGAGATTTCAATCCTACTAAAGCAAAAGCATTTTTTTTATTTCATTTTTTTACTTCTATCCACCTCCTTGATGTGGTAAGAGCTATGGGGGCAAGGCCAAAACTCAAGAAAGGAACATCTGGATGCAGCAGGAGGGACCAATTTTTCTGTGGTCTTATGATAAATTAGCAAATGGAGCTTCAAGAATCTGAGGCCAGAAAATACTCCTCTTCCTCCATCTTCATACCCCCCATGCTCTTCCCTCCCCTTCTTCTCTCTCCAGCATCCTGTCCCAATCCACCTCTTCAGAGTCTGGTTTGAGTCCTCTAGGGACTTGGAGAAGTCATGTTACATTGTCTGGAATTCCCCAGAAATGCTTTCTGTTTTTCATAATGTCTTCATTTTATAACCAGCATTGTGGCTGTTTCAGGATTCCCGAAGGAGTGATTGCAGAGCAGAGCCCTTAATTAGAGGGAACTGACCCTCATTAGGACAGTCCATGCTCTCAGGAGGAAGCTCTCAAAGTTGAAGCTACCATAAAACTGGGAATAAGATAAATATCTGCCAACAGAAGAAGAGTTAAACAGTGCTAAATTCATACCGGGTAAGGTTATGCAGCATTTGAAAGAAATGAGGTAGAGTGTTGTGTAACTTACATGGAAAGAACTCTAAAACATCTTGTGAAGTTTTTAAAAAAAGTGCATTGATGGTCAATATGTAGAGTGGATGATGTGTGTGTGTGTGTGTGTGTGTGTGAGAGAGAGAGAGAGAGAGAGATTGCTGGGCAGGGAAGGAATGGGAGAAGAAGGTTAAAGAAGACTTGGAAAGTAACTGCAAAGTTTGTGAAAATATATTCATGTTCACATATACAGTTAAAAATGAGCAAATTTTAAAGTCATAATTTTTTTTTTTGCAATAGGCTTATCCCTAAAGTTAAGAATTAACCTACTTAGGGGGCACCTGGGTGGCTCAGTTGGTTAAGCATCTGCCTTCAGCTCAGATCATGATCCCAGGGTCCTGGGACTGATTCTCACATCACGTTCCCGCTCAGCAGTGAGTCTGCTTCTCCCTCTCTTTCTGTGATCTCTCCCGCTTTCACTCTCTTTCAAATAAATAAAAAGTCTTTTTAGGAAAGAAAATTATCCTACTTTCGCTTCCCCAAAAGCTGACCCTGAGACAAGGATTCAAGTGCAGATATGTTATTTAGGAAGTGATCCCAGGAAGTACCAATAAGAAAGTGGAGAAGCAAGGCAGGAAAAGAAAGCAACTGATAAAACTTGTTCATAAACAAGTTCCCACCATGGGCAACTGGGATATAATCCGGTGGAGAACTCCCACCTCAGAGCAATCTCACCTGAGGAGGAAGGGAGCTGGGGTATTTATACACCAAATACCATCACTCACTGCTGCAGCCTGCTCCAAGAACATGAATTCCCCAGCACATCTGGCCCACCACAACAGCTGGGACAAGTGCACCTAATGGCCAAAAAAAATCCTTAAGTAAAGAAATGAAGGGGCTGGCAAGTGGAATTTGGACTGGGATACTCTTGAGCAATAAGAATGAAGGGATTTGGACAAGATGCCAGCAACACCTACAAAAGCTGTACCCACACCCCACTCCAACTCCGTGTTGGTCAGGCAGTCTCTGAGATTCTCTTTGGATATCTGAGCTGACTGTCACCTTCCAGAAGAGAAACACCCTAAGAGAGGGCCCAGCACTCCTCATGTCTAAAGCTCCACATGTGTGTCTTCTCTCTGCCTAGGAAACCCCAGGCAGCCCATCTCCCTGACTTTGATAGGAAGCCCCACAGTCTCAGCTGCCCTTACAAGAGAGGAGAAAAGGTACAGACAGAGCAACCTCCTCTTCCTCAGGAACTGGCTGTAGATGAGTTTGATAACAGAACCCACACCAAGGGTTACTTTCTAAAGGATTACTTTCCAGAGGATTTCTAGAGGATTCAAATGACTATATAAGACGGTGAAGAAAAACCTAGACTCAAACCAAACATTTACTACTTGTGTAACTTGGACAGATCCCTCTTCTTCTCAGAGCCTCATTGGTGAAGTAGGCGCCATGGGAAGATCTAGCTCACAGGCCTGTGTGCCATGGACACACCTATGTAGTGGGCATAGAGAGCTGAGGACAACTCTTGGCATATGGTTAACATTCAACAAATGTCAGCTGGTTCAGAAACTAAAATGTTAAAAGTTCATTTCATACCTGCTATCTCCCAAACTTTGCCCTGGGAACTGTGGGAAAAGAATAAGGAAAACACCTCATCCTGCCTCAAGCAGCAGTCATCTGTCCTCATGAGTCACGAGGCTCTGAGTCCTCAAACAGGAAGTCAAGTCCCCTGGGACATGGAGAGAGGCCACAGCCAGGAGCACAGAGCTAGAGCTAAAAGGAGAAACTTCCAGAGAGAGGGGGACAGTCATGACCCTGAATCCTTGGGCACCAGGAGAGTACCCCCCCATCCCCTCATGGGCCAGGCCCAACTCATGTGAGTGCAGCAAAATATCTCCTATTGACCTGCTTATTTTTGCTCTGATTTAAATTTCAAGCAGCCCATGGTTTCATTCTCCCCTCACCAGCCCTGAGAGCAAACCATTATGGATTTTACAACCCTCAGAGCCCTCGGCTCACACACTCGATTTGCACAATCTTTGCATAAGGAAAAAGGCAGTCGATGCAAACTGAATTAATTGTAATTGACCATAATATGCTTCCAGAAATGCCAAGGAGTTTTCATTAGGAGATAAGCCCCAAAGTATCTGCCGATGATTTACACCTGCACGAGCACACTGCATGGCCACAGTTAATTACCAGACCTGCCACAGAAGGTGCTTCATCAAACCCGGGCAGAGGCCTTCCAAGGGGACTGACACATCTTGACTTGCTTCCTGGGAGGGGCTTTGAAGTCACTGTCTGAGACAAGGCAGAGCCAAGCTGCCCCTGTTGGGTTCAGGCTGGGTCCTCCTTGCTGCCCCAGCCCCAACCCCTGCCTCCCCCTGCCCCCACCTCACAGCCTCGGTCCCGCTCCATCAGTCATGATTGCGAAGGCTGGTATCAAACTTGTGCCCTGATTCAGATAACAGACCTTCATGCCTTTGTTCTAGTCTCCATGCTAGGGCAGGAATAAAACACAGATAAGGACCTTCCACACAGAGCTTAAAACATGGTCATAGACCAAAATATTGAATAAGCACATGAATATCAATAGGTGCTGTTGAGATGAGAGTGAAAAACAGGTGATAGGAAGGAAATGTGGATTTTTTTATTAGAGAGTATAAAAAGGGGAGGTTTTCCTCAGAGGAGGTGATAGCTAATCTGAGACCTGAAGCATGAGAAGTCATCATCCAGGTGAAATGTTGAGGCAAGAGAGGTCTTGAGAGAAGAAATAGCATGTGCAAAGGCCCTGGGGGCAGGAAAGCAGCCGGCATCTTTTGGAAGATTCGAGGTTGGGACATCTCAAGTGAAGTAGAGAATGGAGGAAGATGAGGCAGAAGAACAGTAGAAGGCCAGAACACATAGAACCTTCCAGACCAGGCTTATAAGGACCCTGAGTTTAAATCCAAAAGGACTGGGAGCCATGACAGGGGTTCAGGTAAGTCCCTTTGAATAGAGTCAGATATTTTTAAAAATCACTCTGACCATGAGGAGCAACAGGAACCTAGATTCTTGGAGGGGCAAAAGTAGAGGCAGTCAGAAGACTGTTGGAGTCATCCAGGCATAAAATGATGGTTTTTGGTGGCAATCAAGATCGAGACAAGTAAGGAGGGGACAAGGGCCTCTGTTTGCTTGAGGCTTTGTGGTTGAGTACCATTCTCTGCTTGATACCTCCAACAATCAGCACCCAACCTTGATCTCAGTGGCCTCCGTCCCTGGAGTCTGCAGCCTCATTCCTGTACCCTAGAACAACCCAGCATTGTCACCACTGACAGTGGCTACCTCCTGCCTGAATTCTCTAGAACAGTGCTGTCCAACGGAAATACAATGTGAGCCACGTACAGAACTTTAAGTCTTCTAGTACACTTGAGAACTATAAAAAGAAACACATGATGTTAATTTTAGTAGTATTTTATTTAAACCAATCTATTCAAAATAGTATCATGTCAAGATGGAATCAGTATAAAAATGATTAATGAGATGTTTTATCTTCTTTCATACTAAGTCTTCAAAATCCAGTATCTATTTTATTTCATTTTTTAAAGATGTATTTATTTATTTGAAAGAGAGACAGAGAGAGCAAGCACCCATGAAGGGCAGAGGAAGAGGGAGAGAATGTCAAGCAGATTCTCCCGCTGAGTACAGAGCCGAATGTGGGGCCCGATCTCATGACCCTGAGATCACAACCTGAACCAAAATCAAGAGTCAGACACTTAACCCAATGAACCACTCAGGTGCCCTCCAGTATCTATTTTACACTCAGAGCGCACCTCATTTGGGACTAGTCACAGTTCAAGGGCGCAAAAACCACATGTGCCTCTTGGCCTCCTTACCATACACTACAGCTCTGAGTCCGCTTCCCTGAACTCCATCACCATTCTCTGCCCACTTTCTGGGAAACTCATGCCTTCATCAAGAACCATTCATCACCAGGGGCGCCTGGGTGGCTCAGTGGGTTAAAGCCTCTGCCTTCGGCTGGGGTCATGATCCCAGGGTCCTAGGATCGAGCCCCATATCAGGCTCTCTGCTCAGCAGGGGGCCTGCTTCCTCCCCTCTCTCTGCCTGCTTCTCTGTGATCTCTGTCCATCAAATAAATAAATGGGACCTTAAAAAAAAAAGGCATAATTATTTAATAAAAAAAAATAATAAAGAACCTTTCATCACCAGAACCCCAGGCATATCAGATCGGATTAACAGACCACAGTACAACCAGACCACTGAAAGAAAGACCAAATGATCACACGGCCACGTGACGTCTGGCCCACATGACTGCCAAGCCTCGTGTTTGGTAAGCAGTACAAGCAGGCAGAAATTCCTTCAGCACTTGCATCCCATCTGCAAATCCAGTGCGGGCACCCATTGGAAGGGATGAGGGGCCTCGTCATACGGCCAACTTCTCAAGAGCGTTTTCTCATCACAAAAACAGGAAGGGTGTGCCTAAGCCGGAGACAGATGGCAGGCAGGCTGGACACATGAGGGCCAATCCAGAAGTCTGGGAATCTCACAGTCAGAGAGGCATCATGCTTAGCATCACCTGTGATACTGACGACGATGCTGGGATCATCATCTTTACACACCTTAGTGTCTTATTTAATTTTTCTATCACCCTATAAGCTGGGGACTCTTATGTTCCCTGTTTCACATAACATGAGATAGGCTCAGATAGATTCATTGACTTGCCCAAGGTCATATAGCAAGTAAGCAAAGGATCTGTGCACTCTGCCTCCTCTAACTACCACCACTGTGGCCCTACCCACTCCAGCATTAGGAGCTCAGAAGGTACCAGACGTGGCACTCCACGCTTCACATATGCGCACTCACTGATCCCTGAGAAGAAATGCTCGAAGCAGCTATTAATCCATTACACCTGCTGCCATCACCGCTGCCGCCACCCCTCTGACCCTCCTCGATGATGTACAGCAGGTGGTAGACCGTAGCCCACGGGTGCTCCGCGTCTCTTCTAATCTTTGCGATATCCCAGCATAAGAGCTATTTCTCTTAACATTAGCTAACACAAGTGCAGGCTGAAGAGAAAAATGGTGGCCCATCTTTCCCAAGGCCACCTGGCTGGTAAGTGGTGGAACTGAGCCTGGAGACGAGAGCTGTGTGTGTGACCAGTGCTCGTGCTCAAGCTGCCCCTGATCGGCCTGAGAGACCCACCTGCTTAATGACCAGGAATTTTGCAAACCAGTTGTTAAACATGGCCACTACTAAAATCTAAATTATATAAACTTACAATTAAATAAATTACATTCATAAAAGGTAAAAAAAAATACTTAAAAGTCATCACTTCCTAATTATAGTTGTCTAATGTCTATGCATTCAAGTTATTCACATCAGTTGTATTTAGGATACAATGGTGTGATCCTATCCATTTCTTCCCAGCAATTTATTCAATGGCATTAAATGAGTATTTGGGATTGGTCACAGCGAGAGTATTTCCTCCATGGAAGGGGCAAACATTACAAACCAGAGCTTGTCACTAGACACCACATACAGGATCTACATCTGCCTTACCTTATCTTGTAGGCTTACTCATCATGAAATTCCAATCAGTGCCCCCAGCCTCCAGTCCAAGGACATGAGGTGACACCTGAGAGGGAGCAGTTGGGTCCCCCCAATGGCCCTGGCCTTCTTGAGGGCGGTAAGTGTGGGCCAGGCAAGGCCTGCTTTGGAGAGGTCCTTCCTCCTGTGTCCACAAGCTTCCCTCCGAGCTGGACCATGCATTCATTCAGAGGGATTCAGCTCATCCCCAAAGCAATTGTAAATTCTAGGAATTTCCAATTAACATCATTTGGAATTTCCCCCACCAAATAGAATATCAACCATATGAATGGTAACAGTAAGGTAATAAACCAAATAAGGGGAGAAAGCTTAGGGGGGCAGCAGGGACAGGGTGGTCGGGGGGAGGTGTCTCCATGACTGCCCAGCTCACAGGCCCGTGACGCCAGGTCTGGAGGGGCACACTCCGTCCAAGGTGTGAGGTCAGGGGCAATCGATGGCACATGATAGAAAAGGGGAGGGGTGGCAGGAATGAAGGTGAGAAGGACTCCCCCCCTCCAAGGAGAGGTTACATACGTGCTGTGAGTAAAGGGATGGGAGCAGAAGAAAAGCAAGTAGACACTGAAAGATGAAATAGGGGAGTTCAGAAAAGCAATCAATTAGCCATGAATCCATTTTCCTGGAAATATGCAAACTCGCCGTGGGGACAGATGTCATAGGCAGGAGCGGAAGCACCTTGGAGAGCCACACAGGATTGGATGACACGCGGTGGCGTGCCCATCTGCTGCCAACCTCCCTACACAACTGTTATTTGCTTATTTCCGGGGGTCTGGGCTGTTCTCTAAAATCAAAACTTCACTCATCACCCTACTTAGCATAGAAAAAGTGCCTGGTATTTCCCGAGGATTCCACAAGCTGTAATTAGTTAATAATCCAACGTAGTCAGGGAAAAAGGCACAAAGGGCAGGTCTGCAAGAACCAGGTGTCTTTTCTATTCGTGGTGTAGGGAAAGGGTCCTACTTCAGGATCAATGGTGAGTCCTGGAACCATAGGCAACCATGGTGTGTACGAGCGTGTGCATATGCACAAGTGTGTAAGTGTACACACATGGACGTGTGCACATGAAAGTGTGTGAGAATACCTTCATCAGGTCCTCCTAGCAACATTGTGGCCAAAAGGAGGAAAGAGCCATAGCATTAAAGAAAGAGCTTAAGATAAAGACTCAGGCAACGCAGGTGAGGAGCCAGGTCCAGACACCTGCTGGTTGCCCCCACCTTGTACAGATCAGCTTAATGCCAGAGTTTTCTCCTCTGTAAAATAGGACAAAGACCTTTCTCTCAAGGTTGTGAGGATCACCTGAAGTTCCTGTAAGAACAGCTCCTGCCACAACATCAGAATCGATCCGTGTCTCAACCCCTTGTCTCCCATTCTCTCACTCATTCCATGGTTACTTTTTCAGTGTTACTGTGCAGCAGACGCGGTCCTCGACCCTGGGGATCCTGCGTGCAGAGAAGGAAGCCCCCTCTCCTGTTGCTGTTTCCATTCTTGTAGGTAAAGACATGCGTACACAAATAAACAAGCACCCACATGGTGTCAGAGGACAGGAAGCACAAGAAACACAAAGCTGGTCGGGGGGCGGGGAGGGAGGGACTCAGGATGTAAGGAGGCTTGTCTTCCACATGGGATAGAACGGTCTAGGAGGGCATCTCTGAGCGTTTTTGAGAAAAGACCTGCGGAGGTGAAGAAGCGATTTTGTGAAATCTGGGAAAAGGTCGTTCTTGGTGGAGGGGGTTGCAGAAGCAGAGACCCTGAGGTAACAGCATACTTGGCCCTTGGGGAGACAGCAAAGATCTTTTGGTTGCTCTCTCCTGACAAGACAGGAAAGCCTCTTGGGTGATAGAGTCACACCCTGCCCTCACCAGTGGGTTCAAGTCACATTCCCCCTGGGCACTGGATGAGGGAACTAAGCTGGGGCTCTGTACACACTCATACCCAGCCTCTAGCTTTGCCTGAACCATCCCTGGAAAAGTGGGTGGGCTAAACATTCAGGAGTTGTTACTGAAAGGCACTGAAGTGGCTGAGAACCTGACCCTGGTCCTTAAGGAATCACAAGGTAAGCAAACAAGTGTTATTGTCCCAGTAGACTTTGTGACAGCTGGAGGTGACTCAGCCGACTGCTGCCCAACATGGCGGTGGCCCACTGAGGGAGAACCGAACATGAAGGCATACCTCCCAGTAGGAAACAATCTTCTATAACAAAAACTGAGTCATGTTACCCATGGTGCCAACCAATGGAACATTCGAGAGAGTTGGACACTGTCACTGAAGAAGACAGTGGTGACGTGGGAAGGGTAGACCCATCCCCCAGCAAGGGGGCTGCAGGAATTACCAAAGCAGGTGCAGAGATCACAAGGGAAAGCAAGGTCAGTATGAAACTCTGAGTTCGCTCCACATCATGGGAGGAGGGAGAAGAGGAAGAGGAAAGAAGACTGCAGATAATGAAAGAATAGAACAAGAATTGCTTCTTGGGAACAGGAGTTGACTCCAGATGTAAGGGAAGTTGGGGGAGCTCATAACACTAAAATGAATGGTGCTGGTTTGCAAACCAGAACTTACGACCTTTACAGCATGTAGGATAAACATTACCAGACGTCACAATTGGGGTTGTGGGTGACAAGGAGCAATGACAGCTTTCATCAGCTGAGAACAGGTGTGCAGACATCATTCAAGACGGTGTGAAGAAAACAATGACCATTTGCGCCCCCTTTACCTTGCACTGGCCCCTGCACACCCCCACCCACGTTCAGTTCCCCCGCGCAGGTGTGCTGGATGATAAAGAAAATCACTGAGACTGTGGCAGAGGAGGGGGTGCTCATAGATAATCTTCTTATTTCCTTGCCCTGTGTCCAAACTATCATCCCAAGGATAGACTGGAACGATATAGGACACCTCACCATGTAACAGGCAGAGCATAGCATCCATCCTAACAATTGCTTCTGATTTTAAACAATGTACCCCGAGATGCGACCATTGGCCCTAATCGCCATGATGTACAATTTCTCTAATAAAGGAACTTGCATGTTTATACATTCGATTGTAAAAATGTTCTGTCACCAAAAAATAAAATAAAATAAGATCCCACATCCTTAGAAGAACCTTACAGACCGTCTCCTGCTTTGTGTTTCCTGTCTCAGTACACAGGTGCTTCCATGATCACTCACTACCGAGGAGATCGTCTGCCTTTAATGAAGTCTGCGGCCATTCCTTCTGCCAATCACTGTCTTCATGAGGATTTGTTGCAGACTTTTAGTCTGATTTGCACATTCAGAACCTTGACTACATGGGAATTGAGAGAGCCAGACTTCGAAGTGAGACCCGTGGTCCCGTGGTTCCCTGTTCAGTACTGGATACCACCCAGAATCTTCAGGATTGGCCGCAAGGCAAATGCTCCAGGAAGACACTGTAATAAGGCTGGGTGGGCAAGGGGACCCTAAGCCCGACCTACACCTCTCTGCTTGGAAATGACGGAGCTCTCCGGGCTCTGAGTACAGACAGCAGGCTACCTCTGGGTGGGCCTGATTGAACCCCCTCACACCGGGAAGGGTTTTAAGAGGTAGAGACATCGGGGAACACTTTACACATCAAAGTAACACTGACAATTGGGTGAAGGGTTGATAACAGTGATCAATGACCAACAGTAAGCAGATCAGCTAAGAATACAAAATTCCGAATTCAAAATTAGGCATGAACTTGATTTTTTTTTTTTTTTTTTTTTTAGATTAAGCAAATAAATCCCACAAATGACATTTTTTTTTTAAGTGACAGGTAACACCAACATCACAAAATCCTGGACAAGAACATCATACTTGCATTAATAGCACACCAGTGTGACTCTGTAATAATTCTTCCTACCTTTAGTTGGCTGCATAGTCTTTGATCTCTTCTCCGTGGGATAATGAGCTTGTAACACCAATTGCTAGAGAGAGGACAGGGAATGTAGACTGTCTGAATTATTCTCAATTTGGAACAACGAAGGGGGGCTGGTTTCTTTCAATGTCACAGATTCTTTCTTGGAAATGCCACCTAAATTGTTAGGATTATTGATACCTTTGAGAACTTTTCCATCAAGTGTATTGTGTGTATGGGCTGGCAGACTTTGGGTGATTTCCAATGTTTTCGTGTGTAAGAAGGAAACTTAAGGACTGTATGGATCAACCACATTCACAAAGCAGGGCCTTGGAAGGAACCCATGAGTATGAAAGACCCCAAATTTTACATGTCACAAGTTTCTCAGCAAATGCTTATCTGATTGGCTTCCGAGGTCATGGGGTGTCCCTTCCAACTCATAGTCTAACATGTCTCCCTTGTTCACTTTCTCCCTTGCTCCTTCATTCTCTCTTCTCTACTCTACCTTCCTAATTTTCACCTAGTCTGATGCTTTCTGCCGGTTGCCCATGCTTTGCACGTGCTGGGCCCCCAGCCTGGAGCTCCCTTCTTACCATAGGACTCTTCATTTCACTAACTCCAGATCTTCCTTTAGTTTTGGTCATCATTCCCTTCTGGATGCCTTCCCTCACTGCATCAAATCCCCTACCATAAGCTTTCTTAACACCACACACCTCTCTCTCAAAACACCAGATAAAAATGTTCGTGCTGTTCTAGGATTAGCTCATTGATCTCTCCCTCTCCCAAAGGGCACCAGAAGGGTGGGGACCCCATCTGGTTTCATTCCCTCACTGTATCCGCAGAGCCTAGTGCACAGTCTGGCTCATGAGAGAGGACAAATGGAGAAGAGATGTAAATTGAAAGTGATCGGGGACACCCTCTCCCTGCAAGGGAAAAAAATCAGGAAAACAATGTTTGCTTTCCCTTTGGCTCCATGTCACCTGAGCCAACGGCCTGTTGATGACCCTCAGGTGTCTAGCCAGCCTCTATGCGAACATCTTCATCCAAAAACAAGCCTTTTGCACCTTGAGAAACCACAGGTCTTGCCATAAATACCAGAGGGAGTCCAAACTTGAAGTGTGAGGTGAAAAGAAATATGGATGAAATGATTAATAAAAAACTTCATGTAGCTTTGGGGAGAAGTTGAAATTGGGCAGCTGTCTTTTCCCAAAAAATCAAATATCCCTTGTCCCACTTTGAGATGCTGGCCCAAACCACATCAAAGCATGCCTTCTGGATGGTTCTTCACCTGTCAACATGGTGAGAATAATGGCTTTTGGAAAGGTTTTCTCCTCTGGTCTATTAGTTCATATTTCCACCATTAGAGCTGCGTTTCTTTGGGTTAGGCACTGTACATGTAAGAGTTTTAGAGCCTGCCTTCTCCAGCTCCAGCTCCCCAGCTTACGGGGGCCTGGCCCTTTCTGACTCAGTCCCTCTTGGTCCTCAATGAGGCTGGTAAGAAAAGACACCCTGAGCCCACCAAAGAGTATGATCTGAAATTATATGGGCTACCCATAGATTTCAAAGTACAAGAGACACAGATACCTACATGTCCCTTAAGACTAGTTCGCTCTTCTAATAAAGGATGGTTAGCAGGATTCAGATCACATGCTGGCTTTGTGGTACGTTGGGGGCGGTAGTCGAAAAGGATTCCAAGTTGAGGCCAGGCTCACTGAGGAACCATATCATGTTTGACTAGCAAGGTCTGCTATAATCAAGAGGAAGGAAGGGTGGTAATGGCATGAATGTCACATAGTTGGTTTCCTTGCCTGAATTCCTAACATTTGGTCCAAGACTTACAACTGGGTTTTAGGCCAACTGTAACTTAAATTTTTCCAGAGTCTCAGGGTCTTCCCCGAATTCAATTGACATGCTATCGTATAACATTCCACAAGTGCTGCCCTGACCTGATTCTGAAATTGTAGCTAACAACTCTCAGTTCCCCTTCATGGGTAGATTGCTAAGCCCCTGAACCAACCACCTCCCCTTTTTGGGTCCCACTCTCCAGGTCCAGGTACCAAGCAACTGGCTAGGCCCAGGCCCTAAGCCCAGAAGCCCATGTAATTATTCAAATTAACCAGGATCCAGGTAGACTTCAGACCCACTCTTCTTGCTGTCCCTAAGTCACGCCTACAGCCCCAACTGGCTAGGATCTTGCCCTCGGGCGCAACCCTAGTGTGTCCGGTGTGGCAGCCTTCTCTTCTTCCAATTGGAGACACAAGGAAAAGGAACTGTGCCTTTCAAACCTCTGTCAGTGTGCTGTGTCCCACCACACGCAGACTCTTTAGATCTCATGGACTACATGTGTCCGAAGGTCTACCCTCACTGTCATCCCCAAAGTACTGGGTTCTCCCTCCAAAAATACTAGGAACATCTGAGTGTTTGCTTCATGTCGCAAAACTCTTATTTCCTGGGATGATTTCTTGAGCTTCCTCTTCAGCATCTCAGAAGCCATCTCAGCTAAAACTCTGGAGAACATCTGGCTCTGGGATCATCACTTCTACCTCTAACACATGGGAATACTGCTTGGGATTTGGGGCCCATGGAGACCCTGAGGCACCACACTTTGTGTTTGAGGCACCCTCCTACCTCTGAGAGATCTGGTCCACACACAGCTGTGGTACCCTCCAAGGAGGCCACTTTCAAAGCATCCACAAGACAGACTGCAGCAAAGATAAAAAGACTCCATTCTATGTTTTTATATTTGTCAATATTCTTCTTCCTTCACCTTCACTGCCTCTCAGGTTTGCTTGTAACACCGGAAGGGGATCATGCCACACTTTCCTTCTATTACTTCTCCTCAGGACAGACCTTTCCCTCAGACTAAACAGTAGAAACACTTTTACAAACACAGAATGATCCATTCTGAGAAAATACCTGGCATTCTGTAACAGTAGTTGCTCTTGCTAGGATCCCTCGGATAGATCTGTGTCACTTGGTAAGGTAGACAGACTCCATGAGGTGGAAAGCTGAAAAGTCGGTGGAAGTTCCCTGATCTGCCTGGTTTATAGCCAGATCTGTGGGGCAGAAACACAAAATGGGGGAATTCCATGGAAATTCCTAATAACAAAAGTTTATCAGCAGCATTTGAAACTGAGTTTTCTGGCAGACCTGTCTGAGGGTAGTTTCTATGTCTCAGAGCCATCATTAAAGAAAGAAAGTTACAGCCCAAGATGAAGAGTTCTTGGGACCCATATCCTATGAGAACTTCTAGAGAATTCTGAGCCTGAAAAAGAGATAATATGTGCTCCAAAAGGGAGGAACTAGAGTAGCCTCTTATAGGAGGACAATCACAGGCACCTGAGTGGCTCAGTCAGTTAAGCGTCTGCCTTCAGTTCAGGTCCTAATCCCAGGGTCCTGGGATCGAGTCCCACATCGGGATCCCTGCTCAGTGAGGAGTTTACATGAGAGTCTCTCTCCCTTTCCCTCTGCCCCTCCCCCAGCTTGTGCACACACACATACACACACACTCTCTCTCTCTCACTCGCTCTCTCTATCAGATAAATAAATAAAATATTTTAAAACAGAGAGAGAGAAGACAATCAGAGCAAACATTCACAGAAAGTGTGCAGGCACCAGACACCTCACATGACTATACCTCAGAGGTTGCATAACCATCACTATGCTTCTTGATCAGAGGAGGAAGCCCAGGTTCTGAGATATGAAGTGACTCTCCCAGGTGACACAGCTACATCTGCCAGAGCCAGGATTCAAACCCAAGGATTGGCACCAAAATCAAGTACCTTAGCCACTGCCCAAGCTCTCAGGGAACACGTGTCTCTCACGGCACCAGACTTCAGCAGGATCCACAGTCTGCTCTCTGGTGAAGTCTTTTCCAGTGTGATAGCCCATGCTCCATCTCCTTTAGTTCCTGCCAGCAAGGCCCCGGCACTGGAGGAGGCTCCATAAGAGCCACCGTATTGATTTCTAGAATGATGAAATGATCAAACTCCAGGATATATTTTTATGTGAAAAGCAAGGTGAAGAAAAGTGTGGGTCTTTCTTTGGGTGGCCCCAGAAGCAGACCAGGAGATAAAGATTTGGGTACAAGTACTTTATTTGAGAGAGGACCCCAGAAGACTGGTAAGGCTAGGAGAAAGTCAGATGGAGGGGATAGAAGCAGCCTGTAAATGGCTGTTCTCCAGCAAGTTTCCATGGTGGGTAACCAGGGCTTAATACTGGTGGAGAGCTCTGGGGGGGCAGTGTAGACCATGTAGTTTTGTAGATTTGGCCTGGAATATGTGCATGTTTGAGGTAATTATAAAATAATTTTTTAATTAATTGTATAGATGAATACATATTATTTATATATTGTCATTTTAAAATCACACTGTTAAAAGGCAATCCCTATAAAATTAAACTAAAATTAAACAAGTGAATCAATCTATGTCTTGAGCAATGGTACAATTCCCCAGACAGAATTACGTCAGTAATCTGGAGTGCCTGCCTGGCTCAGTTGGAAGAGCATGTGACTCTTGATCTTGGGATCATGAGTTTGAGCCCCACATGGAGTGTAGAGATTATTTAAATAAATGAAACTTTTAAAAATAATAAATAAATAAATAAATTACAGTCATCTGACTATTTATCTTCTGTGGGATATGCCCAGCCTATTTCAATTAAACAAGAAAAACAAAAAAAAAAAATTAAGCTGTTTTCAGTAATCATAGCATTGGTGGTACAGTGTTATTGTTACCCTGACACAGATAAGTGACTACAGTGGCATAAAACAAATGTGGTTCTTTTGGGATATGGAATCTTTTTTGATAGGAGAAATAGGAAATACAGATGGAAAATCCAAGAGATAGTAAATGTGATACCAGTTTCAAACAGAAGTTTCAGTATGAAGTTGTGTTTTCTCTTTAAAACAAAATATGTATGTCCCTACCCGTATCCACCTAAAGTCCTAGAAACAATGGTCAACCCAGTAGCAATGAACCCCTCAGAACACAAGTTGTGGGTATCTAAATGTCATGTGCCACTGAAAGAAACAAGGGCTGAGTCTATGCTTGGAAGAGAAAATGTACAAGTCTGGAACATATGACCAAACCAGACAGTGAGAAGATACCAAAAGTCACATGGTCAAATCAAAAGGACTCAGGACTCAAACTAAGGAGTCCCCCACAGGCCAGATAGAGGAGAACTTGGGTCTCAAGAGAACAACTGCCAGACACTGAGACCAATCAAATACTTTATGTCCACGAGCTCAAAATGACAGCAAGGTCCAAACAAGCTCACCAGTGTCCTACATCAAACACTACAGAGCCAACTCCTTGTGAACCCTAGGAAATAAGGCAAAGAATCAAGCATCAATTTTTCTTTCTCCTATAAACTGTATCTCAGGATGACAGAGAAACTTTTCTTTTAAAAACTGATTTATATGTTGAGTGACAACAAAATGGGCTTAAAATGATCATTGATCATTTGATCAGAGTCAACCAGACTTCCAACCAGAGGGTCAACCAGACTTCCTAACAGGAGTACACAGTACCCTGAAGGATGAAGAACAGTTGACCTTGAACAACACAGGAGGGCAGGGAAGGGGAAGAGCAGTTAAATACACTGACCCTGTCCCGTGGAGTCCAAAATCCCCACACAACTTTTGACTTCCCAAACACTTAACTATTAGTAGCCTACTGTTGGCTATACCAATAACATAACCAGTCGACGAACATATATTTTGTATGTTACTTGTATTATACATTGTCTTCTTATAATAAAGTAAGCTAGAGAGAGGAAATATATTAAGAAAACCAGAAGGAAGAGAAAATATGTTTCGATACCACCCCATATTTATTTTTAGAAATCTGTGTCTACATGGACCCCTGTGGTTCAAACCCATGTTGTTCAGAGGTCAGCTGGATTCTTGCCAAACAACTGAATCTGATCAAAACTCTAGATCTAACTACTGATTTACAGGAAATACCAGGGGCAAAGGAACATGTTAGACCACACCACTGGGATGCAACTGGCAAAATGCAGATTGTGGGGGATTCTTTCAGAAAAACAACCCAGTTTTTCAACAAGTATATCTCTAGGGTGAAGAGTAGATTAAAAGAGACCAAAAAGATCCATGGACCAATTTCAATATATGGATGGTATTTGCATCTTCATTCAGACAAATACACGATTTTCTAAAATTGTGTAATAGAATTAGGAAATTTGAACAGATTGGATAAATAAATAATTATTAATATTTTCAGGTATGATCAAAGGATTTTGGTTGGTTTTTTTAAACAAATAATGTCTATATTATAGAGATATATGCTGGAGCACTTAGAGATGAAATAGTATTGGGGGTTTGTTTAAAAAATAACACAAGTCAGGGGCATGTGTAGAGGATACAGGAAAACAAGACTGGTCACTAGTTAATAATTTTTTTGTGATGGGAAGAGGGTGCTTGAAGACCTGTTATACAATCCTGCTGATGTGATTTCTCTGTGATATTTTTCATAAAGAAAATTAAAGTTAAACACACGCGGGGCACCTGGGAGGCTCAGTCAGTTAAGCATCTGCCTTCAGCTCAGGTCATGATCCCAGGGTCCTCAGATCAAGCCCTTCATCAGGCTTTCTGCTCAGCAGGCAGCCTGCTTCTCCCTCTCCCACTCCCCTTGCTTGTGTTCCCTCTCTCTCTGTGTCTCTCTCTGTCAAATAAATAAAATCTTTTTAAAAATTAAAATTAATGATAAAAAAAGAAAGTTAAACACATATGCACACATTAGAAATTACTATCAGTGGCCAGTATTGCTCCAGAGGGGACGGGAGGGGGGTACGGAGCAGAGCTGGGGCCGAAGCAAGCAGCCAGGTCACAGCACCCTTCCCCTCTGCAGAAGGTGCCTCCAGGACTGAGAGGACCTCCCAGAGCTTCATATTGAGACTTCAGAGCATGGGCCTTGGCCTGAGGTGGTTCCCCAGCTCAGTTACCCAGAGGTGCCCTCGTGTCTCCATCCGATGGGCAAGGGTCACAGTGGTAGCCGCCTCGTCCACACCAGAGCAGATCTGGTGAGCAAAGCTCCCAGCTCCTGATACACAGTTGGAAAATGGTAACTATTCTTACATTAGCATATGTTTGTAGTATTATTGTATTATTCTCCACCTTCCCTGTGAACTACCCTGGCCCAAGAGGAGGCTGTGGGCCCCATGACTCAGAGGAAACACAGCTGATGGCCCAGACCCCACACCTGTCTCTACCTCTCGCTGGTCCTCTGTGGCCCCTTCGCAGTACCTCTGCCAACTGGAAAAGGGAATGGGGCTTTCATCTCAAACCTCAACGACCGGGGCCTCCCTCTCCCTTGCCCCCAACCCCCGCTCTCCCTTTCTCTCTCTCCTCCCTCCTTCCTTCTCTCTTTCTCCCCTCAAAGCAGCGCTTTCCACCATGACAAGTGAAGCGATCTTCTAAGCAATAATTTAGCTCCTTGCTTCTTACTTAAAAATCCCCCTAATTACTGGGTAATGGGTCCACAGAGGCGCTCGGGCTGGGGGAGCTCTGCCCCGCAGGCACGGCTGTAGTTCATCTGTCTGCTCCCTAATAGCGCTCTAAAGTTCACCCTTATAAACATGTCACTGAGCCCGTAATTGAGTGACTGGTCATTAGGTTCCACGCGCGGTACCTGTGGGTCACCGATCACTCAGGGGTGATGGATCTTTCTCCGATACCTCGGCTGGGCAGGCCACAGAGCTCTCTATCACCTCTGAGCAGAACATTACTCTCCGGGAAGACCACACTGAGCCCCGGTGGGCCATCTTAGCTGTGGAGCTCTATCGGGAAGGTCTGGACGGACAAGAGGTTAAGGCGGAAACATGAATGCCCCTGCTCTAATCACAGACCATCCCAGAAGCCTGTTCTGGAAGGGTCTTCCAGGACACCCAGTGAAACCATAGAGATTTGGTGCAGGAATAATTGCATGGTGGGGTTAGAGTCAATCTGAGAGTATAGGCTTTATTGTAAGACAAGGAAAAAGGATTCACCCCTGAGCTGTGTTCCCTCCAGGGAGTCACTTGACCTCTCTGTTCCTCAATTTCCTCATTCATGAAATAGAGATAATAGTGCCTGCTTCCCTCCCGGGCTCACGCTGAAGACTGACTGAGTTAATGCACATCGAAGTGTCTAACAGTGTCCAGCACCCACTAGGTAATCAACAAATGTTCATTCATTCTAAATAGTCCTACCACGTTCTTCTGCTTTCATCAGATGTTTTTTGGTGTTTTGATGATGATGGAGACAGAATAACATAGTGGCTAAGGGCACAGGTTTTGAGGTTAGGCTGATTAGAACCAAATTCCAACTGCACCCCTTTATACCTGCGTGGCCCTGGGCAAGTTGCTCAACCTCTCTGTATGTCAGCTTCCTTCTCTGTAAAATGGTGATATGAATGGTGGCGATCTCAGAAGAGTTCCTTAAGGACTGAATGAGACAATGCATGCAAATGATTTAGCATAGCGATTGTCAAGTAACTGGAAGTAATTCAGTAGCCCTTTAGATGAAGGTGACAGCTAACACCCTAGAACGGATCAGCTTTCTGAGAAGAGTATGGTGTGGAAGAGAATAGAGCCTAGAACGTTACTGGTCACAGAGATGACATGAATTGATTAATCCTAAAAATGAGTATTTATCAGAACCCAGTTATGGGCAGGGCATTCTGCCAGTGGGATGAATCCAGACGAAGATAAAGCAGGTGCATTTCCTTGCACCCTTGAAGACCTCAGTGGAGAAGGAAAAAAGGAGCCAGGATGAAACTACAACCATGACCACAATTTACTGAGCGGTTACTCTATGCGGTGCACGTGGACAAAAGCCAGACACGCTGTGCCTCCTTTGGATGCCCTCGGTTTCCATCCTACCCCACCTGGAGGCCACACTTCATGCTTCATCGGGTGCCTCCTGCCAAAGATCCGGACACACAATGCATCAATGGGAAACTGATCTTGCTGAAGGCTTCCCAAGGACAGGGAGGGAAATCTTCACATTGCTCATCGTGCAGGGGAAACACGAGCAAATCTCGTTCTTCTCCCCAACCCCAACCCCACCCCATCATGTTTCCTTCCCCTGTCTCCTGCCTCACCTCTCTCCTTTCTCTGCCTGACCCTGGCCATGGCCTCTCCAACGCCGCTCTGCGACCCCCGTGCAATCTCATTCTCGCCTGCAGTTTGTGGACCCCACTTACCCCAGCACAAATGCAACTCTGTGGTTCTTGAAGCATGTGCCTCAGAGGGCCTCCCCCACATCCTCCCTCAATCCCCAGTTGCTTATCAAAGAGTTTTGTTGTTTACGGCAGAATTCCTCAAGAATTCATTAAACTAAGCAGGCCTCGTGGGGGAAGCGGAAGGAGAGGCAGGGAACAGTTGCTGTACTGAGAATAAAAGATCTTCAAAAGATACAGAAAAAGCAGGAGGTTTTGTCCCTACCTCCCCATTATCTTGAATTCGAACATCAGCCCGGAGCGAGATACCATTATCCACCTCTTATAAAGAAGTAAATTGGTATCCCGGGAGAATACGGAACTTGTGTTGGGCCATAAAAGAGATACGGCAGAGCTGGGGTTCGAACCAGGCTGTCCCTGATTCTTCCCACGTCACATCAGTGAGAAGGAGTAAGGGAGGTAGGAGAAACGGGACAGATCCGGTGAAATCCTGCACTCAGACCCTGTGTGTGTGCCTCTTGAGAAACAAGCCAGGTACCACCCTTTTGGAGCTGTGGCAGGGAAAGAAGGTTCTGGTTGCCTTCCTTTTCATAACTGGACTTCTTATCATTCGCAGTAGAAAACAGGAAAACAAAATCATCTGAGTTGTTTGTAGAGTATGAGTTAAGGAGTCCCTAATAAAGGTGTTTCCTAAAAGAAACCATTTGAGTTTCACATTCTCAGCCACTTTAACTTCTCAGAAGGTAGGAGGAGTGCTTTAAACAAGAGAGAGCATCAAGTAAGTCACACCAGAGGAGGGAGATACGAGGCAAAACTCGAGCCCCTGGCTCGAAACCTGACCACCAGTTGTCTATACCTGGGCAGACGACGGACTTGCTGTCTACGCCCGTTTCCCCATGAGTGAAACACGTCTTTAATGCTTGCCTCCTCGGAAGGCACCTATGTTGAAATGACACATATAAAAGGAATTTAAGCAGCATAAAGAGGCTTGTGAATTAGAAACACGATCACCTTTAAAGAAAATGAATTACTATTTTGTTTAAAAAGTTTCAGAGTATTCCAAGAATTCCCAGGGTAGGCAGTACCTGGAACATGAGGGGCTCTGGCTTCCTTCTAGAGTGAGCTTCTTGAATCTCTCAATAACTATGACATCCCTTCCTCACCTACCCTAGAAAACCAGGTCAGGAGTTTGCCAAAGAGCTGTCTTCCTTCCAGATATGGTGCAAGGACTCAAGGTTGCATGTGCCTCTTCCCAAACACTTCAGAC
The DNA here is from genome assembly GCF_011764305.1 of Mustela putorius furo. NCBI lineage: Eukaryota > Metazoa > Chordata > Mammalia > Carnivora > Mustelidae > Mustela > Mustela putorius. Next base: position 8,101,883 of record NW_025421464.1, on the reverse strand, counting down.
AGTGATATCCGTGAGGCCAGAAGAGGGAAGAATCATTAGGAAATAGGAATTCGGTTAAGGTTACCAGGAAAAAGCAGGCACTGGAGATCTCCAGGAGACACACTCCAAGCCCTCTTCTTCATCCTCTCTCTCTCACTTAATCCACTTAATCCACAGAGCAGCACTCTTGGAGGCAGGCCAGGTTTCCACAAAGCCAGGTGGAGACCGTGTTAATACCTTCAACAAACTTTACCCCATGTGTGACAGGCGAATGAGATTGGTTCTCACATTTTAAAAAATGTAGCCTCCCCTGGTGGGTCACAAAGGCCTGCTCTGAGGAGTGTCAATCAGGGAATGATGGATGGGTGGCCTACGGTGGGTCACCAGTGTTCTCCCTGCTTAGTGAGTCCCAGCACCCGGACACACGAGAGCTGACAGCCAATCCACAGGGCTTAAGTCCAATCTGGACTGTGATTTCTCTGTATTAAGGACCTCTTCAGTGACCTGTCCTACTCTCCTGCCCAAACATTGATAAAAAGCTCTATTTTCTTCCAAAATACCTGTACTAAGCCTTCCTCTTAATAATGGCACGAGTTGGCGTGGAAATGAGAGTGATATTGATCTTCCATGGAGTTCTTACTACTATGCATCAGGCTATGTGCATGATTGGAGTATTTTATTTATATAATCATAAATGCTATCATTACTCCTATTTTGCAGATGGGAAAACTGAGGATAGAGAGGAATCAAATCTAACAAGTGACAGAGATCAATTTTGAAGCCAGGCCTTTTGATTCCAAAACCTGAACCCTTAACTACTAAGTTAATATGTAATTACATGCTGATTTCTTATTATTGAGATGTATATATCACAAAATATGGTATTTTTGTTAAATTGTATACATACTCTGTAAGGCAGTATGAGCTACCTATGAGTAGGGGAAATTTAGGAATTTTCAGCTCTGTGCTTTTCTTACTGAAATTTTATGGAAAGCATATGTTACTTTAAAGTTAATTAATTTGACTTTTAATTACAAAATGTTCCAAATATTTACATCTAATTACAAGGACTAATACCACAAAACTGCATATCCACCACTCAGATTTAACAAATACCATTTCACCATATTGGCTTCAAAATTTTTTTAAGAAAGAAAACATCCCAGATGGAAATGAGAAACTACCCCCCCCTCCACCCCCACATCCTGTCCTTATGCCTCCAGCCTCTCCAGTATTCTGAGGTTGGAATGCTGCCTTCTCAACCATGTTTTTATATCTTTACACATGTTTGTATTCTTATCAGGAAAAAACATACTATATATGCATGTTTCTAGAAATAACATTTAGAAATCCTGCTGGCTTTTATATGTACTTTCCTTTCACAGGCATCGACAATTGGCTCTTCTCCAACCCAAGTTACTCACTGTATCTCCGTCCACAATTTGTCAACGTTGTATGGTTCGAGATTACACCCGCCTCCTTGTTTCATATAAGATAGAGTTTGTATTTCTGTTTGTCATTTTCCCTGTTGTCTGGGGCTACTTTCAAAAGGAGGAGGGGAGTATGAAACCACGTCTCTGATTCTTGTCCTGTGTCTATTTTAATGAGCTCATAGTTTTGGTTCTTTGGTCTGACAGTCTTACAAAGTACGTGAATAGATTTTCCCACGTTAAACCATCCCTGAATTCCTAGGATTAGCTGTACATGTTCACGGTGTGGTTTTATTGTTCTTGCTTTGCTGCATTGTCTTGCTGATATTTTAGTTTTTCTTATTTATAACCACAAGTGAGATTGGCCTATAATTCTACTTTTTAGCAGTGTTTTTCCATTTTGATATGAAGGTTATTTGGTATCATTAAGTAAAATGGAGAACTTTCCACCCTTCTGTACTCTGAAGTAACGGTTCTTTGAAGGTTTGGGAAAAGATGTTCACAAAACCATTTGCACCTAATGCTCTTGTGGGGAGATACTTGAACTACTGAAACAATTTATTTAGTGAATACGGGTTTATTCATATTCTTTATTTCTTCTGGAGATGATCTATCATTTTTGAGAAAAGTACTCATTTTATCTACATTTTCAAATCTTCTGGTTCATGATCCTCTTATAGCTGTAGCTGTCTACCCCCTTTCATTTCCCATCTTCTTAGGTCCACCTTCTCTCTTTTCCTCTTTTCCAGTCTTGCCAGAAGACTGCTCAGGTTGCCAGTCTAGAATAACAGAAAAACAAAACTTTCTCTTAGTCCAGCGTGTTTTTACATACATACATACATACATACATACATGCCTACATAAATTGCTTTTCCAAACAAAAATGGCAGAAGAGAGGTTAATTCCGCTTCTAGAAAGACCCTATTCTCACTTAAATCGGAACCCCCACATCAAGGCAGCACACTCTGCTCATGGTACCATCCTAGCTCCTGATGCAAAAGGAGAGGCACCTGTGTTCAGATGCTTCCCCTCCTATGTGGGGTGGCCTTGAACAAATGGAAAGAAAGATGTCTATGGGTAGGGTAGGGTAGGCTAGGGTAAGGATTACCTGGAAAAATCACCCTAAAGACTCAGGGTGGGTGAGTGAGGGAGTGAGAGCATGAGAACCAGAGCTAAGGAGCCTGGGTTCAAATCCCAGCTCCACTGCTTGCCAGCTGTGGCCCCAGACACCCTGCTAGTTTGTGAAAATGAGATTAAAAAAAAAAAAAAAAGACTCACTTGAGTTGTCATGGAAATTAAATTGCAAGTCTGTCTGGCATAGTCCTTAACACAGAAAGAGCAAATACTCAAGACTCCCCATAGTGGCTACCACTATCATTACTATGAGTGCTATTTCGGTGAAGGCCTTCACTCAAGGCCATTCAGAAGGCAAGCCTGGAGTCCCCTTCCCTTCATTCCTCTCTAGGCTGCAGCCCGGCGTCGCGAGGACAGGGCCGTCCTGGCCGCTCTCAGCGTGACTCAGCTCTGATCCCCAAAGCTAGCACATTCCGCCTAACAGCTGCCCCCAGCAAACCAGGAAGCCTCTCCTTTCTAACAGGTAGAAGATGAGGGTTTGAAAACAGAGAATTCCATAACCAGTGATTCCCTAGACTTTCTACTAAAACTCTCAAGAGTAGGACTACGCCCAAGGCTGGTAAAATTATACCTTGTGTCTGCTTATATGACTTAGTGCTTTTTATATCAAGTTCCACAAAGTCGTAGCAATTCCATAAACCGGACTTCCCTCCGCCTCGACCGTGTGCTAATGTAAACAGAACACATTACCATCCTTCCCCCTTACTTCCCCCAGAATTTCAAATCATGGGCATTAAAATGAATCTTCACTTAAAGAAAGAGTCTACATCTTAACATCCACCCAGGGGTGTGAAGCATCAACATCATCTGGAGCCAGGACTCTCCATCTGCCTTTGGCCTCCTGTCTATGATGCTTAATAGAAGGAAATTCATGAACCCCTTTGGGTGTCAGTTTCCAGATAGATGAATGATGGTAACTGGCTGACAGTATGGCGTGAGGCAGAAAGGGGGAAATCAGCATGAAATGGTTGTACACACTGTGCAGTCGTGTCCACACAGTCAAAGTTCTTTATTACGCACACGTGCACACTGGCTTCCTCGCTTCTTTCCAGCCTAATACTTTCCTCTACTGGAAACACACCGACCTTGTCTCGAGAGCACATGACACGGTGAGGAAGGCTGGAGGAGGTAAAGAACAAGCACCCCGCAAGTCCAAGGGGGACCCGGCAAAGTCACGGGAAAAGCAGAAGGAAGCCTCAGGGACAGATGTTGAATGCCTGGGCTGAGCGACAGTCCAGGGTCTAGGGACCCCTGTGGTGATGGCAAAGAGGGGCCTCTGGGCAGCTGCTGTGCAGAGTCACTGTGAGCCAGAGAAGACCCTGACCAGTGCAGCAGGGGTATCAAGTGTCAGGTGAGTCAGAAGGCAGAAGGGCGGGCCCTGGTTAGTCCTCGGTCCGGGTGAGTGGGGCACGTTCAGACTTCCAGGACGATGATGGCCAATGGTTTCACCTTATGGACAAGTTCAGCTGATGGACAGTTGCTGCCTAGAACACCGTGAATGTCTGCTGATGTTACAGGCAAAGAGGAAGCCGCAGAGTATCCGTGTCACCTGTTTGAACCCTTACACTAGATAAAATTAAGTCTCTTTTTCCCTTCTCCTGTGCATCATCTCCAAAGACGATGGTTCAGATATGGCTAACGTTACATGCCAAATATCATGGCAAATGCTTCCTTTGTATTAGCTTCTTTAATCTGCTGCAAACGCAGATGGACGGATTGTGGTTATGGTTATTTAGGGTTTTTTTTAAAGCTCCCTTCTTCTAGAAGTACATATAAAATGTTAATGGACAAAAACGCAGTGTCTCTGAATCTGAGATTTGCTTCATAATAATACAGGAGGAATGGCAGGGTATTGTTGGAATACGAGTGACCACGTGAATGAGCTGCGTTCATAATTTTTGTGGCTGGGCGATTGGTACATGGAAATTCATCATGCTAAGCTCATTCCTTTTGTCTAAGTTTTGTATATGTTTGAAATCTTCCATTAAAAATGTTTTCTTTAAAAATGCTGTTAGATACTTATGATATTATCTCTATTTCCATACATGAAAACTGGGGCTCTGAGTTAATTACATTCCTAAGTTTCAAGAGCTACTAAGCCGGCTGTGGTAGGGGCCAAGTTGTGCTGCCTAGAAGCCCATCAAGTGAGCCACCCACTGCCTATCTGTGGCCAAGGCACATTCTCCAGTAGTCAGCCCCTTCAAGATCTATCTCTGTGGCATGGGGCCACCTCACCCGAGGCCACATCCTTCCCAGGGATGCCAACATCCCATGAGGGAGCAAAGCCAGGTTATAAAGGCTCAGCCATTTCAACTTAACCTAGGACAATTCCGGTGGGCAATGTTTATTCCACAACGTTCTGGGTTGGCCCAGCCAATGCTGGACCCACATCCGGGGTCCTGCCGATCTTTCTGCCTTTTACGGGCATTGATTGCAAACAAACATCTTGCCTCCTGACCTGCATCTCATCATCATCTCCTTCCAGGAAGCCCAACCTAAGACACAGGGCAGCTGAGGTCTGGACCAGAATCTGTCTGAATGTGCAGCATGAGTGAATCTGCCAGAAATGGGTTGGGGCCAGCTGCCTCCCAAGGAGCCTCTCATTGCTCAGTGTTTAGTGCCCAACCCGCTTCCCCAGCCTGGTGCCAAGGAGGTGTGCATATATTGGAGCCCTTGAGCATCGGGAGACGGAATGTAAGAATAGTCCCACATCTAGGACTTTCTGAGCAGTGGGAGGGCACTGCTGCTAAGTTCAGAGAAGACCTTCCTGGCTACAGTTCTCGGCAGGCCCAGCTGGATGCAGCTGCAAGAGTACTTTGAAGGCAGCAGCTCATGCCCTGGCCCGGGAAGCCCACCCAAGGCCTCCCAGCAGCCTGACCTCAGAGGCCAGGCCCGCTCCCCAGCACCTCTACAAGGAAGCAGTCCTCCAGCCGCCCTAGTCAGCAGGTGGCTCTGAAAATGCCCCATGTAATTAGAAATCTCATTTCCATTCCTGGTCCCTGGTTTGCATGGCAAAGAGAGTAATTTTTCTGGAATGAATTATCCCCTCCCTGCAGATGTCTTCAAAGGCTTATAATCCAAAATGGGCTCTCCAAGACCCAGCCTCCCCAGGGCTGCCCAGGCACATAGGAAGTCACTCCTGTGGGTACAGATGGGCTTTTGAAAATGTACGAACGGTGCTGATGTGGCAGAAAAACCCTGGCCTGTGAGGGCAGGAGTCAGTGTCCCTGGTGCCCAGATCTCAGGGGAGCTCTGAGCCCAAGAGCCCAGCCCTTCTTTGGGCTGAACTCACACGGTCTGCCTGGGACAGTCCCTGCTGCAGCACTGCGTGCCTTGCATCCCAGAAGCCCTTTCGTACCGGGCACACTTGCCACTTGCCCACTCTGCCTTTGCTCCCAGTTTGCCAAGGTCAAAAAGGAGAGGAGCTAAGATCAGTCAGCTCCACTGGGTAGTGGCCCTTCTCTCTAAGTCAAATTGAATTAATATCCCCCCCCACACACACACGCAGTATTATTATATATTATGTATTATATATTTATTAATTTTTATAAATTTATATATTAGATAAATTTATATATTTGTATATTATATTAGTAATTTATATATAAATATACATTTACATGTAAACTACATAAATATATTTGGTGTGTGTAGTATAAACATAAATTAATAATATATACATTATATTATATATTATATGATGCATGTATAACATATGTTATATTATAATAGTGTAATGTGGTATAAATAATATTACATATGGGGCGCCTGGGTGGCTCAGTCCTTAAGCATCTGCTTTCAGCTCAGGTCATGGTCTCAGGGTCCTGGGATGGAGCCCTGCATGGGGCTCTCTGCTCTGCAGGGAGCCTGCTTTTCTCTCTCCCACTCCCCCTCTTTTGTTCCCTCTTTTACTGTGTCTCTCTCTCTTTCAAATAAATAAATAAAATCTTTTAAAAAATACTATGTATATGTTTCATAATACCATATATATCATACACATCAGCAAGGTAGTTAATCATGCATCCATCCATTTACTTTAAGCAAATAGGTATGAAGTTCCTACTGTCTGTCATGACCAGAAAATAACAGAGATTAAGGAGTTCCCAGTCTGATGAAGGGGTTCTTTGCCTGCAGGATTCCATAGGTGGCTTCTTGGCAGGTGGAAATATGTAAACTCTCTAGAATTACTGCACAACTCTCTGTGTTAAGGCATCCATAATTTAAGAAGTCTAAAATTTTCTGCATGATGAAATTAACCTATACATGGTTAATGACCACATAGCACTGTGTTTCAAAGTGTGTTCTATGGACCACAAATATTGAAATCCTCTAGCCTCTTGATTCTCAGAGTAGTTCAAGAACCAGCAGCAGCACACAGAACTTTCTAGAAATGCAGATTCTCTGGCCCCATCCTGGACCTACTGACTTCTCCTTTGACCCCCAGTAACTCCTGTGCACATGGCAGTTTGAGAGGTAAACAATGGTTTTGTCAGGGGGTCTGCACGCGGTGAACCGTACCTTCCAGAGGAAGAGATACAAGGCCAGGCCCAGGCCTCAGCAAGGCAGAGCACTTTCTGCTTCCACATTCCAAGGAGCTCTGAGACTACATGGAGTGATAAAGGCCCTGCTGCCCCAGCATCCTGGCCAAGCCAACCCCAACCAACCTGCTAAATGAGTCTGCACAAGTGACCACCGCCAAGATCTCCCCAGCCACATCCATGCCAGGTTGCAGAGTTGTCAGAAAAAGGTGAGATGGGTACCAGAAAGAGAAATTGCTGTAAAACCACCCCCAGAACATCATAGTTTGACACAATAATATGCATTTGCGGATTCTCTCCCTCCCCGTGTGGTGTCTCCCTTCTGTCTCTCCAGAAGGTAGCTAGGCTTCTTTTGTAGTACTCCAGGGCTCCCAAGCATGCAAAAGAGGGAGTTGCCAGGATTTTTTAAGGCAAAAGCACAATGCCACTTCCACTGTATTCTACCAGCTGAAGGAAGTCACAGCCCAGTCTAGATCTCAGAGAAGGGCATGAACACTGGGAGGGATGTTCATGGAGGGCAATCAGCATCTGGACCACTGGAATTCTCAAACAAATTGCACATTGCAATCTCCTAGAGAGAATTAGAAAGTACTGATTCCTAGGCTCCCTCCCCAGAAACTCTGATTTAACTGGTCTGGGATTTGTCATATTTTTAAGTTCTCTGGAAAGTTCTAATATTCAGCAAAGTGTGATAACCATCAACCTAGAGTGCTTGCTAAGCAGTGCAAATTCCTGGGTCTTACCCAGGAATCCAAGACTTTACAAGCAGGTCCAGGGAAGACCACTTTCCAGAATGGCTCCCAGGGACACCTGCCTTCTGGAACTCACAAACTTCTATATTCCCCTCTGTCCAATACCCCACAAGGAGTTGAGTCTTGCCATCAATCACATGAATAAGTAGATTGTTCCCCAGTCAAGTCTTCAGATGAGACCTCTGCCCTGGCTAGCACCTAGACTACAATCTCATGAGAGATCCTAACACGGCAATCCAGCTGAGTCATGTCTGGTTCCCAGGCCCACAGAATCTCTGAGATTATAAATGTGACTTGCTTGAAACTACTAAGTATTGGTTAATTTGTTAGGCAGAAATAGATGACCAACACCAAGTCTGAGCAAATTTTTAACAATCTCTCCAGAGGGTTCCTATGTATATCAAGATTTCAGAATTACTCCAGTGCATGGTGGAAATAAAGACTAAATGGGGCATCCAAGGAAGACTATAGATAACAGATAATGTTGGGTTCTGTTGCTTGAATAAGAAATGGCCATGTACAGAAGAGACAAAGACTCTCAGGAGCTGGAAGAGCATTGTCGCTCAGGCCAGGGTACTCTCCCCTCCACCTCCACCACCCTTTGCACCTAACTCACCCTCCAGTTCTCAGATTAGATATTATTTTGTTAGGAACCTTTCCTAGCTACCCCAGGCCCATGCAAGTGACATGTTAGGTGCCCCAAGAGCCCCTGCCCTTTGCCCCTGAAAGCAATGCCTGAGACAAAGGGTTGTAAGCAGATAGTTTATTTTGTGACATGATCCCAAGGAGCAACAACAGAATACTGGGAAGAAAGAAACAAGAGGGCAGTAAAACAAATATAAAGATGTCATGGAGCTGTGGGTAAATGGGACTTATCCCACAGGGGTTTCTCTATGAGTTATGGGGAGTGTGTTTCAGAATTTCTACCCAAAGTATGAAAGTGGGGGCTCCTGCCCTCTATTGACACAAAGTGCTTCATGAGTTGTCAAGTCCTTTGTTCTTCCAGAAATCCTCATGCTTCCAAATTGAGTAAGTTCACACATGCCCCCCCTCCCACATCGAAGGCAGATAAGAGATAAGGAAGGACACTGTATCATACCTAAAAGGTCTGTTCAACAAGAATATCTAACAATTTTAAATATCTATGCTCCTAACATGGGAGCAGCCAATTATATAAACCAATTAATAACAAAATCAAAGAAACACATCAACAAAAATACAATAATAGTAGGGGACTTTAAAACCCCCCTCACTGAAATGGACAGATCATCTAAGCAAAAGATCAACAAGGAAATAAAGGCTTTAAATGACACACTGGACCAGATGGACATCACAGATATGTTCAGAACATTTCATCCAAAAGCAACAGAATACACATTCTTCTCTAGTATGCATGGAACATTCTCCAGAATAGATCACATCCTGGGTCACAAATCAGGTCTCAACCAGTGCCAAAATATTGGGGTCATTCCCTGCATATTTTCAGACCACAATGCTTTGAAACTAGAACTCAACCACAAGAGGAAAGTTGGAAAGAACTCAAATACATAGAAACTAAAGAGCGTCCTACTATGGAATGAATGGGTCAACCAGGAAATTAAAGCAGAATTAAAAAGATTCATGAAAACACAACTGTTCAAAATCTTTGGGATACAGCAAAGGCAGTCCTGAGAGGAAAGTATATAGCAATCAATACAAGCCTTTCTCAAGAAATAAGAAAGGTCTCAAAAACACAACACAACCCTACACCTAAAGGAACTGGAGAAAGAACATCAAAGAAAGCCTAAACCCAGCAGGAGAAGAGAAATAATAAAGATCAGAGCAGAAATCAATGAAATAGAAACAAAAAAAACAGTAGAACAAATCAATGAAACTAGGAGCTGGTTCTGTGAAAGAATTAATAAGATTGATAAACCCCTGGCCAGAATTATCAAAAAGCAAAGGGAAAAGACCCAAATTAACAAAATCATGAATGAAAGAGGAGATATCACAACCAACACCAAAGAAATACAAACAATTATAAGAACATATTATGAACAACTATACACCAGCAAATTTAACAATCTGGAAGAAATGGGATGTGTTCCTAGAGACATATAGACTACCAAAACTTAACTAGGAAGAAATATAAAACCTAAACTGACCCACAACTGGTAAAAAGACTAAAGCAGTAATCAAAAATCTCCCAACAAACAAGAGCCCAGGGCCAGGTGGTTTCCCAGGGGGATTCTATCAAACATTTAAAGAATTAATACCCGTTCTCCTGAAACTGTTCCAAAAAAAAAGAAATGGAAGGAAACTTCCAAACTCAGTTTATGAGGTCACCATCACCTTGATCCCAAAACCATCTTGATCCCAAGATCCCATCAAAAGGGAGAATTACAGACCAATATCCCTGATGAACATGGATGAAAAATTCTCACCAAAATACTAGTCAATAGGATCCAACAGTACATTAAGAGGATTATTCATGGGATTTATTCCAGGGCTGCAAGGTTGGTACAACATCCCCAAATCAATCAATGTGATACAATACATTAATAAAAGAAAGAACAAGAACCATATGATACTCTCAATAGATGCTGAAAAATCATTTGACAAAGCACAGCATCCTTTCTTGATCAAAACTCTTCACAGTGTAGGGATAGAAGGTACATACCTCAATATCATCAAAGCCATCTATGAAAAGCCCATAGCGAATATCATCCTCAATGGGGAAAAACTGAGAGCTTTTATTTACCCTAAGGTCAGGAACACGGCAGAGCTGTCCAATATCACCACTGCTATTCAACATAGTACTAGAAGTCCTAGCCTCAGCAATCAGACAACAAAAAGAAATCAAAGGCATCCAAATTGGAAGAAGAAGTCAAACTATCACTCTTTGCAGATGAAAATCCAAAGACTCTACTCCAAATCTGCTAGAACTCATATAGGAAATCAGTAAAGTGTCAGGATATAAAAGCATTGCAGAGAAATCAGTTGCATTTCTATATACCAACAACAAGACAGAAGAAAGAGATATTAAGGAGTCAATGCCATTTACAGTTGTACCCAAAACCATAAGATGCCTAAGAATAAATCTAACCAAAGAGACAAAGAATATGTACTCAGAAAACTATAAAGTTACTCATGACAGAAATTGAGGAAGACATAAAGAAATGGAAAAATGTTCCATGCCCATGGATTAGAAGAATAAATATTGTGAAAATATCTATGTTACCTTGAGCAAGCTACACATTTAATGCAATCCCTATCAAAATACCATCAACTTTATTCAAAGAAATGGAACAAATGATCCTAAGATTTATATGGAAACAGAAAAGACCCTGAATAGCCAGAGGAATGTTGAAAAAGAAAACCAAAATTGGTGTCATCACAATTCCAAACTTCAAGTTCTATTACAAAATTGTAATCATCAAGACAGTATGGTACTGGCATAGAAACAGACTCATAGATCAAAGGAACAGAATAGAGAGCCCAGAAATGGACCCTCAACTCTATGGTCAACTAATATTTACTAATATTTACAACTAATAATTACAAAGCTGTCATCTTCAAGACAGTATGGTACTGGCACAAAAACAGACACATAGATCAATGGAACAGAAAAGAGAAGCCAGAAATAGACCCTCAACTGTACGGTCAACCTATCTTTGACAAAGCAAGAAAAAAAATGTTCAATGGAAAAAAGACAGTCTCTTCAACAAATGGTGTTGGGAAAATTGGACAGCCACATGTAGAAGAATGAAACTGGACCATTTTCCCACACAACACACAAAAATAGACTAAAAATGGATGAAAGACCTCAATGTGAGACAGGAATCCATCAAAATCCTTCAGGAGAGCATAGGCAGCCACCTCTTCAACCTCAGCCACAGAAATTTCTTCCTAGAAACATCACCAAAGGCAAGGAAAGCAAGGGCAAAAATGAACTATTGGGATTTCATAAAGATAAAAAATGCTTTGCACAGCAAAGGAAATAGTCAACAAAGCCAAAAGACAACCAACAGAATGGGAGAAGATATTTGCAAATGACATATCAGATAAAGGGCTAGCATCCAAAATCAATAAAGAACTTATCAAACTCAACACCCAACAAACAAATAATCCAATCAAGAAATGGGCAGAAGACATGCACAGACATTTCTACAAAGAAGACATCCAAATGGTGAACAGACACATGGAAAAGTGTTCAACATCACTTGGCATCAGCAAGATACAAATCAAAATCACAGTGAAATACCACCTCACACAAGTCAGAATGGCTAAAATTAACCAGTCAAGAAATGACAGGTGTTGGCGAGGATGTGGAGAGAGGGGAGCCCTCTTATATTGTTGGTGGGAATGTAAGCTGGTGCAGTAAACGCTGGAAAGCAGTATGGAAGTTCCTCAAAAAGTGGAAAATAGAGCTACCCTGCAACCCAGCAATTGCACTGCTGGGTATCTACCCTAAAGATACAAATGCGGTGATCCAAAGGGGCATGTGCACCTGAATATTTATAGCAGCAATATCCACAACAGCCAAACTTATGGAAAGAGCTTAGATGTCCATCATCAACTGATGAATGGATAAAAAAGATGTGGTATATGTACATATACAATAGAACACTATGCAGACATCAAAAAAAAAAAAAAAAGGAAATCTTGCCATTTGCAATCCATGGATGGAACTAGAGGGTATTATGCTAAGCAAAATAAGTCAATCAGAGAAAGAGAACTATCATATGACCTCTCTGATATGAGGAATTTAAGAGGCAAGGCAGGAGGTGATGGGGGGAAGGGAGGGAAAAATGAAACAAGATGGGATCAGGGAGGGAGAAAAATCATAAGAGACTCTAAATCTCAGGAAACAAACTGAGGGCTGCTGAAGGGAAGGGGGCAGGAGGAATGGGATGGCTGGGTGATGTACATTGGGCAGGGTATGTGCTATGGTGAGTGCTGTGAATTGTATAAGACTGACGAATCACAGATCTGTACCCTTGAAACAAATAATACATTATATGTTAATTTTAAAAATCTATTAATCTTAACAGCACAGCACTTAGGGTCTGGAGCCTGGGGCACTGGAACAGTGGGGGTGTTTGGGGCATGAAGTCAAGGCGGAGCTGGGTAATCTCTTGAGGATGGTGGAGTTGGAGGATTGTGGAGACTCTTGGAAGACCCCAAACATCACAGAAAACTTCTACCAGTTGCTTCAAGTCTACTAGACTGAAGGAGAAGAAAAGGCCCAGAGCAGAACCTTAGAAACTAACCCACCAACTGGCACAAAAGAAGAATGTAGTAAGTACAGTTGGTGTCTGTCCTTCTCTGTGGGATTGCCTTGTGGACAGTATCCATCTCACCTGCAAATGCCTGGGTATTTGCTCCCTCCTTCTCCCACCAGGGGAGGCCCCACCCATCAGTGACCAATCCTGGCACACCAAAGCCCAGCCTTCCTGTCCCAGGATAGACAAACCCTGCAGTGCCCCTATGCTGCAGGCCCCCCCACGGATTCACACTGAGGCTGGTCCAGCAACACACACAGCTCATCCTAGTGTTCTCCTCTGCCCATCCAGCTTTCCCTTGCTTCTTCATAAGTTTCCCCTATAGAATATTTCCTCAACCATGCCAGGCTCTGCTTCTAGGAAACCTGACCCACGAGAGCAGATTTGCGAGTTGCCATCAACCTAACCACAGCCATAGCAAAAACTTTCCTTCGAGAGGGTGAGCCAACTTTCTGGGCACTTTAAATCTCTGGCAAATTCAGTGCAGTTCAGGAGGACTTTATGGATGCCCACAATGTGCCAAGCCCTGTATTAGGAGATATAACACGTGTTCTCTTATTCCCCACAATGGCACTCCAAGGTGGGTACACATATGGCTTTTCTACTGTTACATAATCAATACTGCAAACTCAGCAGCTGAAAATTATGCAAATGTGTTATCTTGCAGTATCTGTGGGTGAGGGGTCCTGGCACAGATGAACTGGCAGTGGTCTCACATGGAATTCTGGGTCATTCAGGTTGTTGAAAGATTCTAGTCTCTTACAGCTATAAGATCCAGGTCATGTTTTCTTGCTGGCTATTAGCTCTAGGTCACTTTCAATTCTTGGAGGTCACCCTCAGATTCTAGTCATGTGCTTGCCCCCAGATGCTGTTTACAACATGGCTTTTGCTTTCCTCCAGGCCAGCAGGAGAGCATCTGCCACGGTGTAGTTTTTCAAGGCCTCGCCTGATTAGGTCAGGCCCACCCTGGATTATGTCCTTCTTTATTAACTCAGAATCAACTGATTAGGAATCATAATCTCATCTGCAAATCTCTTTTGGCATATAAAGTATCATAATCATGGAGATGGCATCTCACAGTATCTTAGGGTCCTGCCCATACTCACAGGAAGGGGATGGTATAGAGCATATACACCAGGAAGCAGGAATCCCAGATGCCATCTTACGATTCTGCCTATTGCAGTATGATTATTGCCTCTTTGCTGATAAGGAACTTAAGCCTCAGAGCAGTTAAATTAGTTATATGCCTTGGATCACACAGCATTTAAGTAGGGAACCAACCTGATACCCTCTTGCAGCTGCCCTAGGCTGCAAATAGATTGAGTCTGACCTTTCTAGCTTTCAAAGATATACAACCTTTCCCTCTAAAAAGGCATGGCTCATGGCAGAAGGAGTAAATAAAAGTCTGGGTCAAGGGTCCACCAACTCAAATGCCTGTAGGGACAAGCCAGGAAGTAAAATTGTAGGGATTGCGCCAGGGACCAAACATCCACATGGTCGTCCACATTGCCTAGCCTCCCTTGAGGTATGGTTGGGTTGGACCATGAAGCTGTGTGTGGTCAATAGGATGTGGGTAGAACTGATGTCAGCCACTTCTAAGCCCGACTCTTCAGCACGTTATGAAAGTATGAAAGTATCTACTCCTCCCTTCCTCCACTGTGAGAACCCTGGAGCCATGTGTTCCAGAGTGTGGACTGCAACACAGAGGGCCACCCAACCCCCACGGTACTGAGCAAGAGTGAGAAAGAAGACCTTAGGGGTTTTCTGTGTGAAACCACAGAGATGTGGGAGTTTGTACGGTAGGACAGCCAGAACACCTGCATCCTAGGGTCTTTGTAAAGATGAAAGGGAACTGGGATGCCATGCACTAAGCCCAAGGCCTGACTCATAGGAGGTGCTCCATACTATTAGCTGTTAGGACTAACTGACTATAAAATACACTACGAGTGCTTTATGAGGTTTTTCTTTTTTAAAGGGAAATTGGGCAACTTCACTGGAAATAAATTACCTAACTTTTCCAAAAGATATCAAACCCATTGAGTTTTTTTTTTAATGTTGAAAATAACCCTTTGATAAGGAAAATGCTGATCCTATGTGTTATACCTCAAAAAAAAAAAAAAAAGGGCATCACTTATTAACTCTCTTTAAGAGAAGGAAGGAAGGAGGAAAAATACCCTCTAATTTTGCGTCCCCATTCATGATTTTCTCCACTCAGCACAAGTCTCCTGAGCAGGTCCACTCTCTGCAGCCCTGAGCGGGTGGCTGACTCAGTCATCATCCTGTTGCCCAGGGGTCAGAGCGGGGGGCCATGGGGCTCGGCTGAGTGTGAACAGTCAACAGAGCAGGATGTTCAATGCCATAAGCGGGGTCCCCAGGCTGCTCCTTGAACCCATAGGCCCCCACTTCACCTCATGGCCCAGATATGGGGGAGGTCAAAGCCCAACTGGATGTCCATGCAGCTTCCGCCATGATGTGTCAAGTTCAAACTAGCAGAGGGAAGAGAAAGCCCAGTGAATTCCTAAGTCAAGGAAGAGCTGATATATTTCTGAGCTGAAGGCAGATTCAGAGAAGGGAATTTTGAAGGAGAAAGAAATGGGGAAGATGCAATGAAGCGAACAGCACTATAGATGTTTCCAAAAGAAATCAAGAGAGGAGAGGGAATCTTTGATCCTGTAGATGAGAGACATGTTGTCAAAAATGCACACAGAGAGAACCAAGGGGCCAGCTCACGGTTCGTGCACAACAAGCTGCAAAACAAGGTCTGCTCAGACTGGAGCCAAGTCCAAATCCAGTCTCGACACACCTTCTCCACGTAGCAAGTGTTTAATGAACACTCAGCAGGCCACACCCCATGTGGAGTGTTCTGCTTAAATTACCTTTGTAAACTCCAGCTCCCCACAGCATTATTACCCAGAGTTGTCCATGGATTACTGATAAGAACATGAGTCTCAGAGACTATATCCTTATAGGTCTTGTAGGATTTGAACACCCGTGTCCTCTTCAGCTCAAGCTATTATAACAAGATAGCATAGACTAGCTGGCTTTACATGGCAGGCAGTAGATAGGGAGGAAGCAAGCTGTTTCATGTCTCCTTTAAAAGGGCAATGTCCCAACCCAGGGTTTCTCCTTCATGACCTGATCACAGCCCAATGCCCCACTTCCTGATACCACCCCATTAGAAGTTAAGGTTTCCATGTAGGAATCTGGGGATATAAATGTGCCTTCTATAACAAATGGACTGCTTAACTTCCAGGCTCTAGAGTGTCACAGCTGAGTGCCTTCATACAAAAGGCCCTGTTCCAAATCCTTAGTGTCTCTCATTCAATTTCCACAATACTTTGAGGTTGGTATCATTATCATTCCCATTTTACAGATGAAGAAACCAAAACCAGGAAAGGCTAAGTGACTCCCCTCAAGGTCACAGGGCTGACAAGTGGATGCTCTCACTCCAGGTCTCACACTTAGTGATGGCCCAGGGTTTCAGTATCCCAAGGATATAGTCAGCTAGAAGGCCAGAGCTCCCTGGGGTTGGCCACCATCCTCAAAGAGACCCTTTGGCCCACACGTCTGCCATTTCCTCTGGTCTTAGGAGCCTGGGCCTGGGATCGGGCATGACTTGCCTAGAAGACTGGGCACCCAGAGATTTAGTGAGCACAATTCTAGTTGAGTATGACCTTCCATACATGCTAATTGACTTCAGCGACTTGTAAATGATGGGTTGTAAATCAGGAGTCAGACAGTCCCATCGTGAATCATCCCATTCCCTCCAAGCTCATCAAGACAGACGTACATAAATTCTGGGTAGGCTGTGGCAGGTGCTGTCCTTTAGATTTCCAATTAAATAAGCCCTAACTTTACTCACTTCTCAGTGGGGAGGCTGAGCATTAATGTGATAGGCAGTCCAGAGATGTTCACTGAGACCTCCTTGTGCTGGCATGACCCCTGACCCCCTGCTCTTCTGTCCCATGTAGAAGAGAGCAGACCAGGCAGAAAATTCAGGCAGAAGAATGCTTCAGTGGAAGGGCCAGAGACACAGGATGACCACAACATCACCATCCACAAAGATGGGGACATGAGGATGCTGGGATGATCAACCATCACCCTTCTGTATAAGCCAACATGACTTGAGAATCCCTGGTCACCACTGAACCACTGACGGGTAAGTCTGCCACAGCCTGCACAGCATTTTTGGACCATGTGTCTCCAGGGGCCCTGGTTGGTGAGCAGGGCACATTCCTATGGAGGATGGGGCGCTTGGGTGGCTCAGTCAGTTAAGCGTCTGCCTTCGGCTCAGGTCATGATCTCAGGGTCCTGGGATGGAGCCCTGCACTGGGCTCCTTGCTCAGAGGGGAGTCTGCTTCTCCATTTCCCTCCCCCCACCCATCACTCATGCTCTCCCTCACACAAATAAATAAAATATTTTTTGAAAAATTCCTATAGAGGAGAGACAGATTTTCCTGGACTAAGCATGGCCCTTGAGTAGCAATCCTTAAGCATAGACCTCAGTGTCTTTAGACAATTTATTTCATGCATCTCAGCCTCATTTGATCATGGGAAAGTAAGGATGTGGGAATGTCTATGACAAGACTTTATATAGAACATATACAATAGTAGCAAATGTTTTGGCTTTACTATAGGTATTGCTTCTGTCCTCTTTTCTTCTTAGCATGATAGAATAAGGTTCCTGAAGCCCCTTGATCAACTTCCTGGCTATGGGATTTACAAATTCCCATGGAATCTCTGACTCTTTTCAAGACAAAGAAATATAAAAGGTCATTGGTAAGAAGGAAAAAGAATCAGGGGTGCCTGGGTGGCTCAGTGGATTAAAGCCTCTGCCTTCGGCTTGGGTCATGATCCCAGGGTCCTGGGATCGAGCCCCATATCGGGCTCTCTGCTCAGTGGGGAGCCTGCTTCCTCCTCTCTCTCTCTCTCTCTCTCTCTCTCTGCCTACTTGTGATCTCTGTCAAATTAAAAAAAAAAAAAAAAAAGAATCAGCAAGCATAACCACCAGAGTCAATGTAAGAAAAAAAATTTTATGTGTCTTGTAAGTGTGTCACTCTAAAGCTAGACCTGATGGGGTCATTTCTTTCATACCACTAGAACCTAAAAGTCCCCAAATCCACATCCCAACGCTTCTCCAAGCTCCTTATTGTTGAAATAAAGTGAACGGGACTTCTATCTGGAAGTGAGTGGAAATGGGGCAAGAGATAAGGGGATGATAGAAAAGACAAAAGGAGGGAAAGCAAAGAAAATGAACTCTCATTCCCATCCAAGGCAATGTCAGACAAGTGCATCACAGACTCAGCTGAAAAAGCAAAATGTTGCTTTGCACCATTCTGTGACCTCCATGTAATGTCAGTGGTTGAACAACAAGAATTCCTTTCTGCTATAGACTATACCTTCCTAACAACCCACCCAACATTAATGTAGTCATTAAAGTACCTTAATAATGGAGCCACTTCCATTATAGAAGCCAGAAAATTCCCCCAAAGCATCCCAAACCCTCTTGGGTTTTAGAGTATGATACTAAGCTGATTGTTTGGTCCACAGAGCAACAAGGTCTTTTTGATATCATTTCGATCCTCTCTGAGCATAATGGGCCTGGGGAGTACAAAATAGAAGCCTCTAACACAAGCTTGGAAGATCAGAGAAACTCTCCTGGAAAGGGCAAAATCTGAGCAGAATCCTAAGGGACTAACAGGTATAGATAAAATAAAGTCTGGTGACTGCATGTGCAAAGGCCCAGTGGCAAGAACCTCCCAGCATGTTCAGAAGCTCCAATAATTCAGTTTGGATGGAGACTAGAGGACAAAGTGTATAATGGATAAATATGAGGCTGGAGGAACATGCAAGACCCAATTCCTGAAAGATCTTCTACAACCCCTTAGCTAAGGGATAGATACACTGTCCAGAAGCACTAGGGTGCCATTGCAGAGTCTTAAACAAGAGAGTAATCAGAGATTAAATATGTACTTTAGAAAGATGTACCCACCTGCTCTGTGAGAATGGCTTATAGGGGAGCAAAAATCAGAAGAATGGGAATAACAGGTGGTTCCTGAAACCAGTTCAGCAAAGGAGAATGGCAGCCAACCTGTAGATAACAGTATCTGGAGGAGAGAGAGGCAGAAGTCTGGAGAAAAGAGACTGCTGGTTGAGCCATTGGTTGGATGCCTTCCAATATACAGATATGACTTTGGCACTGGATAGAAAGGTTTGTCACTCTTTCCCTAGTGAGCTAGGGTTCATGGGAGGAGGAGTGGGCCTGGAAAGGAAGGACCATGAGTCCAGTTTAGGGCATGCAACATTGGAAATGACTGAGGGGCATCAGCCTTTACCTGAGCAGAAGTAACTTGGAGGTTTTCTCCAACAGATGTGGAAGATTTGGGCACCATATGTAATTTGGAGCCATGAACGTGGTTAAAATAAGCTAAAGAAACCCCAACTCTATAGGTTTAGCTCTGGGCACCAACCTCCAAAAAGAAGGGTGCTCTGGGTGGCATGCAAATCACCGCCAATGAACAGAAACAATTTAAGTTGGAAAACACAAGACAGAAGGTGTACATGCTGGGAGCATCCCAAAAGCAAAAGAACTACCTTCTGGGAATTCAAATAGGGTCCACAGATGGGAGGTACAGAAAGGTAAAGGTCTTTTACCTCCAAGACTTCCAACAATAGCCCTCACAGCTTGGAAGAGAGGGTTCTCAGTCCCTGGACAGTCCAGGCAAAGGCCAGGGTCATCTGGAGTGGAGAGATGATAAACTAAGAAGTGAGCAAGGCATCCAAAATGACTACATCTAGGTTACTTCTCCAGCTGCAATTTCAAGACCTTCTGCTCTACAAATAGATTTTCCAGCTGATTCATCTTAAAATACAAAAAGATACACTGGATGTGTTCAAGATGAATCCCCTCTCTAGTTTTCCAAAAACTGTGTTCTCTGGACTGCCCACCCCCCACTCCAAGGTGCTCTAAAGGGAGCCCACAAGAATTCCGTGGTGGAACTCTTTGTGTTTATAGAGATAAATGTGCTTCTGTGATACAGAACTTTAATATGGCCTTTACTATGGCCATATGCACTGCAAGTCTCTAAAATAAGGTGGCAATAGAACCTGTCATTTTCCCTGAGCTCATCACATCATAGAATCCTTTGGACCACACCCTGCCTCCCTCCCTGCCATAACATTGAGTAGAATTATAGTGCTTCCAACTATAACTTGGAAGATGCTACTAGCAAAGGGAGAAGAACGTCGTGATCTGAGGCTTGGCCCCTGGAATAAAACTTCTGGGCTCCGATCTGACCACACAGGCACACTATTAGCTATGTCAGCCCTACTTCTCTGGGCCTCAGTGTTCTTCCATAGTAGGGAATAAAAGAAATACTCCCTCTCCTCCCCCGCAAAGGGTCATTGTATTAAATAAGATAATGTGAATGAGGAGCTAGTCCCACTGGCCCACATGTGGGACTCAGTAAATGTCAGATATTCTCATCATTATTACTAATTCTCCCTGGGTTCCATCTGTATAGAGGAATGGTCTGTTTCCCTTGTGCCTCTTTGCCCTTTAATCCATTCCCTCCGCACGCAATGGAAGAAGATCTGGTGGTCCAAGTTGTCTTGGACAAGCATCTCGGTCAGAGTCTAAACAAGAAACAGAAATCATTGAGCATTGCAGAGGAACTTTACTGCCAGGAATTTGCCACAGGGGTAACAGAGGGGCTGAGAAGCCAAACTGAGGCCAGTGAGTTCAACCCAGAGGCAAGGAGAGGGTTAGAGGGAACCATACCCTTGCCTAGGCCTGGGGTCCGAAGGAGGCTTAGGTTTGAGGGTGGAGTGAGATAACCGGAGGCAAGGGCCATCTGTGGAAGCCAGGACCATGGGGCTGTGGATCCACAGCAGGATTCAACTCCTCCTGGAGACCCCATCTGAGTCAGAGAGGCATCTTCTCTCTACTCCTTCTCCCCTTTCTTGCCCGCCAGTTCCCACAGTGCTTCCCAATGACCAAACCCAACCGAAGCCAGCTAACCTGGGAGGGAGCCTATAGGGCCAACCCCCTGCCAACAGCCCAGACTGGTGAAGGAGGAGAAGGAACATGAAGGTAAATGAGTCACGAGCCAACAAGGACACACATTTGCCTCCTGTGGGCAGGCAGCAGATTCCCCCCATCACAGCAGAGCCCCCGGTTCAGCTGGCCAAGCTGATGGATGACATGCAAGGAGAGAGTCAACATCCAGCCTCTCCAGAGGCTGACCCCCTTTCCGGAGGATGGGGGTCACCCTGACCTTGTCCAGCTGGGCTGCGGGGCAGCAGCAAGAGGGTGGGTACCAGAGAGCCTCATGTGCAGGGCAACTCAGGTCTCCTGCCCCTTCCCTATTGCCAGGAGCCGCTCCTTGGTCCCCAAGGCGGAGCAAGGACAGGCTCTGCCCATCTCAGAGCTCCTCCAGCATTTGCTGCCCCGGAGTTATTTTTAGATCTCATTTCCTTGCCTTATGGCAATTTACATACTTCAGCAGAGCACATTAGTGTCCAAAACACAAACCAGGAACAATAACACATCACTGGGAGCTTCGCAGAAACCCCAACCCAGAGGAGCTTTCGGAAAACAGTTGCTAAAACAAGTGGTTCCCTCATCCCGAGTGGGAGAACTCTCAGCAACACTTGACAACAAGCGGACGTGATGAGGGCCACACGGCGCCATAATCCCGGCGGGATTGCACATTGAAAGCTGCATTCAGCGCTCGGAGCCCATCAGAGCGGGCATTGTTGCGATGAATACGGAAGGGATTGCAGAGTGAATTGCTACTTCATTGCCAAGTGCTTCCGATTCTCTGCTCCTGCCATCTGTGTCCTCCGGAAGATACAGAGAAGCAAAGGTCCGAATGGGGGCTGGGGGGGGGGGGGGGGGTGGGGGGAAGGAGGTCCCTGCAGGCAGGGGGAGCCCCAAGGAAGGGGATGGGAGCATCCGTGAGGTCTGAAAGAAAATTCCATTATCCCTGCATAGCCAAGTTCTAGATTTACAAAGATTTACTAAACACACATACTAGACATACTAGATTTACTAAACACACAATCAGATGGAGGACGCCCCACCAGGCAGGAACATCCATACTTGCTCATTTCAGGAAAAAACAGCCCGAATCTGCACTCATACATGGACCCCCACACACCCATACACATTCGTACAGTCAGTCAACAAATGGTTCATGCCTATCCCATACCAGCAGCCCTGCTAGGCACGGGGCCCCCATCTTCTCACAGTTTATCTTCACACACACACACATACACATGTTCGCAGACACACTGACACACACACACACACAAGCATGCAGACAAGTCACGCATAAATGTGCCTGATGAACCCAGAAACCCCTGCTTTCGCTCGGGTTCCACTCACCCACGTGCACACCATTTATTCAATTTCACAACTAAAAGGTGACACCAGCCGGAAGGAAGATGAACGAATCAACTGTCTAGTTCTGCTTTAATCCTGAACACATGCTCTGTTTTAGCTCATCTTGGGTTCTCAGCCCAAGATTGGTTCTTCCCAGAAGTTTGGGTCGTCTTGGGTTTTTCTATTCAGTAGTTCTCTATTTAACCTTTTGGATTGCTAACATCCTCGATCTGGGTTTAAAATACAGCAGTGATATCCCACCTTGGGATAGTGACGCGGCCAGAAGGCAGACTTCTTCCATGACACATCAGGCAGGATAACAGAAAGACACGCTCTCCCTGTGATCATCCAAGCTCAACTCGCCCAGGCTCTCTCTTCAAGTTCTAGCTAACAACAGCAACAGAAGCAGCAATCATGATAGCTAACATTTACGGACCACTTACTGTATGCAAGACAGCGAGCTAAACACTTAACACGGACGGTTTCATTTCACTCTGTTAACAATCCCATGAAGTGGGGTTAAGACTCTGCCTTCAGCTCAGGTCATGATCCCAGGGTCCTGGGATCGAGCCCTGCATCAGGCTCTCTGCTCAGCGGGGAGCCTGCTTCCTCCTCCTCTCTCTCTGCCTACTAGTGACCTGTCAAATTAAAAAAAAAAAAAAAAATCCCATGAAGAGAGTGTAGGTATTGTGCCCATTTTACAGATGATAAAACTGAAGTTCAGTGAGCTTAGTGACTTCTCCAGTGACACCCAGCTAACTGGTGGTAGAGCTAGTATTTAAATCCAGTCAAACTAACCTTTAATTTTGCCATCCTCAGCCAAGAAGGAAATACTAGGTTTTGACAGACCTGCGTTCAGAGCACACATAGGGTTTAATGTTAGCCCCATACTTTTCTATACCCTATCATAATTTCATCACCACAGTTAATTCTGTCCTCCTCTTCTGTGTACGTGTAGATTATAATATTGCTTTGGTTGAATTAATTCAGAATTAGGACATTTAAAGGCCTAAACAAAATAAGTAAGTAAGTAAGTAAATAAATAAATAAATAAATAAATAAATCCAGGTGAGCTGACCAGAGAGAACGTGGCAGTAACTGCAAAACAAGTCAGCCAATATTACCATTTTGCATGTTTCTTCCAGGCTGACTGGGACCAGCGAGGCGGTGCCTTGCTGAAGGTCTCCCACAGGCCAGGATGAGGGTGATATCAACAGGGATAACCTCTTTGGGCACAAATTTTAAGGGGGAGAGATGTGCCCAAAAAACTCAGTAATCAAGGTAAGCAATATTTTAATCAGTGTCTTTTAAAAAACCAAAATCAATACAGAAAGAATCCATGATGGAGAAAATATCAAATTTTCAATAAAGACAGGATCGTCATCCCTGGGTGTTTTGGAGGGTGGGGGGAACTTGGGTTTCAATATGGCTCAGTCCAGCTTGGCTAGTGATTCCCCACAGGGCTCCTGCTAGTCCTAACCCTCTCTTATACAGTTGAAAACATCCAAAGCCTCACTCATTTGCATCCAGTGGCTCGAAGAGCTGGGGACTGGGACAGTTGGGGCTCCTTGGGCACCTCGCCCCATCTCTCTGTGCTTTCTCCACACAGTGTCTCCAGATGGCAGCTTCGGGATGGTCGGACTTCTGACGAGGAGGTTCAAGGCTACAAGGGCCCATGTCTCAAGAGAGTCATGAAAAAGCTGCATGTCCCTTATGAGCTTTGGAAGCTGCAACACCAGCCTGCAGTGAAAGGGAAGGACAAAGACCCCACCTCCTGATCTGACACCTGTCCTACAACCACCACTGTCTCCAACCTCAGCCCTGTAGTCTCTGTCTTGATGTCACAGCCCACAGCGAGCCACTGCCCTCCAGGTATTCTGAATACAGTGGCCATGTTGGTCACTTGTCATGGAGGTGTCCACCATGCTGGTCACGTGTCATGGAGGTATCCGAGTCCATCCATGGGATTGTGCCTTACACATGAATATCTGGTGTGCAGAATAACACCCAAGTTTCAGAGTGTGGCATGGAAGACCTTCAGGGATGTCCATGCTCCCAGCAGTGGCCCTGCCCCCTTCTTCACCACAAGGTCACTTTGGGGAGGTGCCAGCATGTTTCTTTCAGCCAATCTTGTTTGTCATCACCCATGTGCTTGAGCTAACAAGAGGCATTGAACATCTGTGAATGACAATGAAGAGGAAGGTCTTCCCCAGCTTGGGGGGCACTAGCATGGCCTTAATGTGGACAGGTCTCACTGGGATGTCCTCCATGCCGCTTCTAGCAAGAACCTGGAGCAGTTACAGCTCCATAATCGTCCTTGAGCATCTTACCGTCTCATCTGTAAAATGGGCGCAGCAACCCCAGTGTTGTTTTAGATTGTAAAGAGAAAATGAGCAAGGCTGAAATGAGGTGCAGAGCGGCGAGAAGGTATACAGCCGGTGACTCACAATGGTTAGACGCTTTTTTTACTCAGTCAGCTTGATCCCATTTATCCACGCCCCACTCCCCGCCCCACCCCCGCCCCCCAGGGCATTTCTGTGTCTAGCACAAAGCCCTCAGCAGTGGAACTGAAAGGTCTTGTCAGAGCGAGGAATGACACCATTGTGTTGAAGGTGTTGAAGGAAAACTGGCCACTGGGGACGGGAGAGATCTGGAGTTCTCCTGTGTCACTTAAGCTTCACATTTTCCCCTGGGGCAGAGGCTGTTGTTAATCCCATAGAAGACAAGGAATCTGAGGATCAGAGAGGTGGAGGGCTTCGTTCCAGGTCTCAGAACTAACAGAAATGAAGCCGAGATCCCACACCCAGCGATCCGGCTCCCTAACAGTGCTCCCGGCCATCCTGCTCAGAACCACATTATGTGCTTTGGAATCCGGCAAACTGCCCCGAATTCCAGACCTCTCCCTTCACTCTGTGTTCTTACATTCTGTCTCCTTACCTACAGGATGGGGACAATAACCACGGCACCGACAGGCTCTTGTGAGGATGAAGGAGACCAGCCACATTGAGTAAGCACTACACGGTGTGTTAATTTCATCACTGCTTCTCCCGGATTCATCCATGAAAACCCCAGATCATGTCCGAGAGTGAGAGGATTCATGTGGAAATCACATGAATTAGGAGTGTGAAGTCAAAGGCAGCTCTGGAGAGAATCCACCCTGCATTGACCTGCCCTGTGTCCATGGCAGACATTGTTGGAGCACTTTTCACATCCTCTGGACAAAACCCACTCCAGATCCTACCGCTGCACTAGACAGTTCCCATATACCAAGAAGGCCCTGACCTCGGACACCTGTATCCTTCCTCCTGAGGCTACATGCTTCCCGGAAACACGCTCTGCCAGTGTGTGGGACAGCCCAGTAGCACCAGAGATGCTGATGAACTAAGACAACCAGGAGTAGCTTTCAACCAAGAAGGGGCAGGAACTAGTGGTAAATGCCCCAGCTTCTTTGCCTCCTGGTGAGGGATTCTGAGGAGCGTCACACACGCCTCTCAAATCATCCCCAGCCAGGCTGAGTCCTGGTTGCCCACAGCAACACCCATTAATTACCTATCACTGATGACTCTTCTCCCTTCCCTGTCTCCCATTCCTTCTCTCTTGCTCACTGTGCTTCGGGGTCACTACCCAAAATATTGCCTGCACCCAAATCCTTCTCTCAAGGATTTCTCAGAAACAACCAAAATGTTGTTCTCTATCCTGCAGCGCAGGCATCCCTTATTCCCGACTCCACACCTGTCTCTGAAATAAGCAGGAGTGAGAAGCCACACGACCCACATATCAGTTCATCCAACCTTTCAGTGGAGAAACACCCACAGGTGGTCCTCAGCCCTCCCAGGCAGATGGCACAGATGCTGAGAGTCGGCCCTACAAACTGCATGTCTGCCCCCCACCCCAGAGGCTCTCGAAGACTCTACATCTTGGAGCTAGTGCTCTGTGAGGTCAGATGCACACTCTGGCTCCTTCCCCCGCAACAAAAGGGAAAGATTGGTCGTCCACACAGAGCTCGGTGGGATCCCCTGCAGAGTCAGGCTTCCTTCCCTGCAAATTATTTTTTGCTAATCAATATGTTTAATAAATAATATTCCAGTTGATTTCATTACTGGCGATACACAAATCAATAGAAGGTTATTGCATGATAACTTCCCATTGATATTGTAATCCTCCTGATTTAATAAATGTTGCTTTTCTGAGCATTGCTGTTTGCATTAGGAATTGAAGGAAGGAGGATGGAAAAAAATACTAACTCCATTACGAAACTGGGGCTGGAGTTTAATAAAAACAGCTCAAGGAGAGTGAGTGGGGCTTCTTGAGGTCCATCTACAGTAGCCCGAGCGGCGGCCCGGCACTGCCTGGATCGGGGTTAGCCTCTTCCGTTGGATTCCAGAGCAAAATGTAAGAAGAGTCTTGGC
Source organism: Mustela putorius furo (assembly GCF_011764305.1). Lineage (NCBI taxonomy): Eukaryota > Metazoa > Chordata > Mammalia > Carnivora > Mustelidae > Mustela > Mustela putorius. The sequence continues at coordinate 8,074,992 of NW_025421464.1, read as the reverse complement.
TGGAAGGTTTTTCAAACACGTCTGAGCAGGGGCCTGACCTTTTGTTTCCTTTGCAAATCCTGACCAGACACTCCCCCAAACAGGAAGGAGACGGATGGTGGAAAATCATGAGCCTGGGGTTTACAATCTGTTCTCAAATCCCAGAGGTTCAAAGCCACAAAGGTCTTTGGCAGTTGCCTAGTGCAGAGTCCCTGTTACCTGGCCATGAAGAAGGGCATCAGACTCATCAGGGAAGCTGGTGACAACACCCTGGAGTCCCACGGGCTCCTGGAGGCAATGACCCAGGAGGGCTGCCGTGGAGCTTGGCAAAATGCAATTTGCATTTTTTTATTGAAGCAGGACATGTTATGAAAGAAAAAACTTTAAAAAGACAATATAATCACGGCTCTCATACAAAGATCAAGTGAAGATCCATGGGAGATTTTATTTCCCTCATTCCTTAGTTAGGGAACCAGTAAGAGGTAACAACAGATTCAAAGGAGATCTCAGAGGACCCCACTCTTCTAGTTGATCCTGTCCCAGCTGGAGTGAATTCACGAATTCAGTGGGAGAGACAGAACTTTCCTGTCCGCAGCCAGGCACCATTTGCATTCCTATCCGTTGCCTAGGACCCACGGAGGCGTGAAAGCGCTCACAGACAATGAGAGGCAGCAAGCATCCCAGAGTCGGATCACCCAGACCGGGCGTCCAAGTACAATTCTGATCCTATGTGGAGCTGGGTCAGATTTCACAGAGGAAGTAAGGGCGCCCCGCCTCACAGGCCACCCTCACGCCAGACACCAGCCACAAGCTCGGGATGACCGATTACAGCTGCCCTAGTGGCTCAGCCTCCTCTCACAAGGTATTAAGGATTAGGTGGCTTCGACAATAAATATTTATTTCTCACAGTGACCGTGGCGTGTAGTCTGGGAAGTCCAGGATCAACGTGATGATGGAGTCCGTGTCTGGTGGGAGCCCTCTTTCTGGCTTAAATGCCAAAGTCTGTGTCTTCACATGCGAGAGAGAGACAGGGAAGTAAGCTCTCTCATCTCTCGTCTTATAAAGGGCACTAATGTGATCCATTAGACCCATGGTGGGCTTCACCCTCATGATCTAATCACCTCCAAAGGTCCCCACCTCCAAATACCATCACACTGGGGAATGTGGTTCTCATATAGGAATTTTAGAGCACATATAACATTTAGTCCATAGCAACAGCTTTATTATAAAGGAAACAAATCAAAATAACCCAAAGGAAGAAAACCATAGGATGATTTCAGGGAGAGCTCCAAACTTTGGGGTCCTCGGGATGCATCACCTCCTGACTCCTTTTCAGGAACCGGGGACAAACACCACCCAAATTCTTTATGATACATACAACGGGTGTGTTAAAGACCTCAATTTCCATTCGAGGCATCCAGTAATCTTTTGGTTCATGTCAAAGTATTTCCCAAGTTCTTCCTACAATACACACACAAAACTATGCAAATCATGGGAGAATACTAACATGAATTTTCACAAAATGAGCAAATGCATACACCCAACATTCAGGGCAAGAAGTGGAATGTGTTCGGCACCCAGAGAACCCCTTCTTGTCACAATACCCCAGGACCCCGGGATCATGATCTGAGCCGAAGGCAGCCGCTTAACCGACTGAGTCCCGCAAGGGTCCCCACCTGATTTCTAATTCAGGAAGAATTCTTGCGTCTAAGTATCTTTTGCTTGGTGTCATGTTTGTATTTATGGTTGTAAATAGTTCATCACTTTGCTGTATAGTATTCTGTAGTGCGGAAAATGCACACTGTCTAGGAAAATCAACCAGGTTGGATAACCTGACTTGGTTCAGTGCCACACCTCTCCTCAATTTATAGATGATGAAACCAGAGTCCCATAGAGGCACAGTGGTTACCCAGGAGAGAAGCCTTGTTCCAAAGACCATCAAAGCCCTCATGGGCAGGTGCCAAGCCAGGGGCACATTGGGATGGAAGCAAGGGACAGATGAAAGATGAAAGAAAGGGGAAAAAAAGAACAGGATGGAAGGCGGGAAGGAGAAAGGGGACCTTGGAAAGGAGTGGGGGGAAGGCAAGAGTGAGAGGGAGGCATGGACAGACAAAGTGACAAGGAAGGGCTGGATGGAAGGGAGTAGAAGCAGGAGGGAGGCACCTTCTCACTCCAAGGACAGTGTCTTTACCACTCAGCCTTGTGAGAGTTGGAGCTGTTGGCCCTCTGGAGTTTTCTTCATCTCCCTGTCTCCCCCGGGCTTCCTGTATCCAGCCAGTGGAAACTGGGGGCTGTTCCCCTCCTGTAGTCCCCGGGAGAGCCAGGATTGTGCAGACTTTCATTGGTGCCATCCAGGGTCCAAATTGCCTTCCAGGAGCCCCCACTGAAATGTGCTGCCTGTACCTGGGTAGAAAGCCCAGGACAAAGCTCCAGTGTTCACCTTCCTCCTCCTACAGAAAGGGAGGAATCTGACCCTCCAGCAGACCTGAAAACAGAGTCAGGAGAAGCAAGGCGTCTACCAAGCAGCTACTCCATATTGTCTTGCCTAACCTTACCCCCAGCCAGGTGAATTAGGAATTCCGAGCCCACTTTTCAGATAAGGAGATGGTGCCTAAGACAGTTTGAGACAGTTGTTCAAGCAGAATAAGAATAAAACAGATTTTACTCAAGAGTTGTATGGATCCAGGAAGCCTGTGTGTGGGAGGAGTGTGTATTTTTGGTATAACATGGCATGCTTGGGGCTGACTGGCTGAGCTGGAATTCTGACTTCAATACCAACTAGCCAAATGAACTTGGAAGAATCTATTGATCTCTCTGGATCGCAGATTCTTCATCTGTAATATGAGGAGAATAATAGTACTTGGAGCACCTGGGTGGCTCAGTCAGTTATGCATCCAGATCTTGGTTTGCTCTCAGGTGATGAGCTCAAGATTGTGGGATCAAGCCCTGCATCAGGCTCTGCACCCAGCAAAGAGTCTGCTTGAGATTTCCTCTCCCTCTTGTTCTGCCCCTCTCCCTGCTTGCACTCTAAATAAATAAATAAAATCTTAAAAATATATATATAGTACTTACTTCGTGGGGCCACAGCAAGAATTATCTAATAATATACAGGAAAGATGCTTAAGACTGTTTGTGGCACATGACCAGTCCTTACTATGAGCCGTCATCTCTGTATCTCTCCTCGTATCATCAGCATCAGCAGCAACACCATCTCCATCATCATCTTCATGATTGATGGCATGAAGATCGTTGGCATTGTTGGCATTCTTATATTATAACGGTTCAAATAACTCTGGGCATTCTCTCAGCACCTGTCAATCAGTGTGCAAAGACATTCCTTGGGGATCCCCAAAGCCCATGTCTATGATAGCAAAACCCCAAGCAAAGCTGGGGTGCTGGGTAGAGGTGGTGCCTTTGTGCAAACCCCAAGTCCAACCTAGTTCGCGCCTCCTCCTTTTTCATCTAACTACGTAAATTGACCAGGGCAACCACCCCGGCTTGCTTCTTGACCCTTTAGTCCAGCTCCCACCCAACTCAGTTCCATAACTCAGTTTTGCAAGTCTTAACTGTGCAGAAAGGAATCCGGGGGGGGGGTCCAACTCATCCTTTCCAGTTCACCAGGACAAATCACAGAGAGCTAGCTGACCAAGGCGTGCATGAACTGCCTCAAGTTCACGAGTCTAGTTTGGGTCCAACTGAACCATGACTAAAATCTGAGAGACTAGAAAAGAGATGCAGAGAAGAGAAGGCAAGAGCAACTGTGAACTGAGATGCAAGTGACTTCTCAGGTCCTCCCAGTCCTGTAAAGCCACATGCACTCTGGGTTCTCCTCTCAGTTGTGCATCGCCTTATGTAGCTGGTGCTACCGGTCCCACACCCGGGTCCCCTGGATCAGGCTGGTGCGTCCATCCTCCAGTCATTCTGCACAAGGCCTCAGAGTGACGCCAATTCCATGGTACAATTGACACAGCAGGGCACCTCCCTAGGATCAGTCTGGAACTAGTCTCCACCTGGAAATCACACCCTTGTGGGGTATTTTTTTTCCTTCCCCTGCCCCATCCTGCTTTCCTTTTCCTTTCTCCCTTTCTTTCCCTGAGAGCACTCCTTCATTACATTATTTCCTCAAGAATCCCTGTCTCAGGCTCTGCTTCCAGGAACCTGAACTTAGACACTTGATCATGTCTGCTCCCACTTGAGCGGCTCTGAGGAGATTCCTATCCTGTGCAGCTCTGGGGCACTTCTTTAACTAGTTAACATTCTGTAAGCTTTCCTTCCACGTCATTATTTTATAACAATGTCTCCTAGAGGGGTAGATGTCTGGGTGGCTCAGTTGGTCAAGTTTCTGCCATCCACTCAGGTCATGATCCCAGGGTCCTGGGATCGAGCCCTGTGTCAGGCTCCTGCTTGGCGGAGAGCCTGCTTCTCCCTCTCTCTCTGACCTTCTCACTCTCTCTCTCACTCCCTTCCTCTCTCTCTCTCTCAAATAAATAATTTCTCCTATATCCATTATATGGTTAGACCAATGTTTACTTAACTCTTCGCCTGTCATCGAACGTATGGGTGTTTACAATGTTCTGTTATATCCAGTACTGTGACAAAGATCTTTAAATCTCAAAAAATAAATCACATACGTAAATAAAGTCTCTTTCATTTAGCATGTTTGGTCAAGGTAAAATTGAAATCTCCTCTTGGGGCTCTTTGCCACCTCTGTATCCCCCTGTTTTAAAGAAATAATGTATTAATAGAAAAGTGGAGATACAGTAAAGGCAACAGGTCAGCAGACAGACAATTGCCGTCACTATCGAAGAGAGTGTGTTACTCCATTTCCAAGAGAAGGAAGCATGCCACACCATGTGGGGGAGGGGGCAGGGGACACAGGGGACACAGGGGACACACAAAGCCCCAGGGCTGGTCTGGAGACAGAGGAACTATGGACAGGAACCTTTATTACGGTTTCTATAGGAAGGTTTGGATGAGGCAGGGCAAGCAGTTTTAGGATTGGCTAATTTAAATCATTTCACTGGTTTCTAGGACCCAGGGGCTGTCCCTAGTTGTCTGGTACCTAGTCCTGGCACCATTAAGGCAAGTGGATAGCAGCCTGAAGTGTGAAAGCCCAATAAGGAAGAATGGAGAGTATGGGCGCTGGACTGATTAATTTGTATTATAAAAGTGCATTCCCAGGGCACATGGGTGGCTCAGTTGGTTAAGCGTCTGCTTTCAGCTCAGGTTTGATCCCGGGGTCCGGGAACAGAGCCCAGCATTGGGCTCCCGGCTCAGCGGGAGAGTCTGCTTCTCCCTCTGCCTGCCCCCCACCTGTTTGTATGCTCTCTTGCTCTCTCTCTCTCTCTGTCTGAAATAAATAAATAAAATCTTCAAAAAAAAAAAATGCATCCCTGTGAGAACGACTCTGAGAAAGAGTGGGTGGGTGGGTGACAAGGGAGGCAGGAGGCCAAGGCAAGGTGACTCAGGTGTGTGATTGGGTTGCGCAGAACCAGGCATATGCATGCAGTGTAAATGTGGAAGGGCCAAGTTTACAGTGACTGGGAACATTTTTAAAACATCCCGTGGCCCCTGCTCCTTCTGAAAGGACAGATGCAGACTCGTATCATTGCAATGGGATGTGGGTCTCTGTCTCATCCCTGGGCATCATGCTGATATCCACCTGGGTGTGGCCTGTCCCACCTGGTTCTCTGGGGGCTTCCCATTGGTACCTGCTGAGGTCTACAACCACAGCTTCTGATCCTGAAGTCCTGCACGCTGCAGGCTCTTTACCCTGATTCAGACCTTCATATCCAGATGTGCCCTAGACACATGAGTGTCTCCACCGGGGCATGCAGAGTCTCTCAGGGGTCACAGAGCTAGAGACGGCTATCCTGGCTATATCCCCCTGAATTCTTCCCTCTGTGGTTTCTGATCTAGCCACTCTGTCATGCCTCCAATACCTTACTGGACTGGAGACTTCTCTAAGGGGTTTGGACAGTCCCCCCATAACACTAAAATCCTTAAAAAACAAATAAATCCTGGAGTTCCCCTAGAAATTTCTGGTTGTTTCTAATACATCCTGGGGTTTTATGCCCACTCTTTGGACATCTTTATTCCAAACTGAATCTTTTTTATTTTCTTGGGACACTTCATAGCTTAGCCTTCATGGCAGAAGTTCCAAGGGAAGAAACTGATGAAGAAATAAGATAAAAGTATCACTTCCCAAAAATATGTTGGAAAACATTTTTAGAATATTAAACCTCATTTTGTAATAATACTGGCGTCATTAGGATGATTCTATGAACTGTCACCGTGTATTGATTACCCACGAAATGTGCACTGTTGACATACATTATCTCAGGTCCTCTGCCAGATTGAAGATTATCATCCGCATTTTGCAAATAGGGAAGATGAGGCTCTAGGAGGTTCACCTGCTTGAAGTCACGGATCCATTGGAAAGAAGGCAGTGCTGGAATCAAATCCAGCCCCCACGCTCGAACACTCCAGCCCCTGGTTCACTGTGCTTTGGGGGACAAGTGGCTTATTATTACTCGGAGTTTTGATGTTTGATAGGAAAATGCAGGCTTGGCTCAGACACCCAACATGGGGACTGGGCCCCCGAAGAAGGCTGCCCTGGCCACCTGATTTCCCATCTCTGCTACCCTGGCCACCAGGTGACAAGTCTCTCCTCCCCAGTATGTGATCTCCCCAGCCAAAAGGGTCTTTTTGCCTTTTATCCTGGCTCAGAGTCAAGGTGTCCTTTGGTGTGAATTCCAGACTTGGGATTAATTACACAAAACACTTCAGAGACACCCACAAGGCAGACCCCTTTGGAAGGAAATGGGAGGTCTCCAGGGAAACATCCCCATGGGTCATCGACAGGGTAACTACTGGTCATCCAGGCTGGGACTTTTTTTGAAAGTCAAAGGGGAAGTATTAAAAATTGCACTGAGACAACCTGTATAAACTAGGACTGAGCACCGGGTCACCCCAGCCCTAGGTAGGACCAGTGGGAAACAAGCAGCGAGATCCCCCTGCAGCATTTTAAATCCCAGCAGAACATCCTGCCAGGGGGCTTCCCCCCCCCCCAACTATTAGCATTATTAGTGCCCGTTAAATATGTCATAGTCAAAGATTTGCTTCATTCTTCAGCGTGATTGCCATTGATTTTTGAAACCCACATCTTCTTCCCCAGGGACACACATCTTCAGCGAAATGATAGAAGGAAATGGAAAAGAAGGATTAGATTTATAGGCATTCATTTTACAGGCATTGCTTTGGGGGTAGAGTTGGTCTTAAAGCCGCGCTCCTCCGAGGACTGTCCAGGAACCACCTGCAGCAGAATCACCAGGACAGTTGTAAACATGCTGATTCCTGTGTCCCACGGAGGACTTACGGCCAAATGGATCTCTGGGGACGGGGCTAGGAAACGTGTGCGGTTTTTTGTAAAGATTTATTTTATTTATTATTTTAGAGAGAGCGGGAGTAGGGGGAGGGGCAGAGGACGAGAGAATCTGAAGCAGACTCCGCTCTGAGCACAGAGCCTGACGCAGGTAGGACTCGTTCTCAGGACCCTGAGAGCACGACCTGAGCCAAAATCAAAAGTCAGATGCTTAACCCACTGAACCACCCAGGCACTGCAGGAAATGCGTGTTTTTAACAAGTTCGCTGGAGGTTGTTATGTGTACTGAAGCACAGGGAAGGCCGCCACCCCGGGAAATCCAGGTAGCCCGTGAGCACGCAGTGATTTTGGTCCTCGAGCCTCAGGCTGTGGGACCTCAGGTCTGAGATGCACCAGCAAGGGCTCCCATCCCTTCAGAGAAACATTCAGGGCAACGCCCAGGCAGGATGTCAGATGGAGCCCCAGATTCCCTGTGGATACGCCAGCCCTGGTTTACAGCGTGCAGAGGTGGCTGGGTCTCCGTGCGGAGTGGGCAGGTTCTTGGCGGTGGCATCTGCCAGGAGGAGCGGGTAATAGGCCTGATTTATGACACTCAGCATGGGACCTGGCTGCTGAGCTCAATCACTCTGGCTCCCCATGGTGGGGTTCATGCGCTGTAACGGGCCTGGAAATTGGAGAGGAATTTACCTCCTGCTGCCGAACATTACATAACAATCACGGCAAACAAGCAGAGGCAGGAGGGGGCCTCCTCCTCAGCTGGCACTGGCAGCCTGGCACAGCAAAAGTAAAGAAGTAAGCCCCGGAGCTGTCTGCTGGGGTCGCGTGCCCTCAGCAGCACTCCTCTGGGAGGGGGTGCCTGGGTAGCCCAGCCCAGAGCTGGCACTGGGGCCCCCCAAGGAACAAGCCGTGGGCCAGCGTCTTCTGGAAGGGATGGGTGAAGAGGCAGGCTCCAAGTGGGAGACAACTGCTATCGGAACCCATGGCACAGACCTTCAGAACATTTACGGACAGCACATCCATCAGTAACCTCCCTGATTAGCCATCGGGAATAACTCAGATCTGACCTGAAATTGACACCGCAACATGAGAGCGAGTGGAACAGAATGAAGACAGGCGGGGAGATGGCTCCTGATCAGCACAGGCCTCACAGGTCCTAGTGAGGAGTTGGGATTTGCTTTCAAGGCCCCTGAAAATTCCCTCAAGGGCCTCTCTTTCCCCAACTGCCCTCCTAGACGTCACCATTTGGATGGAGGGGACGAGTCCAGGACTCACCAGAGAGTAATCCCCTATCCCGACAGAGTGGCTGGGCCTCGGAGACACTCCCACCCTGAATGAGCCACCAAGAGACGTTCCTGGGTTCCACTCTTCCTCACTGCCTCGATCACCAACAAAATGTGCTGGACCAGAAACTCGCCAATTATTTTATTGAAAAATAAAAGAATTTTATGTTCCAGTGAAATCTTACATAGAGGCCCAATGTATTTACCACTATTGGAATTAGCAAATCTTCCTCGGTTGCCTGCCAGCCTGATGAGACGGGCAGTCCCTGTGGGCAGGGAGCCCGTTTCTCTCCCTCCTAGGGGCACCGCCGGGACCTAGAAGAGGATCTGGCACACAGTGGGCATGGAAAATATCTGGAAAAGGAAGTATCTAGATTGGATCAGGTGCCGTTTCAACGAGGCATCAAATATTAAGTGAAAACCATTGTGTGCCAAGCCTTGCAGTCAGCGTTCAGGATATAACAGTGAACAAACTCATCAGACACTTGCCTCTATTTTATTCACAGTCTAGTAGAAGGAAGAGAATGGTGATATATGGAAATTTACAAGTGGGTGTGTGCTAGCAAATAGAGATACATAGGGCTATGGATCTATATATAGCAGGAGGGACTCATCTGGTTCGAGGATGATCAGGGGAGTCTTCCTGGAGGAGGTGTTATTTCAGCTAGGACTCAAAGGGAAAGTAATACTTAACTAGGTAAGTGGGAACGGGGAGAATGGAACTGCATTCCGGTCAGAAGGAGCGGCAGGTGCAGAGCCCCCCAGCAGAAGGAGTATGCCCTCCTGACCCTATCTTTCAAGCCTACCATCTGCACACTGGTCTGTTGCACATACTGAGCTTTCAAGATAACATTCTTTAGAAGAAAGTGTTTAGCAGCTAAAACAAATGCTGGAAGTCCACATAACAAAATAACCTCAAAGGGCCCTACCAGCTCTTACAATTCTCTAGGTGCCGACTTAGAGTGAAACGTGGCTTGCCTGCAGAGGTCAGGGCCAGAAGTCAGAGGTCAGAGGTGACGGAACACACCCACAGCCCTGGCTGGTGAGCTGCGGATAATGAAAACACAATGTTCATTTGTTTGGGTTTGGGTTTTTTTTTTTTTTTTCTGCATTCTAGACACACATATCACAATTCTGGTCATTTCTAAATGAGTTCAACATTTTAAAGTGGATTCCCAGAAGCTGGCATCTATTTGCCCTTATAAAATGCAATCAGTTAATTTCATCTCAGCCATTCATCAAATATTTGGTGATAATATGCTTTAAGACATGTCCTTGGTGAGACGCAATACAGAGATAAACAGGACATGGGCTCAACCCTCACAGAAATCTAGACTGTACACACTTAACACAGCTCTACCATCACAACGTTCCCTGGGACATCTGCTGTCTGCCAGGCATTGTACTAGACACTTCTCACGCCTCCTTTCCTGCGATGCTCACAACAGGTCAACGAGATAAACATGACCCCATTTCAGATCTGAAACAGGAGTTTCAGAGATATTAAGTAACTTGTTTAAGATTATATAGCTAGTAAGTAGGGGAATCGGGGCCCCAATTCAAATCCATCTAACTCCAGTCTGATATCAACTAAAGAAATAAATTGAAGAAATAAAATCACAAATAATTAAAAGAAGCTATAGGTAAATGTTTACCCGGTCTTGTTATGAGAATTTTCAAAATGTAACAGTAGGGAAAAAAAAATTAAGGAAAAGATTAATAGTGGGGTGCCTGGGTGGCTCAGTGGGTTAAAGCCTCTGCCTTCCGCTCAGGTCATGATCCCAGGGTCTTGGGATCAAGTCCCGCATCGGACTCTCTGCTCGGCAGGGAGACTGCTTCCTTCTCTCTCTCTCTGCCTGCCTGTGATCTCTGTCTGTCAAATAAAAAATAAAGTCTTTAAAAAAAAAAAGAAAAGAAAAGATTAATAGCAATTACCATTAAAAAACTTCAGAATTTTACTTGTCAAAAAAACCACAGAAATACTTGAAACCTAAATGATAAATGGAGGGGGGGGGGCAAAAAAACAAAAAAACAAACAAGAAATCCCCAATATGTGTGACAAAGCTCTAATCCCTTCAATAAGAAAACTTGTCATAAATCAGTAAGTAGAAAAGGAGCTCTCCAGTAGAAATATAGGCAAAAGATTTACAAAGCTCAAAAGGGAAGAAATAGAGTAACCAAAAACCAACAGGCATACCCCAAATTATCATAAAAGTATTAGTAATGCAAAAAGTGAAAAATTGAAGAAACAGTGGTATACTCTGCTTTTTTACTACAAAATTGGCAAAGATTTAAAACAATCAAAATAATCTCAGTCTTGATAAATGTGCTATGAAATGAACACGCGTGGACACTATATCAGTGTCTAGTGAGCGTCTGACAATATGAATTAAGAGCCTTTAAAAAGATTATAACCTTTAACTCAGTAATTTTACTTTAGAAATTTATCAGAGATATAGACACAGATGCATGCAGCAAGATGTTCAAGACAGTATTATTTATAGGACAGACAGACCATAAATCAAGTCAGAGTCCAGCAATACGTGGACAGCGAAATCAATTTTGGTATATCCAGATGATAAAGTAATAGGCAACCTTTAAGAATCATATTTTGGGGGGCGCCTAGGTGGCTCAGTGGGTTAAAGCCTCTCCCTTCAGCTCAGGTCATGGTCCCTGGGATCAAGCCCCACATCGGACGCTGGGCTCAGTGGGGAGCCTGCTTCCTCCTCCCTCTCTCTCTGCCTTCCTCTCTGCCTACTTGCAATCTCTGTCTGTCAAATAAATAAATAAAATCTTTAAAAAGAAAAAGAATCGTATTTTTGAAGACACTTGGGCCGCATGATTCCTTTTCTTTATCTACCTAGAAGGATACACATGAAAATGTCTGAGCAAAGGCAAATCGTGGCGGAGGGACCTAAGATGGTTTATATGTTTCTAGGAGACCTGTCTCTGATGTTTCTGCAAACAGCCTGCCTTACTTTCCAGTAACAAGCGTGCATGCACCTCTTTTACTTTTTTTTTTTTTTTAAGATTTTATTTATTTATTTGACAGAGATCACAAGTAGGCAGAGAGGCAGGCAGAAAGAGAGGAGGAAGCAGGCTCCCTGCTGAGCAGAGAGCCCAATGCGGGGCTCGATCCCAGGATCATGACCCGAGCCGAAGGCAAAGGCCTTAAACCAGTGAGGCATCCAGGCGCCCCCTCTTTTACTTTTTAAATGAGCGTGCACAAAGCTCAGCTCCCCATTTCCTCTCCCCGAACCTGCTTCTCTGCTGTAACTTCCTTCTGCAGGTGACCAGAAAAACCCAGAGTCGCCACCTCTGACGGCTCCCTTCTTGGGTAACGTGTCTCCTGCTGGCTATTTCTACCATTCTTCCACTTCATTTCAGGTTCCCATGGCCTTATGCCTACACCACTCGTCCCTCACCGGAGGCCCTAATTTCCAGCCTCCAAACCCCATACCCGAACCCTTCTCAGATCCATTTTACATCCCGCTACCAAATGAAGCCTCCCGAAGCAAAGAGAATAAACACTTATTATTGCCTTGCTCCAAAAGCTTCTCCCAAACTCTCCAGTTCCTAAGACTAAAACCCCAAACCGAAGGAGAAGCTTTGATTAATAATTCTCGTGGTTCTGATTTTGTATGCAAAGTTGTGTGGCTAAATGGGAACCAGTCTAGTTTTTTTTTTTTTTTTTTTTTGAATGATGTTAAGTTGCTTTGTTCCTGGACTTAATCTTCCCTTCCACTCAGGTACCACCCCGTAATCCAGCCATGCTCCTCCTTCTCCATGCTTCTCCCATGCCCATACCTGGCTCACAGTAGGGGGAGTCCAGGACGGTGGGGGGTGCGGGTACTCTCAAGCCTGGAGACGAGCCTCACAGAATCTCTCTTCCTCTATAACTTTGTGATACTCTCTTACTTAGAGGATGGCGAAGGGGCTGTGACCTGAAAAAAAAAAAAAAAAAAAAATCAATGACTCTCCGCTAATAAAGGTTCTTATGCGGTAAATGTGCTCTTGGGAAGCCAGACCCTGCCCTTTTCCACGGCGCTGGCCTGATGCCCCGGAGTGATTTACTCTGCAGTAACATGATGGAGCCTCCACCATGGAAGGGAATTAAATAAAAATGCAATAAAAGAGGACAAAATCAATCTGCTTACAGTTTTGTTTAATAAAAATTCATGAAGGATGGGCAGGCAGGCCCAGAAGCGATGTACCAGTTCTGCCAGAGGCTGGCTGGGGGAGCTCACTCAGGCTGCAGGCACGGGGTGGGAGGCTCAGAGGAACGCAGGTGGAGGGAGCCCCCCCACCCTGCCAACACCACCACAGGCTGGGACCTGCTGGCAGGCAGTAAGGCTGGACTCTCCTCCCTGAAAGAGGGGGAGCCAGCTAAGGCCATGTTGATGGAAGAATTCTCCAAAGCTAAAGAAAGCTAAGGGACCTTTTCACATAGGATTCATCTCCCTACAAACCAAGAAGCTCCCCGTGTTCTGGAATGACAATGACTATCAAGACTGACCAAATATTTCCTTTCTTTCTTGTGTGCTAAGAACTCATCACCATGAGATTTACCCGCTTCCCAGAAATGGAAGTGTGCAATCCAGTGTCCCCCTCCCCTCAGCTCCTGACAACCACCGTCCTACTCTCTTTATATGAATTTGACTATTTCTTTTTTTTTTTATTTAGATTTTTTTTAATTTTTTAATTTTTTATTTTTTATAAACATATATTTTTATCCCCAGGGGTACAGGTCTGTGAATTGCCCGGTTTACACACTTCATAGCACTCACCAAAGCACATACCCTCCCCAATGTCCATAACCCCACCCCCCATCTCCCAACTCCCCTCCCCCCAACAACCCTCAATTTGTTTTGTGAGATTAAGAGTCACTTATGGTTTGTCTCCCTCCCAATCCCATCTTGTTTCATTGAATTCTGATACCTCCTGTAAATACACTCATGCAGATTTTGTCCTGTTGCGACTGGCTTCATTGATTTAGCAAAATGTCCTCGAAGCTTACCCATGTTATCACACGTGGTAGGATTCCTTTCTTTTCTGGAGTTGAGTTACCTTCCATTCCATGTACAGACCACATTTTCTTTATCCATTTATCTGTGGACGGACACTTTGGTTGTTCCCATGTTCTTGGCTATTGTGAATAATGCTACAATAAACACGGACTGCAGATAACTCTTCAAGATCCTGATTTAAATCTTTTGGATATGGTAATTCCATTTTTAATTTTTTGCAGACCCACAATTCTGTGTTCTGTAGTGACTACAGAATTTTGTATTCTCATTAATAGTGTACAAGGGTGCCAATTTCTCCACATCCTCACCAACACTTAACTTTGGTTTTTTGGTAAGAGCCATCCGATAGGTATGAAATGATATCTCGCTGTGATTTGAATTTGCATTTCCCTGATGATTAGTGATCCTGAACGTCTTTTCTTATGTCTGCTAACTATTTGTATGTCTTCTTTGGAGAAATGTCTATTCAGGTCCTTTGCCTACTTTTTAATCAGTTCATTAGAGGGTGTCGTTTGTTTGTGGGGGCATTTCTACTATGCAGTTGTAAGAGTTCCTTATATATGGGGCACTGGGGTGGCTCCGTGAGTTAAGCCTCTGCCTTCAGCTCAGGTTATGATCTCAGGGTCCTGGGATCGAGCCCCACATTGGGCTTTCTGCTCAGCGGGGTGTCTCTTCTCCCTCTCTCTCTGCCTACTTGTGATCTCTGTCTGTCAAATAAATTAAAATCTTTTAAAAAAAGAATTCCTTATATATTTTGGATATTAATCACTTATGAGATACATACCTTGAAAATATTTTCTCCCATTTAAAATTTTGTGATATTGGCAAAAAACAAAAACAAACAAAAAAAAAACAATAACAACAACAAAACAGACACCTAGACCAATGGAAACAGAATAGAGAGCCCAGAAATAAATCCACACATATATGAACAACCGATTTCCCCAAAGGGTGCCAAGAATACACAATAAGGAATAGGCAGTCTCTTGAACAAATGGTGTTGGGAAAATTGAATATCTACATACAAAAGAATGAAATTAGACCTTTATCTCACATCGCATGTAAAAGCCAACTCAAAACAGATTAAAGATTTAAACCTAAGACCCAGAACTGCAATCCTGCCAGGAGGAAACAAAGAGGAAAATCTTCACAACGTTGATCATGGCAATGATTTTTCAGATATGACACCCAAAGCACAACTAAACAAATGGAACCACATCAAACTAACTGAAGCACTTCTACATTGCAAAGGAGACAATGAACAGGGAGAAAAGGCAACCTGCAGGAATACTGACTAAGTATTGCTTTCTAGAAACTCTTTCTGTCCATAAAACGTTCCTTCAAAACAGGGGGTTCTATGCAAAAGATCCCATATCTTTAGGTGCAAATACCAGATCAAAGATCCAGCGCTCTGTAAGAAAGCTAGTACCCTATGGCCTACAGGCCAAATCTGGCCCACCATCTGTTTTAAATAAAGTTTAATTGGAACCCAGCCATGCACATTTGTTTACACACTGTCTTTGCTGCTTTTGCCTGACAGTGACAGAGTTGAGTAGATAACTAAAAGGCCTGCAAAACCCAAATATTTATGGTCTGGCCCTTTACAGAAAGGGAGGGCAGATCTCTGACCTACCCCTAAAGTTTCCCACTCACCTCCCACATGAAGTCCTTTATTCATTCAACCAAAACTATACAAGCGCTCACATGCTACACACTATCCTTGGACTTCACAGAGAACAGATACTTATCTGAGACAAATAAGATCAGAGCCACTGCCTTTAAGGGACTGTATTGGTTTTATTGTTGAATAACAAATTACCACAAGCTCAGTGATTGAAAACAATGCCCACTTTATATTTCACAGAATAGCGGTCTAGTGGGCTCATCTGCTTCTCTAGTCAATGTCTCCCATGGCAGAAATCAAACTGTTTGCCAGGCTGACCACTTATCTGGAGGCTTGGGGAAAATCTTAATTCTAAGCTCATTCAGGTTGAGAGTACAATCCAGTTCTTTGCAGCCACAATCGATCTGAGGTCCTGGATTCCTTGCTGACTGCTAGCCAGGGATGACACTCTGCTGTTAAAGGCCACCCACATCCCCTAGATGTGGGCCCCTGCATCTTCAAACTAGCCACAGCACACTAAGTCTTTCTCTTGCTTTGACTCCTTCTGGGTTCCCCTACTGCTAACTACTAAGGAAATTTCACCACTCTTAAGGGCCATATAATTGTACTGAATCTACTTGGATTATCCAGGATAATCTCCATATTTTAAGATCAACTTGCCATTTAACATAATCTGAGAGTAGTATTTCACCATCTCTCTCACAAGTTTTGGGTATTATAGTGGGGTGTCTTTGAGGGTTATTTTAGAAATTGTGCATACCACATGAAATAAGCAATATATTTGGTAGAACAAGTTAGCAAGCTGTACCAGACCCCCAAATTTCAGTAGCTTAAGAAGGAAAAGATATATTCATTCACACAGAACTGTCCAGGGTAAAGCTTCCAGGTCAGTGGAATTCTGCTCCACACAGTCACTCAGGTATCCAGGGTAATGGCGGCCTTGTCATCTTCAACACATAGCTTCCTAGACCATCTGACTTAATGCTATCCCAACCAGCCAAAAAGGGAACGAACACAGAAGAGCACACATAGGGCATTTTTTGGGCCAGGCATGGAAATGCTTCAAAGCACTTCTGTTCATCTTCTGTCAGAAATAAATTGGTCACATTATCCCATCTAACTTGAAGGGGGAAAAAAAAAGGAGATTAAGTCTAAAGGGGTAACCATGTACCCAGTACTTCTATGACAAAGGAGAAAAGAGGGTGGGTTCTGATGGTCAGTAGGCTGTCTCCTACCCAAGTAGGAAGAAAGGCACTGATAGCTTTGAATTGACATCTAATTATAGCTGTGGCCACTGAAATCAGTCAAGTTGACATGTTCTAGTTTTAATGCTTTTAAAAATATCCAAGTTGATTCTACTTAAGAAATGAAGAAGAGAGAGAAGGCATATACCCAAATAGCTAGATACAAAAAAAAAGGTAATAGATATCAAAGAGAGAGAGAGACAGAGATGGGGAAGATGCTCTGGAAATTATAAAAAGTAATCATAAAATTGTTTTAATTTGTCCGGGAAACCATCTTTATTGTGGGCCACTCTCACTCTCTTGGGTGCTCACTTAATAATTTGACCAAACAGGAAAAAATATACAGTGGAAAAAAGACAGTCTCTTCAATAAATGGTGCTGGGAAAACTGGACAGCTATATGTAGAAAAATGAAACTCAACCATTCTCTTACACTGTGCACAAAGATAAACTCAAAGTGGATAAAAGACCTCAACGTGAGACAGGAATCCATCAGAATCCTAGAGGAGAACATAGGCAGTAATCTCTTCAATATCAGCCACAGCAACTTCTTTCAAGATATGTCTCCAAAGACAAAGGAAACAAAAGCGAAAATAAACTTTTGGGACTTCATCAAAATCAAAAGCTTCTGCACAGCAAAGGAACAGTCAAGAAAACAAAGAGGCAACCCACAGAATGGGAGAAGATATTTGCAAATGACAGTACAGACAAAAGGTTGATATCCAGGATCTATAAAGAACTCCTCAAACTCAACACACACAAAACAGATAATCATATTAAAAAAAAATGGGCAGAAGATATGAACAGACACTTCTCCAATGAAGACCTACAAATGGCTATCAGACACATGAAAAAATGTTCATCATCACTAGCCCTCAGGGAGATTCAAATTAAAACCACATTGCGATATCACCTTACACCAGTTAGAATGGCCAAAATTAACAAGGCAGGAAACAACATGTGTTGGAGGGGATGTAGAGAAAAAGGAACCCTCTTCCATTGTTGGTGGGAATGCAAGTTGGTGCAGCCTCTTTGGAGAGCAGTGTGGAGATTCCTCAAGAAATTAAAAATAGAACTTCCCTATGACCCTGCAATTGCACTACTGGGTATTTACCCCAAAGATACAGATGTCGTGAAAAGAAGGGCCATCTGTACCCCAATGTTTATAGCAGCAATGGCCACAGGTCACCAAACTGTGGAAAGAACCAAGATGCCCTTCAACGGACGAATGGATAAGGAAGATGTGGTCCATATACACTATGGAGTATTATGCCTCCATCAGAAAGGATGAATACCCAACTTTTGTAGCAACATGGACGGGACTGGAAGAGATGATGCTGAGTGAAATAAGTCAAGCAGAGAGAGTCAATTATCATGTGGTTTCACTTATTTGTGTAGCATAACAAATATCATGGAGGACAAGGGGTGTTAAAGAGGAAAAGGGAGTTGGGGGAAATTAGAAAGGGAGGTGAACCATGAGAGACTATGGACTCTGAAAAACAGTCTGAGGGGTTTGAAGTGGCAGGGGTGTGGGAGGTTGGGGTACCAGGTGGTGGGTATTATGGAGGGCACGGATTGCATGGAACACTGGGTGTGGTGCAAAAACAATGAATACTGTTATGCTGAAAATAAAGAAAGAAAGAAAGAATGTCACCCAGAGGGGCACCTGGGTGGCTCAGTTGGTTAAGCATCTGACTCTTGATTTCAGCTCAGGTCATGATTTCATGTCCTGGGATCAATCTGTGCATTGGGCTTCCTGCTCAGTGGGGAGTCTGCTTATCTCCCTCTCCCTCTGCTTGCTCTCTCTGTGTCTCTCTCTCAAATAAGTAAATAATCTTAAAAAAAAAAAAAAAAAAAAGAAAGAAAGAAAAAAAAGAAAAAGAATGTCACCCAGATCTTTCTGGCTCCATAATGCATGCCCTACCCTCATGTGACCCTTCCCAAAAAGAAGATTCAAAGAGAAGTTGGCATTTGCACTAGGGGATTGTTAAGTAGTGACATGATCCTGCCGGACAATGGAAAGATGACCTTGGCAAAGGGTGTCAGGTGCACAGGATAGAAAGCACCCTTGGGGGGAAGACCTCAATGGGGCAAGTGTGTGAGGAAATAAGGAGCCAGACCTCAGGAAGAGCAACTCGGAAAGGAAAGGAAAAGGCATGGCAGAGAAATTCTGGAGATGCCAATCATATTTTTGGAAGAGATGGAAATAGAGGCAAGAAAGATACCTTAGTGACTTTCATTTTCAAGTCTAGGCAGAACTAGTTTCAACAGAAAGAGGGAGGCTGGAAGCTACAGCTGGTGTGAGAAGGAAGACACAGGGTTTAGTTTAGGCATGTGCTGGGTTTGATGTCCTGGCAGGGACCACATTTAGAAACGTCCCCAGGAATGGAGCTCTCAGGAAGCAGGGAGTGGAATATGGGAGCCATGTGCAGAGGTGATGGGGGTGGCTGAAGAGCTCAAGAGAAATGGGAGAAAGGTCAAGGAGCCCAGAAAGGCATCCTTGGAAGATGTCCATGGGAAAGGAGAGGAAGAGCCCAGGGAGGGGCAGGAGAAGAGACAGAGGCAGGAGAGCAGTGCCTCGTGGCATCAGAGGTCCCAGGACCCAGAGAAGACGGCATATGCGTTTACCTGGTCGTAGGAGCGAGAAGATAAGTTGTGACCCAAGAGAAGAAAGTTTATCTGAAATTTATGTTAAATGTTAAGGAAGACCACCAAGGAATGTGAAAGCAAACACAAGCTTCACAGAGTTCTCGGGCTGACAGAGCACAAGTTTCTAACAGAACTGCCACTAGCCAGAGCCCCATTCACAGCCCGCCTGAGAAACGTCCTCTCCCAGGAGCTCCACTTCCGTCTTCACTATCAGTCTCTTCGAGTCATCTGTCCACTCTTCGTTATACCAAAGACGATGTAGGACTGGGGCGTTATCCACTTCTGAGCCAGAAAAATGACAGTTGGTGCATTCTCAGTATGGAGCAAGAGAAACAAGTCTGATGAGTCTCCAAGGGCACCAGGATGGAGGCAGGTGGTCCAGCCGCCCCCACGGACTCTCTCCAGGAGTTGGCCTTGCAGGGAGCAGGCTCTCTGACATGTGTTAGGGACTGCGAGGCCCAGACTGTTGTCTGCGGCAGAGAGATGAATAGCAGCCCCAGAATGACCCGCTGCAGCAGTGGGTCCCCAGGTGTGAGCAGGGGCCCTCGAGGCCGGTCTAGGGGCCTCGGGGAACAGGAAGGGCTTTCACTCCCTCTACTTTGTAGAAAACAGATAGCAGGGGATGTTAGAGCAGGGAAACTCATTTACAGAGAGAGAGAGAGAGACCTGGCCTTGCTCTAAGAGGCTCCCGGTTGGGAAGACAGAAGATGAAGACACTCGGGTAGTCCCCTACATTCAGGAAATCACGTTCTGGAAAAGAGGGAAATATGGATGAAGAATGGCCCCAGTTGAGCCCCCAGGAACAAGTAAAGCCATGTTCTGGATGACCAGCTGAAGCCAAAACCCAGGAGGGCTTCTGGGTTGCAGGGAAAGTACGAGAGCCCTAAGAATAAGAGAGCAAGGCAGACCGAGGGCTCTGCGGGGGGAAGGCGGCTCCTTGCAGGCCAGAACGTAGAACTGGTGAAGCCCAAGGCAGGTCTGTTCAGGGGAACAGGAATGTGGCCTGAGAGGGTCCCCTGGAGGAGGCAGAAGGCTGCTGTCAGGTGCTGATTAGGGTAGCTGGGGGCCCCGAACATTCTCTCACTCCCCGGCCACACTCCGCGGCTTGTTCGATTTCTCCATCAGTGTCTCGCTGACTTGTCTTTGGCAGGAGGACCGGCCTCCGGAGGGACCTGCATGTCGAGAGCCTATCAGACGCCTGTTTTATTTCCTCTAGCGTTGGCTCAGGGCGGGATGTCTCCTCCAGTCCGTGGTTTGCTGTCTTCATAACTGTGCTTCAACTGCCCTGTCTCCCCCTAGGGTGTTGGTCTCTACAGCCTGTTTCATCGAGGAACCGCTGAGGCCTGAGACCCGGGCAGAGTCTGTGCAGCAGGGCGACTCCCCCCTGGCTGCAGGTCCAGCACCCCGGAGGCCAGCCCCCCGGGGCAAGGAGAGGCATGGTGCTTCCAGGCCCTCCTTCTGCTTTGCCTGAGCCTGGCACACAGAGGGAGTGAATGAAGATGGAAATCCAGGCCCTGCTGCACCTCCCAGCAGCTTCCAGCCAGAGGAAGGGACACCTGTGTCTGACTCATAGTGGGTACCTTGTGATCAAGTAGCAGCCCGGTTCTTCCCCTCGGCCCAGGACTGAGAGGGAAAGCAGTTCATGGGTCAAGGCACGCCCCCCCAGAGGTCCCACCCCCCTGGCTTCCATCTTCTCCCCCAGATCCCACAGCCGGTCCCTCTCAGAAAACAGCTGTGTTCTGGTCTTAAGAACAATGTTTCCCAAACCTTAGTGTGCCTTAGAATGATCTGGAATACTCATTATTCCAGTGCCTGCATCCTGCCTTCTGATTCAGTAGGGCTTGGAATTTGCAAGGATTCGTGTTTTATCCCATGTTCCCAGACACCGCTGGGGCTGCTGGTCTGGGGCCACACTTTGGAGAAACGCTCTCGTGGCTCCTCCTCCTGGCTCAGCAGGAGGATGAAACCACCTCAAGGGCGGCCTGTGGGCCCCACCCGGCCTGGGTGTTCAATCAATACATATCGATTTCAGTGAATGGGAGCAGTGAAGGGTAGATTGTTGATTGACTCTGGGATCCCATGAACAACTGGCTCCTTTATGTCCAGCCCTATTAAGTTAATGGGAAACTCAAGGGCACGGGCAGTGTAAAATGCACGGGGAAGCAAGGCTTGACAGTCGGCACAGTTGAACTCTGGAGAACCTCCTTCCAAACCGTCAGAAAGAATAAAATAATCATGGTAGCCACCATTTATTAAACCTCTGCTCCGAGCCAGGCCCTGAGCCTAGCCCCTCCTGCAACCAGCCAACAGGCCTGCAAAGGGGGGACGGTGTGCGCCCCCACGTTACATAGGAAGGTGAACAGATCTCAGCCCAAGGTCTCACGAGCCACAGGACCCCCTGGAGCTCCCTGCCCACGTGTATCTGGGCACAGATCCTGAGAGCATCGCCACCCTGCCTCTCCAGGGACCCAGAGAAAGCTGGAACTCCCAAGAGCCACACGCCAAAGAAGGGTAGTCCCGGCCCAGAGAGAGAATCAGGTGTACAGAATCAAACAGCCTGATTCCAAAAGCTCAACCTGCCATGGACCCAGGGCACGAACTTGGGCAATGCCTTCACTCCAGTGCCTCGGTTCTCTGAACTATGAAATGGGAATAATGACAGCCCCGGGATGCTGTGGGATTCCATGAGAACAGATACCAGTTGCCTGGCACAGTGTCTAGCTCTTCATCGGGGCTCGGGAATGTGCTTCCCTCCTGAAATGGGCACCTTCCTCTTTAAGCATGCATTTTGGAGTGACAACTCAGGAGACACATTTAGAAATGCCCAGCAACCTCGGGGCAGGGGAGAGGGAGGGAATGCAGAGGTAGGTCCAGAGGCCTACAAGGAGGTTGGTGCTATAGGCCTAAGCTCAGTAGGGTGGGCGAGGAGGACGGGCTAACAGAACTCAAGAACCCATAGTCACATGTAGAATCCACTCCAGGACCCAATGGGAGCCTCCATGTCACTGGACATGGGAAGGGGTGGCAGTTCTAGAAACCTTCATCCAGGGAGTGCTCATGCCTAGTTTGGATACCCACAGGCAGGAGTTGAGCCTATAGAATGCCACACTTAAGTCATTGACTCCAGTGTGCTGGGGGTCTCACCTCCAGAAGCCCTCTGCAGGGGTCTCCCCAGATGGTCTAAGGTAGAAGAAACTAGGAGGCCCCCAGATGGCCTGAAAGATAAGCCAATACAGTGGGCATTGGGGGGGGTACACAGTCCTGCGTCTAGAAGCACAGCTCTGGCACTGGCCAGCAATCACCTTGACTCCTGTGAGCCTCAGTTTTCTTATCTATAAAATGGGAATGATAGAAATGAGGCCTCTCTTCAAGGTTGCTGGGGACATGCATGTTGAGCTCTTAGCCACAGGGGCTTGTCATGGAGAAAGCTCCTATCAATACCAGCGGTTATTATCGTTGGTGTTAAGTTTATACCTGTGAGATCTTAGAGAAGACTACAAAAACGGAGCCTCGGCTTTTTCATTTCTAAACAAGAATGTTAACAGAATTTATCCCCATAAAATGGTTTCAAAAATGAAATGAGATCGTGTATGTCATGCTCTTCGCATACAGTAAGCACTCAGCAGGAAGACTTCTGACTGGAAGCACAGAGAGCCCCATAGCTAGGGTGACCAGCTGTCCCCATTTGCTGGGGACTGTCCCATCTCAGCACTGAGAGTTTCATGTCTTGAAAATCTGTCTCAAGCAAACCAGGATAGTTAGTCACCTTCCAGCAGACCGCCCGGCTGGGGCCTTTCCTGCTCTCCCAGGCAGCGGACGGGGCCCCGTGTCAACCTATCTCAGAGCGAGGCCAGGCTCCAGGCTGCCCCTGGAGTCCAGAGGACCCCAGGATTCCAGGGCCAGTGTTCTGGGGACAAAGAATTTCCTCCAGGCTCAGAGAAGGCCACATTCAAACTCCCAAGATGACAGACCCCCAGGCCAGATCACAGACAGAGGGACAGAGTCCAGGAATGATGGAGGTGATCTCTGAGGGTCCTGCTGGAATCAGAGAAGGGAGGAAGTCATGTTCTTCGCCATGAATAATGCAGGAGAGGAGGCCCTGGGGCGGGAGGAGCTGCCACGGGCGCCCGGCCCGTTCCCAGCCAGGCTGCTGCTGAGCACGAAGCCTCCCAGCTGAGCCTGGGAAGCAGTTATCACTGGTGGGTGATTAAGTTACTAATCCTTCAGGGAGAAGACATTTAGAGGCCCATATTAAAGCAGCGCGCGGCAAAATTACATTCCGTTTCAATTTAGTTTAGCAATTCCCGTGATTTAGTTAAATGAAAAGCAATTGTTCCAATTAATAGTATTGAATGTTATTCGTCAAAAGTGTCAAAACAGCTCTGTGGCTGCATTAGTAACCCATTCTCTTGTCAGAGATATGGGTAATTCCCCAGGATAGGCTGGGAAAGTGGTAGGGTGTGGGGGCCTTGGGGGAAAGGTCAAAGTCACAGGGGTCGTTGACATGCACGTGCACCTATGTGTCTGCTCACAGGCCTGTGACCTCTAGGCCTGGATGGGTGTACACATGGGCACATGTGTTGTGTCTACAGATCCCAACTGTCCCAAGTGTGCACATTCGTATGTACTTACGTGCCTACATGCCAGTGTGCCTGGGTGAGTGGGCACACGAGTGTGCACCTGTGCGTGGTCAACTATGTGCATACCCTATGCAACTATGTGCAAGTCCTCATGTGCCCACAGTTGTGTGCATGTGAGAATTTGTGTGCACGTGTGCACAAGTATTTAGATAGCTATGCATTCAAGTGTGAATGGGTACACACGCTGTAACTCTGGCCGTGTTGGTGTCCGAGGGAAGGCATTGCATTGTGAGTGTGCACAGGTATGCCGGCGTTCGGCTACGTCTGTATATATTGTAAACATCTGCCTGTATCAGGGCGGGAGGTGAGGGGCACTTGCTGCCCTGAGAGTTTAAGAGAAGACCAATCTGTTCCTATCTTTATGCCACAATTAGTGATTTGGCTTCTCTCTGGGACACTGCCATTCAAATGCTGTTTCCCATGAGGCCAGAGGCTTTCTCTGTCATGTTCACAGCTATATTCTCAGGACCTAGAAGAAGGCCTGGTATACGACATATACTGAGTGAATAGATTCAGAGACGGATGCGGAACAGATCGATGAACGATGGACAGAGGGATGGGTGGACAGGACAGACAGCCACAGGCCCCTGGCTCTTTCAGGCCTCCCACTTGTGTCTGGGCTCCGAGGTCTTCTCTCCTCGGTATGAACACCAAGCCTCAGTCCACTAGCACCTCTCTGGAAAGATTTATACTGGACAGGTAGCTAGCTCAGAGGCCTCACAAACTACCAAGGCTAAGAACAGGGAAGACAGGGACTTCTTCGGAGAAACTGGAAAAAAGCTAAGCATGTCTGGCCAGGCAGGCCCAAGAGGACACAACCAAAAAAGGCCCTTGGGGCTTCTATACCCTCCAGCCAGGGTGCCCCCACTTGTCTCGTGTCTCGTGCCTGAAGCTTCCAGCTGCTGACTCTGACCCAGACCTGTCCTTCTCTGTCTCTGATTTTCTTCCTGCCCCAACCCCTTCCACAGCATGGGGAAGCGACTTCCGTCTCTGTCCAGAAGCTGATGCAACCCATCACCATCCCATTACTGCAGACAGGGAAGACAAAGGCAATCTACCAATGGCTGCCTATCTCCAGTGTCCTCACCCCCCAGACTTCCCTGGGCCTTGGCTCTCTCTGGAGCTGACAAGACCCAGAGCAAGCCACTTTGTGTGGCTGTCCTTCCAGTCATTTTGAGCTCTGAGGGGAGTGAGCCTGGTCCACCTGCTGTCAGGGCCTGCCCCCTAGTGGCTGACTCTGGCCCACACACCGCCCCCACCCCATGGAACGAACTGGAGCCTAATGCCCCCCTCAGTCAGCCTAGGCCAAAAAGAATCTCCATGATGGTCTGTGAAAAATAATAAAGGGAGACATTATTAAAGCGGACTAGGAAGGCGAGAAGGGAGCCTGGCAGGGGCAACCATTCCACTTTTTTAATCAATCACAGGAAGAATGATCAGTTACAGACCCCAACAGAAGAGACTCAACAGGAAAGAATCCTCAAGGACGGGTCCCACCAGGGAAAGGTGTAACTGCATCCCTATAGGAAATCGCCCACCCCTGCAACTCAGCCAGTCAGAAACCATCATCACCCCGAACTGCTTTTCTCCACAGGACTTTCTTCTTCAAACAACCCCTCCCAACTTCCTCCTTCTTCTCCATAAAATAATGTTCCTCTCCTTTGTCGGACTTGCCTATGGTTTTTGCCATAGCTTGCACGACCCCAGTTGTAATTCTCTGCTATTGCCAAATAAACCCCTTTTTGCTGGCAAAATGACTTCCATTTTTTAAGGCTAACAGATCCCATTTGCCCCTTTCCAGATGCAGCCGCAGCCATGCCGGCTCCCCTCAGATGCACACGACGGAGGCCTGGCTGCCCAGAGTCTGCATTGCCCTCAACACCCCCCAGGCTCTCTGTGTGAGTGGCTATCCATCAGGATAGTGATTAAGCATGAAGAGGAAGTGTTAGGATATGATCCCTGAACCCACCAAGCTCATAAAGACAATAGCTGGGACAGTGGCGAGAGGCACCCGGCGTCCTATCTATTTTGGGGAGGCCCCGAGCATGGCTGCCCAACACCAAGGGCATCCTGGGGCTCGTTAATCTGTGTGGGAGTGACAGAGACAGGATAGAGGGTCCGGGAGGCCTTCCGCCAGCCGTTTCCTCCCAGCCGGCCAGCATTGCTCCAATCATCGCGCACGGAACCCCTGGCCCTGGTCCCTGGAGACCTGGGCTTGCCAGCTCTCTGTGGCAGATCTAGGCACCTTCCCCTCCTTTCAAAGGCTTTTACTCAGAGATTAGAGGCCGCCGCCTTTCTGGGATCCACTCTTTGTTTTCTCCCTGAGGGAGGCAAAGGAAGAAGTTAAACACCATCAGCCCCATCCAGGCTGAGGCAATGGAGAACACCTTGAAATATCTTTCTGGTGCTCTGTTCCCACGGCCTGGCCCTCTTTGAGCTCAGAAGCAGCAAAAGGTTAATTGCCGGGACCTTGGGCTCCACAATGGGCTGGAGCCAGAGAGCCGGGCATTAAACATGCAATTGTTAAATATCCTTCTCCCCCCTCCTCCTGCTCTCCAGGAGGTAGCTGAAATTGACCAGGGTGTAATGCCCCAGAAATTGGCAACCTCTATGAAACATACAGGACCAGCATGGTCCCCTTTCCTAGTCCCTGGCTGGAAGTCAACACACCCAGATGACTGGGTTGGAAAGCATTGCTGTGTCAGCTTTAGGGCACAGAGACTGGGAGCATACACCAGGCACATGTTTCCTGGCACCCGAACCCGACTCTGTCCATCCTGGCAGGGACAGGAGATCGGTCCTAAGAGTCAGCAGGCCTGGACCTGCAGATGTTGCTCGGGTCACATCACCGCAATGATCCTTCATTTATCCGCAGGAAAACCAGAGCCATGATAGCCCGTTCTGGGACCAGAACTTGAAAGACTCCCAGTGAGAAGTGAATAGACCATTGCTTGTGAAACATCGAGCCCATTGAGGCCATCGTGGGACCGGCTGAGAGTAGCTGTTCTGTAAACCAGCTGTTGTCACTGTTTACTGCAGTATTTTTACTTCCGTTGTAAGGTATTTTTTTTTATTTTTTTAAATATTTTATTTATTTATTTGACAGAGAGAGATCACAAGTAGTCAGAGAGGCAGGCAGAGAGAGAGAAGGAAGCAGGCTCCCTGCTGAGCAGAGAGCCCGACGCGGGACTCGATCCCAGGACCCTGAGATCATGACCTGAGCTGAAGGCAGTGGCTTAACCCACTGAGCCACCCAGGCACCCCCGTTGTAAGGTATTTTAAAGCTCAAATGACAGAATGGCTGTAAGAACGTTTGTACTTGTTTTTTCTTTAGAATGTTCCCAATGATGTGAGCCGAAAGGGGTTCGGGGCCTTCGTCAGCAGAGCGGGTACCCAGGTCCCAGCAGAGAGCCTGCCCCAGGTTAAGAGGCCAAAGACTGGCAAGTAACAGGCCACACAACTTAGCAACTTTTAAGAAATGTGGCATTTTCTAACATAATAAAAAAAAAAGTTCGGTGCTTTCCCTCTTCACTTGGGATAGTATCTCAGGGTTGAGTTTTTGCAGACCCAATCTACCTGATCTGAGCAACTTGGCACCCAGGACAGACCTGACATCAGGGACCAACCGCTGCAATCTTCCGACAAAGGAAGACCTGACCTGGTGCCTTGCTGGAACCCCACCAAAATCAAACATCAAGGTCAGAAAAGATGAGTTGTGTTTTCTCCAGGAAGGACTGTCTCTGGCCCGTGGGTGAACAGAGTACCTCCTCTTTGTTCTTCAGCCTTCCAGGGAATGCCTGGTGGGAGGTCAGAGGCACCAGGAACCTAACCTTGGGCAGCTCTGTCATCTCCTCCTACCTGCTCCAGCCTCCCCTGTGCGGGGGGGGGGGGGGGGGGGGGGGGACCTGGCAGGGCAGGGGGTGCTTTGCTGAGGAGAAGCAGAGATCAAATCCTGCAAGAGACTCATCTGGGCTCAAGCCTTCCTGGAGAGGGCCTTGCACAAATACTGGTGTTCCTTTGAGCTCCTGGGTCGGTGACTGCGAAATAAGGATAATAAGGCTGACCTCAATATTCCGGTCCAAAGAGCCTATGTGTCAGTGTGGGTGAAATCCCACGGCATGATCAGTGTTTAGGACGGATTTGTTGGTGCTCTTCCGTACCACTGTGCAGTTTTTGCTGGGGGTTGGGGAGCAGAAAATGTGGTGTTACCTACCTCGGGCTGACTGCCCGAGCCAAGCCCTGGCCCCAGGAAGCATAAGTCCACCTCTGACCTCCCTTTGCAGGTCTGTAGGTATGGTGTGCGTAGGACCTGTCTTCTCCAGACCTTTCATGAGCCCAGGTAGCCAGGAGCCTAACTGGGAGGTCGCATTACTTAATGGTACCTGATCCGCCTGTACAAGGCAAGGCGCTGTGAGAAAGAGGGCGGAGTCTCAGAACCTCAACTCTTTGCACAAGGCCAAAATGATAAAGGCCTGACGTCATCACTACTTGAAGAGAGGAATCCCTGGTCCCTGGTAGCCTGGGGGTGAGTACCTGTGCATGCGTGTGCATATCCCCATGCGTATACCAGGACACCGAGGGATGCATGTTTCCTCCTTTGTTCTTCCTATGCGAGTGCACATGGGCTGGGCACCCATACTTCCTGGCCATGCACCCAGGAAAGGGTCCACGTATAGATACATGCAGGCACACACATGCAGACGTGAGGTTGTGCACCTGCGTTGACACACGAGTGTCAGGTTGCGCTTATGAATAAGTGAACGCAGTGACCGCATGGTCCTGTGGGTGCCACTCTGGCTGTCGACGGTCGACACGCGGCTGCAGGTGATTGGGAGTGCGAGTGTGCGTGCGTGTCCTCGCGTGTATTTTTAGGAACAGTACAAATAAACAGTATAAACAAGATGGTTGGAAGGAGGGGGTTTTAAATACTAGGAAGACAAACAACCCCCACAAGGACTTTGGAAAGCACTCATTAGGTACAAATAATGTATATGCTAATTACAAAGTACTCTTTTCTGCTCATTAAAGCAGAACTGCTGCTCTTTATTAGTTCAGTTCTGGGTACTCTGCACGCTGGAAAATAATAAAAATGACTTTGGAGTCAGGAGGATGCCTGCATGGGGCTCAGGGAGCCATCTCGGGCTAGGTGAATGGTCACCCAGACCAGGGGCCAGGCCAGGGATGTTGACTTCCGTTTGTCCCCACACCTACATTCAATCAGTCACCAAATTCAGTGAAGCCTACCTCTCTCCCTCCATCTCCACTGACTCCACGCTGATGTGGGCCCCCCACCCCTCCTCCGACAGCCCTGAGGCAGCTGCCCACATTGTCCACACCCCCCCAACTGGTCCATCTGGTTGAGCAGGTCATTCTTTCTATCCCAGCCCTACTGGCTGGCTCTGCAGGGTGGGCTTTTGCTCCCTCTTGCAAACCCTGACCCCCTACTGCCTCTCCTTGTCTTCCTCTGCACTTTGCATCCAAACATGTTTATTGATTTGCTGCCTATCTCTCCAACTAGACAGCTGGCAGGGGCTCTGCTGTGTTGACTGTTTTGGGCATACCCAGCACCTAGAACACTTTCTAGTAGACTTTCAGTTAATATGTGCTGAGTGACAACTTAATGTCCTTACCCTCTCTATTATCACTGTATTATCAACCCTCCCTATTATCACTGTAGCTGATAGGACCTGCTTCACCCCTCTGGGATTTAGGGGTTTTATTATGATTAAACCCTACCTTGAGCTCTGCATCCTGTATTCTGAGGATGTCCTTCTCCTTTCTCAGGACCACCGCACCACTGCTTTTTGATAACTCCCAATTGTTGTTGTTGTTGTTTTAATATTTTATTTATTTATTTGACAGAGAGAGAGAACATGTAGGCAGAGCGGCAGGCACAGGGAGAGGGAGACGGAGGCTCCCCACTGAGCAGGGAGCTGGCACGGGGCTCGATCCCAGGGTCCTGGGATCATGACCCGAGCTGAAGGCAGACACTTAACTGACTGAATCATTCACAGGCCCAGATAACCCCCAGTTCTATTAATTAATACTGCTCTTTTCTGAGTGGAGCAGCATGAACTCAGGTGCACCACCTAGGGACCAAAAGACAAAACAACTCTCAGAAAAAGAAGGCACCGGAAGCAGCCTTTGGTAGCAAGCAGGATGCCATCATGGCAGTCATCATGCCCAACGCACGTCCATCTGAGGATGATGGGTCAGAAGAGGCTCTCAGTCTCCGTCACACATTCTAGGTCCCCATCACAAGTCCAGGATCTGCTCCCCACCACCGTCCTACTTTTGTTTTGCCTTTGTGCCCTTCCTACCCAACTGACATCTGCCTGTCCATCTTATTCAACCACAGTTCTCATGTGGGACCTGGACAGTCAAACCACTCTGCTCCTTCTGATGTTCCACAGCCCTATAAGAATATTTGTCCATTCCCTACCTCATAGCTTTCTAATTTCAGTTACTCAAAAGTATGGATTTAGTGAAACCACAAATTTCTGATGGAATCGTTTCCAAAGCCACTGGTTAGCCCTTCACTTGAGATCTTCCTAAAAAATGGTACACTCTTGTCCCTCTTCCCAGAGATTTTCTTCACAATAACTTTATATCCCTCCCTATAGCTCAGAAGCAGTGTTCAACTTTCAGGAGGCAATGTCTTTCACCAACACCCAAATGGTTACTTATCTGGAAATGATATAATTATTTGTTTATAGGTTAGCCTCCTTCAAGGCATGCCAAGACATTTTGAAAGCAAGTTTTAACCCATCGATTTCTCTATCCTAAACTCCAACCCAGGCTTTTTCCTGAAAATCTGGGACATCTAGAGAGAAGATGATACTGCCCTTCCACTGCCTTTCCACTTCTCCCCAGCTCAGGAGTCTAAGAGTTCCTGGAGTTTCCTCAAGATCTAAAATCTGGACAGGAAGCTATCAAAGAACACATGAAAAGGAAGAGCAGTTGTCAAAATAGTGTAAGGAAAATGGAAATGTTGCTAAACGGACCCAACACTGAGGGTTTTGTAAGGTCATGTGCATAAGTGAACAGCAGGGGCTTTCTCCATAAGGGACTGCAGTTGAAGCCTGTCCAAATATGACAAAAAGGAGATCTGAACAAATGGAGAGATATACCGTGTTCATAGATGGGAAGACAACAACCTGTTGGCAATTATCTCCAGAAGCAGTCAATCTCTAAATTCAGTGAAAAATCTGCCAACATAAACAGTAACATACAAGGAGTTGATCCCAAATTCATAAAGAGGAGTAAAGAGCAAAGAATAGCCATAATAATTTTGAAGAACAAGGAAGGAAAGAAGAAAGAGAATGAGGGTGGAAGGAATAATTTCTCCTACTAGATATAAATAGCAATTATTCTTACAACTCAATAATAAAAAGACTCAGCTTTAAAATGAGAAAAGCATTTGAAGCCAGGTTTCTCCAAAGAAACACAATAGCCAATAAGCCCATGAAAAAATACTCGACCTCATTAGTCATCATAGAAATGCAAATCCAAAACACAGTGAGATCACTTCTCACCTGCTAGGGTGGCTATAATCAAGAAAAGGAAAATTCATGGGCACTGATAAGGATGAGGAAAAGTTGAAATCCTCGTATGTTACTGGAGGGAATGTAAAATGGTGCAGCCCATTTAAAAAATAATGTTGTCGTTCCTCAAAAAGTTAAACATAGAATACCATATGACCCAGCAATTCCACTCTTATGTATACAGTCAAGAGTATTTAAAACATGCATTCATTCAAAAATGTAAATAGTACACAAACATTTGTAATGTCATTATCCATAATAGCCCAAAAGTGAAAAAACCCAAATGTCCATCGACTAATAAATGGATAAATAAATTGTGGTATATCCATATCATAGAATGTTATTCACAAAAAGCAGTGGATAAATCTTGAAAACATTACATCATATGTATGACATATCTAGAATAGGTAAATCCTTAAACAGAAAGTAGATTAGTGCTGGCCGAGGGCTGGGTGGGAAAGGAGCTGGATAGAATGTGGAATGTGGAGGTGATAACTTATAGAGTAGAAGGGCTTTTTCCAGGGTGATTAAAAAAAAATTCCTTAACATTGATTATTGATGGATGCACAAATCTGTGAATACACAAAAGATACCAAATAGTACACTTTGAAAAGATGAACTTTATGGTCTGTTCATTATAATCTCAATTTTTAAAAACAGTAATTACAAAGCCATAGCAACTAAAAAATGCAGTGCTA
The DNA here is from genome assembly GCF_011764305.1 of Mustela putorius furo. Taxonomy (NCBI): domain Eukaryota; kingdom Metazoa; phylum Chordata; class Mammalia; order Carnivora; family Mustelidae; genus Mustela; species Mustela putorius. The sequence goes on along the minus strand of NW_025421464.1, from coordinate 8,042,924 downwards.
ATAAAGAAAAATATAAAAATAAAAAATATATATATTAGATAAACTAGTTAAAAAACGTTAAAAAAGAAAAAGGTAAAAGTTAAAAAAAATTTACCAGAAGGCGAGAAAAAAAAAAATGAAAAAGAAAAAAATTAACTGCAAGACTAAAAAAAATCACAAGGAAAAAGCCATGAGTTCCGTGCTTTGCTTTCTCCTCCTCTGGAATTCTGCTGCTCTCCTTGGTATTGAAACCGCACTCCTTGGTAGGTGAACTTGGTCTCGGCTGGATTTCTTGTTGATCTTCTGGGGGAGGGGCCTGTTGTAGTGATTCTCGAGTGTCTTTGCCCCAGGCGGAATTGCACCGCCCTTACCAGGGGCCGGGTTGAGTAATCCACTCGGGTTTGCTTTCAGGAGCTTTTGCTCCCTGAGCGCTTTCCGTAGAGTTCCGGAGGACGGGAATACAAATGGCGGCCTCCTGGTCTCCGGCCCGGAGGAGCCGAGAGCCCAGGGCCCCACTCCTCAGTGCACCCTCAAAGAACAGCGCCCAGTTACTCCCGTCTGCCTGACCTCCGGCCGCGCTCCGAGCTCACCGAGCCTGCGACCGGTTCAAGGTAACACCGAGCTGCGAGCTTACTGTCGGCTCTGTCTCTGTAGCCGGCTTTCCCGTTCCAATACCCACAAGCTCTGCAACACTCAGACACCCCCGATCCTTCTGTGACCCTGCGGGACCTGAGGCCACGCTGACCCCGCGTGGGCTTCGCCCCGGTTTAGCCTCTGGAGCGATGTCCCTCAGCGGAACAGACTTTTAAAAGTCCTGATTTTGTGCGCCGTTACTCCGCCGCTTGCCAGGAGCCGACCCCTCCCCCCCGGGGTCTATCTTCCCGTCGCTTTGGATTCACTTCTCCGCCGGTCCTACCTTTCAGAAAGTGGTTGTTTTTCTGTTTCTAGAATTGCTGTTCTTCTTCCCTTCAATCTGCCGATGGATTTTCAGGTGTTTGCAATCTTTAGATAAGCTATCTAGCTGATCTCTGGATAGCTGAAGTAGTCTCAGCCTGCTACTTCTCATCTGTGATGAGAACATTTCATCCCAAAGCAACAGAATACACATTCTTCTCTAGTGCACATGGAACATTCTCCAGAATAGATCACATCCTCGGTCCTAAATCAGGACTCAACCGGTATTAAAAGATTGGGATCATTCCCTGCATATTTTCAGACCACAATGCTCTAAAGCTAGAACTCAACTCAACCACAAAAGGAAGTTTGAAAAGAACCCAAATACATGGATACTAAACAGCATCCTTCTAAAGAATGAATGGGTCAACTGGGAAATTAAAGAAGAATTGAAAAAAATCATGGAAACAAATGATAATGAAAATACAACGGTTCAAAATCTGTGGGACACAACAAAGGCAGTCCTGAGAGGAAAATATATAGCGGTACAAGCCTTTCTCAAGAAACAAGAAAGGTCTCAGGTACACAACCTAACCCTACACCTAAAGGAGCTGGAGAAAGAACAAGAAAGAAACCCTAAGCCCAGCAGGAGAAGAGAAATTATAAAGATCAGAGCAGAAATCAATGAAATAGAAACCAAAAAAACAATAGAACAAATCAACGAAACTAGGAGCTGGTTCTTTGAAAGAATTAATAAAATTGATAAACCCCTGGCCAGACTTATCAAAAAGAAAAGAGAAAGGACCCAAATAAATAAAATCATGAATGAAAGAGGAGAGATCACAACTAACACCAAAGAAATACAAACTATTATAAGAACATACTATGAGCAACTCTACACCAATAAATTTGACAATCTGGAAGAAATGGATGCATTCCTAGAAACATATAAACTACCACAACTGAACCAGGAAGAAATAGAAAGCCTGAACAGACCCATAACCAGTAAGGAGATTGAAACAGTCATAAAAAATCTCCAAACAAACAAAAGCCCAGGGCCAGATGGCTTCCCGGGGGAATTCTACCAAACATTCTAATTCCTATTCTCCTGAAACTGTTCCAAAAAATAGAAATGGAAGGAAAACTTCCAAACTCATTTTATGAGGCCAGCATCACCTTGATCCCAAAACAAGACAAGGATCCCATCAAAAAAGAGAGCTATAGACCAATATCCTTGATGAACACAGATGCGAAAATACTCAACAAAATACTAGCCAATAGGATTCAACAGTACATTAAAAGGATTATTCACCACGGCCAAGTGGGATTTATTCCAGGGCTGCAAGGTTGGTTCAACATCCGCAAATCAGTCAATGTGATACAACACATCAATAAAAGAAAGAACAAGAACCATATGATACTCTCAATAGATGCTGAAAAAGCATTTGACAAAGTACAGCATCCCTTCCTGATCAAAACTTTTCAAAGTGTAGGGATAGAGGACACATACCTCAATATCATCAAAGCCATCTATGAAAAACCCACCGCAAATATCATTCTCAATGGAGAAAAACTGAAAGCTTTTCCGCTAAGGTCAGGAACACGGCAGGGATGTCCATTATCACCACTGCTATTCAACATAGTACTAGAGGTCCTAGCCTCAGCAATCAGACAACAAAAGGAAATTAAAGGCATCCAAATCGGCAAAGAAGAAGTCAAATTATCACTCTTCGCGGATGATATGATACTATATGTGGAAAACCCAAAAGACTCCCCTCCAAAACTGCTAGAACTTGTACCGGAATTCAGTAAAGTGTCAGGATATAAAATCAATGCACAGCAATCAGTTGCATTTCTCTACACCAACAGCAAGACAGAAGAAAGAGAAATTAAGGAGTCAATCCCATTTACAATTGCACCCAAAACCATAAGATACCTAGAAATAAACCTAACCAAAGAGGCACAGAATCTATACTCAGAAAACTATAAAGTACTCATGAAAGAAATTGAGGAAGACACAAAGAAATGGAAAAATGTTCCATGCTCCTGGATTGGAAGAATAAATATTGTGAAAATGTCTATGCTACCTAAAGCAATCTACACATTTAATGCAATTCCTATCAAAGTACCATCCATCTTTTTCAAAGAAATGGAACAAATAATTCTAAAATTTATATGGAACCAGAAAAGACCTCGAATAGCCAAAGGGATATTGAAAAAGAAAGCCAACGTTGGTGGCATCACAATTCCGGACTTCAAGCTCTATTACAAAGCTGTCATCATCAAGACAGCATGGTACTGGCACAAAAACAGACACATAGATCAATGGAACAGAATAGAGAGCCCAGAAATAGACCCTCAACTCTACAGTCAACTAATCTTCAACAAAGCAGGAAAGAATGTCCAATGGAAAAAAGACAGCCTCTTCAATAAATGTTGCTGGGAAAACTGGACAGCCACATGCAGAAAAATGAAATTGGACCATTTCCTTACACCACACACAAAAATAGACTCAAAATGGATGAAGGACCTCAATGTGCGAAAGGAATCCATCAAAATCCTTGAGGAGAACACAGGCAGCAACCTCTTCGACCTCAGCCACAGCAACATCTTCCTAGGAACAACGCCAAAGGCAAGGGAAGCAAGGGCAAAAATGAACTATTGGGATTTCATCAAGATCAAAAGCTTTTGCACAGCAAGGGAAACAGTTAACAAAATCAAAAGACAACTGACAGAATGGGAGAAGATATTTGCAAACGACATATCAGATAAAGGACTAGTGTCCAGAATCTATAAAGAACTTAGCAAACTCAACACCCAAAGAACAAATAATCCAATCAAGAAATGGGCAGAGGACATGAACAGACATTTCTGCAAAGAAGACATCCAGATGGCCAACAGACACATGAAAAAGTGTTCCATATCACTCGGCATCAGGGAAATACAAATCAAAACCACAATGAGATACCACCTCACACCAGTCAGAATGGCTAAAATCAACAAGTCAGGAAATGACAGATGCTGGCGAGGATGCGGAGAAAGGGGAACCCTCCTACACTGTTGGTGGGAATGCAAGCTGGTGCAGCCACTCTGGAAAACAGCATGGAGGTTCCTCAAAATGTTGAAAATAAAACTGCCCTATGACCCAGCAATTGCACTATTGGGTATTTACCCTAAAGATACAAATGTAGTGATCCAAAGGGGCACGTGCACCCGAATGTTTATAGCAGCAATGTCCACAATAGCCAAACTATGGAAAGAACCTAGATGTCCATCAACAGATGAATGGATCAAGAAGATGTGGTATATATACACAATGGAATACTATGCAGCCATCAAAAGAAATGAAATCTTGCCATTTGCGACAACATGGATGGAACTAGAGCGTATCATGCTTAACGAAATAAGTCAAGCAGAGAAAGACAACTATCATATGATCTCCCTGATATGAGGAAGTGGTGATGCAACATGGGGGCTTAAGTGGGTAGGAGAAGAATAAATGAAACAAGATGGGAATGGGAGGGAGACAAACCATAAGTGACTCTTAATCTCACAAAACAAACTGAGGGTTGCTGGGGGGAGGGGGTTTGGGAGAAGGGGGTGGGATTATGGACATTGGGGAGGGTATGTGCTTTAGTGAGTGCTGTGAAGTGTGTAAACCTGGTGATTCACAGACCTGTACCCCTGGGGATAAAAATATATGTTTATAAAAAATAAAAAATTTAAATAAAAAAAAATGCAGTGCTGGTGGAGGGATGAACACATCAAAGATAAAGTCCTGCAGCTTACCCCCACATAAAGGAAGCGGGTATAGGACTGCACTGACATCACAGATCAGTGGAGAAGTGCTCTAACCTGTAACGCGGCTCTGTACAACTGGCTCTCTATATGAAAAGGAAAATAAAATTTAATCGCACAGCATGCCACTTACACACATGAATTTCAAATAAATTGAAGAACTTATGTGTAAAAAAAATTAAAACTCAAACTTTCAGAAGAAAATATAACAAAAATACCTTTATAACATCCTGAGAGTGAGATTTTTCAAACAAGATGAAAAAGCGCAAACCAAAATAAGAAAGATGGAGAGTGTTCTATATTAAAATGTAAATCGTTGGAAGAACATACGATACCATAAACAAAGTAAAAGGGAAGCACATAGCCAACAATGGATTGGTTTCTGGAATGTTTAAGAACTCCTAAAATTAATTTTAAAAGTCATTCAAACAATACAAATAATGTAAAAATGTGCGAGGATAGGAACCAGCAATTTACAGAAAACACCAATGACAAATGTGAAAAATTCTCAAAATCGCTAGCAATCAGGGAAATACAAATTAAAACAATGAGGCACCGCTTCTCACTCTTCATATTTTAAGTATTTATGAGTTTGCAGCGAGGATGTGAGGAAATGAAAATTCTGATAAACTCTTGGAGGAAGTATAAGTTGATATAACCATTGTGAAAAAAATCTGCCGGTATCTGGTAAAGATGCTTACCCCAGAAGGCTCAGCTATTCCCATTGTAGATCTGCACCTTGCAGAGGAGAAAAAAAAAAAAAACACAACATACAGGGACCCGTGAATATAGATACTCTTTGCAGCACTTTTTATAATATTGAAACCCTGGACACAACCAAGTTCAGAGAAATGAACAAGGAAAGGACAGAATATAGATACAGTTCCGTGTAGAAGGTTTCACTTATTTGTGGGACATAAGGAATGGCATGGAGGACATTAGGAGAAGGAAGGGAATAATGAAGGGAGGGAATCAGAGGGGGAGATGAACCATGAAAGACTATGGACTCTGGGAATCAAACTGAGGGTTTTAGAGAGGAAAGGGTTGGGGGGAATGGGTCAGCCCAATGATGGGTATTGAGGAGGACACAAATGGCGTGGAACACTGCGTGTTATACGCAAACAATGGATCACGGAACACTACATCAAAAACGAATGCTGCACTGTATGGTGACTAACATAATGTAATAAAAAAGTTAAAAATGTTAAAAAGAAGAGCAAACAGAGGACTTAGAACTCTGTGTATCAACACTGATACATCTCAAAGATATGATGTTCATTAAAACTTTTCAACATTATATGATGTGATTTATTTATATATATTTTAAATATTCAAAACACTATGCCACTGGTAGATACAGATTATACAAGTCAATTTTTAAAACATGAAAAGAATCTACACCAACTTCAGTTGGATGATTAACTCTGGGTTAGAAGGTGGAGGAGAAAAGAACGGGTGCCCACTTCTTTCACTGTATTGTAACATCTTATCTTCCATCGAATTCATCCAAATATGGCAAAATACTGTTTGTTAAATCTCGGTGGTAGATAAATGGATGTGTGTTCTGTCATTGTCTGTCGTTTTCTGTCTATTTTAAATAGTTCATAATTTTTTTAAATGAAAAGATGTATCAGAGGCCACAAGATTCGAGTCAGGAAGCCAGGTGGGAATCAGTTGTAGGGACATGGGGAGGAGATGACAGGAGCACACAGACTGAGAGGGTCTCAGGAGCTGTGTGTGAAGTGGACAGAGTTGAGGAGGTAGTGGGGCAATTTAGCGGGTAAGATTGAGAGAAACCAGAGACTGGTTAGATAATGCAAGGAAGAGAAAGAAAGATCAAAATGCCGTGTGAGTTTCAGCTAAGGAACTGGATGAACCACTGGGGTGGTAGCCATTGACTAAGTGGGGAAGAGGGAAGGAGGGACAGACTTGAGCAAATAATCACTTACATGAGAGCTATGTCTGTTTCAGGAATTAGGCCAATAGACTAGACCTTATCTAGCGGTCAGAACCAAGACCTGGTGGTTCTTGGGATCTAGCAGGGACAACATGTAGGGTGGATATACATTTGGAGCATTCCTCAAAATAGAAAGTTTTGGGCCCAGAGAGAAGCCTAAAATTGTGACTGAAAACAGACCCGAAAGGTAAAAGGAGAACAGAGTGTGGGGCCCTAAGAGTCAAGAAAAATGGGAATTTCCAAAACTGCACACAGAGGTCAATACCATCTGGCACTCTGCCAGGTGAAATCAAGTCCCAAAATTTCCACTGGATGTAACAAAACAGAGGTCAAGTTGACCTGGGAGAAGGGACCAAATTGTGGAGGAATCACTGCGGGGGCAGGAACCGTGTCAGCAAGGGTAGATGTTCCGAAGTAAGCCTGAGACCAGATCCCACAGTACTGTGTGCCTCTGGACACATTACCCAATTTCCCTCTGCTTTAATTAGCTGTCCACTCACCCAGTATTAATGTATCCTCGGGTTATTGCGAGGATTACTAGTACTAAGCGAGTTAGCACATTCACTATGTATTGTCACTCTTCTGGCAAGAGTCCCTGTAGGCACAGCACGATTATTAGGAAATATGGTTGACATGGGGAAGGAGACAGGGTAGGAGCTAGAAGCAGCACTGGACAAAGTAAGGGTGGATGGCCGAAAGATGCTGAATATGTTTAGGAGCTGCTGGAAAATCAGTAGGAAAAACGTTTGGAGATTCAGAGACAAGTTGATGGAGAGGGTTACCTGGGAAACCTGGGGTTTCCCAGAGCATAAATGGGAGGATCAGTCTCATGTTGGAGGCAGTCAACCTCTTCTACTAGGGCAGGAAGACACGTGGCTGCAGGCAGAGCTACGCTCACAGGTGGGCAGGCAGGAGGTTCACAGCACATCCTTCCTCTGACTCAATTGCAATTGGTCTTTCAGTGACCCAGTATATGAGGTTGCCTGTTCATGTGAAGAAGAGATTGGACATCTGAAAGACATCAGATACCAAGGACATGGACACTTGGGAGAAAAGGAAAGAGACAGAGAGGCAGGTTCCTGGGCAGCATGGAGAGCCCAGGGCAGGCTGGAGACCAGGAATTTGCAAGGCACCCAGCCCAAGCAACCAAGCAATCACTGGTCTCTGGTGATCTACCAGAATTTTCTGCCATTGGATAAGTGAAGAGATACAGGTGCCAGTTAGACTCAGATGATCAGGTAGGTGCCAGGTGGTACCAAGGAGGTCAGAAGGGCCCAGACGTACAGCTGGCAGCCAGTGGAAGAAAGAATATGACTTCTGGACAGGTAAACAAGACCTGGAACCAAGGCACAAGGCCAGAGTCACAGTCCTCAAAGGCTGACATGACTCTGGGTCCAAGAGCGATGAGCTGGGAAGCCTAATGGTCTATCCTGCTCCAAGTCAGGGCTAACGCAAAAGCGCTCATTTGCCTGTCTTAGAATCTACCAGAGAGCTGGTTAAACATACAAATTCCCTCTCCTGGTGCTTAAAGATTCCAGATCAGTAGATTAAAGATGGGAAACCTGCACTCAGACTCACAGCAAAGTTTGAAAATCACTACTCCACGGGGCCAAGCTTCTCCTGCTGGGGGTTGTCCCAAGACTCAGCTGGATAGAAGCTGGGTGGCAGACAGGGCTTGCTAGATAGCACCCCATTCCAAAGTCCTGGAGGACTTGGGGGGCTAGTCGACCCATGGCATCCTCCAAGACACGAAGGGGTTAAGAAAAGTGCTGGGAACCTGCATACTTTTATTACATTATAGGGATGTTATTGCATTATAAATAATGCCACAGGATGCATTATTTATACATTTAATATCGGGCTTGCTTATAAGTCAGATCTCTTCACTTTTAGATAAATACTCTGTCTGCAACCCACCTCCAGCAGCCAGGCGCAGACGGAGTGGAGAGTGTGCTCCTGCTCTCACAGACAGCGGAGGGAGGGCAGACACATGTCAGAGACAGCAAAAGCCCTGTGATGGGAAGCAGATAATGTCTTTATGAAAACTAACAGATGGCTCTTTTGAAAGCCCTTTCAGTTCTCCTCTGTTCTGATAAGAGCGGGTAAGCAAGATGCACTGAAGGGAGCTTTATGGGTTTGTACTTATTGTCCTAAGAGCCCCGGGAGTAGGAGACAGAGAGGCCAAGAGCAGCAGGCGGAGTCGGTCGGGGGCAGAAAATGGGAAGGACGCCTGGCTCCCTCAGCCTGCTTGCTGCTGGCATGCATCAGGGCGCTGAACTGTCCTGTTAGCTCGATTGCAAAATCGAAGCAATGCTAGCAGCTCTTTCTCGTTCATTCGCATGTCTCTTCATATTCCCCGTGACAGCTTTCCGCTTGCTTTATGCTGTCCTGTTTGGAGCAAAGCGTTCACCTCTGACTTTGAGGATTTCTCCCTAATTTTCTCTCCATCCCAGAAGCTCTTGTGTACTTGGATGGAGGAGGCTAGTTTGACGACAGTATTTCCTAAAACACTGTCTTACACCTTCCAAAACTTAAAGTCATTAATTTGGAACTACACACAGCATACAGACACGGGTATGTCAATTGGTGGAATGCAAATAAGGTCTGTAGTGTAGCTGATAGTAACATACACTGTCAGTTTTCTGGTTTCAATGGATCGCTGTACTATAGCTCTATGAGACACTGTCACTGGGAAATATGCACGAGGACAGGGTCTACCTCAAAGAGGCACCCACTTGGCATTGATCTTTGCCACAGACGTTTGGTGTCTCCCCAGCAGCCCTGCTGTGTCCAGCATGGAGCAGGTGTACAGACAAGGAGGAGCAAGGAAAAGAGAAGAAGGGAGAGAAAGAGAGAAGGAAATCGGAAGGAAAAAAAAATACAGATGGACAGAAAGAAGGATATAGTTAGTCATGGGAAGGGCTGAAGGAGATGAAAAGCAAAACCATGTGCTATGGGACAAGCAGGCTTCTAAGGCTGGAAGATTCCAGCTCATCTGAAATGGACAACAGCAGGATGGCTGTGAAGGATGCAGCCACCATGGGATCAAAAGCTCCAGGCCTTGGGGATCTGGGCCACCGGAGCGTGCCTGAAAGGGTGATCCCAAAGTACACTCCAGCAGGGGAGGCTTGGCAATAGGTCATCCTCAGTGATAACAGAAGCCCATCCCTGGTGATACCTCCATTACAGAGCCACTCCAGTGACCTAGGCTGACCCCAGAGAACTTCAGGGACCAGGAAATTGACCTTGCTTGAATCCTGGTAGGGGCCAAATTGTGTTTGCTCAAAATTCCTATGTCAAAATCTTCATCCCCAGTTCCTCAGAGCGTGACCCTCTTTGTTGAGAGGGTCTTTAAGGACTTGATTAAGCATAAATGAGATCATTAGTCTTAATCCCATACAACAGCGTCCTCATAAGAAGGGGAGGTTAGGAGAGAAACACACAAAAGGAGGAGCACGTGAAGATATGAAGAGAAGGTGGCTACCTGCACCCAAGGAGAGAGACCCCAGAAGAAACCAACCTTGCCAACACCTTGACCTGGGACTTCCAGCCTCTTAAGCTGTAAGAAAAATGAGTTTCTGTCTTTGAAGCTCCCCATTCTGTGGTACGTGGTTCTGCAGCCCTAGCAGATGAATCCAAATACCAGCCAGCTGGCCAAGTGTACTGTTGAGAAGATCCCAGAGGAAGGGGTCAGAGACATGCAAAGTCTGGGCCCAAAGGAACAGTTACTGGAGAAGAAGGGATCCACGTGCATGGGCTTGCCACTCCTCTGGCCCCTGAAAATGGGGCAAAGGGAAGAAAGGAGGTGGTGGGGCATCAGGGACAGGAACACACACTCTGCAATCAGACAGAGTGGCCGTGAGTCCCAGCTCCACCACTGACCTGCTGTGTGACTTCAGACAAGTCACCTTAGTGCACCTACAACATGAAGGCGGTACTAATACCAACACGGAAACGTGGTGAGGATTCAAAGAGCTTAATGACTCTTTGAATCAATCTCTTAGCTCCGTGCTTAGTGAGTTAGGGGGTGGTGGCGGTGGTGCTATCACCGCATGCTGTTTTGTTTTCTGATGCTCAAGAAGGAAAGACAGAGCCAAGAGCAGCCTTTCAAATTTTTATAGAAAAACAAGCCCAGGGCCCCTGGAGCCACCAGGATGGCCCACTTGGCCACTAGCTCTGTGACCCTGGTGACTCTGATGGATACTCTGAGTCCTACTTACTGTCTTCATGTACGCATTAAGGCCAACGATGTGTGCCTCACCTGCCCCACTGGGATCCTCCTGGGGAGGACGTCAGGTGCACTGGTTAGCACCCCGCACACACAGGGAAGGGGTCGTCACCACGGCCAGCCCCAAACTCCGCACATGCAATTTGAATCATAACCTAAGTGGAAGAGACAGAAAGTACATCTCTCACTGACCTTCTAGCGAGGTGAGCCCAGGCCTTCCCTGCAAGCAGCAACACAAACTCTCCTCCAGTTGCCCCAGCCCTGGGACCAGAGCCTTCCCTCAGCAAATCATGGCAATAAATATGGTCTGAAGCAACTCCAGCTCTTACAGCCTTAATAAATGGGTTGCCATAGTGGCAAATTCAGACGCAGAGAGCATCTTTTCAATAAAGGCTGAGAGGGTTATTAATAACGTTAATGTAGTGCCTCGTGAAGCCACAGCCTCATAGAACGGGCCTTGCGTCCTCCTCCCCAGCCCATCTCTTCCAGGGCTGGCCAGCAAGTCTGTCTGGCTGTGACCGCTGTGGAGTGTGACCTGGGAGAGGCACAAATGCCAGGCTGGAGTAAGGGCGTTTGGGGACAGAGCTGGTGGGACCCCTGGCAGGAGTTCACAGGGGAGAATCTTCCCTTATTTGACCATGCAGTGACCTTCCCAGCACCTACTTTCTACGAGTGCAGGAGCATAGCAGAGAGGTTGAGAGGGCATTCTTTCAAGGTGAACAGAGCTCGAAGCCCCGCTGAGCTCTCCTCCATGCTCTCCCTGGCTGCATTAGGTACAAAGTAGAAAGGCCCTGGCATCCCCAGCAACTCACCCCGACTGCTCATTTCCCAGAGTGCTTGGGGTCATCACAGCAGCTCACCGAGTGGCTCTGGCCCTCTCCATCACCCCAGCCTGCAGCCAAGCTGGGGCCCTTCCACTGAGCGGGGTCGATAAATTCTGAGCAGAAATGACACATGTCACTTCTGGGTCAGGCCTGTCACCATCCACAGAAGACTCTTCAGAATCCTTCTCTTCCTTACAAACAGTCAAGATGGTGGGCAGCCCACAGGCTTGGGTCCTGGAATGACAGATGAGCAGCTACTTCCAAGCCAACCCGGAAGGACACAAAGCCCGGACTAGCGACAAACCTTGGTTGGTTTCAGAAAAGAGTCACATAGCTTTTGGGGCTTTGAGAGCCAGATGGTTTCTGTTGCCACCGCTTGGCCCTGCGAGTGTAGCAGAAAAGTAGGCAAGGACAGGGGAGCCTGACTGAATTGGAGACGAGCCGGATTTGGACCATGGCCTATGATTTGCTGAACCTTGTTTTAAGTCATGAAGGTTTGTTGCTTTGAACCTGTCCTGACTGACAGGCTCTTATCCCCTTCTAGCATCCTATATTGTTTATTCCCTGAGTACATTTATCATCTACCTTTCCCGAGTACAATGTAAGCACAGGATACACAGGGGTCCACTGTATCCCCAGCCACATGAAACTGTCTAGGAGAGAGTAGATGCTCAATAAGTCTTCTTAAATGAATAAGTGTTAAGTCATTAGGCAGGTGACCATAAGCAAGTCACTTAACCTCCTTGAGCCTCAGTTTATTCAAGTAGTCCAGTGGGCAAAATATCATAGGCACTACGTCCCCGGCTTGCTGAGAATGCTTCACAGAATGATGCATAGTAAGTATGCAACATCTAAGAAGGGTTCCATAAGCAGTAGCTGATATTTTTTGCCCTGTCTGGAACAACTGCCTGCCCAGACCAGCTCTATCGCAGACTCTCTGCCTGCCTACAACTCAGGCTTCTCCTCTATAAAATAGGGACACAGTTCCTGAGAATCGACATTCATAAAATGGATGTGAACCTGCACACAGATAGATTACTTCCCAGGGATATGCCTTCTGAAATAGAAACTGACCACATCCATGGGCTGATGCTTTTTATAAATAAAGTTTTATTGAAACACGGCCACGCTTATTTGCTTACATGGTGTCCGCAACTACTTTTACTTTATAGTGTTGCCGTTGAGTAGGTGCAACAAAAACTGTGCGATCCTCCAAAACTAAATGTTTGTCACATTTTACAAATGTGGCTTTTTACCAAAAAATGGTGCTGACCTGTGTTCCAAATGATAATAACATTAAAAGAGACCAAGGCATGTTGTCTTTCTCTATCAGCCTTGTGTTTGCGTAACTGGCTCTCGGGACCAAAGCACAAGGGCTGTCATTTTTACCCAAATTTTTATTCTGGAAGACTCCAGCTGTCACTACCCCTTGAGGAGAGCTTTGGAAGGCCTGTCATTGTCACACAGTAGACCCTGTCCTGCCCATCTGCGTCCATCCATCACAGGACAACAAGGCCATCTCTGTCATTCATCGGCCATTTATTTAGTCATTTGACCTACATATGCTGATCACCTAGTATACTATGGTGAGTGAAAGCAACTCGGGATGAAAGTTCCAACCCGGAGCTCGTCCTTTCTTTCCTCTCTATTACGTTGCTTCCCACTCAGATGACTATGACTTCATCTAACAGAAGGATCATATCCCTCACATTTCTCCACTTTCCCCTCAAGGATACTGAGGATCTGGTTCAGGAACATTCATTTGTTCACTCGTTCCTTCAGTACATAAATGTATGTTGAACATATGTTAGGGGATTACTCAGTGGGAGTGCTCACCACAGATGCGATGCCTGCCTTCAAGGAGCTTGTTCTGCATGGCACATAATAGGTGTTCAACAAATATATATTGAGTGAACTTATTTCCCTAACATCCTGCTGGAATTTAGATTCACTTGGCCATGCTGTTTGCCTGTGAATGCAGCACTGTGTGGCAGAAGGGCCTTTAGAAGCCACGGGAAGTCAAAGAGATGGTTTCATCCCTGTGTCTAACAGCTCTATGACCTCAGACAAGTCACTTAATCTCACTGCATTTAAACTTCTTGCCTGTGCGCTATACCAACAATCCACACCAAAGCCACAGGGATTCCATGAGACTGAGCTCAGAGAGTCCCCAGGACTGGGACTGGCACGTAGAAAGTGCCAAGAGAACAGCTAGAGGCAATAATGGCTAATATTTATCAAATACCTGGTCAGTGCTACATATAATTCTCAGATCCTCCCAATGCTCACAGAGGCCAGAACTGCGATCACCCCCGGCATACAGCTGAGAAAACTATCAGAGAAAAATTGACTAACATACCCAAAGTCCCATAGCTGTGAAGCAAGAAGTCAGCCACCAAGGGTCCAATACGTCTTGGCTTGCTCCCTCTCCTCCCCCTGTATCTGCTGAAGAAGAACACTCCCTTCAGTGAACACACCTGTTGGTCCCAATGGTCCCTGCTTCTCCAAGAGCCTTCCTTCCACAACCCACTAGAGAACCTCACCAGACCACAGAGGTAGATCCCTGTCAGCACCAGCAGTTTCAAGCTGGGTTCTCCAGGCCCTTGGGTCCTGCTCAGACATCTGCGGGTGCAGTGGGACAAAAGGAGAAGCCAGATGCTCATTTCCTTCTTTCCATCCATCTCTTCACCTCTCAGAAAACCTATAGGATAGCAATTCCTTTCCTGAGTCTTCTGGGAGGACCACTGGCCCAGCCTTGCATACATTTTAGAGTTTCCTCAGGAACCAGAATGTGATTTATTGAGATCCAGAGTCCTCTGAGGACGTCTAGAGATGCCAACTTTCTCCTAGTAACCTCCGCCTCCATGGACTTCAGCATCACATCACTCTGCCATGGGGGCAGGGGATGACCCCCTTTCTCCCATGCCAGGGAAGGCCTAAGAGCTGATTCTGGAGCCAGAATCCAATACTGTGTGACATTGGGCAAACTGTTTAATCTCACTGTGCCTCAGTTTCCCCCTTCTGCAAGTAACAGCACCAGCCTAAAGAAATGACTGATCATAGCAGAGACAGCACCTAGCTTGATGCCCAGTGCCCAGAGTAAGCACTGAGTAAATGTAAGGAGACGGTTAAAGTAGGTGCCTCTATTATAATTGACCTTCAGCAACACATAGAAGATCAGAAATAAAGATAATAATTGTGATAACAACAGCTATTGTATCTCCACTCAATGCCACACACGACGCCAAGTTCTTTGCAGACCACTTTCTCTTTTTCTATTGGTGGCCACCTTTTGGGGTAGCCTTAGCTGTGGTGCTATAGGAAATTGCAATGTGCCGAGATCATACAGCCAGTAGGTCAAAGCCAGCGTGCAAACCCAGGCCTCTCTTACTCCAGACCCGGAGGGCTAAGCCACTGCTCTCCACTGCTCTGTGGACTGACACCCTCCAAGGGGCCACCCAGACCCACCCCCGTGGTAGCCCAGCCTCCCCATGGCCCCCAGAACCACTCCTATCTAGACTGGCACCCTTCTATCTCTTCCCTGCTTCCTGAACTGATGCCCGAGAAGTGACCCACTCCTTGCAGGGCCCCCGCAAAGCCCTCCGCCTGACCCCCACATAATGAAGGGAATTAATATGGCCGAGCCTCCAGCCCAGCCGAGCGGCTTCCCAGCAGCCCTGGCCAGGCCTCTAATTGATTAGGCCATAAAGCCTGGGCACTAAATTGAAAGGAGCCGCACTAATTCTCTTTTATGTTAAATTTCTGTCTTTCCCCTTTATCGAATCCCGCGCCCAATGTCCCCTTCCCTCCCCATCACGGGCTTGCTGTGGGCCTGTTTTTTCCATGCACAGATTAAGTACCTAATCAAAATCTTGTCTCCCCTAATGGCATAAAATTGAAAGATAGATATTGCACTTTACACAGCTGATTAAACACTCGAATGTGGCTAAATGCTTAAAGGGCTTGTTACATTAACTAACTCTGTCATCTGCCCACTGTCTTATAATTGCGTGTGCTAGAGCAGCTTCGGGGGAGGCACACACAGCAGGACAGCCTTCCAGCCCCCCTCTCAGGGGCCTCCTGCACCACGGCTGAGCCGACGGCGTTCAGGGAGTCAGAGCCCGGGAGTGGCCACAGTGCGCCCCTCTGGCTTTGGGCAGCAGCGACAGGGAGGTCGGATCCTCCCTCCATGTCCAGACACTAAGAGCTCTCTCCTTCCACTGCCACAAGCCCTCCCACCCCTCACTCCCCACACCAGTGCCTGGCCTCTTGCCTCTGAGAGTATAAGCAACCCCCAACCCCCTCTTAGAGTGCGTATGGCCAGCAGTGTCCTCATTGAAAGGCAAAGCCTTTCAAACTTTGATATAGCCTCCCTCCCATCACCCCCAGGAACTCCAACCTGCCTGTTTGGAGGCAACAAGGAAGCTTCATAGCTATGACAGTGAAATCTGGCATGGGAAGGGGTAGGGCCCGAGGAGACCGACACATTCCAAGCTCCTCGATACCCCCTACACAGTATCTCTATCTGAAGTCAGCACAGGATATCCTGGAACCTCAGTCCCGTGGCTGGCAGTGTTCTCCAGAGAAACTCAGCTGATAGGATATAGATAATAGATGATAAATAGATAGATAGGTATATTATAGAAAGAAAAATAGATAGATAGATAGATAGATAGATAGATAGATAGACAGACAGAGGAATTGCCTCACACAATTAAGGAGGATCACAAGTCCATATCTGCAGTGTGGGCCAGCAAGACCCAGGAGCCAACGGTATAGATGAAGTCAAAGGCTGTCCGCTGGGGAATTCCCCCTTGATCACAGAGGCCAGTCGTTTTGTACTAGTCAGGCCTTTGACTGATGGGGTGAGACCCACCCACGTTATGGAGAGCTATCTGGTTTACTGAAAATTCACCTATATAAATGTTTATCCCAATCCCAATCAATCAATCAGTCAATCAAATGTTTATCTCATCCAAAAACCCCATCCAGGTTGACACATAAAATTAACCATCACACAGGGAGGTAAGACATACATAGGAAACTGATCTACCTAAGATCCCAGGGCAAATTCGGGCAGCACTGGGTCTTAAAGCCAGCTGTCCTGACCCCGTTGGTTCCCAGCACAGTGGCTCATGTCAGAGAATGAAAGAGTGGCAGGCATAAGCCCACTGCTCAGGTTGGCAGGAAGCAGCCTTTTCTGCTACGGCTTCCAGCCCAGTGGAAAGGCATGTTTCACAAAGGAGTAATCTAACATGGAGAATTTCCCAGCATGAGAGTTAAGGAAGAGTATAGACTTGAGTTGGATCTGACTGGTTCAACCCCAGCCATGGCTACTTGTCTTTGCAGAGACCTGGGCAATTTCTTACTCTTTCCAGGCTTCCATTTCTTTAGAGTTAAATAGGGAGGCCACGAGGCCTTCAACAGGCATTTACTGAACACCAACTATATGCCAAGTTCCAAGCAAAGCATGGACATTTCACGAGGAAAATACAGGCCATTTCCTGTCTTCACAGAGCTTACAGTAGATATGAGAAGAAAGGCACAAATTATCAAACCAGTGCACCAATAAGAAAGTGACAAATTGTGATAAACGCAATGAGGACAAAAACTAATCCGTGCATAAATAATGGTGACAGCACCCCTGAGGGCTCCACTATGAGATAATGGGGCAGGGGGAGGTCCTGCAGGCAGTGTGACCAGGAGAGTTCCTCAAGGTGACACTAAGCTGAGGGCTGAAGGATCAGAAACAGCCAGCCACATGGAAGTCAGGAAAAGGAGTCACAGCAAAGGGACAGCAAGTCCTAGGATTCCAAGGTGGGATAAGGTGTCACTAACCAGTGTGACTACAGAGGGGGGGCTCTGGGAGAGCAGTTTCAGTCTTGCTTCTGTGTTCTCCCAGGTACTGGAAGAACCCCCAGTTCTCTGTGAACCCCCAGGTACTGGTCATCAATCAGAGCCTCTCTCTCCTCAATTGTACCATTGGAACCACAGCACAGGGCCTTGGGGAGGATCCAGTAGAAGGACGTCCATCCCATGCCTGCCTTGGCAAGGACTCCGCACCCAAGACCCAGGGGCTCAGCACTGGGAGGGCCTTGAAATCATTCCAACCCACTCCAGGTAAGAGAAGAAGGAAATCTTTATCTTGCTTTTTCTCTGTCTCTGTTCCTTGACCTCCACTTTTCTTTGCAATCCGCTTTGTCCTCCTTCTTCAGCCTGGCTTCCTCCACTGTATGTGTCTGCCCACCAACCTCCCACCTGCCATGCAATAATTCAAATAAATTAAGTTGTCAAGACACCAACTCAGCCCCAACTGGACAGGAACTCTCGGCCCGAGTGCCTGGCACCACCAACTCCTGTCTCTACATCTCCAAGTTGAATTCTTGAGAGGGAATCCAAGTGTCTTCTCAGCTGACAGCTGACAAACAGGTCTTAGCACATGCCGCTCAGTCCAGGCAATATGACCTGCCATGGGCAGCCGATGGGGGACAGCCTTCTGGCAGGGCTTGCAGCCATCTCTAGCTTGAGTCAGAAAAGACATTGGCCTTTGGCTCTAAGAAGAGACCCTCTAGTCCTACTGCATCACACCTACAGGCCAACCTCATCCTCCTGCCGGCTTGACCAGATGCCAGTAAAATACTAGGATCCTCTCCCTTTTTAGAGTCAACCTCCCTCCAAGAGCTAAACTGGAATCAGACTCTTGATGGCTCTAACCATGTACTCTCTATGGTCCTGTGGGAACCACAGCCCTCTGGCTTCAGGAACCTCCTGTATATGGAAGCTTCCTCCCTGTCTGTGGGAACCTCCTCCCTCTGTCTATGGGAACCTCCTCCCTCTGTCTATGGAAGCTTCCTCCCTGTCGGTGGGAGCCTCCTCTCTGTCTGTAAGAAACTTCTCCCTGTCTGTCGGAGCCTCCTCCCTATTTGAGGGAACCTCCTCCCTCTGTCTGTGAAAGTCTCCTCCCTAACTGCAGGAACCTTCTTCCAGCTGTGGGAACCTCCTCCTTCTGTCAAAGGAAGCTTCCTCCCAGTCTGTGGAAACCTGCTCTCTGTCTGTGGGATCCTCCTCCCCCTATCTGTGGGAACCTTCCATCCCCACCCCCAGCAGCCCCTCCTCACCACAGCCTCTGTGGAAAGTGATCATCTCCCCAATGGCCTCCTTTAAATAGCTCAATTGAAGGGATTATGGACTCCTCACTGAGTGCTTCACATTAAAGATTCATAGAAGCACAATATATATTTTAATAAGGCAGGTTGTACAATACAGAACTCAACTCTACACAAAGCACATGGCTGAGAACTGAGGCAAAGCGCCTGAGGGTTCTGCAGGCACCACCGCTGGGGGCGGAGGAACGTGGTGGTTTGGGAACCTCTTCTCCCCACACCCTGGACTACCCCCACCCACCCAGTCATGGCTGAGGAGCCTCCCTGAAAGCCTCACACACATGTGTGCACTCACACTCACATGCATGTGCCTGCATATTGATACACTCACATGCATACATGTAGAACTTCATTCATTTGTGCATACACATATGCACACTCACATGCACAGTCACACACATGCACACTTATACACACTCCCACACACACAGTAATGCACACATATGCAAGGTCACACGCATGCACTCATACACACACTCACAGGCACACAGTAATATACGTGCACATGCACAGTGACATACATGCACACTTATACATACACTCCCACTCACACAGTAATACACATGCACATTCACACACATGTGCACACCATAGAGTGCCTTTAGCCACACTCACCAGACTTACAAGGAAAATAACAGTAACAATTACCAGTGGCAGGCCCTCCAGAAGCCCTAGCTCCTTTATGTTCCTGATAAAGGGTTCCTATATCCATTTCACACCAACAAAAATGCTCCACAAAACCTTGGGAAATTCATCTGCCCAAGGTCACACAGCCAACCGCGGCTGAGGCAGCATTCGGCCCCAGATCCATCCAACTCTAAATTCAGCCTCTCAACCCCTGAAAGCAAGACCTCCTTACAGACAAACCATCACAGAGAACCACCTCAGATCCTTTCTGGAAAGGCAGGAGGGGATAAGGGAAGGGATAAAGAAACCTGCGTTTAGATATCCACAAAGTCCCAGTGACACCCTTGCATGGGCACGCCCTCCCTGACCTGTCCTTTTTCATGTGACTATGTATCATGCAATTAGATCTACCCACTTGTACAGACCCAAGAACCCACACACTACACACACACACTCACACACTCACACACTCACACACTCATACATATAGGAAGGGTGACCAACCACCCTGCCCCCATTTTCCAGGACTGAGAGGTTTCATGGGACATAGACTTTCAGGGTTAAGACCTGGACAACTCCAGGAAAACCAGCCTGAGTTGGTCAGTCTACACATAGGCACACACCCAGACACTCTGGGGTACCACGCCCACACCCACAGGTGCTTTGGTGGCTCACAAAGCTCGGGTGCACTGGGTGTAGCAGGGTTTGAGGTTGGAGACAGGGAGAAGTGGGTTCTTCGTCCTCCACCTTCAACGTGTCAGGGCTGTCCTGAGTCCACCTTCTTGGTTCATCTGCTCTGCCCTCCTCCTGACCTGCCCTGGCTCATCTTCCCTCCCCCCAGGATTCAAGGAAGCTTGGCCTAAAGTGGGGCCACAGGGCCCATGCACTTTAAGGAAGCAGGAACCTCATGCCCCAGATTCACCCGCCGTTGAGCTCAAAAGACAGGATGAATCTCCCAGATCCCTGCCTACTCCTGGAAAGCTGGGCCTCTGCCCATCACACCGTCACCAGCACCCAAGCAGCCCATGCACATGCCTCCACCCCTCAGGCAGGGTCTGGAACCTACTCGCTATCCTCCCTCGCCTCAGGAACCACACAGAGAAAATGGGTGGAACCCTCACTCTCCAGGACCTCCATGGACCCTGGCTGATCCCAGCTTCACTCCTGGCCCAGCCCCTGGTTGGCAGCAGGACTGGGGAAAGATGACTCCAAAGCTGTCTTCAGCAGCAGCCCAAGCCATGAGGCCTTTGACTCGGGCAGCCCCTATCCGATGTATCTGGGATCCTCGCTGCCTCCTATCACCCCTGGCTGCACCACCGTCATCTGTCACCTGCACTACTGCACTCCTGGCCTCCGAATAGGCTCCCACACAGTTTCTTCTCAACCACACTTCTCAGCCGGCTTTATTGAGGGATAACTGACATATGATAAACCCCACATATCCGTATTTAAAGTGTGCAATTAGTTAAGTTTTGACACATGAGTGTATACATGTAGTTACTTGCAATCCATTGATCTTTCTTGGTAGAGTCTCTGTTCAAATCTTTTGCTAATCTTTTGCTGTGTGTTTGTTTCCTTCATGTAGAGTTTTGAGAGTTCCTTCTATATTCTGGATACTAGTCCTTTAGCAGATACATAATTTGCAAGCTTTTCTCTTCATTTGAAGCTTGTCTTTTCATTCTCTTGACAGTGTTTTTTGAAGATGAAATATTTTAAATTTTGAAGTTAATTTATTCATTTGTTCTTCTATGGAACATGCTTTTGGTGTCTTATCTAACAATCACCCAATCCAAGGTCAAAAATATCTTCTTCTGTTTCCTTCTAGAAGTTTTATAGTTTCATGTTTTAAATTTAGATCCATGATCCACTTTAATAAAAATTTTATAGGGCGCCTGGGTGGCTCAGTTGGTTAAGTGACTGCCTTTGGCTCAGGTCATGATCTCGGAGTCCCAGGATCGAGTCCTGCATCGGAGTCCCAGGATCGAGTCCTGCATCAGGCTCCCAGCTCTATGGGGAGTCCACTTGTCCTTCTGACCTTCTCAGCTCTCATTCTTTCTCTCTCAAATAAATAAATAAATTAAATATTTTAAAAAATAAAAATTTTCTATATGGTAGAAGTTATGAATCAATATTTTTTTTGCATATGGATATCCAAATGCTCTAACACCATTTATTAGAAAGACTATCCTTTCTCCATTAAATTACCTACACTTTTGTCAAAAATTAGTTGTCCATATGTGCATGAATCCACACCAGGACTCTTCAGTCCTGTTACCTTTATCTATTTATCTATCTTGATGCCAACACTTACCAGCTTAATTACTGTAGCTTTATAATGCATCTTAAAATCAAGTAGTATAAGCCTTCAAATATTGTTCTGTCTTTCTAGGTTACTTTGGCTACCCTAGATCCTTTGCATTTCCATATGAATTTTAGAATCAGTGTGTCCATTTTGATCAGAATTCTGTTAAATCTACAGACCACATGGGTAAAAACTAACTTCTTAGCAATATTGAGACCTCTGACCCATGACAAGTCTATCACTTTATTTAGATTTTCTTTTATTTCTCTTAGCAATATTTTATAGTTCAGTGTATAGATCTTTCACACCATTTATCATATGTATCCACACGTATTTTGTAGTTTTTATTCTGTTGTAGATGCTATTGCCTTGTTAATTTAAATTTATACTTATAGTTGTTAATATATATGCAGCTGATTTTATATATTGATTTTTATATCAATGTATAAACCATTATCACATGTCCCCAGTGTTTCATAGCTTGTATCCCAACCTTACTAAACTTCCTTTTTAGCTCTCATAGATTTTTTATAGATTCCATGGGGTTTTCTATATAAACAACATGACATCTGTGAATAAAGATAGTTTTAATCCTTCTTTTCTAATCAGATCCCTTTGATTCTTTCTTGCCAAACTGCACTGTCAAGAACCCATGGCACAGGGGCGCCTGGGTGGCTCAGTGGATTAAGCCGCTCCCTTCTGCTCAGGTCATGATCTCGGGGTCCTGGGATCGAGTTCCGCATCAGGCTCTCTGCTCAGGGTGGAGCCTTCTTCCCTCTCTCTCCCTCTCTGCCTGCCTCTCCGTCTGCTTGTGATCTCTCTCTGTCAAATAAATAAATAAAATCTTTAAAAAAAAAAAAAAAAACCTCATTAACTATTTAAAAAAAAAAAAAGAACCCACAGCACAATGTGGAGTAGACTTTAATGAGTGGTTTGACATCTCAGGGGAAACATCTGATTCTCTCGTGCTTCTACTATGGACCATTTGTTATGTGATAGATGAGTGAATGAGCTCAGTGTGGCAAAGTTGTACCTGGGAATCTTCCTAACTTTTCTGGAAGAGTTTGTGTGGCACCGGTATTACTTCCTCCTTAAATGCTTGATTAAATTCACCAGTGAAGCCATCTGGGCCTGGAGTCTTTGTGGAAATTTTTAACTACCAATGCAATGTCTTCTTGAATAGATATGGGCTATTCAAATTTCATTGATTTTTCTCTATTGTTTTTCTACTTTTTATTTTCATTGATTTCCACTCTGAACTTCATTATTTCCTTTCATCTGATTATTTTGGATTAAATTTGCCCTTTTTTCCCCTAGTTTCTTCAGGTGGAAACTGAGGTCTCTAATCTGAGATGTTTCTTCCTTTTCTTTTTTTAAGATTTTATTTACTTATTTGACAGACAGAGATCACAAGTAGACAGAGAGGCAGGCAGAGAGAGAGAAGGAAGCAGGCTCCCTGCTGAGCAGAGAGCCTGATGCGGGCTCGCTCCCAGCGCCAAAGACCATGACCTGAGACAAAGGTAGAGGCTTTAATCCACTGAGCCACTCAGGTGCCCCTTTAGACATTTCTTCTTTTCAAATATAGACACTTTGTACTTTAAGTATCCCTCTAAGTACTGCTTTAGCCTCATCTTACAAATTTATTTACATTGTTTCAATTTTTACTTTGTTAAAAATACTTCCTTACGGGGAGCCTGGGTGGCTCAGCGGTTTGGGCTGCTGCCTTCGGCTCAGGTCATGATCTCAGGGTCCTGGGATCGAGCCCCGCATCGGGCTCTCTGCTCCACAGGAAGCCTGCTTCCCTCTCTCTTTCTCTCTCTCTGCCTGCCTCTCTGCCTACTTGTGATCTCCTTCTGTCAAATAAATAAATAAAATCTAAAAAAAAAAAAAAATACTTCCTTACTTCCTTCTTTGACCCATGATTTATTTAGAAGTGTGGTTATTTAGTTTCCAAATATTTGGGCATTTTCCAGAGATCTTTCTGTTACAGGTTTCTAATTCCACCATGGTCAGAAAAGATAGTATGTATGACTCAAATCCTTTTAAATTTATCAAGATTTTATATCCATTTGATGGCCCAGAATATAGTCTATCTTGGTAAATGTTCTAGGTGCACTTGAAAAGAACGTGATTTCTGCTATTGCTGGAGGGAGTATTCTACAAATAAAGGTCGATGGATTCAAAATGGTTGATAGTGTTAAGAATGGTAGCATCCCAGAATAGGAGGATCCTGAGTCCTAGAGTCAAAGACAAATACCAGGAACTCCATCACTGGAATTTGTATAAATGAGAAATAAACTTGTAGTCCAGTGCACCCCTGAGATCGGGATTTTTACTTGTCACTGCTACACAGCCTCCTCAAGCAGGCTTTCTCTCCTGAAGGACATTATTCTCACACCTCTTGCTCCAGTGGAAAACACAAAGAAATATGAGAGGGGAGAAAGGTGTCTTTTCCTATTAGGATACTGCAAAATTAGCTGTGGCCAGAATTACCTATTTAAATATCCTTCTCTTCTTATCACATGATCTTGACTCTCACCCTTGTTTTTATACAAAATTTAGCAACAGTTTGTGATAACTATAAGATGTTGGGTCCGACACTTTGCTTAGGGAGAAGTTTGTGAGGGGGGCATCCTGCTACCTCGAATCCTTCAGGGGAGTCTTGTTAATGCCTGTGAACTGCCCCCTTCCACTCTCCTCTGTGAGTGTGTCTCAGAGCAGGCTTCTACTATGCCCATTTGC
Organism: Mustela putorius furo; assembly: GCF_011764305.1. NCBI lineage: Eukaryota > Metazoa > Chordata > Mammalia > Carnivora > Mustelidae > Mustela > Mustela putorius. Next base: position 8,018,410 of record NW_025421464.1, on the reverse strand, counting down.
CAGATAATGGGTGAATGACCGGCTACATGAATGAACTGGGTGTGGCTAGGTTGTCTATGGGAATCTTCCTAAAGACAAGTAGACTAGAAAAGGTTCCAGTCAACCCTTGGGAGACAGGGTAGAATTTTCCATACCAGACCTATCTACAGTTCAAGAAAGAATTAGAATTTGTTTCCAGAGTAGGGAAGTCAAGGCTAACCAGTAGCAATGTTCAGGGAGCCAGAGCAGAATATTTGCACCAAATCAGGACTTCAGCCCTCTGTTATGAGACAGATCAAACTTGTTCCAACCCCTGTTGGTCCCCAAGACAATGGTATATGATTCCCCAACTGATTGGTCTTTTCCTGGTTGCATGTAAACAGGGTCATCCTCAGACTAACGTCTAAAGCTGTGACTGGTGAAGTATGTTTTAGAGACCTCCCAACACTTAAATTCAAGATTCATCTCCAAATAGTGGTTTCTGCCCAAAGCTCAGCCATGAGGGCTTCTACGGAAGATCCCTGGGGCAAAAACCCAGCTTCTATAATAAGGCAGAATAAGTATTAGAGTGAGACTCCCTGCTAACTACTAAAAATACTGAGTCGAATATATTTTGTAAATCTTCCTAAAACCATGATGGGAATTATCAGACCAAAATTTAAGGGAAGGTTGGACCCTGAGAGGTGTGGAATGCAGAAGAAGCTTTTGCCCTGAGGGTATTTAAATTTCCATTTTCACAGCCTTATGGAATGTAGGGGACAAAAGACAAAGCCCAAGCTCACTCAATGTTGTGAGTCTACAAGGAGACCCTCTTTCATCACACTGATGCCTCAAAGGTCAAGACTGTCCATAAAAAGGCAAATACCAACCACATCCCCCAGAAGATCTGAATGAAAAGTCACTCAACACTGAGCAGAGCAAGACTGATTAGAGTCCTAAAACAGTGCTACCACAAGCCAGACCCCCAGTGACCATGCAGCTCGAAGTAAAGCTCCCAGTGGTCCCAAAAGAAACCATAAGCCATAAATTTAGTGCATGGTGACCCCACATAGCCCCAAATCATACACAGATATTCTCTGGAGTGATGTGCCTACAGTCCAGGCCACAAATAATCTCCCAAAATAATTTCCCAATAGGATCCCTAGGACAACACTTGGACTCCCCACATGTGAGGCCAGAAGCTCCAAATAACACCAACTCACCCGGGATGTGTCCCTCCTTCCCCTCAGCCAGCATGGAATTGACAGAGCCCGGTCAGGCCTAGATGGCAGTGCTTCTTGTTGGATCCATGCAGAAGAGGTTTGATAGAAATTTAAAGAGCCGGCAAGACTGGGGGAAGATGATTAAAACCACCCAAGATAGCACCATTCTGAATCTCCCTCAAGTATTTCAGAAGGCACCAATTACTTAAATGCAATTGATATGCTGATTACAAATCGTTCCTATTTATTGATTAAAATAATAAGCAAATCTTGGTTGGCCTGATTCCAGTTACTATATATACACTCAAGGGTGAGGAAACTACACCCACAAAAATATCATCAATAATGATGTTTCTTCACTCAGCCAGACTTTCTGATGCAGATCTGTCCCATGCACGTGTCTCCTAGAAGGCGGACCCCTGTTTACACCGTTCCCAGTGCACACTTTTCCTTGTTTCACTCTCCCTTTAGGAAAATCCCTTAGGACTGCTTTTAAGCAAAGCTTAAGACTAGAATAATCTTGGGTACAAGTTATTTATTTGAGAGGTGATTTCAAAAAATACTGAGGTTGACAAAGGGACAGAGGGAGAAAAGCAGAAGAAGGGTATGTTAATGAGCAACAGAAATGGGGCTCAGTCCTGCTGGGGCTCCTTAGAGATGCTGTTGAGAGCACAGCTCAGAGCTGGGTTATTCTCCACCAACTCCCACCCACTCTCCATTGGTTGAGGACTCCTCCTGGGGCATTAACTCCCCCATACTTCAGTCCCATTTGCAGGCTAAGCCATGCCCTCAGGCAGGGAACTCCTCCAGCAGAAACAGGAAGCTGGGGAAGATCAAGGATGTACAGACAGGGAACCAATCGTATCTACACAAAACTCATCCACTAGAGTAAATGGTCTACCACTATTAGCCCAGCTGGGTAAGATATCAGCCAGCAGGGAAACCTAACGTGTGCAAGTCACCCATTCATTCATTTCCCTGTCCAACCAGAAATGACCGTGTAACCACGAGACCCCAGGAACTCTGCGAGGCATTGGATGTGGAGAACACAGCCTAGACAAGCATGGCATCTGGACCAAGTTCCTTATACTCTAGTTGATGTTCCTCAAACTCCCTCACCTGGACTTCATACAATGAGCCCTGAGACCAGATGGCATTATGGTTAAGATCCTGGGCCCTGGAACCAAGAAGATCACAGTTCTGAGTGACCTTGTATAATTCACTAACCCCATGGAGACGCCTTCTGTTTATCTGTACAATCAAGATACAGGAACGGTAGAGAAGACGGAAGACAACAACTCGCGTGAAGCATTTCACACACCTGGCGCTCAGAACCAGATCTGCTGAAGAGAAGGAAGAGGAGAAAGATCCAGTGCCCATCCCTGCAGGGCTTGCAAACTAAAAGGAGATACGTGCCCACTGACAGGTAATCATAAAGCACTACAGACAGGCACTGATCCAGTACCATAGCTATGTACGAACTATGATGCTCGTGGCTTCTGGGGGTCAGGAATTCAGACAGGAGCTCTACTGGGATGACGGAAGGATGAGAGTGACTCCGTGGCCAGGGTAGGAATCACCTAGGGCATGGACTGGTAAGCAACAGTCCAAGAGCCAAGTCTGGCCACGTTGTTTCTGAACCAACAATGGCACACTCCAGTAGCCACAGCAGAAACTGTGTGGCCTGACAAACCCAAACCACTTACTCTCTGGCCTTTCTCAGAAATCCTTTGCCAACCCCCTCGTTTGCGGGCACATCCTCCTCATGACAGGCAATTGATACTGACTGTCCTTTTGGACCCCGCTGGGCTGTCAGCTGGAACAGGAAGGGGACTTCTCCACGTGGCCTCTCACCTGGAGCTGACCCAGGTTCCCTCTCAGCAAGGTGGCTGCGTCCCAAGACACCAAGGCGGGCGCTGCCTGGCCTTTTTATGACCCAGCCTCAGCAACCAGGCGGTATCACTTCCACAGTCTCCTATCGGCCAAGACCATCACGAAAGCCCGCCCAGGTTCAAGAAGAGTGGACAGAGCCCCCACCACTCTCTGGGGAGAGGGACAAAGTCATATTGTAAAGGGGCATACGAGACGGAAAATATTGTCGTTGCCCTCTTTCGAAAATATAATGTTCTATATACTGGGGCTTTTAAAAAAAAAAAACAAACCAGTTTGGAGCAGAAAGGAGGGTGCTTCTCAGGAAGGCTTCTTGGAGGAAGTGAAGCTTAAGCTCGGGCTGAGAGCATAGATGAGCATCAGCTGGGCGACACTTTTCCTTTGGTGATATTCAAACCTCTGTAGCGGCACAGGTTCTGGGTTATCTGCTTTTGGTAGCATGGCCCAAACACGGGCAGAGGAGAGGGCATGAGGGAGGAGTTCCAGTTCTAAGCAGCAAAGAGAAATGGACCGGAGCAGATCCAGGTACTATGGACTTGGACCGGCACGGGCTGGGAAGCACAGAGCTGAAATACATATATGGCAAAATCATTATCATTATAATAAGAACAGCAACTAATATCTGTTGAACCCTCAGCATGGACTGAGCACTGTTCTAAGTCTATGATTTAATCCCGCCCCCAAATCCAGTACTGATTTGTTTTGGTTTTCTTTCCTTTTGTTGTTGTTGCTTGTTTGTTTGTTTGCTTCCTGTTTTATTTAATACTGGATGGCTTTTTTTTTAAGACATTTGTTTTAAGGGGTGACTGGTGGCTCAGTGGGTTAAAGCCTCTGCCTTTGGCCCAGGTCACGATCTCAGGGTCCTGGAATCGAGCCCACATCGGGCTCTCTGCTCAGCGGGGAGCCTGACTCCTTCTCTCTCTGCTTGACTCTCTGCCTACTTGTGATCTCTGTCTGTCAAATAAATAAATAAAATCTTTAAAAATATATATTATTTTTAAAAAAGACATTTGTTTCAAGACAAATATATTTCAGGTCAGGTCTGACTCCAGCACTTTTTGCACCTTGGGACCGAGGGCCTCCTGCTAACAGGAGTCTGGGGACCAGGCTGCCAGTGCTGTGGTATATTTTCCCCACGGCCGTTAGACACAGCTCACAAAGCCAGGCATGGCCAGAGATAAAGAGTGTTGTTTTTCACGCCTGGAGAGCTAAAGTGCTTGACTTACAAGCTAAGTTTCCCTTGCAGCAACTCTTCTGAAATACAGCCCAGCCTAAAGCCCAGAACACATCCACAGAGCTACCTGAACCAGGAAAACCATCCTTTTCCAGCTACGGGGAACAGCGCTAGGTAGGGTAAAGGGAGGAGTCAAGCCCAGGTGGCTTGAGATGAAGACTCCAGCCAGGCCCTCAGAACCCTGAATGTCTGCTCCACACCCCATCTCCCTAGCCTTATTTGCAAGACCTGGCTTGAACCAGCCAACCCTGGGTGGACAGGGCAACTTGTCTCCCACTCTGTGGCCATAGACTGTGGGCTACCCAGCCTATTAACTCCAGGAGCCAGGCCAACATCAGGAGCTCCTTCTCTAGGAGTCTCCGTGCCTTCACTGGGTCAGGCCTGCTCCACACCCCATCACCGCTGGGGAGATTAGCAGATGAAAGACACAGTCACCTACTCTTTTCATGTTGCCAAGTTTATTCTCAGAACTCTGGCCTCAGACATTGGCAAGTTTGGACAGTCACTGCTGAATGAGGTGCCTGTGACTGTCCCTTGTCCTGGGGCAAGTGGGCCACTCATCTCAGTTCAGTAGAAAAAAGACCTTGGAAAATCTGTCAGTACAGCCGCCCATCAGCAGAGGCCCATCGGCAGCCAGACACCCGTGGGCACTCCACACTTGGGACCCAGAATTCTCTGCCTAGGTAAGTCACAGGCAAGTGGGTCATGGGTATGCACATAGCACAGCAGAATCCAGTTCAGCATCCAGGATGCAGACCTCTTAGCCTACTCAGCTCTATAATCCCAGTGAGGCTTTTCTGAGAACCAAGCCTGATGCGGGTGAGATTCAGTCCAAGATAACGTTGTGGCTGTCTCATCTGGAAGTCCTTCTCCAAGGAGAGATGTCAAGCATGTCCTCCCTGCCCATTCCCCACACTTGGAAAACGGGCTCCTTGCCCAGGCCTGGCATTGCTGATTGGACCAGGTGTTCCAGGCTGGACCAATCGCCGTCGCCCCCTCGGAATCATGGGGACCTCGCCCTGGAGACAGAGGCCATCGGCTGCAAAACACTGTAATCCTTTCCTTCATAGGCGTCATCTCCATTTGCCATGATACACATGCTTCTATGATTATTTGATGAATGAATGAATCACTGAATTCATAAATGAATGAATGATTAAACTGCAAGGTCAGGTAAGAGTTGAGGCTAGCATCAGCCCTAAAAATGGAGAATGAATCTTTGGGGCAGCAGAGGTTGGAACCTTTGCAAAGGAAGCCGATCTCTAGCGGGGGAATGGAACAGATGGACAAGATATCCATCTGTGGTTCCTGCAGGTGGGCTCTGCTAGAGTTCTTGGATGCCTCCAGAAAACCCTCTGTCTGGGCTGGTTTGAATTGATTTCTGTTCCCTGCAGCTGGCCATCTCCTAAATTTCTGCAGGGTAGACATCTCTCTGCAAAGCAAGATGGAGACAACCTTCCCTCTAGAAGACCCAGTGGACTCCAGGGAGTACACCGAGGCTGAATCTACAGTGCCCCAACATCCAAGAAAAAAATGGAAATACAGCCCCCAACCCATTGACTGGCCTTTAAATCCACCGATGTCAAACTTCCTGAGGACTGAGCAGACAGTTTGCTTTGCAACCAGACAGAGGTGTGAAGGAAAGACAGTCTGGCTTCCGCAGCCTGTCCCGATTGCCCCAGTTCTCCGGGACAAGAGGGAAATACCTCTCTCTCCCAGGCAAGCCTGAAGGCTGGATGGAGTGATGGTACCAGAGGCTGCCCCTTGGATCTCATTAGCTAAGTGTACCTGATGACAGGTGACAGCTGGCACTCCTCGGGAGAAATCCAGGGTGCGTCCCTCCCTGCCACAAAAAGCCATTCACACCAGCTCCATCGTTACACCACCCTGCCACTCTGGGATGGGGCCGCCGACAAGTGAGGGAGGAAGACATTCACACCCGTGTTTGCAAACTGTCACCTTTATAAAACAGGCAGCATTTTTCTATTACAATTAAAAACACTTATGTCAAGTTTGCTTTTAATTAAATCTTGTGCCTTTGACTCATTAAAGAGCAGCAAAGTGTGGCCTAGGGTGGTGCCAGAGGAAAATGAAAAAAATCCAGAAGCTTCCAAGACAAGCGAAACCCCTGTGAGAACTGCTGACCCTAGCTGGAGTCAAATTTTAAAATTCTGCGGTCTTCACTCAGAAAGGCAGGTGGGAATACGAGGAGCGTAGCAATCAATATGGTTACCTATCTATCCTATACTTCTTTCCTGCCAGCAAAACCCCAACTTTGTTCTAGTATCAAGTGAAAATTCTTTGACTCTAGGGTATCGCTCCATGCTAACCAGTATGACACAGGGGGATCTGCTGGGGAAAGTTTTCTCTGTTCTTATGAAAAACAGGCACTTAAAGACAAATTATCTGCTCCCCTACTGATCCCTCCTCCTCCCTGCAAGCATGGTGTAAGGATGTAATGATTGGAGCTGTGGCAGCTGTTTTGTGACCGTGAGGGAAAAGTCAAGAGAATCATAGGGAGGCCAGCCAGGAGACATGACATTGTTGAGTTGCTGAACCAGTACCTGCATTTTCATACCTCTACACATACCATGTGAGAAAATTCTATCCTTGCTTAGTTATATTTCCTATTACCTGACGCTGAAACATTCTTAGTTGATACAAGGTATGAATTGAGCAGCTAAGATTACATAGAAAAGTAGCATTAACTTCATGCCTGCTTTCAGTTGTACTAATACAAACCCCCGTCCTGATGTGCTTGCTTCATTTCATGTCACGCTCCCTTTTTGTATTCCAGCCATACCAGCATCCTTTCATTTCCTCCAATACAGAGAGCATCCTTGTTCTTGCCTTAGGACCTTTGCTCATGCTGTTCTTGAAATACTCGTCTGTTTTGTGTCCATCTTCTCTGCATCTTCTCATCATTTGGGTCTCTAATCGATACTCCCTTCCAGAAGCTTTTCTGATCATCTAATCTGTAGTAGTCCCAACTTCCCTCTGGCACATTACCCTCTAAGGCTACATTTGTTGACTTCTTATTTCCACTCTCCCCCAGGGAAGTCTAAGTTCTGCAATGACAGCAGCTCCAGGGGCCTTGCTCACTATCATATTCCCTATGTTTAACACAGACCTGACTTGCCGCAGCTCCTCGCATTTTTAAATCAATGAATGGACATTCTGGTCACTGTGCTAGTCCCTCCACATGTGAGCACATGGCATTCCATCCACTGGTACCTGAGGTGAGAATGTTTCTTCCTGTTTCACAGAGGACAAGACCGAGGCTGGCTCACAGAGTTTATGAAATTTATTCAAGCTTCCACAGCCAGTGAGGGACGGGCCATGGTTCAAACACAAGTCTCCTGGCCCTACAGACTCGCCTGCACATTGCATTTATCTGGCTGAGTTTCATCAATATTTTCAGAAAATATTGGACGACACTTCCAAACTTGACGTCGAGGAATCTTGGTTTATGAGCAATTTCATTGACAGGTAGTAAGATACAAATCTTGCATAAGCCGCTCGGTTCAGCACTTATCCAGCAGCGACTCAGGGCCAGGATGCCAGAGGGGTCCCATAAAGGAAATCCACGGCACCTGGAGCTAACCCAATCCCCCAAAAGCTCCACATGACCCAGAGGCCAGACTCACCACGGGAGAATTCCGACCTCCAGAATAATCTGGAACTTTGTTCTCCTTGCTCCATGTGTGTCTAAGGCTATGTTAAAATAAGATTCAAAATTTTGCACAATCAAAATGTAAAATCAGTCATTTTCTAGAAACTGAACTCTTGGGACATTATGGCTCAAAGTCAGCTGTTGACTATGGTGTGTGATATTGGAGGCCAATCAGTAAGGCAGGGTGTAGACAATACAATCAAAGAAACAAATGCTGGGCAAAAGGAAAAGAGGATGGAAACAGCATTTATTAAGTATTGAATATGTGCTAGGCTCCAGGCAATAGCATTTGATAAGCATTAGCACATTTAATTTATGCAGCAATATGTCAAGGGAACAGGTAGTGACCAAGAGTCTTTCAAAAATGCCTAAATCTACTTGACCACCTGCTGCTCATGAAGACCCTGATCAGGCCTTCCTTTGGAAAATCAGGCTGGAGCAAGGCCTTTCTGACAGCTCTACTCTGGGTCCCAGGGATCTCTGACCTGCCCTGAAGATGGAGAAGCAGAACAAGTTAGTCTGGACTTGACAGGTGCCAGTCCCCACCACTGATTCCACAGTGCAAAGCTGCCATGAACTGTTGTGTAGGTTTCACGCTGCACAAATCCAGGCAGTACCAGAGTCATCAACCTGATGTGAATGGCACCCCCAGTGGTATACAGGGTAAACCTGCTGGACCATACATGGCATTCCTGTGCAGTAGAATCTCTGAGTTGTTTTGCTGTGTGTGTGTATGTGTGTGTGCGTGTGTGTGTGTGTGTGTGTGTTAATCCAGATTTCTGGGCCTCACTCCTGGATATTGGGTTTCCCTTGTTCTTAGTTGGGGCCTGGGAATCTATCCTATAAATACCCCAGGTGATTATGGTGGAGGGTAGAAACCCTCCACTGAAAAATGGCCATGATTTTTTGGCTTATATAGTAAATACCAAACAGGAAGCTGGCCACTCCTTTCTCCAAAAAAAAAAGAAGAATGGAAACATTCTCAGGAATGCAGAGTCCTAATGAGCTAGCTTCCAGAGCAATGTACTTCTATTACAGCTTGGCAGAGGGTGAAGCTAAATTTTGGGCCCTGCAAATAGGAAATCAAAAGTTTCTCGAGTATGAAAGGAACTGTTGTCCGAGGCAGGGAGTGATGGCCTTCACTTCTGGAGAAACCCTGGCTTTGGCACAATCCCTATGAAGTGATCCCTTTGGCGGGGAGGGGGACCATTAGGTAGGGACCACTCCCCACAGCACCCCTGAGCAGAAATGACTTCTGTCTACAATCACCACGATTAACTGCCCTCTGCCTCCTCTCCTCACTCATAAATAAATATGCTTCCATTCAATCTGCTGCAGGATTTTTTTTCTCCTTCCCGCAGATATATATCCTTGACTTTCTAATGGAAGCCAAGTGGAACTTAGGATCTCTTCTGTGGTCATTTTGCTTAATGCATCCTTATCCACACAGGGGGAGAAAGTGCCTTAGTCTGTTTATCCCTACAGGAAGGAGGGGACGAACTCCAGGGGATTCTCTCTAATTTCCCAGTCATTCTAGTTCTGCGTCCCTGACATACACAATATGCCTCCACACTACCATATCTGTCTCCAATAGTCCCCTGGATGGGAGTGTCCCCAGACCCATCTCCACTTCTGGAAATCTTTTTCACGTCTCCAGGCCCAGGACAGAGTTCCCGGGGATGAAACTGACCTAGCCTCAGTTCTCCAACAACATGACGGTCCTCCGTCTTACCCCTAGTCTTCCTTTGTGGGTGGCCGGCTGGGTTCCCACCTGTCTCTTTTGCCAGACGCAAGCTCCTTCCAGGTAGAGCCCGTGCCTGGGTGGGCGCCCAGGAAATGTGCATTAAAGGCAAGCATGCCACGTGTGATTTAACGCAACTTTTTAGTGATATGGCAATGGGATAGGGTCTTATTAATTCATGTGAATTCAGGAAGAGCTGAATTAATGAGAAATGGGGGTAATTTGAAAAAACAATAGCTTATTTACTCGGAATATCATGCAGAAAATCAAATTAGCCCAAGAGAATTGTTGAAGAGAGGCCTTGCCTTCTGCATTAATGAATTAGTAAGAAGGTTTTGAATATACCTCCGTAACAGAGGTACGGGGCTTCCCTGGGCTGCTGCATCTAGAAAGGCGGTCAACTTGAGAGGCAAAGAGCCAGGGTCTACAGTCAGGTGATCCTGGGCTTTATTTTTACGGCACCACTAACCTGCCAGCTTACTTAAACTCTCTAAGCTGCCTCAGTTTGCCTGTCTATTAAATGGGAATAATGGAACACTTTCCTCCTAGGTCTGCAGTGAGAAGAGACCCGTGTCATGTACTTGGCACACTGTAGTGCTCAATAAATGTCACCTGTCAATTTAATCATTATTCTTTAAGGAAGGGGTTTCCTCTATCGGAAGACAGTTTGGGCATTGTGCTGGGCAGGTCCTGAATGCCAGAGGAAAAATCTTCATAAGGTCCTCAGGCATCAGGGACCCCTGAGACGGAGGTCTCAAGTCAGCTGCCTTCTGATGAGCTCCCCAGCCAGGGGAGCAGGCGGAATAGCACCCGAGCCTCACTGGCTCCACTTTCCAACCACTCATATCCTTCAGGATTCCAGGAGATCGGCCGCCTCCCTCCCCACAGTGCCCTCAGAGGTGAAAACCAAAACATTCCCCACCAGCTGCCAATACGCAGGAACCCCAGCAAGCCAGGCTCCAGGCTCCAGGGTGATGGAAACCAAGCCCCCGCACCCCCTCCCCACCTCCAACTCCCCAGCCAGCACATTTTAAAGACACAAAACCAATCAATAGGGAGCATTCAGAGAGTTGCTGTCAGTGGCTAGAAGAGAATAGATACTGAGAAAGTCATAACGATGATAAATCCAGGATCCGCTCCTCTCTGACTAATGTAGGCACTAAAACACGCCATGAATATCCTGCTTTGAAACGTGTCACGCTTCTGAGGGACCAATCAATCTCTGGCTCTCGGTGGACCACATTAAAATAAATTTGTCACTGTGAGTTTATGAAATATTGATGGTGTTTTTTAGTCAGGGTGTTAGGAGGTGGAAAGGTGTATCAGAAGAGGGAGGCAGGGAGTGGGAGAGTTGCTTTAATGAATTATCTCCAGGCTCGGAAGGGGGACATCTGCAGAGGCTGGAGGAAGAGGGAGCACGAAGGGAAAGTGCATCGGCACGGAGAGCAAAAGAGCTTCCAGGAGGAGGAAGCCCAGAGCTGTCCTGTCTAAAGGGCACCACAGAGAAAGCTAATGAATAGGCAGCCCTGGGAGGGGTTGGCTGAACACGAGGGTTTTCTCCTCAAAGAAGGATTTGCATGTGTAAATCCACGTCTTGGGGAGACATCTCGCATTAACATATTACAGGTTCTGAGAAATCCTGCAGTAAAGAAGCTCGGGTTGATTCTGTGGACGCTAGCGTTTCCCAGACTTCCCTGATTCGGTAAGCCCAGCGTCTTGCTGAGTGCTAGGGTTCCGTGGAAACCAGAACAGCACCGGTATCAGCAGAGTGCTGGTGAGCGGGCCCCGTCCCACATCAGCTGAATCTGAATCGGCATGTAACAGGATCTGGGGGATTCACGCAGAGTCAAGTATGGAAAGGCCTGGTTTAAGTGGTTCACCAGAGAAAGAAGACCATGTAGCACAAGCTGAGACAGGCCTAGGGAATGCAGGGCTGGCTTCTGCCGCCACCCCGCCCATGATCTGCACTGGGGGGCTCCGGGACTGACTGTCTGGCCTCATCTGACATTGGGTCTGATAGTCAGCTAAGCTGTCCTCAAAGTGGCAAACACTCAGCAGGCATTTTTAAAGTCAGATATGCAGTGATGACTCTTGAAACAAGTCGAAAAGATGGAAATCCAGGGGTCTTTTTTTTACATTTGCAAAGCCAGAAGCCAGGAGAACCTCCACCAGCACCAGGAGATCAGCACCAGCTGATCCTTAGGCTGAGCTAAGGACCAGCCTGCCCTACCCACTCTGCAGGCTCCGACTTGTCCCTTGACCTCCAAAGACAGCTGATGTCCACATGTAGAAACCAGAGTGGAGAAAGAACAGGAGCCCATGGAGAGCACTTCTGTCGTATGGTGTGTGAGAAGCTCACATCCTGGAGGGACACATCACAGTTCCACTGCTTAAGCAGCTGTGTGACCCCAGCCAGTGACCCCACCTCTCTGAGCCCCAGGACCCCGGTGGTCTTGCTCACCATTGCATCCCCAGCCCTCAGCACATGTTTAAAACCTAGACTCACTGAAAGCATGTTTGATGCATGAAAATACCACCCAAGCTGTGTAGTGGGGAACCTCCTAGGTCCTGCCTTTCCAGGGTCACTGAGAGAATTCATGAAATGGGGCCAGGAAGATGCAAGGCACATAGTAGACCCTCAAAATGGGTTTCTGCTTGACTTATGTATTGGTGGGTCCCACTGTAGACAACTGAGGGAGGTTTTCCTTTCCTGCTCACCCTCTGGCAGCTGAGACAGTCAGTCTGGCTCTGGGCTTTGTTAACTACCGATCTGTTTCTCTGGTTGGTTCAGGAGGCAGAACAGGATTCTGCTCCTGCTCCTGGCTTCTCAACCTCTTTGTTCCTCAGAATTGCCTCCCCCTGTCCAGAAGGGAATTGGTGCTCAGGAGCCATGTCACACTCTGCAGACCAGCTCCCGAGGCTTCTCAACCTTCGCCCACTGACCCTCAAAAAAGGCCTGCTTCCCTGGAGAGTCAACTTGGAAAAGTATCTCATTCTTTTCCTTAAATGGCTTAAATAGTATAAAGAAAGCGCTAGCCTCTGGCACCCACAGGGATGGCCCTCTTCCTTCCTCTGCTTACATATCTCGTGGCCAGGACAGGCTGCTGGATTTCTTGCCCTCCTCTGGTGTCTGAGCAGACCCAGGTCCATTCCTCCCTCAGTTAACTGAGTCTCCATTCTCTCTTCTGTAAAATGGGGAGAATGAATCCTCCCTAACATAGTTGTGACAAGCACTAAATGAAATAATGCATGCAACCGATTACTGATTAATGCTTTATAGATACTGACCAGTGGATGATGCCTCAAATGAACCAAGCATTCAAGAAGTGATATTTAAAGGATTCTTTTTGACATTAGCACATGGTACAAAAGATGCTCCACAAAATTCTCTGAATCAAGGAAGGACCTGACATGCCAAGGAAAAAATAGATGATGATGTTTTAGAAGCAGAAACAACAGCGATTTAGTGATTAATTAATTAATTAATATTACATACGTTATTTCATGAGAGTATTAAAAATAATCCAATGAGATAGGTACTATTAGGGCCCCCATTTCACAGATAAAGAAACTGAGGCACAGAGAGGTTAAGTAACTCACCTAAAGCCACACAGCTAATAAATGGAAGAGTTGGGATTCAAACTTAGGTCTTTCTGACATCAGAGACTGAGTTCTGGGTCACAAAGTTATATCACACAGTGCTTTACAACAGCTAAAACTGCATCCAGTTTCCTGCAGAAGACAAAAATCTGCACCTCCAAGACTCAGCTTAACTAGAAAAACAAAAGGAAAACCAAATGCCCTGAAATTGCTCCACATTCCACCAGGCACCCCACAAACTGATGGTCAGTGCTGATACAAAGGAAAGAAGTGTGCTTGTGTCCTCTTTATATTGTGTCGGCTGTGAGACTTGGAACAAGTGAATGAATCCCTAAATCTCCATTTCCCTGTGTGGCTTATAGAGTCATGGTAGGAGATAAAGCAAGCGGTTCAGTAACGCAGCCAGATTCCTACGTGCATACCCAGCTCCAGGCAAAATGGCAGGTTCCTCAAATCCAAAGAGCTGTCTGGTGAATTCAAACCAGTAAAGGCAGGTGCTCCTGTAACAACACAGAGGTTGGGAGCAACCAACTCTATTCTGGGGAGGGGCAGTCAGAGAAAGGCCACAGAGTTCTTATCTGAGTGGGTTCTTGAAAGATGAATAGGAGTTCTCCAGGCAGATGCGGAGGAAGAACTTCCAAGGAAGACTGTAAACAGGAAAGGGGTTTGTAAATTGTGACATGTGACTGTGTTTGCCCCAGTATCTGCCCAACGCCATGTCATGAAGAAGTCAATTTAGCCCACGCATCCATGTGTAGAACCCTTCCACTGTCATGCAAGTGTGACACTCAGCCCCACTAGGAGGTGCACTTCCACAGTCTCATTGCTAGATTGACAGGATTTCTGACACAGGTCAATCTGTGCCACCTTGCAGGCAGGTGATGCCGGACGGTTAAGCGGCAGACAGTCTCCATCTAGTAAGATTTAGTAAATGACTAAATCAACCCAGCCCGGGGATTGTTATTATACTAATACACCAAGTAAATGACTAGCTGACTATCTAACTTTTCAACCAAGCACATTATGACACTACCCAGGATTTACCCCTCTGGATTTGAAACCTTTAGGAGGCTTCCTTGGTCAAGTCTCCATATGAGCCATAAATGTGAGCAAAAGCAAAGAAGTATCCAAGTGCTCCTTGATTATCAGCTGTATGTGTGCCTAACACCTCAACACAGACATTTGGTAGAGCCAGAAAGAAGGTCCAAGAGGCCCAAAATCAACTATAAAGCATGGGAACTTAGCTCCCCCTCAGGCAGGTGCATGGAAATAGAAAGTTAAAGAAAAAGTGGAAGAAAGGTGTCACTATCTACAGGACACAAAGGACCTCTATGACCAACTTCCCCACTGTGGTAGATTGCATTATTCTCCACCATACTGACTGCCCTCCCTAAGGGAGAATTATATGCCCCCATCCCACTGAGGTTGGACATGGCCATGTGACCTGTGCTACCCTTCCCTGGAAGGGGATTAACTAAAACCCTGCCTTGTTGAAATCAAGAGTAGTCACCTGACTTCCCTCCACCAATGAAATACGGGCAGGAGTAGTCAGTGTCACTTCTGATTAGAAACTGTAGGAGCTGGTTCATCACATAGCATAGCATTCCTTTCTCTCTGGCACAGACTGACAATGTCCCATTGTCCCACGGAGGCTTCCTCATCAGCCAGGATCCCAAGGTGCAGTCATGTGGGAGAGAGCCAGATCTGACATGAAATGTACATGCAGTGTGAACAAGAAATAAATGTTTGCATTTTAAGCCACTGAGATTTGGGGATTATTTGTTATCACAGGGTAACTTAAATTTAACTGCCTGTTACATCCACCCAGCGCCACGGAATGGAAGAGAATAAGAGGCAGAGAATGACTGACTGAAGGCACTTTTACCGTATAGAGTTGCCACCAACTAGTAAAGAAACAAGGTCCGAAGAATTTCCAGAAACTTCCAGCAGCAGTTCCTCTGCTCTTAAAGCAGAGGTCCTCCACCAAGGCCTAATCTGTCCCTCCCCTCCCCGCCCCCAGGACATTTAGCAACTTCCACAAGGATGTGGGGCAGAACGTCCTACAATGCAGAGGATACCTGCCACCACAGAGTCATCCGTCCCCAAATGTCAATAGTGCTGAGGCTGAGAAACCCTGCCTTGGAGAGAAACCAGGAAGGGGAAAAGGAGAAGTGGGCTATATATCATGTTTAACAACAAAAGCGTGTAACATCTACATACCATTATTGAATTTACAAAGTGTTTGCTCATACATTCTCTCATTTCACCTTTATGCTTCTCCTGAAGGATGGGGACTATTAGCCTATCTCGTCAATGCGGTAGCAGAAACCCAAGCTCACAAGCTTACCTGAGGGCACATTTACAAAGAGAAGATCAGAATCCTAACCCAGTGTTGCTGCTCCATTTCCCTACCATGTTTCATTAAACCGTGGCCATTCACAATGTCATTTCCTCCAGGACGTAGATCAATACTCAGTCACTCATATGGGGACAGTGGCTAAAGACAGATCTGGTTAATTTCTAAATCTTCTAATCCCTTTGAACAAGGGGATCAGCAAAACATGCATATTACTCAGTGCATTTGTTTTGGGAAGCATAGCTTTGTTTTAATTATTTATGATGATGCCAAGTGCAGACTAGTCAATGACCCTGGTATATCTTGTCAAAGTAACAATGCCTTGGAGAAGTCTCTAAGCCACAGAGCACTTGAGTCTTTGCTGAGGAGTGGAGCAAAACCATAGCAGGGATTCTCAGTGGAAAATCACCTATTGCCCGAACAATTAGCCAAACCACAATGAGGACCGCTCTCTCCTGGAGAATTCCCGTGATGCCAAGTGGCTCCTTCTTCCCTTGGTCTCATCAACAAGGGCTGGCAAAGCAAAAGCCAGAGGCATGCAGACTGTGGGAAAACCCACCATCCAAAAATATCATGCAGGTCAAACAGTTCCTCACTGACAAAAATATGTCATGTGGTCCCCAGCAGGGCCCCTTAACTTACACATACACAGAACCAAACGAGACACTCTTCCCATGAGTCATCCAGGCCCACCCTTCTCCAGGGCTCAAGCAATCTTTCCAAGTCTATCCGAAGACCTCCAACTACTAATCCTGTCAATTAGCTCCAGCCTGAATGCGGGTTAAGAGGCCTGTGAAAAGATAATAGTAACAATGGAAATCAATAAGTATTCTTATATCCTTAGAGGGCTACAAATAATTGTTCATCAATATCATTATCTATTCCACTTTGCACGGATGGTTACGATTATCATTGCATTTGGAAGCTCCCTTGATGGCAATGTATTAATCTGGTAGAAAGTCAAGGATTGAGTGAAAACAGTTTTAAAGCTCCTTAAGAAATTAAAAATAGAACTATCATATGACCTAGCAATCTCATGTCTGGGTATATATCCAAGGGAAACAAAAAGAGATATCTGCAGTCCTTGTTCATTGCAGCATTAAGCATGAGAGCCAAGATATGGAATCAACCCAAGTGTCTGTCGATGGGTGAACAGGTGAAGAAAATGTCACACACACACACACACACACACACACACACACACACACGATGGAACATTACTCAACCTTAAAAAAAGGAAGAAATCCTGTTACTTGAAACAGCAAGGATGAAACTGGAGGGCAATAAGCCAAACAGAGAAAGCCAAATACTGTGTGGTATCTCCTGTATGTGAAATCTAAGAAAATAAATAAAAAGATGAAAAAAAAATCTAACTCACAGGAACAAGGAGTACAACAGTGGTTGCCAGGGGCTGGAAAGTGGAGGAAATGAGGAGAGGCTGATAAAAGGGTATAAACTTCCAGTGATAAGATGAATACAGTCTGAGGACCTAGTGCATACCATGGTGACCAGAGTTGATGATATTAAAAAAAAAAAAAAAAGAAAGAAAGAAAGAAAAAAGAACTGAGTGAGAAGGCACAGAACAGTGTGTGACTCCAGGAATACGTGTGAATGTAACATTTCTAGTTACCCTTTTCTGACCTTGATTTTTGAGGGATTTTGGCATAAGGTAATAGAACAGGACATGGTGAGGTATGCAGAGCCCACTGGAACTGAAAGACTGAGAAGATACTGGGGTCTTTTTTCAATTTTCTGTAACAGCATGTGGACAACCTCTGGCATAGCCAGAGCGAGTCCACTGACCAGCACAGGAGCTTCCCCTTCAGCAGAGGCTCCTGGTACCCCGCCCACTTCCCCTCGCTGCCTCAACCCACCTGGGACAGCAGGTGGAAGGATTTCCGCTGGCGTGCCCACCTGCAGCGCCTGCTCCCATACCTCCTTTCTTCCCCGCCTCACGACCTTCCCTAGCAATCCTAGAAAGTGCTCAGCTCCCACGAGCACAAATGCTCCCAGGGACGATCAGTGGGATTTGGAAATCCGCACATAAACACCTCCCAGCCTCCCACCCTGGGAAGATATGAAGGTGTATCCAGGGCTCCCCAGCAGGATTAAGCCCCAGTTCCCCACAACTATAATCATATACTCATTAGCATGCCATTGGGAGGGGGGGCTTTTCTTCCCTCTCTGTCCTGTGTTCCCTACTTCCTCCCCTGTGCTTTCTGGAATCACCTCCCAGATAAATAAAGGAGCCCACACCCAAGGAATGTGGACTCTGACCCTCCTTGAGGTTCAAGTATATAGAAACATGTACAATGGACAAGGGTGAAAGAGAGTAAAGCCAGATGACAGGGAGGACCCTGCATTGGACAGTGAAGGCTGACAAGGCAGAGACACTAGAGCAAGGGGACTAATACAGCCTTGATGGTCTAAGGGTTGGGGACAGCTTGGTTCCATGCAGATGGATGAGGCTGGTTCTGGCTCTTTCCATGACCAGTGCTTCACCTGCCCAGTGTTCGTTACTCCTTTTTAACTTCCTCTAAGAAAACTGTCTGTCCTCCTTGTGTCCATTGTTGGTTGCAGGGCCATGAGAGGTGACCACTTCCCATGTGTGAAGTCAAAAAGAAATGATCCTCCCTCTTTTGGCCACTATCTAAGCAGGACCAGGGGCCGGCTGGCAGCCTATGGTTAGAAGCAAGACACCTTCTCTAAGGACTTGAGTCTTGAGAGAAGAAGGGAGAGGTAGGAGGAAATGGCTAGAGTCCAGACATGGCTTCAGAAGATGGGAGCTCCTGGCCAGACCAGTCTTGCCATGAGATCACTGCTGGGCTTCCTGATTCAGATATCTACAGGGCTCATGTTGGCCCTGGTCCCCCACCTCTAACAATCCTGAGGTCCCAAATATCCAACTGGTTTCCTTTTACTTGAATTTAACCAGTTGATTTCTGTTATTTACAACCTGGGACCTTCACTGATACTTGCAATGCAGGAGCCCCTTGGTGGGAAACAGATGTGTGTGGGGTGGGGCGGGGCTAGAAAAGTTTTAAATCTAAAAACTATAAAATATATTTGGACAGTTTCAGAATGACATACCCACCAAAAGATGGTAAGTCAGGGGGAGGAAGTGTTCTTTGTCCCTCTTGCTTCCTGGAATCATTATTTCCTGAACAATTAAAGAGAATGCACCCCAAAGGGAGTATGAACAGAAAGCTTCAACAGAGCCATCAGATTACAAAGTCCCAGTGCCACCATCCAAAGCCACCATCCAAAGCATTGGGCTGGGGCTCACAGAGTCAGGAAGGTCCTTCCCCCTCACTCCACGGAGTGGCAGTAACATCAGGGCTTGGCGAAAGAACCCAGGATTCGAGTCTGCACATCAAACAGCTACCCTTGGGTGGGGCACTGCAGCAGCACCCTCGGAGAGACAGGATGCTCTAAAGTCGGGGTACGGGTTTGTCATCTCAGTCCTGCCGGCAAAGAAGGGCTACAAGATGGATTGATGAGCATGTGGAACGTTCTTTAGAACCCCACCCCCAAACCCTCTGGGAAACAGGAACAAAGAAGAGGCCTTCCCACAATGAAGCAGGTAAGGGGTTGGAGTGCCCCCAGGTCCTTAATGGGCTGCACCCAGTAGCCCAGCAAAGGCAGGCATGGGCTGGGTCAACCCAAAGGCACCTTGCCCCTCTGAGCTTCACTCTCCTAATCTACAAATTGTTTCCCTGTCTCCTTCATTAGGCTGTTGCTAAGCCTAATGGAAACAATGTATATGTTATGCTAGGCCGATGTGTCTGATTATATGCATTTGTACTGCCCCTGCAAACTCTGTGTACAGCCGTGATACAGGTGCCTGGCACATACATTATGAGAACTTCATCCCAAATGTGCACTGAACTATATCTGAGACAGAGTAAAGATTTACAGGTAAAGGAGGAAACTCTAAAGGGGGGTGTGGGGGATGGGCTAACTAGGGGGTGGGGATTAGGGAGGGCACTGGTCCTGATGAGCCCTGGGTGACGTGCGGAAGTGCTGAATCACTGTATTGTACACCTGAAATGAACTGATAGAACACTCCCTGTTAACTCACTGGAATTCAAATAAAAGCTTAAAATATTTCGGCTAAATAAAGGAGGAAACTCTAAGTTTAAAAGGACACTGTTGAGACTGTCACCACCTGCCACCCCAAGGTCACCAGCAGACTGAGCCAGATGCCTGGGTGAGCAGGACAGTAAGCCACCCTCCATGCATGAGCCATTGTCCTCCTTCCCAAAGTTGTGGTCTCATTCAAAGCAATGCCCTCTTCCACCAACGAAGGCCTGGTTTTCCATTCAAGTTAAATAACTCTGTACCAAACCCACCAATACGCCCAAAATTCAACCTGCAGGAGAAAACTGAAATCAATATTTTACTCATCACAAAATTCACTATGGCTAAAGGCAAAACAATAAAGCTTTAAAAAATTGGCAGACCTAGGGGCCCCTGGGTGGCTCAGTGGGTTAAGCCTCTGCCTTCGGCTCAGGTCATGATCTCAGGGTCCTGGGATAGAGCCCCGCATCAGGCTCTCTGCTCAGCGGGGAGCCTGCTTCCCCCTCTCTCTCTGCCTACTTGTGATCTCTCTGTCAAATAAATAAATAAAATCTTTTAAAAAAATTTGACAGACTAACTATAGCAATTTAAAATTAACAGCAAATTGAGAAAAATTTTTCCAACATACGTGATAAAGAATTAATATCATTAAGATTTTCTTAAGGTTGGATCACACCCACCCCCCCAGCAGTAAGAAGACCCACGCGGAGATGGAGAAATCTACGGTCCAAGGACAGAGAAAGAAAGTTCACATACGAAGAACCATAAATGGCAAATAAAGAAGATTTAAAAGGCACAGCCCACTCATAATCAAAGAAATGCAAATTAAGACAGTAATGTGATTTCATTGGCCATCGATTACATTCACAAAGATGAAGAAAATCCAACGTTGGCAACAGTGGAACGAGTGAGACATTCATATATCGCAGGTGGGAGTATAAATTAGTTCAAATTCCTAAAGCGTAATGGGACAATATGTATCAAAGAGGCTGGCATTATTCACACCCACTTAAGGATTTCATCCTAAGGAAATAAGTTGTTTCCTGGAAATATGAACAAATATGTATTTAAGGAAACAAGTTGTTTCCTGGAAATATGAACAAATATGTATTTACAAAAATGTTTATCATAACATTATTTATGGCAGCAAATAATTGAATGCACCTGACAGGAAACAACAGAGGAGGGAATAAATAGCATATGGTGCCCCCGTACCGCAGAGTATTAGGGAGTCATTAAAGAATGCACTGAAAACACACGTTGCAAAACAATATACGAGAGGATCACAACGAAGTAGCAATAAAATTATATTTACACCGATCGCCTGTGCATAGGTAAAGGACTGACATTTTATACTCCGAACTGTACATTGTTTTTAACCCCTGGGAGTAGGACTTCAGATTCCACTCAGGCTGGTCTTAGCAGCAAGAAATAAGAAGGACTGACCCACAGGCCAATCTGGAGGAAACTCAGAGCCTTCCACATGTGGAGATCTCTCTTAATGGTATCCGGATACAAGACGGGAACATTTGGGTTCCACAAACTGAAAAATGGAAAGGGAGTGTGAGAGCAGATATGAGGGAGATTTTAAAATTCACAGAGGGGCACCTGGGTGGCTCAGTTTGTTCAGCATCTGTCTCCAACTCAGGTCAAGATCCCAAGGTCCTGCTCAGCAGGGAGTCTGCCTCTCTTTCTCTCTTCCCTCTGCCCCTCCCACACCCTCACGCTCATGCTCTCTCTTGCTTACTCTCTCTCTCTCTCTCTCAAATAAGTAAATAAAATCTTTTTTAAAATAAAAAAGATAAAGTTAACCAAGAAAATGCAGTACAGCTATATACCAATGGTCTTGAAAAAACTCAGTAGGTAATTTTCTAGAAAAGTTACACTTTTCTAATGAACAACATTGACTCAGTAAGTATTGCAAGATCTGAATACACCAACCTGGATGGAAGTTCTTACCAATGCAATAAGTTAAGAAACTGAAATATGTGTTTAAATATTGACAAGAAAGAATCAAATGGGCATTTTTTGCAGACATTATTATTATAAATTTAGAAAATGTAAGATAATAGAAGGATTTGAAGAGCTAATAATGGAATTCCATTAGATAGCTAGACATAAAATAAATATATAGAAATCTGTGGCTTTCCAGGAGATCAGCAATAAACATCTATAAAGGTAAATGAAAAATATCCAATCCATAGTACCAAGGTAACTGGCAATCATATTCCATGCCCCAAGGGCCATGTGAATGACTCTCTCCGGCCACTAGCAGTTACGCATAGCATCAGTGTGACATGCTGTTTCCCCCTAATTCTATGCTCCTAATTCTGGCCATTCTAGGGACTTTAGGAGTGAGCAGCATCTGAAGCATACTGAAGAAAACCAGGGTTTTCCCTATACTTCCTATTTGGTTAAACTCAAACTACTGCTTTTCCCTTGATGGAATTCCGTATTAATGGAACTTGAAAATGGAACTTCAAGCTGCACTTGGAAATCAGTCATTGCATTAGTTAGATCTGAGTGGCAGTTCTCCAGGCCATTGGAAGAGGTCATCTAGGACTCTCCCCTCATCTTTGAGAATCTAAAGACCTATTCATTCTAAGAGAGTGCCAAAGCAATGCCAAGACTATCACCACCCATTCTTCGACCTGTGGCTGGAAATTGTCTTTTGACATTCCAAATTCAGAGACATTAAAACATGGGAGGTGAGGGACCATGCACCAGGTTTCCCTAGAACTAAGGAAAGGGGGTTATCCTAAAAATGCAAAGAAGGCAACCAACTTATTTATGAGCCCAGGAATAAAAAGAGAGCCCAGCCAAATCTGGTTGTGTCCACCAAACCAACGATGGGACAGCTTGTGGTAAAGAGAATGATGATCATCTTAATGATGCTGGTGGCAGTGAGGGGAAGGCAGGGCCAGCAGGGGAGATGGTGGCAGGAGTGGGAATGGATGACAGTGGGCGTTGAGACAAAGGTGCAGATAGTTAAGGGAAAGCCACGGGTGCATCACCACTCCGAGGGTGAGATGTCCTTCCAAAAGCCTGAAAAGAAGGAAAATCACTCCAGGTTCATCTCCTTCCTTGGTTAAGGTATCCTAGGTGTATCCAAAGAAACGTCTAAGCTTCCAGTGTTTCTGTCTCATCTTTGGAGCAAACTCTCAAAGACACCCCTACCCCCAGATGACCGAAGAATTCCTTCTATTTGATCTTCCTGATAGAACTCCTAAACCAATTCCAGTTCTGAAAATATGTTCGTCTTATGACTTGCTTCCTCCTGGGCCTCAGTTATAGCCCCCAGAGATGAGGACTGAATGAGTGAATATCGGATCAGGTCACTTGCAGGGAACTGAATGGAAGAATGAGTTAAAATCCTTAGAAGACTTTGTATTCAGGACATCAAGAAGAAGGATGGAGAAGAACCTTCATTTGACACTTAACATGCATGCAGGCCTTGTCCTTTGTGTTTCCTATATGTTTTCCCATTCAATTCATCCAAGAAGTGCAAGATACTAATACTCCCCAATCGGGGCTCATAACCGCTCCCACTCAACCACACAGCCCACAGCCCGTGGAGGCACAGACCATGACTCTTCCACACACAGTCTATCTCCAGGGTCTAGCTCAGAGCTGGCACACGGTAGGCACTTGATGACTAATGACTCAATTGATTATTCCAAACCAAGGACCCCAGCTGGCAAATGACAAAGCCGGGCCTCCCACCGGGGTGGCCTTTCCTATGCTTTTGTTCCAGCACACCGTTGGGGATCTGAGGTTTCCTCGGATGTTCAAAGGCGATTTTCAAGTCAAGCCCAAAATTCTCTAGTTCCCTGTTCCCTCTGGAAGCATCCGGTATGTTCTGGGGGGAGAGGCATGTGGGAAAGATGAAATCGAAGAGGAGGAGGAGCTCCAGACATGACTGAGGTCCCCACAAATATTCCCCGTGGGCCTCATTACACATTTGAGCAAACATTACCTTCACTCACAGCTAAATTTCCTGTTTGCTTGGCTGATCAATTCCTCATCAAATTTTAATGCGGGGTTCAAACCGTCTGTGGTGTTTTAATTAGGCCCAAGATTGCAAAGTGTCTGAGGCAGGGCTGAGCCTCATCCAAATCCCCACTGCCCGCTGGGGTGTTGCCAGGGAAGGTGGGGGTGGGAGCTGAGCAGAGCTGGGCTGGGCCAGTGCCAGGGCCTAGCAGACCTTCTTCCTAGGTACGTTGTGCTCTCTAGTGGTGACAGGCTAGGGAGATGTGGCCGCACAGCCCCAGGGGCTTAGAGCCCTCTGCCGATGCCTTCCAGTCCCTGAGGATTTAAAGCTGTTCTGCCTCTCCTGTGTTGCTCCTTCCTTCTGCTTCCTCTCTCTTCTCTTCCTACAAAACAGTGTCCCAGTAACCTGATGGGACAGGCAAGCAAACACTGGCCCACATGAGTTGTATGTCTGGCACTGTGCTAGGAGGTAGGCAGAGAGAGAAAAATAAGGCACAGGACCTGCCCTCAAGTGGCTCATCCTGGAGAAGACAGAGGTACATACGATTTGAGGGAGGTATGACTGAGCCATCTATGTTGCCCTGGAGGCGAATGACATGGTGACAGCCCCAGTGTCTGAGTCATTAGAAGGCCAGAGGGTGATCCAGATAGTGGGGACATAGAGATGCTGATGGATATTGACCAACATGGATCAATGGATAGATCTGGATGCTCTATGACCAATAACCCCCATTACCACTGCCACTTTCCCATGGCGACCCCTTCCTCAGCACATAGCCTCAAGGAGCCTTCCTCTAAGCTTGCGTCTGCTTCTGACCAAACAGACCAGGGTGGTCAGAAACTAACCACCTAGAAACGTTTCCCTTTTGGAGGCCACCCTCCTCGTCCAGCCTGGGTCACTTGAAGTTACAGTTCTTTTGCACCTTAAGGATACCCACTGTCCATGACCATAGTCAAGGCCCTGAGAAGTCCTGCAGGAAAGGTACCAGGGTCACTTTGCTGAACCCTGTGTTCTCCAAGTTCATCTGCACACAGAACACTTGTTTCCTTGAAACACTAGATAACATGTTCCCTCATCACTAATATTTACTGAATCTAGGCTCTGCACAGCAGAGCCTGTGACAGGCCGGGACTAGACACACTTTCCAAAGGACACAGCAAGGTAAGTTGAAAGTGCCTAACACTGTTGCCAATGGTGTGTCCAAGTGAATGTAGCATGTTTTCAGTCATGACAGAGAAGACACAACTGGAAAGAAGACAACCCCAGCGGGAACCAGGTAGAGAAGGCTGCCCAAGTACAATACCAGTAGTGAGAAGAGATAGACATGTATCTGAAGACACTTGCACTGATGCTCTTCTTAGATTCAGGGAGGGAAATGGTGGAGCCTATGTTTGATTGAAATGGCCAGCCTACATTTTTAAGGCATTTAAGAGTAACAGAATATAATTAGCTGAATGTAGTAGTTTCCAAACTTGGCTGAGCATGAAAATCACCTGGGGCATCTGTTACTTGTACTGATTCCCAGGCTGCGCCCGCCAGGATCCTGATTCCACAGCACCGAGGTATTGCTGACGCAGCATTGCTGTAGCTCACCATGTCCCTCCACAGCGCTTTGTGAAACGCCAGCTCCATGGGACGCTAGCATGTCCTACCCAGAAAGTGTCCGTATTACTAATGACGTGTGCTGAGTTCCCAGTGTGCACCAAACACCTTGCTAAGGGAGAGAGAGGAGAGAGAGAGAGAGAGGCAGGGGAAGGAGAGGGGAGGGAGAAAGGGGGGGAGAGAGAGAGAAAGAGAGAGAGAGAAGGGGATGGAGAGAGAGACAGAGATGCCCCTTATCCTCACACAGCCCAGTAAGGTTACCTCCCACTTTCTGGACAAGGAAACCAGGCACAGAGAGATTAATGAGCTGCCCATGGCCATGAAGTTCATAAGGCTACCATCCCTTGAAAGGCCAAAGGTGATGGCCAGCTGCCGGCTGATGGATCAGTGGCATCACCCCCAGAGATGGAAATAGGAAGGGGAGCTTTTAGGGGAATGAGGGGAATAAAAGGGTGCGTTCAGTTTCAGACGTGCTGTGTTTGGGGCACTGTGAGATATCCAGGTAGAAAGTCTCCACCAGGCAACAAACGTAGATAGAAATCTCCACCAGGCACCCAATGTGGGAGCATTAAGAAAGGGAGATCATCTGGCGAGTCAAAGAGCGGAGAGGCAACCACGCACAGGTGGTGGTTATGGCCCCCCCAGACCTCCCTTTTCTCTTCTCTAACGGGAGTTAATTTATCTAGTATGCCTCACGCAGGTTCCTCAATAAGTTAAACAGAGTTCACAGAGGACCCACAGTTCCACTGCCAGCATCTACCAAAAAGAACTGAGAACAGGGACCCCACCCAAACTTCATGCGCAAATGTTTATAGCAGCTCTTTTTATAATAGCCACAGGGTTCAAACAATTCAAACACCTCAAACTGATGAACGGATAAACGAAATGTGATCTACACACAAGACAGAGTAGTATTCGGCCATAAAAAGGGACATAGTATTGCTATAGGGCTGCAACAGGGATCGGCGGTTGATGCACATTGATGAGTGTTAAAGACAACTGAAAAAAACAGACGCGAAGGACATTGTAGTCCATGATCCCACCGAGATGAAATGTCCAGAACAGGTGCATCTGTAGACACAGAAAACAGATCGGTGGTGGCCAGGAGCTGAGGGCTGAGGGGAGTGGGAAGACACCTCTTCATGGGTAACCTATTTCCTTTGGAGGGATTAAATGTTCTGGAACTAAAGAGTGGTTGATCCTTGTACATTATGAAAGTACTTGGGCCAGATTTTCAAAGGGTTAAAACAATAAATTTTAGTTACCAATATCATACCATAAAAAAAAAAAACCTGCCTTATGTAGAAGTTACGAGATCAAATAACATGTAAAAGGTGCACACGGAGGCGGTCAGGACTGGTTACAGGGCTTGGAGTAAAGATGACTCAGGAAATTTGGTGTCACCCTTAACAAAATAGAGTCTCGTTCCCATGCAAAAAAAAAAGCAACTGTGTAATTTCTGGCTCATATAAAACTTGTGTGTGTGCATGAGGTGTGGGGAAAGGAATGCATAGACTCAAACAGGGTTCATTCAAGAAGTTCACCCCATCCCGAGGACCGTCGGCTTAAAGCAAGGGGCCACCTGCCACCCAGTTGATTTCTCTTCGTGTCTCCCCTCCTGCTAAATAGCTCCCACAAACCCTGGGTTGCTGCTCGAGCCACACACTAGAGCCCTGTCTCCTCAACTCCCTCCTGTTCACCTCCACTCCCAGTCCACCAGCGGGTTCTGCCAGTTGCGTCTCCAAAGCCCATTTCAAGGCTGTGCACCTCTCCTCTGTTGCCACCACTCAGGCAAGCCACAGCCCCCTCTGGCTGGGTGTGAGGAACCTCCCCAGGCTCCCCATTCTGCCCTTGTACCTGCCTTCCATTCTCCATGCACAGTAACTGGGCTGGTCTTTTCCTTCTAACGGTGAATCTGGTCATGTCGGAGCAGCAGCAGGCTCATGCCGGGGGACACCTTCTGCCCCAACAACTCTTCCTTTGGGTCCAGGCTTTGCCTCCCTCAGACCACTTCCTCTGGGCTATTTTCAGTATGGACGCTTGACCAACTGGTTAGGATTTGTATTAAAGTACCTTGCACCGGGTGGCTTAGACAACAGAAAGTTGTGTTCTCACAGCTCGGGAACCCAGAAGTCTGAGCTTTAGGTGTGAGCAGAGTTGAGATCTTCTATGGCCTCTCTCCTTGGTGTGTAGATAGCTGTCTTCCCTCTGTGTCTTCCCTTCCTCTTCTTACAAGGACACTGTCGCACTGGACCTCCCCTATGGACCTCATTGGACCTTATCCACCTCCGTAAAGACCCTATCTCCAAATACGGTCACATTCTGAGGTCCTAAAAGTTAGGACTTCAACACACGAAACAGGGCTGAGCACAGTTCAGCCCCTGAGGGTCTACAATGTACTAGTTGTGATACTAAGCCATTTGCTTGACCTCTTGGGAGTCTGGACTGCCTCTTCCACACAGATAGACGCTACCCGCCTGTCCACGTCATAAGCATCCAAGGAAACATGCGCAGAGCCCACCACTGGGTGCCTGATCCACAGGGACTTTCCTCCGTGACCATCGTTGGGTGTGGGTCCCCTTGTGAGGAGGTGTGTGGCTCGGACAGCCCCACAGACCACACCGCCAGCTTCAAAGGGTTAAGGCAGCAAGCAGACTTATCGACTGGCGCTCCTCGGCGGGCCCAGGGAAGCGTGACTGATTGGAAGCCTGTTCGGAGGAGGAGCCCGCTTTGTGGGCCCGAAATAAATAAGGGACTGTCAATAGCTCAGATCCCCACCATCGACAAAGTCTGCAGTCTCAATAGGCAATTAACACTTTACAGGGGCCATTACCCAGCGGCCTCCCGCGTTTTACTGCACATTTTCTGCCATCAGCTCTGGTATGGAAGCTTCTAAATAAAAACATAAAAGTGAGCTGGAACAGGCCAGCGCTCTGCCTGACTGCCGTCACGGAGCCCACAGGCAGCAGACAGAGCACAGTCCCCTCTTGCTTGCGTTGCTCCCTTGTCCTGCACACATGCACACGGGCATGTGCTTGTAAACCATCTCCTGGGCACGGCTCCATGGGGGATGGGTCAGGAGTCAGGCTGCCAGGGTTCGAACCTGACTCCAACACATTAGCTGTGTGATCTTGCGCACGCGGTTTAGCCTCAGTCTCTTTATCTGTAAAATGGAACCAAGAATAGAATGGACTTGGTGGTTGGGAAGAGTAGAGGTCTTCAGCACAATGCCTGGCCCATAATTAGGCCTCCATAAATGTTATAGGCATCTACAGTATTGTTGCCACTGCCATCAACAGAAGGAAGTGGATCAACTTGGTGCCCAGACTAACTGGCCTTGGCATCTTGCCTCCAGTTTCTGCCACAACCAGCATCTTGAATGAGGAAGGCTGTGCTCCCTTGGGCCAGCCAAATGGACCCTGTGACACCTCCTTGGGCTGCCCCCATGGATGCTCACCTAGGAAACCCGATCTTGAAGCTCCACCCTAAAGATGGCTGTCTTCGGATCACCAGGAGTTAAATCGATGGGCACCCATGCACAGCAATAATCAGGAAGCCTGTGGGATCCCAGTGTGTGGGAACCTCACTGCAAACTTGGGGAATCTCAAAGCAGACCAGAAGGCTGTAGGATTGGCCAGAAGCCTGGCCTTCCACAAGGGCCCTACCCATGGGTAGGGCCCCAGCGAGGACACAGCAGCAGTCTGGGCTCAAGAATGTGGGACCGCTCCCAGCCTGAAGCCCACTGCTATAAGTACCTGTACTCAGTGCCAAGGAGGCCACGGAGCCAGGGCCGGAGGATGATACCATCCACGCCAGAGCTCCACGAGGCACTCATGGAATCCCAGCAGGCTGGGGAGGGGGCTGATCCCAAAGCCAAAAGATGCTGGGAGCAGCGGAGGGGCCGTGGGGCCTCTACCCCACAAGGACTTCAGCAGCTCTGCCCCTGCCCCTCCGGCCTTTGGATGCCTCACAGCAAGTCATGCACAGAAAGGGATCTGCAGTCAGTGCAAAGGGTTAAAAGCAGTGGTCTATCCCGAGCCACCCAGGAGAAACTAAGGCTGTCTCGGGCTGGGTTCTCCCAGAGGTAGGGCTGGAGCTAGTGATCTGAGTATAGGTTCTCCGAGAACAACCCAGAAGGGTGTGACGGGAGCACGTGGAAGAGGGAGGAACTGAGGGATGATTTCTGGTTAAACCTCAGTCTCAGCCTGACTCCAAGGCCTGATTACCCCAGAGGAGAACTCACACCCCACTCCCTCATGGGCCTCGGGACACAGCGCTGAGCACAGGACTTCTGGCCTTGACGCTGTGCCCACGCACCCGGGCGACCCTCTGAAGACAGGCCCAGGTGTGGGCAGTCGGTGTCAAAGTGCTCGGCAGCATCCGGTGCTGGTGAAACAGGCGGTGCAAATCTGGTCCCAAGACTGAAATTTATCTGAGTCCTTGATCTGGGAAAACAAGGAAGGCCACGAAATCTCAGCGTTCCAGGAAACAGACTACTGCAAAGACCCACCCTTCCCCATAGGACTTGGGTAAGATTCACAGATGCCCTCCCCGCACCATTCTGCCTCCGACAACCAGACACCAATATCCCAGCTTCCTGTTCTTCACCTGCTCAAGGACCAGCTGAACAAAGCCCCCCCCCGACTTAGAAATCTGGATTCATTCCATTTGGACATGGGACAGCGCACAACAGCGCCCACTACTGAGGCCAGTCCCCGGATTCTTCACCTCCCGTGGGACTGCAGACCTCCCTGGTCTCACCCCCATGCTTGATTCCCGGCCCCTCCCTTCCCGGACCCGGACTCTCCCCCCTCAAAATCCTGCCCATCCTTCCAGCTCACCTCCTCCCGATATGTCCCCAGTACGTTTAGACCCAGTAGAAAGTTGAATGATACACACTCCACATATTGCTTTAGATGTGAAACGGGCTGTAGGCTGTGACCAAGATCCCAGGGCAGCTTCACGGCTATCCGCCAGGTGAGCAATGACAGATCGTCTCATAAAGATGCACAAGGCCTGTTGGGGTCCAAAAGGTTGCTGGGTAAGGCAGAAATAGAATTCTTTGGAAAGAGCGGCTGGTGACCATCTCTGCCAAAGCAGTCAGCCAGGCATTCTGCCTTCTTGGCTCTGGGAAGAGGGACTTGGGTGGGGGACTGATAGGGGAGAAGTCTCTTATTATGCAAATTAGTAGCAGGAGACACTTGTGGGGGGTGGATTAAGGTTCAAAGCCTCTCCTCTCCTGACACAGGGTGCTTCTCCCAGTGCCCTTGGATTGCAGAAATGTCTTAGTAAGAAGAAGTGAGCCACTTTTCCAAGACTCCTCCAGCAAAGGAAAAGATTAAAATTCTGAACCTGAACCTAAGAATGAGGTGTGGATTCTGAGAAGGTCTTTGAGATGACTGGATGCTCTGCGTATTTTCAGAACAAAACCACAATACCGGCTCCCACAGAAGATGCCCCAGAAGGGAAGGCAGCCTTGACTAGCAGCACCCTAGGCTGAAGGTTTTATGGTTCTGGGACATGTAACCAAGGCAGGAAGCTCTGGCTGAGCCCAGCCACTCTGACACAGTTACAGGACAAGGGATACAGCATGTGATTCTGAAGTAGGACATCTCAGGCACTCCCTCACAGAAATGACTGCTACTTTAGTTCTACCCTCTTAATCTTGCCTAAAGATGTCTTCTAACAAGAAACATTCAGGAAAAGGAATTCTGGAAAGTGCAGTTCAATTTAGCCAGGTTGACACATTATAAAACCAATCCAGATAACTCACAAAGAAATAAAGTCAACACCCTGATCAAACCATGCCTGAAATCTGACTAGTCAGTTACATAAGCCAAGAAATTTCCTTTGTCATTTAGGCTAGTATAAATTGGATCTTTTCATTTTAACTTGCAGACCAAGATTTTAAAATTGCACTTATGTTTAATTTGCAAATCAAAATTATCATAACTATTATAGCCAGGGATTAATATCAAGGCCCAGCACTGAGCCAAGAAGAATGAGGAATCTAAATATCCCACAGAAAGAAAAGGGGCACAGAACAAGAAAGACTGTGTTAGTCTTACTATACTAAGCTCAGCTAAGGAATCTCGCCATGGAGCAACTTAAAGGAAACTTGTGGTCTCCGAAGCTAACAATTCTAATCCCATAGCTCACCTCAAATGCTGGAGAAAGGAGCAAATATTATCCATTCCACTCCTGGGGCACTTACCCAGTCTCTGAGCCATAGCATTTCCTATAACTCTGCCCTCTGTGGTTGTTAAACTAGTTTATCATCATTTACCTTGCCGCATGAGGCTGTAGCCACTCTCCTCACTAAACATGACTCAGTGGCTTCTATGGGTTTTATAAAGAATAGGGCCCTATAAACAGTTAGAAACTTGAAGGAGTAATGTTTACAAGAACAGTCTTTGAAGGAAGTTAAATCTGTAATCAAACCCTGCCTTTATCACTGAATATAAAATATTGAGCTGAGTTACTTAACCCAGCTAAGCCAGAGTTCCCTCATCTGTAGAGTAACTCCTATTCCACAGAGTTACCAAGAGGATTAAATAAGCTAATACACAAAGACTTACATAACACTGGCACTTAATAAAGGGTCCCTCGAGCAATTGCTTTTATGATGATTCTTTCTGCTGCAACTTTAAATTTTCTATGATTACTGTTACAGAAGCGATAGGATGTCATTACAAATGTTTAGGAAAATAAAAGAAAGTGAGAACTCGAAGCTGTGTTAAAAAGCATGATGTCAGGGGCACCTGGGTGGCTCAGTGGGTTAAAGCCTCTGCCTTCAGCTCAGGTCATGATCCCAGGGTCCTGGGATGGAGCCCCACGTCAGGCTTTCTGCTCGGCGGGGAGCCTGCTTCTCCCGCCCCCCTCTCTGCCTGCTTCTCTGCCGACTTGTGATCTCTCTCTACCAAATAAATAAATAAATAATCTTTAAAAAAAAAAAAAGCATGATGTCAAATCAATCTACACGTTAATCTTTCAGAAAGATCTCTAAGATGTGAGTGAGGGGAAGAAACAGTTGCAGAACAGAGTATAGTAAGCTGCTATTTATGTAAAACGGCTATATGACACAAACACTTGTATTTTCAGATACATCATTCTAAGGAGAACATGAAGAACATACTAGAACCTGTTACCAGAGTTTGCTGCCGAAGAGTATGATGTCGACAGGGTGGGAGCAGGTGGAGGTCGTGAAGGAACACTCATTTCTATGCATTCTGAATTTTTTACCATGACAATACACCCTGCATATTTATTTCACAGAAGTCTTATAAATGCCAATACTTAATATTCTTTATCCTCTATAAATCAGTAATTCTCTAGGTGTGTCCTCAGACGATCAGCCTCGGCATTCCCTGGGAACTTGCTAGAAATGCAGTTTCTAGCATGGCCCCACCATGCACCTAGTGAACCAGAAGATGTGGGGGTGGGGCATAGCCATCTGTGTCTTAACCAGCCCGCCCAGTGATCCCGATGTAGCCAAAGTCTGAGACTCACGACTAGGAATGACCTTGTTTTGCTAATGAGCTTCTTTTCTACTTACTAGAAAAATCTGTTCTTACCGTTCTAGAACTTAGCCTCTTTGGAGCAACTACTCCATTGGCTTGAGATATCACTCATCTTCCACTTCTTCCCTTTTCTCCTGGCAGAGCCTGGGTAAGAGGGGCTCACCCTGCCACGTGATGCTGGGGGGCATTGAGGGGAGGGGTTGCTGATCCATGAGGGTTACCTGAACTCTGTATTCTCTCCACAACAGTGCCCCAAACTCACCCACATCCATGCCTTTTTTATACTCTGCAGGATTTGGGGATGGTTTCCTGCCTCACATGAATGTGCAGAGAGCCAGATGCTGCCCTCGGGCCCTCCAAGCAGACACACACACACAAACACACACACACACACACACACACTCCCACTCTACCTCCAAGCGCCATGTTGGCCACAGAGCTTTTTCCTGAAACTCATTACTTCTCAGGATATATCTCTGAAAGCCTGAAAAGGCTCTCATCTATACTGGGATTCACCAAAGTTCATCTGAGTTGCCTACAAAAAATTCTGTCTTTGAGGCAAGTTTTCCCAAAATTCAATCAGTGAGGTACAGCATTGGGCACCCTTTCAGAGACCAGCCGCATAAAAGCCCCTGGGCTTGACACTGAGATCCTGTCTTTCTTGGACCCCAGTGAGACTTTGATCTCCCTTCAGGCAGGAGAATGACCTGTGTCATCACCAGTCTTTCCTTCTTCTCATATCATGGCAGAAGGTCTATGTTCTAAGCTCTTCAGACTTCGGCTCTTGGGTACTCAAAACATTCTTTTCTCTCCCATGTTCCTGCCCCTTGATCAAAAGCCTTGGCTAGAGACCTGCAAATACATAGTAATGCAATTGACCTTTGTTTCCTTCATAGGACCCGTCCTCTACACACCCATGGTAGTGCGCATGGACAGTCCTGCCTACAAAGAGCTGGAAAAGAGAGCAAGAAAGGGATTTTCAAAATAACATATAACTAGGGAGAAAACCGTGCCTGAGAGGGGTCTAGTATCCAGAACATAGGAGAAGTCTTACAACTCAAAAACGAAAAGACCAACAACCTGATTAAAATGAGCAAAAGACTTAACTAGACACTTTTCCAGAGAAGATGTACAAATAACCAACAAGCAGGCGAAAAGATGCTCATTCTGGAAATACAGAACAGGTGTTCATACAAAACCTGTACACAAGTGTCCGTGGCAGCACTGTTCACGGGAGCCAGAAGGTGAGAGGGCACAGGGACCCATCAACTGATGAACGGACACGCAAACTGTCCCTGAGACTTGGGATTTTGTTTCCACGGTGTAATTTGCCCTATTCTGGCTCACACATTATCTGTGTGGCATTAAGGATATTTGGTAATAAGCACCGCTAGTGTTACTATACACTCTTCCTGCCCATTGTGATCAAGTGTGGCAAGTGTTCTATTGGAAAGCTGTAGGATTGAAGAGCACTTCATGTTTCTGGGTTTAGGACTTCCAGCAATCCTTTTTTAATCCATTGATTTGCCTATTAAGGGCCCTCAAGCTGAACAACCCCCTCCTCCCCCACCACCACAGAAAAGAAAAAACTTGGGCCTTCCAAAAGTTAGCAAGGACTGCTTGGCAGTAAGCAAATCAGGTGCTTTTCATCAGTCAATTTGAATCTAATGTCAGGTTCTTTTAACAGCTAAATGCTTCTCTAAGAACTGGACTGTCCCTCGTGAAGCCAGCATGGCAGGTTTCCAGAAGGTGAAATGTGCTTTAACTGCTTTGCTTGCAATATAACTTGGCTTCCGTCAAACTCCAGTTATTCTCCTATGTTAATAAACGCCATGTGTGGGAAGGTAGAAACCAAAGGTCATATTCACATGTATATGTATATTTATATGCAGGCATTAAACATGCAGAGAACATACGTATTCATTCATTCGCTCATTCATTTAATAACTGTAGTGGAAATTTTATTGTACCCAGAGCTGGAAATAGAGAAATGTTTCATTCTCCCTGAAGGGGAGAGGATGATGGGGGGTGGGGGGGACAATGACATGCCAAGCATCTCAAAATAAATGCCCCAATTCTTCCCATGTTTCCTAAAGCCATGCGTGATCTGCTCCCTGCAGACTTTAGCTCCTGCCAAGTATGATGGTTAATGGTCTGCGTCAACTTGACTGTGTTAAGGGATGCCCAGGTATCTGGTCTACCTAGGTGTTATTTCTGGGTGTGTCTGTGAGGGCAGCTCCAGAAGAGAGCACCATTTGTATCAGACTGAGTAAAGATGACTATCCTTGCTAGTGCGGTCGGCATCATCCAATCCATTGAGGGCTTGAATAGAACAAAAAGGTGGAGAGAAGGTGAATCTACTCTCTCTGACTGAACTGAGAGCTCCATCTGCTCCTGTCCTCAAACATCTGCATCCCTGATTCTCTGGCTTTCAGACTTAGACCAGGACTTACACCATCGGCCCCAAATTCTCTAGCCTTTGGACTTGAACTGAATCACACCTCCAGGGTTCCTGGTTCTCCAACTTGCAGATGGCAGAATATGAGACTTCTTGGCTTCCATAGTCACATGAGCCAATTCTTGTCATCACTCTCCTATAGGTATATATCCTGCTGGTTCTGTTTTCCTGAAGAACCCTGACTCATACACCAAGCTTCTCCTATTCTCTACAGCCAAATCACACTGGGTCAGAGTAAAGGTTAGGACATGGAAGCATTAGCCATCAGCCAAATAGGAGTCTGGAAACCATAGGGAGAATGTATCCAAAGAAGGTTCATATTGCAGCAGTCACCAAAGAACTCTTTAGAATAAGACTATCATATAAATAATTTGAAATTGTTTATATTATACACCCTGCCTTCCTGTTTTGCTCCTGACTCCTAGAGCTTCTGAAGCTGGTAAAAAGTCACCTCCATTTGCCCATTTGACAAGGGCAAATGATCAGGTGTTATGGTAGGCAGAATCATAAACCTCCAGAAAAATGTCCAAGTCCTAATCTTCTGGACATGTAAAGATGTTAGGTTATGTGCCAAGAGGGAATTAAGTTTGTAGAAGGAATTGAATTTCCTAGCCAGCTGACATTAAGATAAGGAGATCATCCTGGATTCTCTAAATGGGCTCAGTGGAATCACAAGGATTTCTTAAATGGGGAAGGCAGAAGAGTTGGAAACAGAGACATGACATGAGAAATACTTGACCGATCACTCGTTGGCTTTGAAAATGGAAAGTGGCCATGAGTCAAGGAATGTGGGCAGCTGCTCAAAGCTGGAAGACACAGAAATGGACTCTCCTCTAGAACCTCTGGAAGGAAAGCAGCTCTGCCAATACCTTGCTCTTACCATAAGACCCATTTCAGACTTCTGACTTCCAGAACTGTAATATAATAGATCTGTATTGTTTACAGCAACTAGGTGCGTGGTAATTGGTTAAAGCATGGAAGAGGGATGCTGCTGTCACAAGTGCCTAAAAAAGTGGGAGCATCTCTTGCAAGACAAGGATACAGAGTTTGGGAGCACAGGGTGTGAAGGGTGAAGGAAAGGTAAGAAGGACAGATCCCAGCCTGAGAAAATAAAAGGCCACAACTAGGTTGTGCAAGCCATGCTAACCCCTGGTAGTTATCCTGGAAGAAACACCGTAAGAACTAGGATCCTCAAAATAGCCTCACACTGAGCACATTCTCTGACTTCAGTGTTTGCTGTTTTTGTACCAAAAAAGAATTTTCTTCTGACTCTTTTTAAAAACTATTTAATTCTTTTTATTTAGATTTTTTAATTAATTTATTTTTAGCATAACAGTATTCATTATTTTTTCACCACACCTAGTGCTAACTATTTTAATTCTATTAATTAATATATAATGTATTATTGGTTTCAGGGATACAGGTCTGTGATTCATCAGTATTATATAATACCCAGTGCTCATCACATCATACACCCTCATTTATGTCCATCACCCAGTTACCCCATCCCTCCACCCTCTCCCCTCCAGCAACCTCAGTTTGTTTCCTATGATTTAGAGTCTTTTATGGTTTGTCTCCCTCTCTGGTTTCATCTTGTCTTATTTTTTCCTCTCTTCTCCTATGACCCTCTGTTTTATTTCTTAAATTCCACATATCAGAGAGATCATATGATAATTGGCTTTCTCTAATTGACTCCTTTTGCTTAGCATAATACCCTTTATTTCCATCCATGTCATTGCAAATGGCAAGCAAGAAAATTCTGACTTTGTTTACCCATTAAACATAACTTGGGAGGCAGTATGTAGTCTCCATAGCAGCAAGAAAAGGGTTAAACTCCTCACTTGCTAATGCGAATGTCCTCCTATCTCTCTATAGGGCAGAAATCAATGAAGGCTGTTTTCATCCAAGTAAAAATAAATCTTAATCACCTTTGTAAAGCAGGAGAAGATAAGCAGGCAGTGTTCTAAAAATGAACTCCCCTATTTAACAACTGTTAAGTGCTATATCTTGAACGATACCAAAGATGACATCACACTCAGGTTATAGGGTGGGCATCATCAGCTGCTGATTAGGGAGCAATTGAAAAGGGGAAGGAACGGAAATGAAGATACATAAATAGATTTTTTTCAAAGTTTGTGGAGAGAGCTCTCTGAATGCATGAAGCACATAGGCAGGAACAAGCGAGCAATACATTTCCAACATGGGAAGCTTATATCAAAGAGGACATTCAGGTATTGCCCCCTCCCTCATATTTCATCTGGTGCTTTCATCATGATGACCTAGGCTGGATGGACCCAGCCCCTGACCCATGAAGCCATGAGAAACCAGCAGCAGTTCCCATGCCCTTCATTGTCTCCCACCTTCACACCTCCCATACTTGCCCCTGGAATCTTTAGAGTACAGATTCTGAATTTCCTCCTTTACCACCAAAAGGTCTATGTGCACACTCTCAATGCCTCCATCCTCCATGGCAGATTATATTCCCGTTAAAAGTATTTAATTCTTCACTGCCCATAAAGACAGCATACATTTCTATCTCATTGACTTTGGGCTTGGTTATCTGACATGTTTTGGCCAGTGACAAGTGAGTGATGAGAACTATGCTCTGTCCGTGTAGAAGTTAAGATGTGTTGCAAGTGTCCATCTGATTGATCTCTTGAACTTCCCTTCTGTCATGAGAATATCAGGTCCTAGATTGGGACGACTCTATCTACAGGAGTCCCAAGGTGAAAGTCATACCAAGTAGAACTGCGGCTCGAAACAGCAGATGCTAAGATAGAACACACAAGAGAAATAAATTTTTGTTGCTTGATAAGGCACTGATTTTTGAGGGGTTCTTTGTTACCATAGCCTTTCCTATCAAATGCTGAATATTATACAACACACGTCAGTGATGTCTCCTCACCTGTTCAGTCCCTGCAACAACATTTCCCAAGGTTTATCCTTCAGAGCTACAGTTATGAAAAAAGCTTAAGAAGAACAGGACAAAATCAATTTGGGAAATTCTGCATCACCACTCTTGGAGATCTACAATCCCATCAGTATATCAAAGGCACTGAGAAGTCCTGTAGCATATGGCAATGATTAAAGACGTGAGCTATGGGGTTATAGTGCCTGGATTTGAATCCTAGATCTACTATTGCTTACATGGTGAATAACTTTGGACAGCTCACTTCATCTATTCAAGTCTCAGTTTTCTCATTTGAAAAGTGAAGATGGTAATAGTACCTTCACAGAGTGATTATGAGGATTAAATGAGATAATGCCAATGAAGTACAATGGACTACTGTCTAGACCACAGAATGGCCTACTCTTCTTTTCCAAACTCATGTAAATGGCACATAAACTGTTTTAAAGAGTTAAAAATATACATATAATGATGCTGAGAAATAATATTCCACTCTCCTTGGACTGGGAATGAAGTGAAATTCCACAAGTCTTAGTGGAGGCCAAGGCTGAAGTTTTACCAGGCACTGAGCTAGAACCAGGTAGTATGGATGAGGAGCTTAATTTCCAGAGAAGAATGGAAATTAAACATTCTTCATGCATGGTGGGGGCGGGGTAAGAGTCTTCCAAGTGAGGCCAGGGCCTATGACTGGGCTTTCCCCCAACTTGTGAACAGAGATTGAAAATCTCCATCATTTACCCAAAAATGGTAGCATACCTGAGCTGTGGACCCGCAGTGGATGAAGAGAAGAACCTGAGGTGGAAGGAGAGAAGAACCTGAGAAGAACATGAGGAACCTGGTACATGTTTTCTCTGACTCAGGGGGGCTGACACTGTTCTATCCCCAGCAAGGAAGAGCTCTGAGCTACTGATATAAGACCAGTGTCTGATTTGTGAACAGGGGAGGCCAGGCAGAGACAAGCCTTTGGAGAGTGAGGGTAAAGCAGGGAGGAGTTCACAATTAAGATGGATGCTCAAACAAAAATTACAAATCAAAATAGAATAACCAACATCTTCAGATAAAGATACAATAAATAAAATAATGGGAGAATTTCTAAGGAAACAGAATGACATAAAGCATTAAAAAATGTATAAAACTTGGGATGCCTGGGTGGCTCCGTCAGTTAAGCATCTGCCTTCAGCTCAAGTCATGATCTCAGGATCCTGGGATCGAGTACCACTGAGCAGGAAGCCTGCTTCTCCCTTTCCCTCTGCCCCCCACCCCTGATCATGCTTGATTGCTCCCTCTTTCTCTCTCTCTCTCAAATAAATGTTTAAAAAGCATTTTTTAAATGTACAAAACTTTAAAAGACATAAAAGTTGAAATAGCCTCCATAAACTAAAGCAAGAGATCAGAAAGAAAAACAGGCAGTTACAGGGGCGCCTGGGTGGCTCAGTGGGTTAAGCTGCTGCCTTCAGCTCAGGTCATGATTCCAGGGTTCTGGGATTGAGTCCCACATGGGGGGGGGGGTGTCTCTGCTCAGCGGGGAGCCTGCTTTTCCCCTTCTCTCTTTCTGCCTGCCTCTCTGCCTACTTGTGATCTCTGTCTGTCAAATAAATAAAATAAATCTTAAAAAAAAAAAACAGGCAGTTACAAATCAAGAGAGTCAAAAAAGGAAAGAAAATCATTTAGGAATCTTCAAAGTGAAAAATCAGTGAGGTAAAGGGCTGGACACACAGCCAACATTCGATATACATTATTCTAAAAATACTAAAGAAAACTGCTAAATTTTATGGAAGCTTCCTAAAACTTATTCAATGAAGTCAGTGCTCTGAGGAACACCCTTAGAGAATCACTGGTCTGTGCAGTATTTAACACATTAACCCCGCTTTCTTCTTGACACTAACATCCATCAGGCTTCAACCAGAGAAGCAGGGTCTGAGAAATCGGCTAACATTTTGTAGGAGGTGGCTAGGCAAGTCTAAATTCATAGGGCAAGCCATCAGAAAGAGAAGGCTGGGACCTATGGGCCCACACTAAAACTAACAAATTTCATTTTCCAAATTCCGCTCTTGTTTTATCATTTTTGAGAGAGAATGAGAATGCGCAAAGAGGGTAGGGGGATAGAGAGGGACAGAGAGAAAGGGAGAGAAAGAATCTCAAGCAGGCTCTACACACATCCTGTACAGAGCGGGGCTCAGTCTCACAACCCTGAGATCACAACCCGAGCCAAAATCAGGAGTCACCCAGGCACCCCTTCCCGGTTCTGCTCTTACGGACTTCTACTTGATTGAACCAGTCTGATCCACATTACCTAGGATGATCTCTCTCACTTTAAGCCAACTGCTTATGGACTATAATCATATCTACAAAATACCTTTACAGCAACACCTGGATTAGTGTTTGACCAAATAACAGAACTGTAACTTAGCCACATTGGCTTGTCCAAAAGACCATCACAGCTCCATTGGTCTTCCATGATACTCCACAAACCAGGTTGCTGACTACATTCTCCTAGGCTCCATTTCTTCTCTGCTTCCTTGAAAGTAGCATATCCCACAGAC
The DNA here is from genome assembly GCF_011764305.1 of Mustela putorius furo. NCBI lineage: Eukaryota > Metazoa > Chordata > Mammalia > Carnivora > Mustelidae > Mustela > Mustela putorius. The sequence goes on along the minus strand of NW_025421464.1, from coordinate 7,977,633 downwards.
TAGGCGCATAGTCATTCTCCCCCTCTCTCCAGACTACATCATTTATCATTTTTTATCATACTGCATCCACTTGGCCATTTTTGTGTATTACAACCCTAACCAGTAATTCCAGCTCTGACTCCCCATGTGAACTTCTGGTCTCTATCTTCAATTTCTTGCTAGATACCTGGAAAATTTTTTTCTTAACTTTTTTGGGCCTCTGGCCTCCTATTCTATAAAACTGGGTTGTTGTTAGGATGAAAAGGTAATCTATGTAAATAGTTCTGCATATGCCTGGTACATAATCAATGTCCAGTAAATGTGAATTACCATAATTATTACTAATCTTCTAAAAACAATAAAAGATATTGAATAAGATAAGAACCATAGCCTGATGGGCCTCTCCCAGGGATCACCTTAAGGGCCAGCACTGAACTAGATGTCCATACTTGAATGGGAATCCATTATTTATTAATTATTATAATTTATTATTATAATTAATTAATATTGGTTCTTTTCAAAAGTATTTCTCCTGTTTAACAATTTGGGCTAATTACTGAGGTTCCAGTTTACTGGTCTTAGGTTGCAAACAAACCCCAATGTTTATAACAGTGATGTCCATAATAGCCAAACTGTGGAAGGAGCTGAGATGTCCTTCAACAGATGAATGGATAAAGAAGATGTGGTCCACACATACAGTGGAATATTACTCAGCCATCAGAAAGGATGAATACCTACGATTTTCATTGATGCGAATGGAACTGGAGGATAGTATGCTAAGTGAAATAAGTCAATCAGAGAAAGATAATTACCATATGGTTTTACTCATATGTGGAATACAAGGAATAGCAAGGAGGACCATAGGGGAAGGGAAGGAAAACTAAATGGGAAGAAATCAGAGAGGGAGACAAACCATGAGAGACTCTTGACTCTGGGAAACAAACAGAAGGTTGCAGAAGGAAGGGAGGTCGGGGGAAGGGGTAAGTGGGTGATGGGCACTACGGAGGGCATGTGATCTGATGATAACACTGGGTGTTATACACAACTAATGAATCACTGAACACTACATCAAAAACTAATGATGTACTATATGTTGGGTAATTGAATTTAAAGAAACACAAATTGTAAACTTCTACAAGAAGCAATTGCAAGTGACTAATGCAGTTATAGAAAACTTAAGTCAGGTTTAAAAGGAATGTGAGTGAAGAAAATTCTGCACTGCTTCCTATTCTAGGCTCTGATGAAACTCTTAGAAGACCATAAAGAAGGTAAAGCAAATACCAATATAAAGTATTTTACATCACAATAGATTAACTGGTTCCCTTGAGAAGTCATCTGAGACCACAATCCCAAGGACCTGAGTTCCCGATTCCTATATCCAAGGTGGATTTCCATGCTCTAGTGGGCCCCCTTCTCATCTGAGATCCTGTGGACTGCATAGTATTTGCACTTTCTTCCTTATATTAATCCTCTATTGCTGTCACAATTTTCCTTGAAACTTCTTGATTTAAACAATAAAGAGTGTGGTAAAAAAAAAATAATAATAATGAATACTGTTATGCTGAAAATAAATAAATTTAATTTTTAAAAAAACAATAAATATTTGTTATCTCACATAGTTTCAATGGGTCAGGAGTTTGGAAGCAGCTTAGGTAGATGGTTGCAGCTCCAGATTTCTCACGAGATTGTCAACATTGGCCAGGACTTCAGATTGGACTGGATTGGAGGACCAAATTCTGAAATAGCTCACTCATATCACTGGAAAATTCATGCTGGCTTTAACCTGACCAAGTCCATGCCTCATGAACGTCTTCATAGGTTTGGTCATAAGCCCTCACCAACATCCTCTTCTGAGCCCATCAGCCTTCTGTCAACAGTATGTTCAAAGTATTTGGCATGCGCATGAACACTCTCCAACTTCTGCCACCTGAAGCCACCCCCCCCACAGGTGTGTTGCAGAAGCACAGACCTGCAGTACCAAAATCGCAGCAGTCATCCACCGCCACGTCACAGAGCCATCTAAAACTTCGTGACTTAAAACAGCGGTAAACATCTATTACCTTCTCTAGTTTCTGTGGGCCAGGAATTCAGGAGTGGTTTATTTGGGTGGTACTGGCTCTGAGTCGCTTATGAGATCCTGACCAAAATACTACAACTGCAGCTTTATGAAGGCCTACCTGAGCCTGGACAGCTGGATTCCAAGATATCTCATTCACGTGGTTGTGACATGTGTGCTGGGTTGTGGCAGGACACCTCAGTTCCGTGCCACATAGATTTCTCCACAGGGCTGCTTTGGGGTCCTCACAACATGGCATTCAGGGATCCAAAGAAAGCTAGATGGAAGCCATGTCTTGTCTTTCAACCTCAGAAGCCACAAGATCATGTTCACATTATATCACTAATAACACAGAGAAGCACTATGCAGTATGCTTATACTGTGTCAGTACCAGAATATGAATATGAAGAAGCAACAATTATTGGGGGCCATCTTGGGTTCCAGCTACCATATAAAGGAACAGCAAGAACTTGCTCTCTACTTTGATTGGCTTTCCGACTCCCTACCTTCCTGTCTCATTGGGGACCTATGTCTCACCCATTGCTTAACTTACTGGACATACAATGGAACAAGCAGTATAGTATTGGCACATGGCAGGTACCCAACCAATATAAATCACATGAATGAAGGGATGAGTCTGTAAACTCCTGAGTAATATTCATCATAATGAGCATGGGTGTTAGGGACTGAATGTTTGTGTTCATGACACCGCCCCTCCCCGCCAAATTCATATGTTGAAGCCCTAACCATCAATGTGATGGTATTTGGAAGTGGGACCTTTAGGAGATAACTGGGTTCAAATGAAGTCATGGGGGTGGGGACTCCATGATGTGATTAACATCCCTGTAAGAAGAAGAAGAGACCAGAACTCTCTCTGTGTCATGTCAGGACATAGTGAGAGGTGTCCATCTACAAGCCAAGTATCTATAGAGAAATACAGGCTGCACCACCAACGAAAACCTTATGACCAAAACCAAACCACCAGGCAGAGACAGCCCTACAGTTCAAACCCAGGCACTCAAATCCCAGACACACGGTTTTCCCACAGGACTGTGGTCTTATGGTAACACAGTGGACGAGGGCAGCACGGAGAGAGATAGTAGGAGTTCCTGCCTCACTGGGTTAAAAGCAGTTACCATACAAGCACAGAGCTCAGCATACTGCTTGGCACATAGTAGGGACTCAATAAATGGCAGCTCGAAATGTTCTTTGGTCTGGCCTCTAAATATGTGGTTTGCCTGGCTTCACTTCATCAATCAAGCCTATTCTCAGCACCATCTCATAGGGCCCCCTGACCTCAAGCCTTGCACAAGCAGATGTCAGGGACCTCAGGCTAAGACTGGCTATTTCATCTGCATGGAGCTCAACATCTGACATGGATTCCCCCCCAACCCTATACCATCTCCTGTTCCGAATGTTCTCATGGCTTCCTTTGACCCCTCAGGAATAATGAAGCTCAAAAGGATTATGGGGCCTATAGAAATGGGGGCATTCAGCCCTCCTCCATCTGTCAGACCAGCAAAGGACTCCCAAAACAGCCTGCAGATGCTCCACTGCTGGGCAGCTGTGGGGGAAGTTGGCCTCCCTCTGCCCCAACGCATCACAGCTGGGCCATCTGCTCACACCAAGGGATAGAGCAGTTCATTTTGAGGGCAGCCTCCTCTGTGCTCTGACTGATTCACTCATTCTACAAGCAATCATCAAGTACCTACTAAGTGCCAGGTCCTGAACTAGGCATGAGAAATACAAGGTTTTTTTCCCTCTAGAAGCTCCCAGCTGGGTAGGGGAGATGGATTTTTAAAAAGAAATGAAATTGTGAACTCATGTAATTAGCAGAAGGTAAGTATAGAGGTCTTTGGGAGTGAGAGCAAGAGACACCTGTTCCAACTTTGGTAGGGAGGGGGAATCAAGAAAGTGAAGACTTCCTGGAGGAGGTGGTTTTTAAGATGAGAGAAGAAAGACAAAGAAGAGTGACTGGGATGGAAAGGAGCAAGAAAAGGTGCTCCAGATAGAAGGCACAGCAAACAACAGGCTGTGACCACCTACAAGAACTTGAGCATGAACCAACTGGCTGTGCCAAGTTAACCCTCAGAACCATGCGCGATGGTAATAATAAAAGATTGTCGATGTTTTATCCCACTAACATTAAGGTGATCTGTTAGCAGCAACAACAGAAACAGAGAAAGCCCTTCAAGGGAGGATCAAGCTGACCTACTGGAACAGATGGAGAGAGGAAGCTGCTCCTTGAGTCTTTGGTCTGGTTGCTTGGGGATTCTTGCCCCTACCCTCGCTGCACCCATTCTTTAGGTCAATGAACTCTTCTGAGTACGTAAATTAGCTCAAGTAGGATTCCTGCCACGTGCAACCAAATTAATACAGGGGATCCGGGATAAGCCCGAAGAGCATGATGTGCTTAGAGCACACTGCTGGGGGCGGGGGGAGTAGTTGAGAGATGAAGGAGAGTGGGTAAGCGCAGGACAGATCCCCAAGGAACTGTAGGACAGAGCAAGGGGCTTTGTTGCATTTAACTTATATCCCACTCAACTCTGCAAATAACTATGGGAGACTCCTGAGGACTTTTATTATAAAGGACTTTTTTTTATAAAGGACTCTTATATATATATATACATATATATATTGATTTTTATAAAGGACTTTTATTATAAAGGACATTTATTATAAAGACAATGTGGAGCCAGTGAACAATTTTCATCCAAAGAATAACAGGCTCAGACATGCATTGAGGAAAGGTCAGCTTGCCAGTTTGGATGATGTGTTGGAGGGAATTGAAGTGATCAGGAGTCTACTGATGGGATGCAGGGAAGAGATGATGAGGGGCTGAAGCAAGGTGGGGGGGGGTGGAATTAGAAAGCCTCAAGGGCTAGAATGGACAGACCTGGAGTCTTTTATGGAAAGGAGGATAGGAAAGATTAAGATGATTTCCAAGTTCGTGGTCTGAGTACCTGAAGAGGCAGTGGTGCCTCGGCCAAGACTCAAGAGGGTGACTAAGTCAGGAGAGAAGGATGAGGATGAGGACTTGCACCAGTAGGTGAAGAGTTTGAAGGAGATATGGGGCATTAAAGGGGGGAAAGATCATTAATTTATCCATTTAACACATCTATTGAGTACCTGTTTTATGCCAGGCTCTGGCAAGGTACTGGTGAGCAAGATGAGTGTAGTGCTTGCCTTCATAAATTGTACAGTCGAAAAGAGCAGACAGAAGTTAATTGAACATGTAAATATAGAACTACAAACTCTTGAGAATGCTATGAAGGGAAAATATCAGAAGTCATGATAGCACATTACAAGGAAACCAAATGGAGTCTGGGGATAGATCAGTTACTGCTATTACATCACAATCCCAAATTTTGGTGGCATAAAACAACCATAATCATTTATTGTTTCTCACCACTTCTGTAAGTCAGGGATTCCAAAAAGGCCCAGTGATAGTAATTTACTTTGCTATATGAAGGCGGCTGGAATCACCCAAAGGCCCATTTGCTCACATGTTTGATAGGCAGAGTCAGATTTCCAAGTGGCTTCTGCATGGGCTAGTTCATGGAGAGAAAGAAAGAGAGAGGGAGAGAGAGATGCTGCCTCTTAGGATTTAACCTGGAAAGTCACATGGCATCATTTCTGCCACATTCTGTTGATCAAGGCAGTAACAAAGGTACACTCGAGTTCTAGATGAGGAAACCCAAACCCACTGCTTGACAGAGTAATGCCAACATCACACTGTAAGAAGGACATGTGGTATGGGAGCTATGTTATATGTGGCCAACTCTGGAAAATACAATCTGCTGCAGGAGAAAGTGGCTCAAGCACCACCTGCTCAAGAATGTTGCATTGGACTGGGATGTCAGTAATAACCTGACCAGTGATGGGATGAAGAAGACAGTTTAGGGACAGTATTCCTGGCAGAGGGAACAACATGTGTAGAGGCTCCTGCAGTATGAAAGACTGTGATGTATGTGAGAAGTGGACAGAAGACCAGAGTAGTTGGAGTGAGTTAGAAATGTAAGTGTGAAGCTCAAGGAAAAGATTGGTGCTGGAAACAAAGCTGCAGAAGCCCAGAGAAGATGACAGTGGAGGGGACCACAAGGGGGAGTGACAAAGAGAGAAGAGAACACATTTCACTGAAACCCAAAGTGATGGGCTTAATGCCCTTTCCAGCCTCCTGCCTCTGAATATGATCACGCTCAGAACTTGTCTTCCCTCTTACAACCGACAGAATCTGGCCACCTTGCTTTGCTACCTGAGTATTTGCATAAGAGCCAGCCTCCAAGATCCTCCCCTAAGGTCCTCTGCCTCTTATTATCTACACCTTTGTGTATTTCCCTCCCACATTGAATCAAGCTCATCCCTGTGACCAAGAGAAGACTACCAAAATGACCAAGTGTGATTTCCGAGGATAAGTCCTAAAAGACACTGTAACTTCTGCTTTGGATTGCTCACTCACTCACTCAGCCATCATGCCAGGAGAACTCACGCAGCCCTCTGGAGAGGTCCATGTGGTGAGGAACTGAAACATCCCTCCAACAGCCAGCACCAACTTGCCAGCCATGCGAATGAACCACCTTGGAAATGGATCTTTAACCCCAGTCAAACTCTCAGGTGATTTCAGTCCCCTTGTCTACAAGACCTCAGGCTGAGGTCTCAGGCACCATGGAGGAGAGACAAGGTATCCTTCCTGTGCCCCCGTCTGAATTAACAACCAAAGAGGCTATGCAAAAAAAAAAAAAAAAAAATAGAAATGAATATTATTGTTTCAAGCCACTGAAGTGCCAAAGTGATTGGTGACATAGCAGCAGTTCATCTCCATTTGCTTACCTCTATTGACAGAGAAGTCACTACCTCTCAAGGCAGCTCATTCCATTTAATGCCAGACTCCCTGAGACAGAAACACCGGAGGGCCTTCCATCCTGGTTCTGAAGACTCCCGGCTCCTTCTTCCCCCAGGAGCTGTCCCTGACCCAGTGCTAAAACCAGACTCCTTCCACCCCTCCCCATCCAAGAGATCAAATTACAATTCCAAAAGGCATGCTTGACTTGGAAACATCAGCAAGAAAGTTCCATTTCCCTGTATCTCTAAATGAAAAAAGGCTCCTTGTCAGTTTGGAGCAATTAGCTGTGGGAGATGATGACGGAGCAGTGAGAGTCGCTTCGAGGGGGCAGAGTGGCAGCGGAAGCCCCAGCTCAGACAGACACGCTGCAGATGGCACGACGAGATAACGCCTTTCACGTTTCAGAAATCACATTGTCAACAATGTTTCTAGACTCAGAAATTAGCTGAAGTCATCAGGAGTGCCTGGCAGCAAGCAGCAGGCGCCTTGGTGGGGGCCCCTCATTTGACATTATGCATTGGTGCAAAGAGAAATTGGCAAGGTTCATAGAAAAGGTGGGTAAGCCTCCTGTCTCCCGAGGCTGCAGGAAGGTCAAGCCTGGGGCATGTTAGAGGCATTTACTCAGGACAATCTTCAAAAGCCCAATCTTCTATCTCTCATCCCAACAGTAGGAGATTAACTCCCCTATTATTGAATGTGACCTCCTTCTGCTTCATGCCTTGTGGATTGATGTTTACTCTTTAGAGGGTTACAGAAAGTGAAAATGATGGATTCAATCACCCATGTCTTAAATAAGAATTAAATTATTTTTGACGAAATCATCCTTGTTAAAATAAAAAATACTCTCTTTGCTGAAGTTAAGGCCCCATCTGATGCAGTCTGTACCAACTGTCTGACCTTCCCATTACAGCTGCCCTACCTCTGGCATCCCCCACCCTAGGAAGAGCCAAGAAACAGAATCCGAGGCTGGCACCCGCATGAGAGGCTACAGGGAGTTAACCTGACATACCTCATGTGAGGAATAGTTCAGGAGAAAAATACAACTTTGTCCCTTCAGCTGAACCTTTTTAATTAATTAATTAGTTAATTAATTAATTAAGTTTTTTAGAGAAAGAAAGAACAGGCCAGGGAGAATGAGAGAGAGAATCTTAAGCAGACTCTATGCTCAGTGTGGAGCCCAGTACAAGGGCTTGATCTCATGACCCTGAGATCATGACCTGAGCTGGAATCAAGAGCTGGGTGCTTAACCGACTGAGCCACCCAGGTGCCCCCTGAAACACCTTCTTATGTTTGTTCTGGAAGGAATTAGGGTTATTTCCCTAATTATAGGGTCCCACTTATTAGGACAAAGAGTCAATGATTCCCAGGGGAACTTGAAAGGACAAACAGGCTCACAGAGGCAGCAGGCAGGAATAAAAGACAGAATGGGGTAGAATGTTCTCTGGTGGTTATGACATTTCAAATCATTGAGACTCAGCTTGAGATTTCCAGCCAAACTAACCATCCCGCAGTTGAGTGGGAGCCCTAAGAGATAGGTATCTGAGACTCTTCTCTTCCTGTCAGAGTCCTGCAAAATCTGAGGACCCTTTTGCCATTACGGAACACCTGGTAGCTGGTAGATAGCCCTGGACAGAGGAATGAACCCTCCCAGGATGTGGGATGAAAGAGAAAGGTAAAGTTGAGGATTCTGCCTAAAGAAAGAGATGTGTACGGCCTGGGGTCTTTATGAAGGTCAACGAGCTGGGACCCACCACAAGGCCAGCTCCTGGCACTGAGAAAAGACGAAAGGAATAGCACCCCAGAGAAGACAGCCCTACCCTGTGACACACAGTGTTAAGGACCTGGGAGATAGAGTGTCTTTAATCCTCATTCTCAAGACTCTGCCCGCACGCAGCACAGCATCTTCTGGGGGCACAATTGCAATCAAACCTGTCTCTACTGAGGAGTCAGAGATGGATGGGGACATTAGGTTGACTATATACCCTCTGTAAGCCAAATCATCATCCCTCTCAGGTCATCCCCCAAACAACCTGTGACCAAGGGACAGTTAAAACAGCAAGCATCTGAATGGAACTGTGGTTATACTGATCTGGTAGAAACCCATTACAGAGGCTCCAACCACCATACAGTCCCCCGGCCACACCTTAAAGAGCTCCTGTCCATCACCCTAAGGGACTGAGCTATGTCCCTGATTTCAGGGCTAAGGCCTCCCAGGCAGGCTGGGGAGGTGATCAGGAAACTAAGCAGGAAATAACAGGCCAAAGAAACCAGATGAGCTTGGATTTCTGCCAATCCCTAGGGACTGAAGCAGGGCACTGACCTTTCTCTAAACCAGTAGTTCTCAGAGTACAGACCCCGGGCCAGTGGCACTGACATCCCCAGGCAACATGTGACAAGTGCAGATTCCAGACCCCACCCTAGACCTAGTGAATCAGAGATTTGGGAGGAGGGGGGCGCAGGGGGCAGCCAGCAACTCACGCTTTAACAGGTCTTATAGGTGATTCTGACACATGGGCACATTTAGGAACCACTGGGGCTTCAAGTTAATCCCATCCAGGTCCTCTTGCAGGCAAATTCACACACGGGTCCAGCCGGCCTCTGGTCCTGCCTGGTCCTCCCAGGCTCATTGTCAGGGACTTATGTGGGGACACTCCAGTCTCCAGAACCACTGGGAGATGCTGAGGAGGGTTGTATGGGGGCGGGGTGTCTTTGCTCCTCCTGGGAGCTGACGCGGGAAACAGGGGCTCTGTTCAAGAAGTGCCCCTGACCCCATCCTAGGGTTTTCCCAAAGACACCCCAGGAGTGAAGGCTTCAGTCAGACGAGACTCCCTCCCCTAGCCTCTGCAAGCCTTCGGAGAGGCAGACACACACGGGCCCAGCCCAGGGGCCCTGCGCGAAAGGCCCGTCACACCTGAGGAGGCCCAGAGATGCCAGCCCGACAGTTGGGCTGGCCACCAGCTGATGGATCGCTTTCCGATGAGGGCGCTGTGGCGGCTGCCAGCTGTGCCAGCCCAGCTCGCGATCAGCACGGCTGCACGGCTCCCGCCCCTCCCGCGCTTGCCGGAGCGGGGAAACATCACCCCGCGGGCAGGCAGCAATTAATCTGAGCAAGAGACAGGCCGAAGACAGGACAGGGGAGCCGCCAGCAAGCTGACGCACCCTGTCTGCCTCCGCTGTAGAGTGGGCCGGCCCTCCAGACATGCAGTCTGCCAGGCCCAGAGGCAGCCTCTGTCCCTCCTCAGCAGCTCCATGGGGAGGAAGCACAGAAACTCCATGTGCCTCGACAGTGCATCAACAGGGGTTCAAATCCCAGCTCTACCACAGAGCAGTTGGGAGACCCTACACAAGGTTTGTCACTTGTGTCACTTGTGTCATTTCCCACATGGAGAGGCGTACCTGCAAATGACTTGTGCCAAGTGTCTGACACACAGCCCACTTGCAACAAATCGTGATTTCTCTCCCCGGTCCTCAGCTGTCAACCTGTCCCCTGGAGTTCTCTCAGAGGAACCTCACGTAGGACCACGAAGTAGGCACAGCGCACCTCCCCTAGGACAGTGGGGCCCAAAAAAGAAAGAGGAGAAGATAGGGAATTAAATATCTTTCCAGGAATCGTCCAATCTCAGGACAACCTAATGGCAGCAAAGGAAGAAGAAGCCCCATGCAGGCATCTTGAGTCCAGCTGGCCGCCCAGCCCCTGCCTCAGCCCCGTCCAGTCCAAGATCCCCAGGACCCCAGCAGGTGAACTTCAGAAGGGTTAATTGATCACATGCCTGTCCTATTTTTAAAGCACAGGTGGCCCCTTAGTGCTGACAGAGTGAAGTACAAATGCCTCTACATGGCATCTACATCAGTCCTGAATCGGCTGAGTCTCACCCTTCACCATGAACCTCCCCTTTCCAGCCACCCAGAAAAGCACGCCATGCCCAGAACACATCAGCGTGTTATAAAACTGGGCCTTTCTTTGCACATGCTGTTCGCCTAACTGGAGAGGCCACCCTGTGATCTTATCTATCTAAAAGAATGGCCCCTCTATGGCTCAACTTTAAGAAGATGTCCCCTGATGGCCCTGCCCCATGTGTGGTTGACAATGGGCTTTCTTGCACCCAACACAACTGTCTATTAAGGCCCTCCATCTGTCTGATTTTTGGTCCTCTCCATCACTGAGCTGTGAGCCTCTCCAGCTCAATAGCCATACCTGATTCTCTCCCCATCTCTGGCTCCCACCGAGTGTCTGGCCCATACCAGACAGTCTATAGCTGTTTAGCAAACTCAGGTGTTATGTTCACAATCACTCCTACAGTCATACCCATCACACCATAGAGTAAGGACTAATGAAGCCACAACTGACCCACAATGAGGCAGAGGGATAAACCTGGTCCTCGCCAGCCCTGATCCGGTGCCTCCCAGGGCCCAGGAAGGCTCAAGGTTAGACAATAGTCTGCTGACCCCACATCCCCACACCTGGGTTAGCTAATGTTCCATTCTGACTCACTTCAATCTCCTTTGGCCAAACCTACAGGCTTCTTGGAAACAGCACATTTTATCCTGGGGGCTTGATCAATGCTTCATCAACCTCCTGAGAATCTTAGGCCAGCAGCTAGTCTTACCTCCACCGCCAGCACCTCCCCTGACCCAGGTGGCCCAGCGGTCATTGGAAAAATTCAGAAGATCTAAGACCCTGGTGAACAGAACAGGATGATGCTATGGTGCAACTAGTCATCTCTCCATTTGATATTTGTTTGTTAGTTGGTTTTAAGATTTTATTTATTTATTTGACAGAGAGCAAGAGATCACAAGTAGGCAGAGAGGCAGGCAGAGAGAGAGGGAGGGAAGCAGGCTCCCCGCTAAGCAGAGAGCCTGACGCAGGGCTCAATCCCAGGACCCTGAGATCATGACCTGAGCCAAAGGCAGAGGCTTTAACCCACTGAGTCATCCAGGCACCCCTCCATTTGATTTTAAATCACTGCAATGCCCTCCTTCCCCAGCCTGAATGTTTCTAGTGACAGGGAGCTCACCATCTCCATGAAAACTTTATTACAGTCTCTTGGATGCCATCAAGTCCTCCAGTTGGTTTGGTTTGGTTTAGTTGGGTTTGGTTTGGTTTGGTTTGGTTTGGTTTGGTTTGGTTTGGTTTTAACAGACCAATGGTTCTAGTCTCTCCAGGTCTACTCCCTTCCTAAAATGAGAAACCAAGCATCCTTCCCTGGCCTTCAAAGATTCTTAAGGGAAGTGAAGGGGCAGACTTTTCACCTGGCAGCCCTGGATCTGGCACTCCACTACTTAGTTCTCCTTTCCCACCCTGGCTCTCAGCTTTTGTGATGTTTTTATTAACATTGCCTGAGGGTGAGATGGTTTGGGGGGTCCACACACCCTGCTTATCTACATGAAGTCAAGACCTTATCGACTTACCTGCTAAGCCAGATCTCTCCCATCCTGGACTAGAGCCATTGGCTCTGCATCCCAGGGCAGGGTGCTCCATTATTCCTCTGCTGACGCACACAGGTGGCCAGGATCTTCTGAGGTCCTGTTTCTTTGACCCAGCCTCTTCACAATTTTTCTCTTTTCTCTTTATTTCATCATGAGTCCCATCAGTGGATTTTCTACCTCTTCATCGAGATCATACATTAAAATTGCTAAATAGGATCAAGGCTGAGATAGAAACCTTGGGTACTGCAATAAAGACCTCCCTGCAAAATGGTATCGACCCCTTAATCTGTCCTCAATAGGTAAGCTAGTTATTCATCTACTGGGATCCTCTAAAATCCAATCCATGTTCTCAGTCTTCTCCCTAAGAATATCTGAAGATTCTTTTTTTTTTTAAAGATTTTATTTATTTGACACAGAGAGAGATCACAAGTAGGCAGAGAGGCAGGAGGAGAGAGAGGGGAAGGCAGGCAGAGAGAGAGGGGAAAGCAGGCTCCTCGCTGTGCAGAGAGCCCAATGCGGGGCTTGATCCCAGGACCCTGAGATCATGACCTGAGCCAAAGGCAGAGGCTTAACCCACTGAGCCACCCAGGTGCCCCTGAAGATTCTTTTATAAGTTCTGCTGAAACCCAGGTCAGTAATCTACTCCATGGGACAGACAGTACTAGAAATTACTAGTTTACCACCCAGCACCCATTCTTGCTGACCTTGTCTGGGAGGCAGTATCCCGAGGTACTAGCTACATTCCCTAATCTCTCTTGCAAAGAGCAGCACCCATGTGACATATTCTGGTCAATGAGATCAAGACAGAAATGACTGAGCAAACCTTCCAGGAAAGCCACTGAAAAGACGAGGCAGATTCATACATGCTTTGAGCCCTTCCTATCTGGAATACTGATGTGATGCCACAGCCATCTTGCAACAAGGAGGGAAAAGTCAAGTCAGTCACAAATTCAGCTCAGCTCCAAAAGTCATGAGTCTCTAAAACCAATATTAGAAACCACCTGCCTCCAGACTTCTTAGTGCATAAGAAAAGTAAATCCCTTAATTGTGTAAGCCAATTTTTGTTTGTTTGTTTCTGCTGTTCCTAACAGATCTGTCATTACTCTACTCTGAGAGCCTAGGAACACTGTCAAAGAAAGAAATGAGACTATCCTCACATAACTTACTCCTGGTGAGTCAGGATTGGTTCCTGGTGGTCTCCAGGATGCTAACAAATTTGTCCTTTAACAAACCATGCTAGAATCCTACCCAGGACTACTCCATTCTCTTCCCCTTTAGGAAAATTGAATGGGTTTATTGTTTGTTTGCTTTGCCAGTCTCTAGTCTTCAGAAACCTCATTCCTTCTCTAGGATTTCCAAAGATTAGCCTCTTTGATTCAAGAGTCTGCAATTTCTCTGTGATCACTCGTCTTAGAGTATTTCAACCAGTCTCAAGCAATCCATAATTTCTACCCTTGGGAGCTGTCTCATCAATGTTAACTTTACCCTTTCCAATCTGAAAGTTTATCTTCCACAGCAAAATTCCTAGTTAAAGATCCTGATTTCTCCCTCCCATTCCATATCTGTCCATCTGTTTTGAGCAAAGGCATCTTACTAGCACCCCAACTGGCAATCAAAAAACTTGCTTGGCCTCACCTCCCAAAATATTGAGCAGGTATATAAAGAGATGCCTCTCCTTTGAATATTCCATCATCTGAAATACAGCTCTATGTTCACACACCCAGAACATCCGGGGAATCCAAGTTATGGACATTGGTCACAAGTTCGTTCCCAGGACCCAAAGAAGGAGGAGTCACCATCTGGCCCTTCCAGGACAACCTCCCATCTGTGATGCGCCTTGATAAGGATGAGGCACTCAGAGCACAAAGGTAAGGCAAGAGCCATTCACTGTCTGAAAATGAAGCCTCTCTAAATTCTGTACCCTGGGCACCTCATAGCCAGAAACAGGCTATTACCTAGAGCTCTCCAAGGTGCAGAGCGTTGTCATTCTGGTGGCCTCCTCCTGGCTTCACGCCATCTCTCAGTAGCATCTATTAAGCCCAGGCAACCCAGAGCCCAGCCAGGTCTGGGCCGAGGTCCCAGCAAACCCTGTGCCCTACACAATCCCAGCTGGGACCGTGTGCTGGCTCAGTGATGGCTCTGTCCAGGTGGCTCCCCGTGGCCATGAGCTCAGAAGGACTGCACATGTCCCTCAAGATGACAGCCCTTTTTTCCCCGGACATTAATAGCCCAAGCCAGGGAAAGAGGCAGGCGATAAGACTGTACAGTCATGATTCCAGAAATGCCAACCGGCCTTCTCTGACACCACACCTAGCCCTCCAGCCCCTGTGCCAACTTCCCCATTGTTTTGTCTTAATGAGCAACAAGCTCATTAATAACCCCTCCCCGCTCCCAGAGTCCCAACCACAAGGGGGACCAGTAGGTGCAAGGGGCTCACAATTAGTCCTTTATAATGTGTGGCTGGCAATAAACTCACTCTGGAGCTGGAACAACAAGGACCTGGCTCTGTGTAGTGTCTGCAGCCACCCGAGTAATTAATGGCAGGGCCACAGGATGGAGAGAGAGTATGAGTATGTTAACCCTTGTGAAGCCCAGAATTCTTAGGAAATCAGAAAACTTCAAGAAAGGAGAGCATTTCACATGCACTCATGGAAAATGCCAATTTCTGGGCTCAGTCACCTTACCAGTGTCTCTGGTGTTTCTCCTGAGTAAATCATGCTCCCATAATCAGCTCTATGAAATCCCAAAGTCTTTGCATTTTAGCCTATCCCCTCACTCCTCTATTTCCAGCTGGTCCTGGAATATTCCAGTGGCATCAGCCCAAAACTGGCATCATCTAAATGTGGGTGCCAGGACCCTTCCCAGAAAAGTGTAGCCTGGGAGTCAAGAGGCAATCGTGAGGTTAGGAGTAGCTACCAGAAAAGGAAAATTCTCAAACTACAGCTGAGCAAAGGAGACTCATACCAGAGGCATTAAACAGGAATGGAAATCATAGGTTTATAATAAATCCAACCTCTACAGTTCTGTGGTTTTGTCCATCAAAGAACTCTAAAGTTCAAGTATGATTGGCCAGAGAGTATAAGATGAAAGTCATGGAGGAATATATGACCATGAGTCCTAGACTGGGCAAAGAGAAGGGTAGATCTAGGAAGACCTGGGAGATGTTAAAAATATGAATATAAATACTAGTGGGGGTCAGAAGAAGGCCAAAAAGCAAGTCAATGAGAGTGAGGGAGAGGATAAGGAAAAAGCAGTGAAGGGATTCTTAGAAACTAGGATTTTGGAGGCCAAGAATTCAAATGTCATGAGTAAGTCCAGACTCTGGTCTTGAGCTTGGGTAGCTGTCAACGGAGCTACACACTGCATAACTCCAGTAATACCATTCACTTAGTATTCAAGGAAGTGTGCAATATGGTGGCCCTTGGTGCTAAAGAAGGGTAAAAGATCATTACAAATGAAGCTGCCAAGAAACCGTGAGGCAAAGACTCTGGACAGGTGGCCCACATGAGCACAGAAGATCCCCTAATGATGGTAAGATTCAGGGCAGAAAGGAAGACTGGGTGCAAGAAAAGTATGACCCCAGCCCCAAGCAAGCCTGACCTCAAATACAATTCCACCAACTGCTTGTTGTATGTCCTTATAGTAAATCTCTTAGCTCCTCTGGGTTTCTGATGCCTCATGTTTGAAATGGAATTGAGGGCACCTGGATGGCTCAGTTAAGCATCTGCCTTTGGCTCAGGTCATGTTCCCAGGGTCCCGGGATCAGGGTCTCCATAGGGCTTCCTGCTCAGTAGGGAATCTTCTTCCCCCTCTCCCTCTGCTCCTCTCTCTTTCTCTCTCTCTCTCTCCCTGTCAGATAAATAAATAAAATCTTTGAAAAAATTAACTAAATAAATAAATAATAAGATGGAATCAAATACTTAACTTCAGTGTGATAATGAGAATTTTATGTGCAGTAGGAGGCTGTTTTTTGACTTGTTTCTACCAGATGGGTTCTTCCCTAGTCCCCTGATCTTCTCTCTAACATAGAGACCTGGCTTCCAATTCAGCTCCAAGGTCAGCTGGTTTCAGGCAAAGGTGGGGCAATGGGAGGCATAGGTGAGATACTGTAAGGTAGAGGAAGGCAAAACCTCGGTATTTTTCCATCACCAACTTCCTCCTTCCTCAGGCAACACATCTCCAGCAAAAGCTGACTTTCCTCCATGTGTCTAGCTCCTGTGGAACAGACAACAGAAGGTCCCAGCTTCTCCCCTGGGTTCTGGTACCTCCATCCCCTTCCTTTGTCTCTCCAACCCCATAGAGATGGACTGCGGTAGCTTCCCTCTATTGCATAAATTTGGGGTTGACTCACCATTGCATGTCTGTCTTCTCAACTTCCCATCAACTGTGTGATCAACTCTCTAATTAAATTCCCTCTGTTTTAAATATTTAGAGTGATTTCTATTTTCCTTGCTGGACCTGTTACAAGTGCCTGGTGTCATGCTTGGCATATAAATAGCTTGTACTTACTGTAATTATGCTTAGATGAACATTATTAATACTTAGTTGTCCAAGGCCTTTAAGAACATGGCAATCAATCCACCAAAGGTGGTGCCCAGAATGGGAACAAGGTGGCATAACAACCTAAGGACAGGGCTGCCTGATGGACAATTACAATTATAATATTATTTACTTGGGCTTCTGACTCTCACCTCCACAACAGTGACTGAGTGCTTTGACTTTATGTCCCTCGTGGCTGACACAGGGGCTGGTACAGAGCAATCCCTCAAAATAATGGTTATTAGACTGGCCTGACATCTTTCCAGTTGCATAGTCAGAATGGCATCCATTCATAAATCAGGAGACCCCCAAGTTCTCAGGTTGCAGGATCTCACCTGTGTGTGCACTGAAATTTTTAGAAATCAGGAATACATCCGGAGGCCCAGGATTAGGGCAAGATGAATGAAGGCACTCATCTCGGGAGCAAAATCTAAAGATGTGCCAAGAAAACTCAGCAATCAAGATAAATAACATTATACTGCCACATGTTGAAAAATCATCACTAATGCAAAAATTCATGATTAACAAAATACTGAAATTTGAATAAAGACATAATATTAGTAATAGTGATTTTTTTTTCCTTTTGTGTCAGGCTCCAATACAGCTCAGCACAGCACAGACTATAACTGAGTCACTGATTCCTGTCATTCTTTCACTCTGTTTCAGGCACCTGCTGTCCCTCGGGTTAAAATCTGAATCCCCTGCAGCCAGCCCCAGTCCACCGCCAAACACATTCACACTGCTGTCTGTGGGCTCTGAGCAGGGTCTGTGCCTGTCCTGTTCCCAGCTGTAGTGTCAGCACCTAACACTATGCCAGGCACGTACTGGGGGTAAATACACGTTCTAATGAATGAATGAACACACTGCCCTCTGCGTTGTGGAGGCTCCAGCAGGGTCACCATGAAGATATTCTAACAATGCACCTTTAAAGAAAAAAAAAAGTCCAAACTCAGTAAGAATCAAAGAAACGTACACTGGAAAAATGAAGTGCAATTTTTCACTGCTAGAATTAGCAAAGATTTAAGAGATTGACAATACCCAGTATCGACATGGAAGTCAAGAAAAGGGCATTCCTATGCATTACTGCTGGGATTGTAAATTAATACCCTGATTCTGGAAGGCAATTTGGCAATATGTAACAAAAGCCCTTGAAAAGTACATTTCTTTTGAGCAAGCAATCCCACTTCAAAGAATTTATTCTAAGGAAATAATTAGGTAAGTGCCAGAAGATGAATCTTGCAGGATGTTCAGCATTACCATATTGTTTCCAACAGCGAGAGCTTGCAAGCAGCCTGAAGATCCAGAAGCACTGGGCTTCCTGTTACTATTAATAAATAATAATAAATAAGTGAAGGTGTCCGATGATGGAATACTATGCAACCATTTAAAATAACGATGTGGCGAGGGGAGAGTCAAGATGGCAGAGGAGTAGCAGACTGAGATGACATCAGGTTGCAAGAGTTCAGCTAGATAGCTATCAAACTATTCTGAATACCTATAAACCCAACAGGAGATCAAAGAGAAGAAGAGCAGCAATTCTAGAAATAGAAAATCAACCACTTTCTGAAAGGTAGGATGTGCGGAGAAGTCGATCAGAAGCAACAGGAAGGTAGACTGCAGGGGTGGGCGGGGCAGCTCCTGGCAAGTGGTAGAGCAATGGAGTACAAAATCAGAACTTCTAGAAGTCTGCTCTACTGAGGTATGTCACTCCAGAAGCTAAGTGGAGGTGGAGCCCTCATGGGGACAGTGTGGTCCCACAGGGTCACAGAAGGATTGGGATTGTCTGAATGTAGCAGAGCTCGCAGGTATTAGAGTGGGGAAGCCAGCTACAGAGACAGAACCGAGGAGTGAGCTCTTAGCTCTGAGTTACCTTAAACTGTGATTCGTGGCACAGTCAGAACACTGCTCTTTGAGCAGGGACCCCACAAGTGGCAGATCTGGGGAAACCCACCTTTCTCTGCTGGAAGAGCAGTGCAGCAGGAATCTGCTGGGTTTGGAGACTCCAAACAGAGCTGTGTGCCAGAGACACAAATGCTCGGTCACAGGCCAGGTGAGCTCCCACGGGCAGCTGGGAGGCTGCCATTTTCATTCTTGTCCTCCAGAGCTCTATGGAAAGCATTCAGGGAACAAAAGTTCTTAAGAGCAAACCCCAGCAGATTACTTAGTCCAGCCCCTGGCAAGGGTGGAGCAATCCCACCTTGGGTAAAGACATTTGAGAATCACTGCAATAGGCCCCTCCTACAGAAGATCAGCAAGAACATCCAGCCAAGACCAAGTTCACGGATCAAGAACAGCAGAATTCCAGAGGAGGGGCAAGCAAAGGATGGAATTCATGGCTTTCTCCCCATGATTCCACAGTCTTGCAAAGTTAATTAAATTTTTTTAATTTTATTTTTTTCTTATTTTAATTTTTTTAACTTTTCCTCTTTCCTCTTTTAATGGTTTTTTAACTAGTTTATCTTAACAATACCTTTCTTTAAAAAAATCTTAAACCTTCATTATTATAGCCATATTATATCTTTTATTGTAGCTAACTTTATTTTTTGTATACATATAGGGTTTTTCCTTCTAAAAAATTTTGGGATACAATTTCTTCTAATAGATCAAAATATACCTTAAATCTAGCAGAGGGCTTCGTTCTAGTCTCCAGCCTGAGCAAATTCTCTCCATTTTCTTTTTCTTTCTTTTTCCAACCAACATATCTTATCAATTCCTTCTTTAGAATTTCTTTTAATTTTCATCTTCACAGTCATATTTCATTCCTTCATCGTGTTTACACTTATTTGTGTGTGTGTGTGTGTGTGTGTATATATATAAGTTTTTCTTTCTTTAAAATTTTGGGAGGTAGTTCCTTCTAAGAGACCAAAGTATACCCAAAATCAAGTAGGTGTCTCTGTTCTATTCACCAGTCTAATATATATTTTTTATTTCTTTTTACCCCCCTTCTTTTCCCCCTGACTTGGGGGTCTTTTCTGATTTGGTTAGCATACATTTTTCTGGGATCTTTCCCACCCTTTTAGTATTTTATTCCCTAATTCATATATTCTTATCTGCATAAAATGACAAGGCAGAAAAACTCACCACAAAAAAAAAAAAAAAAAAAAAAAAACAAGAGGTAGTGCCAAAGGCTAGGGACCTAATCAATATGGACATTGGTAATATGTCAAATCTAGAGTTCAGAATGACAATTTCAAAGGGGCTAGCTAGGCTCGAAAATGACATGAATGGTATTAAACAAACCCTGTATGGAGAAATAAGAGCCCTTTCTGGAGAAATAAAAGAACTAAAATCCAACCAAGCTGAAATCAAAAAATTTCATTTAATGATGAGCAATAAAAAATGGAGGCTCTTACTGCTAGGATAAATGAGGCAGAAGAGAGAATTAGTGATATAGAATACCAAATGCCAGAGAATAAAGAAGCTGGGCAAAAGAGAGACAAATAACTACTGGACTATGAGGGGAGAATTCGCTACCATAAGATAAAACAATATTAGAATAATTGGGATTTCAGAAGAAGACAGAGGGGGGCAGAAGGTATATTGGAGCAAATTATAATAGAGAATTTCCCCTACTATGGCAAAGGGAACAAGCATCAAAATCCAGGAGGCCCAAAGTACTCCCTCAAAATCAATAAAAATAAGTCCATACCCCATCATCTAATAGTAAAACTTACAAATCTTAGTGACAAAGAGAAAATCCTGAAAGCAGCTCGGGACAAGAAGTCTGTAACATACAATGATAAAAACATTAGATTGGTAGCCGACTTATCCACAGAGACCTGGCAGGTCAGAAAGAACTGGCATGATATATTCAAAGCACTAAATGAGAAAAACATGCATCCAACAATACTATATCCATCTAGGCTATCATTGAAAATAGAAGGAGAGATAATCTTCCAGGACAAACAAAAACTAAAAGAATTTGTAAATACCAAACCAGCCCCACAGGAAATATTGAAAGGGGTCCTCTAAGCAAATAGAGAGCCTAAAAGTAACAGACCAGAAAGGAACAGGGACAATATACAGTAACAGTCACCTCACAGGCAATGCAATGACACTAAATTCATATCTTTTGATAGTTACCCTGAATGTCAATGGGCTAAGTGCCCCAATCCAAAGACACAGGGTATCAGAATGGATTAAAAAAAACAAAACCTAACTATATGCTGTCTACAAGAAACTCATTTAAGATCCAAAGACACCTCCAGATTTAAAGTGAGCGAGTGGAAAACAATTTACCATGCTAATGGACATCAAAAGGAAGCTGGGTGGCAATCCTTATATCGGATAAATTAAATTTTAAGCCAAAGACTATAAAAAGAGATGAGGAAGGACCTATATCATACTCAAAGGGTCTATCAAACAAGAAGATCTAACAATTTTAAGTATCTATGCCCCTAACATGGGAGCAGCCAACTATATAAACCAATTAATAACAAAATCAAAGAAACACATCAACAATAATACAGTAAGAGTAGAGGACATTAATACCTCCCTCACTGAAATGGACAGATCATCTAAGCAAAAGATCAACAAGGAAATAACGGCTTTTAATGACACACTGGACCAGATGGACATCACAGATAAATTCAGAACATTCCATCCAAAAGCAACAGAATACACATTCTTCTCTAGTACACATGGAACATTCTCCAGAACAGATCATATTCTGGGTCACAAATCAGGTCTCAACCAGTACCAAAAGAGTGGAATTATTCCCTGCATATTTTCAGACCAGAATGCTTTGAAACTAGAACTCATCCACAAAAGGAAAGAACTCAAATATATGGAGACTAAAGACCATCCTACTATAGAATGAATGGGTCAACCAGGAAATTAAAGAAGAATTGGAAAAAATCATGGAAACAAATGATAATGAAAACACAACTGTTCAAAATCTTTGGGATACAGCAAAGGTGGTCCTGAGAGGGAAGTATATTGCAATCAATACAAGCCTTTTTCAAGAAATAAGAAAGGGCTGAAAAACACAACCTAACCCTACATCTAAAGGAGTGGAGAAGAACAGCAAAGAAAGCCTAAGCCCAGCAGGAGAAGAGAAATAATAAAGATCAGAGCAGAAATCAATGAAATAGAAACCAAAAAAAAAAAAAAAAAAAAAAAAAACAGTAGAACTAATCAATGAAACTAGGAGCTGGGTTTGTGAAAGAATTAATAAGACTGAGAAACCCCTGGCCAGACTTACCAAAAAGAAAAGAGAAAGGACACAAATAAATAAAAATCATAAATGAAAGAGAAGAGAGCACATTTTTTTCAAAGAAAAGGAACAAATAATCCCAAAATTTATGTGGAACTAGAAAAGACCTCAAATAGCCAGAGGAATGTTGAAAAAGAAAGCCAAAGTTGGCGGCGTCACAATTGCAGACTACAAGCTCTATTACAAAGCTGTCATCTTCAAGACAGTATGGTACTGGCACAAAAACAGACACATAAATCAATGGAACAGAATAGAGAAGCCAGAAATAGACCCTCAACTGTATGGTCAACCTATCTTTGACAAAGCAGGAAAGAATGTCCAATGGAAAAAAGACAGTCTCTTCAATAAATGGTGTTGGGAAAATTAGACAGCCACATGCAGAAGAATGGACCTGGACCATTTCCTTACACCACACACCAAAATAGACTTCAAATGGATGAAAGGCCTCAATGTGTGAAAGGAACCCATCAAAATCCTTCAGGAGAACACAGGCAGCAACCTCTTTGACCTCAGCCACAGCAATTTATTCCCATTGTCAAAGGCAAGGGAAGCAAGGACAAAAATAAGCTATTGGGACTTCATCAAGATCAAAAGCTTTTGCACAGCAAAGGAAACAGTCAACAAAACCAAAAGATAACTGACAGAATAGGAGAAGATATTTGCAAATGACATATCAGATAAAGGGCTAGTATCCAAAATCTATAAAGAACTTATTAAACTCAACACCCAAAGAACAAATAACCCAATCAATAAATGGGCAGAGGTAGAGTGCCTAGGTGGCTCAGTGGGTTAAAGCCTCTGCCTTTGACTCAGGTCATGATCCCAGTGTCCTGGGATGGAGCCCCGAATCGAGCTCTCTGCTCAGCAGGAAGCCTGCTTCCTCCTCTCTCTCTGCCTGCCTCTCTGCCTACTTGTGATCTCTGCCTGTCAAATAAATAAATTAAAATCTTTAAAAAATAAAAAAATTAAAAAATTTTAAAAAAAAGAAAGAAAGAAAGAAATGGGCAGAGGACATGAACAGACATTTCTGCGAAGAAGACATCCAGATGGCCAACAGACACATGAAAAAGTGCTCCACATCACTCGGCATCAGGGAAATACAAATCAAAAACCACAATGAGATACCACCTCACACCAGTCAGAATGGATACAATTAACAAGTCAGGAAATGACAGATGCTGGCGAGGATGCAGAGAAAGGGGAACACTCCTGCACTGTTGGTGGGAATGTAAGGTGGTGCAACTACTCTGGAAAACAGCATGGAGGGTCCTCAAAAGGTTGAAAATAGAGCTACCCTATGACCCAGCAATTGCACTACTGGGTATTTACCCTAAAGATAAAAATGTACTAATCCAAAGGGGCACATGCACCCAAATGTTTATAGCAGCAATGTCCACAATAGCCAAACTATGGAAAGAACCTAGATGTCCATTAACAGAAAAATGGATAAAGAAGAGGTGGTATATATATATACAATGGAATACTATGCAGCCATTAAAAGAAAGGAAATCTTGTCATTTGCGATGACATGGATGGAACTAGAGGGTATTATGCTTAGCAAAGTAAGTCAATCAGAGAAAGACAATTACCATATGATCTCCCTGATATGAGGAAGTTGAGAGGAAATGTTGGGGGGGGAGGTTCGGGGCTAGGAAAAATAAATGAAACAAGATGGGATCGGGAGGGAGACAAACCGTAAGAGATTCTTAATCTCACAAAACAAACTGAGGGTTGCTGGGGGGAGGGGGGTAGAGATATGGTGGTGGGGTGATGGACATTGGGGAAGATATGTGCTATGATGAGGTCTATGAAGTGTGTAAACCTGGAAATTCACAGACATGTACCCCTGGGGCTAATAGTGCATTATATGTTAATAAAAAATAAATTATAATAAAAATTATAAAACAATAGATATATATACATAATCCACCATTTTTAGATTTATTTATTTATTTATTTTTGAGAGAGTGCACAGAAGCAGGGAGGGGGCAGAGGGAGAGAGAGACTCTCAAGCAGACTCCCCACTTAATGCAGAGCCCATGGGGCTCCATCTCACAACCCTGAGCTCATGACCTGAGCTAAAACCAGGAGTCAGACGCTTAACCAGCTGAGCCATGCAGATGCCCCAAACCACCATTCTTAAAGTGTATATGGAAAAAGTTCAGAAGGCTGAATACTAATGGTGGTTATCATTAAGAAGCAGAATATTAAATGATTTTAAATTTTTTGTGGACGTTATTTTTTTAGGGCAGTTTTAGGTGCACAGTGAAATCAAAAGGAAGGTACAGAGATTTTGCATATATCCCACATTTCCACATATGCCCTCTCCCCCTTAATGACACCCCCCACCACCACTAGAGTGGTACTTGGGTTACTGTTGATGCTCCTATAGTGACCCATCGCAATCACCCAGAGTTCATAGTTTACAGTAGGGCTCATTCTTGGTGCTCTGCATTCTATGGATTTGGACAAATGCATGTATTCATCATTGTAAGAGCATACAGAGTATTTTTACTGCCCTAAAATATCCTCTGCCCTTCACCCAATTCATTCCTCCCCACCCCCAACCCCTGGCAACTGATCATCTTTTTACTGTCTCCTTCATCTTGCTTTTACCAGAAGGTCATGTAGTTAGAATCATTTAGTTGAAATCAAAACTATAAGCTCCTGGAGAGCAACATAAGAGAAAATCTGGATGACCTTGGGTGTGGGGAACATATTATGTACAACACCAAAGGCACGGCCCATGAAAGAAATCATTGATAAGCTGGACTTCATTAAAACTAAAACCTTCAGTTCCACAAGAGGCAATGCTAAGAGAATGGGAAGAAAAGCCACAGACTGGGAGGAAACATTTGTAAGAGATACATCTGATAAAGGACTGCTATACAAAATACACTAAGAGCTCGGAAATCTCAATGATAAGAAAACAAAACTCCGGGGCACCTGGGTGGCTCAGTGGGTTAAAGCCTCTGCCTTCGGCTCAGGTCATGATCTCAGAGTCCTGGGATTGAGCCCTGCATCGGGCTCTCTGCTTGGCAGGGAGCCTACTTCCCTTCCTCTCGCTCTGCCTGCCTCTCTGCCTACTTGTGATCTCTGTCTGTCAAATAAATAAATAAAATCTTAAAAAAAAAAAAAAAAAAGAAAAAAGAGAGGGAGAAAGAAAGAAAACAAAAATCCTGAATTTAAAAATGGGCCAAAGACGTCAAGAGAAACATCCCCAAAGAAGACATGCAGGTGAAAAATAAGTATATGAATACATACTCCACATCAAATGTCATATGATATCAGTTATACCTATTAGAACGGCTCAGTCCAGAACACGGCCAAATGCTGGTGAGCACATGGAGCAGTGGGAACTCTCAGTCATGGCTGGCAGGAGGGCAAAATGGCACAGCCACTTTGGAAGACAGCATGGTGGTTTCTTACCGAACTACACACTCTCTTCCCATGTAATCCAGAAGTTGTATTCTTTGGTATTTACCCAAGAGATTTGAAAACACCCACTAGGAAACCTATGTGTTCACATGCAGTTTTACTTGTAAGCAGCTTTTTTCTAATTGCCAAAACTTGAAAGCAACCAAGATGTCCTTCAGTAGGTGAATAGATAAATAAAATATGGTATAACCGGGCAATGGAACGTTTTTGGGTGCCATAAAGAAATGAGCCATCAAGCCATGAAAAGACGTGGAGGAAACTTAAAGGCATATTACCAAGTAAAAGAAGCCAGCCGGAAAGCAGCTACATATGGTGTGATTCCAGCTACATAACATTCAAGATTCTTGTTTTTTTTAATCTTCTATTTCCCTGAATTCTGTAAGTTTTACACAAGAATCATCTATAACTTGTGCAATTCTAAAAGATGAAAATAAGTTATTCCATGTTGTGCAACTTCACTGGGTGAATTTCCCACGGGGAGATAGGTGAGTAGACATCTCCATCAACACCTTCACCTACCTTGGGGCTTCCTTCATTATCTGAATCGGATCAGAAAATATTGTGCAGATTCTTCTCCATTCTACTCTCTCCCTTGGCCCATACCCCATCACTCTCCAGAAATGTTCCTGAGACTGGACCACCATTCTTATGCATCCACATCCTTCTTGTACCAAAGGTCCCAAATATTACTTTTTTACATCAAAAGGCCAATCGTGTTTTACTGAGTGAAGATAAAACTTGCAGACTTCAAGCCTATTTGGTCATTTGTGAAATCAGGGTAAATCTTTACCTTACAGGTTGACCAAAAGACCAAACTGGTGGAGGGTTTCAGTGTATATTAAATGGCTCAAGTGGGATTAACCAGGTGACATACAACCCCAAAATCTCTGGGCCCAAACAACAAAGTTTTAATTCTTGCTATGCAACATGTCCATTATAGGTCAGTGAGCCTCTGCTCCCTAGGCTCTTCAGCCTAAGGAACACTCCATCTCCAGAACTTCACTTTGCCAAAGCCAGTGAAAGAAAACATGGCACCTGATGCACTAGCTTCTAAGCTTCCCTCCCAGGGATGCCCACCCCGGCCACTTGGCTCTCCCTTCATTGGCTAACACAAGTCACATGGCCGCACATGAATTCAAAGAGGATAGGGACACATAAGCCTACCATCTGTGCAGGAGGCTGAGAACCAGAAATATTGGTGAGTCACAAAAATAATTCCTGCAATAGACATTCATAAATGGTTTTTGACTAAAAAGTTCTTGTTTCAACCTAGCTCTATAGCCGCAAAGCCTATGTTGTGTCAGACATTGTGCTGGGTAAAATTTACATGGGAAATCAACCTAAGTGATTTTTACCAAAGCTACATAGCTAGTAAGGGTTAAACGAGGATTTGACTCCATGACTGTACCTTATCCATTATGTCTGTGCCTCGGTATGCCATACTTCTGCAAGCCTGTTTCCTTCTAATCTTCCAGAAGCAAATACTATTGACTGCTTAGGGTTCTTTCTACAGAGGGAGGAAATGTCCCTACAAAGGTGGTTACGAGGGTTCTGTGAGATGGGTCAGAGGTAGTGTCCAAGGTCTGCTCAAAAATGGTGCCTGGGGGAGCCCTGGGGCTCTCTTGTGCCCACTAGTTGGGCAAGAGGGGCAGTGGGAGAGTCTATCCAGTATATCATGCAGGACACACCTAGCCCCTGTGCCACTCACTCATTGGACATATAATAATATGTCCCCTAGTCCAGTTATTATAGGGCATGTGCCATTATCTAGGAGTAGCAGACAAGTCCTGACACATTAGTTTAGCTTTCATCACCCTCATACGTGTACGTGCACACTGTCACCTCTGAACAGGTCACACTCGCTTGCCTTCACAGCACTAGCCCTGTACATGAAGGATGAACTCGCTGTGTCCGCATGTACCAAACCCCTTAACCTGATCCAGAGCTGCCCACATGCACCTACCTTCCGCTGACATAAAGTTGCAGCTCTCTCACACATGCACGCAGGTGCATGCGCACACACACACACACACTCGCGCACGTATGCTCACCCAGCATGCGTACAACGTGCTCCTTGTGCCCCCTCACAGCCTGACCCAGGCTGTGGACACCATGGCAGTGAGCTCAATCACTGTCACCACCAAGGCTGCTATTAGAGCTCTGCTCCAACCATCCAGGAAATCAGAAACAGGGCTTGGCCTTCACGGCCCTGGTTTCACCCCAGCCTCTGTCCTCCTGGCTGCCCGCCCCTGCTCCATGTGCTTGGCTGGTCCTTAATCCCAAACACCCACTTTCCCCGCTGCCCGAGTCCTTCCATAGAGAGACTGCTTTAGAGTCAGACAGCGGCGCCCCAGCTCTCTTAGATGTTCCTGCCCATCATAAATCTTTGCCCTGGGGAGGCTAGGGGCCAGTGTCAATGACAGAGAAGTCCCCTGGGGCTCAGAGCAGCCAGAGGGGTCCTTGGAAACCTGTAACTATTCCAGGCCCCATGCCAGGCACTAAGGAGAAGGCGAGGAGCAAAAACAGATGCCGTCCCTGCTTGTCAGGGTCTCACACCGGGGGCAGGAGATCAACAAACACTCTCTTGAAAAAGCACAAATAAACACAAAATCCAGCTCCATGAAGTGATGTGGAGCAGAGGTACCTAAGAATGGAACATATGCCTCAGGCCCCTCATCTGTAAGACAACCTCACAGGGTTAATGTGAGGAGGAAACGAAATAATATGTATAAAGGACTTTTAACAGTTCTTGGCACAAAGTAAGTGTGTATATTGTCAGCTCCCTCTTTAGCCTTGGCTCTTCCGGATAGAGGGAGTTAACATAATCTAGATTAATAAAGGCTTCCACATGAGAGTGGCAGCTGATATGAGACCTCAGGATGAGTAGGAATTAAGGACATGGAGGGTAAAGGACAATGGAAACATCATGTGCAAAGGCACTGTGGCAGGAGAAAGCATGGGCCATTCCAGCAAGTGGGACAGGCTCAGGTGGTTTCGGTGCAAACAGTCAGGAGGTGGCTGTTCAGGCTGCGGCTGGAGATGCTGACAGATACCAGCCATGCAGAGAGCCCTGAAAGCCATGGTAAGTAGGTATTTCTGGCATTTCCGCTTAGTGCAATGGCAGGCCAGTGAGGAGTTATGAGCAGACAGTAATTAAGCCTTGTTTACATTTTGCAAGACCACCCTGGCTGAAGTGCGGAGAAGATATAGAAAGGGACCAGCCTTCAGTGGGACATCTGGAGGGAATAACTCAAGCTGTGTGATGTTGGGGAATGGAGGTCCTGGGTGAGAGCATGAGGACAGAGGTGACTTTGGGTCCATCAAGGAGGCAGCAGAGTCAAATCCTAAGACTTTGGTTAATTTGGAGCTGGATCCAGGCAGCAGATGGGCACAAAAGGCCCGGGCCCCGGTTCCCAAAGAAAGACTTGCTGGTAAGGACAAAGCTGACAAACTAAGGAGCTATCAGGCCTCCAGCCACAGGGTCTGGAAAGGCACAACCCAAGTCACCCAATGTTCCTTTGAGGATAACAGGTGCCTCCTCATCTAGTTCCATCTGATTCCATCTGATTCACTGCCTGGAATCCTGCGTTAAGGATTCTGAAGCCAAGTCAGGCTTAGTGAGAAAGAGTGTTGGGGTCATGCCAACCAAGGACAGTCAAGGCCAATCAAGGCCACAGAACGTCGGAACAGGTGACATGGGTGCCATGAATTGATCGTTGATCACCTGTGGACCATGAGTGTGGTTGTGAAGGACAAAAACCCAATTCAAAATGGTTTAAGGGGGGAAAAAAGGAACATATTGACTCTGATAACTGAGATGTCTAAGATATAGAATCAATCTGAAACACAGCAGATTGCAAGATATGCTGTGGCCAGAAGCCTGTCTTTCTCTCTCACTCTCGGCTGTCCCCTCCTAAGCATGTGGCAGCTGCAACCCTATCCTGTCCTCGAAGCTCATATTCTAAAGAAGACAGTGTTACCTTCCTACTGTGCCAGCTATCTACACCTGCATAATAAACCACGTCAAAACCTAGGAGCTTAAAGGACCACTCCCAGGTTCCTGTGGGATGACTGGCAGTTCTCACTTGGGGGGCGGGGGGACAGAGGCTCTCAAGCAATGACCGTTATACGGTGGGTGGTACTGTCATCTGAAGGCTCAACTGGGCCCGACCTCCAGCAGGACTTCTTCAGCCACACATCTGGCACCTCAGCTGGGATAAGTGGAAGAGATAGGGGCTGTCTGGGCATCTCTCCCGCTACATGGCCTCCCTGGGTGGACAGCTTGGGATTCCCCACAGCACGGCAGTCTCAGAGGAACAGGACTCCTTGCAGAGCAACTGCTTTCCCCCAGTGCTAGTGTTCCAAGAAAAAAGAAATGGAAGGGTCCAGTTCTTTGAAAGGCCAGCTGGACCCCGAACTCCACCTTCTACTGGTTGAAGCAGTCATAGGCTAGTCATTCCACCTCTCAGCGGGGGAGTAACAAATAATCTGTAGCCATCATTACCCACCAGGGCCTCCCTGGGAATAGTGCAACCTCTAAGTGACAAAAAGGAGGAAAAACAATTTGAGCTTTTAATTATAATTATTAATATTATTATCACTACCATCACCATCACTTACTGTGGCTCACTGTGCTTGGCCTTTGAAAAAAGAAAGAGAGAGGGGGACAGAGTGGGTGATTCCCATTGAATCATCACAACCACCATCTCATTTTATAGAAAATGAAACTGAGGTTCAGAGAGGTTAAATGATTTGCCCAAGATCACATAGCATGTGATAGAAACAGGGCACAAACCCAAGTCCACATGACTGCGGAGCTCACCGCCTTCACCACTGACCTTTCTACTGACCCAGCACCTCTGATCCATCTCTGGTTCCTCACCTTGATATCGTTTGGCCCAAACCTCACTCACCCCCAGAAGACTCACCTCCCTGCCTGGATCTCCAGCAGAAGCAACTCTGCTCATAGCTCCTCTTGGAATTTTTTTTTCCCTTCAAAATCATGCCCCGTTCATCAGCAATGAGTTGGGAATGACCTGGTGGCTCAAGAAATGCAAGTCATATTTCTGCAGGGAGCCCAAGAGGGGCTGCCAAAGTACCTCTCAGCCCGGCCAGGGTGAGCAGGTAATTAGATTGAATCCACTCCTTGGCTCAGTTTCCTTCCCAACCAGACTGGCTATTGAGCAATCCATTCTCCGGGCACTAATACATCACCTGGGAGCGCCGGGCCGTGATGGATGAGCTCGGCCGTCAGCAGGACCCACGATGGATGGGTGTCATTCATCACTACAGGGAGCCAATGGAGCCATGAGTTACTCAGGCCGTGGCACCTTCCACCCCCATTGGGGCCAGAGCCAGGAGGACAGAGGCTGGTGGGGGAAGGAGGTGCGGAGCTAAAAGGACTTCTCTGGGAGATGTGCCAGCAACCATGGGCACACTCTGTCTGAGCAAATTCAAAGCAGGAGGACGTTTAATGGAGTTTGCAGCCAGGACAAGGAGAATATAAAGGAAGGAGAAGAGAAGAGATAGCATCACGGGTTTTAGAAATCACACTTACCCAGCATGTGTCTTTGTTCTGCCTTTTCCTTGTTGCATAACCTCCAACAAGAGATTCAGCTCTCTGAAGTTCAGTTTCTCCACCTTGTTCTAGGTCATTCTAGGTGCTTCCTTATAGTTCTCAACCTCGTATAGGTAGGGTAGGGCCATGGGACAAGTTTTAGTTAATGAAATACATGTGCAAGTAGCAAGAGTCACCTGAGTGAAGCAACAAGAGCCCCCAGGAGCTTCCCAGCCTCCCTCTTCTGCTGTGGCAACCAAGTGGCCTCATGTTAGGGTACTAGAGCTGCAGGGTCAGAACAGCCTGATCGCCTGGCAGACAGATGCCCTGGAGGGTGGCACAGACCCACAGCTGACAGTAAGTCAGCAAGAGACCAACTTTCGTTAGGCTAAGCCATTTAGGTCATGAGCTATTTGTCACTGCAGCATAACCTAGCCTATCCCAACAAATATGCTATATCAGAGTTTGGCAAAGAGCCAAAGAGTAAATATTCAATGTCTTATGGGACAGGTGGCTTCTTATATTATTCTTTGTTTGGTTTGGCTTATAACCCTTGAAAAAGGTCAAAACCGTTGTTAGCTTGTGAGCCTACAAAATAAGCCACAGGCTGGATTTGACGTATGGGCTATAGTGTGCCAACTCCTTGCCAAAAAGCGTAAGGCTGCCGTGAGAATTCTATGAGATGTAAACATAAACATGTTTTCAACGTTAGCTGTTACTATCTTCAATAGTGGTAATACTAATTATCTAGAAAATGTAGACAGATATGCCAGGCACTGTGCTAGGCATTGGTGATTCGGAATGAGGGGGCAGGCTGTTGTCACTGTCTGTCACTGTGATGGTGGCGACAGTGCTGGTGATGATAGGAACAGGAAAAAAAAATGTAAAAATGTGAATCCAATCCATGAGGCCTAAGTCCTGATTTCTGTTACAACTTGGGACACCTGTCAGGGCAGGAGCTGAAAGATGCAGCCTCTGGCCCAAATCCCATGATTTGGACACACAGTCATTTGGCCCTTCCATATGGCCTTGTACTACTGATAACACGGAAACAGCCCCAGTTCTCCTTGTATCCCGCCAAAGGTCGACCCCCTCCCCACCGCACACAACCCAAACCAGTGCTCCTAAATGCCCCATTAGCTGTGGGAAGCTCAAAGCTGACTAGCTCTTTGGGGTGTGGGCAGGTGTAGCTGAATGGCATGCCCGGCCAGGCCTCTCTGGGGTCGGGATAAATGCCCCCTCCAGTCTATGGCTCCACAGGCAGCTTCACGATTTCTACACTAGTTTGCAACCTACATTTTTTGAAGGCCTATTAGGTGCCAGAAACAACCCCAAATAATCCTTATGGTTCTGCGAGCTATAGGTTGCGTTATTCCCATTTTTCAGATGAAGAAACTGAGACCCAGATAGGTGATTTAAAAAAAAAAAAAAAAGAGGCCCAAGGCTACCTGCTAAATAGGTGGCAGCCAGACCATTCTCCTACAGGCCAGCATTTGCTGACTCCAAGTCTGCGTGTTCCTCCTCTACAGAAAAACATTTACCAACTGTCCATCAGCGAAACCTGCCCCAAGGAGCTGCTGATTCTGAGAGCCATGTCCACTTACGGGGCGTGTGGGGGTTTACTCTGGAATGTAGGTGAAGCAGGCATGGTGATACCCCTCTGCCATCCCCTGCCCATGGCAGACTGCTGATGGAGTATACACTCTCTCTCCCCTAAAGACCAGACCCAAGTATCTTCTCCACCCAGAGCACCAGCCATTCATTACTCATGGAGTGAGGTTTGGTCATGAAAGCGGCCCACCCAACATGAGACCCGCCCAGCAGGCTCCGGGTGCTTCGTGACGGCAAAAGCAAGGCACAGAGACTCCTTCTGGGGACTCCAGTGATGGGAGATAACTCATCACTCACTACTGAGAGCATCATGGGGCAGCTCCTGTAAATGATACCACCACCCACGCAGACGCTCACACTGGCAACTAGAACCACCTCCGCTTCCTCCCCAGGCGCATCCAGTCCTCCAGCACGTCCTGTTGATGCAAACTCCCAAACACACCTGACACCCCGCCACTTCTCTCCAACTTCATGCCCCACCCCCACAGTCCAGGCCACTGTCCTTTCTTCCAGAACACCTGCAGAAACCGCCCCTTCCCTCTGCCCACCTCCCCACTTGCCGCCAGCAGTCTGTCTTCCACGTTGCCGCTGTGGAAAACTGTGCAAAATGAAAACAACTCCACGCTTTTCCCCCAAAATGCCACTCACTGCTCTTAGAAGAAACCCTGATGCCTGCTTATCTGCTACAAGGCCCCATATGGTGGGAACCCTCCTGCCCCCCATTCCCACCCAACACACTGGTATCCCAATTGTTGTAACACACCAAGCCCTTCCCACCATGGGGCTCCTGCCAAGGCCCGGAAGGACCTTCCTCATCCACCACAGTCAGCTCCTTGGAGGTCCTCAGAGAGGCCTTCACTGACACGGCCCATCGAAAGAATTCTTCTCGGGGCTCCTGGGTGGCTCCGTCGGTTAAGTGTCTGACTCTTGATCTCGGCTCAGGTCTCAATTTCAGGTTGTGAGCTCAAGCCCCACAGGCTCCACGCTCGGCATGGACCCTGCTTAAAAATATATCCATGTAGCAGAGAGCCGTCCTGCACACTTGGCTCAGGTTCTCTCCATGATAACAGTAAAAAATTAATTAAGTCATTAACTAGTTCATTAATTAAAATTTTTAAAATAACAACCTCTTCTCTCCACACTGGAATCTCAGCACCATGTTCATTCCCTTCTCAGCATTCATCCCAAGCGAAGTATTCTTGTAATTTGTTTGCTCACTTGTTTGTTTACTATCCTCACTAGGCTCAGTGCTCCCTAAAGACAGGATCTGCATTTGTCCGCATCATGAAAGCATCCCCAGGGCTCAGCAAAGCAACCGCCACGTGGTAGGTGCTTGATAAATATTTGTTGAGCGCATGATCCATGGCAAGAAAACCTCCCACCAGAGTCCACAAGCCCCCCTGTCCGCATTGCCATGCCCCGAGCCGCCACGCTCACTGTCCTCCAGTCACAGCTGTCACCACACGCAGCTTCACCGGGCCACTTTGGTGAGAGACTTTGGCCGCAGGTCTCTCTCCCCAACACTGACTCCTAAGAAAGCTCCAGAAGCAGAGACAGGGTCCTCTGTGCCTTTGCGCGCTCAGGGCCCAGGACAGTGCCCTTCACCTGGAAGGTGTATCGCAGACAGGGCGGGGCCGGCACCGTCTCCCCAGCACCGTCTCAGGTTCACACGAAGGGCCTCTGAGACACCAAGAAGAACATGCTGGAAGATAAATAATGTTTAGACTTTCCCAGAAAAGTAAACAGTCAGATTCAACCCCAAGAAAAATTCTCTGTCTCATTAACTGGTCAGCTGGCAATGAATTTACCAAGAATGAGACAATTACCAAAATCTCGTGCCCCTCCCCGGAGAACGTCAGATGACATCGCTCCAATTTCCTTGTTGACAAAGTGCCCACACACATGGGACTGATATTACCTGGACTTCAGCAGGGACTCCATCCACAAATATTTATGGAGGGGCCACTGCAGGCAGGTGCTTAGCTCACCCTCTGGACCCCGTGGGAATGGAACAGGAGCAAGCCACCTCCGGGGGGGCAGGGGCTACACGAGGTGGGAGCCAGCACACAGCTTGGCAACGTGTAGCTGTGCAATGGCCATGAACTCGTGGAGAAAAACCAACTCAGTAAGGAGACAGACTGCCAAGGAGGTGAGACAGAGTATCAGGTAGGATGCTCAGGGAAGGAGACCTCAGGGCTCAGATAGAAGGAGGTGGGGAGGGAACCTTGCACAGAGCTGGGGTGAGAGCATCCAGGGCCGGAGAAGCACGTGCAAGACCCATGGTGTGTGTGTGCTGGGCTAGAGAAGGAGCAGCAGGCCGGTGAGGCTGAAGCAGAGACAGGAGGGTAAGGACCAGCCATGCAGAAGGAGGACCGTGGGAGGGTTTGGCTTAAGCTGAGGTTATACGAGGCATACAGCTGGGTTCACACAACTATTTGAAGTCAAGCAAGACAGGGGAAGATGCCCTTTCAATTTTCTTGGAAGCATTAATGGACTAAATAAGGGAAGGGGAGACTATAATAAAAGACAGGGTTTGTTTGTTTGTTTGTTTGTTTTAACTTTTTTAAGTGGGCTCCACGCTGGATGTGGAGCAGGGCTTGAACTCACGACCCTGAGGTCAAAACCTAAGCTGAAATCAAGAGTCAGATACTTAACCGACCGAGCCACCCTGGTGCCCCAGTAAAAGACAGGCTTTAAAGTAAAAAAAAAACAAAAACAAAAAAAACAAAAAACTGGGTTCAGCACACAATCCTACGACCCTACAATTCCAGCCCTAGGTATGCATATGCCCAACAGAAAAAATGAACCAGGTTCTCCATGAGGCGTGTTCTAGAATGTTCACAGCAGCACTGTTCACTGTTGCCAGAACTGCCTGTCCACAGAAGAATGGATAAATACATTCTAGTGTGCTCCCACCGGGGGATACCCGACAGCAAAGAAAATGAGTAACAATAAAGATAATGCAAATGAACAAAGCCAGAAACAAGAGTTTGATACTGTATGGTTCCCTGCAGATAAAGTCCAAAAATGGGCAAAAACCAATCCACGCTGCTGGAATTCAGAACCATGCAGGGGCTCCATTCTTGGTCTGGGTGCTGGTCATGCAAGAATGTTCAGTTTGGGGGCACCTGGGTGTCTCAGTGGGTGAAGCCTCTGCCTTCGGCTCAGGTCATGATCTCAGGATCCTGGGATGGAGCCCTGCATCGGGCTGCTTCCTCCTCTCTCTCTGCCTGCCTCTCTGCCTACTTGTGATCTCTGTCTGTCAAATAAATTAATTAATTAAAACCTTAACCAAAAAAAAATAAGAAAGGAAAGAAAAATGCACATGAAAGTCCTCCAGAAAATCATTTTCCTGGTACTGATGTTAATTGTTACTAACAGAGCCTCGCCCAGAAGGTGCTCCAGGATTACCGGAGAGCTTGGAGGTGGCCCACAGACTCAGTTCCTGGCCACGTTCTCTGTAACTTTCTAAGTCACTTGGGTGAGGACTTAGAACGTGAACACGTGCCCTCCAAAGGTGGAGAAGGAACGAAGTTGACGGAATCAAAACAATCCCAGCAAACTGGAAAGGCTGGGAAGAAACCAACAGAAGAATTTCAGCGGGGCTCATCCCAGTGCCACACACTGAGTTTAAAGTACACCTCGTACCAGCACTGACCCCAGTCCAGGGAAAAAGCCTGTGGAGTCCTGTGGTGCCTCCTATCAAATAAAGGAACGTGGGTCATGACGAGGGATTCCTCTTCAGTCCTTCCATGCTGCGCAGAGCACACCTGGAGCCCTGGGTCCGGCTCAGGGGCCTAGCCTTCCCTGTCCCAGCCCCCAACCAATGGTGATAAGAACCACGTCTGGCAGAATGTTAGGAATGTGGATGTGGCTAACACGACCCTTCACCCTAAATCGAGACAACTGAAGGTGGCTATGAAGGCATAGGGCTTCTCTACTTCCCCCCAGGGTGAGAGCCCAAAAATCCATCACCAGTGGCTCAGTTTTCCTTCGGCGAGATGGGGCTGCATGAGCCCCGAGGCAGACTGGAAAGGGGACTGGCTCTATTATTAACCTCTAGTCCCAGTCCTAAGAAAGGCCCAGAGACTTGAAGTCAATACGGGAGACAAGACAGGAGTCACTGGAGGCCAATACTGGGAACAACCAGTCCCCATGCTCACCTCCGCCGCTGGAGTACACACACTGCCTTTCTATTCTCAGCTGCCTTTGGGACACATCTGCTGGAGGTCAGCCCAGACCCAGACACCCGCACAAGTCATAACGGGATGGGTTCAGACTTGCACCTCCCAAAAACTCAGCACGAGGCAGATGGGGAGGAAAAGGAAGCTGGCATGGGGCAGGCTGAGGGCCGACTGCCCCAGCTATAGTTCTGGCCCCCAGGTGGACAGGTCAGCAGTCCGGGATCCAATGTCCAAAGAGATAAGAGCAAATTTAGGTCCGCTCAGCCTTGATCCACATCCAGATGGGTCCAGTCCAGACTGGGACATAAGACAGTGGCCGGGTACAGAGAGACATGGGCCAGTGAGATGGGGAAGTGTTAAGAGAGAGCCAGGAGTCAGGGACCCAGCCAAGCAAATGAGGTCAGAGCAGGACTCCAACACCTGAGACTCCATACGCATTGGTCACTCTGTCCTCTGTAAGCTGGGAGAACTGTCATGTAACCAGTGACAGAGAAATTGTGCTCAGTGGGTACCTGAGGAAGGCTAGGACTTGGTGAACATAGGATCATTCCAGCATTGAGGGCCACCCTAAGGCCAGAGTAGAGGCCGGGGCTCTGTTCACAGGGAGCCAGGGCCTTGACGAGACCTGCTGGGTGTGGAGGGTTTCTGGACATAGTTGTGACCTAGTTCAGGCCAGGGGCCCGGTCCTCCCTGCCACCCCGCCCAAACCCTGTCACTGGCTGGACGCACTACGCTCCACCTGGTTATAGAAACTTCCCGCCAGGAAGCTGGCCATTGTCGAGGAAAGCCAAGCAGCATATGTTTGCCAGAGGGAGGCATTCCTGCAGCAAGAATCTTGGGGAAGACATTCTCAGAGCCAGGGTCCCCGCAGTCCATCCCCCGCCCTGCTCCCAGCGCTCGGGCACCTCAGCAAATAGTCATGCCCACAGATGAGCCCGGTGCAAACTCTCACGCCACCTGGTCTCTAAAACCCACTCGTATTGATTGTATCTCAACTCGAGGGCATTTCTAAAACTCAGACAGACTCTCTCCCACACTGGTAGCCTTTGACCAAGTTTGCCAGGTGCTCGTTCCAAAGGGAAAGCCCAAGCAAGACCCACGATGTCCCCCGGACAGGGAGCTGGGGTTCCAGGCTGCTCTCCGGGGCAGCCGATGTTGCTGTTGCATTACTTCTGTGCAGGTTAAAATTTAAAAAATCATAACAAAGGTTGGCTTCTGTAGGGCGCACGCTGAGGCCTCACAATGCTTGCTGTCATAGAGGGGCTGATTACCCAACTCCATTTATCAAAACGTCACTTCTCTGACAGCCCCTAATAAATATCCTGCCAGAGACCCCGCACCTGGCAGCCTTGCCACTCGGCAACACGCCGCTAACCTAATTTGCTAATTGCTGCTTTCCCCATTAATTTTAGTCCTGTCTTGTTTGGTGTTGACATGGAGGAAAAAGAAATAGGGTGGAAAAAACAGGCAAGAAAGAAAATATCTCGGGGTCCCCCAGCATGCACCCACCCTCCCACTCTCGCACACAACCACTCGCTCACACTCACACCTAAATACCAACTTCCTTCCCTCTCTTTTCCTCACCATGGGTGAAGCAGATTTAACTTTTAAAGGGGCAGGCGCCAGATTTCCCCCAACAAAATCTGGGC
Source organism: Mustela putorius furo (assembly GCF_011764305.1). Lineage (NCBI taxonomy): Eukaryota > Metazoa > Chordata > Mammalia > Carnivora > Mustelidae > Mustela > Mustela putorius. Next base: position 7,939,135 of record NW_025421464.1, on the reverse strand, counting down.
ACGAGCCTGATGATAGGATATAAGGTTTGACCCCGGGGCAGTAGTACACATGCAAGGGAACTGTGGTTACTGTATCTAAAGTCATTCTGACTGGGGCACCTGGGTGGCTCAGTGGGTTAAAGCCTCTGCCTTCAGCTCAGGGTCCGGGGATCTCTCTGCTCAGTGGGGAGCCTGCTTCCTCCTCTTTCTCTCTGCCTGACTCTCTGCCTATTTGTGATCTTTGTCTGTCAAATAAATAAATAAAATCTTAAAAAAAAAAAAAAGTCATTCCGACTGACAAGGGCATCAAAGGGTTAAGAAGTCCGGGCCTGACTCACCATTCCAGACCTTCTCTGTGTCACAGGGGAATTCTGCCTCCCTTTTGGTCTCACTCTAAGTACTGACGTCCAAGATAATGGCAACAGAGAATGCCGAAGGACTGGCTTTCCCCGGCCAGGCCTGTCTCTCCCTCCCTATCCCCTGGGCTGTCCACACTCCTATTCCTTCTGCTCTTCAACTCCTGCCAAAGGGCCCAATGATGGAAAGGCTGCCTTGTAGGCTGTTTGATTACAGATCATTACAGATGAGCTCAATGGGTTCAAAGGCCCATCAGAGAGGCCAAGGCAAGAAAGGAGGAGACTCTAGCCACGGGCAAAGAGGAAGGAAGTCACACTCTTTTCTGAGATGAACCCAATGTCCCATCTACGAAAGGAGACAGCTGTCTTACCCAGGAATCTGCAAATGACCTCCTTCTCCAGCGTGGGGCATGTGTGTCTTGGGCAGTTGGCTGGCATTCCACACTGGGCGAAGCGAATGTGCCCACAGATTCCGTTTATCTCATGTACTTCCGTATTGTTGATTTCACTGCAGGCAAACCAGCTACAGCAAACAAAACAGAGCTATGGCCACGAGTTTTCATTTTATGTTGTCACAGATAAGGGATGCTTGTTGTAGACAAATTTACACCTTGAGAAACATCCAAAGAAGAAACCAAAATCCCTCTGTGTCTCAGCACTCACAGATCACCACCAACATGGAGCCCTTTTGTTATTCGCCGACCCCCGTACAAGTGGGCATTATTTTACACATGGACCGTGCTAGTACACCATTTGCCTGGCTTTCTTACTCCCATATCCAGGAGCTCTTTCTGTGCCCTGGAAAACAGATCTCCATCACCGTTTTTAACCATTTTACTAGAATGTATTTAACTATTCCCATAGAGACAGACGTTTAAGTTATTTTCTTACTTTATTTCTATCCACGATGCTGTGATGCATAGCCTTGTACCTACACCTTTGTGAATTTGTCCACTTACTACTTTAGGATAAATGGCTAGAGGTAGAAACACCAGCTTAAATGGCGCATACATTTAAAATTCAGATAAACTTCCTCACGCTGTGTCTCCAGAAAAGGTGTATGAATTTACATTGACCCCCACAGTGCATGAGAGTTTCACTTCCCTACCACCTCGAGGAAATCAGTTATTTTTAATTCTTAATCATTGCCAAACTTCCGGGTAACAAGTGATCTGTTTCTACTTGGATTTCTCAGATTATTTGTGAAGTTCAGTTTGCTTTTATGCTCATAGGACATTCAGAGGTATTTTGTGAATTACCTGTTCTTTGTGTTTGCTTATTTCTTTTTATCAAAGTATTTCTCTTTTTCTTATTAACTTGCAGGAGTTTTTTATTTATTAGGGATAATCCTTTTTTGCCATATACAAATTTTTGATGTCTTCCTTACCATGCTCGTTTCATGATTTCAACTTTTTTATCGTGTTTATTCTATGATGGTGAAAAATATCAAGAACATTTGCCCATAATGAAATCTACAAGAAGGAAGCACACGAGGTAAATAGAATCTGTGGACATATTCATGTTGTCCGAAGTGGGACACCAACCAACCACTCACATATACAAAGCTGGAGGGGGAGGTCATCTTCATACCTATGGGGGAGACACCCCTAAAATCTGTCATCTCCCTCTCTCTGGTCTCATATCCATCTGCTTTTTCCCTATGTGGATGACAAGTTTCCTGGTGGCCTGACTTCCAGGAAGCAACTGCTAGAGCCGATGGCAGAAATCGAGCTTAGAGGCAGGGCGATGTGGCAATGAATAACCAACCAGCCTCCCGGGTTCTGGCCTTGACAAGAGTAAGCTCTTGGAGAGTTCATGTCTGGCTCCAGCCTGTATAGATAGCCCCCAGTTCTTTGTCCCCAGACCACAGCACAGACCATGCCTCGTGGCCAAGAAGGGCAGTGTGGCTGGGAAAGGGGATGGAGCGGGAGGAAGAGGAAGGTAGGGAGAGCTGCCACATTTGAGTACGTCAGCCAGTCCTTTATGCCTGGGCTCCAAGGCCAGATTATGGCTAATGTAGAGAATAAAGCATGGGTGGTCACATACACCGGAGGCAGAAAACCACGGACAAGGTCCACCCGTGCAACGGTGTATATGTACATGTACGTACACTCCTGCTTCATGGTATTGGCAGATGTGTGCCCAAAGCTGTGTACCAAACACATATGGGGCTGAGTGTGGCTGACATGAGCGAGACCCAGCCGGTCTGGGTCACTGTCAAGGGTGCCTTGACAGACATTGGAGACAAGAGTCTTTGTATATATGGGCAGTATATATAATACTGCACAGGAGACCCAGGGAAATAACTTTTATGCATGCTTTCCAGATTCCTACATTCAGCCCCAGAGGGACTGAGACCACATCAGAATTGAGACCACATGTTTAGACTACTCCTCCCTCAGATGCCTAGAAAACTTCTATTCTTACTTCAAGGCCTCACTCATTTATCCACCTCTCCCTTAAAAACCTCCACGGAAGAGTCTAGCACAGGATCGATGTTCTATAGTATTTTTCATAGTACATTCCAGTTAATCTGTGTGTGTGCACTTCCCCCTCACTAGCTCACAACACCTTCTGGGTCTGAGCCTGCAGGCCTGTCTTGTTTATGTCTGTACCACAGCCTCTGGCTCCTGACACACAGCAGGTAGAATAAACATTAACAGGATGAGCTCTTGAATCCCAGTTCTCAGACCCAGGATTGGGCCCTGGGGCCCCTGTTCTTGAATCAGATGCCAGCGACAGGGCAAAACAAAGACATTTGGATGCTCCTAATTCCACTAAGTCAGTGGTTGCAAGAAAAGATGTAGATGCATCTGGGCTTGCTTGAGCAAAGCAGTCACTAAAAGCCCCTGGGGCCTCCAGAGACATGAAGCAGGTAAGCATTTCTTTCACCAGAATCTGGGGTGGCAAACTGTTTCCTGAAAGGCCAGAGAGTAAATAAGTTTGGCTTTGAGGGCTCTATGATCTCTGTGGCTCCTTCTCAGCTCTGCCATTTGGAAGCATTCACAAACAATACATGAACAGATGAGCATGGCTGTAGTCCAACAAAACTCCATAATTGGCCAACCTGTGGTCTAGAATTCTGAAGTGGAGGAAAGTGATGCTCAGACCCACCAGTGACAGCAGAGGCCCCTGGTAATCAAGAGGGCTGGTGTGAGCACATTCTGAGAACCACAACCTACCCCAACATTCAACATCATGCCAAGGTGGAGACCTGATGGAGGCTGAGGATGGGGCTGTCGTGTCTGGTTGCCCAGGGTGTGCACTGCACAAATCCAGGACAAATCCAGCCAAAGACTGTGGTATGAGTGGTGCCCTCCATAGGTTGGACAATGTGTCATCCATGCCTGAAGACCACCAAGGAGCCCATATTTGTGAGAAAAAAATTATTGGTGGGGGGGCCACATGGACTCTTGGCTACTATCCAACTAGTTCAAACACTTGAAAGGTAGAGGTGTCTCCTCCAAGATAAGCATTGTGAACTACTTACTCTATCTTTGGAAACAACTTGATGGGGACTTGCACACTGCATAGATAGTTTGAGAATGAAGGGGGCTGGGGCCAGAAGGTCCCTGGAAGGAGTGGATCACTTCCTGGGGAGGACTACAGGGAGTAAGGAAGAGCTGCTCCTGCTGAAGGTTAAACGGCAATTGACTTGGGGACAGAGGACTGCCTGGGCCCAGTGTGCTTCTGCTGTAAGCTTCCTGCTCTCTGCCCCAGTTGCACCAGGACCCAGGGATCAGCACGGGTCTCTGGAAGTACCCAGCCCTTCACCCCACCTAAGGAGCATGGAGTGGCCCTGAGGTAAAGGTGCGATCCACCTGATCCTCCAGGCTACAGCCCCCCCACCCAGACTCACGCCACCCCAGCTAGGCCCCAGAGCTGGCTGTAGCTGGCCCCAGGTCACTCCCAGGGTAAGCCTGCTGTCCAGGTCTCAGCCATTAAACTTCACTGAGCTTCTTTCCAACAGCTACAGATGAACAAAATATTGCCCTGTTCCCAGTTACGTTAAAAGGGCCTAGTAAAGAATAATGGCAAAGATGCTCGCAGCCAAAAGCTGCTCTTGATGGCCCTTTAAGCAAGATTTACAGCAAGCATTTAGCAGTGTCCCTGGAACGTTTGCTGGCACCGATCGGTGGGAAGTACGTGCGTGGCGCCTCCCCGGGCCAGCAGGCAGGGCCATCCTTCATCCCAGGCTGCTCTGCTTGTCCCCTGCACAGTGTCGGCTCTCCCACGGGCCCTGGCCGAGTCCATTAGGCCCCTGCCTGGGCTGCCAACTAATAATCCCAGCTGTCAGGTGCTTCAGGACCAGGCCAGCTAAAAGCCTGTCCCAGGGGCTGGGAGGCCATGGGATGGGCAGTGATCTGAGAAACTGAGGCAGGGACAGGGGTGGAGGCATAGAACACAGAGGTGGTGGGGGTCCTTGAAGAACAGAGGGCCATGTTAACTTGTTCATGCAACATGCATTTATTAAGTCCCTACTGTATGCCAGGCAAGTGGGGGAGAGAGGAGCTGCCAGCCCTTATGAAACTTATTACATAGAGGAGAAGAGAAATAATAAACTACTAACGACTTTAGTAAACTACTAGTCCTTTTGATAAAGAGAGCCCAGCATGGGAGCAAATATGTCCAGGCTCAGAGCCATGCCTGAGGAGAGGGGATTTTCCTAAGACATGAACCTGTGCTGTCCCATATGGTGGCCACTTGCCACATGTGGCTCTTGAGAGCTTGCAGCATGGCTCATGCAAATTGAAGGGAGTTGTGAGTATTAAATGTACACCAAATTCCAAAGACTTCAAAATACAAAAGAAAGCCTCAACATGTCTCATCAGTCATTTTCATAGTGATTACATGTTGAAATGATAAGATTTGGGATACATGGGGTTAAGTAAAACGTGCTTTCAAAATTACCTCCATCTCTTTCTTTTTACTCTTCTTAATACAACTACTAGAACACTTAAAGGCACATTCACTTAAAGGCACTAACTCGCATTCGTGGCTACCATCATATTTCTACTGGACAGCATGATAGAAAGGACACAGAGGGATTAGCAAGGGAGGGGATGACATGTAGACCAGCAGCTGAAGCTTTGGTAGTAGCACCCACCCTACTAAGAGAAAGTCTAAAGTTGTGATCCAACAAATAAGCTGGCCTCCAGGCAGAGAAACTGAGGCAGAGGCCCCTCTGCCAGCTTGTGCAAGCACACTACCCGTCCAGAGCAGGCTGTGAACTCAGCATGTAAGCTGGCACCTGAAGCCTACCCTGGGGTGGTGGGTCTCTGGCTCCCGATCCCACTGACAGGTTCTGCCTCAGTTTCCCCCTACTTTCAGCTCCAGCATCCTGACCCTCCGTGAGCCTGGCTCTGTGCTCTCTATTACACCTGAATCCTTATTCAAGCATCACAAAGACCCTATAACATAGGTGCCCGGGGGCTGAGCACACGAGAGAAACACTTTCTTCCCCATTAAGATATTTCGCTTTCTACTTCCATCCTTCACTTCCCAAATAACAAAGAATATCTAGGACAAAAACATTCAACAGGTTTTATCTCATATACGTCCCCCAACAGATTGGTAGTGACTGTCTCAAGCACTGTGTTGAGAAGGATTCGGAGGTGCAACAGAAGAACGACCACGAGTGATTAATAATGTCTGCCACGGACGTTCGCTTGGCTTGGTGTTCGCCATCCTTGATCTAGGTTGAGATCATAATCACCAGTGAGACAGCGTCCAACGCAGACCCATCCCCTGGAACTGAATTTATAGACTCAGCAGCACATGGGACCGTGGAGGGATGTCACTTGACAGCAAGGAGATGTCATGACATATTCCCCAAAATATACCAGCATCTCGGGCTGCATTCAGAGGAATTACAGAGGGACGGTCCTGCTGCTCCGTGCCAGGGAGTCCACACCTAGACCACATGCTTTACAGACACACAACTATCGTGAGTACACACAGAGAAACATGACCGGTTTGAAGAAGGGTCGCTGGACTGCATTATGTGAAGATCAACAGTGTGACCTGGACTCTGAACCAGAAACCCTGACCATTCTCTGCAGTACAGAGTCACAATCAACCAGTTGAACACACACGTAATAAGCATCTGCCATGTGCCAGGCGCCGTGCCAGGCTCCGGGCATACAACAGTGAAAGTGGGCTGTCTTCCACAGGCCCCTCCGGGTCCGCCTGCTCCCTTCTCCACTCTGCCCCACACCCCAAGGGGATGACCTTAGTGAAAGGCATCTACAGACTCCCTCCCTCCAGCCAGGCTCAGCGGATCGGAGCCCAGAAGGCAGGAGGAGAGTGAGGTCAGTGTATTTACCAAGGGGTTATGGGCGACTCAACGGAAGGCCTTAGCTCCTGCTGGATGGCCCTCTCTGCACTCCTCCCCCAAGGTTCCAGTACCACTCACTCCCTCTGCCGTCAGCCACTGGGTTAGTAACAGCTTGTTTTAATTATGTAATTAATGTATTCATTCTTTTTAAGTAGGCGCTACACCCAACATGGGGCTTGAACTCACCACCCTGAGACCAACAGTTGCATGCTTTACCAACTGAGCCAACCAGGCGCCCCAGTTAACAGCTTCTTAATACTGCTAGCCTCGCACTGCACTGCCCCACACTGAGTGCCTTAAACCCTGTAGATCATCCCTTTATTAAACTCACACCACAGGACACGAGTGTGGCATCTATTTCTTGTCAGGAAGAAAACAGTCTTGGTCCCTGCCCCCATGGAACTTATCAACAGCGAGACAAGAAAACATCACGACCAACTGTAGTAAGTTCACAACTCGGCACTCTAAACAGCTGGGCTGGGGGGAGGTTGGGGTTGGGTGGCACCCCACGACATGGGGTGGTTAGGGAGGCTCCCGCAGACCTGGACGTTAAACAGACATCTGAAGGAGAATTACCTGAGTGAAGGGCGGTGCTATTCTGATGTGATCCAGGGTGATTTTGTTCCCCAAACTTCTCCAATCTAGAAGCAGCAGCTGAAGGAGATGGCACGGTTCCCCTCAGAGTGATTTATTGGACAGGCTGCAGGACTGCTCAGGGTCAATGACACCAGAATGAGATTTCATCTTGTTGCATAAAGGGGCGGGACCAGTGGGGTGCTGGAGCTGGCCAGTCCTGGGCAGGGAGGCATCCCCATCCCTCTCTTGCCCTACCCAAATCTTGGTACAATACCACACCCCTGCCAGCCACATGGGTTGGAAGAACAGAGATATAGGAGTACTAAATTGTGTGCCAGAGATAGGCAAAATTACCACCGTTCTAGGGACACCTGGGTGGTTCAGGTCATGTTCCTGGAGTCCTAAGATCAAGCCCTGCCACCTCTCCCTCTGACCCCTCCCGCCCTTCCCCTGCTCATGCCCTCTCTCACACTCTCTCTCAAACAAATAAAATCTTTAAAAAAGAAAGAAAGAAAGAAAACAAACCTACCACCGTTCTACCCCAGTTCTGTGGAGGTGAGAGAAAGGAATGTCAAGTCCATGAGGAAAAATAGGTTTTAACACAGAGTAACTCTGTCCACTGCATACAAGAGGCAGTCAGGGTATCTAGAATCAGCTCCAATCCCTAAGACAGAAGAGGGAAGCTGAAGGAAAATTGTGCTTCTCTTGAAATAAGCAGAGGACCAAGGATTCCCTTCTTCCCCTGAAGCTGGAATCACAGGGATCCATCCAATGGTTCTCAGCCCTGAACATCCATTCAAATCACCTAGAAGATTTTTTTAGAAGTGCCAATGCCAGCACCTTACCCCCCACATCTAGTGTGCAGTCCAGACCAAGAGCCCCAGCTACAAAGAGTTGAAAAGGCTAAATCCAGCAAAGAGAAAGAGCAGGGTGCCCCCGGGGGACCACCGGGATGGGCCCTCATTCTAGGAACATTCTTTGAGTTATTGGCAAACTTGAGACTGAATCAGAATCACCTGGGGGCTTGAAACTCAGAGATTCGCAATCTCCCCTCCAAAAGGATCTAGGAGTTGGCACACCTAATAAACTTTCAAATGGATTAAGCAAAATAAATGGGAATAAAAGGGAACGGGCAAAACGCTGTTTGGGGAGAAGTGCTTGATACCCAGATTACTACCTGGGATCACCTGCAACACTTGAACTCCCGCTTGAGAGCTCTGGGGAAGTCAGCCTCTGGGCAGAGGGAGCTGCCCGGCAGGCGCCATCTTGGAATCTTAGGTTTAGGAAAATAAAATCAGGCAGGTTGGGGGTGGGGGGTGGCTAGGTTGAGGAGATGCTTGAAAATAAGGATTCCCGGTGGGTACAGAAGGTGAGGGAGGCATTAGAGGTATGGGAGGTGGAGTGCATGGACTCACCAGTGAAGAAGCGAGGCCAAGAGGAAGATACGAACATTCCTGTGTTTACCCCCATTGCAGTGGCATATGGAAGGAGGGGGGGAAAGGCTGGACACTGGCCCTTGAAATTCACAAGTAACTCTGAGCACTTATGTTTTCTGGGGCATTTTAAATGCATTTCATCGTGTGCAAGGAAATTCGTGTTATTCCCACATGACATAAAGGACAGCTGACAGGCTCCGAGATAGGAACTGTCATGTCTGACTCCAGGGCAGACTAGTGCCCAGAAGATGTGAGCCCGAAGGTGCCTGACTGCAGGACCAGCTCGCACACATCCCACCAGTCATTCCCCCTCAAAAAAACTGAGGGAATATGTCACCATCACTATGAGGAAAGAGGCAAGGAAACTGAACTCCATGAAAAAGAATGCCTCCAGAGAAGAAAAGACCCAGGGAAGGATGGGGTAGGAAAAGTCAAGGAAATTATAACTAGAAAAAAATGAACAGACTTTTTCCTTACACACTCATCTGAGTGCTGAGTACACACCAGACTCTCTCCTAAACTCCCAGGCCACAAAAGGGAACAAGAAAGACACTGTCCTTAACTTCATAGGCTTACATCTAGACCAGGAAGGCAAATGAATGACAATTGCGCCATCACTGGCCCTTCCTGCACCCCTGCCAGGCATCACTAATCAATCCCCGCATTCCTTGTACTGATCCCCAATCTGGCCCCAATTTCCTTTCAGGCGGCTGTGGGCAGGCATGTGAGATGAAGACTCTGCCCTCCCTGATGTGAACATTAAGCTTTAGACAAGGATTTTCTGAGCACCTCCTACTTGTCAAACGCAACGGAAATTTGTAGAGTGTGATCCCCATGGTAGAGACGAGGAGACAGCCACCCACGCTGGCAAAGTCTCTGTAAGTACCTCACCAGGCTGTGTGGGGCGCCGACATCAGTGTTCGGAGTACAGGAGCAGGGGTGTGGGGGAGGGAGGGCAAGGAAGGGTGAGCTTTATTGAGGCATATTGACAAATCAAGTCCCAAGATACGGAATGTTTAATCGTGGTGATTTGATAAACATACCCCGGTGAAAGGGTTCCTGCCTGTAGTTAATGAACACATCCATCCCTCAATGTATTTCTTTTTTTGACAAGAACCCTTAAGTTCTACTTTCTTAGCAAATCTGGCTGACACCATACAATGTTACCAACAACAGCCGCCATGTTTTACTTTGGATCCTCAGCCCTTATTCGTCTTCCAGCGGCAAGTGGGACTCCTCTCACCAACTGCTCCCTACTTCCCACAGCCCACAAAGGAGGAGTCTTCGAAGTCGGTCAGAGACCCCTTGGGCGAATCTCCACTGTGGCTGGCTCCCGTCTCCAGCCTCTGTCCTGAGTTCCTGCTTCTCTGGTTGGACGCTCTTCTGAGCACCTTTGGAAGGCATGGAATGAGAAGGAAACTGTCCTGCTGCATCCACCCAATGTGCCTGGGTCTTTGCCATTCCAACCAGGCAGTTGGCCAAGCCTTCGGTGCCTTCCACCCAGCCTGCTATCCCTGAGCAGGGGTTCTCAAAATGGGCTCCCCCTATCTGGCCCCATCCTAGACCAGTTATCCCAGACTCTCAGGGGACCCTGCCTCAATGCTTCCAAAGCTGATGAGTGATTCTAGGATGCACACAAGTTTGGAGACGGCGGTGCTAGATGGTCCTGCTCCGGGCTCTCCCCTCCCTGTGCCCTGGGAGGACAGAGCTGCCAGCAACTTGCTGGGAGTCGAGTCAGCTCTGCGAGGTGATGTCCGAGGTGGAGACGGGCGGCCGGCCTGCCAGCTGCTCGCCCTCCAAACCCAACCCCCGCCGGGCTCAGTGCCGAGCCCTGCCAGGCCTGCTCCCCAAGGCGTCCGGTCCTCCAAATAAAAACAGGCGGCCAGAGTTCAGGGCCCACTGGCGTTCTCCTGGTAAGCACCTTTTGTTCCAGGCTCAGAGCTGTTAATTAAAGAGCCGTGATTAATGAGGAAGCGCTCCTGGTCCCCATCTAGGATGAGAGGTCCTGGGGATGCTGACTTTGCGGGAGGAATCTGCAGTCAGATTCCAACTGGAGCTATTTATAGACTGGGCTCTGCTAGGCTTGGGAGGAAGATGAGCCTCCTCCTCCCCTTCTCCCCTCCCTGCCCCCTCCCCACACCATACCGTGATGGAACACGGAGGTAGGAATATGTATGGAGGACGAATTTCTTTTTGAGTAAATCTTAGTGTGTCCACATTCCCATTAATTCATCCAAGCCTTCAGCCCCCCAACATAGATTTATTGAATGCCTACTAAGTGCTGGGTTCCAGGCCAATTGGTGTGGCCACACTCTGAGGAAGGGCCGCACGGCTCCGCCCCGGAGTTTTATTTCCATGGGAGGAGTCATGACCAGGGGAGTCTAGCAGTCCGTGGACAATTGTAAATAGAAGCAAAGGCTCCAAAAGAGGGGACTGTGGCTCCAGCAAGTCTTGAAAGGATCCCATACGCCCTCCCCACAGAGCCGGCAAGCAGATCACTGCCTTTCTCACCCCGAGTGAGGAAGCAGGCTTCGACGTGTTCTGGAAGTCGAGGATCCCTATTCAAAAGCAGCGTGGCTTCACAAACTCGAGTCCTCTTCCCCAACACACAGCTTGCATCCCTCGGGGGTCACACAGAGCAGTGCTGTTGGGTGTCAGTCCACGGAATGGGAGGAGTGATGTCACCACTCCCCTGGCTGACCCCTGCCAAGCCCCCCACACAATGTTCTCCAGGCTCTGAAACCCAGGGTGACCTTGGAAGCCACAACTTAAAGGAGCAGAGTCTCCACTGACCTGAATCCCCAAATGGCTTTGCAGAACAGACCCTCCCTCCACACCTCCCCCAACCAGGTGAACTTTATGCAAGCAAGACATGAACTTCAGGGCACCTGGGGGGCTCAGTCGGTTAAGTGTCTGTCTTCAGCTCAGGTCATGACCTTGGGGTCCTGGGATCAAGTCCCAAGTTGGGCTCCCTGTTCAATGGAGAGCCTACTTCTCCCACTCCCTCTACCCCTAACCCCCCCCCCCCGACTCATTTTCTCTCTCTCTCTCTCAAATGGGTGAATAAAATCTTAAAAAAAAAGAAATAGAAACTTGATTGTTCTATTGTTCTGAGCCCCTAAGATGTCAGAGCCTACCTGTTCCAGCAGCTAGCATCACCTGAGCTAATACAGCAGAACTGCTGGCTCCAAACACTATGTCTACTGCCTCTTAGAAAGAGTCAGTGACTTTCTAAAACATGTTGTGACTGGGCACCCCGGGGCACGAAAGACAAGGACGCTCAACATCCTTCACAAACACCTCCTCTGTGGGGCCTTGTTCGGAGTCACTCTGAACCAGTCCTGAGATGCCCCCACCCCACTCCTCCTCCCTCTCCCCTCCAGCAGCTGGAACTACAGTGGTCGATCCAGCGCTAGCTGGGGATGGAGGGGACAGAGAGAGAAAGGACAGGAGAGGTGCCTTCCTGGAACCAGATGAGAACCATGGCATGTGTTTTCCCACGGTGGTCGTACCTACCCCTGTGCGTGGGTGGCATGCCCAGTAAGGAACCCCAGAAATGGGGGGAGAAGGTCCAGCACACATGCTGGGGACACCATGGTGGTGTGACTCGGGCCCCAACTCTCTCTGCCATAAAACAGGCACATGATAGGGCCTTGCCACAAGTCTGATCCATGAAAGACAAAAAGCTACAAACATGCCTATGGACAGTGAGGAGTCCAGACTGGAAGGGACATGGGGAGAAGAACCTGCATCTCGGAGGAGGCATCAGGCCCCCACATGGCCCAGTCCCAGGACCATTTCCTGTCTGGACGTCTCCATATCCAAGGGTAAATGGTCTCCTTGTTTGAGTCCATTCTAATTGAGTTGTTCCTTCTGGCTCATCCCTTAAAACAAAACACTTCCTATCTCCGTGACTCAGTTTCCCCAGCTATAAAATGGGAACATGGCTCTTGTTTTCCCAGGGAAGAGTTCTGCTAATGGGACGCGCATGATGATCTTAACCCATCTTCCCAGGGTTTTGCGGGGACTGCGTGAACCTGCACTGGAAAGAGGTATTCACGCTCAAGAGCTCCTTCTTGAGTTTCAAAGTTCCTTCTCTCCCGACAGGGCTGCCAGCGTCTGTACAGTTTATTCTACTCTTCTTTTGTGGGCACCAAACTCTCTGACGGTGTGAAATGATACTTAAAGGCCCTCTACGCCACGTGGATGAGACAGAAAAACAGTTCTGCTCTTTCTAAGCCCTGCAGGTGTCTAAGGAAGCCGGCTCAAGAGGCCGTCTTGTTCCTCTTGTTCGCTCGGCTCCACGCGGGGGTGGGCTCTGCGAGTCCCTGAGAGCTGAGCTGCTTGTCCCACACCAGGACAGGAGCGGTCAGGGACTGAGCCTACATAAGTAGAAAGAGAGAGGCCTGTGCTCAGTCGAGAGCTGTGCACCGTGGGGCATGCTGTCGCTCCTGGCTGTAAGGGGGAATTCTCTAAGTCAATGTCACCGGGCTCAGGGAAGCCTGGGGACGCTGGTGCCGCGTTATCTGTGGGTGTGTGCGGGAGGCTGTTCCTGGAGGTAATTAGCTTTCACATTTGTAAGTTGAGTACAGATCACCCTCACCCAGGTGGGCGGGCTCCAGTAGGACAAAAAAGTGAAGCGTGATTTGCTCTCTGCTTGAGCTCGGACGCCTAGCTTTTCCTGCCGTCGGACACCAGAGCTCCCGGCTCTCAAGCCCTCAGACTCAGACCGGGGCTCACCCCACTGGTTTCCCTGTCCTGGCCCTCAGGTCTTATGGCTCGGACTGGAACCCCACCACCAGCCTTCCCAGGCCTCCAGCTTGAAGATGGCCATTCGTGGGCCTCTTTGGCCTCCATAATCCTGCAAGCCAGTCCCCTAGAATCAATCTCTTTCTAGATACCTATGTATATCCCCCAGGTTCCATTTCTCTGGAGCACCCCCAAAACCTCAGTAAAATGAACCCATCTCCACAATTCCTATGAGTGCCAAAGGGGATGACCTTCTGACTTTCACAGCAAGAAGCAAATGATAAAGAGCAGAGGCAGAACTCAAAGGGGCCAGGGTCTCCAAGGCAGAGGAAGCTCAGAGAGGAGGAGAAATTTCCCAAAGGTCACACAGCACTTAGGGGTGATCTGGAATTCAAACACAGGCGTGCTTGCTCCCCACGGAGCGCCTTCCATGCTCCACACCTGCTGTGTCCTCGGTCACCCCAACATTCCTGCTACTCACGCAGTTTCCCTCCCTGCTTCCCAGTCTTGTCCCCAAGGAAGCATCTTATCCTCATGTTTGGGGTTGGAGAGTCCACAGGGCAGTGAGACTGGGTGAGGCTAAGCCCTGCCTGGTGCTCAGAAAGTGTGTGTGGTGTATACACGGTGCACACACGTACACACACACGCTTGCACATGCACACACACACACACACACTCCTCCCTGGCTACTCCTCCCTGATCCCCTTGAAACTGCCCAGCTACTGGCCATGGCCTGGGGCACTCAGTGGACACCAATGGCCCCAAGCTCCACTGGGCCACCCCCGGTAGAGAGATTCCCAGTGACCCCTCCCTTTTTTCTTCAAGTCATTCCAGCTCCTATTTTCTGGGCAGGTCAGGCTGGCCATGGGCTTGAGGGAGATAGTCATAGGACCCTTCTCTCTGGCCAGGAACCCCAGGGCACAGACCCCGAGACCAGGATCTGAGAAAAAGTGGTTTATCTGGGAGGCAGTCCCGGATAAGGTATGAGATGTGGGAGAAGAAAACAGAGAAGGACAGATGGCCAGAATGGTGTCCATTCATAAACCAGTGACCTCTGTGGGCAACTGGGGTTCAGTTCCCTGGGAATCTCGAGGCGATGAGGTGGGAAGAACCTCAGAGTTGTCACAGCCAGAGACCAAGGGAGCTGGGGAGCTGGGTATTTATGCATCAACTCCCATCCTCACTGGCCGAGGGCGGCCCCCCACCCCCAGGACGTGAACCACCAGCACTTCCAGCCTACCCTGCAGGCAGTCCGAGGGGAAGCCACGGCCGGACTGAGAGTCAGACTCGACGTGCAGAAGCAGGATGTGGGAGACGCACAGGCAGGGCACCGACGGCCTCTCTGCTCTGCCCCCTTCCTTCCCCACCAGTCGTCCTGGGCCTCCCTGAGACCGTCCACCCTGCCCTCTTAAGCCACCCAGAGCCCTACCTTGAACTTGGTGCCTAGGAGCCCGGACCCAAAGTCACAATGTCACGCTGCAAGGTCATGTGGCCTCGGTGACACACAAAACCTCCAGAAGCCTCTGTACCCTTCTCTGTAGCACGGGCATAGCGGTTCCCAGTCATGCAGCTGTCGTGAGGTTAGGATAACACAGCACTTGCACACAAACCACTAGAACAATGTTTCCTGCCACCCAGGGGTCCCACACTGCTGTGTGGGTGGGCCCTTGTCCCGGGCACCTACCTAAGAGAGCACTAAGAGAAGCTCGAGTCCGGCCTGGGTCCACCCCCTCAGCCATGCGCCTTGACTCCAAGGGAGCCGTGCCCCATTCTCACTGGCCCCCCAGAGAGAAACACCCCTGAGTCACCTACTTGCCTTGAGAGGATGCCTTTTTCTAAGTTCACACAGAGGCATTATGTGGGCTGCAAGGGGCTCTGATGATAACTGTTATCCCTGCTCCTACTGTAAGCTAATTCACTCACGGCCGGGGTCCCCTCAAGTGCAGGAAACCCAGACCAGCATTTCAGGAACAGCCTTGCCTGAAGCATATCTCCCATAACTTAAGAAATTGCTTTGGGGTGGAGGTTGGGGGTGCACCAGGGTGGCTGCATCAGTTAAGCATCCCACTCTTGGTTTCAGCTCAGGTCGTGATCTTGTGTTCATGGCATCAAGTTCCACGTTGGGCTCTGCACTCAGCACACAGTCTGCTTGGCCAAGGACCCTCCATCCCTCTACACAGCAGGAATCAGGAAAGATCTACCTGCTTCTGGGCCCTCAAGGAGCTGAGGGGAGAGGTGTCCAGAAGCACTTGGGTCTGTGAGCTACGTGCCAGCCACAACTCCGCACAAGCCAGCTGGACAGTCAAAGGAAAATGTTACTTACTGAGCTGCCAAGGAAATATTTTACCCAGAACCTCAGGTGACCTATCTGTGTGCTTGGACCCCAGCAGGGGCTGGAGGGGGTCCTGCAGACTCCTGGGACACGCTCTGTTCAGTGGGTGAGAGGGAGAGGAGGCACGAGATGGAGTAGACCAATGCTTGCCCTGCACCAGCTTCTCCCCGACTCCAGTCATCCATCCAGAAGCTTTGTTTATCCCCACGCACCCACTCTGAGAACCCAGCCAGCCCTGAGCACTCAATCTGTCCCCTCCTCTTGGCCATTTAGGGCTCAGTCCTTCCCCCATGCCCTTGGGGCCCCTCTCTGCCCCTCTAATCTCTTTATGTCCACCCAAGCCTCCCCCAAACCCCTGTGCTCCTCATTCAAAGGTTCAAACAGACCACACCACCTCAGCAAACATCACAAATCTTCTTGCCAGCCTGAGGCCACAAGCTTATGTGGAATCTAAAACATAAATGCTCTTTTGCACCTGGAGGTAGCACACCTCCCAAAGTCCTCACAAAACCTCCCTGACACCCCACCATGGGAGCTACCTGGAGTTCCCTTCCCTGGGTGCACATGGAGATAGGCATCCCTCCCCGTCCAGCACCCAGCCCTGGCTCTGCATTGCCCAGGGGATCAGAGCGGAAAGTGGGAAGCACATACTCTCCCTGGGAGGACCCATGCTGTCCCCTGGGAGCCACCCACACACCCCCGTCCTGAGTCAAATCTTCCTATCCCTAGCAAGTTGGCTAGAACAGCCTCCCTCCTCAGCCCAGCACAACTAAAGAAGGCATCAGGGCAGGACTGAGCCCCTCACTGCAAACCAAACCACCCGCCCCACAGACCGACCCGCCTCCTGCCACCGTGTGAGGAGGGCAGAGCCTCTGAGAGCCCAGTGAAGTGCAGACACTAGAGCCTGTTTTTGTAGACACGCTCACACACTCTGCACACACACACACACACACACACACACACAGTCACATTTGCAGTGACCAGAAACACACACACAACCACCAACATAATCACCAACGCTCTACCAATGAGTGAAGGAGAAGAATTCTATGAACTTGTACATCTACACACCACTGATGCATGTGCACTGTCCCCCTCACCCACATACATACACACGACCATGAGTACACACACGTGTGCACATTCCCAGGTACCCACCCGCACAAAGAGCGGCACAAACAGATGTGCAAGACACTGCTGGTAACACCCACACAGGTGCACACGCACGCCCAAGGCAACACATATAGATACACAATACACGTGTGCAAACACACAGGGGCACACCTCCTGGGTATGCAATACCCACCCACATTCAGGCGCTGCTCTGAAATCCCAGACCGAGGGACCAGCTCCAGACCGGCCAGGCGGCTGGGGTGTTCCGAGGGAGAGTCACAGTAATGAGCTCTTTAATTAAAGTCCCCTCGCCACCCGCCAGCCATGAGGCCCTGCACGCCAACACCTGGCTTGGATCCTGGGCATCTCAGAGGCTGCAGATGGGCCAGGCCGCCACCGCGCAGAGACTCGGTCTGGGTGGTAATTAGGGACGGGGACCCAGCTGAAGAACTCACAGCCGCCCGGCCAGTCCATGTTTCTCTTCCCGCAGAGAAGGTCCTGCCAGCTCCGTGGCTCTTCCTCTCCATGTCCTAATTATGCCTCTGACTCTGGCTCCTCTCCATGCGCTGCCACCCCTACATCCCCAACACATGCATACGCATGCACGCAGGCCGTGGGGGGCCGGGGGTAAGGGCCCCAGGCTGACTCAGGCCTGCAGCTCCGGCCCCACTTGGCCCATGGCCCAAGTGGGAACTAGCCTCAGTGCCCCAGCACCACCCTTGGCCAGTCCCCCCAAGTCCCAGCCACAGCCTACTCCCCAGACTGAGCCCCTGCACCACCCCTCCCTCCCCGAAGCCCCTCTGGGCCAGGTCAGGCCCTTCGCCTCCCCCTGTTTGTGTTGGTTTGCTAGGACGGAGTGGCTTCAGCAGAAGTTTGTTGCCTCACGGTTCTGGAGGCCAGAAATCTAAGGTCAAGGTGTTGAGGGGGCTGGTTCCTTCTGAGGGACAACCCGTCCCAGGTCTCGCCCCGCCAGCTGCTGGTGGCTTCCAGCAAAGTGTGATGCTCCTTGGCTTCCTTGCTGGTGAATCGCCCCAATCTTTGCCTGGATCTTTGCAGGCTGTTCATTCTCCCTGTGTGCACGCGACCTCCAAATTTCCCTCTTTCAGCACACCTGTCAGAGTGGATTAGGACTCACCCTAATGACCTTGTTTTCACTGGATTGCCTCTGTAAAGACCCTGTATCTCCAAAGAGGGCCCCATGCTGAAGTCCTGGAGGCTAAGGCTTCCACATATGGGCGTGCCAGGGGACACAATTCAGCCCATAACATGGCACTGTTGTTAGTCCTACATGCCCACACCTTGCAACCTAGGCACACACTATCGCTCTGATTTCCATAGGAGAGGTTCTGGCTGGCAATGGGTTGAGGTATTATTCACCTGTTCGCTCACACCCTCAAGTAGTGGGTTTTATCGAGCATCTTCT
This sequence comes from Mustela putorius furo, assembly GCF_011764305.1. Taxonomy (NCBI): domain Eukaryota; kingdom Metazoa; phylum Chordata; class Mammalia; order Carnivora; family Mustelidae; genus Mustela; species Mustela putorius. The sequence goes on along the minus strand of NW_025421464.1, from coordinate 7,920,834 downwards.
ATGTGCCAGGCACTATCCTGAGGGCCAAGATAAGCAAGGACAATAAACAAGGGAGCGTGTAGGGAGAATAGCCCCAGCATAAGTCAAATGCCGTGAAGGATATGAACAGGTTGGAGCATGGGGTATCATGGGGGTGAAGAGGGTGACTTAGGACTGGGTCATTGGAGAAGGTTTTTCTAGGGAGGAGGTGTTTCAGCAGAGGCCTGAAGGCTCAAAAGGAGACCACTGTGCAAACATGTTCAAAGAGGAATATTCCAGGCCCAGGGGAAAGCAAGCTGGAAGACAAGGAGTCCAAAGAGAGCTCATGATGTCCAGGGAAGAGAAAGGAAACCACATGCAACTCTGTCTTCAGAACCCAGAGGAGCCCCCTTCTGACGCGGGCAAGGTGTGAGCAGCCCTGAGGGTCTCAGAGCCCGTGGATGGGATAAGGTCGGAGGCTTGGCAAGAACCAGGTCACCAGGGGCCTCCTGGGCCATAATGAGGAATTTCAATCTTAGCCTGAGAGCAGACTGGGGCAGAGTGACCCCACTGTGTCCGGGCCTTCCCATCCGGCTGCACTGGAAGCAGCCAGGGAGAAAGTGAGGAGGAAAGCACAATCATTTTGAGGGGCCCCAGCAGCTCGATCCGTCTGCGCCCACCCGAGCATGGTGAGGCCACCGTCTACGTTGCCCAGTGCATTTTAACCAGAATCTGCCATCGATTCTGGTGCTCGTATGAAAACATTCCAATTCCACTGCTTCGAAAGCTGGTCAACTTTCAGCTCTGTGCCTATAAGAAGTAGATTGAACGTGGCATCGAGGCAACTTTCCAGACTTAAGCCTGACCCTCAGGAGCCCCTGAGACTCTGGGTCCTGCAGAAATTTCTGAGAGTTCCACGGTGCGGATATGGAGCACGCACATCGGCCTGCAGACTCCAGCCCCGAGGCCAGCGCGGGCAGGGCCGGCCCGCACCTTCCCGGCATCAGACAGAAGCCCCGCCTGGTTCCTGAAATACACAAGCTTTTTCCCACCTCGGCACCTCCACGCTTGCTGCTCCCAAAGCCAGGAACACTCCTCTGTTGCCTCTCCCACACCCGGTTCTTCCTTCTCCTTTAGGCTTTCATTTCAAGGTCAGTCGTCCAGACAGGATTTCCCCGATTACACCCCCCACCCCACCCCACCCCACCCCCCCCCCACCCCCCCGTCTAAAGGTGCTCCTTTCTGTTTTTCTCTGCCAAGGCAGACTGCGAAGCATTGATCACGATTATTTCAGCGCCTGCCATCTGCGTCTGAGATCCCTCATTCAATACAAACTCCCCGAGGGAGGGAGGACCATGTACCCGTCTTGTTTAGGAGGGAGGGAAGGCAGAAGGGAGAAGGAAGAGGACAGGAGGGAGTGGGGAGGGAAGGAGAGGCGAGCGGAAGGGGGGATGGATATTTGCGGCTGCAGATTCATAGGGTCTAAAGCAGGTTTGCTCAAACTCAGCACTATGGTCATTTGAACTGAGTGAATTCCTTGCTGTGGGGGCTGTCCTGTACTCTAGGAAATTTTCAGCAGCTTCCCTGGTCTCTACTAACCACACACCACTCCCCATGAGGCTACGTGCGATAACCAAAAATGGTTCCAGACATTCCCCAATGTCCCCAGGGAGGGTAAGATCACCTCGAGGCTTCTGATCTGTTTTCAACAACTGAACTCTTATTTCAGACGTAATTTGATATAGAAGCCCAATTTCAACAACTGAACTCTTATTTCAGACGTAATTTGATATAGACGTAATTTGATAATTGATTTCAGACGTGATATGAAACACGTTCCAGGGGAGCCGTCCTGGGGGCTCTGTATCTGTCAGCAAGGGCCACGCGAATGCCAATGTAACACGTGCCCAAGACTCAAAGGCTTCCAGCGTCTGTTGTCATGTGCCGTCTGCAGGTAGTCTGGGCGCAGCGGGGCAGCTCACTTCAAGCGCAAAGTTGGCTGCACTTGGCCCCAGGCTGCAGACCGGGTTCAGTCTGCTCTGGGCGTGTGTGTTGCAGGTCGCATGTCCATGGACGTGCTCTTCACAACAGCAGCTCGCCAGCAACACAGAAGGGTACCAGCCCGATCACACAGGCATGTTTACCTGCCCCTTCTTGTGTCAAGCCTGCAAATGTTCCATTGTCACCTGAGCAACACTAACAGCAGTGGTGGGGAAACATGACCCTGTCCCCCAAGCGAGGTTAGTAAATCCACCTGCCCTAAACCTAAGAACACACTGATCCAGATAGTTGGGACTCACGGACAACACTAAGCCAATGGGCCTGCACTGACTTCCTCCAATACCAATGCCTCGCTGAGGGTCTGCTCAGGACCCTGAGAGCATGGCATGGCATGGCATGGCTTCATCTATCAGCTCACAATCATGAGCCCGAGCACTCAGCCACCCTCGTTGCACCTTTCCGGAGCACCTGGAGGTGGTGGCTTTCATTCAGCAAGCATTTTCCCCCTGCCTCCTCTGTCTGGGGCACTGGATCCAGTAGTGATCCTGGAGCACATAGACAAAAGGGGTGAACGACCCCGCTCCCAATGGGGGTGACCCCAACCTCTGCACTGAGCCACCAGCCACCATCTCTCCTCTGTCTGATGAATGCTCCTCGTATTATTCTCCCCAGAATCTGCATTTGGGGCTGCAGAAGGACCCTTTTCCTGCCATAGCTCCGGCCCCTCCAACAGGGATCCTTTGGATACAGGGATTTGTCTTGTCAAGATATCATCATGTCTAAACCAAGGCACTGTCAGCAGCCCCATGAAAATGAATAATGGCCGCAATTATGACCCATATAACAGCCCAATAAAACCTAATTAAAATGATCCACATCCCATCTGCCAAGAGCAGGGCAAAGCAGCCAGGGAGGGATGGAGGCCCAGGAAGTTCAAGGAGAGCAAGTAATGTGAATAATAATAATAACACTAATAATCATCACAGTAGAATAAATATATAGTATTCACATATTGTCATACAATATAATCATGACAATAATGTCACTGTTGCGGCTGACATGGTATCAGCACCGTGCGCCCGACCATGTGCTAGAAGAGAGACTGAGGAACTTGTTCAGAGACACTAATAGTAGATCGGAGAACTGAACGGTCAGGCTCCAGTGGTGCCTGGCAGGTAACAGGTGTTGAATGCATGAAGAAATCTGGTCAAGAGTCCATGTCAGGCATCACAAGACACCATGCAAACAAGCAACAGACATTTATTAAACTCACCAGAACTCTTGTACAAAAAACAAAGCAGGGACAAAGACGAGCCAACCACCAAAATCTGACATGGCTGTAATGGACGTATGTGCAAACACACTGAGGATGTGGGCACGAAGAGGGACTTTATTTGACCCAGGAAATCAAGGAAGACTTCCCAGAGGAGGCAAAACTGGAGTTGGGTTCTAAAAGATTGAATAGGCGGGCACCTGCGTGGCTCAGTGGGTTAAAGCCTCTGCCTTCCTCTCAGGTCATGATCCCAGGGTCCTGGGATCGAGCCCCACATCCGGCTCCCTGCTCAGCAGGAAGCCTGCTTCCTTCTCTCTCTGCCTGACTCTGCCTACTTGTGATCTCTGTCTCTGTCAAAAATATAAAAAAATAAAATCTTTTAAAAATATATAAATAAATAAAAGATGAATAGGAATTTGCCAGACGGGCAAGAAAAAGAAGGTATTTCAGGCAGAGAACAGGTATGAAGCTGCCAAAGGGTCAGAGCACCCCATATTCTGGGAGTCCCAACATTTGCATGAAAGTTACAGCAGCAGAGCCTAGCTGGGGCTCGGCGTAGGAGCGAGGGGGGAGACATGAAGGCTGTCAGGGTCAGCAGGTCAAGATCATCGAGCACATTTCAGGCCGGACTGAGGAATTAAACTTTCACCCCATCAGCAATGAGGAACATTGAAGACCTGAAAACAGAGCACTGATATGCAAGAACAAGGAGCAAGAGCAAGGAACAAGGAGCAAGATTTGCTTGCTCCTTCAGGGCGCTGGGCTGGGAATGTTCTCGAAGAAACAGGAAAGCAAAGCACAAACTCTGGGACATTTGAACACAGTGCTCCATGAAGAAGCACAGGTTACCATACCTTTTTATTAGAGATGAGCCTTAAAACAGGCCCAGCATAGCCAGAAGGGCAGCCCCAGCACCGAGCCCTACCGGGCACGACAGCCAGAACGGATCAAAGCCTAACTAAAGAGTGGGCCGTTTAGACTACCGCTAAGTGGTTCTACCATGAGCGTCGCCTGCTCCCCACCTGCAGGACGATGACTCTCGTATCCTGGGTACAATCAAAGGTCTCCACCCGTCCAAAGGATGCCATCTCCTGCCTGAGGGCCTGAAGTTCAGGAAGGGGCTGACTCCTCCAAACGGATGGGTCTTTAAAAAACCGAGATGTCGAAGGTTACGGGCACGTGAGACAGATTGGTTAAAAAAACGATTTCTGTCGTTGCCTTTGTCATTTCAAATGATGCTGCCCTTTGACCCAGGAAGAGTTTCCAAATGCATAAATAGAGCAATAATCTCCAGCGCCGATGTTTTGATAAAATGAAAGGAGGGGGGAGTACATATTATAAACACCACCTCCGGGAAGCACAGTCAGAAAAAGTTATTAAACATTCTGTCACAAGCTTGGAAGACAGCACTGTCCACCCTACCCGGCACTGAGTTCCTAATAAAGGCGGCATCTTGGAATTTGTCACTCTTGAATGCATAATTCACTAGTCAAAAAGCAGCGGTAATACATTGCATTTTCATAAGGGGTTCTGAAGCTGTCTAATTTCCCTGAGCCGCAGGACGACAGGAGGCTGTGGCCACTCGCAGAGGCCCCTTTATGCATTATGGATAGAGACTTTGCAATTCAAAGTGACAGCTCAGCCTCCCCATCGCCTGGCCCCCAAACCCCAGATCATATTGGAAGGCCCCGAACTAAAGGACGCGTCTGCCCCCAAACCTGCCCATAGCCATTTGGTACCTAGAAGTGAGTGTGCGTGCGTGTGTGCACGCGAGCACGTGTGTGTTAAGGTAGGGAAAGAAGCAAAAATCATTCCTTGAGTCTCACCAAACATAACCAGAAACCCAGGCCGACCTGTCACTTGATAACACACTTGCATGGTGGGGCAAGCCGGCGGGCAGTGAGCAGAAGTGAGTTCTGCACATACCCGCCATGCCCAGCGGTCCCATAGATGCAGGCTTCTCTGACAGCTGGATTGCAGAGTCTCGGTGCACAACACAACCAGGCCACTGGCAACTGGGTCGAAAGTGTCTTAGTGTGTCTTTCACCTAGCAACGTCACAGAGATGGCCAAAGCAGAGAGGCAGAACCCCACAAAAGACATGGACCGTCTTGGTAGAGGGCACCTCAGTATGATGAGACAATCCTAGGCCAGGACTCAGATGGCCTTGACCCTAATCCCACCTGCCACAGTAAAATCATAGGACCTCAGGCAAGTCCCTCAGCCTCACCTAGGACGGCCTAAGGAAAAGTGAAACTGCGTAGTTTAGTAGAAGGGGCACAGGACCCAGCCCGTCTCATCTACACCACGTCCTACATTTTATGCAGAGGATGCAGAGCTGAGCTGGCTGGATTTGCCTCCTAGCTCTGCCCTAACATCTCTAGGCTTCCATTTGTCCATCACTGAAACGGGAATAAAAATACTACCGACCTCAAAGAGATAGGGATGACTGATCCAGGGCAGAGGCCCTGGAGAGGAAGGTGACGAGGAAAAGTGCGACCCAGAGATGGAGCTCAGAAATGGCAGGCAAAGGAACGGAGTAGGGAGGTAGTTGCCAAGTAGGGGCTGGGTCAGGCTGACGTGAAACAGCTCCGGGGAGCACCTTCGCTGGCACATGATTTCCTAACCCCACAATGCCAAGCGGTGCCATGCCCAGCTTTCTGCTCCAGAACGTACCAGCCCCTGGGCTCTCTGACCTCCTTCCTTGAGGGCCAGCTGTCTGAGACACAGAGACAACTGGGTCTACATGACGACAAGTGTGGTCAATGAAGTCAAAATAAGGAGAAGTGAAAACACATCTAATAAGAAACAGATGAAGGGAAACATCTCATTTCATCCTTTCTAACCATCGCTGCTACAATGAAGCTAGTTCTTTTCAACCTCCCTGTCCTCCAGGGGTCCCCAGTGCCTTGGTGGTGACAGACAAGCATCCAAGAGTGAGAGGTTAGCACCTCTTAATGGCTACTGGCCCCTCTGGGAGCAGGGGACAGAGCCATCTTGATGCAAAGGTCTCAGCAAGCCACGTGATATGGACAGTGAGGACCCAAAGGCATGGCGGGGAGTCAACTAAGGAAAACAACGGAACCTCTCTGCACGTGACAAGCAAGATAATGTTCCTTACTCCTGGGAGGACAGGGCAGGAGAGAATCAAAGGGGAAACCATTGAGTAGGGAAGGGAGGGAAAGCTGGGAAAAAATGGCTCCCATGACATCTGGTGAAGCCCTGATGATGAAGTGGCCTGAAGTTATTTAAGGAGACGATGTTTTCCTGTCAGCCCCTCGTTCCCGTAATACAGCTTTACTTCAGTTCTGCTACACAGGGCACACTCATGGATGCTTGGAAGAAGTGGCATCATTCATGGGCCTTGGGGAAGGGACTGAGTTTCCTAGTTGGGTTTGCAAGTGTTGATCAAAGACTTCAACCCTGAAGGCAGTAGTTGAGGTGTCCCTGAGAATGGAAGGCCCAGAGGCAGAGAACTTGGGAGGGTTTAGGATCAACTTTAGACATAAAATAGGAGTTCCAATCAATCTTCACTAGAATTCAAAGGACCAGGAGGCGGCAGCTGGCATCTGGGGTCCACAGAGAACCGACATCCAGAGTATAGTCCTAACAATCTATACAAGAGCCAATGGGACCACCAAGGAAGGAGCAGATGACTGTCCACGTGAGCCTTGGCGAATGGATAGAAGTTTTCAGTCAGTAAGGCCATTCATTCCAAGAGGAGGTAATGGGAGTGTTCAAAAGCACAGTCATGATCAAGTAGCCTGTTCGAGAAGGTCGGCTGGTACGGAGGACCTGGGATGTGGGGAGAATGCACAGAAGGGTAGAAAGGTGGATATGGGGTGGTCAAGGGTGGGCCAGGACACATCAGCATAAGCCTCACAGAGGAGTCAGGACTCGGTCTAAAAGAAAGTGGGGGGAGAGGGGTCCTTAAAGGATTTTCATAAGTGATGTGCCATGGCCAGATCTGTGTTATAAGAAGCTCAGAAGAGAGGAGACTAGAGGTGCAAAGCAATCAAGTCGAGGGAAGAGAGATAGGCTTGATCCAGTGTCATGTGGCATCCTAGAAATGAGTAACAATGGAAACAAAATCAGGCAAAGGACCTGAGCAGTCAGTGCACAAAACAGACAGTACAAATGGCTGATAAACATCTGAAAACATTCTTGATGCCATGAGTCATCACAGAACTGTGAATGACACAACCACGTGTATCTAGCAATAGGATAAAAACTGCCTCGGAGGCACAAGCCTAACCCCACACTAGCATTTGCTCAGGGAAAAATGGGAAGGGAAGTGTACCAGAGAGGGAGCATCAGGGGGCTTCAAATTTGTCCACAGTGTTTTATTACTAGGAGAAATCTGAAGCAAAAATGAGAAATGTTAAGATCTGATAAAGTTGGCCAAGTGCTAGGTTTACAAGTGGTCTTCTTACTCATCTCCAGTATCTTTCTTCTTACTCATCTCCAGTATCTTTCTGAGTGTAATACTCTGTAATTTAATAAAATAAGTAAGTATTTCATAATATTCATAAATAATAAGATAAAATAAATAATAAAACAAGTAAGTATTCATTTTTCAGTCCATGCCAAAGGTTAACATAAAATGATTCCTAGCGGTATGGGAGATGTGAGTAAATTGCAATCTTCATGTGCTGCTGGTGAAACAGAAATTAAGAGTATTTCCAAAAGACAAGTTAGCAATGACTGGCTAAATTGTGGAATGCTTCTGGGCCTGTTCTACCCCTGGGAATCTCCCTCAAAGAAAGTATCATCACTGTGCCCCAGCATTGAGCTTTATAAGAAAAATCAGAAATAATATAACTTTGGGACACCTGGGTGGCTCGGTGGGTTAAGCTGCCTTAGGCTCAGGTCATGATCCCGGGGTCCTAGGCTTGAGTCCCATATCGGGCTCCCTGCTCAGCAGGAGGCCTGCTTCTCCCTCTGCCTGTCACTCTCTCTGCTTATGTGCTCCCTCTCTCTCTCTCTCTCTTTCTCTCTCTGACAAATAAAATCTTTAAGAAAAAAAAAAAGAAATAATATAAATGTACATCGGTACTCTGTAGCCATAGGAAGATGTGGTAAAGAGATACCGAACGACAGAGACATGTATCATATTTTAACTAATAAAAGCTTGACGCATCAGTATGAACATACCATTTCCTCTTTGGAAAAACAAGTGTGTGCACATAGACAACACACAGGACACACAGTGAAATGTTACAAGCGACCCTTTCTGAGTAGGGTAATAATGAATGGTGTTTATCTTCTTACTCCTGTTTTTTCTTGCATAGCCCTTGTATAATTTAAATGAATAGAAACTATATGGCTTAAAATAGTGTATTTCTTTATCAACAAATTTTAAAAATCATATCCCTGTGCTAAAATAAACCCAAATGAAAGAACATCCTACAAAACTTTTCTGGATGTTTCCCAAAAATGTCAATTTCAGGGAAGGCAGGAAAGTGTGAGGAAATCACACCAAAGGAGAGAAAAGACACTTGACAAAGAAATGCAACACAGGACCCTGGGTCAGATCTTGGATCTGAAAAAAGTACTATATTGCTATAAAAGACATTACTAAGGCAACAGATGAAACTTAAATACAAGTTAGATAACATTATATCAATGTGGGGGTGCCTGGGTGGCTCAGTTGTTAAGCATCAGCCCCCCATGGAGCTCCCTTGCTCAGCTAGAGCCTGCTTCTCCCTCTCCTGTTCCCCCTGCTCTTTCTTGCTCTCTCTCTCTCTCTGACAAATAAGTAAAATCTTTAATAAAAAAATATATTGTATCAATGTGGTTACCCAAGATGTGAGGTTCAGGAGAAAAAGAGGAAGTTAAGCACTTTGGAACAAGAATCATGTACCTGCAACTTACATTCCAACCCATCAACAATAATTAAACAACAATAACAAATGAATATGTTTGGAAAGAGAAATAAAGCTATACTGGTAAAATATTGATATTTGGTGAACAGAAGTGAAGGGCATATACAGGGGTCTATTTTACTATTGGGGGCGTTTTTCTGTAAGTTTGAAATTTAAATAAAATTTAATAAGAATCCTTTCCAATAAATAAAATAAAAATCCAGTTTTAAAAATACAATGAAATAAAGGACCCACTAGAACTAGCTCATACCGGCTTGCAAGAGTTCACGGCAAAAGTTTCAGGAATGTTTCAAACCAGTGGACAAGTTGGTAGCTTGAAACTGGCCACGTGGGGAGTATTTACACCACAAAAATTGGCAAACGTTACAGAGTGAGGCTTTTATTTATTTTTTTTTCCCCCAGTGAGTCAGTTGTAAAGCACTTCCCCAAAATAACCATTGGATGGATCCATTCTCCCCGGAAGCTGGTAGAGACACGGTTGCTCTTCTGGGTCCCCAGGGCCTGGCACGGGGCTGTGCCTGGCCACGGTGTGGAATTTCTTTCTTCTGAGTAGCTATCAGATTTTACACTGCTCTTTAAGTCCCACCAAGATTTCTCCTCCACTGTGAATCGTCAGGGGAGATGCAGAGGGATGTCGCCCCTCTGCTAACAACTGTCTGCACAGAGAGGAAGCGGTGTAGCCATGCTGGTGGGTCCCCGAAGAGTGGTTGCTGACCCGGCCACTTCCTTCACGGCTCCAAGCCCCAAGCACTGTGTCCCCGGGGCTCGTACGTCCATATTCTTGGAGTTTGAAAGATAATTGGTGAGTTATTGCCTTCATTGATGGTTGGCTGGCAAGAAGTGGGTTTCTTAGGTTGGGTCTCCTAGAAGCAAACCCTAAGAGGAGGATTCGGGGCCAAGTAGTTCATCGAGGAAGAAGTCCCAGGAGCCACAGATTAGGGGAGTACAGAAGTGAGACAGGGATGGGAAGAGAGGAAGAAAACCAACACAGTGTGTTGCTGAGCCCTGTGTTGCTATAGACAACAGAGGTACAACCCCTCTGTTCCTCCCAACAACACTAGGAGACAGTGGGGAACGGATCTTGCCATCATTTTACCCAAAGGGCAAGCAGCTGGCTGTTTATCCTCCGGCCCCCCATGTAGCAGGAGAAATAATGACCCCCAAAGGGATCAGATCCCAATCCCTGGAACCCGAAAATGCTACCTTATGGGGCCAAACAAAAAAGGATTTTGAAGATATTATTAAGTAAAGGCTTTTGAGATAAGGAGATGATCCTCGGTTGTCTGGTGGGGGGGGAGAGGGGGCCTTAAATACAATCAGCTCAGAAGAAAAGGAGATTTTACACCAACAGAAGAGGAGAAGACAATAGCACCATGGAGCCAGAGGGGTGAGCAGCCCCATGCCAGAGCCAGGGAGGCCAGCAGCAGCCAGGGCTGGAGCAGGCAAGGAATGCACTCTCCCCTTAGAGCCTCCAGAGGGACCACAGTGCTCTGCGACCTGACTTCAGACCAGTGATCTTGATTTTGGACTTTTGGCCTCCAGAACCGTGAGAGAAGACTACTTGTTGTTGGAAACCACCAAGTTTGTGCAAATTTATCACGGCAGCCCCAGGCAACTCTTCCACCCGTCAGGCACTGGAAGAGGGAACCTCCCAGGGGACACAAATTGTCCGCCCCCCTGGCCTCCCAGCAAACAGGGACAAATCCCCCCGGCGGGAGACACAGATGTGTGCAGCGGGAGCCAGGGAGCAGCACCTGGAATGAGGAATGCCGAGGGGACGTGGGCAGGTCACAGACACTGTCGGTCTTGGGCTGGGCTGTCTCACTGTAATAACCCTGCACTTGAACGAGGCAGCGCTCTCTAGGGGGCTACGAGGGTCAGCACCCCCGTTCTCTGCAAGGAAACAGACTAAAATGTGTGGCGTGGGAAGCTAAAACCATGGGGAATTGTGGGGTCAGAAAGCTCTGGGGACAAAAACAGGAGAGCAATGCCTACCCCTTAGAACAGGGGTGGGAAGAGCCTGCACCCACAAAACATATCCTCCACAGGTGGCAGACGTGCCCCTGAACACCGCCAGCCATGCCTTCAGGCTGAGGCTCTGGAAGAGGAGTGTGTCAGCCTCTCCCATACCGACACTTCTACTGTTAGCAAGTGTGATACCGAAAAACATCCCATGGTCATCAAGTTGGGGTAAAGCAGAATCAGGCAAGGTTAAACCAATTCACTCCTCAAGAGATGAAGGTTATGCAATTTCCACTCCCCCCTCCACCAAAATTTATTTTTCACTGGAGACTTTTTTCACAAACCATCTCATGAGATTTGTCTCCTGAAACACACCTGGGGATGCTGCCAAGGGAGCAGACCAGAGAGGGTGCAGGAGGAGGACCCCAGTGGGGGGCCCTACAGTTGCTGGCCAGGTTGGGGTGCTTACAGCAGGCTGTGACTCTGGCCTGAGCACATCACAGTGTTTTCTACCCTACCGTCCCCACACCGGGGGGAAGGTGTTTCACAGATGAGCAAACAGGCTCAGAAACAGTTGGACACACAGGGGGGTAAGGCAGAGCAGACAGGGTGAGGGTCCCAGGCCAGAGTGGGATGGGCAGCCGCTACCCCTGGCTGGATGAAGGGCCTCTGATGATGACCCCGGGGGTAAGAAGGTGAACTCACTGGGATGATTCATAACTTAAAATTTAAGGCTTCTAGAAGCAGACTCGCAGCTGGGGATCAAGGATGGGGATGTCCCACGTGTCCCAGCTCAGCACTGAGAAGGACAGAGAGTCAGCCCAGTTTTCTCCCTTCACCTCTGCGGGGGCCAGCCTGCCCTGCTGAGTGTTAGTTACCTGGTTCCCTTGGACCAAGTCGGCTTAGGCCAGAGGGACCATGAGTCCGAGAGAAAGCCTAGCACTGAGAGCTTGTCCCTGCCATGGCCACAATGCTCTCTCTTCTGCTCAGTCATCCAGGAGGACTGAGTGAGCTGATAAACAGCAAGGAGAGCAGGTTGAGATGCAGGCCACTGCACCTGCATTCTGGCCCCTCAGAGTCCTGGCCGTGCTGGACCAGTCCAGCTCACTGCCCCTGCACCTGCTGCCTGGGGCCCCCCAGCCTCTGGTCAGCCCAACCAGGGCATGTGGACACCTTCGCTTCCCGAGAACCTGCCTGCCCCCCAGCCAGGTCACCCTGCCACGGCATCTTCTCTATCAAACAACTCATCCTGTTGAAGTACAGTGACCCACTGAGAGGAAGCAGGACTTTAAAACACAGCCAGCCAAGGCCGGAATGCTCCACGCCTGCTCCAGCCGGGACGGGACGTGCTCGCCGGGTCAGGTGGAGATTGCCTTGCCATAACCAAGCCAAACAGATAGCGGAGGTCAAAGAACCAGGTAACAGCCAAGCCCCAGGGCCAGAGGAAGGGATGATGGTCCTCCCAGGAGAGCCACAGAGGAGGGGACACGCCGCCCCTAGTGTCTCGCTTCTCTCACTGTGGTTCCCGGACGGGCAGCACGGGCATTCCCCGGGAGCTGATTGGAAATGATGAGTCTCAGCCCCAGCTTTGACCGACAGCATCAGACTCTGCACTGTAACAAGACATCCAGGTAATCTGTGCACACATTCAGGTTTGGGAAGCAGTTTCCTTGAACATCAGAGCTTTCTCCTTCACAGGAATTGGGAGCCAGAAGGAGGCAGGAGGGGAAAGAATCATCTCCCCCTCGTTCTATGCATAGACTCTCCAAGCTGACTGATGAGGCCTCACGAGCTTCCTTCTGGCCGGTAAGCGAGCACAACGGCTGGGACCCCAGAGGGGTCAGTTTGCTGCCCTCTTGGCCATCACTTGGCTCAGCGGCCCCCAGCCTGCAATGGTCTGGGTGAGAAATGGGCTCCTTCTAACTACCAACCTAGGCTCGGCGCCAGCCCGGCTTGGCTTGTGGGTTTCTCGGGCCCCCAGCCTCCATCTGCCAAGAGCGTGAGGGGCAATCCCTCCACCCCAAACTTTTGTGTCTTTGTAAAATGTTTAGCGAAAAACTGCCGACTATGTAAATCAGAGATCATTAGAGGTTGGGTTTTTCCTTAAAGAATGGATTCAGCAAAAGGCTGTTTTCTCCCCGGCTCTGGGTCTCTATTTAGGGGATTGGCGCTCTGTTTATTTATTTATTTATTTATTCATTAGCTGGGCCCACAGTCAAGGAGAAGGGAGCAGAGCTATTAATCTTTCCTGTCATCCATTCACAGATGTGGAGTTCACACCACAGCAAATGTGAAGTCAGCAGTACACAACCACAAGGTGGAAATTTCAAGAGAAACAAGCTTGGAGGAATAAAAAAAAATAATAATAAAAATAAAAAGGGAATGGGGGCAGGGTGGAGAAAAGCGCGATGTGGAGACAGAGCACATTTAAAACACAGCGTCTGTGCCTCCCTGGGCGCTGGCGTGTGCCTGAGAGTAATCTTGTTCCCAGCATGGAGGTGCTATTGATATGTTAATAATAATTTCCTGTTCTCTTCATCCTAAAGAAATGAAGTTTGCAAACTGATTCTGATGAAGTAGATCTGATTCTGTGTGTGTGCGTGTGTGCGTGTGTGTGTGCATGTGTGTGTGTGTGTTTAAGTAGAGACTAGGACGCACACATACACTCACACACATTCCCCTCTCTGCCTATTTATGGCAGCTACTTAGTGGATTCTGGAAATCTGCACGGAAAGGCAGGTAGTCAAAGGCTGTGACAAGGTCTGAGAAGGCGTTGGGTGCCCCTTCTGGGAACGATGTGACTGCCAGCTCTTGGGGGCGGGAAGACAGCAGCAGCGTGGAAAAGGCTGTTGCGTTTTGATGGAAAGACAAGTCACAAGAGGCTCTCGTGGGGGTTCTAACTTAGGGAGCCCCAGCTGTCCAGTGTCCCTGAACCAGGTCTGGGCAGTCTGGGGCTGGACCAGAGGAATCCGCCCCCGAGCTTCTTAGGACCGGCGTCCCTCGAAAGCCTGGCAAATCTGCAGGGGTCCTGATGCATTGGTCCCCTCTTGCACAGACTTGGACTGGCTACTCCCCTGCTTTGGTTTCTGCCTCGCTGTGTTCCTGTTTGGGGGTCTGAGGCCTGATACTTTAGTTCTTTGCTTGTCAGCCCTTCACCCCTATGCCTTCAGCAAATGGGTGACCAGAGCCCCAGAGTACACTTTCTTAGTAGAACGTTCCAGAGACCCTGGTGCTGTACCCATTGCTCAGGCCAGATGCACTGTTCATTAACCCCAGCCTGGCTGAAAGCTGACTTCACCTTTTATCTTGAGCTGCTGCCGTTCCCCTGGATCCCTCCCCTCCCCACTCCCTCTACCCCGGGTCTGAGATCCTAAACTCCCAGCCCACAGCCACGCACAGGGATGGCCCCATCTCAGCAGGGAAAGGCCAAGGGCAGGTGTGTATGGACCATACCTGGTACCCCTCGAACCACCGCCGAGCAAGGCCACCGCTTCTCAGGAGCTAAAGTCAGTGACTTCTCTCACCAGACTGTGAGCTCCTAAGGACACAGAGACCATGTTTATTCCTCCTGCTCCTTGACACTTAGTGGAATTCTCGGTGAACATTAGTTGATTGTGTTAAACTCTGGGTCAAAAGCAGAGTTGGTGGGATGGCTAGCTGCCTGGGGAAAGTGAGGAGGTTTGTGCCCGAGCCGACTCTTCTCAGGACACAGGAAGCTTTGGGAAGTATGTCAGCTGCTCGACAGAGGGTGTGTGGAGCAGAATTCTGAGGCTGTATCTGGACTCAGTGGGAAGGGCTGGAGATCCCCTAGTAAGCCTGCCCCGGGCACAAGCCAACGAGGGACGAGGCCCATGGCTCCCACACCAGCCCTGGAGAATGCCTGCTCGGAGTCACAGGGGTTCCCCCCACCCCATCACCACCCAGTGTGGATGTGTAGATTCCACTGGGCTGAGGATGAAGGGCACTGTTCCGATGGAAGGGAACAGGAGGGGGGGCCCAACCCACAAATGAGCCCCCCGCTCACGGACCTCTTTCCCTGCCAGCCCCCTGGAAAGGCTGAGTGTGGGCCCAGGATGCTCTGGAGCTGGGATAAGTCTCGATGGGCTGGCATGGGGATCACCAGCTACTCTCGGTCTCCTGGGAGCCAAGAGGTAAGGCCAGGGTGCAACCTCCAACTTCTCACCAGAACCCACCCCTGGCAAACACACTCGAATCATTCTTGCATCCACCTTGCCTCCATGAAAGTCAGTTCCCTTACTGTCATATCCATTCCCATCTGTAAATTGGAAACAGTAAAATCCAGGTCTAAAAGGTATGGAGAGCAAAATGCACTCATATCATTAGTACAGACCAAAGCATACCCCGCTGCTGAAAAGCACCAACTTCCTCTACAGCGATCAGAAACCCCCGCAACATGCTCCCAGCATGTGGCCTCAACTTGTGGCCTCTTCTCAGCCCCCACTTTATCCTAGCCTCGAGCTACACCAAGACCCTAACCCCACCTTTGCTCTTATCTCTGGCCTTTGTTCATGCTTTTCTCGGCCTGTAGTCTCCCCTCTGCCCACCTGTAGGTCTTGGATTAGACACTGCCTCCTCCAGGAAGCCTTCCCTGACCCCACCCCACCCCCTAAGCCATGTACTTACTTCTGTCAAAGGATTACCATGCTATGTTGTCATTGCCTGTTTATTTGTTTTTCACTAGACAACAAATTGGCAAGTTCCCCCCACCCCCGAAAAGAAAATAAAAAGTAAATAGTTTATTCATCACAGGTCATAGAGTCTCTGTCTTAACCACTCAACTCTGCCCTTATAGTGCTAAAGTGGCTACAGACAACATGTAAATGAATGAGTATGGCTGGGTCCCAATAAAACTTTATTTACAACACAGATCTGGGGGGCCAGATTTGGCCCACAGCCTGTAATTGGCCCTCCACTAGATAATGAGCTTCTCAAAACGGGAAATTTTTCCCCCATTTTTTAAAATAGACTATTTTCTAGAGCAGGTTTAGTTTCACAGCAAAATGTAGCAGAAGATGCAGAGGTTTCTCACGTCCCCCCTGTCGCCATGCATCACCCCCGCCCATTATCAACAACACCTACAACAAAGGAAATGTTTCTTTTTTTTTTTAAGATTTTATTTATTTATTTGATAGAAAGAGATCACAAGTAGACAGAGAGGCAGGCAGAGAGAGAGAGAGAGGGAAGCAGGCTCCCCGCTGAGCAGAGAGCCCGATGCAGGACTCAATCCCAGGACCCTGAGATCATGACCTGAGCCGAAGGCAGCAGCTTAACCCACTGAGCCACCCAGGCACCCCAGGAAATGTTTCTTTACCAATGTTCCTACCATAGTGCCTGGCACAGAGAATGTACTAGACACTTAAAGAACAAAGGACTCGTGTTGCAAACATTGTTTGCATTGTTTGCATCTCCTGGTAGGATTGAAATTAACCCATTATATCCCTAAGACCTGGGGAGGACTGCCTAGGCATTAGTGTGCCTGGGACCCTATGTGTGCTGGACAGCATGCCTGTCAGGACTAGTCATGCACTGTCTCCACAGCTAGACCCCAGGAGGACATGCTCACCCCTGCCTCCATCTTGCCTCTTCCCATCCATTTAGCATCCAGACTTCTGGATGGAGTGGGGCACTAATGCTGAGTCCAGTGGGCACCACTGCTTCTCTAGGACTCTGTTTCTGTTGCTACAGGGCACTTCCATGTCCTACCCCATGCTATGGCCAACCATTGCAGATGCTAGGATTTCAAAGCCCCACAATAAGGCGCTGTGGTTTGGAAGAGAAAGCCCCTCTACCTCTCCATATTTAGCTCCCCAGGAGGGACTCACAATAGTGCCACTTAGGCCCAACTTCTTGCAGTCTTACTGAAACAGTGCACTCTCCCCCAGGAACCAGTTGTGAGGCAATAATGGTGAGGAAGGGGCCAGGTGGGGAACGAAACGGGAGAACTCCATCACATAGTCAGCAGAACTACCCCTTCTTTCAAAGACAGAGGTTTTGTTACTTGGGGAAGCTCCTTGGCCCAGCTCTGTATTAACCCCAAAGGAACTCATTTTCACAAGAATCCTCCATTCCTCCTGTAAATAGGCTCCTACTGATCCAGGCCAACCATTTCTGAGATATTCTCTAATAAGCATATAAGAAACTTCACTTGCACAGAACTTAGGTTTAACCGCAATAGCTCAACCTCCAAACCCCTCTGGGTAAATAGGATAGACTGCACTTCTGGTCCTCATTTTTACTCCCTCATATTAAGATTGTATATCTCACCCTTTGCCACCTAACTCCCAGGACCCTCCTAATGGCAGAAGAATTTATGTCTCTACCTTGTTGCTATTGGGCTTGGCCAGGGGACTCACTTTGGCCCACAGAACAACAGGAGGCACAACCCAACAGAAGCCTCAAATGCACTAGATCGTTCACTCGTCCTCTGCGCTCCTCCCACTCTCTGTTAGAAGACTGTGCCTTGGTAAGCTGCTGGTGCAGGAACAAAGGTCTGTGCAGCCGCCCTGAACCCAACCCACTTCCTGGAGTCCAGCCTGGCCCGGCCAAGATCAGCTGAACCCTAGCCAACCCAGAGACCCATAAATGCTTATTGCTGTTTGCCACTGAGTTTGGAACGTTTTTGTCATGCAGCATTACTGTGGTGGTAACTGAAACAATGAAGCAGGAAACTCCCCCCAAGACCTTTCAGATTAGCCTCCAGGGCCTGTGCATTGAACAGAACTCCTGGGAGTACCTGCTCCCCCATGCTTGCCACCAACAGCTCTAATCACTTGAATCTAGCTCTGTATTTATTAGTCTCAGGGGAGACTCTGAGTTTAAGTCCTCATTTGGTTTTGTTTAAGAGGTACACAGAGCCCTGTGGAGGCTCCCAGGTCACTCGCTATAGGCTTTGAGGAGAGGGTATGACTTGGCCTCTTCTAAAAATGATGAAAAATCCAATTGCCATTAACAGTGCAGGACTAATGTACAAAGCCAAACTCAAGTCAACAGCTTTTGGCAAATGGATGAGGAATCAGTGGCCTTGATTTCATGGTTCCCAGTACAGTCTAGTCTTGGAGGTAAAGCCCTGAAATTTGCGAATTGGGTGAGCCCATCAGAGTGATTCTTAAATGCAAATCTTTGCTGTTGATAGGAAAAGTTGGTAAAAAGTTATGGCAGAGGCACCTGGGTGGCTCAGAGGGTTAAACCTCTGCCTTTGGCTCAGGTCATGGTCTCAGGGTCCTGGGATTGAGCCTCGCATTGGGCTCTCTGCTCAGCGGGGAGCCTGCTTCTCCCTCTCTCTCTACCTGTCTCTCTGCCTACTTGTGATCTCTCTCTTTGTGTTTCAAATAAATGAATAAAATCTTTTAAACAAAAAATTAAAGAAAAGTTATGATAGATTTTTGAGAAATGGTGGTAATTATTCACTTCCCCATATCCGCATCCCTTTGCAATTTGACTTTGCAGGTCCTCCCAAGAAGTAGAGTAAATTTCCCCACCCCTTGAATCTGGACTGGCCTGGTGCAATTTGTTCTGATCAATGGAATTCAGAGGAGGTCATTTTGTATGCCTTCTAAGCCTAGGCCTCAAGAAACATTCAAGAAATGCTTCAGTTTGTTCTCCTGGATCGCTGTCCGGAATTCACGTGACCACAGCGGGCTAACTCTTGAGGGAGAAGTGGCACAAAGTACCAATGAGTTGTCCCAGATGAATAATTCTAGGCCAGTCAACCTTGGGATTAGCCCTACACACACGAGTGAGTCTCGCCAAGACTAGAAGAGCCGTATAGCTGAGCGCAGTCCATGCTGCCAACCCAGAGAATCATGGTGTTTGTTTTTGTTTTTAAGATGTATTTTATTTACTTCAGAGAGAGAGAGAGCACAAGCAGGGGTTAGAGCAGAGGGAGAGAATCTCAAGCATATGCCCCACTGACCCAGGAGCCTGATGTGGGGCTAGATCCCATGACTGAGATCACATCCTGTGGCAAAATCAGAAGTCAGATGCTCAACCCCCCTAAGCCACCCAGGTGCCCGTCATGGTGGCTGTTTGAAGCCGTGACATTGGAGTAGTATTTATGCAGCACAACTGATACAGCTGTTATTATTAAAAATTCATTACAACCACTTTACATCTTTCAGGATACCTAGTACGTCCCAAAAAAAGTAGAAAATAACAAATGTTGGCAAGGATGTGGAGAAACTGGAATGCTCGTGCACTGTTGTTTGGACTGCAAACTGGTGCAACCACCAAGGAAAACGGTACTGCAGGTCCTCAAGAAATTAAAAATAGAATTACCATATGATTCAGCAATTTCACTTTTGGATATACACACAAAAGAATTAAAAGCAGGGTCTAGAAGAGATATTTGCACATTAGCGAGACTAGACAAAAGGTAAAAGCACCCTGTGTCCCTCATCGGTTGAATGAATGAGGAAAATGTGGTAGAGACGTGCAGTGGAATATTATTCTGCTTAAAAGGGAAGGAAATAATGCCTTATGCTACAACATGGGTGAACTTTGAGGACATTTACCAAGTGAAATAAGCCAGCCACGAAAAGACAAATACTACATGATCCCATGTACATAAGATCCCTAGAGTAGTCAAATTGCTAGAGACAAAGAATTGCCAGGGGCTGGGGAATGTGGGTATGGGGGGGTTACTGCTTTGTGGATACAGAGTTTTGATTGGGGAGGATGAAAAGTTCTGGAGAGGGATGGTGGCGACAGTCACACAATAATGTGAATGTGCTTAATACCCCTGAACTGTACCCTTACAAATTAAGGTGGTAAATGTTATGCTGGGCCTATCTACCACAGTTAAAATTTTAAATAAATGCATTAGGGTGTGGCTAGGGACTTCTGGGAGTTACTAATGTTCTGAGAACCCTTGGCCACTCTGTGAGAAAGCATGATCTGCAGAGAGGAGCAGGGAAAGAGCCACAAATACCCAGGGACATGGGTGGTTCAGAGGGTGCTCAAGATGGACGGACCAGGATGCTAACGTTGGAGGCTCTGTTAGACAGGATTCTTTGGGTGGCAAGTGACAGAAAACTAATTCACATGAGGATAAAGGAAAAGTGAAAGTTTGTGACATAGCCGAGAATGACGCATGCTTGGGCAATTCAGAATTGGAGAAGGACCTTGCCAGAAGACTTGGTCACCAGTCCTAGCTCTCTCTCCTTCTCCGTTTCTCTCTGTTGCTCTTGACCTTCTCCCAGAGCTCCGGCTGCCAGCAGTCCCTCACCTCCCCCAGCACAGTATCTCAAGAAGAAGATAGCTTCTCCTCCAGCTCCTAACTCACAAATCCTGGGGAAGGCATGCGATCGGTAAGACTTGGATCCAGGGTCCACCCTGGATAAATTCTGTCAAGGGGAATGGGGTGTTCTGACTGGCCCGGTCTGGGGCAGGTTAGGGCAGGACTGGCTTCCGAGAAGGCAGATGGGGACACTTGCTGGGCAGACATACAGTTACTACTGTCCCTATTGGGTGTTATTATCAGAGTGGGGGTCATTTGGGGACATCATCCTCATTACTGAGAAGAGTCCATATACCCAGGTTCTCCATACAACATAAAGGTCAAGAGGCCAAGCTTCAGGGAATATTAGACATGAGTGTGAGGCTCACCTCCACCCCCAACTAGCAGTATGAACTTGTACGAGAGCTTAACTTTCAAAGTCTCAGTGCTCCACTTACAAAATGGGTTTCCTATCATAAGGTTGGCATGAGCATAAAATCTGGGAATGCTTAGAAATGGCTTCTCACTGTATTCTTATGGCTTGTCAGCAGCAAAACTTGAGTTTAGAGGAATAAGAGTAATTAAAATTGTGATGACTCCGGCCGTCAGCCTGATCTCTGGGCTGTCGACCCCACGGAGAGCCAAAAGTGGCTTCGCACTGCAGGCTGACTAGCTTTCAGTCCCTCGAGCCCTCTCTGAGCACCTCTAGGACACGCAGGGTGTCACCTTCAGGGAGACCTCACTCTCAGTGACCTGCAGGAGCAGTGCCATGCCCTCCTCCTGGCACTATACACTCTATTAGAATCATTTAGGGGGGATCTGGTGAATAGGATATTCTTGGGCTAATCCACCCCTGTAGAATCAGAATATCCATGGGCAGCCAGGGACTTCGAGAAGAAGGCCCCTTCCCCTTCTGCAGCCAGCCCGCATCTGGGCTGGGGACTGGCTTGGAGACGAGGATGGTGCCATGTACTGATGCAGGGGCTTGCAGAGCGAGAGGATTTGGGCAGAGATGCTTGGGGTGTGCATGGGGTGGAGGGCCAAGGGGGCAAGTGCGATGGACCCTGCTCTCACCTCAACTCTGAGAAGTGTTTACATATTGGACTTTGGCACAGGATGTCATTTGGTGAAAGAGCTCCATTACTTTAAAAAAAAAAAAAAAAAGTTTGGGGCACCTGGGTGGCTCCATCGGTTAAGCGGCCAACTATTGATTTCAGCCCATGTCATGATCTCAGGGTCCTCAGATGGAGCCCTGCACGGGGCTCCATGCTCAGCAGGGAGTCTGCTTAAGGATTCTCTTCCCCTCCTCCTCTGTCCCTCCCCTGCTCCTCTAAAATAAATAAATAAATCTTTTTTTTAAAAAAAAAAGGGAGGGATGGGGAGGGAGGGTTGGAAATTCCTGAGCTGGAAGTGGAGGAGAAGAAGACCTTCAACAAGCAGCCTCTCCACACAGGTCGCTCATCCCCCTGCCACCCTCCGGCCTTTCTCTCCCTCCTTTATCCCAGAATAAATCCCAGGCTGCAGGGCTGGCCTGCCTAGCTGAGCCTCACAGCTCCACGTGGCTGGAGCACATCCCAGCCTGCCACATGGCCCCCTACCCTGCACACCACCTGGTAGGATGGACCCAGGACAGGCTGAACACAACCTCCCCGGGGCTGGCCTTTCGGTGGCCCCCCTGTCCTAGGTTGGAGGTTACAGGTGGGGAGAAGTCTTCATCGGTCTCACCATTCCCTCCACCCCACCCCCCAGAGATCTAAGTACCCCCACATTCCCATGGGAAGTCCTACTTCAGCCAACCCAGTGATTGCAGTTGAAGGAAGGCTGATTCTGGGGACTAGGGAGGTCCCATTCTAAGCCCGAGGGTGCCCAACCCAGCCAGGACACCTCTTTCAGTTCCCTTCTCTGACTCAAAAAGGCAAGAAGGTTTATAGATGATCTAATTTCCTAAGAGGTTTTTTCTCATAAATTTAGAGATTTCCCCGAATTTTCCTTAAATCGTTCTTTAAAAGCTGTTGAGATAGGCTATCTCAGTGCTTCTGAATCTGGGAAAACTATGTCTGTTTCAGACTGTTGCAGTCTGCTGATTTCAACGCCCAAGAACTTGGTTTCATTTGGGCAGTTCGACCATGTAACTCTGGACATCAGTTTCTAAGAGTTGGGTGACAGGGGGTTATTGCATGATATTGCATTGTGTTTTAAGAAATCCACCCCCCTCCCCGGGATGCCTGGGTGGCTCAGTCAGTTGGGCCGCTGCCTACGACTCGGGTCATGATCCTGGGACCCAGGGATCGAGTCCCATGTTGGGCTCCCTGCTCGGCAGGTAGCCTGCTTCTCTCTCTGCCTCTGCCTGTCACTCTCCCTGCTTATGCTCTCTCTCTCTCTCTAACAAATAAATAAGTAAAATCTTTAAAAAAACAAAAAAAGAAAGAAATCCACCTCCACCCAAAAAAGCCAGGAATCACAGTGGAGAAAAGGCACCCCCATGAGTCACCAACGAGGAAGGAATGCCACGGTCCCATGATTCTGGACTGCAAACACCCAAAAAGAAAAGACCCAGTCTCCAAGAGCACAGAAGCCACCCTGTCGCTCCAACCAGCCACAGCCACTAACACTCGGATTGAACCGTATTTTAAACACGAAAACAGAAATGGATGAGATCTCCAAAAGAGACGCAAAAATTACTTGACACTATGGATATAAGCTAATTCAAATCATGGGCCCCTAATCGACATTTAATTGATGCAATAATGTTTGTTCATGATGGTAAATAAACAAAATATATAAACAAGAAACGTCTTCGATGTGTAATGACGGCTGCGAAGCTATTTGGGTCAGAGCGACTGAGCCCTAATGAACAAATGCTTAATAATCGAAATGCATTTCTCTGGTTATTGCCTTATTAAATCAGGATCCGACTCCAGCTGCGAACCGTTCCTTCCACTAGAAAGCAAACGGGCAGGAACGGAAGAGGCTCCCGCGGCGGGTCCCGTGTACACTGTGAGTTAAAAGGAGAGGCTTTTCTCTCTCCACCCAGACAATCTGAAGTCGCTCATCTCCAGCCTGCACTTACCCGGGGCTTTATGGCACAAAAACAAAGTCAGTCTCCTTTCCAGCCCTGATTTTCATTAGAAATCCTCTCGTGTGGCCTCTCTTAGGGGGGAATCCATGCAAATAAAGTCATCCACGCCCAGTGCTTCCAGCAGTGCCTAGCACGTAGTAAGTACACCACAAATAGTTATCATATGATTATAATCCGAACTTGTCCCTGCTCCCTGAGCATGTGTGAAATTCACTCGAGGCAGCCTCACCTGAGATTTTTCTTTTTTCCATAGAAACAAGCCTCACTTTTTGCAGCCAGCAGTTCCATCAGCTTTAGTTGTGCCCAAGAAAGGGCCACCGCTGGCTGGCCTGAGCTGTTTATGCTATGGGGGCTCAGTCTCCAGAGGCACCTGTGAACTTCTCACTCCTTCTCAGGACCCTGGCAGCTGAGGGCATCCTTTCCTGTGTCACCTCTGGCCCTCAGGCTTCCAGGAGGAGAGCCCTGGGTTTGAGGCCCCAAGCCAGGCAGCGGGATGTCCCCTGGGATGGACAAGCAGGGTCTGTTTCCCAGTCATGAAGAGTTCCCTGAGCCCAGTTCCAAGTGGCTGGGTCCACAGAGGGCTGAGCCCATAAGTAATTCTAGATATTCCTTCCTTATCTCTGCAGCCTCAAGCCCCTTGCCAGCCCCTCTGGTCCCCCCTTTCCTCTCCCCTCCTCCCCTCCTTTACTAGCTCAGTTGGAAAGAGTTGGCAGAGTTGGAGAGCCCAAATGTCCAGGGTAAGCAGGAGACCCAGAAGTCAGCTGCCCAGGTACAGAGACAAGAGGGGGTCAATAGGGGAGGATGACAATGATGAGATAAAGCACAGACTATTCGGTGCCACTGAAACATTTAAGGGAGAGACCAGCCCCTGGGTGACAGGGGACCAGAGGGCCGTCGGAGACACGGGGGGCATGTGCTTGATGGTCCCAGAGCGCCATCGTGTGGTCAGTCCTTGGCATGACCGGGGCCCTTGTCTAGGGACCCTGTAGTCTGAGCTCCTTCTAAGGCAGTCTGGCCAGGGAATAAAGCTGTGCCAGAGACCTTCCTTAGACCTCAGAAGCCCCACTATCCGCCCTCCAGGAGGGATGGAAATAGAGACTGCAGGGAGGAGAAACAGAAAGCAGAGGCCAAAGCAAAGGTTCAGAACGGGTGCCCAGGGATTCTAAGAGGCTCCCTAGACAGGAGCTGATCTGAAAAGACCAAAACCTCCTGGGAGAAAGAGTACCCAGAACAAGAAAGTCCCACGTGAACAGAAAAGGCCCAGTAATGAGGACGGAAACCCACACGGCCTCTGCTGGAGGGCTGGGTTCCTGAGACACGCTGGTCTGGAGAAAGGGAGAGAGCCAGATGGGGGAAGGGGTCCGATGGCTCTAGGGACTCTTCCTCCCACGGTTGCCACGCCCCTCCCTGCATCCCCTCCCCCCACTTCCCCACTAAGAGCCACCCTCCTCTCCCACCAACAGCACAGTCTAGGAGAGTACAACCTAAGGGATGATAAGAAGCCACGGAAGAGAAGGAGCATCCCCTGTGAAGGGCAGGGCCCTTCACAGCTCATCACTCCTGCACTTACCCGCCATGCTCCTGCCAGGCCTGTGCAGTTTTAATGATGTATTCGTCCTGTTCCAAGTCCATATGCTACATTTCTGGGAGGTCATTATTAAACACTCAGGCTTAGAAGTCGGACTGCCTGAGTTCCCATCTATTATATCCTTACAGGCTGTGTGACCTTGGACAGGTTGCTCAACCTCTCTGAGCCATTATTTTCGGATCTGTAAGATGGAGATTACAGTACCTTCCTTCCAGGGTTATCCTGGAGGTAAAATGAGATACCATACGTAGTGCTAGATCCTTTACATATAAGAGCTAATTCGGGTCCCCAAAACATCGCAGGGCATCATGATGGAGACTCGGAAAGGGCGAAGGGATTGGCCAGAGGCCACACTGACATGGGCAGACATGGGACTCAATCCCAAGTGTGTCTGATTTTAAAGTCTGAGTGAGCATTCACTGACTATCTCCCACCATCAGACAGAGAGCCTGCTGAAGGCAGATAGCTCACCAGGACCTTCTCTGTCCTCCCCTGAACTGAGCTCTCGGACTGGCACACGGCAGGAGCGCAATGCATAAATATTTATTGATTACCCACGTCAGCCTGGAGTCTCAATCCCCCCTCCCATGATTGCTCAGTCCTCCCCAAACCTCCCGGGCTCCTCGCAAACACCAAACCATGTCCTGTCTCCCAGCCTTTGGACATCTTCTTCCCTCTGTTGAGAAAACCGTTCCCCCTGAAAAACTGAGACCCTGGGCAACTTTCCCCAACCCTTCAAAGGCCTTCTCTGCCCCTCCAGGTACAGCAAGGCTCCCAGGAGAACCGCCCAGACCTTGGGTAGTGTGCAGAGTATACCCACAGCACGCGCCCCTCCCCGGGATCCCCGCCAGGCAGAGCTGAGGTGGGCAGAGGCTCTCTCCCTGCAGCTGGGCTCAGCCTGGGGCACTGAGCAGCAGCACCGTGGGTCCTTAGTGGGTGTGGGAGGGAGGGGGGAGAGAGGAGATGGGGTAAAGAGAGAGGGAGGGAGGGGAGAGGAGAGAAGGGCAGATGGGGAGGAAAAGAGGAAGGAGGAGAGAGGGGGACAGCCAGCTGCTCTACTCCTGGCAGTCACTTTACGGGGTCCCCTTTCCTCAGCCCAGAGGAGGCCCCCCGGCCAGCTGGGCAGGCAGCAGTGTGTACCCTTCGATGCCAGCCACCGGGCCCTCCCACACTTCCTTCCCCCCCACCCCCGCACCCCCCCCCACCCTCTCCTGCACCGGAGGCAAGCGCCGCCTGACTCCGGATTCTCTCCGAGTCGGCATTTTTCTTGCCATGCTGGGGCACAGGCGCAGTCTCGGGGAGCCAGCACACCTGCCACGCCTGTGCTGACACACGGCTTTTCGCAAAATAAGGAGAGAAAACGAGCCTGGATATTGTGGCGGGCTGGGAACGGGGGTCCTGGCATGGCACAAAGGGTGGCCCCCACGGAGGATGCAGGGGTTCTTCCCCCACTGGCCCCATCCACCCCCGCGGCTCCCCCGGCCCCTCCGGCACATGGAAGCAGGTGAAAGTGTCGTGGGCATGGGTGCCGGCAGACACAGGCCGCCAGAGCAAGGGGTGCCCAGGAAAGAAGCCCTCAGCCCCTTGCCTGGGACAAATGTCAGGGCAGCCCCTTTTCTCCACCCTGCAAACAAACCCTCCAGAAATCTGCAAACACACACAAAAAAAAAATGGCAGGCAAAGATCAGCAGCACTAGAGCAATTTGACAAAATAAAATGCCCTTTTAAGAACATTCTATTAGCCTGCTGGTCCCTCTGTGGTTGATTTATTTGGGTTTTGTTTCTGCTAAAAACAAAGTTGGTGTCATAGCTTCCTTGAAGAGATGAGAGAAAGCTTAGTTCCAGCAGCTCTGGGGGAAGAAAAAAGAGAATGTACAAATCTCCAGCCAGCACGCCACGCCAGATCTTCAAACCTTAGCCCCAATCAGCAAGGATGAGAGAGAGGAACGAGGAGCCACAGCAGCCTTTACTACTGAGCAGTGAGACCCGCCAGGCCTCTGAGCCAGAGACTTCAGTCACTGAGCCTCCCAGCATCCCAGCAGGAGGCTGTTACTCTCATTTGACGGAGGGCAGCTCAGGGAAGTGAAGTAACTTGTCCAAGGTCACACAGCGGGTAAGCGATGACTCAGGATATAGACTCAGCCCCCGCCCTGCTTCTGATTGTTCTTGTCTTTTTCTCTTTTCCTCTGCAAAGAGCCCATTGGTGGGAATTGTCAAAGAGAGGTCTAGGGATCAGGGTGTAGCAGGAATTAGGAAGGCTGGGGAGGAACGAGGGGGGAAAAGAAACCAACCAGAGGCCACGTTAGGACGATCAAGGTCGTCACTGCCATTTGCTGGGTCTGATCCCAACTGCCATTTGCTGGGTCTGATCCCAGCTCCCTCTGGACCTGGCCAAACCAGCCAGCCCCGTGATTCCCTGCAGCCCTGGGCCAGGTTGGAAACAGGAGTGGGCGTGCTGCTAGCAAATACAGCCTGTGGGACAGAACCCATGAGGTCAGGATCCACTGTGAAGTCAGAGGGAAGCAGGGCCCGTGGAGCAGACTTGGGGCCGGGGTGGTAGGGGCCAGCTCAGGCCTCCCCAGATGGAGAAGAGTGTAATGGCCACCTGGAATGGTGCTCTCAGATTTACATAGGTGGGCTACCCAAGAATCAATGGCAGTGTGACCTCAGTGGGATCAGCAGCCATGGCCCCCGGGACCCTTCCCGCCCTGGGACATGAAATCCTGGCTCCTTTAGGAGTCATTTAAGACAATGACAATTTCATTTCCATGGCACATATGTTGCCTTGGTAGGGGGTGTCCTACTAACCCCGGAATAGATAGAAGTTTGGTTTCCTGTGTCATCTGTGATCTGTTGGTAAGGAAGTGGGGAGCGGGAACCAGAAAGGGCCTCAGGAGCCACAAGATCTGGGGGCCACAAGGTCAGTTAGTGATGTTTGCCAGAGACTGATAGCCAAAGAGATGGTCAGAGAGTGGCCATCCCCGTGTCCTTCTGCTCTTGCCCATTATCTTCTCCAAGGGAAAGGAAGAGAGGGGAGAAGGAGAGGGAGCAGGAGGGTATCTGTGGCCAGCCAGATCCACCCAGGGACTGAAAGGTGACTCCTGAGTCCCTGTGTCCTAGTGTCACCGGTGTCCCCAATATTCCCTCCGTCAAATCCTTTGCTGTTTAAATTAGTCACAATTCCTTTTTTCCTGCCTGAACCCAAAAAGGACTCTGCCGCACACTTCCTGCTTCCTTCCCACCTTCAAGACACCATCAGCACAAGAACATGGGCAGCTAAACACAGGGTCCTATGAAAGGTCTGTGTGTGGGAGGACCGCCACAGAACGAGGAACAACTTCAAATCCGCAGGATGCGATGGTTGCTGAGAGGTCATTCTCTCCCTCGGGCCCCCACACCCCCCACTCACATCCGCCTTGACTTCGTTATGGGGAACATGTCCCTTCTCTTCCACACGTGGCTTCCTGGGAAGCTCAGAGATCCCACCACCCACCCCCGCAAGCTGAGCACATCACCACTTCTCTCTGCCCTCCCCGACGCGGACCTGCCCAGGTGAGGTCCTCACCTGTCTCAACCGTGAGGAACCAAGGAGCCATTCAAGTTGCTGCCCATGAGTGAGATGCAGGCAGCCCCTTCCCTAGAATGCAGGAGTGCAACCATGCTATTTCTAAACAGCGTCTGCCTACCTGCTTGCCACACTAGCCTGTCATCTGGTAGTAAATCATCATCATCATTATTATTATTATTATTATTATTATTATTACGAGCATGGGGAAGGTGGCCCAGGTGCGACCCCTGTCCCAGAATCTGCTCTCTGCTCAGAGGACTCAGTTGTACACCGCAGTCTCCTGCGGCGCTTCCCATAATGCAGCTGTCTGGGCCCCATTCCCAGAGATCCCGCGTGGCTGGGATAGGGACCTGGCAGCTTGCCCAGGTGCCGCTGCTGCGAAGTCACGGCAAGAGCCTCGGCCCACACTGTCAGTCCCATTCAAAGTAAGAGGCCTGGGGCAGAGATGGCTACGTGTTCACCACAACCCACTTCCCCTACCTGGAGGCCATCCAGGTAGAGATCTCCCCGGGTTGAGCTTGCAACTGGGCATGGCCAAGTAACTGAATTCTGGCCAATGGAATATGAGCGGAAAAGACACACACTTACCCCCACCCCTCCCTTGTCCCCAGCAACCTCCTGCGCTATGCTCCACACCCTCTTTTCACTGTTTGCCAAGATGCCCAGAGACGGTGGAACCACTGGGTTGGGAGGCCTGGGTCCCTGCATCACCGCAGGGAAAGCCACCTGCCAACACCCAGTTGGGCTTCACATGAGAACTGAGCCTCTGTGCGGTTACGTGACTGACACTTGGAAGGTTCTCAGTTACAGGATCTAGAAATACTTTAACTCATGTTAAGATAATCTCCCATCTGGCGTACGCCCTAGGAGACTGGGCCCAGGACCTCACTGGCTCCATGAGAGATGTTTGGTAATTCTTGGATGTGTTAAGATCCTACACTTCCAGACCTTCATCCTAACACTCTGTTCCATTAGTGAGAATTCAGACACGGAGCTTGAGGGCTCATCTGGAACCAGGGTCCACCTGGCTGCAGCAGCCTTCAGATGTTTTCTAAAGCTTCAGACCCCTCCCTATCTATGACCTTCCGACCACAATGGCATGCCCCTGGTTCCCTGGACTCAAGTTCTTTCATTCCCCAGAGCCTTTACTGCATTCACTGTTCCTTGCACTTAGGACTCTCTTACCCACCCTCCTCACCACTGCCCCCTCGTCCCTCAGGTCCCAGCTCAATGTCAACTCCTCAGAAAGGCTTTCTCTCCTACCTCGTCTCAGCGGGCATCCCATGCCCTTATCTCTAGGTCAGCACCCTATTTATCTTCTTTAGGGCATTGATCTCAATTTCTAATCATACATTTATTTGTTTTCTTCCTCACAGTCTACCTCTCCCCATAGACTAGATGGTCCTCAAGGAAGGAGAGTGAAGGGAGAGGTCCTTTCCTCTTGTGATAAGCGCAGTGCTGGGCACAGAGTAAGGTGGTCCGTAACTATTTATTCAGTGAACAAATGGATGTCCCAAAGTCAGCCCACGGATTCAGGCTTTGCAATGCCTGTTCCCAGTTCTGGAACTCCTGATGGAGTTACAAGGTCAAGACCGCAGCCAACCCGCCACTGGAGAAGACACCCAAGGCCAGCAGTTGGGGTTTACAGAGCAGACGCAGACCCAGGACCAGTGCAGTGCACGCTCTGGGGAATGAAGTTCATGTCACTGACCACGGGAAGGGTGCTCCCAGGGGTATGGAGGGCACAGCCCCTGTAACCACACAGACCTCAGCTCCAGCCGGGGCCAGGCAGGGCAAGTAGACACTCCCAGACAGATCACCGCCATGCAGTGCTCTGGAAACCTTGGTTCAACTCTTCCCGCAAATACAATCTACCATGAAAACCAACACATAAAGGAGGAGCTGCCTCCCCTGACAGAAGAGTCGGCAAAGCCGGCCCTGGTGGATGCCAGGGCCCTGGAGTGTGAGAAGAATAGGAAAGACGGGTACCATGGACAGGGCACACATGCCTGTGGTGCCAACAGCATGTGAGCTCTTTACTCCCTGCAAGCTGAACTGGGTTTCTGAAGACCCTGAGAAGACACCATCCCTGCCCTAGGCACAAGGCAGAAAATGTGAACTCCTTCTCAGGCCACTCCGGTGCCTGATGTATTCAGCCATCTCCTCCCTTCCCCAACCCAGTATCTCCAACCACAGGGCAAATGCCTGGGCTGCCTCCAGAATGTCCTGGCCCATTCTGCCAGCTCTTACCCCCAATGGACCTCAGAGAGGATAGAATTTGCAAAAAGCCACTGTGAATAAAGGGGAATGTCTCAAAGGACAACAAAATACTAAATCCACATTTCTTTACTATTATCATCATCATAATCACCACCATCCCTTACCATCATTAGCATCATCACCATCATCACCACCACCATCACCATCATCACCACCATCACCATCATCATTACCATGATTATCGCCACCATCATCACCATCACCACCATCACCACCACCATCACCATCATCATTACCATGATTATCGACACCATCATCACCATCACCACCATCATCACCACCATCACCATCATCACCATCACCACCATCATCACCACCATCACCATCATCACCATCATCACCATCACCACCATCACTATCACCATCATCGCCATCACCATCATCACCACCATCACCACCATCACCATCATCATCATCACCACCATCACCACCATCACCATCATCACCATCACCATCATTTTCATTCATTAGCATCCTTGTTTCTGCAACCACTGAAAATTTCTTTCTCTATAAGTTCTATTTTGGGGCATTTGATGTTTGTCTGTAAAATACTTCACCTATTTCCCTTTTGCTCTAACCTCTTCCCCACAATATAGAAGATACTCATATTTGTATACCACTGCTATCTCTCCTCTCTTGAGAGACTTCTATTTAATTCTGAGATCATACCCTTTCCTAGTTTTTGCTATTAAAATATTCAAATATCCTTTCTTTAATGAGCTGATCATGATAATGAGACTAATTGTTTTATAAATGTTTTTACTTAGAAACCACATGGCCAACTATGTCAGTCTCCCATGTGTGTTCTGTTTGTGTGTTTAATTCTACTGGTCTGTGGAAAGGAGAAGTCTGGAAACCAAGGCTCTAGGTTCTTTTGATGTCCCTCATACTACAATATGATACTCGAGTGTCACTGAACAATGTAAGGAAGAGGGAACCCCAGAGACAGAGGTGATACCTGCTTAGGATGCCCAGGGAAAGGAAGTAACATCTGAAGGTAGCTTCATACCAGAACAGAACTGAGGTCTCCATGCAGTTGCTAGGCTGAAAGCTGCCCGTGTGGAGCCTGAGCTTCTGTCAAACTGCAGGTCAGCACCCCCTCCTCTCCCTCCCAGGGCCCCACGTCCTCGGGACCTTTTCTTCCTGGCCCTCCCACAGAACAAGGGTCCAGCACTCCTCACCCTCTCTGTCCAGTACACACAGCCTGGGAAGCCCCGTGCCATGACAGGCATGTGATTAGCACCGAGGAACCCAGCAGGCAGAACCGGCTCGTGTTCCCTTGATGAATGACACATCAAATCTAAGAATGGGAGGATGATACGGAGGGCATAGGACTCTGTGTCTCCTGCTGAAGACTCTGGAGCGAAGCCAGAGGGGTTCACTGGTCATCCCAAGCCCCACTGGGCTGAAAGCAGTGAATGAGTAATCATACCATGGTGTGGCCCAGGAGTGGCAAAGACGTGTTTGAGGTCCTCACACCTGCTTCAGGATGCTCTGGGAAAGGAGGTGACATCTGAGCCCAGGCCCCGAGCCTCCCGTAAAAGCATGTCCAGGTAAGAAAGGAGCTCTAGGAAGAGAGAACAGCCTTGACAATGGCCTATGGACACAAAAAGGCATGTGGAGCTGGTGTCCCACTGGTGGACAGGCTAGGGTGGCTTCCAGGGAAGGAGTTGGCCTTCTCCTGATACTCAGGCCAGATGTTCCTGGTCACCACCCCAGTGAAGTGTGGGAGAAGGGACTAACCCTATGAAATGCGTATGGAGGCACAAAAAGGTTACACAACCTACCTAAGACTTCACAATCAGCAATGGAAGAGCCAGGATTTGAACCCCGACTCTGGAGGTCCAACTCTTAACCCCCAAGAGTCATACTGGTTAGTAACGGGGAGGGGGGGTTCTAGACTTTGAGCCCCACTACAATAAGCACCACAGTGGACTGAGTCCAGGACATCACAGAAATACAGAGGAGAGGCCCCTGGGTCAGTCAAATCTCTGCCCCATGGCCCCCTTTCCCTACTCCTAGTGTCCTGTCCGCTCAGTGCATTCCCCACAGCTGCTCAATTCCTCCTAATATGCTCCCTGCTCAAAAAAGATGCCTCCACCCTCCACCCAGAGCACCCCTTCTTGCCCCTCCCACGGACCCTGCCCTCCTCCTTAAACTGAAATCCCACCCTGAAGGCACCCTCGAAGAAATCACTGTCCAGTAAGCCGGCTCTGCTCATCAAAATCCTGGGTCCAACGGATAGAAATGAGAAAATAGTTTCCTGCATGGCACAACACCCGCGGCGGGCTCCAGCATCCCACACTCTGACTCCACACATCCTGCCCCTGGTCCCCAAGCCCCAGGGGCCAGTCATGCCCAGAATGAGGGCTCCAGGACAGGGGAGGGGATGCAAAGAGCATTTTAAAGCCACTGGAGAAAACGCCAGGTGGGGAAACTTCTCGATCTGGGCACCACGGGAGGAGGCGCCAGTGGAGCAAGGGACGCACTGGCTTCCTGGGTTCTTCACTTGAGGCTCTGAAACAGAGAAATAATAGCAACGATCACTGTCCTGGGCTGCAGCCGCAGCACTTCCCGCGCGTGCAGGCGGCCGAGAAAGTGCTGACAGGGGCGGCTGACGAGCCCTGCGCATTGTAATTCACACCACAACGGCATCTCCCAGCCTCATGGATTTCTCATTGAAAAATTATGTGATGTCTTTTTGGAAACCCAATACTGAGTTATTGATATCGTGAAGGCGGCCGGCTCTCCACTGCCAGCTTATTAGCTTTACACTTTCTGAAGGACTTTTTACTCCCCCCACCCTAATTTTCAAGTCTGTTTTTCCCTTTTCGGTTTAAATTGGATCACCGTGCTTGAGTGAGCGCCTGGGAGCTTGTGCCTGGGGAGCGGGCGTTCTGCGCACCTGGGAGTGGGTGCCTTTAGAAACACGTCAAAGTGTGTGTGTGTCCATTTGTATGTTTTCCTGCCAGCATAAATGAGAGCATCTAGCCGGGCGTGCACACACTTCTCTAGCTAGGAGGGGGAGGGGGACTTCCAGCTCTGCTTACGGGCAGGCACGCCCATGTGCAAATGTCGTGCCTTGTGCGTGCACCTGCATGTGTGTTAGCCACGTGT
Source organism: Mustela putorius furo (assembly GCF_011764305.1). Taxonomy (NCBI): domain Eukaryota; kingdom Metazoa; phylum Chordata; class Mammalia; order Carnivora; family Mustelidae; genus Mustela; species Mustela putorius. The sequence goes on along the minus strand of NW_025421464.1, from coordinate 7,886,889 downwards.
CCACTGGTGTGTCTGCGAGCATAGTTGCAGGGGTGTGCACGAGGGTGTGTGTGGGTACCTAGGTATGGACGAGGAGCTCTGCGCGTAGGTGTATATGGGGGAGTGCAGAGAGCTAGTCTCATGGCTGAGGGGCCACATGTGTGTTTGCTGCAGGTCCACACGTGGGTGTGTGTCTAGGAACATATGCAGGGGTAGGCACGTGTGGGAGTGTGCATAGGTGTATCTTTACAGCTGCGTAGCCACATAAGGGTGGGTGCATCTGTATGTCTGTCTCCGTATCTATGTGGATGTTTCCCTTTTTTAAGATTTTATTTATTCATTTGAGAGAGAGACAGAGACAGAGAGAGCACAAGCAAAGGGAGCAGCAGAGGGAGAGGGAGAAGCAGACTCCCCACTGAGCTGGGAGACGACATGGGGCTCCATCCCAGGATCCCAAGATCATGACCTGAGCCAAAGGCAGATGCTTAACCAATGGAGCCTCCCAGGTGCCCCGATGTGGATCCATTTTCGCATGCATGTTCATCCATGTGTGCCTCTGTGTCTTCATGTCTGCACATGTTCTTGGGTCTCTACGTGTGTTTGTGAGAGGCAGACCTGCATGTTGTTGAGAACCCGCATTCTAGGGTCACAAAGCCTGGGGACCAATCCTAGTTTCGCCTCATGCTCCGTGTGACCACAGACTGTCTTCCTAAACTCCCTGGGACTCAAGTCCTTATCTGCTCAGTGAGGATAATGCAGCCTTACCAAACAGCGCCAGCACGAGGATTAAGTGGGCAGAAATGCACACGGTGGGTGGCCCCGGGGCCCTGTGGGCGCTCAGGCCACGTGAGTCACTGCACAGTGACTCTTGGTACATGTCAGAGGTGGCGGCCCCACAGCAAAAGATGGGAAGTCCTATCACCAGCTCTTACCTGCTGAAGCACCAGCTTGCTATCTGAATCAGTTTCGTGCCTGCTACCTGCACGCAGGACCTTTGCACAGACATCTCTGTGGACCTGACAGCCTCCACTCGCTCCAAACCACGCTGCTGGGTGTTGGACACACGCCTGAGCTATGCAGAGGTGCAAAGGTGAGTCGGGCAGCTTGTAGCCGCCAGGAGCTTAAGCCATGAAGAACATGGTTGGCAAAACATCTAGAGTGAAGAACACAGGGTGCCTAAGGTGCTCTGAGGTTCCATGGAAGAAACAACTCCACATTAAAGGTGGAATGGCTTTGTAGAAGCGTTGATTCTCCAGGGGGTTCTCGGGCAGTAGAAAGGATTTCCACAGAAGCCCTAGGAGCCCAGGGAGAAGGAGAGGCTTCTGTGTCCCCCTCAAAGGCTCTGCTACTTGAAGCGAGCTGACACTAGGTGCTCGAGGACAGGTGGTCAGAATCCCAGCTCTGGGAGTCTGGTGAGGGTATATCTGAGTTTTAAGATGTACGTGGTCCAGTGAGGAAGAAGGTTCACCCAACATGACTGACGATGGTCCCCTCTCCCATCAGACCAGTGAGGAGCCCCTCCAGTTAGACCCAGGAAAATTAAGAGGGGTGGCTTTCAGCTGCTGCACTCAGGGGCACAGAATCTGCAGAACTGTATACTAAAGGCACACGTCAATTCCCATTTCAAGTTCTCAACAGCCACATGTGGCCCAAGGCCACCATACTGACAGAGCTGTTCTAGACTTCCAAAAACAAAGAGGCCCATTTACTATGTTCAGCCGGTAACTTCTCTAGGCAGCCCCAAAATGTCAAATTCCAATATGCAGAGTTGGCCCAGCACAGGGCATAGACCAAGCTGCCCTCCTGGAGAGCAGGAACATACCTTTCCTTCCCCCCTGCCAAGGCTGAAAGTGCAGGCCTCAGGGCCAGGTAGAGCTGCAGAACATCAAGGTCAATGGCTTCAGTCAGACACAGGCTTGGTAGGGAAGGGCAGGAGAGGACAGGGGAAGGCAGGAGAGGAGAGCTGGCAGCCTGACCAGACAGCAGCTGAGTCAAGTGCTCGAAATGGCATTTGTGGGACCCTACTGAGAAATACTTTGAGGGGTTATCTTTCTTTTCCAGAACCAAGGCTCAAGGTTCAACAAGGTCAGGTGAGCTCTAGGCACACGTAGATGTTCAATACCAATGGAACTGATGAATAGAAATGACTCCTGGGACAACTCTGTAACCCAGCCCTGGTCACCTCCCCAGGGACCCCAACATCCAGAAGACACCTGGGTCTCCTCTACACTCATGACCTTCATCCCCACTCCACAATTACAATAAACCCCCAAACCCCTTTTTCTCTCTATGGTCTCCTCTCTCCTGCTAAGGGTAAAGGGGTTGGAGAAAAGAAGTTCTCAAGGGGGAATCGGAAAATCTGAGCTCCAATTCCAGCTCCTTAGTTGGGTAGCCTTGGGAAAAACCACCCATCTTTCCATTCTTGCCTTCATGCTTCCATCATCCATTCATTCATTCATTCACTGCATGACTTCACAGGGTTCAGGGCAAGTGCCCTGGAGTGAGATAGCCCCAGTTTGGTCCCCACTGTGCCACTTACTAGCGGAGTGATCTTGAGAAAGTGCTCTACCCCTCTGGGCCAACATGTCTCCTATAAGACAGGAAGCCCTACCTCTTCACCTCATTGGAGCCAGGGTTAAATGCAATGCCTTTGGCCCAGGGTCCATCTGTCAGTCTGCCAGTCAAAGGTTCTGGGGAGAGTGTCTACGGTATACTGGGGGCTGGGGATACAGCATGAACGAGACAGGAATGAACCCACTTCAAGGATCTGTCATTCTCATGGGTGGTGGGGCAACAAAACAGCTACCACAGTGCCCAGCTGGTGATAGGAAAGTCAGTACCTGCCCACCCCCACCCTCCTCCCTCTCCTGCTCTGTCTCCCAGCCACTCTGTGCATCACAGGATAGACCTCCATGGCCTTCAGCCCAAATGGGACCAATGGCAAGTGGAAATCAGGCTCTTTGACGTGAACTTGAGAGAGATGTGTTGGAGCCTGGAAGCCAGCAGGACGCGAAACTCACAAGTGTGGTCAAGGCTTTGGGAAGGACGCCCAGACCACAGTGTGTCCACCCCCACTCACAACCTAGTAGGGACGGAGTCCCACAGAGCACCAGGGCCCCTTTCCCCATCCAGCCCACCAGGGTCTTAGCATTGGGGCTCACTTAGCAGGGGGGCAGCCAACACCCTCAAAGCTTCCAGAAATCAGTAGCTGCTCCCACACTGTGGTAACATAACACAAACACCAATATGGCAAAAGAAAAATGTCCTTTTTCTTGGATTCCTGCTGATACCCCAAATGTGAGCGTACGCACGCGCGCACACACACACACACACACACACACACATGCAGACCATTTTTCTTTTTTTTTTTTATTTCAGAGAAAGAGAAAGGCCCCAAGCATTCCGTTCTAAACCCTTTCCACAAGAAAGGTGTTCTGTGCTGTGCCCCAGTAGGTCTGTGTGACTGAGTTAAAATGCATTCTTTTTTTTATTAGATGAATTGCATCATTAAATTACATTATAAAAGCTAAAAATGCACCATTAATTTTCAAAAACAATAGTAAATACATCTCATTTCTAATACATGATTCTGCATTTAATTTTTGCCCGGGGCCTTGCCTTTTTTTTTTCCCCCAGTCTCACTGTCTCCCTTTATGCAGACTATATAAATGGAACTAAATTGCCAAAGAAATTTTTGCCAAATGTCCGTAATGTGAAAATAAATGAATTTCTAATTGGCTGTTGCAAAAAAGAAAAATTACTTTTTGATCTCAGCTCAGCCAAGCAAAAATCCACCTAGCCTGAGTAATAAGAGGCAAGCATATTGCAGGCAACGAGCAGAGAGACAAAAGGCCATCAACGTGGCTGTCAGAACTCAATTTCTCCTCTCTCCTCTGGCCTCCTCCTAGCCCCGCAGGAGCACTTGGGCTTCACAGGGACCTGGCCAGAGTGCCGCTCACCAGCAGGGGGTAAGCTTCCTCTGCTCCTTCTCTGGCTCTGCAACCCCCAGCAATTTACTTGACTTCTCTTAACCCCCAGTTCCCAATCATCCTGTCTATCTTCCGGGGTTGGTCTGCAGGGGTCATGGGCTGAATTGTGCACTCCACCCCCACCAAATTCCTGTGCTAAAGTCCCAGCCCCCCCCCCCCAAATCTCAGAATGTGACAGTGTTTGGAGATAGGGTCTCCAAAGAGGGGGTCAAGTTCATAGGAGGACACTTGGATGGGTCTGAAGCCAACAGGACAGTGTCCTCAGAGGAAGGAGCGAGACAGGCACAGAGCAAAGACGTCGTGAACAGACCCAGAGAGAAGGCGACCATCTACACACCAAGCAGAGAGGCCCTTCCCTCAAAGCCTCAGAAGGAACCGACGGCCAACATCTTGATTTTGGACTCCAGACTGGGTGAAAATAAGTCTCTGTGTTCGAAGCACTCCCTCCGTGGTCCTTCGTTACAGCAGCACAGGGGACAATTTCCTGGAGGTTCGAGACGGCAGCGAACTTGCAGACGCACAGAGGCGAGCGCAGCCCCTGGCCGTCCGAGGGCCCTCCCAGCCCGCTCCCAAAAAGAGGAGGTTCAAGAGCTTCTTCCTGAACACCTGGCTTTGCCTCTGTCCCCAGGACCACATGGTCTCAGGAGCCGGACTCCACGTCGCGGCTAAAGCCGCCCCTCTCGGGACCTTCTCCCATCTCACAGCTGAGCCCCATGCCTGACCCCATCGCCTCCCTCCCAAGGCCATTCCTCACTGGTAACAAGCCTGACGCCTAAGCCCCTTCAGGTTCAGGCTTTGGTGCCGGGCCCAGCCGCCCTCCTCCACCTGCCCTCCGGCATCATACCGTGGCCGGACACGCACCTGAATGAATTTCACAAAATGAATTTTGTGCATGATCCCTCTTTTCTCTCTCTCTTTCTTCCTTCTCTCCTTCCTTCTATACCCTCCGTCCATCCTTGCTTCCTCTTTTTCTTTCTGTGCATTTTGAGCCTGTACCCAGAGCCTTTTGCGGGTCCCTGAGCCTGGGATGTCGCAGTCCCTGCCCATCGTGGCCCTGGCTTTTACAACGAGCTCAGCGCCATTGGAGAGGTGACCCCAGCCTAGGAGGGAAGAAGGAGTGCCCTCCCAGCTTGGAGAAGGAGCAGGGTGAGGGGGTAGGGGGGATCCATCACAGCCACCAGTCGCCATAGACAACCAAGGGGACAGCTATGTCATTCACTGAGCAAGACCCGAGGCCCCGTAACACCCAGCCTATACACAGATGGGAGTCCCCCGTGGGAGAAGGTCACAGCGCTTCAGGGACGTCTGTGAGCCCTGACCAGGATGACGTCCACTGAGGAGGCCGCACAGAAAGGAGGTCTGAGGAACCAGCCCCAGATCTGAGGAGATCTGAGGAACCTCCTGCCTTCTGGCAGGGCCCCAGAAGGACAGGGGCTGGGTTCTGACTGAGACTGAATTTCCTGCCAGTTTAGGGGGCCGTGAGGTAGGGATGAGAGTCAGAATTCATTGATTTAAAGAGAAGACTTAACTGGATATATTCTCCTCATCTGAGTTTCTGCCATGAGCTTCAAAACAACACACCCCTCTAGGGCCACACCCCTACCTGCCCCTCATTCCCTGAACACAGACAGTCGGTTCTTCCGCTCTGCACAGGAGTTCTCTCTGCCTGCAATATGTCCTTTCCTCTTGCTGCACTTGAAGAACTCCTATTCACCCATGAAGCCCCATCCCCTGTGTCCTCTCTTCTGTGAATGCTTCTCTAGCTCCCCCAGGCTGGGCCACCCACTCTCCACATTTCCCAAGGAGCTTCTAGAAGGTACAGTTGAGTCCACGGTACCCACTTATTCTGCCTTTCCAGTTAGAATTCAAGGATAGGCAACACTCCCCACTTCTAATCCCTTATCTTTCCCTTCTCTGCCTTCCCCGGCACAGTCATAAAATCCAACCTATTTATACTTGGGTGGGGGGGGCACAGGCAAGATGGACAGTGCTGTCATATCACTACACAGAGGAGGAAACCGAGGGCCAGAGAGATGAAAGGACTTGGCCAAGATGTCACAGCTCGGAGGTAGTGAGCTCAGATTCAGACCCAGGCCATCTGGTCCCAGAGCCCACTCTTGAGATACTTTCTCTGCCCCCATCACATGTGTGTTCAGACAGATTACCCCAATCATTTCCCCCTGGGCATCCAGGGAGCCCCCTGGGACCTCACCTGTGAGGTGGGAGGAGGGCAGGGGACCAGGCAGCCCCTGAACAGGCAGAGGCCATCAGAAGATCTCCTGTTCTCAGCCACAGTCTGGGTCCAAACTCCCCTCCAAGGAAGCCCCACCCAGGAAGAGCTCAGATCACGGAATTCGGGGAGAGTCTGTTAGGAGCAATCCTGCAGGCAGTGGCTGGGGTGTAGGCGCAGAGTTCCCAGCGGCGGATCTGACCAGGGCTGGGCTGGGAAGCAGGAAGAGATCTACAAGCAGAAGGCAGGGCATCTAGACATGGGACAAAGAGAGGCTGTGGTGCTAGGTGGGAGGTCAGTGCCTGATGGACACGATCCCTCTGCGTCCACAGACTCCTTCCAGCCAGGATGGGCTTGAGGCAGAGTCTAGAAAGGCCGAGTCCCTACCAGACACCTCAGGACTGTTAACCCTCATCCCTGCAAGTGGGGTTGGCCCAGTGAACTTCCATGTACAAGAATTGTGGATTCCTCCAGAGGGGCTTCTTAGCAGGGCCAGCTCTGGGGGATCAAACAGGAGCAGAGCAAAGAAGCAGAGAGAGACACCCAATGGTCCTCAGTCTGCATCCTAACCTGCAGGGACTGGCTTCCTGCAGCACCACTTTCAGTCCCGGGAGCTCTGCGGTGAGTCTCTGTCACTTGCAATCACTGAGTTCTGCCCAGCACTCCATGCTTGAGTTTCATAAAGTCCTGCTCTCTCCCTTGGCCTCCTGGCAACTCCCCATTCCTCAAGCTGACTGAGGGGCCCATTACTTGCAACACAAGAGCTTTGGGTCAGATAGATTCCAGATGACCCCTTCCTTGGAGCTCCGGCCCTCGGTCCTAAAAGAGGCTGTCCACGGACTTTGAGGACCCCAGTACGATTCCAGACTTTGAGCCACCAACCAGGCAGTTTGTAAAAATCATCTCTTTTTCGCTTTAGTGTGCATATTAATTACCTTGAAACAGGTGCAAAATCAACCTCATTTATTATTTCTTTGAGCCCATAATGGCAGTTGCTGAGAATAAATCCCGTTAACCCAGGGAAAGGATTTATGGCCCCAAATTTACACCAGCCGTTTAATCATAGCACCTTTGCGCAGACAGACTTTCTCGAGAACAATTTGCCCCACAATTTGTCAGTGGGAAAATGGCCTCATATAAACGTTTGGAGGAAATAAATGCTAATCCAAAGCTCAGTCTTTCATTCTCCTAATTGCCCAGGGAATATAAAGGAGACAAACTTATTTACTCACAGCAGGAAGGGAGCTATAATAAAGCATCACCATTGTGGGCTGAAATCAGTCCCTGACAGGGAGGGGAGGGGCCTGGGGATTTACACTGGGGGTGGGGGGGGAGAGTGAGGCCACTGGGCAGTGAGACAGCCCAGTGTCTCAAAGCCCTCCCCTGCATTTTAAAGAGGTAAACCTCTTAGAGTTGAGTCAATTAGAGGCAGATCAATGGCTCAGCTGACATATCAGTCCCTCCCTCAAGCCACCCTGGGCCTCCCTAATACCCAAGCTGGCTGTAGGAAGGGTTCTGGAGAAAAGGGTCAGATTAGGCCCCCAAGGTTACCATGGGGCCAAGAGGAGGTAGAAGGCCGTAAGACCATGAGGCACTTAAAAGCAGGTACTATGGTAAAGGAGAGACCCAGGGAGAAAGACGTCACACTTTTACCTCATTCTTCCTGGGATACTCAATGGCTGCTGTGGACTATCCCTCTCTGATCTCTCTCCTCTGTAGGAGTTAAGGGTCCCTGTTTCAGGGTAAGAGACCTTCTCTGACCCCATGGTATCATAGCTAGGACTACTGAGAAGTCCTCCTATAACATAGGAAGTGAACCACATATCCCTACAGGGTGCCATTCTCATGGACTAGTGTGAATGATACCACCTGGAGTTGTGCAATGTACAACCTGTGCAACTGTTCAGATACCATCTTGGGACCAAAATATTTAAGTAATGTCTCATCTGTTCTCCTCTCCATCCCCTCCTGTCTTTCCCTGGGCATGAAGTTACCTTCCCAAAGGGGCTGAAGACATGAAGGCCAGGGTCCTACCTCCAGACTTCTTCCTACCCAGCCTCTAGACTTCTCTCTTTTGTCCTGACCCCATCCCCTCTCTCCCCAACGCTGACTCATATTGTTGTAGATCATCCTCAGAATGGCAGAGAGTGACTGGATTTGAATTCAACACAGCCACTAACCAGCTGTGTGGCCAATTGCCATTTACTCAACCTTTCTGAGCTTCCACTTCCCCCTCCGTAAAAAGAGAATTAAGATATCACCCGGGGTTGCCGTCAGATTAGAGATAATGAATGTTAAGTGCCCTAGCATGTCACAATGCCCAGTGGATGGTTATTACTCTGTAGGCAAGGATGAGGGGTCTCAGGGGACCTCTCCACACTCTGCATCATCAAGGAAGGTGAAAAGTTCCTAGAGGATAGAAGGACTGTCTCACAAGAAATCAGACAGCCCACAGCAAAGGGCAGTGAAGGCTGGGATGAAGAGCTTGGTTACTCAGAACAGCAGCACTCCAGCCCAGGGGAGAAGCCACATCCTCTAAAACATCACTCAGGATACTACAAAAGACCCCTGGGCAGTGATGAACCAGGACCAGGATGGGGGGAGTTAGCTCTGTACTCGGGCACCCAGAACAGTTTCCCGAAGCTCAGACATGGCCAGGGCTGTGAGTGATGGGGTGGGGGGCTGCCTCCCTCAAGAACCTACTAGGTCCCGAGTACTTCACTGCTTCTCGAGACAATTGTCAGCACAGCCATGTGTTTTATTTCTGTCTTTCCCATGAGAGAGGCATCACCATAAGACCACAGACTCTGTCTGTCTTGTTCAACACTACATCCCTAATACATAGAAAAGTACATGACCCATGACCTATAGTAGGTCTTCGATAAATATTTGCTAAAGAATGAACAAACCCTCTGGGGTAGGGTGTCTTTATTACCATTTGACAGAAATGGCTCTGGGAGGTTAAGTGACTTGCCTAAAGTCACACAGCTACAGAGGGAAGAGGAAAGGGAAATCCCTTATAAGCATTGGTACTGTGCCAGCCACTACCTGGGGTGCTTTACCTACATCACCCCCTTTGCTCTTTACAGCAGCCTCAAGAGGAAAACACTGGTCCCCATTTCATAAAAAGTGAACTCTGCAGGGAGGTTTTAAGTGGCCGGCCCAAGGTTGCACAACCAGCCCTAGGGCCTTGTGAATAGCCAACCCCCATTATTCTGTTTTGCTCCTCATGACTCTGCCTCCCCGTAAAAACTGCTCGGGACAAGACAATGCGATGTTTTAGTGACAGGAGGGCAGGAAGCTCCCGAGGAAGTGGGAGGCCAGGGCTGGGGCTGAAGCCGTGCCTGTGATGGATGGCAGACATCATGAGCCCAGGAGCACACCCACACCTTGGGAACGTCTGTGCCTCCTGCGGGAGAGAGAGTGATCTTCCTGCTGCAGAGGGAGAAGGGATGCTCGGGGGAGGGAAATGACAGTGCAGGTGACAGTAGCCAGGGTCATAGAAGAATTGCTCCAAGCCCGGGAGATGTGCCCTCCAAGAGATGCTGTGCTTTCCACTAACCACAGGCCAGGGAGAAAAGCATCTTATCATGGGCCCGATTCTGGATCGGGTTACTGGATAATTCTTTTCCTCAGTTTTTAACTTTTTGAATTACACAATTAATGTGCATGGAGACACTCTCTCTATTTCAAAAAAAAAAAAAAAAAAAAAAATCAGAGATAAATAGAGTAAAAAGATAAAGTTTCCCCTTGCTCCACCCCCGACCCACCCACAATCTCACCCCTCCCCAGAGGGAAACACTTCTTTTCCATTTGGTGTGTTTCTAACCAGACTTTTCTGTCTCTCTTTTGTTCTCATGACCTTACACACATGAGTGCGTGTGTGGGCGCACATACACACACACACACATCTATGTAGCCACAAGAAAAGATATGGTTTGTTCCCTGTGCTTATATTTTGACACAGATGAACCCTTACTTCAAGTTGCTATTCAGCAGACTTGCTTTCATAACCTAATGGTAAGCTTGGAAGAGATTTCCATCCATCCTGATGGAAGAGATCCTTCCCACTGCGTTAGTCGCTATCAGGCATTCAGTGTGGACATAAATTGCTGATTCAGCCCAACCCTTCATGACAGCACTATGGACTATCTCTAGTACTTTACTACACCCTAGGATTCTCCAGCATCACTTCCACCCTATTCTGCGAATCCAAGCAGGTCATGGGCCCAGCAGAGATTCACAGCTTAGACTGACTGGATGGAAAACAGACTCTGTTTCTTCATGAGAGGGACAACCCAATACTCTGTCCATGATCTTCAACTCATCAATAGTCTGCTCCCTGCCACAATGACTTCCATCCCTCCTGCATTCAAGATGTGTTCATTCTCTCTTCCCAAAAATGCCAACCCCCTGTGGCTTCACACTCAGGCTCAGTGTCCAGGATCTCACCTGCTTGAGTCAACACAGGCTTGGAACAAAATACCATAGCAACAGCAACCGTCACCTGGGGTTGCAACAGAGACTTGTTTTCTCATAGTTCTAGAGGCTGGAATTCTGAGATCAAGGCACCAGACCCACTGGGTTGCAGGGAGGGCTCTCTTCCTAGTTTATAGACAGCCACCTCCTTGCTGTGTCTTCATGTGGCCTGAGCTCAGTGCACACACATGGACAGAAGGAGGGTTTTTTCCCTCTCCCTCTTCCTAGGAGGCTCGATCCTATCAGATTAGGGGTCCACCTTAATGACCTCCCTTCACCTTAATTATCTCCTAAAGTCTCCATCTCCAAGGACAGTCACACTGGGGGTTGGGGCTTCCCCATATGAATCTGGGGAGGCAGAATTCAATCCACAGAACTTCTGAACCAGAGCCATGGGTAGATGAGGCTTGTGGGGTGCAGCTCCTCCTGCCCCCCACCAAGACCCAGAATGTAAAGGTGAAAAGGGGGCAGGATATCCACAGTAGACACTCCTAACCAAACAGGGGAGGGAGAGTCCTTGGTTCATAGCGGTACTATAGTCTAGCCAGGCATACGTTCCCAACGCATTCCCTGGGGCAGAGGACAGCCCGTGTTTAGGGGCCAGTTCAGCTCCCTGGGAGTAATTCCCCAGTCCAAAACTGACTCCTGAGTCTCTCACTCTTCGTCACCCTTCTTCTTCCTCCAGAAATGGCTGGCATTTACAGCTGAATGGTTTTCTCAGCCTGCTTCATATCATAGAGAAAAGTTGGGGACTCAGAGGGCTATTTTCACCTTGAACAACTATGGGACAACTATGGGCACTTTTAAGTCCAAGCTTGTTGTGTTTTCACCGATACACTTCTCTTGAAAACTTTATGGGTTTCCTATGTAGCTGCTGAGTTTTACTCCAGTTGAGACAGTTTCTCTCCCCCTCTCTCTCATCCTCCCTCCAGCTCTTCCTCTCTCTCTTTCCCTCTTCTATGGGGCCTTAAGAATCTTAGAAGTCATTTTGTGTTACCAAGAGGATATCAGTACCATCTTAAATCTGTCAGACACCTTAACAAGGGGTCTTATAGCCACATCATTGATTCTATCTTTTTTTTTTTTAGATTTTATTTACTTATTATCAGAGACAGTGTGAGCACTGGGGGAGGAGCAGAGGGAGAGGGACAAGCAGACTTCATGCTGAGTACAGAGCCTGATGTGGGGCTCCATCCCATGACCCTGAGATCATGACCTGAGCTGAAACCAAGAGTCAGAACCTTAACCAACTGAGCCATCAAGGTGTCCCAAACTCTATCTTTAGGACAGGTCTCATCTCACTTGAATTTTTTACTAGTTGGAGAGACCGGAGAAAAGAGCTAGTTTTGTTTTTGAATCCCAGCAAGTCCTTGACCTTCTATATGTCTCTAAAATCTGCTCACAGACTACATTGCTCCTTACTGAGCTCATGTCCCTCCTCTCGCATCATCAGATCCAGCTGGGGCAGGCAAGCAGCCCTTCAAGGTCTTCTCATTCTGTCCAGAGATCTTCGTAGGTAGACCCACAAGTGCACAAGCCCATTTTCTATCTTCCAAGCTGCCACGGACAGATGAGCCAGTTGTCCCCCATCCCCAATATAACACAAGTTGCCCTTCCTCCAGCCTCTGACAGCCCCTCACCAACCCACAGCGTCTGCCCACCACCCAGCCCCAAAGCCAAGGCCAAATAGTTCAGGTGTTTGTTACAGCAACACTCTATTTCCTGTACTTACTTCTGTACCAATCATCTAATGCGATGTGACCAATCATCTCAGAACTGATTGGCCTAAAATAATAAAAAGTTATTATTTCTCACAGTTCTATGGTTTGACAGATTCCCTTGCTGGTGGTCTAGGATGATAGACTTTGTAACAACCCTGACAGCCTGGAGTTCTAAGTCTTGTCATAAGTCTACCAGTGTGCCCTGGGGATGTGAGAAGCTCGGCCCTTGGGAATAAATAGAGCACAACAAGGACAAGAAGACTAGTGCTAGAAGTTTTCTGGTTAATGCAGTAAGAACCACTGGAGCTAATGGGCTCTGATATCGGGAAATTCATTAACAGAGGGATTCATCAACAGAGGTGTAAAGCAAGGAGGTGACAGTTGGCTACACAGCCTTTGCCTCACCTGGAACCTGCATCCCAAACTTCAAGAGGTACTTGGCCAGACCTGGTATACTAAGGACATGACCAAACAGTGAGAGGACAGAAAATGTAACTCAGAGAGGATCAGACAGCAGGGACTGGTTGGGAGCAGTTCTACCAGCAGAGGAGAAGACCAAGGGGTAAGAACCCACTGCTCTGGACCTTAGCTGCTTTTTTTTGGAACTAGTGGGTTAGTTATTTTGCTTTAAGCTAGAATGCACACAGGCTAGGCTCTGTGCTTTGTACCTGCATCATTTTATTCCATCCTTACAGTGAGTTGTGTGTCAGCGTTCTGCAGAGAAACAGAGCCCGTAGGATATGTATATACATGGAGATTCATTTGCAGGAACTGGCTCACACAATTATGGAGACTGAGAAATCCCACAATCCGCAATCTGCGAGCAGCTGGGGGCAGCGGCATAATTCAATCTGAGTCTGAAGTTCTGAGGCCCACTCCAAGGGCAGGAGAAAAGGGGCTAGAAGAAAATAGGTAAATTCCTTCCTCTGCCTGGTGTTCTATTCAGGCCCTCAAAGGATTGGATGATGCCCGCGTCTACGCTGGGGAGGGCCCTCTGCTTCACTCAGTCCACCCCTTTCCAATGCAAACCTCACCCGGAGACACCCTCACAGACACACCCAGAAGGCATGTTTAATGTGGGCCCCAGGGGAAATCAAGTCAACACAAAATTAACCCCCACACAAGCCCAGGAGGTTGGAACGCCATCCTTTTTCATTTTAATGGTGGAAAGACTGAGGTACAAGGTCTTTTGGTTTGGGTTTCCCCCCAGGGAGATCCTGAAACAGTATCCGGGTGCAACTGATGGACATGGGGGTGGGGTGTCCGTAGAAACACCATGGGTGAGGGAGGAAGTGAAGAAGAGAAGGAAAGGAAAGCAGGAAAGAGAATTACCCAGAAGGTCACAGTGTGGGCAACGGACTCCCAACACGCCAGAGAGACCCACCGGCCCCAACACTGGCGAGTGGGGGGCAGGGAGCTGGGGGATCGGTCTTCCAACCATCTGCCATCAACCAAGCACTGTTCCAGGAACACTTTAGAGTCCGTTACCTTTTTTATTTTTTTTAAGATTTTACTTATTTATTTTTAGAGAGAGCGCATAAGACATCATGAGCAGTGGGAGGGGCAGAGGGAGAGGAAGAGAGAAAATCTCAAGCAGGCTCCCCACAAAGCATGGAGCCTGCTGCGGGGCTTGATCTCATGACCCCGAGATCATGATCTGAGTCGAAACCAAGAGTCACGTGCTTAACTGACTAAGCCACCCAGGCACCCCAAGGATCTGCTACTTCTGACTTCTCCTGCACCCTGAACACCCCATGGCTAGAAAAATGCCCATCGGCAGTGTCGGGTGTTTGCAGAAAGCAGGCTTTGACCTATAAAGTTGACTACGATTAGGAGAGTGGCCAACAGTGTCTACTGCACTCGAAGAGGTGGCTTGCACCCAGCTAGGGCGGGACTTTGAAGGATTTGAATCTGGCTCTGCCAGCCTCCAAAGCCCTCCATCTGGACAATGCTACCGGGGATATGGAGGTTTCTAGTCTGGGGTGGAGGAGGGATGAGAGCCACCAGGACCAGGGCTGACCCTCAGGGGGAGACCGTGGCTTGAGGAGTAAGGTCAGAGCATCTCCTTCAGAGCTAGCTGGGGGGAGGGGGGGAGAAGAGGGGGCCAGCTTTCCAGGAGGGATCCACGGTGAAGGGCAGAGACTGGGTTGAAGAGACAGAAGGACAACCCTGTGCTCCAGGTCCATGGAGGATACTGGCCATTGCCAGACCCCAGGCAGATGCACCTGTCCCGGATCATCTGCACAGGGGCTCTGAAGAGGGACAGTCACACTCCTCTTCCAAGCGAGGACACTGAAGCTGTGAGACGGCCCAGACTCCCAAAGCCGGCAAGAGTGTGAACCCTTTCTTCCGTACTGGGAGAAAGTATTGGTGGAGCCCCCTCTGGAGTGCTATGGTGAGCCCTGGGCACACAGCAGTGAAGAGAAGGAACAGCTCCCTGCCCTCACGGAGTCCACGGTCCCGCGAGCAAGACCGACCACAGCAAGTAAAATGGCCTGGATTTCAGGTGGTGACTAAGATAGTAGTAAGACAGGGTAAGGGTGACAGTGTGTGGCGCAGGCACAAAGCCACTGCAGTTCGACAAGGAGTGCCCAGGGCAGGCCTCTCTGACACCCGGCCTGCAGGGACCTGCGGGTGCAGCCCGGGCACAGGCCTAGAGGCCTTTGAGGAAGCACAAGCAAGTCCGTTGGCTACAGTGGGGCATGAGCGGGCGGCACTGGTGGGGGACAAGGGCAGAGAGGAGAGGAGAAGGTCAGAAGGATCATGAGGGTCCCAGAGGAAAATCTCGCAGCAACCTGACTCACCCTGAATAAGCCCCGAGAGGGCACCACCTGACTGCCCGCTTCGCAGGCCTTCTCTGATTTTCCACCCTGCGGGGAGGGTCCTCTTGGCCGAGGCTCGGGGGAGCCAGGTTGGGTCAGGAAGAACGCCCACCTGCTCTCCCCCACCCCTGGCTCCCAGCCCCCTGCGGCTCGCCCTCCACCCTCCAGCCCTGCGGCCGCCCCCCCTTCTCCTCCTCCCTGGAGCCACTCACTTCCCAAGACAAATGGTAGCTCCTTCCTGCCCATCCATCACTGCTCCCGGGCCCATCCATTAGCGGCCGCTCCCCCGTCCTGCCCCCAGCCCCACCGTCCTTGCTCAGGGACGGGGTCCATTGATCAGAGGCCCATCTGCCGCTTGTCACATCTTGGCAGCCCTGACAGCGGGAGACAGAGCTGTTGCTGGCTGGGCCAGTCTGAGGCCAAGGGAGAGATGAAACTGCCCCACCCCCCAGGACTGGGTGGTGGGGGGGGAGGCTAAGGCCAGGCCCCAGCAGGGATGGTGGCTGGAGGCTCAGAGTCAGCCCTCCCCGGCTAGAGGCTGTTATTCGGCGTCCACCAGGGCGAAGCAGAAAGTGAGTCCCTAAGGGAAAGACTTGCAGGGGCACACACACCCCCTGCCACATCTGGGTCTGCCCCAGCCTAGATGTGCAAGCCGGGAGGGGGCGGAACAACACTTGAGAACCCTCCCCTCCCAAACCCAGCTCTTCCCAGACTTCTCCATGAGCCTTTAAATGGCCAGCCCAGACCTCAACATGGTACACTCCCCCCAACTTCTCCGCATTCCTACCAGAAGCCCCCGGGACCCCACAGGTCCTCTCACCAGCAGCCTGGGCCACCCTGCCGGGTGAGCAAGGAGAGTGACCCGTAGGGACCTTTTGCACGCTGGCTTCTGGCTGGATTCAGACTACAGGAAGCACTGGTAGGAGAGAGGTTGGGGTATTTATTTGCTGGCCCCTGCCCTGCGGGATCCCTGCAGGTAAACATGGGTCCATCCATGGCCCCGGCTCTGCCAAGGAGCCCTCTCTAGCTAGCTCCCCTGGGCAACCACGCCCCTTCACCCCTCCCCTGCAGGTGGCAAAGGCTCCCCAGCATCGCCAGTCTGCGGACGGGCACCGCACCATCCCATGGCTTCCTCAGGCTGTCTGTCTATGTGCAAATAGCCCCTTCATTATACTGCTCTCAGTTAACTGGTTTGAAAATGCATCAGGTTCCTGGCTTCCTACTCGGATGTGATTCGTACACCTGCCCTTCACTCTCCCCTAACCCAAAACCCCAGGGTGCATCGTGGACACTCCCCTCCACGTTTGTCCCCATGTCTCCATCATCTCCGTCCCCCTTCTCAAGGCCACCCCCCAAGTTCCAGCATCCCTCCCGTGTCCCCATGCAGCCCACACACTCCATTATCACCCCATTTGACTGTGTCACCCCTCTGCTCCCACACTGCCTGACTCCCCCTCACCCACGCGTTAAGTGTCCCTTGTCACCCCCTCGGGGAGACCTTCTCCATGGGGCCCACACGCCTCCACTCTCCTCTCCAGCAACTCCTCTTTTTGCCCCCATGTTCTCCTGTTTCGGGGCCTTTGCCTCCCCTTGGAACCCCTTTCCCACCTTTCCATATTATAAAAGTACACCTGCTCTCCTTAGAAAATGAGCTGCCGAGGAAGAAGGGGAGACTTTGTCGGGGGAGGAGAGGAAAGTCCCCTTGGGAATGGAAGGGGCTCCGGCTGCTGGGCGAGGCAGCAGGGCCCTCCCTTCCCCAGACCGCTGCGGGCTCCTGCACCTGCCTCCACACCTGCGAGGCCACACCTGGGCCATTGCGACCCCCAGGCTTCCCAGGCTCTGGGCTTCCTCTCCGGGAAACCAGCCTCCCAGCCCCTCCCTCCCAGAGCTGTGCCTTGAGCAAACTGCAACAGCCGCTGTCTTTCCCTTCACACCCTCTGTCCCTCAGCATCAGTGCGACGCCTGGATCCAGGCCCCACCCAGTCCTCCATTCTCCCCTTCCACATGTTGAGTCCATGGGACCAACGGGTCATGCCCTCTGGGAGCCCACACCCTCCTCCCAGACCATGTTCCAGCCATCTGCATCCCAGAATTCTCTGCCCAAGTGGTTTCCAGCTCACTTTCAGGGTCTCTGCCAGGTAGGTCCATGCGTAAGACAGACATGTCCCAAGTCTGGGAGGTGGCCCCGGAACAGCAGTCTGGGGGTGCAGATGGAGGTTGGATTTGGGGCTGGGGCATCCACACGCATGGGAACAACATTCTTCACTGTGCAGTGTTTGTACTCTTACCCCCGGCCCTACAGGGCGAACCTGCCCAAGGTCCCAGGTTCGGGTCAGCTACCCCCCCAAGGCTGCTCCCAAGTGCTTCCACTCTCCCCCTCCATGTGAAAGTCCCCCTACCCTGTGGTCCTTCACCCGTCTCTGTCACCAGGGCCAGCTACAGACTTGGCAGAGCCTGGCGCCAACTGAAAATATGGGACTCCTTGTTCAGAAAGCAAGAAAAATGTGCCACTAAAAGTACTAAAGTATACAATTTTTCCTTGCTTCCATGGGCTCTCCCTCTGTCTCTGCCTGTCGCAGTGTTGGGATTTGCTATTCAATGCTGCGTTCCTGTGGGCACAGGGACCCTGGCTAGGCATGGGCAGACCCTCACACACACACAGGCACGGCCCACCGGCCACCAGGGGCATCGTCCTGCCAGCCGCTGCGGTGGGGAGGTCCGTCTCCCCTTCCCACAGGCCTGCTGCCTTAGCCCAGGCTGTTAGCGGATATTACTATTATTATTACTATTGCTGTTTGCTGTAACTCAGTGGCTTCCAGCCAGGCAGTTCAGTCCCTTGGGGGACGTTTGCAAAGTCTGGAGACATTTTTGGTTGTCATACCCGCAGGGAGGGGTGCTACCAAGTGAATAGAGGCCATGGATGTCGCTTAACAGCCTAGTCTGCAAAAGATACCCCCAACCCAACAAAGAATCATTAGGGCTAATATGTCATTGGGGCAGAGGTTAAAAAACTCTTGCTTGAGTTCAGACTATTGAAACCTATTTAAACCAGCCCATTGGCCAAAGGAGGCATCCCGCTCCCATTCCTACAACTCCAGTTTCTGCCACGAGTTGGCGCTCGAGCTAGCCCATCTCTGTACTGGTGCATAATTCTGAACCTAAATTAACAAATTATTCTACTCCATTACGCTTTTCTATCAAAAGCCATACCCATCAAATAGAACGCCCTACTGAAAAATCTATGTGGAGCTTTCTCTTCATACAGCATATCACGGAGCACATCCGCCCACATCCTCTCCTTTGTCAAAACATTCCCACTGCCCAGGAATTATTAGTCCCATTTTACAGAGGAGCAAACTGAGGTTTACAAAAGCAGTTTTCTCCTCAAACCATGTGTCTCCCTAATGGTGGCTGGCCGGGGCCTTCTTGGTTTTGGAATTTTAGTTCCATTTGATTTGAAGCCGCAACAAATTCTAGAATCCAAAAACATCCCAGCCTTTGGGGGGATTCCCCCGGAGCTGACGCACCCTGGCTTTTCCCTGACTTTGTGCCCTGCATTCATACACCAGGGCTGCTGGAGGCTCATTACCTGAACTCAGTGGTTCCCAAATGTGTCTGCACAGTGGACTACCAAGGGAAACTTCAGAAAGTTCTGGCGCCTGTGTCCCATGCCACGATTGTGAGTTCACCTGGACTATCTCAAAGATCCCCAAGTGATTCAAAGGCACAAGTGAGCCTGGGAAACGCTGCCTTCCTTGGCAGCCTTTGAAATAAAAGTCCTTCTTTTCAAGCAGTTTACTACTTTATTAATTTTTCTGAACAGGTGAGAGGAAGGAGCAGGAGGTCTTCCTCCATCTCTGGGACCCACACCTGTTTCCACCTGGCTCATACCTGTTTCCACGGGCAGGCAGCAGGTCCGTCTCTGCCTCAACTTGCAGAAGTGTTCACCTCACCCAGACCCATCACAGACAGGCTTGTCAAGGAAGTTTCTTTTTCCACAAAAATGCAGTGCTTTCCAAAAAGAATTCTGACAAATCAAATTTCATTTTGTCACGATTATTTATAAAGTAAATTACTGTGCATAAGAGAAGTTCTCAAACTTGGCTGCACGTGAACGTCACCTGGTTTTCAGAAGATCTCGATGCCAGACCAACCCAGCAGAATCTCTTGGGAGCATCAAAGCCGCTCCAGGCAATTCCATGGAAGAACACATTGGAGAACCGGTGGCCGAAACCCGGATGTTTTAAGTGCGGCCCCTGGGCTAATAGCATCAGCAACCCCCAGAAGCTGCTTAGAAAACCACACTTAAGGCTTCACCCCAGACCTATTGCATCTGAACCTGCATCTTAGCAAAGTGATTCCTGTGCACATCAGAGGTCCAAGAGCATCGCCACAGAACCAAAAATCAGTCAATGCTCACGCCTGGCACAACCTGCCTGCTTGGCCACGGCCAGCCGGCCACCCACAGCCTCAGCCAGTTCAAGTCTTCCAACTGTCGTCCTCACACTCTGACCCCCCTCCTGGAAATAGTGCCATCCGAGGACCGCTCTTTCTTGGGAGCTCAGGGGAGGGGAGGCGTGCTTCCCAAAAGCCATAGCATTTTCCAACCACTTTATCTCAATCATTTATTCTCGTTCTATCAGTTTGTCTAGGAATTTCTAACAAGTGTCTTCAATGTACTAAGTGCTGTGTTAGTTGCTGGGCGTGCCACGGAGATAGATATGCCTGTCCTTGAGGCGCTTACTGTCCCATGGACCCTCAGGCAAGATGCAAACGAGGAATCAAATGAACGGTTTAAAAATCACAAGTTCTGGGGCACCTGGGTGGCTCAGTCCATTAAGCAGCTGCCTTCAGCTGGGGTCATGATCCCAGGGTGCTGGGATCGAGCCCCACATCAGGCTCTACGCACAGTGGGGAGCCTGCTTCTCCCTCTCCCTGCTGCTGCCCCTGCTTGTACTCTCCTGCTCTCTCTCCGTCAAATAAATATATAAAATCTTAAAAATACAATAAAAATAAATTAAAAAGCACAGATTCTGAGGAGCGCTGAAGAGGAGACTGGAGAAAGAAGAAAATGGAGGAGCCCTCTTCACCACTCTTTGGTTTGGCCTAATTCAAATTGATTTTTGCTCAAATAAACCCTTTTTTAAAAATTTCTTTAAAGGAATAAAAGGAGCACTCACACCCTGAAATGGGGGCCAGTGGGGGCCACTCTGAGGTGAGCGAGGGGACCACGG
Organism: Mustela putorius furo; assembly: GCF_011764305.1. Lineage (NCBI taxonomy): Eukaryota > Metazoa > Chordata > Mammalia > Carnivora > Mustelidae > Mustela > Mustela putorius. Next base: position 7,866,435 of record NW_025421464.1, on the reverse strand, counting down.
AGCCCGCCGGGAGCAGGAATCAGGCTGTAGAGCACAAGGCAGGAGCACTGGAGGCAGAGGGTCCCCCGGGACAAGCGTGGGGGCATTCTGGAAACATGAACAAGGCCCGTCAGGCTGACCCGGAGGGGTCCAGGAGGCGGGGGACAAGAAGATTAGAGAGCCAGGCATGGAGCAAGGCCTGGAGGGAGTGAGGATTCTACCATGATTGCAAAGAGAAGCCTCCACAGGCTTCCGAACTTGGTGGAGTGTGAGGATTTCAGCAATGTCTCAGAAAGTTCTTTTTGGCTGCTGGGGAGAGAGCGGGCTGGGCTGGAGGCAACCAGTGTCCAGGGGACCAGTGACGGGCCTCAAAGCCGGGTCACCTGGGTGCAGATAGCCTTCAGGCGTTGGATGTCGCCATGTGCATACCCAAAGTCCAGCAGGACGTGGATGACAAGGAGGAAAGATTGTTCATGTTTTCAAAGTCTTCCCGGGATATCTGCTACGTTTTTCTAAATGCAACGTTAAATAAAATCAAAAAGGCTGACTCTTTGGAGGCTCTGTTTCCTACTGGAGGCAGACAGCCAGAAACATGAAGAGGAGCTCATTGACCTGCAAACGCTGGGGGCAAAACTCCTGCTTCAAAACCCGCCTGGAGGGTCTCTGTCGCTGATACTCTTCTCCTCTCTCTCTGAAGAATCTCATCTCTGCCCTGCCTCTGGGGAAGGACACCAGAAAGCTCTAACAAGGAAGGGCTGCATTGGCCCCGTGACTCTCTGGCAGGGGGCTCTGGCACACGGCAGCATGTCCTTCCCGTGGAAGCCCACGCCCAGTGGTGCCTCCTGAAATTGTGTGGCTGGACACCAAGCCACTGGTAAGACCTGGGTTCCGGTGGAAGAAGGGGCCAGGCAAGCCAGGGCGAGGAGTTTGACAACAGGACGGCACAGAGGGGTGACTCGCCTCTTGAGATATAAAGATAATAACTAAATATATAACTAAATAATAATAATATTAACTATAATAACATATAATAATAATTTTTTAAAAACTCAAGATCCATGTCTAAAGAAAGTGGACTGTGGGAGAGACTGAAGGGGCTAGCAGATGGAGGGGGCTGGAGACGGACGAGAGACATGACGTTCTTGACATTGGGAGGGTCTTGAGAATGTCTAGATGCTGATGGGGAGGATCCCAGAGAATCCCCAATACATCCAGAGGCAGGAGAAAAGCTAGCATATCATCAGAACTTTTTTTTTTTTTTAAGATTATATTTATTTATTTATTTGACACAGAAAGAGAGAGAGCATGAGCAGGGGGAGCAGCAGAGGGAGAGAAAGAAGCAGGCTCTCCGCTGAGCAGAGATCCCGAAGTGCAGCTTGAAACCAGGACCCCGGGATCATGACCTGAGCCAAAGGCAGATGCTTAACCCACTGAGTCCCCCAGGCGCCCGTCCTCAGGCCTTTGGTTTGTATTTCTCTGATGACTTGGTTACTAGTCAGTGTTGTCCAAACAAATGGAACCCACAGGATACGGAGATATATATAAAACAAGATTTATTATAAGGAATTGGCTCACATGATCGTGGAGGCTGACTGGTCCCGAGATCTGCAGTCAGCAAGTTGGAGACCTAACAGAGCCGATGGCGTAGTTCTAGCCTGAAAGCCAGGAGATTCAAGACCCAAGAGGAGCTGATATTTCAGTTCTTTCAGTTCAAGTCCAAAGGCAGAGGGGAAAATACATTTCCCAGCTCAAAGGCTATCAGGCAGAAGTTCTCTCCTACTCGTGGGTAGGTCAGTCTTTACAAGCCATTCAGGCCTTCGACTGATTGGTTGAGGCCCACCCACAATGGAAAAGGCAATCTGCTTTACTCACTCTACCAATTCAAATCTTTTTTTTTAAAAGATTTTATTTATTTATTTGACAGAGAGAAGGATCACAAGTAGGCAGAGAGGCAGGCAGAGAAAGGGGGAAGCAGGCTCCCTGCTAAGCAGAGAGCCGGACATGGGACTCGATCCCAGGACCCTGAGATCATGACCTGAGCCGAAGGCAGCAGCTTAACCCACTGAGCCACCCAGGCGCCCTACCAATTCAAATCTTAATCTCATCTAGAAACACTCTCACAGACACACTCCAGAATGATATTTGACCATGCCTGGACAGCCCCACGGCCCAGTTAAGTGGACACGTAAAACGAACCATCACAACTAGCATGGTTGGAAATGTTCTCCTACACTTGGGAGGTATTTATATTTATTCTCCAGTAGATGATACAATTTTATCCTTTGCCTATTCTATTAAGGGCCAGTGATTTTCTTTATGAATTTATGGACATTAACCTCTCCTATCACATACGTCAAGAAAGACTTTGTCACTTTGACTTTTGATCTTTACTTGGGGGCTACATCTTGAAAATACAGGCACATAAACATCTTCAAAGCCAAATCGGTCTATCCCATTCCTCGGCTGTTCTATCCAAGGTCAAAGATAAAACCCTCCTCAGCTAGAGATCAAATAATTCTCTCTATCCTTTCTTCCAGACTTTTATTGTCTTATTTCTTACCTTCCACCACTTCCACCATCGAGTTTTTATTTTTTGGACCCTAGAATGAGATGGAGTTCTAAATTGACTGTTTTCCAAATAACCAGATTTACAGGTAGCATTTACTGAATAATCCATCCCTCTTCCGCTGATATGTGACCCTTCATTTTTCACAGAGCCAGTTCTTATTCAGGGGCTGTTTCACGCCATTGATTTGTCCTTCTAGTCTTGTGCCAGTAACATACTGGTTTTATTATTGTAGCTTTATCATGCATTTTAATACTTGGGAAGGCCAGCCTTTTTTCCAAATTGATTTACCCATTCTCTCCTTGTCTTCTTTTTCTAACATGTTTTAGAACCGGTTTTCATCTCTTTTTTCACTGATCACCACAGGGATATGACTTTGACATCTGCAAGGGGAGGGGGCAGGGCTGTGCTCTGCGGACAACAGGGACGTGCTCAGTGGCCCCAGGGGGGTCCCTAACGTGACGGCCCTCCCCTGCGGTGAGGAGCTGGCGTGGGGCTCACACAGACTCCGAGGGAAATCCAGGCTGTTGGGGCAGAAACGTGTATTCCTTCCCTCCTGCTTCTTTAGTGTTTCTGCTAAATAAAAGTCCATTTTTATTCTTCGAGGAGCTGAGCGGGAAGATGTTTTAACACCCCGATTCTCACCCGTCGTGATCTATGTCCCTTTTACAAACTTATCTCTGGGTTTTTGCTCAGTTTATAAGCTAGGGGCCATCTTTCTTCCCTAAAGCCTCCTTCCGCCACAGTCTGGAGGAACCTTGAGATTTCCTGCCGATGATTTAAAGGACTATAACACTCGCGGGCTAGATTTGTTTTAGTGTCCATAAAACTCAAAAATTTCATAAAACAATTGGTGAAAATAAAATTACCAAAAAATGATATAGTGCCAGCAGACTGTATAATAGTTACGGGAGAAATGGGAGACCATGATTCACCGGGGGATAAAAATGACAACGTATTTATTGCAGTGCACTGACAAGAAACTAATTTGTCCCTTTTACTTTTGAGACAGGGCAAGAATTTCGATTTTTCTCTTCTTGCTCTGACTCTGACAGGGAAGCAGAAGGTGCTAGCAAATGGTTCTTGGCTTCTGGGGCTCTGTGTGTGTGTGTGTGTGTGTGTGCGCACCAGCGTGAAGGGTTTCAATAAAAACAAAACTGTGTTTTTTGCCTTACCTTGGTCTAGGTCTCTTTGAGCCTCGAAAAAGTTTCCTTGACCTAAAATATATGTGTGAGGGTATGCGTGAATGTGTGTACTTTGTGTGTGTGTGTGTGAATGAGTGTGTAGGTGGGGTGTATTTGCGTACAGTGTGTTGTATCTGGCCATTATCAACAACAGTTTGAGGGGATGGTAGAAAAGTGAATCTTGCTTTTACCAAGACGATGTGTGCCCTAAAGAGAAAGGGGAAAAGAAACCTAGCCGCAAAAATAGAAGAAAATGAAAACTTAAGCTCAGGGAAAGTGACTGAAACCAGATCAGCAGGTGTTTGAGGGTGAGTGGGTGGTCCAGGGAAACTTCCAGAGTCGTGAAAATGTTCTCTGTCTTGACCAAGGTGGGGGTTACACAGCCGTATATATTTGTCAAAAATCATTGACCTAAAAACAAAATGTCTGACTTCAGGGGGCGCCTGGGTGGCTCCATCGGCTAAGCACCCAACTCTCAGTCAAAGCCCAGGTCATGGTCTCAGGGTGGCAAGACCGAGCCCCAGGAGGGCTCCGTGCTCAGTGGGGAGTCTGCTTGGGATTCTCTCTCTCCCTCCCCCTCTACCCCCCCTGCCCCTCACTTGTGCACATGCAAGCTCTAAATAAACATAAATAAATAAAATGTATGAGTTTTATTTTATGTAAATTGTATTTCAATAATGTTGATTTTTTTTTCTTTTAATTCTTGGACTGGAAGACAAGAAAAAAGGGAAGGGCGTGGCTTCCATCCTGATGGATAATGGTCAGACACACCGTCTAGTGCACTGTGGAACCTAGACAGTGGTCCCAGAGTAAGCGAGTGAGTGAGTGGCCACACTTAACCCCCCCAAAGACAAGAGTCCAGTGTTCAAACAAAGCAAGCTGCACAGAGCGGCCCTGGGAAGGTTTCATTATACCCACTTTACAGGTGAGGCAGGGGAGGCTCAGGAAGTTCATCCAACTTGCCACAAGTCACACAACTCATAAGAGGCAGTGAAAGAAAGGGACCCAGTCTCAGCGACCAGCCCCAAATCATCATCACGGTGAAAGGGTGGAAATCCCTTAGAGTGACTCTGCTGGGCTGGACGGACTAGAGCCTTCTCAGAACAGAAAGCGCTAACACACGTTTGGGAGTGCCTGGGGTAGGGTGAGAAGGTGTACGTCTAGCAGGATAAGAGCCATGCTGACTGAGAAGAACACAGAAAGGAAAGGAGCCCTGAGAGGTGAAGCAGATTCTGATGCCGCTGGTGGGGAAACCTGGATCCAGCTCTTCCTGAAGGCAGAAATATCTCTAGCTATCTTAGTTATATAAGTCAACAAAATCCTGACAATACAGAGTTCAAAGCTTGGGAGAAAAGCAGAAACCGGAATGAAGCAATGGAGGTGAGGGGCACAGAAGAGGTTGGGGGTCAGTCCTGGGAAATGATCTGAACGAGTGGGGGGCTGGGGAGAAGGGTGGAACATGGGCTGTCCACCCTGCCCCCCCCCCACCCAGAGTCTCAGGATGCCCAGCATCCAACTTCCTAAAGAGACAGCATGCAGGAGACACATTGCCACTCTGCTCGAAAGCTGCCTCTCCGTTGCCAAGGCTCTGCCCGCCCTTCTGAAATCTCAGTGCACCAGTATCAGCAGGTCTGGGAGCCAGTCTCCCACCCCCAGACCAGGGACTAAAGCCACCACACTCATTAGACAAATGCCAGGTGTGCTCGTTATCCTCCATGAACTTTGCAGAAGTGATGACATCTCGTTAATTCCTCCTGCACTGTCTCCTCCCCCAGCCCCCACATTACTTCCTCCAGCTTGGCCAACTCAACTTCCCAGATGTCCCCCTGAATCCTGTACTTCTCCCTGTCCCCACTGCTTCCCCAGAACGCAAGCCTCTGTCCTCTTTCCTGGAACCGTATCAAGGACCTCCTAACCCATCTCTCAGCTTCTGCTCTCGCCCCGGTATCCTTTCCTGCCCCAGCTCCAGGGCAAGTTTCTGAAATGAAAGTGGAAATAATGCTATTTGCCTGTAACACACACACCCCTCCCCACTGCTCCCAGAGGAATGCTCAGCATCTTTAATCTGCCTTGACAGTCTGAACATGACCTACCCCCTGCTGATGCACCAGCACCGCCTGTCACCATCCCACCACACCCCAGCACTGTTTTCTTCTCTCGAGGGTGGCTTTTTGTTCCATACACTTATCGAGCACAGCATATGTACAGTAAAGGGCAAAAGCTACGTATAGAGCTTCCCAAAGTGACCCATCTGTGAAATCAGCTCCCAGATTTGAGGAGGGGCAGGACACTATCCCTACCCCAAACACTATCCAGCCCTACGCCGCCCACAAGCTGAGTAAATGCGTTCCCACTTTCCAGCCTTAGATCACATTGCCTGCTTTTGGAAGCTGACACCGAAGTCCTCCGAGCATCATGCTTTGTCGCTGGCTGGTGAGGCTCACATTCACTGCACGAGATTCATCGCGTCGTACCCAATACTTCATTTTCACTGCTGTGTAGCATTCCTGTGAATGAACAGGCCACACCTTAGCCATTCGACTCTTTTTTTTTTTTAAAGATTTTATTTATTTATTTGACAGAGAGAGATCACAAGTAGGCAGAGAGGCAGGCAGAGAGAGAGAGGAAGAAGCAGGCTCCCTGATGAGCAGAGAGCCCGACGTGGGACTCGATCCCAGGACCCTGAGATCATGACCGGAGCCGAAAGCAGCAGCTTAATCCACTGAGCTATCTAGGCGCCCAGCCATTCGACTCTTGACAGACGTTAGGATTCTTTCCAGTTTGGGTTACAGAGCCGCAGTGAACACCCACGCATGTCTGCTTCTTGACAGACAGAAGCATCCGCTGCTCCTGAGTCCAGGTCCCGGCACTGGCACCAAGGCCATTTTGCCTCGAAAGGAAGCCCTTCCTTCGACCTCCCAACACGGGGTCCAGACAGTGTATCCTGAAGCCGGAGGAAAGGTGGGAATCCTCAGGTTCCCAGAAAGAGGGAGCCTTTAGCCAGCATGAGGCTGCAGCCCCAGGAGTTCCCTGGTGATGTCCGGAGAGAGGCGTCCAGCTAGGCCAAGCCCTGGTTTCCCACTCACAGGAGCTCGGAGGTAAATGTCTGTGGACTTCAGCCTCCTAATAGGGGGGTGATTTTCTGCACAGCAATAGAAAACTGACAGGTAATCCTGGTATCCAGAGCTACCCATCCTTCGTGCCCTTGTGCAGTGCACGCTGCCACCGCGTATAGCGGTCCAGGAACCCCTACAGGCTTGTTATTTACCAGCAGGCACGCTTTGCCACAACAAGGCTGCATAACACATCTTGCTGGTTCACAAGGGCCTGGGAATGAGTATTCTTGCTCAGAGGTCTACAGGTTAGCAGTGCCCACTCGGGCCACCTGTGCTCAGTGGCCAGGAAGGTAGGGCAGCTCTGCTGGCCCAGCCTGGGTGCTCTCACGGGGCTGCAGGGGAGACGGCTATGAGTGGGTCGAGGACAGCCTTAGCTGGGAGAACTGGGATCCTCTGCACTTGGCCTCTAAGGGTCCCTCGGCCTCCAGTAGGCTAGCTCAGGCTTGTTCATGTGGCGACTGTCCTCAGACAGCCACTGGAAGCTACCAGGCATCTGTAGGCACAGGCTTGGGACAGGCTCGCCGTGCCTTCCACGTCACTCTGCTGTCCACAGCAAGCTTCAAGTCCAGCCTGGTCCCAGGGGCTGGGGAAACACACTTCACCATCTATTAGGAGGAACTGCAGAGTCATGTGCGAAAGGCATGCATTCAAGCAGAAGCAAAGGAGTGAAAAGGTTTTTGCAACCTGTGCCAGCTGCCCAAAAGTGAGGTGTGCGAAACCTCCTCACCCCTCAGTCTGCAGCTCAGCGGACTCTGGCTCAGGGCCAGCACCCTGACTTAAAGGCCTGGGTTTGGGTTTTCCTAACAACGCATAGTGGGTTCGCACGCAGGCAGTCGCCCAGCCCCCAGCCTCAAGGACAAGCCGTGCGTGAAAACAGAAGGTAGAGTCCACGCACACACAGGGGCGTACAGGTGTGTGGGCGATGGATCCAACACAAACAGGCACACCCAGCTTGGAAAGCACAGTAGGAAGGACACACACACAAGCAGGTGTACACAGGTGTGTACACACACAGCTTCACGAACCGTGCACATGGAAGCCACCAGAACCACACCCTCCACATACAGGCTTCATGGCAACAAGGGGACACATTCATTCCAGCACGAGTCCATGTGCCAACACGCTCCTGGCAGGGGACTCCCGGCCGGCGTATGAACACACAAACAGATCTGCACCCACAGATCCAAACTGTTGAATTTGTCTCCATTGGGCTGTTTTCTGCTTCCAGGAAGATGAATGTCCTCCTCTCGGAGATGAGCTGCCGACCCCACAAATCACCGCTCCTCAGCTCCTGTGCCCTCCCACCCCCCGACCCTCCCCCATTACTCATCCAAAGGGAAAATGCAAAGAGTAATAATAATTAGACAAGGACAAATCACTGGGCTGAGTTGGGGATGGCTCCACTCAATAAAGGGCCGTTTCCCTGGCAACCAGGGCAGGTGCTGGGAGGCAGGCAGGGGCAGGGGCCCGCCTGGAAGGCCCACAAGGGGTGGGTGTGGAGATCTGCAGGCCAGGGCTCAGTCCCTGCACGTGCGCCCAGCAGAAGTTTCGAGAACCCTGGCTCCAGGGGACCAGGCAAGTCCAACCCAAATCCCAGGCACACTCATAAATTTTTCTTTCGAAGCACACATGCAGTGAAAGGGAGATTGATGAAGGTCTGTCACACCTTATGTTTGACGTTAAATGGTGCAAATCTTACCTTTTTTTTTTTTTCAAAAGCTTATCTTTTGCTTCCAACGAGTTAAAAATTTTAAGAAAAATATTCTAAACTGTTATATGTGCTAGCTGCTTGTTTCAAAAAATATAAATATTATGAAAGAATATTAAATAAAAAGTAGGAGTCTGTCACCTATAAGCCCCGTTCTGCTCCCCTGGGGTAGATACCCTAGACCTTCCTACGGGCACAAGCATCCTGCAGGACAGCGGGAGAGCAAACCCAGCACAATGATTTACCACACACTGTTCTGAGCACTTCATGTCCATGAGGCCACTTAATGCTCCCAATAACCATATAAGGTAGGTCCCATTGTACACCCATTTTACAGAAGAGAAAGTTGAGGCACAGAGTCCAGTGAGTAGTAGAACCAGGATCCAAACCCAGGGAGTCTGGCCCAGAATACAAACTCTTTTCTACGATACTCTACGGCTCCTTGTAAGCCCTAAGACACTGATCTCCATCCTGTTTTCTGTCTTTTCTGCCTACACCCCTTGCGATGATAGAACTGGACTGTCGGAGGGTTAGGGCTCTAAGGTTTGCTGAGGAGGAGGCAGGGGAAGAGGGGAAGGGGGGCTGCAACCTGGGGAGGAGGGCCGGGGAGTACACAGGATGTGACATCGACCACCATCACCCCAGGGCCTCAGGAAGAGGCCTGGGCCCTGGCTTGCACGGAGGAGATGGAGCTGCCCATCTTCATATGACCAGACTATTCGGGAATCCTGGAAAGGCCCATCTTCCCATTTTGCTGCCCTGCATCATCCTGGTTGGGGTGGGAGGGGTGGTTCTCGTATATTTCCAGGAAGGACGGACAGACCCCTGAAGGACTAGCAGGAGGCTGTGAACCAGTCCTGTCTGCTAGCTGGTTGTCGTCTGTATGGACCTCCCTCTGCTCCATCCCCCACACCCTCTGCCCTGCTCAGCCCCAAGAAGCAGGACTCCCTTCCCAGACCAGCAGGAGGCCCTGGCAGGAAACCAGGGGGCAGTGGGGCAATCAGGAAGGGGTCCCCTCTCCAGCTCCTCCTCTGATTCCCCTCTGTCTGTCTGCTCCCCACCCCCACCCCCAGTCCCCACAGGCTCAAGAGGAGCAAGGACACACCCAAGGGTGTGACCACAGGTTCTCTGGGAGTGAAAACCTCACATGTGACAATGGTTGGCGAGCCCCCACCCCACCCCACCAGAGTGCCACAGGACAAAGACAGACAAATAGTATATCCACGGCACTGATGTTTCACCAGGGCAAGGAGGGAGGAATTAGGGAAAAAAGTGTCCTTGCTGGGAAGGGGTGCATTAGGGTTGCCGACACAAAACCACAAACTGGGTGACTTTCAACAACTGGTGTGTCCCCTCTCTCAGTTCGGGAGGCAGGGAACCTGGAAGCCAAGTGTCAGCAGGACCTCGCTTCCTCTGCAGGCTCTAGGGAGACTCCTTCCTTGCCACTCCTTGCGTGCCTTAGCTGGGGACCACATCCCCCCAGCCCCCACTCCACTCCATCATTCCTTGTGTCTTGGTCCTTACAAGGACACTGGTCCCCAGATGAAGGATCACCCCCATCCAGTATGCCTTGTGATGGACTGAATGTCCGCGTCCTCAGCCAGTCACACGTGAGACCCAAGCTTCATTGCGCCGCTGTCAGGAAGGGAGGCCTCTGGGAAGTCCTTAGGTCTAGCTTAGGTCAAGAGGGGATTCATGTCCTTATCAGAAGTAGAAGACAGAGTGATCACTCCACATCTCTCTGCAAGGAACGGTCACGATCACGTACATACACACCCAGAAGGCTGCCATCTACAACCCAAGAAGTGATCCTCAACATACACCAGATCTTGTAGCATCTTGATCTTGTAGTTGTCACCTCCAGAACTGCAAGAAGCAAATGTCTGCTGTTGAGCGCCCCAATCCGTGGTCTTTGGTTAGAGCAGCCCAAGTGACTTAGACAGATCCACCTTAACCCAATGACATCTGCAAGAACCCTAGTTCCAAATAAGGTCACACTCACAGGTCAGCGGCATCGGATGGGGGCTGGGAAGTGGGACACAAATCAACCTACAATGGGGCAGAGGGGAAAACCAGTTGAGAAGCACGCCTCTGTACTCACAGCTCCCGGGGGCTCCCACTTCCTCTCCTGTCTCCTGGCCACATCAGCCTAGGGTGTGACAGCTCCTCTATGGTCACTGGTCACTCCCAGGTGGTCAATGGCACCCAGACAGCCCTTCCTGGCCCCTTTAATCCTGCCCCCCTGCCCATAAATAGCCTCTTCATCAGATTCTCTGAAATCAGACCCTGCTGCTCTTCTAAGCCTGTGATGTACATCTCTTTCCTGCCAGGACCCTGACTCCTTTGATTCAATTCCAAAAACCAATGGTGTGGCAGGCTGGGAATGCTCAGGTACTGCAGGTCTGGCTGTAAATGGGCGCAACCATTGGGGAAACAGTCTGGCTTTGCCTCATCAAGTTGAAGATATGTAAGACGGTGTGATCCAGATGTCCGTTCCTGGAAAATGCCCTAGAGAAGTGTACTTCAGGAGACCTTTGATAAGAATGCTCCTGGCAGAATTGTTTATAACCGCCCAAACTGCAAATACCCCAGAAGCCCGTCATAGTAAAATAGTGCAATTATAGTCACTGTATTGTTACAATCATAATTCCACGCAGCCAGACAATGGAACATTCAGCACAGAAAAAGAACTTTGACTCCACAGAAAAACACGGAGGGACCCCCCAAAACATACAGTTAAATAAAAATGGTAAGACATGAAAGAAAATATGTGATGGAATTTCACGGACACAAAATCCCAAACAGGCCAAACTCGATGATGTTCAGGGATACATACTTAGGAGAGGAAAAGCATAAAGAAAGCAAGACTCCTACACGATTTCTGACCAGTCCTCTTCACAAGGGTCAAGGTCGTGAAGACCAAGGAAAGACTGAGGAGCTGTCACAGACCAAAGGAGACATGACAACGGAATCCAATGCGGGAATCCAGGCTGGATCCCGGAACCGAAAAAGAACATTAGTGGGAAAAGCACTGAAATCCAAATCACATCGATAGGCCAGCTGATGGCATTGTTCTGACATGACGCCCTTCACTGGGTCCACGCGCCATGGCTGTGGAAGATCTTGACAATCTAAAATTATTGCCCAACCTTCCCGCACTGTTGGTTAGCATACAAAGTGGTGCAGGCACTCTGGAGAACAGCATGGAGCTTCCTCAAGAAGTTAAAAATACAACTGCCCTGCTTCCCAGGAATCACACTACTGGGTATATACCCAAAGAAGGCAAAAACATTCAAAGGGATACACGCACCCTGATGTTTACAGCAGCAGTATCTACAATAGCCAAGATAATGGAAGTGGCCCAAGTGTTCATCGATAATAAATGGATAAGGAAGATGATGTCTGCATCTACAATGGAATATTACTCAGCCATCAAAAAGAATGGACTCTTGCCATTTGCGGCAACATGGGTGGAGCTAGAGTATTACACAAAGTGAAATAAGTCAAAGACAAATGTCATATGATTTCACTCATAGGTGGAATTTAAGAAACAAAACAAATGAGTAAAGGGGGAAAGAAAACAGAGAGAGAGAGAGAGGCAAACCAAGTAACAGACTCTCACTTATCGAGAACAAACCGATGGTTCCAGAAGGGAGGCAGATCGGGGGTAGGGACTAAGAAGCACACTTAGATGAGCACAGAGTGTCCTATGAAAGTGTTGAATCACTATATTACACACCTGAAACTCCTATTACACTGTATTTAACTGCAGTTTAAATAAAAACTTAGAAAAAATTAAAAATATATTGCCTCCCAAAGATTTTTTTTTTTTTTTTAATGTGAGGATGATTGAGTTCCTAGGTGGCTCAGTGCGTTAAGCCTCTGCCTGCTGCTCATGTCATGATCCCAGGTCCTGGGATCGAGTCCCATATCCAGCTCCCTGCTCAGCGGGGAGTCTGCTTCTCCCTCTGCCCCGCCTCCACTCATGATCTCACTCTCTCTCAAATAAATAAAATCTTTAAAAAAATAAATAAAAGCAACGATGATTACCATAACACTAAATGTAACAGTTACCTCTTGGAGGAATTGACTCAAGAGAAGCAGCTGGGGTGTTAGCAAGGTTTGATTTCTTGACCCAGGTGTTGGGCCCCTGGGTGTTGGGTCCCCAGGTGTTTGCTTTAGATGTCTGCTTTAAACTGGACATTTACATGTTATGCACTTGTCTTCCCATGAGTTATTAATTGTGACTTTTTTGAATGTTAAAAAAAAAAAAAAAAAGACCAAAGACTACCGTGCCCTACAAAGATGGGAGGCTAGGAGCCCCCCAGCTCGTGAAAGAGGAAAGAGCCTTGGTGCAGGTAAATAAAACTTGGCCTGGAAGAGAGAGGGCAAGAGAGAGAGCAGGAGGGAGTTAATATGGGGCAAGTTCATCCCCGTTCCATAGGTAGTGGAGTTTCTGCACAAGCAGGCTCCCGACGCACTGTGTTGTGAGCACTTCTCGTGTGGACACCTGCTCGGAGCTGGGCTCATTCCTTCTCCTCCTGAGCGAGGCTCCACCACGACTCAGCACCCCCAACCCCCGGTGGACATGCAGGCTGTCCCAGAGGCTCACCAGCGCTGGCCAGACTCCAGCCTGCGTCCTCGCCCACCATCTTATACGAGACCTCGGCAGAACTTTCCAGAGACTCAGTCCCCCAAGTGGAACATCTGATCAAGGTCAGAAACCTATTGTCAAGTAGGAATCAAGATGAGATTTTTCTGCCCTGTTTTTTGTTTCATTTTATTTTACTTATTTTTCTTGTGAACTATACAGAACATAACAGGTGGCATTTTGGCCGCTTCTAAGTCTACAAGTCAGTGACATTTAGGACGTTGGCTCTGTGATGTACCATCACCAATAGCCATCTCCAGAAGTGTTTCTGGCACCTCATACGGAACTCTGTACCCATTAAGCAGTAACACCCCATTCCTCTCTCCCAACCCCAACCTCTTGTCTACCTTCTGACTCTGTGATTTTGTCCCTTCTAGAGATTTCATAACACTGCAACACAAAGGACAAACGTCATGTCAGTCCTGTTACTTTTTGCCCTGGAGGACGCTCCCCATTCAGGTGCCAGCCTGCCCCCGGGGGTAAGAGGAGAAGAAAAGAACAGAGTGGGAAATTCTGGCTTTTAGGTTTAAGATGTAAGAGTCAGGGGCGCCTGGGTGGGTCAGTGGGTTAAAGCCTCGGCCTTTGGCTCATGATCCCAGGGTCCTGGGATCGAGCCCCACATCGGGCTCTCTGCTCTGCGGGGAGCCTGCTTCCTCCTCTCTCTCTGCCTGCCTCTCTGCCTACTTGTGATCTTCGTCTGTCAAATAAATAAATAAAATCTTTAAAAAAAGGAAAAAAAAAGGATGTAAGAGTCAGAAGAGTGCGTGCTGAAGGAACAGCTCTTCCTGCAAAGAGGGAATTAAAACCAGGAAAACTTGGAGGGGTAGGGAAGGTGGAGAGCAAGAAGCTGATGCTGGAGGTCTCCAGGAAAAGGTCTCAGGAGGCACCTGCTCAGGGTTCATGCTAAGGACGGGACGGGGAAGGAGCACTGGTACCTCGGACGAGACTGGAGCTCTGAGAGCAGAGCGGACCTAGACCCACTTACCACCTGCTCCCTTTGTCATGCCGGAAGCGATGGCAGAGGGAGACACACGGCCTAAGGTCATGACCTTCTCACTGCTCTGAAGATCTCTGTGATTCTGAGAAGGCCAGAGAAGCGAGCTGAGACACCACAGGGGTCTCGGCATCGGCCATGAGCAAATGTAGCCAACAAACCCAGGGCAGTCCCATAGGCACCTCCATGGACAGCATTCTAGGGGTGAGGCTCACAACCCAGCAAGGACCCATGACATAAGCACCCACAACCCCCAAGGGCAGTGCACCCCCAGGAAGAAGGGGGCAAGAAGAAAAATTTTAATTAGCTGAGAAGGGCCTCCAGTGGTGAGTTTATCTTGAATTAGTTAGATTTCATTACCTGCCAGAGGGTGAAAGTGTATTTGGGAGGGAGCGGGAGGTCCTGAGACAGAAACCAAACTTAATTACAAAATAACAAAAACTTGCATTTCTTGCCTACCTGAGTTTTGAAGACTTAAGAATCCCAAACCACTGCTCACATTTTGTATCTCAAGGGCATTTTCAAACCGTTCTCCATAAGAGCTATGCCCATTCGTGCTCCCCTAATAAACAGGTAAGTGTACTGTTTCCCCACACCCACGTCAACACCCACTCCCAATTCGGAAAGTACGCTTAAAACATAATTAAGTTCACTCCTTTCCAACCCGACAGTCAGTTCCACGCACCAGTCCGTGGCATTACGAATTCTGTCCACACCAGCTCTTGGCACAGAATGGGAAGAGAGTATCAAACGAGTGTTAATGAACTTGGAACCAAGTTCTTGGCTGGGAAAATACTGGGGCTCATTGAGAGATGTTGTTCCTTGAGGGTTTGTGAACATCATGTCCAAGGCAACATCCACACGGGAGACAACTTTATCAGAAAGAGGCTGGGAGAGTGCATTGCCGGATGGTCTATGAGGCTCACGGAGGACAGAGCCCTGCAGACTCTCCAGAGTCTGGGAAACACCTTCCCCATCCAGCAGCCAAGCTCAACATGTTCCTCTGCCACAGACCCATTCTCTCCCAGCCCCACCTTCTCCATCTCTCAGGCCCCCGGACACCAACCTGGGCATCTACTCTAGGTCCTCTGTCATCAGTCAGGCTTACTTTTTTCTTTGCACCAGTGCATAGATTCTTAGGGCTGGGGAGACCTCAAAGTTGTCAAGTTGCTTTAGATATCAAGATGTTTTAACTCCCTGTGGCCCCATCAGTGATGGAGAGCTCCTTCCTTCCCAAAGAGTCCATTCCGTCCTGGACCTTCTGGGTGTAGAAAGTCCTCCTTAAGAGCTGGTATCTCTAAGTTCCATGATTCTCCAGAAACACACAGAACGCGTGCAACCCCCATTCACATGCCAAGACTCATTTCCTCCAGAACAGCATCCTACCCTCTCCCATGTGGGTTTCCTAGGGCTGGCATCACAAATTACCCAAAGTCAATGGTTTAAAACCACAAAAAATCATTCCCTCGCAGTTCTGGAGGCCAGTCTGAAATCAAGGTGCCAGCAGGATTGGTTTCTTCTGGACAGTCTGAGGGAGAATCAGTTCCAAGCTTCTCCAAGCTTCTAGCAGCTGCCAGGAATCTTTCGCATTCCTTGGCTTGTGGCTGCATCTGTATGATGTGGGTCCCTGCCTTCACGTGGCCTTCTCCTGTGTTTCTCCTCTGTTTTCCTCTTCTTCTTCTTCTTCTTTTTTTTTTTAAGATTTTAATTTATATATTTGACAGACAGAGATCACAAGTAGGCAGAGAGGCAGGCAGAGAGAGGGGGGAAGCAGGCTCCCCACTGAGCAGAGAGCCCGATGTAGGGCTCGATCCCAGGACCCTGGGATCATGACCTGAGCTGAAGGCAGCGGCTTTAACCCACTGAGCCACCCAGGCGCCTTGTTTTCCTCTTATAAGGACACAGGTCACGAGATTTAGAGCCCACCCACATGAGCCAGAGTGATCCTATCTTGGGACCCTTACCTTAACTACAGGTCCAAAATAAGGACCTTTTCCCAAATAAGGTTACATATGCCTCTGTGTGGGCTGCCATGAACAAAATACTACAGACTGTGTAGCTTATAAACAATAGAAATTAGTTTCTCACAGTTCCAGAGGCTAGAAGCCCAAGATCAGGATACTGAGCAAAGTCGCCTGGGGGTTCTCTTCCAGAGTTCATAGCCAGCATCTTTTTGCTGTGTCCTCACTGCCTAGAAAGGGCTGGGGAGCTCTGTGCAGTCTCTTCTATAAAGGCACTGATCCCATCGGGGGTGGGGGTGGGGCTCTACCCAAATCACCTCTGAAGGGCACCACGCCCTCATGCCATTACCTTTGGGGGTTAGGATTTCAACATGAATTTTGGGGGGATATAAACATTTAGACCATAGTGGATCACATTCACAAGTTCTAGGGGGGACATATCTTTGGAGGCTCCATTACTCAAGCCAATACATCCTCTAAATTCTTTAATCTGCCAACAGACAGCCTATCTTCCTGCCATGCTTCAGATGGCAAAATATCAAGTCTGTTCTATTTCCTTTGGAGTAAAAGTATGCCTATATGTATCTATGTGTATATGCGCACGTATTTTTCACAAAGTTGTCATCATAAACTTGTTCTGATTATAAACTTGTTCTGAGTTTATAATCTATATTTATAGTTATATTTGGAAATCATGATTCAGTAGAAACTACAAAAAAACAAAAATAAAACCAAATGTCTAGCAAACAGGCAGAAAACGGTTTTCTCTCTTTATCTCGCCATCTCTGTATACTCTGGCCCGAAGGAAGCCAGGACCTAAGACTCTGACCTAAGTCTGTCTTACCGTTTTAAAATTCCGCGAGAGTTGCCCGTGGAAAATGTAGTTAGACATGGTTGGCTTGTAGCACTTCCCATTCCCAAACTCTTGACAAGTAAGAACAGATGAAAAGATCGTAAATGTGAATACAGTGTGTGACATATAAAATATAATGCATGATACATACTGCTCTGTATAACTTATTTATATATTAAAGTTTAGCTAGTGATCCATGCAGTGAAAATAAATAATAAATCACAAAGCCAGGTAAGGGGGTTGAGAATGAAAGAGTGTTATTTTAGGTAAGGCAGGCGGGAGAGATGTCGGGAGAAGGTCACATCTGAATAGAGACCTGCAGGAGTCCCAGTGGGAGCCAAGGAAGCCCCCCCCCAAGGGACAGCACGTCACACACTCACACCAAAGTGCAAAGGTCAAATTAGAATGTACTCAAGATGGTCTTTTAAAAGCAGATTCCTGGTCCTGGTCCCCCACAGACTGGATTCTGGTTTAGCAAGTCTGGGAAGGACCCAGTTATTCCCACCATACAGGTGGCTCAAGGACCATTTTTTGAGAAAATACGGCTTTATATTTCTCCCATTGTTTAGATCCCCAATCATTCCCAATGACTCTGTTCTATGCTTTTATAAAACCCCAACAGCTTCAGGGTTTAAAACCCAAGCAGGGGGTGTTAGAGAGGAGAATGGAATTGGGAGAAATTGGAAGGGGAGGTGAACCATGAGAGACTATGGACTCCGAAAAACAATCTGAGGGGTTTGAAGTGGCGTGGGGGGGTGGGAGGTTGGGGTACCAGGTGGTGGGTATTATGGAGGGCACGGATTGCGTGGAGCACTGGGTGTGGTGAAAAAATAATGAATACTGTTTTTCTGAAAATAAATTAATTAATTTATTTAAAAAAATTAAAAATAAAACCTAAGCATGCTAGTTAAAGTCAACCACCAGAGCACAGAGGGGTCTCCCCACACCTTCTTCTGCACCCACTTGGCCTTCAGCAATACCCACAGCAGATGGGGCCCGTCTGGGGGCTCTGGGATTCAGGGGTGGGGGGTGGGACAGGCTGTAAGTGCTGGCAGGTGAAGGGTCTGATGGTGCGGAGGTCAAACATTCCACCCCCACACAGGCGCCCGGCTCTCTGAATTCAGGGCAAGATACAAGGATGGGAAATGCACCTTCCTCCGGATATAGGCTGGGTCTACTTGACAAGGTCCCCCGGCATCCACACTGCACCCCTCAAGGACTCTGAAATAATGACTGGGGCAGCAGTGGTAAATCCCAAGCCCGCCCCTTACTGGCCACAGGACTTAAGCAGGCCATTACGCCTCTGAGCTCCAACGAACCCATCCAGAAAAACCGACATAAAACTAATTCCCATCCCCGGGAGCTGAGGGCTAGGCTAGGAGAGGACACATGGAAAGCTCTTGGTACAATCTCTGAGCCACAAAGACATCCCCTAAAATGTAACCCTTCGTTTGAAGGATTTCATTATTTAACCCAAATAAATCTGGTGTGCCCATAAACCCAGTCTCAGTCTGGCAGGGCATTTAAGGAAACCCAGCCCGATGCTCAGAAGGTTACTGGAGGTCATTCTACTCTTCCTCTGCTCACATCCCTCAGAGTGGGGTCAAGGGATGCCATCACATCACTTCTTAATATTCCATTTGCATATTCTTTCATCCTCCCCACCCCCCTGCAACCCCCTGGCACCTCTCCCAGCACCCCCCCCCCAATTCCTCTCTCTCAACTCCTGGCCCAAACACTCTTTAACTCCGACCCACGCAGCCCTCGTGCTTTTCACCCCCACCTTCCTCCTTTCCATGTCCCCAGACTCTAAGCCTTTTAGATATAATTTCCTAATCCCCACTGCCCCCTCCACTCGCCCCGTAATAACCGTGACTGTCATTACAACTGTTGCATCTTTGGAGCTACAGGCAGAGGAAGCGGTGATATTCATGAAAAAAGTGAAGAGCGTATCCCCCAAATGCAAATGGTGTGAGCCGTAGCGCGCACACGTGCAAGGCACATCTGTGCATACGTGGGCTGTAGCATGCATGTGTGTGCGTGCATGTGTGCACACGGGACGTGCTTACCATACGGGCTGTAGCACACACGTCTGTGTGTAAATGGTGTGTGCTCTATCACGTGCACACGCCCACACACACCTGCTGTGTTGGCCCTGGGGTTCTGTGGTCCAGGCCTGCGTCAGGCCAAGAAACGGCGGCCCAACAGCAGCCAAGCCAGCCCCCGCAACCCCCCCCCAACCAGCCAGTCCTCCCTCCCACTGGCCTCAAGAAACAAAGACAGTTTAACAAGAACTCCCCAGCTAAGCGGTTTTTTTAAGACCTTCAGCCAGCAGTCGCCTGGCTGAGCTGAATGTCTCACTTTATTAGTGAGTTTGGCCTTGGGTGTCTGGCTGTTTGATCAATCCTGCCGGGGGTCAGTGATATTTCCTCCGGGCCCCCCACCCCCGCCCCTGCCTCTGCACGCACCTGATGAACAGCGGTGCCCCTGGACCGCTGATCACCTATTGATTTTCCAGCCGGAGGCTGCATCCGCCAGCAGCTGCCATCTCCAGCCCTGTCACCAGGACCACTTGGTGACTAACGGATCCCCCGGGGCCCCTCCCCAGCCACCCCCTCCCCCCACCCAGACCCAACTCCCCTTCCCACAGGCTCATCCTGCCTGTCTCCATCTGTCTGTGTCCAGCCTCGGCCCCAACGACTCTCAGGGCTGAGTACTGGGCACAGACACCAAAGCCAAGGTCTTTTCTCAGTAACGAGCCCCTTCTCTGGGCAGCCTGGCTTTGAACTCCAGCTGCGTGACCCTGGGCAAGTCACTTCAACCGCTGTGCCTCAGTTCATTCATGTAAAGCGGGGGCATATTAGAACCTCCGCATCTAGTCTATAAGGCAGTGGTTTCCAAAGTATGATCTGGGGATTTCTGTGGTTCCCTGAGATCCTTGCAGAGTGTCCGTTACTGTTAAAACTACGATCATAATAATAGGAAGATGCTGTCTTTTTTCACTCTGGATGAAAGATTTTTTTTTTTTTAATATTCAACAGAATGATCCACAGACTACATGACATGCGAGATCTCTAAAACTTGAGTGCAGACACAGATATGAAAACCCAGCTGTTTTCTATGAAGCCTGATATGACAGAAATTTGCAAAAACATAAAACACTGCCACGCTGCCTTCTCTCATTTGTGTGTGTGTGTGTGTGTATATGTGTGTCAGGAAATGTAGTTACTTTTCATGAGATATTTATGTTAACCCACAATAATGGGTTTATTATTGCAATTTTAAACAAACCCTAAATACGGTTACAATTTCTCAGTTCTAACTCTTTAAATGGTATATAGTGACACGACCCACAGTAGCAAGGGCTCTGAGAGCCTCAGTAATTTTTAAGAGTATAAAGAGCTCTTGGGGCACCTGGGTGGCTCAGTGAGTTAAACCTTTGCCTTTGGCTCAGGTCATGATCTCAGGGTCCTGGGATCGAGGCCCACATCAGGCTCTCTGCTCAGCAGGGAGTCTGCTTCTCTCTCTCTCTCTCTCTCTCTCTCTCTCTCGGCCTGCCTCTCTGCCCACTTGTGATCTCTGCTATCAAGTAAATAAATACTTTTTTAGAAAAAAGAGTATAAGATGCTCTTGAGACTAAAAAGTTTGAGAATGGCTGACACAAAGTGCTAACAACAGTGCCTGGTCACTGCCAGCACATGGGGAATTGTTATTGGATGTAATTATCAATGGGCGACTTCCTGACTTTAGCTGAGGTTCTCCGGGGAGCAGTGGGTGGGCAGGGGAGTTGCAGGAGACCCTGCTTGGGGATTTAGTGCCTGCGGTCAAATGGGGGTGGGGGTGGGGGTGGGGGACAGTTCCCTCTGCTGGCTTCTAGAACCCTCCATGCCTGGCACTCTCACTGGCAGCTTGGAGGTTCAGCGCTCCTGCCAAGGGCAAGGAGCACTTGGCTGACCTTCGTCTGGGCACCTGGCATTGGCTGCTTCTCACGCTGCACGCGCACTCAGTCACCCAGAGGGAGGCTGTTGATACAAACAGCACAGTTGAGCTACTCCTCGTTCAGCAGCTGCCAGGAGTCAGGCACTGCTGTAAGCACTTTAGAAAAAGGAAGTCATTCATTCCTGCAACAATCTGACACGACTGTTCGAAAATGTACCCGGGACTGTGTCGTAATCAGGTGGAGTAAGATGACAAAGACGACTGCCTTGAAAGAAGAGCCTTTTTACTCACGATTCCCAAGAGGAATTCCCAGGCAGCAGGGCCCCATGGAGAAGAGCAGAGTCCCCAGGAAGCTGGCACAGGGCAGAACCTGGGCCAGAGGCTTTGTTGTGGTTTTCACAGGAAGGAATGGGCAAAGCAAGGTAAGCAGCTTAGGACTGTGGAGTCTGAGGAACCCCTGCAGGCTCCAGGCTATCAACAACGCTGTCCCTAGTTGGTACTGCCCCTGGGGTGACGTGGAGCAGGCGTAACACTGGCTTACATGTCTCAGAAAAAGGTGAAGGTATAGGCAGGCGTCGGGGCTTGGATTGGTCTGTTTGTATATGGAAGGTACACTCCAGGCAAACTGTTCACTATTTCTAGAAACTAGCCAGCCCTGGGACAGACAGTCCCTACCGGGGTCTCCAAAGCCTCAGGGTATCAGTGCATCCTAAAACCCAAAAATTAAAAGCATGATTAACACAGATATGGTACACTATTATTATCATCTTCATTTTAAAGACAAGGAAACAGAGGCAGGGGTTTGAAAAATCATGCCCAAGCCCCACCGCTGGTACGTTGGTGACAACAGGCGTTGCACCCAGGCATTATGGCTCCCAAACCAGGCACTTCACCACACTACACTACCATACACCAGGGCCTTTGCCTCCATAGGGGGCTGCTCACTCGCTGCACTCCAATAGCTACAGCCTCCACTGGGATGGGGTCAAGCGGTGGTCATGACCTCAACCTCTCAGCCCCGGCACAGATGGACACAGCTCCAGGATCAAGCTATAGTTCTGAGTACCATGAACTTGGGCAATGCTTGTCCTCCTCTTCCTGGGCAGTACCTAGGCATTCTGCCACTCAAGACCACAGGGAGGATGGTTGCAAAGGACAGAAATGCAGATACAGGGCAGCCTCAGAGGGTCTGAACATCCCCCCTGGCCCTTCAGATTTACTCTGGCACATCTGTTCCTCCCCCCAGGTCCTCAGGTTCTCAGGGATCCTGATGGTAGAACAGGGAGCTATGAGAACGGCCACCTCCTGGGGGCTGGCTTCACACCCTCCACTGCCTGCCCTGACTCCGCTCTGAAGGTCCCTGGCCAGCCAAGTCAGTAATTAGAGCTCCATAAAGCTTAGTGGGAATAATTTGACTTCTGTTGTTATTATTATCATACACCAGACTGGTACACTGGGGACACTGGTGCCTTCCTCCAGGAGGTGGTCAGGATTAAAGGACCTGATGGGTCTTGCCCAGCCCTGAGCACAGTGGGCATAGGAAGGGGCTGTCACGGGCGGTGCAGGGAGACTCCTTCCATTCCGAGGTGCCCAGGCCAGGGCCAGGGCAACTAGGAGCGCACCTGGTGGACGGGTGGCAAGTGAGCGCCAAAGGGACACGGGTCTGACGGGCTCTGAGCACTAGCCTCACACAGGACCCCTGAGCTGGACAGGGTTCTCTTGGTGGCACAAACGCAGAGCACCAGCGCCCCCTGCCGGCTGTCGCGCTCAGCAGCGGGACACTGCGCTCCTTCAACCCCCACCAGGACTTGGCTGCCCTGAGCACACAGGCAAGCCTCCGGGCGTGGACCCAGCAAGCTGTATCCCCCTTGGGCAAGGCCCGTGACCTTTTGAGCCTAAGTGCCCCCACAACGTCATCCTCGACAGTGTCCCTGACTTCCTTCAGGGTCTACTTCCAACCCCACTGCTATCCCCCACCCCCATATGCCTGACACTTCGTGCAGTTCCAAGCCCCCACATGCCAACTCCTCTGCTTCAGACCCTGCTGGCAAAATGATTATTGCATAAAACATTGATTTCCCATTAGAATAAACAGGGGCCTGGCCAGTCCAAATTGAAGGAACATGGAGAGACCAAGTCAATGTCACACACTCCCTAGCAATCACAGGGGATGAAGGCCCCCAGACCTCCAAGACGGTTAGCTAGAAAAGGTGGAGGAGGTCATTCTTCCCAGGAAACAGCATTACCAAAGAGGGTTTCATTTCCAGCTCCGGCTTCAGAAGCCTGCGTAGCCTGTCGCGGCCTGGGTGTCGCAGCCTGTGCGGTACGTGGCCGGCTGGCATGGTGCTGCAGAATAATCCACCCCGAAACTCGGTGGCACGAGAATGCCCGCAGAGTCCGTGGACCGGGATTTGGACAGCGCACAGTGGGGATGGCCTGGGGCCTCAGCTGAGCTCAGATGATTCGAAAGGCTGGGGCCTGGACGATTTCAGGCTGGAGCATCCCCTTCAAGATGACATCTCAGGTGCATCCTTGTCCCCGACTGGGATGGCTGAGGCCAGGCTCCACTGGCCTACTGGAGGGAGCCTCTCCAGCATCCGGCCTCAGAGAGTTGGCCTCCTTGGGTGGTCAGCTGGATTTCACCTCCAAATTCAAGACGTGGGTCCTTCCATGTCTGCTGGATGGAAGATAGCTCAGAAAGGAGTCTCCAAACCAGCAAGTGCTGGGGGCCGTGAGGATGGTGCCATGGGAAGGGACTGCTGCAGGAGACAGCTCAGAAACCATCATGACCTGGATCAACTTTTTTCAAACCCAAGTCATGAAAGAGGACTTGGACTACCTCCATTCTGACCCCAAACTTTTCACATTGATTAAGTTCTCCTTTCTAACTCACACAAAAGACCCCGCAGGCTAAGTGTCCCCTCATGGGAACCGAAACCACCCCCTCAAGCGAAGTTCCGCCCAGGGCCAGCAAGAACCAGTGGGACTGACCCCAAGGCAATGACAGGCTTGACCTTCACTCACCATCTGCCGGTACCCACAGACATCTGTCCCAGTGTTCTTCATATAAACCTGAAAGTATTTTCAGCACTTTGGAGATAATCTTTGAGACACTAATCCTCGTCTTCCCAGTGTTGGCCTCACTGAAATAAATTCCTTTCTTGTTTTGCTACCACTCATTTCTCTGCCTTTGGATTTGGTCAGCAGTGAGTGGCCAAACCTGGTCTGTTTGGTTCCCCCAGAGCCAGGTGCTCCCACGCCCCGGTGCCCTGGCTACAGTACTGATAGGGAAGAGGAAGGCGAACGCAGGAAATTACAAAGAGTGCAGGGGAAGAGTTCGTCACACTGTCCCTGCCCCTCCATATTTGCTATATCAGCTTCCCAGAAGCCAGGGACCAAAAGCACCTCCTGCCTTCACCTTAACAGGGACCGCCAGGTCTGGGGTGTCAGTGCCACCATACGGCCAGCAGAGGGCGGTGCAGGCACATTCTGAGGCATCAGAAGCAGAGCAGATGAGTGGGCCTGTGTCTCCTGATGGAACTCAGGGCCACACTGAGGACCCTCCACACCCCTGGCTAAGGATGGGGAACATCATAAATATAAGATCATTTTCTAGCAATGTGAGCTTCAGGGGAGCAGGGGCTTGGTTGTGTTCAGGAACGCATCTCCCAGAGCCGGGGATGCAAATGTTCAGTACCCAACGGAATGTTGGGTCTGCCTGTGTGTGTGTTGTCTGATCTGAAAGGTTTTCTGGGTGTGCCAGAGGTGAGTGCGTGCCTTATCATGTCGGGTCTGGGGGTGTCCACCAGGTTTGCTCCTGTTGGATCCAAGTGTGTAAGTCTGCCCCGGTGTCACCGCTCACCTGGAAATGTCCTGCAGACCCGCATGCATGCCTTTGCTCACACTCTCTTCCAGGGAGGCCCCAGTGTCCCCAGGGTCCCAGTGCCAAGGCCAGGAAGCACCCAGTCCAGGCCTCTGTGGACACCCCTTTATAGGTACTCGGGCACTGACTGCCTCTACTCAACCGGGCAGGGGGGACCCTCATTACTCATCCCAGTCTTCCTAGGGTGTCTTTGTTCCTCTCATTTAAATAAAAGGAGTTCTCCTTGAAAGCTATGCAGGACCTGAGATCAAGGGAGGCTAGGACAGGTGTGGCAGGATCGGCAGCAGGGGGTCCTCTAGGACATAGTGGGACTGAAGAGCTGAAGCCCTATCACTGAGGGGCCATGGCCCCACCACCACACGGAGCGAAGCCCGGAGCCAGGGCACACGTGATTCAGTCAATGTTGTAAGTTACTATTATCCTCAATTTACAGACAAGGAAACTGAGGTGAAACAGGGAACTGCGTCTTGTCAAGGGTCCCCTAGTTATCTATTTTGTGGGACTGGGGCTTAAACCTGGTCTGCTCCAGATAGATATAAATGACTCCACTGATGGAGTGGAAATTCTAGGAAAAGCAAAAGTCATTCATATTAATAGAAAGCAGAAGAGCCAAAAAAAGAAAAAAGAAAAGCAAAGAAAAGAAAGAAAAAGAAAAAAGAAAGCAGAATAGCGATGCCTGAGTCTGGGGGCTGCAGTGGGGGTAGAGGGAATGAAAGGAGATCATCGATGGATCATAAAGGGGTTTGGATGGAAATGTTCTATACTCAATTTGGGCAGTCATTTGGGGTACATGTATTGGTCAAAATTCACTGAAATATCCAATTAAAATGAGTGCACTCGTCCTATGTAATTTATACTTCGATGAAGGTTTTTTGGTCGTTGCTTTTTAAATCCAGGTCTTGTGACTCAGATTTCACGGCTCTCGCCCCCACCACTCAGGAGACACCCAGTGGTGCTGTCACTGGTGTATGATTCCTGCAAGTATCATTCCCCAGACCCAGGGGCTGTCCAAGTCCCGCCTGCACGGGAGGCCGGAGAGCAGCCAGAAAAGGACACTGGGAGGCAGGGCCTTTAATCCCAACTCTGGCTGGAACGATGCACCCATCGATTCGCAAAAACCAAATGTAAACCCACTCAGAACTGGGCCAGGCATCGTCACAGTTCGGGAGATGACCTTGGGAACAGGAGACCTGCCCTGTTTCCCTAGAAGCTGGGTCCCCATGACCCCACTCACCCCTGGGACAGGTCACTGTTCCGGAATCTATCCCCCTTCTGGATCTGTAGCCCAAGCCAGGATGATTTATAACACCTATTCCCCAAGCCATAAAAAGTTTAGAATGAGACTTAAATTTAATAAGATCCCTGGTGGCTTCTTTGAATTTGCATTGTGCCTCCCTAACCTGGCCCACATTTCGCCCCCCCCCCCCCCCCCACACCCACAACACCCTACAAGGCAATTCTTGGAAAACCAGACACCAGCGCTAATGAAACTGGTTCTAAATGACAAGCAAGCCAATGGTCAGGAGAGAGGAGCCACACCTCAGGGCAGCAAACACAGCTGAAGTTTACACACTCCTTGGATGATAAAAGATCATCAAGGGATTTTTCAAAGCCCTGGCACATCCTGTTCTTTTTAGCCTCATAACGAACGAGGCCAGCTCTGAGAGCAGGAAGGCTCTGGAAGCAGAGTGCCAAGAGCTGCAATGAAGGGACAGCAGTCCCCATGGGCTGAAAGCACACATTTCATCTTAAGGGTGCTGCCCAGCAGGGAGGCCTCCCAACGATGCAATCTGCCCCACGAACTCCTGTCTCAGAGACAGGGATGAACTCTGCCCAGATAAATCACACAAACCACCATCCATCCCAGTGGTGTGTCTATGCGTAAGTCTGGGGAGGGCTTTTCCAGCAACTTCATTTGCTGCTACTGAAAGGGACCACGAGGCTGCATGACCCCACTCCTTAGTGGTCATACAAGGCCAGCTACTGCTGCTGCTTTCGGACTGCCAGCAAGCACACCGCAGGGGAGGCAGGGGATCAGTTAAATGGGCATCGCAACAACAACATCTATCGTGATGTTCATCAGAGCACCACCTCCGGGACAGAAGCGGCTCCTGCAGTATAACGCTGGGAAGCCCGCAGCAGGGTCGCTGAGATCAACACACTAAGATGTGGCCAACCTCACATAACCCCGCTTGTCTGGGCCACAGGTAAACCTGCCTCTTGACCTTGACTACAAAGGGACACATGCCCTCAGATCCAAGGCTCTGGAAGATGGAACACCTGAGGCTCCCTCTTCCAGGCTACCCTGTTTCACTTGCTAATTTTCTTTTACCCCCATTCCTCACTCCCATCCCCCCACCCCCACAGGCAACCTTTTTAAGGCACATCTGTACACGGTTTTGCAAATGTGGTCTTGTTTCTTATGCATATTTATCTTTAGTGTCTGTAAATGATACTGTTGCAACTATTTCTTCCTTTCTTCACTCAGCTATTTTTAAGTGTGTTGTCGGTGGCTGGAAACCGGCTCTGTAGTACTCTGTCGCTGGTGTCAGCCCTTGACCTTTCCCTGAACACCCCACCCCCACCCCCTTCACTGCTACCCCTCCCACCACATTCGCATGGTGGGAGCACCCTCACACATGCCTGCTTGCGGACCCAGGCAATCATTTGGTTGGGAACATTCACCCAGACGTGTAATTTCTGGACTGTGGGACATGCGTAGACTTCATTTAATGAGCGGTGCCCTGTGGTTTTCCACCAACACTGCACTGAGTCCCCACATCTCTGCCGACACCTGGCAAGACCCGCCTTTGCACTTTTTGCTAATCTGGCGCTGACAAGTGCAAAGCGTTCTTTTATTGTTCCTTTAGTTTTCGTTCCTCTGATGCCCGAGTTTGAACAGCTCCTCACACACTTGGTAGACTCTGGGGTCTGCTTCTATCAACAGCTCATTCCCTTTACCCATTTCTTCCTACTGGGCTTGTCTTTCTGTTGTTGATCTGTAGGAGCTCCTTGTATATTCTTGGCAGCTAATCCTTTGGATTCAACCACTGCACACACCTTCTCTCAGCTCCCACACCTACAGGTAAGCCTCTTGCCAACCACAAAAACAAATTAAGCAGACTAAGATACAACAAAAGGTGGGTAATGGACAGGAAATGAAGTGGGAAGCAAACTGTCTGGGTGAGTTTAAAGTGAATAATATTAAAATGAGAAAAATAATGGAAGAAAATATTTACAGGACAAAACCAAAAACCTGACTGAGATGCCTTTTTGTGCCTGAAACTACAAAATAAGAGCTAGAGACAAATCAGTAAAACATAAAAGATCAAGAAGTTAAAATCAGGATTAAGGTAAAAACACTTTTTCTTTTTTTTTTTTAAAGATTTTATTTATTTATTTGACAGAGAGAAATCACAAGTAGGCAGAGAGGCAGGCAGAGAGAGAGAGAGAGGAGGAAGCAGGCTCCCTGCTGAGCAGAGAGCCCGATGCGGGACTCGATCCCAGGACCCTGAGATCATGACCTGAGCCGAAGGCAGCGGCTTAACCACTGAGCCACCCAGGCGCCCCTTTTTATTTTTTTTTTTTTAAGATTTTATTTATATATTTGACAGAGAGAAAGATCACAAGTAGGCAGAGCGGGGGGGGGGGGCAGCAGGCTCCCTGCCAAGCAGACAGCCCAATGCGGGGCTCAATCCCAGGACCCTGATATCATGACCTGAGCCGAAGGCAGAGGCTTAACCCACTGAGCCACCCAGGCACCCCAAGGTAAAAACACTTCTTAAAAAGAGTATGAAAATGAAACAGATCCAACATGTGTGTATTCTTTTTCCAATTTCATGGTAAAAAGGGGGAAAAATGCAGAAGTCAGGAGGTAGAGATTGCAAGGACATAGCACATGCACAAGGGGAAACAAAGCAACAAGAGCTGAGAGCAAGCCCAGTAACGCCAGATCCTGAGAAAACCTCACTGGACTCCAAACCAGAAAGAAGCAGGAATTAAAGAAAAGGCTAAAATAAGCCAGCTGAAGGCAGACTGCGAAGTCCATAGCCAATCCTGCCCTCAGCGCCCCTGGGGTCCAGAGGTAAGGGCAGGAGGCAGGCAACCTGAGCTACTTTTAGATCATGTACATGTTCGTCCCATGAGTCTGGGGCCAGTGAGGAGCCTGGCCTGGACATCTGCATTCAGAGTCACTGTCCGGGCCACGGTCGGTGGACTAGCCCTGGGCAGAGCCACGCCAGGCCTTTGCCCAGCTCTGGAGATTCTGGGGCACCACCGCTGGGCCCCCGCTACCACACTGACTCCCTTGTGAACATCCCGGCCTCCCTGGCTTGCTCACTGCCTTCCATAGAACCCAGGTGGGGGCCGAGGCCACGTCTGCCCCGGGGCCTGGGAAAAGTGCTGCCCTGGGAGCTCTTCTTCAAGCAGCGAGACAGCCTGTTTGAACAAGCTCAGTACCACCCAAGAGGGCACAGGGTAACAGCTCCGTGATCCACCAGCTAGCGGAACGTCACCCTGGCTTGCCGTAGGGAGCAATGACCACAAGGACTCAGGGGCAAGCCATGCCGTGCACACTTCCGGTTACTCACCCCAAGTGGCCCGCTGTATGTACGTGAAACGACTAAATTGGCTATTTCCAGGTTCAATGGCAGAAAGATGAAACTGACAGGGAATCCAGAGTTCCACACCCTGTTTCAGCATGAGTTGGAAGGCTGAGGAAAAATCCAGATGAGTCACCGGAGAGTGGAAAATATCTGATCTTATCTAAAGGTGAGGTAAGGGATGTGGGGGCTGAGTCCCGCTAACTTGAATCCTTCCAGCTATGTAAATGTGGGTAATCGCCCAGCTGCTGCAGAGTTCACTAGAAAGTCAGCTGCTTGGCAAGGCAGACGCACACGGCCCCCCACCTCACTGGGAGCTGTGCTGCGTGGTGCTCCGGTCACCAGCAGGGCCCCAGTCTGTGTGGCCCACGACGCGGAGGGCTCCCTGCCTTGGTGATTTCGTCAACTGGTTTTCATTTTTGTTTTGGATTAGTTTTTAATGGAGAGACTGCTGTAGGATTGTTGGAATTTTATTTTTCCAGGGAGAACATTTCCAAGGTACCACCTAATTATCATCACCATTTTCCAAAAGAAAGAACATTTAGCACCAGGAAGGGGGAAAAAAAAAAAAAACAAAACTAAATTCAAGGCTAACTTAAGCTTTCTAAAATGGTCACGACTCCAAGTTCCTCATCTTGGAAGGGCAGTCAGGTAAGCTGTTGTGCCCCCCCCCACCACCACCACACAACCCCCATGAACTCACTGACCAGCCCATCAGCACTGGGCCCTACAAAGCACAGCTGAGAACAGACTAGAAGGCGAGGGGCCCCTAGACTGAAGGAAAGTGGCACCCAGCACATGCAGTGCTAACATGGGACCGCAACAGAGGAGCACAGAGCTGGGGTCCATGCATCCTGCCAAGTTCACAGCCAAAGGGAAACATTCAGCAGGGAGAGGACAGAGGGAGCAGAACATGAGCACGATCTACATCCACTAGGAAAGGGTCTTGGTTGTGGGGAAGCCTCTTCTGGGTGCTGCCCTGGCCTCCAACCACCACCGTGGCCTCTGCAGTCCCTCCTACTGGGTGGTTCTTGTCTGCCTGTGCAGTCACATGTCACCAGCTAGACAGGCCGGGCACCCAAGCATTTGCTGATGGACTGAGTGGGCAGCACTGGCCCACCCTCAGGAGACCAGCTACAGGAAAGAGCTACTGGCAGAGAAAGTTCCATCTCGGGCCTGCAGGACATCCCCACCCTCCCCTCCCCCGTGGTTTCACACCAGCTCCTCTCCACTCTCCTACCGGAGCACCTGGCTTCAAACGAAGGCACGCCAGTGCTGCCGGAGTTTCACTAAAAACAACTTAAAACCAACGAGGAGCCTGAGGCAAGTGGTCTGGCGGAGCTCTGCAGAGAGTCTGGGGAGCCAGGCGATCTGGCTGTGCAGAACCAGGCCGGGACGTGGCTGGCTCACGAGGCTGTGCGCTTGTTCACACACAGGAAGGGGGCCTCAGCCAGACCGGGGCTGTGAGGCTGCAGCCTCTGACAGTGAAGACCCCTCTCCACCCGGAAGGGCTGCCCGCAGGAGGTGGAGGCACCAGGGTCAACGTGCCGGGCAGGATCCAGGCTCTGGGGCAGAGGTGACACCGCACTCCCTCCCGTCTGCGTGCAGCCCCCCTCGCCCAGCACCAGCTGTTGGCTCTCCCATTTGGGGTCTCCAGTCTCCCTGCAGAGGATGTCCACCCCGTACCTTTTCCTTCTCCCACTCCCACAGCAGCTTATCACGATCAGCCCTGGTTCTAAACTCACCTTTACAAAAGTAAGTGTTTCTGACCTCTCTACGGCAAGATCCCAATCAGAAACTGGCAAAAATTAGCACCTCTTCAGGCCTTTATTTAAACGACATCCCATGGTTTGCTCCATGAGCTCTCAAGGGCGGACGGCCACTGATCTTGTCCACGGAGCCTCAAAAGCTGCTGTGGCGCCAGAACATGAGGCTTCTTAGCTAATGTCAGGCCCTCTCGCAGAAGTCGTCACTGGACCATCTTAAAATACAGATCACGAGTACCACGGGTGGGAGGGAACACATTTACTTGAGGTACAAAGTTTTCTATTATTAACAAGTTATCACTATTATTTACATGTTTACAAAATGGAAATAAAAATGACATACATGTTTGGTGCCAAAAGTGGCACATCCGAACTAAGATCAGTACAAAAATAAAGTTTCAAGCCACGTGTTTTTGAAATAAAGCTCACTGAAACAGGGGAGAAACCCGCATCGGTCATGTGTTGAAATGCAAATATCATCCCCGCAAGGACACCTGGGGGCAACGCTGGACCCAGCGCCTGCGGAGAGGGCGCCCGGGTTCTCCCAAACCCAAGCAAAGAAACAAAAAACAAATAGACAAGTTATGTTCCTGAGCTACAGAAGCTTATTAGAGCTTCTAAACTGTTGTGAATTCCTGCGGCAGAAGGCTCCCGCCAGGGGTGAGCAGAGCTCACCAGCGTTCAGCTAGTGGCGGCGTCGGGATGCGGTGTCATACGCGGAGAAAGCGAGGCCCGCTTGTGAGACAGAAATCCTTCGCGAACCGAGAACAGTGCACACGAGTCCCGCCGGTCGGTCACCAAACCTTGTGAGTCTCCTGCTCATTCCACCCGGCAGCACGGCTGGGGCCCCGCCAGGGCGAGCGAAGGCAGCCCCGCACCGCCCCGCACACCCCGCACAGCGCTCCAGGCCGCAGCGGCCAGCCTTCCTTCCCGTGCCCCACGAAGCTGGGCCAGAACCGAGCGCCGGGCAGAAGTGGCATGCTGGGTCGGCAGGAGCACTGCATGAACAGACAGCACGGCCCTGCCCGTCCCTGCTCTGCCTGGGTGCAGCGCGGCCGGGGGCCTGCCCCTGTGCAGTCTCCCCGGGCTCCCAGCAAGGAGCGCAGATGCCGAGGGGAGCAGGAAGGAAAGGGCTAACGAACAGGCTGCGGCCCACTTCAGAGCAGCAGGAGACTCCATGTGAGCCGGGGCCAGCTCGCCACCCAGGGCCGGGGGACCACAGTGTGGAGGAGAGGGTGCCAAGTCCCCTGCGGCGGCAGCCGAGCTCTGCTCACTGGTCCTGGACCTTGGTCCTTTTGGCTTTGAGGGACAGGTGCTGCAAGAGAAGAGAAACCATCAGCATTAGGGGTCGCTCAGACAGACAGACTGGACTTCAGCAGGACCCCCACATCAATGATCACGCCAGCGCAGCCCTCTGGTTCGCACATTGTCGGCAGATGCCGTGCCCCTCAGAAAGCAATATGGAGGGGAAAAGCCCAAGGAACCAACAAAAACGATGGGCCTTCGGTAAGGTCCAGCAACTCAAGGCCTAGCCCGACATGGCCGACCCTGGTCACCCAGGGCTCCGTGGGAAGGTGTCGGTGGGACACACTCTCCTTCTGCCCCAGCCCCGAGGACAGCATCACAGCCAAACCCCTGAGCTCAGGGGACTAGGCTCAGGCTGGACATCGCCTCATGTTTCTATGAATTCCTTGCAAATGGTCAAGGACAGTACCCTCCCCATAGAACAAGGACACCCATGCTTTCACCAAGCACCTCCATGTGCAGGTACATGTGCTCGGGGCCCTGGTCCCCACAGACTGCTGGTAAATGCACGTGAGGGAAGCCACACAGGAAAAGAACACGTCCTAGTGCCACCCTTTCCCTTCAGAAACATCACTCCCCCCCAGTATAAAGAACACAGGATGCATAACCTTATAATCGTGGGCATCGGATAATAGCCATTTGGGGGACACAAATATACTTTCTGTTCTAAAATAATCCCAGAAGTGCTAGTAATCCTAAAGCATGAGTTTAAGGCAGAATATGTAAACAGAAGCTTTGAATAATGGACCTCTGTTCACTGACTGAGGAATCCCGAGTACCCCCTCATAATCCTAAGCAAACAACCAAGAGATACCCTAGCATGCAGTGGAATCGTCACATGAGGGCCTCCCAAACTGACTGCTGGTCCCTAACATGCTCGGTGCCCAAAACCTGCACACCCACATGGGCTGAGACAGCAAGGCCACTGCTGATGGGGAACCATGGGCCCTGGAAGGACGCAGGGTGCAGGAGACATAACACACTGTCCAGAACCTGTACCCACTGACAGAGGGAATGGGACAGGTATCTCGAGGAGCTGCAGGAAGTCCCTTTCTAACCACATGTGGGGGAAAAACATCCAGTACAGGTTCTTGCAAAGGCCCCAGTTAAGGGAGTTTTGTCTAGATCCCAAGGACACCTCTGAGAATCAGAACACAAAATTAGGGACAGGAAGGCGACTCCCTGAGCAGGCCACCCTGTTCCCTGCAGCTGGGAGTCTTGCGGCATTTCCGTGATCTCCCTTCTCCCTGCACTTTACCCAAGAGGACCCCTCCAGCTACCGTTAGGCGCTCCCAGCCCTAGCCTGAGCATGGGGCTGATGTCATCATGCCTGTGCATAGGGCCATTTTTGGTGTTCGTTTCTTAGAAGAATCCAGAGTATAAACACAGCCTACTCTGGACCATTTCAGGCCTCCATACAGGGAGAGAGTGACACTCAGAAAACAATAGCAATGGAAAGTCACCCACAGTCCCAGGAACTGCGCCAGGGACCCTCTGTGGGCGGGGGGAGGCCACGGGTTGAACAAAGGAGCGTCTACCATACATGGGTGGCCAGTGGAGACCTGCAGGGCTCTTGAGGAAATCCATTCATTCCAGACAAGTTAACAGTACAAGTACCTTTGGACTATTTGGGTAAGAAGGGGCCAAGGTTCTTGGGGGGGGTTTCAGGGCCCTCGCGCTGGGAAGCTGTGGCACCAGATGACTTGTAAGATCCTGGCATCTCTAAAAATACTCTGCTCACAGGCTGTGATCGGAATGGATCATGAGCAGAACAACAGACATCTGGAGAGAAGAGACCAATGCAGAAATCTGGGATTGTCATTTTCTTCAGATTTCCGGGGCTATTTGCTCTAACTTGGTGGGCCTGAACTGCGGTTTTGAGATGAGAAGGGAAAATGACTCAGCTCCTAGCTTAATCCTGTTCTCCCAGAGTCTAAATGGATGCGGGACAACTTCGGGCTCACCCCCCCCCCCGAATGCTTGCATCCTCCGGCCTGAACCACAGTGTCTCTCGGCTTTTAGCTGGCGGTTCCCCTCACTCCTCCTGGACTTCGGAAGTCCGCTGCTTCCCACCTGAGAGGTTCTGGGGGAAAGACACTCTCTCACTTGGGGTGTGGTCTTGTCAGCCCAACACAGCAGGAGACACACTCGGAACCTGTCTCTGTGCCTGCGGCTGACCTGGTTTCCAGCTGAAGCATCTGTATGAGGATACGTGAAGAACCATACAGGCTTGAAATACTTTTCATTTGATTGGATACAATTTAAATGCTTTAAGATGGTTTTAAAAGGACAATTTCCCCTAACATTGGAGGGACGAGAAAAGCCTTCCATTTTATGGGGTCATGACTCAAATGTTTCCAGAAGGAAACAACTGAAAGGGCTGCAGCACCCGGACAGCATCACTC
The DNA here is from genome assembly GCF_011764305.1 of Mustela putorius furo. NCBI lineage: Eukaryota > Metazoa > Chordata > Mammalia > Carnivora > Mustelidae > Mustela > Mustela putorius. The sequence goes on along the minus strand of NW_025421464.1, from coordinate 7,831,524 downwards.
ACAGCGAGCAGCCATTCCCCGGCCCCCGCTGATGGCTGCCAAGCAGTAATGTGGGCCCAGTGATGGCAGAGTTGTTTTTTTATTATTATTATTTGAGAGAGAGGAAGAGAGAGAGAGAGATACAGCAGGAGCAGGGGGAGGGGCAGAGGGACACGCAGTCCTCTCACTGAGCAGGGAGCCCAATGCGGGACTCGATCCCAGGACCCTGAGAAGAGGATCTGAGCAGAAGTCAGTCGCTTAACAGACTGAGCCACCCAGGCGCCCCCTAGTGCTGGCAGACTTACCATTTCTTTTAAGAGAAACCCGAAATCTGTATTTCCTATGAAATCTCTCAATTTTTAAACGCACCCATCAATCTTTTAAGTTTGGGTTGAAAACACTGCAGTCTGGTTACAAACCCTGATGAAGTAAGGGGTTTGGACTCCCCTTTCTCGGGTAAACAGTCGTAAAACTGAACAAAGTAGCTGAAGCAACTGTTTTCCAGCACTGGGCATTATACAGCACCGGCAGTAAAAAAAAGAAAAAAGAACTAATTCAGAGGACAGGACATGACCAGCAATGTGGCAGACTTCAATCCGACTATATCAATAATTGCATTAGGAGGGATTGCACTAAACAGCCCAATTAAAAACATGATGCAGACCAAATGGAATGAGTCAATGGAAGCTTGTGAGCCCTGATTTACCTGTTTTCACTCCAGCCTTCCAAATATAACCACCACTTCAAGATCTTGTTAGAACAATGTACAGCCTTCCCAACCCATCCCAAGGAACAGACGATTTTTTCTGTGAAAACGAAGAAAACCAAACTCTCCATTTCCTCCACGAGGCTCACTACCCTGCTGGTCCCCCACGAGGGCCTGCCACGGAAGAGTATGCACTGAATGCCGACGTGCGACAGCACCCACCGCGGCGCAAACCACCTCGGGCGTAAGTCTGCAGACCAGCTTACGTGCCTGGTGAGGCCATCGTCTTCAGAGAGTATCTGTGCCACTCCTTGTGAACATAGTCCAAAGTGTGACAGAATTTCTTGGAAGAAAGAAAAAGCAGAGGGGGAGAGGAAGAGCCAAAGATACATTCTTCTTTTTGTCTTTTAAGTTCGAGGGATAGATTTCTAAGTGCACTTCTCTCTGAGCAAATGGTATAGGGCTTTCACCCAGAATGGGGGAGAGATATGGGAGCGGCCTTTCCACCCCATGCACTGTCGGGGGGATGAAACTGGAGAATTGACGTGTACTTAAAAATACAAAGAGGCAGCTAACAGGTGTTTTGAGGGCTAGTCTCTCTTGACCCTACCGTTCCTTGTTGATAGAAGTGGGGAGCCAGCTCCAACAGCCAAGCGGATTCGATAGCAGTCACGTCTCTCATGTAATACTTGGAGGTCTGTATAACTTCATTGTAGATAACCCTAAAAACAGGAGAAAACAAGAATTTCCTATACCTTATGGTGAGAACCCAGAGCCACAGCAAGCAGAGCTGGCGAGTTTTCCCGTTTCCAGGGACCTCCGGTGTGTACCAAACGCGCTTCCGCCTCATGACCTGACTGGTGGGTAACACGTGCCCACTTTACAGGGGAGATCAGCCTGACATCACTTCCAGAACATCTCACTTCTCGGTGCAGGACCCTTCTGGATTCTCAGACTGTATTTACAGAACTCTCAACAGAGCACACCGACTTTATTCCAAAATGTAGAAAGAGAAGCGAAGGCTTGCCTGATTCTGAAAAGGAATGGAAATGAACCGCAAAGAGCCACTAGGAACTTCTGAGATGGAAATAGTCTACATTTTACTTGGAGTGTGGGGGACATGGGTGTACATAGCCGTCACCACTCTCACTGTACACGAATTATACCACGACTTACAGGAAAACAGGAAGGGTGGGCGCCTTGCCTGAAACTGAGGTAAAAGACACCAAAAAGCCAAGAAGATAGTGTCAAATCCGCAGATTTCCAAGTGCACACAGTAGACGGTCATCGGTTTCTGAGCTATCTGAAGTGCTGACACAGGCTTCCCTAATCACGATAAACACCCGGCCGCACTGCCACTGTGCCCGCCTCTGAAGCCAGCAAACGATCAGCTGCTGAAGGTCGGACCCAGTGAGAGGGAGGGGCCCTCTGCAGAGGCCGGAGGGGAACGGTGCCCCCTTGGTAATGCGGCTGCTTCAGGACTGGCTCTATTCTGCCACGCTCTTTGCCCTTCAGGGCTCGTTAGGAATGAGGCAGGAAAAAGAAGTCTCCCCACTTATGCAACTCCCAAATTAGTCAACCCAAAGTCGGCAAACCCTTGGGAAAGGATCTAGAACCGAGGTTTGCTTCCCCCTTCTAATCACTCTGCATGCTGACGGACACAGGGCAACATTTCTAAACCCAGAACTGACTGACCACCAGCTTCTGGATCTGCAGGCATTACAGGATAAAGTCTAATCCCTTGCCTCGGGGAAAAAGAGTCTCAAACTTTACCACCCATCAGAGCCACAAGGAGGGCTTGTTAAGACGGGACCCCCCCACTCCCAGTTTCTGATTCAGAAGGGCTGGGCCCTGGCCTGGACATCTGCATTTCTAACGGGCTTCTAGGTGACGCTGATGTTTGCCTGGAGAAGCCACTACTTCAGGGCACCAAGGACCTCCCAGCGACCTTTCTGCCCTCTCTCGCTTCTACCATTATCTCCCTTCCCAGGCCCGCTCACTCTCCTCTGCCTTCTCCACCGATCTGCGGGGAAGAACCAGTTATTGTTTTTAAATTTTCCAATCCACTCTGAGAGCAGTATCTTTCTAAAACACAATACAAATGAATTGCTAGAAAAATGGATTCTAAAAAGACAGACAAAACACAGACTCCCAATTTTTTATTATCAAATTGGACAAAAACTTAACCAACCTATTAAAGGTCTAAATGCCTCCTCTTGTGTGCGCCTCTCTTCCCTCATAAGCGGCACAGTCTCAGACCTGCCCCCCCCCCGTCACCCACCACCTTGGGCTGGCCTGTGCCAGCCGTAGCAGGGACTCCCCACTTCCCAGACAGGCGGTTCCCTCACCTTCCCGTGGCTTCGCTTCTGCCCCTCCCTCAGTGTGTACTCCCTCCACCTCCTTTTCTGCCCAAAAAGTCCTGCCTGCAGGCCCCCGAGCAAATGTCATCTCGTCCACGAAGCCACTGCTGACTCTCCCTGGCAGGTGACGCAGCAGCCCCCGTGCCTTACGCCCACCCCACCCGCCCCCAGCAGGCCCTTCTCCTGAGCTGCTGGAATGTGTCTGCATCTGTGTCTCCATCAGGCCTGTGGCCCGGAACCCCAATCTGCCTCCACGTCGCTGTGCCCAGCGTAGGGTTTAGCACCTAGTCTGTGGGTGAAGGTGAAATTTTGCTGAGTTCATGAGGGAGGACAGGAGTATCGCCATTTGTGTAAGGAAATCTGATAAGAGCAGAAATTCTGTAGATGACTCAGCATAACAAAGTCGACAACGGGTATGCCAGCTGCTTGCCAGGTCTGAGGACCCAGGGACGAACAAAAACCAGGCCTTGCCTTCTGAGCAGTTACAAGGCTCAGAAGCAGACGGCGGCTTACCAGCGAGGCGGCTTCTCTGCGTAGAGGACCGAGGCAGGGTGGATATGTAATTCATGATCGTCACGGATAGTCCTGGCAAAGAGAAGAATTTTAGCCACAGTCAGTGTGAAATACGTGGAGTGGGACACTCCCACAGATGTGTTTCATGTTATCAAAAACTGCACGCTGGTGGTACTTCAATTGAACAATCTATTCTCTCCATCTCCTCTAGTGCCCTCAATGTCCCCTCCCCCACTGCCACCCCAGAAGTCGAGAACAAATCATACAAAAGACCAGCATGTGGCTATTCAGGAAAGAAACATGGAAAATACACTGCTCTGCCCATGTTCATGTTTATCTTCCATATATTCTCTTTCAAAACTATCTCCTTAGGGGCGCCTGGGTGGCTCAGTGGGTTAAAGCCTCTGCCTTCGGCTCATGATCCCAGGGTCCTGGGATCGAGCCCCACATCGGGCTCTCTGCTCAGCAGGGAGCCTGCTTCCCTTCCTCTCTCTCTGCCTGCCTCTCTGCCTACTTGTGATCTCTGTCAAATAAATAATTTTTTAAAAAAATTAAGAAAAAATTATCTCCTTAGGGACAGAAATAATACACAAGGTTACCTGTACACACTTTCCTATTAAACAAAATTAAATAGTAAAGATAAAGGCTATGGGGGATATAATAATAGGGGAAAAAGGAAGCTCTGTATTGGACTATCCATTTCTCTAAGATAATATTCCAAATGTCAACTCAGATTTGATTCAATTTAATTCAAAAAATAATTACCCAGCACACAACTACTGATAAGCTCAGATCACAAGAGAGCAGCAACAGATTAGGATGCTGCTGGCCAAACCCTAATTATGGGGTGTTGCTGTGGGTGCATTAGGGAAGCACCTCGAGCACCATGATGGAGCTCATCTCCAGCTCTGTGATAGACCAGTGCCCCAGGGTCCTGGCTGTGCCACCAGGTGGCCTGAGTTGATCAACACTGAACTTCTGCCTCAAAGGGACTGACTGACCATGAAGCCGACTTCCCCTCAGAAAATAGGAACGTATTATTCTTGGAGGGGAAAAGGCTAATGACAAAATAATATATGGAGAAAATGCAAAGAAAAGCTGGGGAGGAAGCCTTTGGACAGCTCCCATATGAAAAGAACAGATACACTTTTGAACAGGCTCAGGTGACACTCTGGACCAGAACAAGGCAAAGTCTTGAGGTTACTAGGAGGGCATGGAAGACCAGGGATTTTCTGCCCAGAAAGTGGAACTGGATGAAACAGGCTTCGGTCTGTGGCAGGCGGCACATCCAGCACACGAAGAAACACTTCCCAACATCCAGAGAGCAACTATGGCCACAAGGTCCCACAGGTCTCTAGAAACAATGAAATGCCAACAGCTGGGGTTGTTTCTCCAGGAAAGAGCATCTCTAACGGTCCTTTCCATTTCTCTTCTTCCGTTATTCGAATGGAAATATCTCCAACCTCCAGGCTTATAAATATCATCCTTCCACAACATACGGATGAGCTGAATATTTGAGAATCATTCCCATCAACTTAAGATATTATGCTGAAAGCTATGGAGTTAACCTCAACTCATCTTTGCAAGGAGGCAGGAGATAAAGAAAACCTATTTAATTTAATTCTGTACTTTCCCAGCACATCAGCTTTCTATGGGGTTTGGATCATTTTTAAGATTTCTCCTTTAGCAGATGACGTCACAAAGTATCGCATTACCTGTAAGCTCCAGTAGAATGAAATCTTGCTGCGTTCGCAAAGAATCCTGAAACAATGCACCTCAGGACTGGATCTGGATCACCTGCACGAGGCGGCAAACACAGTGATGGGTGAGCCCCTGGCCTGCCCTGGGTTCTGCATGTTCAGGCCGGTGCTGTGAGGCTCCAGCCCAGGCTGCGTCAAACCGCCTCGCAAACCTCCCCTGAACCAGCCCCAGTCCCACACCTCCCGGTGCTGGACGCCAGCCCTGGCACCATCTATGGCTATAGAAGGAAGCATGCCAGACTGTTCCTTTAACTCGGGATGCCCCAACCCCACCTGGCCACAGGGTGACAGGACCAAGGTCAGGCACCAGAACCCAAGACAGCACACCACAAGCTGGCCAGTGACACCAAGAACTTTTTTAGGAGAAAACCTTAATGGTTCTTCCATAAGACACAACATTACAACATTATTTCTGTTCTAATAAGCTACAGCACATAATTTTTTACAATTTTTCAAATGTCCCATTTTAATTGGTGTGCCTGTATTGCTACAGTAAACATCTTCCAAGGATAGAGCCCAACCATTTGTTAGATGATTTTCACTGGATACATTCTAAGTGATTATGCAAAGGATAATGCCATGTGTGTGGCTTACAACATAGGACATTCCATCAATTCTAAGACTCACCCTTTCTTCCCCCTTTAGCTTACTGAAATCAGGACAGCATTTTGTTAATTATAACCAGCAATACTTTTTTCCTAGTGGTACATAAAATAATAGCGTGCCTTACAAATGATGGCATCTTAGAACCAATGAAATACAGTACGTTGGTAACTAAGTTTCCAAAAGGCAGTATAATTTATTAAGCCATCAAAAGTACACAAGAATGTCAGTGTCACCGCATTCTTACTGGCAATGTTTTGGCTAAAAGGTACCCCTCTACTGCACATTTATCAATTACTATGTGTGTTTTTTCTTTTTCTTTTTCTTTTTTTTTTTTGAAACCAGTATTTTTTCTAAGCATGCTAAATGAACTCATTCTACGATAGAATTTATAATTTTTCATCTCTTATGTCTGCTAAAAATATTTTTACTATTTGTTTTTTCTTTAACATCTTAGAAATTTCAAATTTGGGGGCGCGAGGGTGGCTCAGTCATGATCTCAGGATCCTGGGATCTAGCCTCGCATCAGGCTGTCTGCTCGGCCCCCCCCCTCTGCCTGCCACTCTGCATACTTGTGATCTCCGTCAAATAAACAAATAAAATCTTTTAAAAAAAAAAAAGGAAAAGAAATTTCAAATCTGTACATAATTTACTGTGTTTCCACGATTTTCTCTATTGTTTCTCAGCAATAACTGATAAATCTCAAATCTACATTTCTAACCAAGGTCTGATCCAAGATTCAGTCTCTTCTCTCTAACTGCTACCCCAAAGAAACTTCTATGTGGAACACACATTCTTATTCGGGGAACACTGCTTCCAAAGGGATGATAACTGGCTCTCGGGCAGGGAAGGGACAGATCTTAGATACTGCAATGGCTGTGGCCCACCAAGGCCCAACCCTACCTCACAAAATCTTATTTTCCCTTATGTTTGATTTCTCTTATTCGGAAGAATTTAAATTTAACATCACTTTTCTCCTGAGTGAGAGGCTGATAATGCAAAATAGGTTCAGAAACACAGATGGAGAAATAAGGCTGTCATCTGCTAGGTGACAAGCACAAGATCAGCTTCTCCCCCAAACAGCTGCCTCTGGAAGCTTCCCATTTCTATCAATGACACCAACTTTACCCAATCACCCAGTTTCAACTCTCCCCTCTCCTGTGAGCGTCTTCACTCATCAGAATTCTGAGCATCTAATATGCCCCTCACCCCGAGCACGTGTCTCCACAGCTTCCCTGCCCTGTGCTTGCTAGGGCAATCCCGCTGCTGGACTGAACCGGGCCCCCACTCGAGACCTGCTGTGCGACCTCCCAGGCCCAGCCCCGCTGGGCTCCCGTCTGCCTGCATTCCTATCACATCCGCACCCGTCTGCCTGAAGCACTGATGGCTCTACTCCTCTAACTTCAAAGGGAACTGAAGACCTCACACCGTAGCACTCAGTCTACCCGCATCAGTCTCTCCCTTCCCTGCACTGTTTCCTGAGAGTCAGCACCATGTCTTGGCCATTTTGTAATCACTTTGTTAGGATAGAGGCAAAAATAAGGCTGAAGCGGCAGGAATGAAACTGCCCGAGTCCGACTTCCGATTCCACCACACACTCGGCGTGTGACCTTCCGCAAGTTTCTCTTTGCCTCTTCGCCCACTGATCTCATCTATCAACAGGGATTCGAGCAGTACCTAGTCACTAGACCGGTGTGCGCACTAAATGAACTCACAGTGGACACGCTCGGAACACGGCCGGCCTGCTCTCGGCACTTGGGGAACGCTAGCAGGGACTCGTGGTGCCAAGGGTACCGGGCACCGGGCGTGTGGCTGGCCCTCCTCGATGGGCAGCAGCCAAGTGAATGAGCAGGGGGGTCACCCTTCAAGAGCACAGGTTATAAGCCACACACAGATCTGGATCAGCTGAACCAGCTGTGCTGTCCTGAACTCAACTGAATTTCTCCCTAGGACTTTAAAACCCATCTGTAAGGTAAGGAAAGTATCACCCACACCACACAAAGTATCCCTGTGACACCACACCTGCTGTGGTGTAACCAAGCATGTCCTCAGTTAATGGTAGTCACAGTCACGGCCAGAAGCCAGTGACCAAGGCTTACGCAGCACTCCTATCTTACCCTAGGGACTGCTGAGGCTCAAAACACAGACTTCATGAGTCATGTCTGCATTTGAACGTAAAATCTAATTTACATGGTAGAGCCCTAAATACTACGCACTTAAAAGCAACTTTTCTTGCAAAGCCTACATGCAGAAATTAATAACTATGTAACATGCAATGATGTAAAATGCTAATGATCCTGAAGTCTTGTCAGGGCTTGTCAATTTTTTCTTCCCCACTAAGAATAGCCCTAAGAAATAAAAATGGACCTCCCTGGAAAAAACAAGCTACTTTTATACGCTCAGCTTTGCATCAATACGGGCAATTCCGTGTCTGCCCAGAGGAGGTATGGAGCATGCCGTGCCCTCGCACCAGCCTCGCACGGACCATCTGCAAATACATGTCAACGGCACAGAACGGGGTGTCGCCGGGTGTGAAGGTTTGCTCTTACCTTCGCTAGATTTCTTGGGCACTTGAAACTTGACAAGAAGCTTCTTCAACTGCTCTCGCACTGTCGCCGCTCTGACAAGACCCTTGTAATTCAGGAAATGCTCCTGACACCACTGAGAGTTTTTATTGTGCTACAGGGCAACCCAGACAGAGGAGGAGTGAGAGAAACGCAGACAAGTTCTCGACCACGGCTACACTGCAAGGTGCACGGTTTCCTTTGCCCCCCTTCACTTATTCAGTGGGACAAGACCTTCCCGTCCTAATGGGCCCCATTCTGCCCCATGCTCCTCAACGGATGCTGACCACCACACATACCATTGGACTGCTCTTTCGTCTAGCTTCCCATGCCAAAGGGCAAAGGAGAACTTCCTGACAGTTACTTTCAGTCTGAAATACCCTCTTAAGTGGCGAGTTAAAAGAAAGAACCACTTCCCTGCGGGTCCTTATAAATTAACTTTGTAAATCAACTTTCTGTGAGTTCATCATTCTAGGAGACTCTGGGCACGCAATGACACTTGCCAATTGAGAAATGATTTGCAAATGACTACTCTTTATCCCCAACACTTAATTTTTCTATCAATAGTGCTTAATTTTATTCGACATTCTTAAGTAGGATCATTATGTCTTAGACTAAATTACTACTGTGGGGATGTATCTCTGAAATTCTACTCCAAGCCAAAAAGAAAGCATTTTGAATAAGAAAATGTCATCCACAGATTTCCCAAGAAGGCGACTATACACTAACGTGGTACAGACGTGCGCCCGCCTTCCACCGGCAGAGCGAGCTTCAGAGTGCAGATGGCAAAGCTGCGCTCGTACAAATGAATTTTAACTCCTGTAACTCGTAACTCATGATCTCAGTAAGAGATCAGGCTTTTCCGAAGACTGTTCATTAACTGAATCATCTCCCTTAGATCTCCGGTGAAACAAAAACCTAGTAGATCTCCTCTTCCAGAAGTATTTAAGAAACAAATACGAGACACTGAAAATCAGAAATGTTTAATTCCCCCTCCCACCCTTTCCTCTACATAAGAGGTTTCTTACACTTTTCGTCTTTAGAGCTCTTTTTCAGCAATTTTTGGTAAGACTCTTAAGCTGTATTATTTGCTTAGTTTTACAAAATGTTAAAAATGTTACAGAAAAACACAATAAAAATTAAAAGTGCCGATGGCTAAATCCGGGTAGGGTGAGTGAACAGACGCGGTCCTCAGCACCCGTCCCTCACAGCTGGTCCCTGCTGGAGGAGTGGCGGCTGACACAATCTCAAAGACACTGCTTTGAAGAATTCAACTCCACACCACACACTCTTGGCCTCACTTATTTGGCAGAAAATAGAACAGGACTTGCTACTCAGATGTCTGCCAGTGCTGTCCAGCAGCACTGGTGGGTGTGAGATGGTAGGGAGAGGGGGAGGCTGAGCCATCAGCGTGCTGCTAATGCATCCCATCTCCAGGCAGGGGACAGCCAGGAGCGACTCCTATGTTCTTCCAGGCAAAATCACACCACAAACCCAAGCAGGGGCCCCACCCGTGGGTTACTCGGCCATCGCTTTATAAACTGATCTGGAACCCTCACTCCTAGATGACCCTGAGTTGGGTGGAGGGGCCTTTTGAGGGGCAGCTGTACTTACTTTGATAAACGCTTCATACACGTTGAGCATCGTGAGATGATCACCCTCTTCCACAGCAAATTTTCGGTGCACTCGAATCTGGAAAGAACAAAGCAACATTCAGAAGTCAACTCCCGTGAGCCTCTGGTACTGGATGGTAACACTACAAGCAGAAGAGCTCATGGCTTGCAGAGTCAGAAAGACCTGATCTGTAGCTGGTCTGTACCCGGTCTGACTCCACCACCTCCCCAAAACCTCGGACTGGTAATATACACTTTCTTGGCCTCAGCTTCCTTATCTGTAAAATTGGGATTATTAAACCTATCAAGACTGCTGCAGGATTAAGAGGATTCACTCTCACACCTGCCAGAGGTATTAGGGAAGCGTCAGTGTTCTTATCTCTCTCCTGCTCTACCCAGTCCATATCATCTCTTTCCGAAGAACCTCCACCCTCCCCCCCGCACCGCAGCCCCTAGAAGAATACACATTCCGGGAGGGCAGGTGGCCAGCAGTCTGGCACGCGGGAGACAACTCTGTATTCGGAGGTGACCACCAGCCACGCAATCTTTTCAGACCCCATCCCTCAGTTTTCCTTTCTATATGATCCTGGGCAACACCACCCTCTTCTCGCAAGTACAAGAACTCAGCACATACAATACATAAGTAAGCAAACAAATTTACTTAGTATCTCTATAATTTTCTCTTTGCATCAAATATCACATAATTAAAGCCTACCTAGCCACCTTCCTGCCTTCCTTCCATTCCTTCCTTAATAGGTATTTCTGGGACACTACCAGAGGTCAGGGGCTGTTCTAAGCATTTGGGATATAGCAGTGAATCAAGCAGTGGTGGGAGCAAAAAACAAACAAGCAAACAAGCCAAATATGGTACAGCAGGTGGGAGGAAGGCCCAGGGGAGAACACAGCAGAGAGGCTGGACCACGGAGGGGAAACAATATAATTCCAGACAGTGGTCGGCACCTCAGGTTCCTTATCTTGAAAACGAGTCTGCCTACTCTGAGGAAGGACTGTCAGAAAGTGTAACAGAAAAGCAAACAAAAAAGGGAAAAAATGGACATAACACCAGGCACAGAAGCTGGAAAATGTCCTCTATCATGTTACGACTGTCCGGGAAGAAGACAATCACCACACATCCAAGTTCAGCTCCTGCGTGTGCAAGGCTGCCACTTCCCACTCTTCCGGCAGGAACTAGCCGATTTCACCCTGGCCTGCCTCTGTCAGTGTACCTCGCCTCCAGGGTGCTCTTCGTAGCCTGATTTCTCCAATCTCCCCAGCACTCACTCCTTCAGTCGTGTCTGGTGCCGGGGCCTCAGGCAGGGCCCTGCCATCTCCCTGGCTTAGAGTACCCCTCCACTGCCACCAAAATCAGCCTGCTGTGCCCAGGCACTGCTTCTTATATCGCCAGTGCACCACCCAGCATGAAGGCCATTTCCCTTATGGGGAGAGCAACAGGTCACAGTTGTGACTGGGGGCTCCAGACTATGAAAGGCAACTGCTCCACAGTTGTGCAATCACGAACGTGAGTTATATAACCTTTCTGCGCCTCCACCTCTAAAGATGATGAGAAAAGTGTTTACCTCCCAGGATTATGGTGAAGACACAAGGGAACACGACGCACATAAAATGTCTGGCACAATGTCAGGCACATCGCGAACACTCAGAATGCAAGTGGGTCCCATCTGCACAACCCTGTCATCAGCGGTTCCCAGAGAGTTTCAACAAGGGAACCCACGGTCGAAGAGACTGGTATGAATGACTTGGGGAAAAGGCTAGACTTACTGCCTGAGACTTCTGGTTTGAGGGGACCACAAAGATATTCTGGATTTGCATCATGGCTGCAATGCTTAGAATTTCCTGAGAACAGCCAAAATTTCCTATAAAACAAAAAGCATGTTTGACTTCAAACATGTACTATCAATGAGAAGTGAAACACATTTCATTATTTTCCTTATACCATACTACAAACTAAAGTCACATATGTATATACAGTTTGATTGTTAAAGTTCGTAACACATCAACACTTTACCCTTCTGAATGTAATGTCCCACATGTGGCCCAGATGAACAGAGGCCCAGGAGGGTTCTGAGAACTCCAGCTACACACCACGGTGGGACCAAAGGAGCCGAGTCACTAAGGGCGGGTTCGCTCCACACCTGTTCCCTACTCTCAATTGGAACAGCTAGGATCCTGGCCAAAATCCGAGGCGGGGGACCGGGGGGTGGCGCAGAGAGTATATGGGTTGTGTCCCTTCTGCATTATCTCTCTTCCTGGACCCTTCTCAGGGCTGGCCTCCCTCCTGACAGGGCTCACCTGACCTGGCAAGCCCCACACACACCTAAACCAGGGCAGCCCTCCTTGGGCAGCGACTGCTCACACCTGGGAACAGGGTCTGCAGCCATCAGCATCCGGGGCACACTGGACGGTGACAGTGAACTGTCGCACTTGTCCTCCTCCCCACAGCTTCCAGCCTCATGACTGACACGCACCCCAACCCCAAACTTAAGAGTCCCATTTCTCAATTAAGCCTGAGGTCATCCGGGTGTTTCAAAACTAAAGCTACCCCCCTCACCACGCTTAGTCTGAAATACAGCTTTGTAAATTGCTAGTGCATACAAAAGTTAGCCAAAAGCAAGAAGAAATTCTAATTGCTTTTCCTGGTCGAGGTGGTGGGTAGAGGACTCTGACTTGACCTCTAACTTCAGAACTTTTGCCCCTTACTCCCATCCTCACAGACATCTGAAGGCATCAGGGAAGCTGGGCCCCTTGTGTGCTGGTGGTAGGAGTAGAAAGAGGTGTGACCTCGGGAAAAAAGTACGGGGAGGCCTCCAAGAATTAAACACCGAATTATTGGATGATTCAGCAGTTCCACTGGAAGCACACACCCAAAAGGGAAAGCAGGGACTCCAACAGACACTTCTATGCCAGTGCTCACAGCAGCCTTATTCACAACAGCTGGAAGGTGGAAGCAACTTTTATATTCAGTAGTGTCCACCGGCAGGAGAACGGCACACACAGGGAAACACTAGGCAGCCTTAAAAAGGGGGCATTCTGACACAGGCTACACCATGAATGAACCTTCGAAGACAGTATGTCAAATGAAATAAACCTGTCACAGAAGGGCAAATATTATAGGATTCCGCTGAAGGGAGGTTCCCAGAATCATCAAATTCATGACGACAGAGTAGGAGGGTGGCTGTAGGGCTGGGGGGAGGAGGGAGTGGGGAGTTGGTGTTTAAAGGGGACAGAGTTTCAGTGTAAAAAGAAGAAAAAGTTCTGGAAATGGATGGTGATAAGGGCCGACTGAAAGTGTGAGTGTACTTAATGCCTCAGAAATGTACACTTAAAAATGTTTAAATGGTACACTTCATCTATTTTTTATCATAATTAAAAAAAAAACACTTCCATGTTTAAAAAAAAATCAGGCTTCTGTTCTAGGCCCCCAGGAAAACAAAAACTGTCTACTGAATGAATTAATGGTGACTGACACAGATTCCCCAGTTAACCACATGCCCAAGTCAGACAGCGTTAGAGGAAAGCTCCTTCACTACACGGAATATATCATGCCCTCTTCCCCAGGGTGCACAAAATTCAAAGAGCTAATCCTGACTGAATCAGTGAGAACTACTGGTCTCCACCTACCTGATTCAAGCAGCATTTTTGCAAACATGGGGTTCAAAGGAAACTCTGCGATTCTCATGCCAAGAGGTTCAGTTAGGCGACAGTCTTTGTCCAGACCTGCCGTAAGAACAACAACAGAAATCAGAAGGCGTGTACCTTCTGTTGGAAGATGTATGGTTACCAGGATAAGCACGATGGACGCTACGAAAAGGTGTCCAAAAGATGAACCTTGCTACCAAGCTCAATCTTACATCAGAATGCTGTTACATTAAAAGAAGAAAAGACCCACTCTGAGCTCCCAAAAAGCCAATTTTGAAAAACTGACACTTCGCATAGCTTCTATTCAAGGACTTCATTCCCAGGGAACAGCCTTGCGGCCTCCTCCTGCTTCCCACTCCCCTCCCCCACCCCGGAGACTGCTCCTTCCAAGTGCAAGTGCAGATGTCTCAGAAGGGCATCCCAAGCCCTCCGTTCCTTGCACATTACGAGAGCAATTACAAGGCCAGCGACTACAAATCTCAATGTCTGCCCAGACCTCTCCTGGGTGCCAACACCAGGACTATTATTCCAGCTGCCCCCTGGGCAGCTCGCTGAACTGGGTGGACTCCAATTCCCCACATCCCTCCTTGCCCCTGTGCCACCAGCCAGTATTCAGGATTCATGGGATTCCGGAGCTGCTACCATGCAGACTACTCTCCCAAGGCATGCCATTAAAATACATGCTGCAGAGCTCAGAGTAAGACGGGAAAGGTAACTTCTCTTCTGTTCCTATATAATCATCTCTTTGAAGGTGATAATTCAGCTTGTAGCTGGAGATTAAGCTGGGTGGTTCCCCTTGCCTTCTCCGGCTTCCTTAGGTCAGTGAAGAAATAGAAAATATTTTAACTTCCTGTTGCATTAGAGGCATATCAATCCAAATGAAAAACTTCTCTGTTGTCAATGTTCCCTCATACACATTACAGACGACCCCAGGAAACCTTGCTTTCAGGGTCCTACGACATGCCTGAGAACAGGGATGGGAACCCTGTTCGGCATACACTCACTCTGGGCTGACCTGACCCAGACCCACATAACGGCCTTCTAAATCCATCTTTTAAATCAGTAATTGGCTATTCCTTTGAGGGAAGTATCACAAATGTAATGAATGAAGATGGACCCCATACAAAAAAATTAACTCCAAAATGGATAAGGATACTATGTGACATATCCAATCCAAGAAATGCTGTATTATTCAATAAAAAGGAATGAAATATCAACACATCTATAACACGGATGAACCTTGAAAACACTGGCTGAAGGAGAGAAGGCAGTCGCAAAAGAACAGATGATATAACTCTGTTTATGAGAGATGTCCATAATAGGCGAGTCTACAGAGACATATTAGATCACTAGTTGCCTGAAGTTGAGAGAAGCAGGGGAAAGGGAGTAAGGAAGGAGCACTCATAGGTACAGGGTTTCTTTCTTAGGTGATGAAACTGTTCCAAATTTGAGATGATGGTCATATAACCCTGTGAATATACTAAAAACCACTGAACTGTACACTTTAAATGGGTAACTTGTATGGCATATGAATTATGCCTCAACAAAGATGTTAAAAACAAACAAAACAATCTCAAAGGACTAAACCTCTACCTAAACTTACTACCAAACCAGACAATATGTTCATTTGGAGCAGTATTCACAGAAGGCAGGTACTTCCTGAGCAGATGAATTCAAGGCTACGGTTTTCTCTATCTTAGAGTAAACACTACATTTTTAAACAATAGAATAGAGGTTCTTACAAAGCATGGTGTTTCCTTGCCCCAAAGAACTCCATGGGCTAGTCATCGACCCAATTCTCCACAGGGAACTCCAGGAATGGAATGAGGGGGGGACAAGAAGAGAATGCTGAGCCAGAGATTTCAGGATGGGGTGGAGGGACTGAGAAACAGGCCTGAAGACGTAACATCTAAAATACTGGTAGGGAATCTTCAAGATGTCTTTCAGGAGTGAGGCTCTAACAGCTCCTGATGTACCAACATGCTTTATAAGTTTATTGCCATAACTGGACTTCATGTACTATTAATCTAATTATGGTCCCACCTTTTTACACCCCTGAAGCTTAAGGGTTGTTAAAAGAATTATATATATGGGGAGAAGCAGTCCCATCCCTGAAGATACTAAGAGCCCATGAATACAACCAAACCACTATCATCTATAGTAAGCAGATGAGAGAACATGTAATAGACAGGCATACCTCCCAGAGCATAGAGTAACTCCAACGCTTGAACCATCGACTGGGCTGGGGGGGGCTGTAAAAACATAAAAATCCTCCTGAAGTCATTTCTTCAGGTAACAGACATAAAATGTGACGATTTCCTACTCAAATCATTCTTCCCTCTTCCTGCTTGTATTCACGTTGGCGCCCTTGCAACGGTCTTCCTCTCCTTCGTAGCATCCTTACTACTACTGGGTCTTCAATCTCGCCTTGATTAAACTCTGCCCCTTGGAGCCCTCCCTCATGCTCCCCTCCACCAGAAGTGATGCGTCCCTACTTCGAACAACCTCCCTGTTTTCCTACACTCGCATCAGACACTTCTGACTTTCATCCTTCACAGTCTCAACCTTCTATTCCAGCAACCCTGGTGGGTAACACTGCACCGCCCAGAGTCCAGTGCCAGGCCTTCCCCCACAGGGGGCAACTGACACGCGCAGAATCTGAATTCTGAAAAAGAAGAATGCTAGGCAATCTGACATTCTTTAAGCAAAGATGCTACTGTGACCTTCAGTGTGATTATCTGGTCCAAATCACAGCTCCAGTATTTTTACCTAAACACACACTGACTAGATTGTCTCCCTGGCCTCATCTGTTTTGGGACCATATATGAACACTGTTTTAACACAACTGGAAGGACTGCATATGTATAATTTTAGTTTGTTTTTCTGTATGGTTTTCTGGGGTTTTTTTTTTAAGCCCAGAGGAACTTCACAGTGATTACTTGGGATGGCTGCATAATAGTCCAATGAGGTCATACTCCGTAAAAAACACAGTCCTTTTCAGTTCTTTGCTAATTGAACTAAAACTGCTAAATAAACAAAATTGTATATGGTCTCTAATTTCAACTGTTAAAAAAAAAAAACACACAGTTTCAGGGAGAAAATAACATGAAGGGAATATATGAAGATGAAATTGTACATATTTTCCTCTTTCCTCAGTTGTCCAAAAGTTTATGATCTTCACTATTCTATTTAAAAATTTAATATACAGGGTACCTGGGTGGCTCAGTGGGTTAAGCCCCTGCCTTCGGCTCAGGTCATGATCTCAGGGTCACACATCAGACTCTCTGCTCAGCAGGGAGCCTGCTTCCCCTACTCTCTCTGCCTGCCTCTCTGCCTACTTGTGATTATCTATCTGTCAAATAAATAAATAAAATCTTTTAAAAAAATTTAATATACAATGATACTATAAACATAATCATGCTATGCATGTCCTTTTCTTCTTTTGAATTATTTTTTCAGGAGAAATTTCCCTGAAAAGAAATACCAGGAGTTCCTACGCCTCATAAAATAATGTCAGAAAGCCCTCCGGGACTGAAGCAGAGTACAAAACCACTTTCCCAAACTATGTCAGCTTTGAACTTTCTCCTTTTTCATCATGTTTGATCCCTTAACTAATGCGAAGTGGTACCTTTCAGCAATTTCAATCTACACTCATTTCTCTTCTAGAGAAGCCATACATGTTCCAATGTTCATTTACTATTTGTGCTGGTTCCTTCCCTTTGGCTCTTTCTTCCAGTGGATATTTATTCCAAATGATGCATGAAAAACTGCAGCTTTCAAGATGCTGATATGTCGTTTTTGCCATTATATGCTTTCCTTTCATCTTAGATGGGAGACTTTTCTTAAGCTTTTAATTTGCATACACTGTTTATCTTCTCTATAATTTCTTGCATACACCAATAATCAAAGAGTATATTTTTTCCATACTTATGATAAACACACAGTTGTTTTCTTTGGGAGAGAGACTGGCATTTTCTATTCCTTCATTCACCTAGTTCGTATGACATATAAGACATGAGGGACTTTATTATCTGAGAATCCAGGCACGTCACACCATGTAACAATGCAACTGGGAGAGAACAAGAGTTAAAACACTAGTCTTCAAATCATAAAAATTCAAGAAGAAAATATGACTGAATATTTACTAACTGACCTAGAGCTGGGGAAGTGCTTCATAAGGACAGGAATAACAGAACAAATCACAGAAACAGAGACAGAATGATTTTACCATGGAAATACTTATAATGTCTGCACATTAAAATAAATAAATAGGGGGCCTGGGTGGCTCAGTGGGTTAAGCCACTGCCTTCGGCCCAGGTCATGATCTCAGGGTCCTGGTATCGAGCCCCACATAAGGCTCTCTGCTCAGTAGGGAGCCTGCTTCCCTCTCTCTCTCTGCCTGCCTCTCTGCCTACTTGTGATCTCTCTCTCTCTCTGTCAAATAAATAAATCTTTTTTAAATAAATAAATAAATAGGAAGATACAAAAAACTAGAAAAACATTTCCAAAAAATACTACAGACAAAGGTTAATGTCTAATTAATTAAAGGACTCTTAAAAATCACAATAAACACTAATTTTAACAGATAAATGGCTTCACAACTCGGAAGAAATATAAAGTGGCCAATAAATGTTTTTTTTTTTTTTAACTGTCTTTCGAGAAATCAAAGAATGAGGTACCGATATTTGTCCTCTCTTCCTTTCCTGACATCAACCAAATTAGCAAGCCTCTAACAGGGCATGACAGGGGCACAGTGCATGGGGCAGTGTGTGCTGCTGAAGCTCACAGCGGTTTGGCCACACATCATGGATGTCCAAAACGACTACGGCTGTTTGACCCAATAATTCCCCTCCCAGGAATGAGCCTCAGGAAACAAGCAGAAAGTGGATCAGCCCTGAGGACCCACCCACGGCAACTACCCACTTACTTGTCACCCCCCCCCCCCCGTCAGGCAAGAACAGGAAATGTGTCAGCCCTGCAACCCCATACCCTGCACGGGGCCTGGTGCAAAGCAGGCACACGACACGTGAGCTAAGTGGAAATAAAAAAAATTTTTTTTAGAAAGTGATGCATTCTAGCTCATGTCCCGACATTCACCCGTGGGCAGTCGGACAGAAGCAGGACTTACCGACATGAAGTGGAACCTGAGGACATTGTCGATTCCAAGTGCTTTCAGCTGGAGGATGACAGGCGCCAGATTGCTGCGCTGCATCTCAGGGACAGTACTCTGAGGCAGCTTGTCAAAGGCTTCCTCTGAGGATAAGAAATCAAAACTGCTTGGGGTCAAATGCCACAATCAAACACAATCATTATGCCCACAGGACAGTTTTCCTTCTCTAGTGAGAGGCTCGAAGACTCTAGGATCAGATATCACGACGCGAAGTTGTATTTCGAAAAGACCATTCCATTTAAAAAATACCTTAACCTTAGCAGTTTCTATCTTTATGAACAATGTATCTTTACAGAAGTCTGTTCTTTTCCTTTAGGATGCTTTTTTAACGTGCTTTTTGTGAGAACATGAAATCAAAGCCACAGGTATGTGCTGGATCACAACCATCGTCAGGTCCCACAACCTCTGCTTGGGGCTGCTGCAAGTCTAGAAGGCAAGAACCGTACCTATAAGCGAAAAACAGCTCCAAGCAAATCACCAAAAGGGTAACCAGAATACAACAAACGAGCCAATCTTACAAAGAGCAAAAACTGTCCAAATCTAACTTTTTTAAAACCAACGAGCCAGGCCCACATCGCGCTCAGAATCTGATGCTACCCCCAACAGATCAACAAACGCTCATGGGCCCCCTCAGGAACAACAGGCGACCTCCCACAGGAAAAAGCACAAGGCACAGAAATGCCAAGATGGGAGAGGCAGGAGAAGGGATAGGGAGGAAGAGACCTTGGAGGCCTTTTCATAAAAGCCTGACAAACAGGGCAGTTGGAGGGGGGCAAGGGAGAGGGAGGAGGGATTAAATCACTTTTGTATATATTCAGAAAGCTTATGGATTAGACAGAGAATGCTCTACCCACAAAATCCCTCTCACATCAGTCAACATTTTAACTGCACACACCCTCCTCAAGACAAGGCTGGCCCAACCTCCACGTAGATCGTAAGGGTTTTGTTAACTAGAGAAAGGAAACAACAACAAAAGGTGTCATGAAGAAATAGCACTTGTCACCGAAGAATTTTTTCAAAAAGGCTGTGAGCGAACAGACAACCAGTGTTCTGAGGATGGACAGACAGAAATGGCCACAGGCATGGGTTTAACTGGGAGGTGCTGAAGAACAGGCAGCAGCAGAAGTTCCTGAAGTTTCTTGAGTTTCGAAAGCATCTTGGGGATGGCTTTTTAGTAGGACAGCCACACTTTCCAAGCACACTGCTGACAGAGGGAGAAGTGAAATTCTCAGATACCAGGACAACCTTGCTAAGAAGCCACTCACAGGAAGCAGGTGCTGCCCAAGAGTTAGTGACGTTCAATTAAACTCTACTGAAGACCAAGTATGTGAGGCCCTGGGCCAGGAGTGGCAGGAGCAGCCTCCAGAAGCTTCAGTGATATGAAAAGGTCTGGGACCAAGACCAAAAACAGTCACCTCCAAGGCTGGGTCCCAGTGAACAGTCCTCCTGAAGGAGAATGGAGGCTCAGGGAATGAGGAAGCAGTCACTGCGAAAAGGCATGTGAGGTCACTTCAAGAGGGAGTTGTCATCTGAGAGAGGATCTGAAGGATAAGGGGATCTGTTGGGCAGAAGGAACAGCCCAAGGAAAGGTATCAAAGATAAGAGATGTGGAAAAACAGAAAAGTTAAGTTCAGGAAGGGCAGAGTGTAGCTGGGATGGAGTGCAGGGCATGTATGTGGACAGTGGGATAACATAAGCCAGGAAAAGTCCTGTAGGGTTTTGAGAAACGGTCCAGGGTCTGAGCAGGTAGCACCCTGCTCAGGACTCCACTCTGTGAAAGCTCATGTGGAAGCCAGTCAGCCAAGAAAGTCTACGGGCTGGATGCCAGTGCACCCCATTACTGTCAGGGGGGCCCTACCAAACCCCACTCCACTAAACTCCTCCTAAGGAGGCCAGTGACCTTTCAACCAAATCGGCCTGCCTGTCTTTAGTCTGCATTCTGTGACATTGTTTCTTTGGAACATGAGGTAACACTGGCTATTTCGTCTTTAAAAATAGCCTGACTCCCTCAAAAAGTTCAACACAGAATTACTGTGTGACCCCACAATTCCACTGCCAGGTATCTGCTCAAAACAATTAAAAACACGCATTCGAAACACACATTTTCATAGCAGCAGCTATTCACAAAAGCCAAAGATGGATATAATCAACTGATACAGAGATAAGTTGTGGTATATCCATCCATGGAATATTATTCAGCCATAAAAAAGAATGAAGTCCTGGGGTGCCTGGGTGGCTCAGTCGGTTGCGCATCCAATTCTTGATTTCAGCTCAGGTCATGATCTCAGGGTCGTGAGCTCGAGCTCCACGTGGGGCTCTGTGCTAGACAGGGAGCCTGCTTGAGATTCTCTCTCTCCTTCTGCCCCTATCCCTGCCCCCCAAAAAGAATGAAGTACTAATACAGCAGAGATAAACCAGGAAAACATTTAGCATTCATTATGCTAAATGAAAGAAGCCAGACACACAAGGTCACAAATCATATGATCCCATTTATACAAAATATCCCAGACAGATAAACCCACGGAGACAGAACAGACTGGTGGTTGCCAGGAGGCAGGCAGGCAGGCGTGCGGAGAAACTGCTTAATGGATAAAGAGTGAGGGAAATATTATGAAACTGGACAAGCAGTAATGCACACTGCGGACATAATTAAATCCCACTGAACAGTTTGATTTAAAATGGTTAACTTTGGGGCGCCTGGGTGGCTCAGTGGGTTAAAGCCTCTGCCTTCAGCTCTAGTCATGGTCCCAGGGTCCAGGGATAGAGCCCCACATTGGACTCTCTGCTCAGCGGGAGCCTGCTTCCCCCTCTCTCTCTGCCTGCCTCTCTGTTTACTTGTGATCTCTGTCAAATAAATAAATAATCTTTTAAAAATAAAAATAAAGGGGTGCCTGGGTGGCTCAGTGGGTTGAGCCTCAGCTCAGGTCAGGATCCCAGGGTCCTGGGATCGAGCCCCGCATCGGGCTCTCTGCTCAGCGGGGAGCCTGCTTCCCTTCCTCTCTCTCTGTCTGCCTTTCTGCCTACTTGTGATCTCTGTCTATCAAATAAATAAATAAAGTTTAAAAAAAAATAAAAATAAAAAATAAAATAAAATGGTTAACTTTATGTGATATGAATCCCACCCCAATACATTTGTTTTCAAGTATCCTGAAGGTTACTCTTTTCCTAAGTTTCTAGATGCCTTTAACCCCGGTTCTCTCTTAACTCTCCCATCTTTCCTCCTTAGCGCCTTCAGTGGCGGAAGATGCTTACCGCTCTGGCCTCAGGCTCCGCCATTCCCCTGCCATTGACACTTCCCTTACCCACTTCCTCCCCACCACGTACCTGCAAAGTCCATGCCCTCTGTCTGGTGCTATCCCTTCCCCTGAATAACCACGGGTGGCCAGTAAGATCAGGCACAAATGCTCAGTTGTGAAGCCCTCCCCTGTGGGATAACTCCCTGCTCTCTGCCTCCAAGGCTCACTACGACATGGCAACCCTATCATACCGTAACATGCCGACCTGTTTGCGGGGCTGCCTCCACCGACCACGCTCACATAGCCTGAGATCCCCAAACCCTGGCACATTCACTACAAGAAAGAATAGCATCAGGGACTGAACAAGGGGGATGGTTACCAGCAGGAAAGAAGAGGCAAAAAACAAAGCCCCCGGATCTGGGAAGTGAGCACAGATGGACGCTGGACAGGGGAGAGGATCAAAAATGATGTGAAAATTCAGTCTGGACAACTGAGGAGAAATCTTGGTGCCATTACCTACCAAAGCGAGATGCGGGGGTGCGGGGGACGGAGAGAGAGAGAGACGCTCTGGACATATCACTGTCGAAGGCATGGCTGCCTTCAAGCTGGAGAGAAAATTCCTGAAGGGCTGGGATAGTCTTAGAATTTTATCTTGCTCCTTCAAAACCTAGCACAGTGCTTGGCAAAGAGCGGGAGCTGAACAACTATTTGCTTTCTATCAGTGGTCTCATTTTCACGCTACAAGGTGCTCTCAACCAGAGGCAAAGATGGAACTCACTGCAGGGCCTCAGAGGAGTCAGGAGTCCTTCCAGAACGAGAAAGCAGCAGATGAAGCTGAGGGAAAGGGAAGAAAGAAAGGACCCAAGACACGTGGCCCAGGCCACATGGAGGTCTACGCCCAGACTTCAGGCTGGAGCGGGGATGGCAGTAACTGGGGACTCATGGGCCAGCCTCAGCCAATGGGAGCAGCAGCAAAGCAGTGCTCCATTTAGCCTGAAGAAAGCAGCAGGGGCCAAGGGACAAAGGGCCTGGTGACCGGGGTCTGCATTGTATGTGAAGTTCTGCCCAAGGGAGGAAACACCTGTGATCCTCTCCAGTGCTCAGGCTAGCTACGAGAAGGTCAAAAGCCCTGATGGAACACCACACTAACCTGTATAAAGGCGGTAACATTTTCCAGAGCGACTGCGGCCACCACGTCCCGCGCGCTGGTTAGCTGACGCCTGGGACACCGGAACCACCACCAAGCACTCAATGGCCGTCCTGGGATTGTAGGCTCGGAGTTTCACGAAGCCACAGTCGATCACATACACAATCCCGCTGATTGTAATGGAGGTTTCGGCCACATTGGTGGCCACTATCACCTAAGTTCGAACAGCAAGAAAAGTAGAAAGAAGTCATTTGGTTCTTTTCACTTTTAAGAAACTACTCAAAATCCTAATAGATTTATTAAAGATATTTCCAACAGTATAGAATCTGTAAGAGGCAGTTTATACAGAATTTCACCCCCTCCTGGGTTGTGGGGGTCATCAAACGTGAAATATCCCTAAAGCAATTAGAGCCTGGTGCTGGGTCCCTAATAAATACTCAACAAATGTTAGTTTCTGCCTTCTGCACAACTAAAGGAAATCACCACCATGAACACGTTCATTCATTCACTCACATCTGAACTATTTTCTAAAGTCAGGCTTTGCAGGCACTGTTCGAAGTGCTGGGGATGTATGGTGAACAAGGAACACATGGCCCCCGTTCTCCCAGAGTCTGCATCCGAGTGTAAGTGTTTGGGTGGAGAAGTAGTGAAATTAAACAAGCAGAAAATTTCAGAGTGAAAAATAACTTTAAATAAAATGCAACAGAGCAGTAATAGAACATAACGTAGTATTTAAAAACATTCCTTGTGCATGACATTCCAATAGTGGGCTGCACTACTTTGGATGGCCAGGGAAAGCCTCTCTAAAAGATGATTTTGAGCTGAGTAACAAGAGGCAGGCAACGCCCTAGAGATCCAGGCAGAAGAGACAGTTCACAGAAAGGAGAAACATCCAGGGAGGCCAGAATCCGGAGGAAGGACGAGATGAGGCTGGAGGACAGCAAGGGCCAGACCACGAGCTGTCTCTGGGCCACCGTGAGGTATTTACATTTTATTTCAAGCACACGGGGCGCCGCCCCTGGGACGTTTCAAGAAGCAAGGAACACACATAGATAGACAGCACTGAGAACTTTTTAAAACACTTTAACATCTATCATCTAATAAAAATCTTCCTACCGGGGCGCCCAGGTGGCTTAGTGGATTAAGCCGCTGCCTTCAGCTCAGGTCATGATCTCAGGGTCCTGGGATCAAGCCCCGCATCGGGCTCTCTGCTCAGCAGGAAGCCTGCTTCCCCCTGACTCTCTGCCTACTTGTGATCTCTGTCTGTCAAATAAATAAACAAAATCTTAAAAAAAAAAAAAATCGTCCTACCCTTTCTAGATGATAGACATTTAAGATTTTATAGCAGAGAACCACTGACTCAAAGGTTCTTATTTATGTTTCTCAGCTGAAAATACGAGGCTTGAGGCTGAGCAACTCACCCAGGCACAGAGTACGTCAGGCACAGAATCCAGGCCTCCTGCCTGGGTGGCCACAGTCCGACTGGGCCGACTCGAGTTGCTCCATCCTGATGGCCATGAGCACCTTCTCCCAAGTGGTCTGAATTGGGAGTGGACCCTCAGACCATTCCTCGCCTACTGTCCTCCCTGCCATTTGCTGATAAACAGCTCCACTAAGCCAGCTTCGGGCCGGTTCTGTGCCTTCCTCATCCAATGGGAAGGAAAGCCGAGTAAGGCCCAGGGGTTGATGAGCAGGATGCAGACTGGCTGCCTGCTGGTTCCTGGCTGCCTGCTGGTTCCTTCCAACCAGTGCTTTTCACCACATCCTTTCCCCCACGCCATTTTCAAGACTAAATATTTTCAAGCCCCACCTTGAATTAATTGATTCAAATCTGGCTCTACAGGTTAACTGATGCCTGAAACAAATGGTTTAGAAACCACTTGTAGTAACTTATCTATTGTTCCCGACTGATCACAATTCACAGAGATGGTCGTTGAAGCCAAACTGGTTTTGTGCCATGGGGAAACACTGAGCTGGCAAAGGGAAAGTCACTTGCTCTGAGAATCACTGTCAGAGTGACCCCTCCGAGAGGCAGGTTTAGAAATCTCTACAACGTACTATTTATTGTGTGCTTTTAGATCTACCGCACAGAAACATGGACCTTAAAGTCTTAAAGAAACCTCCCGGTTTAGCAAGTTTCACTTCAATTAAAAGAAAAATCTTCCCAGTGCCTAGGGAAGGGGCTGCAAACAGCCCTGATTATCGGGGTAGTCTCACCTTTCGGACGCTGCGGGACACCCTTTCAAACACCTTCATTTGCTCAAAGGAAGGCAGTCCAGCATACATGGGGAGAACCCGGAGGTGTCTCTTCATTCCAGTTCGACCTAGCGCCCGAGCCTGCTCGATCAGCATAGACACGACAGTTTCCACCTCTTCCTAAAAACATCCAACCAGGAACCAAAGAAACCGAGATCAATCTGAAGCATGTCATTTTATCAGACTTGCAAGAAAACGAAAGTCGGGATCAAAGTTTTAATTATGGTCAGGTCCATGATTTCTAGTGTGACCACATTCTGCTTGGGGTGGTTTTTAATCAAATGCTACTGAACAGCGGTGCCTCTGGGGTGAAAATTTGCAAGTGTCAGATTTACTACTGAAATCTTTACTATCTGCAGTGAATAGAAGAGCTCCTATCCTGCTCAGCTTTCAGGTACTGTGGCAAACAAAGTATGTCATACACATGGACAAGCTGTAACATAAGAAATCGCTAGCAGCTTTCCCTAGGAGAGATTACGGAACCGTGGAAAGTGTTGACAGTGGAAAAGATTACGGCTGCAGGGTGGTTCTGAAAAGTGCTCGTGGGCTTGTTCAGCTGTCCTTCCAGAGATGTGCCCACCTACCACCTCCAGGACAGACAGTTATCACTGGGAAAGAGGCTTGCAGGAGCAAACACACGCGTGAAATGTGCCTAACGCAGTATGTCATCATGGTAAACAAAACAGCCCAGTGACTACATCATTTACTTTGGACTCAACTAATAAACTTAAAATATACTGAACGCTCTGCAGATACAACAGGTGGGAATGAATGATTCCCTGACAACCTGGTCAATAGATGAATGACATCAATCCAAACAATTTTTTGCGCAATTAAGTAAACACAAAATACAATAAAACGTGAAATGAATGGCTAGGTAAAGGAGCAGTCCCCTGTTTTAATTTTGGTGCTGTCTTGACGTGTCTGTTCAACAGAGAAAATTCCAGTGGAATTACCTGGCCAGTCAGAAATGCTAGTATGTCTCCATCTCCCTCTGTCTGGTGAATTTTCATCACAGTTTCTACAGTTGATTTTATATAATCTGGAACAGGACTGAAAAGATGTAGGAGATAAAATCATCACTAGGACATGCTCATTAATTAGAGATTAATTACCCTAATAATCTGGCAGCAAAGCTTCATGCAAGTTAGTTTGGGCCTGCCTGGTAGATAAACAGTATATGAATAAACAAAACATTCACTCCCCCCCCTTTTTTTTAAAGGCAGCATTCAAAAGTAATCCATAATTACATGTATACCATGATTCTTGGCTTTATTTGCAAAGAAATAAAAACCCATGCAAACAAAGGTGCTATCTTTAGCATGCGAAGATGCCTGGTTGATGAAAATCGGTTGCTGCGGTCCCGGTGCTAGATCGCACTCCCTTTCCACTTTCCCTCCTGACCACGGACAGCATGTCAGAGTCGGCTGTTCAGAGCTAATGGATATACTCTCCAGCAAGAAAAACTCACAAGTCACACCCACAACTCTTCAGATTTATCAAGCACCGAACCAGGCTCCTGGTCTTTGTCCAGTGACTAGGTAGAGGGTGGTCTCTTCCTATCTTAGGGGACTCCTCCCAACCATGTCAACCAGGCCTTCTCACTAAGATGTAGAGAGCTAAGAACCAAATGATTCAAATCACCACCGCTGACCTCCCAGACAGGCAGTCTTGTAAAGCCCAGTTCTGAAGACTATCAAAAGCCTCCTCCTTGTAATCTTGTTACCATTTTGCTCTTTCCAACTGAGCTATTAACCGCAGACTCATAGAAATTTGCACATCAGTGTCAAGATTTTCAACTGCCTTCAGCGGTGATACTGAGCAGGGTTCCAGAACATCCGATCCAGGACAGGAGACACAAAACAGGCTCTTCTCAGCAGCCTGGGATATTGCCCTCGGGGCTTCCCATTCCATAACTCAGGCCCAGTTTGCTAATCACAATCATTAAAAATGCAAGATCCTTACGGGCTGCATACTTTTATGGAGTAAATCTGAATGATTCTATTTCTTCGGCATAGAACAGTGCTTATTGGTTTCTAATTGTATCGAGCTGCTGGTTGGAGCTTGAAAAAATGAAAACCTAAATAAAACAGGTGAAAATTCCCTGACTATTCAGGTGAAAACACACAAACACACACACAAGTATCATCAAACCTTTGTAGATAAAAGATATCCACTGGGAATGTTCGCCCTTCTACTGTAAGTATCACACAAGTATCCCTCGTTGGGTCATTGGTTTCATTCTGATTAAAGAAATCCCGAAATTTCTATTAAAAAAAAAAAAAAGAAAAACAATACTTCATTTCTCTCTCAAAAAAAAAAGGTTCATGGTAACTCACTGAAAGAAAGAAAATAATGTAAAACTGCCAGAACAGGGGGTGGGTAGCAGAGACTGGATATATATAACACAAATTAGCAGTTGCAAAAGAACTATTAAAAATCCTATTTTTATTATTACCATTTTAAGGAATCACATTTCAATGCCAGACTCTTTACTAAGGTTTAATAAAAAAATAATGAAGGTTAGATTTTAAAATCATATTATTACTAATGCATCTGGGTCAACACGTAGCTGTGGTATTACTTATTTTTATCTCCTGTATTTTAATAGTGAAATGGGTCCAAAAGGTGTGATTCAAATTAAATACAGATTAGATCAGGTTGATGTGTGGTTCTAATCTGAAAAGCACAGATCTGATCATACAAGGTTATCAATTTTTTTTAAAAGCTCTTATCTCTGGGAACACTAGGTATGGTCCTAGTGTCACAGTTATATATTTACTATAAGCTCCCCAGGCTATAGGTAAGGACAGTGTCTTCTCCATCTTCCCATGCCCTGTGGGAGTTAGCACAGCATCTCGTACGGGGTAGGCCAGGCATTACACACTTTCTCCGGCACTCCCCTGGTACCCTGAGCAGAGAAGGAGCTCCTGGAGGCTCCTCCAGGGAAGGTGGCTATGTCCTCTTAAGTGGCACTTGGCCACCAGACTGGCAGTCTACAGGGAGGCCTGGCACAAGAGCTCTGGCCAAAGACAAGGCAGGGAGAGTCCACTGAAGACTGCCTCTCGGGGAATGTGACCCCAGACACACAGAGGGGCTGGCAGGGGAGTGAGTGCTGGGGGAAGTTGCTGTGTCCATGGCAGAGGGACAGGGCAATCCTGCCGGGCGGAACACATCATCTGAGTACCACCAGGGATTACTCCAGTCCCCTACAGGCCTGGCTGGGCATCGCTTCCTACTATCCTGGGAGGTCTAGCTTGCCTCCTTTACTTCCCCGTATAGTTTTACGAACATGCTGGTGCCCGCTCCTGGACACCGGGAGCCTGGACTGCACTGAGGGCTGCATCGAGTACACTGAACGGACTTCTACAACAGTCGACCAACTGAACTACAGAATAATGGGATGCGATACACTGACCTCAAGGTTGTAAGGAGTAAGCACAGATGCAAAAGTGCCCCATGCCAACAAAAGAACCATGTTGTGCTCTGAGGATGCCCCGGCACCATTCCTTACTCCCCCCAGGCTCAGTTCGGTTCAAATGACTTCAGCCCTCCTGTGTCCCATGGTGTGCACAGCACAGGCACGCTACAAGTGATGCAAACAAGTGAGAAGAGACAGTTTCCCCCGCACCCCAAAAGAGTGCATAATCCAGGGGGGATGGGCATGCCAAGAACCAATCCCAACACAAACCAAGGCAGAATGACCACATGACCAGAAAATAAAGCCATAAGTTACTCAGAGAGAAAAGGTCAGCACTGAGTGGCCTTCAGGAAGGCTCTATGGAGGCAGCAGTGCCCCCTGGTGAAGCCTGAATGGATGAGGAGATAATTCCTGCCTGGAAGGAGACGGGACAACCAGTCCCAGGATGAGAGTGTAGATTCTAGAGAGTGTAGAATATAAACTAAGACATAAAGGGGACACCGACAAAGGAGAGAGCCCAAGGTCTAAGGCATGCCCCCCCCCCTTCTGAGTTAGTCCTCTCGTCTACAGAAGGACACACTGCCATCTACCCTGGGTGTGACTGCAGTCAGCACCAGCCTGGCTTAGACTGTGTACCTAGTCAGTGATCGTATCATCACTCTAAAGGGGCCAGATGAAATGCCTGTGGGCATTTCATTTGATGGGCAAGACAAGGGCACTGAGCACAGGCATGACATCATCAGATGTCATGTTGTTGTGGATGCCTGGTTCAGGTGGCCATTTTGGAGGAGGGCAGGGGCAACAGACTGGAGGCAAGCTAACTCAGGAAGGTACTGGAATAGCTCAGAGGAGAGAATGAAGGCAAACACGGGGCATGGGCCGGGTGAAAGCAAAGCGTGCCAGAGGTATGAGCCATGGGGCCTGGCAATCGGAGACTGCGAGCGCCCGCACGTGCATGCTGGGGAGGAGCGGGCTACTTCTCAGCCCAGGGAGAATACTTCCTAAAGCAAAGGAAATCTTGAGCCCAAATGACCACGATGAGAGAGAGACTGCGAGAGAAAAGCCAACAGTCACAGGGCAAGTCACAAGTCTGTGAGTTTAGGCAGCTGGTGACAAGCCAGCTGCTAACGGCTCCAGCTGGAGCATAGGAACACAATCGGGATGGCCACATGCACAAAGCATCGACTGAACCAGGGCCCATGGCAGTGGGCAGCCTTAAGGAAGAGCAGCCGGCAAAGGAGTCTGAAGGGGAAGCCTCCGGGAAGCAGGAGAGAGGGGAGAACTGCAGTACCCCAAAGTGGCAGATAGAGAAGAAAGATTTTAAGAACAACTTGTTGAACAGAGCGGAATGTTACCAAGTAGGCAGGCAGAACAGGGAAAATGGCTAGGCCTCATTTCTGAAGATGTGGTGCTGAACAGAACAGATCGGAAGTTCCTCTTTCAAGAAATAAAATTCAAGCATTTACGGAGAAAGCATGAGATCTGTATCCTTAAGATATTTACCTTTTATCTTTATCTAGAAAAATAAAACACGCACATACAGAAAATTACAGGTTAATAATAAATCTAGGATCAATAGCAGACACCTCGTGAGACAGTGAAGAAAAGGCAAGAGTGAGACGAACACAAGTTCATTTCACCGGGAAAAAGATAGTGTGAGTCAGGTTTTAAACAGGTGGGATCACACCGACAGACACACAGCGAGGAACGTAAAATGACAAAAAGCAAGAGGACAGTCTATGAAGCAGAATGTAAATGCTGTGGGCATTTGCCATCTTCCTTTCCTGGCAGCTGCTCAGACCTGACCCACAGAGGTGGGCTCCCCACAGCCATGTCTACGTAACACACCCACCCTGGGCCAACAGCCCTTGATCCACAGATTGGTCCCGAGCAGGTACCTGAGCCCAGCTGACCCCCAGTTCCTTCTCTAGGAATCTGGAAAGAGAAATGAGTCTCTCTCCAAGAAACTGGACCAAAACTGTAGGAGTTTTCAGCAACCCTATTTCTGCCATGTGGATGGAAGCAAATAAAAGAAAAACGATAGCTTGTGATACAACGGTCAAGTTGACACTTCATAGTTAGGGGCACCTGGGTGTCTGCTGTCGGCTCAGGTCATGATCCCAGGATCCTGTGATCGAGCCCCGCATCAGGCTTCTTGCTCAGCAGGGAGCCTGCTTCTCCCTCTCCCTCTGCCTGAAGCTCCCCCGCCCCGCTTGTGTGCACTCTCTGTCAAATAGATAAAGTCTTAAAAAATTAATACTTCAGGGGCGCCTGGGTGGCTCAGTGGGTTAAGCCGCTGCCTTCGGCTCAGGTCATGATCTCAGGGTCCTGGGATCGAGTCCTGCATCGGGCTTTCTGCTCAGCAGGGAGCCTGCTTCCTCCTCTCTCTCTGCCTGCCTCTCTGCCTGCTTGTGATCTCTCTCTGTCAAATAAATAAATAAAATCTTTTAAAAAAAAAAATTAATACTTCATAATTACACCTGGTCGTGTTCTATAACTGCTCACGTAGTTAGGCTTACATTAACGAAGCGGCTAACTCAATCGAGGCCACAATGTGATCAGCCCCATTGTACTCCGCCTCTGCCTCCCAGCCACGGTCACTGGTGCCCTCACCACCAGCCTGGGTCACCCCGGGCCCTGAGCGAAAGCAGAGTAGAGGCTATCTATCCCTACGAGCAACAGGGCTTGGAATTAGTCTGTCGCCCACAGACCTAGCAGCTGGGGCACCAGGGAGGGGGTCTGGCATGCTCGGGCCTCCAGGTCCAATGTCGCCCAAAGCCATACCCTGCTACCTCCACTCTCCCCTCATGCCCCCCCAACCCCCTGCTTTCTCTCCTTATCCTCTTACTCTCAGTGAGGACTCCCAAGCCCTGCAGGCCCTCAGTCACACAGGAAGGACTCTACTTGCCAGGTCCCACATCATGCACACATGCTGGGCAAGGATGAGTGAAGGAGTAAATGCCCCAGCCACCAAAGGCCCAGCTGATGGCCGCTAAAGGCCCAGCGTGCCCTGCATCAGAGCACCCCAGGCCATGCCAAGTTTCCTACACTCCACTTTCCCACTTGGGAAAACTAATCCAAAAGGTCTATCTAGACCAATTGTTGCAGGCAGAAAGGAAAGAAGCTCTTTTTTTTTTTTTATATCTCTGTGCCACACCAAAAGACAATGAAAGGATATCGGAAGCACAGATGTTGACAATTCTAAGAATCGGACATGGTAATTTTCAAACATAGTAAAAACTGCTAGGGGGTGGTGACAAAGGTAAAAAGTAAGACACAGGAAGGCATTCTGGGCCACACAGGCATAGAGGAGATGGCGGGAGGTAAGACTGGGTATGGCCTTCAAACCAGCGTTCCAGTGGGTGCCATGCTTGGGGGAGCGCGAAGTAATTCTACAACAAAATTGAAATTCTACAATTCTACAACAAAGAGCAACAAAGAGCTTTGACCCAAAGGTCATCATGCGCAGACTGAAGATAACACGTTCCTACAGCCTGTGAGAAGGTCTGAGAAACCAGCCGGGCTACACACGCAAACACCTCTCTCAGCCACGCTGAGGTTTTTTTTTTTCTCTTCAACTTGCTTTGCATCCCTGAAGCCATGGGGAGACCAGGAGCCAGGAGCCAAGGCCCTTTTCAGATCTCAGCTGGATGACAGAACTGGCCCGCTGACTGCTATCTCCACAGCTACTCTTGCCTCTTCTACACAACACCCAGAGTGATCTTTCTAGAACTCAAATATGATCAAGTCACTGCCACACCATCCCAGGGCTCCCAACCAGGTGTAAGGCAGATCCTTCCTCCTTTGCTTGGCCTGTAAGGCCTTTCATCACCTGCTGCCTACCAGCGTCTCCATTTTAATCCCCCACTGCTTCCCATTCTATCAAAAATCACTGAACCTAGAGCATCTACTCTGTGCCAGATACTGTTTTAGGTGAAAGGGTAAAATAAAGAGTAAGACATTCGAAGTCCCCATCTTCACGGAGCTTATATTTCACTAACAGAAGACACACAATAAACAAACACTTGGTGGGGTGCCTGGGTGGCTCAGTGGGTTAAAGCCTTGGACTTGGCTCAGCTCATGATCCCAGGGTCCTGGGATCAAGCCCCACATCGGGCTCTCTGCTCAGCAGGAAGCCTGCTTCCTCCTCTCGCTCTCTGCCTGCCTCTCTGCCTACTTGTGATCTCTGTCTATCAAATAAATAAATCAAATCTTTAAAAAAAAGAAAAAACACTTGTCTATGCATGTAATGCTAGGTAGAAACAAGTGTTAAACAGAAAAACTAGCAGAGTAAGACAACAGAGAGCAGCAGGGTGCTGTTTCCATCAGGGTGCTCAGGAAAGGCCTCTCTGAGAGGGTACTATGTGGTCAAGACTGAACCGAAATGAGCAAAGAGCCATGAGAACATGTGGGTTAAGAATGGTTTAGAGAGAGGGTCTCCCCGGAGTAGAAGTGTACTTGGGTCTTTCTGAGGTACAGCAAAGTGAGGCCCGAGTGTAAGGAGAATGGGAGAGACTGGACAGGAATGAAGTCAGAGAGGTGACAAGAGAGGTGACTGGGGGGCAGAGACTGTCCCCCACAAGGCCCTCCAGGCAAAGTAAGACCCCCACGTCCACTTGCCTCCCAGCCCCTCAGACACATAGTCTCACGCCCCTGGGGTTCTGTGCATGTTTAGGGCACCCTTCCCCACACCTGCCCATCTGGCAGACTTCTATGCATCTTTTGAAATCAAATTAGATGTCTCACCTCTGTGAAAACTTCTGGATGTTCTCCAGCCAGCTAGCCTTAAGCAGCCCCTCTCTGGCTATCTCAGCACCTTGACATACTGATCTATTTTTTGTGTCTGCTTCCCAAGAAGTCAAGGAGGGTTACAAAGCACCGGTAGCCAGCACCACACTGAGCATGTGTATATATATTTATATATTTACATTTACATTTATATATTTCCATACATATATTTCTATATAATAAATGGTCAATATTATTTGAGTTGAACTATTGTTTTGAATTAAAATATTAAAGGTAAGAGAGAAAAACAGTATAAACTGAGCCATAAAAATTACAACATTAATTATTATATGCACATGGAAAACTTCAACTGCACACAAAATATCTAAACCTAAATGCTACAATCATAAATAAACTTCAGAAATATAACCTTAAGGAAACTGCCTATGTGGCGAGAAACAGAGTATGTAGAGAAACAAGACAAGTATGTAATTATGAACTCGGTTAATTACTGGCTAATTTCCACCCACAAGCTAAAAAGGAGTATCCTCTGATTACCTGGAATCTAGGACATTAGATGGCCCCATAAGGAAGGTAGGCCATTCTGTCAAAGATGGGCTCTCGCTAAAGGTAACTTCCCAAGGATATGTCCAAGAACCCCTGTGCTTACAGGGGACAGCAGGGTGAGGCGGGAAATGTTCGTACCTCTGCATCCAGAGTGGCTGAAGCTACAATTAATCGAAGATCCCCTCGCTTTCTCTGAATCTAAAAAAGAAGGCATTAGGAAACAATGAAACAGCATGATATGTAGAGATGACATGTTCTGGAGGTACCTGCAATTTACTTCAGCATAAATCAGTGTGTATTTCTGAGGAGTCAAGCCTATAGATGAAATAAGACTGACTACAAGTTGGTAACTATTAAAGTCATAGGTAAAAAGGTGGTTCATTATACTATTCTTCCTAATTGTTTAAATAGTAAAACTTTCCAAAATAAAAAGATAAAAAAAATGTTTACTGAAAGTTTAAAGGAGCTTTAGGAACTGAATTTGAATTTACCAAAGGTAAAACCATTTCTTCCTAATACCTCGATCTCTGGATAGTCAGAATCTATGTATCCCCAGTTGAAGTACATTAAAAGCAACAAACAATGAATGATAACACTGAGACAGAAATACGGACCAAAGATCTTAATAGCTATTCAAAAAAAGAAATGATCAACAAGCAGAGAAGAAACGATCATATAAAGGATAGGAAAAATACACAATAACATGACACTACTTTTTCATCTATTGCACTACCAAAGACTTATTTAAGGCTAATACTCGGGGCTGGCAAAAATTTAGTGAAATAAGCCTCTTATTATACTGCTCCCCAAAGAATAATAAGCAGGTGGGATAATCCCTAATCAGTATCAAAAGTATAAACCTTTGGCCAAAGAATAGCATCATGAAAACAAAAAGAATGGCAACTAACATGTAGTAAGTGATGGGCTATTCCTGGGTCTATGCACACAGCCACGCAGTACATACGCTGCACAGGGATGCCTGGCTGAGGAGGTTAGGGGCATCTGAAGTCCAGAACATCCTCCCTTCCCCAAGCTATGGACAGCCTCTGAGTGTGGGCATCTTGTTCTAATCTGTACAAAGGTGGGATCTCAGTCTATTTGTGATCCTGTGCCAGGCACCATCCAAAGAATTTTACACGATCTTATTTAAGTCTCACAATAAATGATGACCTAGAGCAGCTCTGTCCAAGAGACTGCTCTCCAAAGACGGAGAGGTCCTGTCCGAGGCACTAGCCACCAGCCATGTGTGGTTACAGAGCTCTTGAAAATTGGCCAATGTGATAGAGGAACTGTACTTTTAATTTTATTCTATTTTAATTAACTGACTGCCGCAGGTAGCTAGCGGCTGCCATAGAGGGAAGTGTACTAGCACAGAGGTAGAAACTTCCCTGATCCCCATTTCAGAGATGAGTAAACTCAGCAGTCAGAATCTGAACCCAGGCAGTCTGACCCAGAGCCGATGCTTTTAATCACCTCGGTCTACCCTCTCTTTCTAGAGTCCGGTGACTGAGAATATGCCCAAAGGAAAACAATCAGAAAATAGAGGAAGGGAGGAGAGGTAAGACTGAAATAAGACTGGCCATGAGTTGTAACAGCTGAACCCAGATAATGGGCACAGAGGGGTCATTAGACCCTTCTCTAATTCTGTAGTGTGTCTGAATAAAAACTTCAAAAAAAAAAAAAAAAAGGCAACAGATTTCATTATAAAGGTGTTGCTCATTGCAATATGATTTAAAATACTTCAGGGGTGCCCGAATGGCACAGTTGTTAAGCATCTGCCTTTGGCTCAGGTCAGGATTTCCGGGTCCTGGGACCAAGCTCCACCCAGGCTCCCTGCTCAGCAGAGAGTGTGCTTCTTCCTCTCCCTCTGCTGCTCCCCCTGTTTGTGCTCTCTCTGTGTCTGTCTCTCTCTATCAAATAAATAAATAAAATCTTTTAAAAAAATAAATAAAATAAAATACTTCAAAAGTGAAAGCCATATAAATGCCTAAGAATAAGGGAAGAGTCAAATACTTTATGGTAGAGACATATGATTGTATAGACATTATTAAATACAGTGTCTTCAAGGAATATTTAATGACACAGAAAAAGGATTTTGATGTAATATTAAGAGAAACATGAAAGATACAAATTAGTGCATACAGTCCAATCCCTCTTATGCCAAAACAGATGCACATAACATACAGACACACACACCAAAAAAGAAGAAACATAGCAACATTCCACCAGTGATTTTCTCTGAATGGGTACAATTACAGATCATTTTAATTTTTTTCCTTCATATTTGATTGGATTTTCAAAGCTTCTACAATGACTTTCCTAATCAAGCAATAAAACAAAACAAAAACACAAAAACAAAAGTCATGCATCAAAGTCACACCTTTTTCAGCAAGCCAATGGCAATGTCTGTGTACAAGGTCCTCTCGTGGGCTTCATCCAGCATGATGGCACTAAGAAGCAAAGGGAAGGCCTTGGTGAGCATCAATGAAACCACCCACATAATCCCACCCAGATCATCAATGGGACTTCTGTGTGTCCAGTGCCCGTGCAGTCACCTTGCATCAAAAGTTGAGCTAAGTAACTCCCCCTTGACAAGGAGGGAACTATTAAGCTAATAAAAATGGTGACACCAACATATCTTGGTGAAGAAAACAGTATATTTACTGCTATCTTTAAAGAGCTTTATAACCCATAGTGGATTCCCATGGGACCTAATATCTGATTTTAAATTATAATATAACACATAACTCCATAGAGCACACAAAAAATAGGAACAAGGCCCCACCACGCAAAGACTCAAGCTGCAGAGAACAGCAAAAAGACACGTGATCACAGCTGTGTCGTGTGTGTGTGCCCAGGACTCAAATTTAATGCCCTTCCCCAGAATACCACAGAGCCTATGTAGCACAAAGTTAATGCCATGAGTAATGGACAAAGACACACAAAGAGGGAGACAGTGTAACTAACTATCTGGACTCTGCATATCACGCGTGACACAAAACACTGCCCAGTTCTGTGCTGTGATCTGCAATCACTATCGGTCCTGGGACATAACAGGGCCAAGAGCAGGACAAGTCGACACATTATTCAATAATGACAGGGATTTTAATGTGCCCATTTTTTACGGTTAGTAAATTCTGAGAAAGCATCAAAGGTCACAACAGCCCAGGTAAAGAAAAAAGCTTTGAGGCAGCTGAAGGCAGTCATTAAGTCCCAGCTACTAACACAACTACTTGGGTGCTTTTTGAAACTTCGGGGAAGTTATCACAGGAAAAGCACATTTACCTATATTTTGTTAACAATGGATCAACCATCATTTCCCTGACCAACATTCCATCAGTCAGGAACTAAAAAAAAAAAAAAAAAAACACAAAGTTTTAGAAATAATTCATTTACACTGTACATTAATGATTTTTTTCAAAAAGTTCAAGTGTAAAAAAAGAAAAAAAGTTCAAGTGTAACCAAATGCATACAATGTCTTCGCCAGTGTGTGTACAAGACAATTCCCACAAAGGACCATGAGGAAATGCCCCAACACTTTAGCGATCAAGCAATGGAACTGGACACAAACAAGA
This sequence comes from Mustela putorius furo, assembly GCF_011764305.1. NCBI lineage: Eukaryota > Metazoa > Chordata > Mammalia > Carnivora > Mustelidae > Mustela > Mustela putorius. Next base: position 7,793,669 of record NW_025421464.1, on the reverse strand, counting down.
CTTTAATCATGGGGTGTTCAGGTGCAGCCTGTAAATTTTCCAGCAGAATTCAACCTGGCATTTACTATCTTAACATTGGCTCAGCCCCATTTCCTCTGGGCCTGAGCTACTGGTACTGTGGACAAACAGTGAAGACAGATCTTGTCTGCATGGGAAGGACATAAGTCTGAGATCATTGTTCTTAAAATGTCCCAAAGACCACATACCTGCAGCTCTTAAGGTTATTAAACCTCAGCTTCGACTGCTTTTACCTTAGAGAGGCTGGATAGGGCTCTGGTTAAAAACAGAGATCTGCGGTGTCAGTGGGCTGGGAGCTCTGATCCTCATTCTGCCTTGACTAGCTGTGCGAAGCCTGGGCAAGTTACCTACTTTCTCTAAGCCTGAGTCCTCATTTGTAAAATGGAAATAATAATAAAGTATCTGCCTCAGAGGGTTATTGCGGGACTTCAGAGAGACAGTACAGGGGAAGTGTTCAGCACAGAACCTGACACACGGGGTTCCAGAGTATCGGGAGGTACCTAGGTGGCACAGTCTGTTAAGCAGCCAACTCTTGATTTCTGCTCAGGTCATGATCTCAGGGTCATGGGATTGAGCCCCATGTCAGGCCTCACGCTGGGCATGAAGCTGCCTAAGAGTCTCTCTCTCCCTCTCCTTCTGTCATCCTCTCCCTCTCTCTCTTTCTCTAAAATAAATAAGTCTTTTTTAAAAAGAGTATTAGATATTAGTATTTACGGTTAATGAGTATCTATAAAATTCTTCAGAAATATGCAGTAGTTATTACTGCCATCCAAAATAACTCAGGACTTGAACAAGGGTAACCATCTGCCCCATCCACTGTAGCTTAAGTGTTTTTACAGGATACGTTTCCTTCACATTTTTCTTGGGCCCAGGACCAGTTGCCACACATACAGCAGTGGGAAGGACATGCCACTGATGACAGGCACCAGTTACAAGCAGAGCACCTAAAATGATGATCAAATGGAATATAAACACGTCTTGTAAAAGAGACAAAAATGACCATTTGGTTCTGTGGCTCACTGAAAATTACCTACTTCAAATATATTTGATGGTACAGAAGAATATTCTCTTTACCCAGCAAAATGAACCTCAAAGGTAACTGTAAGGACCTATTTAGAAACTGTCCCTGCTCCCTTTCCCCCAGGGGATTTACTTGGAGACAAGTCCCAGAAACCAGCTTCAGGTAACAAAGCCCAGATACAAAGGTGGGTCAGGCCAGGTAGAGACATCCAATCAGTGGGGGGGGGGGGGGGGGATGCATACTGTCTCCCTGGTTACTAAGGAGTATGGACCACACCCTTTGGGAGTCTTTTGGGCACCAATCCCAATCAAGGTGTAATAGGCTGGTTCAAATGTCTACTAGGATAAATTGTAACTCAATTGGTCACCTAGCATCACTGTGGACTTTCCTGTGTGTGTTACAATCTCATTGGCCACCTGTGCATGGCCAGACCCAACCGCATGGCCTTTGCCCTTAAAAGCTAGTCTGTGAAACAGAGAAGGGTCGCCCTCTCTTGTAAGAGGTGCAGCCCCAAACATTCGGTTAGATTCTTGATGCTTAGCGTGAAATAAAGCTTTGCTTGACCTTTGCTTTATATCAGTCTCGCTCCTTTAATCACGGACCCATTATAGGGGCACAACAGTAACAAAGTACAAAAATTACAAAGTACAAAAATTTAGAAAATACGATCTCTATTTTTACAAATCACTTGTCTGGTTCATCTGATTACTTTCAAATTTCCTCTGTGGAAATTGAGAGGAAACTGAGATTCTCATCAAGCAATTTCCATTGCACTGCTCTGCAGAGCCATCTGATGAGCAGGACTCCAGCCCCACGCCACAGGGCAGATGCTCAGCGATAAACACTGATAACTACGGACGCTAATTAGTTCAACAGTAGCAACTAGGTCAAAGAATGTGCAAGTTAAATCCACCAACACATGAACATGAAAAAGTTCTAACCTGTGAAAATAGTATTTGTCAATTCTATACTTTATCAATTTATACCACCCTGTCCCTGTTTTTCATTCTTTTAGAGGCAGGTTTCTATATTTTGACAGCTATGCGGATTGACATACAAGAAAGGACAGCCTCGAGTCCTGGTTCTATCACCAACAGACACATACATCAGGCAAGTCATTCAACCTCCTGGGCCCTCAAGCTCTTCATCTGTAGAACCAAGGGCTCAACCTTCTTTCTGAGGTCCCATCTGGGCCATGGTTCAGGGACTCTCTGAGAGAGCTCCACACCTCCCCCCAGACCAAACTCCCACAAGCCAAGGTGATTTCATACACTTTCTGCCCTGGTATCACAGGGCCCCTGTCAGCGGTGATGCTGCATGTTTTTAATTCCGCCCCCAGAGAATCTCCTTCCCGGTTCGAAGTAGAAAAAGCAGTGTGAGCACTTCACCTTGATTCTCGTGGCCAGCGGGTCGGTGCAGTCGTCAAAGCGGATGCAGTAGCCCACCTCGTGGCCCAGCACCGCACCCCTTTCCTCAGCTACTCTCCCGGCAACCTTTGAGAAGAAAGATCATGCTAAAAATAGAGACACAGAAATTACTGCACAGAGCGCATACTATGGAAAATCTAGTATTTTTTAAATAAGTATGTGAACACAGCGGAGAATGAGAAGAAAAGGGGCAGGTCATTAGAGAACAAGCATGATTTATTTACTCTGTGTCTCACTCCTCCTTCTACAACCAACCTGGGGTAGTTTATAATTAAGTGTCATATAACAATAAGCAACATGAATGGAAATCACACAAAGATGGTACAGATCAGGACCCCAAAAAGGCAGATAAAAGCCAAGGAGAAAATTTTAAAACACAGATATGCTAAAATTATTTCAGGTGAGCCACAAATTCAGCACAACATTTCCTGGCAGCCGAAGCAAAAAGTGGAAGAAAGGACAAGACTCACCACAGTAAAGCTTTTTTAGCATACCAGCTGGGGAAAAATTCCCACATCTTTGTGCGTCGAAATAAAGCACCTTCCAGGGGCGCCTGGGTGGCTCAGTGGGTTAAAGCCTCTGCCTATGGCTCAGGTCATGATCCCAGGGTCCTGGGATCCAGCCCCGCATTGGGTTCTCTGTTCAGCAGGGAGCCTGCTTCCTCCCCTCTCTCTCTCTCTGCCTGCCTCTCTGCCTACTTGTGATCTCTGTCAGTCAAATAAATAAAATCTTTAAAAAATAAAAAAATAAAGCACCTTCCACTGGACCATGAAGGTGGAGAACAGGAATGATCAAATTCAACACTGGCACAAGGTCATCTTCTATTTGGAGGCAAAATAACGTTTCACCTGAGCCAGATAACCTAAAACAATTGCAACAGTGCCCCAGCTACACAAAGCACTGAAAGGGGAAATAAAATGAAAGCAATGAAAAGGGGCAGAAAAGAGGATGAGAAGGTAAATGAAGGGTCCAAGTTAACATAATGAAGTAAAAGCAGAAACCAAAATACATAATAATATATTACAAAGACCACAAACTACAGATATATACATGACAAATAAAAGGTGAACAGAGGAAAGAGAAAACAAAACCCAAAAGCATGGTCTACTACAACCCTAGAAGGCTATTCAAAGGTCATCAACTTATTAACACAAAATATTTGAACGATGAATAAATCAAAGTGGAAGAGCAATAAAAAGAAACTAAAGAGTTGAACATTCATGATATAAACTTAATCCCCCCCCCCTTCCACAGGTGAGGCCACCTCTCCATGGACTCTGAGTCCTGAGTCTGAAACGGGGGCTGGCACAGGAGGTGTCTTGAGGCACTTTCCACTACTGCCCTGGTGTGACAGCCCCAGGGTCAGGAGCCCAAGACTTTCCTGCACTCAGCTTTCTAGGCATTATCTGGCCATTGGTGTTTAAGAAACTGAAGAACAGATGAAGATTAGAAGGGGCTCTGCCTAATGACTTGGAATTACAGATCTAGTAGGCCAAAAGAGAATCAATCATTCCGCAGCTGGTCCACACCACACAGTCTTTGAAACCACCTTATGAAATCAGAAATCCATCCTAAATTATTGCTCTACCTCTGACGGTTCTACTTCCTGCCAACCAGGATTTCACTGCAAAAATTTTGTTATTGTTTCAATTCCAACTCCACAGATTATACTATAAATCTCAGAAAATGGTACGCAGAGCTATGAGGAGCTCATGGGAAAAAAGGCTTGTAACAATGAGTATAAATGGACCAACCCTCTCCATAAAAATATGATCATTTTATGAGTCTAGAAGGTAAAAGCCAAACATATTTTTTCTTACAATTACAATTCACTGTTTGTATACATTTGCTATAAAATATATTTTATTTTAAAACTCTTTTATTCTTTCATGTATTATTGCACCACAGGACATTTGAAAGGTCATATTCTATTGGCTTTCTAACAGATTTTTACCTCTACTATTTAAGTTTTACTCCCATAACTTCTTCAATTGAACTGGACCAACTTCCTCAGTTGGACTGGATAAATAGTATCTATTTGAAAGAGACAAATAAATACAGAGAAAGGAAGGTGAAGAGAAAAAGAGAAGCCACTCACTGAGCACTTCTGCCTGCAGGTTCTAAGTTTTCACAAACTGTATCTCACTAAATATGCACGCAACTCATGAGGCGGCAAGAGACCCTCGTTGGTACAAAGAAAGAAACTGAAATAAGGAAGGTTGAGAGCTTGTCCTGAGTCACAGGTCAAGGCAGGGCCTGGTCTGGAAGACAAACCCCAACTCTCTGAGCCCAGCGAACTTGCTCGCTAGTAGGTGTCTCTCATGGAGATCACGCAGTGGCTCATGCCATCTGTTCTTGGGCTCTGAGACTGTTTTCAGAGTTTAGGCTGCACACAAAGTACTCTCTGAGATATAGCATTTCAAACTTGAGAGCTCTATTAATACTCCACTGTTAATGTATACACTCTGCTCTTTCCAGAGAAGGCACGGCGTTTCATGGAAATTATCCACAGTAACATTTGGAGCTAAATGCAAAGTGATTAAGAGCTAAGATTCCCAACTACAAAAAGAAAAAACTGCTCTAATTCCTAAGCAACTGAGTCATCTTTCTGTGATATAAAAGGTTAAGTCTAAGCACTATAGTGTAGTTTCCCAACTGTTCTCTCTGTATTTACTTACACACACAAGACTCAGAAAATGCCTATCAGTGATTTCTACCTTGAAGACAATGAGAAAGTGAACTCTGGGGGAAAGGGTTACATAATAATGAAAACTCAGTACTGAGCAAAAGTAACTCAAGGCAAAGAATTAACTTCGTGTCCGGGTAAGGATGACAAAATAAAGGCATCCCCCATCTCCTCTGAGAGCTCATTTAAAACAAGAAATAAAAAATATCAGCAACCAAACCCTACATCTTCGATGAAAGGAGGAAACAGCCAGACACAAGCCCACACAAACTAGGCAGCACGGCTGCCAAATACTGTGAGGTCTGACTCTAGAAGCGAGGCTCCGGCCTGCGCCCAAGCCCAGCATACTACTGGCTCGCTCTTAACATAGGTGTCACCACCCCAAGAGGCAGGGCGGACAACACTCACTTTAGGAAGACAAGAAGCAGCAGCGTGTTCAGGCCCAGAAGACACAGGAAATGTTTCCGCAGAGAACCATTCTGATAGCAAACAATCACCAGGGAGTGAGATTTAACAGAGAGGCAGGCAGTCAGGCAGCAAGTAATCACATCCTAAATCAGAAAGCCCACAGAATTTTCTCGTTAGCCATTACAGACCTCTGCAGTCACTAAGGAGAGCACCTCCAGATCCTCATCCTGCCCTGGCAAAAGAGGCGAAGGGATTCGGTGGGAGGCCATGCACTACCCAGACCAGCACAACCTCACGACTCTGCAGCCATCTGTGGTCCAACTCAAAGATGAGTTATCATCATCAGAGTCCTAAAGCCGGTCCACTGCAGTAAAGCCGACCAAGAAGGAAAGAGACAGGAACAGAAGCAAAACTGCAGTTTAAACATAAACTTTAAAAGTATTTTCCAAAGAAAGAAGTAGAAATCAGCTAAAGGAATCCGGTTTCGAAGAAATCATAAGCTTGAGCTAAAAACAGTGTAAGGCAGAAAGACAAAGTCAAAGGAGGGTCAAGGAGAAACAAGGTCTGAAATGCACAGGTCAGAAGCCAGTCTGCAGAGGTCCCCCAAACCTGCCAGCTCAGGCATGACGGACACCTGAGAGACTTTTCTCAAATTTGAGAATAATCCCCAAATTTATACAATGCTACAAAAAACTGTTAGAAAGATGAAGAAACTTTCCCACAGCGGCAATAATAAAAAGCAAATCTGAATCGACTATGCTAGGGAAACACTAAAATACTGCTCTACTCCCTCCATAAGAGAACAACAGAAAATCATTCTCATGTGAAGACATGACCCAGGGGAATGCGGCCAACAACTGCAGGAAAAAAAAGATTTACAGAAATGTGCCAGGGAGGGGGTGCCTGGGAGACTCGGTAGGTTTAGGCTCAGGTCATTTTGGGGTCGTGAGATCAAGCCCCGCACTGGGCTGTGCACTGAGCATTAAGCCTGTTTAAGATTCTCTGTGTGTACCCCTGCACACACATTCTCTCTTTAAAAAAAAAAAAAAAAAGACAATGTATCAGGCAGTTAATAAAAATGTTCCATTATTTTTCTGGATTTTTTTTTAATGTTTGTAATATTATCAGCTTTTAAAATCTGTAACGTATCACGATTATCTCCTTCCATTCTAGATATTCACTTCCCTTTTAAAGAAAAAAAAAAAAGGGACGCCTGGGTGGCTCAGTTGGTTAAGCAGCTGCCTTCGGCTCAGGTCATGATCCCAGCATCCTGGGATCGAGTCCCACATTGGGCTCCTTGCTCGACAGGGAGTCTGCTTCTCCCTCTGCCTCTGCCTGCCATTCTGTCTGCCTGTGTTCACGCTCTCTCTCTCTCTCTGACAAATAAATTAAAAAAAAAAAAAATTTGAAGAGGTGATTATGAGACCCAAGAAGAGAGATAAAGGAACCAAAACAGAATACATTTAACTAAAAACAATCATGGATATTGTGGACAGGTTTAGAGACATCTTACAAAAGAAACTGGAAAAGAACAGATGATTCCAGAGATGGTGATAAACACTCAAAACAGACAAAGGAGATCTAATACACACTCAATTGATGCCCTTAGAAAAAAGAATATATATGCCAAGACAGAATAGAAGAAAACCTGAGATTTGAACCTGAAGACTCAAAGTTCTTCAGTATTAAGAAAAAATGAAACCAAACAATCAACATCGAGATATGTCCTGGCACAAAAACAAGCTTACAAGCATCCAGGCAGGAAAAAGTGAGCCAGGAAGGAAGGAGGGGAAAAGCCCACTGAAACTCAAACTTCTGCACAGCGATCCTCTTGTCAAAAGGCAGTGAGTAACATCTGCACAGTTCCCAGGGAAAGAGAGGGTGAAGCAAGAGTTTCATAACAAAGACCACAACCAAACATTCTCAGGCATGTACAACTCAGCCAATCAAGAAACAAGTCAAAATGAGCCATTCAAGGTCAGCAAAACCATGGCAAAGAATTAGTGATGAACATTGGCTCTCTTTAAACTAGAAATAAAGCTAATCAGCTGTGGGAGTTATGATTACAGAAAAGAACATGTATTTATACCCTTGAAATCAAAGTCACAGCGCAGCATCTATAACAAACAGGGGAGAAAATACAGAAAGAATAAGTGGGCTTCTGCTCTTTGGTAAGGAAACTACCCGTAACAGTTTCAAAACGAAGTAACAGTAAAGCTTTCTATAATCTCGTTTCTTAGTTTTCAAACTTCCACAGGTTCTCGTGTGGTGAACAAATATTTCTCCAAAGTTCAGTAACCACACCTATTTCACTTTGGTTTCCCCTTTTGTGAAATTCAACAAAAGCAAACGTGGAGCTGCCATCCACTTTTTAGAATACTTCTATCCATCCAACGCTACCAGTCACCTTCGTGTGAATGGAAGCGCAAAGCTCAGAATGACGTCCACAGATGTTCCCAAGGTTTTCACTGGGTGGTGACATTTTTATTTATTTTAATTATTTTTTGTTTTGACTTCCCCTGTACTTTATTACTACTTAAAAATTTGTAATGTACAGGTATCAATTTACAAAAATAAGCAGCTTGTAGTTCTTTTTCAACCGAAGAATTAAACACTCAAGAGCCACCCCATATTCATTTTGAGGCTTTGAGGAAACAAGAAAAAAAGAAGTTACTGAAACAGAAGACGCAAATGGAGTTTTTGCAACATGGAAAGAAACTCACTGTAACGGCAGCCACTCTTCGAGGCTGGGTCACTCCCACCACTCGTCCTTCGGCGGTCCAGCCCGCTTCTGCAAGGTACTGCAAATAAAACCACATGTAAGTACGCATCCGACACCACTTCTCCAGAAACAATTTCTCCCAAAATAACCCTATTGTATTAAAATCACGGAGAAAGTTAGTAACAGATGGTTCTTATCCTGGTAGACATTTTGGAAATTATTTTGCAAATGAGGGATCAGAGGCTTGGCAATCTTAAGTAACTTGCTTACACTCACACCAGAGGTGATAATCAGAAGAACCTAGGCCCAAGTTCAACATTCTGCCTCCCCAGTCCTTCAAATTTCCAAGTACCAGAGCTGCCTGAAGGAATAAACTTCTATCCATGGGCCACACAGAACAGTGCTAACTCTATAGAACAAAGAATTTTAAAGTATGCACAGAGACACCTCAATGTAAATATCAACCATACAAAACACTTTAGTCAGATTAAATAAAAATAACTGGGGGTGCCTGGGTAGCACAGTCATTAAGCATCTGGCTTTGGCTCAGGTCATGATCCCAGGGTCCTGGGATCAAGCCCCACATTGGGATCCTTGCTCGGCAGGAAGCCTGCTTCTCCCTCACCTACTCCTCCTGTTTGTGTTCCCTCTCTAGCTGTGTTTTCTCTGTCAAATAAATAAATAAAATCTTTAAAAAATAAATTAATTATATAAAATAACTAGATTTTGTACATGTGTATATACGCCATTATATCCATACACATAAAATTCAATGGTATGTATTTATCTGATTTATGTATTTATGTATGTATGTATGTATGTATTTATATATGTATTTATTTACTATATATATTCATTTGTTATATACTCATTTGATTGTATACATTTTTAAACTCCAAAGTGGGTAACAGCTGTTATCAGTTACACATTTTTATAATGTCTAAATTGTTTCAAAATGACTATTTATTTTACAGTAGGACAAAAATTTAAAATCCTATTACATGTCTCTGCTCACTTGTTCAAAAGAAGGGAGGAAACGAAAGAGAATGGTTGTCGACGGAGGATTGGGAAGGAAGGAGGAGGACTGGAAACAGGGCCGCAGGGAAGGAAGAGGGAACGACGATGCTCTGAGTCGCGGTTTCTGGGGAGCTCTGACTCCGACCCAGGCATGTTCCACGTGCTCTTCAAGTGTCCAAGACGTAACCAAAACCAATCAAGATGTACATGAAGGGAAACCAGGAGGAAATCCACTAACAAATGGCCCTTCCTGTAGTACAAATGAATTACAGGATCACCCCAAAGCAGGTGGAGAAGACACAACCTAAGTAACTGGAGAACACCGTCTGGCCTGCATGGTGTAAAGCCAAAGACAGAGAACCGTGATCTAGTTAGTAAATGTGGGTAAATAACCAAATGGGGGTATGGGTTAGTAATTCTAGAACTACTTTATGTTTACATTAGAATTCAACAAATAATTAACATATTGAAAATAATGAGGAATGAGTTTCTCACTGTAGGTGAAATTTACAAACAAGGAAAGGCTAAAATGAGCCCCATGGCATTGGATTACCATCAGAAGTATTAGCATAAATTCATGGTTTTTAATACATATACAGATTGATACAGATATACAGATGTTTTCATGTAAGGGGATTAGCAGTCCCATCTATATTTCCTAAATCAGCCCACTGAGACTTACAGCAATGACACCTCAGAGCAATGAGCACCCTACCTCCCAATTCTTGATTTCTAAACACCATTCTCCAATAAAGGAGCCAGGGCTCCCTGGAGAAGTGTTCGATCCCAGGGCTAGTGCAGGGAAAATAGAAGACAAGCCTGAAATGCCCTGTAGTACTAGAAACTAAGGAAAGGTTCAAAAAAAAAGGACAGAGGCTTTAGGAAAGAACGTAGGGTCTAACTAAAGGAGCTCCTAATGATCACAGTAACAAACTAAAAAAGACAGTATTGGATTTTAGGCCACAGAACCAAATATATCTCTATGAATCCACACTGATATACAGAAACAACTGAACAGATAAATGAGGGAGAAAGGACAGTTCTTCCTTAGAGAAGATTCCATTTAATGAAGGAAAAGGGGAAAGAGAAAAGCATCAAGCAAATGCCCGAGTAAGTGCTCAGACAAGATCCATTGAGGGATGCTAAAATTAGGAGGCAAAAGCTTGAAGGAAAGGGGAGTCTGAAATATCTCCCCCCAAGATATTTACCAACTACCAAAAGGCAAGACAGTAACTTAAGACGCAAAACCTGGCACCTGAACCAAGGTTAACCTTGGCCAGTGATCAGTCATCAGTATCTCAAACCCCATAATACAATGCAGTGAGGACACACCGTTTCTATGGTATTCTTTCCCCAAATGCACTACCTCATTCTAACCATGAAAAAACATCATACAAATCCAAACTGAGAGGTGTTCTATCACATAAATGCCCAGCACGCTTCAGAACTGCCAAGGTCCTAAAGGATGAGGAGGACAGACTGTAGAAACTGTCCCAACCTAGAGAAGATGGGGAGACACAGCAACTCACTGCAAAGTGAGGTCCTGGACCTTGGAGCTAGAAAAGGACACCAGTGAGAACACTAAAGAGATGCCTAAGATCTGTAGCCCAGTGGCTGCGCTGTACCCATGGCGATGCCTGCTTTTGGTTACCGCACCAGGGGAAGTGGTGGGAGAGGTTTAAGGGAATTCTGTGCTATTTTTGCAACTGTTTTGTCAGTCCAAAATTAGCTAGAAATAATAGTTTTTTTAAAATGACTGTAAGGAACAACATGTTTTAGATAATGTAGGTTTTTGCTATAAAAACTGTAAAGTTTCCCTCTCTTGTATTAAATGCATAAGCAAAACACTACCAACCACACCAATCAACACAAAGACAAAAACAAAACTACGAGAAATAACAACTAAGATTCACGGACTATGTTATTAGGTGTCAGACACTGTGCAGAGCACCTTGCCTGCATAAGCCCGTTTCAACCTCACAACACACCTATGAGGAAGGTAATGGCATCATCAACAATTTAGAGAGAAGCAAACAAAGAGATCCTATAACTTGTCCAAGGACCTGGGTAAAAATCTAAGAGCTGGGATTTAAGCTCAGCAAATCACGGCCATGCCACATAACCAGGACACGATTCTACCATCCAAAATAAAACACACATACTTGTAGTCAATCTCTTAGTAACAGTGGTAAGCAAGAGAAAAGTAATTTCCATAATAATAAACAACCTGCCCATGAAGCCATTCTCCTCCATACATCTGTGATTCAGACCACTGCATGCTTATGACTGCTGACAGATGAAAATTTAAAGATGCTGCAAAAGCAGGAAAAGTGTTGCTATCAAAAGGAAGTGGATGTCACGCTGAATTCCATCTTCGCTCTTTTTAAGGGTCACCAAATCTGGTGTTCTCATTAAGGAGCGGGATAAGGAAGCACTCCATCAAAAACAGCGCTAACAAAAAGTGTAGCAAAGAACTTGTTTTCATCGTCCATTGTTTTGACAGAGCTCTGGGGGAAAAAAAAAAATCATCTAGGTTCCACAAATAGTTTGTGAAATTTCAAACGGGTGCTTGGTGCTTTAGCATGTGGTACTTTTCCAAGGAAAGACATTATATAAATCCAGCAAGACGGTGTGTTGAGAAAAACCTGCTCCACATTCTCGCTGTGACCTTCAGCTCCTCAGCCTGTCCAATTTTCCTAGGCCGTAACTCAAATTAGCGTCCCCAGGAGTTGCGGTGGTCTCAGGGAAGAAGAACTGCGTGGTGCGGGGAAGAGGGATGGTCCTTCCACAACGAGGGGAGGCAGGTATCCAGACCGATAATATGATCAACTATCACACAAGGACCCATTCATCAATTTCACCAGCAAAGTTTCGGAGAGTCACTCCTCATCGTTTATTCTTTGTGCTTTTTGAATTCTGCAACCATGGGAATGTATTCAAGAAACACAGTGCTTGCAAGAAAACACAGTTCCTTAAAAGCAATTAATTAATTAATTGCCCTCTGATCCAGCAACTCCCTAATTACTATATTTATTCTGTAAGTATACCCACACATGTGCTAAATTACATGCAAACTGACTCACTGTATCACTGTGGTAACACAAAGCTGGAAACAACCTAAATGCCTCAGCTAGGAATTGGTAAAATAAATTATGTGCGATCTACACAAATGAAAAATGATACATTAAGGGGGGAAAAAAAAACAAGGTACCTTAAAGCACGCACAGATGTTACCTATTTGTGTTTTAAAAGAGTGGATACACACACACACAGTTCTCTGTAAATGCAGTAAGAAAATCTCTGAGAAACTAATGACATCAGTTCTATCTGCATACAGGAAATGAGCATCAGAGGGCAGGGCAGAGGAGAGATCTTCTTATGTCCTTCCACATCTCTTAAATTGCAAACCATGTGAACCTATTAAATAATTCTCCAGAATTTAAAAAAAAAAAAAAAAGTTTCCTTTGTTCTCCACAATGCCCAGGCCAGATCCTCAGATCCTGCTCTTCCGCCTCCAGGCCACTCTTTCCCTGGACTCACCCCTCAGCAGGGCCTCTCTGTTGCCCGGCAGCTAAGCCTTGCTGGGAGAAATGACCAGATCCTTGTGCTGTACTGTATGGCGGATCCAAATACCTCCCACCCCCACACCCGAGGCAAGATTACACGTACCGCCACCTGACCACTACCTGGCCATGAAACCTGCCTTGTCCAATGAAACTTGAGCAGAAGTGCCATTTCCAGTCACAAGTTCTAAAACCTAAGCCATCTCTTGATCCTGCCATGTACCCCAAGACTCCCAGGCCCCATCTTGGGTCATCTCCCATCCTGGATCATCAACCCAAGAAGACCACAGAGTAGGACGAAGAAATAAACCTTTATGAGATAATACAGCTTCTTTTGCCTAGAGGCCACCATGTGCTGTTGTCCTTTCTCTACTGCTGTCTGTTCCCTTTCACTTACCTGGCCCTAGCTCCCCATGGAGATCACCCAGGGACCTTTTAAGAAATACCTGGGGCGCCCGGGTGGTTCAGTGGGTTAAGCCTCTGCCTTCGGCTCAGGTCATGATCCCAGGGTCCTGGGATCAAGCCCCGCATTGGGCTCTCTGCTCAGCAGAGAGCCTGCTTCCCTTCCTCTCTCTCTGCCTGCCTCTCTGCCTACTTGTGATCTCTCTCTCTGTCAAATAAATAAATAAAAATCTTAAAAAAATAAAAAATCCTAAGAATAATGTAATGACAACTTTTAAAAAAAAAAAAATACCTATGTCTGGGCCACAGCCTAAATCCATTATTGATTTGGGCAAAAGAAGCTGTATTATCTCTTCTGTAAGATGAAAAACAGAACTAATCTGTGGGGTTAGAAGCCAGAATGAGAGATATCCTTGTGTGTTCCCCAGGAAGCAGGAAGAGAGGGCAGGAGACCAGAAAGGGACACAGAGGACTTCTGAGGCTCTGGTAATGTTCTCTTCTGCTTCTTGATCTGGGTGCTGGTTACACGTGTGTATTCACTTGTGAAAGTGTATCAAGCTGTACAATTATGATCTAAGTACTTTGTGATATAAGGTTCATAGTTCTATAAAAATCTACATTAAAAAGGGAAGGACAGCCTGCAGTGACTCTCATCCTTGACCACTGACGTATCATTCTTCACCCTCCAAGCCACGGCTGTAAAACACACTTTGACCTCACCTTGTCTCTCCACTCTTGCTGAGTCCCAAACACTTCTCACACCCCAGTGTCTCTGCCACAATATTTCCTGGATAAGAACGTCTTCTTGGCCAGCTCCCGATGGTCAAAGTCTACTTCAAATGCCATTTCTTTTACAAAGCCTTTCCTGATCCTTCTGTCCACTTCTGTCCACACTAGACAGTGGCTTGCCTCGTAACAAGGGCTCCTTCCAGAGCACCATGAAATTCTTTGGTAGTCTATTTTTATTTACAACTAGAGCAGTATTGACTCATTTCACCCTCCTCTTCAACTGTAACTGGTTGAGGACAAAAACCAGGCATTATACCTCTTTGAGTCCCCACTGTTCTTTCAGAGTATGGCTATTCAATCATTATTTTGGAATTATAATAAATCAAAGACAACTGTTACTTCTATGGTCATCGATCACAAGAGCCAAAAGCTGAATAAAAAGTATCTAGTTGGGTTGAATATATTCTGACAGAAGATCTTTAAAAAGCAAATTATAGTAAAGAGAGTTCTCAAATTATAAACCCCTTCCATCCAGGGCGCCTGGGTGGCTCAGTGGGTTAAAGCCTCTGCCTTCGGCTCGGGTCATGATCCCAGCGACCTGGGATCGAGCCCCACGTTGGGCTCCCTGCTCAGTGAGGAGCCTGCTTTCCCCCCTCTCTCTCTCTGCCTCCCTCTCCACCTAGCTGTGATCTCTGTCAAAAAAAAAAAAAAGAAAAAGAAAAGAAAAAAAACCCTTCCATCCAAATTTAAGTGCAAAGACACATATGAGCATATACTCACTTGTGGGATCTGTGTGCTTTTCCCACATCCCGTCTCTCCAACAATCACCACTGTCTGATAGTTTTCTACCAAGTATAATATATGATTCCTAAGCTGAAAAATAGAAACATACATTGTAAAGAGCCATACATTTTCTTAAAAGACCTAAACAAAGATATTTAAACATTATAAATTTCAAATGAGTTGTTTGAGCTGTTTGCCAAAGGAAAGTAAATCTTAAAAAGAACTATCAAAATAGATTCCCAGTTTGCAGTGCTGGTGACCATATAAGCTGAAACAAGTGCAACTGAGAGCAGTAACTTAACAAAGTATGCAATGCAGATACCCTTTGACTCAAGATTTTTCACTTACAAGAAGTTATACTACACATACTAACACTACATATGAACGAAGAGGTATATATACAAGCATACTCACTGAAGTGCTTTTTGTAATAGCCAAAAATTCAGTCTAAATGTTCATCAACAGGGTTAAATTAGTTATGAAACACTCCAACAATGGAATATCCTTGGGTGCTAAAAAGAACAAATGTCTACTAGAAACAAAATGAGGGTTGCTGGAGGGGAGGGGTGTAGGCGGATGGGGTAACTGGGTGATGGACATTAAGGAGGGCATGTGATGTAAGGAGCACTGGGTGTTATATAAGACTGATGAATCACTGAACTCTACCTCTGAAACTAGTAATATACCATATGTTAATTAACTGAATTAAAAAAAAAAAAAAGAGGGGCGCCTGGGTGGCTTAGTGGATTAAGCCTCTGCCTTCAGCTCAGGTCATGATCTCAGGGTCCTAGGATCAAGCCCTACATTGGGCTCTCCACTCAGCAGGGAGCCTGCTCCCCCCACCCCCGCCACCTGCCTCTCTGCCTACTTGTGATCTCTGTCTGTCAAATAAATAAATAAAAATCTTTAAAAATAAATAAAAATAAATAAATTTTTAAAAAGAACAAATGTTTATTTGCACTGATAAGGAATGGCCAACAAGATATGTTAAGGGAGCAACTCAAGGTGCAAAACAGTATAAATAATACTCTACTATTTTTGTTTTTAAAGAAAGGATACATACATGCTATGTACAAGCTATCCTGGCAGGAAATAATACCAAACAAAAAACTGGTCATTGTGTCACCTCCAGCAGCAGAAGAGGGTGGCCAGGGAGCAAGGATGTGACGGAGAGCTTTACATTTCCTACAAGTTATACATTACCTAGTTACAAATTCTTCCACTTATTAACTGAGGGGGAAAAAAAGACAAAAAGAATATGCTTTCACCTCTACCTCTAAATCCAAGCTCGTGATAAAGCTACACCTGTATTTCAACTGAGCCTTTCTTTACCCATTCACTGTGAGCAGAAAACAGAAGAGATGATCCCAACATCCTATCTACTTAGCCTCTGAGTGTGTTTTTGTACCCACGTGTGCTGAGAGACACACCTGACAGCCTGGAAATTCATGAAGGTATTCCGTAAATACCTGGTCTGGAATGCCGAGAACCCTGCCGAGACCCCCACCCTTACTGCTCGGCCCATCTGACTGGGCCCCGACGACGCAGTTGCACCGGGAGAGTGAACACGCTGCCTAACTGCCTCACGAAAGTACTGGCTGCTTGGGGTTTTTTAATTTGGCATTATTTGAGGTCCAAATATCTAGCTCTCACATTTTAGTGTGAAATCGTCTTACGATATTTGTTAAAAATGAAGATTCCTAGCCCTACTCCGAGGGTTTCTGACTCAGCAGGAGTAGGGTGGAGCCCAGGAATCTGCATTTCTCAAGCATACACAGCAGATCCTGTTACAGGTGGTTTCTCTTGATTAGTCTAAACGTTTTTTTGTCAGTTGCCTGGACTTGGGGATTGCTTTCATTTTGGGTAGGGGAAGGCGAAAGGTTTGGGATCTTGGCAGGTACTCTGTGAATGGTAGATCCAACCAGTGGGTGGGCAGATGGATAGATGGATGGATGGTGGACGGTCAAGGAAAACTTGGAAGACAATCTGAATACAAAAAGAAACAGACAAGGCATTCCAGGAAAGGGAAATAACATAAGAAAAAGGAAAAAGATGGAAACAAGCAAACTATACAAACTCTATTCCAGGGGCATTATCAAGAGCCCACAAAAGGCTCGAGGTGTGGTTGGGAAATGAGTTACAAGACAGGTAGTCCCGGCTTCCCTAGCAGAGCTAGAGTCTGGACCTTCCCTGGGCTGTCAGTGCCTTACTGGATGAGACCGAGCTGGAGAAAACTGAAGGCCGTAACTCACACTTCACATACTAGATAAGATGGGCTGCACATGGAGAAGGTCCAAGTTGGTGTGACATTCGAGAGAGACATGACCAGATTTCCAGTCTGGAGACTGCAAAAATGACAGCAGCACCCACGGGCGAAAGGAGAGAAATGCACAAGGGCTGGTGCGGAGGAGGGGACAGAGCTTCAGGGAGGGGGCGTGTAAGGGAGTGAGAGGACCACCTCGCATAGCAGTGATCGGGCCCCAGCAAGACCACCACCCTATAGAAGGCGGTTGAGAAGGCTGCCTTGTATGGCAGCAGGGAAAAGGGAGTAACTTTAAATTTATTGCCCCTTATAGTTTCAATTTCTGTTTTTAAAGCTACTTTTAGTTTTAATGGGGGAGGGGTTGGTGAATGGGTCCCTTTTACCCTTTTCATCTTCTAGATTTATCTTTAACATCTCATGAGAACCTAACTATGCTTAACTTCTGTTTTGCTTTTTACCAATAACCCGTAAAATTTTAATTTCCATTAATATGTTAAACCTTGATTACTTTTTCATTTGTTTTATTTATAGTTTCTTGTAAGTTCAGTTGGAGGATGAAGAACACTCAAGAAAAGGCCCAAATTAAATTCTTGGTAAACAATAATTATCTGTGTACTTGAACACTCACAATATGTCAGCGACCTTGCTAAATGCTCTGTGTGGATTATCTCATCTGGGCCTCATAATGATCCTGTGGGGGAGGGGTTATTAGTCCCATATTACAGATACCAACACAGAAGCTCAGATGGTGTTTTGTGCTGTGAGAACAGCACAAAAACAAGGAAGCTTGGGCTTGAGCTCTAAAGTCTAGCTCCAGAATCCTGATACCACCACAGATCAAACTGCATCCCTCAACAGTGAGGCAGCAACAGTGAACCTATAATCTTATCTCCTGAGGGGCAAGCTGGTTTACCTTCACATATATTGAATACAGTTAATCAACTGAGAGAGAAACCCAGAAAGGTCAGTGAGTGACTAAAATGTTCGGGACCACATAAAACTCTTATCTAGGTGACTTGGCTAAGTTAAGAAGGATTCTGTTTCAAATCAATTTGGAGAAAGCCCATATTAAGAGAAGAGGAATGATTAACACCGTCTAGACAAAGGGACACCCTTAGTGTGAGAACTTAGGAGCTTTCCCCCAGCACTGTACAGAAGAAGAAGACAGCGAGCCACGGGTGCTGGTGGCCACACCTACTGGTGTCATTCCAGGGGCATCACGTGAGGCTTCAAGAGCGCATCACCCTTCCTCGGGGGCTATTACGAAGAAAACATTCTTCAGCTCTATCTAAATGGCCCTTGTTCTACGGCTCCCTTGCTGATTACAGTCTGGCTTCCCATGTGGTCTTGGCAACAGGAAGAAAGCGAGCCCATGGACCACGTGTGTCTGCACTGGAGAACTGTGGCTATAAACAAACGTATTCTGAATTCTAGCTTATGCTTTGGTCTCTTACAAAATGAACATACGTCCATTTTGTGAGACCAATAAAATCAAGGGCCGGATGTGCACAGAGTATATAATACCACCCAAATCCTGTCACTGTGTCAGTGGGAGGTAACTTCTTCCACAGAAACCTCCTCATATATCCAGTGAGTCCTTTTTAAAGAAATTCGCCTTTAAAAAGAAAGCTAACAGGGCGCCTGGGTGGCTCAGTGGGTTAAGCCGCTGCCTTCGGCTCAGGTCATGATCTCAGGGTCCTGGGATCGAGTCCCACATCGGGCTCTCTGCTCGGCGGGGAGCCTGCTTCCTCCTCTCTCTCTGCCTGCCTCTCTGCCTACTTGTGATCTCTGTCTGTCAAATAAATAAATAAAATCTTTAAAAAAAAAAAAAAAGAAAGAAAGCTAACATTGGCCACAGGCTAGTAATCTGTTGAAGCTGGAGGCACAGCAGTTCATCGTTCTGTTTTCTCTACTCTTCTATATGGCTGAATTTGTCCATACTGAAATCAAAGAAGGGGGAAAAGAATGGCGTTCCATCTCTTCGAGTTTTTCATTTTGTAACAATATCTAACAAAAAAAAAAAAAAATTTAAGGACTTTCAAGGTTTATATGGTTAAGTAACACACACGTATTCTGAGCTTCATCCTCTCAGATAAGGGCAGCTCCGAGCTCACTGTGTCCTACAGAATCGCTAAGAGGGAGAGGACATGATTCACTGTGGTACCAAGTCTGCGGTCACCACACACTGCTTCGGGCCAACCGACTGCGCATGCTTATTCAGTGTACCTTGAACACGGGCAGCTTCTGCCTCTGCTGCTCGATAGAAAGGGCAGCGTAGGGATTGTAGACGACGGTTGTTGCAGAGTTTTCAGCTAGACTCTGTCTCTCCTCAGAGATGCTGACACCTGGTCCCTCGGTACCTGTAAGAGAAATGCTTTTTTCAGATTCTCTGATGCAACCAATGGACAGAAAAATGTGCAGATGTTACAAATTCAAAGGCAAAGATACAAGACAAGCAATGCATTTGACCTCAAACTACTAGAAGATACTCAACTTTAACTTCAGGAGAGCATCTAGGAAGGACTGAGAGAATACAAAAATCTTCCCTAAAAAGCTTCACCGAAGCATCAAGAACCGAGAGGAAGAGTCCCACTGGGCTCCAACTTGGCCACACATAACTGTATTCCAGAAGACAATGTTTTCCGGTCACTACCAATTACTACTCATACAAGCGACAGAAACCCAGTGGGAACTGGCTGAGGCGCAGGGAGAGGGCCGCTGCTGCAGGGGCGGGTGGCAAGACGAGGGACAACAGGAACCAGGCACGCAAATGCTGCCGGGGCTTGCTCCTTCTCTCATCTTAGCGCCTCTCCACCAGCTCCTTTCGATCCCTCAACTTGGCTTCTTGGGTCGGAGCTGGAATCAAGGCCGCTCAGGCTCACAACTCCGGGCCATCCACTCACTCACTCCACAAGGACTGAAGTGCAGGAGATACCACAGGGAACACTCCCGATGCTAGGCCCTACCCTTGAGCAGCTTATTTGCTTCTTTTACTCCTCCTCCCAGAACACAGCTTCGTCAGGAGGTGGTAACACATGCTAAAGAGAAAGTAAAAGACTCAGCGAGGTAAGGCTGGGAGTCCCTGGTGTGTGGGGTCTGGAAGCCGGGGGAGGGTCCTCTTCCCCCAGCGCAGGTCCAATACCCAGCCTGATCCAACCAACCATGGCCAGTGGTGGGGGATGCAGGAGACAGCCGCCCCCCCCCTTTTTTTCATTTATTTATTTTCAGCGTAACAGTATTCATTATTTTTGCACCACACCCAGTGCACCATGCAATCCATGCCCTCTATAATACCCACCACCTGGTACCCTGACCTCCCCCCCCCCCGCCACTTCAAACCCCTCAGATGGTTTTTCAGAGTCCATAGTCTCTCGTGATTCACCTCCCCTTCCAATTTACCCCAAACCCCTTCTCTCTAACTCCCCATGTCCTCCATGCTTTTTGTTATGCTCCACAAATAAGTGAAACCATATGATAATTGACTCTCTCTGCTTGACTTATTTTACTCAGCATAATCTCTTCCAGTCCCATCCATGTTGCTACAAAAGTTGGGTATTCGTCCTTTCTGATGGAGGCATAATATTCCATAGTGTCTATGGACCACATCTTCCTTATCCATTCGTCCATTGAAGGGTATCTTGGTTCTTTTCACAGTTTGGCGACCGTGGCCATTGCTGCTATAAACATTG
This sequence comes from Mustela putorius furo, assembly GCF_011764305.1. Classification (NCBI taxonomy): domain Eukaryota; kingdom Metazoa; phylum Chordata; class Mammalia; order Carnivora; family Mustelidae; genus Mustela; species Mustela putorius. The sequence continues at coordinate 7,772,941 of NW_025421464.1, read as the reverse complement.
GGGTACAGATGGCCCTTCTTTTCACTACATCTGTATCTTTGGGGTAAATACCCAGGAGTGCAATGGCAGGGTCATAGGGAAGTTCTATTTTTAATTTCTTGAGGAATTTCCACACTGTTCTCCAAAGAAGCAGCCCCCATTTTGAACCACAGACCTGGAGTGGTTGGGTGTGAAGTACCATTCCAAGAAACCAATGCCGAGCAGATTAAATGACAGCTTTCCACGATGGCTGCTTGGTAAGAACAATGACAAATTGGTGCTCAGGATGGTGAAAAATGGCCATATCCCATCATGTAAAACTCTTATAGGTACCATGGATTTTAGCCTTTGAAGGAAAATGCCTTAAGAGGAACATGGGTTCAATTTTTATGGTTAGTTTCCAGAACTTTTCGTGCCGATTTGTGTGTGTACCCCTTGGACAGAACTCAGAGTAGTAAGTGGCACAGGGTTTGGAATTCAACGCGACACAGGAAGCTATTTTCAAAGGCTAGAGTTTTGAGCACTGGAGTGGAATGCCTCTGTGAATCATAAAAACCCTGCCTGGAAGATCAAACATGGGGGCACTACAGGGGTGATTATCCAAAACCATCATCTCCCAGGACTTCTGAACTCAGAGTCTGATGCCATGTGAAAGCACCTTTGTCCCAGTAACTTATTTTGACATTTTTTTGCAGGTCCCAAATCCCCTCAACAATCTAATAAAGGCTATGGACTCCCTCTCCTGAAAAATACACCTGAATGTAACGTATCGGGATAGAAAATGCTCATGGTCCATAAACCCCCTAGAGCTAAGTTAAGAGTCACTGTCACAGATCTCTAATCCCTTCTTCATTTATTTCTAGGAACACAGTTGTGTTCCAGAGGTCCAAGATTGCCAAAAATCGTGTAAGTGGGGCACGGCCGTATTGTTTTTGCCAAAACGCTGACCTTCCTTTCAACAAGATAAAAGATAGAACAGGACCTGGAACAAAGCCTGTGTTCAAAGAGGCAGGTTTCCCTTCTTCCCTTATTATCGCCACATCTAAATAACTTCTTATAACCCTTCCCCAAGAAAACTACTGCAAAGAATACCTCATCCTCATCCACTGCTTTTGTCGCAAATTCCCTCCTTTTTAAAACACGTTTTAAACCTTTCCAGGCTGTCTTAAAGCCATGTTAGCATCACTCCTGCAAGGACTCTTCCTTGCTCCCACCCCAGGGTTTAAATGACCCAAGGGTCTTCTTCACTACCCCTCCCTGGCTCTCCCCTACAGCTAAGTCCTCCTCAGTACATTCTTTTTTTTTTTTTTTTTTTTTAATTTATTTATTTGACAGACAGATCACAAGTGGGCCAAGAGGCAGGCAGAGACAGAGAGAGGGGGAAGCAGGCTCCTGAGCAGAGAGCCTGATGCGGGGCTCAATCCCAGAACCCTGGGATCATGACCTGAGCTGAAGGCAGGGGCTTTAACCCACTGAGCCACCCAGGCGCCCCCTCCTCAGTATATTCTGTCATGACATGTTTTACAAGAGCTACTGTCAATCAGTAAGGAGTGTGTCTCCTCCTCACAAAAGACTTCATTCAGCCAAGTGAGGACTGCCTCCCCTCTATGTACATCCCACAGTCCATTCTGATGACCTATGGCTGCCCTTCCCTCAGGAGCATTCTCTATACTTAAGGGAGTAACAAGTTCGTAATCCTGCAAAGCACAAATGCCTTCATTTCTCCATCTACAAAACAAGGCTGGAAACAGCAGCCCCCAACCACCCCCACAGAGCATTCCCTCACCTTTCAATTTTTTCAATTCAGTTTTTCAATTTGAGTGACGCCCCATTAGCGGGTTATGGAATGAATGTAGAGGGGTCACAAATAGCATTTTTTAAAAAATAATGAACTAGAAACAGAACAGCGTTATCTCTTGCTTTACCCCAAAATTATAGCCTATCACTCAACACCATCTCGCTACTCAATTACTTTGGTTTTTTGGACATTCCTGAGGCATGCACACATCCCACTTTGCCTTGGTCATGCTGCACCCTTTGCCCAGAGCTCCATACTCCTACCTTTCCGAGGAACAAACCTTATTTGTGTTTCACTGTTCACCTCAAAAATATCACTATCTTTATGAAGTATTTCTTATCCACACATTGAATCTTTCCCTCTCTTCTATGCCTCTGTGTAATTAAAATAGTTACCATGTACCTAGTACTAAGAGCTTTACATGCATTCTCATTTAATCCTCAAAACAATCCTTTGGGTAGGTGCTGTTATGCCCAATTTACAGATAAGGTCACTGAGACTGCGCACTTAAGTGAGTTTGCCAAGTCAGCAGGTTAGCAAGTGGCAGTCAAGGATAGCTTTACAGTCTGACTCATTGAACTTATCTCCCTTACCACCACTTCTTTCTGCCTCACTTTAATACCTCTTCTAAAGGATATCTAACTTCACATCATAACTTGAGAGAGAGAATAAATCTTGAGAGCAGAGCAGCGGTCTGGTCATCTGTATTTGCCTCCTGATCACTCAGTTAGGCGTTCAGTACGTATACCCTCAACAAAGGAACTAAAAAACGGAACAGAACTCTTCCAGCAATCCCACGTTCTTTAGCCAAAACAGTATTCTGTTCTGATTTGCGACAATTCATTCACGCCTTTATTATACTTCATGCTTTGGCCCGTTATTAAAGGCTTGAGTAAATAAAATAGAAGGTATCTCATTACCTAATGCAATCTTAGTTCTGGCTGAAAATAAAATTCAGGACAGATAACTGGCTAATGATTTGAAATGCTGAATAAAACTGTCACTAAGGGACAAACTACAGATTTTTTTTTTAAGATTTTGTTTATTTGACAGACAGATATCACATGTAGGCAGAGAGACAGGCAGAGAGAGAGGAGGAAGCAGGCTCCCTACTGAGCAGAGAGCCCGACGCGGGGCTCGATCCCGGGACCCTGAGATCCGTGACCTGAGCCGAAGGCAGAGGCTTAAACCACTGAGCCACCCAGGCGCCCCCAAACTACAGATTTTTAAAAAGAATTAACATCCCTTGCTTGGTCTTATCTCCCACATCACATATATGCATGGTTAGCATCTCAGGGCACCACTCTAAAATACCCTTTAAAAGCTTTCCCTGTATTACCTTCTCCATCTCATTTCATTTTTGCTGCAATATACTTTGCACACCCACACCTGCAGAGGGGCAAGTGGTGGAAAAAGGCAAGCTGGTTAACTGATAAAAAAAACTTCTTCTGTTTTTCACAAGAAACTGATGGAAGGAGGAAGGCATCTAGCAGGATCTGGCAAGTACACAGTCAATAAAATCCTGATGAATAAGGAAACGAAAACGCATCAGGCAAAGCATTTTGTGACTCACGTTCCTGTTTGCCTGAGAGAGGGAAGGTGGGTGACAGCCAATACAAAGGAGGGCGGTCACTTTCTGGTAGGCACTCAAGATGGGCAAGGATTACCCTAAAACAAAATAAGGCACTTTCCCTTTTCTATGAACACTTACTCTGGGTCAGACAAGGCACCGTGCTCGTCAGTCAAGCCCACAGGATAGTTATTACTCCACCCATTTCACAGGAGGAGGCTAGGACTCAGAAAAATTAAGTGACTTGCCCAAAGAACTCTGCTTCTGCTACTCCAGGGCACAGCCGAGAAGTCGAACCCAGATAACCCAACTCCACACTTGAGCTCCTAAGCCCTCAGCAGCACGGCTCGCCCGGCCACAGCGCAGCCCCGGGCGGTAACAGGACACGCGTGGGCGGGCGTTCCAGCGCTTCCCCAGCGTTGGGCAAGACAGGCATCACGCGTGGGGAAAACGAGGCCCGGGGAAGCTGAGACTCTAACAAGGTCACACAGAGAGTTTCTGCCCAGGCTGGGGGCGGACGCCCGAATCTGTCGGGACCACGGTGGGCGCCCGAGCCGCAGAGCCTACCAGCTCTGAGGCGGCGGTGTCCAGCCCGCCGAGGTCAGGCCTGCGAGCAGGTCCGTAGGCTCCAGGACGCCGGCTGCGGGGCCAAGATCAAAGTCAGGCCGCCGCATCTGCCCAGCGTTTCTCCAAGGGCCTTACCCGGTCGCCAGAACTTCACCGGTCCCACGGGCGCAGCCATGCTGGGGTGAAAGGTCACGAGGTTGACTCCACCCCTCCGTTGCGCGTGAGCCCCCGGAGGGGCTGGGGGGCGTGGCCCGCGGGGAGCCTAGGCCCCTGCGGTTCCGGCGGAGTTACGGCCACGCCCCCGTGCTCTCCACCGCCCCCCCATCACGTGACCTACGGCAGGTTTCCAGGAGCGCTCCGGCCCGGCCCGCTGACCCACGTGACGGGCCCCGCCATATTGGGGAAAAGGGAGCGGTTCTCTGACTTTTTTAGTGTGGTGTGTGAGGGTTCGAGGTGGTCTTTCCAGCAGCATGGCCCGGGCAGGTTGGCGGCCACGCGGAGATGATGCATCCCAAATGAACTGCTAAATACTGATTATGTTACAAGCTGCACCAGCTTGACCGTTTCTCTTTCAGTCCTCTCCATATTAAGAGCAGCTGCCTCCAATAAATAATTGTTGGGAGCCCACTGTATGCCCGGGTGCTGCAGTTTCGGCCCCTAGTGCAGCGTCTGTCCAAGGTGGGGGGGACGTTGGACAGTAAATGAATAAATGCTCAAGAAACAGTAGTATTTATTATCACCGGTGAATAAAACAATGGTAAGTGGTATGGAAATCGGGGAGGGGGGTTGGAATAAGAGTCTAAGAAATGGGTAGATCAGTTAGGCTAGGGCACTAACCCAGTGTTTCCTCCAGTCTGACTGCTTTTAGGATTCCAAGTTGCTTGTTAAAAATATAGATTCTAAGCCTGGATCCAATTCTGAGTCAGAATCTCCAGGGGTGTGGCCTGGGAGCCTGCATTTTAGGAAGCTGCTCAGATGGTTCTTCCAATCAAGGAGCTAGAGAAAATTCCGCTAATCCCAAAAAGAGGAAATGTTTTATGGGTAGGCCCCTAACTGGAAGGGAGAGGCTTCAGAATTTACACGTTTTTAGAGCTGTGACGAAAATTCTGCATTCGTTGTAAGAAATGGCATACCCTGGAAAGATCAAGAGCCTTGAAGATAAGGAGAGGGGACTGGGAATCCTAACTTTGCTATTTCGTCAGGCCTAGCTGTCATCTAATCTTAGTTGTAAAATGCGGTCTTCAAAGGTTCTGTTAAATGAGGTAACATGTAAAACACCTAACAGTGTAAGACATAAGCATTCAGTCAATGTTAACTCTCCTTAACTTAAGTAGGGCAAATCCACCAGGGGGGAAAAATCAAATTTACAGGGATGCATTCATTTTCCAAATATCCCCCTTTATTTCCATAATAATAAATATAGGGCTCAATACATGATAACCTCTCTGCCAAGAAATCTTCACTCATCTTTAAAATATCTTTATATGGGCCGGCTCTAAGTGTACTCTAAATTCACTGGCTTAAGCATCCCCCCTCTGTACACAAACTCAGAGCCTGTTTGCTCATTTTTGTGGTACCGTTTAGTTGAACTATAGTTAATCTGCCTCCGCTATTAACATGGGGAGCTTCTTAAGGACAAATTCACATTCGTACTCAGAGCCCGATACTAAGTACCTGTTGAATAAAGTACAGGAAAACACCATGCTTTCTACTTAGTTTTAATTCTGCATGGCACTGATCCTTCCTTGTTTTATCTTATTTTCACTAACAGCTGAAGTATAGAAAATGGGGTTTATACATGAATACAAGGGAAAATGAAATAAATGCCACTTTTTATAATTTCTATATTTTATAAATTACTCTGATTTACGTGAAGAAGTCTTCCTGTTTACAGAGAGATGGTACACTGGCCATGCTCAAATTACTGGATCATAAACTTAAAGTCAGAGGAGACTTCAGTCAACCTCTAGCCTTCAGTCAACCTCTAGCCTAAATATGGGAGAAAAAAACTTTGGTTCATGGAGATTAAAAGGACTTGGTCACACTCAATGAGCTAATGTTAGTATCAGAACTGAAACTAGAATTCAGGCTTTCTAATTCCCAAGCCAATGGTTTTCACCCACATAAGCCATTTAAAATCATCAGAGCTTATTTAGCTCTCCTAGACAAGAATTAGTTCATCCGCCTCAGAAAGTTCTCAAAGCCTGACTGTCCCTAATGGGTCATTTTGCTTTCACATTCTTTTATTAGAGAAAACACCTAAGTAATAATCTGGATGCTGATGGTGTGGTTTTATTGTCACAAACTAGGAGTGGTCTTAATAGACTTGTCTTATCCTTCCTAATTAACTATTTTTGGAAAGACTGGCCTTAAATAGCTACTCTAAAATTAAAACGTGTTTCTTGAGATGGCAAGCATAATTTATTTACTTCATTGCCAACAATTCCGTGAAAGTTTGAACATTTTGTTACACAGGGTTATATTTTTCAACTTCTGAATGATAATTGGTATTTCAGAAAGATAATACTCCTCAAAATTTTGTTTCATGAATATGTTAAGTTTTTCTGTGCCTATGGTAAATTGTTCCTTTCTACTTTGAAACATTTCCAGTCCAACCATCTTGGCCATGTTTAGGAGGCATAGGATTTAGGGGTTTTCATCGTTGTACTAGTTAAGGCTTTTATGCAATAAGTGCTAGAAAACCCAGAGCATTCTCTCTTATGCAAAAAGTTAATTAATTCAAAAAACCCAAGAGTAGTTCAGGCTTGAGACACAGCTGCGCGGGTCACATAGGACATAATCAGGACTGACTTCTTTATTTTTAAGATTTATTTATTTATTTGAGAGAGAGACAGTGAGAGAGAGCATGAGCGAGAAGGTCAGAGGGAGAAGCAGACTCCCCATGGAGCTGGGAGCCTGATGCGGGACTCGATCCCGGGACTCCAGGATCATGACCTGAGCTGAAGGCATTCGTCCAACCAACTGAGCCACCCAGGCACCCCCAGAACTTACTTCTGAATATAACATTCTGCTTTCTCCTGACATGAGTGTCACATGGCTGTTAGCTCACGCACCATGTCCTTAGTTAGCTTTAAGCCTCTTTCCAAAAAACCCTGGCAAAAGTATCTGAATATATATCTATATATATATATATATATATTTTTTTTTTTCATTCTCCATCCCTGAATTGATCATCAGGGCCATGGAATAGGATGTACTGACCGGCTTAAACCTAGGTCACACACTCTACCCCAAGTCAGATGTGGTCAGCTTCCCCAGAACGATGTGGACTAAAAGTTGGAAACAGAATGGTACCTCAGGGGGAAATCTCAGAGTGAAGTTAGCAGAGATGGAATGAAGGAAGCGAAAATAACAGATGTCCATGCCACCCTCCCAAGAGTCATGCGCTAGAACTCTTGGCTTCCTGAGAAGAGTCCTAACTGCCCTTGGGTCTCTCCTCCATGAAGCCAAATGAGAGAGAGCTAACTAGCCTCCAGCCTGAAAAGAGGTAGTCCTTGGCCGAATTGCACGATGCTGGGATGTCCCCCTGGGTCTAGGTGTGGCCCTCTGCAACTTGTAACAGCTGTAAACCTGTCTGGTTTGTTGGCTTGCACACAAATGAGCAAGTTCACACATGTATTAGCGTAAGCAAAAGTGTTACTTAGCTCCAGGGATTTGGGTACAGAGGTGTGGAGATCCACCAGGAGAGACTCAGCTAGCAGGGGAGTCTCTGTCATGTCTGTCTGAGGAACAAGGCCCATCCGTGCAGATGATGAGTTGGGGACGGCCTCAGCCCTGCCAGATGCTTTCAAGATCGGATGATAGTGTGATTTATTGTTCAAACAGGACACTGCTCTGACTGAAACGGGGTCCTCACTCTGCCAGGCAAGCTGGGGCATCTTTCTAGACGTGAGATACCAGTGAAACTAGCATAATAATATTTATGGGAACATATTCCACATAAGATATACAGTCCATGCCCAGAATCTGTAGCTTTAGACCACTGTCCTGGTGGGTTCAGTGTCCGGGCCCACTTCAGAGTATTTGTCATAGGGTTTATCATCAGGAGGTTTCCATCTGAATACCTCACAGTATCACCTTTATTTCTTTCCAAGTTTATTTAAATCTCTACACCCAACGTGAGACACGAATCATGACCCGAGGTCATGTGGTGCAGTCTTTTCGGACCTCCGTAGTATCTTCTTAATGGGAGGATCCCTGTGAAAAAATCTTTACCTGATCTTAGTACCAAGAATTCTTCCTGTACCTGGATTTAACCTTCTGGACACTGCATATGGTGAATCTGACCAGGTTTCTTTGCCTCGTCTACTGAGAAGCTTGAAGAGAAATGTGCGGTCCACCAAAGCGAGTGTGCTGGTCGCTGTGGCCTGCACGTGTAGCTTCATTCCACTCTGGCCTTGGGCTTCTTCTGTGTAACTCTTCCTTTACATGACCTTGTACCTTGGGTTTTCTTGTAAGTCACCTCAAGTTCCCTTAGTAAAATACTCCCCAGTCCAACTGCTGACAGGGGTGGGGTGACCGGCTCTCCGGCTGTGACTTCTCCAGTGTTTTGAAGGGACATCGACCCTGCAGTCTGATCGGGTTGACCTTGCTACTCTTTCGATCTTTCATTCAAATTAGTGTGGAGAAAACAAGACAACTGGATTTCAACACTATCTGATGATACTGGGAGATTTTCATTAAAGCTGTTTGGGCAGGATCATGGTGTTGTGGTTGTTTTTCAAATTGAGTTGTTTTTTGTTTTGTTTCGATCTTTCACAGCTATGTACTGAAATATTTACAGCCTGGTTTGCAGTGGCTAAGTCTGACATTGGACTTATAAGGAAGTAATAATTCTCTCCCAGGAAGGGGCAACCAACATTTTTGAACCAAATAATCTGCCCTACTCACCCTCCCCTGCGCTGGGAGCAAGGCCAATAACAGACATTGTAAACAAGGACCCAGCTCACCCTGATGCAGGTTGTCGGTCCTCAGACTTCATCTCGACCAGCTATGCCCTGGAATGATATGCCACTTCATCTGAGCTTCTGTTTCTTTGCTTGATTATTGGGAATAACAGCTGTCCCAGCCCGACCTTGTTGTGAGGGTCAAAGACACAACATAGGAAATGATCTAAATCACCAACAGAACGTTTGTGTGAGGCTTAGGCCCGATTTGTTTAGAACCAGACATGAACCAGTTGTCTGGCCAGCTTCACAGCCCAGGTTAAGGCACGAACCCAGCAAATAACCAGCCTGTGGACCACACAGCGCATGCATGAAAACCCACAGCCACAGGCACGCTCACAATCCAGTCCTCAGCAGCAGATGACGCCCTCCCCCATGACAGATCACTCTTGCTTTGGCCAATTCAGGAGGAGGCCACCCTTTAATTCTCTTGCCCTGGTCTGTCCATACACATGACACTGGACAAAAACAGAATTCCACAGCCATACCAATCCTGATGAGCAAGGTATAGAAACCAGCTGCATGGCCTGCTACCAGAGCAGGAATCTGGGATAATTGTCAGTGTCCTCTTCTGCCCCTACTCTAGGATATGCGATTGTGAAATCATTGTCAGTACACCCATCTGATGAAATTAGGCCCGTGGGGCCGCCAGAGTGAATACCAGGGATGAATCCAGGAAGGCACACGAAGGCCACCTTTGGCAGAGCAGCAGAGAACCAAGCTCCTGGTCTAAATAGCTCAAGCTTTTTCTTTGAAGAAAAGACGAGCAGAGCATGTGAAAAGACCTGCGGTTCCTGGCAAGTTCCCTCCTTCATACGGTACAGATAGGAACACTGACATTCATGTCACTAACGAGGCCACGACCCTGACACTTACTTTACGTTTTCGAACTTTTAAGTGGATATTTTCTCTTTTAACAGTCTGGATCATCTACTTCTTCCCCATCCCAACACGAAAGAAAGAGAAAGGAAAGAAAGGAAGGAAGGAGAGAGGAAAAAGAAAGAAAACTTCCAAAAAGAGCTATTCTGTGCATTTACTTGTGAGACACACCTAGGGTTGAAAAGAAAAGTGCCAGAGGGGAAAAATAATACTTGAGCAATCACCACACAAAAGTTGTTTATATTTATTTAATGCTAAGAACACAGATATCCGAAAGAAGAGACAGACGTTAAGAAAATTTCTTCTCAACAGGATTTTGATCATAAAAACTAGTTGTTCAAATCTCTAAAACTGAAGATGACACATATCTCGAAAAACACAAAACGTATTTTTCTCTCTTACCTGAATTAGCCTGAGACCCCCCCCAAATGCTCTCTTTAAGAGATACCAATACTCAAGTCGTGCAAAGAAACTGTACCCGTAGTGTTTCAACCATAAAAGCAACACCTGGTTTATACATGACAAAAATAAGATAAAGGCATGGAGAACAATGTGAAGTTTCTAGAAGTCAGAGAAAATCGAGGTGACCAGAGGTCAGGTGAACAAGCTGCAAAGCAGGGCACTCGGAGCACGGCACTGAATGCCGAGCGGTCACTGGTAGGAGGGATACAGTGTGATATCTCTCACAGCCAGCATATTCACTGAGGCTCTGGTGACATTCCCGGGATGAAAACCGAGGTAGTTCTCAGTCAGGAACGTTCTCCTGGACAGCATGGCCAGCATGTGGTTGAGCCTGGACCTGATGCCGGCAAAGTGAAACTGGCGCTCTTGGTTCAAGTTCCTAAAGGAGTCTCTCAAACCCAGATCCAAGTGGGGGGTGCCCCAGAACTTGGCATGTCCAGCAGGGACAAAGTCAGTGGCTCTGCCCGAAGCCTGGGAGCCCAGGGAGCTTGCCACAGAGCCCTGAGAGGACAGAGAGGAGGAAGACCTTAAACTGGGAGATCTCGACACAGACATCCTGGACACCGGTGAACCTTCTTTAGACTGGGAGCCCTGAGAAAAGAGAACGTTCTCGTCCACATCAGTCTGGGTGGTGGCCGATGTGGACCGAACCACGGTTTGGGAGCTCGCCGCCCTGGTGGTGACTGCGGTCTGGGTCCCAGCACAGGCCGTAGGAGCACTGGCCTGAGTCCCCGCATCACTCACACTCACTGCTGGCACCTCCTCTCCCAGCTCTGTCTGAGTCGTGGCATCGGTCATCGTCCTGCTGTCTGGTTTGTCCCTGTGGCTGTTGAAGTCGTTCTCATCACTGACGGTGGAGGACTCGGAGTCACAGCGCTTGGCCTCTGCCCCACCCTCGGCGGGCACCTCGCACCCCAGCTCAGCCTTCTTGGGGGTGCTTGAGAGCCGGGCCAGCCGTAGGCGCAGCAGGCTGCCCAACGTGAGCTCCTTAGACAGGGGCTTTGGGTCGATCAGATGGTCAAACTTGCCGCTGATCCGGAAGTTGGACAGCAGCTTGGAGCTGATGGGCTTCGACTGTGCATACAGGATCCGGAACTCCAGATCAAAGTGTTCAACCACTTGGCCAGACAGTATGACCAAGTTACTGCTATTTAATTTGCCATCCGTCCATGTAAAACTTAAGGATTAAAAACAAACAAAGAGAAGCTGGTAAGGGCGAGCAATCTCCTCACTGTTTACTGTCAAACTCAATGATAAAGCCCAGATATTCTGGTCCAGGAGTCACAGCTCTGGCGACAGCATAACTCCCGTGCAGTGTAAATTCAACCAGCCTCACCCCGGTGTATAACACGTGTGTGTATTATGAGAAGTGAAAAGGCACTAAGACCTACATCTCTGCAGCCTCAGAGTTCTTAAAAACTAGAAGGGGCTTTAAAAATATTTAGGCCAGGGCCCTCATTTTAGAAGTGCAGAAAGTAGCTAGTGATGTCACGGTGGGAAGCTAGTGGGAGACCCTAGACTAGACCCCCGTCCTTAAATACTGCTGGTGCTCTGCTCCTCTGATACCGCCATTTTCAAAGGGAGACCGTATTGTCATTCTGAGGATGATGCTGTTGCTCTGAGCCCATTGGGTCAGGGATCTACCCAGGGTGGGCATGTGACCTAGTGAGGACCAAGTAATTTTTCAAGGACGATGTCAGCGCAAACAGAAAGGCTCTCTCTTTGGGAGACAACTACTAACAGCTGCGTAAGGAAGCCTGGATCCTCACCTTCAAAGGAATAAGCCTGACTGAGAATAAAGATCAGCTAGAGAAAAGCAGAACCAGGGAACAATATTCTGATAAATATATGCCCTCCAGGTCAAGACGAGCTAAAAACCAATGCACCTTTCTACACTTTCAAGTTATGGGACTCAATAATTCTATTTTGCATAAAGTAGTTTGAGCCTGCTTTCTGCACTCACAGTCACCCCACTGATAAAGAAGTTTACATCAAGAATAGGATTTTTTTGGGACGCCTGGGTGGCTCAGTTGGTTGAGCAGCTGCCTTCGGCTCAGGTCATGATCCCAGCGTCCTGGGATCGAGTCCCGCATCGGGCTCCTTGCTCCACAGGGAGCCTGCTTCTCCCTCTGACTCTGCCTTCCACTCTGTCTGCCTGTGCTCGCTCTCACTCTCTCTCTCTTACAAATAAATAAATAAAATCTTTAAAAAAAAAAAAAAAAAAGAATAGGATTTTTTTTTTTAATTTTTCTAAAGATTTCTTTTATTTATTTGCCAGAGAGAGAGCACAAGCAGGGGGAACAGCAGGCAGAGATGCAGGCTCCCTGCTTGAGCCAGATGTGGGACTTGATCCCAGAACCCTGGAATCATGACCTGAGCCAAAAGCAGACGCTTAATGACTGAATCACCCAGGCATCCCAAGAACAGGATATTTTAAATGAGATCATAAAACATAATGTCAGCTCTGTCTCTGGCAACCTAGAATCCCTCCTGATGCAAATTCTACCTTGAGAACTGCCGTCTGAGAAGAAGGATTCTTTTGGAAACCCTCTATGAGGGTTGATATTGAAAACCCTCAATCATGCACACAAGAAAACTACCTAACACCAGGATTATGAAATGTCCTCAATAAATAGAAGCCATCTTCCTCACCCTTATCCTCAATGGTAGCATATTATTTTTTTTTAGACAGAGTCATGTAATTTTTATATCTTATGTTTTAGAAGAGCCAAAAACCATTTGAGACTAAGTTTGTATAATATAGATGAAACCTATTTTGGATGAAAATGCAGTTTTCTCCAGTTATTTATAAACGTCTCGTGAAAGGAGGTCTCAAGGAAGAGCACGAGTTTTGTTCTGAGCAGCGACGGTGCTGTCTGCGGAGACGGGCATCGTGAGTTTCTTGATCTCACCACTTCAGCTACCACCCTTTCCGTGTCCAGCTTTACCGTGGGCTGACACGGGCTTATCAGCCAGAGATGCATGTGTCTTCAAAAAGGAGTCTCTCTTTTTTAAGCTCACGACATACCTTGTGCATACCACCATTCTAACGCACAGACACACCACCATCAGGGCCACCTCAATAAACACGGTGTAGCTTAACTTCCGGAGATCTGTGTCAACCGCTCATCATCTCCACCCTCTTCAACAACCCGGCATCCTACCATAAGGTGCCACTGCCAAGGAGAGACTCCAAAGGTGGGGCCAGAAATAGGGACCAGGACTTTCTAGACTAAAGCACTAGGTTAAAAGGCTTAAAGGAAGGTGAAGGTGTTAAGCACAAGGTGAGAGCTTCGGCTCTGCCCTCCACACTGACGCCAAGGCCTGCGACCACCCTTACCTGCAAATGAGCGGCTGGGAGGAGGGACAGGGGGAGGTCAAAGGCCCCAAGGAACAGGATTTGAGTTTTTTCCTGTCACTGGTAACTCCCGGTTCAGTCGCTGAAGACCTGGCTGAGGTTAGAATTACGGACTCGTTCCCTGGGGGTCTCTAAGCAAGTTTCAACATCTGCACTTTGGTTTTGTGGCCCATAGGGCAGGGGAGGTGACCCTGCACCCTGACCACCCCCTGCAGAAGGAGGTTCTGACTGATGTAATCACACCCACAGATGCACAACTCTCGGATGCTTGGCCACCAAGGCTCACATTGCGAGGAAAAAGCAGCTTTTACCTTAAATAGCATGCACCATCTACAAAGGCTAGAGCAGCATATGTGGGCAGGATAGAGACTTACCTATAGGAGCCTGTAGCCACTCGAATGCCATCAATCAGTGTGAACTTCTCGTGAACCTGCCCAACTATCTTAGTTCCTGACCTTGCATAGTAAGTATTTCCGGTAATGGTCCGAACGGTCATCAGCTGTTAGCAGGGAACGGGAGAAAAAAGAAACAAAGAGTCCAGTGAGCAAATGATAAAGAGGGCTTGGTTTACGATTCCCAGACAGGCACGCTAATTGGCAAAGAAGGGGTCGCCGGGCCCCGTCGGGAACAGCGTACGGGACCCGCAAGCCCGCAGCGTTCAGGATTCAAGGAATGCGACTTCAGTGAGTCCGTCTTTCTGGTGTGCCCTTTGCTCACACTGAATTCTGAGACTCTTGGTTCAGGGGCACATGTATGTGTTCGAAAAGAAGACTCACTGTTGGTGACAGGACACAACAGAAACCAAGAAATGATTTTGAAACAAAATGCGGGGGATAAAATGATCAAAGATAACACGCTAGTAATAGATATCATTTTAACAAAGGCTTAAAGAAGCGAGGCTGCTATTTCTCCTACTCTTTTATTTAACAGCACTGGTAATGAGTAATATCGCCCATCCTCACTTACCCCACATCCCAAGTAAGAAGAACAGGACAAGCCTTCTCTAACACGGGACTTCTGAGGCTGAAACACGCATATCCCATGGGGCTAAATCAGCAATGTCACATCTCTTATAAGAACGAATTTACCAGAAGAGCACCAGTATACTGGGACCCCATGGTGCATATGTGGGCATAACTCTCCTTGTAAAATGACACATGGAAACCTACATCCAGTGGTTTGTACAGTACTAAGAGCATCTGCATTCTTTGGGGCAAATCAGCACTGGGGCAAATCTATATACTTTTAGAAATCTCACATGAGGGTGCCTGGGTGTCTCAGTCGGTTAAGCATCTGCCTTCCACTAAGGCCATGATCCCAGGGTCCTGGGATCGAGTCCTGCATTGGGCACTCTGCTCAGTGGGGCGCCTGCTTCCCTCTCTCCCTCTGCCTGCTGCTCCCCCTGCTTGTGTACTCTCTCTCTGTGTCAAATAAAATCTTAAAAAAAAAAAAAAAGAAATCTTATAGGATTCAAATGAAATGCTTAAGATATTGGTTCAATTCTCTCCTTCATTTCACAAAGTCCCCAGGATGTGCTGAGCCTTGAGACAACACAGATAATAGGCATGTTCCTTACCTTTAAGGACTAGGAGTAAAACCCTACATCCACACAGAAACCTGTGCACAACGATTCAGAGCAACTTTCTTCATAATAGCACAAAAGTGGACACCGCCCTGACGCCCTTCAGTGGGTGACAGGTCAAACAAACCATGGGACAGCCATATCACATGACATGACTCAACAGGAGAAACAACAAACTGTGGTCACACACAACAATTGGGGCGGATATGAAGGGCGTTGTGCGGCATGAAAAAAGCCAATCTCAAAAGGTCATGGACCAGGTGCCTGGGCGGCACAGTCGGTTGAGTGGCCAACCCTTGGTTTCGACACAGGTCATGATCTCAGGGTAGTGAGATCGAGCCCCATATCCGGCTCTGTGCTGAGGGCGGACTGCCTCAGGGTCTCTCTCTCCCTCACCTTCTACCCCTCCCCCGTCTGGTTTGAGCCACGTGCGAGCATCCTTTCTCTCTTTAAAATATATAAATGAATCTTTAAAAAAGTCACACACTGTATGATTCCATTTATAGACCATGCTCTAAATGACAAAATTAGAGACACGGGGAACAAATTACTGGTTGCCAGGGGTTAAAAATCGGGAGGAGGGCACAGAGAGGGGAGCAGATGGGACCATAATGGTAGCAAGAGGGAGATCACTGAGACAGAACAGTCCTGTATCCCGACGGCAGTAGAACAGTTCTGTATTGTGATGGCAGTGGTGGGTACACATATGTCCACATGAGATGAAATGGCACAGAACTACAGGCACACGTTGTACGATCCCCATTTCCGGGCTTTGACTTTGTACTCTAAGTTACTCAAGATGGAACCCCGGGGGGGAAACCGGGTGAAGGACACTATCCTTCACGTAGTGTGAAGGACACACTCTGGTATGACATAGCATCACTTCTGTGGTCTGACCAAAACACATAATCTGACCTTGGCCATGAGGCAACATCAGACAAACCCAAGTTCTACAAAAAACTGGCTAGTGTTCTTCAAAAGCATCAAGACCCTAAAAGTCAAAGGAAGACAGAGGAACCGTTGCAGACAAGAGGATGCTAAGGAGACACGACAACCCAAGGCAACCCAGTGCCTCCCTGACCTCCTGTTTCAGCAGCTGCTGGGTCATGTGGCTGGCTCAAACTCCAATTCTACCTCCAACACGAATGTGCTTTGTAACTACCTAATTAAACCCAATCCTGATCCTCCTTAGGGAAAACCACCGCCGGGAACTCTGTGGGGGAAGTTAAATGGCCAAGTTTTGTAGACCAAGTGACTTGATAATCAGAAGGTGGTAAGCTGATGTCCACTATGCAAGAAGCCTACGGTACCAAAGCCCAAATTCCTAGTTCAGTTTGTTTACTGCTTTCTTCCCAGCACTTAGAACAGTAAGTGGCTCAGACAAGGTCTGCACATAGGTAATTAACCAAGTGGATGAATTAAGTCCCAAAGCTCACGGCTCACACTAAGATGCTTGATTTAAAAAGATGAATGACAAATAGGATTTTTCTTGCCTCCCACTACAGAGAATCAGCTAGCTGACTCATGTCACCTTACATTTAAATACTTGAGCTCAAATTACTTCCAGGCTCAGAGCAAAGGACATAAAAAGCCTTATTTTATAAGAACGAGAACCGAGGGGCACCTGGGTAGCTCAGGTCATGATCCCAGAGTGTGGGAATTGAGCCCCGTGTGGGGCTCCCTGCTCAGTGGGGAGTCTGCTTCTCCCTTTGCTTCCACCCCCGCTTGTGCTCTTTCTCTCTCAATCTGTCTCTAATAAATAAATAAAATCTTAGAAAAAAAAAGAAAAATGACACCCGAGAGGCAGCACGTGACGGGGATCAGGAGTAGCCCGGCTGGGGCACGAACGGGAGTCACACCCCTGGCCCACTCCTTTCGACTGGCAAGTGCTGGGCTCTCTGTGCCACCTCCTGGGAGCTGAGACAGGGCTGTGGTGAGGACTGAGTTGCCTCACATTTGTCAGGAGGCTAGGACAGGACAGAGCAGTGCCCAGGAGAAAGCAGGGGCCCTGTCGGCGGTGGGCCTGCCGGTGCTACTGACAAAAGCCGCACCTTCAAGGTAGCTTCCTGCTGCCAAGAGTTGAGCTCCCACTTAGGAGGGAGCACGACACGAGAGGCCAGCCGAGGTCTGAGTCCTGACTCTGTGGTTTCTTTTTATTTTTTCCCTAGTCATGGTAGTGATTTATTTTTTTATTTATTTAAATTCCATTAACATGGATAATAGCTAGTATAGTTTCAGAGGTAGAGGTCAAGGACTCATCAGTCTTACGTAACACCCAGTGAGCATCACATCATGTCCTCCTTAACATCCATCCCCAGCCACCCTGTCCCCCTGCCCCACTCCCCTCCAGCGACCCTCTGTCTGTCTCCTGTGACTAAGAGTCCCTTATGGTTTGTCTCCCTTTCTGGTTTCGTCTTATTTTTCCCTCCCTTCCTCTACGTTCCTCTGTTTTTGTTTCTTAAATCCCACATGAGTGAAATTATATGATAGCTTTCTTTCTCTGATTGATCTATTTCGCTTAACATAACACCCTCCAGTTCCATCCACATTGTTGTAAATGGCATTCTTTTTGATGGCTAATACGCCTGTGTGTGTGTGTGTGTGTGTGTGTGTGTGTATCTACCACATCTTCTTTATCCATTCATCTGTTGATGGACATCTAGGTTCCTTCCATAGTTTGGCTATTGTGGACATTGCTGCTATAAACATTGGGGTGCAAGTGCCCCTTTGGATCACTCCACTTGTATTTTGGGGGCATGTACCCAGTAGTGCAATTGCTGGGTCACAGGGTAGCTCTATCTTTAACTTTTTGAGGTACCTACATATAGTTTTCCAGAGTGACTGCACCAGCTTGCCTTTCCTGTGATTTCCTTTCCATGAGACTTTAGGCAAATGGCTTTGCTCATGGCCTCAGTTGCCTCTCCTGTCATGGGGATCCCCTGCCCACCACCGTACAAACCACGTGGGTCTCGGTCGCTCGGTCATTACTGCTGATTGCGGGGAGACTGGAAACGTGTAACACAAACCTTCTCCTGCTCGGGATGCACTTTCAGATCCATGCACATGTCCAGAAACTGCGAGAGCAGGGCCTGGTCCAGAAGGATGTAGACGGCGACTCCCTGTTTCCGACTTATTTCCTGCAGGTCCCTGAAGATGTCGATGTCTGTGAAAACATCCATCACCACGGCGATCACCTGCAGAGTGAGGCAGCAGAGGGAAGAGCGAGAGGTCAGCTCCCGGCAACACCAGCTTACAGCTTGCTGCGCAGACTCGGGAGCCCATCTCCGAGCCCGGGAAGGATCAGTCCCCCGCTTCACCTTCTGTGCTATCAGTTTGACCCCAACCACGGACGCCTCCATCTCCAAAGACACTCAGGCTGCTGTACCCTACACATCTGGACTTGGCCCAGCTGAACCTCCCGATTGCCTCCCAGCCAGTCCTCTGTGCTTCCCTGGCCCAGTCCGTTCTTCTCCCTAAGAGCTCGGCTCCGTTCATGCCTGCTGTTCAATCTTCCCACACTCAGCATCCGACCACAGTTCACAGCTGCCTTGGCCACGCAGCCCCAGGCAAATTACAGTCATTTGCAAGGTCTGGTCCTGAGTCTGCGAAAAGGCGTGTCGTCAGAACTACATGACGAGGCTACATGAAGTGCAAGGTACAAAAGATCCCTCAAGTATCTCTTTGTTGATTCCCTTCCTCAGGCCAGAGTAGGAGCCGTCCAGACAGTTCAACACAGGGAGGCACCTGCCAGCTCCTGGCTCTCCCCGCTGGAGAGGCTGCTCCAGGCCCCAAGCCTCTGGTCATGCCCTCTGCAGTGTTAAGACTGGAAACGTGAGTGAAGTCCCGACGGGCTGCGGGGGTGTCAGAACGTGCAGGTTTAGCACAAGCCCCTGAAAACCAGGCCAGAGCCGGGGCCTGGAACAAAGGACACAGCTCCTGAGCCACCGTTAGGAGCAGCCTGGGTGGGAAGGGGGTCTCCCTCCTCCTCACTTCAACAGTGAAAACTTGTGTCTCCTAGGGCCACATTCACTCCTTTTCTGAAGGTGAAGATTATTTATTTATGGGTGTCCCAACTTCTGTTGTGACCCTGGGGTGGGATGGATTTGGCTCTGTGGGCCCAGAGGACTCAAGACAGCACCTGACAGTCACGGCCCCTTAAAGGAGGTGGGTGTTCAAGAAGCAACACGGAGACAAAGAGGAGAGTCTGCGGTCTTTCTCCCACACCCCAGTCTCACCTACCAGGATGAGGGGCCACGAAACACCACTCGCAGGAAGTTCGCTGGTATGAGGAGTCTGGGAAGACCAACTTCTCTCTCTGGCTGCCTTCCCTACTCCAAGCCCCCCCAACCCCACTGTGTTGATGAAGCCCGAGCTGTTGAGCTACTCTTGAGGGAGGGTTTGGCTAAAATCCCCTGGGCACAATAATTTAAAAAAATAAGTGTTCTTTTTTCTTTTCTTTCTTTCTTTTTTTTAAAGTAGGCTCCATGCCCACCGCGGGACTTGAACTCACAACCCTAAGATTGACAGTTATTTTCTACTGAGTGAGCCAGCCAGGCACCCCAAAAATGAGTGTTCTCTAGGAACTGGTGGCATCATCAGAACTTTGCGGGTTCCCATGAGGCTTTCTGCATCCCACGTGGCGTTGTAGCCATCCCACTAATGCAGGTCGCCTAACATAGTGCGCAAAAGGCAGAAAGGCCTGGGCACCGAGTCCAGCTCTGAGCCCCCTAGCAGAGGTGGGGTGTGGGATGCAGGCAGGCAGAGTGCTGAGGCACTTACATCGGGGAAACTGAGAGCAGGAGGAGACCTCCCTTGCTGGGCGGACGTGCTCCAGGCACTCTAACATTCACCAGAGAACAGGGGGATTCCTGGAGGAAAAGGCCTTTGAGCTGAACCACAAACAAGGACCCCATTTGGACAGGGGAGAAGTGAAGAGGAGGGCATTCGAGCAGGAAGCCGGGTGGTGGCAGAGGAAGAAGCTGGAAATGACGGGGTAGGGGCCAGCGAGGCTGAACCTGGCTGAGAGGCATACGCATGTGAACCAGGTCGTGGAGGGCCTGAGGGCCAACCATAGAGTCACCATCACAGGGGCAATGGAGGGGGAGGTTTAAGAAGAGTAAGGAGGGGACGCCCGGGTGGCTGTTGGCAAAGTGTCTGCCTTTGGCTCGGGTCATGATCCCAGGGGTCAAGCCCTGTTTGACTCCCTGAAGCAAGGAGTCTGCTTCTCCCTCTTGCTCTGCCCCGGCTCATGCTCTCATACGTTCTTTCTCTCTCAAATGAATACAAAATTAAAAAAAGAAAGAAAGAAAGAACAAGAAGAGTAAGGAGTTCCAGGGGCACCTGGGTGGCTCAGCTGGTTGAGTGGCCGACTCTTGATTTCAGCTCAGGTCATGATCTCAGGGTTGTGGGATCGAGTCCACATCAGGCTCCATGCCAGCCCTAAGATTCTCTTTCTCCCTCTACTCTTCCCACCACCTTAAAAAAAAAAAAAAAGGTACAGTAAGGACTTTGAAGTGGCCAACCCAACAGGAGAGTAGTGGGTGCTAGAAGATAGTGTGGTGTAGGTTGGAGATCCGTCCCTGTTCCCACAACCCAGAAAGCACTTAGACATTATTTTTCAGGTTCAGCAATGTTTAGGGCTAATGACTGGAGAAGGAAGAAAAATCGGTGACAGAGGCTTCCACGATCGGCCAGGAAGGAAGCACTGAGGGTTGCAGAGAAGGGAAGGAAGGGGGTCCATGTAAGAGCCAGGCCATGGGCTATGCAGGTGGGGACAGGGGTGCGGTGGGGGGAAGCAGAAGCCCACTCACCTCCACGCAAACAGGAACCAAGCAATGCACTTGAGAGGCTACGGGAAGGCATCAGGAGGCCTTCACAGGGGATGTGAATGTTCTCACTTAGGACTGTGTGCAGAGCTCACTAGAGAAAGCTACGGGAAGACAAATCTAGGGTCAATCCCTGTCCTCAAGAAACCCAGGCTAGTGAGAGACACGGGCAAAGCCCAGCAGGACAGGGCTGATGGACTGGCATGCAAGTTGCCCGTGGAAGGGACTAAGCAACACTGCCAGGCTGGCCGGCTTAGAGAGGGGTGGAGGGGGATGCCTGGGTGGCTCAGTCAGTTAAGTGCCTGCTTTCGGCTCACGTCATGATCCCAGGGTCCTGGGATCGAGTCTTGTATCGGGCTCCTTGCTCAATGGGGAACCCACTTCTCTCTCTCCCTCTGTTCCTCCCCTTGCTTGTGCTCTCTTTCTGACAAATAAAATTTTTAAAAATAAAATTTAAAAAAATAGGGTTGCTGGAGGCAGGGACCCATGAGCAGGGCCAGAGTATAAGGCACCTGCCAAATTAGACTTTGATTCACCCCTTCACAAAACGACCGTGCAAATACCACCTTTGTTAGCTGGTGAGTAAGTATTTCATCTGCTCTTAATTTCATCGCTTGGTTTTAAAGCCCCAGCCTTTCCTGTGTGTGTGCCAAATAATCGGATTTGAACGCTAGGTGATTAGAGGGAGGAGGGAGGTGTTTCTCCTCTAACTTCCCTGCACCCAACAGCCCCTCCTCTCTCGCCAGAGCAGAAGGCTTGCAATGGAGGAACAGTCTGCGTGGGAAAGCGATCAGCCTGCCTGCCTTCGAGACCCCGCCCCACGCCCCTAGACTCTCCCCACGCTAGCCCCCCGCAATCAAGTCCTACTAGACTAAACTAGACCAGAGGCTTCTCAATTTCTGAAGGGACCATCTCTTCACTGAGCTCAGCAATGACCTGGGCTCCTTCACTGGCCAGCCGAGTGCCTGCTTTCCAAGGCCAGACCCGCATCCCAGGGACTGGTGTTCCTCCTGCAGGCTGCTGGGCCCTGGAAGGATACAACTTGGAACCGGTCATTGTTCCCAATCCCAGGCGATGTGACTATGCTTAATGACACAAGGGAGAGACACATCTGGAAGGCAGCATCCCATGCCCACCAAGGCCCCACACAATCACCGTGGGCACTGCCCTATCCTGGCCTGTGCTGGAAAGGGCCAGCCCAGTCTCTTAGGGCTAGAAATTTCTGCAAGAGGTGACTTTTGAGAGTCTGTTCAAGGTCAACCCCCACCTGCAACTCAGTGCGAATCAGTCATTACATGATACCCGAGGAGGAAACATCCAGCTGCCAAAAGCTGCCGCCCAGTACCCCACAGTGCCTGTGTCTCTCCAGTCACATCTCGAGC
This sequence comes from Mustela putorius furo, assembly GCF_011764305.1. Lineage (NCBI taxonomy): Eukaryota > Metazoa > Chordata > Mammalia > Carnivora > Mustelidae > Mustela > Mustela putorius. Next base: position 7,750,572 of record NW_025421464.1, on the reverse strand, counting down.
AGCCACACCTTTGTCGAGTCCCATGCCATCCTCAAAGGTGACAGCCCTCCCCTGTCTCTCCAACTGCCCTTTGTTGACGTAACCCGAGGGACCCAGTGAATACACAGCTACTGCGGTGCTATTCTCGGTCTCTGGGACAAGCACAGACTGCTTATACTCATTCTCACACGATCTAGAAGCTTTTCCATCTGCTTTCTTGCACAAAAGCTCTGAGGAGATAGCTAGAGATGTCAAAACCCCAGTAATTATCTCCGATTTCCTGATGAGAAAAATGAAGCTGGGAGCAGTTAGGTAACTTGTTCCCAGTGACACACTTAAGCCAACGCAGGAGCTGGAATCTCAGCCCAAGCCCGGGCGACTCAAGAGCCGCCCATTAGAAGAGCGTGAGATGAAACAGTATTCCAAACAAGTCCAAGTTTCAGTGTCCAAGGGACTGAGAGCTTGGAACACTTCCTGAAAGGATCGGTAGAGTGTTTTACAAAGGGCACGGGATGGAGCCCATCAGAGGGGGATTCCTAGGAACATGAAACAGGTCACAGAACAAACGTTGAGGAAGCTTGTGTCGTCCTTAGCACACCCATACCTTCCCACTGCAGGTGGCCCCACCAACTAATCCAGAACGGACAAAGTTAGGAAACCTTGGGGGCACAGACATTGTCAGGACAGACCGCAGAGGCAGACCTCGGCGTGGATGCCGGCTCCTCCACTTTCGAGCACCACAGACCCTCTGGCAAGCTCAGGTCATGATCTCAGGGTCCTGGGATCGGACCCCACATCGGGCTCTCTGCTCAGCTGAGAGTTCGAAGTTCGGCTGCCTTCCATGCCTGCAAAGACTACTGCTTGGCCCGTAGGGTGTGCAGCGGGTTCGGTCCGGAGAGAGCCAGCCAGCTCCCTGCACACAAGAAGCCCTCCCACAGCAGCGTGTGTGTCTGACCCCCATTCAGCCACTGTCCCTGGGCTGGTCATTCCACCTGAGCTCAGTGCCCTGACACAAGGTCCCTTCCAGCTCTGCAGTCTGACTCATGCGCCATCCACCGGCCCTGACCAGGCACCTGAGCCTCGGGGGGTGGGGGGCACTCATTCCAGCTCGTCCCCTGTAAGAAGTAGAATGTTCGCATCTATCACCCTTTCCTACTGTGCCTCAGCTTCCCTGCCTCCCCATCCACAGCCAGAAAGCAAGGACACATGTGCAACATGCCTGGAATTCTACCCAGGGTCTGTGCCCATTCCAAGATGCCTCGGCCTGCCCAGCGGTCACCAACAGCCCGTGTGCTACACATCCCACACCACCACGTGAGCCTCAGACCCTTTTCCTTCAGTTCCTCAGTGCCCCCGCCGGGGGGTTCCAGACACCCACCTTCTCACAAAGCAAAAGACATCTTTTCTCCTCATTCATTACAGGTTGTAACGGAACGGGAATCACGTCCTTGAAATTTCTATTTTTTTAAAGATTTTATTTATTTGACAGAGATTACAAGTAGGCAGAGAGGCAGACAGAGAGAGAGAGAGAGGAGGAAGCAGGCCTCCTGCTGAGCAGAGAGCCGGATGTGGGGTCCGATCCCAGGACCCTGAGATCATGACCTGAGCTGAAGGCAGAGGCTTAACCCACTGAGCCACCCAGGCGCCCCACGTCCTTGAAATTTCTTTAAAAATGTTTCAATAACTTGGTATTATCTTCAGGGTTTAGCAACACACACAAAAAGTAAAACTGTCCCCAGGGAACCCTGTATTTGCTTGTCCGTGTTGTTTTCCCTCCATCGCCTAGCTGCTCTCCTACAACTAACCATTTCGGCTCCGGTCTACAGCGTGGCACAGGCCTGTCCGGAAAGGCATGGGGCAGTGCCCACCCCCTGCTGGCCCTGGTGGTGGCGGTATCTCCTTGGTCATGTTCCAGCGTGAAACACCTAGGCCATCTGGGCTTTTAGAAAGAAAAAGCATCCAGAAGGGTTTGGGGGATGAAGGGGGCTATCGTTCTGAGTTATTTTTGTTATACTTAGGTAAAGCATTTACCCGGGTGCAAAGTCCGCTCTACAAACCAGGGCGCTCTCAGGGTCCCCGAGCTCCCTTCCTCGTGCCTCGTGCCTCCTTTCCCTTCCTCCTCTCTCCATACGATAAGGATTTTGACCCGTTCTTGGATGGTCCTCCACTTTCCTAAATACAAATAAGTATACCTATGTGTACAGGCACACACTTCTTTGCCGTAAACACGTAACACCTGTTTACTGTAACGACAAGATAAAAGCAGCATGTGATCCACAGCGTTCTAGAGCGGCACCGATCAACAGAACCTTCGAGGGCACAGAAACATTCTTGCTCTGTGCCATCCACCTGGTAGCCACTAACCACCGGTGCAGATGGAATACTTGAAATACAACTGATGAGACAGAGGAACTGAATTTTTCGTATTTCACTTTAATTCATATAAACTGAAACAGCCACAGACGGCTAAAGGTGACCTTCCTGGCCGGGGCAGCTCCAGACACTTAAGTCACAGGAAATAGAACAGGTCCTCGCTCCTTCCTTCGAGCTGCAGGGGACCCTACTCTGTAGTCGGGCCGCTTCTGCTCCTCTGGTCGCTCACTACCGTAAATCCACCGCAAACAAATAGCCTACAGCACGTGTCTATTCATGCTTTTGCCAGCGTGTCTCTGGGACAGACACACAGACGTGGAGTTGTTGTGTCGAAGGGTAAATTCAGGTGAAAAGAATGAAGGAATAAAAGCAGACACAGCGGAGGGCTGGGGGCGGGGGGAGTCACTGTGCAATGCGGACAGAGCTGCCGCGTGGGAAGACACGGTTCTGCGTAGACAGTGGCGATGGCTGCACGATGGGACTACGCTTAATGGCACTTCACGGGAAAATGGTAAATGTGGTGTATTTTACCACAGTTTAAAAAAAGAAAGAAAGAACTGGCTGACAATTCCAAAATCCTTCACGTGACACATAAAGTCAAAAGAAGAGAGAAAAAGCAGCCAAGCTGTCTGGTGGGGCACATCCTAAAATTGTACATCAGCTAGGCCTTCTGAGCCAGGGGTTCTCAACCAGGGGCAGTTTCCTTCCTCAGGGGAAGTTTGGAGATTTCTTTCTTTCTATCTTTCTTTTTAAGATTTTATTCACATATTTATTTGACAGAGAGAAAGAGAGCGCATGCGCATACAAGCAGAAGTAGCAGACAGAGCAAGAGGTAGAAGCAGGCTCCCCACTGAGCAGGGAGCCTAGCAGGGAGCCTGGCACGGGCCTCGTTCCCAGAACCCTGAGATCATGAGCTGAGCCTAAGGCAGGCGCTTAACGACTGAGCCACCCAGGTACCCCTTGGCAATTTCTTTAAATTCTGGTAAAATAAGTAATAAATCTGCCACCCTCGTTATTTTCAAGTGTATTTTTAAAGGCATTAATTACATTCACAACATTGTGTGATCATCACCACTATCTGCTTCCCAAACTCTGTCATCACCCCAAACAGAAACTCTAACCTTTAAGCAATAGCTCCCCATCTCCCCTTGGGAGACTTTTGAATGCCCTGACTATTGGGAGAGGGGGTTGTGTGCTTCTGGTATCTAGTGGGGGAGGCCAGGGACTCCGCTCAGGGTCAGTCCTCCAGGACAAAGAATGACCTGGTCCAAAATATCAACAGGAGTGATGTTGAGGGAGCCTGCTCTGGGCTGACCGGGGCACCCGGAGCAGGAACTGATCACATGGCACAGATTCTGTCATAACCAGAGGATCATTACGCAAGATCAGGGGGGCCCTAATTCGGATCCACCTGCACGCGTGCCAGGGGTCTCCAGCCGATTTCTCAGTGGCCACTCCTCCCGGCAGGACCCTTCCTCAACACAAGCCCTGCTTCTACTAATGCTCAGTTATCAAAAGGATGCCTAAGGGTGCGTCACAGCACAAGCTCTTTCAGAACAGAAGCAGCAGGGGAGAACAGTGCCTCCGAGGAGTGTGGACCCTCCTGGCAGAATGAGCTTTGCCATTCAAACACCAGAAATACCCCCAGGGCCACCACAGAAAGCGGTCAATAATCAAGGGCAAGAAGCACTTCCAGGGAAGGTCTCTACTCCCGCCTGATTTGTGGGGGCCTGAGCCCAGCCACACACGGATTCGCAGGGCAACCTAGACAAAGACCAAAATGATTCATGGACAAATACAGCAGCACAGGGAAAGACTCGGGGGTAGGTGTGTCCGGGAAACAAATGCTGTTCAGTTCAAAATTATTCTCAAAAATTCCTTAGGAAGCCAACCTCTCGGTTCTCCAGTTCCAGAGCACGATTTCTCCCAGGTGTGACGAAGCTCAGCTGGGCGCCAGGTCAGCAATCAGCCCATGTTCACCAGCCCTGCTGCACGTACCGCGTGCGTGTTTTAGACGCTGTCCCTCACTCATGTGGCAGGACGCCCACATTTTGAAAGGCGCCCAGAAACTGAGCCAATGGAGGGCCTGCAGATGCATAGCCCCGGGCACACCTATCCTGGGACAAGAACTCAAGAGTGGAAAGGCAGGTGGAATCGCCCGCACTGTTTCGTCATCCGCTGGCCTGCCCTGCCCCTCCCCGCCAACTGTGCCAGACACCTTCCTGCAGCAAGAGGTCTAGGTGAGGACAAAACCCAGCCAAAAACCAGCCGTCCGCACCACAGAGCTAGGATTAGACACTGCCATGCACCAAGTGACCCCAATTTCCTGTTCCTTGTATCCTGACCACTCCAGCCTTCTTCTCGAAAAGTACAGGAAGTATCAATACTGCCCTAGTCATTTTCCTGGTTTATAGGATAGGCAACATGGAAATAAACAGTCCAAATCTTCAGAAACTTAAAAAACTTTCAGCCTGTTGAAGCCTGCCAAGGGGCCAGTCCTCCCGCACGGCAGGGAATGCACAAGCAGCAGCGGTTATGAGCACAGGCTCTGGGGCTAGGCAGATGGGCTGGAGCCCAGCGGCACGCCCCACCAACTGTGGTCTTGGGCAAGTTAAGTGCCTGGTCTCTGCTTAATGTGGCCTCCTCCTGCTCTCTACCCTCTGGCCTGGCAAGCCCCAGGCATCCTTCTGGACCCAGCTCCAAGTTCACTGCCTCGCCTGACTCTTCAACTCTTCCCCTGCTGTCTGTAGCAACCTCCCCATCCATTCCACCAGCAGACTGTCAACTCTCAAGTGTAAGCATCACGTCCTTCACCTGTGGCCCCGGGCCCTGGCACAGCGCCCGATACACAGTAGGTGCTGAATGAGCAAGCAATGTGGCATCTGGAAGAGATACTGAAAATGCTAAACAGATGTAAAGGTAATGTACCACCTTTCTCCATTAAAATCGCCCAGGTTCCCAAGACGGAATCTTAAAGATATGAGCGTGGAGCTGGAGTAGCGCACAGACCACGGCAGGAGGTCCTACCTTGGACCACCAGTATTACAGGATGCCCCTGGCACAAAGGGGAGTCTAAGCACCAGCCTCAAGCCCCTTCCAAGGCCAGCACGTGACTTGATAGACAGTTTTCCCCCTGGCCTCAGCTCCAGTGCCCCTCCACTACCAATAGAGTGGAGCTGGGCAAGAAGTTAAGGCAATTCCCCCCTTTCTTTCATGGAGACATGTTCATTAATTACTCTTTTAAGTTCTAAGTGCCCAAACCTTCCTCCTGGAGGTGAGCTCCGGAAATGCACCCCACCTTCGTCCCTTTCTTTGTCTTTTTAATTTTCTCAAGGATCTGCTCTAAAAAAAGGACCTTCAGCATATCCAAAGCACTGCGGCATTCCCACCACACCTACAACCCCAAAGGCAAGGCAGTAGCCCACATTACCCTCTACCCAATGCAAGCCCACCGTCAGAAGAACAGCCACAATCAAGAACACTGGTGAGAGTTGAGCCTTGTTCCTGGACTTGACAATTTTCAGCCCGACCTGACACAGATTTCAGAAGCCACAGTCAGACACACTCGGGTACTAGCCCTACTGAGTCTACCCATGGCCTAGGGCTTTACCTGCCATGTCCCTCGCATAGCCGGCAGCCAGGAAGATGAGCAATGCCAGTCAGCAATCAAGGTGGCAGCTAACTAGGTGTCTGCCACCACATCCACCCAGCCCCCACCACCTTGTATGTTGCATCCTTTCTCCCAAACCCCTAGGTACCCAGCACCCTGCAGCAGCTTCCCACCCAACCCACACTAAGAGGGCAATAGCACCAAAACTTGAGCAGCCCCCCCCACCCCAACACAGCCCCCCATTCAGGGAAAGAGCAATTTCTCCTCTGGCCTGCGGCAGGAGGGAAAGGGGCAAGGTTCTCACTTTGCCCCTGGAATGTATTTGCTTTCTACAACAGAAGACGCAGAGCTGTGACCAGCAATAACGGACTCCTAACACCCCGTAGTTGTTGCTGAGTGCAATCTTGCTGGAATCTTTCGCTAGGGAATGCACTTCTTAGGAGATGGGATCCAGGGTTGGCTGACGGCCAGGAAAATTAGCAATCTGGTTTGGTTTTAACTGAAACGTGGAACTAAAAGTGTTTCCGGCCCCCTCCCCCAGGGGAGGTGACTATCAGGAGTTGGATCTCGGACACAGCTATCATCCTTGGGTGCTGACGCTTCTCCCGCTGTCCCTGTGATCCGAGGGAAGGCACGCAGAGCGGGAAGAGTCGGGGGCTCCCGGGACCACCCGGCCCGCGCTGCCAGCCGGCCTGTTTCCCGTTCTGGAGAGGGCCTCCCGTTCGCCCCGGGGCCCGAGGCCGGCCGCTCACCTCCCGCGCGGAGCGGAGCTGCTGGCGCAGCGCGTCCTTACAGCCGTAGGGGCCGCCGGCGCCCGCGCCGCGGGGCTGGAAGTGCGCCTCGACGCGCGTGGCGCCGCGATAGGCGCCCCGGTAGAAGGCGGGCCAGCCGAGCTCCAGCAGCGGCGGCTCCAGGTCCGACTGCTCCGGGAAGTAGGTGCCGGACGAGCAGTCGTGCGACGAGCCGAAGGAGTCCTCGGCCCCCGCCGCCGCGCCCTCCTGGCCGGGCCGCTCGGCCGCCCGCAGGATAGCGCGCACCTCGTCGGGGTTCAGGAAGCGGCCCAGGCGCTCGCGCCGCAGGAAGGCCTCGAAGGCGTCGGGGCCGCCCGCCACCAGCTCCTCCAGCGCCAGGCGCCGCGCCTCGCTGTACAGCTCGGCCGGGTTGGGCGGCCCGCACGGCGACAGGCAGGCGGCGGGCAGCTCGTCCAGACCGTCGGGGCGCAGAGCCATAGCTGCGCTCGCACGAGACCGACCGCACCGGGTTCGGGCGAGCGCGGGCGTGTCGGCCGCTTTATAGGCACCTTTGAATCTAGCCGGCCCGCGTCCCGGCCCTCCCATTGGCTGCCACCCTTAACGGCGGAGTCCCGGCGCAGCGCACGCCGCCGCGGCTCCGCCCCCTGACCTGCCATTGGCTGCACCGCCGCCCGGCCCCACCCCCACCCCCGGCGCCTCCGCGCTGCCTGCGGGCGGGGGGCGAGTCTCATCGCTTTCGGGGGTCGCCGCGTGGAATTTCAGCATGGACACTCCACGCCTTCTCCGATCGGTAGTTCCCGCTGCGGGCCTGCGGAGACCCGAACGGTTCAGGGTCAGCAAGAGAGGGGTTGCCGAGCCCTAGTGGCGGTGCTGCCCGAGGCGGCGGCAGCACAGGGCCCGCAATCCGAACTGAAGCCGGAGAGGCCGTACCCCGCCGTCCTAGCGCGCCCCCTGCTGGCCACGCTGCTCCCGGGCAATCGGAGCTCGGGTATGTGACCAGCCCTGCCGCTTTCATCCCCGGCTTTGAAATCTTTCGTAAATTCCTTCAAAAATACCGGCCCATCATACGCGCTACTCCTTTGATCACACCTTCAGGTAGCTCTCCCTTTTCTCATTCCATCAGCTTTTTGGCCTGGCAAAGCCCCAACCCTAGTTAAACCCCACTCTCCACCTGCTGGGGAGAAGAAAACACAACCTGTGCCTTAAATTCATGACATCAAGTGGGTCCTTCAGGTTGCCCGCTGGCCTACCTTTCCCTCATTCAATCTATCTTTTCCTCTCTTTCTTACTCTTCTTTCACTGAGAAAATAGAAGCAGAATTTCTATAATAGAAGAGAGAATTCTTCTAAAATAGAAGAGAGAATTTCCCACGTGCTCCCCCCACCTCTACCTACTCGTCTACACCTCTGCCCACATACTGGTCCTTCTGTTACGACTAATGAGCTGTCCCTGCGCTTAACACAGGCCTTTCCATTTGGGCATTTGCTGCCAGTCCCGCTACTACTAACCTATATCCCTACAGCAATTCTTTTCCTGGATCGCCGGTTTCCCTTCCTACCAGCATACAAACATGCCGGGATATTTTTCGTCTTACATCCTCTCTCTCTTGACCTTACATTCCTCTAGAGCTTCCTCTTAGAGCATAAAACCTGAAACCAGTTGTACCCAGTTTTCCTCCCATTCTTTCCTGAACTGGTCCAAACAGGCTATGCCTCCACTTCTCAGCCAAAACCTCTTACCAAGACCATCGGGAACTCCACCACAGCGCTAAATCAGAGTCAGTGTTCAGGCCACATTTTCTTTGTGTAAATGCGAAAGCAAACATACAACTTTAAAGTGCTTCTTCATAATTGTGAGAGGTTACCATTATTATTTGAAAACCAGTAAACACTTAAAATTGATGATTGCCCACTGTTGCAAAGGTCCATCCTCTATTTTCCCATCCCCTCCCCATTCCCACCTGTCTGTGATGTTTTTCAAGCCTGAGTGTGATTGCCTTCCATCCATGTGTTCCTGCTCTGGCATTCAATATCCAGTATGTATACTGGATGTTGAATATGTGTGTGTGCCTGTGTGTGCATTATGGGTCTCCATGTTATTCCAATGGGAACATTTGATAAAGCGAAGGTCATTCCCAATCACCCTTCTTTTCTGGAATTCTTTGGTTTTCACCATCCCCCAGTCTAGAAAGACATCTCCATGTCTGAGCCCTCAGAGCTTCCTCTGTTTTAGGGCCCTCCCGGGAGAGCCGTCTGTGGTGGGGACAGGGACCAGGAGCCCTCCCTGGCCCTCTGTCCAGGGATCACCTCTTTGCGAATTCAAATCAGCATAATTCAAGCGAGCTCACAGCAATGACCACAGCCAACGCTAGCAGGTGTTATTAAAAGGGATTTAATAATCTTAATTAAAAACTCTCAACAGTGAATTCTGTCACAGGCCTTGGCAGCTGGAAGGAACTCCAGGGGATGCCCCTTCGGGGGTATGGTTGAGCCACGGTCTCGGATCGAGGCCCACCACTGCCACATGGCAAGGAGCTCCCTGGAAGTTGCTTCAATACAATATCAAAGATCTGCAAGGAATTTTTTTTTAAAAAAAAGTTTTAAATATATTAGACTCTCTTGATTGCCATTTTTACACAAAGCTGCTGATACAGTATACAGAGTTTTAACTTTTTTTCACATAAAATACATTTTTCTTAAATGTTCTCTGTACATCAGTGGCTTCTGGTCTGGTGAATTATTGCGGAGGGCTGGGGGTCTGCAGACTTTTCCTCAGTGCGTGGGGCCAGGCCCCGCAGTGCAGCTCTTGCAATGCCCGGGGGAACAGGTCCTCTGGTGAACTGGCCAACAAGAGTCTCCTGCCAAGGAGAGGACTACAGCTTCTGGCAAAGGAGGTCATTACTTAGGCAGTCAACCACTGACCACAGGACCCTCTGCTCTTAAGTGCACTGGGGCGGGGGAGGCTGTCCCCAGGCCACAAAAGAAAGAGTTAAATATAGTCCTTCTGGGTAGCTTGTTAAAAACTGCCCTTCTGGAAAGTGCCCCAGTATTCTGCTCTGGGAAAGCAAGTGGGAAAGAGAGCTCAAGATCGAAAGGCATCTGACACCAGTTACCAAAATGGTCTCATGTTATCACAAAGCCAGCAAACCGTGGTGCGGCAGGACAGGGGACACCCCCTGTGAGCTTTCCTACACTCGCTGAAATTGACCCAACAGTGCAGAGCAGTTTCATCGCTGCTGCATATTTAATGGAGAATAATATCCCGAACTCCTCAGTAGAGCTGGGTCTAGGGTTGATTCAACTTCCCTGCGTTCTTGCCAGGAACTCACTACCTGATGATGGCCACCAGTTTTCAGTGGTTTTGGGGCACAGGGTGGGAACAAAGGCCAGAGCTCCACCGTGAGCCACGTGGCACATGCTTTGGAAGTAGCCTCCTTTGATCCGCCTGGTCTCAGAGGGAGTTGAGCCTCCAGCAGACCTTGCTAGCTTTCTTCAGGCGCCTTGAGCCACACCCACCGGGAGGAGAGGCAGACCCAAGGACAGGCTTCAGTGTTAAAGGAGAAGTTCCTCGCCTCCCATCATCCTTCAGTGGGGCAGGGGGACTCCGTAACAAATGAGCAAACTGAGCAAGAGACAAGAGTTTCAGAACCGGAGATGCACTCAGCAGCAAATTCCAGACTCTCGGTTCTTCTACATACTGACCTCAAACTGCTATTATACAATGTCCCAAAGATGCTGGCCCAAAGGCAGCTATCCCTGAAAGTTCCAGACAGACTTGGAAGGTGTCTCCCTAGAACTCAAGATCCAGCATCTGCATCTAGTAGCAAATGTTATCCAGGGATGGCCACAGCAGCCATTTCCCTGCTGATGGGTTTTGTACTCTAGGGATTCTAGGAGCTAGAAGCTGGGTGGAAGCTGGACCAGGATATGGTCACTCCGTCTCAAGTAAATTGAATGGGGCTGCTGACAGTTGTGTTCCTCCGGCGATGCAAATTGTAAAACGGGGTCTCCTCACCCTGTCTTGTTCCTCCTTTACCCCGACAACCTAACATAGTGCTTGGTATGTCTCAGTTACTCAATAAACTAAGTCAGCAAATAAACGAGTCATCCCAACCCCACCTTGTCCCTCAACATCAAAAAGACCCTTAGGGAAAGTTCCCCAGGTTCCTGAAGCCCTAATAGGGAATGACTTACCCCGACTGAAAATGAGAGCTGAAATGCCTGGGAGTCTTAAGTCGGCTCCTGTAGGGGAATCAGCTAGGATTCCCGGCCTTCCAGGTGGGGGGTGAATGGCCCAGGAGGCAACCAGTGAGGGGAAAGGAGGGAGTGGCCAGAAGGGCTAAGCGCCTTCAGTCTCTGGCTCCCGAGCAAACAGATCGGGAAACCTGCCCGGCCCCCTCCTGGGAGTGTATGGCTTCTTCTGCTTGCAGCTTGTTTGCTCCAGAGGAATTCAGGGTCAGTCAAATCTGAACACTGTTTTAAAGCCAAAGGTATGTGTGTTCTGGATCATCCCCTGCCCGGCTCCAGACCCAGGCTGACACGGTGGAGAGCCAGCCCCAGATGCCAGGGCTGCAGGAAGCATGGTGCCTGCCTGTATGCAGCCTCCTGAGCTGCCCCTCCACCCTAGACTGGGTCTATCCAGGAGCTGGGGTGGGGCTGGCCTGGTGTTGTGACCCTCCCTGCACCCAGGAGCCACCAAGTGCACAGTGATGCCACAGAGCCCTTTGCTCTCTGGTCCAGCTGCCCTTTACCAGGACCAGAGAGCCCCCAGCTCTCTGGTCCCAATAAAGCATCTGCCAGGTCCCTGGGATCCAGCTCCCTTTCTGGGCTATGGGGCCATGGAGGCCACAGTGAGGACAGGGACTGATAAACAGCAGACCCCATCACTAGAATTGTGGCACCGGTGGGGGGGGGGGGGCTCCTCCAGCCTCAGCCCCCTCCCTCTGGCCCAGGGGCCCCTCAGGGAGAATTTCTCATAGGCTCAGAAAGAAGATTAGAAGGAACCCAGAGTGGTCCCCTGAGTCCCAGAATCAGGACTAGGGGACCCCTTCAGAGCTCTAAGGAGGTAGTTTCAGGACAAATAAAAGGCGCAGGGCAGGGGACAAACCTGCTGCTTATTAAGTACACCAGTAGGTTCTGGCTGGGCCTGTAGACAGCAGTTTCAAGGGGGCTCTTGAGAAGATGCAGGAGAGAGGCGGTGGGTAGCCTGCCCTCCCCAGTGCTAGGGAGATCGTGGCTGTGAAGCTGTTGGGCCGTGGGAAGGTCCAACTCCAGCCCTACCACCGCTCTCCTGAATGCAGTGCAGGGTGTTGGCCATGGGCACTCTGGATTTGCAGCCGTGGGGTGTCATCACTCCCATGACAGGCTGGGAGCCCCTGGGCCCGGCAGGATCTCATAAGGGCCACCTGGCAGACTTGTCTTACCAAGCATTCCAGAAAAGGCAAAGCTGGGCTGGGGGTCCTGAGCATTGACTCTGGGAGGAGTTGGGGGATTCCAGCTGTCCCCCACTGCTCACTCTGATGGCTCAGGCTGGGGAAGTCTAGCTGACAGAGGCTGGACTGAAGCCACCTGAATATTCACAAAGATGGCCCAAGGCACCGGGCTTGGTCACGGCCACTAGAGATGCTCACAGAAATTAACACCAACTCACTCTTCGCCCTCGAAAGCCCTTCCAACACAAGCTACATGTTTCCAACACCGGTCAGGAAAGCCTAGTGATCATGATGCTACCCAGGAAAGAAAGCAGGAAAGCAAGTTCAGTTATCTCCCACCTGGAGTCCTGCAGCCTAAGAGAATTCTTTTATCAAGTGCACTTTTGGACACACTAAATTTGTTCCCCCTTCCCTATAATTTTTGATACTTCCATCTAGAAGTAAAATGTGACTTGGATTATTCTAGGAAAGGAAGAGCCTGGCTCTCCACCTCAGCCTCCGGGTGGTCACACTGCTGGCTCTTGGCATGGGCAAAGCTCTGGGGAGCAGGCCACTGCCCATCTCATGGACCCATGTCGGCTCATAGCTCCCTCTGATCAAAGAGTGGACCTCCTGCTCCTTCCAGATGTGGACGGTGGCCCAAGCCCCAGTATGACTCTGGTAGGACTGTGGGTCTCAGCTTACCAGGCCCCGTTCCCAGCTAAAGCCATGTTGGCAGTGGTGACATAACAGAGTCTTAGCCTCAATCCTTTTGGGAAGAGCCCACAAATTGTCAGTCCGACCTGCTTCCCATGAGCCCAGGTGTGTGATTCCTACACATGGTTGAGTGTGTATGTATGTGTGTGTGTGTGCACGCGTGTGCGAGCACATGCACACCGATATTTGATATGTGGGTACTGGTCCAGAGAAGCCTTTACCAACAAAAGAGCCAGAATCCCAGCGCCCCCTCCCAAATATGACAGCGGGGAGAGTTAGGAAGCCACGATGGGCCTTGTTTCTGATGGCAGACAATGCAGCAGGAAGCAGAACCGTGGGACGTGGCGATGCTATGGCCGCTGGGTGAGGTGGGGTCAGCGTTCCCCTGGAAAGCAGAGCCCACCTCCCCGCAAGCTGCCCTCTGATGTCTCCCCCAGCCAAGGCTGCTGGGGGGGTGGGGGGGGATCCTGGATCCCAGAGACCCTTCCCCGAAGCATCTCTCTCCTCCATCATACAGAGACTAGGAGATGCGGCAGCAGCCATGGACCTTTTCCTCCATCTCCTCCATGGGGGCCTTGAACTTCAAGAGCGGGGGATCTCCGCTGGTGACGGTGTAATAGACCGAGGCACCATTGCTGCTGTACGGGGAAGTTCTGCCTCCGATCAAGGGGGCCTTGCCTTCGCTGCTGCTCTCGCCCGTCCTGGCCATGCTGCTGCCCAGGTGGGTGCTCAGGAAAGGGTGGCTGAGCAGCTTGGCGGCAGCCCGCTGTCGCTTCAGCTCCAGAAGCGTCTGGGGGCTCTGTTCCTTGTAGCCACTCCAGGGAGGGGTGGCGTCGGCCACACCGGGGCTGCCATAGGCCATGTTGTAGTCAGGCACCTCGTGCACTTTCCAGATGTCCCCGTTGGATAGCGCATACTGGTAGGTGCTGACCGGAGCTCGGAGGCCGTTCTCAACAGGCCCATCCATTTCACTTCGTGGGATCTTGGTAGAGAACTCAGAGAGCAGCACGGGTTTCTCCAGCCGGGGGTTCTGAGGGGGAGAAGGACATGAGCAGCCGGTTAGAGGATCTGAACTCACTCCCGACTTGCACCTCTGTGGAGGGCATTCTGGTCTGGACCGGTCCTCCCACCATTTGCCCAACTGGGCTAACAGGACCTGCATTCCACTTTGGGGGGACTCACCAATCTGTCTTTTGGGAGAGCTGACTGATCCCCATCCTTGCTGAAGGGGCTGGACCATGACCCCAGGTCTGGCCCATCAACGTACTCCCTGCAGGAGTTGGTTCTTGACTGAAAAGGAGTCCATGAAACTGAGCCCTTGGATGTGCACCAGAACACTTGAGAAAGAGAAGTTCTGTGTGTGCAGAACTCGAGGGTAGTGAGAATGTTGGAAGCTGGGGGCCTGGGGAGATTGCACGTCAAATGGCCTGCTTGACATTGACCTGACATTGGAGGGAGACCGAAGGGGTGCACTGAGAGCCCTAGGACCCAACTGGTCCCAGACTTTGCAGTTACACGAGCCGAAAAATTCCTGTTTCATGTCACTCGATTTTAGCTGAGTTTTTTTTTTTTTAAGATTTTATTTATTTACTTGACAGAGAAAGATCACAAGTAGGCAGAGAGGCAGGAAGAGAGAGAGAGAGAGAGAGAGAGAGAGAAGCAGACTCTCTCTTGCAGGGCTAGATCCCAGGACCTGAGATCATGACCTGAGCCGAAGACAGCGGCTTAACCCACTGTGCCACCCAAGCGCCCCTTAGCTGAGTTTTTGGTCACTTATAATCCTTCCTCTGTATTCCCAGCAAATACCCACTCTGAAATCTCTGAATAACAAGAGCTTAAAAAGGAGCTGCCGCCTAGAAACTACAAACTAAAAGGTAGCTACATTTGGTGAACACAAAAATGTAAAGCATAGTTAAATTCATCATAAATGAAATCAAAAGACACATTTAAAAAACTGCGACATATATGACAGAAAAGCAATTAACTTCCCAAATAAACCAGAACTCTAAAAAATCCATTTTAAAAAGCCCAACTAGCAGCGCTTGGGTGGCTCAGTGGGTTAAACCCTCTGCCTTCAGCTCAAGTCATGATCTCAGGGTCCTGGGATCAAGCCCTGCACAGGCTCTCTGCTCAGCAGGGAGCCTGTTTTGCCATCTCTCTCTGCCTGCCTCTCTGTCTACTTGTGATCTTTGTCAAACAAAATCTTTGAAAGAATTAAAAAATAAAATAAAAATAAATAAAAGCCCAACTATCCAACAGAAAAAAAAAAACAAAGGAGATTAATGTGCAGCTCATGGCAATGACAATAATAATAATAATAAATAATAGTATTATTATATATAATTATAATATTATTATTAAACATGAGCTATTACATTTATAGCATATAAACACAAGAGAAAATATTCAATCTCACTCATAGTTAATGACATGAAAATTAAAGCAACAAAATATCTTTTTACCTGTCACACTGACAAATGTTTTAAAAATGTGTTATGACTCGGCATCGGCAAGGGTGCGGGAAAACAGGCAGGTACATAAAGTACCATAGTCTCTTCGGAGGACAACATCTCAACATCTCCCCATCCCCCAAAAGTTCGTTTTTATGGAAGAATGCATACTTTGCACCAGCAAGCCCATTTCGAGGACTTCATTTCACAGATACATGTTCCCTTAGGGGAGAAAAGCCTGAACGTCACCGTTAGGCGGGTGGTAAACTAGGGCAAGTACTTGTTCTGGAATGTTCTACACCTGGTGAAAAGAACAAAGGCAACCTTCCTGTGCTGACTTGCAATTCCAGGAGTCTCCACTTCCTGGAAAGATCTCCCAGAAATACACAGTTAGGTTAAGACACAGTAAGGCGAGGGCACTTTCCACAGCAAGCTTCCCTGTAGGTATGTCTTTTCTTCTCATATTTAATGGCATTTCTGAGCTATGCAGGCAGACTGATGCCGCATTTGTGAAATTTTTTTTTTTCAACTTAAATTTCTGTATCTATTTTCTTTACTTCCGGAATGGTCTTGGAAAGACCGCTTTTCATTGTCGAGATCAACGCTTCTCTAACTCTTTGTGCGTATGAGTCACCTGGGGCTCTTGTGAAAGGGTCCATGCTGAATCACCAGTTCGGGGTTGGAACTCGAATTCCAGTGTTTCTAACAAACTCCCCATGGATTTAAGACACTAGTTCTCAGCTTCAGAGGCTGGGGAATTAAATCACACTACATCAGCTGGGGAGTTAAAAACACTTGCACAGCGCCAATCTGAAGAGGCTACGTTGTGTGATTCCCACCTATGACATTCTGGAAAAGGCAAAACCATGCAGACAGTAAAACGGTCAGTGGTTGCCCAGGGTTTGGGGAGGGATGGACAGGTGGAGCACCAGGGATTTTTAGGGCAGTGGAAGTATTCTGTATGAAACTTTAATGACGGCTATATGACACCACATATTTGTCAACATCTGTAGAATGTTGAACACCGAGGGTAAACCCTAACATAAACTATAGGCATCAGTTAACAATTATGTATCTATATTGTTATCATCATGGTAATACACCTACCACACTAAGGCAAGATGTTCATACCAGTGGAAACCAGCAGACGTGATAAAGGGTGTGTGTGGAGACTTTAGGTACTTCCTACGTATGTTTTCCAGAAACCACAACTGCTCCAAAAAATCAAGTCTATTGATTTTTTTTTTTTTTAAATACATAAATACAAAGCCTGGGCCCCAGGCCCAAAGATTCAGATTTAATTAGTCTGGGTTGCAACCTAGACACCAGGATTTTAAACGAACAAAACCAAAAACACTTCCCCAAGGAATTTTCTGGTACAGTTAAGTTTGTGAGCCACTGGCTGAAGAGACAGGGCTGCTGCCTGCCTCCCGAGCCTCATGTCAGGGTGCCAGCTCTGCCGAAGTATGTGCAGGGGCCAGCTCTGGTAGCTAACTGGGTGGAGTCCTGGCAGAAACCCAACTTGCAGGTCAGACCGAGCAAACACCCCCTTAGATGAGGGGTTTTCAATGTCTGGTGTGCCTCCGAGTCCCCTGGAGAGCTGGTTAGGGCACAGAGCACCGGTTAAACCCAGAGCCCAGGGTGCATGTTTAGTACATGTAGGGCGGGCCAGAGAGTCTGCTTTTCTCACACGCTCCCAGGTGACGCTGCTACTGCTGGTCCAGGAACCCCACTCTGGAGAATGTCTACCTTAGAGACTCTCACAGCCTTGCCAGTACCTAAAGCCTTGAAAGGGATAGGTCAGAGAAAGGAAGGAACTTGGGGCTTCATAGCTGTGCCCTGTGATCTTGGTTTCGCCTAGGATCTGGGGCTCTGGACCCTGACAGTTGTCCTTGGGACTGGACCTCTGGGTGATTGGCCCGAAGCCCAGAGCTCCTTCCTTTTTCTCTGCAAAGCAGGCCCTTTGTTTGCCTTCACCTAACCCCCAAGCACAGCGTTGATGAGAAAGCTGCAGAAGTTAAGGACGAACTCAGGCCACATCTTCCCACCCCCTTCCCTGCGGGGCTGATGCTTTGTGCCACCCCACACTGGCGAGGACTTCTGGCAGAGTCCTGGGCTGTGAGATCTGAACAAACATGGGGACAGGTGGGGGCGGGGGGAAGCAGCTGCTTCCCTGAGGGTATCTTTTTTTTTCCCCCTGAGGATTTCTTTAAGAATCTCCAGTGTCTCCCAGAGATCAACAAGGAAAAGGGGCAAAAGAACAGACACTGCACGAAAGAAGACACGCGGTCAGCCCCTAATGACATGAACAAGCGGTCTCCATCGTCCACCATCAGAGAGATGCAAATTTAAAATGCAAGCTGCAGCAGCAAGCAGGCCAGGACGGCTGAGATGGAGAGTGATGTTACATCAGGGACCGGCGCAAAGAGTTCTGCGCGCCTGCTCGGAGAGCAGATGGGAACAGTCACTCTGGAAACTTGCATGGCAGTATCTCTAGTAGCCTCCCCATGAGCTGTTCTGCATTCCTGGCTACACGGTCCTACAGAAAATAGGGCTTATGCCCACCAAAAACCCGTCGGAGAATGTTTTGAGCAGCTTTATTCAAAGTAGCCCCACACTTGAAACAGCCCAAATGTCCACCAGCAGAAGAATGGACACATGTGCTGTCACATATTTAAACAACAGAACTCTCCAGAGTGAGGGAAAAGGCTGAGCTGCAGCTCTGTGCCTGCACAGGGATGAGTCTCAGGGTCTCCAAGTAAGTCAGACACACAAGACTACAGACTGCTGAGGCCATTCACACGCAGATGTGGGCGCAAACCTGCTCTTCAGTGCTCAAAGGTAAACAGAGCTGCCTTTTAGGGCAGGAGGACTGCTGACACGGAACCAGGAACTTTCTGGGGTGATGGAAATGCTCCATGCATTCATCTCAGGGGACATGTTTACAAAAGTTCAACTGAAAAACCCATTTCAAATTCATGTACTGAACATAACTTCACCGCACTCACAAAGGAAAGTTAAATAAATGTGATTTAATTTCAGTCTGCATCTCTCTTCTCCCCGACCCTAGAAGTAGGCACAACAGAGCCTCTGAGGCGCCCTCTCTGTCCCCAGCCAGGGCTGTGACTGGATTCCCTTGGGTGGGCACCTTTCCCGGCTTCAGATCAGCCTTCATGTGACCTCACTGTTCCAGCTGGAGGGCAGGTCCCACAGAGATGCACGGGTACGCTGGGCTAATCATTTTTCATTCCACCAAAGCAATACTTTCCAGAACTGTTTTCAGCTGCTTATCATTGGTGGATATACCAAAAAGGCAGACCACTGCTATGGACAGTCAGCCTCTCTGTTTCTGTCCCCAGCAATTCTGCCCCAAACTTGCTGGCCCCACTCAGCAAGCCAGCAGCCATGCATGAAACCCAAGCCTGTTGGTACTAAGTAACACAGGGTCCTCCCAAAATTCCTGGTCGCCCCACGTATCTGAATGTGACTTTAGTTGGAGGCAGAGTCTTCGCAGATATAATAAGTTAAAATGGGGTCATCCTGGATTGTGGGCACTAATCCAATGACTGCTGTCTAAGAAGAGAAAACAGAGACACAGACACACACAAGGGAGAAGCCATGTGACCACAGAGGCAGAGACTGGAGTCTGGCGAGCAAAGCCAGCACGTGCCTGAGCCACATGAAGCTAGGAGAGAGGCACGCAACAGATTCCCTTTTGGAGCCCACAGAAAAAACCAATGCTGTTGACACTTAGACTTTCGACTTCTGGCCTCCAGAACTGTAACAGAACACACTTCTAGGGATCTGAGCTACCGAGTTTGTGGAAATGGGATCCAGAAATTCTAGGAAACTGACACGGCATCCCCTTAAGAAAGCAGTTCAACGCCCAGACCAGCAGCTACTCTCGGAGCAGGCTTCTTATGGCTCCAACCAGTACCCTGCTCAGTATTTCCACACATTTTTCCCAACCAGATGTGCTCCATAAACACAGTTCTCCATATCTTGTTATGTTCCCCCCCAGAACGTTCTAGTGCTGTTAGCACCCGGGGGCACTGCTGTGCTGAGCCTCTCCTTTGGGGAGCCCAGAACCAGATGTACCAGAGCACAGCAGGCACGCAGCAGGGACTTCTTGTCTGTTAGGAGACCCTCCTGGCTGCCAAGGCTCCCAGTTCTGACTCTCACACCAGGACTTCCTCAAGAAGCACAGGGGCCACCAGCACCAAAGGGGTCCAGCCAGCTGGTGTATGGGCGCTGTCCAGCAGCCCTCCCCCTGAAGGCTCTGACATGAAAAGGCCAAGACCAGGCCGGGGCCCTGTCCTCCATCCCAGTAGCAGCTGACACCGAGGCAGGTCACAAGGCCACTCACTGGGTCCTTGTTCTCTTGGTCTGTCCTGGTCTCCCTGATGTCCCCGTTGTAGGTGGCAGTCCGTTGGTCCTCTGCCACACTCCGCTGCTGCCACAGTATGGCCTCTCCCTCATACTCCTTCCTGTACAGGTTGGTCCTGTCCGACAGGCTGGCTCGACGTACCACCTTCCTGAGGGGAGAGAGGAGCTGCTGGAGGGCTGGGCCCAAGCGCCACAGGCAGGAGTGCCCCCAGGAACCACGGCCGGCCTGCCCCGACTCACCCACGGCTCCCTGCGCTGGACGTTCTCCGGCTCAAGGATGACTTGTGTCTCAGCTGTGACTTCATGATGACGTCATGCTTGTGTTTTAGCTCCAACAGCAGGACTTTGAACTCCTCCTCCTCACACAGGTCTGAAGCAGGGGAGGAAGCTGTTGTGGGGAGCAGTGCCAGGACCGGTGGACCCCAGGAGCCCTCCAGACCATGGGAGCTGCCACCCAACGCACTGAAAACTCTCAGCATCTTTGGGGGCATCCAGAGAGGGGAGTAAACAATGCTGGCCTCACTTCCTGGGCTATACCCCAATCCTTAAAGGATAAGAATGGGAAGCCCAGGACCCATATAGTCATAGCTCCTAAGGTTCTCTGCTATGACCAAAAGATCCATCCACCTTCAGTAGTTTCCAACAGGAGTCATCAACTCTCCAGTGATATAGGAAGTATTGAGAGAAACAAGCAGGTACTCTATGTAGCCCAAGCCAGAACTTCTATATATCTCGGATCATATATACCTACACGTTCAATCCAACCAATCCCTTCATTTCTCTACCCACCCAGTCACTGACCCAGCCATCCATCTGTAGATTCATCCCTAACCAGTGATTAATCCATTCATCCATCCACCCATCATCTGCCCATCCTCTATCCATCCATCTACCCATCATCCATCCATCCATCCATCCAACCACCCATCATCCGCCCATCCTCTATCCATCCATCCACCCATCATCCATCTACCCATCATCCATCCACCCATCAGCCAGCCATCCTCCATCCACCCACCCATGAATACATTTATCTATCCATCCGTCCAGCTATCCATCTGTACAATCTACCCTTCATTAACTTATTCATTCATTTTGCTACCCATCCACACACCAGTCCACCATCAAGCCAACTCTATATTTTACCCAATTATCCCACTATCTATAAAAACCCCAATGAGTAGCTAAGGGTGTTCTGGATTTTATGCTGGACTTACCTATTGGCATTTCATCCATGGATGTCCTAGCACTGAGACTAGCCCCATGGGACACCAACAGCTCTGCCATCTGCATCTGAAACACAGGAAGAAGCCCACATGCCCCCTGGGCTCAAAAAGTCTGGGAGGTAGATAGAGTGCCCCCACGTTTCTCAGGATCTGACATAAAGAGTGATAGGGCAAAGCTGGTTTGCAGGGAAGGCCCTGCACCCTGGAGGCAGGAATCCTGGCAACACAATGGGCTTGACCCCTCCTCCAGCATTCCTGGGCCATGCCAAGGGATAGGAGAAGGAGTCTGCTGTAAATCTAGAGCTGCCAAGCATCTAAGGAGGGACTGCAAAAGCTGCAATCAGAGTTTTCGATCTGGGAAACAGAGGGAGAAAGGACCAAATCAGAAGCATGAAGAATTACCTAATTTGGTAAATGTGTTATCGTCTTCTTAGAACACAACTTATCAAATGTTTTTGGAAACTCTCTAGGTCTTTTCCTATCTCACAAACTAGCTATAGTCAACACCTTCAGTGGGTCCTGTGAACCAACTGCCAGCCCAAAGGACAGCGGGCAGGTCCCACTGCCGAGCATTACCTGTCCCCAGAAGGCAGCCGCGTGCAGGGGCTCCCAGCCATCCCAGTCCTTCACGTCCACACGCACTCCGTGGTCCAGGAGGAGCTCAGCTGCCCGCAGGTATCCGTTGGCTCCAGCGATGTGCAGCTAAAGGGGAGGGGAAGGTGAATCTTCCCTATGGGTGCCAGTCCCACTTTTAGAGACAGGAGAGCCCTCTTCCCAACCCAAATCCCAGCTCATTTCCAGGGACGGTAGAATGGAAGAGAAGGAAGCAGAAATCCAGCCACACTGCAAAGTCTTATTAAGGCCACTCTTTATCCTGTGGTTGGTGTGAAGGCCCCTGTGGTTAAGGCAACAGCACTGACTGAGTCCCTACCATGTGCTGAGCTGGAAGGAAGGGGTTTCAGAGGCCCAGCGTGGTGGTTTTAAAATGTCTACACATTCTTTGATATACCTCCCTTAAGAGAGGAAGTTTAATTCTCTTGCTCTGAATGTGGGCCAGAACAAGTGACTCACTTCTAACAAGTAGGACATTGTGAAGTGGTGGTGTGTGATTTCTGAGGTGAGGTCATAAGAGGCATCACTGCTTCCACCTCCTGCTCTCTGGGATCAATCCCTCGAGGACAAAGCAGCCATCACGTAGTATAGAAAGCCTGAGGAGGTGAAGCATGGAGGCCTCCTGCTGACAGCGGGCACTAACTTGCCAGCCACATGAGGGCGCCATCTTGGAAGTGGATCTTCCAGCCCTAGTCCAGTCTTCAGACGACTGCAGCTTCCTGAGAGACCCCCAAGCACAGCTACCCAGCTGAGCTGTTCCCCATTCCCTAATCACAGAAACTATGTGAGGTGATAAATATTGATCGTTGTTTCAAGAGGCTAAGTTTTGGGTTTGTTCGTTACACGATAGGCCATCAGTACATCCAATAAAGGAAAGCCTCATGCTGAGGTAACAGCTCTCCTATCTGATACCATTCAAGGCCTCTGGTGATAGACACCATACTGGGACCTCACTTGTCCCATCTGCTTGATCTCCAGAAAGTACATAAAGCATCTAGCCCGTGACAGACACTCAGTAAGTGATGAACATTCTCAGAGAGCCGTGAGGGATGACGAGGTTCACCATGGAAATGGAGGAAGGAGGAAGGCGATGAGGTAAAGAGACACCAGCTGCCTAGCCAAGGTGGGAGGCGGAGGGAAGAGCCCAAGGAGGCCAGCAGAAGGCTGGCTAGGTGGAGACCAGGGAGCTCTGGGGGTGCTGAGATTTGGGGCAACAGAGTTGCAGACAGTGGGACAGAGAAGGCTTGGCCCTGGAAAGCAGCCCTTCAGAACGCAGCCCTGACGGTCAGGCGTCGCCTCATCCTGAGGTACAGCTGCTATAAGGTTCGGGCAAACAGACGTTTTCCTTTATTTTTCAATTTGCAGAAGAAGCCCAGGGTGTGATCTGGTGCAGGCACCCACGAAAATTACAATAATCATCTGATTTATAAATGTGTGATGTTTGCCAGTTGTGGAGACGACAGCCGGCAGGGCCAGCAGACATTACAATCTGTGTGGCCTCGTACTGGGCGGGGAATAAAAAGGCATGACTGGGATAGGGAGAGCGTTAATAATAATGATGATAGTGTGAACCACTGATACCTACTGAGAGTTTAGAGACTCTGGGCTTCGCACCTACATGCAGAATCCCATTTATTCCTCCCAACAACCTGGTGGGGAAGGGACGAATAGTAAACCCCACTTTACTAGGAAGACCTGAGACCCAGTACGGGCCTGGCCCATGTGGTCTGGGCCACCCTGAGGCCAGCCTCAGTCCAGGAGGAAGAAACCTGTGTGTCTAGACGGCCAGCCACAGACCCAAAGGGGCGTGTGCCCTGGGACATCCTGGCTTTGCCTTCATACAGCAATGTTCCATCTCACTATGTGACTTTATCTTTGAGGGCTGGGCTGAGCAGGGACCCATTAATGGGTTAGCGAGGGGATGAGGCAGAGGGTGGGGCTCAGGAACCAGGTGAGAAGGCCACTTACTATCTTTGGGCCACAGGTCAGGCCTAAAGGGCAATGAAGGCTCTCAGGACTGCTGAGTCCTACCAGGTAAGCTCAAGATTTTGAGACTCCTGAGTGCTCCTGGCCAGCATGGACCCCAAGCCGAGGCCAGGGCCCAGCCATCAGTGAGGAGAAGGTGGGTATGTGGGCATCCCAGGCCATGCTCCTGTTTTCAGTTTAAAGCCTCAGAGCCAGACCCTCCCCAATACCGGGCTCCATCCTATAGGAGAGCCTACGGAGAGAGGTCAACGTTTCCAATCCTTGACACGTGAGCTGAAAGGCTGAGCGGAGCTAATCAGGCAGACCTGAGAGGGAAAGAGCTCTCTTGTTCCCCATCTCCAGGGTCTAATGAAGCCTGGGGCACACAGGTGTGTGTTGCCTGGATGGAGGAAGGAACCGATGGATGGAGGGTTGGATGGATGGATGGATGGATGATTGGGTGTCTGGACACAGAAGCCAAAGAACCCAGGGGACAGGCTGTCGCAGTGAGGTTCGGGGAGGCTGCTCAGTCTGGGCAGAGGGATGGGAGAGGTGATCCTAAGGCAGGGGAATGGACAGCACAAAGCAAGGGGGCATGCACGAGTGGGTGGCTGGTGGCTCCAGTCTTTACGTGGGAGGCACCACTGGAGGAAGGCCACGTGATGGGCTCGGATGGATTCCGGGAACATGAGGTGAAGGAGGAACTGGAAGACAGAGCTGGTGAGCAAAAGGGCTCCTGACCCCCAGCCCCAGCTGAGACTGGCCAGATTCTCCAAGGCACTGAGCCCTGTTCTGCTAACTCTCCATATTTCAGGAGCAACCCTGGCCCCAAAGTGAGTCTGGAGGAGGTTCAAGGCCACAGACAGGCCCCAACTGTATCAGCTTAACCTCAACCAGATGCAGATCCACCCCAGCTAGGCTGGTGCTGAGCCCCCAGCCCGACCCGCCTGGCCCATGTGCTCACCAGCGTGGCACCCTGGGCATCTATCCAGTCGAGGTCCTGGCCCGCTGCGATCATACAGTGGATGTCTGCGATCATCTGCTGCTCGGGGGCCGCCCGCATCTCGTTGATCTTCTCTTGGGTGATGCCTGTAAAAGGGAGAGGGGGCCGAGTCAGCACCCCGGGGCCAGGCCCCAGGCAGGGAGGGATGCAGGGCAGACAGGCCAGGCGGCTGGGCAAGAGAGCAGACAGCCATGCCCATGGGTCACTCTCTCCCAGGCCCAGTGAACACACACCCACGCACCAGCCCACAGAACAGGGGCCATTCCTTCCTGATGCCCAGGAGGCACTACTGTGAGATGTTCTGTTCCTCTGCACCATCCACCTGCCTCCATCCGCTCAAATGGCTGGCTCTGCCCCAGGCCACGGTCTGGACGGGATCGCCCCCCTTGCTGACCTCCCCTGACCACCTAGCTGACCAGGGGCTCTGCTAGTTCCCCCTTCCCGTCCGCGGCTGCGTTTGCAGCACGGTGCTTCATGGATTTCCGTTATGGGAATGAGTGAATGGACAAACATAACTTCTGAATAGCGAAGTGGAGTCAAGGGAGGTGTGAGGACCCAGACAGACGTTCTGTAGCCTGAGTCTCTGGCTACAAGTCTGAGTGTTACCGGCAGCGACTAAATGTATTTAAGGAAGCAAAAGTGACATGTTCTATTCAAAGGTCCATTAGATTGAACATTCTGGGATGGAATCTTGGGTAGGTCTGTAAACTGAAAAGGAGGGGAAAAAAATTATAATTTCACTCACATGAACCCTGAACTGAAATGTAGCATTTCGTTCCCTGAGGCCAAAAGTGAAATCCACAGCATGACAAGAAATGCCTGTGACTTTAACACCAACAAAAAGTGCGCCTACTTTCCTGACGTGCTACCTTGCTATTTCGTGAATTAATCAAGTTTCTACATAACACGTTTAGGAATATTTCGGTAGCTATAGTTTAATATCGTTGGGTTCCTTTATAATCAATCCTGAGATTCTGAGAACTGCATTTGAAAACACGATTCCTAAAGAGGGGCACAGAGATTCATCAGACTGGCACAAAACTGCAGACCGTCGGCCAAAGATGGACAGGCAGAGCCCAGATGCCAAGGAATGGAGGGACCCCATCATGGTTACCGGAGCGCCCTGGGAAGGAACTCAAGGGCAGGGTCCCAGCCGGCCCTGACACTGTGGCCAAGGGTCTGGATTTGAGCTGTCTTCTGGCAGAGACCTTCAGAAATATGTCCCCGTGGTGGTGGGGCGGACAGGTCTCTAATTGCTACATTTGTTTCCTCTCTGAAGCTCATTTGTGAGCTGAGAACAGCCCACAGCTTGTTTACCCCAGCCCCTGGCAGCCCCCGTGGTGCCTGGCACAGAGCGGGCACCCGCGAATGTTCTTGACTCTTGATTATTTTCCCAAATGGAAATCTATCTTTCTCGTGAATGTTTATTGAGTTGGATTGTCACAGCTGACGGAGAGGAGACAGGGCCAGCTGAGGCCGCCCACGCGTGTGGGTGACACGGCAGAGAACAATGCCTCCCTCTGCACAGCACAGCTTTCCAAGGGTCCTTCTGTGTCCTCGTCTTGCTAATCACTGGGATAACCATCGTAACGAGGATCCATCCCCTTTCCTGAGCGCTGGGCACGAGGCAGGCAGGTAGCCGGCTCACTGGTGCACCCATGCCCACACCAGGGCACGCCGCCCTGACCTTACCCTGGTACGCCATGCACGTCTCAATGACATCCAGGGTGGGCTCGTCCTCGCAGAGGTCATACGGCATGTTCCCATCCGAGTTGACTGCGAGTAAGTCGGCCCCACTGCAGAGAGAGGGTGAGAGTGAGGGCCAGGGGAGTGTGGCTGGGGTTGGTCTGGCAGCCTCTGCCCTCCAGCCTCTCGCTGGTAGCTCCGCTGTGCACCCTAGCGCCCCAACCCTTCCCCCCTTACTGGGGCCCCCCAGCTAGGACAGCAGCTTCAGGACTCGGCTTCTCCCAGGAGAGCAGCCCCAGCAGACCTCCACCGGCTTCCTGCTCTGTTGGGCCAGCGGGCAGGCACTTGGGGACAAATGTCAAAGTCCTCCCTGGTGACCGTAACATAAATAACATGAATGGCCCTATAAACACACCGTCTTCTTTCATCTTCATCCTAGTCCTTGTGGGCTGCTCCTGTCAGCTCGTCTCACTCAAGAGGACACAGAGACTCAGACGGCCAGTTGTCCGAGGTCACACAGTGAGGACGTGGGAGGGTCAAGGCTCAAACCCCGGCTCTGTTTCAGTCTGCATCCCCCTGCAGAAACACCCTAAGCTCTCCCCCACCATCTCCAAGTCCCATCCCCAAAGGCTGACAGCCCAGGGGCAAGACCGAGCCTTGGGGCTCCCTGGCAGAACCTGCTTTTGGGGCCAGTGGTTCCCACGTGTGGTTCTGGGCTGCCCCGCAGAATCACCCAGGCATCCCTGAAATACAGGGCAGCTTCCTGGACTCTACTCCGGACCCCCTGAAACACCCTCTGGCGGGGGGGCTTGGGAGTGGGTATTCTGAACCCACACGCCACGTGACTCTGGCACAGATCAGTGGTAGGGACCCGCTGCACCAGGCTGGCACCACTCCCTTTCCCTCTGGGCACCATCATCGTTCAGGTGCTCCTGGAAGACTGAGTCACACCCAGGTCCTCATCAGAGCTGTGGGCACAGGCCCCCACCAGTAAGTCCTCAGGCCCAATGGCCCTGCACGGAGAGGTCTCTGTGCTGCCACATGCCCTTGGGCAAGCTGTTCCTCCCCTCTGATCCTCCGCTGTGACCTCCATCATCCCCTGCGGCCACCTGACGAGGTGCTGCTTTGCTGAGACCTCTGCCAAAGGTCACCTGTTCTTGGGCCCTCTTCCTGATTCCTTGCTCTCAGATGCTCTCCGTGGCCTCCCAGGACCCACTCTAAGCAGCAGCACTGAAATCCCCTGGTTTCCTGCCCAGTGCCCTAGCACTTCTGCATTCCTGAGGGACCACTGCCCAGTTCAAGTGCCCACCAATTATCAGGGAATTCAATAGAACCCACTTGAAATGGAATGTTGTTTTTTTCTGTGTTTACAGAACCTGAGCAGGAAGGAATTTGAGGACTGGAAAAGCCCATCAGAATAGCATATGCAGAAATGGCCTTATTCCTAGGGAAGACACTGCTACATGGTGCCCCTCCAAGCAGGTTCTCCCCCCGACCCCCGACCCAAGGAATAGCATGTAGATAGCATTTGGGAGACAGGGCCAAGGAAGGATGCTTTTTTTTTTTTTTTTTTAATAGCAAACTAGCCAAAAATGGCAACAAGACATAAAGAGGGTAGTGGAGACGAGTATAAACTCATGGACTCACAGAGACAGAAAGAAAGAGATTTTAAAAAACAGAGGGCTACCCTGATACCCTGATACCCTGATATGAAGCCAGACCAAGCCCCTACACAGAAGGAAACCTACAGACCCACATACCTCATGAACACGGATGCAACCGCCCTCCACGAAATACCAGCAAACCCAAGGCAGCAGCACGGCAAAAGGATCACACACCAAGACCAATGGGGACCATTCCAACAATGCAAGGGTGGTGGTTTGGGGGTGGGGGTACAGCACAAAGGGAGAGAGAGAATGAAGAGAGACAAAGAGGAGTAGGAAAGGCACACAGAGATGGAGGGAGGAAGGGAAGGGGGGGCAGAGGAGGAGAGAGAGACATAGAAACAGAGGCGGAGGAGGGTGTGGGGAGAAAGAGACACACCAGGCACCACAAGAGGCAGAGGAAGTGGTGGCCGAGAGGAAGAGGAGAGAGAGGAGGGAGACAGAAGGCAGAAACAAAACAAAACCAGCACAGAGCTAGCGAAGGCAGGGCAGAAGCCCCGCTGGGGGAGAGAGGGCCACGTACTACTGAACGAGGATTTTCACCAGGTTGATGTGGCCACAGGTGGCCGCTGCATGCAGGGGCGTCCATAGCTCGTTGTCCTTGGCATTCACGTTGGCACCATGGGAAAGGAGCAGCTTAACAATCTCCTCAAAGTTGTCGATGCAGCACTGCGGAGGGTGAGGGGGAGACAAAGGCAGGATCAGCTCCCGCAGGGCCTCGACCCCGGTGGGGACACGCCAGCTTCCCCTCGGGAGGCCACGAGAAGGACAGTGGAGCCAAACTGTGTCTGAGTCTGAATCCATCTGTATGACTTCCATGCTATATGACCTTGGGTAAGCCACATAACCTTTCTGAGCCTCAGTTTCCCCATGAGTAAGTTCATAATATTTAAGACATAAATATAAGTGAAACATAAAAAACATAAGGGAGCAGCAATAAGATGCTTTTGCAAGTGTTGGTGAAATGAAAGGAAATTTTGAATGAGACTTTAAAATCATTTTTAATTCCTGAAGGCCTTTTTCAAACAAAATTGTATGGACGACTCTACCTTAGAGAACAAATACGTGCAGGGAGGGCTGACTCCGGTTGGAGCAGGAGTGGGTGTCGGTGGGGTAAGGGGGCTGTTGGGGGAGTCCCTCTCCCTGTCAGTCACCTCCAAGGCATGGCCCAAGGTCACAGTCTGATACCTCTGACTCGGGGACTTCTGACCCAGGAGCTCCATTCCTGGGGAAGCCCCAAGTAACCAAGCCTCACCCCCAGAGCACCCACCCCCACCTCAGGGCTCTGGGGACCCCAATATAATCCCTGAAAGGACATGGCCATGTCTGTGCTCTCCCCTGTCCACATATAGGCCGGTCCTGGAGAGAGGACAGGTTCTCGGCAGCCCTTCAGAGAGACAAAGGGCTCCGACAGCCGTTGGAGCTCTCACACTCCAGGGACACAGACAGAGATAGACTCCACGGGGACGGAGGGGCCTCAAGCCCATGAGCAGAGAGAGGTGAGGACAGAGGGGGAAGACAAGGAGAAGCCGCAGGGGATGAGGCAGGGGTCTGGGCTCAGGACTCCCCAACCAGGTAAGGCTCAGCCCTCTTGCAGTGGGAGACGCTGTAGTTATACTCAGACAAGCAACACAATCAGACTTGATTTTTTTGTTTTGTTTTGCTTTGTTTTGTTTTGTTTTTTAATCTTCCCTCGGGTGGATGTGGAGAACAGACTGCGTGCGAGCACTTTTGGGAGTGGAGAGGGACAGTGAGAAGCTATGTTGAAATCATCCAGTTAGGAGATGATGGCGGCTGGGCCTACAGGAGTATCTGTGGGCAGAGGGAGAAGGGACTGGATGTCAGCAGAAGAATCAGGAGCACCTTTGGGAACCCAAAGCCCTGGGTGTGGATATGGGGTAGGGGGACATGGTGCCCAACCCCATCCCCAGCAGAGCCACGGCTCAGCACCAGAAGGGCATAAGGGAAAGGAGCAGCTGTTTACACAGATGATGCCAGAGATCCAGGTTCTCTCCCTGCTCCGGCCGGTCTGGGGTTGGCTGGGTCTAAGGGCATCTCTCCAGAACTGCGGGGTAAAGGGAATTCAAGGAAGGGTGGCTCTGTCTCAGGAGGGTTGAGCGAACCACGCAGTGGCGCTGCATGGCCAGCAGAGGGCGCCAAAAGCACTGGAGTGAGGTCTTGGGTAGCAGCAAGGGGCCCCAGGCTGGCAGTGGCTGGGAGGTGGGTCTAAGAAGCCCCTGTCCAAAGGAGAACCGGCTCAGCCCCACCCCTCCCCCGTGTCAGGGGACAGTGGAGGCAGAAAACCCACCCGTAGGGCTCCAGAAAAGTGAGGATGGGGTGGCAGGGGAGCTCAGGTGGAAAAGGGAAAAGATTGTGCACCCAGAATTGCAGTCTTGTGAGAGCTATGCCCAGCCTGAAAGACTCAGCCAGAGCAAGGGCTGGGCTTGGGGTGCACGTTGCAGTGGTCGGTGGTGGCGTGGGCAGCCCTCCTCCCCCACACTCCCCAAGGTGGGAAATGGCACCTGCCGTTTGATGACTCCTCCCGCCCCCTCCCTTCCCACATTCAATCTAGCAGCAGACTTGGGGATGCCATCTCCTAAGTCCCTGCCCCCAGCCCACTGCCTGGTGAAGCTTCACCGCCTCCCCGTCTCCCTGGCGCTCCCCTTCCCACGCCCTGCACCCTCACCAAACCATCAGTCTCAGTTTACAAACCCCAAAGGCTCCCTCTGCCAAGAGGAGAAGAGCCGCTCTCCTTTGCCAGGCATGCGAAGCTGCTTCTTAATGTGCTCCTTGGTCCGTTGCAGGGGCAGTGACAACAGTAACGACAGCCCCACCAGTCACGTTATTGATAACCACTGGGAGTGCAGCGGAGGAGCCCTGGGACCACCTCGCTAGCCTTTGGCCACCAACTGCCTCATTCGCTCCTCAGAACAACATCCCGAGTGCTCCGGAGTCCTGTGCGGCTAGTGGCTACCGTCCACCGTCCAGCACGGGGCAGATGTACAGGACATCCCACCGTCATAGAACATTCTAACTGGACGGGGCTATCCCTGAGCCTCAGTTTCCTGAGCTATAAAATGGGGATAAGATTCCAAAGGGCTGTTGTGAGGCTCACCCTATGCTTCACAAAAAGCGAAGTGACTACAGACACGAGCAATGGGACGGATTTCAATAATGACAACACCGTCTCATGATCGTGCTGTGTCAGGAGACGCGAAGGGCTGTTATGAGTACTCACTTAATCCTCACAACAACCCAGCGAGGTGGGCACTAGTTATTCTGATTTCACAGATGAGGAAAGTGAGGCACAGAGAGCTTAAGTACCTTGCCCAAGATCATACAGCTAGAATGAGGGGGTGCAGGACACCCTGTGCACAGGAAAAGCAGCCAAAAGGACACATGGGAAGCCACTTGGCTGATGGCCAGGGGTGGGGCTTGCTCCTGGGGCTCCTGGATGGGGGCAGTGGTCAGTCGTTGTCCACCCCTTCCTGCCTTCATGGGCACAGGGAGAAGCTCTCACCAGCCCGGGGGTCCGACAGCCTGGCCTCCCACCCACCATGTTGCATTCAAGTCCCCCTGCTCAGAAACTTGGGCCAGGGCACAGGGAGGCTTCTGTGTGTTCCTTAAGTCAGCATGCACATCTTGAGCACCCACTGTATGCCAGCGTGGGGGAAGACACTAGGACGTACCAATGAACAAGTGACCTGGGCTCTGCGCTCACGAGGCTGAGTTGGACAGAGGGAGGCCAACATCAAACAGTTCAGCTAACCGTTCAAACGGCCGCCAGAGGGCGTGCTCAGAAGGTAGGGATGCCCTATCACGCACCCCAGCGCCCGGGCCCTCGCCACAGACTGGGGCTAAGTGGGCACATACCCACATGCCCACATGCTGGGAGAAATGCGGTGCAGAGTAGCCAGTGTGTGGAAGGAACAGAAAGGCCAGAGGGCTGGAGTCTGGAGAGCCAGGAAGCCCAGAGTGCTGGTTGGGGGCCAGGCCTTGAGGAGCCTTGTGGGAAGACACCGAGGGCTTTGAGTAATGTGAGACTTTGACCTGAGCATCCCTGTGGCCACAGCGTAAAGAGCAAAACAGGGAGGGGCAGCTGGGTGCTGGGGACCAGCGAGGGGGCTAGCCCTTTGCCCTGCTGTGAGAGCACCTGGTTCGTGGCCACACGTCCTGGTGTATGACACCCAGGCAGGTCAATCACCTCCGTCACCAGGGTGGAGGGGTGCCTTGGTGGGTGTGAATAGACACGCTTCATAAACTTCAAGCTCAAAACAAACTTGCTTTGTTTGCAAGCCTCTCGCTGGACAGTGAGGACGCAGTGGACAAAGGCTCCCTGTCCCTGGAGGCTGCGCGCGTGTGCTGGGCGTGCCTCCACACCAGGGCTCTGGGGGCGTGTTCGTAACAGACCCACATCTCTCCACTGAGGAGAGAAGAGCCTTTCAGACGAGGCAGCCAAAGATCTCCTTCCCATCTCCTCCCTAAGGACTCTGGGCAGGAAAAAGCAGGGAGGGGGGTAACTGTTCAGGTAGGGGGGCAGCAATCGGGGGACCCCAGCGAGCCTGGCCTTACCTGGTGCAGGGCTGTGAGTCCATCCTCATTGCACAAATCAGGGCTGACCTTATTCTTCAGGAAGTAGCGTACTGCAACAGAGGGGACAGGAGTCAGCATCCCGTCATGCACCAGCACGCGGCAATCCGAGGGGCCCGGCTGAGACCCACTTTCCCCCGTGGCCTGAAGCTGACCATCCTACTGACTCTTTACAACAGGCACGGGAGGACGAGGAAGCTGCTGTGGGGAAACTAGGAGTGAGCTGGGAAGGGCGGGGAGAAGACCACCTGTTCCGCAGGACCGATACTGGGTCAGCACCCCAGCAGGTGCTGGGGATGTGGGGGGCGGGGGACAAGGTCTCAGGAGCAGTGGGGGATGGGCGCGGGCCCTTAGCTCCATCCTCGCCAGACCCAGTTCCTGGGGCCACAGCCCCACGGCTTCCTTGGCCTGAGTAAGAACTGAGGTCCACGCGAAGGCGAGACTGAGGCCTCCACCAGGCTTCTAGCCAGAGATGCCATCTCCAGCAGACCGGGGGTTAGGAGTGTCAGGAGTCTGTAGAGGGTATGGTCCACACCGGCCCCACGCGGCACTGTCTGCAGGCCCCTCCCAGATGCCCCGGTAGCTGGTCTCAGCCTCAGCACTGGGTAAGGTCATTTATGGCACGGCCACAGATCACCAAGGCCCAGCGCACCCATCCGCAGGCCATGGGGAATGCCCTGGGCTGGGCAGGTGGCCTTCAGAAGAGTAGAAGTGTTCCCATGTTCCCATGTAGAAGGGGCTTGGGGAAGATTCTGCTCGCATAAGGCAAGGGTTCAAATCCCATGGTGGGGGGCACGGAGGGTGGGCCAGGTTTCCTGTCCCAGAAGACACTCCTTGAGGCAGACATTAAACACCAGCTGCTAAAAGCAACATTTGTGCACAGTAATTATCGGGGTGTTCCCCGTGCTGCATGGGAGCCCCTGATGCGGAATGACTCCCATGGCGGGCAGTTATTTTCAGCCAAAGTTGCGACAAATCACCCCATCTCTACAGAGCCCTTCGTATGCTGGAGCCAAGGCCCCCTTGTATGTGGGCTCTGCTCCAGTGAGGAGCCTGGCTCTGGACACAAGGGAGCAAAGACCCCACCGCCCACACCCAGGGCACGATCAGGCTTTCCCACCTCTGGCTCCACAAGGAAAATGATTCCTACGTGCATAGTGTCTTCTTACTGCGCCCTTCTGAACCCGGGTCCATGTACACGGCCTCCTTTCATGGGTCCCCAATCTGCAGCTACCCCCCCCCCCCGTGGAGAAGAAGAGACAGAGAGTCCCAGTCACACGTGACCATGCACAGCAAATCAGATGCTCTAAGTCCGAAGGCCAGAATGTTGGCCACAGGGCTGTTCTGCTCTGACCCCGAGGCCCAGGCACAGAGAGGGAACCAGCCTGGCAGGAGCCCTAACAGCTGGTGTGGAGAGGCGGGAGAGAGCAGAGCCACAGCAGTGGAGCCCCCCAGGACCCGGCCGGGCCTCCTCCTGCAGACAGACAGGCTCAGGGATCTACACACAGGACAGAAGGAACACCGCAGGTCCTGGGGGGTGCGGTCAGGTCTTTCAGGGCTGTGTTAAACATGAGCTTGCCTCCTCCAGCTTCCTGTTTAAAACCCTCTCATGGCCCCACCTTGCTCCTGGAATGAAGTCCACAGTCCTTTCGTGGGGCTGGCCAACTACAGTACACGGGCTGAGTCTGGCAGGCAACCTGTGCCTGTAGATCACGTTGTTCACTGCAACACATCCACGTTCATTTCTTTACACGTGGCCTGAGACTGCTTTCACCTGACAACAGCAGAGACTGTGTGACCCACAGAGCCTAAAATATTTACTATCTGGCCCTTTATAGGAAAGGTTTGCAGGCCCTGGTCTTCAAGGTCCTGCATGGTGGAGTCACCCCTACAGGGTGTCCACCTTGCCCCATTCCAGGGGGGCATTGCTCTCATCATAGTCTACGTGAATGGCTTGCCTTAGAGTTGCGCAGTGTGCAGCTTAATCAGCTGTACCAGCAATCCCGTCTCCATACCTCTCCAGGCTCATCTCTTGCTCTCCAAGCACCCTGCACCATGAAGGAAGCTGGCTTGAGGGTGTCTCAGGGGTTAACTAGAACTCAGGGAGCACAAACAGAACAGGGACACACTCTCCCTTTTAGCCAGCCGTGTTCACACGTGGCTGCCCACACCCAGGTCAGTGTGGATCCCAGAGCCCCAGATCTCAGGCTTGGTCATCAGTTTGTCAGCGTGAGCCATCTGCTCTTGCACATTTGTTCAGCTGGGGCTGTAAGCAACTTACTCCTCCTCTCTGTTCCTCAGTGTCCTCATCTGTAAAATGGGGATCACAGCAGGGGCTCCTTTGTGGGGCTGCCATGAGGATTAAGTAAGAAAATACCTGAAAGCTACTACCATTATTTACTTATTTATTTTTTAATACCAATGCAAAACAGCCACGAAGCTCCTGCCTGGTCCTGCCAGGTTCTGGGTGCTGGGGACGTAACCATCGACATCCTGTGTTTCCAAGAGCACGTGCCTTGGCTGTAAAGGACAGAGACATCTCACTAGAGAGCTCCGAGCCCCTGCTGCTTCAAGAACCACATTGTAGTGGTCCCCACTGCCCCCCACGCAAGCAAGGTCCCACTAAGACAGCAAGGAGGCAGCTCCCACCCTCCTCTCCTATATTCCCGCTGCTGGCACCAACCCTGTCCCTCCGCCCACACCTCCCTGACAATCTGGCTGGAATCTGGGCCAAGCAGGGCCATCTGCTCCCCTCCATCTCCAGCTGTAGCGAGTGAGGCTGAACCGACCCATCCCGGCAGGAAGCGGGTGGCGGGTTGCCTCTGCAGGGAGAAATCACTGCTGATAAGCCTGTGGGGTTTTTTTTGCCACCCGACCCCTTCCACCCTGCAGAGCAGACTGCCTGACCTCCAGCTGGTCAGGGACACGCCCCCACAGGTGTGGCTCCTGCTCCAGGCCCGCGACGACCAGACAGAGGTGTCTGCCCCCTGGAGGTGGACCTCAGTCCATCCCCGCGGGCCAGGGGTGCTCCAGGGCCGAGCTGCTGTCACCTGGCCATGTGACTGGCACAGTCATGTTTGTGGGGTACACTCCTCCCACCCCATCTCACCTCTGCTTCCACCCAGAACCCAGCAACAAAGCCCACCTTTCCACTGCTTCCGAGGCACTGCCTGATCCAACCTCTGCCCCTTCCTGAATCCCTCAGTGACTGGGTCAGTCACACTGGCTTCTTTCATTTCCCAAGTCAAAATGAAACAAAACAAAAACTGGGCTCCTCCAGGCTTTCCCACACACCATTTCCTGGGCTTGGAGCCCTCTTTCTTCTCACTCTCAGCCCAGCAAACTCCTCCTGAAACACCGATTCCAGCTGAAAGGTCACCTCCTCTGAGAGGCCTTCCCTGATCACCCCAATTTCAGCCGAGTTGCCTGAGTTGCTCTCTCCCATAGCACCTTGCATTTCTGCATTTTGGCTTCACAACAGCACCTCTCCCAGTTTACAAGTACGGGGTGATTAGTTAGTATATGGTAATTATATAATTCTTTGTTTAGTGTTTTGGGTCCCACGAGGGAGCCTGGCTCCTAACAAGGGCCTCAGGATTATCTACTGTAGCAAGAGCCTCTGAAATCTACTCTCTCAACAAACCTCTAGTTCTCACTGTAGTATTATGATTGTTAACTATAGTCACCACGCTGTGCATTAGCGCCTATGTAACTACAGCTTTGAACCCTTTGACCAACATCTCAGAAAAAAAGGTAACTATCTAAGAAAGATGGATATGTTAATTAGCTTAACTATAGTCATCATTTCTACACATGCACATGCGCGCGCGCACACACACAGAAACACCCTGTTATACATCTTAAATGCACAAAATTCTTATTCAAAAACAAAAATAAACCAAGCCGTATCTATTGTGTGAATGTACAAAGTAATAGGGGAAGAATGCTCTGGGGCCCCCAGAGCTGCCTGCTCCTGGGGCCACAGGACTGTGGGGACCTGGGCACAGCCCAGCAGACACACCACAAGGCATGTGACTCATGAACTGAAAAGCAACAATATGGATTTTATACAGAAACGAAGTAGCAAATCTCTCTCTCTGAGCCTCCAAAGGCAGCGCAGCCAGATCAGGCAGCTGACTGCAGCGGCCCTTCGGCCCATTCCCAGGCTGGCAGGGGGGTACCCTCTCATTCCCCTCCTGCCAGGAGGCCACACCTGACACGTCTGGTTGTTCTTCGTGCAGCCCGGTGCTAACGGTGCTCGGAGCTGTGTCGAGCCCTCTGTCTATCCATCCATCAGTCTTCCTGATCCAGTTTGGGGATTAACGACCTGCTGTTATTACCTGTCTCCTGTGACTGCCCCAATCCACAGATGGGAAAACTGAGGCTCAGGTTTGAACCAGTGAAATGACTTACCCAAGGGCACATGTCTGGGAACAGCAGAATTCGGATTTCTAACCCCGGCAGGCTGCCTCCAAAGGTTGACCACTCAGCCACCTGGCTAAAATGATGCCTAACAAGGGCCTGGAAAGGGAACACGAGCAGCAGGAAGAGGAGGAGGGTGAACGCAGAAGAGAGCCACAGCGACGACGCAGTGCAAGAAGGGCCAAGATCATTGCCGACAGCTCAGCGTTCAGGACTCGGTAATCAAGAGAGTGACCACTGACAGTCATCACAGCGACCCTGTCAGTGCAGTCTGCATATGAGGACGTGAGGCACAGAGGTGAACACGTAGCCTGAGGTCCTGTGGCGAATGAGCGCAGCTCTGGGGCTGACACGGGAGGCTGAGTACCAGCACCCTGTCCGTCTGTCTTCCTGCCGCACCTCCACTCCAACTAGACCCCGCCCCACTCGATTCCAGGCACTCTGTTGGCCTGTCGCCAGCTGCCATCCCCCCACCCACCCGGCTGCTCCTGTCCATGGAAAACCCCGCCCACATCGATCCCACCTCCTCCTCTTCCTCAGGTCCCGGGTCAGCCTTGCCTAGAGTCTCCCAGGGTCCCACAGGTACAGCCTGGTCAAACCAGTTCTTCTGCCTGCCCTTCTGCTCTCCCCTTCCCCAGGGAGCCAGGATTGCTGGGGGGCCCACCCTGCTGCTCAGGCATGGCCAGAGGGACTAGCACTCTCAGATGGGTTGCCCTGGGTCCTTCATGCAGGGCACCTCCAAAACCACTCCACTGAGCAATTTCAACCTTTCCGCCCACCACCGCTCCTCCCTAGAGCAGAAACAGCTAGAAATAGCTGCTTCCAGGGAAGCCCAGCTGCCTGTGGCTGGGGGCGGAGACTCAGTCAAGTCTGATGGTGACTTCTGCAGTGGCTGGTGCAGCCCGTTCCACTGCCAGGCAGTTCACCCCAGGATCTGGGGCGATGACACAGCTGCGCTGGAGGATAGGCGAGGAGGACCTAGGTTTCCCTCAAAGTCACATCCCCAGGCACAAACCCCAGGAGCCAGGCCTTGCTCTTCCCCAGGGAGCCTCCCTCCAGGGTCCATCTGGAGAAAAATGTCGAAAAAATACCAGTGTTGGCAAGGAAGAAGGGACATCGAAACCTGCATACATTGCTGGTGGGCACGTGAAATGGAGCAGCTACTATGGAAAAGTCTGGCGGTAGCTCAAAAAGTAAATGCAGGGTTAACATGTGACCCGGGGATTTGGACCTTAGGGATGTACCCAAGAGGAATAAACACAAATATCCACAAAAAATCTTATACATAAATGCTTATAGTAGCATTATTTATAGTGGCCCTGAAGTGGAAACATCCAGGGGCCCATCCACAGATGAATAAATTTTTAAAAATGTGGTTTGTTCATACTGTGGAATATTATGCAGCCATAAAAAAGAACAAAATGCTGACACGTGCCACACCATGGATGACCCTTGAAAACATTTCACTAAGGGAAAGAAGTCAGACACAAAAGTGCCACACAGCATATGATTCCATTTATATAAAATCTCCAGAATAAACAAATCCCTAAAGATAGAAAGTGATTCCTGGTTGACAGGGGCTGAGAGGAGGGACCCCTGGGGTGTGACAGCTAAAGGGTACAGGGATTCATTTGGGATGATAAAAATTTTCTGGAACTAGATAGAGGCAATGGTTGTACAACCTTCTGAATATACTAAAGACTGCAAATTCACACTTCAAAGGTAGATTTCACAGTGTGTGAGTGATATCTTAATTTTAAAAAAAAAAAAAGGAAGGGGTTCTAAGCTGTTCTTGAGCATCCTGCTCAAGCTCTGCTTGAGCTCTTTCCCCTGCCAGTCCCAGGTTCTGTGAGGTCAGCACAGCATCTGTCCCATTCGCTACTATACCCATAGTGCCTGGGACAGTAGCTGGTAGACGGTAGGTCTTCAATTCTTACTTCATGTAAGGGGAAGGAAGAAGGAAGCCACTGGCCACTTGGTCCCTTCAGGGCCCTGCATGATCTGGCCTCTGCCTGCCTCTCCCAGTAGCTTCCCTCCTAACTACCACAGACCCTTCCAGGTCCACCAGGCACCCCCCTCTCTCTTGAATCTCCAGGCCTTCTCATGAGCTATCCCTCTGCCCGTCTCTGCCTTTACTTAGCCTGGTTATTTCTTAACCAGGTCTTGGGTTAAATGTCTCAGCTTAAATGTCACTTTCTCTGTGAATTCATCACCCAGGTAAGGTACCCTTCTCGTGTGCTTTCTGTTCCCTCTCAAAACACTTACTGCTGTGATGTATTTGTGTATGGATTTGTCAGTGTCTCTGCTAGACTTTAAGCCCTGGAGGGGTGGGACAGTAGGAATGATAAATTTTTTAGCTACTGTGACATGATTTGAGCTCCTGGTCAACATCTGATGACTGCAGCTGTAATCATAGCCTACCTAGTCTCCACCCAAGCCTCAGACGTGGCCAGAGCACCCTCTCTTGGGCGGTTCTATGCTTCCTCCTCCAGACAAGCCCCCTGGCCCAGGCCACAGATATTTTCATCTCAGAGAGAATCTTCAACCCTTGACTTCTACAAAGAGGTCAGTGTCCCTCTTAGCATCTCCAATACCTTCAAAACTATGAAGACAAGGTGGCTGAGGGCATGCCAGGCATGGAGCTATTACCTTTTCCTTTCCAGAACCTCCATGCCCAGGACACACGGTTGTGCCGGACAGGAGCTGTGGAGAGGGACTCACATCAGCTATCAGATGCCTCTGTGTATGTGTAACTTACATCTGGTATTAGATGTATACAGGAAAAGTGACTGCAGACCCTTTAGAAGGCAAACTCTATGCAGGCAAATCTTGTCTGTCTTCTTATCTGGAGTATCCAGGACCTAGAGTAAGATCTCAACAAATATTTGTTGCGAGACTTACCAAATAAAAGATTCCTTCTAAGAAAATGAAACCAGGGATATCTAGGAACATCTAGGAAAATATATATATTATATATATTATCTGTAACAGTTCCAAAACCCTAATGAATTAAATCAAAGAAAAATAAATGGAGAAATATTCCACATTCATGGATAGAAAGATCCAACATTGTCAAAGTGTTTGTTAGTTCTTTCTAACTTGACCTATAGATTCAATTCAATCCCAATCAAAATCTCAGCAAGTGATTTCATGAATATTAACAAACTGATTCTAAGGTTTACATGAAGAAACAAAAGACCCAAAATCACACTGAATGAGAACAAAGTTGGAGGACTGATACTACCTGACCTCAACACTTGCTACAAAGGAACAGTAATCAAGACAGTACGGTATGGGTGAAAAACAAACAGATCAATAGAACAGAATAAAGAGCCTAGAGACAGACCCACATAAATACAGCCAACTCTCATCCATTGCTGGTGGGAAAGCAAAGTGATATAGAAGCGTTTGATAGCTTCTTACAAAACTAAATGTACTCTTACCATACAATCCGGTAATCAATCACATTCCCTAGTATCTACTCAAGAGTTGAAAACTATGTACATACAAAAACCTGCACACTAATGTTTATAACAAAATCACCAACACTTGGAAGTAACCAAGATGTCCTTCAGCAGGTAAGTGGGCAAACCATGGTACTTCCAGACAGTGGAATATTATTCAGTGTTAAAAAGGAATGAGCTATCAGGTCATGAAAAGACATGGGAGAACTGGAAATGCATATTACTAGGTGAAAGAAGCCAATCTGAAAAGTCTATGTATTGTATTATTCCAACTATATGACATTAAGGAAAAGACAAAACTATGGAAACACTGAAAAATAACCAGTGGTTGCCAGGAGTTGGGCAGGGGAAAGGATGTATAGGCAGAGCACAAGGGATTTATAGGACCCTGGAAATTCTCCAGATGATATCATAATGATGGACACACATCATTAGACATTTGTCCAAACCCACAGAATGCACAACCCCAAGAGTGGGCCCTACGATAAACTGTGGTCTTTGAGCGATGATACGTCAGCACTGGGTCATCGGGGGTAACCGAA
The DNA here is from genome assembly GCF_011764305.1 of Mustela putorius furo. NCBI lineage: Eukaryota > Metazoa > Chordata > Mammalia > Carnivora > Mustelidae > Mustela > Mustela putorius. The sequence continues at coordinate 7,709,721 of NW_025421464.1, read as the reverse complement.
GCACCACTCTGGCAAGGGGTGCCGATGATGGGGAAAACTATGCATGAGTGGTGCCAGGGGGTGTGCGAAATCTCTGTACCTACCCTCATTTTTGTTGTGAGCCTACAACTCTTCTCAAAAACTAAAATCTAAGTAAATTAACAAACAGAAACCAGGGAAACCTATATACAAAATAAGCCACAGTCAATGCTCATGAAAAAAGCAGTCTTTCTGAAATGTGGGAGTGGGCGAAGAATAACTTCCTAGTGTATCATGGACGTTTGTATGGAATTTCCTCCACGGGAGGGAGAACTGCTCTTAACTCATCTAATAAGAGAGTATGTGTAAGGTTTCTCCACCAGAGCTGCAAAGCCTGCCTGCTTGCACCTCAAACTCAAGGCGAGGGCACTGCTGGTCCAGAAACACAACCCTTGTACCTCACCCATTCCATTCATGAACACATTGGACCCCGGCTGTGCCAGATCCCTGTTCTTCACTAATTCTGCTTCCAGAATGCTCCCAGTACCTCTCCCTGCAGCTTCCCTGAGATCCAGGAACCTGATCTCCCTTCTGCCCCGCAGCGCCTGGCCTCCTGGGAACTCTCCAAGGTACCAGCTGTTTCCCCCCAACGGCCCACTTCTCCCCAGACTCCCTGCACTCTTCCTGATTTCCTCCTGTTGCTTCCCCAACCCTGTCTCTCTCACCACACTCCTCTGTCTACTTATCTCTCTGTAATATTTTTTTTAAATTATCTAATTATTTCATATCTCCAGGCAAGAAACAGATAAAAATATTCCCACCCTAAAGGCAGAGGCTGAATACATATAAACACTAAAATGGCTCCGTGGCCATTGTAAAAATATCTAACATTTACCGAATATTTTCCAAGTGAGACACTATTCTCAGATGCTACATGTGTCATCCCAGTTAAACCCTGCAATAATCCTATGACTTAGGTGCTGTTATCAACTCGTTGAACAAGGAACTTACATGATTTGCTCAAGCTCACTTAGCTAATATGTGTTGAGAACCGATCCTAGAGTGGTCAATTGACAGGCACAACTGGTGTTTCAGGCATAACTAGTGACGAGGGATTCCTCAGCCAGATATAACCAAGAATAAAAGCCATTCCATATTCAGTTGCTTATGAAGGGGGAGATTCCTTTAGCTCCCACCTGCCCATTTGACCATTCTGTCTGGTTTCCCCGGGTCCACTCTCCTGTCCCATAATCATGCCCTGCCCTCCCCCATGATTGTCAGCCTGGCTCTCAGTTTTCTCCTAAAGATGCTATGTCTTGCTCTTCTAACTCAGTGCTCTGTTGCATAGGACAGGGGCAAATCCCACTCTGGGCTTCCACCTGTCTGCTTGAGAAAATTAAACAAGATTTTTGAAAATTTTAAAGGTAACCACTCAAGAAACTGAAATCGGGATTTCTGTTTTCCATATCAATGGAAAAGATCAAAGAAAATAAGCACCATCTGCATTAAAGTCACAGAATGGAAGAAAGAACATAGAAACACAAACATCACAAGGCCTGTGGCAAGATGACCAAAATAACTAAACATCTACTACAATAAATGAATCTACCCTCCCCTATAAAGCAGTGAAGATTTGGTTGTCAAAAAGAAAAAAAAAATGTCAAGTGTGTGCTGCTTACAAGAGATACATCCCAACAAAATAACAGACTAAAAATAAAGGAATGCTCAAATATAAACCAGCCAAACGCAAACACAAAGAAAGCGGGGGTGGCAACATTACTATGATGCAGAATGGAATTCAGGGCAAAAACAGGAGGTAAGCAATGTTAGGTTGATTAAAAACAGATACTTCAAAATGAAATCCTAAACACAAAGAAGATCAGTGGCTGCTGGGGGTCAGTTGTAGGGTGGGGAGAACACAGTCATCATCATGAGAAAACCCCATGAATCACATAATCCACAAAGCAAAATCCAGTGCAACAAAAATTGCCCATATGTAAGTCGAAAATACAGTTTCTTCCCCCGTATCTCAGGCACATACACACACGAAAGAAAAGAGGAGGGGTCGGGGGTAAGATTTACGGACAAGGACGCTCACAGAAGCATTGTTTAGAGACACTGTTCACAACCGAGAATTGCCAGAAGCAACCCAAATGTCTACACAATTGGAGACTGATTAGGTAAATTATGGAACATTCACGTGATGGAATATTCTGCAGCTTGGGTCTTTGAGGAATTTTTAATGATGTGGGAAATGTCTGATATATAGTGTAGAATGGAAAACCAGAGATCAAAACCGTACGTTCAATGCAATCTCACTTGGAAAGGAAAAATGCATTCCACGCAGGCACACGTGGCTCACTGGAAAAAGAAAATTAAGATATGAACTGTGGCTATCAGTGCTTTTTATTTTATGGTGGCCAGAACTTTCCAAGCATTTAAAAATACGTAGGTGCTACCTTCATAACCAGAATTTTCCAGTTCCACTAAAAACCAAAAACCCTCTATCGAATGACAGCCAAGTGGTAAGAACTACATTTCTGGTGAAATTTCTAGGGGAGTAAGGGGTCTCAAGCTGGTTTGATTCCATGAAGCAAACGCTGAAGCTGAGACCCCTGTGTCAGGTAGGAAGTTAAATAGAACCAATAATGATATCCCTTCATTTGTGTCAGGCAAGGGTTGGCCAACTCTGGTCCAATGGCTCAGTCGTGCAATTTTGAGCTGCTTGCAAGTTAAGGATGGTTTCTATATTTTTCTAATGGTTGGGGGAAAAAAATCAATGAAGAATCCTATTTCATGACACATGGAAATTAGGTGAAAGCCAAATATCAGTGTCCGTAAATGAAGCTGAAACAGAATGCAAGCTCGTGAGTTTGTATACGGCTTTTGGTTGCTTCCGCCATCAGAACAGAGACAGGGCGCCCCACACAGCCTACAACAGTTCTTATCCGGCCCTTTACAGAGCAAACTTGCTGATCTCTGGTGCAGCGCTTTTAAGCTAACAAAGCATGTTGAAAACCACAGTCCTTTCCCTCCTACAATAAAAGCTTCAAGGTCCCAGACATGAGAGGAAGAAATCAATATACATTCGAGGTAGACCATTGCATCCTGGCCAGGAGGGGCGTGGGCAGATCAGGTTCCACATCTTCACCTGCCAAGAAATGCGGGGCACAGAGCCCTGAGAGCCTGCTGTCGCTGCTCACCTCTCTCCCCACGGGCACGCCCCCAGCTCAGCCACCCCAAGCAGCTGAGCTTCCTGTCAAGAACGTGACCTTCTGAAGCCAGGGTGGTGGGGACTGCAGCTGCAGGAAGGAAGGTATTTTTATCCTGACCCTGCTTCCTGTTTGACAGATGGGGGGTTTCATGTGCTGGTGTTTGGTTTTGTCATTTCTGGTACAGGCCCTGCTCACTGGCCACATCAGAACAGAAGCTATCTCCTAGCAGGGCAGCTCCCTGCCACCCAGGACCACCACCCACCACCTGTCCTCTGGCCTCTTCTGGCTGTGGCACACACAGCCTCCTGTGCAAGCTTGCAGAAACCTGGGCGCCCAGCTGGGCAGGGGGAACATGAGCGTTTCTGCTGTAGAACACAGAAAAACCACTCCTCAATCAGAGGGTAGCTGGCTGGGCCGGGAGGAGAGCAAGTCTGCAGATTTTCCAGAGCTTCTTGAGCAAGGCTTGGCTTGGGGAGGACTGACCGGGCCGCTGCTGGAGGCAGAGTTTAGTCTGGGACTTGAGAATGTCCTCAGCCCTAGGATCTGGGGATCATTTACTGATGCTCCCAGCAGCAGATGAAAACGGACTGTCCTCCACCATCCTACCCCAGGACTCAATCAGATGTGGGAACAGAGAGCAAACACATCAGCATCTAACAAGCTGGTAATAGCAATACAATAGCATGTACTGAGCACTTACTGTGTGCCCAGCACAGAGCAGGAATTAGCTCACCGAATCCCCACAACAGCCCCAGGCAGAAGCGAGGCAGCCTCTCCGATCACTCCTATTTTATAACCGGGATACTGAGGCACAGTGAGTCTAATCAGCTTCCTAGTCAAACCACTCAGCTAGTAAGGGACTCTAGTCCCTTGCTCTGCCAGGACGAGTCCCATGCATGTCTTAGAGCTAAGCCTGACCCCAGGTCTCAAGAGCTGGGGATCTGCAGCCCAGAGCCTTCCTGTTTCCTATTCTGCCAGCACATCCTGCACCAGGCTCTGAGCCAGAGGAATGAATGGGCTGGTCTGACCTTTGCTATAACCATTCTCAGTCTGTAGTGGGGACACCAGAACGTACCACTGGGGGACAGGCAAGCCACCTAAGCATGGCATCTGGCATGCAAACACGGGTGTCACGGCTGAGGATTCAGACCCTGTTAGCCAGTGATCTGATGCCAGGCATGTCATCTTCTCTACCTGAGCCTCAGTTTCTCCCATCTGTAAAATAGGGGTTATAACCTCGTGAGGTTATCTGACAGGAAGGTCACAGAGTATTGATGATGGTGACAACAATAACATCATGACATGAATTAGGTGCCTCTCCCCTGACACAAACCCTCCATGGGAATGTCCTCAAGCTCTCAGCCACCAAATGGTGGCTCTAGGGCGTGAGCATTTTTGGCACTCTTGTGGGATGACCACAAGATAGAGCCTCAGGGTAGCCCAGGTGTGGCAGCCAGTGTCCAAACGCTGCCCACATGTGCCTTTGCCGTAGGCTTCGCACTGACTAGAGCTGACTGGCGTGTGGCTCTACAGGATGGAGTGTGGCTTCTGAGGCTGCGTCACAAAAGAGAGGGTGGGCTCTGGCTCGCTCCTTGGATCACTCACTCGGGGAAGCAGCCGCCACGTCGAGACGACATGCAGGCAGCCCTATAGAGAGGACACTCAGTGAGGACTGGGGCCTCCTGCCACCCGCCGTGTGAGTGAGCCATGGTGGAATCAGAACCTGTCACCCCACTCCAGCCCTCAGATGACAGGAGCTCTGGTAATATATCGATGACAACCTCTCGAGAAACCCTGAGCCAGAACCCAAGCCACCTAGCTGCCCCAACCTTAGCCTCCTGCCCCTCACAGTCAACCAGGAAAGTTGGTGCTGAATCCTACAGCTGATTAGGGTTTCAATTCCCCACAACCCCTCAGGGCTGAAAACTTGCCTGGGTCTCTCTGTGGCAGGGGCACAGCCCAGGCTTCCCTGCTGCGTGAGAAGGGACCAGGTCTTGAGGCAGCTTCCCGAGCTAAGGGACCATTTACTTGGCTGAGCGAAGTGGGGAAGACATTGCCAGCCCCTGCCCCCAGCGGCCACCCAGAGTTTCCTAAATCACAGACCCGAATCACAGACCCGAAGGTGGTTCTCTCCTGCTCAAAACCCTCTCATGGCTCCCCACTGCCTTCACAGTGTCTGTGGGCGAGCCCAGAGGTCCACACAGAGTCCTAGCAATGGCGGCAGCAGCAGCTGCAGCAGCAGCAGCAGAGAATCTGTTGGAAATGTAAATCCTGCAGTTCTACGCTCAGACCTACGGGCTCTATGGTTTGACAAGCCCTCCCGGTGATCTGGATATTCCAGCCTTCTCTGCCATCATTCCTTCCTAGCTCTCCTGGGTTCTACAAATACCCCACTTCCCCATCCTCGTCTCCCCTCCAAATATTCACCAGGCTCCAGCTCTGTGTCAGGTGTGGGGGCACACCAGTGAACAAGATAGACACGGGCTCCACCCTCCTCCAGCTTGCAATCTGCCCTCCCCACAGTCTGGAATATTCTTCCCTTCATCCCACCAGCCAAATCCCTGCCCAGCCCTGAGGCCACTGCAGGAGACATTCAGGAATCACGAGTTGAACATTAAATGAGTGAATGAATACAAGACCGAATGCACCACCTCAGCTAAGTCCTCCTTGACCTTGACTTAGGTGCCCTCAGGAGACAGTGTGCACCTCAGCCAGAGCCCCTGTCATCCTCACAGTGGCCCGTAAGGTACTGTGAGCCCTCTGGGTCTGTGAGAGCCTCATATATGCAAAACCCAGACTGAGATGCACCATGAGCATAAAAAGCATTGGACTCAGAAGATTTAAACCAAAAAAAGAAAAGAAAAAAGATATGGAAAATGTCTCAGGAATTTTTTGTACTGACTGTATGTTGAAAGGATATATCAAGTTAAAGAAAATACTTTATACAAGTTAATGTCACCTGTTCCTTTTCCACTTTAATTTGCCTACTGGAAAATTTAAAGTATGGGGCTCACATTGTCCTCCTTCTGAGCAGCACTGAGCTGGACTGCATTTAGTCAGATGACTGTGGACACAGATGTGAGCTCTAGGAGGGTATTTCTGTCCATCCGTCTTCCCTCTCCTCCTCCCCCCTCCCTCTCTCCGTTCTCCTCCCCCCCCCCTTTCCTCCCTCTTCCTTCCCTCCCTCCTTCCTTCGCCCCTCCCTCCGTCTCTCCGCCTCTCCATCCCTCCGTCTCTCCGTCTCTCCATCCCTCCGTCTCTCCCTCCCTTCCTTCCTTGCTTTCCCCCTCTCTGCCCCTCCCCTCTCCTTCTTGCCACAAGCATTTATAAGCCATCTGCTCTTGTGCTCCCACCGTGAGACCTGGCACAAAGTAAGTGCCAACACCATTTGCTGAATGAATAGACCAACACTCGGAAGCAGTCTGAGCCAGCGATGACCCTAAGGGAGTTTCCCTCCCGTTTAGCTCCCATACCTACTTGTTTGGGTGCAGTTTTCCCATTTCATCTCAAAGGAAGCCAACCTCCAAAGATGGCCTTGTGTAAGTCAGAGCTGAGGTCCGTTCTCCTCTTGTAGATGGAGCTCAGGGGCACTCAGGTCCTGGGGTCAGGACTTTGTGTGCAGGAACAAGTTGTTCTCCAAGTTCGAAAAGTCTGGCCAGAGCATGGGTCCGGGCTTGGAGCTTTAGTGCCAAGCTCTCCAGTGAGGGGACAGCACGGGGCTGAGCCATCCACTAACCCCAACCCCATCCCCCATGAGCTTGGCAGGATGAGTGTGCAGGTGGGTCAGCAAGACTCGAGCCCCCGGCCTGCTTCAGAGACTGGGCAAGAGTCGCTGTGGGCATTACAGGTCTGTGTCCTTGAATCTCAGACTCAGAGTCCCTGACTGTACCCCTCCCCATCCCCACCTCCCAGTCCTCTGGTTTGAGAGCTGTAAGGCACTGGGATGAGCCACAGTGTCTCAGAGGAGCTGCCCGTTGGGGCTGGGAAGGCAGCAAGAGAGCTGGCATTGGGGTGTGGCCTTTCATGCCCTGGGACCCCCTTGTAGCTAACACAAGGTTGTAGCCCCCACACCATGGCCCATCGCCCACGGAGCATCCCTCCTGTTCCCACTGGTTTTATCCCCTTCCCGACTTGGCACTGAAGCATCTTTCCCTGCCTGAGGCAAGATCCTTGCTAATGTGACTATTTCTGCTAGGACGCCCTCCTCTAGCCCAGCCTCTTCTATCTTTCCCCATGGTTGGCTCCTTCTCATCCTTCAGGTCTCCTAAAGCCCTTGGAGAGACCTTCCCAATGGCCTCCCTCAGGGTCCATCACCAAGGCACAGCAGGGGATTTCGGGGTCCAGGGGAGTGAATTGCCACCTATGCCTTCAAGAGTCTTCTCTTCCCTTCAACATACTCCACGGGCCATGACCCATTGTTTCAGGCACTCAGACCGCGCACCTCAAATAGCTTCACATGTAGGCTGAGAGAAAGAACCACCCCCCCAACCAGGAGTCCATGCTGTTATTCTGCTTGAATGATGTTCTAGAACAAGCAAAACTAACTAGTTGATTCACACCCCACTAGGGTGGCTAGAATCAGAAAGCAGACAAAACAAGTGTTGGCAAGGATGTGGGAAAATTGGAACCCTTGGATGTCACTGGTGGGGATGTAAAATGGTGCAGCTGCTCTGGAGAACAGGCTGACAGTGTCCTAAAAACAAAAACAGAATTACCATATGGTCCAGCAATTCCACACCTTGGTACCTGCCCCAAATCATTGGAAACAGGAACTCAAACTAATACTTATGCACCCGTACTCTCAGCAGCATCATTCACAACAGCCAAAACCTAGCCACAAGGTGGAAACAACCCAAGTGTGTACCTACCTTTGGTCACAAAAGGGAATGAAGTGTGGACGTGTGCTATGATAGGGATGAACTTGAAAACATTCTGCTAAAATGAAAGAAGCCAGACTCCTTACATATCACAGGACCCCATTTATAAGACACCATGGTAGGGAAGCCCACAGACAGCAAACAGACTGCCATTGCCAGGGGCTACAGGGAGGGGAGAAGGGGAAGTGACTGCTTAACGTGTATAGAACTGCCTTGTTGCAGGGGGAGGGCAGGGGTGGAAATGTTCTGGAACTCCATGGAGGTGGTGGTCACCCAAAACTGTGAACGTACTAAATGTCAGACTTGAATACTTGAAAATGGTTAATTTTGTGTTATGTGAATTTCGCCTCAAACAAACAACTATCCTGTAGTGACAAAAAAGAAAAAAAAAAGGCATCAGAACAGAACTTGCCAAGGGTTGGGTAGAGGATTAGCTGGAGAGGTGCATGAAGGAAACTTCTGGAGGGATGGTGATGTTCAGAAATATAATGTGGGCCACATACATATTTTTTTAATTTTCTGGTAGCAACACTACAAGATAAATAGGTTTTGGTAACAATATATTTTCATCTTAATGTTTGAATCTTAATACTGTATTTTAATCTATATTTTAATTTTTTATAATATACTTTATTTAACCTACTGTATCCAAAATATTATCATTTCAGCATGTCATAAATATTTTTAAATTCTGTATCTTGACTGTGGTGTTGGTCACACAAATCTCCATCTGTGATTTTAAAAACTGCAGTGCTAAACGCACACTCTCTCTCTCTCTCATGCATGAAAACTAGCCAAAAAAAAACAAACAAAAACAAAAACAAAAAGCCCAGTAGGTTTGATGAGTTATATCAATATCAATTTCCTGGTTGTAAGACTATGTTATAGTTTTCTAAGATGTTACCACTGGGGTAAACTGGGCCAAGGGTAAGGGATCTCTGTTATTTTTGTGCCTGCCTGCGAAACTAAATTATCTCAAAATAAAAAGGCATGAGTTTGGCTCACTGGGGCAGGGCCTTGGACTCCAGACACAAAAGGCAGAAGCTGCGTGGGTATGCGGCCGCTACACAGACTTGCCAGGCACCTGTACTGGGCTGAGCCAAACCGGCCCCAGCCCTCGCCTTGGTGGGGGTCACAGGGATGCATGGTAACAAGATTACCACTCAAATAGATGGAACCACGCGGGGAGGATGCCTGGCAGGGACCAGGCCAAGTCAGGGGCTCAGCAACCCCACAAGCCTGCACGTCTATGGCTGAACGCCAACTGACATAGTTGAAGAGTAATGACATCTGATGGTCGTCGTGCTTTGGAACCTTCCGCTATGCTGGACACTGTGCTAAAGCAAGGCAGCATCTTGTCCTTGGTGCAACCCTTTTAAGTAGGTGATATTCTTTCTATCTAGCCAAAAGAGAAACTGAGGCACGGAGAGATCGAGTGATTTGCCCAAGATCGTCCAACAAGCAGCAGAACTGGGATTTGAGCCCAGACGGTCTCGCTCCAAAGCCCTGGGTCTGACCCATGCACGTTGGTGACTCCCAGGCTGGGTGCCTGGTGGATCTTTAACCACCCCGGACCAACCCCCTCTGTCACTCTCATCAACACCAGGTAGAATGTTCGAGCATTAACACACTGATGAGGCCCGAGTAACCATGACCACAGTGCCCTTTGGCCATCACTGCAGCCGGTGGGCCCTTGGGCCCAGCCCTCCCTCTCCAAGTCCTTTTAAAAACAGCAGTTTCAAAACAAAAACAAAGACAAAACAAAACAGCAGTTTCTCCACCCGCTGATGAACAGACAGGCGAAATGCAGCGCAGCCGCTGAAAGGACTATTATCCAACCATAAAAAAGAGACAAGTGCTGAGGCTTGCGACAACATGGACGAACCTGGAAAGGCTGATACCAGGTGAATGAAGTCAGACATCAAAGTCACATACCGTACGATTCTGTTTACATGGAATGTCCAGAATAAGTAAACCTACAGATCAAGAAAGCAGACAGGTGTTTCCTGTGGGCTGAGGCGAGGGGACCTGGAGAGTGACTGCTAATGGGAACAAGGTTTCCTTTTGGGATGATGACAATGTTCTGGAACTAGGTAGTGGTGGGGGCCGCACAACACCATGAATGTACTCAATGCCCCTGACTTGTACACTTGGAAATGGTTCATTTTATGCTATGTGAGTTGCACTTCAAATTTTAGAAAAACTCAGTAGTTTCCAGACTTTGGGGCACTTGAACTCTACAGGCAGACCCGGATTCCTGATATAACCGGGGGCGGGGGGCAAACTGTGTCTGGGTCAGGGAGGCCCGCCCTCCATCCCAGGCTGCCCCTGCATGTCCAGCTGCCCTCTCCATAGGAAAAGACTTTCTCTGCCTCACACCCCAGAGGTCCATGGGGTGAGGGGAGAGCAAAGAGATTCCTTTGGGCCAGGTTCTGGGAAGCTAACCACAACAGGGGTGCGGGTAAGACAAATGCCAACATTCATGGGACCCTCATCAGATCCCGAACACTCTGCACATCCTCCTACATCGTCCTCCCGACAACAGTGAGCTTTGTGCTGCTGTCACTCCCATCACAGATGAGGGACAGGGGCTCAGAGATCAAGTTCCCTGCAGAAGCTCACCGAGCTAGTAAGTGGTAGAACTCCCAGGCGCCCCCCTCTTCCAACCACACACACACTCAGCCAACAGAGGATCACGCGCCTAGGGTTTGGGGGTTCCTCTGCTCTCAGGGGCTCACAGCCTGTGTGATTACTCTCCCTCCAAAACCAGGAGCGGGGATCAAAACTCACAAGATTTTGAAACACAGGTGCTGGAGGCTGCCCTCAAATTAGAGATAGGCTCTGCAGAGGCAGAATAAGGTTGCACAGAAGCCAGGATATGGACAGATGGAACTGGTCTAAATCCTGCTCTGCTACTTCCTGGCTGTGTGAGCTTTGGGCAAGGTGACAACCTCTCTGAGTCTGTTTCCTCCTTGGTGAAGTCGAACCCACATTACAGGCACACAGGTGATGCACAGGAAGGACACAGCACTGTGCAGGGTGCAGGGGAGAAGTCAGAGCTGGGGCAGGGAGGCAGAGTGTGCTGGGGGGAGCCTCTGCTTCTCCTCCCCTGGTCCATGCACACCCCAGGCTCTGGGGCCATCTGACATTTGCCATGTTGGAGCGTGGTGCTTTCCTGGGCTTGGACAAGAGGAGAATTTGTCTCACACTCCAAAATGGAAACTCAGGTCATTCTGGATCCAGCCTAGCTAAGGGGACAGAGCCCAAGGGACAGAGAGCCCTGTGGGACTGGGCTGAGGGCCCTGGCAGGATTTCAGGCCAACCCAGCCCATTTACTGGTGCTTTCCCAGCCAGAAGGAGGCCCACGCTAATTAAGTGAATGTGCCAGTCTGCAAATCGATTTCTGCAGCTCCAGCTCTGAGAGGGGCCAGCCGCTCTCAAACTGGGTCAGAGACTGTTACTCCCTCAGAGTCCCCCAGAAGCACCGACTTCTTACCTGCATCTCGGCTGGTGAATCTAGGCCCCAGTCACTCCCCACCCTGGTGCTGTGTTTGGGTCACTGACCAAGGTCTTCACCTCCAACAGCCCAGCCCACCCCAATGGGCATTGCACTCCTCTCTGGAGAGGCGGCCTCCCGGCTCCCCCACAATGCCAGGCTCAGAGGTCCAGGCGGTTGCTTGGGGTGGGGGTGGGGGCATGGCCATGTATCACGGTTGGTTCAGGGTCAAGGCATCTAGGGCTGCAAGCCCAGCTCACGGTCAGGACCTAGCAGAACCTGCTGAGTTCATCAATGAGAACAGAAGGAACCAGCCCAAACAAAGTCCAAACGGAAGGCAAAAGGGACATCTTGGGGGTTAAAGATTACCAGCTCGAAGGCCCAGGGTGAGGGGCAGAGCTCAAACATAGCCTTCAACAGAAGCCATGAGCCATGGCCCAGATATATGTTGGGGATATCCTAACAGTCCTAAGGACTGTGTTTCTCAGGGGCTCGCTATGTGCCAGGATGTCTGCCCGTGCAAGTGACATACATTTCCTTATTTAAATCTTGAAGCATCCTGTCAGTGTCTCCAACGTACAGATGGTGAAACTGAGGCTCAGAGAGATGGACTGACTTGCTCAAGGCCATAGAAAAGTCAGATCTAGACCCCAGGCCTGGCTGACTGCCAAGCTCTTGCTCTAGACCACTTGCTAACCTGCTTCCTGACTATGGGAAAATCTCACAGTGTACCCGCGATGGCCCACCACGCTGCTGGGGCGTCACCGAGCCTTGGTTTCAGATGTGACTCAATCGCACTGGCCTATGAGCTCCCTGGAATCAGTGCTCAACACCATCCTGCCACCAGAGCTGGCTGCCTGTGCCCTGTGGATCCCCCCGGGCTCCGGGGCCTGACCAGTGGGGTGAGTCTCCTGGATGAAGCTACAGGAGACTGGGATGAGTCAGGCCCCAGGAGGACAAGGAGAGCTTCATAAATCAAAGGAAGCTGGCTGAAGCTGGAACTCCCAGTGAAGGGGAACCTGAAACCCTGGGGGCAGTGGCTGCTGGCTGGCCAAGGCTCCATTTTGCTGGGGGTCTGCAAGCGGAGGGTGGGGCTGGCTCTCTGGACAAGTGGCGAGACGGAAAGAGGCCATTGGTGGAGGGCAAGTATGAGAGCGAGGACTGATGGAGAGGGCTGGGAGACCGGTCCAGGGAACTGAGCTGGACGGCAGGGTACTCTGACCAGGCGCTGCTGTGTTACAGTCCTCTCCTCTGTCTCTCCACAAAGCTGTCAGTGCAGTCTTCCCACTGAGGAAGCACAATTGTCTGGCTCTGCTCCAGGGCCCCAGCCCACCCAGATCCTGGAAGGTCCCTCGTGAGAGGGGTAAGGAAGTCCTTACAGGCTGAAGAAGCCCCATGACCCTCTCTGTCCCCCATACAGTCTAGCCTCTGATTGCTACAAAAGGGGGCAGCTTAGTGTGGAGATTAGGGCACAAGCCAGAATGTCTGAGCTCAGTTCCCAGGTCTGCCACTAACTCGCTGTGTGACTCTGGGCAAGTTACTTAACTTCTCTGTGCCTGTATTTCACAACTGCAGAAACTGGGTAATCACAGAACCTCTCATAAGGTTGCCAGGAGGATTCAATGGGTGAATATGTATAGAGCACTTTAAATGTCTGGCACATAGCAAGTGCTAGCAAGCCGGATGCCACTTTAAGCAGTACGGACTATGAGTCAACAGCAACAGTGTATAAAAGCAAAGCTTCCTCACACTTTCTCCAAACCTAAGCAAACGCTGCTGACCAGGACCACCAGCACACAGTAGGGACTTCAAAAATTGTTGGCTGCTAGTGCAGAAGCCATCATCTGTTCAGCAAACCCCGCCTCCTCATCCTCCTGGGCACACAGCTAGAATCTCTGTCCCCATCTCCCTTGCAAAGGCGGGACCACAGTCTGGTCCTGGTCAGTGGAAGGTGGGCAGGAGTGGCGTAGGTAGAACCATGTGGAACCCTCCCTTGCAATCCCTGCACACTCTCCACTGCTGGCCTGAATGGACAGGACCTGAGGAGTCTAGAGCTGTACTGCCCAGTATGGTGGCTACAAGCTATACGTGGGCACGGACACTTGACATGTGTCCAGTCTGAACTGACATACAAATGTGTCAACACACACTGGAGTTCAAAGGCTTCTATTAAAAGACCTCAGAATGTCATTAAGAAGTTTTTACACTGACTGCATGTTGAAATAATATTTTGCATACACTGAGTTGAATAAAATATACCTTTAAATTTATTAATAATTTACTCAAAGTAATTCCACTGGTTGATTTTCACCTTTTTGAATGTACTACTAGCACATTAAAAATGTCATATGGGACTTGCATTATATTTCTATTGGATGATGTAGATGAAGGGCACAGAAGCACAGATGGAAGGAGCCTGGGTACAGGGTCCCCGCGTGGAGGAGTCACCTGAGGGGACCTCTCAGAGTTACACAACCATCACCACAATCTATTTTAGAACATTTCAGCACCCCAAAAAGAAACCTGGTGCCCATTAGCAGTCATGCCTTATTCTCTACCTGGCCCTCCAGCCCTAGGTAACCCATAAACACCCATGTTGGACGGTTATATGAGCAAGAGATAAACTTCAAAATGTCAGAGCAGTTAGTGCTTTATTATAGATTAAAGATGGCCACAAATTATGACCCTCGAACTCCTGCCATCGAGACATGGGGTCTTCACCCCTTCTCCTCAAAACTAAGTGGGCTTTGTAATTCTTCCAGGACTCAAGATATGGGCAGCTTTGACTTCCTGGATCTTGACACATGTGCTCTGGGAGCCCTGTGCTACCACATAAGTCTGACTGTGCCAGGGCCGCCATGTTGGACAGGCCACGTGGAGAGAGAGCTGCCGAGCCAGCTCCCAGGTGCCCCAGCCCCTACTATGTACATCATCCTAGCTAAGGCCCCAGCACAGATGAAATTTCTCTGCTGTTGTCTATCTGAATTCCTGACCCGTGGGAGGAATTTTATTATTTTAATGATTAATAAAATTTTGTTTTTTAATAATAAAATGGCGGGTTTTTTTTTTTAAAGATTTTATTTATTTATCAGAGAGAGAGGGGGGGGGAGAGAGCAAGCACAGGCAGGCAGAATGGCAGGCAGAAGCAGAGGGAGAAGCAGGCTCCCTGTCGAGCAAGGAGCCCGATGTGGGACTCGATCCCAGGACGCTGGGATCATGACCTGAGCTGAAGGCAGCTGCTTAACCAACTGAGCCACCCAGGCGTCCCATAATGGCAGTTGTTTTAAACCACTAAATTTTGGGGTGGTTTTTTTACATGGCAATAGAGAATGAGGGTCCCTCCCTGGTAATAGAACTCCCCTCCACATCTCTACTTCCTTACACCTTTCTGGGTCACTTCAGGGATTTGGTCAACAGCTCACAGCCCTCTGCATGGTTCTGCAAACCCCAGTCACAGCCCCCTGCTCAAATCTGATGATGTAAAGAGGGTGGCAGCTAGCAGGCCCATTTCATTTACCCAGGAGATCAGTTTGATCCTTTCCTCTGCCTCCCTTTCTTTTCCTCTCTGCCAGAAGGTTCTCAAAGATCAGGATTCTCCGCCAAAAATGATCCATTCCAAGTCTGCCAGGATCTGGTGATCCAAGAGCTCTTCCAATCAACAACAGACTTGCCTTCAGTGTGGCCAGCTGCTGGGAAAACCCTCTTGGTGTTAAGCTGCCTTTGCGTCCTCCTTGGGGACTCCCTACCAGCTTCTCCAGACTGCAAGTCACCCCCCACAACAACAAGGAAGCTGGCCCTCTGGCCTGACAGCACAAAGGGCCTGCCGTGGACTGAACTCTATCCTCCGCAAATGTATATGTTGAAACCTGAAGCCCCAGTATGAATGTGTTTGGAGATGGTGCCTTTAGGAGGTCACTAGATTTAAATGAGATCATGAGGGTGGGGCCTTTGTAGTGGGGTTAGTGGCCTTATGAGAAGAGACACCAAAGGGTTTGGTCATTCTTTTTCTCTCTGCCATGGAAGGACACAGTGAGAAGGTGGCCATCCATAAACCAGGAGGGTGATTCTCACCAGAAACTGACTATGCTGGCTCCTTGATCTTGAACTTTCAGCCTCCAGAAAGGTGGGAAATACATTATTACTATTTAAGCCACCTGGTCTGTGGTGTTTTGCTACACTAGCCCAAGCCCAAGGCAGAGCCCTAGTACCTGGCTGAGGTCTCCAAGCCATGGCCACCCGGGAAAGATATGGGGGATTTTGGCACCCATTGGCTCTGCCCTGGGAGACACCTCGGTCAAGGCAGTAATCAGCTACTGAGTGCCATGAGTCAGAAGCTGTTTATTAGCCAGAGCACACCAAGACCAGAATATACTTGCCAAAAATGGAGTTTTAAGAAATCTACAGAGTTGTGTGGGCTTTATGAATATATTTTCAGCTGCAGAGACAAAGATGGTGTATTTGACATGTCCTCAAACCTACTTACCGATTTATCTGTATAAAATCCAACCCCCTCCCTTAATTAGAGCTTAACCTTAAGCTTCTTTTAGTGAAAAACAACTTACCAACCAAGAGCCTCTCCAGTGAATGGCTTATCTTGAAATCAGCAGCTTATTCAATAAGGCACCACGTCACCTATGACAACGAGACTGCACTGCTTTCACGAAATAAGAACAGTCAGGCTCTTCAGGACCCAAATGTAAATCTTCTTTGAATTAAAACAAGCTTCTGGAGCCTGAAGTTATTGCTATATAACATTTTGCAGCACCTAGTGTCAGAATATGTTTTTGAAAACGTAAGTGGGGCATGACCCTTGACACGGCATCTGTCCCAAGACAAGCTTGAAAAGACAGAAGAGAGAGGACGAACTACCCCAGCCCAGGAACTATTCATTCTATGGCTCAGCCTATGCAGATGATGGAAATTCACCATGGACTATAAATGTCTAAGTGCAAATGAGGTCTGATTGCCTGTGGTGGGTATACCCTGGGGAAGACTGGTTCTAAATTGTGACTTTATCTAACAGGCCTCATTGGGAATGGGTTTGGAGCACAGCTAACAGGCGGCTGCACCCACCCACGGTGCGGGGTGGGCGGGGGGCACGGGCACTTTGCTTGTTTCTCAGGCTCCTCACTCACACAGGATACTCTATCTGAGCCTTCACTTCGGGATCAGACCTTGCTAAGTGCTCAGGCTTTGGAAGAGGGAAAAATGCTCCATATGGATATATCCGTCATCGCTTCTCGGCCTTTTGGCTAAGATCAAGTGTGGATATAATCCGTGACTGGGATAAGGCTTAGAGTACAGACAGTGCTCACTTTGCTTTTCACCTGGACAAAGGACTAGAGCTTTCTAAGCCTCTGTTTATCCACCTGTAAAGTGGGGCTCTCAATAATACTTACTTTATGGAGTTGTCAAAAGGGTGAAATGAGACAATGCATGGAAAGACCTAACAGCACCGTGCCTGGCACATAGTGTCCAGTGAAAACTTGTAGACAGAACGATGAAGGTGATGAAGAGTCGGGGGGGGTTCAGATGTGGGGTCTGCTGGGACATCTAGCAGGCAACCTCACCCATCTTTTAAGGGGCTGAGAGAAGGAAGAGCTCCTCCCTAGAGGGAAGAAACTTGCCCAGCCACATTGCACTCATGCACCATGGCCACAATACCTGCCTTAATCCTAGAAAGCTTTCCCCCACTAGTCTGCAGCTGCCTAGATTCAAGATCACAGATACACACTTAGAGTTTCTTTTTTACCAGAAGACCTAAGAAAGAGGCAAAATGGAGGCGCTTGGAGCGGGGTACCATGACCCCTACTCCAGGTCTGGGACTCTTCTACTTCCCCACTGCAGTAAGTCCCACCTTGTACCTTACCTTCATTATCCAGTTACTTTTCTATTCTCCAGCTAGTCCTTCATTGTCCAGATACTCCCTCTCTCTAGCTAGTCTCTCACTGCCCAGCTAATCCCTCTTTCCAACTACTTTCCCATTACCTTAGCTGTTTCTTCACTATCTGACTCTGTGCCACCCACTCAGATGACCACTCATCGCCCAGCTACTCTGCCACTCCCCAGTTTCTCTAGCATCTTTGTGTTATCTAGAGTTCACACCAGTTTGGAACAATCAAGGGGATCTTGGCTTTAGTCAGGCCAAATCTGTCCTGGTCTCTCTCTCTCTCTCTCTCTCTCTCTCTATATATATATATATATATATATATATCTGCAGGAAATTACATCTTCCTGGACCAGGTAGCTGATGTTTAGAAATGGATTGTTTCCTGCTTATTATCTTTGAGGCCTTTGGTCTGGGCTACTGGAGCGGAAAGGCAAAGCCCACCCAGTACAGGGCACGGAACACTGGCAGGCAGAGCCAGGAGTTCCAGCCGCACAGGAGGACCCTGATGGGTTGGGTATCATGGCTCTGGAGTGGCTCTCCTGGTTGCAGATGTGATGCTAAGACTAGAGGCTCCTCCCCCTCATCAGGGTCCTGCCCATACCGTCCCTGCAGTTTGGGATGTTCTCTCCTAAAAGCCAGGAGAGCTTCATTATGGATCTGATTAAATCACAAGGAATCTCATCCCGGGCTTGCCAGAAAACAAGTTATTTTCAGCATCCGTGGGCAGCAAATGAAGAAGAAAGTCATGAGCCGGAAGGAATGACTATGTAGAAACCTTGCCCATTCAGAGGAAGGTTGGCCACCATGTCTCTTTGACAAAATGTTAGGTGCCAAGGAACATAGAAGTTTTGTGAAATAACTAGGGCATTACTCTTTAATGACAAGGAAATGGATCATATTAACTCCAAAAGGTTAGAGAAAACCACTTATAGAAGCTAATTAGGGTCTTTCCAAAGAGATGGGTTTATAGTTATAGATGGGTTTTGAACATTCAAATGGCTCAAGCCAAACAAAACATTTATTTGTGGCTGCCTTGAGAGATGACACACGGAAACCAGGAGATCCCAGGGACCTTGAGTTCTACAGTCTCAGTAAATAGTCTAAAAGAAGTTCATCAGGGGGCAGGCCCTTTCACTTTAGGGGTTCTATAAAGGCTCCCTTATGTAAGCAGGCTGTAAATGTTACATTTTGTGGGGTGCCAACCATTCATTTCCCACTGACTTGCAATGAAAATTGCTGTAAAATGTTTTCATTTTCATACTAAAGTGTAAATGACTACAATCAGGATCTTCTTATAAGAATGACTAATAGAAAGGCTGGCACTGAGTAAATGGAGATAGAGGAAATAGGGTAGTTATGGTAGTGGGGGTGAGTGGAAGAAGGATTAGAAAGAAAACAGAAGAGATGTTAACCTTGCTCCTGGCCCATCGTAACCAAGGTCAGTGGCAGAGGATAGTAATAACCACTTGGGCTATATCTGCTGGCCAGATTTTATCTCTACGAATCGTCACTGCTCCCACGCACGCAGTCACTATTCTTTCCACTTTACAGATGAGGAATCTAAGCACAAAGAAATTAAGTCATTCACCCAAGGGCACAAAATGGAGATTAAAACTTAGCTTTGCCTGACTCCATGCTAACTCTCAAGGTCTATCACCTCTCTGCAAAACTTCCCAACCTTTCTACCAACAGCCCCCTTTGATTCCATTTTCCCTATGCCATCCATGTTTTGGAAGATTTTATCTATTGAACACACTGCATTTGTGAACTAATAATTCGTTCCATCTGGCTGATGATTATTTTTCTGTTCCTGCTTCTGTTTCAACATTGATCCAGACTTTAACCCCAATTACTGAGGGTTCAACATAATATTATGAAATCACATAAATCACTGTCATGGCTATGCAGTTAATAAGCACTAAAATTAAATAAGCATAAGAACCATCCCCCCTGTGCTGAATTCTGACGGCCACATGGTTTTGGAGTCAATGCAAATCACATACTTGGCACGCTCAACCCAGGGTCTGGGGTCCCACAGGGTTTGGCCCACCTGGAACAATCCCAGATATTGCAGGTATATCAACGGCCAATCACAGCATTTGACCAAAACAATATGCCTAGGGTTATCACACTGGGTTGCCAGAATTCTGGTCTAGAGCAAAGCGAAGTCTAAAGTGTGTGCTAGAGGGCAACAGTAAGAGACCCACTGCATCAGGTGCATGGGTACGGAGAGGCGCGTATGGGCTTCTCCTGCATTGACACTGAAGGCTGACCATGTGACTGACTTTGTCCAATGAGACATCAGCAAACATGATGCAGGCAGATAACATGCTTGAGCACGGGAGCTTGCCTTCTTAGAACCCTGAGTCCACCATGATGCAGGAAGCCTGGCACAAAAGACCACTTGAAGAGAGAATCCCAGCCATCCCAGCTTTCAAACCCAGACACTGGCTGACCCAGCAAATAACCACAACCTCATATTGAGCCCTGGTAGGACCGGCAGAAGTGCCCAGCCAATCCAAAGGAACATTGAGAAGTAAGTGGTTTGAGCCACTAAGCGTTTCAGGGTGGTCTCTTTTGCAACAACGGATAGCCAATCCAGCCCAGTTCTTAAGGATGACTCACCTGGAGAATTGCCACTACTACCTTTGTGGCACCCAGGGAATTGGGGATCCTTATGCCAAAAGCCTGTGACCTCAGGTTTCTTCTGAAGGTCTGGGAACTCTGACTCCTCCACCAAGATTTGGGCTTCATTTAGTTTTTCATGTGTAAAGGATTAAGATACCACTTCCCTCTCCCTGACATAGCAGACTTCATATCTCTTCTCTTAGTTTTCACCTCTGTTCTGGACACAACTGCCTCCACCAAGTGGCAGACAGAGGATGGGGTGGTGGGGTCAGCTCTGTTTGTTGGGACAAACACAGGATGGATAGATGTACTAGACAATTTAATACTTTGAGCAGATTCTGGAATATTCTTCTATTTGCTAAACCCCAGGCTTTCTCCACAGGGTTAGTTAATGAGTTTGGCCTCAGTGATTGTTTTAGAAGAGCTTATGGTACATTCATTGAAAGAGCCTCTAAGTTCCTCTGACAGAAATACTGACCATCTTCTCGCTCCATTATAAAGGACACAGTGGTTCCTAGAAGCCAAGCAAGAATAAGTCATGCCCCAAAATATCTCATCTATCTCCTCAACAAGGTCACTAGACTGAGAAATATTAAAGCTAGGGACTGTCAGGACTCCAGTGAGCATTTGACAAGCTTCTCACATATCTCCTCACATAGGGAAGGGAAATGCTGGCTGTATGTCATGGTGTTTGGGTTTGAAGAGGTTCCAGGAGAGTTCCAGTTGGCTGAGTCTCCCAGGATGGCATCTCATTGGTGACTGACCATGGTTTGACCATGATTTATCTATGATTGACCATGATTTATCTACCACAAGTAGTTTCTTCAACCCAGAGTAGTTCCATACAATCTGAGCCTAGGAGGCTGCTGAATAAAACCACAACACAGTCTCACCTCAGAAAAGGAATTGTCTTGTACACCAGACATTCACTTAAGCATGGCCAACTTGTTCTGTGCTTATAGGCAGACCTGGCTGGGAAGCCAAGTTATAGTCAGAAGATTGCAAGGAGGTACATAAACATCAAGTAGTCATCACATGAGCAGCATTAGGTCAAGATGGCTTGAAGTCTCTTTTTCCATAACACAATGCTCTTAGGAAAGGGACAGTCAACTTCAAAGTTGTTGATCACCAGGTCACATGTCTCCCCTGGACAGTATTTAGATGGTCTCCCTCATCAATGACCTCTTAGCCTCCTTTTTCGAGGGAACTGTTCTTGACAAGGTTTTCTTTATATAACATTATCCACTCATCAGCATATTAATACTGTGTTCTCTTCAAACTGCCTTTCTAGGCTGTGAGCTTCCTTATGGTCTGAGCCAGTCTCCTGCTCACTACTGAGCTACTGGTGCTGGTCTGAAGATGTCCAGACTGTGTTCCATGTCTGGGCATGAAATTCTACTCTGATCCCTTACATGTTTTGTTATTTAATCCTCAGATAGAAAACTTCTTCCAAGTTTATGTAGGACAGGAAGGCTCTTTTTTTATAGGAAATTCTTGCTGTTGTCTCCACATACCAACTATAAAAACAGTATAGCTAAATTCCTTTCAGTTGAACAACTATCCCTAATGAGTAATGACTGACTGGATACAGTAACACAGAGGAGGTCCCTGGGGTTGTCCCCTAGGGTCTGTCTTTGGCCAATGCCTGTTCAAGAATTTTATTAGGGATCTGGATAGTGTCCAGGATCGTGTTGTCTGATACTCTGCCTCTAGCCTAACCACAGGTGACTGCTTAAATGATTTTATATTAAATAAAAGCAAAACTTGAGCTCCTTAGTCTCCTAGTCACATTTTAAATGCTCAAGAACCATATATGACTAGCAGATACCATAATGGACAGGGCATTTCCATCATCAGAAAAAGTTCAACTGAAGAACTCTGCAGTAGAAGACAAATGCCAGTTACATCTGTGAATGGCGTGGAATAGAAGCTGCTGATGAATATTTTATCTGAGATGCACATATTTCTTTATGGCCTGCCCATCATCCATTTTCCATCCTTCTGGGAACCGCACCCCAATTTCTCTTGGGGCAGGTACAACGTATCTCCAAGTGTCAGCTCATGCGTTCTGGGAGGAGCTGACTTCAGGGGTGGGCATATGCCTCAGATCAGACCAATCATAGCATTGCATCCCTGCCCCAGCCCCTGTGATTGGCTCGGAGGTAGACATCTTAGACAATGAGATTCAATTCTGGCATGCGCTCAACCTAGAAAACTGTTAGAAAGAGAAATTATTCCTAATGCAGTTACTGAAAGTATAGAATATACACTTTGAGCTGCTAACAGTGATCATAGATACTTTGGTAGCCTTGAATCCGCATGGGCTTCAGTTGGTTTAAGTTGGGTTCCTATTACTGCTAACACAGGAATCTTAATATATTATTCAGAGTCCAAATTATTTGAGCAGGTAGATAATAGACTCAAATTCAACAAGATCAATTTAGGGTCTCGACTTCAGGGCTGAAAATCACCTGTGTGTCCAGGATGGCTTCTGGGATGCTGGTAATATACTGGTTACAGAGGGTGAGTACTGGGTCACAGAGGCACCCATGACATGTGAAAGTGGAACCCATTTTGCCCTTTTCTGTTTGAAGAACATACTTCAACAGATAGTTGGTTTTTTAAAAATCATTTGCGTAAGAACAGGTTGGGGAAGATGTAAGTTCACTAATGGACATCCACTTGGGGGTTTCAGTTTCTTATAAACTCCAGATGAGTCAATAGTGGCAGCCCAAAAAGCCAATGGAAAATTTGAGCCATACTAACAGATAAACTCAACCAGAGTGAGGAAACTGAGAGTTCCATTCACGCTGGGGGAGCCAGATCAGGCTTTGGGAAAGTTATAGACAAAGGAGAGTATGTTCACGAATCTCAAGCCACATCCTATAAAAGTCAGAAAAAGGAACAGGAGTTCTTGGCCTAGAGAGAAAGAGTGGGAAGATAGGTTATAGGCATGACAGCCTCACTGAACATCAGAATGAGCAGACCACCTTATCATCTGCAAATGTCATTTTCTACACAAAGGCCCCCAAAAAACTACTGAAAAAATGAGAGTAAAATATCTTTCTACAAAATCAATATATAAGAACTCAAAGCCTTCCTTTCAAGAAATAAACAGGACGTGTATGGTAAAAAAAAACAAAAACAAAAACAAACGAACACACAAGGACAACAATAACAACAACAAAAACCCTGTAGCTTTCCTGAAAGACTTAAAGGAATAGCTGCCCACTGGAGACATGTGCCATCTGCCTGCTTAGAAAAACTCATGACAAGGATATACAGTGAGCCCCAATTCATTTTTTAAATTGTGGTAAAATATAGAGAAGATACAAGTTATCATATTAACCACTTTTTACTGTACAGTTGAGTGCCATTAATTACATTCCCATTGTTGTGTGACCCTCACCAGCATCCATCTCCAACTCTTCTCGTCTTTCCAAATGGAATCTCCATCCCCATTAGACAATAACTTCCCCTTGTCTCCTCCCTTGGTCCCTGGCTAAATTTTGGGAGGTCATTTTTGTTTTTTCATTTTTTTTATTATGGTAAAATATGCATAAAATTTACCACCTTAATCGTTTTTAAGAGTACAGTTCAGTGGTATCAAATTATTATTATTATATATAATATATAAATATCTATATGATAATCTAATAATGTTATGAATATTATTATATTCATAATGCTGTGTGCTGTGTGGCCATCATTGCCATGTATCTCCAGAATTCCTTTCATCTTATAAAACCAATACTCTATACCCATTTACAACATTAATCAATTTTGGAGGACTCTATTTTTGAGCTCTGGAGGGAAAACCTGACCAAAAGTGCTTATATGTTACGTGAACAGCTGAAAATAACCAAGAACATTTTGCGAAAGAAGAGCAATTTAAGGACTCGTTCTCTAATACACTAAGCCACATTAGAAAGCTGGGATCAAAACAGTGTGTAACTGGCACAGAAACAGATTGTTAGAACAAAATGAACAGCTCAGAAATTTACCCTTTGTCACAGATGAGGCTCAGGAGGATGAGCGTGGCCTCGCAAATTCACAGGGAAGGGAAGGAAGCTGGACAATTGAAAATGCTTCTGAACAAAATGGAGATAGATTTGCATGGACTACTTCACACTAAAATGAATTCCAGAAGAATTACATGTTTACTTTATTTACATAAGGCCACAAAAATCTAGAAAAAGCATGCAGGTTAACATACATCACTGGGGGGGGGGGGTCTCTGGGTGGCTCAGTGGGTTAAAGCCTCTGCCTTCGGCTCAGGTCATGATCTCAGGGTCCGCGGATGGAGCCCCGTTTCGGCCTCTCTGCTCAGCAGGGAGCCTGCTTCCCTCTCTCTCCTCTCTCTCTCTGCCTGCCTCTCTGCCTACTTGTGATCTCATTCTATCAAATAATAAGTAAAATATTTTTTAAAAATACATCACTCGGTGAGGAAATGCTTTAGAGCAAGAGTCAGCAAACTTTTTCTGTAAAAGGCGAAAGTAAATATTTTCATCTTTATAGGTCATATGGTTTCTGTTGCAACAGCCTAACTGGGTCGCTGTAGTGTGAAGGCAGCCACAGACAATATGTAAATGATTAGGTGAAGCTGTATTCCAAATAAAACTTTATTTGCAAAACAGGTAGTGGCAAGATTTGGCCTCCAAACCACAGTTTTAGAGGGTTAAAAGCCCTGTTTTAGAGGGATGAGAGCAAAGAACAAAATCATGAAGAGGAGAAAGAAGCAAATATCATTAGATTAAACTACATAAAAATGATCTGGCAAAATGGTAAAGCAAACACACACATACACACATGTGCACACACACGCACACACACAGTCAGCAGAAAGCATGTGCACCGTACATGACAACAACTCACATCCTGCCCTCCATTTTCATGCACTCTCTGTCTCTTCTCTGTCTGACACAAACATTACCCAATCGTTGAAATCAATAAAGAAAAGAAACTAGTAGAAAAAATGGAACCCAAAAATAGACAACTCAGAGAAATAAAGAAACGAATTCCCAGTAAGGTTATGAATAGGTGTTCAACCTTAAATTTCTCCGTTATGTGTAAATTAAGACCACAGGACTATCTTCCATATCTTGAATCTGTCAGCAACTTTGCGCTTTTCTGTGTCATCAAGCAGGGTCGATAAGCGAGGCGGAGGTGAGGCAGGCCTGGCACACAGGCTGTGGGGTGAGGTTTATGTGCAAACTGACCAATCAGCAATTTCTACCAAAGCCTTGCTTATGTTCATACCTCAAATCTCTGAGCCTCGAGAAGTCTACCCCAAGTAAATAACCAAACTTGTGGCCAAATACTTTACTTTTAGTCCACTGAGAATTACCATGGCATAACTTATAGTAGCAAAAATTGGAAACAACCTGAAAATCCAATCATAGGAGAGTGTTTACGTCAATCATGGTACTTTCAGACAGGAGACTAGGAAGCCGGCATTAACCCTCTCTTTTGCAAAGACGATATCAAGATGACATAAAACCGTCCACCTTTAAGCCACATCTGGCTCAGGAGACAGACTTTTCTTCTAAAAATGGTTTCCTCCCTGGACTTCTGAGATGCCATACCACCCTAGCTGTCTTTCTTCTACCCTGGCAGATGATTACTGGTCTCCTTTGTCCTCTTCTTCTTGGCTCAGCAAGGAGCTACCGAGGCATCCCCGGGATTTCTCTTGGTTTGTGTTTTTTGCTCCACATACCTTGCTATTACTACACAAGAGAAGCCTGACGGCTGTCCCAGGTCTAAAATGAAGTGTTATCTCATTGTGGCTTTGATCTGCATTTTCCTAATGATTAGTGATGTGGAGCATCTTTTCATAGACCTGTTGGCCATCTGTGTGTCTTCTTTGGGAAAAAGTCTATTCAGATGCCTTGCCCATTTTTAATTGGATTATTTGTTTTTTTTGCTATTGAGTTGTATGAGTTCCTTATATTTTTTGTATATTAACCCCTTATCTGATATATAGTTTGTGAACACTTTCTCCTATTCTGTAGTTTGCTTCTCCTTTTACTGATTTTTTTTTTCTGTGCAGAAGCTTTTGGGTTTGATATAGTCCCACCTGTTAATTTTTTCCTTTTGTTACTTGTACTTTTGGTGTAATATCCAAAAAAAAAAAAGTGAGCTAATGTTTTCTAACAGATAATACTTTAAAAAAAAAAAGAAAGTAGGTATGGGTAAAAGAAACTTTTAAAATGCAAGACCACCAATGGATTTTAATGTAACAAAGTAAGAAAATCTAAAAATTGATACCGTTTCAGGTTCCACATTGAGATTAACCTTCAAGAAGCGACCACCTATTGAATTTGGTTGCAATATCAAGGAATATCCACAATGATCTGAAAAGGCAACTAAGAGATTCCTCTCTTTTCCAATGGCATATCTGTGTGAGATTTTTCTTCATTTATTTTAACCAAAATAACATATCACAACATATTGAATGAGGAAGCAGATGAGAGAATTCAGCCATCTCTTTTAAAGTCAGACCTTAACAAAGATTTGCAAAAGTATAAAACAAGGCTACTCTATATTTTTTTGTCTTGAAAAATATTAGTATTTTTCATAAAAATATTTATGTTCACAGGTGTGGTAGTTCTAGAACATGCCCACAAATTCTTGCTTCAAGAGGTGAGTCTAATCCCTCTCCCCTTGAGTGGGAGCTAGACTCTGTGAATCGCTTCTAATGAACAGAATACGGCAGAAGTGATGATATGTGATTTAAAAGCATAGGTCATAAAAAGCAGTGTGATTTCCTCCTCACTCGAACTCTTGGATCACTCGCTCGGAAGAAAGCTAGCAACCATGTTCAGGAGACACTCATCCGGCCCTATGAAGAGGTTCATGTGGCAAGAACCTGAGGCCTCCCGCCAAGAGCCTCGTGAATGTGCCATCTCGGAGGCAGAGTCTCCAGCCCCGTTAAAGTCTGAGGTGATTTTTGCAACCTTATAAGAGATCCTGCGCTAGAGCCACCTAGGCCACATTGCCCCTGGATTCTTGATCTACAGAAGCTGTGTAAAACAGGAAATGTTTATTGTTTTGAGGGGCTCAATGTTGAGCAACTCTGCTATGCAGGAGTAGATAACTAGTACAACAGATAATGGCTTTATTTTTATGTTTTAATGAGTACATATTTGTTTGAATTCCTCGGCCTTAATTTCCAATGTGATAAATATCAATACCGAGCCCAGTGAAACAAACTCTCTTAAGAGGACTCAGTTTCTAACCATCTAAAGGGGCCCAGAGACCAAAAAGGTTGAGGACTGATGCCCTAAGCTCTTTAGACATGACCCCTTTATTAAACTTTTCTGAAACTACCCCTTGTGAGGGCACCATTTCTTGCCTATCAGGACCCTGAGTAACATAACAATACCAAAACATTATCAGTAGTTGTTGCTGTTTACGTTGGGCATAGCTGTGATTTTGTTTTCTTAATGTTTTTTTCTTCCTGTACTTTAACAATTTTCTACAACAAGGATGAATGATTTTTATAATTAAGAGAAAAGAAACTTCCCTTTTCCAAATCACCAGAAGTGAAAGTCCCCAGCACCGGCTCTGCCAGCCACAGACCTCTGTTTCCTTTGGAGGGGCTGACGGTTTAAGCACGGCATACGCAGCCCAGGTGTGCGCCAGAGCACCTGCGAGCCGGGGAGAGGTCCGCTGGGTGCCTGGCGGGTGAGGGCCCAGTGGCCACCACTGCCACCCGCAGAGCCTCAGCCAGAATAGCTCTTTCACCCTTTTTACATATTGAGTTTCTGCATAATTTCACATAAAGAAAAGTTTCCACTGCTCAAAAAAAAAAAAAAAAAAAAAAAAGTTTGAAAACCTTTACCGTGAGAATAACAGTTGAAGAGTTAAAATTAGGCTATAGAAGAAACACTCAAACTCTTTTTGGGAATGTGAACAGAGTTTCCATAAAGAAAATCCTGCAACATTCGGAGAGAAGAACAGGAACCTTAAACTTAACAAATGTTGGGTGGTTTCAACTGAGGCCGGCTCATGTGGCCAAGGAAAGAGGTTATAGTTTGGGATGAAGAGCTTATCCAGGGACCCCCACCACCATCGCTACCAGTGCCAAGGGCCCAAGAGGCTGGCAGGAGCAGCAGGGCCGTCGGGCCCCAAGAGACACAGGTCAGAACCACGAGTGAATGGCTCTCTCATTTCCTAGGGAAAATCCAGAGCACGAGGTGCCAGGTCTGCCTGGCAGTTAAAAGCACAGGCTTCAGAGATGTGGGTTTGAGTCCCTGGTCTGATGCCAAAAACTTGTGAGATCCTTGGCAGGTGACATTCTTCTTGGAGCTTTGATGTTCTCATCTGTCCAATGAGGTTTGAGAATGCAAAATGAGTCTGCCATTTTGGAAAACAGGTTTGCAGCTTCCCAAATGTTAAACCCAAATTTGCCATATGACCCAAAAATTCCAGTCCTAGGTAACCACCCCAGAGAAATGAAAAATACATCCACACAAAGACTTACACAAAAATGTTCTTAGCAGCATTATTCATCATTACCCCAAATGCAAACCACCCAAATGTGAATGGATAAATGAGATGTGGCATATCCGTACAATGGAACACTACAGCGCAATAAAAGAAATGAAACCCTGACACATGCCACAACCTGAACACACCTTGGAAACATTATCCTAAGTGAAAGAACCTGATCGCAAAAGCTCACATATTGGATGAGTCTCTATAAGTGGAACATTCCAGAAAAGGCAAGGATATAGAGGCAGAAAAGAGATTAGTGGCTGCAAAGGATTGGGGGCAGGGGTGGGAATCAGGAGTGACTACAAATGGGCACATGTTAAAAAATTGGGTTGCGGTGATGGGTGTGCCACTCTGTAAGCTTACCGAAAATCGCTGAATTGCACACTTAAAATCAGCAAATTTTGTGAAATGTCAATTAAACCTATTTCAATAGAGCTCTTTTCTAAAAAATGAGATTTGACTGCCCCCTCAGAAGGTCATCATGGGGATTAACTGAGATAACTTTTGATACAAAGTAAGCACTCAAGGGATGCCTGGGTGGCTCAGTGGGTTAAGCTGCTGCCTTCAGCTCAGGTCATGATCCCAGGATCCTGGGATCGAGTCCCATGTGGGGTTCCTTGCTCAGCAGGGAGCCTGCTTCTCTCTCTGCCTCTGCCTGCTTATGCTTTCTCTCTCTCTCTCTCTGACAAATAAATAAATACATAAAATCTTTAAAAAAAAAAAAGTAAGCACTCAATAAATAACAGTAACAATGATAATCAGTGTATACACTAGTACAGATTATATAATTGTCGACCATAGATAATGCAGAATAGCTACAATTTATAACACTAAAATTTACTCCTTAGCATACACTTCAACATCTATAAACTCATTTTAACCCCACGACAACTTTCTGAGGCAGCTGTATTCTATCATCCTCATTTTCACAGATGGGGAAACTGAGGCCCCAAGAAGTTTAGTAACTTTGCCGACATTGCACAGCTAGCGCGTGGCACAGCTGAGACTTGAATTCTGGAGAACTAGCCCTAGAGTCCACGTTCCTCGCCACAACACTGCACTGCCTCTCGGTAAACGTTAGCTGTGTACTGCATTTCTGCTCTAACTAGTGATGGGGTGGGGTGCAGAAAAGGCTCACAGACTGCTCCCCAAGAAGGTCACTCAAGACCCAACTCCTAGCGTTATAGGAATCAGGCAAAAGAGTGTTCCAGACAGAAGGAACTGCATATGCAAAGGCAGGGAGGTAAGAGAACGCAGGGAATATGAAAGGAGGCTGGAGTTGGAGACGGCTGGAACACAGGGCAGTGCTAGGCAGGGGGCACAAGAGAGTAGGGTTCAGGTAGGTCCAAGACCAAGAAGAAACCCCGGTGCCGGGACCTTAGCCGGAAGACAATGCAGAGCTGGAGGAGGAAGTATAGTGCATCCCTCTCCAGTGCTGCCTTTCTCTGGGTCGACTCACATTGCCCTGGCAAGTGGAGGAGGTTGACTCAGCCACTGCTGTGAGCTCAAGGGAGCGGGGGAGCCGCCACCCCCATTCCATCCCGCTGCAAGCTAACGCCCCTGCAGCCTCCCCAGCACCGGCTCCGCCAGCCACAGAAACTAACCGATGCCAGCTGGGAGCAGCGGGCTCTGTCATACTGCCAGGATGCTGAGCATAGCCCGGCCAGACTGCCTGCTGATGGGTACTGACAGAAGCTTCACACCCCAGCCCCAACCCAGCCACCTGTGGACTGCAGGGGGACCTCTCACCCCACCCTACGGCCCACCCCGGCACACAGTGCTCCGGCCCTCCACCCTCACTTGGCTGCCCAAGGCCAGGGACCGGCCCAAGGGGGCAGCACTTTTCTCATTCAAATTTAATGCACATACGCTTGCATCCAACTCTTCCATTTGCCCACATCTGTCCTCGATCAACATCTACCTGTGTGCACAAGAAGTCCACTTGAGCAAAAGCAAAACTGCTGGGAAAACCTCCATGCCCATCACTAAGGAACCAGTTCAAAACTTCTGGGGAAACCCTCTATGGAATACTATGCAGCAGTTAAAAAGAATAATACAGCTCTGTAAGTGCACGGTATTGGCATGAAAACACCTCCAAGGTATCTTGTTGGGTGGGGAAAAAAAAGAAAAAGAAAAGGAAAAGAATATTGCAGAGTAATGTCCAGTATGTCATCACTTACGCAAAAACAACACAAAACCAAAAAACTCCAACTAGACAAATACACAGGCAAGTAAAGAAAATGCCTAGAAGGAAACACATCAAACTAACAGAAAGAAGGGGTGGAGGGGGGAACTTTTTCCTCTGTACGCTTCTGTGCTTATTTTTACAAGAAAAACATGTTTGTGTATATTTGGGCTGTTAAAAACAAAGTATGTTAGAATGGTCACCACCCTGGTGCGGCCTTCAGGGTCACTTTTCAGCAAGCTGTCACAATTAGGGTCTTGTCTCATTCTTGTCACACACACACCCCACCCCTTGAGGACAAGGTTCAAAAGTCCATTTTACAGACTAAGAAGCTGTACCCAGAGCAGTGAAACCAGCCACTCAAGGTCACACACAAGGCCGAGGGGGCCTGCAGTCCTGGCCCCGGGCCTGGCGCTCCTCGCCCCCAGGCTATGTGGGAGGCTGGCAGGGTGCGGGGCCCACGCCAGGGCTGGGGAGGCACCGAAGTTCTGGAGCAGCTGTCAGCCAGCTCGCAGAGTCCCTTCAGGGAGCAGAACACGGCTTTGTCAGGGAAGGAGGGAGGAAAAGATGAGTGGCAAAGAAGAGCTGATGAACCGCCACCCACGACACAAATTAGACATCATTGATGTGCCGCCCACTGAGCGGGATGGGTCGGCCACGTCACCCAGCACCTCACGTGGGAAGGAGCCTCGCAGGGCCGGTCCCCCGAGCCCCACATTTCATGCCTCTCTCCCGGGGGCTGCTCACTCCAGGCTCTCAGCCGCGCTCCTTCCAGCTGAGTAGTTCTGGGAATGCTTCTGCTTGGTTCCCAGAGCACTGTGCAACCAGGACAGAAGGGAAATTGCACTTCTCAGAAGGTGCTAGAACCTGAGGAGCGATGTGCATAAAACCCAACACCCTCTAGGGCGGGAAATGCCATCCCTCCATCCATGACTGTCTTAGCGCTGCATGTCCACAGGGTGTGTGGAGGCAGGAGGCCAGAGGGACCCCGGAAACACGGCGAGCCGGGCCTTCCCCAGGGACAGCCAGAAAGGACTCCTATGCCGGAAGGAGACCGGAGGCTGCCGAGGGGAACACAGGACACACACACACAAACCTCAGCCATGCAATGACCCCTGTGAGCATCTTCAGAGAAGAGATCTGATTGGATCATGGCTCTTCCAATCATTCATATAACAGGAAACAAACCTACAAGGCCATGAGGCCAGGGACAAGAGCTTGGATCCCATGGTTTCTGGTCCCAGCTCTGCCACCTCAGTCAAGGTTCTGAACCTCTCTGGGTCTCAGTGTTCCCATCTGTAAAATGGGTGTTTGTTATACCTGCCTCTGGGGTATCATGATATATGGATCAGGGGACATATAATAACATAATTAAGTAAAATATAACCAGTACAGGGTATCCATAACATCTGGAAACGGATGCTATGAGTGTGTATTTGCATTTATGTTTTTTTATTAGTTTGCTTAATAGAGTGAAAATGTCCTAGATAACATTGTGTATATTCCTCTGTTTCCAGACTTCATGGGCACTCCACATATGAGCAGTTATATATATATATATATATATATATATATATATATATATACATGTAGATACAAATGTGATATTATACAAATGGTATATAAACACAAATACGTATACAGACAGACATTCATTCTATAAATATAATGAAATAAAATACAGGAATCATACAATAAAATAAAACATACTCATACCCACTCACAGAGTACGACGGACCACACAAACCCACTAACTTAGCGGGATTCGCTAACCCAATGCTCACAGCAAACCCCTGAGGCGGATGCCAGTG
The DNA here is from genome assembly GCF_011764305.1 of Mustela putorius furo. Taxonomy (NCBI): domain Eukaryota; kingdom Metazoa; phylum Chordata; class Mammalia; order Carnivora; family Mustelidae; genus Mustela; species Mustela putorius. The sequence continues at coordinate 7,677,162 of NW_025421464.1, read as the reverse complement.
TTGACCCCCGTGTTACAGAGGTGGACACTCAGGTGCAGGGAACCGAGGTGACTTGCCTCCCTGCCAGAGTCACGCCGGGGAAGATCGGACAAACCCTGTTTCAGAAGCGAGGGCACTCTGCGCGCGGGTCCGTGCCGTTAACCAAGGCCCTACACTGTCCAGGGCCGCAGCCGAGGCCCGGGAAAGCCCAGCAGCACGCGGAGCGCCCCTTGCAGACCCGACCAGCGCCCCCCACCGCACCCCCCGACCCCATCCCCACCCCCCACCCCCCGCCGGGGCAGGAGGCACCGGCCCGGAGCTGACCCGGGGCCAGAGGGGCCTACCTTCCTCGGCATCGTTCCTCAGGGAGGCCTCCAGCAGGGCCACGCTGGCCTCGAAGGACACCTTCTTCCGGCGGCCGCCCGTGCTGCGCTTCCGCTCGTGCTTGCGCTTCCGGTGCTGCAGGTCCTGCTCGTACTGCGCCCACTTCTTCAGCTGCTGCGCCCGGCGCTTCTGGGCGGCGCGCAGCCGCTCCAGCGTGGGCACCTTCTCCAGCAGCTGCAGCTCGGTCAGCAGGTCCGCGTGGCTGGCCATGGCCTTGGCGCCTCCCCACACCCTGGCGGGGGAGGGGGTGGTGCTAGCGCGGGGCGCCGGGTGCCGGGGTGGCGCGGGGGCTCCTGCGGGGCTGGGGCCTCATGGTGGGGCCTGTGCGGGGAGAGAGAGACACAGATGGACACGCGGGTCAGGCGCGAAACTCCGATCTGAGGGTGGTACTCGCCCCGTGTGCCAAACACTTGCTTCTATTATATTTAAGTTGAGACGGAATTGACCTATAACATTGTGTAAGTCTAAGGCATACAAAGTGTTGATCTGATACATTTATCTATGGCAATAGGATTACCACTGCAGCCTTGGCTAACACCTTCATCATACCACAGAATTGTTAATTTGACGGGGAGGTTACATTGTTATTTCATATAAGGTCTTTATATTGTTGTAACATATAAGGGGCTTGTTATATTGTTATAACATATAAGGAATTTTTGTTTCTTTTAAAGGACTTAATACCATATCTTAAATTGCTCAGCATTCATTTATTATATGGTAAATATTGACAGATATCATCCACATAAATAAAAGCTCTTGGACATCCTTAATTTTAATAGTATAAAGGGGTCCTAAGACCAAGAACTTTGGTAATAGCTGAACTTTTAAGACCTAGAAAATGTGAGTTGACATTTTCTTCTTTGGCTGACCTTAAAAAAGAATTTTTTTTTAATCACACTTTTTGCTCTCATGGACTCCTGAACAATATGAAGTCAACAAAATTTCAGTCTAATGCTAGCTGGTCCCTGTCTTCATTTAGCACCGACCCTATGGGCTCTCAGACACACCAGAAAAGAGTCCTGGAATGATCACTTGAACATATTTAAGCCTCTTTTCCCACCTATAAGATATTGTCTCCACCTCCCAGACTTGCTAGGAATAAAAAGAGCTGACCAAATAATGTTATACACCTAATAGCAGAGAGAAACAGCTTGGAGGGAAAAGAATAGGGACATGTAAACTCAGCCCATCTGGGACCCCACAGGCAAGGCTGGTGGAGAATTGCGGGGTGCTAGGCAAGAGAAAGACTGGCACAGGTCGGCATTTGGGTAATATGGAAATGCCTGCTGGTCCCCAGGGGTCAGGACAGCCCTGGGTTTCAAGAAGTGATCATTGATCTTCTAGGCTCCCTGCTTCACTCCTGGACTGCCTGTCCTCCAGCGGCTAATGACCAGGATTCGGTGTGACCCGTGGGAGCACAGACTGGGTCAGATCGTTCTTCACATCCCTCCCAGCCCTGAGACTGGAGGGCAGACAAGCAAATGGGGAAGGGGTTGGCTTGGCCATGCTCAGAGGGCAAAGGTCCTCAGGGTCTGAGTGAACCTGACTTCAAAAGTTAATATATCCAAAGGCAAGGCTCAGCCAAAACAAGCCAACCGCCTTTGGTTGCCTTTATTTAGTTTTGTTGTGGATACCTTGTAATGCTTTTCAAATTAATTAATTACACATGTTATATTGAGATCACTGCAGATCCACACGCAGTTGTAGCAAGTAATATGCAACTTTTACCTAGTTTGTCCCCAGGATAACATCCTGCAAAACTATAGTCAGTATCATAACCGAGAACCTGATATTGACACAACCTATCAATCTATTCAGAAGTCCCTGGTTTTACATGTACTCGTGTGTGTATGTGTGTGTGTATTATTTTAACACAATTTCATCATATGTGTAGGTTTGTGTGTCCACCACCACAGTCAAGATACAAACAGTTCCATCACACAAGGATTACCTAACGCCCTTCTCTCCAAGCACTCTTATCCTTGCCCTTGGCAATCAACTGATCCCCATCTCTAGAACTGTGTCACTTCAAAAATGTTGTATCAATAGAACCAGACAGCAGGTAACCGTTTGGGATTGACTTTTCCCACTCAGCATCATTCCCTTGAGATTCATTCAAATTGTTGTGTGTGTCCATAGCCCATTCTTCTTTATTGCTGAGTAGTATTCCATTGTGTGAATGTACCACAGTTTGCTTAACCATTCACTCACCGCGGAATGTCTGGGCTGTTTCCAGTTTGGGGATCTTACCTTCACAGGCAGCTTTCCTGTGAACATAAGCTTTCACTTCTTTGGAGTAAATTCCCAAGAATACAACTGCTGGATCGTTTGGCAATTATTTGATTAGTTTTATAAAAAACTGTCAAACTGTTTTCCAGGGTGACTGTACCATTTTTTGTTCTCGCCAGCAATGTATGAGTGATCTAGTTTCTCTGCCAGCAGTTGGTGGTGTCACTGTTTTTGCATTTTAGCCATTTAGACAGATATTTTGGTTGCCTTTTTTAAAAGTAAGGGGTTTGGAAAAGTTGAATTCCCAACCACATCATATCAGGACAGTCAGACCTCTGGGAGCTAGTGGATCACATATTTACTTCTACCCACTTCCTCAAGTGATCTAACATTTAACAAGCTCCAGCTCTGTGACAAGCCTGGATGGATCAGAGACTAGCGCTTTGCCTCCTATGAATCCTCTATCTGTCGTCTACCAATGTATCTACAAATTCTTTTTCTCCTCTTGACAATCTAATGAGGTAGGTAGTATCATCATCCCCATTTCACAGAGAAGGAAATTGAGGCATGAAGGGATTAAGCAATTTACCCAACATCATGTCATAGCCAGAAAATGGAAGGGTCAGTCTGCCTGAGGCGATGAGGAAAGCTCTCCAGAGCAAGGGACAACTGAATTGACTCTGAAACGATGAGTAGGTGTTTGCCAGATAAAAAGGACAGACACGGAATGAGAGCGAGCTTGCCAATGTTCAAAGGCAGGCTGAGGGGCTGATTACCATGAAGGAAATTCTAGGAACTGACACTCACAAACATGGCTTGAGAAGGATGGGGCCGCTCGGCCTAGAAAGAACAGAAGTCTTTGGAGCAGCAGTGAGCCGTCTGTGGCTAAGGGCCTGACTTAACCTGGAAGCACACTGGACCACATCATGTTTGCTTGCTTCATTGGTTGGGCTTTGGACCACACCGTATTTTATAATACAGTTATGTATTGCTAACATTGAAAACTTGAAGCTTTGGGGTGCCCGGGTGGCTCAGTCGGTTAAGCATCTGCCTTGGGCTCAGGTCATGATCCCAGGGTCCTGGGATGGAGTCCCGCACTGGGATACCTGCTCAGCAGGAACACTGCTTCTCCCTCTCCTGCTTCCACTGCTTGTGCACACTCACTCTCTCTATCTCTCCCTGTCAAATAAATAAATAAATCTAAAAAACAAACAAATAAACAAAAATAAAAAATAACCTTGAAGCTTTGATATCCAATATTTGATATCAGATATTCAGGTTTTGAATCTTTGAAATCAGGTTTTGAATCTTTGAAATCAGATATTCAGATTTTCCTAGACCATCTCAGCACCTGGCCATGCTGGGCTCCTGTGGCAACAATCTGCAGATATGAAGTAGGACTGTCCCGTTCAGGTGGGGACACCACTAGCACCACCACACAATTAGTGATGTCCTTCACTAATTGGCATCATTTGCTAGCTCCCGTGGTTGCCTGAGTTTGCAAGCCCTGTCTTAGGCAGAATGAGGCAGCAGTCTGCAAATATCCAGAAACAAAGAGAAGAGAGTCTATGCATCTCCGCATTGAAGAATAGGACCCGGGTACAGGGTAGCAGGGCTGTGTACTTGAAAGACAGACACCTAGACTCCAGAGCAGTCCAGCAAGCAAGTCAGCAAGGTGCTTGTGGTCTCAGGAGGTGGCAGATTCTCCATCGCGCCCCAGAGAACCCCATTTCCACTTTTGCCAGATCGGCCTGAGTATTCCATAAGATCGCACTGCGCCCTAACATTCTCTACACGGTTACTCCTTTTTGCACGGTTGAGTCTTTACTGACCACCTACCAGGTGGGAGGCACCAAAATCCTGCCAAGACTAAAGGTAAGAAGCAGAATACCAGTCATTTACCCTGTTAATTAAAGCCCTTAATCCTTTTCTAAGGACACTCCAGCCATCATCTCAGCCAAGTGTGGAAAGAGAATTCCCTCCAAGGGAATTTTCAAAAGTATGCAACAAGATTTCACATACCATGGACTCACAGAAAGCAAGTTACGTTTTTCACTTCTTTTTTAATCTATTGGATTTTCCCCCAGAATAAATGTCAGTTGGGGACTAATAGAGTTTTAAACATCCATCGTTATAACCATGTCACTCTCCCTCTAAACAAAGAGAAGGAGGGCCTCGGGCTCATAGCCTTGGGCAAGTAAGGTGTCTGGGATAGAAACCCAAAAACATTGTTTTATTTTCTGTGTATTTGTTTTCACGGTTACTGTTGACTTATGGCAGCGGTATAAAATTCCCCTTTTAAGTAAATCTACTTTAGTGGAAAACTAGCAAGCTGGTAGCCAAAAAAAAAAAAAAAAAAAAAAAAAAGAAATAATGATGGGATTTAATGTTGGCAAAAGACGGAAGTGATTGGCATTTTGGAAATCCACGTGGCTACTGATTCTCAATGACGATTTCAGAAGGGAACCATTTGTATGAACTCGTGGTTTCCTCTCACAAATAACTCTTGGGCATTTAGCACAGGCCAGGACTGTGCTAAGGGCTAAGGGTACAGCAGGGCAGAAGACAGGCACAATCCCTGATCATTGGCTGAATGACAGAACAGAGGAACGAGGGAATGGGGAACATGCTCTGAGGAGGTAGAGACTGAGCAGCAACTCAACCCATGGGTCGGATTCCCAGGGCAGTACTCCGTCCACGGGGCCCATGGCAGCAGGCCCCGGGTAGACAGAAGGCACTTGCTGCAATGCCCTCCTTGACTAAGGCACTTTGCTAGGGAGGAAGGAATTAAGGGCAGTTGCCCAACCCCCCAGAGCAAGGTGAGGACAATGCCTCCCAAGGGCCAATAAAAGGGGCCAGAGCACATTTTCCTCTGACTTTGCTCTCCCTGCCAGTCCTTCCTGCCTCACCCCTCTGGGTTCCCTGGAGCTGGGGCTCCAGGACAGCTCCCTCTTGACTGCTGGTTTTCAGGTGACCTAGTTTCCCCCAATAGACCCACACACCTCCTCCCACCCCCGTCCGAGAAAACCCTGCTTGGTCTAATTAAAGAATTGCCATCGTGCTGCTAACACAGCTGCTGGGCGGCCCCCAAGACAGGGCACCTGCCTGGATGCTGGGGCAGCCCACAGAAGTCCTGGCTCCCAGGGGCCGTGGCCTGGCCCCCTCTGAGACCCGGGAGCACCTGTCCGCACTTGCAGAGGAAACCCTGGATGGCGTTAGAGACACAGCCCCAACCATCAGCACCTGGGAGAGGTCATCAACATCATTATCAATGACCATGGATCCCCAGCGAGGACCTCATTTGGAAGAAGACCAGCTCCGTGGAGAGATAGGGAGCCCGGTGTTTTGTGGGAACATCCGCACAGACCATCCTGCAGAGAACTGGGCACGTGGGGCCATGTGTCAGTAGAGCAGCCAGGGTGACAAGGCAGGTGTGGACATGGTCTGCAGAGGACAGGTTTGGGGTGAAATTATCCAGGAAGTGTGTGTGATACAAGAAGAGAAATCAGAAGCAAGGGGAAATTGGGCAGGGTACTTAATTTTCCCACAAGTGGCTGTATGAGGTCAGGCAGATGAAACAAACTAGACTGGCTGTGGGCAGTAAGAGGTATGAGGCCAAGCCACTTGACCTCAGTGGGGCAAGACAGGCATTTGGGGTGAGCCTTGATTCAGCCTCTGGTTCCTGTCTGACCAGGTCTGGGCTTGATTCCTCTTGGGGCGTCCATTAACCCTTGCTGTCTGCTCCGGGAGAAACCGAGTCAGTGCACATCTAGGGAAGCAGGGGCCACTCTCCAGAAAGCTGAGCCTCGAGGGGAAAGGGTGAGGAGGTGTGCTGGGGCTCAAGGAGGGGCTGGGGAGGACATTCTATCCAACCCCCTGCTCCTCGCAAATGAAAAGAAGAGCATTACAGGAGTGTTGTTGGGCAATGGTATGCCTCTGGGAAACCAGGAAAGAGAAGAAAGGCATGAGTCCATCCCGAGACACAGGTTGCTGGTGGTCTTTTAGCTCCCCTAGCGTTACTCTGTGCTGGGCCCTAATTGATCAGAACCTGTCAGCAAAGTCTTTAGCCCAGCCGTGCTGATTGGCTGGCGGGAGGCACATGACCTAAACTGGTCACAGTCAGTAGCTCTCTTTTCCCATTGCCCCTGAAGAGGAAGCATGGACCCCAGTGGCAGGTGGAAGCCGACCCTGGGGTGAAGCCAGTACCTGGGAGTGGGGGGGGGGGGGGGAGGGAGTGGGGGGAACGGGGTCCTTTCACTTAGGGACTTTCTGGGCTTCTGTGATCCAAACCAACAAAATCATGTTTATTATTGAAGCCAGTTGAATTGAATTTGGTTACCTGTTGCCCAAAGGACCCTAACGGACAGCAGTGCTGCTTTTGGGGATGTAGGAATGGGAGCCCCAGAAGGAACTGTTGTCTGAAGCAGGATGAGTGGTCTCTTTCCGGAGCACAGTTCCAGAGACCGCCACTTCCTCCCCGCCCCAGCTGAAGGCCAGCCTTGAGGAAGAGTGGGAAGGCCAAAGCTGGGTTCTGTCAGCAGCCCTGCCCCCTGGGAGGGGAGAAGGGGGCCAAGGACCTTGAGACTCCTCAATCCCAGGGGAGCCGCTGCTTGACACCTCTTTGGATTCGAGCCTAGTGCCTTGAGAAAAACAACACGGAGGAAGGTGAATTCAAAGTGAAGAGTCTTTAAAACATGAGTCAGACAGTGTCTCCAAGTTCACACCGTCAAAAGAAAATGTTAAGATTTTTTTTTCTTGTTCTTCAGCTATTCTTTTCCACACAATATTGGCAGCCCTAGAGGAAGACCGCGAGTGCTTTCTCCTCGTGCTTCCTGTGCCGCTGAGCACGAGGACAAGACGAAAACAAAACAAACAGCACTGGCTTTCCCTCCTCCTTGGAGCTCACTTGGGACCCACTTTCTCTCCTCAAGGATGTGACGCCCCCACCCTCCCACAACACGCTGCTTTGGAGAATAGCATCAACCCCCTTGCCTGAGTACAAAAATGTTTTACTCATGAGCAGAGAGACTTCTGGGGCCTTTGGTGCTCCAGATATCTGAGTTAGAAATTAGCCTTGTCACCCTCAAGCCTATCCCCAAGGGATTTTATGGACTCACTATCCTAGCCCTGTTGGGATGTACCTTCTAGACTCCAAGCACACTCACCCTCCACAGGCATTCTGGTTTTAAATCTGTTTTGGGACTCGGGTCCCCAAGGGCCTGCTCCTCAAGTCTGCCCCTCCCATCTGTGCTCCTTCATTCAAACCTCTGAGTGGTGGCTGTGGACTTGGCCCCCGGAATAATCCCTGTCTCTCGAAGCCCATTTACTATGACCAGTCTGGCAAGACTTTGAGGGGGTTCTAGACAGCGGAGGGTGTTAGGATTCAAAACCCACAAGTTCAGCAAGAACAAGGAGGGATTAAGTAATTAGTATGACTTGAACTTTCTTGGGAAAAGAATCATGTCCAGCATTGGGGATAATCAGAGCCCATGGACCTCTGACTGAACTGGCTGGGCCATATTGACCATATAGGACCAGGCCTTCGCAAAAGCCAGGAGCTATTTTCCAAGTCTCTAGAAGGCAGGGCTGGGTTGTGGACAAGCAAACAAAGAAGTGGGATCAGCCTGGCAAGAGAAAAAACTGTCTAACACTGACAACTGTGCAAAGCCCAGCCATGGCACCATGTTGGCCTTCCCACTACCAGGAACTCCAAGGCCACTCAGGAGGGCTGGTGGTTGGGACTGGCCCAGTGAGACCCAGTCCTGGCTTGGTAGACAGATCACCCGTATTAGGAACAAGAACCCCATCATGCATATTTGCAGCCTAGGACCTGGTAACCACCCAGCAAGCTAGCCTGTAAGGACCATTCCAAGTAGATAGTGGTTCATGATGTTTTGGATTCATTCTCGCCTGTGATGGTGAGACATCTTTCTCGGGCTCAGTTCCAAGAAAACTTCAAAGGAAACCATAGCTCAAGCAGGTGAAGGAAAACCCATGAACACACCAGTCTTTCATGCTGAGCTTCTCCCCGTGAACCTGAACCCACAGAGAGGCCCACACGCTTGTCGATAAGAATGTCAAGTGTGGGGGAGGCTGCAGGGGCCGGAGGGAAGGTGCCGAGGATGGGGCACACACAGAGCTGACATGAGGTCTACGAACATTAGTCAGTCACGGTGCTACACCCAACAGCCAGCCTTCTGAAGACGCTTATGTAACAGCTAAGCACAGGGAAACAAGAGTCAAATTACACATACTGTTTCTCCAGGCTTGAGGGAGTGTGGTCCACCCCCTCTCTCTGCAGAGAGAGAAAAAACTCCCTTTGCAGCTGGAAGTATCATTTTCTAAAGGAGGCCACCTGTGGCCACAAAACGCCCTCCTGGGTTACGCATTTACCAAACAGGGGATGACCATTCACACTGGCTAAGCCCAGAGTGACCTCCGTGTTCTCTGCCTCTCTCTTGGTGCGTGACATCTTGAAGCAAGCTTTCCTCTGTGGCACCAACTCTTGGGTTGGTGATGGCTACCTGGAGCACTGTGAGGGGAGCACTGTGAGGTTCTGGGACCATGTGTGTGTGTGCACGCATGTGTGTGTGTGTGTGTGTGTGAGACAACAGGAGGAATGAGTGGTGTGGTTGATTAGCAATGTCTCCCCTGGGGAGAGCAATGGAGTGGGGCTTGTATGCATACTGAGCATGGCACTCTGCTCTACATCATGCTTGCCTAACCTTGGATTTCAATCCTTGCCTTTGTCCCAGTGTTCAAAATCCTCTAGTCTTAAAAACAAACATCTAGACAGTTATCAGATTGAGTGGAAGGGCCCCCAAGATCCCAATATATCATCCAAACACCAGTACAAAATCACCTGGGCCTCCATGGTATACAAGAATCAAGACTATCTGAGGCTCCAGCAGGAATTTCTCTAGTAACTCCCTCTATTCTATAACTTCAAGGGGGTAGAAGGAAGAACTGTATTCCATTACTGCATCACTTAAACAAAGGATGGCAGCTCCCGCAGCTAACCGTCCCTGGAGAGGGGGAGATACACATTCTCCTGGTAACCGGATGGGGTCCATTCTAGAAGGGGGAGGGACAAAGGCACTCCTACCAGCCAGGAATCACTTTCTCGTCTGTTCCAAGCATTGTGGGTCCCACACCACTGCCAACATAAAGGAGGAAGGGGACCATGGTCTGCTTCCTAACAAGATCCCTCTCTCCACTTCTAATACTAGCAAGCTCTCTCTTCCTCTTGGGCCAGGGGTGTTGTTGGCCAATTCGAAATAGCAGGGATGGGAATTTTAAAGAGTTTTTGATATTGTTCGCTCGTTGAGGGTTAGAGAATATTCCAAGAAAGCAAGGCCAGTAAAAAGCAGTGTGCGGGACTTGAAGGAGAATGTCCCACACCGGAGGAAGAAAGAATGAGGAGGGAAGAGCAGACCCATTGAGCCACATAGCCAGTAAGCATTGGAGCTGGGACGTGAACCAAGGTCCGCTCAATTCCAAAGTCTACACACACTAGCAAAAACCCTAAAAGAACCTTATCTGCTTTAAAAGATCTTCCTCACGGAATGCAAGACTTCACTTACTGAAGTCAGTATACAGTAAAACAGATCTAATGTGGGGCACCTGGGTGGCTCAGTAGGTTAGGTATCCAACTCTTGGTTTTGGCTCCAGTCATGACTTCGGGGTTTTGGGATAGAACCCTACATCTGACTCTGCTCCGTGTCTGTTTGTCCCTCTCCCTCTGCTCCTCCCCCTGCTCCCATTCTCTTTCTCTCCCTCTCTATCTCTATCTCTAAAACAAATAAATAAAATCTTTAGAAAAAAAATACAGACTTAATGAAACTAAGGGGTAGAATCAGAAAAGCTATACAATGTATAGATGAAATTAATCCAGAGAAAGAATGCAGGGTACCAAGGGCAGCTTTTTTTTTTTTTCCTTTTAAAGATTTTATTTATTTATTAGAAAAACAGAGATCACAAGTAGGCAGAGAGGCAGGCAGAGAGAGAGGAAGGGAAGCAGGTTCCCCACTGAGCAGAGAGCCCAACACGGGGCTTGATCCCAGGACCCTGAGATCATGACCTGAGCCGGAGGCAGAGGCTTTAACCCACTGAGCCACCCAGGCACCAAGGGCAGCTTCTGTCCACAGCACACCACCCACATGTCCAGATCTTTCTCTAGATCTTGGTCTGCTTCCTAACAAGATCCCTCTCTCCACTCTGCAACTCTGCAATGGAGGTGTTGCCCCCATTTCAAAGAGCAGAAAACGGCGATTCAGAGGTAAGGAGCTGGCTGTAGTCTGGTTGTTGAAGTTAGCTTCTCTTCTGATTAGACTATGCCTGTGCCATGATGGTTTAGTATTTTAATATCTTCTGTACTTGCAAAGAAGAGAAAAAAATGTCAGACAGGGAAGATGGCCCACGGAAGCTTGACTGGTAGCAAGAAGAGGAGCCCACGAAGATGGAAAAACAAAATCTATGCAGAATGAGGATAACTGATTAAAGCCATAAGTTCCCTGACTGTTGGAGCTGTCGTTACTTTTGGAGGCTGGGACAGGAAATATATGTACAGTTGGCCCTTGAGCAAGGCAGGGGGTAGGGGTGCCAAACTCCACACTGTCAAAAATCCATGTATGCCTTCTGACTCTCCAGAAACTTAACTAGTAATTGCCCACTGCTGACCAGAAGTGTTACTGCTAATATAACATAATATAAACACATCTTCTGGATGTTATATTATATCCTGTATCCTCGCAATAAAGTAAGCTGGAGAAAACATGTTAGTAAGCAAGTCATAAGAGAAAATACATTTATAGGGCTGTACCATATGGAAAAAAAAAAATCCATAGTTACACAGACCCATGCCGTTCAAACCCGTGTTGTTCAAGGGTCAACTGTAATCTCACCCTTAAATTTCATAAAACCTGCCTTCCAAACCCCTGTGGGCTCAACGTTCCCTTTCTGAGTAGGCATTTTTCTGTTTTTTCACATTTTTCTCATTTTTACTTCACCCAGCGGCTCCTGAGCCAAACGCATCCCAGCAACTGTCCTCTCTCCTCTACTCTCCCTGAGAGATGAAATTCAGTAGGATAAGTCAGGAAGTCTCCAGACACTGTGCGTTTCGGTAAAAGCCGTTTCCGCGCATTATGTAGTCTTTGAAGTCTCTCCATACTGGGTCCGTGACCTCGCAGGTCACCATGCGGAGAGGAGCCAGCTGCAGTGGGGACAGCCTCGACATGGCTTCCTCTGCTCTTTGATCTCCAGCCAGAGTTCCTTTACTTTGATTCATTCCCCTCGGCTCCTCGGGAGGGCACAGAACTCCAGGTTTACCTCTGCCTCCCCTCTGACCAGCTGTCTTTCCGCTCAACACTGTTTAAGTTCTCCGTAAGCCACAGACTCAACCCCATGCAAGTGATGTACTGTCACTGCTGACTTTGTCCCCTTGTGTTAAACACTCAGGTTCACTTTGTGAGCCACTGTGGTCTATCCTCAGCGAGCCGGGGCCCTAATACTGCTGCCATCCTCCACTCAACATCGTCTCCAGCAAATTATTGAACACCCTGCTTATGTGATACCTGGGGCCATCCAGGGGGGTAGCTGGTCTCGGGATTTTTTTTTTTTTCTGGCAATTTTCTCTCCAATTCACTTCCATTTTGTTTTTTAATTTAAAGCCTCATGCATTTATTCAATAAACAAATAAATATTTATTGCCATCTACTCTGTGTTGGGCAGTAAAATAACAGAGCTCTGGGGGTCCCTTAATGAACCATTGATTGGAAAGTTTCTGCTTTTAGGGTGCCTGGGTGGCTCAATGGGTTAAAGCCTCTGCCTTCAGCTCAGATCATGGTCCCAGGGTCCTGGGATTGAGCCCCGCATCGGGCTCCCTGCTTAGCGGGGAGTCTGCTTCCTCCTCTCTCTCTCTGCCTGACTCTCTGCCTATTTGTGATCTCTGTCAAATTAATAAATAAAATCTTAAAAAAAAAAAGAAGAAGAAAGAAAGTTTCTGCTTTTAGTAATGGGAGAGAGGTTCTTATTGGACCTACCCTCTCACATATAACTATTCTAAAACACACCCACACACTCACACGCACAAACACACACACACAACCTATTAGAAGGCACTAGGTTTGTTCAATTACAAACATATGGAAAAGAGAGGGGAGTCAACACTTGAAAGAAAGAAAGGGCGACTTCCACATTTTTATGGGCTTTTCCCCAAGGACAGGCCCCAGTTAATGGGCATGGTGGCTACAGCTTCGCTCTTCCGGTCTGAGCAATTAGAGGGCAGAATTTGGTAACTACACCCAGCAAGTGAGGAGAGGTGGCTCAGAAAATAGCCATACAGCAGGAGCCCCAAACTCTGAGTATAAATTCCACCCAAATTTCCCTGAAAGGTGCATTTACGGGATAGGTTCCCAGCAGCTCAACTCAGTCCAAAGGAACTGAACAAAGATTCTGAGCTGTTGCCCACACGGGAAATTGAGTTTTGAGCTTGAGTTTGGTCAAGTTAACTGCCTGATAAAACAAAGGAAATCATGACTGTTCTGAGGAACAGAATAAAATCGACGGTCTTTTCTAGTCTCACTCACAATGTTCAGAATGTAATCCAGAATCACTAGGAAAAAAAGTCAAAAACAAGCAGGAAAAGGTGACCTGAACTCAAGAGGAGAGGCAATCAACAGAGATCTACCCCAAGACGCCCTCAGATGTTGGAGTTAACAGATAAGGATTTAAAGCAGCTATTGTGACTTTGCTCGAGGGCGTAAGGGAAAATAAATGCGCCAATAGAAAGTATCCACAGGCCACAGTGCAGACACTATGAAAGAAAGAACCAAAGCTATCAGATCTGCTAAATCCCCACCAACACTTTTCTCTGCGTCCACTCCAGTTGTGCTTTCCCCCCTGGGAAAGTTCTCTCTCGTCTTGACTCCAGCGACGGTATTTTTTTTTCTTTTTTTAGAATTTTTTTTTAAGATTTTATTTATTTATTTGACAGAGATCACAAGTAGGCAGAGAGAGAGAGAGAGAGAGAGAGAGAAGCAGGCTCCCTGCTGAGCAGAGAGCCCGATGCGGGACTCGATCCCAGGACCCTGAGATCATGAACTGAGCCGAAGGCAGCGGCACAACCCACTGAGCCACCCAGGCGCCCCTAGTGATGGTATTTTGAGGACCTTCCAAGCGTACCTTCCAGGTATCGGGGAAGCTTTGAAGAGTAAAACACAACACAAAATCTTAAACTCTGGTCCCAAAGACCAGATCTTTCACCGGACACCTGCATAGACCACCAGCCCCTCCTTGAGGCCTCTCCCCCTCTCTTTCAGGTCTTAAATTGGAAGAAGAGAGTGAAGTCCCCCCATGGCCTCTTCCCCATTTCCAGATCATCCCTGATGGCTCCACATGGCCCACATCAGGCACACAGGAATGAGGGGCAGGCTGCCAGGTCTGGTGCACCTCCACATGCTCCTTCCACAGCAAAAGCATCCTCCACCGGCTGATGACATAGATCAGGTCGACACAAAACTCTGGGTACAGACATCGGAGGGAGTCGATGGGGAGGCACGGGCCACTGTAACCCTTCTTTATCCACTTCCACTAAAGGTTGTTTTGCCTTTTCAAATCCTGTTAGGAAAGCGGTTCGCAGGGATGCGTGGGTGGCTCGGTCTGTTGGGCGTCTGTCTTCAGCTCAGGTTGTGATCCCAAGGTCCTGGGATCTGGCCCCGAATCGGGCTCCTTGCTCAGTGGGGAGTCTGCTTCTCTTTCTGCCTCTCCCCCAGCTCATACTCTCTCTCTCTCTCTCTCAAAAAATTAAAATCTTAGAAAACAAAAAAAGGAAAGAGGTTCACAAACTTGGCTACGCGTTGGAATCACCTGGAGACACTAGGAACATGGATTAAGATCATAGACTAAAACTACTATATTTCCACCAGAAGGGCCAAAAAAAAACCTTTTAAGACAGGAAATAATAATTGGCAAGAATTCTTATATGCTGGGAATATAAACTGGTACAACCACTTTCAAAAACTTTTCGGTAGCTTTAACCTAGTGATTTCATTCCTAGAAATATACGCAACAAAAATGTCTGTATGCATTCACCAAAAGGCATTTAGAAGAATGTTAACAGCGGGGCGCCTGGGTGGCTCCGTGGGTTAAAGCCTCTGCCTTCGGCACAGATCATGGTCCCAGAGTCCTGGGATTGAGCCCCATGTCGGACTCTCTGCTCTTCAGGGAGCCTGCTTCCTCCTCTCTCTGCCTGCCTCTCTGCCTACTTGTGATCTCTCTCTCTCTCTCTGTCAAATACATAAATAAAATCTTAAAAAAAAAAAAAAAAAGAATGTTAACAGCACTGTTTGTCATTGCGCTGAGGTGTGTAAACGATCCAAAATGCCCACCACCAACAGTCTGGAAAAGAACCGTGGTACAGCCACACAAGGGAACGTTGTACAGGAAAGACAATGAGCAATTCCCGATCACTCACTCGTCAGTATGGAGGGCGCTCACAGCGTTAACCAAAGTCAGCCAAACACACACAGCAAAGCATACTCTATGACTCCATGTGTGTGAAATCCAACAGCAGGCAAAATGCATCTAAAATTCGTT
This sequence comes from Mustela putorius furo, assembly GCF_011764305.1. Lineage (NCBI taxonomy): Eukaryota > Metazoa > Chordata > Mammalia > Carnivora > Mustelidae > Mustela > Mustela putorius. Next base: position 7,661,973 of record NW_025421464.1, on the reverse strand, counting down.
AGGATCGTGGTTTGGGGGCGGAGGAGCTTCTGGAAAGGGACAAAAAACGGGTGACACGAATACTAGTAATATTCTGGGGTTTTTTTTGAGCTGGATATGGGCTACCTGGGCATGTTCAGTTTGTGAAAGATTCATTCGCTTAAGGCTTATGTGCTTTCCTATATTGGTTTTACCTTAATAAATCATAAAAATTAGGAAAAATACTGGTGCGTGCGTCCCACTTCTCGTTTGGTTGGCTCTGGGTCTAGAAAGGCATTGACAGTTTTCAAAGCTCCCCATTTGGGTCTAAGGTACATCCAAGAACCACTGTGTTAGAACTTGGTGATGCTCCTCACTATTTCTTGGAGCAAAAAGTGCTGCTATTTCTCCAGAAAAGTCTAAAGCAGGATGTTTTCTCCAGAGCACCAGTAACTCCAGGGATGGTTAACTGGTGTTACGTGGGAAAAGGGTTTCACGGTCAAATATGTAATTTTAAAAACTTTATTTACCAACTTTTGTTGAGCACCTGCTGGACTTCTAAAACTAAGTTGTGAGCTGTATCTACACCATCTCACTCAACATCACAAGCCCATGAGGAAGGTACTGTTAACCATCATTTTATAGAAGGGTTAACTACAGCTCGGTGAGGTTAAGTAATTGCCAAGTTTACACAGCCAGTAAACAACATCCACATCGACCTTGACACCAAAGCCCATGCTCTTACTCACTGCCCTAATCTGCCCCTGCAGAAAGTACCTGACTACAGGACTTACTAGAACTTCTTCTGGGCTTGGGAGTTACCGGTGGCCAAGACAGGATCATGAAATGCAGCATTTGCCCAAGTGGTTCCCTCACCTCCATTCTTCACCTTCCAACCCACCAATGCTAGCAGAGCATACGTTCCAAAACTGGGTCTGATCCTATAGGAGTTCCCTCGTAAGGAAGCCTCGAATATCTCCCCATTGTGTCCACAGTCAGGTCTAAATTCCTCAGCCTCACAGTCCAGCCCATCCAGTATCTGGCCTTGACGTTTCAGCTTTCTCTCTGGCCATTGCAACCTCCCTCCCCATCCCCAACCCGCTAATCCTCCATTTTCCAGCTACGCTGAACCAGACTGCTGGTTTCACACCTCCGCCATGGTAGCCCCCATATGCTGAGACTCTGCTATGTGCCAGCTACTACACACAGATTAACTTTAATCCCCACAATCAGCCTTTAAAAACAGATCGGATTATCCCCAATCGGTAGATTGGGACATAAAGGCTCATCTTGACATGCCCAAACTCACAATTAGAAACCAGGATTGGGAGACACGAACTTAGATTTCTCTGCCACGAAGCCCACACAGTTTCCATGACACCACACTCTCCCCCTTCATTCACTCTGTTCCACGGGATGGCAATACCCTTCCTTCCCTTTACCAAGGTAGATTCCTCATTCTCTGAGTATCATCATCTGGGTTGATGATATCACCCCTTAAGAGCTTTCCAGGCACAGGTACTCAACGCTCGCCTTGTCTCATTTACACCATATTGTCATAATGTTCCTTTTCTTCCCTCCGGGTTGTTCTTTACCTGCCCTTTGCCAAATGGGTTTCTTTCTCCTCCTCTCCGGTTCCAAGGCATGTGCCCACATCTCTCCTATGGCACTCTAGACTTTGCAGTGAGTGTTAGTTTCGGATCTGCCCCCTCCCTTGGACCAGATACTCTCAAAAGGCAAGGGATGGACATCATCCCGCCTTTACATCCCGCCACACGGCCACCCCAGCACATAGTAGGTATTCTGTGGGAGACGGTGGACAGAAGGGCAGGAGACCCAGAGACTGAAAATTCTCCAAGATTATTCCATCCTTGGGTCATAAGGCGTGATCCCAGCTTGGAAGCAGCGCTGGATAATCAAACCAGACAGAATAGATCTGGCTGATGGGGGATGTGGGGGCATATTGAGAGCCCGACCAGTCCCCTGCTTTGACTTCCATGGGGCGGGGGTGGGGGGGGCATAGAATTGTCCCTGAGCTTCACAGTCTCTCTCTCTTCAACTCTGCATGCTACCCGACGGGCTCTGTGTGCCCCCACTTAGGTGATGTGTTGTCAAGTGATGTCTATTTCATCCCAAGGTGCAGTTTCAGATCTGGTCAACTGCTCCCTGTGTTTATTGTTCTTAAGCCATCCCAAGAGAATGATCAGACATCGGGACAGTGGCTCAAAGAAAACGTACGGCTAAGGCGTGGCTCCCCACAGGCTGGTAGATTAAGTGATCATACCCCTTTCTCGTTGGTTCTCTTAGAGTAGGAGGCCCCTTTACGAGACAGACATCGTTGATGTCCTCTCATTCACTGATCACCCATTCCATGCATCCGCCCTACAGCGAGCACCGTCTGGAGCTCGCCTCCTCGTAACCCTTGCAGGGACCACCTATTCCTGCCACGCAATGCCCGCCTCTGTGAGCCCCAGCATTGTGGGTGTGCAAATCCAGCTTTCTGCTCCTTTGCCCTCACTGTTTCTGGACTGACGTGCCCATTTGCCTGGTGTGGATAATGGGTAAAGATGGCTACAAACTCAGCTGGGTTTCTGCGCCACCTTTCTTGGACTAATGGGGTTCCATTAGTAAAGCCAGAAACCACCAAAGGGACTTTCTGAAAATCACCTATCCACCCTCCTCTTCCGAACTGCCCACCTCTTCTGCTCTCCCCACTAGGGGTCAGCTGCAGGATTTTTCTGCTTCAAACCAAAGTCATTTTCTCTTGAGGATTTCAAGTACTCCCTCTCCCCCCAGGATGTAACATATACTGTATTTTACAAATTCATTTGTGATATTCATGAAGATAGAGTTCATCGGTCAAGAGTTAGCTTAGCTTCTGCACTCGTCTGGCACACCTGAACCACACTGTTTTGTTTTGTTTTGATTTTGCCACGTGTCTGCTTCCTCCAGGAGACAGACATCAACTTGAGGGCAGAAACTGGCTTCATTTAATTTTATATCTCTAATTCCACGCATAAGGCCAGGTAAAATGTAGTTCTTGAATATTTAACCAGCCTTATGTAGGCACCGTCTAAAAGGTTATAAAATCTGAATTTATGTGGCACCTGACTCAGAAACATTCTTTCCAGTTTATTCCTATTAGACCGGGAAAAAATCAAAGTGGCCTACCAAGTGGTGTTGGAGAAGAGGGTGGGGAAAGAGGCATTCGCACACACTGTTGAGGGAATAGAAAGTGGCCTGGACTCTTGGGAGAACAATCTGACAATGCCCATTGTAGTTCAAACCACAGGGAAGGGGCGCCTGGGTGGCTCAGTGTGTTAAAGCCTCTGCCTTCAGCTCAGGTCATGATCCCAGAGTCCTGGGATAGAGCCCCACATCGGAATCTCTGTTCTGCAGGGAGCCTACTTCCCCTCCTCTCTCTGCCTGTCTCTCTGCCTACTTGCGATCTCTGTCAAATAAATAAATAAAATCTTAAAAAAAAAAAAAAAACCACAGGGAAATTTCCACAGGGATAACCCCGTGCCAGTGGACAAAGAGATACTTCGGGCCAGAGGGATACTGTAGCACCATAGCTGTAGTAGGAAAAACTAGAAACAATCTTAATTGTCATGAGGAACTAGAAAATACATTATGACACGTGTTTATTGCCACAATACCCTGAAGACTGAGCTCTGTATCACTATGTATTGATGTGGGCTTTGATTAAATCAGCAGAGAAAGGAAGGTTCACAAGAGTGTTAAAGAGAAAAAAGGATAGACACGTAAATGAATATGGGTTTGTATGTATATAAGAAATTTATGGAAAGATTTTTTTTTTTTTTTAATCCAAGGATTCCTTCTGGATAGAAGAAATGAGGAGCTGGGGATGATGGTTGGGGGCATTTTCCTTTCTGTTTTCCACACTTCTGGACTATTGGAGGCTGATAATGATTTTGTATTCTTTTTATAATTAAAAAAGCATGAAATACAGCAATAAGAAAACAAAAGCTTGGCTTGATGTGTGAAAAAAGAATACTAATGAAATTTGGGGGAAAATCTTCCCTATTTCTTTATAAGGCAGTAGGCAAGCTCTATAAAGCAACATTGGCTCACTGTCCAGCTCACAGGGGAGCCAGTGATGTCTACAGAGTTCCAGAAAGGAGCCCAGACACTGGACCAGTCACGGTGAAGGGCCAAGAGCCCTGAAGTAAAGAAGTGTGAGCCTGCTTGCCTTTTTCTTGTTCTGGGAGGAGAGGAAATGAGACCAGTTCTGACTGACACTCTGAGTCAGTCTGGAAGCCAAGAAATTCTGAGAACTCACCGTGCTGGCATGAACATGGGGCCTCCAACCAGGGCCAAGAAACAAAGGTGAGGGATGTTTAGGTAAGTCATACACATAAGTAAGTGACCTGGGCGAGCAAAGCAAACCCAGCTCAGCCTCCAGAGACATAAATGACACGGGGCTCTGCACACTTATCCCCTCTGCTCTGAAGCCAGCTGGGCTCCCCCAGGGCAGTCTTTACTGATACTAACATAATAAGTATCACTGATATTATCGAGTGTATCCTGTGTGCGGAGCTAGATGATTTGCCACATGATCTCGTGCTATGATTATTCTTACTCTACACGTAGGAGATTGAGGCTCAGTGAGGTGAACAAGTAACTTGCTCAAGATTACAGCAAGTGCTAGAGGTGGGGACCAAACCCAGGTCTGACTCCAGGAACAGCCAAGGTCACTGAGAGCCTTTCCCCAATCTGGGAAAGAAATCGGAAAAGGCATTCCCTCGGAGTCGGGACAGTCCCACAAAACACAACAGCATTTTTGTCCAAAGGAAAGCCAGAGAGTGTAATGATTTAAGCGCAAGGACATTGAAGCCAGATGTCCTGTATTCAAATCTGATTCCGACGCTTAATTGGCTGTGTGGCCTGGGGCAAGTCACTAAACCTCTCTGTGCCTCACTTTTCTTTTCTTTTTTTTTTTTTTTAAAGATTTTATTTATTTCTTTGACAGACAAAGATCACAAGTAGGCAGAGAAGCAGGCAGAGAGAGGAGGAAGCAGGCTCCCTGTCGAGCAGAGAGCCCGGTGCGGGGCTCAATCTCAGGAACCTGGGATCATGATCTGAGCTGAAGGCAGGGGCTTTAACCTACTGAGCCACCCAGGCACCCCGGCCTCACTTTTCTTAATGGTAAAATCAGAGTAGCCGTAAATCCACCTCTTGGCTTTTCCAGGAAGACTAAAAGGGTTCAATAAACAGTACTTGGCTCATAATCAGTACCAAATGTTGATGATTATTATTGCTATTAAGAAAAAGGTGCCTTTCCTTCCAGACAGATGCAAGCCGGCAGGATGCAGAGCTTGGCAAGTGGAGCAGGCTAGGTTTCAGTCCCTCCCTCCGCCAGGTGCCACAAAGCAGTGCACAGCTCTACAACCTTCCATGCCGAGCCTGCTGAGCAATGCACTCGCACGAGCCACCACCACTGCTTCCTGCTGGCTTCCCCTCCGCCAGCCTGGCAGTGAATCAGAAGTACCTGGCCCACTTTTTAAAAATACAGATTCCCAGGGCCTGGTGGGTTCTGCCACAGCGGGGTTGGGCGAGGGCCCAGGAATCTGTATGTTTAACAAGCCCCAGGTGATCTGGTGACTGAGGAACAGCGTGTCCCTGGACACACAGTGCTGGGAGCACTAGCCGTCCTGCATACCTGCTCCTGCCCTTGGAAACAAGCAGCCTCACTTCCATGTTGAGTCCCAGACCTGGGCACACAGAAGGGAAGCCTGCTGGCAGAGCTGATGGCTGGGCCTTTTGTGTTCGTGTGGCTTATACCAAGGACCCCTCACCTGTAGACGTGGGGTTCCCCAGACCCTTGATACTCAAAGTGCAGTTTCCAAGCCGGCGGAAAGGCTCCCCCTTGGGAGCCTGTTAGAAATACGGACTCACAAGACACAGACCTACTGAAGGAGATTCCGCATTTTACAGAAACCCCAAGATGATTCGTGAGCAAGCATGAGGTGTGTGTCCAAGAGCCCTTCCCTTATCCGCATCAGTTCTAACTAATGTGCTCCTCTAGACTGTCCAAGCACTCTTTGGGGCTGGTCTTTTCCTTCAAACTCCCAGAGAGCCCCCGAAAAACAGGCTTTCCTAGCCCAGATTCATGCTCGGCAGCCAGCTGGGGCCTACGGTGAACCTCTGCCTAATCGAGGTACTTATTTCTGAGTCCCCGTTAAAATAAAGCTTCCCAGCAAAGTGAAAAAGAGACAACAACTCCAGCCTCTATGATTCTGGGGCATAAAACATTCCCTTCTTTTGTACAGAGTTGTGACCCCCTGCTTCCCTGGCCAAAGCCATCCAAAGACATCAAATGGCCCAAAGAAAACAAGCCACATCTTCCTGTTGGCCAGGCTTCAAGTTATCGGGCAGATTTCACACTGGAGCTTGACCTCATTAATCCAAGGCCTATCACATTGCTGTAAATGTCAGTGGGAAAACAGCCATTCAGTGGGTTTCCTTCATTCCACCAGAAAGGGAAAAACAGGAAGGCAACAGCAGCTGTGCCCCAGCTTGGTAAATCCCAAGGGCCTAGCGGACAGGGCGTTTCTTGTCAGCACCTACGTTCCCCGGCCCCAGCCTGCTTGTCCAGATAAAGGTGGGTCCTCTATCCACATGACCAGAATGTACTGGCGACTGCAGCAATGATCCTTTGGGACCCCAGCACCTGCCTGGGAAGGAAAAGAGCTTGGTCGGGATTTCTTTGGCCTGAATGACCAATTGGCCATTTATCATTCAGGTTCATCTGAATCTCTTCTGCCCATTCAAAATGTCCTACAAGCCAAACCTCTGGGACTCCAGGGGACATGAGGCCTTCCAAGTCCTCATTCATCCCTTTAATGCATATCAATTGTCTCCCGTGTGCCCGGCTTCATGCTGGGCAACTGGGGACACAGAGCTGAATGAATTAGACACAGTCACTGACCTTATGGGGCTCATAGTCCTGGGCAAATTTTCTCAGCCTTGGCACTACTGACATTTGGGATCGTGTAGTTCTCTGTGGCGAGGGGCCATCCGGTGCAATATAAGAAATTGAGCAGCATCCCTGCCAGGCCTGTACGCACTGGATGCCAACAGCAGCCTCCCCTTCGGCACCTCCCCAGGTGTGGCGACCAAAAATGTCTCCAGACATTCCCAAAGGATTCCTGGGGATCAAACTGCTCCCAGGTGAGAACCACTGGTCTAGTGGATGAGATAGACTAAAATAATCAGGTCATCACAATTACGGTAAGTACCATGGAGGTCAGTGTTGTATATATTACACCAATGTCATCTACAACAAGGGAGCCAGATAGTGTTTGTATGGTTACAAATCCTTATGACAACGCTGGATGCTATATATATGTGAGGCATATATGATCTGTGTTTGCAGATAAAGAAATTGAGGCTCAAGAAAATGAAGAAATCAATCGCCCAAGGACCCAAAGACAGTGGAAGGCAGAACTAAGGTTTGAACCTGAAGTCTGCCTCCTACAGAAAAGGAAATTTGAGCCTTTTCCTTCTAAAAACAGGTAGGATCATGTGATGCTCTGACTAGCCATCCCAAAAGGCTCATTCCTTCCTGGGGGTCATGGTGGAACTCAAGCACCACCTGCCACATCAATCAAGTTGCACACTGGGAAGTCCTGGGGGCCGAGGAACACGCTCTGAGACACGCAGGAACACCTCCTCCCCTTTGCCAAGTGCCTGCACACAGGGCCTCCCCAAAAATCAGAGCAGTGAGAGAATGGGGCACTGTACAGGTACCTAGAGCACACCCCACCGTGACCCATCTTCAAGTCCCTACTGTCTGGCATCCGACAGTACACAGCGAAAGAAGCCAGACGTTCTGTGGTCAGCTGTAGATATTTAAAAGGAACATGAGGAAAGTGGTACCAGACAGCACACAGCAGCTTTGGAGACCCCCACACATGAATTCCTGCCACTTCTGAGCTGCATGTCCTTTAGCAAATCGCCTCACCCTCGGTGTCTCTGTGGCCCCTTCTGCGCAACAGGGATAAATGCATCCACTTCAGTAAGTCACTATGAGGATGCCATGGCAATGCAAGCAAAGACCTTGGACAGTGACCAGCATCCAGGAAAGTACCTGGTTCAGTATTATAATCAATAAGGAGTCAAATCATGACACATCCTCCACCCACGTCCCCTTCCTTCAGATAAGAAACTGAGTCCCAGGAAGAGAGAAACGGGTGCAGAAGTAGTAAAAGTTATCTGGGGAAGAACAAGGGGCTCTCCAGCCTTCCCAGTAGGAGGAAGGGCCAGTTACCATATCAGCAGAGGAGCCCAGGCCAGCCCTCCCTCCCATGCAGAAGTTAATCCTAGACTTCCCCGGGCGTGCAGTCAGACAACCCTCCATGAGCCGTAGGTTGCCTGCTTCGGATCAGTGAGCGTTTAATCATTTGGGACCCCTTGGCAGAATGGCCTCTGCCCACCTCCCTGGCCTCGCCTGCCGCCACTGCCTCCATCGCGCCCTATGGCTACGGCACTCCAGCTGCCACTCCTGCCCACTGCTCTCAGAGACACCATGCACTTTTGAGCCCCTGTGCATTTGTGCAAGCTGGTCTCTCTGCTCAGCCTCCCTGCCCCTCTTGTGCCCGCCACCTGGAAAATTGTCTCAAAAGCCTCAACTGTGCTCCCCCAGCAAAGTTTGCCCACCTGCTATTGGTTATCATAGACTAGTAATAACAGCAGCTAACGTGTGCAAAGCTCTGATTAATATCTAAAAGGCCCTGAGCTGAGCATCCACCCATCACCCTTCAGCAGCAAGGTGGCAATGCAGGAGGGAAACTTGGGTTTGCCTGCCCCGGCTACCTGTCCATCCGCCGCTCTGCTTTCCACTCCTCTTCTCATCCATGAAGCTATTTTCCCACACTGTCCTCGCTCTCGGTCTCCAAGCCGGGCTCTCCCTCGCAGAGGGGGCCCTGAGAGCTGATTGATTCATCATGAAATCGTGTCCTAAGCACAAGGTCTAGAGTCGGGTAAACATCTATTGGATGAATCCATGAATCCTGAAAAACGACTGCCTGATGAGAGAGGCTAACTCCCAGACTTCCTGGGGACAGGCCCATGCTGGACTCCAGTTCCCAGGAATCAGGCCTCCCGGACTGAGAGGCTCCATCCAGTCCTGAGACGGAGAGGCAGAAGAGGTCTGATTCCCCCAGACTAGAGACGGGGGGGGGAGGGGAGCTCGGACAGCCCCGCGCAAAGGAGGAAATAGTGGTGCTGGTGACGATTATCATTTCCTGCATTCCTGCCCACGCCGGGTGCTGTAGTAAGCACCTTCTCTGCGTTACAGTCACACAGAATTCTCACAACCCCATGAAGCCGACATTACTATTGCTCCCATTTTACAGATGAGAAAAAGCAGGACTCGGAGAGAATAAATAATTTACCTAGCATCACAGAGCTATCATTTGAACTAGACCTGTCTGGTGTCCTCACTCTTCCAACTTTGTAGTTTTCCGTAGGAGGCAGGTCTCTAAGATGTTCTCAGGGGAAGAGGGCTCTGCTGGAAAAACACCCTGTGGGACCCACTACACACCAAATAGTTCAAGTCCTGGGGGCAGGCAGGGTTCAGGCTGGGGCAGCTACTTGCGGGGAGGGGGCAAGGTTGGGGGGGGGGTTCCTAAGGATCCAAAACCAGCGCATGAATCCAGGAGCGTGCCTCTGGCTATCTGCAAAACCAGGCTATAGCTGCAACCTCTGCTGGCCTTAGAAAGGTCACTCTGGGGTTGGAACTGGTTTTGAGAAGAACCTGAGGCCCTAGTTTCCAAAGTGTCCAAAGGGGCCCTGCAGCAAGTTTCTTGCCTCAGGAGAAATCCCGCCTTCCTGTGTCAGCAACCTCTTCCCCCATGTCCCTCAGGCTCACAAACAGACTTAGCGGCTGGATCAGAATGTAACCTTCACTCCAGCACCGAGACCAGACATTGGCCTTGGCTGCATGTCCTTCCGTGCGTGCAGGGGAGGTCCAGAGAGCACCAGGATGCAAGGAGCCCCGACACACACTACCCAGAGAACACGCAGGTGAACGTGCCAGTGCAAGGGACTGAGGGAGGGTAGGAAGGAGCCGCTGGTCTTTCTGGAGGAGGCTCTCCAGAAGCTGGGCCAGGAGAGGGGTCAGAAAAGTTTCAGGGCAAGGGACACTGCAGTGGTGTAGATGCCAACCGACGGGAAGGCGCAAAGTTGAATGTCCGGAGTGGCCTGAGTGACATCTTGCCTCCAACATCCTGGTGGCAGGTTGGGAGAGAAGGGGTGGGGCGGGGGTAGGATGTATGTGGGACTGCCCTGTGAGCAGGCCAGGAGCTGAAAGGACTCACCAGGGCCCACAAGCTGCCTGCAGGCTGGAGCTTTATGACCAGGGCTGAGGGAAGACATGGAAACTTCCTCCGCCCCTGCAGAACCAGCCACCAGGACTTGGCTTCTGCTCCTGCTCAAAGAAAGGGACATGCCCCCACTAAAACCATTATGAAAGGCACCAATATCAACCTAGGAGCCATCCTCCTGGCCCTTGCGCCAACACTTCACATGGGGCCCCTCACCACCCCTGCCCACCGCCTGATTATTAGCCCCATTTCCTAGAGGCCGCTGAGGTTTCCCAGTGTTGAAGTGCCTTCCCCTCCAGCGAAGGGCTTGTCACTGGCTGAACTAAGAGGCTTTATCACCAGCCTAAGGGAAGGCCTCCCAGATGGAGGGTTTTCCCCCCGTGTCTCTCCCGCCGCAGCAAACGGCAGGGCACACAGCAAAGTACCACGCGGGCTCAGGCAGCTAACGGCAGGCCCCTTCCCGAAAGAGCCCTGCAGGAAAGGGCGCCTGGTACCTCAGGGCCCTGGGTCCTCCACAGAGGGCGATTCAGAGGCGGCACCTGGTGCCCGGAGCCGCGGGGAGCTGGTGGGCGCTTCTGACAGCGAGAACAGGGGCCCATTATGTGGAATCCAATCACATGCGCGCGCAAGCAGCTCGGCTTTCGGTTCTGAGAAGCGCTTATGCAGCCACCTCTCACCCCGCTCCCGAGGTGCCCCGAGCACCGGGTCCCAGGCTTTGCGCGCGGCCCTCCCGGGAGCACCGGATTCAAAGCTCGCCTAGGCTCAATCATCCGCTCGGGGCTGGGAGCTGCATCAGCAGCAGCTCCCGCGAAGCCGGGTCCGGACTGGGGGAGGAGGAGGAGGGAGGGAAAGGAGTCTGCATCAGGGAAGGAGGCGGGTAGCGGGCGCCTTCCCCTCCCTGCTCTCCACTCGGGGCTGTCTGGCCAGCTCAGCCTGGGCTCTCCGTATGACCTTGGGGAGACCCCTCTGCGCGACCTCCCCAGGGCGCGCTGCACGGGTTCTGCCCATCCCCGGCGCTCGGGGGCGCTCCTCTGGCAGGAGTCGGGGCGCGGGACTCGGGAGGAGAGGCGCGCTCCTGGCGCGGGGGACCCAGCGGCCCGCGCACCGCTGCCCTTTGGAGAGGCCGGGTGCACCTCTCGCCGGGAAGAAGCGCGCGGGGTCTCCCGGGTCCAGCAGGCGCTGTCAGCTGGAGCTGGCGGTGGGGTGGGTCCGCACGCGGGGACGCCTGCCTGGGGACCTTTCCCGCCCGGGCAGGAGCGCTCTCTGCGGGGACCTGGCGCCACCACGAGAGGGGGCGGCGCCCCCATGCCGGGCCCTGAGGCTGGGTACCCGGGCTGTTTGATGTTTGGTTGTGGCTCCCGCTTCCCGGCATTGCGCCCCTGGGCAGAAGCAGCCGAAATCCCACAGGCTGTCCCAAGATCGGGCCACGGCAGCCCCAGCCAACAGCCTGCCGATGCGCCCCCTACCCCGGCCTCGTTGTCGGCGCGCCAGACCCGGAGGACGCCCCCACTCCAGCCCGACTCCCCGGCCTGAGCTCCCAGCACCCGCCGTTCCAGTGCCCCCTCCCCCAATTCCCTCCAGCCGCCGGCCCTTGGCCCACGCACGCGCCCCACACACCCCCAGTCAGACCTTCGGCGGCTGGGACCACCTCCCCGCCGCGATCCTCATCCCCACCGGGTCCAGCCAGGGAGGGGCGGCGCCGCGGAGGAACTCACCCGCTCTCCCTAGCCGGGCCCCGAGCGGCTCCGGCCCTAGCTCTGTCAGTCTGTCCCCGAGCCGCAGCTGCCCGTGCGGCGACAGAAGCGGGCTGAGCCCGGCCGCCAGCCTCCGCGCCGCCCCTCGGCTCCTCCCCGTGGGCGGGGCCCGAGCTCGCGGGAAGTGGGTGGGCACGCTCACCCAGCTCCTGTGCCCGGCAACCGAGCTCGCCCAAGGTTCCCGGCACCCTAGGGCGGTGCGGTCCCCTCCTCCGAGCAGCGGGAAATCGGAGGCGATGGGACACGGCCAGTCTTCCCCATGGTCTATGCCCCCTCTCCACGCCTCGCTACCACCAAACGCGGAAAGGGGGAAGCCAGGACTGTATTCTTGCTCCTGTTCAATGGAAGGGCGTCATGAAGCCCAGAGGGGAGCAGTGACCTGCCCCAGGTCACCCAGAATCAGTACCAATGGCGGAGAGTCAGGTCTCCTACCTAGAGGGCCTGCACGGCCTGACTCTGAAGGCTTCCTTGGACGTCAAGGAGCCCAACTAGGTCTTGCCCTGGGGACAGGTTAACGGGGGCAGGTTCCCCAGCTGAGAAGGGGGAGAGACTAGTGGGAGCTTGGGGGCTGTGGCCTGCGACGTAGCCTTGTATCATTTCCCCTTTCTGGAAAGAAAGGAGGTGAAGCTCAGGAAGAAGGAAGTGGTCGCACCTCTGCTGACGTCTGTCACAGCTTGAGCTGTACAGGTTCCAGACCCGGGCTGCTCTCCGGAGATGTAAACGAAAAAGCCAAAGATGTAAACGAAAAAGCAAAAGATGCCGAGGCGCCTTCTATCTTCGAGTTCCACACTCTTTCTGGGACTGAAGGCCCCAGTCCTCTGAGCACTATCTTTCTTTCCTTCTTTCTTTTTTGACAGGATAATGGGTTTAACTATTTTTAAGTCGCTGCGGAGAGGGCCCTACTCCCCACCCCCCAGGAAGAGAAGAGAAAGTTAACAAAGGGAAAAACCCCATACCAAAACATTCTCTGGAATCCACACCCCCTGACCACTGGCTTTAGAACAATAGAATTCTCTTCTCCACAAAGGACCTTGTTTCCTGAGCTTTCTCAGCTTCAGCTTAGAACCTTAGGCAGCCCAGGGCCAGCCATCCGGGGTGAAGACAAGGTTTAAGTTTGGGGAGTTTAGGGGTGCTGCTGCACTGTTATTTCAATTCCCAACAGTCTGGTTTCAAGAATCCTCTGGGTCATCACACACTTGCAATGTTCTTTTGAGGTGGACAGTATAATCTGAGTTTAGTGATTTCCTGTTCGCTAAGGAAACGCAGTAACCTTTCTTGAGCAAGTGAAAACCTCAGGGCTGGCCTCGTTCCAGGCCCTCAGGCCCCCCAAGTCCTCCAAAAGCCCCCTCCCTCATTCACCCCCTGGGCTCCCTCTTAGTTCATTAAATAATCCAGTTGTGAATGACACTGTTTCAGTAAGAGCAATTAGGGAGAAGAGCAGGTAGGGAAGACATAAAGTGATGTTTAAAATAACCCAAGGGGATCATTGTTCTCCGCAGAATGTTTCCGTTGATTTGTCATGAGGAGCCGTAGGCTGAGAGGGCGGGAATCCATCTCTCCAAGGCAGGTGTCGAACTTGGAGCCTGTGTTCCTGACACGAAGCCTTGAGGATGGGCCCCAATCCCCATGCTCTTCTGTTCATTCACAGCTCTCACCGTGTTTGATACCAAAAGTTCAAGTGCACTCAGAACAAGATGGAGGACTCACGCTTCCTGATTTCAAAACTTACTGCACAGCTACAGTGATCAAGGCAGTGTAGTATGTATGGGTATAAGAACAGACATATTGATTAATGGAATAAAAAGAGAGTCCGGATATAAACCGTCACACTTAAGACCAATTGATTTTTTTTTTTAAGATTTTATTTATTTATTTGAGAGAGAGACAGTGAGAGAGAGCATGAGTGAGGAGAAGGTCAGAGAGTGAAGCAGACTCCCCATGGAGCTGGGAGCCTGATGTGGGACTGGATCCCAGGACTCCGGGATCATGACCTGAGCCGAAGGCAGTCGTCCAACCAACTGAGCCACCCAGGCGTCCCAAAACCAATTGATTTTTAACAAGAGTGAGAACACAATTTAATGAGGAAAAAAATAGTCTTTTCAACAAATGGTGCTGGGACAAATGGATTTCCACCTGCAAAAGAAGGACAGACTCCTACCTCATACCATATACAGAAATTAACTCAAAACAGACCGGACTTGGGGTGCCTGGGTGGCTCAGTCATTAAGTATCTGCCTTATGCTCAGGTGATGATCCCAGGGTGCTGGGATCGAGCCCTGCAGCGGGTTCCCTGCTCAGCTGGAAGCCTGCTTCTCCCCCTCCCACTCCCCTGTTTGTGTTACCTCTCTCACTGTGTCTCTCTCTGTCAAATAAATAAATCTTTAAAAAAAAGACCAGACAGATATGTAAGAGCTAAAACTGTGAAACACTCATAAGAAAACATTAACAAGGGACGCCTGGGTGGCTCAGTGGGTTAAGCCGCTGCCTTCGGCTCAGGTCATGATCCCAGGGTCCTGGGATCGAGCCCCGCATCGGGCTCTCTGCTCAGCAGGGAGCCTGCTTCCTCCTCTCTCTCTGCCTGCCTCTCTGCCTGCTTGTGATCTCTGTCAAATAAATAAATAAAATATTTAAAAAAAAAAAAAAGAAAGAAAGAAAACATTAACAAGAATTGTGACCATGGATTAAGTAATGGTTTCTTAGATATGGCCCCTAAAGCACAAGCAACGCAGGAGAAAATAGATAAGTCAGACTTGATAAAAAACAAAACAAAACGAAAAAACCCACTTCTGTGCCACAAAAGTTGGGACACCATCAAGAAAGTGAAAAGATAACTGTTATAGGCTGAATTGTACCCTCCCCAAATTTCACAGGTGGCAGTCCCAACCCCCAGGACCTCAGAATGTAACTGTATTTGGTAATAAGGTCACGAGAGAGATGATTACGTTAAACTGAGGCCCCCGTGGTGTAGGGCCTAAATCCAGTAGGACTAATGTCCTCATAAGAGGAAGAAAAGACATCAGGGATGTACACAGAGAGGGAAGACCTTGTGAAGACACATGGAGGATGTGGGTATCTACAAGCCAAGGAGAAAAACCTTGGAAGAAACCGTATCTGCAGACACCTTGATCTTGGACTCCTAGCCTCCTGGACTGTGAGAAAGAAATTTCTGCCCTTTGAGCCACCCAGAATGTGCTTTTTAGTTTCAGCAGCCCTAGCAAACTAATACACGTGCGCGAACTTGGACACGAACCTAATACAATAACCCACAAGAGGGGAAGACATATTTGCAAGTTGTGTACCTGATAAGGTCTTGTATCGAAAATAGGTAAGGAACTCTTACAACTCAATACTAAAAAGGGAGATCACTCAATTAAACTTTCGACCAAGAATCTGAATAGGTATTTCTCCTAAGAAGGTACGGAAATGGCCAGCAGGTACATGAGGATATACACAATCTCATCAAGGAAATGCAAATAAAAACCACAAGGAGGCGCAATTTCAAACTTAACGGGATGGCTGTAATCAAAAAGACAGGCCTTCATCAGGGATGGCAAGGATGTGAAGAAACGAGACACTCCATACATGGCTGGTGGGAATGTAAAATGGTGTAGTCGCTTTCAAAACCAGTCTGCCACTTCCTCACAATGCTCCACACAGAGCTACCAGATGGTCCAGAAATTCCACTGGTAGATGTGCGCCCGAGAGAAATAAAAGTACACGTGTGCGCGAACTTGGACACGAACCTTCATGGCAGCGTCCTTTGCACTAGCCCCAAAGTGGAAACAACCTAAATGTCCATCAAATGATAAACAGATAAATAAAATGCAGCATATCTATACCATCGGTATGATTTGGGCACGAAAAGGAACGGAGCCCTGACACGTACCACAGCATGGATAAACCTTGAAAAAATTGTGCCACGTGGAAGAAGCCAGACACAAGTCCCGTAGGTGCATGACTCCGTTGGTGTGAAATGTCCAGAAGAGGCAAATCTCTAGAGACAGGAAGTAGATCAGCAGCTGTCCAGAGTTGGGAGAGGGATTGGGGGTGGGGGAGCAAGAGGAACACGACTGATAAAGGACACTAGATTCTTTGGGGGAGGCGGGTGATGAAAATGTTTTAAAACTGATGTGGTGATTGGTTGGCCCAACTATGAATATACAAGAATCCACTGAATGGGACACTTTAAATGGGTGAATTGTACGGTATAAATTGTATCGCAGTGAAGTTTTCCCCAGAAGAAGCTAACTGGTCCTTTGACGGCAACACTGACCATGTCCTTCAAGCTTCTGCCCCCAAGCAGGAAAGGCCTGCCCTTTATTTTGAGTTCAGCAATGGTCTGTGAGACATCAGAGTACAGCCCAAGGCTAAGGAGCATTCTAACAGATGATTGGAAATGTCCAAGGACCCAAAAATAAGTGGATTGGCCCCAATACATAAAATCCGAAACGTCAGTGTCTGCAAATATAGAATTCAATATCTACAATAACTTTCGTTTAACTGGTCAAGTGCAGCTCACGTAAACTCATCAGTACATATAAATGACACTGACGGTAGAACTGGGGTGCATCATATGGTCGTTCTGATGTAAAGCGAGGACTCCGGAAGAAGAAAGACTCAGGGACTCCTGAGTCTGTGGGAACATGAGTTAATCCATTTCATTTTCAAGGTTATCTGAGCCACAGGTTCTTAATGCCAGCCCGTGGGCAGGTGCTTGGCTGGCTACATTCATTCATTCAACAAATACTGAGTCCAATGCCTGGCCCCCAGCGAGCCTGGCTAAGTGGCTGGGGAAGATGTTGGCAGTGGGCCAGGGCCAACCAACACAAGGACAGTAAGTGCAGCATGGGCTCAGGTGAAAATGAGCCGGAGTGGTAGAAAGGCATGCTGGGTAAGGGTCCTGGCTCCGCAGTGAACTTGCCGGGCGGTCATTTCCCCTTTCAGAGGGTCAGTTTCCTGGTCTGCGAAACTCCTTTTGTACAAGACTTGCATGTGTTTGTGTGTGTGTTTTTTCCCACGTCCTCGTGCTTTGGAGGGAAGTGACCTTTCTTTGACCTAACTTTGGTAAGCTTCCCAAAAGCACAGTCAGAAGTGTTTGCACACAGTGGGAGCCCCATAGAGGTGTGGAGGGAGCCCTGGATGTTTTCAGCTAGCAGGTGAGCTCAGTCCTGCGACACTGGGAGTTTCAGGGTGACTAGAAGAGGGGACAGATGGGTTTTCAAGTTTATATTCAGTTTACAGAGAACCCTCGGAATCCACTGAATGGCGGTCAAGCTGGGCAGAATGTTGGAATCACGGAGGGGGCTTCGGCAAAGGCTGATGCTCAGGCCCTACCCCAGGCCCTTTGAATCAGATTCTGGAGGTGGGGCTCCTACCTTTAGACACATGCATGTCCACACAGATCACAAAAACTCCCCAGCTAAGTTGAAAATGCAATATGCAGCCAGGCTAAGGATGGCTACCTAAGTCCATGTTTGGGAAGCACCGAATTACCCAGGGGAAGGGGAGGAAGAGAGTGTTAAAATGCTGCTTCCCAGACCTGTCCTTTGCACTCCTTCCTCATTCTTAGGTGTGGTAGGGGGCCTCGGGATATGCATTATAACCAATTCTAGGGAATAATGAATGGGTCTTAGTTAATGCCTCCAGTTGCCAGAACACTGACCTCTCCTTCTCCTGTATCCCTCACCTTGACTTAATAAGCGGAGTTTTCCAAATTTCCTGAGTAACAGAATCACCTGGGTTACTGTGTAGTCACCCATGTCATAACAATCATAACAATTGAAGAGGCAAGGGTCATCAACAGATACCAGAGGCACGGAGTAAAAAGCTGCTGGATAACAGAATATTCACGTGGTTCAAATGATCACTGTCCCAGGGAGGGAAATGTACCTTTACAACAGAGAGATCCAGAAGTCCCCACCCGGGGCCACATGATCAAACCCAACATCGCCAAGAATGGGACAACGCGACATTGTATGCGTGCCCTGATGTGATGTAATGTGATGTACGCGACATCGGCTATGTCATATTCTTGCCAAAAATACTTAACCTCATTTTAAGCATGAGGACAATTTAGACAAATCTAGAATGTGGGGCATTCCACAAGCCTAGACTCTCTTTTGAAAAGTTCATTTTTTTTTTTAAAGATGGGGAGTTATTCTACATTAGAAGAAATTAAAGGGACATAACAAAAACAAATATATATATATATATATATAGATATAGATATAGTGTGGATGTTGATTGGATCCTGGATCGGAAAAGTAAAGAGATATAAAAGATATTCTGCAGACCGTTGAAAATTTAACTCTGGTTTTTGTATTAGATGCCATTACTGAATCCACGTTAGTACTCTGAGCTATGATTACGTTATTGTGGTTATGAAGGTTATGTGGTTATGCTCATTCTTAGGGGATGCCTGCCAAGGAGAGGGTGAATGAGGAAGAAAGAAAAGCAGAAATGTGCCAAAATATTCACCGTTGAACGTTGGATAGGCGAAGGCTATCCAAGTGTTCCGTGTAATTTGCTTTCAATTTCTCTGCAAGTTTGATCTTTTTGAAAATCACAAAATCTGGACAGCGGGAAGGAATGCAGGTTCCTGAGCCCCCTCCCTTGGAGAATCCAGATTCAGGGGGCCTGGAGGGAGGCCCAGGATCTGTGTTTTTAAGGGGTGCCCTGGTGACTTTTACCTGATGCCGGGCTTCACTGTCGCTGGGGGCATCCCCCTCCAACAACCGGGCTGCCGTTCAGTTTCTCCAGTGCTCTACAGAGAACTGCCTGGGTCTCTTGACGCATTCTCTTCCCTCTGCTTGACCTGTTGTTCCCTCATTCCCTGGTGAACTCCCACCCTTCTGTCCCGTCTCAGCCCAAATGTCACTTCCTCAGTGAAGGCTTCCTAGAAGCCTCTCAGTCAAACCCCCCGGGGAACAGAGCTATAATTTGACCTATCTTTGTAACCGCTGGATTAATGTCTGCCTCTCCCATGAGAGAGTGTTATGGGCTGAATTGTGTTCTCAGTCCACCTCCATTTATATGTTGCCGTCCTCACTCTCGGGATCTCAGAATGTGACTACCTTTGCAGATAGGACCTTGAAAAAGGCGATGAAGGTAAATGAGGTCATACGGGCGGGCCCTCCTCCCATATGGCAGGTGCCCTTGGACATTAAAGATAGAGAAAACACTGTGAAGACACAGCAAGGGGTGCCAGGTTGGCTCAGTCAGTTAAGCATCTGCCCTTGGCTCAGGTCATGATCCCAGGGTCCTGGGATCGAGCCCAGGCTCCCCGCTCAGTCAGGAGCCTGCTTCTCCCTCTCCCTTGGCTCCTGCATTCCCTCTCTCTCTTTCTCAAATAAATAAATAAAGATTTTTAAAAGAAAAAAAAAAAAGACAAAGGGAGAAGACAGCCAGCTACAAGTCCAAGAGACCTCAGAAGAACCTTGATCTTGAACTTCCATCCCTCAGAACCATGACAAAAAGAGCTTCTGTTGTTTCAGCAGCCCCCCCCCCGCCCCCCACATCTTGTCATGGCAGGCCTAACAAGTGATGTAGATGGTGAGTACCGCAGACCAGGGTCCAAGTCTGCTCTGTCTGCCGCCACCAAATTCCCAGGGCCTAACAAAGCCCAGGAGCTTTGTTGGGAGTAGAGGGAGCACAGGAAGGATCTGTGGCATGGAGGAAGTAACCCTGCTTTACAAGATGTTGGAGGGGTTTGCAGAGACCATATCACAGGTCCCACCATGCCCGAGGGTTCAATAAACAGCTCTGGGAAATACAGCAGTATTTTGGAAAGTGAACAGGTTTAGGTTTTCTTCCCCATGATTTTTGTTTTGTTGTTGCTACCATTGGTGCGCTCAGCTCTGTGCCCATCTGGCTGCTGTCACTCTTTGCCTCTGGGGAAGGACAGATACCATGTAGAGCAAACAAAGTGGTTGTCCCCAGTGGTGACACCCACAGCCCGGGTCGCACTTTTCATGTGTTACTGCCTCGGACAAGAGAGGAAAGGGCTTTTGGAATTCTAGAAATCCAGGTTTGGAAGATGAAGAGGCACAGCCTGAGTGAGAAGGCAAAATGCTTATCCCCATATAAGAGATTGGCTGGAGGGATGCCTGGGTGCCTCAGCTGCCTTTCGCTCAGGTCATGATCCCAGCGTCCTGGGATCGAGTCCCCACATCGGGCTCCTTGCTTGGTAGGGAGCCTGCTTCTCCCTCAGCTTCTGCCTGCTACTCTGTCTGTCTGTGCTCACTCTCTCTCTGACAAATAAATAAATAAAATCTTAAAAAAAAAAAAAGGAGATTGGCTAGAGAGGTGCTCAGCTTCGGAATTCTTGGGGAAATGCAAGTAAAACACCCAGGAGAGAAAAGTTTAACAAAGGCAAAGAAAGTCCCTTCAAATGAAGGACAGGCCAGGGATGTGACAGGAATCCCTTGGAGTGGGCGGAACCAAACACTGTCACAACCACTTCGAAGTTTAGCATCATTTGGAAAAGTTGGATGTGCATGTCCATGTCCTGGGCCCCAGCAACTCCACTTTTAGGAGCACCTGGCCTGCAGACAGACTTCCGTCTGTGTAGGAAAAATAAGTCCAAGGCTATTTATTGTAGTTTTATTTGTAATAGCAAAAGGTGGACAACATTCTAACTCTCCACCGAGAGGGGAATTGATACCAATAAGTGAAAGGCTATTTGAATATGATGGAATGCTAAACAGCAGAGAAAATGAACTAAAATAAAGCTACCTGTATCAATATAGATAAATCTGGAAAACAAAATGGGAGTAAGGAGGAAAAAAAAGCAAGTTGCAAATAGATACTTACAATGTGACACTTCCGTATTTAAAAACACAGTAGCATCCGGTTAGGATACAGACCCATGCGACAGAAATATGAACCGTGGCCCCTATTCTCCATCTTTCGCCCTGCTCTGCATCACTGCAGGTTAAGCTATAGGGATTCCCTTGTCCTCTGGCTTCTTGTAGAGTTTAGCCAAAGGGAGGTACCAGCAGGATTCAGAGTGCTGAAGAAACAAGGCCATGTGGGTTGGCTGTGTCCCTCTATTGGAGGCCACAGCTCCTGTTGGTGGCCCTCTCTATACTTTGGTAGTTGCTCACTCCCCTGGTATCAGTTTTCCCATTCATAAGATGGGGATGGTAAAAATGTCCACTTTCCAAGTTCACTGTGTGGACTTGGTGAACATAGGTACTTGGCACAGTGCCTGGGTAGGTTATAAACACTCAGGAGACGGGACGCCTGGGTGGCTCAGTCGGTTAAGCATCTGCCTTCGGCTCAGGTCATGATCCCGGAGTCCCAGGATTGAGTCCTGCATTGGGTTCCCTGCTCTCCCTCTGCCTGCTGTTCCCTCTGCCTATGCTCTCTCTCTCTCTGACAAATAAATAAATAAAATGTTTTTTTTAATTTTTTTTTAAAAAACACTGAAGAGAAGTTAGCTTTTATCATTATTACTCACCCTTTCTCAGTGCCTACAAGGAACCTCTGCCCTCTTTCTTTCTTCTTTCATTTAAGATTTTATTTATTTATTTATTTATTTGAGAGAAAGAGAGTACGAGCAAGGCGGGGAGGAGCAGAGGGAGAGGAAGAAGCAGACTCCCCACTGAGCAGGGAGACTGACGTGAGGCTCAATCCCAGGACCTGGAGATCATGACCTGAGCTGAGGGCAGACACTCAGCCTTCACCGACTGAGCCACCCAGGTGTCTCCCCACTGCCCTCTTAAACGTAGAAATCTCATGGCTTCCTCTAATGTGACTTCAAATTTCAAAATACGGGTCTGCAAGGAATCTCTTATCTGAAACCATGGGGACCAAATGCGCTTTGGAATTCAGGCTTTTGGGTTTTATAAATGCAGTGTGATGCACAGACTTTAGATCAGTGATTCTCAAACTTAAAGAAGAACCAGAATCACCATTAGGGGTCATTAAAGCACAGATGGTTAGACCCCAACCCACAGTTTTTGTTTCAGTAGGTCTGGGATGGGGCCCAAGAACTTCCATGTTTAACAAGTTCCTGGTGAACACTGATGCTGCTGGTCTGGGGACCACACTTTGAGAACTAGTGCTCTCTATTATATAACACCCCTAGAGGAGTCTAGGGTATCAGTCCATATTCAAACATGAATATATCTGCTGTGAAATGTTAATGAGAGAGGAGACATAGACTCATGTTAGTTCATATTAGGCCTAGCGAATGAGCAAGCTTTTATACCATGAAAACCTTTCAGTTTTCAGAGACTTTGGGATTCTAGAAGAAAGTTTAAGGGACTGAGGACCTGGAATTGAAATCATGCTTTTTATTAAAACTATATTTTATCCAGCACCATCAGGGATTGTGAATGTCTGTGGAATGAGAGAATGTGGGAGAATAAGCTTCTCTTAAAAAGAAAGGGAGCATTATGAACAATAGCCAAATTCTGGAGAGAGCCCAAATATCCATCGACTAATGAATGCATACAGAAGTCGTGTTGCATATACACAATGGAATATTACTCAGCCATCAAAAAGAATGAAATCCTGGGACATGGGTGGCTCAGTGTGTTAGAGCCTCTGCCTTTGGCTCAGGTCATGGTCCTGGGATCGAGCCCCGCATCGGGCTTTCTGCTCAGCGGGAAGCTGCTTCCCTTCCTCTCTCTCTCTCTCTGCCTGCCTCTCTGCCTACTTGTGATTTCTGTCAAATAAATGAAATCTTAAAAAAAAAAAAAGAATGAAATCTTGTTCTTTGCAATGACGTGGCTGAGACTAGAGAGTACTATGCTAAGTGAAATAAGTCAGTCAGAGAAAGACAAATACCATATGATCTCACTCATACGTGGAATTTAATCAAGAAAACAGATGAACATATGGGAAGGAAAAAGAAATAAAGGAGAGAGGAAAATAAGCCATAAAAGACTTTTTTTAAAAGTAGGCTCCACACCCAGCATGGAGCCCAATGTGGGGCCTGAACTCACCACCCAAGACTAAGACCTGCATTGAAATCAAGAGTCAGACGCTTAACCAACTGAGCCACCCAGGCGCCCAAGAGACTCTTAATGACAGAGAACAAACTGAGGGTGTTGGAGGGAGCCGGGTGGGAGATGGGCTAGATGGCTGATGGGTATTAAAGAGGACATTTGTTGTGATGAACACTGGGTGCTGTATGTAAGTGATGAATCACTGGATTCTACTCCAGAAACCAATATTGCACTGTACATTAATTAAGTAAAATTTAAAATGCATACATACATACATACATACATACATAAAAACAAACAAAAAGGGGAGAACAGTGGGTCTTGCGTTCTTCCCATTGGCCACCAGGTGGCAGTAACAGCTCTGCATCAAGGCTGGGGCGTGCACTGGATAGAGAGAGGGGGGTCCTTGCCTTCATGGGAGAGAGTGAGGCCCCTGGTAGCTGATCTAGAAGAGCCTTTGGGAACTCATGGTGCTGTGTAACAAACTACCTAAAGACTTAATGAGGTAAACAACAATTTTATTATGCTCATATATTCTGTAGGTCCCAAATTTGGAAAGAGCACAGTAGGGACAGCTTGTCTCTGTTCCACCTATCAGCTGGGGCATCAGCTGGGAAGACTCAGGGTTGGGGTGACTCAACAGCTGGGAGCTGGGATCATCCGGAAGCGTCTTCACTCACATGTGTGCTGACTGGTGCTGGCTGTCAGCTGTGACCTCAGTGAGGTCATCAACAGAACATCTACATAGGGTCTCTCCATGTGGTCCCTCCATGTGGGCTTCCTGCCAGCATGGCAGCTTGGCTCAAGTGTGAATGTTCCCACCCAGCTTCAAGGGGAGAGAACATGGACCTCCACTATGGAAGGAATGTCAAGGTCATTATAGTAACTGACTAAGGCTGCCACAATAATATACCACAGACTGAGTGGCTTAAACAATAAAAATGTATTTCCTATAGTTCTGGAGACTAAAAGTCCAAGGTCAAGGTGTCAGAAGGTTTGGTTTCTCCTAGGGCTTCTCCTTTTAGTTTGCAGATGGTGGCCCTTTTGCTCTGTTATCACATGGTCTCCTGTCTGTGTGCCCACCCCTGGTCTCTGTGTGTCCAAATTTCCTCTTATCAGCACACCAGTGGTCCATGGATTAAGGTCCATGCTAACATGCTCATTTTAATTTAATCACTTTTTAAAAAATATTTTATTTATTAATTTGACAGAGAGATCACAAGTAGGCAGAGAGGCAGGCAGAGAGAGGGGGAAGCAGGCTCCCAGCTGAGCAGAGAGCCCGATGTGGGGCTTGATTCCAGGACCCCAAGATCATGACCTAAGCCAAAGGCAGAGGTTTAACCCACTGAGCCACCCAGGAGCCCCTAATCACCTTTTTAAAGACCTTCTCTCCACATTCCAAAGTATTAGGGTTAGGGCTTCTACATATGAACAGGGAGGGGGGTGGGACCTCAATTCAGCCCATAACAGCCACACTGTCAGAAGAGCGTGTGGGATGGGAGAGAGTCCTATGGTCATCTTGGGAAAACAGAGTCTGCATGTCTCCTGCCTCCAGTTGCTCCAACAGCATCCCAGTTTGTTAAGTCCATCAGACTCCCCCTATCCCCATGACTTGGAACAGGCTGTTTCATTTGCCTGGCATGCCCTCACCTGTCCTGCTCTAGTAGGCCACTCTCATTCACCCATCCAGAGCCCACTGTTCAACCAGACCATTCCAGACCATTCCTCTGTCCCCAGTCATCACTGACCACCATTCTATTCACAGCCACTCTTTCCACACTGACCACAAATCACTCCTGTTCATCGACCACTCCTTTGCGCCAAGCTAAGTTCTACTGATCTCATTTAACCCTTATAACAGCCTGTGAGGTCAGTTTTACAGATGAAGAGGCCAAGATGGTGAAGGTCCTAGCCCAGAGCTATGAAAGAATAAATGGCAAAGTCAAGACCTGAACTCAGGTCTGCCTGTTCTAGAACCTGTGTTTGTCACCTCTTGCCCTACTGGACCTCTGATGGCCTCCTCTGGGCTGCCCTGCCCCTGGTTCAACCTTCCTATCAAAGCAATTGTCCCCTGCAATAATTCGGACTGCACCAGCGGTGGCCCCATCTGCCGGTCCCACCTGCTTGTGCTCTGGTGGCTCCAGGGAGGGTCTCAGCTGGGCTTGTGAGAAGGGGCTGAGGGCCAAGCATGTTTTGCACATGACGTTGTCCATTCCATTGTAATGTTATCACATTAAGGGTCCCCCATGAACCACACCTCTCGAAATCCATGTTTTTGTGCGGCCCCCTCCCACACAGAATTGTGACTCATCTGAGTGACTTGCCGTGGCCAGTGGGACATCAGCAAACGTGATGCAAGCAGGAGCTCCAAAGGCAGTGTGCACAAGCCTGGCTCTCTTGGAACACTGCCACCTGGTGCACAAAACCGGAGCCGAGCCAAGGATGAGACCAGGGTCAGAGAAGGACCCGGCCACCAGACTTGTCTCAGAGGTCCCATAAGCCAGTGGTCGGTGGTCATAAGCCAGTGCGCACGTTTGTGTCCCACATTTGCCTTCTTCGCTGACCTCTCAATCTCAGGGACTGCCTTTCTTGGCCCAAGTTCACACAGCTTGTGAGTAGAGGACCCAGAATCCCAGCCCAGGCCTGTCCATCTAAAAAGCTACAACAGCAACACCACAATAATAATTAATAAATAAATATAATAATAATAATAAAATAAATTTAAAATATAATTAATAAATATATGATTTTATTTTACTTTTTTGGCTATAATCCTCTACTTAATATCAAGGACTTTATAGATTTTTAACTTTATTTGATGTACATTTATTGCCATAGTCATTATTTTTTCAGGACAGAACACTATTCTTTAATTAGTGATGCTGCTTCTTTGGGGTCCAGTTGTTTATTCTATTATATTAATAGGGTTTTCCTGTTTTCTTTCTTCTTTAGTCCCTTCGCTCCCAGCATGCAGTCTCATGCTTGGTCTGTGCATGGCTGCAGCAGGAACAAGCCAGGATCCCAGGCGTCCTGTTCCATCATGCTGCTGTAGTCATGCAAGCACAGTACGGTCCCCCAAGAACTGTTACACAGAATCCCACTCTTATTTTTCAAACTCCATGAAGGGGATATAGGTACGCAGTTCCCATGAACACCTACTCAAACCCTGGTTTCTCCACCAACTGCTTCCTGTGCAAATCCGTGCGCGCGCACGCACACACATGCACACACACACCCGTCAGGCTTCCTGGTCTGCCCAGCCCTTCAGTCTCTCTCGACCGTCTCTTTCCTGTCCTCCTTCCTCACTCTCCTCCAGCCTCTGCAGGGCTGTCTCCCTCTCCCCACTTCTGGATTCTACATCTGCTTTAATTACCTGTTGACCATATGACCCTAAAAAATGTTTATGATTTTCTGCATTTAAAAATCCAACATATCCTGGTGGGAATGCAAGCTGGTGCAGCCACTCTGGAAAACAGCATGGAGGTTCCTCAAAAAGTTGAAAATAGAGCTACACTATGACCCAGCAATTGCACTACTGGGCATTTACCCTAAAGATACAAACGTAGTGATCCGAAGGGGCAGGTGCACCCGAATGTTTATAGCAGCAATGTCCACAATAGCCAAACCATGGAAAGAACCTGGATGTCCATCAGCAGATGAATGGATAAAGAAGATGTGGTGTGTATATATATATATACAACGAAATATTATGCAACCATCAAAAGAAATGAAATCTTGTCATCTGCAATGGCGTGGATGGAACTAGAGGGTATTAAGCTTAGCGAAATAAGTTAATCGGAGAAAGACAATTATCATATGATCTCCCTGATATAAAGAAGTTGATATGCAATGTGGGGGGTGGTTTGAGGGGTAGGAAAAGAATAAATGAAACAAGATGGGATCAGGAGGGAGAGAAACCATAAGAGATTCTTAATCTCACAAAACAAACTGAGGGCTGCTTGGGGGAGGGCGGTCGGGAGAGAGTGGTGGGGTGATGGACTTTGGGGAGGGTATGTGCTATGGTGGGTGCTGTGAAGTGTGTAAACCTGGCAATTCACAGACGTGTACTCTTGGGGATAATAATACATATGTTTATTTAAAAATTTAAAAATTTTTAAAAATCCAACAGATCCTCATTCAGGTCATGAGCATTAATAAGAGAGCTCTTGGGGGCTGTGAGATCTGAGCTCTTTGGGGCAGCATCGCTGAACAAACATCATTGATACAAATCAGTGCTGTCGCTTTATACCAGCAACAAGTAGAAAATATCCTCTTAAAAAAAAAAAAAAGATGCCATTTACAACAGCAAAAAAAGCTAAGAGGCTTCTCAGAACAATAAACCTGCATAAGATCTTTATGGAGAAAATTAGAAAACTAGAACACCAGACGCTGAAGAAGAACTAAATGTTTCATACTTTAATAAAGTATAAGGTATGCACATGAAATAAAGAGCATATACAAAACCTACATGAAAAAGATGTATATCCCACATCAAACTAGGTAAAGGATGTGAGTGGAAAAGGCTCAGAAGAAACACAAATGACAAGAAATCAAAGAAGTATTCACTAAAACCACAGGGAGATATAATTTACTGAGCATTAGGAAAAGATTTTGAAGTTGTAAATATGCAGGATCTATCCAAGTGTGGAAAATGGGTGGGTAACTATAGAAAGAGTATAAGTTGGCATCGTTTTGGACTGTTGAAGTCTACTGTGTGATGTGAGACCTGAATAAAGGAAAAGTGCACTTCTCCATGTGGCGATAGAAGATTCAATAAAGGAAAGATCCCATCTTTCATCGTTTAATCCATAACTTTAATGGGATGCAAACAAATATTCCGACAGGATTACTCTGGAACTTCCCTAACTGATTCCAAGGATCATGCAGGAATATAGAAATAAGCCCTTAAAAAAGAGAGAGACCGAATCCTGGGGAGGCAGACTCTGCTGCATTTTAAAGTGTGCAACAAAGTGAGAGTAATAGTTCATTATGAATTCAGGAATAGACAGAGAGATGAATAGAGCAGATGAGTGAGTCTGGAACCAGGCCAAAAAAATACGGTCATTTAATAAATAATAAAGGTGGCATTTAAATCAGTGGAGAAGAGATGGATTACTTAATAAATACTGCTGGTACAATGGGCTAGTTGTCTGAAAAGTAATTCAGCTGGAGCTCTACCATAAACCTACACCAACATAAATCCAACTAGATAAACAATCACGGCACACACGGCAGTAAAATACTACGGAGCAACGGGCATGAATACGGATCCACACGTAACAGGGACAGAGCTTAGAGACCATGTTTAGGGATGTAGAATTCTGCAATAAAACTCTAAAGAGCACTGGAAGGAATACTCTAGAAGTCGGTACAGTGGCTTCTTACCAGGGGAAAGGAGCAGATTTCGATCAGGGAATATTATGCGGGGGTTCCCGGGGAGGGGGCTCAGAGTAGCAACGTTCAGTTTCTCAACCACCATGATGACGCAGGTGCTCATTTTATAAAATATTACATTGTGCACTTCTATTTTATGCCATCATTTATATTATTTTTTTAAGATTTTATTTATTTATTTGACAGACAGATCACAAGTAGGCAGAGAGGCAGGCAGAGAGAGAGAAGGAAGCAGGCTCTTGCCGAGCAGAGAGCCCCATGCGGGGCTCGATTCCAGAATCCTGGGATCATGACCTGAGCTAAAGGCAGAGGCTTTAACCCACTGAGCCACCCAGGTGCATATTATTATTATTATTATTATTATCATATTACATAAAAAGGTTTTAAAGAGGCGGCTCAGTGGGTTAACCATCCGGCTCTTGGTTTCAGCTCAGGTCATGATCTCACAGTCATGGGATCGAACCCTGAATACAGCCCCATGTCAGGCTCTGCACTCAGTGAAGTCTGCTTCAGATTCTCTCTCCCTCTCCCTTCCACCCACTCTCTTTCTCAAATAACTACATCTTTTTTTTTTTAAGGTTTAAAAGAATTAAGTATGTGGAAAGAAAAACGTAAGATTTCTTTTTCATTATCTCAGAGTAAGGCTTTGCTAAGTAGGAGAGAAAACCCAAAAGCAATTTTTAAAAATTGCTTGATTTGAGACCCTAAGGAATTCTGCACAGAAAAACAACCAACAAAGTCCAATGACAAACACCCATGACAGGAAACCAGTTGCAATTGTTACCACATTTCTCGGTAGGAAAGAGCAAGGGACTGGAGGGTGGTTTTCAGAATCTTGTGAATGCACCTTCTGTTAAACGTAAGAACAAAGGAAAAAAAGAGAGTGTGGACACCCTCTTTGTATTGGTGCACTGTCACCGCCAAGATATACTGTTGTACAGTGTATCATCTGCTCTACTTGTAGGAAAAGCGTCTATCTATGGCTTGGATATGCAGATCACAGTCTCATGGCGTTGTTGATCACGTCTGCGGCACATACACACGCACATATGCTTTTCAAAGATGGGAGAGAAGCCGCCCCATATGCAGTGATGCTGTGTCATATCCGATAACTACTGCAGCACGACAAACACAGTCAGGCCAAAGGGGAGCACGAGTACTATACTTCTTTAAATGGGAAACTTCAAACACATGCAAAAGTAGAGACAGAGTGATAACGAGCTGCGGTGTGCCTCTTCCCCCCAACAGATGGCCACTTTCCCTCTGTACCCACCCGCCACGCCCCTCCACCCCACTTGATTACTCTGGAGCAAATCCCAGACACATTATGTCACCTGCAGATATTTCCGTAGGTCTCCCAGTAAGCCTCCCCACCCCTCCCTCAGCACAGCAAGCACATCGGAAAATAAAAACATCACGAGAATTCTTTCATGTCATCGACTATCCAGTGTGCACGTTTCTCACAATTTTTTCCAGAAGTTTAACAGTTTTGTTTCAACAGTTGATTCATTACAGTCAGGATCCCAACAAGGTCCAAACTTTGTATTTGTGTTCGGTTTCACGTGCCTTTTAATTTACAGGCCTTCCTCCTTCCTTTTATCCCCTTTGCGGTTGATTTGTTGGGGGCGGGGGGGAAGGTTAATTTATAGGTTTCCCCACTGGGCCTCTTTTTTTCCCCTTCTTTGCAATTTATTTGTTGGAAGAAAAAAAGAAGAAGAAGAAGAAGGAGAAGAAGATGATGATGCTACTTTGTTCTGGAGAGTTCTCTGCATTCTGAATTTCGCTGATTGCCTCCCCATGGGGTTAGCATGTTTGTGACCGATTTTGTTCACCTGTCCCACTCAGGCCTTCCTTTCACCCTTCTCCATGCTGGTCTTTGCCCCGGAAGGCTGACTTTCACGGACGACATCCACCAGGCTCGCTCCTCCTCTGGCTCCAGGGTTTGGCCAATAGGGAGCCCTGGTGGGAATGGGAGGGAAGGAGAAGAGTGAGGTCGGAGGGTTCATTTCCTTGGGCCCCTCCCTGCAAGGCCACTTTAAGTTGGCTGTGAGTCTTGACTGAAGGTAACTGTTCCTCTCAAGACCTAGCTCCCCCACTTTCTAGGCTCTAGCAATTTTTCTTTCTACTGGTGAAGGCTTCTCTGCCCTGCATCCCACTAATTCTTTCTATGCTGCCTTCCCCTGGATAAATAACCTCTCTTGGAATTTTCCTAATCGGAGTTCACCATCTGCTTCCTGCTGGGACCCTAATTTATACAATGTTCCTCTGCTCCCAGTATTTCCAGGAAACTGGCAGTTAAATCTGGAGGCCTGATCAGATTCAAAGTTTTTTGTAAGAGTATTTCACAAATGGTGTTCAATATGTTACACTGCATCGCATCAGAAGACACATAATATCCGTCCATTATAAAAACACCTTCAGATTTTCACCTGATGGTTTCTAGCAGGGGTTGATGATCATGGCCCATTGCGGCTATCAGGAGTTAGACAGTGGTGGTATTCTATCATTCTTTCTTTCTTTTTTTTTTTTTTTAAAGATTTTATTTATTTGACAGGCAGAGATTACAAGTAGGCAGAGAGGCAGGCAGAGAGAGAGAGGAGGAAGCAGGCTCCCCGCTGAGCAGAGAGCCCAATGCGGGGCTCGATCCCAGGACTCTGGGACCATGACCTGAGCCGAAGGCAGAGGCTTTAACCCACTGAGCCACCCGGGCGCCCCTCATTCTTTCTTCATATATTAGCTGGAAATCCTCTAGAAAGAAAAATTTCTTTATCATCTACTTGTTTACTGTAGGATACAGTTGGTACAGAAAAGGCCGGATGGATGCAGGCTTCTTCCACTTTATATCATTTGCAGAATTATGGGCTGGTTCCTCCAAAGGTAACCAATGAAGATTTTGTGGATTTTAATATCTGATGTGTTTGAACCCTTCATTTTTATTCTGTCTGATGCTCTAATGATCTCACTTCTCAGCCAGTGGGATCCACTTCAAGTCGGCTCCAGAGTTCTTTCAGTATGATCCTAGAAGTCTTTGGGAGTCTTTGCTGATTTCCTTGCTTTCTGATGCAACAAGATAATTCAGGTTCATTTTGTCTATTTCCTGCCCCAGAACTGACACAGCCATTTCTCCAAGGAGCCCTGGTTCCTTTGAATGAGAATCTGTTCCTTTTAATGAGCCCTGGTTCCTTTAAATGAGAAGGGGCATCCTTGATACTGGGCTGTTCCTTATTATTTTTTTTTTTTTAAGATTTTACTTATTTATTTGACAGACAGAGGTCACAAGTAGGCAGAGCAGCAGGCAGAGAGAGGGGAGAGGAAGCAAACTCCCTGCGGAGCAGAGAGCCGGACGTGGGACTCGATCCCAGGACCTTGGGACCATGACCCGAGCCAAAGGCAGAGGTTTTAACCCACTGAGCCACCCAGGCGCCCCATATGTATATTTTTTACTTAGAGAGAGAGCATATGCACAGTGGAGGAGGGGATCTTAAGAAGAGAGAGGGAATCTTAAGTAGGCTCCACACCCCAGCACAGAGCCTGATGCAGGGCTCGATCTCGCGACCTTGAGATCATGACCTGAGCCAAAATCAAGACTTGGACATGTAACCAACTGAGCCACTCAGGTGCCCTCTGATTTTGTATTTTTAGATCTTGTCTCTTATGCTGGAAATCCTGGTTTCTAACAACAGTAACATAACTGCTTACATATATATATACATATATATTTATATCTTCAGAATAGCCATACCAATGCCATTACTGACAACATAATGGCTGAAAACAGCAGGATTTCTTTACAGTCCTTTTTTGTTCTTAGGCTATATCCCACGAAAGATGTACATTCAACTACTGGTTTCTTTCCTCACTACTATGAAAAAAGTCACTTGAAATAAAATCACCTCATTACAGTCAACTCATTCAAGACATAAAATAAGACCTCCCTGTGCAAGTAAGCTACCAAACTGATAATTAGGTTCACTTGTTTCACTGTGCCTTTGATTTTTAAGGGCTGTGCTCTTATTTTGAATAAAATCTTGTTTTATAATTGCATATAACATATATACAATTCCAAAGCCCAATATACAATATTTGTACATTGTGTTGTATACTGTTCATTTAAAGTCACAGTCATAGGAGAAAGAAGAAGAGGGAAATTGCAAAGCTCCTCTGGCCAATACAGACAACATAAAAAGAGTTAGTTGAACCTTCATTTTTAAAACAGAAATGTCAAAGGAAATATTATTACTTAGGCAATACACAATTAAGCAAAGCTATGGATTAGTATTTTTTATTTTAGAGATGCCATCTTTTTTAAAGATTTTTTTTTTTTACAGCATATGATTACATCTCTCTGAAACCCAGAGGATAAAGAGTCCTTTGTTTCAAGTAACATTTGCAGCCAAAATCAGAGCAGGAGGAGTCCCACATTTTCTCCAAACAGGCTCTTGGAAAGGGCTTTCTGCTATTCTCCGGAGAGTGTCTGCTTTTCCAAACTTTCAGGGCAAGAGGGAACACCTCCTTCTTTTCTGAGGTTCTTTTCACTAGAAATTGTCAGTAAGGAGGCTCTCCATGCTCAAGGCCAAGCCCTGGAATCCCATCAGACAGCAGAAGAGTGAGAACAGCAGGCCTGGGAATGACATGTGCAAAGGAAAAGAGGATTGAGAACTTTTCCCATTCTGTTCCCAGAGCTTACAAGTGGCCAAGGCCAGGGTA
Organism: Mustela putorius furo; assembly: GCF_011764305.1. Classification (NCBI taxonomy): domain Eukaryota; kingdom Metazoa; phylum Chordata; class Mammalia; order Carnivora; family Mustelidae; genus Mustela; species Mustela putorius. The sequence goes on along the minus strand of NW_025421464.1, from coordinate 7,628,856 downwards.
CTTCACCTTCCCCAGCTGACCGCCCTGCTTGTATCTTCATCACTCAAGCACACTCCTTTGGAAGCACTTTTGATTTTGGTCCTTCTCCAAAATCAGCCCTGAATTCAGAAAAGAAATTGTGGAGTGTTTTGCATTCATGTCTTCTTTGGTGCACCCCCAAAGTGGGGGGCCATGACTTTGAGGCACCAAAGGGTCTGTTCACTCATCCTGTTTCCAGAACTCATGCTTGGCACACACAGAAGGGATGCCAGGATTCACTGGGTGTAGTTGGCAGGTCCCCAAATTTCCCAGTGTACCTCAATAATCCTGTAAGAGCTCCCCTACTGTCAGACCCAGAATGTGGGAAAATCTGTCAAGGAGAAGAGAGCAGATCTTCCTCCTCCTTGGGGGCCTTTGCATATATTCTGGTCAATTTTATTCAGATTCTTATTTGTGTATTTTAGCAATCAGGTATATTTCTTCACAATGGCTAAAGGCAGACAAAGGTAAACAGAATCACTATCAACAAAAGGATTTCCTTAGTTCATACTCTTGGAATGTCCTCTACTATGAATAGTGACCAGGGCATGGATATTGCTGGCCCAATTATAAAGCCTTCTAGATTTAACAATACTTATATGAAACCCAGTCCAAAGTATTGCTGGTGTCCCAAGCTGGAGAATGATTAGCAGGTCAACTCCTCCTCCCACAGCTAAAGTTAAAAAATTTCAAGAAGTTCCTCTAGACTAAGGAATGCCCATCAATTTGACTCCCAGGCAATACCCAGATAGGTTGCCCAGGCTGGGAAAGGGCAGGCAGGATCCAATACTGCCCACTCCCAGCCAGGTGGTCATCAAAATGTGACGCAGGCTGGAAAGAGCCAAGCAGGTGAATTCATCTTCCAGACAATTCTTGTTGTTCAGGTTGAAGAATGGCTGCAGGGAGAATCCCACTGCATTTCCTTTGGAAGGTGTCCAAAAGGCTGTTTAGCTAGGCACCAGCCAGAGGGAAGCCCCTCCCCCATCCTGTTAGCATTCCTGAGAAGAATGTGCAAGCACTAATGCCAAGAAAATGTCCTCCCTCCCCCACCTTCTTGAACGGAAAGAGTCAACGTGTAGGTAAAAGATGATCTTTTTAGATTTCTCCAAAGACTACTGAGTAGTCCATGGGGAGTCTGCGTGTCCCTCTCTCTCTGTCTCTCTCCCCAGCTCATGTTCTCTCTCTCAAATAAATAAAATCTTAAAAAACAATAAAAATTTTATTTATTTATTAGAGAGAGAGAGCACACAAGTGGGAGGAGGCGAAGGAGAAGCAGACCCCCTGCTGATCAGAGAACCCAAAGTGGGGCTTATCCCAGAACCTGATCATGACCTGAGCAGAAGGCAGCCGCCCAACACACTGAGCCACCCAGGCGCCCCTAGTGGGTTCTGTTTGTAAATAATTGACTTGTGTTTACTTTACTGATATTTTTAAGTAAGAGTGGGCTAGCTATAGTTTTGTGTGCCTATGCACAATTGATCAGATTTTGATAGCAGTTATGCATAAGAATAGAAGATTTCTTTTGTTTTCTGTGCTCTGAAAAAGTTTAAGGGACATTGGAAACATCCGGTCTTTATTTATTTATTTTTTAAGATAGTCATTTATTTATTTATTTATTTGACACAGAGAGAGATCAGAAGTAGGCAGAGAGGCAGGCAGAGAGAGAGGAGGAAGCAGGCTCCCTGCTGAGCAGAGAGCCCGATGCGGGGCTTGATCCCAGGACCCTGGGATCATGACCTGAGGTGAAGGCAGAGGCTTTAACCCACTGAGCCACCCAGGCGCCCCAAGATCTTCATTTATTTATTTGATGGAGAGAGACAAGAGAGGGAATACAAGTGGGGGAGTGGGAGAGGAAGAAGCAGGCTTCCCGTTGAGCAGGGAGATGGATGCAGGGCTCAATCCCATGACCTTGGAATCACGACCTGAGCCCACGGCAGACACTTAATGGCTGAGCCACGCAGGTGTCCATGAAGTATGGTCTTTAAAGGCTAATAGAATTCTGTGCACTTCAAGGGACCTGGAGTTTTTTTGAGGGGCAGCTCTGTGACAATGGTCTTTAGTTTCTGTATGGAAATGGGTCTGTTTAGACTATATGTATCCCTATTGGGGTCAGTTCTGGTAAATTCCATTTTCCTAAAAAAATGATGATTTTTACCTATATTTTCAAATGTATATGCAAAGAGTTGTACAGGGTAGCTATGATTTTTCTCATTTTAATAATTATTTCCTTATTATTTAGTGTATTCTTTCTCTATCCTACTTTCCAGTAGTTTTAAATTGTTGTTGGTCTTTTTCTAGCAGGTTTTCTAGTATTTCTTTCTTAATTTTTTTTTCAAATAAGCTCATTTTATCATTTTTGGGTTTTTATTATTCAGTATCTTTGGTCAACTTTCTGGTAATAAATTACAAAGAGTGTTGTTAGAAAGTCTGATGACATCTAATTTTCTTGATAGTGCAAGCCATTGTGTCTTTTTGCCTTGAGGCCCAGAGGATTTATTTGCCTAGGATTTTCTTAGAGTTGACTCTTCCAAGTCCTTACCAAAGGCACACACAGTTTGTCTTTATGGTACTTGTATTCTAGCACTTTCTCTTTAGGAGAAAATATTATCCAATTACCATTTTAAATATGGATTTTTGCTCCATTGTTTTTCTTCTTTATTTACAATATAAAATTCAGTATGTCCATTTTCTTCAACTACATTCAGCTTGATTAGATTTCCTTTGACTCTTTTCCTTATCTGTAACTTTCTTTTATTTTCTTTCATATGGTTTTCCCTTTTTTTCTTTCCAGTGGAATATCTCTCCCCTTTGTGCATCTTGGATTTAGGTTTCTGAGATCATTTTTCTTTTACATTCAGTTTCTTTCCTGGGTCCTGTCAGTGCCCATTTCTCATCCGCTTGGTCCTTTGTACTCAAAGCTTCTCATTTGTTTTGTGGTGTCGTGACAACTGCATTTGCTTGTCTAATTATTTTAATTCCTGTTGGAATGCTGCATTACAATTTTCTTCTGGCTCTTTCTCCCCTGTGTTTTCTCTGCTCACAAGTTTGATTTTGAATTTTCTGGTTTTGGTCTTTTCTCGCAGTATCCCCATTTGGGCTCTGGTTTTATTAATGTTCAGATTTGGGCACGTTAGATTGACCTGAGCAACTGTTGGCAGGAAGGTGAGGAGCAGGGCAGGAAGAGGGTTTCGGTGGGTCTCCAAGTCTCTCTGGGGCTCCCCCTCCTGGTGCTGCAGTGAGGCCGATTCTCCAGTATTTGGCACCCTTGCGCATCAAGCTTCCTCTTCCTCTGTTGCTATAATGAGTCTCCAGGTTCCAGGACCTTCCACACTTCCCCTATACCACCTCAGGCTGCCTGGAGGCCTCCCTCATTGCCGGAAGGGGAGCCTTTACAGGACTGTCAGCTCTGGTCCTGTGCACTTTCCAAACCCCTCCTCCCTGCTCCTTCATTGCCAGAGCCACCTTATCCGGGGATAAGCCTTTGTTATCTGGGTCCTGCTAAGGCTAGGACTCCTTGATCTTGTGGGCAAGTTATCTGCTTCCTAATGGCTTAAAAGCTTCTCACCCATACCCAGATTCCTTCCCAGACTTAACCTGGGCATCGGTGTCTGTAACAAATGACCGCAAACATGGTACCTAATGCAAGAGAAATGTATTCTCTCCAAGTTCTGGATACCAAAATCAAGGTGTCATTGGGCCATCCTCCCTATGACAGCTCTAGGGGAGAATCCTTCCTGGCCCTCTTCCAGCTTCTGTTGGCTCTTGGTGTCCCCTGGCTTGTGCCTGCCTTACTCCAGTCCCTGCCTCTGTCTTCACATGGCCTTCTTCTCTGGGTCATTTCTTTCATAAGGACACCAGTCATTGGACGGAGGGCCCAACCCTAAATCCAGGTTGATCTCCTGTCCAGATCCTTAATTCCATCTGCAAAGAACCTATTTCCAAATAAGGTCACATTCACAGACACTGGGTTACAACATGGGCCTGTCTTCTGGGGGGACACAATTCAACCCACAACTGCATCACCTTGAATTTCCCTATAGACAGAGTCATCTTGCCCTCATGGGGACTTTGGTCAGTGAGAACGTGTGCTTTGGGAAATGTCTCCTGAGCCCCTGGGAGCTCCCTGGGCCTAGGAAAGGAAGAGGAGCCCTGATGGGCGAGGGGCGGAGGGAAGAGTGCTTGGGTGTTGGTGGCTGCTCGCAGACATAAGCGGCACTGGGAGAATAAAGGAGAGGATGTCATGGAAAGAAGAAACAGAAAGGGAAAGCAGGGAGGTCAGTCTACCTGGATTTCCCAGGGCTCATCTCAGTCTGAAAGCTCTGGTTTGCCTCCAGGCCTACTTGTGGGTACCACTCTGGCCTTGATTTTTTTTTTTTTAATTATTCATTTCTGATGTCTATGATTTCCTATGGTAGCTATGATTTTCTCTTTCAGGCTCAGCATTACAACTTTCTGTCTAATTATACTTTTAACTTTTTGCCTAACTCTGTAGCAGGTTGGGGGCATGGGTTCTTCTGAATCAGAGGTCTGCCGTGTTGGCAGAAATCCTTAGGTGATTTCATTTATTATCTCATTTACTCCTCTTACAGGATGAAAGAAATGATCATTCCCATTTCCTAAATGAAGGAGTAACTGTCGCGCTATTCTCATTTCATACTGTTTTTCATTTTTCCTACCCTGTTTAATACAAAGTTAATGACATAATTTGTAACCTGAAATTTTCATTGGAAAAATGCCCATTGCTGTTAACAGATGAGGCCTAAGAACTCTGCAGCTTAACACACTGAGAGCCTACTTCCTCACAGGGGATAGAATTTATAGGGCCTCTACTCCAGGAAGTCGTTTAGGGCCCTGGTTCCTTCTACTTCATGGCTCTGCACACATCATGAGACTTAGGTGGCTCCCCATTTAGCCAGTAGTCAGGGAAGGAGGAAAGAGAGGTTTCTAGAAGCCAACCCTGGAAATAACAGGTGTCCTTCTGCCCAAATTCCACCAGCCAGAACTCAGATGGCCACAAGAACGATCGCAAGGGAGGCTGGGGAATGTGCAGCCGTGGGCCCAGGAGGATGGGAGAGACTATACTTCATACACAGCCAGGATCTCCGCTTACACCTCTGAATCCCCTGGCATCCTAGCATTTTCTAATTTCCTTGGAATGATTTAATGGCAAAGTTCTCTAATGAAAGATGTCACTTTATTCACTTAGTCCCTTAGGTAGGCATAAAATGATCTTTGCTTATTCTATTTGTATGAATCTGGTCTCTCCGTTTCTTGGTTTAGCCTCATCTGCACATCTCTGAACACTTACTCTTGTTTCACTTTCTTATCTTTTTCCCTTCTTTGATGGTTCCTTTGGAAAAACTGCTTGTTTCCAGAGATGCCACCAGGAGGCAGAGGCAGCACAAGCAGACAGCCGAGTACTCCTACCATCTTAGCCAAAGAGGGGAGCCCCCCGATCACTCTTTGTGGCAGCCCAACCTTGAGAGCTGCTGTAACACAAATCCAGAGCTGGGTGGTCCTAGAGACCCAGGACAATCCCTTGCCCAGGCTGTTTCCTCCCACCACAAGAGCACAAGAGCCCTAAGCTGGGCTATAGGAGTCTGTTTCTTCACATTCAGCTGTAGTCATGCCCACTTCTCCAGGAACAACCGCAGCGGGGTTGGAGGGGAACATCAGATGCCTCAGTACGGCTGGGAGCAAGTCCTCAGTGTGGACTCTTGACCTGTTCCTCTCAACAAAGTGGACAGGCTACTTTCCAATGTTCTCTGGTCACAGATCTCGTTGTCCTTTAGAAATCCGGTGAGCCCTCAGCACCCTCCAGGTCCAGCACTCCGCTGTGGAATACTCCACACCGAAGGGAACACTTCCGGCTCCTGGAAACACTTTACTTCAGAGGAGACCGTCCTGGGGGAGAGACAAAGCCTAAGGCATGTGGCAAGTGCTCTGCAGGTGGTCTGTGCAAGGCTGAGGGAACACACAGGTAGCACAGGCCTGCCCGGGGTGCTGGGGAGGAAGGAGCAGCGGCCGTGCAGAGACCTGTAACCCCTAAGGCAGCTGTGGAAGGTCAAGGTATGCTTAATGTGAGGGGTGAGAGATGAAACTGGAGAGCCCAAGGCTCAGCCTCTCTGCCTGCCCTTTACTGCAGCCTAACACCTCCTGTGTTCTGGTCTACAGGAACCCTGAGTAGGCCCAGCTACATAACTGTCGGGGCTTCCCCGCCCACACTAGGCCCACCCCAGGCACTCCCTACCCCCCGGCAGGGTTTGGTCTCTGCTGTCGTGCTGACCTCACCACTGTTGCTCAGGCTGTTGAAACTGCTGACTGTGGGAGAGAGACCCCCAGGCCTACTAGCAGTTAGTGTGCTTCCTCTTCCTGGCGACGAGACAGGAAAACCTCCCTCACCTTCCCGGCAACTAACCTTTCCTCACAGCTCATGCCTATCACCGTCTCCTCAGTCTTCGGACTCTGGAGACCCTGGGTTGGCCCGAGTCTTCTTCCATCTCCACCACCACCACTGGGTCTTTAGTTCCTAACCCCCGAGGGCTGCAGATCTAGGAGATCGCCCCTGGAAAGCTGCATGAGCCAGCAGCTTCTGAGACCGCCTCACAAGAGGCATGGAGACATGGAGGCTAGAGGCTCCATGGCATATAAGTGGATAGATTCTGTGACAGGTCACTAGCGCCTCAGGGGCCTCCGGGCTCAATGAGCAGAGATGTTCCAGAGTTACAGTTCACCCCGAACAATCTCTACAAGAGAGAGGAGTCATTTGTCCATTTAAGATGAAGCTGCACGGGTACAGGGAATGGAAGGTTATGGCAAAACCGAGGCAGCTACAGGATTCACTTTTTCCAGATTCTTTCTTCTGAGAGGTTGAAGAAGTTAAGTAGCTAACAAACTTGTGGGTATGGAAAAAATCTGCAGGAAGGCCTCACAGGGTACAAGAGTTTTCAGCACAGAAAGTATGAACAAACATTAGGCTAAGGCCTCATTTCTGCCCATTCAGAAATGGACACGAAGCATGTACCTGATGGAGAAACTTTGTGCAGTTTGGTTACCCTCTTTGGGCCCTATTTACTTATTTTAAGAGGAAATAATAGAAGGAAACATTTCCAGCTCCTGAGATCTCATGGGTGATTGCTTTGTTACACCAACATTACCTTTTCCTTATTCACATGTGAAAGGTCTCCACCTGCTGGACGTTCACACAATTTCTGAATAAAGTCAGATAAAGAGCTACATGGACAATATAAATTTTGAAGGATTTTTTAAATGAAGAAATAAACTTTTTACATCCTGTACAGCCCTGTCCTCCATTCCGTCTTCATTTACTGCTGCGGGAAGCTGAGGCCACAGCTCATCCTTGGTTCAGCAAAGACCAGAAAGTCTCTTCACGGCAGGAGCCCCCAGGTGAATGCAGTTCAGGAGGGTAACTTCCAGGGTCCCTTACTATTCTCCCCAGGAGAAATCCATCTCGCGGCCCAGTGCTGCCAGCAGGCTCAGGGAATACCCAGCTAGTACAGCCACCATCCTCCACACTGGCCACTATGGCCCCAGATCCTGGGGGTGCCAGCTACGCCTGCTCGCCAGCACTGCCCCCACTGGCCGCGGAGCCTTTGCCGGGGGCCTGTGTGTCTGAGAAGCGTGAGGCCTGCTTGGGCAGGCGGATGGGGACATAGATGTTGGATGCACAGTGTTCCTTGAGGTACTCTCCCCCCTTCTCTTCATACTCTTTCCTGGTGATCCAGACTTCGTCATCGTCCAGGTGGTCCAAGGCCCAGTCCCGAGCGCCATACCAGGCGTCTAGCACGGGGTTGGAAGCAAGCCGAACCTGAAACATAAAGAGCACTCAGCAGAGGGCCGTCTCCCCACCCGGGGCTCCAGGAGTGAGTGCTCAGCCGGCCCCGCCGCAGCCCCCTGCGTGGTATCCCCAGAAATACACCCACGGGAGGGCCCTGGTGAGTAACCGCACCCTCCAAGTCCCTCTGAGCTGGGATGCCGCAGACTCCACAGGGCAACACGCAGAATGCCGAGCACGCAGGACTCAACTTCACAGCACCAATGGCTGCCAGTCACTTTCCGAACACCAGACCTGCCACTACGGGGCCAACGCTGTGGACCACAAGCAGTCAGCTGGAGAGAGGAAGTGGAGCGGGCGCTCCTCCTAGAGGAAAGGCCTTCCCGCCCCGAAGCCCACTCTGTGAGTAGAGAGAAGCAGGGGCTGACACGAGGTGGGTCTGGCCACGGTGACCAATGAGCCTCAGGAGCAGGGAGCAGAGAGGAGGGCCTGGGGCGTTGTCCAGGATGCTGCCAGGGCTGTTTCCTTTGCTTATTGTCAGAGCAAGGCCATGGTCAGCAGCCCCGTGGGGGCCCCTCACCTCAGCTGACCTGACCGGAGTGGGGAACATCCTCTGTAGCTCAAACCACGCTTCCTGTTTCCCAGAGTCACCACCTGCCTTCCCAGACCCCTCCCCCCTCCCCTCCCCAACCTCAGGAGCTCCAGGCTAGAGCAGGGGTTTCCTGAAGAAATGGGCAGGTGATGTAAAGTAGAATCAGCAAGCAGAGAGAGAGGCAGATAAAGCAGAGACACCTGCACGGACCTCGGGAGACCGACTGATGGGGCTGACGTGGAAGGGACTTGTAAGAAGGGAACTGTCAATAAATTGGGACAAGAGCCCTTAAGCTCTGGCTCTGGAGCCAGGGAGAATGAGGGTAAGGCAGTGGGATACTCAGACTAAGTATTCAGTGAACGGGAGCTAGCATCATTCACACTGAAAAAGCAGTAAGATGCACGGACTACAATGGGACACCACACACACAGGGAAGGAGGCTGGACATGAACCTCCTCGCACAGAGAAATAGTAATTTGAAAAAAAAAAAAAAAAAAAGAAGAAAGAAAAGAAAAGCACAGGTCACAAAACAAGCTATCAAAATCTTTTTTTTTTTTCTTGCTAAAATCAAACACAAGAGAAGAAAATGAACCAAATGTATATATTTAACTCACAGTGGCTGAACCACAGTGTTCTGATTTTTTTTCTATCCTCATTTTGGCTTGGTTAAATTGTCTGAGATTTCAGTAATGTTTTTAAATGTTTTGCTGGGATTTTTTGGACTTATATTGAGTTTATTCTTCATTTCACTTTTAAAACACTACTATAATTGAATATTAAAACGCTCTGCTGTTTAAATAAACCAACAGAAACTTAAGGAAAGTATGTACATGTACACATCTCAGGGTCTTAAATCGTTCACGTCTGAACTGCTGAACACATAACCTAAATGCTGAGTATCAGGTTAATTCTGGCCGGACATGCACTTATCACATCTGCAGCTGAAAAGGAGAGGCAACGGCCGAAGGGACGGAGGCTGAGGCTGTACCACGAGGCCAAACCAGCTAAAAGACAGCTGGGAAGAGGAATCTGGCAGCATTCCTACAGCTAATGGTCACAAAATAATTCACAGGATAGGCTTTTGTGATGGTCAAGAAACAGATCTTAAACATCCAATGATACGATGTGTCATCACAAGTCAAGCCCGCCAGCGTGCACCCGCGCACCCCTTCTGTACAGTCACCCACCCCTCCACTCTGCCCAGTCTCGCCCTCCTCCTGCCTCTCCCAACCACCACCTCTTTCTCAGTCTCCTTCATGGGCACACCCCGCCTCCCAAGGCCCTTAAATGCTGATGTTATGTAAGGCATAATCATGGACATCACCTATCCTTTTGGAGGTGCCCACTAACACCACCATTACACTAGAGGATTCGAGTCCCCCCATCTGCCTTTCTCTGGAGCGCTCAGCGGCAGCCTATAAGGCAGCTTTCCGGACATCCCACTGGAAACCCAACTCAACCCGCCCCACAAAGTGGAACTCATTCGGCACCCTCGGCTCTTCCTCTCCCAATTCCTAGTCCAGGGAATGTTGTATTTGTCCCACCAACTGCCCAACCTAGGACCTGGGAATTGTTTTGGGTCCCACACTTTTCTCCCCAATCCAGCCTATTACTCAGTTCTCACAACTTCACTCTCTTAAGCTTTGGCACACGAACTCCCTCCTGCCCTCTCCCAATGTCTTCGGCTTACTTTCTGCATAGTCACCCAGTGACACTGAGCCAAGACCTAGGGCACGACAATTCACACGACAGTCCATCCTTCGCTAATGGAGGTGGGTCTAGTAAGGAATACAGGTAAGGAGAGGGAAGGCTTCTGGCAGATGTGACATCTAAGCCAGCCAAGGGAAACATGTGTATCAAGCTGGAAAGGGTATTCCAGACAAAAAGAACTAGCAGGTGCAAATGCCCTGAGGTGAGAAAACATGGCATATTGGGGAACAAAGTATAGGGTGGAAGGGGAAGTGATGAGAGGTAATGCTGGAGTAATTCAAGGTCAGATCACAGGAGATACTGCACACTGGTAGAGTGAGGACTCAATCCTAAAGCCTGGGAGCTTCCTAACTGGCCTCCTGCTTCCGGTATTTCTCCTGATACGCCATTTTCCATGACAGTCAAACAGCTTCCTAATATTCAAACTGAATGAAATGATTCCCATGATTAGACTCCTTCACGGTCCTGGGGGGCCTAAAAGAACAGCTGTGCAAGAAAGAGTTAACCCACAGGACTGACGGCTTTTAAGGCTGTCCTTGGCTGGCACCTGCCAACCTGGACCTCCGGCAGGCCTCTACCACCGACTGGCAAAAGCAGCTCACTGCTCCTGACGTCTGCATAAATCATGCAGCTTATGCTGAACACCTGCTTCCTTCCGGGAGTCTGGAATTTGGGTCTGTGCCGGGCAGGGGGTGCCTACATGATCAGCTCCCAATAGAAACCCTCAACACTGAGTCTCTAATGAGCTTCCCTGGTTAGTGACATTTCACATGTACTGTCACAGCCCACTGCTGGGAGAATTAAATTTGTCCTGTGTGACTCTGCTGGGTGAGGACTCTGGGTGCTTGTACCTGCTTTCCCCTGGACGTCACACCATGCAATTTTAATCTGTACTCAATTTGCTTTGCTTCCTTTCAAACTGTAGCCATGAGTAAGATTACAAGTGAGTACGATATGTGATTATATTGTATATACATGAGTCCTGTGAAATCATGGAACCCGGGGTGGTCCCAGGGACCCTCCCCCCCATACAACAGCTAATGTGTAAGTGTTCATTCTATGCAGGCCCTATGCTGAGCACTTGACCTACACCAGCACAGTGAGCCAGCACAGTACTGAATACCCCTCTGTACCACTGACAAAACGAAGGCTTGGCAAAATCCTGTAACGGTGGTGGTGGAGTAAGGACCAGAGCCCAGAGACCATGCCGTGGGTGTGAAATACATCATGCAGCACAGGGGACCAAGGTCAGCCTCTCAGCAGGATATGTGGGGCCTGCTTATCTCTCCACCACAACCCCCTCCACTCCTCTGTAGCAACCCTATGCTCCAGCCACACTCAACAGCAGCTCACTCCCTCAGCAGGCTTCTGGCCCCTGGGCCTTTGCTCAAGCTAATCCCTCTCTGCAATGCTCCCTCCATCCTACCCCATCCCACCCCACAATGTCTGGATGGCACACACCTCCTTGTTCTAGGAAGACTCAGTTCCATGGAGACCTTCCTAAACTCCGAGATGGACAGGTGCCCCTGCCTGGACGCCCATCACATTCTGGGCTATCATGGCCTATTTAATCGGCTGCTGCCCCTTAGGTAGCAAGTTCCTTACAGCTAGAGGCTGGGTCTAGGACATCTCGGCATCTGCGAGGTGCCTGGTTCTCGATGGGGGCTGAGACCACATTTCTTAGAGACCGGGGATTCAGTAGGCACACTATGAGGCACCCATAACATACAGAAGAAAAAAATGTTTTGAAAGACAATGACATGGGAAAACACTCATGGCGGGTTAAGAAATGCAGGTTACAAGGCAGGTTACACTCACATACAGAGAATCTGTGCAAGAGAAACTTCGCCCTTAGAATGAGGGGTGGATGAAGAGAATGACAGTATACTCTCAGCGTGTACTCCTTGTAGTCCCTGAATTTTAGTAGATTTGTGTCTTTTATCAGTTAAAAAAAACCAAACAGAGAAATACATAAAACATGATTCCTATTCTGCTTTAAAAATTCAACATGTATCAAAGACCAGAAGAAAAGCCCCAGAAATGTTTACAGTGGCTATTTCTGGATGTTGGAACAGAAAGTAATTGCCCTCCTCTATGCTGTATTTATGACTTCTATAGTCAGAAAACAAATACTTAATGCTCTTTACACAACAGCTGGTTATGTGAACAAGCAGTACCTTAAAAGCAGACTGGAAGGGCCTCATCTCCAATAGCTCCTTCTCGATTCTACCTTTCATCCCAGGGTACATCATGTTTCCACCAGTGAGGAAAACGTTCTGAACAAGCAGGTCCTGAATGTCCTTTGAGTACCTAGGACAGAAAAGATTCCTTTTGGCATAGTCCTACAAACATAGGATCAGAGGAGAATGCCGATGTAGACACCTAAGGTTTTTTGGGCGCCTGGGTGGCTCAGTTGGTTAAGCGACTGCCTTCAGCTCAGGTCATGATCCTGGAGTCCTGCACCAGGCTCCCAGCTCCACGGGGAGTCTGCTTCTCCTTCTGACCTTCTCCTCACTCATGCTCTCTCTCACTGTCTCTCTCTCAAATAAATAAATAAAATATGAAATAAAAAGAAATCAACCAACCTAAGGTTTTGGCACAAAAGAGAAAACATCTGCACAGAGTGTCTTTAAAAAAACATTTCCAGGGGTACCTGGGTGGCTTAATCAGCCAAGCATCCAACTCTTGATTCCAACTCAGGTCATGACCTCAGGGTCATGAGACCGAGCCCCATGTTGGGCTCCATACTAGGCATGGAGCCTGCTTGAGATTCTTTCTTCCTCTCTCTTCCTCTAAAATAAATAAACTAATCTTAAAAAAAAAAAAAAAAAACCAACCTTCCATTTTTCACTTATAACTTCATAGGATTCATTTCCTTAGCAGGATTAGAAGTCTTGTATCTCTTAGCACACTTTGGGGAAAAAAAAAAAAAAAAACTGACTTTATGGAGAACTGATTTCCAAACATTTTGATGAGGTCCAGCACCACAATCGAGAAACAGAACATTTCCATCACCCCAAAAAGTCCTGCCTCCCTTTTGCCGGCCCACTTTTCCAGCTGTGTGCTTTTCTTTTCCTTTTTTTTCTTAAATAACAGCTTTATCTTATACATGTTTGAGCACTTTCCCATTAAAACAAAGCTTAAAGCCACTCAAATACTGGCCGCAATAGCTTTTCTTCCATGCTAGGTGCCAGTTTTCATCCTGTTTCAACCGAGAGCAGCCAGAGCACTACAAATCATGCTCCCCACTTGTCCAGCTTGAATTACGAAAACTCCCACCACAGGAAAAGGCCTGTATAAATGGGATGGGGGAGGAGCAGTTTATGGAAGTGCAAACTCTTAAATAAAATGTCTGCAAGGAGAAAAGAAACTTTTATAAGCTCTGCACACTTTTAGGATATTTAAATATCACCAGACTTCAATAATGTCAAGGTTTATATGAAAGCCACCATGCATATCTTGTTGTGCTGCTTAAACATCAAAGCATTTCTTAAAGAACCTCAAATCAACTGAGCATTTACATTTTTAGAAAAAAATTACAGTGCGCCTAGGTGGCTCAGTCAGTTAAACGTCTGCCTTTGGCTCAGGTCATGATCCTGGAGTCCTCGGACCAAGTCCCGCATCGGGCTCCTTGCTCACTAGGGAGTCTGCTTCTCCCTCTACCCTCCCCCGCCCCCAGCCTGGGTGCACATGCGTGTGCTCTCTCTCTCTCAAATAAATAAAATATTTTAAAAAAGAAAAGAAAATTACAGAGCCTCCGTGATGTGCCAGGGTTGGGGAGAGCTAAAGATAGCAGCAAGTCAATGAAAAGGAGGGTGTGGGGCAGATTTTCAAATAACCGACCATTTCATCTACCATTCATTGCAAAATCTGAGGAAACGGTTCTGGAAAATCCAAAGGAACAGAAGGCTCAGCCTCACCTGTCCAGGATGTACTGAAGGGTCTCCGCTATCCCAGCCTGCTCCTCCCCTATGAGGGACGGCTGGAAGATAATTTCTGGAGCTCGAATTCTTTCTGTCCCGACAAACAGCTGATGGTAGGCTGCCAAGTTAAACACGGGCTTTAAAAACCCAAGGTTTAGAAGATATTTTTAGGCCACAGTGACAAACATTCCAGTTGCCAGTTCCCTCAAACTGTATTTCTTGTGCCAACAGAGATTCTGTCCTTCATTCCTTCTAGAATAACCTCTCCCCAACTCTCCTGATAGGAGAATCCCATTTCCTGCCTTTCTCCCACCTCTGTATTACAGATACCTTCAACTTTGCATCAGGAAATGGTCCCCGTGTTGCAGGGTAAGACAGCTGGGGAAGAGCAGCAGCGGGAAGGCCCAGCGCGGCCAGACCAAGCCTCCCGCCAGCACCCAGCTCAGCAGCCTGGGCCCCGCACAGCTGGGAAAGCACTCTCCCAAGTGAGCCCCAGACTCAGCACAGTCTGTCTGGCTGCCATTTGCCGTGACAGAAACACAGGCCCAAAGGAGGATTAAGCACAATTACCATGTTTAAATTTAAATGAAACCAGTAAAGCTAGGTTTCAGGTCTAAAGTCCTCAATTACTTGCCTAAATATGTCTACCAAGGTGGACTGTTCCCCACAGGTTCACAATTTTAGTTCTGGAACCCCACTCCATCAATAGAAAAAGCCCTGACTTCAGATGTTTTAGTATTAGTACCCTAGCCCCCCACCTTTCTAGAAAATACAGCTGGAATTTTTTTTTTTTTTTTTTGCAAAAGTATTCCTGAAGAAGCAGACTAGGCCAGAGACTGGTCATCTATGCCAACAGTTTCAAAGCAGAAGCTTGGTGTGGGCTCCAGGGGCCTGACCTGGACAGTGGTCACTGGCTTCTCCACTTCTGGGGTTTCCTCTGAAAACAAGGGTTCAAAATCATTGATGCTTTCCACATCTTCCAGAGACGGTTCAAGTTGCTCCAGGTCAGGGGTCTAAGAACAGAAGAAGCAGAACAAAACAGCACCTGTAACTTCAGGAGGCCTTCACTCTAACAGCTTACAGTCATGAATAAGAACTGGTGCTTCAATCCATGTCCTAGAAGTTTATATAAAAACTATAAAAAATTTTCTGAACTATTAAAAAGAAGAAAAAGACATGTGAACACAAGGATTAAAAGCCTAAAAAGCCCGACAAGGGCTTTTTGCTCCGGTCCCCCTTGGCACGTAAACCTCAACTCCCACCTTCTCCCTGGAGCCCTCTGGTGGGCCCAGGGCGGGGGGCAGGGGGCAACAGCCACCTGCTGCCTGTGTTAGGTGTAAGACCACACATGCCAACTCTGGGGGAGACAGAGCAAGAGCTGGAATCCTACAGAGTGGCCCAGCCACCAGCAAAATCAAATAAATCTCTTAACGTTTAATCGATTCAAGTGCCAACACTGATGGGCTTTAATAAGTAGTCCCTTATCGGCCAGTCCACCGTGGGGGAGACATGACTGAGAGCTGCTGAGGTGGCAGAGGGCTTTGGGACTGTGGTGCTTTCCTCTTCAGCCACAGCCAACCTGGGTGGAGCCTACACATGCTGACATCACTTCCAGTAGAGGGCTTAGGGTATACTGTAATTTTGACCTGGATGAAAGAATTTGGGCAGGGGGTGGTGTGGTTCTAGGTGATACCGCTAGCCATCTATCGTTCTGCCATGTGAAAGGCAGAGTTCTACCTTCTGGACTCAAGGGGGAGAAGTTACAGGAAGAAATTCTATGCAAGAACGCTCTAGCAGTGACAGCTGTCGCAGAAAGGACTGTCTTAGGAGACAGTGTCTTGGGAGGACCCAAGCTGACTCAGGACTATCCACCTGGCATGCCCGAGGGGAGGTCCCTGCGTAGAGTATGTATCCTCTGAGTCTGGCCTTATCCTTGGAGTCTGTGACATATATAAATTACCCATATAATTCAGAGCACTTAAATACAATTCTCTAGAACATAATATATTGCCAATGTAAATTAGCACTCAACCTCCCTTTTTTAAAAGTTTTTTTTTGTTTTTATTTTTAGAGAAAGAGAGTGCACATGAGTGGGGAGAGGCAGAGGGAGAGGAAGACAGAAAGAATCCCGGGCAAGCTCCACATTCATTGTGGAGCCCAACAGGGTTCAATCTCAGGATCCTGAGATCAACCGACTGAGCTACCCAGATGGCCTTCAAACTCATTCTTAAACTCGGCAATGCCCTTCAACACTCCTCCAGCACACACACACCACAACAGTCATACGCATATATGGCTTATAGAATGGGGGAAATTGTGGGTGCCTGGGTGGCTTAGTAGTTAAGCATCTGCCTTTGGCTCAGGTCATGATCCCGGGGTCCTGGGACTGGGCCCCACATCAGCCTCCCTGCTCAGTGGGGAAGCCGGCTTCTCCCTCTCCCACTCCCCCTGCTTGTGTTCCCTCTCTCGCTCTCTCTCCCTGTCATATAAATAAATATAAAATTCTTAAAAAAAAAAAAGAATGGGGGACAATGTATCCTAAATTCTGTTCAATAAAGAGGATTCTACTGTATTTAAGGAGAGAGTAAACCCTGGAAATGACGAGGAACACTCCTTCATCTGAGACTAGAGAGCAGGAAGAGAGGGGCTGTTTGGGGCACAGGTAATTTAAGGACAAAAGGAGGTGGGTTGGGAGGCAAGAATCCATGGACCCTGCTCTCAAAGAAAGAGGCGAGAGCCATCTGAATACCGAATCTAATTCAGGAGCAGGCAACACGCTACTTCACGTTCCTCCCTGCACAGATGACTTCTGTACTTCATGAGAGGAAATGGGCTCATCAGGGGATTGAGACTTGCCCAAGATCATGTCACACTAGTAAGTGGTAGAAACTCAGAACAAGACAGATGGCCTAGCTCTGAAGTCTTTGCACTGTCTCAAGCCGAATTCTATACATCTCTGAGTCTGAGTGCAGCAAGACAACTGGGCTCTGCGGGGATGGAAGAGCTACCCGAGGTCAGGGTGAACAAGAAGAGAACAGAAGATGTGCAAGAGGCAACAAGGCCAACTGAGAGAAATGACAGGCTTCTCTGCCCTGGCAGGGGCCGCAGAGCACTTGGGAAGGAGTGCCTCCCAGGAGGTCTGTGGTCTCTAATCTGGAAGATTCTCATCTCCCAGAAAGAAGCCCCACCCTTCGAAGAGCATGTGCCTGTTCTGGCTTGGCACTGAACTCCAGGGTTCCAAGAGAGGATCAGAAACAGATTATAAAAACTCGGTCTCATTTGGTGGCTTGTCCTCTAGGACAACAAGCAACCAGGAGCGGTGCGGTGTTACAGAAAGAGGCGAGGCTTTAGGGTCACATCAGTCCAGTGCTGAATGGCAACCAGAGGGTCACAGTGGCACAGTGTGAGCCCACTTCCTCCTCTGTGAGTAGGGCGCACCCCTAGGGCAGTGGTGGGGTGAGAACCGAACTTTTCTTCTAACCAGGCATTCATCTTGGTCCCTTAAGTAATTTTTATAATATCAGGCTGGTAGCATAAGAATGTCACCTGTGTATTTAAAATAACTATAGGCAAAACTTGTGGGTCCTTCCCCCAAATAGTAACGAGTAAAGGTAAGCCTTGGGCTCTACGGGGTTCTCGCCTACCTTCTGCTCTACTCCCCAAACCCTCATCTTACTCATCCTCATCCCAACCTCCAGTGCTCTGACCTCTCTGACCTCCCTTGTGCACATAACCTTCCTCTACCCACCCAGAAGCCCAATCACAACTGCCACCCTCCACCTCTACTCTACCCACTCTGCGGCTCCAACAGCCACTCTCAAATCCTAAAGGGCACCACCCAATGCTCTTTCTACTTCTGCTCTGGGGTAGACTGTATTTTTCAAAAACAGTCACAATGATATCTTCCATCCAACGTGCTCTTTCTCAAGGGGACTTTGGCACTCCCCCTGAAAGAGGTAGGGTTTAATTCCTCCCTTGAATCTTAGCAGAGACCTGTGAAACTCCAGCCGATAGAGTACCCGTACATGCAGTGCCATGAGACTTCCAACATGAGGTCATACAAGGCCACACAGCTCCCTTCACCTTGACCTCTTGAAACATTGGCTCTCTGGCTCCTCTCCCTTGGGAGCCCTCTCCTGGAAACCAGTTGCCATGCTGAGAAGCCCATGGCACATGGACAGGCCACATGTGGGTGCTCAGGTCCACCATCTCACTAGGCCTGGCCTTTGAGTCATCCCAGCCCAGGAGCCAGCAAAGTGAAAAGCCCTCCAGGGCTCCCAGTCCTCAGATGTCCAAGTCTTGCCAGCTGAGGCCCCGGGCAGCACAGAGCAGAGATCCCTGCCACGCTCTGTCTGAATTCCTGACCCGTCAAATTCATGAGCACCAATAGAAAGACCATTGTTTTATGCTAAGTTTGGGGTTCTTTTCCACATGGCAATGGGTAAGTGAACTAGGCTTCTCATGGGCATGAGCAAGAGTGGAGAAAGTCCCAGCTGCCGCTGGCGGGCCTGTGGTCCTCTTCTGCTCCCCTGTGAATGCCCTAGAGCAGGTGACCGCAACCCCTCCCAGCACTTCTCAGCCCCCTTCTGGTCACCACTGACAGTTCTCAGCAGCTCGTCTCAGGTGCTTCTATCTCTCCTGCATCCCACCTCTTTACCTATCCTCCTGTCCTTCCATGTTCCTGTGCCATCGCCCATCCGAGGCTAAGCCTGCCACCCCTGCTCTTAGAACACTCCATCAACCCTGCTGCTTTCTCATCTCTCCTCTCCCTTGGCCCCTGGACCCCTAAGCACCAGCCTCCCCAATCATCTTTCTTTTCTCACTCCCCATGTGATTGTAGCTCCTTCCATAGCTGGGTCCTGGTAAATTCCACCTGAAGTCCCACAGAGACTTTGAAGATAAGGTGCTCAAACCAAAGGCACTCCTCCAGCCTCGGCCTTTCAGGAGCACCTCCGTGGGACCTCAGCGGGACCACAGTGAACCTGTAATTGGGTCACTTGGGTCTGATCCTCAGCACTACCTCTAGCTGTGCAACCCAGGGCAAATTTTTTCACTCTCCTAAACCTCAGTTTCCTTATCTGCCCAATGGAAACATCATACTTACAGAACTGTGAAAACTCATCGAGGTGACGCTTGCAGAAATGCTCAGCTCAGGGTCTGGCACATGTCACACGTTCTATTAACAGCCACTGCCACTCCTGTCACCACTGCCCTTAAGTGGCACCCAAATCCTTGGCTGCCCCCTCTGAAGCGTCTCCTCCACCCCATCCCCCTGGCTCCTCTCCCACCCCCTCCATCAGCTCTCCCCCAGATTGCTGCCACACATCTCTACCCCGCCTTACCACGCCCAGCCTCACCCCTCCCTAAACCCATCATCCTAACTGCCACCAGCTCTTTTCCTAATTTCACGTCTCCTTGGACTCTTTCCTTGCCAGAGAGCCTTTGAAGGTGCTGTCTGTAGGCCAATAGCCAGGCGGACTGACAAAGACCTCCGTAGGCTGGCCCTGCCTCCCTGCCCTGTCCCACCCCCCGTACCGCACACCCAACATACGGCAATCCCTGCACGCTTTGCATCTAAACATCTCCATCCATAATGTCCGTCCCTGCTTGCTTGCTATCTACTGAAATCATATCACCCTTCAGGGCCCAACTCACATATCCCAATCCTTTCTCAAAACTTCACCTAAATTCCCACACACATCTACCATCCCACCAGACAAGCTTCATTAGCAGCTATGTAGAATTCGATAGCCTTATTTTGTTAAGTACCAAGGAGCGCAGGAAATGTACCTTAATGGCATGCTAGTCCCTAGCATACCACGCCTACCACTGAGTGCTGAGCCCTGGGACACACCCTCCAATTTCCCTGGAACACAGGACTGTAAAATGCTTGAGTTTCAACAGGCTTCTTCAGCTACAGCAAAACCAGCATCACGCACCTTCACCTAGCTGTACTCAGAAGCATGCCCCCTTAAACATAACTTCTAAACGCCACTAAAAATGACAAAAAGAGGGGCGCCTGGGTGGCTCAGTGGGTTAAAGCCTCTGCCTTCGGCTCAGGTCATGATCTCAGGGTTCTGGGATCGAGCCCTGCATTGGGCTCTCTGCTCAGCAGGGAGCCTGCTTACTCCTCTCTCTCTGCCTGCCTCTCCGCCTACTTGTGATCTCTATCTGTCAAATGAATAAAATCTTAAAAAAAAAAAAAAAAGACAGAAAGATATTTTACTTATCCTAATTCGTAGGATTCAGAGAAATGAAGCTAAGACCTTCAAAGCCGACAATGGGCTATAGCGATCCTATAGAGAAGAGAGTCCTCTACCAGCTGGCTTCTCTCCCTCTACGGTTTGCCAGAGTCTCCACATGCACTGTGTGGCGTTCAGGAAAACAAACGGGCATTCTTTTGGAACTGAACAGAATGTTAGTTTGCCAAAGCACATCAGAGAAGATGCAGCATGGTTCCCTGGAACAATCTTGACTGAGTGGCCTAAGAACAAGCAGAGGCCAGGGCGCCTGCGGGGCTCAGGCGGTTAAGCATCTGCCTCCGGCTCAGGTCATGATCCCAGGGTCTTGGGATCGAGCTCCATATTGGGCTCCCTGCCTAGTGGGGAGTCTGCTTCTCCTACTTCTCCCTCTACCACTCCCTTGCTCGTTCTGTCAAATAAATAAATAAAATCTTAAAACAACAACAACAACAACAACAAAAAAAAAGAACAAGCAGAGGCCAGCTCTGATCTTGGCTAATCAAGCAAGAGAACTTTCTACGTTAGGCTCATTGTGTTCTCCAACAAGCGATGGTGCTCTAAAACTGTGCCCCCACCCCACCCCCGCTGGCCACTGCTATGCTTACAGTGACGGAAGGCCAACATCCTCTAGTCCATTCCTTAGGAATGCTGACAAAGCCTATTCCTTTACAACATCCTCACCACAATACTTACAGAATAGCAAGGACTGGAACGGCCTAGTCTGTGGGGGGAAAAATGGATTTTTGAAAACACTGTAAGATAAAAATTTTGCCGTTTTAATCCAATTTAGCCATTACCACTTGGACGGCATTTCAATATGAACTTTGATCCACATAAATCAATTCTCTCCATTCTAAATGAACTACACTGCTGGAAAACACTATAAATACTTTTGGAAAGGCAGAACTAGCCGGCTAGTGTTGTGGTCACATTTATCCCACGAAAATTACTGTAACCCTGATCAATAACAATCACCCTCAGTCAATGCTGACTGACCCTCAACGCTTTGGGGACAGATCAACTCATCCAATTCACTGTATATAGAAAAAATACTGAAAGTCCAACATTTCCAAACCTCCCCAAGCCCAGAGAGAATACATTCCTAGAGCACAGAATGAAGCAGGGATTTAATAATTACCTGCTATATGTATGAAGGAGTAGCTAAATCACAGCCTGTAACAAATGCAGAAAAGCGAACAAAGGGAAAACTAGCTCCTCAGCTGCTCGGAAATCACATTTTACAGTCCTTTGGGCTTTTCTTTTTAAATCTGAAATCCCTCGCCTGCCCGTGGCTTAGCGGCACATATCTGGCATAAAGATGCTAATGTCCGCCCAGTGTGTTAAGCACAACGAGAACTGAACACGGATGAATAGACAATAAAGGCAACATGGGTCTGGATCCCAGAAAACAGCTGAGAGCCGAAGCACAAGCGGGAAACTGGGAGAGGCGAGCGAGGCCAGGCACACGAGCTCTGTGAGGCTGACCTGGGGTGGCACACAAGAGTAAGAAAGCAGTCAAGGTCCCTCGCCCCCACGTCAGCCATCCAGGAAGCCTGACTCGGGTCTGCTCTGACATGTATGCCCTGCCGGCTGCTGGCCTCCGGGAGTCTCAGCAGCGGGAGAGCTGGAGATGGACGATGACAGTGCCAAGGGTGTGAGTGAGGCTCCAGCTGCGAGCCCGGGGCAAGAACACACCTCCTGCTGAGCCTAGGGCTCTTCTGAAGTCAGCGGCAAGCAGCCGCGCCACGCCCAGCACCAAACTGGGTTTTTCCATGGGACTGCCTCTTTCTAAAAGTACAGGTTTTAGAATTTAAAGAAAGTCAATTGAAAAACAACAAGCCACCTAGCCAAACTGGTTAATCCCAGCCCAGAAGTGTCACAAGACAATGAACAAGTCCTTCATCTCAGAACTCCAGAGCGGACAGATTCAGGAACCACGCACACGCTTGTTAACACTTTCAGTTCTAAAGCCAGGCGACCCAACTCGTGAGTATGGGTATGCAGAGCCCAGTGTGAAGGAGTGCATCGTCTGGGGCCCTAACACGGCCCTGCCACCTGCCTTTACTCCACATCCGCACTTATTAACAGGCCACTGGCAGGGAAGTGAGAAGGAAAGACAGAGAACACCAAACAGCTTATCCAACAGTTACTTTTAGTCCTAAAAGGCTGATCTTAAATCAACGCACAGATATTATATTAAGCTCGTCTCCTAGTTGCTGTAAAAAAATCCATCAACTATCACAAAGCATGATCCTTGTCCTTAGGGGACATCAAGATGGAAAAGAAGTAAGCGAAAAATCAACCACAATATATTTAAGAAAATATCAGGAAAAAGTAGAAGGGAGTGTGTGACTGACCCCAAATAACCATCGAAGTCTCGAGAATGTTCAGATTCAAGATGGCAGCACATCGCAGGTGTGGGACTGTTCTTTCTACTTTACATGCACAGTTCCCCATCCCAAGGGGGGCCAGAGGTCTACAGGATAAAAGCCCTCGGGTCAGGATGAAGTCGGTGCCATCTCCTCCCTGTCCACGTGCGCATGGACGGCACTCACTGCGCTGCCTTCCCAAGTGTGGTCACGTCTCTGATGTCAGCCTTCTCCAGGCACCCCTCCCACCCTCAGGCTAAATGACCCTGTGGGACCCTCCTCCCAAAGCCCCTTGGCACCTCTGGCTTGCTGTCCACCACATCCACCTCGAGGGTGACTTCTGACTGGAGGATCTTCTGCTTCGCCTGCTCCACCGCCGAGCTAAGCTTCTGGATGTAGGACTGCAGCTCTTCTGGGGAGTCCATGTTCAGTTCCACCAGAGCTTTGTGAAACTGATCCATCTGGCCATCCTCTAGAAGTTCCTGAAACCCGAGCAGTCGCAATTCATCTTCAAAGACGACAGGGCAATCATCAACGGTAAGGAAAGAGAAGTGGCTTGGAAGCCACACGGAAACACTACAGCAGGAGGCGGCTCCCAGAACTCCCCTAGCCTTCCCCTCCACAAAATCTCACCTCCCACCCCAAATTCACATGCTGCCCTCCTCCCCAGCTGTCTCTAGGCTGCACTATAGCAGCCTCAGCACCACCTGAGTAGGCAAAACTAATCTACGGTGACAGGTGTCAGTCATTACCTTTTGAGGGGAGACATGGGAAAGTTACTGGCTAAGAGGGGACACATGGGAGGTTTCTGGTATGCTGGGAGTGCTCTGGATGGCAGACACACGGGGTGTTCCATGTTGTGAAAATCCACTGAGCTACACACTTGAGATCGGTGTACTTTATAGCATGTGTGCTACACTTCAATTAAAAAGTTATAAAACAAAGGAGATGATAAGGCCAAAGTAAATCAGTGAAGCCAAAGGCCACAACTCTCTCAGAGACACCTGCTGCTCAGTGCACGGTCTGGGTCCCCTGTGCGGAGGAGCTCCACACTGAGCACCCTCAGCTCCTTCTGGACCCCAAGGGGGAATCAGAGAGTCACCGCATTTCCTGGTGGAGGAAGAAGATCTAGGAAGACACCTTTCTGGGACTGCCTCATGCAAGGACTGGAGCCCCCTGCCGGGACACGCACGTACCTGCACGTAAAGCAGTCTGTCCAGCCGCTCCTGGTCCAGCTGCAGCTTCTCCTCCCGCCGGCGGGCGTTGAGCTCCTGCAAACGCCGCAGCTGCTGCTGCCGCCTTTCCTGCTTCTCCTCCGAGCTCAGAGTGCTGCCGAGGAGCTTGTTGGAAAACGGGAGCTGCATCTTGTGGACGTTGTTTTCATAATAATCAGGGCACCGCCATTTCTGCAGTTCTTCAAAGAAATAATTTTGGAAGTTACGGAATGGAAACACTATTAGCACAGAAATTAGAAAGTCAATACCAGGGTTCCAGACGCAGGTAAGGTGGAGAAAGCCCGAGCCACCCAATCTCTGACTGCACCCCGTCGACAAAATGCAGCTGTGCCACCTGGACATAATGCCCACAGATCTGTTCTCAAAGAACTGGGACGTAAAGTTCGCCCAACAGCCACGATAGCAGAAGGAAACTCAGAACATCAGGAAAGATATTAGCAATAGAAAAGATGAAAATCGCGTTCAATGTGATCGACTAACCTCCTCTTCAGTTCCTTAAAATATGTTTGACAATTCAAAGTGAAAAACCATTAAAATGGCTGTTGGGTTTCCAACATTTGTACATGTGATACATAAGACAACCCAGCATAAAGGAGAAAGGAGCCTCTGGGGTGCTAACACTGCCACATGCCACTCGAAGTAATAAACAAGAGATTCTAAAAACAGTGAGAAGGGCCCCTGGGTGGCTCAGTGGGTTAAGCTTCTGTCTTCAGCTCAGGTCATGATCTCAGGGTCCTGGGATCAAGCCCCACATTGGGCTCTCTGCTCAGCAAGGAGCCTGCTTCCCCCCTCTCTCTGCCTAGCTCTCTGCCTACTTGTGATCTCGTTCTCCATTAGATAAATAAATAAATAATCTTTTAAAATAAATAAATAAATAAATAAAAATAAAGTCAGTACGAAAAGTCTACTGATTATAATCTCAGGGCAGCAGTGCCTGGGTGGCTCAGTGGGTTAAGTCTCTGCCTTCAGCTCAGGTCATGATCCCAGGGTCCTGGGATGGAGCCCCTCATCAGGCTCTCTGCTCAGCAGGGAGCCTGCTTCTTCCTCTCTCTCTTCCTGCCTCTCTGCCTACTTCTGCGTACTTGTGATTTCCTCTGTCAAATAAAATAATAATAATAATAATGATAAACATCTCAGGGCAACCACTAAAAAATTACACAGAGAGATACAGTAAAAACACAATAGGTAAATTAAAATACCAATACCAAAACAAAATTTTTAAATATTCAAATAACCCCAAAAGAACTAAATCCAACATATGAATAATTAATTTTAAATGGCCTTACCAGACTAGTTAAAAGATAAAATCTGATACGATGGGTTAAAAAAAAAAAACCCAACTATTAAGAAACTCATTCTGAATATAATGATATAAGTAGATTAAAAAGATGGAAAGGCCATTCCATGCAAGCACTCAGCAAAATAAAGATGAAGTGGCTGTATTAATATCCAAGTAGACATCAAAGCCAAGAAAAGTACAAAGGATAAAAAGGGATACTGTATAATGATACTATATAATGATACTGTATAATGATAAAAGGTCAACTCATCAAGATAACCTAAGAATTCTAAATATTAAATTACCTAACAAAAGTGTTTTAGACACTTAAAAGCAAAAACTGACAGATATGAAAGAAGAAATAAAAAATTTACAATTACTCCTTGAGATTTCAAAACTCTTAACTGAGAGCTGGTGGTCAGAAGAACTGACCATCACCATCAACCAGTGAACCTAAACATCACAGAATATTCCACTCAACAGCAGAGTCCATGTTCTTTTCAAGGATAAATGGAACATTTGCCAAAGGAGACCACGCCACAGTCATAAAATAAACCTTCACAAGTTCCACTGATACGACATAATGAAATTAAAATAGAAATAAGTCACAGAAATACAACACAAGTATCTCCAAATACTTGGCTAAAAAACAACACCTTTCTAAGGGCAGCTGGGTGGCTCAGTCGGTTGGGCATCTGCCTTTGGCTTAGGTCGTGATTCATGATCCCTAGGTACTGGGATCAAGTCCTACATGGGACCGCCTGCTCAGCTGGGAGTCTGTTTCTCCCTCTCCTTCTGCATCCCCCGTTTGTCTGAACTTGCTGTCTCTCTCAAATAAATGCATGGAATCTTTAAAAAATAAAACACCTTACTTATTTTGCCTTTTAGCTTTCCACATCAACTATTTATTAAAATATCAAGTTGGATTTAACCCTTAAAACTTGAAGGTGATTTTTTTTAAATTAAATTTTTTATTTTAATTCCAGTATAGTTAACATAATAGCATTAGTTTCAGGTGTACAATATAGTGATTCGACAGTTCTATACAACATCCAGTGCTCATGCAAGCGTGCTCCTTAATCCCCATCACCTATTTCACCCATGCCTCCACCTTCCTGCCCTCTGGTAACTATCCATTTGTTCTTGATAATTAAGAGTCTGTTTCTTGGTTTGCCTCCTTTTTTTTTTCCCTTTGTTCATTTAGTTTTGTTTCTTAAATTCTACATATGAATGAAATAACATGATTTATCTTTCTCTTATTTCACTTAGCATAATACTCTAGCTCAATGCATGTCATTGCAGATGACATGATTTCATTCATTTTTATGGCTGATAATATTCTATTGTGTGTGTATCTATGTGTGTGTGTACACACACACACACACACACACACACATCGTCTTTATCCATTCATCTATCAGTGGACACTTGGGCTGCTTCTATAATTTGGCTATTGTAAATAAGGCTGCTAAAAACATAGGGAACACATATCCCTTTGAATTAGTGTTTTTGTGTTCTTGAGATAAATACCTAGTAGTGTGATTCCTGAATCACTGGTGGTTCTATTCACTTTCTGAGGAACCTCCATGCTGTTTTGCAGGGTGGCTGTACCAGTATGCATTCCTTTTAAATGCATCTGCCTTCGGCTTAGGTCGTGATTCCTTTTTCTCCATATCCTAGCCAACACTTGTTTCCTGTGTTTTTTATTTTAGCCATTCTGAGAGACATGAGATGGTATCTCCTTGTGGTTTGTTTTTTTTAATATTTTATTGATTTATTTAACAAAGAGAGACAGATCACATATAAGCAAAGAGGGGGGGAAGCAGGCTCCCCACTGAGCAGAGCCCAATGTGGGGCTTGATCGCAAGACCCTGAGATCATGACCTGAGCTGAAGGCAGAGGTTCAACCCACTGAGCCACCCAGGTGCCCCTCCTTGTGGTTCTGATCTGCATTTCCTTGATGGTGATGGTGAAAAGATGGTGATGCATCTTTTCACGTGTCTCTTGACCATCTGTATGTCTTCTTTGGAGAAATGCTTCCTCATGCCTTCTGCCCATTTTTAATCAGATTATTTGTTTTTTGGGTGTTGATTTGTGTAAGTTCTTTATATATTTTGGATACTAACCCTTCATTGAATGTGTCATTTACAAATACTTTCTCCCATTCCACAGGTTGTCATCTAGTTTTGTTGACTGTTTCCTTCACTGTGCAGATTTTTATTTTGATGTAGCCCCAATAAAACAACACATTTCTAAATAATCAATGGTTCATAAAAAGAAATCTTGAGGGAAATTAGAAAAGAAGTGAATTCAATAAAAATGAAAACATATCAAAATCTATCGAATGTAGAAAAAGCAATGCTGAAGGAGAAATTTGCAGCATTAAATGTTTATATTACAAGGAAGAATGATCTCATGATAATCTGAACTTCTATCTTAAGAATCTAGAAGAGAGCAAACTAAACCTAAAGCAAGTAGAAGGAAATAATAAAAAGACATCAATGAGATTACCTAAATAGTCCTATTGAGATTACCTAAATAGTCCTATATCTATTAAACTGAATCCATAGTTAAGTCTTCAGAAAAAGAAATCCTCAGGCTCAAATAGTTCCACTAGAGAATTCTATCAAACATTTACAGGAAAAAAAAATCAATTACCTACACAATCTTCTTCAGAAAATAGAAAAAGTGGCGGCGTGGGGGAAATGCCTGGGTGGCACAGTCAGTTAAGCATTTAACTCTTGGTTTTGACTCATATCATGATCTCAGGGTCGTGTCAGGCTCGAGAGCTTGAGCATGAAGCCTCCTTAAGATTCTCTCTCCTGCTGCCTTTTCCCCACCAAAATCAATTAAAAAATTTTTAAAAAGAAGAAGAGGGAACACTTTTCAGCTAATTTAACAAGACCAGCATCACCATGATACAAAGATCAGACAAAGATCAGATAAGAAAACTATAGACATAAAACCCCATAAAATATTACCAACTCAAATAAAGCAACATATAAAAAGAATAATATATCTGAGCAACTGGGGTCTATCACCCACCCAATCAAGGCTAGTTCAACACCCAAAATCAACCATTATAATCTTCTCTATGAATAGTCCAAAGCAGAAACACCATAGGATCCTATCAATTGGTGTAGAAAATGCATTTCACAAAATTCTAAATCCATTCATGATAAAAATACTTAGTAAAACTAGGAACAGAAGGGAATTTCCACAGCTTGATAAAGGACATCTGCAAAAAAACTTCTCATTAACATCATATACTTAATAGTGAAAGACTATGTCCTCCACCGCCTCAAAAACAGGCTCTGGGCACAAGACAAGGATGCCCACTATCACCACTCTATTCAACACTGTACTGCAAGTCCCAGCCAGTAAAATAAGGCAAGAAAAAAGGAGAAAAAAAAAAAAAAGCAAACAGATTGGGAAGGCAGAAATAAAACTGTCCCAATTCACAGATGATACGTCTATAAAAAATTCCCAAGGAGGGGCGCCTGGGTGGCTCAGCGGGTTAAAGCCTCTGCCTTCGGCTCAGGTCATGATCCCAGAGTTCTGGGATTGAGCCCCGCATCGGGCTCTCTGCTCAGCGGGGAGCCTGCTTCCTGCTCTCTCTCTCTCTCTCTCTCTCTGCCTGCCTCTCCGCCTACTTGTGATTTCTGTCAAATAAATAAATAAAACCTTAAAAAAAAAATTCCCAAGGAATCTACAAAAAACTAAAATAAATTTAGCAAGGGCAAAGGATATAAGGTCACAACATAAAAATTAACTGCATTTCTATACATGAACAATGAGCGAGTGGAAACTGAAATGAAACAAGCAAAGAAAGGCGGAGGCATAAATTGAACAGAACATGTACAGGATTAATATGTCAAAAACTACAAAATGCTGAAGAAAGAAATCAATAAAGACCTAAGTAAATGGAAAGACCTACTACATTCATGGATTAGAAGATTCCATATAGTACAAAATGTCACTTCTCCCCAGTCTAGATTTAATATTAGATCCTGACTTATATTGTTTTTGGATTTTTAATTAAAATGTTGCTTCATATCCAATCTAATCCACAGGTTTAATATACTTTCAATCAAAATCCCGATAGAACATTTTTGTAGATATGAACAAGCTAATCCTAACATCTATATGGAAAGGCAAAGGAAGTAAAATGGCTCAGTGGGTTAAAGCCTCTGCCTTCAGCTCAGGTCATGATCTCACCCTGCATCAGGCTCTCTGCTCAGGGGGGAGCCTGCTTCCTCCTCTCTCTCTGCCTGCCTCTCTGCCTGCTTGTGATCTCTGTCTGTCAAATAAATAAATAAAATCTTAAAAAAAAAAAATTTTTTTTTTTTAAATAGCCAAAGCCCTTTTGAAAAAGAACCCACATACATAGTTATCAGTTTACTGAATAGTTTAAGCAAATCCGAAAAGAGGGGATACTATAAGGCAGAAGAGTCACCATGGGAACAATTTAAGCAACACTCTCCATGTACAGTATCTACAAGTCACAGGCAAATGCCCTCTTCGTTACCTTCCACATAATCTTCAGCAACGTAGCTGTGCTCGTGCAGGATCTCCTCCATGCGGCTCAGAGTGATGGCTGCCAGGTGCCCAGGATACTTCAGCTGCAGGAGGCGCTGGAGGTAGCCAGCTGCTTGGCTTCCTCCCAGATTGATGCGTTTGCAGTTTTTAGCATCTAACCTACAATCAAGGAATGGAAAACAGCACTGACATTGTGGCAACGTGGAAGAAAGAACAGGAAACATTTTGTGGGGAGTTCGGGGGAAGGATAACAATCCAGATGAACAAAGAAGAAAAAGACCCACTGAGGGAATAGAAAACTCTACAGATGAAGGGACAATAAAAGGGTCCTCTTAGACAATGCAGGAAATCCTAGTCCACACACAGACACACTGGCACCTAACTTTCGGAAAGAGTCTCAGAAGGAAACAAGGTTCAATGGGAAGATTGTGTACTCCGAATTCAGACTCTTATGTCACCTGTCAGGCGTTTCTCCTGTGGTCCTTGTAGAATTAGCTGGGGGAAATGTTAAACATGCCAAATTCTCAGGACTCATTTCCTTTGGGGTAGTCCTGGGAATACACATTTTAACGAGCTTCCCAGGTAAACGTAGCACAGGCTGGAGTTGGAGAACCCCTCCCCTAGATAGTCCGCCTCTACTGATGTATCCACATTAAGTAAGCAAGCACACACTGGTTTACTGTGATCTCCTAAAAGGACCAGGTTCCTTTCACATGATGTGAAGGGGAAGAGAACCAGAATGATGACATTCTTCTCAGTGTGAGAAATTGAGAGGAGCGGAGCACGAGGATCTTGCTGCCCGGACATGCTGCTGTGATACCACAGCTTACCAGCAGATGCCAGTACAGAACAGGCTAGGCTCCACTGTGCTCATTTCTTAGCTTTCAGGTAAAATACTTTTCTCTCGATATGCTATAAAACTAACAATGTTATTTTTAATTTCCACATATTCTGTTTACATAAAATATAAAATTCCATATACCAGGAGTATTCAGTAATGTATAAAAGAAGTATTATCAGGCGCCTGGCTGGCTCAGTGGGTTAAGCCACTGCCTTCGGCTCAGGTCATGGTCTCGGGGTCCCAGGATGTAGTCCCACATTGGGCTCTCTGCTCAGCGGGAAGCCTGCTTCCCCCCCCGCCCCCCCGCCTGCCTCTCTGCCTACTTGTGATCTCTCTCAGTGTCAAATAAATAAATAAAATCTTAAAAAAAAAAAAAGTATTATCTTCATAAATTTCTGTAGAAACTTTAAGAGAAATGACCACCTTCAGTCTCAATGAATTCAACAATTATTTTAACTTAAACATTCAGACTCTTTCATGCCTCACAAAATGCCATCACCAACATTATCTCATTTCATGCTCAGGGTAGCCCCGAAAAATCAGTTCTTCCCCCATTTTACATGTTAAGAAGCTAAGTGAAGAGGGCAAATAACCTCATCCTCAATAGGGTTGCAAACCCAGGCACTGGATTCCAAAACCAAGGCTCCACTCCCTACTTACATGCCCTCTTTATGCAATAAGAAATTATCTCAGGAGAGTACAATACTGGCCAAGTCTCTTCTCAGATAATAAAAGTCCAACTATTAAATGAAAACATGTTTAGAGGCACCTGGATGGCTCAGTCAGTTAAGCGTCTGCCCTCAGCCGGGGTCACAATCCCAGGATCCTGGGACTGAACTCTGCATCAGACTCCCTGCTCAGTGGGGAGCCTGATTCTCTCTCTCCCCTTCCCCCTGCTCTCTCTTTGTCAAATAAATAAAATCTAAAAAAAAAAAAAAGGTTTAAAAATGACAGAAATTGGTGCACCTGGGTGTCCCAGTGGGTTGAACCTCTCTGCTTTTGGCTCAGGTCATGATCCCAGGGTCCTGGAATCTCTGCTCAGCAGGGAGCCTGCTTCCTCCTCTCTCTCTGCCTGCCTCTCTGCCTACTTGTGATCTCTGTCAAATAAATAAATAAAACCTTAAAAAAAAAAAATGACAGAAACTACTCTAACCTTTTATCCATCTTGGAAATACTTAATAAGTACCTCTATTATGTGCCAGGCACTGTATCTGAAAAAAAAGGTCTAAACAATCATGATTAAAGTGCTTTAAACAAAAAAATAACCTCTTAATAAAAAAGTGACTCCAGAACACAAAGATTATTTAAATTATTCAAATAATTTTTTTTTAAAGAGTTATTTATTTGAGAGAGTGAGCATGAGTGAGTGGGAGATGCAGAGGAAGAAGAGACTCCTTGTTGAGCAGGGAGCCCGGTGCAGGGCTCGATCCCAGGACCCTGAGATCATGACCTGAGCCGACGGCAGACGCTTAACCAACTGAGCCACTCAGGTGCCCCTAAATTATTCAAATAATTTATTCAAAACATTTTATGGAGCACCCACTCTATGTTAGCTATTTTGGCCATAATCCAAAATAGGAAAAATTCTAGAATTATGGATTTGGACCTCAAAGACCATCTACTGCAACTCCCTCCAGGAGGTCACAAAGGATGGAAGGTGAATTGACTCAACTGAACCAAGTCCAGAGGCCAGTTCACAGTTCAATACCTGTTCTTTCCATTTCAGCTTTCAAGCAGGCACCCAATAAATGTTTCCTGAATGCTTCTCAAAACAGCACTCAAATGCTGTCAGTGTTACTTACCTCCCTTCTAAGATGGGCAAAATATGTGTACACTGGTATCCAGAGGAAATGATGAGTCCACTGGACATCAAGTTCTTTGGCTTATTGTGGTAGAAGCTGAAGAGGCTGTCGATTCCATACGCAACCTTAGGAATCCCATAGCACTCAAAAAGAAGCTCAGACATCATTTGTCGAGAATACAGTGGGTTGCACACAGCTTCTGTCAAAACTATGGGATGATCAACACAGCCCTACTTTGAAAGAAAAGGGAGAACAAAGTAACAAAAGAATACTCTTTTTAAAGCATAAAAGAAACCAAAGTCCTACTGTAAAGACTGAATTTACTTTTGGTCTCCAATCAAAAACCTGACCAGAAACAACTATAAAACACTCATCTCATCTTTACTGGAAGCTGTTTTAGGAAATATGAAAGTAGGGTCAATTTAAGGTTATTAAGTCAAGCCCCATCCAAACTGTCAGCAAATCATGTTGGCTCCATCTTCACTTTACCTCCAGAATCTATTTGCTTCTACCAGATCCCCCTCCCCGGTCTCCTTCACCTAAGTCACTACCACCTCTCACTTGGGTTATTACAACAGCCACCTTACTGGTCTTCTGGTTCTACCCTATAACCCATGCCAGTCCAATATTCATAGCAGCTATAGTGATCCTTTTGGAACAGAAGTCATGTCCTTCCTTTGCTAATCGTTCCTCTTTCACAAAATTAAAAGCCAAATGGGATTTGCTCCATCACCTCTCTGACTTCCTCCTCCAATTACTACTCTCCCCTCATTCGGGCTTCTCTTAGGATTAAGGCACACTCCTGCCTCAGGGCCTTTTCACTGGCTGTTCCCTCTGGAATACTATTCACTCACATTCACATGGCTTACTCCCTCAAACACCTCTTTCAATCCTTGCTGGAACCTCTCCCTGAGTCCTGCTCTACCCTGACCATCTGAAAAAATGCAATCCTCTCCTCTTCTACCATGCCTAAGAATCTACTACTAAATTCTACTGCTTATTAGTCTGCCTTTTCATACTAGAATGTCTTTCCTTTCTAGATCTACAGCACAGGAAATTTTGTTACACTCACGGATGTAGTCTAGAAAAGTGCCTGGCAAAAATACAAAAATAAAATAAAAAAAGAAAAATAAAAAAAATAAAAAAAAAATAAAAGTGCCTGGCACAGAGAAGGTGCTCAATACAGTTTAGTTAATAAATGAATCTGACAACAAACGAGCACCCAAATGTACGCGGCAAGAGAGAAGGAGCATTGTTTATTGTTCACTGCTGTACTCCCAAGAGCCTAGCCCAGAGCTTACACACGTTGGGCGCTTAAGATTTATTCGACTGGCTGGCTGAATGACTAAATGACAATGAGAACTACCATAGTGACGACGTCCTCTCCCAAAGTGGAGTGCGGGGAGCTGCGACCTCACCCCTCCCCTCAAGCCCAACCCACATCCCCCCACCGCTTCACCTGTGAGGAGACACCCAGATGCTGGAAGCTGTAGTCCAGCAGCAGCTCCTGCAGCTCCAGGTTGACCGGTACGTTGCGGTCGAAGGGTGAGCGCAGCATCCAGCGCAGCGGCTCCAGGCTGCCCAGCGCGTTGCCCACCTGCGGGCCCGCCCCGCCCCGAGCCCCGCCCCGCCCGCGGGCGCACACGGAGCGGAACTGCAGGCGCGGCTCGGGGCCCGGGTCCGGTCCGGGGCATGCCCAGCCGGCGCGGGCCTGGAACGACCCGTTGTCCAGCACAAGTGGCACCGGCAGTGGGCCGAGAGCACCCGGGCCGGCCTCCAGCACAGGGTCTGGCGCGGCGCGGGCATCGCGGAACGGGAAGACGTTCGCCACCGGACCGGCCGCACCGGCCGCCGCCATTTTGGAGCGCGCACGCTGTGCCCGCCCCTCGCCGTAGCGCCCGCCCAGACGGCGCGAAGCCCCGCCCCTAGCCGCAGCGCCCGCCCAGAAGGCGCAAAGCCCCGCCCCCTCACCGTAGCTCCCGCAACGACGGCACGAGACCCGGCCCGGTGCGTGCAGAGAACCTCCCAAAGCCTCCTCCCCTCGCTACGCCTGGCGAGCCTTTTTGCGTGATCCCTCCCTCGCAACCCAGACCGTCTTTGAGATCGCTAAGCCCCGCCCGGTCTGGCCTCGAAGTCCCGCCTTCGTTTAACTTCGCCTCACCGTCCGATCTGGCCACGCCCCTTCGCTCTAGCCGGGACGCCGGCTCGTAAGCCCCGCCCCATATGCGTAACACCACCAGGCTCCGCCCCTTCCCGGCCTCCAGAACTGGGCTCTAAACTACGCCAGGCCCCCCTTTTCGCCTAGCCACACCCCGTTTTTCGGGTAACTCACCTTCAACCGCCCTTGGCTCCTCCTCCACAGGGTTTTGACGCTCTCAGCCGGGCTGTCTGAGGTATTGACAGTGTTCAATTTCTTGATCAGCGATATTGCTACGTGCTCTCACTTTGTGAAAAGTCATCGGACCGCCCACTTAGGCTTAGCGCGCTTTCTGTGGGTAGTGTTTTGCAATACAGTAAAGTGTCGTCATAGCTTTATTATTATTAAATAAATTATTTATATCTTTATTAACTCCCACAGACGGTGCTCTCTCACTGAGACCTCAAAGACTGAGAAGAGGATTAAATGATTCTCTATATGGAAAATTCTCTCTTCCTTTTAGTGGTGTAACTCCCAGGCAAGGGAGTATGACTCCCAAAGAATCTAATACGACTCTTTGACTAAATTCTGGCCCATGGGGGTGGGAGCGGCGATAATGTGACACGCCCCTCCCAGTTTTAGCTCTGAAAGTAATGACAAGCTCTCCTCCATCCAGTTTCCCCCAGATAGAGGGATAACAAAGGTTTAGAGCAGCTACCTTGACTCTACGCTTCCAGTTCTAGAACATGTAACTTTGACAGAAAAAAGCAAGTTAATTATAAAAATGGCTCTGGGGGCGCTTGGGTGGCTCAGTGGGTTAAAGCCTCTGCCTTCAGCTCAGGTCATGATCCCAGGGTCCTGGAATCGAGCCCTGCATCAGGCTCTCTGCTGAGTGGGGAGCCTGCTTCCCTTCCTTTCTCTCTGCCTACTTGTGATCTCTGTCAAGTAAATAAATAAAATCTTTCAAAAAAAAATGGCTCTGAATAAACACTTTTAGCAAAAGATAAGACCTTAAACCTTTCTCAAAATCTCTGAAACCCCTCTAGGCCAGATTGAGAACCTAGAGCCTAGTGGCAAAATCAGATTAAGGGCGTTGTTTTCCAACACAAACCCATTGTCTCAGGTATCTGAAAATACCCATCCTTGATCTGTGAACGCAGGAATAAGCAGAAGACAGAGAACTATAAATGTAAGTGAATGTAAGTTTAAGAGTTATATCTATGTGTGCTAACATGGACACATAGTCAAGATTTCTTTTTAAAAGAAAGAAGTGGGGGCACCTGTGCGGCTCAGTGGGTTAAGCCTCTGCCTTTGGCTCAGGTGGTGATCTCAGGGTCCTGCGACCCAGCCCTGCCTCAGGCTCTCTGCTCAGCAGGGAGCTTGTTTCCCCCTCTCCCTCTGCCTGCCTCTCTGTCTATTTGTGATCTCTCTCTGTGTGTCAAATAAATAAATAAAATATATATTTTTAAAAGATTTTATTTATTTATTTGTCAGAGAGAGAGCGAGCAAGAGCGAGCATAGGCAGACAGAGTGGAAGGCAGAGTCAGAGGGAGAAGCAGGCTCCCTGCGGAGCAAGGAGCCCGATGTGGGACTCGATCCCAGGACGCTGGGATCATGACCTGAGCTGAAGGCAGCTGCTTAACCAACTGAGCCACCCAGACGTCCCAATAAATAAAATATTTTTAAAAAATAAAAAAAAGAAATAAGTGAAGGCAGTACAGGGTACAGTGAACTCCCTTTATGAGAGGGGACAAATACATATGGTTTTGCTTGTATTTTCATACAGATAGAGAGGAAACCAATGTGAGTTAACTCATAAAGGGAGGAGCCAAGGTGGGAGGATCAGGTGTGGGAAAGTTTTTCACTACATACTTTAACACATCTTTAGCCATGTGAATGAATTACTTTTTCAGGAAAAAAAAAAAAAAACAACACTACGTATAAGTAAGGTAGACTGGATTCTTGATCCCAGTTCTTCACGCCCATATTAAAATAGAATTAGAATCCAAACCATCTGTCATGTAACTTTGTAGGGCCTCACTATGGGTTGGTTCTGGGCTTGGTCATGTGGCTTGTGTTTAGCCAAGGATAATCAAATGTCATCTGAGCAGAGGCTTTAAATGTTCTTTGTGGTTTAGCCTGCCCTCTTGCACTCCTGCTGTCAGTCATGAGAAGAACATACCCTGAGTCTAAAGAGGATGGAAGACCCCTGGAACAGACCAGAAATCAAACTGCAACCTGGAGCCAAGTCCAGCTCTGACCTGAAGCCTAAAGTAGACCTGCTCTGTGGACCCATGAACAGCAACAACACAAATGTCCTTATCATCCTCTGAAATTCTGGGTTACCATGCAGCATTATTGCGGGAGAACACTGACAGCTACACTAGACCCATGCGGTCCAATACTACTTTCTGGCCATGATGGAAATGTCCTACAGTCTCCAGCATCTAATGCATGAGCCACATGTGAGTGGTGCAACTGTGAGGAACTGATTTTTTTCTTTTTTTAAATTTTAACTCTACATTTTTTTTTAAGATTTTATTTATTTATTTGACAGAGATCACAAGTAGGCAGAGAGGCAGGCAGAGAGAGAGGAAGGGAAGCAGGCTCCCTGCTGAGCAGAGAGCCCCATGTGGGACTCGATCCCAGGATCCTGAGATCATGACCTGAGCCGAAGGCAGTGGCTTAACACACTGAGCCACCCAGGCGCCCCTTAACTCTACATTTAAATTTTAAATAACCATAGGTAGCTAGTGGCTACTCTGTTGCACAACATAGCACTAGTCAAAAATCTATGGCTGTAATGTCTGTGGAGGCTGAGAAAAATTAAGGCCATCCCACCTCAGGTTTAGCCTTAGCGTAAGTACAGCCATCTTAGCTCCAGCAGTCATCTCAGACCCCATGCCCAAGGGCTGAACTTTCCTCTACTTTACTTTAGTTCTAAGGACCTCCACCCTGCTTTGGTTCCAGAGACCCCCACCCTGCTTTAGTAACAGGAATCCCTACCCTGATTTAGTAATAGGAACCCATAAATACCCCTGCCTTAACTAAGCTTGGGGTCCAAGTCCCTACTCCACCGTGTTGGGTATACTTGGGCCCAAGCTTAAGCTTGTCGTATAAACCCTCGTGTGATTGCAACAGTGTTGGATCCTTGGTGGTCTCTCGGACATGAAAAGTTGGGTACAACAATGTCCACTATGGAAAGAACCTAGATGTCTATAAACAGATAAATGGATAAAGAAGATGTGGTATATATGTTCAATGGAACACTATACAGCCACCAAAAGAAATGAAATCTTGCCATTTGCGATGACGTGGATGGAACTAGAGGGTATTATGCTTAGTAAAATAAGTCAATCAGAGAAAGACAATTATCATATGATCTCCCTGATATGAGGAAGTTGAAAGGCAATGTGGGGGGTTTGGGAGGTAGTGAAGGAATAAATGAAACAAGATGGGATTGGGAGGGAGACAAACCATAAGAGACTTTTAATCTCACAAAACAAACTGAGGGTTACTGGTGGGGGGGGAGAAGGGAGGTGGGGTTTTGGACATTGGGGAGGGTATGCGCTATTGTGAGTGCTGTGAAGTGTGTAAACCTGGCGATTCACAGACCTGTACCCCTGGGGATAAAATTATATTATATGTTTATAAAAAATAAAAAGAAAGAAAGAAAGAGAAAAAAAAAGAAGATGAACATTGGGGAAGGTATGTGCTATGGTGAGTGCTATGAAGTGTGTAAACCTGGCAATTCACAGACCTGTACTACTGGGGCTAATAATACATTATATGTTAATTAAAAATTTTTTTAAAAATTTTAAATTAAAAAAAAAATAAAACAAGAATGTCTAATGAAAAAAAAATCTATGGCTATGATTATTTGCCCATGGCAATGACAAGAAGAAAATGATCAGAAGCCTA
Source organism: Mustela putorius furo (assembly GCF_011764305.1). Lineage (NCBI taxonomy): Eukaryota > Metazoa > Chordata > Mammalia > Carnivora > Mustelidae > Mustela > Mustela putorius. Next base: position 7,590,453 of record NW_025421464.1, on the reverse strand, counting down.
CTGTGTTAGTTTCCTAGGGCTGGTTTAATAACGTACCACTAGCTGGAATGGCTGTAAACAACAGAAATTTGTTCTCTCGTAGTTCTGGATGCCAGAAGTCCCAATTCAAGGTGTTGGCAGAGCCATGCTCTCTCTGAAGACTCCAAGGGAAAATCTGTCTCATGCCTTTATCTTCTATTTTGGTGCTGCTTGTAGTCCTCGGCTTGTGCACACATCACTCCCCTCTTTGCCTCCACTGCCCCATGACATTCTCCCTCTGTGTGTATCTCTTTTCCTGCTCTTACAAGGACACCAGTCATATCGGATTAAGGGCCCATCCCACTTCAGTATGACCTTATCATAACTAAAAACATCTGTATACTCTGTTTTCATCCCACCCACAGAGTTTTGTTGGGAGTTGCTGGAAGTCTAAATCCCCCCTCCACCCGCACCCCCAACTTACCTCGAGCTTGGCCCTCAGCACTGCTGGACCATCCTGCTGGGTGTTTCTGGCTAGAGGCCTCTTCTGTCCTCATCCTTCCTGGCTCTCACGACTGGCAGAGATGGCAACCACAACATCACTGCGGGATCAGTCGCAGCCAGGCCCTTGACCAGACTCAATCCAAACCTCTAGGAAGCAGAGCTCATCTCCCAAGCCCCTACCTCACTGAGATTAGCATTTGCTCAGAGAACAAAATTTAAGAAGGTGCAAAAAATTCAATAAGATAGTTAATAAACCATCTTAACTTTTAAACTCAAAGTTTAAACTAAACTAAAACTAAACTTTTTTAACTTTTAAACTAAACTTTTCAAGATCAAAATTCAAAACTGAACTATAATGTTCAAAATGACATGAACAAAATAATAAAATTTGAACTCAAGACTGGATCATTGCCGATACTGTCTTTTGCTTCAGACTCAGCATGGCCGAGCGTTGTGCTGCTACCGGTCCTGTGCTCTCCGAACATCACTGTTACTGATCCTGCCTGCTTCAGCAATAGGGACACACACTGATGTCTGCAACTTTGAAATGTGTGTGTTTTTTTTTTAAATTGCTAGATGGATAAACGGATAGGTATGGGATGGCTATTTCAGCATTATAAAGGTGTTAATCATTCAGTCTAGGTGGTGGGCATGTGGGCTGTCAGTGTAGAGTTCTTTTACCTTTTCTGTATCCTTGAAATTTTTCACAATGTTGAAAAGGAAAAAAATAAAAGCAGTGAGAAGGACACCCAAGGTTGGCTCTCTGGGGTTAAACCAGCTCCTTCTGAATCCCTGGATATCCAGGTCTGGGTTTCCTATCACATCCTCCCTGGCAGTGGGGACAAAGCCCTCTAGCTGGTCTGTCCCCTCTTTGACTGAAGCCTCTCTCTGGCCCTTGCCCTTGAGATCCTTCATTCCCAACAACAAAACATATCAAGGATCCTCTCAAATTCCTGACTGGTCCCTATGAGCCCGGTTGGCTCCCTTCCTCCCAAGTCCCTAAGGCAGGAACAGATCAGTCCCTGGGATAAGACATGTCATTTAATGAAACGTGTTCCATAACAGAGCATCCTTCTATATTTGAGGGGAAAATGATCAAAAGCCCATTTTGAAGTACAGAGGACATGAAAATAAAGCACTAGAGATAAAGAGTGATTATCATCTGAGTGTGTGGGGTGGGGATGGTGGAGAGGGGAGAAGAATTTAGAAAACTGGCCTCTGCAGGCAAGAGCTTACCCAAATTCTAAAAGTGGAGAGCTTTCTTTGAGGGCTGGCAGCTTGCATTCTCACCGCTGGGGGGCGAGGCAGGGCCATCTCTGGACCAGGGGGCAGTGACTCCTGGGTTTCTCTGGGGACAAGGGTCTTGGTTCCAGGCCAGGGGCCCAAGGCCTTCCTTTAGGCAGGTATACCGACGCTTAGAGTCCACGACTGGGCAGGGGTGGGGGGTACCGGGGGGCTGTTCATCAGGATCCATGCTAAGAACTGGTGGGTACTGACGGTGGGGGTACTGGCGGGTACTGGTGGGGGGGGCGGAGTGGGCAGAGGGGGATTCCTCTCACCCCCTTCTCAATTCGACCCCCTACTGAGGATTCATTAGGCCAAGCCTCAGACTCAGACTCAGACTCAGACACTGTCTCCCTCAGCAGACAGTGCCCAACCTGCGGACCGAAGCACAGCTGGAGTCCTTTATTTCAACTTCCACCCACACACATTGCTGTGTTGGGGGCAGGGATGTGGCGATCGGTCCCAACTACTTGCTCCCTATTTCTCCTGGCAACCTGAATGTGAGTCTGGCACCCAGGAGGGTGCACCTAGGAGGCTGGCTCTCCTGCCCTGCCAGCCTCGGGACTCGCGTAGGGTGACCAGGGCGCCTGCAAGCTGAGCACAAAGCTGGGAGCAGAACGCAGGGGCATGGATCTAGGCAAGTCCATGGAGGGGGCAGCCACTGTGTCCAGAACCTTCCTACTGTCTCATTTGTCCTTCTAAAGATGGGAAGGATGGAGCTGGTGCACATGACTCTCCCATTTTGCCTTCCACTGCGGCCGTGGCTTTTTCTAAAGACTACTGACTGCCCTGAGACTCAGCACATCCCAGGGTCTGTGCACTGGCCCACGAGAAGTGGCAAGCAGGGCAGGGAGGAGGGTCAGCTTCCAGGTCTAGGAGACATCAGAAAGCCTAGGGAAGCTGGAAACTGAGGATTCTCTGGCCAGGTCTGGATCCTGGATAACAGACAATAGTAACAATGGGGAATCAGGCATTTGACTGCTGGACATCTCAAATGACCCGATTAAATCGTCAGAACCTCGGACAGCAGACAGGACTGGATCTTACCCCCTCTCCACTTCAAGGCTGCAGAACCAGGTGGAAAAAGGTCACCTTTGTCGCAGGCACGCCAGTGTGGATGCTCTGCACACACACACACACACACACACACACACACATCACACACATTCATCAAGGCTCTCACAAGACACAGATATAGCCTTCCCCCAACCCCACAGGCAGATCTTTATATCTCCTACACATGCGCACACACAGCTGTTGCAGGGAGGTTGGGAAAATGGACATTGTTCTTAGGCATTCTCACAGTTCTTCCTCGTGCACAGATCACATCTAGAGAAATCATTCCAAACTAGTCCTCTGCCTTGGTGGTGGGGACCAAAAACCTCCCACATAGCTTCTCTCACCTTGAGGACTCTAGGAATGGCCCAGCCTTCCTGCATTCCTTAACCCCATCTTTTTTTTGTTTTTTTTTTTTAAGATTTTTATTTATTTATTTATTTGACAGAGATCACAAGTAGGCAGAGAGGCAGGAAGAGAGAGAGGAGGAAGCAGGCTCCCTGCTGAGCAGAGAGCCTGATGTGGGGCTCTATCCCAGGACCCCGAGATCATGACCTGAGCTGAAGGCAGAGGCTTAACCCACTGAGCCACCCAGGCGCCCCTTGACCCCATCTATTAAGTCTAACTATGACCCTCTCCAAAGGGTCTGGGACTGACGCCCTGAAGTCAGGATGCGGACCAAAAAAAGGACTGGATCCTCTAGGTAGTTAAAAAAAATCTCAAACAGGCTGCTCAAGAAGAGGGAAGATTGCAACCCAAACTACTCAGACTGTTGATTCTAAACAGCCAAATTTCTTCACTGTGGCTGTGTAAACCTCAGTTTGGTTGGACTTGAACAGGGCTCCCCCACCCCCGGGGGAGGCCAGGTTGGCCCCTGGCCCTGGGAGCCCAGGGAAATAAAACAATCTGCTGGTGATTTCCCTTATAGTTTTCTTTAAAGTCCACAGCCAAGTGTAGATTTCTGCATGCCCTTGTTAATTGTCTCTCCCCTCACCCTGGGGACTGGAGGTTGAGAGAGTCCCCTGAATTCTCAGACAGATCCAACCCCCAGGAGGGATTCAGAACAAATCTTGTGCTGGTGGCTGCACCGCTGAGACCACACTGAAACGGCTGGGAGCACCTCATGCTCCTTCCCCTGCCTCCCACAAACACCCGGAGAGCTTCCTCTTAGTGAAGACCATCCTCCTCACTCTGCCAGGCTCTCCCAGAACCCTTTAATGACAGGTGCTCCTCCACCCACACCTGCTTCACCCAGCCTGGCCAGAGCCAGCTCCCCCCCGGTCCAGGGCTTTGGGATCTCCCGCAGCGCAAAAATGCAGAACCGACGCAACGCCGGAGCACCTTTGTTTCTTCTTTATTTGCGGATATAATTATGTACCGCACTCTAAATTAGAGATAGATTTTTTTTTTCTGATATACATTTCATCTTATTCACCACGAGCACACCACACGCACAGTAGAACAGTTCCACAACCTGATAAATTGCACAAGATGAGTTTGGATTCCTGAAAACCAGCAGGCAAGCCGGCCCTGCCTCGGCTTCTCGCCTCCCTGCTTCGCCGAAGGAAATTGCCCACCCGAAACGGATTTCCCGGCCAGCCTTTCCCTCCGCAGGGTTGAAATGTCTCTGGAATGGGAAGCGCTCTTGCTGGAAATGGATGGACGCTGCAGATTCCGAGCACTGGATGGCTGTGAAATGTCCCCCCAAGGTCAAGTTTCTGCGCCTGCGAGCTGCGACCCCTCTCCCTCCCTTCCCTACCCGCTTCGGTGTCAGGGACCGAAGAGTCGGGGTCCCCGCGGGAAGGACAGAGAGCCTGGCCCACAAATTCGCCCCGGCCTCCCCCAGAAACTAGGGTGTTGTGGAAAGGAAAGGACAACAGAAACGCAGACGCGATGGATTGTGGATTCCTATCCCCTCCCACCCACCCCCCATCCCCGATAATCAGAAACTAGGAACCAGAGATGTTGTTTAAAGCTCGGCTTCCCAAGCGCGGCGGCAGGGCGCACAGGGCTGGTGGGGGTGGGAGGGGAGGGTGGGAAGAGCGCCGGAGAACCGGAGCCCGGGCGCCCTAGTCCTCCGCGTTGGTTCGGTAGGCCTCGATGAGGCCCTCCAGCGAGTGCACGAAGCCGGACACACTGCAGATGCCACCGATGACAAAGATGGCGACATCGAAGAAGACTTGGTGCCACAGCAGCTTGCGCCAGAGCAGGCGCAGGTGGAAGAGGCTGGGCAGCAGGAAGCAGAGCCCGGCGCCCGTGAGACTGCCGGTGAGACCCATAAGCAGCGCGAAGTGCGGCACGTAGATGGCCATGAGCAGCGTGAAGACCACGAGCGCACAGCGCAGCGTCAGCCCCCACGATTTGAGGCGCCCGTCGCCGCCGTAGCAGGCGGGGAAGAAGGCGCGGCTGCCTTCCTGGAAGAGCGACTTCTCCAGCACCTCGACAGCAGCGAAGAAGGGCAGCGGGTAGGACAACAGCGCTTTGGCCACCAGGAAGATGTTCACCACGGCACGGATGGAGCCAGGCAGGTTATCCGTGATGACTTCCTTGGTCTCGTCGGCCCAGGTGAGGTAGGCGACCAGCGCGAAGAGGCCTTTGAGCACGCAGGCGGCGATGTGTGTCCAGTTCATCATGCAGTGGAACTCGCTGGGCTGCTGCATGTTGCCCTCCAGCGAAGGCAGGAAGATCTGGGACGTGTAGCTGAACACGATGATGCCGATGGAGATAGGAAACTTCTTGACATCGATGTAGAACTTGACCTTCTCCCAGGCCCAGTCGCGTGCCCGCGAGAGGCAGTAGGCGATGACCAGGATGTTGATGACGAAGTGAGCCAAAGTGCACAGCAGGCTGAACTTGGACACCGCCTTGAGGTTCTTAAGGAAGGCGCAGGGCAGCAGCACGGCGGTGGCGATGATGGACCAGGACTTCTGCGACACGGGCAGCCCTGGGAAGCTGTTGTACATGAGGTTGCCGCTGACCACAACGTACAGGATGCAAGTCATCACCAGCTCGATGATCTGCGCTACGTTCACCACGCGGCCTCCCAGCGTGGGGAAGCGCGGGGCGCAGCACGCGTTGGCTATGGCTACGTACGAGTCCCGGACCCGCACCACCTCGCCGTCCTCGTTCTCCTCGTACAGGCAGGCGATGAGGATCTTGCCGGTGTAGCAGCACACCACAGCGGCGAAGATGATGAGGAACAAGCCCAGGTAGCCGCCGTGCAGGATGGCGTAGGGCAGGCCCAGCACGAACATGCCCTGCGGAGCGGAAAGGCGGCGAGACCCGGGTGCTCAGCGACCCCAGCCTTGCCGGAGGGGACCTGGGGGCGTGGCTTAAGGCTGTAGCCGCAAGGGGGCGCTAAGGGGAGAGACATCTGGGCTTAAGCCGCGGGGAGGAGAGGTTAAGAGTAGGCTGGAATGGGGGTGCACCGAGGCCTAATAGGAGAAGCCTGGGAGTCGAGTCAGAGATGGAGAGGGAGGTGTTCAAGGCCGCAGCTGAAAGGGAAAGGTGTGCCTGCGGCTGGGAGGTGCGGAGGAGGCTGAGTGTGGGGTCAAGCCGCAAAGAGGGCCTGGTATATGGAGAAGGGGCTAGAGCGGTAGAGCTGGGCCTGAGCCATTAAGAAGAAGGGGCGCGGGATTTAAGGTGGGGCTGGAATGAGGTACGGGGAAGCTAATGAGGGCCTATGGCCGACTGGAGAAGGGAACACGAAAGCGGCAGTGGGAGGGGAGAGAGCTAGGGTAGGACCGAAGAGGGGCTGGGGGTGCGCGAACCCGAAGCAGAGGGAGGCAAGAACGGCGGGTATGTGAGGATGCTCGCCAAGGCTTCGGGGAAGTGAGGCCAGAGGCGCGCGGAGTGGGAGTCCTAGGGCAAGGCCTCGGTACGGTGGGAGAAGCTGGGGCCTAAGGAAGGGGCTGAGAGTGGTTGAGACAAGCAGGATAAGGGGCCCCGGGGGAGAGGGGGTGGAACACGAGTCGCTTTGAATCTAAGTCAAGGAGTCAAGCTGCGGACTCGGCGGGCGGACCGTGGAAGGAGGGTTTAGACTCTACAAAGGGAAGAAAAGCTAACGAAATCCAGGGTTCCCGCGGCCTCCTGGCCTCCAGGTTTCCTCCCTGGCCTCCCTCCGGGCCTACGGAACGGGGGTCTTCAAAGACGCCCCCGGCGAAGGCGCGGGTGGCAAGGAGGTGGCCGCGGTCACTTGCCCGTGGTTCCGCACAGCCGCCTCGCAGGGCCCGGGAGCGGGAGGCGCCTCGGGTCGGACCACTTAGTGCGCAGTGCCCTGCCGCGGCCTGGGTCCCCAAAGCAAACCCTCCTAGGCCTTCCGCTCCCGGGAGATCCCTGTTGTGCGCCCCAACGACGGCGGGCTCCGGGGACACCTGGGGGACCAAGCCACAGGGCCTGGGGGTTCCTTGGGCTGGGTCTTCCTCCTCCCCTCATGCCGCCGCCTGCCCGCCTTCGCGAGCTCCTAGGGTCGTTGTGCAGACTCCAAACCCGCTCCCGGCGGAGTCCGGCGCCGCCTGGTGGGGAGCGGGGCGTTGCGAGTAGGGTGAAGGGGTGGCTGGCCTGGAGACCAGGGGCTGTTTGGAGCAACCGGAGGAGGCTTCTCCAGGGTCACACGCGGAGAAGCCGGTCGCCTCTTTGCGGCGTAGCCGGGATTTCGGGCGAAAAGGGTGAGTCTGTGCACAGGGAGCACGGAGGTACCATAAACTAATTGTGGTTATTGGTACATCACGTATGTGCTTATGTTTGTATACACCTGCATGTCCCTAGTAGGGCTGCACTTGGGAAAGTGGGCTAGATCCTGTTTGCATGAATCTGTGCTTGTGTGCAGGTGTATGTTCAAGGTTCGTGTGTGTCTGGTATGTACAGGTATGCGCTTGTGTGTGTGTGGGTGTGAAGGTACGTTTGAGGATAATCTTGTGGTCTATATATAGATGCACGTCGTGTGCACCTGGACGGACATTTGTTCGTGGGGGAGGGGGATATGAGCAAGTGCGTCTGTGCCTGTGTCAAGGGAGAGGACTCCCAGCTCAGCAATTTCCCTCTCTCCTTTCCTCCTGAACATGCAGCTGTAAATCCATTCCGGAGTCCCAGGAGACACTGTTCCCTCCAATCCTGATTTTCTTTCTCCCTCTCCCCTCCCCGTTTCCCTCCTCCCGGTTCCCGTTTGCAAGGTCTTAGGGCTAGTGACCGGGACCAAACCTCAGCCTAACAGTCAGGCGCCTGGAGCCTCGGGAGGGAGTGCCGATCTGGGCGGGAGACACCGCTTGTAGTGTTGTAGACGCACCCCCCCCCCCAACACACTTCCTCGGGGCTGGGAGGAGTGGGGGAAGGTGAGATCCTGGGTACGGAAGGGCATCTCTCAGCAGAGATCGCGGGCGGGGTTGGGGGGGAGGATCTGGGGAGGACTTGGACCGGGGGGGAGGGGGGGGGTAGAGCCTGATGCTCCAGTGCGGGAGGAGCGGGAGGGTGGGGGCAGACAGAGCAGGGAATCCCGAGCTCACCTGGATAGCGTTGGTCACGTTCCAGCCCGCCTCCCACGCGGTGATCTTGGGTTTGTCGTGGCCCCCAAATTCTCCACCAGCCCCCAGATTCTGGTCTTTGGAGCCGGAGGGCGGCAGGGGCGCGCCACCGCCGCGCTGGTAATGGATGTCTCCCTCGACGGGTGGTTCGGCGCCCTCGTCCCCACAGGGCTCACCCTCGGTTTTCAGGATGTCCATCTGCAGGCCCTGACGGTGCTCAAAGTCGAGGTCGTCACAGTGAGCAAAACCCACTGCTTCCTCGTCGGTGGCCGCTTGAAAACCCATCCTGGCGAACATGCCGCTCACCTTGGCCTGGGACTTGTTGGACACGGATGTGGCCACGTTGGACAGCTTGCTGCGAAGAAGGGTGGCCATGGCGGCGGCGGGGTCCGTGGAAAAGACAGAAGGGGCTGGGGACGGGGGGTACGCGCGGCAAGGAGGCGAGGGCCAGGGGGGGCGCGAGGCCGCTATCTTCGCTTGCTTTCCCCGCGGCGCCCCAGGGCGCTCTGGCTCATGACCCCCTCGGCTGGCGTCTGAGGCTCGCTCGGAGCCCACCCTGCGGGCGGGCAGCGGGGTTGGCGGAGCAGCGGCTGCGAGTGCACTGCGGAGCTGCCGCGGGGCGCGCGCTGGGCTGCGGAGGGCGGCGGCGGCGGCGGCGGCGTCAGAGCTGCTACGCGAGGCTGGTGCGGCGCCCCCACCCGTGCGCAGCCCAAGGCGCTCCCGCCCCTCGAAATCAGGCGGGGGGGTGCGGGCGTTGGGGAAGGGGAAACACCCGGAGGCGGAGGGGGTGGGGAAGAGGGCAGCGAGAAGAGACCGGGGGCGCGAAGGGACTCCGGAGAATTGAGATGGGGGCCGGGGAAAGGCGCCTGCCGGATGGCACCGAGAGGGAGCGCACACGGGAGGGGGCTCGGAGGGCGCAGTGGGGGCTGCAGTGCTGCATTTCTGGGGGAGGCGCTAAGCTCTGATCCTAGCCCTTCCCACCTCGACGCCACAGGGAGGGAGGGGGCCGGAGCCTCCTGATTGTCGCGGTCTGGCGGTCGCGACTACCCCCTCCAGAGGCCGGGAGCTTTCCGGTCCAGGAGCCTCTGGCCAACGACTGGTCTGGACATCCGGAAAGGCAGCAGGACAGTTACCTGTTTCAGGCGGCGCGGGCAGTCTGGGCGTCGATCTGTACCCATTATTCAGACTGAGAACTGGCCGCAAACCCCCCTCGGAGGCAGAAGTGTCCGTCCTGGACCTCTCTCAAGAATGCTCAGCCCGGCCTCCGTCACTGGGCTGTCTCAACTCGTCCAGGGACGCCGCGATGAAAGCGATTCTGCGGCTCGCTCGCCATCGACTGCTCTCCAAACGTGTGCAGAATGGAGACGAAAGGTTGGCCTTTCACTTTCTTTTCGTTTGGGAGTCTGGAAGGAGGCAGGACTTCGTGCGGGCATCTCTCTCGACAGCTTCGTGGAGGGTCTGCGAATGTCCACGCCGCAGAGGGGCGCACCCGGAGTCCCGCCCGGGGGAAAGCCGGGCTCGCCACCGGCCCCGGGCGCGGAGGTGCGCGGTGCGCTCGCCGCGGCTGTGAAAACCTAGACCTTTTCTGTTGAGTGGGGTGCGTGTGTGCGCGCCGAATAAGAGAGCGAGCCCGAGACAAAGACCGATATTGTATCAGATAAGGCTACGGGCCGAATCTGAGCGGACTCCGAGGGTGAGATTTGGTAACCGTGTTTATTCTGTAAATGTGTGGTTTCGTGCGCGTTTGAGCCTATGCGTGCGCCGAGCTTGTGTGTGTTGGATTGTGTGGATAACTGTTCCCCTGTGGGTTGCCTGCGTTTTTGCTTGTGTAAGCCCTTTTGTGGTTGTGTCTCTCTGAGGGTCCACCGCTCGGTATGGGTCCCTGACTGTTCCCAGCTGGGCTCCCGCCGGCACTCCTCTTGAACCTGAGCAGTAAACAGCAGCTTTGCGACCTGGCCTAAGTGGAGGAGGACTGGCGACTCTGACTAGAGTGGGGGCAGGGGTAAGGAGAAATTGAAGTAAACGAAAAGAAAGGGTCCCCTATCTCCCCCTCTCAAGGCTCTGTCTCTATGAGAACCCCAGTCTCCCCCTCCCCTGTAGTATTTTTAGATTAGTTCACGTCAGCGCACAAGTAGGACGGCCTGAGGGCTCTGACCAGCCAGTTGGAGCTGCCAGGACCGGCCCCTATTTCTTGTCCCCCCCACCCCCTCTCAGCGCCTCACAGTCTTGCGCAAGCTCTTCTCTAGATAGGAAACCTCTGCCAGAATGGACTGAGATGCCCTTGATCTCTCCCTAGGTACCCCCTTAAATTCCAAGAGCCTGCTTGCCAGAAACCAAGGCAGAAACCCACCCCTGTAAGTTACCCGAAGAATCCATCCCTTTATACCAGATGCTATGACAAGAAAACCTTTCCATAGAGCCTGACCCCAAACACAGACCCTGCAAGTTGTGACAGGACTCAGAACAAAGAGAACGGAAAACCTTCCTCCCCAACACAGATTGTCTCCTCCAGAGGCTTGAAATAGAACTGATCTCCCATCCCAGAGATTTGCCCTATACAGAGACCCTCCTCCATCCCCATCCCCAGAGGGTTCGGGAGAGACCCCTCTCCCTAGACTCCTACAGACAAAGATCTTTACCTCCTAATCCTCAAGCCACCTTTTCTGTTCCTGGCAAAATTCTTTAGTTCCACACTAGGTGATCTGGGCAGAAACTAGGGGTCCCTATTGCCTCCCTCTAGCCCATACACACCCACACCTGAACACAGCCACTGATGCCTTCTTTGACAAGTGAAACAATGCTGTATATGTATCAGTTGGTCATTGTTGATTTATGTGTGGATTTTATAAGGATCCAAAATGCTTACCCTCTCTTTCCTTTCCCGTTCTGATGTTTGCCGCTGTCTAAGACTCAAGGGGGGGGGCTGTGAGGGTCTTTCATTAGTTAGAAATGGGGTCATTCATTCATTCATTCATTCAGCAAACCTCTTCCCTGACCTACCGTGCACATGACTGTCTTCCCACTATTGTGGAAACCACCAGGACAATGTGAGGATGGTCCTTGTCTAGGTCACCCACCACAATTCTTGGGTCTGTGGGGACATTGGAGAGCATTCAGTCCAATCATCCTTTCTGCAATGCTTAAGCCATCCCTGAAACACCCCTTCTTTCACAGATAAGCACACCCAGTGAGATGTCCTGCTCAAGGTCACCCAGAGTCCGGGGTAGAGCCAGGCTAGGCCCCAGGAATCCTGATGCTCCTCCTGCGCCTTCCCTTCCATGACCTTGTCTGTCCTTCCATCTCCTCTCCCTGGCTGTTCCGGGTTTGGCCACCACGCTGTCAAGAGATGACATTTGAAACAGACACCCATCCCTCTAGCAGTCATCAGATGTCAGCAGTTGGAGGAGAAAAGCGTCTGTATCACTCTTTTCCTGCTAATTGCCACAAATACCTCTTCCCAGGCCAGGGTGGCAAGCTCCCAAGCAGCCTTCCCTTCCTGGAAAATTCTGCTCCCTTGTGTACCAGCTGTGCAACATTGGACTACTTACTTAACTTCTCTTAGCTTCTACTGCCTCATCACTGAAACATGAAAATAACAATAATAATAACAGCCTTGTTTGGTTCTTGGAAGGATCCAGTGAGTCTTGTATATAAAATGCCTACCTGTGAATGCTCAGTGCCTGGTACATGGTAGCAATTATTCTGTCATTGTTGCTGCTGCCATATCGAATGGCCATGTCTCATTGTTCAGGGAAAGCGAGTGTGCAAGAAAAAACCCGTGATGTATGTGAAAGCCAGGGTGAGTTGGTATGTGCACTCTTCTGTCTTTGCCTCGCCTCCCCCTCCTCACCCCTTCCAGGGAAAGGAATGGAGGTCAGGAATTGGGCAGAGGGCAGGGGACCTGGCAGGCAGCCCCTGGAGGCAAACAGGACAACCTGCCTAGCTGGTAATGAGCTGGGCGTGCTCTAGAGGAGCTATCAGCCTCCAGATTCTCCTGATAAGCTCCTCTAGGGGCACCCTCTCGAGAGGAATTTGCAGCAACGTGGCCCCCTGCGCTGAAACACAACGCACACAAACACACATGCACTCACACACAGCGAATGACAAGATAACTGACAGGTGGACAAAGAAGCGAGGGCTGGAGCCCAGATTCAAGGACAACTGGCAGTTTTACACTGGGCAGTGCACACAGGTCAAGGATGGGCCAGCACATGGACATACAGAAGATCTGAACTGAGACTGCCTGGCACACAGAGAAACCAGGATAGACAACCCCTAGGTTGAGCCCCGTGGGTACAGGTACTGTCGCCCAGATGACAGACACACAGCAGCACAGGACAGGCATGGACATGGAGAGTTGTACACGCACCGACAGACACCCCGACACGGACCACACATACACATTCACACCCAGACCCATAGTCAGGCAACCCTGAGTGCAAGAATACCCCTATAGGATTACTGAAGGGGAAAAGAGGGGGAGAACACAGGGAGGAAAAGGGGCAGAGGAGACATAACAAGAAACATGCTAGAAGAGGGAAGAGGGAGACAGAGAAGGACGTGCCAGGCAGAGGCACCAGCCAGCAGGGCACAGAACAGACAGAGTTTCCACGGCCTTCCTCTTGGCCCATGCCAGACAGAACCCCTGCTCCCCACCCTGGGAGTCCGGACGGGGGCTCTCCTCTCAGGACCATACAAGGTCCCACAGTCTTGAGGGGCTTAGGGGTATCCCAGGAATCCCGCCAAGTGAAGGATGGGTTTCTGGATCAATCCTGCAGTCTGGGATCAGCTGGGAGGAGCACCCCTCTCGCAACATGAGATCCCTTTCTGGTTTTGATGCTTTCAGTACCCAAGGGGTTAAACGCCTGGCAAATGGAGATGGAGGCCACTTTGGGGGAGAATAAATAGGGTTAAATAGAACTGGGCTTATCTCCCAGAGCAGGCAGCAACATGGGGGATGGGGCAGGGAGCCCTTGAATTAATGGCCTGGAAAGGCAACATCATGAGCATCATTTTGGGGCTGAATGATCACAGACAGACCCCCCTCCCCTTCCTTTTCCAGAGCAAGTTCTGTCAGTGAGCCTTTTCCTGCTGAGGGCACAGATGTTGGCTCTACACCTCATCCTCCCTCCGTCAAGCTGGGGCAATGGTGAGGTTTGTTCTGCAGCTGGAAGAAGCCATGCTTACCTTGCCCCAAACCAGAGCTCAATTTCCTGATACCATGTCTGTGGGCACAAGGGAGGAGAGGGGGCAGCAGGGCAGAGGCTTCCAAGTGGGCAGCCCATGCCTGGAACAAAGACCCTGAGTCTTCCCTCCTTTGGTGTGACAAATCTGGGGGGACGGGGAAGGGTGCGTGCTGCCTCCAATAGCTCAGGGTACAACACATTAAAATGTATTAATGACTAAATATGAGTGGTTTTCCTTGCTAAATTAGCCTCCTATCTCTGGAGGTAAGCAGGCAGAGGCTGGATGTCTATCAGGGACAATGTCCAGGGCGGTCCTGTCTCAGGGTACGGAAGGCTGCGTTTCATAATTTCTGGACTTCTAGATTCAAGCCTTCTGTGCAGAGGGCTCCGAGAAAAGGCCAAGGAACAGGGGACGTAGGGACCCAGGCCTAGCCCTCAGTAGCCTTGGAAACCAGAAAAGGCTGCCTACAACTGATGAAGGCATGCTGAAACAGACTTGGTGGGTTAGAGCAATGGTTTCTACCTCTTTCTGAGAACAGTCTCCTGTTATTCTGGGAGGCGGGGGGGGGGGTGTGGTGTGCACAGTGACCTCACTCCCCACTGGGTCTCCAGCACACCGTAGGTAGACTCGAAGAAAAAAAACATTGGTGGGGTTGAATTAAATCGATATCACACGGCGTGCCTGGGTGGCTCAGTTGTTGCGCGTCTGCCTTCGACACAGGTCATGATCCCAGGGTCCTGGGATCCAGCCGAGCATCGGGCTCCCTGCTCCGCGGGAAGCCTGCTTCTTCTCCCACTCGCCCTCATTGTATTCCCTTTCTCACTGTCTTTCAGTCAAATAAATAAACAAAATCTAAAAAAATAAAAAATAAAAAAATCGATATCACAAAACCATTTGACCTCTGAACTTTTAGTATAACTGGCTGAGGAAACACACATACACAATGACCAAAATCCAGCTCTGAATTTTGAGTTCCGTTGCCCCTCCAAACAGATTTGTTTTTTTATACCCACATCACCTGCCGGGTTAAAAGGGAGTCATGCATACACGTGCAAGATGGGATCTTTGTTCAGAATGGGCTTGGGGTATACACTCAGATTCGGGGACTCCAGCACCCCTAGGAATCTGTGGGTCCCTGGTTCTAGCGACTGGGAGAGACAATGGTAGGGGAGGCTCTGACTGGTGAGCCTTGCGTCGAGAACCCTGGGCTCCAGGGGTGCAAAGGGGCTGGGGGGCCATCTGGCCTCCTAGACACTCAAACCTTGCTTGTTCTCTCTGCTGTATGAGGATACAGTGACATCTGCAGGCTAGGAAGAGTGCTCCCCAGAAACCAACCCTGCCAGACCTTGATCTGGGACTTGAGCCCCTGGAACTCCGAGACAGTGACTGTCCCTTGGCTAAGCCACTCAGTCTGTGGTGTTTTGTTAAGGCGCTCCAACTGACTAAGACACTGAGCATCTCTGCCAGCCCCTCCTAGCACTAGGATAGTGGGCAAAGATTTTTCTAGGTCACAATGCCTTTGGACATCTGATGAGGCTGAAGGTCCTCTTTCCAGATGCATACACATGTCACACAGAGTTTCAAATCCTCTATAGCCTGCCCAGGATGACTCCGTGATCTCCAAGTTAAGAGCCCAACCTGTAAATTTTCTCTCGCTTCCAGTTGCGCTGAGAGTCAGAGCTGGGTGAAATGTCCAAGTTACTATTAACAAGTGTTTATTCCACGCATGCTCTTTCATGATTGCCTTACAGCGTCCGTGTGAGCTTGGATTGGTTTCATGTCCATTTACAAGATGAGGACAGCAGAGTACAAAGAAGCTAAGTAACTTGCCCCAGGTCTCACAGATAGGTTGTGGTGGATCTGGGATTCAAACCCAGGTTTAGAGCTGTCCTTAAACCCTCAGCACTCTAGGTGAGTCCTCGTGGTAGGGCTTTGACCGTAGGCTCTGGGGATGAGCTACAGTCTAGATCTGGCTCCCACTGGCCGGATTGCTCTCCAGGCATTGACTGGTATATATGTCTACTCTGGCCACCGTCTTCTTCCTCCCGATTATACAGGCAATTCTTCTGGGACAGGGAGATGGGGAGGCACACAGCAGGCACATAGTGGTTGCTCAGAAGAACTTGTGAATTTCATTAACATCTGGGTACAGTCTGGCCTCAGAGGGCTGCACTCTGTGTGTTCTGGGCTTTCCAGCCTCAAGAGAACGTGACTGTTACCCCCACAGGATGCCCTAGCCCAGCACAGTTGATAATGTCTCCTGGGACATCAGTTGTTTCCTAACCTGGGATGTGTGAGCCCTCACCCAGAATTGGTTCGTTTTATATTATTATTTTTTAAAAGACATTACTTTTTTTTTTAAATTTTTAAAGATTTTATTTATTTGACAGAGAGAGAGAGAGTACAAGCAGGGAGAGCAGCAGGGAGTGGGAGAAGCAGGTCCCGCTGAGCAGAGCCAGACATGGGGCTCCATCCTAGGACCCTGGGATCATGACTTGAGCCGAAGGCAGATGCCCAATGACTGAGCCAACTAGGCACCCCAAGATTTTACTTTTAAATAATCTCTACACCCAACATGGAGCTCCAGCTCACCACCCTGAGATCAAGAGTCACACGCTCTACCCACTGAGCCAGCCAGCTGCCCCTATATTATATTGTTTTATATCTAAAAAAATCTACCAGCAGATTCTGAGTCTCCTGGATGACCAAACTGCTGTAATTGTCATAAGCCTCATGACAAAAGACCAGAGGGGGGCTAAATGCTGAAGCATACTGAACCATACTATTGTGCAGTGGCAATTTAATTTCAGCATACATCATCCATCACATTAAATTAATTGTGTTATTTTGAGTCTTTTTATTTGGTAGCTTTGTTTGTATCCCATCGGTATATTGTCTTAGCTTTTCTTGTTGTACAGAGCTAAAAGGATAAGGATTTCTACCTACCTTTATGTTTGTATACATTTCAGTAAAATTGTAATAAAGATAACTCATCAATTGTTGGGAAGGGGCTGTGATTTTTTTTCCCCCTTTCAAAGTGGCTCGTGTATGACTCAAATGTGAGCGGCGTGCATTTAATTCATTCTGACCAAGTAGAAAATAAGCTTCGCACATTGGTGCCCCACACACAGCCCCTGCCACCTGGACGGGTCCCCATTCTCCTTTTGGCTCCCCACTGCTGCCTTCAAGGGGAAATATGACAGCGTAATGAACAGTTGTACGACGTGCTATAAAAAGGCAATTAAGGGAACTATTGGACTGGGACAAGCCAGCGTGACCTGGTTAATAGCTCTGAGCTGAGCTGGGGCGGGAGGAGGGGGAGGGGGCTTGCTGCTCTACCGCCGGCTGAGGCAGATCTCCCCTGCCTGCTATGTAGGGGGGCACCCAGGGTGGTCTTAGGACCAATGGGTCCAGGGACTGTTAAGGAAGATGTTGGTTCGGAGTCCCCTCTGCCACTCCTGGCTGAGTAACCCTGGGCAGGTGGTTCAGGGTCTCTCAGCCTCAGTTTACCTATCTATAAACAGGGATAAAAACAAAAGTTCTAGAATTATATCCTGGCAGTGAGAAGAAGGGGTGACCCAGTCACTGTTATACTGGTCGGCTCAGAAATGCACACGGAGTCCAGAGGAAGACGTGGATGAGGCTTTCACTATGTTTTCAAGTAGGATTAACTTCATTCAACACAATCTGTGGCTGGGTTTGTGTGTGTGTGTGTGTGTGTGTGTGTGTGTGCTATTCTCAGCTCGCCTAGGCTCTGCAGGACAATTCCTTTTTTTTTTTTTTTAAGTGTTTCAAGTTTTTATTTAAACTTTAGTTAGTTAACAGAGTAATATTGATTTCAGGAGTAGAATTTATGCATTCATCACTTCCGTACAATACCCAGCGCTCATCGTAGCAAGTGCCTCCTTAATACCCGTCACCCATTCAGTCCATCCCCCGCCCACCCCCCTCCACCAACCCCGTTTGTTCTCTAGCATTAAGAGTCTCTTATGCCTCGTTTTCCTCTCTCCTTTTTTCTCTTTACCCCTTTCCCATATGTTCATCTGTTTTGTTTCTTAAATTCCACATGAGTGAAATTATATGGTATCTGTCTTTCAGCAACTGACTTATTTCTCTTAGCCTAATACATTCTAGCTCCGTCCACATGGTTGCAAAGGACAAGACTTTATTCTTTCTGATGGTTGAAGGAGTTCTTTTTTTTTAAGATTTTATTTATTTATTTGACAGACAGAGAGAGAGATCACAAGTAGGCAGAGAGGCAAGCAGAGAGAGAGGAGGAAGCAGGCTCCCTGCTGAGCAGAGAGCCCAATGTGGGCTGGATCCCAGGATCCTGAGATCATGACCTGAGCCAGAGGCAGAGGCTTAACCCACTGAGCCACCCAGGCTCTTGATCAGATCTCCTGGAATCCTCTGTGTGGCCATCCACCTTGAGATGCCTCCTCCCCTTTGGAAACTCTCTTATCTCCTCGGGGCCTCAGTCTTTGTTCTCTCCAAATGCTCCTATTTCTGAACCATCTTTGGCCTGTGCCAGCTTTCAGAATGGAGAGGAAAAGAAACACATCCTTCTCCATGCAAGTGCCTGTCAAGCCTTCGTCACCAGTGTTGGTGGGAAGATGGGTGAACTGTAACCTGATAAGTAGGCAGTAAAGCACCTGGCACATAGTAAGTGTTCAGTAAATGCTAGTTATCTTTTTTAAGATTTTATTTATTTATTTGAGAGAGAGAGCGCCAGCACATGTGCTTACGTGTATGCAGGCGCACAAGCATGGGGAGGGGCAGAGGTAGAGGGGGAAACAGGGTCCCCGATGAGCAGGGAGCCTGATAAGGATACAGACTCCACCCCAGGACCCTGGCACCACCACCAAAGCTGGAGGCAGACCGTTGGAGCCGCGCAGGTGCCCAAAGCTAGCTATTCTAATTGTTGTTGTCACAACTGGAAAAGCTCTGGGTTTATATTTGGCACCTAGCACAGTGCCTGACACAGAGTAGGTGCTCAATGAGTGTGGGCAGACTGATAATGAATGAAACCTCACTTGGTTCCACGCTTTACAATCTGTGAGCTTACACTAAGCCCTCCTTGAGCCTCGGGGGCTCATTAATCCCCTATGGATATGATCCTACCGAGTGGTCAGAGATGTGCCTTGTAAACTGTGAACTCCTGCCCACTGTGCGAACTGGTTCTGTCAGTCTCCACCTTCACCTCCACGAGTCTGTTCCTGGCACTGGATCTGAGAGCCTGGGGGGAGGGGGTGTTGCTCAACCCTCCCCCCCCACACACAACACGCATTTATCCTAAAATAGAAAACCAGCAGAGCAAATTGGTCCGCATGGCATGGCCCCCATTTCCTCCTCCTCACAGCCTCAGATAGAAATGGCATTGAAAGCCAGCCCAGCGACAAAGGAGCAATCAGGAGTCATTATGGCTCATTTGGGGGAGAGGGCTTGGTGATTGGCTGAGAAGCACCAGCTCTTTTCTCACTCGATGAAGAGGGTCTGCAGAAGGCGGCTGAAACCAGTCCCTCAGCTCCCTCCCCCTAGTGCCTGGCCCTAAGCTCCCAAAAGGCTCTGAAGGCTGGGCTCAGAAGGAGGCTGTGCCCTCTGAGAAGGAAGCTGCCCTCCGGCCTAGCCACTGCCATTCCTAGTCACTGAAGGCTCCTCTATGGGCCTGATGCTCTCCTGGCAGAGCTCTAAGGCCAAGTCTAGTCTTCTCCACCATCCAGCTGCCCTCATGGGCACTCACAGTCTACGAGGCCCTGTGAGCTCTGATCCCAGGCCTGCCTGGGCCACCTCCTCTCCAGCAGGTCAGCGGGATCTCTTTGCTCCTGCTACAGGGAGGGACCTGCTTCCCACCCTACTCAGCCATGTTTCTGGGGTTCAGAACCCACAGTTGAACCAGGCAGGGCCAAATTCAAATCCAATCTCCACCGTTTTGTAGCTATGTGACCAGGGGATTCACTTCCCTGAACAGAGCCTCATCTATTTCATGGGGATAATCAGCCCTCCCTCTAGGGGTGGCAGAAAGGATTACCACAAAGGATATAAAGCATCTAAAAGATCTGGCATATAATACATCCTTTGTGGATATCAGCTCGAATTATCATTCATTCTTAGGTTTCAGTGTCACCTCCTCCTGGAAGCCCTCTTTGATTCCCCAAGACTGGGTTTGTCCCTCCTGGGTATTCCTAACCTCTCTGTACTTGGCCCTGGCCTTCTGCACATACATGCTGGTGTGACTGTGTCTTATTTGTCCTTGTATCCTGGGGCTCAGCACAGAAACTGCTGTGGACAGTGTTCCTCACAGGCATCTGGACAAAGCACTGTGCTGACAGCCAGGACCGCATGAGGATGCCGAGCACCCCTGGCCCCCAAGAGCCTGGAGGAGGGACGGTGGGGCTGAGTCCCCAAACATCCCTGCCGTATGCTTCAGCCTCCCCATCTCCCCATGCCAGCCCCCAGACCACTGCCTGGACAGCCCCCCATGTGGGAGCACCTTCCACCCTGCTCTTCCGCTCACAAGTCTGTCGTGGGACGACCCTGCTCTCAGACCCTGCCCCTGAGCTCTGACACAGGCCCCCTCTCCGGGGGAGTCCGTGTCCTTGTAATTAGAGTGATAATAATAGCCACCATTTAGCAGGGGCTTATTTTTTCCATCAAAGGGGCTAAACATGTTATCTCATTTATCCTCAACCTCAGCCCCTAGCTTATGTTCAAAGGGGCATGCTGGGGTCTCAGGTGAGGAAGGAAGGGTGGGAAGCAGCAGGGCCTCAGGAGAGCTGGGATGGGCCCCCCCCCCCCCGATCAGCCTCCGGGGATGTGATCTTCCCAGGTGGGTTTGTGAGGCCGGAGTTGCCCATGTGGGTCTGTTCTGAGGAGGAACAAACTCTTCTCTGAAAACCTGCCCTAAACCCAGGGCAGTCCGAAGGATGGGGAACCTGCTGGAGACCTCCCCTGGCTGGTCTCGAACTTTCCAGCTGCAGACCAAGGCTGGGGTTTTCCTCTTAGGGACTCACAGCCTGGGTTGTGGCATCAACATGAAGGGTCACTGAAGGACACTGAAGGGTCAGGAGGCCTCCTCCTAGCAAAGATGTAAAAGCCAAATGAATGTGCTTGACAAAGGGCTTCTAGTAGAGGGTATGTCTGTCAGTGTCAGAAATCCCAAGGCCACATGCTATCTTGAGACAGGAGGTTCTCTCCATGAGGTCCCCGAGTCTAGGTCCCATAGACATGGAAAGATCCCGGTCCCAGGACAGACAGACCCAGCTGCTGGCCTCCTTTCCTTTGGCTTCTGAATCAGTCTGAGCCCAGGTGTGGGTGCTGCAGACTCCCCCTCCCCGCCCCCCTTCTCCCAGCTCATGGAGCTGGGCTCAGCCTCTGGGGCGTTCAGTGCTTCATGCTACATAGAAGCATTAATCGGAGGGGGAGAGGAACCACGAGAGAGGACTCCAAGAAACAAACTGAGGGTTTTAGAGGGGGGTGGGGGGTGGGTTAACCCAGTGATGGGTATTAAGGAGGGCACGGATTGCATGGAGCACTGGGTGTTGTGCATAAACAATGAATCATGGAACACTACATCAAAAACTAATGATGCACTGTATGGTGACTAACATAACATAATAATTTTTTTTTTTAAAGAAAGCATTTAAATTAAAATGTAGCCCTGACATCAGGGGGGTATTCCCTGCCCCTGGAGATCCGGGAGAAGATGCTCACCCAGGACTGCCCCAGCCCTGGTAGATCTTTCCTGAGTCCCAGCAGGTGGGTGTGGGGAGGCATGCAGTGAAGGCAGGAACAAAGCTTCCTTCTTTTTGCTCCCGGGCCTCTTGTATTCAGGTTTTGCACTTCTCCCCTTCTTCCTCACCAGGAGGAGGACTCTGGGCCCCCCAAGAATTCTTTCCTGCCACCTGTTGCCCCAGAGGCTGCCACCAGCACCACCCCTCCACAGGCTCGGAAGGGTGAGGAGGCTACAAGAGAGATGTGGAGTGTAGGGAAATGATTTCAGAAAGCCTGGAGCTCCTGGGAATTCACCTAATGCTTTCTGGTCTAAGATCAATAGGTTCGGAGATCTCTAAGCCCTTAATTAAACGAAGTCCTTGAGAAGAAAACTAGGCATCACTTGCCTCCCCTGACGTGAAGCAAGGTGACTCTTGTGTTTTCTTGGAGCAGAAATTTTCTTTTTTTCTTTATCTTTTCCTTGATTTTTTTCCACATGGCTCAGAAAAAATGGATATGTTATATGTGTTATATATGTATTGTATATACATGTATGCATGTGTGTATATATACATATGTGTGTACATATAAAATGAAAAGTGCCTCTGAAGATCCTGTCACCCACCTACTCACTTTCTAATTCTCCCCAACCACTATTACCGGTTTCCTAAATACCCTTCCATTTGCCTGTACAACATATACAAGTATATAAACAAGTACAAAGATGTGTTCTTACAGTCTTCTTCCCCCCCCCTTTTTAAAAAAGATTTTATTTATTTATTTGACAGACAGAGATCACAAGTAGGCAGAAAGGCAGGCAGAGAGAGAGAGGAGGGAGGCAGACTCCCCACCAAGCAGAGAGTCTGATGTGGGACTCCATCCCAGGACCCGGGGGTCATGACCTGAGCCAAAGGCAGAGGCTTTAACCCACTGAGCCACCCAGGTGCCCCCTTTTTCCCCTTTTTGAAACACAGAAGGAACATATTCTACATTCTGTTGTTTGCATTCTGTTGTTTGTTTTTTCATCTAATTTGTCTTTGGAGAGCTTTCATATCAGAATATAGAGATTATGCAGTATTCTAAAGGAGCCGAGAATAGGCAGCATTGTTGAATCATTTCTCCTTCCCTCTTTCCTTGATACTTTACAGCTTCCCCTGAATAGATATGCCATTCATTCTTTTTTCCATTCATCCATTTTTTCTTTATTCGGCATTCACGGACTGCCTGTTCAGTGCTGGGCCTCGTGCTAGGTTCTGGGGTGACTTGAGCGAGTGCTCTCAGCACCCCCCCACCATCCCAGGGCTCCAAGCCTGAGGAAGCCAGGACACCCCCAGCAAGCCATGCATGGGGGGAATGGGACAATCCCTGGCTCACTTCAGTTGTGTGTGACTTCCCTCTATGAGCCTTGATCTGGACGGGGCTTTGGTCTTTTCTTCCCTTGACTGAACCATGGCCCTGGGCTCGCCAGGCTGCCCATCTGGACGTCCATGGGAGCCAATTTTCCTTGCTCTGGAGCAATCATTTGTCAACCAGGTTTGGCGATTTGTAAGAATCTGTAGCAGGAATGTGTGTAGAAGTTCACTAAAAGCAAATCCACCATCAGAATTTACGTGGCTGGGGACACCTTGGTGGCTCTCAGTGTGTTAAGCATCTCCCTTTAGCTCAGATCATGATCCCCGGGGTCCTGGGATAAAGCCCCACATGGTGGGGCAGGGGAGGGTTCCTGCTCAGCGGGGAGCCTGCTTCTCCCTCTCCCTCTGCCAGACACTCCCCTTGCTTGTGCTCTCTTTCTCTCTCTGTCAAATAAATAAAATATTTTTTAAAAAAGAGTTTATGTAGCTCATCTGGGGACAGACAAAAATTCCCATTATGTTCTTAGTACAAAGCACAGGAAATGAGAGCCAAGTGAGGGGTTGGCTGGTGAGTGATAATAAACAAGTCAGAGAGAAGATTCAGAACATCCCTGAAATCTTGTGAATGACAAGTTCTTGAGTTTCTCATGTCTGTCATACAGGTATTACAGCCCACACTGTGCATCTAATGTATTTGCTATTTTAAAGTTTGCCCAGAACAAGGTATAAGAGTGTCTACCTTCTCAAGCCACACAGCCTCCATTTATTAAATGCTTCCCCTCAAGTGCTGTCCTATGAGCAGCCCAATGAGGCAGATGTGACCATCATCACCCCTTTGTAGATGAGGCACAGAGAAGGTGAGTCACTGGCCCAGGACAAATGAGTAGTGAGGGACAAGAATGGGCCAGTCCTCTGGAGCCTGTGCTCTAACCACGATAATATCCCTGCCCCTCAAGAGCCCACTTCACTTCTCTGGACCTCAACCTTTCTTAGCTATAAAACAGGGATATCCCAGCTGTAAAAGAGGGATTAAAAAATTCCATTAAAGACTTCCTTGAACATTTGAAGAGAGAACGGTGTAAAGGATGTAGGACATCACGCAGTATACTGCAGGTAGGATTATCAGAGACCAGTACTAACAACAGTCCTGTATTCAGGCTGCCAGGAATGGACCGCTTCTGAGCAGGGCCCTGAGAAGGTTGTGCCTGCAGCTGAGAGTCTGAGACAGGGAGGGAGGAGGAATCAGGAGAAGCTCATTGCTTTAATAAACTCACCTCTGTGTCCCAGCCCCTTCCCTGGCTCCCCGGAGCTCATCCTCTGCTGAGCGGACCAGGGTCCCTCTGGGCAGGGGTGTCTGTTCTAGTCCCATTTCCATTACACACTTGGCTGAACAGAATGGGAAGGGGAGCCCGCAGCCGCCAGGCAGTAATTAATTGCCTATTTGGCTGCCTGCTGGCTCCTGGATGGGGGAGGCAGGATGGCTCCACCTGGGCCGGGGGTATGCAACTGTTGGGAAGTGTCCCTGCTCATCCTGCCCCAACCGTCCCCTCCGAATCCATGCCCAGCCATGTGGGGAGGGATCATGACAGACTAGAGGCACCTTCTGTCCACGTGTGGTCCTGGCCAATGGGACGAAAGGTGGCCTCAGGGTATACTCTGTCTGGGGAGTTTCTTGAAGGTAGTAAGAGTCACTTCACTTTAACCTGTGAGGAGTGAAGGGAAAAGCATCCTGGATTCAGAGGTTTAAGACCCTGGGTTTTCACACTGGCGCTTCTACCCTCTGTCCACGTGGCTTTGGGCAAGGCATCTGCCATCTGAGCATCCATGTCCTCCTCTGGGAAATGGGGTGGGGGTTGACAATCTTGCTCCCGTGGACCTGTGCTCTTTGTACCTCCAGTATCCATTCTTTTGGAGAATTACCTGCTTTCCTCCCCATTTCAGAATCATCCTTCTCTGTACAAACAATATTGGTGGGGCCCACCCTGTGGACCCTGATCCGGGCCTAGACATCAGCATTCTCTGTGGAGCTTTTTTTCAAGCATGTTGGAGGAAAAAAAAAATCCCTCTGGTAGTGACAACTTAAAGAATCCTGAATAGGGTCATCTGGGTGTCTCAGTCGTTAAGTGTCTGCCTTCAGCTCAGGTCATGATCTCAGGGTCCTGGGATAAGGCCCCAGTTGGGCTTCCTGCTGAGCAGGAAAACTGCTTCTCCCTCTCCCACTCCCCTTGCTTGCATTCCCTCTCTTGCTGTGTCTCTCTCTGTTAAATAATAAATAAACAAAATCTTAAAAAAAGAATCCTGAATAAAACAATGACCTATCTCTGAAGATGGAAGGGGTAAGCTATGGAAGTAAAGCTGCTGATAGTACTTTGTAAGCCTCAAGCCACAATGAATGTCTGTGAATAAGATCATCACCGCCATCATCGTCATCACCACCAAAATCGTCATTACCATCAACATCATCATCACCATCACCACCATCATCGTCATCGCCATCATCATCATCGCCATCATCGTAATCACCACCATCATCATCATCACCAT
Organism: Mustela putorius furo; assembly: GCF_011764305.1. NCBI lineage: Eukaryota > Metazoa > Chordata > Mammalia > Carnivora > Mustelidae > Mustela > Mustela putorius. Next base: position 7,565,339 of record NW_025421464.1, on the reverse strand, counting down.
CACCATCACCACCATCACCATCATTGTTATCACCATCATCTTCATCACCATCATCACCATCATCTTCATCACCATCATCATCATCGCCATCATCATCAACACTACCATCATCATCATCACCATCACCACCATCACCATCAATGTTATCACCATCATCGTCATCACCATCATTGTCATCAGCATCATCATTGTCACTGCTGTTCCCTGGGCCCAAAGACCTTTCCTTGAAAGCAAATGGATTTTCCAACCATTTGTCAGTGGTTTGCAGGAGCCCTGGACTCTGAAGCTTAGTGTGTCCTCAGTGGGAAGGGTTATATGATCAGCTAGTGATGTCTGCTCTGGGTATAGGAGGGGATCATGTATGTCCTGGTCATGCTTTTTTCACCTCCCCTGGGTCAGAGGTGGATGCTCCAGGTTAAGTAACACCTCTGGTATTAGAAGCAAACTCAGGACCTCAAAGTAGAAACCAGACATGGGCCCAGAGGGTACCAGGGTGAGTTTATCCAGCCAAAGCCAGAGCTATGGGAGTCCTTCCTGCACCAACTCTTGGGAGCTTGGCTTGAACACAAGAGGAGAAGCTGCTATGTGCTTAATACCTGGAGTGCTTCTGGGCTGAAGAACTGGCAGGAAGCTCAAAGCAGATGACCAGAGTGAGGTAGTCTGGGAGTCTACAGTTGACACCCCTCTGCCCAACCACTGCTGATTAATGGATATCTCACCCTCCATCTTCAGCTTGGAGTTGGCTTTTTGGTCAAGAGATGGGAAACTGCTAGCAGGCCCAGAAACCAGCCACCAAAGCTGGATATGAGCTTGGAGGTGGCAGAGGAAAGGTAGGATAGGGCATCAACAGCCTTCTAGCATTTCCCATTCCAGGCCATTAGCAAGCCGCTCCAACACCCTCACCCTCTTCTGAGCCCAGACACAGATTCGGACTCTGTCTCACTATGGTGCCCTGGGCAGCCAGCTGTTCATCGGGTGGCATTCACAAGGAAACATACTTGTTCTTCCAGAGAAGACCCATGGACCTGCAGGTCACACACTGAACCCCCATTTTCCAGCACTGGGGAAAGGCTAGAAAGGTACTGTGTATACTAAGAAGTACTGGGCATTGAATTGACCCCAGAACAAAGCCCAAACACTCTATGCAGAGGGCCTGACCTTTGGGCAGCTGGGTCTCATCAGTGGGGTGGGGGTCTCTTCACGCAGTACATTCCTGCAGGAAATTGCCAAAGCAGATGGTGGGGCTGCCCAAGGGAGACAGTCTGGGTTTACCAAAGAGCAGCAGTATCTGAGAATACGGACACGGCTTCCAAGCTGTTGAGCGGAGGAATGCCATCCAGATGGAGCTGGAAAGAAGCCGGATCTCGATCATCAGATCCTGCCAGGCCCGGCGCTGCCTCCCCAGGCCAACGGCTAAGAGAGTGGCCCTGGAAGGTGCCCTTGATTGGAACTGCTGGGGGTCACAACCTGTGGCCTCAGCAACAACTTTTGGGAAGTAAAGATTTTCAAGGAGCCATCAAATCGATCAGGCACATCAAAGACCAGAAGGAAGCTGCTACACGGAGAGAACCTTCACTCATTCCTCAGGGGGCCTGATCATCACTCATTCATGAGGGGGAAGCTCTGGCTCCCTTCAAAAGCAAGGGAGGGTCTCAAATGTAGGTGGTAGAGGAAGCCAGGGACTCCCCTCCCCCTCTCCCACCTGGTTAGCTCCATTTAGCACCCCTTAATTCTTCATGCTGAGGAACTCTGGGGTTTCTTCCCCTCCCCGTCTTAGGTTGAAATCCCTAAGAAGCCAACCCTGAGTCAAGGAATGTGGGTGTTAGTAGTTTACATGGCAAGTGATTCCAGGAAGCACCCACAGAACAAGAGACCATGGGAAGGGAAAAGAGCCCTGAAGAAATGAGAGAGGTGGTCAGTGAGCAGGTTTTGCTGTAGACAATGAAGTTCAATCTCACTGGGGACCTCTGGGAGACAGAGAAGAACTCGCCTGACTGTACCACTTGAGGGATGAAGGAGACAGTCCGGTGCATCCTGGGTTGAGGGCTGCCCAGTGCACAGGCTCAGGTGAAAAGCCCATGGGACTAGGCACAGACTGGACCAGGGAAGAGCTTGGGAGATAGATGCAGGGACCAAGGACACCTGCTATGCCATGGTCTTCAGCTCTCCACCCCCCCTTCTTGTCTCCTCTTGCTTTCCTCCTCCTCCCCTCTAGATCCTTGCTGTACCTCATGTTCTCAGCATCTTTTCCTAGGATTCCTGGGATCCAGGGTTTCTTAAAGTGTAGTCCTGACTACCCAGGATTCTTGTCCAAAATGTAGACACCAGAGGCACCTGGGTGGCTCAGTGGGTTAAACCCTCTGCCTTCGGCTCAGGTCATGATCCCAGGGTCCTGGGATTGAGCCCCGCATCAGGCTCTCTGCTCAGCGGGGAGCCTGCTTCTTCCTCTCTTTCTCTGCCTACTTGTGATCTCTGTCTGTCAAATAAATAAGTAAAATCTTTAAAAAATATATATATAGACACCAGGGCCCTGCTGGGCTTCCTGAATCAGAACCTTTGGAAATAAATATCCTAAGCGATTCTGCTGTGTGTAGAAGTTCCTAGTCTAACCCCACTTCATCACGGCAGCAATGGATTTGCTGGTCAGTTCTGGAATCTTCAGATCCTGCCCTTCCCGCCAACCCCTGGCCACTGCCTCCTAGGGTTTGGTGGCCAGTGTCTGACTGCCTGACTTGTCCCCAGATTCTTTCTTCCCTCATTCAGCTACTGGGTTGGCTGCCTCCTGGGTGTTGCCTTTGCTGTTGCCTGATCCTTCCCAGGATTTGGGGCTTGGACTTATACCCAACAGTTGAGAAGAAGAGATCCCCCACCCTGTTGAGCATCCATTCACATCAGCCACGTCGGGCCATCTGCTCCTTGGGGTGGTCCCTGGTCCACTGGGAAATGAAATCAGAGATTTCAATCCTTCTGTTTGCACCAGCAATCTCAATAAAGCATCCTACAAAAACACTGTCTCACAGGATGTAGCCCAACACCCAGTTCACAGAGTTACATGGAGTCACAGCATTGTTCGAGTACATTTGTATGTGACCAGATGGGACAGCATAGCTACGTACAGGCTCAGGGACAGTCTTATAGGACGTGTGCAAGCAGAAGAGACGTCTCACAGTGCACCACCCAATCACATGCAGGGACATTCCATCTCAACACCCGGCACACGAATTGTCACTGCATGTAAAAAAACACTTGAATCTTATGGGGACATAACCACACATCACACAATAAAGTTGCACAGCAAGATGGTTTTGTGTGTGTGCACACACACAGACACACACACACATAGTAACTCAGTTCACAGTAGCTAGCACACACAGACTCTCAAATACTGGCAAAAAGAAACCCACACAGGGCACAGCCCCAGAGAAGCCCATGGTCACGGTCACGGTCGTAACATAACAACATACCCTGTTGAAATAACACAGCATGTTACAGCTGGAGATATAGACAGGCGCTACACACAGCCCAACCCAACAGATCAGCCATAGGCAGATGGAGCCTGGGGTTTGCAGTGGAGACTGGCTGGGAGGGGAAAGGTTGGCTTTGTTTGAACAGATGTCTGGTAAAGGAGCAGGGGTGTTATTTAGCTGCTTTGATGAGCTAATGGATTCCAGCAGCTCCGGAGCCTGGGGGATTCAGTAGTGGCCCCAAGAGCAATGGCTGCTCCTTGGTGCCCCTCCGCCCTCGCTGATTTCGCACTGCCTTGCTAGCAGCCAGCCTCCATCCCCAAAACAATGCCCTATTTGAACAAGAAGGGCAGAAGCCGAGCAAATATTTATGTCTTCAGGCCTCACTTGGCACTCCCTGGGATAGGGGTTTCTTTCTGGGAGTGAGAACAAGTCTTTGCCAGGCAGATTCCGTTCTGCTTGGCCTGGGCAGTTGTGGGGTGGGGGCACGGTAAGGAGGGAGGGATCTGTCCTGGATCCCTCCTATCGCCCCGGGATGACCCTGCTCTCTCTCCCTGCACTCACCATGCACTCTCCCCTTGATTCACAGCTGGCCACACCCCTCCTACGACTAGTCTACACCTGCTGCTTCACACACATGCACCCTGGACCCACTGTAGTCCGGCCATCACTCACCGCTGTCCCCAACTGCTTCCTCCCAGGACCCCGATGTCATCTTCATTCTCCTCAACCACCTGGTGGCCTGTGAAGCTTTTGGCCAAATTCTCTCCTCCCTGTCTAATTCCCAGTGTACACCCAGCACCCGCTTCATTTCCTTCCTCTTTGCTTGTCCCTTCCTTCCCGAGGGCTTCCTTTGTCCTTACATGCCTGTGCTCCCCAGCTCCCCTTCACTGGCCCACTCTAAATGCTCCCACAGAACTTGGGAATTCCCACAGCCCAAGCCACCTACGTCCCCTTCTGCTGGTGGTCCATGATGAAAGTCAAGAGCACCTAATCCCTAGATTGCCTCGGTTCAAAACCTTGCTTTGACACTTGGTAACCGCATGGCATTAGGGAAGTTACTTCGCTTTTGTATGTCTCGGTTTTCTCATTTGTAAACTGGGGGCTATGATAGCTTTTGCCTCATAGGTCTTTTTAATGGTTAAACGAGGTAATAAATGTATGGTGCCCTGGGCCACATGCAGCATGTAGTGACGGTTCCATAAGGGTTGGCTGTTATATACCCAACGTGGTGGTAACTTACACACTGCATTTGTAACAGAAGAAAAGCGCACTGTACTAGCTAGCCTCACGGAGCTGGAAAGAAAGGGAAATGAGCAGTCAAAGACCAACAGGTGTTCCCCCAAAGTATAGGCAGATATGGCAGAGAAATTCCCAACTTCTGAGCAAGCATGTTGGGTCCCCCCTTGGGAGCACCTCCCACTGTGGTAACCAGCCCCCAAGGTGGCCCCCAATGATGAGCACCTCCTGGAATTCATGCCTCAGTGCAGGTCCCGCTCACATTGGAAAGCATTGACCTACATGACCCATGGGGTATTGTGGACATGGTGACACGGGACTAGGTCAGAAAATACATCACAGGTACCACCTCACTGTCTCTTGGATCACTGCCTGTGGAGGAAGCCAGCCACCATGTTCTGAGGACACTTGGGCAGCTCTAAGGAGAGGCTCATGTTGGGAGGGATTGGGGCCTTTCACTAACAGGCAGGGCCAATCTGTTGTCCAGGTGAGTAAGTCCCCTTAGAAGTGGATGCTCAGGTCCAGCCAAGCCCTTAGACAATAGCTGACTTCTTCACTGCAAACCCTTTTTTTTTTTTTTAAGATTTTATTTATTTATTTGACAGAGAGAGATCACAAGTAGGCAGAGAGGCAGGCAGAGAGACAGGGAGAAGAGGCTCCCTGCTGAGCAGAGAACCCAACGCAGGGCTCCACCTCAGGACCCCGAGATCATGACCTGAGCCGAAGGCAGAGGCTTTAACCCACTGAGCCACCCAGGCACCCCTTGACTGCAAACTCTTAAAAGACTCAAACCAGAACCACTTGGCTAAATTAATCCTGAATTCTTAACTCACAGAAACTATGAGAGGTAATAAATATATGTTGTTTTAAACTGCTAAGTTTGAGGTAATTTATTTTTACCTAGCAATAGGTAATACACTCACATTTTCCAGTTTAGCATTCTTGGGAACTCACAAAGGAAGAGAGATTCTTTTACACTATTACACCCCCTGGAAAGAGTAAACAATGCCTGCTCCGTCTTCACTCATATCTCTGTTCCTCTGATTGGATTCTCGAACCCTCCCCTTACCCACTGCGCCCTGATGTGGGGCAAGGTTAGTGTATTGGCTGAAGGCAACATAAGATCATCAATTCTTGGGCCAGAAAGTTGACAATGTCCCCCTTCACGGGGCTTTGTGGAGTCTGTGAACTTTTTGAAATTGTTGGTGGAGTGTATTTGCAAGGGTACTCCTCCCGGGAGGGTCCCAAGCTTCAGCACGATTTCTGACGGAGTGAGGACACTAAAATATCTAGAACCACTGATTCAATGTAGCAGCATCTGAGATTGCCCAGCAAGACTACAGTATAGACAAGATTAAAATCCACACATCATGGGGGATGGTCTCTTTTGTTCTTACATCACATACAGTGTAACCTCATTATTCAGAATTCACAGACCTCGGGTTTGTTTATTTGTTTGCAGAGATTCAGAAAACAAGGTCATCAAGTCAGAGATTTGGAAAGTTTTCATAGTAGAAGCTTAAGAATGAGGTTAACAGTTGAGATAGTCCCTGGGGAACAGGAAAAGGAATGTGAAAAGCATATAGAAAGACCCCTGGCAACAATGAGGGTCCAAAGAATGTTGCAAACCAGAATTTTTTAGAAACACTCAGCAACCCAAACATAAAAGCCAAGAGTGAATTAGATTGGATTAAAATTTGGGGACTCTAGAGGAGAATGAATGTCTATTTACTTACCATCGTCTCTCTAGAACCTACCTCTGTGCCTCAGCATATTAGACGCTCAATAACAATGTGTTGGATAAACAAATAAATGAATGAGTACATGAATAAATGAAGGATGGCAGAAGAACAAGAGAGCCATTGACAGAAAAATATTCCATATGATGAATCAAGGGGTTTTAACTAGGTAGAAAAGCTATCTTGCAAGCAGGGGCCAGGTATATTGGTTTAAAAAAGGGTGTGTGTGTGTGGTAAGAAACTGAAGATCTTAGTGATGTCAGAGAGAAGGCAGAGTGGAATGAGAGAACCAAGAGCATGGGAGACTGTCATAAGAAAGCTTAATGTTTCAAAGACGGGAAGGTCATGGGTGATGACAAAGTCTAGAATATATCTGTGGGTCCAAACAGAAAGGGTGAGGGGTGAGGAGGAAACTAGAGATGAGACGTCAACTCCAGGATATTGGATGGTCATCCACAATGACATCAATGGCATCCATAATAACATTAAGATATGGGGTAGATAGATATAATCCTTTGCATATATCCCTCAGTGGCAGCAAGCAAAAAAGCAGAGTGAGGTTCAGGGATGTACATAAGCATTCAGCAGAAGGGCAAGAGAGAGAACCAACTGAGTGACGAATGGAAGGAAAGGAAACAGGAGGGTTTCCTGGAGGCGAGACTAGAGGCTGGACCAACGAGCAGTCTCATCGCAGACATGGAAGAAGAGGAACAGGAAGAACAGGGACACTGGAGGGAGGGTGACCTCACCCCCTGGGAGTCAGCAGAGCTGACACCCAGGCTGAGACCCAGCTCTGCTCCATGGGTCTGTTTTGTGGGGGGTAAATCTCAGTCCTCCCTCCTCCACTAGAACTTCATACTACCTGGCAGATCTGATAGTCACATATTAGTAACTCAATTTAAAGAGGGAAAACTGAGACCAGGTAGTGAAGTGACTCATCTAGGATCCCTAAGATCATTCATCAAAGCTGGACCAGAGAAGGGACCAGAACCCAGGCATGCTGACTAATTCGTGGCTACTATGACCTGGTAGAGAAAGGAATGTGCAGGAATGGGGAAGGGTAGAGTGAAACCAGGGCAGCAGAACCTGGAAAGGTTTCTAGGACCTAGGTGTGGGGTCAACAGCTTTGCTCCACAGGGAGTAGGATAGGAAGATATCAAAAATGCTGCCAGCAGCTCCCCCATGCCCACCCTCCTAATTCCTCCAGAGTCCTAGGCTGACCTAAGGTTTGTCTCTGAGGCTGACCTGAGTGGTCTGATCATGGAGAGGGCTGTTAATGTGGAGTCTGTGGTCTGGTGAAACCAACTGGAGGAAGATCTATTTTCCACACACACCCCTCCCCCACTCTCTCAGCAGGCTCTTCGGGGGCAGGGAGGTAGGAAAGAAACCTCTTGTCTGTTATCATCCGTTAACACCTGTGCTCTAGAGATAACATGATTAACTTCAGAGAACAGGGGTCGGAGAGGTGGGTGCATCACAGGGGCCGGGGTTCCTGAGTGACAGGACGGAGCTCCGGGGGCTGCTGGGAAGAGGGAGCCCGGGCGAGGTGTAAGGATCAGGCTAGCTTTAGCTCTTGCTGCTTTGCCCTGTAAGCTCTGTGCAGTCCCCTTCCTAGGTGGAGGGTTTACTCATTGTTCCCTTATCTCTGGGAGCCAGTGACAGTTATCCTCCAAGGCTGCTGATCACATGGTATTGTTATCATCCTGTGCCTGTCATGGCCAGGACTGTGGGGCTGTTGATTTCTGATGAACAGCACCCGAGCGCCAAAGGGAATCTGTTCTTAGTCTTATCTCCAGCCTGTGTATCCTGCTTAGGCTCCACGTTCATGGTCTCGGTGGAGCCATCACTGTGCCAAAGCAGCCCCTAAGGTACCCAGATAAGGCACTAGCTGTCTGTGCCCTGAACTCTGAAGTCAATGGCTGTGGGGAAGGGCAACATCCAGGCTGGCATCTCCAGTCCAGGTCAGCATCTCTGGGCATCTTAAGGGGGTACTGTGGCAGTCCCCGCCACACCAAAGGTACAGAACGTAGCGTGGGAAATGTCCCAGCTTCAATACCCCCTAGTATACACGGTATATACCCCCTTGTATACACGGTTTCCTTCCCAGCTGAACAAGGGAGAAAAAGATGAGTCAGTACCAAGGAATGGCAAGTTGTGAGGCTTTTCATGAAGAGGCAGAGGGAAGGAAGAAAGGGTAAAGGGAGGGAAGAAGAAAAAGAAAGAGGCAAAAGTGTGGGAGGGAAAGGGGAAAGAATGGGGAAGAGGAAGGAGAATTCTTTTTCAGGACAAATAATGGCGTGTCATTTCTGGGTCTGTACTTTTCAATTTGCCCAGTGGTTGAAGAAAAGACTACTTGGCCAAGGCAAGGTGAGTGAGAATAAAAATCTCTCTGACCATAGACAAGAAGGACTTGGGACAACTAGATATTCCACACTGAAGGAATTTGAAGGAAGGGATGACCACGATAAGTTCGTTTACTGCACCTTGTTCTGCGCTAAGTTCTCTATGCGCTACAACTCATATAATCTACCCAGCAACCTTGGGAAGTAGGTGCTATCATATCCCCAATAGTACAAATGAGGAAACAGAATATGATAGAGTTTTCTCCACCTAATTTTCTTTGGAAAGTCAAGACGGGCTTCACTGCCTTGTAGCATACTCCTCTCTGAGTGCCTGAACTCGAGTTCCACACTGAAGCTGGAACTACAGATGGAAATAGCAAAGTGTCTGTTAGGGGAGCTTGACAATGGGCAAGATGAGGGTAGGTGGATGGCAAATTGGGGAAGGTTTGGGTAGCCTGGATAAATAAGAATTGTCACATACTCTGAGTCAGGGATCCTCCCTAATACTTCATGCACATAGAAATTCTCAAGAACATAATTTCTGGTGATCTGGTAGGTCTGACTTTTCTGACTTAACAAGCTGGAGGAATAGAGAGTTTTTTTTTTTTTTAAGATTTTATTTATTTATTTGACAGACGGAGATCACAAGTAGGCAGAGAGGCAGGCAGAGGGAGAGGGAGAAAGAGGTTCCCCACTGAGCAGGGAGCCTGATGTGGGACTCAATCCCAGAATTCTGGGATCACAACCTGAGCCTAAGGCAGAGTCTTTAACCCACTGAACCACCCAGGTGCCCCTAGAGGAATATTTTTAAGAGAAAAATCAATTAATAAGTAGTGTGTGCCCAAGAGTGCAAGCTTTGCAGACAGAGACCTAGGTTCAGATTCTGGCTTAATGACTCCCTAGTTGTTTGACCTTGGACAAGTTGCTTCAGTGCCTTCTATCTGGGGACAGTTAAGTTTGAGAGGTCGTTTAACCCCCCAAGTTGACAAGTCAAATATATCTTTGGATGTACAAGGCTGGCCCTCAGAAGTGAGAATGGGGCTAGAAAATAAACACAGAAGCCATGGGAATGAATGAGTTCCATGGGGGAGATTGGGAGAGAGAGATGTATTACTTTGGACAAGTTGCTTAACTTCTCTGTCTCGGTGTCTTTGTCCTAAAAATAGGGATGATAATAAGCTCATTGGATTGTTCAGAGGGTTGGATTGAGCTAACACCTATTCTAGCTTTAAGGTCTGGTAAATGCTCAATATGGAGAACAATGCTATTGACCTTCATTCAGCACTTCAAGGCAGGTGTAATCACCCCCACCCTATAGACAAGGAGACTGAGCCTCAGAGCATCTAAGGTCTTATGGCGGATAACCAGTACCATCATGCCTACATACAAAGTCCATGTCATACTGCCACTACCCTTGTGGAGGAATACCATATGAACACATTTTTTAAAATGTAAGGGGTAAGCTGTAGGATTCTGGCTACAAAGGACAAGGCTGGCCCTCCAAATAGTGGTAATAGGAGACTCTAGGCTCAGGGGAAGGCATGGTTGGGTAAAACTGCCATGATCCCTTAAGGATAAGTTCTCAGCCAAAACCCCAAGTTATGTGCACACCCATCTCCCCAACTCACATGTTTGAATTCCTCCTGGGCAGTCAGTGTTTTCCGTGATTCCAGCTCCTCCCCATTCCAGAAGCCAATGAAGCAATGTCCATGCGAAGAGTGACTTAAAGCCAGTCCCATTTGCCTTCTCAGATGAGCCAGTGAGGCAGAAAATGTAGACAATAAAGAGAGTTAATGACAGGCCTCCCCAGCTGGCTGAGCTGGCCCTTGGGGAGAAAGAGTCAATGAGCTCTCACCACTGCTGTGCTGGTTTCTCTATTTCTTCATCTTCTCGCTCCAGCAGAGCCCCTCCCTGCCTTGCTCGCTGCCTTGGACATTAATTGCGGCAGGTCATGCAGTGAAATGAGACCATGCAGGCTATGGGGTATCTCTAGGTCAGTGGCAGGAGATGAAGCAGAAAGAGGCAACTTGGTTGTCCTGGCAAATGATTGTGCAACTTCCCTAGGTCTTCCAAAAAGGAACTTCCTCAGGAATCCTGTGGGGGGGGGATAGCATACAAGGAGAGTCCCTGAACTCATGGTTAATAATGCCATGAACAGTAACTAACTGATGGGGGTGTTATTTTGTCAAGCACTATGCCAAGTGTATTACATACAGTACCTCATTTAGTCTTTACAACAGCCTTCCAATGGTTTTACTATTAGTATTCCCATTTTACAGATGAGGAGACTGAGCTCAGAGAAGTGACAATATTTCCCTAAGCTCAAACAACATGTATTTGGTAGTTTTGGGACTTAAACCCAGGCCAGTATTACTCCAAAGTCCAGGCTAGATTGCCTTCCTCCTTACAGTTTGCCACTTAAGGCAAAGAGTCTGTTTCATTAGTTTATTCAAACAGCAATGGTCACTAAGCTAGGTGTCTCTTACTTCCCTGTGGGCTCTATGTTTTTACCAGTAAAGCCTCGGGTTGTGCCTTCTCTTGATACTAGCTGAATTACATGGTTGACATTGAGTTTGTGGTCAACTAGCAACTTCAAACATTTTTTTGTATGAATGGGGATCAAGTCAGTATTATTTGGCCTGAATTTACACAAAGTACAATTGTCTCAAGAGGTTTTACTACCATAGACATCCCTCCTCCTCAGTAGTCTAAAATAGACTTCTTACATTTGATTGGATTTCACTTTTTTCTGCTTTTTTTTTTTTTAAATCAAGGTAATGGGGAGCCTGGGTGGCTCAGTGGGTTAAGCCTCTGCCTTTGGCTCAGGTCATAATCTTAGGGCCCTGGAATTAAGTCCCGCATTGGGGCTCTCTGCTCGGCAGGGAGCCTGCTTCCTCCTCTCTCTCTTTCTGCCTGCTTCTGCCTACTTGGAATCTCTCTGTGCCGAATAAATAAATAAATTATTTTTTTAAAAAAAATCAGGGGCACCTGGGTGGATCAGTGGGTTGGAGCCTCTGCCTTTGGCTCAGGTCATGATCCAGGGGTCCTGGGATTGAGTTCCTCATTGGGCTCTCTGCTCAGCGGGGAGCCTGCTTCCTCCTCTCTCTCTGCCTGCCTCTCTGACTACTTGTGATCTTTGTCTGTCAAATTGATAAATAAAATCTTTAAAAAAATCAAGTAACTAATACACGGAAAAGTACACTAATCTCAAGTATATACCCAGCTCAATTAATTTCCACCCATATCAAAATAGATAATTTTTCCCCTGTAAGATTCCCAGTCAAGTCCTTTACCCCAGAGTGATCTCTATGGGTTTCACTTTTTAACTTTAAATATCCACTATAGCTGATTATCAACTTTTATAAAATGAGATTTAAAAGTGTAATAGGGTTGGGGTGCCTGGGTGGCTCAGTGGGTTAAAGCCTCTGCCTTCAGCTCGGGTCATGGTCTCAGGGTCCTGGGATCGAGCCCCGCATTGGGCTCTCTGCTCGGCGGCGAGCCTGCTTCTTCCTCTCTCCCTCTCTGCCTGCCTCTCTACCTACTTGTGATCTCTATCAAATAAATAAATAAAATCTTTTAAAAAAAAGTGTAATAGGGTCTTTTCATCCTAGAAATTAAAACTGTTCAACTTTTCTTTATTTTCAATTGTTTCTAAAAGCTTTGAAAAATCCATTTTTCTCCTGAGATTTGATAACTTTTTGATTTCATGTTTTCTGTTTTAGAATTATATGTTTGTATTACTTACATTTAAGTATTAAATTCATTTGGAACTTATGTGATAACTGCTCTAACATGAAAGTCAAAATAGATTTGTTTCCTAACCAATTGTCTTTTATGTCATTTATTGACTATTACCTTCTAAATTGATCTTTGAGAGTTTTTTTTTTATTATAACCTAAATTCTCATGTGTATCACATGTCTCATACTCAAATTGGGGGTGCTAATGATGCCCATATCACAAAATGAGACTAATCATTAGATTATGAGGGATAAAGTAGGTACAGCATCTGCCACAGACACAGTTCTGGCACATAGTGGGGACTTAATAAGTGCTAATTCCATCTCTTTCCACCCACTGCTATAGACACTCACTTCATCCATATTCAAGGCACTATAACTATTGAAAGAGGAAGAACTTTCTAACAAGACTATCCAACAGGCTGATCCTGGAGGTCAGATGTGTACCCATCTGTTATGTTAGATGACCTCTGATTAGGGTGTTTGTAGAGATTCTATTTATTTCCAGAAGGCTTGCATGATGGACCAATTATTTCCAAATGCCAGTTTTGAAACCGATGCCAGTGTTTGGTGAAATTTTCTGTGGCTCTTAGTTAAATGAGAAGAATAAGGACAATGAATTGCATCTTTACAGTGTCACTTTAAATAACTGGTTTTTATTAGGATTATGGATTTCGTATGTTTTTAGTTTGAAAATCTCCTGTTTTCTGGGGCACCTGGGTGGCTCAGTGGGTTAAGCCTCTGCCTTCAGCTCAGGTCATGATCTCAGGGTCCTGGGATTGAGCCCAGCATCGTGCTCTCTGCTCAGTGGGGAGCCTGCTCCCCCCGCCTCTGCCTGCCTCTCTGCCTACTTGTTCTCTCTCTCTCTCTCTCTCTCTCTGTCAAATAAATAAATAAATAATCTTAAAAAAAAATCTCCTGTTTTCTCTCAGAAAATGGAGAGAGTAAGTGATAGCTGATGTTCCTAAATGTCTTTTTTAAAAAAAATTATTTAACAGAGAAAGAGGTCACAAGTAGGCAGAGAGGCAGGCAGAGAGAGAGGGGGGAAGCAGGCTCCCTGATGAGCAGAGATCCCGATGCGGGGCTCCATCCCAGGACCCTGGGATCATGACCTGAGCCAAGGCAGAGGCTTTAACCCACTGAGCCACCCAGGCGCCCCTGTCTTTACTTTGAATTGCCCTTGATTGTTTTAAAATTTTACTGGTTCACAAACTCTTTAAGTCTTAGAATAATATAAACATTGAGATTTACTAAAAAATCTACAGAATAGAATTCAATGATTTTGAGTTGACATTTTTTCACATTCCTCAAAGCACTATCCAGTATGCACAGTACGTGATCAGTAATTTTTGTGGATTGAATGGATCAATGGTGTTGTAGTATCACATCTGGCAGTGTATTTGCCATTTGCTGGAAAGAAACTGATGAAAGAGGCCAAATTTAATGGACTGAGAACTACTGGCCAGGCATTTACCCCTACCAAGCTTTCCTCTCACCCAACTGTCAGCACCTCGGACAGCTCAGCTACAATTACGCAAGTCTCTGAGGAACCTTTCTAAACACAAAGGCATTTTTACATTATCTTTTCTCCACTTCATTATTTAAACAAGCTCTTCTTGTTCATACACAAGCTTTCCACTTTGCTCATTTAAACCCTCCCCTTAGATTGTTTGCTTCACAGTCTGCAATTCCCCAGCAAAATGGCCAGCTCCAACCCAAGCTTCAGAAATGCCAATTTTAATTAAAAGTGCAATTTTCAAATCCACCTAAAGCTCAGATAGGATATGGCACACTTGCCACCCTGTGATCTTTCTAGATGCTTTGTTGATTAAAATGGGTGCTGCTTTAAGTGCTTTGTCAAATCTTCACAAAAATGAGGAGAAACTGACATTTACACCTTTATACCAGCAAGAAAGTGATATATTAGATTCACCTCTATTGTCACAAAAGCTTGCTTTTGGCTTAAGGGCAGCACGAGGCCAACAGGTCCCCTGTGATAGCTCTGTTTTGATGCTTTAGCTTTAAGGGCTCTCTTCCCAGCTGGTGGTGATGGGGGTGGGGGGTGGCAGGGAGAGTTACTATGCCATTTTCCCACTGACTGCTCCAGGGAAGACAGTGTTCTTTGTGCCTATGCATGGACTTAGAGCTTTTAGGGTAACTGTTCTCTAATTCTGGCGAGTATAACAAAAACATAAGAATCTCTTTTAGAAGACTCCTTGGCTCCACTTCTAGAAACTCTGATTCAGATTTTGGGTGTAGCCCCAGAATCTGAATTTTTTTTTAAAGATTTTATTTATTTATTTGACAGAAAGAGATCACAAGTAGGCAGAGAGGCAGGCAGAGAGAGAGAGGAGGAAGCAGGCTCTCTGCCGAGCAGAGAGCCCCATGCGGGACTCGATCCCAGGACCCTGAGATCATGACCTGAGCCGAAGGCAGTGGCCTAACCCACTGAGCCACCCAGGTGCCCCCAGAATCTGAATTTTAATGAAGCATAAGATGATGATTCTGATGAAGGAAGGTAATACTCTGAGAAAATTTGTTTTAACAATTCTCAGAAAATTTGCCACAAGAATCTAAGCTATGGAGTGGGCCAGGGAAAAAACCCTGTGCAGGGAATCTAGAAGTGTGACCCTGTCCAGCTCTGATATTTGCATTCTGGGGACCTTGGGCAATTCACTTCTCTCCCGTGTTAAGATTTCTCTGTCTTTATAAATGAAGGGTCATGTAGTAGATAATAGGTTAACACTCTTAATATGCAAAGATCTTCTGAAAACCCATAATGAAAAAAGCCACCACTTGATACAAAGATAGATAAATGATATAAACAATCATTTCTTGGAGAAGAAAATATAAATGATGAACAAACTTTTGAGAAGATAATCAACCTTAAAAATGCCCAGGTAAGTACAAATCAAAATAACAGTGGAGGTTGGTACTATTTCTTTGTTTTGATTTTCTTTCTTTTGCTCACTTGCTCATCCTATTGGGGGAAGGAAACCCTGTGAATTGATAACAATGAAGCCATTGTTAGGGAATAGAGAAATTAGAATTCCCCTATAACATTAATAAAAGTGTGAATGACAAGGAACCTGGATGGCTTAGTCAGTTAAGTGTCCTACTCTTGATTTTGGCTCAGATCATGGGAACAAGCTCCCCAGGGAGCCCTGCATTGGGCTCTGTGCTCAGTGGGAGTCTGCTTGAGCATTTCTCTCCATCTCCCTCTACACCTCTCAGCTCTTTCTGTCTCTCTCTAAAATAGATAAATCTGTTATTTAAAAAAGTATGAATAACTACAACTTTTATAGAAAATAATCTGTTAGGATTTATTAAAAAATTCTTTTTTTTTTTTAAGATTTTATTTATTTATTTGACACACAGAGGAAGATCACAAGTAGGCAGAGAGGCAGGAAGAGAGAGAGAAGAGGAAGCAGGCTCTCTGCTGAGCAGAGAGCCCGATGCGGGGCTCGATCCCAGGACCCTGGCATCATGACCTGAGCCGAAAGCAGAGGCTTTAACCCACTGAGCCACCCAGGCGCCCCTATTAAAAAATTCTTAAGTTTATTTTTTTGTTCAACCATTTTGCTCTGAGAACCTATCCTATGAAACAATGTATCAGGACATATGGATATAATGGATATTTATTGAATATTATTGTTAGTGGCCAAATAGGAAATTACTTAAAGGTCTATCAGCAAGAGAATGGTTGAGTAAATTATGCTATATCCAAACTAAGGAATATTCCACAATTATTGAAAGTCTATCTATTAAATTTGGAAGGGCTGATTTTAGATGATGTCCATGATACATTGAATTGTGAAATGTCAAGTTACAGAGTAATGCTATAATATGATCCCATTTTTGAAAAAGAAAAACAAAAAAGCCCCAGATTCTGTTTGTTTTTACGTATATGAGTTTGGAATGCATGTAGAAGGAAGTATACCAAACTATTAATATTGATTTCTTCACAGGATGAGATTATAAGGGGATTTGGGGGAAACTACAATGCTTTCTTTATTCACATATTGTACGACTTGTTCCAAAAAAAATGTATTACTTTTATAACTGAATAACTATAAAGTTGACTTTAGACTTAACCAAGAGCCAAAAAGCATTAAGGGCTGTGCTCAAGGAATCATTTAGATCCCTTCTAGTTCTGATCACCCTGGGACACCCATTTCCTGTACCCTACATCAAGGTCCATTTACTTGAAATTTCAGAGTTGCCCAAAACCACACCATATCTTTATAGTGATGTCCATTCTAATGCACCCACCTTAGAGCCCACGTGTGAGAGACCCAGGGTCCTGAAGTTGGATTTCATTACCAGACTGCAACTTTAGATCCTAGCCCACTCTGGGGACTTAAGTGAAAAGACAAAGCAATTCCCTGTATCTCCTCAGGTTCCCCCAGAGCATCACCTTGCTCCTTTCAAACCTGTGTGACTCACCCAAGTGCACCTGAGGTTCTTTGAGGACAGAGCCATGCTATATGTCATAGAGATAATTTAAGGGGACTTGCAAGGACTTCAGGTCCCAGGAAGCCCCTAGTACTAACATTGTGAGAGTTGAATATGGAACACACACACACACACACACACACACACACACACACAGAGGCAGGATGCTGTCCCTGATCTCTGAGAGCCATCCTCAGTCCTCCCATTGGCCTGCCAGGCTTCTCATAGATGTGAACGGAGTAGAGAACCACAAACTGATGTTACACTGATGCTTTCTTTTTTACCCCTTAAAGAAAATCATAAAATATTCCACACAAAAATTTATGACACAAATGTGTAGTTATTTGATAATCCTGAAGTAAACTCCTACGTAGCTACCGCCCAAATCAAGATATAGAGCATTGCCTGAACCTCTCCATGTGAACCTTTCCAACAATGTTCTCATCCTCTCACTAGAAGAAAGCAATATTCCATATGTTATGGCCAATCATTTCTTAGCTTTTTTTTTTTTTACAGCTTTACCACCTTTGTATGCAACCCCAAACGATATTTTAGTTTTACCTACTTTGAATTTACTATAAATAGACTTATGTTGTGTGTATTCTTTAGTGTCAATATAAAAAAAGACTTATTCATGTTGCTATGTTTAGCTATAGTTCACTCATTTTCATTGTTGCACAGGATTCTGTTACATGATTACAACACAATTAATTGTTTTATTGTTGATGGTTTTTTGGGTTGTTTCCAGTTATTGGCTACTACAAACCAGGCTACTATGATCATTGTGTATGTGTCTCCTAATGTCATATACGCAAGTGTCTCTAGAAAGAAATGAAATTGCTGGGTCACAGGGCTTGCATATCTCCAACTTAGCTAGATAATGCCCATTGTTTTCTGAAATGTACCAATTTACATTCCACCAGCAGTGACCAAGACTTAGTACTCTACCCTCTCACCATTATTTTATGGATACTCTTTCTTTTCTCAGAGTCTCTGAACATGCTGACCCTCCTTCCTAGCACATTCTCTTTTCCTATTTCCTTATTTATCTTGCTTACTGTTAGGTGGTCATTAAGGACTCTCCCTCCTGGCATTCTTCCCTGACTCTTTAAAACTAGGTTATATGCCCCACCCCATATTCCCATAATCCCCTCCATAGTATGTATCACACTGTATTATAACTGTTATAACTTCTTATTACTTTCCTGTCTTATTCTGTTCCTCCCTCCCCCACCAGACTGAGGGATCCCCAAAGGCAGGGGATTGTATCTTGATCTAAAGCAGTGAGCACTCGTTGGTGCACAAGACAAAACTGAAAAAACAGGTAGAATCTATTTCTTCCTTCAACTCATGGCTCCCTTCAACCATTAGGAAGCCAGGTGAGTATTAAGGCTTTTCAGAGAATTGTTGCCAAAACAACAAATAATAACTCTGGGGAAATTAATTGTCAGATCTGGCTCTTTCATTAGTAGCTCATCAAAGGACTGTGAGCCCCCAGGGGGACTCTTAAAAATAAGTAACCGATCAGCATGGAAGGAAGGGCATCCTCTTCCCAACACACCCCCTGCCACCACCACCACCAACACACAAACAGACACACCTCCTGCAAGTTGCAGTCTGGCCATTTAACACAGTTATTACCAACTCCCACTTAGTGAATTATGAGCAAGAGCCTCGAGAGAGCTTTCAAAGATCTTCAAACGAATGTTTAAAAGCCTGCAGTTGCTCAAACAGGCTCAGCTAATGGCATTTATTACTTGGAGGATAGGGTATTTACATAAAGCTGGATTTTTATTATAATGGTCAGACGGTTCCCCAGAGGGAGGGTGGAAGGGAGAAGGGAAGGTGAAGATGTAAGCATTCTACTTAAAGCTGATTCCAACTGATGTTGTCACAGCTACGGTAGGCATTGAGTAGGTGACCATTGGGCAGAAGGGGCTAGATACAGAGAATGGTATTGGGTTCCCCTAGATCAAGAGTCAGCACTCTGGATGATCTAGGGAAGGTCCATCCTTTATCCTAGCTACACCTGGAGTGGGGCTAATCCAGGGTATTCACTGTCTCCTGCCTTCATCAGTGGTTCTAGGGATCCCAATGTACTCATGTGCATGACAATGGTCAAGATGAATATGGATTGAAGCCAGCTGTTGCTGACTTCAAGGAGCTTCTATTAGTTGTTTATTACTGCATAATTAACCCACCCCCCCCCCCTCCAAAATTTAAAGGCATAAAGTAACAATTATTTTTTGTGATTCTGCTGATTGGGTGATTCTTCTGCTGGTCTTGTCTGGGCAAATAATGCAACTGTATGTAACTAGCTGGTGGGCTGGAGGGTCAGGCAGTGAGTATGAAGTTAATTGAAGAGTTGATACCAGGGATGAATCTGGAAGATGCATCTTCCAGGGGGACATCACTGAAAGGGATATTTTAGGAAGAAGCAGAAGCCTATGAAGAAAGGTATGAACTGATTGGTAGGAGTTTGGGAACCAAGGAGATTGGTAAGTGGTTCTGAATGACCAAATAATAGAAGGAAGAATGATTTCAGAAGACTCTGAAGAAGTGAGTAGAACATTTGATAATATATAGGGGATTTGACCATTATTCTGCAGATTTTGTGGAGAACTGGAATGAATGATAAATAGCATCTAAAAGAACAATTACTTCATACCAGTCCTGTTACTGAACATTGGAGATGCAGCATTGGTTCATTAAACCTTGTTATTACTACCAGTTTACAAATGAAGAAAGAAACTGAAGCACACCCAGGGTCACATAGCTAATTAAGTGCTGAGGATGTGATTCAGAATCTAGGCAGTCTGGCTTTAGAACTGGTTATCTTAGGGACACTGGGTGGCTCAGTTGGTTAGGTATCTGACTCTTGATTTCAGCCCAGGTCATGATCTCAGGGCTGTGAGATAGAGCCTTGTGTTGGGCTCCACACTGGATGTGAGTCCTGCTTAAGATTCTTTTTTTTTTTTTTTAAGATTTTATTTATTTATTTGACAGGCAGAGATCACAAGTAGGCAGAGAGGCAGGCGGAAAAAGAGGGGGAAGCAGGCTCCCTGCTGAGCAGAGACTCAATCCCAGGACCCTGAGATCATGACCTGAGCCGAAGGCAGAGGCTTTAACCCACTGAGCCACCCAGGCACCACCCTGCTTAAGATTCTATCCCTCCCTTTCCTTCTACCTTTCCCCTCACACTAAAAAATAAGAACTGGTTATTTTAGTTACTATATTCCATAGCCCTTCGTTGGGGGGGGGGTTGTTGAGTTGGCAGTGGGACAATTAATGAGAAATGAGACAGGATTAAATTTTCACTTAATACTCCGAAATAAGCTGAATGAACTCCACACTTTCAGGAGGCAGAATTGTCACATCATTTATTTCCTTAAGCCAAATGTAATCAGTTTAAAGTCCCCATCCAGCTGGCCAGGAAGGGAATTTAGCTAGTCATAATTGAGCTTCCTCCCATCACCTCTCCCAACTGAATTAAGGTCACAAGGGCTTACTCAAAGCAGGTCATTGTTCCCACAGGTGACTTTTGGAATGTTCATTGTCCAAACTCATATATTTCTTCAAGACTGGTGGGTCTGAGGCCTGAAGGCCAAGCATGGACACAGGAACCCTTGCAATGTAGGAAAACCTTAATAATGACCTTTCTATAGCTAGGCTTTCAGGCAGCCTTCCTTGGCATCTCAGAGTTCTAGAAGTGGGTGTGTCTATCCCACGCTCCCTAAATGAGATCACACGCTCCCTAAATGAGACTCTTACAAGACTGTGAAGGAGAACAATTGGTTAAAAGGAAAGGACCATTGAAATATGTTTTCTTTTATCAGTCTGATTCTCCAACAAAACTGATGGACTCCAGCACACTTAATTTAAATGAAATGCACGTTCTCAGAGCTATAAAAATGACTTTATCATAGTCAAGAAGAGAATGATTTAAAAAAATGAATGTGTGGGTGAGTGAATCCAGGATGTCCAGTGGTAGGGGATGGAGAACTCAGATTGCTATCTTGATTCAGCCTCCACTGGGTTCATGATGCTCCCAGTGGCTGCCCTATCACTGAGCAGGGGCAGGACGGCCAGAGTAAACCGTGCCCCAGTCCCATCTGGCACAGAGCATGGCTGGCTGAGCTGGCCTGGCAGCGCCCAGCCCCCTGCTGTGGTCAGAGCAGAGTAAGCACAGCATGTGGGACCCTGGGTTTGGATGTCAGCTCTCTCACATAATAGCTGTGTGGCTTTAGGTAAGCTGGTTAACCACACCACACCTCACTTCCTCCTTCCAGAGGATGGGAATACTGGTAACAGCAGGACTTTGACCAAATTGCTATGTAGATTAAATGTAACACATATGTAGAGTGATCCCAGTGGAGGCCAGGGCCGGCTGGCTCGGTGGTGGTGTTTTCACTCAGACCTGCGCTGCCTTTCCAGGCCTGGCTGGGGGCAACATGGGGCCTCTGGTCCCTTGGAAAGGAATCATTTACTTGGGAGGAGCCTTGCATGTGGCTGTGAGCATGCCTTTGACTCTTCCAACAAGCCATAGCACCCAACTGCTATAAAACTTGGTAACAGTGCATACCCTGGAGCCAACTTCTTGGGTTCAGATCATGGCTCTGCTACTTAGCAGCTGTGTGAATTTGGGCACAATATTCCACCTCTCTGCCTCATCTGTCCATCCACAATCCTTACTTCACAGTGTTGATGTGAGGATTAAATGTGAGAACTCGTTTAGCATCCCTTCCCACATTCTGACTCTAGATTTCATCTGCTATGTGTCGAAGTGACCATCCATTCATTCCTACATTTATATAAGGAATTGCTGCTTAGTGCTGAGTCTGAGATACACCAGCAGGGGAGGTCTAGTTCCTACACTGCCTCATTGAGTCATTCCACAAATACCAGCCAGGGCTGCTCCAGGACCCAGACATCCCGCAGAGAACAGAGCCCCAGGACCCCACAGTCTAGTGCGGGAGACAGACAAGAAGACAAAGGACAAATCCAAATACAAGTTTAGGTGGTCATTATTGCAAAGAAAGAGTGGGCAGGAAAAGGGTGGGGGGGGCGCGATAGGGAAGGTTCTGTTGACTCCAACAACCTCAGTTCCTTCCCCCCTTCTCTAGAGTGGTGTACCTTCCACGGGGTGGAGGAATTCACAATCCCGAGGTGTCCTCGACTCCTCCTCCCCATTCCCGCTAAATCTAACCAGCCACTAGTTCTGTAGATTTTACTTCCCAAATAGCCTACAGGTCTCCACCTGTTCTCTGTCCCCCAGACCTACCCTTCCCAGGACATATTCTCTCCCACCGGGACAACAGCAATGGCCTTCTCTCTGGTCCCCTGACTTCCAAGTGTCACCTCCCCACCCCACCCAGGCACCAAAGGCAGAGGGATATTTCTGGAACACAAATCAAGACCCCCCCCCCCCATACACCTCCTCAACCTGCCGGCTTCCCCCCCACACACACCCCAACCTTCTCTCTTCGGATTCCTGCTGCCCTCAGGTGTGGCCCCACCCAGGTCCTGGGCCTGGAATTCGGGGGCCTCCAAGACCTAACCCCACCGACACTGGCTCCACCAGATCTTCGGGGATCCCACAGGCCGGTTTTGGGGGCCTTGCTCTGAGTCTCCCACAGTGCCTGATGCCGCTTCCCCGATATAAAATGTGGGTGTCCATACAGAGCGGGGGAAGGTCAGGGAACCGGGTCCGAGGTTTGGCGTAGGACTGGGCCGAACTCAACGTAAAACTCCCTTCGCACCTGGCACTCGTGAAAGGATGGGGGCTAGAGGGGTGGGTTGGGGGGCTCGCGGCCCGAGACCAGGTGCACGCCCTGCTAGCCCGGCCCCGAGCTCGGAACAAAGGGGCACTCGCCAGCAGCTTCAGACGCCGGGGCGCCGCGTACCCCAGCACCCCTCCTCTCCCACCGCCCCCCCACCCCGACTCCCGCTCCCTCGCTCTCTGCGCCTGCGCGGGGGAGGGGCCCGAGAAGGGTGTCAGGGGCGGGAGCGGTTCCGGGACCAGGCCTGAGCGCGTGATGAGGGGGTCCCCGCCCCCCGCCTGCGGCCGCGATCTCCCATCCGCTCAGCGCCAGTCCCGCCGGCGAATTAACAAGCGGCACTTGACGTTTGCCGGCGGCTGCGGTGGAGCTGGGCGGGAAACTGGTCGTTGCCGAGAAAAGGGGAACCCGGGACGAAACAACGCGGGAAGGGGCGAGGACGCCCTCCCGCACTTGCTGAGCTGAGGTGCAGGACAGGAGATAAGGGACCCGTGATCAGAGGAGGGGACGCGGCTCCGGGCCCCCAAAGCCTCCAGGGCCCTGCCGCAGTGGGCCCAGGCCCGAGTGTTTCCGGACACGCAGTATGAGCACAGGGCTTGGGCCGGCCTTTCCGACGTCTGGGGTTGAAAGAAGCCCTGACTATTCACCGTGGCCACCGGACCCGGTGTGATCCTGTCCCTGTCTCTGCTCCAGCCCACCCGTGCCGTGGTGCCCTTTAGTGTACTGGGGACAATGCCTGCACCCACATACCCAAGCAGAGCAGCCAGAGACGCCTTCAGAGGTGACACATTATGTCCTCTGAGCCCTCTTCTCAGAGAGGCCCCAAGCTGGGCCTATAAAGACTTGAGCAAACACTAACATACTCGTGGCTGCATCCTCAAGATGACTCTAGCCCCCCTTAAAGTGCCTGCCTGAAAAAAACACAACCCTTCCAAAAAAACTGACCGTTTCTTCCAGAGGACACCTGAGGACACGGCTCCGGTCTCCGGCCTTGCGGGGAGGGGAGGAGCAAACCCAGTTGGGTTTCACATGGACCAAATCCCCTCTCCCGCCACACTTGCGTATTTTCACTGCCTTGACTTTTCTGAGCCTCCACTTCCTGCTCTCCCTAACCCCTCATTCTCTCTTTAAAATGCTCAATCACCTTTGCACAAACCAAAGTTGAGGTGGGTTCACGCTGGACTCTTTTCCGTTTTGCAACAATACATTACTGATTAAAATTGGTCCTTACCAGGGTGGCTGGGTAGCTCGGTTAGGCATCTGACTCTTGGTGTGGACTCAGGTCATGATCTCATGGGTGGTGGGATCTGAGGGCCACCCCCAGCCCCCAATCTCCTCCAGGCTTCTCTCTGGAAGCTTACCCTCTAAGGATTGAGGCAGCGGTCCCTATTTTACTCATTTGCAACTCACCATTAAAAATCCGTGTTTTATCCATGTGGCACCCATACTGTTAATTACTTAATATTGTTCTTTAAATTGACTCAACTATCTTACTATTTTCAACGACTTTACTAAATTTCACAATGACTACTTTCTACTTTTATATTTATTTAAATGGGAGATCACAGCATTGCCATCCGCAGAAAATCAGTATCTGGGGATTGGGAGGAGGGGAAGCAAGGGGCCAGCCTGGCCTCCATCACAGCCCTGACTAAAAAGGAAAAAAAAGACACTTCCGGTGCTCATTTGCAGCTCTAGCCTACAGCTGGGAGAGCAGGGAAGCTGAAGCTGCAGGAGCTGTCCACCAGGGCCCCAAGGACAGTTCCCTAGAGATCCCTGTGGCCGTGGCTGAGTCACAGCAGAGATGCTGGTTTCTTGTCCCCCAAACCTAGTGGCCCCTGGTCCCAAACAAGACATGTGAAGGGCATGTGGCTAGCACTGGGGAACAGCGGTCCTGCAGACTCCAGGGGTGATGAAGACGCTGGGGACATTTGTTCATTTTCCCTCCCTCCCTGGAAAGTCAAGACTAACAATCCTAACAATACAAAATGTGTTTACCTGTTGGAGGCAGCCTGAGTGGGGCTCACCAGCCCCAGTGGCTTTGATTCTTGAATCAGGCAGAGTAACATTCCTCTAGGAACTCCTCTGCCCAACATTAATACTTTGCTAAGGGCAAAAGGCAATCTTAGCCCCACCCCCAGGATTCTGTAAGTCTACTTTAAGGTATAAAAATTCCTTTGGAAACGTCCTTTATTTCTACCCCCAAGATGTATGTTGGCAATCATCCCCTAAGCACGTGACCCACTGATATACATTTGAAGGGTCTCATGACTAAAGTTTTATTAAACAGTAATAAATTATCTTTTCCCTTTTTAAAAAAGATTTTATTTATTTACTTGGCAGAGAGAAAGAGAGAGAGCAAAAGCAGGGGAGTAGCAGGGGAGAGGGAGAGGGAGGAGCAGGCTCCCCACTGAGCCTGGGCTCATGACCTTGGGATCAAGACATGAGACAAAGGCAGACACTTAACTAACTGAGCCACCCAGGTGCCCTAACCGACTTTTCCTACCAACAGCTTGCCGCTCAAGATCCTGGAAACCTTGCTTCTAAATTACTTAGACACTTGCGCTATCCCTAATCCCTTCTCAGCTTGAAAGTATATAATGGGCCACTCCTCATGACCCCACTGCAGCTCTTTCTGCCCACAGGTCCTGTCCCTGTGCTTTAATAAAATCACCCTTTTGCACCAAAGACATCTCAGGAATTCCTTCTTGGCTTTTGGCTTCGAACCCCAACATTTTTCCTACATCAGTATGGCATTATCAGGTTGCTGTGCAACCCTTGGCGAGACACTGGGAAGACAAGCTGCTCAAAGGGCAGTGACACCGGGTTGGGTGCTAGGGATGCCTCGCTGAGCAAGGAGCCCAGGGTCTCTGTCTGCAGTGGAGAGCGAGGCAGTTATACACTAGAGAAGAGCACAGAGGTGCTGCAGTGGGGAAGTTTGAGGGGCCGGGGGTTCTGGGGTGATGGGAGAGGAAGTACCATCCACCTGGAGGGTGTAGGAGTGGTCTGACAGTCAGGTAGGGCTTCTGGGAAGAAGTGGCAAGCTGGTGAAGTCCAAAGCCCAGAGCTTATGTGAATCAGTCAAAGAATAAGGTGAAGGGGTGGAGGATGCTTCCAGGTGCTTCCTTCTCCATAACTGCTCCATCAGCCAATGCATGGGTGCCCCGCAGAACTCTCTCCAGTCGTCACACACAGGAAGTTGCTCTTCTCTTCCAGAAATCAGAACATGGGGACTGAGCTGTAGGAGTGGTTGATGTGACACTTGTACACAACCCAGCACATGAATAAGGGAATTGCCCACGATTACTCTTGATTATGCCATTGTGACTGATGCTGTAATCCAGGGCAAAAGTGTCCTCGTGCGGGAGAGAGAGATAAGGACAGATATTACAGGTGCTGCCCAAAGAGAGGGAGAGGGCAGCCCTGCCTCCTCCCACAGCTTATCAGGGCAGGCGCATGGAGGAGGAAGTCTTTGGAGGCAGCCAGGAGGAGTCCGGGACCTGTATTCTGCCCAGAATCCTTCCTTGTCCTACACAAGACGCTCCATGGCTCTGTCTGCTCTTGCTAACCCAATGTTTCTCAAATTTGAGCATGAACCACCTGGGGACTTATTAAAACACAGGTTCTGCACCCCCAGAGGTTCTGAGTCAGTAGGTTTAACAAGGTTCCAGGTTGCTCATGCTCCTGGTCTACAGACCACACTTAGAGCCTGGTTGTCCAGCCTCACCTCTCCCCATCTCATCCCATCCCGCCCTGTATCCTCTACAAATGGAGAAGGAAGCACCTGGAAGCATCCTCCACCCCTTCACCTTATTCTTTGACTGATTCACATCAGTCAATTCACATCCCATTGTCCATGACCAGTATTTTTAAACAAGCCAGGTGGTTCTGATGTGCGGTAAGGGTCAGGAAAGTCTTTCCCAAGCACCAAGAAAGAGATCATGGGATTTGGAACTGAATTGACTAGGAGCTGTGAACAAAACAAGACAGAAATTAAACAAACACCAGGCCTTCTGGAGCTGTCCTGCTGGTTTATATGGAGGTCTGTAACTCCAGATCTCCAAGTTCTGACTGCGTGCCCAGGGTCCTCTCTACTCCAACCCCCATGATACCTGCATGGACAGTGTGTTTTGCAGCCTCTGTCTACATCCAGGGTGGCTCAGAAGAGTTAGTCCCAGGGGCCGGGAGCCCTGTAGCTCTCCTCACCCACTGCAGACATTACTAATCAATCCCAGTTCTCTCTATCCCCGGGGGACTGACTTAGCCTCAGAATATTTTCCAGGTTGGTCCAGGCACCCATTTCCAAATAAGCAGAGCTGGTACCCCAATTCACAACTATGTGGCCTGCTCAGGAACTGAGGCTGCCTTCCCCACCTGCTCTCTTGATGCCTCTAATGGCAGATGGCTTCAGTTTCATTGTCTGCTCCAGTCTCTGAGCTCTTAGTTCCATGCTCCTGCCTCTGCGCTGTCTTCTGGCACTCCCAGCCTCCCAGTGTTTTAGACTTAAGCTCTCTTGAGTGGCGTTTTGCTGTGGAACTCGGCGTTGGACCTGGTGACAGCTGATACTCAAATCATGTTCGTGGATATCTGACAGTGTGTGCATGAGAAGGTAAACTCTCTTGGGGTCTCAGTCATTATTCAGTAACACTCTACTCCGAAATTTACTAGCTTAAAGCAAGAGTAGTATTGGCTCCTGACTCTGGGTCAAGGATTTGCTCAGGTTTCAGCTGGATGATTCTGCTGCATCCGTGGCCTCGTGTGGCTTTCTCACGTGGCTGGCAAATGATACAGACTTCAGGAAGGCCTTTCCCCATGGCGGCTTGGTCTTCCTCGAGTTGCGGTGGTTGGGTTCCAAAAAGGAGTATCTCAAGTAACAAAGGCAGAAGCTGCTGATCTATTAGGACCTATTCTCAGAACCACGGCATCACTACTATCCCTGTCCACTGGCCAAACAGGCCACTGAGCTAGTCCTAATGTGGGAGGAGGGAAACGGGCTACCCGACTCCACAGTGGGAGCGACAAAGAACTTGCAACCACCTTTGGTTCACCAAACCTGGGAGTTTAGTGTCAGGGCACCCAGTAGGTGCTCCGTAAGTATTTCTTAGCGAATGACTCCATCAGTTCCATTGCCAGGAGGAGACCTGGCCAACCCAGCCCCCAGGCCTGCTCAGCATTCCCACCCACAAGCCCAGACCTTGCCCCAGACCCAGCCCTCCAGGGCAGTAGTAGATGACTGGTGAATTCTTACCCTGGTCTGGCATCCAGGAGGCAAGATGTGGGTGTGGGGATGGGTGGAGGGTTCCGGCAAAGAGGGCAGTGTCTGGGCTGCCCCAGAGCCCATTTCCATCTCATTGTCTCATTGATTCGGAGTTGGAGAGAAATGCTGATTTTTTTTTTTTTTTTTTTTTTTTTTTTTTTTTTTTTTTTGCACTGGAGACGGAGAGCAATCTGGGTTGCTATGCAACCAGCGCCTGTGCCCAGCTGATAACACCAGAGGAATTAACTGTCCTTGTCCTGCTCAGGCTCGGGAGGAGGGGGCTGCGGCTGCCCCCTCCCAGTGCCTCAGCCCCCACCATCTGAATCTGGCCCAGTTACAGATGGAGGAGTCCGGATCCAGGTCCCGGCCTGGCTCCAGCTTTACAGAGCAACCAAGGGGTGTCCGGTGCCTGAAGCCAAGGGGGGTGCCTTGTGGAGTGTGAGAGGGGGCTGCCTGGGGTGTTTGGGATGCAGGGCATCCTGTCTTCTTTGATCTGCTAATGAGCTGTGAATTAAAGACAAATCTGAACTGGAGGGAGGCTTTCAGGAGGCAAGGCTGGAGGAGAAGATGGGCAGAATGTGGGTACAGCAAATACAGCCCTGACCAGAGGCCAACCAGTGTGCCTGCCACGAGCCCTGCCAAGGCCCAGGCGGAAGCAAGCCAGGTAAGGGTAGGAAGCCCTGGTGGGCGGGGGAGACGTGCACAGTGGTGGCGGCTCCTTGGTGCCCTGGAAAAAGGCTGGGACTCTCTTATCCAGGGTCTGGAGACTGAAAGCAGCCCGTCTGGAGCCCCTGGGGATGGACGGCAGAGACCCGGGGAGACAATTTAATGTGGTTGCTTCCCCCACTGGACTGTCTCTTTAAGGCAAGGAACTTGGAATCTTTGGGTTTCAGGGTTGGACCTGCTTTTCTGTCCAGCCACTTAATAGCTGTGTGACCTTGGGGTCCTCAGTTCACCTTCCTGAACACCACTCTTCCCCACTACAAATAGGAGAATATCCCTCTACAGACTCGTCACCAGGACTAGAGCGATCACATATCTTGTTGAACCGTGGGAAACTACTATGTCGGTGAATGAGAACTGCTTCAAGAGCGAAAACTGCTTGAATGTCAACTCTCTCATTTGGGTCAGCCTTACATGGTGGGCACCGAGCAGGGTCCTGCTGCACATTAAAGACACCCGGTAAATAGAGGCAGTTTAAAAAAAAAAAAAAAGATTTTAATTTTTAAAGTAATCCGCCCACCCAATGTAGGGCTTGAACTCACAACCCCAAGATCAAGAGTCACGGGCTCTACAGACTGAGCCAGCCAGGCACCCTTAGAAGCAGCTATGGTTGTCTCTGCTGTCCTGGGTGGTGGTCCAGCATGCATGCTTAGAGAATGGATGAGTGAAGAAACCAGCATCAGGACTGAGCAGACCCAGCGGTGAGGGGCGGGGTGGGGGCTGGAACCGCAGGGCCAGAAGCTACTAACAGATCGGGGGCTCCTTTCCTGAGCCTAGAAGCCCCAGCCTGTCTGCTCCTCCTCTCCTCTTCCCCCCAAGCCCCCCCCCGCCCCTTCTCCACGTGCACAACTGTGTTTATTCCTCTCTCCTGCCCCATTTACCAAGCTGAAGTCTTGTTGTCAGGTTACCATGGTTACCATGTACTTGCACACTTACTCTGTGCCAGGCTCCAATCTCTGCACTTTGCAGGCACTAACTCACTTAGTCCTAACAGCAGCCTAACTCGAGAAGCTTATGCTTAACCCTTCGAGTTGGGGTTTATTGGGGTATCATTTACACACAATAACACGCACCTGTTTACACAGTTGAACAAGTTTTGGTAAATGGAGCATTGGAATTACGTAGTCAATACGTCTTACAGTGGCTTCTCTTGGTTGCCATTCATGAGAATCATTTGCCATCTCTTTTATTTGTGTTTTTTAGTGCTTTTTAATTTTTTTAAAGATTTTATTTATTTATTTGACAGAGATGACAAGTAGGCAGAGAGTCAGGCAGAGAGAGAGAGAGGAGGAAGCAGGCTCCCCACGGAGCAGAGAGCCTGATGCAGGACTTGATCCCAGGACCCCAGGATCTTGACCTGAGCCAAAGGCAGATGCTTAATTGACTGAGTCACGCAGGTATCCCTGTTTCTCATTCATTTCCTCCTTTTAATTGCTGAATTGTTGTTATGACTGAACTGTAACATTTCCCCGCCCCCCAAATTTTCATAGTTTGAAGCCCTTGACCCCAGCGTGACTGTATTTGGGAAGAGGGCCTTTGAGGAGGATATTAAGGTTAAATGAGGTCATAATCCAACTGGACCGATGTCCTTAGAAGGAGAGGAGGACGGATGCTTGGGAGGCTCAGTCCGTTCAATGTCTGCCTTCAGCTCAGCTCATGATCCCAGGGGCCTAGGACCGAGCCCTACATGGGGCTCCCTGCTCAGCGGGGAGTCTGCTTCTCCCTCGGCCACTCCCCTTCCACTCATGCTCTCTCACTTTCTCTCTCTCAAATAAATAAAAACTTGAAAAAGAAGAGGAGGAGGAGGAGGAGCCCCCAGAGATGTGCACACAGGGAGGAAAGTCCCCGTGAGGACACAACGGGAAGGGGGCCGTCTGCAAGGCAAGGAGAGAGGCCTCAGGGGAGAATGAGCCAATGACCTCAGGATCCTGCCTTTCCAGCCTCTGGAGCTGTGAGAAGTATATCTCTAGTGTTTAAGGCCGGGTCTGTGGTGTTCTGCTGTGGTGGCCGAGCTGACAGATACAGCAGAATCTCATCACGTGGGCATAGAGCCTCCCCCCCCGGCAGTGATGTCCGGTCCATGGACAAGGACACAGACCTAGAGGCACCCAGCACCTCGTCCAAGGCCCCTCAGGTCAGCCGAGCAGCAAGGCCACGTCTGCGGGACTGTGGAGTCCGTGGCCCTGTGGGTGGGGTGGAACGCAGCACAAAGTCGGTGCTTGCGGGAAAGCCAGGACGGGCCCCCAGTGCCCTGAAGCGAGGCATCCCTAGCTGGAGGCCAGAGGCTGGCAGTGCCAGGAGAAGGTAGCCAGGGCAGATGAGGTGCCCCGGGTCGGTCCTGCGAGCCTCTTGCCTGTTTCCTTGGACGGTGGGGGACACCGGCCTTCCAGGAGCCCACATGGAGGAGGGGCAGTGCCTCTCAGACTGAGGAGGACGGGGGGTGGGGGGGGAGGAGGCTGGAGAGAAGATCTAAGGAGTGAAAGGCCCCACCAAGGACTCAGCAGAGCAAACTGGTCCTGCCCTGCTGAGCCTCAGTCTGCTGGTCAACAAAATAGGCATGATAATGCTCCTTTGCTGATGGCTCTGAGGAGGAAGAAAAGAGACAATGAATGAGGTGGGGAGGGGAGTGGTCACCCCTTCTCCCAGAGGAGAATCTGGAGGCCGAGGGAAGAGAACGGACGCAAGGGTCTCTCCAGCCCACCAAGAACCATCCTGCTGGGGGCTGAGAGCGGGCCTTCAGGTCTGGGCTCCGAAAACGGCTTCTGGGCCTTTAATGCCACAGGACAGAGGTCCCATGACCGAGGCCTGCTTCTCCTCCAGTCCATGAGCTTCTGGAGGCCAGGGCTGTGTCCAGTTTTGTTCATCATCATATCCTCAGCGACCAGCAGAGCTCTTGACACACTGAGGGCACCAGCCAATATTCGTGGAATGAACGGAGAAACGATTGAAGGTAGCCATGCTTTTCAAAAAGGTACATGAGTAGCCTGACACGGTAGCAGAGAGTGCCAGAAACCATGGGTGCCCCTTCCTGAAATGTCCATTAAATCCAGAGTAGGGGAGAAATAGCCATGTTACAGGTTAACATCATTTTTTAAAATTGTGGCTGTTTTGTAAAAAGCTAAACATAGATTAACCACGGTGTAGCAATTGCACTCCTGGGGCTATAGACCCGGAAGAAGTAAAAATAGGAACTTGAACATGTACGTGTACACCAACACTCACTGCAGTGTTATTCACAAGAGCCAAAAGGTGCAACAACCAAATGTCCATCAATGAACCAATGGGTACACGGAATGTGGCATGTCCGTACCACGGAAAACCATTCAGCTTTAAATAGGAAGGCAGTTCCAACATGGACAAACCTTGAAGATATGATGCTGAGCGAAATAAGCCAGTCACAAAATAATAAATGCTATATGATTCCACTTACGAGAGATCCCTTGAGAAGTCAAAGTTATAGAGACAGAAAGCATGGTGGCTGCTGGTAGGGACCCAGGCAAAGGAAGGCCGAGCTGGTGTTTAATGGGGAAAGACTTTCTGTTTGGGAAGATGAGAAATTTCTGGAAACGGATGGTGGCGATGGTTACACAGCAAGATGAATGTACTTAATGCCACCGAATCGTGCACCTAAAAATGGTTAAAATGGTTAAAATGGCAAACTTTACATTAGTATACTGTTTTTTTTTTTTAAGATTTTATTTATTTATTTGACAGAGATCACAAGTAGGCAGAGTCAGGCAGAGAGAGGAGGAAGCAGGCTCCCTGCTGAGCAGAAAGCCCGATGCAGGGCTCGATCCCAGGACCCTGAGATCATGACCTGAGCCGAAGGCAGCAGCCCAAACCACTGAGCCACCCAAGCGCCCCTAGTATACGTTTTTAATACCAGTAAAATACACACAACTCCACAGCACTAGCATCGTTCTCATGGGGATCGGGGCCACCCTTCTGTCCCAGGGCAGGGTCACGGGCCATCTTCCAAAAAGACTGAGTCCCATCAGGAGCTCCAGGTACCAGCGTCCGCGCTGCAGGTTGGATGGAGAAGGCACAGGGGGAGGAAATGCGGTGACTTAAGGGGACATGTCTGGTCAGGTGATTTTTCCAGTAACCCACAAAGTCTGCCTGTCTTGTATTTATTTCCTTCACCAACTATCTCAAGTGTATGCCAAGTGCAGGTTACCTGGAGGGCTGTGGGGAAGGATGCCAAGGAAGACAAGCCTGGGTCTGGTCTCTGGAGCATCCAGGCCAAGAGGAAAGGCACGACACCCCTGTCTGTGAAATGGGCCGAAACCCCCCCATGGGATTGGAAGGGAGGAAGCTTGAAAAGCTCTTTGTATAGGGCCTGACCCAGAGCAAGAGCCTAAGAGAAGTCCGCCGTAGTTCTTGTTTTTTTTTTTTTTTTTTAAGATTTTATTTATTTATTTGACAGAGAGAGAGATCAGAAATAGGCAGAGAGAGAGGAGGAAGCAGACTCCCTGCCAAGCAGAGAGCCCCATGCAGGACTTGATGCCAGGACCCTGAGAACATGACCTGAGCCAAAGGCAGAGGTTTAACCCACCGAGCCACCCAGGCTCCCTTTTTGTTTTTTTTTTTTACTTTTCACTCTCATAGGAGGTAAAGAAGGTCCAAGTGAGTTGGTTAGGGGGGTGTGGGGTTCTATGAAAGGGCGAGCCCATGAGAGAGTTATTTTCTTATTTTGAATATAAGAAAAATATACTGGAGAAAATAGAGAATATCTACCCTGTACAAGGAGGAAAATCTCACTGAGGGGACAAAGTGGTGGCTTGCTAATCCTGATTTCTCTGCAGTTTCCCACCCCCACCCCAATCAAGAGCCTGGTCTAACATCAATCGCCGCCCCCCCCTACACTTAGTGCCCCCTCCCCATGATTCATTTGCCTTAGATCCAATTGTTCTCCCGGTCTCCTCAGTACGGGGCTCTTGATGGATTTGGTAATTGGAGTAATTACGGTAATTTTACCTTAAAGACAGGCAGCTGCAGATTTCCTATGGGGAGCCCCTCCCTGGGCCTCCTGCCAGCCAGTATTCAGGGAGGACAAGGACAAGTGGCTCCCATTCCCCTCCCCCAGAATGCAAAGTGACTGGGGTAGAATGAGCGCTTTCAATAGAAGGCATGTCCCATCCTCTCATTGCTGGGCCCCCCAGGACCACCCCCACCGCAAGAGGGGCAGAAGACAGTGGGATGGATTTGCCAGAAATCGCTTCTCTCCAGCACCCCCAGCATTGGCTCCAGGACTTGCAAAACACAGCAACTACATTCACTTGTTCCCCATCCAGTCCTGAAAACCAAGACAAGGGACCCCCCCCCCACACTCCTCACCAAACCCAGGTCTAAGGATGAAGACTCTTATAGATCCCCTAAAGCCCCAACTCATGTATCCTGTGGTCTCTGTATGAAAGAGGCAGGGAGGGCTGATGGACCCTGGGACAAGGTGAGGAGAGTCACCAGCCCATAACCAGGTCCCAGCAGCACCCTCCCATCCTCACCCCGCTAGGGCCTGGGCTCCCTGCCCCCAGGGGCAGCCTGAGAAATTTCTCCTTCATCCCAGTGCCCCTCAGAATCCAGAGACCAAAGTGCAGCAGACAGAGCTCTGATGCTGTCATGGTTAGAAGGCTTCCCAGAGGAGGGACCTCAAGGAAGTTCTCAGAGAAAGTATGTGGGACTCCCTCTGATGCTTGGGAGTCAAAGCCAGACTGCCGGTTGGGCCCACCTGTGAGGTGGAGCGCTGGTGGGTATGGAATTCCTCCCAACCCCCATCAAGGTAGGTGCCTCCTGGACACCTTGAGTTGGGGAGCAGGGGCCTGGGAGAAGGGTTAAAGGAGCAAAGGTCAAAGGAGGGACATGGTACCCTAGGTTAGCCTCCCTGGTTTGCAGGAATTATTGAGGACTAGAACTCACATTAATTGGATTATGAGTAATCGAGGTAACCTGTTCGCACCCCGTCCATATTCCTAAGGCTTTATGGCTTCGGTATGCTCCAGCAAGGTCCAAGGACATGGGGCTCCCCCCCCCCGCAAACATGGGTGGCAAGGGGAGGGGAATTAACATTCTCAAAACAGCCCTCAGCCAATCACTAATCAGAGTGGGCCTTTAAACACACCTCTTCTTCGTCCTTCAGGAGTGAATAACTCTGGAAGTGTTCTCTGTCTCCCTGAGTTCCTCTCTCAATGGAGTCCCAGTGTGATGCCTCACCATTCAGTGGCTCCCTGTCCCACGTCCCCACTGTCCTGCACTCAAATCCTTGTCTCTGGCCTGCTTCTAGGAACTCATACTGAGACACCACCCAAGCCAGGGGATGCTGGAGGGATGTTCTGACAGAATATCACGGGTCTGGGCTCTACTCCCAGTTAGACCACAGCAGACAGGACACCTCTTGTTGGGGTCCATACCCCAGTCAGCCTCACTGGGTCACCTCATTGCCATTCTGCCCACCTGATCTGGCCACTAGGTTAGACTGGGGCTACCGGAGTCGCGGGATCTGGGGGACTACTTAAAGCCAGAAGGGGACATGCCCGTGTGACATCACAGCATCACTGGATGGCCAGGGAAGCACATCACTGTGTCCTCGAGCATGGGGTGCGGTGGGGCGGGGTGGGGTGGAGTGAGGGCAGCAGCAGTGGCTGCAGAATTCCAACTTCTCTGGTCTCTCACCTCCCTTAGGTGAGCAGCATCTCCCCGCCCCTCCCACCTCCCTCAGGAGCGAATGAATGGATAGGACCTCCTGGGATTGGGCCCCCCAGGCCCTGCCCACCCCAGCCAGCCAATCACTGACTAGCCGTAGGTGGGTACAAGGGTGGGAGGAGTCCTGGGGAAGGCAAGATGGGAAAGGTCTAGGAGCAAGTCCAATAAGCCTAATCCATCTCTTAGCCCCGCTGCCCAGACAATCTCTCTTCCAGCACGTGATGCTCCAGCAACAATGGCCTTGGCCGACATCCTTCTGTTCCCTCTCCGCGGCGCCCCCTCTCCAGGCTCTTCCAATGGGTGACCCCTTCTCACTCTGGTGTCAGTTCAAGTGTCCCCCTCCTCAGGGAGGCCTTCTGTGACAGGGGCTATGCCCACATCTGCCCCACCCACATCCTCATGGATGGCTTCCTACAGTAAGCATCAGGGACCCCCTGTGACACACAAGAGGGTCAGCCTTGTATCTGTGAAATGGACCAGATGCACCAGGGAGTTAACACCCCCAGAAGCAGCTCTCAACCAATACAGGTGGTCGGGCAGTCCGTGATAACACTGTCTCTTCTTTACTCCCTAGCTGACACAGACCGGAAGCAGATCTATACCGTTGCCCGGAAATCCCTGCAGCATCGAGCCCCAGCTGCTCACCGCTGAAACCCGCTGGTTAGCACACCCTGCCCTGGCTGAAACCCGCTGGTTAGCACACCCTGCTCTGGCTCCAGCCTTCCTACTCACATCTCTACCTTCAACAGGGTCTTCCTGGGACCACTTCCCAAATAAACTTCTTGCCCTCCAATTTTTGGCTCAGGGTCTGCTTCTGGGGACTTCCAAACTTAGATCTTTCTCTGGCCACCCAAAACACCCACCCACATTCCTTTCACCCTCTCTCTAGGGGCTTTTCTTTTCTTTCTTTCTTTCTTTTTTAAAATCAAGTTTCTATTTATTTATTTGACAGAGAGAAAGAGAGAGTGTGCACCAGCAGGGGGAGGGGCAGAGGGACAGAGGGAAAACCTCAAGCAGACCCCTGCTGAGGGCAGAGCCCAATACTGGGCTTCTTCCCATGACCCTGAGATCATGACCTGAGCCACAATCAAGGGCTGAATGCTAAACGGACTGAGCCACCCAGGCACCCCAATAATTTTGTTGTATCTCTGGATAGTCCATGAGTTCCAAGAGAGTTGGGATCTTCCCTGTCTTGTTGATTACTCTGGTTCCAGCCTAGCCCAGTGCTGGGCATTGAATATCATTGTGGACTCGATACAGATTCCCTCGGTCATCCTTCTGTCCTTTGGAGTGACACAGGAATGGCAGATTGACTCCCCAGGAGCACAGAGAGGTTACCTGCAGCCCCACATGGGTACACCGGAGCTCAGGGCTGCCATCCAGTCCCACGTGGCCACCACTAAACACTGCCTGTCCCAGAGAAGCCCTCACTGGAATGCCAGAAGAGACACCTCTTCTGCCCAGGGGGCATTTCTGCCTTTGCCCAGGGAAATAGTCCCACTCGGAAGCATCTTTCCAAATCCCATGCTCCTTCCTCGCAGAAGCTGGAGGCAGGAAGGGCTTGTCTCCGTCAGCTCCAGCTGCATAACAAGACACCATAGGTTGAGGGACTTAAACACCAGACACTTATTCTCTCCCAGCTCTACGGGCTCGAAGTCCAAGGTCAAAGGTGGCAGAAAATTGGGTTTCTGGTGACAACTATCTTCCTGGCTTGCTGACAGTTGCCTTCTTATTCTATCTTCCCATGGTCTTTCCTCTGTGTGTCCAAAGAGAGTTTTGGTGTCTCTTCTTCGTATAAGGACACAAGTCTTATGGGATCAGGGCCCCATCTTATGACCTCCTTTAACCCTAATTACCTCCTTAAAAGCCCATTTCCAGAAACAGTCAACTTGTGGGTTAGGGCTTCAACACATGAAAGGAGGGGGGCATAATTAAGGAACCCATCACAGGGCTCCTTAAAAGAAATTTGATCCTAGCCCAAGTCAGCCCCCACTGCATAGAGCTTGGAGAAGCTAGGCACCCAGTGTGAGCTGTGCTAACCCAGCGGCAGGGCGGGTGCAGGCTCATCAATCATCATGATACCACTCGGTGGAAGAAGATGAGCCCTCAGATAGAGCCAAAGATGAATGGGCCAGCTGACATGTGATTAAACTGGGATCCTCTGCTGGTGGCTGATGGCCCACGCTGGGTGCCAAGTTAGCACAGCTGGGTGTGGGCTCACAGCACCCAACGAGGCACCTGCACCCTCTTCTCACCCAGGTTAAAGGATTGTCCCTCCAACAACACAGATCTCTACCATCCCGGCCCTCTTAATGAGAGAATGAGAGAGGCAGTGGGACCAGTGTAGGTGCTGGAAGCCATTAGGGAGAGAATAGCATTAGTTACTATTCAGCCTGCCTGGTTCCTCCTAATAATAATAATAGTGAGGGCACTGAATGAGGGCACTATGTACTTCAAGTGCATTTTCTCATTTCACTTATAGGACAAGGGAGGTCAGAGTTCAGTTAGGAGGTGAGGCAACAGTATCTAGAGGAAACAGACAGAGGGGCAAGGAAGGACTCATTTATTCATTCCTTCATCCAACAGATTTTTATTAAGCACCTACTGTGTACCATTATATCCACAATGGTGAGCAAAACCCCACATGATCTCTGCCTTCAAGGGACTACCTTGTATTTGGGGAGACCAATGACTAAAAAATGAATTAAATAAGATAACTTCAGGTAATGATAAATGTTAGGATGAAAATGAACCAAGGTGACGAGAGAGAATGTCAGAGGAGACAGTAGGATGGTCAGAGGAAGGGACATCTGAGCAGAGACCCAGATGTGGGAGGAGCTGGTCATGGGAGTGGCTGGACTAAAACTATTGTAGGCAGAGAGAGCAGCAAGGGCAAAAGCTCCAAAGCAGGAATGAACTTGGTATGTCTCAGGAATTGAAAAGCGGTTTGTGTGGCTGGCTTTGGTGGTTGTGCATGAATGGTAGGAGAGACATTAGACAGACCTCATAGGCCAGGGCAAAGACTTGGATACTATTCTAAGGGATATGGGATCTCTCTGGAAGGTTTTTAGTAGGAAGGCTTTCAGAAGAATTGAGTTTTTGTTTTACAAGGACCACTGTGCCTGCTGTACAGAGGACAAATAGGAGGGTGACAAGAGAGAACAGTTCTAATTGACAGTGAAGCCACTGAGGCTTTGTACCATCACATTCATCATCACCATCACTACCGTCACCACCACCACCACCATCACAATCATCACCACCATCACCACCACCACCACCATCACCATCGACACCACCATCACCATCACAATCATTATCACCATCACCACCACCATCGACACCACCATCACCATCACCACCACCACCATCACCACCACCACCACCATCACCATTGACACCATCACCATCATCACCACCATCACCACCACCACCACCATCATCACCATCACCACCATCATTATCACCACCATCACCATCATCAAAGGCATTGAGGTGATTGTGGCTTGGACTAGGATGGTGGTAGGAACAAGATGGTGAAGTGGGCAGATTGGAGTGTATTTTGGTGGACATTCCCATAGGGCTTGTAGGTGGATTGTGGGGGTAGGGAGGAACTGGAAAACAGAAGCAGCAATTTGGCTGAATCCCATGGTATTTCCCCCACTTGGATAATCTACCAAATCCCCCTACTTGCATTTTTTTTTTTTTAAGATTCTATTCATCTATTTGAAAGATAGAGAGAGCAGGAGCAGGGGGCGGGGCAGAAGGAGAGGGAGAAGCAGACTCCCCAGTAAGCAGGGGACTTGACATAGAGCTTGATGCCAGGACCTGAGATCATGACCTAAGCTGAAGGCAGATGCTTAGCTGACTGAGCCACCCAGGTTCCCCCCCACCCACTTCCATTCTTGACTGTCCCCTCTCGATAGAACCTACCAGGTCTTGATCCTGCTTCAGACAATCATGGTACGGCTGAAAGAGCACCAGATTTGGAATTGGGCATTTAAGCATCTAACTCTGTGCAGCTTTGAACCCATGGCATAACTTTGCGGAACTTCGGTTCCTTCATATGTAACATGGGACCATAGTAACACTTACCTCATGGGATTGTGGGGCTGGTGTTGGGCCAAACTTGTCCTTCATCCAGTCTGGGCTCTTTGGATGGAGCTGCTGGGGAAACTGAGGCCACTCAAAGGCTCTTAATCTGTTGCAAGCAGGAGGGGTTAAGTCAGATGGATATCCTCTACCATGCTTCTCAGAATTCTCCAGTAGAATTAAGCTCCGTCTCCTCAGAGCAGGGGAAGCCTCACTGGTTGCCTACCTGGCAACCTGTTTGATGATGGGTCCTTTTATGAGCTGCCTCCCCTCTCACCTCCCCACCACTTTGTATCTCTTGTGGGGGGGGGGGTCACTATTTGCACTTGAATCATTGTCTCAGGGGCTGCTTCTGGAGGAAACCAAATGGAAACATTGGATTACTGCAGAGGTTAAACTTGTAAAGCCCTGAGCATATGTTAAGCACTTCATAAATTCATTGTTGAATAAATGAATGAGTGAGGCTTCCCCTGCTCTGAGGAGACAGAGCTGGGAAAGGAGGAGGAAGAAGGGAGAGACCTGGAACGCTGGGAAACGAGAAGGGGAGGCCTTGGGCATTTCTGGGAAATGAGAGAGGGCCAGCCTTGTGCCTGCCCACAACATTCAGCTACCGGCCAGGACTCCAACCCTCCCTCTCCTAAGTTCTCTTCCTGGCCCTAGGGTAGGGATAGGTGCAGGTGCGAGGTGTGGCCAGAACCCTTTGTGAAACAGCCGTTCCCACACCAAGCCCCCAGGTTCACTCCCTGAAGGGACAGCACCCACTAAGAGCTGAACTGGGGAGAAAAAAAATCCTGAATGAAGTGAAAGCAACATTTCACACGTGGCTTTCATCTTCAAGTGGAATTTTAAATATGATATTACAGAATGGGAAGATTGTACAACACTGAAATTATGAGAGCTGCAGAGAGTCTCTGTCTTGTTTTTCCAGATCTTCCTGGGGCTGGGGGTGGTGGGGGTAGAGCCTTGGCTCCTCCTCCCTCTCCCTCCTGGAGGCCCAACCCCTCCTCTTTCAAGGCAGCCCAGAGAAGGCAAGGGGTTTGGCCCAGGCCATAAACCTCTTCTGACTTGGTCTCCAGGACTGCCCCAGGATATACTCTAGGGCCACTTTCAAAGTAATTTCCCTGGGAGAAAAAAAATAACTGCCTCTCAAGAGAGGTGCTGTATTTTTTATTCTCCTCAGGCTGGGACTCACGACAAAACTCTGTGGAGATCCAAGTCCCTGGGTGCTGTGGCCATACAGCCAGCCCGTGCAGGAGTCACCATCCTGAGGGCTGGGGAACCCGTGGGAGAGGGGGCTCTGCGTGTAGGGTCCTGAGGGGAGGAGACAGCGCCAGCCCCAGCCCTCTGTGGGATCTGGGAGCCATCGCAGGGAAGGGTGCTTCTGAGGAAGATCTAGACCTTTCCCTGAGGCAGCTGCGCTCCCACGCTGGGTCTACTGGCATAGGCCATAGAGCTTGATGCCAGGTGAGGCAGGGTGAGGCATCTGAGGCTGCTCCTCGGAGCTCAGGGTTTAGGGGGGCTCGGTTTAATGACCCACTGGCCATGGGGGTTGGAGCAATACAGAGCTAAGCGGAAGAGCTCTGGGTCCAGGCGATGTTCACCTGTAGGAAGCAGGGAGAAGGGAGGTGGCAGGCAGTGGGTGGGAAGACGCCGCTGGCCAGGAGCCTCACCGGACCAGTGCACCGCCCCAGTGCACCGCACGCACCCCTACCTGTGTGAGCTTCGGCTGCTGTGGCTCACAGCTACCCCTCTGTCTGCAGAATGGGCCTCTGCAGATGTCAGGTGCCTTGCAGGGGTGGTTGAGCTGCCTTCCCCAGGGCATCCCACAGCCAAAAGCTGCCTGGCGAGGTGGGAAACACAGGCTTTCCGGCCTCTGATGCAATTTGCACTCTAGCGCCCCCGTGTGGCCAAGGCTGGACTTCTCTCTTCTTCCCCTTCTCCCCTAGCTTCCTCCTAAAGCTTGGCCTGAGGAGCACTCCCTCAAGGCACGACCACCATCCACGCCTGGTCTTAGCCTCTGCTCTTCAGCCAGAGGCTCTTGGAGTGGAGTCCCTGCACTGCCAGCAGCAGCAGCACCGGGGAACCTGCTAGAAATGCGGATTCTCTGGGTCCAGCCACTCTGTCTTCACAGCCCTTTAGGGGATTCTGACCCTGTGGTACAGTTTGAGAATCACTGCCTGCAGAACGGCATCTGGCAAGAAATGCCCATCCTTGGCTCCCCCAAAACCAGGGGAAGAGGCCTCAGAGCCCGGCGTGTGTTGGCTGAATTCCTTCCGGAATCCCTGGCCAGGAGGTGCAGGAAGAGCCTCCTCAGCCAGGGAGCCCCAGAGGCATCCCTTTCAGTGGTGGCACTGGCAACTGTCTCACTAAAAAATTTCTGCCCTCCCCTGCCTCAGGCCAGCTCTGGGCAAAACTCCACATTCCTGGACAGAATTCTGAGGCACGGCACAGGCTGACCCTCTACCTCCTGGCCGGGTCCCACCTGTGTTCATGGGAGACAGAGGCCCGAGGGGAAGGCTCAGCCCAAAGTGGGCTCTGGTTTCCCCCAGAGGAGCCTAGTGAGCCCTCAAGGTCAAGAGCTCCCAGGACTTGGGCTTGGGCCCCCCTGCCCTATGCCCCCGGGACTTACAGATATTCCCTCCAACCTCTTAGAGGAGGATGTCGCGAGGCAGAAACAACAAAACCACTGATCTTTTCTCCTAGAGGCAGCGAGGTCAACTGCTTCTGGACCGGAAGCCTGGAAGGGCCAGCCTCACAGATTTGGGGTGCCAGGTGCGAGAGAAGACAGAAGAACCCGGAGCCCCTGAAGGAGCCCAGGGCCCAAAGGGAGGGGAGAGGTAGCCGGATGGCACTCAGGGGACCAGCCCTGGGTATCCTCTCACCAGAACATCAGGATGGAGGCTATGAGGGTGTGGAATGAGGGGAGACAGATGGGAATAGGAGTCTGCGGTGAGAGGCAAATTCTAAGTCAGTGTGGGTTATGGATATTGTATGATTACATATAAGAACTAAAATTATTATATAGTTATATTATAATTGTGGATATCCCGAGTTCAGCTGCAGAATCTGTCCCTTTTGCTGTGTGGCCCTGGGCAAGTCCCTTTCCCTCTCTGGGCCTTAGTTTTCCCATTCATGCAAAGAGGAAGTAGATGAGACACTTGCTAAGGCTGGCTGGCAATCCAAGATCCCTCATGCCAGTTCCATCAAGGAGGCTCCAAAGGTTTCAGGCTGTTTCTTGCATCCTGGAACAACTGCAGTGTACCAGCCCCACTAATCCTCTCTCAGCATTTTGGCCATGCTGCCTAAGGACCTTTTCACCTGTGGGTTTCTCTGCCTGGAACCCTTATCTCTTCCCCCAAACTATACCAGGTATGTTGTTTGACATTTACATTACTCCCTGTATGTCTTGTAAAACCAAATACAGTTTGTAACTTGATATTCACTTTGTGGCTTTTGACTCCTGTCTGTCTCTTCTACCAGGTTGGGAGCTGGTAAGTCCAGGGCTCCTGTCTATTCTTTTCATGGTGATTCTAGCCTTCCCCATGGTACCTGGTCTATAGTAGGCAGTCATTAAATATCATTATTATTCGGAGCCAAGAAGCTAAGTCTGCAGAACCCACTTCTGAATACCTCAAAGAGGGAAAAGCCAATGGCATGAGCAACTCCCCTCAGTAGTAAGCTCTGAGGGACTGGTCCCTTCTTGCACCTGCTTCCTGCAGGGGAAGGGCTCCTGTCTCAGCACTCTGTGAACAGCCTAGGGACATGGGCCACTTCGGGGGCTGGGAGTCAGCGGCACCTCCCGGGGATCTGTGATAAGCCAGGCCACCTGGATCTTTGGCACTTCGGAAGTCTACAGAGAAAGAAAAAGATCCATCTGCAGAGGACACATATGCATTCCTGGAATTCAAATGTGTGAGCATAAACACACACGTGCACTTACACAAAAACCCACGTTAGAAATACAAGACGCACACATACACCAGCCGTCTGTACACAGAGCATCTCATGTGCACGTACATAAGGCCCCTGAAAGTGTGCATACACAGCCATGGAAACACGAGTGTGCACGAGGCTTCACACTCAGACACACACGAGTGTGTGCAATGCACCTAGACACGCACGCATGTAGGTTTATATAAAGGTACGTCATGCACAACACGATGGCGGTCAAGTTCTTTGTTGAGCGCTCCAGTAAGGACCCCTGCTGCGGACTCGCAGGAGCACTCCAGGTTCTCGGGAGGCCATTCTTTCCTACCACTCCTCTCCTCACCCCAATCACCCCACAGCTCACCATACAATCCCCACTTTCCCAGCCCTCTGTCAGGCACACAAAAGGCCTGCGTAGCGGGGGTACGGGAGATGGCTGCTAGAAGTCCCCGCACCCCGCTACTTCCCTCCCGCTCAGTCGGAGCTTCTCCCGGGTCTCAGAGACACGAAGTCCCTCGCTCGCTCCGACGGGGC
This sequence comes from Mustela putorius furo, assembly GCF_011764305.1. NCBI lineage: Eukaryota > Metazoa > Chordata > Mammalia > Carnivora > Mustelidae > Mustela > Mustela putorius. The sequence continues at coordinate 7,521,352 of NW_025421464.1, read as the reverse complement.
CGGCGCGCCCCCTGGTGGCAGAATCCGCAGCGCCGTTCCTGGCTGTCAGGTTGCGAGCACCTGCAGGAGGCGGGAGCCCGCCGCCCCTGGTCCCTTCCGCCTGGCAGGGGACGCTCAACACTGCCAACACTGCTTCCCAGTCGCATCCCCGTCCCTGTCCCGGTCTGCGTGTAATCTTCGCATCCAGGTCTTGAGGTCCCCGTCTCATCGAGCTGGGGCGGGGGTGGGGGGCGGGCAGCCACAGCTGTCATTCAGTTTTGGCACCTGGACAACCAAGAAAGAAGGGAGCTGGCCGGAAGGAATCGCGTCCTAGCAGGGGCCTGAGGCTGCTGGGGAGAGACACAGAGCATGGGAGAGTCGCTGTGGCCTCTTTCCTGTCCCAGCACCCCACGCAGGGGTGGCAATACAATTCGTTGAACTTGGGGCTGAAGCGCTAGTTTGGTAGGATGTGTGGGGGGAGGGCACGTAGGCCCTAAAGAGGGCCAGGGAGAGGGGACTCTGAGAGTTAGAGCCCACTTTGGGGTTTAATGGACAGCAATCTCCCAGACAGAAGCTGGAGGGTCTTGTACCTGCTGTGGAATAACTGTACAAGGTGTCCCCAAGAACACACCTGGAGTGAGCTAAGGCTGTGGGAACCCCCTGCCATGCCTGCACTGGCAAATTCCCAAAGACCTTCAGAACAGCCCATGCCTGTCTGTTGGATCAGAACCCAGCAGACAGAGCTGGAAGAATCTAGCTCCGGGGGACCCTCATCGCAAAGAGCATGTGTGCACCTCTGAAAGAAGTGGGTTCCATTCTGGGCTCCTCTGTTTCTTGCCTGTGAGACACCCAAGCAAGATAATACACGTGGGGGAGGGGGAGGGGCAAGTCTCCCATTTACTGATGCTTGCAACAAGAAAATACTTAGGTGGGGCACCTGGGTGGCTCAGTGTGTTAAGCCACTGCCTTCGGCTCAGGTCATGATCTCAGGGTCCTGGGATCGAGTCCCACATGGGGCTCTCTGCTCAGCAGGGAGCCTGCTTCCCTTCCTCTCTCTCTGCCTACCTCTCTGCCTACTTGTGATCTCTCTCTGTCAAATAAATAAATAAAATCTTTAAAAAAGAAAAAAAGAAAAAAAATACCTAGGTGTTCTTGGAATTTTTTAAACTCCCTATGACAAAAATTATCTAATCTAATGTGTCTTAGTCACCTTAGTTCAGAGATGAAAGACACAGGGGAGGAAGGAACTGTGGGAGCAGAGGTGGGCACCTTCGTGGGGGAGGAGGGGGGCAGGGAGCCATCCACACAGCTGATTCTTGAACTAGGCTAGAAGAAGGAGCAGAGCTACCTGGCTTCAGCCCTTTCTGAAAATGCATTAAGCCAAAGTTCAGAGGGATGAAGTGTCGGAGGAAGGGGGAGATGGTGGGCTTAGAACACAAAGGAATGCCTGGGTTTGGTGGGGGAGGAAACAGAACAGTCAGAGCTGCACTTGCTAGTTTCTGGAATTTAAAAAAAAAAAAAAAAAACGATCTTACCGACTTGATGGATGGAGGGAGCGAGGGAGGGAAGGAGAAAAAGTGAGTCAGTGGGTGTATGAATAGAAGGGTGGGTGGGTGTGTACGTGGGCTGCCCTCTCCGGGTCTCCGCGGTGCCTGTGTTCACGGGGAACTCCAGTGCCGGCTGGGTCTTCCCAGGGCTCCTGCCTGGCCCTCAGCTGTCAGCAGGCCTTGCATGCCTATAGTGCGGAGGGGTCCCTCTTCTTACTCTCATCGCTCCACCTTGCTTTGGACTACTCTGATGGTTGCTCAGGGCGGCTCATGGGAGGGCCAGGGGAGCCTTGGCTCTCTGGCTGCGGCCTGGGTTTTAGGGAGGTCCTGTGCTCCTGAGCCTCAAGAGTGGGGCTTTTTCAGCATCTTTGGAGCTTTAATGTGAAGGAATTCCTTGCAAGAGCTCGGGGAACACCCCGAATCTGGGTAGCCCAGACTGTAGTGGATTGGCTGAGAGGCACAGCCGTAGAGACAGAAAGTGGAGACAGCTCTTGGACACCAAGGCAGGGGGAGGAAGGGGCCCAGGGTCCACACATAGGATCCCACAAAGATCCCAGAAGAGATACAAGGAGAGATTGGAGAGAGACAGCCGGGGAGACATCCAGTCCAGGATGACGGGAGCAGCAAGGCAGCTGACCGAGAGGAGGATGGAAGCCATCCCTGTCACCAGGACGAACACCTTGTCCCCTCCACTCGTGGTTGACCCATGGGCACTCACCATCTGGAGCAGGTCCCGGTCGTGCACTGTCCTCGGCACCCCCTCAGCCAACCCCCATGCCAGCTGCTCCTTCTAGTGTTTGGGGAGCTTAGTGGGGGCCATCCTTGGTGCAGGAGAAGATTCGGGGCCATAGTGTCATCTTGTTGCTTGGCTCTCAGGCCACCAGCTTCCCGAGGAATTTGGGAGTGCCTGGGGAAGGCCACGGAACCTCCCTTGGGTCTTAGTGTGTGCCAGAACTCCTTACCTTTCCCAGAACCCCATGCTGCACCCCTTGGGGGCATGTGGAGAGATGGGGGGCCAGGATAGGGGGGTCTGTTTCAGCTTTGCTATCAGCCCGGGAGTTCCTCCCTGCTTCTCAGTCCCCTGCTGTTGTCCGTACCCCACCCTGTCCCTCTTCCCTCAGAAGCAAAGGAAATCTCAGCATCAGACTTCAACTTCCAGGCGGAAAAGAGCCACAGCTTTTGGGAAATGGGTCTTTTCCCCGAGAGCCCCAGGATAGCTGCTTTTTCTGGAGTCTGGATCTGCCAAAATGGGCAAAGGAAAAGCCAGGGAAACAGAGACAATGGGAGGAAACGGAGGAGACGATACAACTCCCATTTGTTAAGTCTTCTTTGTGTTTCTGGCCTGAGTGAGCAACGTACTTGCATTTGTCATCCCGTTCAGTCCTCACAACCACTCGGCAAAGTGGGTTCTATCATTGTACCCATTTTACAGAGAAGGAGAATGTGCAACAAGGCCACAGAACCATAAGGGTGAAGGAAAGGAGGAAGGAAAGCTGGAGAGATGGACAGATGGATGGATGGATGGATGGATGGATGGATGGATGGGGGGGGGGTGGGAAGAGCACGGACCGAGGCCCCGCAAAGCACCACACCTTCTGCTCTATGAGTTCTCATGCGTTAGCTCTTTTAATTGCCAAAACAATCACACACCATGCTATTATTATCCTCCTTTTACTGAAAAGGAAGCAGAAATTCAAAGAGGCTGTCTCTTCCACCAAAGCTGAGGCACGAGGCGTGGAGGTCGCTCGAGCCCGGCTATCTGGTTTCACAGACTTCCTCAGGGCCTCCCGTGCCCAACAGCAGACGAGGCCTCCAGGAGGCCCGGACCTCCTCACAGCCTCACCGTAGCGTTTGACCTAAAGACAGCCAGGAGGGGCTGGAATTAAGGTAAGGCTGCACCCCGAGCCCCACTCTAGCCTAGGTCCTGAGCACCAACTCCCCCAACACACAGTGGGAGTTCCCTAAAAGAGCATTTCCCAGACTGGTGCCCCCCGCAGCCCGCCCCTGAACACCAGTGCCCTGTAATGCTTTCCGCAACAGAAGAGGTCCGTGATCAGCTGGCTTGGCACAGTACTACATACTCTAGTCCCACTTGGAGACCGTATCACAGGCTCTGAGAAGTCTGTAGGGAAGAATGAGCCTCAGCCTTGTTTTAGGGAGTCAGTGTTCACCCATGTTATTTGAACACGGAGCCCTTCTCCTCTGTGCCACCTGTGAACGCCACACAAGACTGACGCCCGGAAGTCCCCACTCCAGTGAGCCCTGATTTCTTTCAGGGCTCATCTGCTTTCTCTAGGGAAGAAGTCCAGGAAAGCCTCGGTCATCACTGTTGTCGTCACGGCAGGCAGCATGTGGCGTCGTCGTCGAAGGGATGGCTAAGTTGATGAATGAGGAGCCATGATAGCGGCCATGGGCTGAGACTGGAATGGAGGCAGCTCCAGTTACGGCTTCTCCTTCTCTTTTTTTAATTTCTTTTTTAAGTAAGCTCTCCACCCAACGTGGGGCTCGAACTTATGACCCTGAGATCAAGAATCGCATGCTTGCTTTACTGACTGAGCCAGCCAGGTGCTATTCCAGGCCTTTCTGCTGGGTTCCGGGAGGATCAGGACGGGCAGGTGGAGGGCTGGCAGGGGTTGCCTGCCTGAGGGAAGAGGGAGGCTTCAGCCTCTAGTCTCCAGTCCGCGAGAGGCTCAGGGACTCTCCCTCTCTCAGTCTGGAGGCCCCGTCTTGGGGGTAGATCGCAGAGTCCAGGGACAGCCAGGAAACCCTTCGTCACAAGACCAGGAACTGTTTCCTGGGCTTGTGGCAGCTCAGAGAGCTCTGTCCAGTGCTGGTCGCGAGGCTCACTCTCTATGCTGTGAGAATAAAAAGTATCCCGTGGGTGCAAACACAGACACATACATGTGCACATGTGTGCGCGTGCACACACACACGTACGCCAAGATGTGTGGCCCGAGAGCTCCAGTCCAGGGGCAGAAATGCACTGAGCCCACAATCACCCTTAGAGGGGAGATCGTCAAGTGCCCTGGAGAGGTTTCATGGGACCCTTAGCACTGCAAGAGCCGCAAAGGAAGAAGCAGGCATCCCCTACCTGGGGTCAGGATCTCCAGGGAGCAGAGGAGGTGGGAGTTACAGAGTTCAGAGGAGGAGTTCCCCAAGCCAGACCACACCGCTGGGCGGAGAGCAGGCAGAGCCTTCGTGGGGGCACAGAGGCTGAGCGCTGGGCCTCCTCCCTCGGATCCCGCGGGGCTCGCGTTCCTCCGTTCCAGCGCTGGCTCAATTCATTCACTCATCCGCTCCCTCCCGCAAAAAGTATGGCCCAGTGCCTATCCGGTGGGCTCTCCAGTCCAAGTGCCTGGGACGCAGGACCGAAGAAGACAAACAGGCCGCAGATTTGCAAAGCTTCGGTTTCAGGGGAGAAGGCAGACAATAAGTGATTCGAGAAATGACTATCTCCAGACAATGATTCACACACACACACTACGCAGCGGAGCGGAGCATCTGGGATACGCAGCGCCTGGGCGGGCCTCTGGGAGGCGCTGACAGCCAGCGGCCATCCCAGTGCCCAGCGGCAGCCCTCCAGGGGTGTGGGCAGGTTCCTAGAGGGGGAGGGCGCGAGCGCAGGGGCCAGAGGGAGGGAGCTGAGGCCAGAAGGCGGGGAGGACAGAGGGGAGCCCCCTACTGGGAGGGGCCCAGAGGGAAACTGGAGGGCCCTGGGGGCAGATGAGGGGAGGGACTGAGGATTTATTCCGGGTGGGGGGGCGTGGAGCAGGAGGAGCTCGGCAGCCACAAGGTTTCCGTTTTAAAGCGAGGCTGTGGAGCCCGGGGATGGGTACGAAGGAAGGCACGGACTGCATGGAACACTGGGTGTTATAGGCCAGCAATGAATCAGGGAACGCTGCATCAACACTCATCATGTCCTGGATGGTGACTAACATATTAAAAAAATGATAAAATAGAAAAAAAAAGAAAAAGGGAAAAAACTAAAGCGAGGCTGTGGGAAGCACAGGCTGGAGAGGATTTCTCGGGGTCCCTGACCTCAGCTGGGGATGGACATCAGACAGCCTGCGCCCTGAAGCTTATCGGAGAGTCGGAGAGTGACAGGGCGAGCGGGTTTCCCCACTAGGTCACAGGTGGACCCTGGGCGGGTTGCTTTATTCTTTTCAGCAAACTAGGAGTGTTTGCACTCTGTGGGTTGTGAGAAGTCCAGGCAGAAGGTAAGTGGGGATCTGTGCAATACGTGCCCACGGGCAGACAGACATGCCCACGGACAGATGGATGTGCACACACGTGTGCGCCTGCTGCTCCACAATGAGCTGAATCTGATAAGCTCAGCCCCACTTCCATCGTGAAGGGAAGAAAGCTGGTCTGTAGGAGGATGAATAAAGACTGGTGAGCAAGCCGCACCTCCTCTTCTCCCCCGTTACACACCACACACACGCATGCCCTTGACATACACATACAGGCACACACTATATACTCATGCGCACACACACACACCCGATACACTCCACACACACCTGCGCATGTACATGCAAACACTACATGCACACACATACGGTACGCACCATACACAGGCACACACATGTACATGCACATACATCCTCCCCCATCAGCTCAAGGTCACAGGGAGGAGGTAGTCCTGTCTTCCCACCATGTCGCCTCTCCAACCAAGGTCAGTGGCATCAAATGCTCTTCTCTGCAAATGCAAAGGGCTGGGACATCCTCACTGGGCAGCGCGGTGAATGTCGGGAGGCACTCGGCACTCCCCGATGAACCTCTTGAGCAAATGGGACGTGTCACTGTGGTGAGCCTTGTCCCAGCCAGAAAGGCCAGTGGAGAAATCTCTCTCCCCGGCTCTTGTTTCATCTCCTAAAAGAAGGAGGGGCATCAGTGAGAAGCTGGCCCAAGGCTCTAGGAAAAGTTGTTCTACCACTTCTCTGGGCCTCCCTTTCCTCATCTGGAAAGCAATAGCACAATAGCACCATCTGTGTGGGCTGATATGCAGAGTAAATGGCCAAACTGGGTAACTGATGGCACAAGTTTCACCCAAGACATGCTGGCAGGCTGACTCCACCCCTGTGCCACACGCTGCTTCCTCCCTGCTTTCCACCCTCCTGGAATTCCCCGACCCAAACAGGACCCAAGGCAGAACACAGACAAGCTGGGAACTGCTTCTCCCATGGCTTAACTCGGCGATGCAGTTTCGATGACATGGGGGAAACCAAAACCAAACCGTTACCTGGACCCTGGCCTGGGATCCAAGCAGCCTGAGAATGCCTTCCATGTCCAGCTCTCTCTTTTCCAAAACAGGACAGCAGCTAGGAGAGAAGGATGCCAGCACTTAAACCAGCACCCCTGAAAAGTGTGATTCAAACTGGTGTGTTTGTCTCCCATGGAAACTGGGAAGAGGAGAGAGCTAGGAGGAGAGAGCTAGCTTTCTCGGCCACTTCCAGAAGCCAGCCCCTGCTCTGAGAGCTTCATATGCATTTCTCTTACTTCGTCCTTCATAAAAGGAGGGTACTATTACTATGACTTCACTGCACAGATCTTGACAGGGAGGTTTACGGAGGTTCAGAAATTCATCCCCCGTCTCCAAACTAGCAAGTTTCAGAGCCAGAACTTGAAACCAGGAGTCCAATTCTAAAGCCCACGTTCTTATGCCCCTGGGCTAGACATCTCCCAATGGTGGCCCCAGACACAGCCTCTAACAGGCTCAATGAGCCAAATCTGGGCACAACTAACGGCGTGAAGGACCAGCAAGACCCGGGGGCTGGGGAGGGCTCAGTGGTCAGCTTCCGGCAGGGCGTCAAGGGGCATCCTGAAAGCCATGTTTCTGTGGGAAGTCAAGAGCAGAAGGGGCATTTCATGTCGTGGAAGGCCAGTCGGGCTCTAGCCTGTAGGACTGTCTGGGCGACGTGAGTCTGACTCCTTTCCCTGCATGGGGACTGAGCTCTCCGCAGAATGGCTGAGCTCAAACTTCACATCTCTCAAGCAGAAACTTCAATCTCGTCAATAATGAAAATGTTCGCTGCATCACAGACCAGAAAGTCTCAGCTGGACAAAGAGGTGTTAAAAGGAAAAGGTGATGCTGTCCCAGGGGGTGCTGGGTAAGGTACATACCAGTGGTCTGGGGCAGAGGGCCTAGCCCTGCAGGCATGCGCTAAGTGCCTAAGACATATCCCCAGGTCTTCTTACTCATCCTGTCTCACAGACTTCTGGGGCAACTTCCTCCTTCCAAATCTACCCTACCTTCCTTCTCTCTTTACTTCTCTACCCCTCTCTCTGCAAAACTCCCATCCCTGGTCTGCCTTACCCACTATATTCTTGGTGTTTGTTTATTTGTTTGTTTGTTTGTTTTAACATTTTATTTATTTGACAGAGAGAGAGAGAGATCAGAAGTAGGCAGAGAGGCAGGCAGAGAGTGGTGGTAAGCAGGATCCCCACCGAGCAGAGAGCCTGATGCAGGGCTTGAGCCCAGAGCCCTGGGACCATGGCCCAAGCTGAAGGCAGAGGCTTATCCCTCTGAGCCACCCAGGCGCCCCGTTCTTGTTTTTAAGGACACAAATTAAAAATTCAGTGTGTAATGTTGACAATGATGCAGTGAAATGAACACTCTCATCCACGACTGAAGGATAACAAACACCAACTAAACAGGTCTATTTCAGATAATCCAAGATGCACTCATGGTTGTATGTACAATTATAGTGGTTGTGTTTTATAATCGCAGAAACAGTGAAATAGTAAATGTCCACTAATAAGGAAATGGCTAAATAAAATATATCCCTAAGGGGGCGCCTGGGTGGCTCAGTGGGTTAAAGCCTCTGCCTTCGGCTCAGGTGATGATCTCAGGGTCCGCAGGGAGCCTGCTTCCTCCTCTCTCTGCCTGCCTCTCTGCCTACTTGTGATCTCTGTCTGTCAAATAAGTAAATAAAATCTTAAAAAAAAAAAAAAAGAATATATCCCTAAGGACGAAAATAATACCGTGAGTAAAAGTCGTGTTTTCAAAAGGAAACAACAAATGTTGTCAAGGATGCGGAGAAAGGGGAACCCTTTCACACTGTTAGTGGGAATGCAAGCTGGGGCAGCCACTCTGGAAAACAGTATGGGCTATCCTCAAGATGTTAAGAACAGAGCTACCCTACGACCCGGCAATTGCACTACTGGGTATTTACCCCAAAGATACAGACACAGTGAAAAGAAGGGGCACATGCACCCCAATGTCCATAGCAGCAATGTCCACAAGAGCCAAACTGTGGAAGGCGCCAAGATGCTCTTCGACAGATAAATGGATAAAGAAGATGTGGTCCACCTACACTATGGACTGTTGTTCAGCCGTCAGAACCGTCAGAAACGATGAACACCCACCATTTGCATTGACATGAACGGACCTGGAGGGGATCGTGCTAAGTGAGGTAAGTCAAGCAGAGAAGGACAATGATCATATGGTTTCACTCATATGTGGACATAAGCAATAGCATGAGGACCATCGGGGAAGGGAGGGAAATCCAAAGGGGGAGAAATCATCGAGGGAGATGAACCATGAGAGACTATGGACCCCAAGAAACAATCTGGGGGTTTCAGAGGGGAGGAGAGTGGGGAATGGGGTAACACGGTGATGAGTATGGAGGAGGGCACGGGCTGTGATAAGCACTGGGTGTTATACTTAAAATAATGAATCACTGAACACTGCATCAAGAACTAGTTATGTACTCTACAGGGACTAACTGAACATCATAATAAAAAAATCACATTTCCAAAGAATGTTATTACTAGTTGTAATAAATGGTAACATTGTTCCAAGTTCATTACCCAGCCTTGTATCCACACCCTTTGCATATGAATTTGCAGTTCTTCCCATAAAGCAACAGAAAATACTTCCCCATTGCTTTGCTAGTCAGCCAGGTGATAGCTTTGACCCATGGATCAATAAATTTTATGATGCATGCAGAGTTTTAAAATGCATTGTGTGTCAGGGCACCTGGGTGGTTCAGTTGGTTAAGTGTCTGCCCTTGCCTCAGGTCATGATCCCAGGGTCCTGGAATCGAGTCCTGCATCAGGCTCCCTGTTCAGTGGGGAGCCTGCTTCTCCTCCTTCTCCCTGCTTGTACTCTTTCTAGCTCTCTCTGACAAATAAATAAATAAAATCTTAAAAAAAATTGAAAAATGCATTATGTGGTAGGGTTTGCTCTCTTGTGCTTCTGCCATTAATTGCTATAAGGATAGGCTCCAGATGGCCTGCTGGTCCCAGGCGGATGAGACACATGAAAAGCAGACCCAGACCCAGCCAACAGCTAGAGCCAAGGCCAGCCTAGGTCAGCTGAACCGCCAAACATGTGAACAAGAGTGAGTAATTGTCGTTTTAAATCATGAGTTTGCTGATTGTTTGTTATGAGGCATTATTGTGGCAAAAGCTGAATGATACAATGGGAAATGTCCATAATTCTCTAATATTTAGTGAAAAAAAGATACACACACACACAGGAAGATGATACACTGAGAGCTGATAGCACTTAAATCTGAATCATATCTTTCCATTTGTATTTTGCTCTATTTCCCAAATTTCCTACAATGAGCAGGGTTTGTTTTCAGATGCAGAAATATACATATACATATAACAGCATATATATTCTATATATAACATAATATATTTGTTACTGTTATATGTAACAGGAAGAAATATGGCAGCTAAGCATGCTTCCTTTCCACGCAACTCCTTGGATGAGAAAGCCACAGGGTTTTTGGAGCTGGGACTGCTGACCAGTTGCCTTCCTCTTCCCTACCTTGTTCCTCTTCAGGTATAAGTCTCACTGGTGCAGAGCACAGTCAGCTCGAGAGAGCTAGAGCAGGGATCGTCTGCGTATCCTGCAGGGAGAAGTCTCTCATCAAGCCAAGTCTGCCTTTGGGAATCCTAAACTTCTAGGAAGGGAAGTAGAGACAATCGCTCAAAGGGCCCCTGAGAGGCTCAGTCGGTTAACTGTCAGACTCTTGGTTTCAGCTCAGATCATGATCTCAGGGTCCTACAAGCCAGTCCTGCACTGGGCTCTGCACTCAGCATGGAGTCTGCTTGAGATTCTCTCTCCCTCTGCCCCATTCATGTGCTGACTTGTTCTCTCTCCAAATAAATAAAATCTTTTAAAGAAAAAAAAGGCAATCGCTGAAGCCGCATGTCTGGTAAGGGTGTTGAGGTTCTCCCATCCCCCACAGGAGGTTACTGGGGGGTGGGGAACAGAGGCGATGAGGACTGGGGCTCAGGCGTCCATCGCAGGTTCAAGTTTAAGCTCTATCTCTGACAGATTGGGTTGCATTCTGAGCTTCTAAATCCTCATCTCTAACCATAAACTAGTGCCTGCCTCATAGGGTTTTGTAAAATGGGCTTAGGAGTACAAAGTGCTTCTGGTGCCAAGCACACAGCGAGGCCGCAATAAACGGAAGCTGTTTTTATTACTTGCATTCCAACAGGAGGGAACACCGCACGGGCCTCTTACCATTGCTTCTATTCCGTCCTTTGTTGCTCTCTCTTGCCCCATCTGTCTCTGCCCTTGGCAGTGCCACCCATGGATCCAATGCTCCTCTTCCTATTACTCTGAATAATGACAGAATAGTAATTGAAAAAATAAATTATGCTCAACCGCGCCGTCTAGAGTCCATAGGAGGGTTCTGCGGGCAGCACGAGGCATTCCTGCAGCCAGAGGTCAAAGACAGCAAGAGGGAGGGACTGATGGATTTGTTTAGTATTGCTGGTCAACTTGACCAGCGGATTCCCCAGGGCCCCATTCCAGTGCCCTAAGAAGGGAAAGGAAGCATGCTGTGCTTGTAGGTAACAATGTTGTGGCTATCGTACAGCCTAGTGCCTGTGGTGTGAACTGTGGCGTCACATCTTCTGGGTTCAAAGTCTGATGTTCCCTATGGATTTGGGGAAATCATTTTACCTGTCTCTGTGTCAACAGTCTCACTTGTAAAATGGGGCTAATGACAGGACCTACTTCACAGGATTGAGGGGGGGATTAAATTAGATAAAGCATAGGAAACACAGTTTCATATCACTACTATAATTATTTATTTTTTCAGGGAATGATTGCCAACATAGCAGAAAGAAATGAAAATCTTAAAGGTAAAGTACTGGGTATAATGCCTGATCCATGGGAAAACATCCATATATAGTATCTCCAGATTATTAATCATCATCCTTCATGGGTTAATGCGGGAAATCAAATGATCAAGGCTAGAAGGTAAGATAATGTCGAGCATTAATTATCTCTGATGCTTTAGAAATAGAAAGTCATTATTTTTAAAAAAATTTATTTTGATGTACTGTGCTTACATAAGATATTTTCCCTGGGAGAAACTAGGTAAGGAGTACATGGGAACTCTGTACTATTTTTGCAACTTCTTGTGAGTCTAAACTTACCTCAAAAAGAAAAAGAAACATTCTATTTGTGGAGTAGAGGTTACCGGGGGAGGGGGCCTATTTCCTAAGCGGTGGACAGTAACAGTCCACCAGGAAGGCCCTGGGTGGGGCTGCTGGGGGCTCCAGGCCTGGCCTCGGGATCAGCCAGCTCTCCCACTTCTCTCTGAACCTCACTGCTCCTTTCCTACCAGCGAGGGGGGGGTGCAGTGACAGCACCCACCTTCTAGGGTGAGGGAAGGAAACAAGCCAGTGCATGGAAGCCTCTGGAACAAGGCCCAGAGCCAGCTACCTAGGGTTATCCAATGACATCAAAATACGGTCCGTGAAGAACCTCTTCCTTTTGGTAACAGCAGGACCTGGGAAAACCTATACATGATAAGAAGAGTCAGAACAGTGGCTGCCCTAGGCAGTGGGGATTAACTAGGAAAGGCACAGGGGAGCCTTCAGGGGGTGCTGGAAGCGATCTAGATCTTGACCTGGTGGGAGTTACACAGGTGCACACATCCAGCTGCACAGGGCAAATATTTGCCGACCTTACCATGCACTTTATTTCAATCTTTAAAACATAGCTATAAATGATGACGTCCTCATTTGGAAGGAACTGTGCTGGGACAGTTCAGCCCTTTGGGAGAAAAAAAAAGGGCAGAAGTTGGGTGTTTATCTTTCACACCAGACACCAAAGTGATTAAAAAAAAAAAAAAACTAGAAAAAATACCTGGAGGTGGACAGTTTTCAGTTTGCTGGATTAAGGAGGACTTTCTAAGCATAAAAGCAGAGAACATAAATGAGCATAGAGTGAAGAAGGAGCATGAATGCCTGTAGGTCTCTGCTCCCCAGGCCTGGGCACGGCAGTTACGGAGCAGAGAGCTGTGCTAGGAATTCCGTGAGTGAACGGTTCAACCCCTGTGTGCTGGGTGCCCGGCAGCTCGGTACATGGCGATGCAAGATGTACAGGTGCCAAAGCATGGGGCCCAGCCACCACCCCTCTGGGCAGAGTGCTCACCAGCTAGGTGCCTCCCCTGAGGCGGTGGGCCCCCTGCAGGAGCCCAGCAGCATCCGTGGGGATGCACCCCGCCCCCCTCGCTGCTGAGCCTCCAGCTCTGCGACTGGAAACGGAACAGAGAGGCACACATTCCTGGCTGCCTCCCCTCATTGACTCCGAGCCCAGAGCCCCAAGAAGCAAATTCCCAGGCTTCTGTCCTTGCTCAGGCCCACGAAACTCAGTAGCAATTGCCCAAGAGTAGGATCTGAGATTGTGACTCCAGGAAGCAAGCCGTGAGGCCAAGGATTCAGGCATCTACCCCAGCAACCCGCAGAAAGATGGAAAAACTCAGAGGGGTGCTCCCTCTTTTACCTCAGTGTGCAAGCCCGGGGGCGCAGCTGGAGAATGCCGACGCCTGGAGAATGCAGACCATTGACCTGGAGGAGACTTCGAGGTCCTGGACCTGAGCTGGGTCCATTTCACACACGAGGCCCCAATCTCTGAAGACGCGTCCTATGCAGTTAGTAGTGCAGGAAGCACTGGGTGCTCGGGCGCGGGACGCAGGAGCGGTCCCCAACCCCTTCACAGGCGGAGCCGCTGAAGCTCAGGGAGCTTGCCCGAGACCCCTCCAAGGATGGAAGACCTACACGTATCACAGGAACACAGTGGCTGACAAGCACCCAGATAGGCAGTCTTGCCGTCTGTGCGCACGCACACATGCACGCACGCACACGCGAACACACACACGCACACGCACGCACATAGGTGCGCGCGCCAATACAGCTCTGCCATGGTATAGCTGTTGTGCTCAGGCTGTGGTGACATCCCAGAGGCCCCAGGGAGACAGGGCCTGCCGTGACCTTATGCCACTTCCTCACCTTTGATCGGAAGACCCTGCAGGTGTCCCCGACATCTCTGGCAGGTGCCTGGTATTGTCTGCAGGTTTAGCAGGCAGAGATGTGCAGCCAGCCGCACACGGCAACGGCCTGGGGCCACGTCGGGGTGGACAGGAGCCCCTGGTGGCCACGGCCCAAGCTCTGGCCACCAAGGAGGCCTGATAGGCCTGTTTCCTGCAGCCACTGGGATTAGGCTTCTGCCAACAGAGGAGAACACCCAGAGGAACACACACAGCTCCGTGCCCAGCCACAGGCACTCACCAAGGCCACATGTAAGAATACATACTCCCGTAGACGCAAGGGGCATCCACATACCCGACCATGGGACCCCCCAACACCAACCACACCTTTCAATGGGGAGATCTAATAACACATCTGAGAATTCGGGGGATACTGATGGGATTACCCACTCACTAGATGTCAACCCTTAACACTGCCACCCATGAGAAACAGAGCAGGCTGAGGAGGCCCCCTGTTTGTGCTGATTCTGAAATGTAGCAATGAACTCACTCCCTCTCCCAGGTCCGGTGGAGACCATCACAGAATCACATGGACCCTGCTTTGTAGAGTGTGGGCAAGCCGTTGGTGTCCCCTTGGAAAGTCCCTTTCTACTCAAGACCTTATTTAGGATAGAAGACACCCTCCACTGTGTTTCCCCCTATGCTTCCCACCGCAAAACTGTTCATCCAGATCAGTCCTGAGACCCACCTGCAGAGACCACCCAGGAGCTCAGGCCCCAGGCCTGGGAAACTGCACTTGGAACATCCTCCCCAGGTTCCTGGAGCATCTGGGAAACACTGACCTGCTGGGTTCCTTCCTTCTTTGGGTGAACAGATGAGAGCTCAAGAAGGAAGTTGCACACGCATGTGAGCCGACTGGGGGCACGATATATGATTGTGCCCAGTGTGACCAACTTAGTGGACCAGGTGCCGGTGGTTTAAAAACCCCAAATTGCCTTTTTGGCAAGCCTGGATCGCACACATAAGACAGACACCATAGTCTTCGAACATTTCCCCTGTACTTGGGTGCCAAGGAAATGCTTCCAGGGCAGACACAGCTCTGTGGGTCCTCCCCTCTGGCTGGTGGAGGTACTGATGTCACTGTAATGCTAGGAGACTTTTCCCTCCTGCTAACCACAGGTCATTTGTGCAGATCTTTTCAATGAATCAGTGTTTCATGAAATTGAGACATTTATCTACCACCTTTATCATTTTTATCTGTATCTAATTAGTCTGTACAATAGTTTCCTTACTATTTTTCCCTAATCAAGGGCCACATTTTTACTTACATCTGTTCTTGGAAAAGAAACCCAATATCCTAACCACTAAAGGGAGTATCTATCACCGCAGGTAGTAAGTAGAAGTTAATGAGATACAGTGACTATATTAACGTTCTTGGCCCGGTGCCACCAAGAGGCTCCCGCTGTCCTGTGTGTCTAAAAAAGCTCCTGTGTCTATTTAGTCATTCACATGGGTTTCTCCTTTACCCACCCCGGCCCCAGTCCCTTTGATTGTGTGAAATTAGTTTGCTGGCCGGGGCACAATGGCCGACCGGTTTCCTGCAGCAGGGGCATCTCCCCAAACCACTGCTTCCGTGCCCAGCGATGTGCATTCTGCAGTGGAGCCGTGATGGCAGAACATCAGGCCCTTGGGGGAGTCCCGTCTCCCATACAACCACATGTTTTGGAAACCAGGAGCTAGCGTAGCTGAACTGTATTCTAAACCAAGGAGGTTTCCGTGTGGATGCCTCTCCATTCCCTCCTTCACTGAACCAATAAGGATGGAGTATGAGAATGTGCTTGGCTTGGGTCTAGGCACTGAGGAGGCAGTGGTAAAGAAGATGGGCAGTGTCCCCAGTCTTGTGGAGCGTCCCTTCAAGTCCCTGAGTGAGAAGGGCCCGGCCGAGCCCTGTCAAGCCCCGGAGGATGCTGTCACCATCGTTCTTGTCATCGTCGTCATCATTATCATCACAGTGAATGCTGCTTTACACTACTGAGTTATGGGTACCCGTGCAGTCATAGGTAACAGGGACACAGGGTTGTCTGTCTCTCAGAGAGATGGGAGACATCTACCTTGTGAGCAGAGCACTTTGAATTCCACTAGAATGTTAGCTCCACGAGGGGACAGATTTTGCTTTGAACGGTGAACACTGTGTTCACTGTTGTATCCCCAGTGTCCAAAACAGTACTTGGCATGTGATAGGCCCTCATCAATATTTGCTAAATGAATTAATCTAAGGAGGGCATGATCTAATTTACATTATAAAAAGATCATATGACCGTTGCACGGAAAAGGGAGAGACCGGATGGCTGGGAGCAAGGGGAGGGCAGGGAAACCAGTGAAGAGGATACTGCATCAGTCCGGATGTGAGGGAAAGCCCCTTCCTGTTCTGGTTCCCGTCTGGCTCCTGTCATGTTTTTCTTCCCCTTGCCCCAGCACCCAACAGGCCCCAGCCAGGGCTCCTCACCCTCTGGAAGCTGGCTTTCACCCCCCACTGCACCCTCTTCCTTCAGCTCACCCCTCTGTTGGATCCACTCGACCTCCATCAGAAAGCCATCCATGGACGAGCTCTCTGCCAAGCTATTATTTAAAAAACAAACAATAAATCAGAACAGTAAACCAGAAAAGGAAAGAAACACTAGGTGCATTCCTCCAGCCACAATAGTTGATTCAAGGAAGGGAACATGCAGGACTTTGGCTGGGGGTTCTAGGCTAGAGACAACCAGCTCTAGCCCAGGATGCAGAGCGGGTAGCTCCACGGAGGTATCTCCACGGAGGTGGCGAGCACACAGTGGTGATCCAGGCTCAGAACGAAGTGGATCCCACACTCAACACGAATAGAAAACTTAAAAACTTGGTCCTAGATGATGTCATTGAGTAGTTGAGTCACAAGAGGGTTACCTACATGGCGCATATTCAGGAAAGATCCTCGTGGGGAGGCAGTAACCCTCCCCTTTGACAGGGGTTGGATTATTTCTGTCAGTTGCAAGTAACAGGACGATAAGCGTCCTCATGTTCATTATCACATTTCCTTGTGTAGAGGTAATAGTAGAAAAGAGTGTGAGAGGCGGATTTGTAAACACAAAGGATTTGTGAGATGGTGACACTTCTTGCCCAAATCGCCTTCCAGAAAGGATTGTTCTATTGGATTTGTTTGTTGCAGTCCATGTTGCAGCCTGGGGCGGGGTGTTGATTTGGTTCCGGCTGCCTCCCTGGCTTCCCTCCTGTGTCCTGGAGTCTCTGAGGCTGTATTTTGCCCATAACCTGAGATCCCACCTCCTGATGTCCCCCCAGCTTCTGGAGGTGTGATCCAGTACTCAGGATCAGGGTCACGGATGTGGGACCCGAGCAGTCACACAGTCCCTCGGTTAGAAGGGCCTCCCACTAGGTTTAATCATTATCAGGGAATTCTTTTTTTTTAAAGATTTTATTTATTGATTTGACAGAGAGAGATCACAAGTAGGCAGAGAGGCAAGCAGAGAGAGAGAGAGGAGGAAGCAGGCTCCCTGCTGCTGAGCAGAGAGCCCGATGCGGGACTCGATCCCAGGACCCTGAGATCATGACCTGAGCCAAAGGCAGCGGCTTAACCCACTGAGCCACCCAGGCGTCCTATCAGGGAATTCTTAATAACGGTTGAACAAGAGCCTCCATGTTCATTTGACGCATGGCTTGTGCCTTTCTCCCAAGTGTCCTGCCCACACACTGAGCTCGACTCCAAGCCATAAACACTCACATCCCAAAACACACTCAAACGGGATAAAGCTGAGAATTCTCAGGTCCTCCGGGGCCCAAGGGAAGAGGCAGGGCACCAGCTCTCCCCGCGGGGCAACGGCTTGGCCATTCTCACCGAGCAGAAGCTTAACTGGGGACCAATTCCCAGTTAATTATAAAATTGGCTGTTCCGCTCTATTTATGCTTTTCGAGAAAGCTGCTAGCCGGCGCCCCTCCTGCGAATCCGTTTGGTCCCGCATGCTGGCACTCAGTTTGGTTTCTTTAGCTGTTTTGTGATTTTGCTTGAAAATTGCCGGCATCTGTGTGTTTTCCTGACAATTTGAAAACCTCAGTGACTAAACCCAAACAGGAGACAGTAACTGTGTCTCGATTTGACAGCTCAGAGTGAGAGAGGAGCCATCGCTGTTTCTCTGGGTGAACTTTCTAAGGAGGTCAGACAGGGGCCCAGGAGAAAACAGACACAAAATAAAACCCCAGCAATTCTAAAAGGATTGTTGCGCTGAGATCACGGCGTGCAGTGAGGTGACAGAGCTTCAGTTTAGCACAACTGGGGCACTCGGCACGTCCACAAAATTCATTCCAAGCTTCACAAACACAGCCCATTTTTTGCTTTTGTTGTCAACATTTTTTTGAGGTATCGTGTACGCAGAAAAGCGCACAGATCCTAAGCGTACAGCACAATGGTCTCTTGTTGTAATTTTGTTTTTAGGCATTTACTGAGCACTTACCACACGCCCACTAAGTGATAGATAATGGAATCCGTAAGTTTAGAAGGTAAGAACTTCGGCTCAAGTGTCAGGTGTGACTTTGAATCCTAGAGCTGTTATATTAGTGAAGTAACCTTGGGGAGCCTGTGAACCTGGAAAGCCTCCGCTTCCTCCTTGTCCCACAGAGAGCCCTAGTGTGGTTTAAGAGCTACTTGGGGCAGTCAGCAAATGTGGATTGAGCTCCCGCATAGTTTCTAGAGAGCTGGGGCACGTACAGTGCTGGACTGAGAGGTCCTCCTCAAATGTCAGTTCAATAAATACTTGTTGCTTCGGGGCACTTTCCACCTGACATTCAGATGGGACGAGTGACTTGCCCAGGCTGCCCAGCCAATGAGTGGGTTCTAGCTCTTGCTCTGCAGCAAGGGGCCAGAGGCTGACAAGCCCAGCCTGGGGACAAAACACACCATCAGGTCAGATGGTCCGGGTGGCAATCCCAGCTGCTCGGGTCTCTCCCGAGTACAAAGTCTCTCCCCACGCGCCAGCTGGTTGTCCCTCCAGGTGACCCGTGGGAGGACGCAGATCTTGCAAATTCTCAGCTGCAGTCTGTGCCCCCTAATACTTCCTCTCTGTGTGACCGTGGCTGTTTCCCTTTCTCCCTCCAGGCCTTAGTTTCCATAACCGTGCAGTGGGAAAAAGGTGGTAGGGACAGGAACTTTGCAAGACAGACTTGGGAAGACTCTTGCCCGTGGGGTCACAGCAGGCGCCCAAGGATCAGGTGATGGGGGAGGCAGTGGTTGAAGAATGGGCCAAGGAGCCCACACAGACAGGATGACCGAGGGACGAGGATGCTTCACTAGGGGAGTGCCAGGGGAGGGGTGGCCAGGCCTCCTCTCCAGCTCGGCAGGCCAGCTGGTGGCAGTCAGGCTCTTGGGCCCCCCTTCATTCCCTCAAAGAGCCTGCCATTGCTGTCACCTCTCTGACTCCGACGAAGTAGTGGCAGGTGGCAGGACCGGGCATCCAGGTTAGACAGAGACTGAGCTCCACACGCTCACCTTGCATCTCAGCAGAGACATTTCACTTCCCTGAGCCTCCGTGTCCTCTGCAGGGGGACTAATCCGAGCTACTGTCGCAGTGAGCATCACAAGAGGGGTAACCGAGAAGCCAGGCAAAGTAGCTGGCCTGCCCTGGGTGCTCGGGAAATAGGAACCGTTGCCACAGTTGTCATTAGTGTGACAGCATCACTGCTCCCCTCATCAGGAACGATAGAGGCAACCATAAGTTTGAGAGAAAGATCTGGAGACCAGCACAGGCGATGTGGCCACAGTGACATGTTGTCCCATGTCTCCTGGGGGGCAAAATTACGCACGTTAAAAACCAATGTCATTCATGTAATCTTCACAACAATTTCTTATTCTTATAATCCCATTTTACAGAGGAGAAAACAGAGGCACGCAGAAATGAGCTTGTCCAAGATTACCTGTCTAGTAAATGGGCAGGACTCGGACCTCAGGCATCAGGCTCCATAGCTCACGTTCTCAACCACTATGCAATAAGGCCTTTGTGCAACATTTTTTTCTTAATTGTGACTTTTCCTTCCCTCTCTCTTTTTTTCCATCCCATTGGCCAGATGCGGCAGGAGCCTGGGGAGGGAATACCACCAGCCTAGACTCAGTCCCAGCTCTGCTTCTTACCAGCTGCTCGGACACTTTTGAAGATTCCCTCCGGCTCATCATTAGGAATAGACAGAGGGGCCTGGTGACTCAGCCGGTTAAGCGGCTGCCTTTGGCTCAGGTCATGAGCCCAGAGTCCTGGGATTGAGACCTACATCAGGCTCCCTGATCAGTGGGGAGTCTGCTCTCCCTCGAACCCTCCCCCTGCTTGTGCTTTTTCTCTCCTAATAAATACATAAAATCTTTTTTTAAAAATTAGCAGTGGGTAGTGATATGTCCTAGCAAAATGGACTGAGATAAATCCCCATGGGGCAGGCTGGAGGAGCAACTGGAGGTCACTGTCGGGGAAATGCCAGAGTCTCCTTGGCCAAGTAGATGACCCAGGGGCTGGTAAGAAGAAGGGGTGAGGATAAAGGAGGGACAGAGGATGAGCGGATCGCCAAGAACGGCCACCATGGGAGGAATGGCCATAGGGCATGTGATGTGACCCAATCTTTTATATCCTCTACAAACATTCAGGAAATCAAACAGACCAGCCAGTGCTTTGGGAATTGGGTTGTTTCAGAGCTAGTTGCTAAAATGCTGACATCAGCCTCTGGTTCAGGGTAGAATGAGGACACATGCTGGATACTCAGAGGTGTTAGTTGCATATACCCAGTCATAACCACCCCAATTCCCGAGAGGGCACAGGCAAAAGTACAAGAAGGGAAAAGCCACAGATATTTGGCATTTGCACAGTTTGATCCCTGGCTACCAGAGGAGGTATTTGGTCGGAACTTAGTTTTTTGATCCCAGCGCGGTAGTTTACAGTGTTTGAAAATATCTTCCTGACAAAGAGTTCTAAGTATGCAGCTTATGTTGTCCCTATGTCATTTGAGTTTGCCCCCCACGCATCTATTGACGTGGGCTTCGGGCACATGCCATGCTCTGGCCCATGGAATGTTTGCAGACGTGAAATGTGCCTGTGTGATGGGGCTGGTCCTCCAGCGGCTCCCATCACCGTGGGAGGAGCTGTCCGAGGATGGCTGCAGCCTGAGTCCCCGAATGAACACGTATGGGACAGACCAGAGCCCAGCCAGCAGGAGCAACAAGTTCAGCCAGACCCACAGCTTGAAATGGGGCCACCCAGCAGAGCCTGGGCCAGATCAGTGAACTCTCAGCCAGCCAGCAGACACATGGCTTGAGTAATGAGCATTGTTTAGTGAATGATTGCCATTGAGTTCGAGATCATTTGTTATACAGTGATAGCTGACAGAGACAGTATATTATTGAACAACCTAAAGCACTTGGCCAGAGGACTAGTGGGCCCACTGGAGGAAGCTGGGTGGGGGCCACCCCTTCCAGCGAGCTTTCCAGCCAGCAGTGCATCCCTGCCCTGCTTGCCAGAGAGGGTCTGAAA
The DNA here is from genome assembly GCF_011764305.1 of Mustela putorius furo. Taxonomy (NCBI): domain Eukaryota; kingdom Metazoa; phylum Chordata; class Mammalia; order Carnivora; family Mustelidae; genus Mustela; species Mustela putorius. The sequence continues at coordinate 7,500,031 of NW_025421464.1, read as the reverse complement.
GTTCCCATGGGGTTGAGGCTTGCCTCCGTCC